>NC_080637.1:72160274-74723840 GCF_027579445.1 Ammospiza nelsoni
CTCAAGATTTTGCACAGGAAGCATGTTCCTGCACTCAGGATGTCCAGATGTCCTAGTTGCAGCTGATTGTGTGCTCTTGGCTAGTTCTGTGTTAAAACTCTGTTATTTAAGTACATATTTGAGCACTATCACTTCTACTGAGCTCAGTGTACACTGAAGTCTCTGTTTAAACTCCTGTTGGTTTCACTGAGGTCAAGCTCAGCAGTGATTCTGTCAAATTCATGAAGATGTTGCTGCTGGTTTCCCTGAAATAACAGATGTAGCTATGTGTGCTGATATGTAGTTATCTCACTAATGCACAAAACCAGAATTTGTATTGCTACCATTTCTCTCCACAGACTTTTATTTCCAACAGCTCTCTATGTATCCCCATATATATCTTGCAGAATTTTTTGTTTTGCCCTTAGAAGAGGCCAAAAATGCACACCTCTTTAGAAATAGTTTCTTCACATGTTTTTTTCCAGAATCAGAAATGCCTATCCTGCTTTTGATTTGAAGACAAATACTGGGAAAATCTGGAGTATCACAACAAGGTTCCCAGAGCGTATCCTTGGTGGAACAAAATTCAGATTCAGCATTTGGACAGATTTTTCACCACATCCTCTACTTCTTACACAACACGGTAAGTGGTTATGTGCAGGGGAAGCATATCAGGCATGAAATGAAAGAAGAAATTCCAAGGAGGTGGGAAAAATCAAGGAGAATAATTAGAAGAGTTTGCCCATGAAGTTTGTGGAGTCTCCAGACTTGGAGATTTTAAAGGCTTTACAAGACAAAACCCTGAACACGGTGGTCTGAATTCAGTGTTGACCCAGCTTTGCAGGGAGGAGGTTCTTCCCAACCTGAATGATTCTGTCATTAATGACAATGAGCTCCTGTGCATCCTGTATCTGTGGTTAATGGGAGAATCGTTAATTCCAACTCTGGTAATTTTCATTTCTGCAACATATGCAAAATATTTTTTTTTCCTCCCCTTCTCTTCTTATGCTGCTTTATTAAGTCACAGTCTCTTTTTTTTTTTTGTCTTTCTTTTTAATAATAATTTCTTTAGTTTTCAAGGAATTAGTTGATTGTAACAGGCTGAGTATTAATTGTCCTGAAGTTGTTTAGACCAGGCAAGCAGTAAGGTTGAAGTAGAAGTACTTTTTTTTGCCCCATCGAATGTAAAGTATTGTTCAGTTAGGCAAGAACTTTTGGCAGAGTTAAGAAAAGAAGCTGGATCTACAGAGTGGAAATGAGTGATATTAGCAAGTTTTGGATTTTTTTCCCAATGAGTGACTTAAACAAAGTATATCTTACAATTTTAATTCAAGATTTTGTGCCACTCTTTATTTTCTGGACTGTGTAAATTCAGCCAGTGAGCACTGCAGTTCAAACACCAAACCAGATGAGTTGCTTACAATGGCAAGTTGTCAGAAGTTTAAATGATTTAAACTGGTAAAATCAGTAGAAAAATGTGTAATCAAAGTGTCTTTTTAAGGAAAACCAAACATTTTGCAAACAAAATTAATATTTTCAGAAGGAGCTTTTGAATCCATTCATACATTTGTTTTTCTCAGGGGAAAACCATACTAAAACAAAAAGCAAGCTCTGGTGACCTACTCTGTTTTGTTTCAGCTTTGTTTATGACATAACCTCCTCCCCTGGGAATGCCACCTGTTCTCTGAAGTATTCCCATCCCCTTCAATGGAAAACCAAATTTATCAGACCTGTTTCTAGATTATGCAGCTGTTCTTCTCCATTTGTGATCAGTGCTTCTAAAATGAACAGAGAGAAAGCATATTGGCAAGTGTTGGGAAATGGCTTAAAAAACTGAAGTGGAACTGGAGAAAATTCTCAAAATTCTCAAGTGTTTCTGAACAGTAGATTGTACAAACTGACATAGAACTTCCTAATTTATAGGGAGCATGTATATTTTTATATTATTATGTGGCTTAATAATACAATATTTTGCATATTTAATATATATTTAATACATGTTTTGCACATGTATTAAATAATATAATATTTTGCAGATTTAAAATACATTAGAATATTAATTTACTTCTTTTTTATAGCTAAAAAGGTGTGCATAGCAGAAACAATATCAAATAACATTCTGGAGCTTTTTGACATCATAAGTGGCTACAGAGTCAACTTTTGCGTCATTGGCAATGTACCAAAATGTTCATCAGGAAAATGAAAAAGAAAAAAGAATGCCATTTGTCTCTCCCTTTCCTCCTGGGAATATTGCTCATCTCTTCTTCTGTCTAGCTGCCCAGCAAATTGCTCATTTCCTCTAAATGGACATGGATTCTATGTTAGGTAGAATATTTGAAGAAAAATTAAAAAAAAAAATAAAATCAAGTGTGTCTTGATCTAATTCCTCTTGATGGAGCTAGTCTGCAGCAGTTGTTAGGAATTACAGGAAAAGAACCCTTATTTTCTCTGCTCAAGTATGTAGCTGCAATTCTCCAGCAAGCTACTATTAATTTTCCTTGCTATCTTTATTTACAGCTGGCTGTATCACTCACGACTTAATTGTGGAGATCCTCAGGTGCACAAATCAATACCCAGCCCGGGAGGAATGCCTTCTGAGTGTTTGTGGGGCTGATGAATTCTTACAAAAGTAAGTACCTCATTAAGCCACCAGCCATGTCAACAGAGCCACGGGGAGAGCTGGGGTGTCAGGTTCCAAACATTCCACGTGTGTAACAAACAGAAAAACAGAAACTTCCATAGACACTCAAAGATTTGATCTGCAGCCCTAGAAGAAGCTTGGATTGATGTAAAAATACAAAATGCAGATTGTATCTATAAAAATACAATATACAGATATTAAGCAGAAAAATCATAAACTTATATTTCTATAGTTGTGAGAATATACCTTAAGTAAGTGAGAAATTGCATTGATAAGATGGTGAAGGGTTTATAATGTAGGGATGTGATTATATAGAGTAGCTAAGAATTTAGAAGTTGTAACAGAAGCATCTGTGTGCATGTGAGACAGAAGCCGTTGGACAAAAGTATCCACAGTGCAGCAGAAGTAAAGGTGATAGGTTAGAAAAGCAAAATAAATTCTGTCAACTGTCTATTGCTTTAGAAATTTCTATATTAACTTATAATGAAGAAACTTGTGACTACTTTAAGCTATTGCTGACTGCTTGCTCCTCTAAAATCTCTCAGCCTCTGAGAGTGATGTTTATCTGAGCAATGAATCGTTCTTGGCCTGAAAATAGTCCCACCCCTTCATTTCTAGTGATGACCATGATACACGTGTAGTTTCTGAAACTCCTGAAACACATGCTGCTTGTGTTCAGCAGAGAGGATGGTGTGCTGCAGTGCATGGGTTCAAATCCTCTTTTATGGAAGCTTTGTGCAGCTTTTGTTTGTTTGACTCTGTTGTCCTTCTGGTGATTCTCATCTGTGATACAAGGATGCTGCTACCTCCACTAACTCATAGGGGTGTTAGAAGCAAGTCCTCAAAGGGGGAAATCACCCAAGAGTGATATTATGAATTATTTATTTATGCAGTATTAAGCAGCTGCAGAGGAGGTGATTTTTCTTCATATCCAGTTGCAGTAGTAACAAAACAAATGAAGTCAGCACTGTGGTGCTGAATGCAAGATAAAAACGCATTAAATATACAAGCAGGTCTTTCTGAATGCAAATAGTTTACAAGTGGGGAAATAAATGCTCTGATTCAGGTAAGCTCTTGTGGTGGTTGGATTCAGCTAGTTGTTTTTTGCCCTGTGGCAGCCTAAATTCAGGTGTCAGCCAAAGTGAGCAGGTTCTGTGTTGAAGCAGCTGAAGTGGAGGCACTTGTCAGCAGGGCTCTGTGGACACTGGCTCTCAGCAGAAGGGCTGGCAGAGTTCTGTGGTACTGGCACTGCAGGAATCACAGCTCCTCTGTTAGAGGTGTAAAGAGTGTTAGACAAAATAGTATACGGCTGTAATTGAAAGGGAAGATTCTAGAAGCAGTCACATTTACAGCAGAGTGTAAAAATTACCTGAAGTAGCCTAGAGCAAGTCAGTTTGATTAATGAAAGCAATGCAGTTGTGAGAGCAAGTGTCACTCTGTGTGAGTTAGCTTTGCTCTGTATCCATCTGGAGTACTTCTACCCTTACACAGGCCAAATCTTCATATGTTCGTAGTGAATTACATCTGGCAGCTAAAGATGCCAAGATTGCCTCTTCAACATTTCTGAGCCCACTCTTCCCTCATTCCAACCTTGGTAAAGCAGGAGCTGGAAGAGCAAAGTGTAAATCATTACAGCACCAGAAGCACCAAGCAGAGAGCCAGGTCATACACAGATCTGTTAGTTACAGAAGACAACCAGGGATTTTTTTTTTTTTCCCAAGATGCTCTTCTGATTTCAAAGAAATTGCTAAAAAATGGAAATAGTGTGCCATTGTGTTGAGGGTGAGCTCTGTGCAGTATGTGCCGAAGAGTTTTATTTTCATTGTTGGGGAGAATACATCAATAGCAGACTTTAAATTCCTGCACTTTTAGAATCTCTGCACGTCTCATTAGCAGTGAAACAATGTCAGTAATGTTCTCAGCTTTCTTACTTTGCTCCTCCACTGTCATTCACCAAGCTCTGAGCTGCACTAAAACTTCAGCAGCTTGTAATTCTAGATTGTGCTGTTAAATTCAGCTCCCTTTCTTGTGCCTCTTCAAGGGAGCCCTGGATCTGAAATGTGAAACCCCAGACCATAAGGATCCCTAGGGTAGTTTAACAGGGCCTGAGGAGTTGCCTCAGGGTGAAATTTTTCCTGTGTGTGGGCTATCTTCAAGTGCAAATCAGTTTCCTCCCAATGTTACTAACAGAGTGATTTGATGCCCTTGTGCACAGTTCTTCCCCAGAAAAGTATTTGGAGTCAATTCACTGATGAATTCCAGTAGAAGTTCCCAAAGTTCTAACACAGCAAAGGGAATAAATATTCTGCTGCTCCTGCTGTACTGTAATCCAGAAAAAAACACCTAAAGTGAATCCAAAAAAGTGATTTGATGAATTGCTCTCAGAGCAGAGTGCTTTAGTGAAGCAGACGGCTTTGTCAAGGTTTGTCAAAAGCTTTCCTTTCCTGTTATATTGGATTGTATTAATGAGCACTTCACCCCACCTCCTGCAGAAGCACCTGAAAGACTTGATGATTTTTAGAATCCATTTAGCTTTGAATGAGAAGGGGAAGGAAAACCACCTCTGTGCTAATGACCATTGCACCCAGCAGCAGCAGATTTCACCCTCCATCACTCCCTTCCTACACAGAGACCCTTGGGCTCACATCCTGCCTGACTCATGAGTAGAGCATCAGATTTAAATACCCAAATTTTAAAGATATCAGAAGATAGCATATAGATTGCAGGCCAGTCTGTAATTAATACAGCCATCTGTGGAATTCTGATTTGGAAATTCTTTTGTTTTCTGGTCTTTTTACTGTAGAAAACCTGGCTTTGCTGAAACCTTCTGGTTTTCTTTTTCATCCCATCAAACAAACCTAGATCCACATTTAAATCTTGCTCTCACACTTCCCTATCTCTCCTTAGATTTAAAATGGATACCTCTAAATATGATTTTATGATGCCTTTCATGAAAAATATTATATAAAAGTAAATTTAATTGGGCTTAAGCACTTTGTGTCTACTCTTGGCTATTAAAGCCATCAGCTAGCCAAACCCAACCCTTCTCATCTGTCAGCAATTAATCAATCCTCTGTTTTTAGAAAAACAGGCCATAATCTCAGGTCATCCTGAAATACCTAATAAAAAAAAAACATATGAAAGAATGTGGATGTTTAAAAAAAAAAGTCTTTATTATTTTATTGATATGTGTACTAGCAATAGCTTGCAGTAATGTAGATCATCACCAAAGGAATGTAGTACAAAATACTGATAAGCTTTATTTCTAAACATCCTTTTATTCTAAGGTGTCAGAGTATTTAAAGTTCCATCCACACCCTCACATGGTATAATTTGCACACTACCTTATTGCTTTGCAGTTCAGCCACCACAGTGAGCAGGGGAATGGAATTGAAAAATCTGAATGCTTATCTTTTCTTCTAACATGCTTGCCTGTGACCTTATTGATAACATTTTTTTTTTGTCTTACTAATTCTGTTCTCTGGGAATTGAAACCTAAATAAAAATTGGTTTTTACTCAAAGTGAAGTTTAAGTATTAATTATAGACTGACATAGACATAATCATACAGATTGAAATCATAAGAAGCAAGCACCTTTGGATTAATCTGTTCTTTGTGAAAAGTAAACTTAATTTTCTCTTGTCATTGCAGATTAAGTTTCTCGTTCAGAGATGCTACTAGCTGAGTTACTTTAAAAAAATAGTCTGATTGAACTGTATTAAGATTTGGAGCTTATAGCACATCAGTGGACCTTGCTGTGGGGAAGCAGGCAGTGATGGAGTCTCAAATGATGGGGATTTTCCCTTTCTTATATTCAGATATTTTGTGAGATCACAGGCAAATCACTTGGAGCAGTCATTACTACATCTCCTAAAGACAAAGTCTGCATTTCTCTTCATGGCATTCTCATCAGAGCTGTGTTCTCCATGTAATTTCAGAAAAAAAAATAAGGGGAGAAATGTTAACAAGGTTGTAGCACTTCCATTTTTGTTTCCTTTACAGAGCTCAGAGTGCTGTAAAGCAGTTACTAATAATCATGTTATCCTCCAAAGAGGATCTATCATTTTTATCTCAGTAGGTATGGTAGCAAATCTGCCTGGGGTACAGCTAAAAGCTACTTTGTCAATCTGTGGCAAAGCTACACTTCTATTTCTTGTAGCACACTTTTCATCAATACCAGGTTTCAACATTATTTTGTTGAGGCATTAATCCATTTTGTCTAGTCCCTTGTGTAACAATAGCTGTCAAAACTTTTCTCTTTGTATTTGTGCAAATTAAATCCATTCATTAAGTCAACTTCATGGCCACTTCTGCTTGCAGTGTTTCGGGCAGCCTTGCTGTGTCAATAAAGACTTGGCTGATGGATAGTATCTGCTTCACACAGCAGAAGCTAGCACAAACCACTAATGTAAAAGCAGTTATAACAACAAAATTAAGTTTCTTTTGCTGTAGCTTGTTTTGCCTGGAAGCATGGTGGCATGGAAAAATTATACTTGGAAAAGACAGCTTTTATATATCTGTGGTTCAAGATTGTTACTTCATAGGAGGGTATAGCTCCTCTGTATTTGTCTAGCTGTACCAGTTCCTGTCACTGGCATTGCAACAGGAATCTGTATCCTGGAGGAATCAGGAAAAGGTGACTCAAGGCTCATGGATGTCTCTGTAATATTCTTGTTACTATCCCTGTCCACAGGCTGGAGGTGAAGCAGAATGAAAACAGCAGGAATAATTGTGAGGCATTAAGTAAAAAACATCTGTTGGGGCAGTTCTAAAATGTAAAGGAAGGTTCCCAGTCTGACCAATTAAGGGCTCTCTGGCCTTTTTGTGAAAAGAGTCTGTGCCTGTTTATGGTCTGCTGCCCTTTCCCACCACCCAGAGCACCATCTGTAGCTTGCACTGCACTGAATGTGTTCCTCAACCAGAGGGGATAAAGATAGAAAGTTAATAATTTCAGTGATGAGGCAAACACGATTGGGTGAAATGAAGAGAGGAAAAATATTCAGGAAAGCTGTGGGTAGGAAGAACACAGAGATGAGATGAGAAGGAGCAGAAGGGAGCACATCCATTGGTACAGTCCCAGGAAGTGGGAATTGGCCACTTGAGCTTTGAAAAGGGACTTGAGAAGGATTTAGCTGTAACAGGGATATTTCACTGTGTATGGGTATTTCACTGTGTTGGTGTTCGCTCCTCCCACTCTTACATTTGTACTTTCTGCTCTTGAAATCCAGAAATTTTGCAGCTGCATGGAGGTGCTATCAAAGGTGATCCTTGCTTCAGGTATTTTTGTCAGATGGAAATGAGTTTGTCCCTTGTGATGTTTAATATGTTTGTTTAAAAGAAGAATCCTGTATATATACACATTTACAGCTCTTGTAGCCTCAGTAGTGAGTCTGTATGTTACTTGCAGTGTAGTGTGAGAGCAGAACATTTACAAGATGTGTAAGTTCCCTGTAAATGTGCAGAATGGCATTTAAGTTTATCCATTCCTTTTTGCTGAAGACTTCTGCTGCCATGTGAGAGAGGAGTCTCATCTAAGTCACATTTTCCTTGATTTATTCATAGGGATAAGCATTTTGGTTTTGTTTATTTTTATAACTAAATCCAGCCTTTTATTCAGACATTCTATCAAAAGCCCTTTTAGGTAGAAATACAGTTTACATTTAAACAGAGTTTTTCAAGCCAAAAAAAAAAAAATCATCTTCCCTTCATGGCCCAGGGAGTTCTGAAACAACTTACCATGCTGTAAAACAGTATAAATATGGAATATCCTTTTTTGTGCTTCTGTGGCTCAATAAAGCCTCCTGAATCTAATTGGACACACATCAAAGTTGTAACTGATGATGCATACTAACTTGTTTTGGTCATGAATTTACCTTTGTAAAAATCATTGTTGTTTTTTTTCATTAATCCCAAAGGACTTTTTCAAATGCAAAAAGATGTTTGCCTCAACCCTGAAATATTTCTTGAATTATTTCACCTCTTTAAAACAAGATGTGAAGGGAAAAAATGAAATTATTTTTGTTCCAAGTGATTTTAAGATTGACAAACCAAGGCTATGTTCTAATTTACAAGAGGTTGCCAAGAGCAGTAAATGGAAAGAGGCAAAAAAGATTAAGGCATTCCCTTGTCATGGGCTGCTGCATCATCTTTGACCAGCAGCTTAGTTTATAAGATCCATGCCAGCTGAGTGAGTCTGATCTTAGCTGGCACATGATTTGAGAAGTGAAAACACAAACTCTGCTTTCGCCACCTCTGCGTGAGCTGCACAGGGTGAAAACTTAGACTTCTTTGAGAACCAAGGGTCACCTGCCTTGATGGATGTGATTTCCACACCTACAGCTAATATTTGATTTTTGAGTTGGGTGTCAGACACTACAAGTCATTCTGCAGAGATGTATTCATAACCAGGACACGGCACTGTTTGGCTTTGAAGAATATGCATAAATATCAAGGTTTGGGAGCATATGCAGCTTGTCAAGGATATTTTCTGTGTCCTTGTTGTTCTCTTTTAGAATTTAATGGTCAGTGATAGAACTAAGCAATTATTATTTGTTTTCCTAGAAAACATGCCAGAACCATCAGTTTTCACAGAAGCAGGTGCCAAGAACTGGGTTTGTATTATTCAGTCTTGTTTTCACTTAGAATTTAAACTACTAGAGCTTTTAGGAGAGGTAGCAAGGATAAAAGCAGGAAGTGGCAAGCAGAGATAACCATTTATTTGTTGTTGTTTCCCCAAACTGCAGCAACTGTACTTTGGGAAGACACGAAAGTCTCCGCAAGGCAAGCACCTGCATTCAGCTCCGCCTGCACCACGCTGCTCATCTGGAGCACAGCTTGGCTAGAACAGTAAGTAACTTTCTTTTCTCCCACTTTCCTTCAGTATCCTTGTGTCACATTCATATTTGCTGCTTTCTTTCCTTTTATGGGGAGCTGTCACTCTACTATGAAGTACTCAGAGCGGGAAATTTCCTTCAGCTGAGCAGTTACAAGCAAGAAATTTGGCCAGGGGCTTTACACAAAATTTGGTCTTTCAGTTAGTTGGTGACCTTTAATTAGATTTTGGTTTTTTTAGGCCATGAGATTTATCAGCTTTAGCAATCTCTGAAATTCTAGGGAGTGGTCTGCCTATCCTATTTTTTTCAGAGTTTCAGATATCCCCACATTCTGATCATCTCAGGAAAGCATTAATCTTCATAGTGAACAGGCAGCAAAGAATACTTACAACTTTCTAACAAGAAGCTCACTTGCTTTCAGAAAAGGATTTTTGAACTAAAGCAGACAGGAAATCATATTTTCTGTGAGTTCAAAGCCTTTTTTTTTCATATATATCAGTGTTAATATTTTGCCAAACATAATCATGGAAGAGTTAACCTTGTGAGCATAATCACAGATGAGAGAAGTCAGAGGCCTGTCGTGATGAGAAGGTGGAGACTTTTCAATTATTTAAATATTTGTGACTTTCTAGAGAGATTGTGAAGTTCAGGCTGATAGAAAACATTCAGCATCTCAATTTGTGGACCCTCCAGTTAGGGTTTAAGTGGGAAGGGTGACATTTTAAGATCTCAAAGTGAATTATTGATCAGCCCTTTACAGGGACAGGCGCAGCTCTGAAAACTTCGGGCCATGAAGTTATTTCATGTTACTAATAATAGCAAAGAGCAGGAGCAGCATTTGAGGTGGAATCAGTCACAGACAGAGTTTTCCCCCAGCTCCAGGGCATGCTTGTGACAGGGCACTGGTACAGAAAGGAGAGGTTCTGCTCACAGCCAGCAAGTCCATCAGGACCAGGAAAAAACCTAACAGAGAAGGCTTATAGAGTGCCTTGTGAGCTGCAGTGTTTCTTTCACTCTGGACCTACTTCTATACATTTCTTTACGTGCAAAGAAACCTGAAACCTGTTCGAGCCACACTGAATTCAAGGATCTGATGTACACTGACCTCTTATTTAGTGTTGTTGTTGCTGTTAGGTAAAGCACATGGCTGTAAAATGCATTGAAAAGTCACAGAATGAGAATCAGGTTATGGGGAAAAAATCCTTCCCTCAGAATTCATATAGAAATATGCAAAAATTAATGCTTTTAAAAATAAAAGTAGGCAGAAACTTTGGGATTTTTAAGATACTTCAGCTGTCTCAGACACTTATGCACATACCCAGATACTGTTTATTCCTGTGGAATAATGTGCTCTTGAGGAGAACTTCATCTCTGCTCTCAATGATCCTTCTAAATTTTGAAATATGGAATATGTTTCATTATAGAAGTCTCCACTAAGTTTGTAGTTTAACTGGTGTTACAGAAGCAAGATAATCACCCACATGTAATCAGATAGTAAATAATTTACATAAACTCACCTGTTGCTGTAGTCCATCAAATCCTCTTTGGATCCTATTAATCACACACATGTGATGCTTTACAGGCTGGGTGGTCAAACATAAGAAATTGGTTCCCGGAAAGGTGGCTGGTGCCTTGTGTCTATCAGTCCCTTAGGGAGAGGCATTCAGACAATGTCCTCTGTAATGAGCTTTTCATTCATGGGCAGCCCTGAAGAGATGAGGTAGTTGGACTACATGAGAATTGTAGGTCCCCACCAGCTAAACTATGTCCTCTCTCCCTTCCATTGCCGTCCCCTTCCATTTCCTTGTGCCCTTCCTGTAAATCCAAATTACATTGACTAACTTCCAGTCAGCTGGGATGTTCTTAGATTGTCAAGACCTTTGGAAGAGGACTGAGAGGATCCAGCCATGAGATCAGCTAGGTTCTTTAGTGGTCTGCAATTAATCCCACCAAGGCCTTGTGGCCCCAGAAACATTTTTTGGTCATGAAACGCACGCTCTGGAAAGGACCGTGTGGTTTATTGGCTGAAGTACCAGAGGGGATCCTGAGAAGCCGAAGTCATTCGGTGCCGTTTTGTGGTTCCAGAGGAGCAGCACCAGGGCCAGCCGGGCGCTCACGTTCTCTCAGTGGCGTCACCTCACGTGAGGCTGCGGGAAGGGGCGTTGGATGGCCCTGGAGCTGCTTCCTGCCTTTGGGCACTCTCAGCATCCGCGGGCCTGCTTCTGGCAGCCCAGCGTTGCTGCTGCTCCTGCACCGCCTGCATTGCCCACAGCATGACGGCCATGATGGGCTGCACGCCCCTCTCGGTGTCCCTGCTCCGGTGCGGGCGGCCGGCCAGGCCCACGGCGCACTCACTGTAGTCGTCGTCCCCTCGCACAGAGTGCAGAAGCTGCTCCATGGGCTGCCGGCACACGGGGCAGTTGTCCTTGGCCCTGGCCCACTGCTGGATGCAGCTGAGGCAGAACTTGTGCATGCAGAAGGTGACGTAGGCCGGCCTCCTCATGGGGCCCAGGCAGATGGGGCACTGCGCGTCCTCTGCCGCCTCCATCGCTGCTGCCTGCGGCGGCTGGCTCCGGCTGCCAGAGCTGCTCTGCTTCGTGTCTTCTTTGGCAGTGGATGCCATGTCCTGCCAGGGGAGATGGGCACAGTGCTGGATGGAGCACAGCTGGCAGGAGGGGCTTGCTCAGGGTCTTAAGCTGCTCCCTCTCACCAGTGCTGCAGCACCAGGTGTCACACAAGCAAAGGGACGGGGCCTATCCTGGGGGTGAATGGTGGAAATGCCCAGGTCTTTCAAGCGGGAAAGCTTCCCAGCTCCAGGTGTCACATGTGCAAAGGGATGGGGGCTGCCCAGGGCGTGAATGATGGAAATGTCCAAGTCCTTTAAGAGGGAAAGCCTCCCAACACTAGGTGTCACACAAGAACAGGGACAGGGCCTACCCTGGGGGTGAATGGTGGAAATGTCCAAGTCCTTCAAGAGGGAAAGCTTCCCAGCTCCAGGTGTCACACAAGGACAGAGACAGGGCCTGCCCTGGGAGTAAATGGTGGAAATGCCCAGGTTCTTCAAGAGGGAAAGCCTCCCAGCTGCCCAGGGGGAAATCTCCCCTCCCAGTCCCCCTCTGCTGCTGAGAGTGCACCTCCTGGGTGTTTACACTGCCTGGGTGTGCTAGGCCTGGGAAAAACCTGGGCTGACCCAGGTGGCACATTATGCTGGGTCATCTGTGACATGATAACCTGCTGCTAGGTGAATCCATAGTCAGATTGGATCCATAATTGGTGATGTCATAATCCAGCTGTTGCACTAGCTGATTGCTCTAGATCCCTGGCAAACGAGTTGTCTTCCTTTCTCTTCTCTTCTTCCCTTCTTTCCTTTCCTTTAGTACTCTGGGATGAATCCTACCAAGGCTCTGTGGACTTGAGAACATTCAATTGCTGCAGCTGACCCCTTACAATTCCAGTGTCCCCAAAGAGAAGGTCACTGTTGCTGCAGCTGTGCTCCTCCAGCTGAGAGGACCGGGAAGCCCCAGGTTTATCAGTAGTCTTAAAGAATGAGGCAAAACAAGCCCCAAAGCCCTCTGCTTTTTCTGCACACCCATTTGCCAGTGGGACCATCTTTGTCAATGAAGATGTTTTCTTTGGACACCCACTTGCTACTGACGTACTTAATAAACCTCCTTGTTTTCTGGCACAATAAAAGCTGGTGGTAGAATTACCCAGGTCCTTCAAGTGGCAAAGCCTCTCAGCTGCCCAGGGTGATGCTTCCCCTCACAGCTCACCTCTAACTCTTCATCATCTCTCCCTCTGGATCACCTCAGTATGAAACCAAAGGAGAATTGATGCAGGCCCTAGGCCATGTTGTCTGCCTTCTTCATGTCTCCCATGTAGGCATGGCACTGGAATATCCCACTGTCTCCACTCTCCCTGCCTGGATTCAAACACATCCTGTTGCCCCACTGAATCTAATTTAAAGCTCTGTTTCTAAATATAGCTACCTTGTTTTCCTGAGCACTCTTGGCCCCACTGGTGCCTGCATAGTGCCACCCAGTGTAACATAAAATAGTCAACAAATAAAATTTCAGATCAAAACATCCTGAACACGGTTGAGAACATTCTGACTTTGGAAAATACCATGTTAACATCTCCAATATATATTCTTTTTTATCAGAATAATATATGTCACCATACTCCTCTCTTTCACAGTGTGGGGATGACCAAAGAAGGTTCAGTGTGAATGAGCTGTTAGAAGACACTTGTGCCTGGAGACTGATCTGGTAAGCTGCTATTCAGCAATATTTATGTTTCTAATTGTTTATATTTGTGGGAAGCCTCCTTGCACCAAAGGACAATTCTGGGAACTACTGGGGACAGGAATGATACCAATGAGGAAGACAATTGGTTCAATATTTCAGACTTTTTCTTTTAGGACCTTAGTTGTTGCTTAGCAAAAATCAGTGTTTTTTGGATCCATGTAATATCTCCCAATTGTCTTCTTTTCATATTACTGAAGTCTTCATTGAAGGTTTCATTTTTCCCAAAGATTCCCGTGATTGAAGGTGTCAAAAATTTTACATGTGTGTTGCTGTTAGAGAATTTTTTGGCCTTAAATATTGTAAAACTAGTAGGTTTACTCTTTATTAGGACTATATTTTCCCAGTTCAGTTATCTTTAAACCTCTTTTTTTTTCTTCTTCTTTTTTAATGGAGATTAACTATGATGGGCCTTTAACTTGGCAGTCAAAATAAAGCTGATGGTAAAGCCAGTCTGTGATGGACAAACACTAAATGTGATAGATTCCTCATTCATCTTTAATTGTATTCTATTTAGATAAATTCTAATTTTAGGTAAAGAAGCTGTTGACACTTTTTGCAATGTTTTCCATCACTGTGTTATAAAGTAATTTGCCATAAAAAGTAAACTTAAATGACACACCTGTCATTTAGCAGATGGAGGGAAACAGAGGAGTACTGACTCGCTTAAGGGGGGTACCTGGTGCTTACTGGGGACCCATCTGGCTTCCTAGGAGCATGGCCCAAATTTCCGTTCTGGTCCTTGCTCTAAAGAACTCAGTAGAAGACATAAATTTTACAGATGGCAAGTGTATGAAATTTGGTAGCACAGAGGATGTCTGCAGGACAGGATCATTTGCTGTGGGTCCCTTTTCTCCAGGCTAAGCAATCCCATCTCCCTCTTCCTGTTAGAAATGTGCTCCAGACCCATCCTCAGCTCTGCTCCCTTCTCTGGACACACTCCAGCAGCTCAATGTCCTTCTTGTGGTGAGGGGCCCAACTCTGAGGACAGTCACATGGGACCAGCTCCCAACAATTCCCTTCACCACAACTCTCTGGGCCCAGGCCTGCATTTGGGCACTGCTTAGTGAGGCAGAATGGTGATGAACAGCATTTTAGAAGGGGAACCTATCATTTCTCCACAGTAGGTGCTGCTGCCAGGAGACTGAAAAATAAAAGTGGCAAGTCCATGCTATGTACTTGTCATCCTCCTCCCATATAGACCAGCTGGGAGCTAGGATTGACTCTCCTGTTTGTGCTTTTCTTATTTCCTGAAAAGGAAACTCTTGCACCATATTGACTTGCTAAAATCTAAAAAAAAAATGTCCTTAACATCAAAGTACTAAATGTTCACGGGTTGGTTAGGCTTGCCTTATTTATACACAGCTATAATGATGCACAAGTATGTCTGTGTGATAAGATATGGGTATTATTAGTCACCTGGCAGACAAGGACTCAGTATGGCATTAGTAGGGGTATTTCAATCATCATTACAACTTGCTGGGTTTGTTTCCTATTAATGATGCAAAATTATGGCTGCTTTATGCCAAAAATTCTCCAGGGGAAAATAAACTGATGGAAAATATGCTAATTTTTTGAACTAGCATTGTAATTTGGGAAATTATTCTGCATTTTAACCTGCATTTTGACCAACCATGCTAATAAACACGCTCACCTCCATGGAAAAAGACAACAAGGCAAGCTCGTATGTTCAGATATATTTTTGAGCTGGGCAAGGCTGGGAAAAAGATGTTATGCCTGAAGACTTGGTCAAGGCAGAGTGACAACTTGTATTAGCTATGATTTAACAGGATTACAGGAGCAATTTCCAGGCAGCTGCTCCACATACAAACTGCCTGGCTAGATAAAGCCAGTGCAGATTGGAAATAAAAAGCTGTAAAGGCAAAATTACCTGTAGGAGGAAGTGAGTATTTGGCATCTCCAGGGAAATGCACTGTGGTATCACCACAGGGAAGGCCACCTAACTATTCTTTATTCTGTGTTTTATTTCAGTGCAATGAGTCTCCTTTTCCTGTCATGCAATATAGATAATGAAAATCTGATCATGTACCATGAAACCTGTACTTTGGGCTGCAGTTGCAATTCTAAATTCTGATTGCCAAGTTGGCCCAACTAAAATACATGAGGACACACTTGCTCTATAAATAGTTTATTTGCTTTGAAGGTCTGAAAAAATATCAAAATATTTTTGGGACTTTCAGCTACCAGACTGCAATAGAGATGGAGGAGTAGGGGGAAATTTCTTCTAAGCCTTCTGAAGATGAAGAACCTTAATAAAAGATTGGTGAGGGATATAAGAGTAGAATTTAAAAGGCAAGAAAAAGATGATAGAGCATAACAAACAACAAAGAAGAATTTAAATTGTAATTTCCACATTTTCATATAAGCATGTGCAAACCCCAACTACCTCTGATGGCCATCAAGGTAATGATGTGTCCCTTTTACTTATCAGTGGGCTAGGCAAGGTATAAAACTGGGAATTACAGTTTCCTTATCCTTTCCTGATGATTTGACCCTACGGAGGAGGCTTGCCAGGACGATTCCTTAGCAATGGTCTCACAGGCACCTGTTTTTGTTTTGTTCAGCTGACAAACGAACGAGAATTTCACAGTGCTTGAAACAAAGAAATTACAGAAATGCTTCTTAGAAGCAAAAATCTGAATCTTGTTGTCTGTTGGGGATAGCACTTGGAGCCTGTGGTAGTAAAAGTGTGAGATTTACAGCTGAAGCATCACTTGAGGAGTTTAGAGAGGTGTATGCTTCTCTTCATAATCCTAATTAATTTAGTGAAGCTTTGCTAAGACTCAGCAATCTGCCTGTACAAATTGGCAGCTTCTGTAGCATGGCAGAGGCATGGAACTACAGAGTGGTGAGTGGCTCTCTACAGAAGTAAAGCAAATTTTACTGCCTAGGAAATGCTATGGAAAGGCAGGTGCTGAAACAGTTTGAGCATGCAAACTTGAGAACTGTATGCAAATTAACTTTCATGGGTTATGTAGCAATGCTGCCCTGTTTTATAACATACTTTTGTACTTGGGACTTAGCCTGTGCTTTGCAAGTGTTGAGATTTTCCAGATCTTGGGCAGATGTTTTATCTGATTCCATGCAGCTTAAGTCTGTGAAGTGATTGAGACAGAAGGCATTGGATCATAAAATCATCTCAGTTGGAAAAGAGCCTTAGGATCGTCAAGTCTAGCTGTAAGAATGTAGCATGTACTTGAGTCCATCCTTCTTTAGGTAATATTTAAGCACTTGCTTAACCATAAAGAGTAAAATAATTGGGAAGTGAATTTCAATAAACATTGAAACAGTAAATCACTTACTGGAATTCTTTAACTTGGGAAGCTTGTATCTTCTATAAATAGACTTTTTTCATCTATGCTATGTGGCAAAAGTCTACCAAAAACCCAGGGAAGTCCAGACTTAATTGCATGATGTCTGCTTACACACTTGGCTTTATTTTATACTGATATAAAATCAGTCTCAAATTATTTCAAATATCTAGAATGTGGAAAAAAAAAAAAAAACAACAAAAAACAAACCTGTTCTCTTTATCTAATTCTTATTAACTTGATATTGTTTCCTTTTTTCTTGATTCCTAGGCAGAACCTTGTCTCTGTTATTATCAACTACAGAGGTCAAGTGGAATATCTGCTGCAAAATGAGGTATTTGTTCTCAGTTTGTTACACCAGAAAAGCATTAACTTGTACATGAAAGGTATCTAATTATTAATCTGTCTTAGATGCAATTAAGGAAGACTTTTAATTAAGACTGCTTAATCGGACTTAGAAAGGATACAAATTCTCTTAATAAAACTTGGTCTGAGGTTAGGAAGAAAGTGCTACAAATTTAAAATATCAAAGGTGATTCTTTCTACGTGTCAAGGAACTTGTAAATAAAACCAGAGTTGTTTGCGTTGGCAATAGAATACTTGGGATGAGTAGAGGTATAATGCATTATATGGATCTACAAAATTTGTACCTCATTTTGCAAACCCCCATGCCTAATGTTTACACATTTAGTATATACATGCAAGCATGTGGTAGTTTGAAGGATTAAGTTTAGCCAGCAAAATTCCCAAGAGCTTTATTTTAAAGCATTGGGGTCTGCCAATTGAATGCTACATGCTTGAAGGAAAACTCCTTTAGGAAATCTTCTCTGCTGTCCAATGTTTTAAGGACAAATGTCTAAAGGACAAATTGAGTCATACCTTGGAAGAAACCCCGTGTTTATTTGATCTGACTTCCAAGCTGGCGTGATAACTAATTTGATCTGACTTTCAAGTTGGCATGATAACTGATTTTCTAGGGTTTGAAACTGGAAAGAACAAAAGACTTATAAAAATCAAAGAATACTGATGTAGCATGAAGATATTCTAGTGTATCCCTTCCAGAGTTATAGCTCATTATGCTAAGTTATGCATTTCTTTGAAATATATGTTACAACATAAAATGAATATTTTTCTTCAGAACTCTGTCACCTACATTTAAGTTCTGAATTTAATCTCTCTGGATATTCTTGATCTATTATTATTTCTATTTTGAATAGCCAGAAAGCATACATTTGCATACAAATTATAGATATACATACAGGTGGATTTCTACACATATAGAAATCCACCTAAACATTCAGAGACATACATGAATACATATATATCAATAATATATAATATTTATAAATACATAATATAGATATATACAAACATTTTACATTTTGTGTAAATCTTGGATGCTTTTTCAAAATGCAAAACACAAATTTAGAGGCTGTTGAACCATGCCTGACTACAAAGTAAAGCTCTGGGTCTGATGCTGTGCAGGTATTTGCTGAATTTTCCTTTGTAAGCATCATCTCAAAGGGAAGTGTTTAGTGTATAAAATGTGATGCAGTCATAACCATTTGGAAAAGTTAGGTCCCCAAGCTCAAATGCACATGTATATGTCTTCACTGAAGTAGACCCACCAGGGTAGTTATTTACATTCACTTGAAATTTTAGGGCCTAAAGCAAGAGGATTCTAAATTCAAAAAAAGCCATAACCTCAACATTAATGACATTTTGCAATCCACCCTCTGCAACTGACACCGAGCATATTTTCTTCAGAAAATGCTTCATTCTATAATGAAGCATTCCTAAATTTGTTTTTGCTAAACATTTTTACATTGAATAAGCAATTTCTTGAAACCATTAACTTTTTATAAAGGGAAGGAAGTACATTTTTCAAATATTCATACCATCCAGCAAATATGCATGTGTCTAGAGCTAAATTTCTCTGTAGATTTTTTTTTTTTTAGGTCATATCATGGATATTTTCATGAGGCTTAGTGTATGGAGCTTTTTCAAACCTAGAATCATGAAGTCTGATTTGCTTTAATTAGTGGCTCAAAAAATGATGAAGCTCTAATGTAATGAGTAATATGTAGCAAACAAAACAAAAAATGAGACTCCTTTATTTGGGCTTTGAATCCTTGTTTACTTATTTTCTCTAACTTTTAATTAGATTGCTTAAAGAAGGTTAAATTTGAGGTCATTGTAGCTCCCCTTTATCCCAAGTCTTCACAGGAGTAATTCTGTCACTTTTCCAGGGTATTCCCACTTTTCCAAGCTATTCCCATTCCCTGCTGGCATTGTTGCTACTCCTCTTTGGTTCACCATGATCCACCTTCAGCACACTCTGGAATTTAAGACACTGGGAGCTGCTCACGGATTGTAAATTAAGTGCACACGTAACTGCTGAAGTTCTGTACTCAGCTGGAAGTTCTTGAAGCATTCAGTTTTAATCAGACTCACCTTGAGATTCTCAGTTGAAAAAAATTATTAATATTTTACACATTTTTCTACTTATGTGCAAATTTATTCTTATAGATACCAGTATGTTTGACTTATGGCACAAGCCCACTATCATTATTAATCTAATAAGTAATAATGGTAAATAAATGGAAAATTAATTTAGAGACGGATAATGACTTTATAAAACAAAAATTTTAAAAAGATAATGAAGATATCTGGCACAAAGATGGAATTGGTGCTGTTAGGGTTGAAATGTAAGTTTTGAAATGTATTTTTCAGACAATATGTGCTGTAAAATAAGCAGCCAATTTTGATTGCCCTGACAACCACTTTTTATGCACTTCATTTTGAAATCCATTCAAAATGTGCTGTTACTGTAGAGAGGACTTTGTAAATTTTTTACACAGAGTGTAGAAGTTCTATAATGAAATAACTTTTTTTAAACATATAAATTATTGAAACACCAAAATATTCTTCTAAGATTCTGCTCTATTTAAATATGTAGAAGGGGGAAAAAATTACAAGTTGTTGACTAGAGTTCCTTTGGAATTTCAGAAGATGTAAAATTTTTGTAAGAAATGAAGCTCCATCTTCCCTTCTTTGAGATAAAAATCCATGTCATATATCTACACATGAAAAAAGAGAACTCTTTCTGTGAAAAAATGAGAAATTTTTACATGATAATATCCCAGCAGAGAAATAGTGTGGAAGCAGTCATCATGTGTAGTATTCAGGATCACATAATTTTATGTGCTTACTCTTCTTCATCTGCAATATGCTCCTTAGAACTAGCTACCATAAAAATAAAGTGTATGGTAAAGTAGCTTCTATAAATATTAATACTTTGATGGTTTCTCTCTAAACAGAATAGCATATTAAATATTCCTCAGGACACCAATTCTCTTTATGGAATAGCATTTATATGTATGTACACAAATACATAAACTGTGGGTGGGTTTGAGTTTTAGGTTTTGTTTTTATTTTTCTCCATCCGGAGAGCTTTTTCTCTATTTAAGGGTTACTTTTGTGTATGTCTATTGCTTGTTACTGCTCAGAAATTACCCTGCAGAGCTGTATTTATAGGCACAAAATTCCTTCCAATAATACATCTCTACTTGTGAAGAAGTAAAAAGTTAAATTAAAACTTATTTAAATCAAATGCAAAAATGGAATTATATTTTATATTAATTAAAAACTCTATATAGAAATTTATATATATGTATATATACACATATACTCACTTATTTCTTCAAGAAATCAGAGTAAACCAGCTTTTATAACGTTCTGGAGTTGTCAGGGTTACATATAGCAAAGCCATACCACTGAGCCCCAATCAACTTCAGCCCTAAGGAGGATCTAAAATTCTCAAGAGGTCACAGTCAGCCCTTTCCTCTCTAGAACCTGTAGTATGAAAAGGTGTTTGTGTCCTTAATTACTAAAAGAAAAACCCAAAAGCTTATGTCTAAAAGAATCTGACCACCAGATATTTCATGTAACTCATTCCTGCTTTAATTCTTCTTGAAGCAGGTAATGTGCAATTAGTAAGCTCAATATATTTTTATGTTTATTTCTAATAATGACAGGTGTTAACCTTCTCAGTACAGTCTGTGCATAGACCTTAAGCCTGAAAACAGAAAGTTCATCTTGGTACGATTTTTATTTTTCAGGCACAAGATGCATGAGTGAGAGAAATGGTTTCATGGGTACATCCACATGCTATAGTGCACTAAAAGGAACATTTATCAGTACAGAAACATGGAGAATATTTATAGGAGAGCTTCTGCTTATTCAGAGAATGTATTTTAAGCTTTAATGAAGTGATATAACCATGCAGAAAGCCCATGAATTTTTATTTATTTTCCTGAACATAGAGTACTTCATATTGTGTTTTCCTTCCTTTGGGGATCCATTTTTTTTTTTTTTTTAGTTCCTCAAAGTATTTCATCTCAAAACTTTTTTTTCCATGTGGCAATATTAATATATCTAAATTTGGCAATATTAAAATATCTAAATTTACAATCAATAAGATTCCATAGTTTTAACTAAATATATAATTTTGCAGAAAGCTGGTTGCAAAAGTACTCAGTCCACAGGTGTCAGATTATGCAGCCTCCCACACAGTACCTATTTTTAGGAGGAATGTGGCTGTTTTCCAACTCTGGCAGAAATGGGTAGGAGACAATAGTGAGGATAAATTCACAGAATTACAGAATGCTCATGAATCACTTGGCTTCAGGTCTCCTATGAAGTTTCTTTACAGTGTTTCCACACTGCTGGAGTTCATCCAAACCAAAGTTTTCCCTTAAAATCAGTCCTTGATACCAAATTTGTTGTGGTTTTGACCAGCATACATTTTGTGGGAGATAATTGAACTTCAACAGAAATGTCACCATCCTTAGGAAAATATTGGCCTGTGGTGATTTCAGTGTAGCCAGACTAAACCATGGTGTTTGAATTCTGCTTGAGAAAGAAGGGGTTTCTACCCCTCACTGCCATGAAGGTTATGGTCAGGTATTTCTGGGAAATGCTGTGTGCAAAGTTTCCTTTTCTCCCCCCTATTTCTCTCCTGTCAACAGAATAATATTGATAATGTGATTGAGGCAGCTAAAGCCATCTGCAGTGTCCTGTGTTCTGTGGAAACCAGGGACATCACTGATGCAGTCTGGAAACTCCATGCTTTGGGGAGAGCACAGGTAAAAGATGCATGTTCATGTCCTTTTTTTGTCTTTAAAACTGGAATTTGAATGGGTATCATTCCTCTTTTTGACTGATCAAGAATGTTGACCATGTGTGATGTGATAGAGGACCAACAGAAGATTGCCATGTGTTTAACTTGAACTGATGTTCTTCTCCAGCTCTTTCTTGTTCCTACTCAATGTAGAAAACTCTTTGCCACATCACCTATTTACCATTTATCATGTGATTTCAGAGTATTAGATTTGCAGATATTTAGTACAGGTTGTCAGGAATTTTAAAAAAAATTTCCAAAAATGTCATTTGAATAGTAATTTTTTTTTTCCACATTGAAATGTCCCTGCTATTTATATAGAAATAAATAGAGTACCAGCATCATACAGTCTTGATTTTAGCTGAAATACTCTTAAAACACTGAGTTGGGTTTTCCAGGGGTTTCTGAATAATTGTGAACTGGGACTTTGGAGGCCAGTATCCCTTCTCAGTTTGGTCATCAGCTGCTTTGGTGTGACCCTAGATAAGTCACTATGACCTGATTTATAGAAGTTCTGAGCACCCAAAAGCTCTTTTGAAGTCAGCATCTTGGAGATACAGGTGCTCAGCAAATCTGAAATCAAGCCATTAATCACTTGGATTTGATCTGGTGTAACTGTGAGTAGTGATAATTTTTTCACACCCTAAGGAAATTCCCTCTTCACACTTAAAAAAAAAAAAGTCACTGAGCAATTCTCTTCTGTCTTTGCATGGTCTCTTGTGATTCTTTCTCACAGCAAATACTCTTCAGAAAAACATGCCAGCCTCTATGTGTGATGCTTGCATTCAGACCATTACCTGACTCCTGCAGGACTTTTATCCTTTCTCTTTCTCTTTGATTTTGTTTTTTCCCATGGCTTGTGCTATGTGTAAGAACACCTAAGTCTAGAAGAACCAAGGCAGCTCTAGGGTTTTTGGTTTGTTGCTGAGACCTGACCAGCTGTTTCCCTGAAGTGGCTTTTCTTTCTTCCCTTCTAGTTCATGCTTCACTGCAAATCTTGCTTCTATATGATCCTCAATCTTTTAATTTCTGCTTTGGCATCAATTATTAGAAATTGCTACTGGGGGTAAATTCTTGCATAAATGAGTCTGTGTTGGCACACATTTTATCTGGCATGATGCGCAATCAAATGGAAATAAGAATATCCATTTAAGAAAAGCTCTTCTTGGATATTAGAGGGTAAATTCTCTGTAGAGAAAGAGATAAAGGGAGTAACAAGGGATTCATATGATTTGCTTTTCAGTTAAACTCCCGATTCTCTTAAGAGGTGTCAGGATGATCAGTGTTTTTGTCCTTGAGACAAGAATTTTCTCAATCCAGAATCTTTCTCAAGAGATAGATAAAGAGCTTGGTCCAGATAAAAAATAGGAAAGCAATAGAACTTTGTTTTAGAAAGGAATTAGAGCAGAAGAAATATATCATGACTAATTTGATAAAAACATTTATTTTGAGGTAAGAAAAATTTAGTGTATTTTATCTTTTAGTGCTCAGGTCAGCCCTGTGAACCTAATGTGTAAACCACCTCTTCTAAGTGCCTTATATATATCCCTTGGTCCATTTGCAGCTCCATCCTCTCTGAATTTGAGCGGAGAAATTGCTGCAGTGGTCAAAGAGACAAAACAGTTCGTATTAGTGGGGCTCACCCTAAGTCAGAAAACCCCACATGCCATGCAGAATTACATAATGGGATAAAACCCATTACATGCCATCCTTTTCAAGCCTTAGTTTTTTTGTGGATGTTCACATTTTCTTCTGCTTGTCTTCAGAGTTGTTGTCATGCAAATATTGCTTTTATTTTTGAGATGAATTAGCTATTTATAGGCAAATAATTAAATTATCACCTGATCTACTTGTTGTAGAAAGAAACAAACAAAAAAACCTCTGCTCCAAATGTTCCATGTTTGCTATTGCTCATTCCCCAGCATGTCAGTGTCCAACTCCACCATATAGACTATCTCCAATATTTACAGCTTCCCCTGAAGCAATTTCCATGTTCTTCCTCACATGGAGGGAGTAATACACTTCCCTTTTCCTGTTTTACCTGTTCAGATTATGCTTTCAGAGCAAGGCACACCTCTCCTTATCTCTGTGCAGTCTCCAGCACAGCAGAGTGCTGGTCCTGGCTGGGATCTGCAGAAGCTCCAGCTGATAAGGAATGATGGTAATGACACTGGGTGTTCATCTGTAATGAGCAAAATGATACTGTTCTGAATAGCCTCTTCTGAATGTTGAAAAGATTGTCCTGATTGAGCAGTCTTAAATATTTTCCTGTTCTAATAGTCAGTAAGAAGCTGTTTCACATATTGTGGGGATTTTTGAGGGAATTTTGAATGAGTTAAAGACAAGACCTCTGAGTTTTTAGATGATGTGGTTTATTTTCTTCTGCATAGGCAGGAAGAGTGAGTTTGGTTCACATCTTTACTGCATGGTTTAGAAAGTCACAAGACCCTTAGTTACAAAACTTCTTAAGGATTTATTGACTAATAAAATACTGCTAACAAGGATATTTATGTTTTGACTTAATCCTTAAATATTTTGTTTTATGGACTCATGTTACAGTGTAAACATTCTAATCCAATTATGTTATGACACATAAATCTACAGTGCTACATTGTAAACTCCTTGTTTACCTTTGTAGCTACTTTTATTTTTTTCTGTATCTTAAACTACAAAACTTTAAACTTTCTTCTTCTTAATGTGTCTCTGTTTTAAACTAAAAATCTACCGTCTCGCACCGAAGTTTGGAAGCCTCTTCTAAGGTCTAAAATTAAATCCTGTGCGTAATTCTTAGATTTGGCTTGCAGGCCCAAAGTTCTGAGAATTCTTTGCATTTTGGATTCTAGCAACATATCTCTTGAAAACTACTGCCTAGATTGTCTTTCATGCTATGAAGTTTTTCAGTTATTGAGTTTTTGTTCTCTTAACACTGCCTTTCAGGCTTGGTTAGCTGAGCTGGTTGTCTGTCCCTTGAAGCCTTCCTGTAAAAGCTGCCTGTGACCTTGAGTGCCACCCCTGTCCCTCTGACTCCCTCTGTGCTGAAGCAGACCTGACTAACAACTGACTTCAAACACTGTTGCTGCTGCTGCCTTTTCCCTCCTTTGAGAAATACTGCTAGGACAGTCAATAGACCTCAGCAATCCAGAAAAGGTTAGGCTTTGATTCCATAAAGAGCTTCATTTTTCTCAGCAGCTGAACTATAAATGTCATAAAAACAGTCACATATATTCCTGCGTGTTTTGTAACTTGAGCACTGTCCCATTTCGTGAGTATAGTCATTACATATTATATGCAACTATTGTATTTGCTGGGAAATGTCCCAACGAAGGCAGGAATGATGCATCTGACTCAATGTTCTCAGAAGGCTAATTTACTAATTTATTATACTATATTATATTAAATAATGCTATACTATACTAAAGAATACAGAAAGGATACTTACTGAATGCTAAAAAGATAATAATGAAAACTTGTGACTCTTTCCAGAGTCCTGACACAGCTTGGCCCTGACTGGCCAAAGAGTGAAAACAACTCACAGCAGAACCCAATGAAACAATCTCCAAACACATTCCACATGAGCAAAACACAGGAGAAGCAAATGAGATAAGAATTGTTTTCCTTTTCTCTGCAGCTTCTCAGCTTTCCAGGAGAAAAATCCTGGGTGAAGGGATTTTTTAGGAGAATGTGAATGCCACATGCATCTACCTCACATTTAGAATATAAATGTAACAAATCAAATTACATCTCTATATTTGTCAATATTTATACAAAGACAATTGACCAGCTTTCCTGTCTGTAGCAATGTATGTAGTCAAAATTAGTACTCAGCAGCCAGTTATTTAATGGACTACCAACCCCTTCAAACCTCTTTTTGATTTTAACTCATATTGAATGGTAGGGTCATTTTTAATGTGAATTTTGGATACTGGAAAAAATTATTAAATGCTGCAATATTGTTGTATTTTACCATATTGCTTGAATTATTTCTATTATGTTCATCAGTGTAGTACCAAAATATTTTGTTAGGAGGAAAGAGAGGGTTTTTTCAGATGAGCAGGTAAACAGCCCCACAAATTAAGTGACATTTTTGAGGCTACCTATTGCATCTCAAGCACTGCAGCATTACACATCTGCTAAGGAAGAGGTGCCAGAAAAACATTCTAACTGCTTTTCCACATGATTTCCTGATCCTTTAGGTAATATATTATGTGATTTTCTATGGAATATTTTTTAACACATCCATTTGGCACAAGGGCACATAAAGCCTCAGGGAAACCACTACTTACTTCTTCCAGTGTAAATTACATAGGTTGCCAGTGTATGTTTGTTTATACCTATCTGTACATAGGTGCTCTCCTACTTGGAAAAAAATAATTGAATGTGCTTGTATTTAATTCTGGTTAAAAAAAACCTAAAAACAAAACAAAGAAACTTAGTTTCAGTCTTCTGTCTTTAATTAAATTGTACTTGTTACCTCCTCACTGCCAGTACTGTGCATTCCTGTACCGTGGTTAAGAGATTATGAAAGCAACTGGCACCAGTGCTGGTTTCTTCTTAACTGATTGCATCTCTCTGTAAATGTGATTATTTCAGTCTCTAACCAACCTAACCCTGGGATTTTCAAATCCATTCAGGGGAGGCTCTGGGCCTGATGCATACTTAATGTTCCCCCCCCCCATTCCTTTCTTACAGCAGCTCACAAAATGTCATAGGAGATCAAATCCTGCCAGAACAGGCACTAATCCACTATATATTAAGCATGCTATATGAGGTTGAAATTATAAGTACCGCGCTAAAAGGTTGTTTACTTTCCAAAATTTGAGGGAATTGAACAAAAGTCTCTGTTCCCATTTGTCTCGCTGCATTATGAAGATTGTGCAAACATAATTCTCAGCCTGGCTGCTGCTTTTCTCCCCTCAAGTAAGCATTTGACTTCTTCTGTTCATCTTCACCAGAAAAATGCTGGCAGCTCCAAGCTGGGTGCCAGGGGGAGAATGTACATCCAGCATTGTATTTCTTCTGCCACCTCTGCATGCACTGTAATTTTTGGGAAGCATCATGCTGAATACATGTGTACTAACACGAAGCATTCTGAGCCCACTGCAAAGGGATTAATGACTTTGAAGGGCAGAAAACCTTACAGGGATGTAGGTTCAAACAGTGCAAGCCAAAGGCAATACTGAAATGCAAAATTAACTGTGCAATCTCTCTGGTCAAGATTTGCTCCTTGCTTTTGCGTTGCTGTGTAGATACAAGTCTGATCATAGACTCATATAGTCATAGAGCATGCTGAGTTGAAAGGAATTCATTAGGATCATCAAAGTCCAACTTCTGTCCCTGAAGAGGACACCCCAAGAATCACAGCCTGTGCACTAAAGTGTCATCCAAATGCTTCCAGAACTCTGTCAGGCTTAGGGCTGTGGCCATTTCCCTGGAGAGCCTGTTCAGAGTCCAACCAGCCTCTGGGTGAAAAAGCTTTTCCTGATATCCACTTAACCTCCCCTGACACAGCTTCATGTCATCCCCCTGAGTCCTGTCACTGATGACCAGGACAAGACATCAGTGCCTGTCATTTGCCCTCCTGAGGAAGGTGGAGAGCTTTTTGGGGTCTTCCCTCACTCAGTATTTCCCTTTGGCCACCTCTGGTCAGCTGCCTGCTCAAAGGCCCTTACAGAGCACAGCTATTTTCAGTGATCTGGCACAGGAGTAGGTGAAATGGGGGGCACTTGAGTGCAGAATTGCTGCTCCTCACCTTTGAGAGAAGATGCCAAGACCCTGCCCTTTGGGCCTCACATGTGATTGTAAGGCTAGCAAAGAGGTGGAGAGGGAATTCTCACTGTTATACCACTGTGGAGGCTGAGAACGTGTGAGCACATTTGATGAGTGCTTCTTTGTACCTTGACTTGCCCAAATACTGTCAGAAATCAGAACTGAGTGACTTGGCTGAGGTGGTAGAGGAAGCAAGTCCTGGTGCTCTGAATCCCAGTCATGTCTTGTGTCATCATAACATTAAGATAAATCTAAATCCTTCCCCTTTTCCATTGTATCTTCTAGTCCTACAACCATTACAACTTCTACCCAGTCTTTTCTGAAGTGACTGATTATTTTTTTCCTCTCTGGTTTTGTCTTTATAGAATTCTCTTCAAAGTGTGGAAACACCAGGCAAAGGTAGAGTGGTTTTGGTTTTTTTTTAAAGTATGTTAATTCAAGGTGTATCATCATAAAACACATGTTTTGCTATTTGTTTTTTTTTTACTAATCTGAGCGTGCATATTGCAGATGTTTACATGTTAAGGTGTATTATAAGGTAATTTTGATAAGTTGAAATTGAAGTGATCTAAAAGTGTAAATAAAACAGCATTTCCACAAAATAATCTGGAGACTGAAATACGAAGAATAAATAGCAGAGTGAAAGAACTGAGTTTAGGCCATGGTGGTCATGGTAGTTTTCTTTAATCACAATTTTCTATGCAGAGAAAAGGGAAGATAATGAACATCATGAAGGCTGAAAAATTATTTTTCTGTATGACTTTTCCACCTGACTCCAATAACTTTAATTCCTCTTTCTGAGAGCTTTAGTTCTTTATGATCTTTTGCTGTATAAACAGTGTCTTATCTAATGATAGACTGTCATTAATTAACAGTAATGGACAAAATTATAAACCCTGCATTTTGAAACTCTCACTGGCTCAGAGGTGCCCAGCACTGTCAGCACCTCTCAGACCAAGGCATGAGCAGGACTCTGTTCTGTCAGGGGTGGGTTCCAGGAGGGAACAGCCTCATCAGGTGCTGCTCTACCCCTCTGTGGCTGCCCAAATGCAGCTGGGGATGCTGCATGGGTACCATCCAAGTTCTCTCTCTCCAGCTGAGAACTGGGGTGGGTTGTGGAAGGAATTTGTTTCTCTCCATTTTATTTGAGGAAAAAATGGCCTCTGAGATGCTCTTTTCCTCCGTTTGCTTTTCTCAACTGCAGTGTGCTCAGGGAGGCAAAAAAGGCGAATCGGCTGCAATCATTTCAGCAGTCTTTTAAACATAGAGTTGCTTCAAATGCAGGTTTCCAAATGCCAGGCTTGTTTTCTGTATTATTGAACTTCATGAACAGCAGAGAAAGGAAGCAGCAATTCAATTTGCAAGATGCCAGGAGAGGCTAAGCAGCTGGAAGGCCAGGAACACACAGGTGCAGAAGGGAGAAGAATGTAAATTCAGTTTGTGGGTTTCTTCTTTCTTGGATATATTCCTTTTCCCATGTTTGTTTTTTTTTTAACACCCTCAAGGGCAGCTAATTCCTCATGTTAAAAAACAATCAATAGTTACTAGTAAACACCTAACTGAGAAACATCGTCCTCCACACACTCTTCAGAAAATGTAATTGGAATGGATTTAAAACACTCCTCTGATTGCAGGTATTTCCAAATTTGAACTTCATTGAATCAGCACCTCTCTCAAGGAAAATTTCATTTATTGAAGGAATCGGTGTTTGCTCCCTACTTCTCTGTATCTTTATTTATGCCAGGAAATCTTCAACTGTGAAGATTTCTCTGTTTGCTTTTGGCACACCCTAATTTCATAAGAATTGCAGAATCCTTTTGGTAGTGTAAGATTAGAAACTGCAATTTACTGATAGCAAGTCTGAACTTGCCAGGCAATTAGTCATTCTGTGGAGAAGCCTGCATTCAAATTTGTCCAAGGTAACCAAATTTCCATTTCATGTATGTTTTGTCATACTACATGCTTTACATCTGCACCTAATACATTAAATAAATAGACTAAAGGTCAGTAAAATATTTGAAGTTAGGCTCATGAGCTAGCATGTCAAAGCTGGTGTTAAAAACATGTCTGAGATAAACCAAGTGTGAGTGCAATGACCAAATCTGATCTGCAGGGACCTAGGGCTGAACTCCCACATGTGAGGAAAAACCATATTACATCTTCTCTTTTGGGCATCACAAGTTGTTCTTAGTCCCTGTCTTCCCAGTGCTCACCTTCATGATGATGCCACTGATCTAGGAGCACACTAACCTTGAGTGGAATCCAGATTATATTTTCACCTCCTGAAGCTAGAAGTAAAAGCCAAATAAGTGGAGAGTTGTAAGCTCCTGCCAACTTCACCTTTGTGTTTCCTTTTCCACCTCATTTGCTTCCCACCTTTTTTTACTCCATTGTGCTTGGCTGTCTAGTATTGCAGGCGTGCAAAAATCTGCAAGCCTGTGACGCAAAATTAAAGGAAAATCATAGATTTGCTCAGTGCTGTTAAATCTTTCCAGATCTCTGGGAAGCTAAACCCCATGTGCTTTCCTTCCTCAAGCAGCGCATTTGCAGATGAAGTCAGAATTGACTGACAGCCAAGGAAGAGACAGACTGGATTTCCCATTTTCACTGTTCCTTTCTGTCCCTTATATGTATTTATGTTTGTCTTGAAGAAAACAGGATCAAATTTTAACAGCAAGAGCACCAATCAGTTACTCCAACTAATAATTTGTTTCCTTTCCCCTTTTTTCCCCCAAGAAATGATTATTACCCTGAGTATCATAAAAGAGTTTTGTTTATCTTCATTACAGCTTCTCTCTACCACAAAAGAGACAAAGACAAAAGATACTATTAAAATGAAAACCTTACTTAAAAACTTGTTTAGAAGCTGCCTTAACCTTGCTCTTTAATAACAGATTGTTGGAGGTTTATTATTAGTCATTCACCATGGACTAAGCAAGTGAAAGACTATATTCAGAATATCTAGCCTTGATTTAGTGCTTCAATCACTGCCTCTATTAGCAGTGTTATCTCTGTAGAACAATTTATGTCACTGCTGTGAATAAAGCAATACTTATCCACATATTGCTTAAGTCTGGATCATATTCTTTTTCCTCTCTGTGAAGTCCTTAAAATATTATATTCAAGTTTTAGTGCTCAAAATATTTTCTTTATTGTTAAATGGGAGGACCTACAGGCATTTCTAGACATCAGTATCTTTCTGCAGCATCAAGTGTTCCCAGAAAATGAAGATTACTCATGTTAATGGATTTAGCATTGGAGTTTGCTGCAATCCAGAGTGTGAGAAGGCTGCAGGCTGGTGCAGACCTGAGTCTGTGTGTGGCTCTCAGAAGCTGATGAATGAATGTTTATTCCATGTCTACAGCCTGGCTGCTCAGGGTAGGGATTTCAGATCAGACATAATAAGCAGCTTTCAGAATTTGATCAGTAGTTCTCTGGGACCCATCCAGAAGGTCTGGTATGCACCAGGAGCTGATGATATTGAATTAACAATATTTGCCAACTGAATTGCTGGAGTTGTTATCTTTTAGAGTGAATGCAGAAATGTAATGCTTACAATACATGTAATGTAGTAATCATTACATTTAGACTGTAAAGCTTCTCCAACTGTGCTTGGGATTTGATATTTGTTTCTAGATGATAATAGAAGCATTCAAACAGAAAGGCTTTCTATTTTTTAAAAAAGGGGAGGAAAGGGGGAAATTTTTTTTGGTTTGGTTTTTTTGTTAGAGTTTCCTTTGGAGGTGAAAATAATTGTTTTTCTTCCTTTCTTAGCACAAACCCATTACAGTTTTGTTTTGGGAAAAACTCTTTGTTTTACAATATGGAAAAATCTTCAGGGATATTTTTATTGATTTTGTTTCATTTTTCTACATGTCTCCTGCATTGTTTCCAAACCAGAGCACAGCTCCTCACCTCGAAGCTGTTGTTGTGTTGCATCCTGATATATTGTCCCTTTAGCCAGAGGCTTTTTAATCAAGAAAAGTTTTTAAACTGGAACCCCCCAATTCTGCACAAAAAATAGGCAGAAGTTATCAAGGCAATTTAAACCATGCAGGAGAAGAGACATTTTTGATACCAGGATAGCAGGAGATATTAAAGTTGCTTTCAAGGGATAATCCATAGGGTTCTTCAACTAGTAGGAGAAAACAATCCTGTAAATATTGGTGCTTGGAAGCTGCACCTGATAAGTATGTGCATTACAGCCTTTTCATGTTTTGCCTTTTTCTTATTACAATAGTGGCTGAATGAATGCTGCTCAGCATTTTACTTAAAGGTCAAGTGAGTTTCTTTTTTCTGTAGTTTTGGTTTTGGGGTTGTGTGTGTGTATCCTGAACTGTATTCAGGACCTTGCTCTTTCTTTTTTCATCTCTGAAAATAAGCTGGAAAGGAAAAAATCAAGTTCTACTTCTCAAAAGTATTTTTAATCTGTCAAAAGGGTCATAAGCCTTCATTTCAAATTCTGTTCAACCAGATTTTTGTCATGTTTTACCTGGAGAAAACGTGTACAGGTCAGAGAGAGTGTTTAACATGTATTGAACTGACATCATCTGCTGGTGCAGTAACAGCAAGGTGCCTGCCCTGTTGGAAGATCTGGTAATAAAATAATATGGGAATTGTAATACTGGACTGAGAGTAAAAAGTAAGTTGGTTTCAGTGAGGAATAAGATTCCTTACTAAATCTTGAAAGTACTTGCAGGTGTATGATTCACTAACCTTTTCAGGATTGTGAGGATTGTTCTGTTTCTCACTCCAAGTACAATTTATTCCTTCAGACTTCCTGCACAAGGAACAGGAATCTGTCAGAAATAAGCATATCTGGCAGCTGTGGTTAAAGTTCACTTCCCTGGTTCTCCTCACATTTCTGCATGTCAGATTTCTCCTCACCTTCAGGGAGAAGGTGATGGCAAATAATTTCACAGCAGAAATAGATCACAAGGTTTGAGTTGTGAGATGATTAGTCTTGGTCACAGTTCACTTTGCAATGTGGTCCTTTCATTGTCTCTTACATACTGGCTATGCCTGGGACACCTCTCTAGAAAATAGGTTTTGATGTAGCTGAAACTCTGAATCTGCTGTAGGAAGTCCATGGCCTGTGCTTTGTAAATCAGTGAAGCACCAGTCCTTTCTCAGCTGAGATTTATTAAACGGCATAAAAAGCAGTAAAAGTTTTCTGGCTTCATGAATGGGAGATATAATTTCAGCCTACCATATCCTATTCAGCAGCTCATTAAAATACAGTGAGAAAATGCTGACCAAGTTTTCTGAGTAATGGATGTTTACAGACTACCAAAGATGTTTCCCTCTAATTCAGTTAATTACTACTGCTCCTAATGACTGAGGAATGGGAGTTGGAAAAGGGTTGATTCTTGCACAGGAACCGTAGACTGTTTTATAACTGACAGCTAGCAAGAATAAGAAAATGAATGTTGAAAAAAATCCTGGACCTGCAGAACAGACAATAGTTGGACATTTGCTTAAATCTGTGGAACTCTGTTCCTGAAAATATCTTCGGTTTGTATGTTCTAGTAATTAGACAAATAATGCTGAAGGCCATTTTTCTCCCTTGGCTGGCAGTGAAACAGTTTTTCCCCACTTGTTCCATTGCTGCCTTTACCCCTCACATGCTGTTAGAAAAACGTGTTTTGTTTGGTTTTGTCTGCTTGTCTGGTTTTTACACATCTGACATCAGTTTTGTGACTCAGGTAAATCATGAAAATAATTTTTATGCAAACAAGGTCAACGGGCAGGGCAGCTTGGATATAGTGATAGGCATCTTGCATCTTAATCTCTTCCTTGTCTGGCACATGTACATTTTCTGTTATGGAAAATACTCAATTCTGTATTTTCTCCTGACTTTATTACTTGGGAATCCCCTGCTCACAGAGTATTCCCTTCTATATGTGACTTAGCTGAAATAGAATACATTTCTCCTTGTTCTGGAGACAAAATCTGAAATGTTGCTTTACACCTAGAATATAGATTGTGTTAAAACTGTACATTTTCAGAGATTATGAACTACCTTTTACCCTCTTTTGGAGAAAACACTGAGAAGGTTCTGTTCAGAAATCATTGACTTCAACAGGCCAATTTTCATAAATAAGGGGTTTGCTATTACATTACATTTGGCTGTCAACCACTTCGAACAGATTGGAAACAAGGAATCTCCCGAGGAGATGTTGGTCCTTAATGAAAAAATAGCATGGTACTTTTCAGATAAAATACTGGTTCAAATAACAGTCAGCTGATGTCCTCTTCTGGACCTCTTAAAAAGGTTCCATATGTATCACTATGGGTAAATTCCTGGAATGTAAAAGAATTCAGTGCAAATTAAACATTTAGTTTGCAGTTGCTAAGTGATTACACATCTGGGAATGAGAATTAAGTGGTGTTCTAGGGAAAAAAATCACTAGAGACAAAGATTTTTTCAAAACTATTGTGGTGAAGGATGATAAATGGTGAAAATGCTAAAGAGGAGAAATAAAAAAAGGCAATTAAAACCAAATGGTAGACATAGAGACTAGAAGGACTGAGTTTTTTTAGCCTGTTAATCTCTAAAATGATTCAGTTTTCATATGTGGAAGATGATTACATGGCAAGGTGTAGTACTCTAGCCAGTCCTTCACACATGCAATAATTTGCTGTCAATATTTTCAGAAACAAACCTCATTATATGTCAAACTGTTTCAATTTTATGTGTATTTCTATTGTTACATAATTAAAATTTGTCTATTATGAAATGAAGAGAAATAACTTCTTTGCACTGCTTGCAGTGCATTTTGTGACTCAATAGTTCTGGGTAATTGTTGGTTTAAAGGTAAAAGGTATCAAAGGAGGAGAATAAAATTCCTGATTGAGGATAGGGTTTTTTGGAAATAACTATGTCAGAAAACTGGGATAGCTAAGTGCAGTGAATGGTGGTATCTGTGTCTGAGGTTGGACAGGACTGCTGCACCTATGCCCAGGATAAAAAGCTAATAGGAGTCTCAGGCTTCCTATTCCTGGTTTGTTTCTTCTTTTTCTTTTCTTTTTTCTTTCAATAGACTCTATTAGGTGATAGATACCTGCTGACTTCAGTGGCCAGACAAGTCCAGGGAATATTTCAAGAACTGTTAACAGGTGGTGAGAGTATGTTCTTGATCATGTAGAAAAATGTCAGTTAGAAGGGAAAAAAAAAAAAAAAGGAGAATTTGGAGTTTTCCTCTTGGAAGACAAATCAGCCTGATCTTGGAACAATGTAATATACTCTGACACTTTCTCTCTCAACCTAGCCCATGCTTGAGAAATGAGTGCTCTTAACAGCTCTCTTCACTTGATGGAGCCTGCCAGGACTGGGGGTTTGAGTTTACACTGGCAATTAGGCAACCCCAAGCTGCTCCAAAAACAGAGGGGGAAGATGGATAAAAGCCAGGAATTGCAGGGGAAACAAAAAGTACTGCAGAGCTGAAGCCAGAGGGAATGACATAGAGGTGTGGATAAATTTGGATACAGCCTGCATCTCATACCTATGTATACCTATTTATTTCAGTGTCCATTTTTGTGTAATATTATGACCAACCCATGACCACCTGAATGCTGAGTTTTTCTGATTGTGCCTGCTGTTTTCTATGTTTTATTAATTGTTTGCCTACAGTTGCAACAGCTTTATAGTCTTAAAATTTAACCAGTGCCTTTTCTCCCTTCTCCTGCTGCCTTGCCAGTTCCCTTGAAGTAAGTAGCTACTTATCTGCTGAAATGACAAAATACCTACTTGATAAAAATCCTTCCAGCACAAAAATTCAAGGACTGAAATGGCATATCTGAGGTACCCAGTAGCTTGCTGTAGTTGAAAATGCCTTAATTTGAAAGCTCTGTAATGAAAGTCTGTTAAGGATACACCAGAAATGAGCTAAGGCCACTTTCAGAAGCACAGATGGCTAATTGGCTTCAGTTGCAGGTTATGTCATTTCAATTAAACTTTATTAGGAAGCATTTCAAAGCCATAACTGATGGTTTAGGATAAATATAGTTCTTCATAAATGACCTATTGCTAACCTTTATTTATTCCTCTCCTCTCAGTGTTAGTAGAGGCTGCTGTGACTGAGCTCTCCATGGCCATCACTCGTCTCATCCATGCCTACAGCAGCAGCTTTGATGCCAATTTCCAGCTTGCCAGCATCCCTAGGAGCCCTTTATGTGCAGACATCAGCCTGAATTCCCAGCTGAGCTTCACCGTTTGTGCTGCCCACAACATCCCAGAAGCCTGGGTGACCAGGTAGGAGGAGGGCTCATAGGATGTGTTGTCTCTTTGACAAAAGTCATTTTTCACAGACACAGCTCCCCTCTGCTGCTTTGGTGGCGGTCCTAAATTAATGTTAGAGACGGTGTGATGCACACCAGGGATGTTTGGACTGGGAATCGGTGTGGTCTCAGCAGGACAAGTAACTGGAAGGGTTGGAGGCCAGCTTGCCAAGTGAAACAAAGGGGTGGTTTTGCTTGAACCCAGTCTCAGTGAGGCTTTCTCAGCAATTTCTGCTCTTGGTTTGTTCCAACCTAGTCATGTGGCTGAGTACCTAAATTGGTGATGTCCTTCAGAGATGTGATTGAAGTTTAGAGATCCAAGTATACTTGCTATCAGCATAACTAACACAAGAAAACAAAAGAATGGAAATACAGAAATAGAATTTTGATAGAAAAAAGAGACAATTATATAAAAAGCTAATAGAAATATTGTCTTCTGTACTGCTCAAATTTGGTAAAGCTATTTGTGTCATCAAGTAGCTGCTGTCCCTAGTCTGAGCAAAACTGGTGTTCTGCTCTTTCCACTCCAGTGTGATCAAAGGGGGACAGGTGAACACAGTGTGGTAACATTGTTTTCATGAGTTAAAAAGTTGTTCTCAAAGTTTTTGTTAATTTTCCCATTGCTCTCTCTTATAACTTCAACCCCAAATGACTGTGGGATCATTTGCATTAGACTGTGAGCAAGAGACTGTGCTATACAGCATTATCTGTAATTAGCCATTTAACAAAAATCTGAGGGACTTTGCATTAGCTAAGGTAATAAATACAGAACTAGAATCACTATCCCGATTTCAGATGGTTATACCATTGCCACTGCATTTTATGTTTTACCAGAAAAATGTGCTATTCCACATAGCCTAAAGGCCACTGGTGATTTCAGTGCTAGGTTGGAGCACACAAAAATGAGAATATTTCTTCCTTGTAATCCCCCTTTCCAATCTTTCCAATATTCACAACTGGCATGGACTTGTTAACATGAACTGCTGCTCTAACACTTGGTTTTCTCAAATTCTTTTATTGACATTGTTCACATGCATGCTCCCCATTCTTATTTTTCTCCACTGCATAAATTCATGCTGGCAGTTTCCCTTTACAAAGGTTACATTATGATCTTGCAGCTGTTTTAAGATATATTTTAAAGTGTCTATATTTCTGCATATATATAATGTATAAAATGTATTCTATAAGGAAGCATACACATTATGGTATATATTATATTATGTATCTTTTGTTTAAATAACAGAACTTAATCCTTTGATTGTATGAAAACCTTTTAGTTCCTGAACTATCCTCGAACTCTTTGTAATGTTGAGACTCTAGGGCAAGTATTTCCTATCCTACAAGGCAATTTCAATTTTTCCTTCTCTGAACTGACAGCTCAGAGGTACTGCAGACTATGGGTAATTTTCTTTCAATTAAAAAAAAAAAAAAAGAAAAAACCCCAAATCTGCTACAATAATTATAAAATATGTTATAATGTTCTGGAAGAAATAAGTCATCATTCTTATAAATATGGCAAGTCACCTTCAATCTGTGACTGCCTCAAATTTCCTGTTCACATTTGACTGTTTCCCATGTTCATCATTCTTGTCCAGAATGAGATTTAAAGCTGAGCCTGGCAGGAAGATCTGGAAGTTACAAGACTAATTAAGAACATTAGTAATTTATAATCTATTTTGACTAATATTTTAAAATATTTCAGTAAGAGGAATGTGAAACAAGAGATATTTCCAGACCTACATTTCACTCTGAAGCTGCTCAGTTTACTTTCTGAAGGCCAACACAGAGGGCTTGAATGCTTCTGCTGTAAAAATGTATATATTCCCTTGAGTACTGATCTGGTTTTTACAGATTGGGAAAAGAAGGTATAAATAGAATCATAGAATACCCTGGGTTAAAAAGAGCCTAAAGATCATCCATTCCACCCCTGCTGTGGGCAGGGACACCTCTGACTATGCCAGGTTGTTCAGAGCTCCATCCAACCTGGCCTTGGACACTTGCAGGGATCCAGGGGCAGCCACAGCTGCTCTGGGCACCCTGTGCCAGGGCATCACCCTGACACTAAAGAATTTCATCCTAATATCCAATCTGAACCTAACCTCCTTCAGTTTAAAGCTTTCCCTTGTCCTGTCGCTGCATTCCCTTGTCAAATATCCCTCCCCAGCCCCCTTTGGGTGCTCTGATGTCCCCTTGGAGCCTTTTCTTCTCCAGGCTGAGCAAACCCTGTTCTCTCATTCTCCCAGGAGAGGTGCCCCAGCCCTCTGAGCATCTTTGTGTCCCCCTCTGGACCTGCTCTGACAGTTCCATGTCTTTCATGTGCTGGGGGCCCCAGGGCTGGATGCAGTTCTCCAGGTGGGAGATTTCTTGCTGACTCTAGGATGAGCAAGTTCCAACACTTATGTCCAAATTTTCATTCACTGCAATAATGAAAAAAAAAATTAATGTCAAAAACTTGAAACAGAACCCAAGTATCTTTAAGACTTCTCTTTAATTCTGAACTTTAAGGAAAAAAACCCCAAAAACTTAAAAGCCCCTCCATGCACATATTGATATGATGTGAATTATTATAATTCCTTTTCTCATGTAAGAGTGGATTTTCATAAGTTCCTGAGGGAGTGACTCCAAATATACTGTGCTGGACATAGTATATTAAAATTAATTTTATTTTTCTCCTTTGTAGCTACAAAGTTTTCTCTTTTTCCTGTTTACTGACTTATGCTGGGAAGACAATATGTCAAGTGAAGATTTGCAAAAATACTCCAGTTAAAAGATCCTTCTTTTTCCTGGCTGACTGGAATGAGAAGTAAGTTTTGGTCTGTGTTTGATATATGTTCCTCTGACAGATATTACACATCCGATATTCATTAAAAAAAAAAAAAAAAAAAAAAAAAAAAAAAAAAAAAAAAAAAACCAAAAGACCCAGAACAGCATATTTTTTAATTGATATTCTTCTGAGCCAATTAAACTGCACAGAATTCACAGAAACGTAGAGATTGGAACGAGAAAGGGATGGGACAGCCGGAGAAAGGGAAATAGGACTGAGGTAAGTCTGGTCTGACAATACATTAAACTGAGCTGGTCTGTGAAGAGCTTTTGTTCACTGGAGGGATCCAGGAGTGCTAGAACTGAAAGAAGTGCAATTAAAGGCCTTATTTATGTTCTTTGGAGGAATTCCACCTTTTGGATCTATCTTTAATACATTTGCAATCCAGCTTGAGAACCTACTTTAACATTTCTTCAAGGTTCTTGTTATAACAAACAAGGCTGTTTGGGTTGTTAGGTTGGAGTCTTATTTGTTTGTTTGCCTGTTTAATTTTTGGCGGACTATTTTATTTGGTTGTTTGTTGTTATGTTTTTGGTTTTTTAATTAGAAGGATCTGCAGTTTTGCAATGAGGATCTTAATTTGAGACTTGAATTTTAGGATAAAAGCTGCCTGTTACCTGTCTGTCTCACACTCAGTCAGCATTCAGTTAAGGAAATGGCATGAAAAAAAGCATATTTGTAATAGATGAGAGAGAGATATACCTTTTTTATGATTTGGTGGTGATATGGAATTCTTTCAGCTTCTTGAGAATGACATATTTATATTTACAATCTTTGAAATTTTTTGTATTTTGCATCAGTGTTACTGTATTCTAAATCTGAAAGCAGCTTGATAACGTTACAATTGAACAGAGGCCACAAGTCTGAAAAGGTTTCTTTTTGGGTTTTTCCCTAATTACAATTGTATTTGTATGTGTAATTCATAACTTATGTTTGCCTTTTTCTGAGACACACAACAGAATCAAACTGGTGAATTGGAAGAAGAGCTTTTCATGTTAAACACATTTATCTTAGTGGAATGATATAGGAAGATTAGTATGTTTCGGTATGATTAAGAAACAAAATGGGTGAACTTCTGCTAAGTATCCAAATAAGGCCCTTGATGCCCTCTGAAGGCTGCCCTAGAACAGAGGCTGGATGGAGTTAAAGAACAAAGCAGGGATTTATCCAAAGAATCTCCTCCATGGATGCACCTTGGGCAGCACCAGAGCCCAGCCAGGGCTGCACCCAAGATGAACCAAAATGGCCCCAAAATGCACGGCCGGGCACGGGCTCTGTCCCTGGGATCAGTTCTGCTCCATTTGCCCCTTGCAGTTCATTGTCCCATTCCAGCTTCAGCCCAGGCAGTCCCACCCTGCTTGTTTTTCTCTCTCCAGCCCACGGGGTTTGTGCTCCTGGGCTGAGATTTGGGTCATTTGTCCTTGGTGCCCAGCTGGAGCAGGAATTGTTTTGTCTCCCTGCTCTGTGCACAGAGCTCAGCATCCCCTGACACGAAGCTCAGACCCACACACTAAAGCAGCACAGAATGTGAAAATATCAAAGCTGAAACTCAAGGCATCACCCTCAGTTGTGTCCATAGCATATAAGTATGTGTCCCTCAGTCTTTTGTATGATTGGCAAGCAGCTGCTGTCCTTGTGTTTAAAAAATCATATTATTCCCTTTTCCAAGTTTCAGTCAAATAATTTCTTATGGTACATACAGGCAGATAACATTGAAGGATATGAAGAGAATTCTATTTCTTATGAGCAGTTTTGGCTTCTAAAAGGTGGCTAATACTTTTCTGGAATTCATGTTACAAAACATTGGCTAAGATGGAAGATAGAAAAGAAATAAGCATTTAGTGTAACTGAAGCAGAAATCCTGCTCCTCTTCTGTTTCATGAAAATGTAAAGCAATCAGCCAGAAGCTTCAGGTTTTTCATTGAAACTTCTCCCTTGCAAAATCATTATTAAATGTTCACAATTCCATCCAAATCTTGTTGGAAAAAGAATAAATGAAATATGCAGAACAAGTCCTTTCATAGGTCATAGATGCTTGTAAGAGGCTTTTAATGTCAGATCTAGAAGTGCATGAAACATTATAGCATCATTTTGGGAGAGCATCTTTTTACTTTTTATTGTTGCTTAGTTTTCAAAAAAATAGTTCAAAATCCATTTCTAATAAATTCTAAAGTAAAAATCTGTGAATTTATATCTGTCTGGTAGGTTTTTGGATATTTCCCTCAAACATTAAAGGTATTCACATATTTTCTGCCTCTAACTGATTGACCTGGATTTGTTTAAGTCTCAATACATGAGGGGAGGTTTCTTGAACCCCTTTTCCTGAGGTGCAGGCTGAGAATCTGGGGAACCAGGTATGCCATTATTTTTTGTATGTTTAACATGTATCCAGAACTGGGTTTTGTGAAAAAAATGCTCTTTTTGAGTCAAAATGGAGATGCCAGGTGAGAATTTTAAATCAGGCAGCAGCCTTAAATGGAGAGGAGGTTTAGATAAAATGTTGGTAATAGATTCTTTACTCTGAGGGTGGGGAGGCCCTGGCACATTTTGCCCAGAGAAGCTGATCACAGCTGTTAAAAATGAGTGAGGTAAAAGGTCACCAGGAGGAGCATCTGTTACATTAGGAAGTCAGATATTCTCTCTATAGCTGTGGATCATTCGGACCATAAAATAAACCTGGCTAATTCAAAATTAGTTCTGATCTTACATTAGGATTGATTTGAATGGGATGGGGGGAGGGAAAAAGGCAAGTAGTGTTTTGGTGATGAGGAGTCTAGGTAGAGAGCTTCTGCCAAAGACAAGGCTTGCTTTATTTACTCATTTTTATTAATTTGGTTTCAGTTTTCAAGTACTTTAACCAGTTAGTGTCTAAACTTGATCATGATGAGGTTTTATGTATAAATATAATCCATCTTCTGTTAAAGTCTGTTATCATATTTAATCTTTCCCAAAATGTTCTCAGAAATTATGGAAATAATTTGATTCCGAAGAAGCTTGCCTTGCGCAGTGCTTCTTCTGTTTGTTCTTTTTTGAGAGTGTAGTTTTGCTTTAGAACTTGTAAATTACCTTTGGAAAGCTGATTGTCTTCTTGATGCAGAGTCCAAACAGGCTGGTACCATTTAACTTATAATGTGTAAAGTCCAAATTTGCCCCCCTTATTTTCTCATCAATTTCATTTTCTGGTGGCTGAGATCTCTTAGTTATTTTCTTTGGTCTTAGCTGGTTGCTCTTGATGTATTTATTTCACCATCTCCTCTTTTTCCATCCTTCATAATTTATGTTAAACCTACAGACACAAAGTATGGAATTAACATTAAGCCAACCATTCATCACCTCAGATACTTTCTTGGCACTGGTTTTCCCTCTTCTCCCTATTTTTCTTGGCTTGTCTGTTTTGTTTCCATTCTCTCTGGGTTGCCCCAGAGCTTTTCTGTGTTGAGTGCTTTTAGGAAACAAGTTGTATAATTTTATCTGATACCTGTGAATGGCACCTTCTCAGTGAGCAGCTTCTTTGTCTCATTCCTGGCCAGAGTTCCATCCCTTCTTCTTAGTCACCCACTTGGCTCAGCCTCCTGCAGTCACAAAGGCTGAGACCAACTGGGTAAATTCAGATAGGCATTAATTAAAGTTCTGTCTTGGTTTTGCGTTACAGAAGTGATGTTTTAGGAGAGGCTGTTGGTACTTTTCGCTGTGTCTGACAAAAAGAAATAATTAGTGATGGCTTTGAGAGTTGATAGTCTGTTGAACTACTAAGAAACTGAACATGCTTTTCTATAAAACACGTGTTAAACATAAAAAAATCTTGGGAAATCTTGGCCAGGAAATCTCAAATTAGCGAACCAAAACCACTACAAGTTCTTAAAAGCAATACAGATATTCCTCTTCTTTGTTTATCACATGTTTCCAGAAGAGAAATTTTGGTCTTCTTTGGCCCATACTTTAACTCTTGGGATGTGTAACTTGTCAGAGTTTCCAGGCTCTTTTTCTGCTAGAAGTGGTGGTGCATGTGTCCTAGGGAAACTCTGGCAAGCATTTGGTTTCTGCAGTGATGATATTGAGAATTTTTGTTCACTGCTCCAGCTTCAGACAGAGTGTTAACAATTGTCTGTATCACAAAATGCATGTCGTGATGTTTTTATTACTGTCTCTTGAAATCATTAATGGTTCTTAAAGTTAATTCTGTCAAACATTTTTATGTAACAAATGTTGTTGGCCTCTCAGTGAAAAAGAACAAGTTATTTTTAGCAGGTAAACCAGTTCAGTTTCCCAATAACTGTTTCTAACTAATTATGAGTAAGGAAGAGTTCATGAGACAGGGAAAGCAAACTTGAAAGCTATTAATAGGGACACGTGGGAAGACAGGTGAGAGTTGCTTCTCAATTCTGTTCATGGTAATCAGAAAGAGAGGGAAATGGCTGTCTTGCTTTGTTATTCAAGGAGGGAGGTGTGCAAATTTGCATCATTTCCAAATGTTGGAAGACTGATGATCTTAAATTTTGACCTTAATGCTGATTTGGAGTACTTCAGATTTTCAGCCGAAACCCATCTAATTCCTTTCAGTAGCTCCTCAGCACAGTCCAGGAAACTTTCCCAAGTCCAACAGAAATTTGATAGATTTGGAACTGGGAGCAAAATCTTAGGCTGATTTTTTGTTTCACTATTAGCATGCCTTACTTCTGCACCCATAATTCTTATGTTTTACAGACTAATATACTTTTAAAATGCAGTTTTTACTTTTGCTTGCTGTTTAAGTGTGACTATATCTCTTTAAAATTGCTGAGTTGCATTCTTCTGTCACTCTATTAGTCAGATTTATCTTTTAGTCTGTTTTCTTAATCTCCAATTTATGCAGATCTTTTGTTTTCTTAATGATTATATTATCAATGGGGAATAATCCTTTTAGCTCCTAGCTCCTTATATTGATTTTGTTTATACAGAAAAAAATGTAATTAATTTTACTCTCTGCTTAAGAAATTTGAGTTTCTGCTGAATATACATGGATAAGGCTAGAAAATTATCTGTTCAGGAAAAAGAAAATGCAGACTTGTGTGGGTAATTACACATGTGATCTTTCCATACAGCATGAAACTAGCTGGTTATTGGAATTATTCCAAGTTATTATTTTAGATAAATTTTCATAAATTGTATAAATGAACTGAATGACCAAGAAAGGTAATGGTCAGTGTGAAGTTGAGATGAATATTGATGAAAAATGAATTTTCTCACTAAAAAATGCAAATCTGTCATTGCTGTTAAAACAACATCTGCCTTTAAGTTATGGTTAAGAAACACCACACCACCAAAGCACACCTGAACAAGAGAAAGATTATCATTCAGCAAGTCTTGCTTTTTAAGTGGTGTTTTCCTCTGAAGACACAAGACAGCCAATAATTGCTGCTTGACAGTTTTCCCTTAACAGGCTCCTTATTGTGAAATAGCCTTTCACTGATAAGGTAATTCCAAAGGAAAGTTTAATTAAGTTCTTCCTGCCTTTGCCAGCTCTAGTAGTTACCACTGAAGTGAATGAGTTTTTATCTGCCTCTTCTCAAATGCTGTGACTCAGGTTAATGGTTGCCAATGCTCATCAATGTATTGAAGGGATCTGTCGGTGGCATTTTCCTTCAGAGTGCAACTTCTGTAGTTTATAGAGCTCAATAGATGTGTTAGAACATGTAGAAAAATGTAGAAAGAACCCACTTGCTGTAACAATGCTCTAATATTTTAGCTTTTCTTTTTTCTCTTTTCTGGTTTTCTTGTAGGGTCAACTTCCCTCTACGAATAAAGGCTCTTCCAAGGGAAACTATGCTGACCATAAAACTGCTGGGAGTAAACAGTGCCTCTAAAAATACAGAAGTGCTTGCTTGGACATGCTGCCCATTGTATGCAAAAGGGTAAGTTTGGGTTTGTATGACCTTAAGAAAATACTATTCTTGAATAGTGGAGACTACAACCTGGGAGAAATATAACAATACAAAATTACTCATTTCAGGACCTCCTGTAATAAGACTGAGAGGGTCACTCACAGCAAATTGCTTTGGATGTGCCAGTAAGAGCCACATCCACAGGTGTCTTTTCTCCCTCTCTTTTCTCTCCCCATTTTCCCTCCCTTCCCTCTTTCCCTCTTTCTCTTCTTCCTTTTCTAGTTTTAGATGACTCTAACACTTCCTCTTTCTTCTTCACAACGGCTGTTTTTGGGGTTTTTTTTTTTGTGTTCTCACACACTTTCATTCTGCTGAAATTGGGACAGTTAGTGCTGACCACAATGAGCACTTCTCACTCTCCACACCACTTTAGAAGCTTTCTTCTCTTTTCTAACCACTTCTTTCTGCACTGTACACAATGTAACAGTGGCTTAAAGGTGCTTGTAGCTTGAATGTCTCTGCAGTGAAGTACAAATACCCAAGGTAAATTTTCTGCAGTGCTCTAAATATGTTTCAGTAGCACTGAGACACCTGAATTTAGACTGAGTCTTTGCAGTTATAAGAATTTTTTATTTGGGCTGCATAGCCCTGCAGTACCCTCAGTGCAATAGAGGGATATGTTCAAGCCCCCCCAAATTTCTACATTAGCATCAACCTCTAAGCTGTAGCTCTTTCCTTATCTTGAGACATCTTGATCTACTTCTCTACATGGTGGCAATCACCATTCAAAACAAAATAAAACAAAAAAATTGACTGCATATATTAATTTACCATATTTGATAGACCTTGTGTTTCCTTGAACTTTTAATCTGAGAGGTGTAGGAAATTATTTGGACTGGGCTAGATGCTTTTTCCATATTTTCAGAGAAATTCAAGGTTACTCTACTCTTTTGTGACTTAGTGTGTAGAGCACTTAGCTTGAAGGAAGGAAAGAAGCATGAATCAAATCTCTGCTGCAAGGATTGCTGGGGCAATTTATTCAATTACTTTTCTTTCATAGTTAGCCTTAAGAAGGGCACTTCACTCTTCCATTGTGTATGCATTTTTAATGAAAGCATGAAATGTGTTTGAGGCATGATAATTTAATGAGGGAACACTTACCCCATTTACCTTCAAAGGTCCCTATACGGGAATTCTGTTCCTGAGGACCTGTGTTGTTCTGGAGGTTTTCATCTTTTCCAGCATTCAAATCTAAAAGAAATGATTTATGGAAGGCCTTAAAGTCCCCAGCTCCCTATGAGGTATATTTTTTCATATATGTCATCAGAGCAAGCACAATGGTTTTTGTTAGGTAGATGCCCACACTATCCTGATGGTTTGAAAAATTTGACTGCAAAATGGCTCTGTTCTTTCCTGGAACACACAATCAGCACAGTGAAGGGGATAGAGGGCCACTTTCCTTTCATTTGCTGTGTAATTGGAGAGATCATTGCTGAAGTGACCCTTCAAAGCAGAAATCAAGGTTGAGTTGTTGCAGGAATGATTTAGGAATAGCATATTCAACACCCCCTAATCTGATAGCCGTGTCATTTGCAATTACAGTAATTACTAACACAAAGAAGCCTAAATGCCTTTTTTCTCCTTTGGCCAACCACATCTCCATAGGATTATTCATTCTCTGTGATTTCAATTGATAGACAAACTGGTCTGAAAATAAGAATTGCCCTGAAAATCCCCTTGCTGCTGGAGTGCAGCTAAACTTTCCAGATTTATTTCGGTAGAGCACTTCTGAACTTGGAAGTATGTACCAAGAAAAGATTTGTACTTCCAGTGTCATGCTAATATGTCAAGAGCACCTTGTATTACTGCAAAGATTATGGTATTAGGGTTTTTAAATAACAAACTCTGTGAATGTGTGTAAAGAGATTAAAGAAATCTGACCAGAAAATCTTTGACAAAACATTTCTAGCTTGGAAAATAACACTTTCTCAAAATAAAACTTTTCTTGGAGGTGAATTTGAGTTCTAAAAAAGTCTTAACATTCTTATGTCTAGAATTTCATTTATTGGGGAAAGGACAGAAATAAGCTCTTTGAAGAAGCCAGCTGCCCTGAGGTATTTGCCAGGGTCATCAAACATCCTGGTTCAAATCCTTGTCCCAGTTGGTCTCTTCTCAGGGTCAGTGAAGATAAGGACAGAGTGTGGTTCTTATTTTCCTATTCAGATGCTTGATAAAAAGGAAAAAAGATTGTTTTGTTAAACACTGCAAAAACAAAATAAATGTCAAACATGTTTTTTAAAATACTGTTCCTCATTTCTGTCCTGTTATATCATTATCTGATTAAAACCACAGAAATTCTATTCAAAGTTATGTGGCTTATGTTGAAGAGAGAAGGGAAAAAACCCCAAAACAACAGTTTTGTGTTATTCACAGGTATTTCTTAAAATCTTGATCTGTTAGGACAAAAGAACATTAATTAAAAAGTCTCTGAATTTGCTTCTCTTTGTAAATTTTATATCTAATTTCTCTTTCCAAATAATTGTTTTCATTGTATAGCTGCGTCACTTCTTTGTATTTTAATACTTTACATTTAAAAATTTGAACTGAAGATTAAAAAACATGAATTTAACGTGTATACAAATTCTTTTAATCTGTTTCAAGACGTGAAGTTTCTCATGCCTTTGAACAGACAGTGTTTAAAGCTCTTGCCAGATCAAAGGCCTGTAGTTATTTGCTGAGAGTTTACCACTCCCATTTTCCTCTAAAAAATACTAATCAGATTGGATAAGTACATTTATTTACTTATTTATTTATTTATAAAGAAACAAACCTATCTCTTTAAATAAAGAATATTACTTATTTTTTTACATTGCAATCTCTTCTCTCCTGGCCCATTTTGAAACCACACAATACCTAAAAACATCCTCAAGAATTTGGCAGCCTTTAGGGTTTTTGTTGTTGCTAAAGACTTGTCAGTGAACAGATGTTTAGCAAATTTGCTTAATTTACATTATTTCCTGAATTCTAGTGTTATCTTGCACTCTTGTCACAGTTTTCTTGCACTGTGTAGATTTATGACATGATTAGCTGTTGGATACACACTGTAGTCAGCCAAACATGTGTTGGGACTCCTGCTTATCAAGCTGACTTCCTGAAAGTATTCTCCAAACCTTACCTAAATGGAGTTGTTTACTCTAAAATCATTGCTTGTAAGGTAATTTCACGATTTTATATTTTTGGAACAAAAATTATGAAGTAATCAGGAACGTAAATGCAAAAATTTTTTCGAAGTCTGGAATAATTTTGTACTCAATGTAATTATAACTTACTAATTTATCCTACAAATTTAGGGAAGTAATTTAAACTAGAAACTGTGGGGATGGAGGGTGTGATCCTTATAAATGTCTGCAGTACATTTAACATTAATTTGTAGTTGAAAATTGTCTCTAGTTTGAATTTTCTAGAACTCTGTAGTATTTGTAATTATAATAACAGCATTATTTTATAGTATCATTCCAATGCTTGAGTCATAAGATATGGGAAAGGGTTTTTATATATTTTAGCAGCTTTGCATTTCCTTTAAATTTAAGCTCTACTCTGAACTTCTGAGACTTATAATGTCAGGTTTGGGAACACTTACATTATTTTTACACAGTACTTTGTCCTGATTTTCCCATTTTATTCAGCCTAAGCAGTAACCCTCCTCTAATGTACATTTTTGAATGAAAACAGTGATAATGAGTGTAGCTGCCTTCTTGCCCAGTCGGTGAGCCATCATATCTGCTTTTCTCAGCCTTATCAGAGAGCTGACTTCAGACAGCAGCCCTAAATCAGTGCCAGTAGAGCCTTTGGTGGTGCATCTGTATCAAGAGTCTCATTAGATGCTAGAGGCAGTTCAGAAAGGGTTTGGAAGCCTGTGTGCCAGCCTTCCATTCCTTCACATCAGAAACTGTTACTCTCTTGGGCTGAACAGTTTAGTGATTCAGAGCTGATGAACAAACCAGAAATCCGTCATTTTGGGGCAGCTGGGAAGTTGCAATGTCCCCCACAGTTCCCCCACATTGCTCTGGTTTCACGGATTCTACCACAATTTATTTTGGTATTTCTAAATCAGACAGAGCAAGCAGCAAAACTTTCCTCCTGTGGGGAAAGTCTGCCATGGGACTTGAGGGTATAAGGCTGACTTTATCAACTTAGGATAGCTTGAGCTGCCTTTAAATAGCAATGTCATTTTCTGTAGCAAGATGGGAAGGTTATTTTAGCTCCAGTAAAACACAAGAGAAGAGAATCTCTGTAATTCCAAAAGGAATAAATGGCAGTAGGTACACAACAGGATGATCACTTTCTGATCTCCTTGGTAGTGAAGTTGTTACATGCAAGCCATTTTCTGTGTCTGTGATCATTACAGGAGTCTTTAAAAGGTCATTACCCTCACCTCAGGGATGGAAAAACTGGAATGGTAGGCAGAATAGGGAGTGACCTTCCTGAGCTCATCAGCAGAACCAAGTAGCAGAGAGAAGACTCTGTCTATTCACTACAGGATATGGTTATTATGCTCATGATGTTAATTCCTTCATTTTCTGAATGGATCCTGCCCTCTCACCTGCTTATTTTTCTAAAAATAATGATGCATCTTTTCCCTGTTTCATTTATCCACTTGGCCTCTGTTATTGTTCCATTTCTGTGTCCAAAAGCTGTTTTCTCTGAGGAACATTGACTGCGCTTGTAGTGCCCCAAAGTTGGGTAGGTGTGCTGGTTTGGGCTGGGATATAATTAATTTTATTCCCAGTGGCTGGTATGGAGCTGTGTTTTGGATTTATGCTGAGCACAGGGTTGATAATGTAGAGATGGTTTGGGTACTGAGCAGGGCTTGCACAGAGCCAAGGCCTTTTCTGCTTTTCTTGTTGTTTCTTGTTGTCTTGTTAGGAGAGGTCTCAAACACATCTACAGCACCTCTGAGGTCTGTACTACTACTTCTATTTGTCTACACAGGTTTCCCAGGAAAAAAAATCCACTGAATGTATTCTTTTTTAAAGGCCCCCATAGTTTTAGAGCACAATATGAAAGTGATTAGTAGTAATGAGAGCTCAAAAGGGTAATTTAGTCTTCTTGTTCGTTTATTCTCAGCTACTCCTCTCTCTTCTAACAAAAGTGCCAATTAGTTCAAATTATGATGTAAATCTTTGTCAACAAAGGATTAGTTGAAGAGATGCAACTCATTTATTAAAGGTCATCTGAGTACACATCACAGGAAAACCTCTTTGAATCACCATTGATCACTTCCTCATTCACATCAATTACCTAAATGAGAGAGACTTCATATCACACAATTGCTTTCTTCCAAGTATCTTGCTCATATCACAGCTCTTTTTCTGCCTCCATTCCCTTGTAAATCCACCTACAGCTGCAAAAAAAAACTTCAGAAAATAACTGTTTAATCCTCCTGAGCTCTGTTCTCACAAAAAAATAAAATGTCTATGCTAACTACACAAACAGCTCAAGAAGTGGAAAAGAAAAATTAGTCCTGAATTAGGTTTATACTCATTTATGTTGACTGTAACAGTCACTTTGTGGGAGTTTCTTCAATCTTCTTCAGATGACTTCAAGCAATTTATTTTAATTTGCAATTCAAAAGATACTTTCTTTACAGCAATGTTGCAAACTCATGCTGGGATCAAATAGTCCATCTGGTGTCTCTTGTACCTCTGACATCTTCCTCCCAGGTGAAAGGTTGGAGTTCAGGCCTCATTTACCTGGCTGGCTCTTTCTGCTGCAGTATCTACTGAGTCTCTCAGTTGTTATGACTGAGCAGTGTTTAAAAAAATCGTAATGAAAAATATTTTAAAATAATAGTAAAAGAAGAGGTGCTGAACATAATCAAATTTCCAACCTCTCTACTCAGTAAGATATAGACAAATTAAGGGGTAAACCCAGTGTGTAATAATTTCTTTTTTCAGTGCAATATAAATTTGAGTTGGTTTGTAATGCTTAGGATTTACACCCAAACTTTCTGATTTTATTCAAGTTCTCTAGACTGGATTGTGCTGCCCTGCCAAATCAGGCTGGGTTTCTTATCTGCTGGCCACATGCATGCCTGTTTTACTGATAAGACTTTCTTATGGGTGTAGTGCTGACTCATACTTCAGACCATAACCTTTCATCTGTCCAAAAGCTCCATGTGGCACATGTGTACAAACTATCCTACTCAAACTCCTTTTAGCTCCTTATAGACTTTCATATCATACTTTCCCTCCCTGCCACCTACACATAAAATCAGCAAGGATCCCTTATGGATGCAGTAGATAGCCATGAGTTTCTTCTTTTTGTGGAATAAATATGCTGCCCTCCACCTTTTACAGTGTATCGATGCTTCACAGTTTCTACCATATTTGCCCTTAAAATTAAACCTTGGGACAGAATTATCCTTATTTTTACACCTGGCTTAAAGGGCAGCCCCTGTCACAGAAGAAGCCAGAGGTAAAGTGCAGAGCTGACTCAGAATGTCTTGGCAGAGGGATTTTTTTTCATGAACTCTGCAAGTGCAGAGAGGCTGCTGTGGCAGTCAGGCCACCGGGATGCAACCTCTACTGTGTGGCATACATATTCCCTGAAAAAATTCCTTTGCCCAGGATTTTTCTCCTGGGAAGCTGAGAGGCCTCAGAGAAAACGAAAACATTCTTATCTCCTTTGCTTCTCCTGTGTTGTGCTCATGTGGAATGTGTTTGGAGATTGTTTACCCACAGGTGATTGTTTCATTGGATTCTGGCGTGAATTATTTTGACTCTTTGGCCAATTATGGCCAAGCTGTGTTGGAAAGAGTCACGAGTTTTCATTGTTGTCTTTTCTGTATTCTTTAATATAGTATAGCATTCTTTAATATAATATAGTATAAATTGGCCTTCTGAGAACATGGAGTCAGATCCGTCATTCCTACCTTTGTCGGGACATCCCTGTGAATACAATACTCTACTGCCTGAGGCCAGATTTGTACTAGTCACATAAAGATAAAGGGTTTGCTCTCCTTTTGCTTGTCCCTTGAGCTCTGCAGTTCCATGTCTTCAGTGGGATGTCAGTGATTGATTACCAGAGCAGTGTTTCTCCCTGTTTCCTGCAGGAGGCTGATCCATGGAACCGTGCTGCTCAGCCTGGCACCGTGCAGCACAGTCCCCACAGCAATGATCACCCCGGGCATCTGCAGCACTGAGACACCAACCTCAGCCACCCTGCAGGTGAGGGAGCCAGAAAGCAAAGCAAAGGCTTGTTTTCTAGCAAAGTGCAAGGAAAAGGGTTGTTCCCACAGCTCATGGAGACCACCCAAACTCAAAATCCAATTTCCGTTGCAGCTATTCAAGGAATTACATCAGGTCTGCATGGTGGTTTTGTCACCTTTCCAGGCTGAGTTAGCAACTGGTTATTCCAAGGACAAAACCACTTGTTTTCTGTATTTAAAAATGCTAATGTCTGCTAGCAAATGAAATGTAAAAGCAGATAATACAGATAAATGAGCCTGGCCTAAAAATAACCTTGTTTTAATAGACAAGCAAATGGGGATTTTCCAGGCTGAGGAGTTCAGTCAAAGACTGTGCCTTAAAATAGCTCCCCCTATTAATAATTCAGGGAAGCTGAGATAGTAAGTGGCTATTAATTTATATATTACTTTATATCTACTGAAACAAATGAAACAGGATTTCTCATTCTGCTTCCCCTCATTTTCAGTTATTCGTAGCCATATTAGCAGTATCACAATTTCTGAGCATGCTGGAAATATTGCAAATATATATTTTCATAGAAAATCTAGGCTTGGGTTGGGAGACCTCAAAGATCATCCAGTTTTGAAAGACGACTGAGTGTTTTATAGGGAGCAAATTTGTTAACTTTTAGAAGAGTGATGCATATCAAATATTTGCATTAAAAATTAGAGAGAGATAAGACATTTTGGTGTGCATTAATAGACCAAAGCTGGATGCAAATTGAGCTGAATTATGAGGCAAAATGTGAATTTTCAGATGTCTACTCAGCTTATCAAGTACCTCAAGCTTTGTAGTTTTGGTTGAATGTTTGCTTTCTCTGTATCTTAAAAAACATTATCCTTAATTTCTGACAGGGATGTGTAAGAATGTAAAATTGGTAGATGCTGTACAATATATTTATAAATTGAACATCCAGAAGAAAAATCAGGAATCTGATTTCCATCTCTTGCAGTGACAAGCTGCACATCAAAAATAGCCTTACTTTTCAAAAACCAAAACAAAACTACATAAATGAAAGGTTTTCATTTGAGAATAATTTCATTAAAATAAAACGAAAGGAGACAAAAAGTTCAGTTTTGAACTTAGAGTTCTAATAAAATTGCTATATGATGACTGAAATTTTTCCAGGAAAGTTAGGTTCTACTGAATTCTGTAGATGGAATCTATCACCAAAACTTTTAAGTAACATATTACATACAGTGAGCATCCTCAAACAATTATCCCTCCTTTTTTTTGTCGTACTTTGTATACTTCCTGTACAAATCCAAAATAACGTTTATTGACACTTGTAATGGAGATTGCACATTGCTAAAACCCTTCTGTCTTCTTTTTTTCCGCTTTCTTTTCTTGTTTATAAATAAAGATTGACTTCCCAGAAGCTGATTTGGAGTTCATTAAACCTGAACCTGAGGAAAGAAGAGGTGATCTTGTAGAGCCAACCCAAGAGTGCCTGAAGCACATTGCAAGACTTTCACAGAGACATTCTCTCTTGCTGTAAGTTGTCCCCACCTCACCCTGCTGGTTCTTGCTGCGCTGTACCTACCCTATCAATCACAATTAAATGTATCCAATTTGTTAAAAACAAAATTTTCCTCCGAAGGAGCCTAGCTTGGCTGATTTGAGATGTAACATCTCTAAATGAAAGAACAGATCACAGCAAGGCCTAATAAGGCCCTGGAGGTGGCAGTGTATTTTATCCGTTTAGAAAAGGATTTTTTTTCCCTTTCTGTTACTACATCTTTTCATGTCTTTGAGGCAAGAAACTAATTTTTCTTTCAAAACATAAGATTTTCAGGTAATGCAGTGCATCTGTACCAGTATTAGCAAGAACACCTTTAGGTCCTATGGAAATCAGCCTTCTTTATTTATTAAACACTCAAACTTCAGATGGAGCTCTGAAATGGCCTTTGAAAAATCTGTTTCAGGTCATAAGTAAGGAAAGAAGTATGGAAAGTTCAGCTTTCACAGAAGGTGGATAAAGACACACTCTGAGCTGAGGTAGATTAGTATGCTCTGCTACATGAATGTTGTACTACCAATTAGGATTATGTACTGCATAAAGTAAGTTTGGGTGTAATCAGAGTGGAATTTGGAACACAGGTGCTCACAGAGAGCCATTATACTAATGACAGTTAATTGTGTGAATTAATCCTCCATCAAAGGTCAAAAGGTGCATTAGTTTTGCAATAACTAAACAACTTAATTCAGCACTCTCAGTGGGATATGATGTATCTGTTAAGAAGATTTTTCTGTGCTGATTTCTATGTTGGTGGTTTGAGGGTTTTTAAAATTTATTTTAAAAAAGAGTTGTGTTTTATGTTTAACTCAACTTTTACAAAGACAGACAAAATGTAAAATTATTTTTATTAACCAGAGGATCTGTGATTTGAGGTTTCGTTATTCTGTTTTAAAATGTGAATGGGATGTCAGTATTTTATTATGAAGAGCCACAGTGACAGTGAAATTTCCATCTATAAAATATGCTTTAGAATGATTAAGGGAACTTGAAACCCAATGCCTGTGACCTCTGTTCCCATGGCAAAAATGTGGTTTCAGTAAGAAGGAATAGGATCATTAAGAAATTAGCAAAGTACACAGTAGTTTGTCAAAGAAGATAGTTCATGCCCTTTCTCTGCTGCTTAAAACCTTAATGTCCATTTTATTGAGAATGCTGCATGGTTCTTGTCTTCGAGAACGACACAGTAGATGTGGAAAGTGTGCAGAGAGGGGCAACAAATATTATGAAAGGGCTTAGGCTTCTCTTTGACCAAGAGAAGCTAAAAAGGCTGGACTGTAGTGTGGAGAGAAGACTAGAGGATGTCTACAATTGTAAAATTAATTTTTGTAAAATCATGATGGTGATAGAAAAGATAAATGCCTCATCAAATCCTACAATATTTGAACTTAGGGACATTCAATGAAATGAGTAGGAAATCAATTCTCAACAAATGGAATAAAGTGTTTCTTTAGACAGTCAGTGGTGAGATTTTAAAGTCTGTCACAAAGCTGTGAAGGCAGATGACAACATCGCCACATTAATGAAGGCTGAACACAAGTTCATGGATAGGTTTCACAAAGGACCAGCACAAAGGATCGATCCTATAACATCCCTAATACAACAATTTTGGGTTCTGTGGGACTATGAAGGGAAGAGACCACTGAAAGTCACCAGTTTGGATTTTAGGCTGTGCTGAGTTCAGTTACAGGTCCTTGGAGAAAAGGCAGTGATAATCCTGTGTTTTCCCATAGTTTGTTGTTTTCTGTTCTCCTGTTTTACAGGCAAAGCTGGTCTAGTAAATGAATCATCAAGGGAAGAGTAACATATCTGGAGTTTGAATGAAGCAATTCAATTTTTGGTACTATTTTAATCCAGAGGAATCTGTCAGTCTGTAAAGTTTTTTGTATCAGAGGAATTATTTTAACCTTTCTTCATGAAATATTTTCTCTTAAAAAATCGTAGCATGTTTGTATCCCAACACATTATTGCCATGATATCTGAAGATTTCTTCTTTTCTCTTTTTTCCATGTGTCAAGAGAAAGAGAGGAATCTAGACAGCTTTTTTAGTGGCAGTATCACTCTGTGATGATGCTTCAGGCTTACAAGCCTCAAATATGACTTTGAAATGAGTAGGTGTCTGAGTCAGAGCATACAAGAAACCTTTCTCAGTCTGTCAGGATTCTTCTGTTCATCCTACTGCAAGCAGAGGGAATATCTGAATGGACAGCAAACTCTTAAACCAATGGTAGAAAAGGAAGAAACAGTGGTAAAAACCAGACAGCTGCATGCTTGTTGAATCCAGCAGTGTTATAAATCCAATACTGTCACAAAACTGACAGCACAGACAGCCTGATTCTGTTCCTCTTCTCTGCAGGGTCATGATCCAAGTCTGCTGCTGGAATAGATGCAAATACAATATATTTTATATACAGTATCCAAAAATTGATTGCCCCAGTAGCTGTGCTTAATCTATCCAGTAGCTGGATCCAGCTCTCCCTGCTCTCTGCAGCTGCTGACACCCTCAGCATGAAAAAACCACATAAAACACATAAAACCCCTCAAGGTCCACAGCTACACCAAGCTGGCTGCTGGTGCTTGTGCCTCTTCCTGGTACATGGATGTGTGTCTGTCCCAAATATGGGCTCCTCTCAGCAGCTCAGGCTCTTGTCCTTCTGGTGGGTGGCTCAGACCACTGGTCCCTGTGGCCAGCTCTTCCAATCTCATCCAATCTCCTGGATGTTGATTAACGAAGGTGTTGTTAATTAATGAAGGTGGTGTTGAGTGGGACTGGAGGAAATGGATATGCCTGCATGGCTCCTCACAGCCCCTGACTCTGATCTTTGGCACCATCACCAAGCCAGACCAGAGAGAGCCAAGAGGAGAGGTCATGAGTTACTTCCAGCTGCCTTGGCTGACCTGCAGACATTTCAGATGTGAGCTGCTGATTCATTTTAGGATTATTAGGTTGGAAATACAAGCCCCAGCAAACTCTGCATCTGAGATTAAGGCTGCTCTTTGAACCTGATGCAGCCTGCTTGCAGTGTGTCCCAGTGAAGGGATGGGATATTGGTTTGAAGCCAGGATCATGACAGTCTGTTTTCTGGCATCTTCATTTTCTTCATTCATTGTTTTCCTTCTGCTTTTCCTTCCCTCTCTTCCAGCTTCCCTTTTCCTTTTGGCCACTTGCCTGGAAAGGATCTAGTTTGCTTACCAGTGGTCATAAAAATCCTGTAATGAGGTGGGATTAGATCTGCTTCCAGCTGGGTGAATAGTGGAAAAGGTCTTTTCTAGTCTGTCCATGGAAGAGAAACTTTGAAGTAAAAATCAGTGCTGGGGACAGAAATTTTTGTTTTCCATCTTCTCTGCTCTCTCCTCTTTTTGCCTTTTGTCTTGTTCTCCTTTAGTACTGAAAGTGAACAAAAAAAGCAGATCAGAAGCATTTAAACCCATTTTTTGCTCTTTCCTCCTCCCACCAAAAAAGTAAAAACACCAGCTAACAAAGCCTTCAGAGAAGCTGTTTTCTTCATTTAGTTAATAGGATTAATCAAATCCTGAACAGCAAACTACTGAATTATTTAGGTTGTAAGGTATTTTGGTTTTATTCATGTTAAGCAGAAGGCTATTTATTTTAATATATATCTCACATGGAGGGACATTTATATGCACCTAAATAGATAGGTATACCTATTTAGAGACACCTAAATAGATGCACCACCTAAATAGATATACCACCTAAAAAAACATAAACGTAACTTTTATCAAGAAAAGAAGTTTAAATAGCATCTTAACCCTACTGAGACAAAGAAATGCCCTAATTTGCTTAACAATTTACAGATCCTATATGTATGCAAAATATTTTTACCATCTTAAATGTCTTATTAAATGTTTATATAAACTTTTTTACAACTAAGAAACTTAAGACTCTCCTGCCCCACCCACCCTTTCATTTCATCTCTGATCTTTAAAGCATGCAAAGAAAAAATAGCATTCCCTCTGAGTAAAGTCAGAGGGAGAAATCTGTTATTTAGAAAACATGATACAAGGATTGATTTCTTATCACCCTTTGCAAGCTCAGTAGAAGCTTTAGCTGCTTTAATCTGAACAACAGACAGTCTGGTTTGGAGGATGCAGTTTGAAAGCTGAAATCTCTGCTTAAAGTTATCATTTGAAAGGGGTCCTTTAGCTGAACTGTCCTGCAGAATGTCATCCAAATGCACAAGACAACCAGACAGGCAATGAAGTTTCAGGCCTGCTTTTATCTCTTTTTCTGTGTGTGACTTTTTCACATGATCACAAAGGCATCTATCTATTGTCACAGAAGACATGCTAAGAATTCTGGAGTTGTTACTTGAAGTCATTACCAAAATGACACTTTTCCTGAGCTGCTTACTGAAAGTCAGGATTGGTATCACAGTTAAGTTCATCTTCTGCATACATTTATGAGCTTCTTCTCCTAAAGGGAAGAAATTAACATTCACTAAGGGAAAAACATGCCCATCTTTGTGCTGCTGCTCTCTGTTCCTAAACACTTGGCAATTCAGAATTGCAAAGGAAAAGAAGTTCTCAAGTGCCTACAGAGCCAAAGGAACTAATTTCTATGAGCTGTGAATGACACAATCTTGACAGTTAGAGTGGGGCTAGAATGTGTTTTTGGCTAAGAATGTCCCAAAACATTGCAAATAGAAGGAAGACAACCTTGGAGAAAATGTAAACACTTGGATTTTGAGCCCTGTTTACACATCTGGATAATTAAATGCTTGTCTGGAAGCAAACTGTTTACTTACTGCCTTCTCCTAGATCCCTCACATTTCATTCTGAAATATTTAGGTTTTTTTAAAGTCACAGTTGTTTTATGCTATTAACTAGCCACATCACCAGCCTGGTCAAATTTGACCAAGAAAACCAATGTTCTTCTTGATTTGAGTGATTATTTGTAGGAACTGGAGATCAGTTTGGTTTTTCTCTCAAACTCTCAAAAAGAGTTTGCTTTTGAAGGCTCTGATATCAAATTAAGGCTGTTGTCTGAGCTTGTCTCTCCAGGGAAATTTATTTTCCTGTTTTCTGATGTGTCAGAACCTGAGATTTAATATGCATGAGGCAAAGATGACTGAATTGTTGACAAATCAGACGATATAAGGCAGAAATTATTGTGCTGTGGTGAAATATGATGTGGTGACTGACCATTTTATCAATATGACGTTTAGATATGTAATATCTCTGTGAGGAGTCTGGTATATTGCATCTTTTTATTATTATTGTTTTTTGTGAAACATGGGAAGCTAGACTTTTCAAACAAATATAGAGGTTGTTGGGAGCTTTTCTTTCCTTTTCTAAACTCATATCAGCACTAGGGGTAATCACACTCTGCATGTGTGTACCTGTGCTCATGTTTTTGTGTACATGCAGAGATGTGCCTAAGCATTATTTTAAAAGCAAATATGTTAAAAATAGATACCCCTGCATTAAAGAGGCAAAGCAAGGGTAGGAATGAAATCTCTGACTTGCAGTGCTGTGTGTCTGGTTCTGAAAGTTCTGTAGCAGATAGGTGGAACAATAATTTACCCAACTGTACCTTCTTTGTCAAAAAAAAAAAAACCAAAACCCAACCAGTAAAAATAAACAAACAACACCAACAATAGAGACAGCAGAGAAGAAAATTGAAAGTGCTTGGAATGTGAAATAATCATATATATATGTGTGTGTGTCTTTTGACACTTCATTTTTATATGACCTAAGGCTGACAGATCCAGAATATAAGTATCACTTTTCTTATAAAAGCTGGTCTGCAGAAAATGATATCCTACCCAAAGGAAAACATGTACTTAGCTGAAAAGCAGTGTACTGTGTGACTTGGCCCCTCTGTGCAATAAAGTTTGTTGCTACACAAAGCTTCAGGTGGTTTTAATTTCAAACTGAAATTTTAATCTTCTTTTGCAGACTCTCAGAGCAGCAGAGAAGAATCTTGTGGTTTTATCGCTACTCCTGCAATAACCAGAACTGCTCCCTTCCTCTGGTGCTGGGCAGTGCACCCAGCTGGGACAGAACCACTGTGTCAGAAATGTATGCCCTGCTGGGGGCTTGGAGGTTTTCTCACCCTCTGCAGGCTCTTGGGCTGCTGACTTTCAGGTAAGGGAGAATCACCCTGGTAGGAAATTTAGGATGAACAGAAGGATCGTGTGCTGCTTCATTCAGTGCTGCTGTTTGCTCAGCACCCTGTCCAGTTTGGTGCACTGGCTGTGCTTTCCTTTCTCTCTGGGCCAAAGTGAAAATGGAGTTGCAGCTCTTGTGATAACCTTGAGTGTGCCAGCCATGGCACACTCTGCTTGGCTGAGAAAGTTTTCTATTTATGAGGATAATGGAAAGAGTATTTCATTCTCTAGAAGAGATTCAGGCAGTTTCTGGTAACAGGTGATCAGTCAAACACTTAGCACTTACACGGCACTCAATAACTTCAAACTACTCAACAGGCATGAGGTGAATAATGGGAGATAAGGAGGACTGAAATATATCTCTGGATTATACAATAATCTATGTAAATACATACAGTCCCACATGTAACCTATCTTTCTGAAGCAGATTGGATGGAACTTTGAAGTCAGTTGAATAAATCCTGTTGTGGTGCCTTGTGTTCCACCCCCTCTGGGGGCTGATTGTTTGTCAGGACACTTGCTTGATGCTGGAGATTGCCCTGCCCATGATGGAACAGAGATGTCAGGGCACAGAATCTGTGTCAGCAGCTACATTCCCTCCAAAAACTTGGGAGGTATTCTGCATTAAATGACCTGTAAAAGCATTACACATGCAGATGAAATGCTTGAGCAAATTTGTTTTATCAAGCCGTTGCTTGTCTTGGGTAAGCACAAGCTGCATCAGTTTTGCAATCTCAGTTTCATGCTCTACCTTTGGGAAAAAAATAAACCTCCTCTAAAGCATTACTTGGGAAATATGCTGTGACTTGGTACACTTACTGCCAGATTATTAAAAATAGACATTTAATAATCTAAAAGTGATTATTTTCTCTGGATGCAATTTCCTAATGTTTGTATCCCAGGTTTATATCTGAACTACTAGTACTTTCACATGTTGCATACATGTCTTTTTTATGTGTAGTGGGAATGGTGGAAGCAAAGATCCTGACAGATCAGATTCTGAAGCATAATATTGTTATTTATCATTATTAAGATCCAATTCTAATTTATGAAAGATCCATGTAGAAAGGAGAATATGGGCAGTGTGTTGTGTTCCAGACTTCAGAGTAGAAAGAGAATTTCATAGGGTTTGTCAGAGAATGCCAGGCTTTTAGATCAGCCCTTTTGCCCCATGTTGTTTCTGTGTCTGGGTGGCATTTCTACAAGTGAAGATCTTGATTGCTCTTTGAAGATGCAGCTCTGCACAAGGGTGTGGTGCAGAATATCAGCCCTTTCAGGTGCTCCAGAGAGTATTTAATATTATGAACCCCAGCTTCTCAGTATGAATCAGCTGCAGTGTACCCATTGTTCTTTCTGGCTACACAAAGATGCTGGCGTGGCAAGGAGGGGGAGATGTCACCACTTTGTCCCTCTTGTGCCACCATGGGGAGTGGCTGGCAGCTGCAGCTGTGCCAAAGAACAAGGACTTCTCTCCTGATGAGGATCTGAGATGCCTTGTCCCTTTAGTTTCTCACAGAAGATAATATCAATCCAGTTTTTTTGCTTCATGGTAGTACTGCAGAAAGAAGCTTTGCATCACAGAACAAATCCTCTTAGGAAAAAACTCTGTCCTTCTTATATCCACAATATCTTGTTGGTGCATGAACAGCTGGGAAGCTAACCTTCAGAAACACAGAGATTACATTTCCTTAAAGCTGCCTCCTTTCAGAACTGCCTGGTCACTGATTGAACTGCTGAGACACTTGGATACATGCAAATTGAGAGAGTGGGTTGAAGGAGAGGAGTACTTTCCATATAAATGCATTTCTGAGGTTTCTTCTCTCAGTTCTCTATGTCTCAGTTTTCTATCATTTTGAGAAAAGTACAGTAACACTGGCTAGGGTCCAACCTTCCTTCCCCCTTACCCTCTCTGACTTTGGATCACAGACTCTTTAACTGAGCTGGTTTTGAACATTCATTCAAGTCTATCCCGTTTTATGTTTGGCATTGACAACTCATCAACTCAGTTCCTCACTTCTATCATCCAGGAAACAGCTCTCTGATTTCTTGTGATTGCTAAGACACGGCTGAAAGATCTAAGTTCATATAAAACATGAGCTGAATATAAAATACATTCTCTCCATATATTCATGTCTATTTTAGGGGCTTGTGTTACCATCACTATCAAATCACAGGTAAGGAAAGTGAATTAGAGCTGATCTTTGTCTACAAGTGTTTCTGGCAGGAGCAACTGCACTAAATCAGCCCCAAAGTCAGTGTAGTGCATCCTCTCTGCAGTGGTGACCAACTGCAGCTACCCAGGGAACACAGTGAAAATGGGCCAAACATAGTGACACTGCTACTCTCCCAGCTTTCAGTGTTCTGCAGCTCAGAGACTTCCTCAGACAGATTTTTTTTGTTGTTGTTGTTGCAAGAGCCCTCTTGCATTTTTCTTCCATGATTTTTTCCAAGGTAAAATTGGTTCTGCATAAATACTCAGTTTACAATCCTAAATCAAGATCTGCAGCTCAGCTCTGTGCTGTATTATTTCTGTGCACCACGATTTATCAATACCATAAAAGAGACCAAGAGTTGCCAGTCACTCCAGATTCTGGATGCTTTCTTTGGTGGAACTTCAGTTTGCAGTGTCTTTAAGAGAACCTGAACCTGTGCTGCAGGCATGTGCTCACTCTTTAGAAAGGTTTCTCAGAATCACTATCACTTCTGCAAGCCTTGGCTTGGGAACCCTAAATTATCCTTCTTTTCAGAGCAAAAAAAGCAGCTGATTAAACTCAAACACCCATCAGTGAGGACAGAGAAATTAAAACCATTGCAGATGCTTCCTAGCATAGAAGGCAGCATCACAGAGCTTAGGGAGGGGTATCACAGCCCAGCAGATCAAGCCCCCTTATCAGGAATCTGAACTGGAAAGCTCTTTGCAACTCTCTCAAATTTCTAAGTTGTTTTGATCACCTCACAGTTAAACATACCCTTTAATTTTCTTGTTCTTGTTTCTTGTTCTTTGAGTACGTTTCTCTTGCTTATGCTCATCCCCTTTGCAGGCAGCCCTCAAGGCAGGCAAATGATAACATGCTCATTTATGCAGTGGAAAGGAAGAACTTTCATAAATGGAAAACACAATCACGGTACATTTCACAGATAAATTCAGTTGCAACCTTGAATCCAGTACTCAGAGCAAGTGCATTGTTTCTTACAGCCCCAGAAGCCAATGCTTAGAGAAAGGAATTTAAAAAACCATTAATGTTCCTTTAATCAATAAAGATGCGATGGAGAGGATGGGAGGGGGAAGTGGAGAAAAAAGATTTTACACTCTTACCTCTAATTTCAGGGAAGGATGGTTATAAGCTGCTGCCTGAAATAGGAAATTATCCCTAAGGCAGAAGTTATAGAGATGGTCCCTCCCACTCAGGGCAGCTTCTTGGTGCCCTGTGCATTTTGCTGTTGATTTCACTTATTGAGTTGGGTAAAAAGCCAAGCTTTAGTGACTTAGAGCTTTCTACAGCTGTATCCAGGGAAATAACACCAGTGCTCTCCTTTACTGAGAGAACTTCCTTGATGACAGAAAGAAACTAAGGGCAGGGTTAGCAATGCCACCATTTATGATGTATGCTAGCAGACCAATGTTTTGTGTATGTTTAGAACAGCCACAGTTGGGAATTTTTAGTCAGTTTATCTTGCTATTCAAATTACTGCAAATTCCAAGCACATTCATTAATCAAACCAGCAAATGTCTTTTTCAGTTTTTTTTTTTTTTTCCTGGCCCATTTGGAGTACATTTGCAGCCCTGTGAGGTGTCATGGCTGGGAATGAGGAAATTGAGCTAGAATGAGGAAACAGCCATGGAATGTAAGTCTTTTTTCCAGCATAGTGCATGGCTGCAACCATTTTGCAGAGAGAACTTTTTGAAGTAGCTTGTGGAGGTGAAGATGCAACCTCCCTGTTAGGCTTAAAAATTTTCCTGGAAACTTCTTGTTGAATTCTAGTTCTGTCAGGGCAACTGCACAGGAAAGGGCATTCCTTTAAAACCATGTGCCAAATCAGTGTCAGACACAGTTTTGGTTATAGTATCCCCCAGCCTGTGACTATCACAGTATTATTCTTGATTTATGTAGCAGAGTGCTATGGCACTTCAGAGGTTCAGATATCTACGCCAATAATTAAAATAAAATGTGATACCTTGAAGAAAAAATTTTGTTCTTGCACCTTTGGAAGCCAAACAGATTTAGAATATTTGAATCAGATTGTCATTGTTTCAATAAAAGGAGAATTTAAAATGTTCCCTTGGAGCTCACGATGGAGTATTTATAAATGCAGCAGAGTATTTATAAACCAGATAGCAGTAGAGCATACCTTGCCTGTTTTCATCTTGTTCCTTGGTTGTAGTTATGCATCAACATGGAGAGCAAACACAGGCTTAGGCAAAGAAATAAGATAAGAACAAAGCAACACTCCACAATTAATTTGATACTTTGATGTACAGAACATGTTACTGATAAAGCTTTAAAACTGCTTATTCTTAATATACATGAAATTGAGTGATGCAAACTTAGATGGTGATGCATGCTTCTTTTTAAGCAGTGGCACGTGATGAATTCTTCTTTTTTTAACTTCTTTTAACCATTTTTAGCGTTCTTGGCAATAAATATGAGAGCATTGCAGCAGAATGCTGTAGTAGGACAAATAGCTATGTAGAATATTGCATGTTTTCTATGCATAAATGTGCACTCTAGTCAGGAAGCTTAATCTAAATAATCATGTTTTCCATGGTTTAATCTTCAGTTTTAACGTAACAGAGAAGTTTGTCTCTAGGGTGGGAAGAAGCTTCTAGATCATCTAGGTTTCAAATGGAACCTTTTTTTTCTTAATTTCTTCCTACTCTTGTCCTAGGATATGGTTCACCATATGGTCTCCATGACATCTTAAACTCATTCTTAGTTGTTTCACTCAGAATTTCTTGTAGAAAATCTCTGTGAGCATCACTGAAAGTATTTTTTTCTGTGAGTAAATTCACAGATCTATCTGCCAATCAGTCAGCCAAAGCAAAATGAGTGAATATGACCGTGACCTTTGCAATGAGTGGGGTTGGGAATAGTTCATGTGACCTCTCAGAATGAAGAGTGAATTTTCTCTTTAACAAAAAAAAAAAAAAGAAAGAAAAGAAAATGCAGTGTCCTTTTTATTGATGGTATTTGTTATCCTTCTGTACTTTCCTTTAGTCCTTACTTTTTCTAACCTTCATGCACTCTCACGGTGTTTCATTTAGAAGTCCTCAAAAGAGTGAAAGAATCACAAACAGAAAGTCCTGCTTACCTTATCTATAACTAAGCTATCTATAAGTAAGCTATAACTACACACCTTAATCATTATTCTAGTAATTTCTTCCCTCTTCCTGTCTAAGTGTTTTTAAAATACTTAAACTGCTTCACAAAACTTCTCTGTTGTTGTCATGATATTCTTTACTGCTCCAAGGGTTTTTTGTTTTCTGTTGGATTCCTCATTCCAACAGGTTTGCTAGTTCAGCTTCCCTTGTTTTTGCCCTTGTTTCATGGACTGAAGTTTTTCTGTTTTGAAATTGCAACAGAACTTAAAATGTGAAGGGAAATGCAGAGATAAGTGGAATGATATGAGCCTCTACCTTAAAAAAGACCTATGAAAGGCTACATTGTTCTCTTCAGAGATCATCATGTGCCAGAAAATGTAGAGAACTGAGCCGTTTCACTTACCTGACACATGTATTCCAGCACAGGGCTATTTGAGGCAGCACAATAAAATTAGAATAGTGAAACTGTTAAAAATGAAATGTACATCTATTTCTCATTTACAGTCAGCTCACCACTGGCACATGCTAAAATCTCAAGAGAATTTCACAGATCCACAGGACTCCTCAGCAGTACTTAGTTTTCTGTTTGAATCTGATTTAGCTGAAAGGTACAGCTAGGCGAATAACCCCTGACTGGCTATCTGTATGAAAAGAATCAAAGACTGAAAGTTTTCCTTATTTCTAAAGTAAATTGTAATCTATGCTCACCCAGCTCAAAATTCAACTGTCACAAAAACATCTTAAAGTCTCAAGGGAGATCTAATAATCTACTTAGAAGTTAAAAAACAAGTGGCTGTCAATCACTGGTATAATGCAGAGAACAAAACTGCAAAAAAGGTGTTGAGTTTAGGCAGATGAGTGCTTAATGAGAGAAAAACAATTTCCTAACTTATGGAAAATCCAAATTGTGAGACAGTCTGGAAAGGGGATGTTTGAAGTCCTGCACAGTGTGACCTGTAGCTGAGGACTAAACTCAACAACTATAATTTACATATTATTTATTTATTGATAGGGCCTGTGATGTTTCTGATGTGTGTAAACCTGGAACAAATATGTAAGAGGCCATGATCTCTGTTGTGGAGTACTCATTGCTTTAAGAGAGAACAGTTAAATTGGCCAAAAGAAGAAAGCTGCAAAATATTACAGTGCAGCCAGGCAAATAAATTTGGGAACACTTGGGTTCTAGTCACAGAGACCAGAACCACAACACTGTGGTTCTATTCAGTGAAGTATTTATTGACCAATAAGTTGCTTCTTGAGGGGAAAAAAACAAAAGAAACAACTATAAGTGAGTGGAAACCTAAACCTGGATGACAGTTACTATTTTGAAACTATGCAATAAGAGACTCTTACAAGCATTGTTAAAAGATTTCATTTTAAACTAAGTTTTTTTAGCTAAATTCCCAGATATTTTGGTGACAACCATAAAGCAGTTAGGAAGAGGAGTCCTTGAAGGTCATGCCTCTCTGAAGCCACATCAGGAATTGTCACTTCAAATTCTTCTAAAAATTGATCTGATGTAGACAGACTGTGCTAAAGATGAGCTTCTATTTCTGAGGAATGTCTCTTAAAGACTGGAATATTGAATTTGTTGTCTCACTTCTCTGCTTTCAGAGTTTTCAGCATCTGTAAATAAATAATTACATGTTCATTGCAGCAAGCCCTGGAAATCAGCTCCCCTCTAATATCCAAAATATAAAGCTCTTTTTCTTAGGCCTGAAGTGATTTTTCTTGCATTGAGTTAGAGTCAAAAAACCAATTAATTTTGTCCTCTAATCAAGTCTAATTTATGGATTACTAAAATCAGATTTGATGCAACTGAAACATTTGCAAGATTATTCACTGGAAAAAAACCCTTCCAGCTCTAATGAAGTACCAGACTACAAGATGGCACAGTTTCCAGGCATGTGAAAGGATTTTTTAAACTCAGATTTGCTTCTAAACCATCCCCTTTTATTGGCTTCTAGCAAATAAACTGGTGTATGCAAGTGTGAATAGCATAGCATCATGTAGTACTAGTGGAGTTCATTAGAGTTTCCTGTAACTTCAGTGTTTCTGAGGCTGTTAAGTGTTTGCTCAAATACAAATGTAAGGGGAAAAACAAATAGAATTAAATATTGTGCCTGTGTACAATATTTAAATACAAATTCAATATTGCCCTTGTACCTGTGGCCCTGAACAGCACTGAAATCCAGAAAAAGCAATGGATATTGCATCTAGGGATTAACAAATTGTCAGGTAGTTAAAAAAATAGGCTAATTGTCCATTCTATTCAAAAGACTGAACTAAGCCTGAGGCTGACCTCAAGATTTACAAGCTGAGGGAAACAGTTTAGTCACCAAAACCAACAAATTACCAAAATCTCATTGAAAAAGAATGACAAGAGCCATGTTTCCTGAAGCAAACCACCCTGCAGGTATTTCACACAATGCCTGTCGTGCCCTAATCACATCTCCTGGCACTGCTTCTGGTGACTTAGACATAGCCCTGGTTTTGATTTACATCAGATAAATTCTAAATAAATCAAATGTTAGCTGCTGAATTTTCTGGAAATTTGGATTAAAATAACTTTCTTGTTCTTTGTCTAGCTTGAAAAAAAAATTAGGAGTTTGTGTCCTTGTAGCATTGCATGAGTTGAGATCTTGGCTGTTGATAAGGACAAGCTGTAACTAAGTAAAAACATTTTTCTGCCTGGCCTTGTGCCTGTGTAGAGTGTATTTCACTGTTCAGTAGCCTGTTGAACTAGGCAAGAAGGGGAAGGGAAAGACTCATTTCCATATTATCTGCCCATGCTTGGCACACAAGCCTTTGGAGCAATTGCATAATTAGAAAATAGGATGATATGGAAGGGATTATTTTGTTTAATATATAGGCCTCCTTCAAATATGTTTTGTTCTAAATAGCTATGTGAATATTAAAGTAACAACTTCTCATTCCTAATAGGTTGTCTAGAATAAATAAGTTATAAAAATAAGCCTTGCAAAGATCTAATTTGGGCCTAGGATGATAATTTATTTATGATACATTCCTCTTCTCCCCATCAAAGCCCTCTCGGCATTATACAAAGAATTATAAACCATATTAGAAACATCATTAAATATGTGCCGTAACAGACAAACAAAATAGTAAAACCAGACCTGAGTCAAATTGCTAAAAGGTATTGGAAAGTATTGCAAGTTGTGTAAATGGTTGAAAAGTGTAAATGGTTGAAAATAATTTTTTTTGAGTCCAACTTTCCACGTGTTGATTTTTTTTCCTAATCAAAACATCCCCATTTTTATTAGCTGGCCTCTAGTTAATTCTCTGATCACAGTGTACATACTGTTTTGCTTCAGCTGCTTCTATTGAACTTAGAAGCTCAAGATTCAAGCAGCAGGTGCCATTATACTGCCGAGCACAAAGCTTACAATTTCTTCTCTTTTTATCTTGATATCAGCAAGCAGTCATTGCTGCAAATGTGGTACTGCCTCCTCTGTTTCACTTCAGGTTTTATTTCTATGTTATTGGCAAAAGGTGCTGGGTGGGAAGGTGGGCAGAGAGCAGTGTGGTTTTGTGCTGAGCCCTTGAAGCAGTGACACTGTTGGCCGGTGACATCTCCTGCCATGCATGAAGGGTCTGATTTCAAAGGACGTTCCTCAGGGTGCATTGAGAGGATAACCCTTGTCCTTTAGTCATCATTTTTTCTTTTTTTTTTTTGTGTGCCTACACTGCCAAATCAGAGATCTCTCCCAGGAGCCTAAAGGCCACATCAGTTCATAGGGTAGGGATTCTCTGCCTTTTGTGGGGCAGGTGCTCACCCTCAGGGAACTGGATCAATGCCCACCAACTCTTCTGAGCAGTGTCCAGTTCACTGTGGTGCTGTTTGAGGGCATTTCTGCCCCTTGGGCAGAGCTGACCCTTCTTGCACCCCTGGTAACTGAAAGGTCTCTAGGAACAAATTTCCAGTTTGCTTCAGAAGGCAGGAAATATTCTTTGGATGGCAATGGCCAACAGGCAGGTACTGCAACACAAAAAAAGGTGGCACCACGTAGCAGACAAACATGGAGGAGCACGTCTTTCCTTTCCTTGTTAAAGCAGAACCACAGCAAATCAGCCAAATTTGAGCCAATCTAGGCGACTCCTGTGGATGTGAAATTCCCTGTGTACAAAATCATAGAATCATTGAGGTTGGAAAAGACTCCTGAGATCATTGAGCCCAGACTTTAATGATTAATGTCACAATTGCAAAACGTGAAAAGGTAGAAATTACTTTTATATTTTCAAAATAAGGCCTTAAAAGATTATCTTTTGGCTTTCAAATATTGAAAGAGACACTGTATACTTTCTATCCTTTTCTCCTAGAAGAGAGAAAATGTTCTTTTAAGAGTCAGTTTCGATCAATCAGGTTACATCAAAATTTCGTTCTCTTTCAAAGTAAAATGTTTTTACCATCTATATTATCCAGCCTTCTTTTTCTGCATTATCACTGCTGCCACACTGTGTTTTCCTCTTTTATCAATTTTATGATGAGAGCTCCATCACAAAATCTATACCAGGCTACAGCCACCCTGGTTTCAGCCAGAATTAGTTGAGAATGTGGCTTATGCTGAGTTCTCAAACATTTTCTCATCAGAAATGTGTTTCACTGACTTGGAGCCTTTCTCAGGAAGGTGTTAATTTTTTACCAAATTTCACATAATAAAATCCTACAAATACCCAGCCCATGTTTTCAACTTAAAATTGCTTTTGTTTAAAAAGTATTTTTGATTGTGTTATGGCAGAAAACAGAAGAGCTGATTTGGGAATAAATTATCTGAAATGAATTCTTTTGTATGGGAAATTTAAAGCTTTTGTATTGTTGCTCAGAACAAATGAAGTCTTCAAGTGACTATTGAAAGTTCACATGGCTCAGAAATTTCCTATTTCAGGTAAGAAAGAACAGCAAGAGATCTGTAATTTGCTTTATATTTTGGGAAATTACAATACGTGCTATTTCAAATTCAAAAAGTTATTTGAAGATCAGCTTTTGGGGTTTTTTTTTCCCCTGTGTGACACTGTAACAGTCAATCCAATTAAGTCATCTGTGGTATGTTTCTTGTTACAATAAAGCAAATTTAATGATTTTTTTTTTCCTGTTCCATTTTGAGAGAAAATCAGGTTTTCTAACATTTTATATCAGTGAGAGCTCAGGAGAGTTGCAGTGCTCTGGTACCTCTTAATGATGCCTATTTGTTTTTTCTCTAGTTTTCCAGATCAAGATATTCGCAGGGCAGCGGTTCAACAAATAGAAAATGTGTCAAATGATGAATTGTTAGAATACCTCCCACAGCTGGTTCAGGTAAGGAAGGAATTGATAGCCAAGGAAGCCTTCAGTCCAGATCAATAATTTCATTAAATATTTTTGATGCTTTCAGGTTGGTTAAGACATTGTAACGGGAACAAATAAGTCTTGTCAATGCCACTGATGCAATGAGTGGCTAAAAACAGAGCTGAGGGAAAGACTGTTTCCAGCTTTGGAGCATGGAATTGTTTTGGCATTCTGACTGGGCTTTTACAGATAGCACATGAAGGTATTTTCAAGTAACAAAGGAAAGTAAAAAGTGCATCTGAACAAGAAAAATTCTGTTCAGGTGACAGGGCTTCATTGCAGTCAAGGAAGGAAATGCTGTTGCTGCAACATTTTTAATATCTGAGTTTTTAATCACTGGGATTTTAATACCACGTATACTGAGCAAACCACTGTCAACACAGAGTGGAGTGGACATTTGGTGTGCAATTGTCTCTTTAGAGATGTACACTGCATTTCACTGGAAATTAATGTTTTACAAGTTATGGCACCACTGCTTCCAAAACACTTGGTGATTGAATAGGTCCTGGGTTAGGGCTGAGCAGTAGCTTTTGGGAGCTTTATCCCCTCACTTGGTAACACTCTGCACATGGATGACCTTCTCTCCACCCTGCAGAGTTTCTCAGGGGTTCTTTCTGTGTTTGTGATATCTGCTTATCTAGATAGATATCTCTCTGTGCGTTTATGAATTTATTCATGTAATCCACTACTGAGAGGCAGCAGAACCTTCACAGCTTTACAGCATTCACAAGCTGCTGTGACCTTTCACCTTCCTCAGCTTCTGTTCTAAAATAAGTTTATTTTCCAAACCAGATAATCAGATTAAAAAATTAAATATATAAGTGATAGCTTTAAGTGGCGGGAGACAAGCTGCATATTTATATGGATATTAACACAGAACCAGGGTGGTTTCTGTCTGTCTTACAGCTGGTAGTAGATCCTTGGGAACTGAAGTTTCTCTGCTCATTGCATTGCCAGAGCAAGCTCTCCATTGATTGCTTTGTTCAAACTAAGCACAGGATGCTTTCTGTTATAAAGGGAAGACACCAAAGCCAGCACAGAATTGATTTTTATTATAATTTTTTCTCTTCAGGTGCTCAAGTTTGAGTGGAGTCTTGAAAGCCCTCTGGTGAAGCTCCTGCTGAGTCGTTCTCTTCAGAGCATCCAAGTAGCCCATCAGCTTTACTGGTAAGACCATTACAGTCATTTTTGCCATTACAGTCATTTTCTGTCGTGATGAAATTTATCCTTGAGTCCATTGGTGATAAACTCTCTTTTGGTTTAAAATCAACAGAAAAGCTAAGTTTTGCTCCTTTCCTCTCAGCACTCGGTGTGGGAAACTTGTATAAAAGACTCAATTATCTCTGCCTTCATCCTGGCCCTGGGCAGGAGGAAGAGGGGAAAGTTCTGCCATTTGGTTTTTCAGCATTTTCTTTGTTTGAGCCAAAAGTAGCCTTCCCCAAAATTTGCAATTAGTTCACTTTCAAACGAGGCTAGCTGCTTTTGTGATTTCCCTGACCTCTCCTGAAGTTGTCATGTGTGTCAAAATATATGTCTTAGCCATTTTTATATCAGTCTGACTCGTGATGGAGTTTCCAACAGTTCCTTTTCATGATTGTGCAGATGTACCAGGCCTGGCAGAAATTGCCATTCACCACCTACCTCCAACATAAGGGGTCCTCTTATTGTATTATTGAATTATTCTGTTTGCTGTGCTGTTACCTCAAGGCTCTCTGAGAATGAATGTGGTTTTTGATGGCTCAACATCTGCCCTGTGATCTGAAAATCAAACTCTTGTGTGTTTTCTTTTTTTTCCCCCCATCTTTAGTAATGATGGATGAACTGAGCTTTCATTTACAGTTCAACTGGTTCAGATCCCTTTACCAAAGCTTTCCTCCCTGCAAAGGAAAGAAAACTATTTGAAATGTATTAATTTACTTGATGAACTGTGGGGTTGGGAAGAGCATAAATAATACTTTCATACCTGCATGGTCTCTGGAAGTGTTAGTGGGGATAAAACAGAATTATTAATGTGTTTGTTTTACTGAAATGGGTAGGATAATGTGCTTAATGAGCATATCTTTCAAATAAAGAGGAACCACATTTAGCCAGCCATTTTTCGACAGTGCCTGAAATATGCCTGAGACAATTTCTACTAATATCAAACTTATTCATACTGAATATAAAATATCCAGTCTGAAGTATTAAACATGCCCTCAGTGCTGGTAGTTTTCTTGTAAAATTAGAAATTATATCTAGGGTTCAGTGGACAGGGGAATATCATTAGTTTGCCTGTATTTTCTTTAACTCCTCTCTTCTTCTCAGAAGAAAAATGACAGCAGTCTTCTTCCTCTTTACTTCCCAGTGCAAGTCCCTATTTTTCCCCAAATTTTGCCCAAACTGTCTAATATTATAACCTTGGGTAATACAGAGCAGTTATTCCATCCTGAATATATATGTTTATCTAGCACACTGCAATGTAAAGTGGTGAAATAAATTTATTTTATACGCAGCTTTATGTATAGAGTAACTACATCTACATCAGGTAGGTTATTTCTCACTGTGTTCTCTGCCTTTCAGCTGGTAGTAGCTCTGTTCATGCTGGGGTACCTCTTTTATTTAGGTGTTTAGTTCATATGTTTCAAGCTAAACTGAGAATTTATATGTGGCTCTTAAAATTTGGTGCTTGTATTCACCATCTACACTTTAGGGTTTTTTTGGTTACTCTGCTCCACCCTGTTCTTCAGTAGTAAACTGTTTTCTACCAAACATTCCAATTTATGTAATGACTCATATTCCTGCTCCTGTGTTTTAAAAGAGTTTCCCAACCCATAAATTCTACTTACAAAGTTTACCAGTATTTTTGTAGCTTTTATTAATAAAGTCTTAAATAATTAATAAAGTATTTCCTTCACAAATTGAATTTCAGTCATTATAAAAAAAAGGGAGAGCAGAGGTTTTCTTCCACTTATTTGTAAAGAGACTTTTAAAGAAGTTCAATGATTTAATAATGTGGGGAGAACATGTGTGCATGTACACTCAGATAACTTCTTTTAAGAAATGTGATTAGGTTAAATTTTATTCTCAAGTGTCACGTTCTGTTTCATTACCAAATTACCTATCAAGAAACAAGGATTGGTAAAAAAAATCCACTACAATAACAATTTTTTGTTTATTTTAATTGTAATGATTGTCATTACAATACAAATGCTGTTAAATAATATAACAATGTGCACATTGTACCTGACCAAAATAAAACTTGTAAAAGAAGCCTAATGCAATGTAGAAAACTGCTGAAGTGGTTTCAGAGCCACAGGGAAAATTCAACTGATTTAAACTTCAGTGTTTTACAATAGTACTGTAATTTAGAAATTGCTAGAAAAGGTGGTGACTGTGGACACTATAACTTATTTTAATGACAAATACTATTTATAATAAGATGCCAATTATTTCAAATTGACTCAATTTCCCTGCAGGTCAGAGATAAGCAGCTACCCAACAACGGTGTACCATCTCATCACTTTTTTAATATTAATGTTGGATAACAAATTGTTAATTTCTTCATCAAGCAGTGATAAGTTTGTCTGAAGATTTATTTAAAAATTATGGGGCAGTAACTGGCAAAGGTGGACAGAACAGAGAGAATTTTCATTCTTGGGACATTTTCAGCTGTTGTCACTCAGGAGAGTTTCAGTCTGTTCTTTGCTTGTATCTGTTGCAGATTTATTCCATTAATTCTGTTATTGATAAGGATCTTACACCCTGTTTGAATGGTTGGGTTTTCTCTTATAATTTGTGTCTTTTCTATTCTCTAAATTCTTGAGGAATCTGGGCCATTGAATCCATCAGTGTTTTACCTCCTCATTAGTACTTTCTGAATGCCCTCCCAAGGAGGCTAAAATTTGCCCATGAATACTGTGCCTGCACAGGAGTAGTGTACCACTTAAATCCCATTTTAGTCTTATTTCAGGACTTCCCAATGTCCATGAGACATGGAGAATTATCCCAATACCTTCCAGAGCTCCTGGCAGGCAAGAAGGCTGGAGCAAGTTTCCCCATTCCCTGGAGCCTGGGTGTCAATTTATTTTTTTACTGTTCCTAGCAAAGCACAAAAAGTTGCTTGAGGGGAAAGAAACCTGCTGAGCCCTTTTGGGCCCTTCTGCTCACTGAAAGCCTGTGCTTTTCTCTTTACTACTTGATGTTTCACACACAGGTGGGTTTTTGTCAGCTTTTGTGCTGGAGCTTTAATCCACCTGGCTTCCTGCCAGTTGGTTTCCCTCTTGCTTGAGTGTTTTTGGCTTTTAGCTGCTGTCACAGGTGGCAGCTGCAGCGTGCAGCCAGAACAGCTGGCTGGGGCAGCAGGTGGCCAGGAGAATGCTTCACAGATGGTTGCCTTCCACAGGAAGATTGAATAACAGGGGGAAATGTCCTCCAGGATCTGAGGCAGCTGCTTGAAGGTGGTGCTGGGGAGCAGCACCATCGTCATGCAAGAGTGGGAGTGTTTGTAAATTCCAATAATCTGGTTTGCTTAGCTCAAGGAAAGGAAAAAGTCAGGTGAAAACCTTGCTGAAGACAAAATGTTCTTTTATAGCTTGCCCTCTAAGTCACTTTGGAGAACTTTCTCAGTTTTTGGCATTTCTGAACTGCAGGTTGACTGACAGGAGAAAAGGGAGTAGTCTTCTGTCTTTTCCAAGTCCACATCTTGTAGAAAAATAAGAATGTGAGATTAAAAAGGAACTTGGTGGAATTCAGCACACTGGAAACAATGTGAATCAGACTATTGATTTCATGGCCAGAACATTTTTTTTTTTTCCTATATATACAGAAAAAGAACTATAAGAAACAAAAAGAACAGCAATGTATAAAAGTTTAAAAATACCCCAGTTACATTTTCTGCTCTTGGGAGGTTTGTACCTCAATACCTTCTTCTCCAAAATCATTACCACTGCTTCATTCAGAACTCCAGCATTGAAACAATTGCCTCATATTTTCTGAAAGGAAATATATTTTTAACTGTCAGAACTGGTCTATGTTAACCATAATTTACTTAAAGTGTTTGAAAGAAGGAATAAATCAAGCAGATACTCACTTGTCCAACACTCTTAATTATCTGAACATTAAACAGATGACCATCCTCCAGATCTTTTTCTTCCTGCATCATCATATCCTTCTCTGACAGTCAGAAGTTATCGAGTGCTAATTATGAAATGAACTTCCCAAATAGCTGTGCAGAGCAGGCTGAAAACCCCAGCCCATTAAAATGACATGGACGTCAACACAAAAGATGCCTGTTCTTGTTTTTGCATTAATTTGGTCTTTTTTACTGAGCAGAATTTAAAAAAAAAAAAATATTATAACGTGTAACTTTGAACCTGTGTAGGAATAGCCAGTCCAAGGATATTTTTGATTCCCCTTAGTGGTGATTGTGAATTTCGTTGGAATTCAGAGAACTTGATGTGATCATTATGTTTTGGACTGCAGAGAACCTCAGCCATAGATCAAACCTTGGGATTCTAGTTCTGAAATCATAATTCTTTCTTGTTTATGTAACACCAATCATTTGGAGACCTTTTTTTGTTCTTTAGTTACTTACAGGTCTAGTAAATAACACCATTAGAGCATTATTTGTGTGAGATAATGATTCAGCCAACTTCTGTGCTGAGTGCTTCATTATTAGCAGTGTGGGCCTTGGGTTGTTGCTTTGTACAACAGACAGATAATTATTTTGTTTCCTAATTTAAAGACTTTCCATTTTCTCAGACTCCAATTTTAGAAAAAGATGATATCAAATGGAATACAGAGGTTGTTGTGAAGAAGTAACCACTGTTGTGTTTGACCTTTAGTGGTTACTGACTTTGTGAGAAAATGGTAGATATAAATCAACAAAACCATATCTTACATTTAATTAAACACATTTTAGATCTTAAGAAAAAAAAAAAACAGTAATTAGTAAAAGTATTTAGTATTTTAGGGTCACTTTTTGCTGTGTCTAAAGACAGAGGAGTGGACTGGCTTTGACCTCAGCTGGAATTGATAAAAGCAGGTGCCAACTGGAGGACTAGAGGACTGAGGGGCAAGACCCCATTTTAAACTTTCAAAATTCTAACAAAAAGAAAAATGAAAATAAAGTCCAAATAATTTTAAAAAATCAAATTGACAACATGACTAGGAAAGGTTAACAAAGAATCTAAGTATGGCATTTTAACTTTTAAAGTATGAAGAGGGAGTTAGTTTCTCCATGCTGTTGAAAATTGCAGCTTTTTAAAGAAAGAAATCTGCTTAAAAATTAATAAAGCACAAATTTATGCCTTTTTGTAATTTAGTGAATATGAGAAAATCTGGTGAGTCACTGACAAAGGATATAAATAACATAGTTTTGTGTGTGTCTGTTTTTAATTATTTTAATGATCCTTAGTAGAGTGAATGTGTTCCTGAATGTCCAGAAATTGAGGAAAGTTGGATGTTTTTCCAAATAAAAGGGAGGAGGTGAGGGACCCGGTGATCATGCATCAATGTGAACATGGAGTGAAGCATCATTAATTTTATTGGTGCAGGCAAATATTCAGCAGCACTAAATAAGTTACTAAACACAGAGATAACTCTGTGTGTGTCCCACCTTTGGAACAAAGGAAATTCCATGCCAAAAGTCATATTCAAGAAGGATTAACGTTGTCAAGTGAAGCATAAAAAGTCTGTAAATACCAGTTATTAGTTACTGTAATGAAAACACACACCACTGTGTATGTGCACAAGTGAGCCTACTTAGAACTGCAAAGATAAACTGGGAAAGGGAACAGAGTTCTGAAAAGCTTTAATTCTTTTAGCTCCTTCATGATTTATAAGGTAGCATTAAGGAAAAAGTTTTTCAGTACATTGTTTTTCCACACACGGCTTGTCTGATTTATTTTGCATTTGGCTCCTTTTGCAGTTAAAAATTCTGGAGCTGACAAATCTGGTTTTTCAGCTGTGCCAGAAAACTCCCCACCAAGCTTCAAGTCCTATCTGTCCCAACCCCTGCAGTAATGGAGCTGAACATGAAGGGTGGGTTTGCCTCTTGGATCTGCCCTATATAGGAGGGGCTGCACAGAGCCCTGTGGTGCTCTCGTGTCTCGTGATGGGCTGCAGTGACTCCTCTGGGTGGGCACAGAGGGACTCAGAGCAGGGTTCAGTGCAGGTGTCACAGCTTTCATCTCTTCCTTTCTTCCTTATTTTCCCATTAAAAAAATCTTTTATTGTTCCTTCTTTGAAAAGCAAAACAGGGAGCCAAAATCTTTGCTGATGGATACCTCATGTCATCTTCGCTTGTCCCAGAGGGACATCTGGGGATGTAAACCTGAGTAGTAATAAGTCAGGAAAAATTTTGAGAAAATGTTCATCTAGCCTTGTCACTTCCCATGGGTAATTTTCAGTCATGAATTTGTGGAATTATTTTGATTTTTTTTTTTTTATACTGTGAAAAGCTACTAGAAAAAGATGCCTGAATCTAATACTAGAACTAGTTTCTTTATATGAAAATTTTCTTTAGGCTAGGCCAATGCTGAAGGGCCAACCTCAATGATCTGAGATGTCCAAATCATAAATAACAGTAGCTGCAATTTAAGGATGATGCAGATTTCCCCAATTCTAATGATTTTAAAGAGACAAAGCCTGTTATAAAGTGAAGAGCATGGAGGGAATCTCCTGTGACTCTCAGCTGAGCAGCTGGTGCTGTTTCACTGGTGAAATGCTGCTTCTGCAGCTCAGGTGCTCCTGATTCTCAGTGCTCAGGCGAAATACTGGGAAACGATGCCTCACCACAAATTTTTTAGATGTTGTATCTAAAAAAATTTTAATTTAGTTGCGTTTCATGATTTCACTTTCAGGCTTTACATTTTGGGAATATTTGGAAGAAAACAATTACATTTCTTTCCTCTGTTTGAAACTTTTGTTTTGCTAGAAATGGCAATTACTGTACTCAAAATGAGTCTGCAGATGTTTCAAAATTGCATCACATTATATAAACATTTTATAAGTCTTGCTCTGTTATAGATCTTTTATTCTTTCCAGCTTAGCAAGTTTCATGTTTTAACTGTAGCTGTTTGAACCAATTTTTGACAAAACTTGTCTTGAGATACTTCAGAGCGTTGTTTTCAATCCGTTTTTCTTGGAACACAAAATTTTTGCCTCATGACTTGAATAAATGCAGTTCAGGCCCTGATTTCCTTGGACTGATATGTTTGCAGTACTCATTTATAGTTAGGCTGTTGGTCACAGCTGGGTCTGACAGGCTGGAGTTTTGTAAATCATTCCTATTTCTGAACACTGGCAGTGAGAACTTCAAGGAAAAATGTGAATAAACAGAGAGGCTTCAAGTGGTTACAGGACATGCAATGTAATGAGTTATTGGTAGGCTTAATGTTGCTGTCAGTTGTGTGATTTTTGTGGTTAATACTTCTAGGTTTAGTCATCACTCTCCACCAGAATGAAAACTGGGCCTTGGACCTTTGCCTAAATAACTGAAACATTAGAAGAAATAGAATAATGAATTAGACATTGTTGAATATGTTGCATCAGGGCATGATTTAGCAGAAAATTACTTTGTAATTTTTCCTCAGTTTTGGGTAATTTTTCTTAGGAAAGAATTCCCTAATGTAAACCCAAATATAATTATTAACACATTTTAAAATAAACAAATAAATAAACTAGAATAAAAGGTAATATTTTAGGGAAGGAGACAGGAAGGATTGATAAAAGGTCTTGTCAGGATAACGGTGCAGAATTACTATAATGGAATATTTTTAGGTGTTTGCAGATGATGAATATTTCAGGATTAAACTCATAAAGCCCTTGCTGTTCGAAAATGTTTCCCTGGATGTTAATTGCTTTCAGAATGCTCACCCATTCTCAGTGGTATATTAGTCTGTAATCAGAATGTCATTTGGATGGTAACCAAATCAAAAACCATTTGAGAGAGGACAGAAAGAGCTGTCAGATGGGTTGGTTTTGGCTCTTTTGCTTGAACAACACTGTTGGGGATGTTGTAATAACAATAACCTCCTTCTAAACAAAGAATTATTCAAGGGACCATTTTCTCACATTGTCTTCTTCAGTGTTTTCTTAGCAGAGAGTCCACCTGGTTGGAACTGATGATGTTGGACCCTTGAATTAAACACAAAGTGACCAGTAAATCTAAAAAGAATTAGCATTTCATCCAAATCTAAAACCTGTAAAATTCTTCCCAATGGGTCATACAAGCCATAGGGATCTCTGTCAAAAGACAGCTGAATTATCCTTTAGCTTTCTCTGTTTGTCAAATACACAGGATGGTGTTTGGTAAAGTTCAGCACATTATTTTTTGTTTCAGAAATAAAATCAGGCTACAAGAACTGAATTTTTTCTTCAAAAGGCCTTTATTCCTGTGTAAAGGCATTCAGAGATAAGTTATCACAATATTGCATCAATGGTGGGTGGCTGACAGAGTAATGCAAGGCAGCAAGGAATTTTTCACTGACTTTTTTTTGAAATGTTCATCAAAAAGTCATAGCTTTTCAGAGAAACATGGAGCTCAGCTGGAAACATTCAGATGGCATGTCAAAAGGTCCTAATTCTTCTGCTTGTCACTGCAGATGGCAAAGCAGAGACTTGTGGCTGTGGTGACCCAGTGAGTGCCACGTTGAGCTGTTTTTTGAAAAATTTGCCTTCCCCTCTCCATTGCTATAAACCATCCATCCATTCTAAGGCAAGTCCCCAGCATGCTTCCAGCTCAGCTTAGAGGAGGGGCAATGCACATTTTCAGACAATCCCTAACGCAAAGTTTGTTATTTCAGGTACGTCTCTGTCTCTGTTAGGTTGGACGTGACATACACACACGTGATCGGGGTCTAAAAAGAAAAAAGTTTTTATTCTGTGTGTTCTCCAGCTTATATAGTCTTAACAAAGGGTGATCTTAAGTCATTAACTGCATCACAATAACTTATTATATTCACTGGTGCAAATCAATTAGCCTCAATATAACTGGCAAAAGTTTTACAGAAATTTAATAAGGCACGTATACACATCTGCTTATGCACATAGTCTAGCTTACAAAAATTTTCATTTATCTTTTCTAATTTTTTTCCATGCTGACGGCCTTGTCTTCTTCCTTAATATGGATACACTCAAAAATCACCAATTGTTATTTCTTCTATTAACTCAGGTTTGCTTGCAGGCCAGCTGTCAAGCCCCTCCATACTTTTCCCCCTTTTTGTATTTGAGCAACAAACACAGCTGACAAGGATTTTTGCAGGGCCTGGTGCAAAAATCCAAGCAGACCAGGGAGATACAAGGCAATACTTACTATTACCAACAGAATTAACAATCCAGTCTTCAACAAGGCCTTAAGCCACCCAGTGATGCCCCAGCTCTTGAAAAAACTATTCAGCCATCCCCATCCATCATCCACTTGTAATTTCAAGTTTCTCTCTTTCAAGTTTCTCTTTCCCTCTCTTGGTGTTCATTTTGGTTGCCTTATTTCTTAGCTTGAAAACACACCAATCTTTTAGGCATAGCAGTTTTTGAAGTACCATTTCAAAAATGGTATCTCACCTCTGCAGTGTGTTGCCTGGCTGCTGTTCACTGCTGGCTCTTACTTGAGGGAAAACCTTATGTTAGGGAAAAAAATTTAAAAAGAAGTTTTAAAAAAAACTGTTAGGAAGTGGAGCATGTGGGTTTTAAGTGGCATAAACTGCTGGCAGCATATATATGGGAAATTATTTGTTTGTAAATTTGATCAAAGCCTCAGTGCTGGAGTAGCTATTGTTTTTCATTTGTCTATCTTTCAAGAGCTAGTACAAATTACCTCCACTGAAAATTTTAAATGGTGAATACAAATTTGTTCATATTCATTCCATTTTTTCTACTCAGGTTTTTTTCAGGTTCACGATTGTTTTGGTTTTGTATTATGGAAGTGATGTTTTAGGAGAGGCTGTTGGTGGTTTTTTTCATGTTTGATAAAAAGAACTAATTGGTGATGGTTTGGGGAGTTGATGGTTTGTTGAACTTTTAGAAAGTTGTATGAATATATAATTTTTTTGTGAAAAACACACGTTAAAGACAAAAAATCCTTTTTTTAGCTGGTAAAGAGGTAACAAGGGCTGGGTCTTGGTGGGCAGTAGAAAAATAACATTCTGGCTGAGTGCTTGCTGGATCAAAAGTGGTGGCAAGCTGTGCAAGCACAGCACAGCTCTAGAGTGGTGAGAGTTCTGTTGATGTGGAAATAATACCATTATCTTTTGGCAGTATTAGAGGTGGTATAAGGATTGCAATAATATAGCATAACAATAGAAGTTATTGTTACTCGAATAGAGAAACACTGGCAGATACACAGGTGGATGATCCTTTCAAACCAGCACCTTCCCTCTTTCACAAAATGAGATTTCCTTCCTTATCTAATAAGTGGTTTGTAGAGTTCAAACCGTTGGATGTAAAGGGTGACTCTTAAATACTTCAGTGTAAAGAAGCAAAGCCACCTTCAACATATCTCTCCATAAAATCCTGTTTTATGCTTCTTACACTTGATTTTTCTAGCTTGTGTAGAAAGGCTTATATCCAAGTAGATTAAAAAAATATATATTTTTTTTCCCCTTACATAAGTGCTCAGTTTTCATGTTCAGCCTCCCCTAGCAAGTGTTCACAGTCTGTCATCCAGTGAAATTAAAATTACTGTTCCCCCAAGGCCTCCTTCCACTTCATTCCCAAGATTCATCTAGATTCCCATGGAAGTGGGTAGAGGATGTAATGTGCAAAGTAGCATGATTCTGGCAGTGGAAGGCTTGAAGCTGGGAATTCCCTCCACCTGCTCTGAAAACACCTCTATCTATTCTGCTTTGAGATCCCAAATCTTCTCCCAGGAACAGAAGCCTGAGCAGTGTTCACTGGTTTAGGAAAGGAGGGAGTTGCCACAATATTCCCAGTATTTGCAGCAAAGTGTGGCACTGATTGAAGCGACAGAAAATATGTTTTATAAATAAAATAGGCTGGCAAAGGAGCAAAGAGTAATCACTGAGGGAATAAAGGATAGCAAGCAAAATATTTTTATAGGAGGAAGGATGCAGAAAAGCAAGAGGAAAGCAGATATAAGTTCAACTGTAAATTGCATAGATCTGCTGTGTTCTAATAATACTTTTTACCAGCAGTTAAGTTTAGATTCAGATGAGGTCCCAAGAGACCTGGGAGATCTAGAATGAGTTCCATAATAAAGCATTATTCCCAAGTATAACCTGGGAAATGGCTGGCTACTCTACCCTTCCTCTAGAGTGTAATTTTGATTCCTACATTGCTATATGTTCCCTTAAAGACCCTTGTGCCTGGAAATGTAATCTCTCTGTGCTTCTGTCTCAGTCTCTAAGTCACTGATTCTAGAAAACAGGCATCAAGTGTCCTTTTGGAAGAGCCTCTGGAGACTCCTGCTTGATTGCTTCCTACAAATCCTGAGGCTGACAGAGCTTTGTCTGACATAACTTCCCTGAGAACTTGAAGGGCTAGGAGCCAAAGAGTGGTAAATATTCAGCTGTTCCTTCAGAGGATGCAGCTCTCACATTTTATGTACTGCAAACTCATGAGAGAATTTTGTCCAGGCAGGGCCATGGGCAAACCCCCAATCTCCTATTTTATACACAAGGGTGCTTCCGCCAGACATGGTCTAGTAGTGTAAAGGGTAATGTGGATTCTTTGTTCCTACCCTAAAATTAATCTGTATCACAGAAATTTTTGAAATATTTGCTGTTCCTGTGACAGCTGGGCCCTGGCTTGATGTGCTTGCCAGAAATTGCCCTCCAGTTTCTGTGGTTGATGGGACAGAGCTGAGTGACACTTGGAACAGAAAAGTGACAGAACTTAGGAAAGCAGCTTCTGGCACTCTTATTCGTGTTCCTGGCCAAATGACACGCCTGCCTGTCGCTGGGTCATGTCTTTTGAAACTCCTCTTGTTCTGGGAACCCATCATCATCATCATAGGGTAAAGATGCATCACTGTTCCCTCTGCCATCCCAGGAGCTCTCCCAGTCTGCTGCCGAGGACAGGTCCTCTGAACACCCCATCCAATATCAGAGCTAGCCCTGATTAGAGCAGGGGCCAGACCAGGGGACATGCAGAAGTCCATGCTGACATCAGTGACCCCTTTCTGTGCATTGCAAAGGAATCCTGGGACTGTCTTTGCTTCTTTACTCATTCTTTCAATCCTGGAGCCAACAGGACACTCCTTAGTGAGGGTGCTCTTACCTGTGGGAAATGCATTTGTAGAGAATTTTCAGAGCCTGACAGTTTACATAGAATGTATCTGTATGTAAACCTTGAGATAAGAAATGCTGACTTAGAAATGCCATGGAATAAGACAGACATTGTTGAGAGAGAAATGGAGGTGGAAAAAAGTTTCAAAGGATGGTTTTGTAAATAACACTGGATGCTTTGGAGAAGTAGAACTGTGAAAGATGCATTGTGGTAGGACCCACGAGGGGTAATTTTGGGTGATTGGCTTTAAGGCATTGACAGCATAGTGTGGCAAAAGTTGATAAACCAAGCAGCTCTTATAATGTATTGTAATTAAGAAGTAGTTTCTGATTGTGATGGTCTGAATTATAACATTTGTATTGTCTCACCCTTCACAAGAGGCTGAAATAGAATAAAAGTTTTTAAAATGGCTCTCAGTTGCCCCGTCTCTGGGTCAGAAAAGGACTCAATCCAACACTTACCTTTGGGAGGATTGAGAATGTTGAGTGTTTTCCAAAAAAAGCAGTTTTGTAGTAGGTGCCATCTCCTGGTGGAGGCTTTCACCAAAAACTTTCTGTAGAGTTCCACACAGGTGGTGTTCAGCTGAGTCAGTGTCATGGTGAAACCCACAGGACAGGAATTTTTATATTACAATAACAATAGGCACAGAAATAGGGATGTGCTCTTTCTTCTGTAGCATCTGAAGGAACCAAGCCTGAAGGCAAACTGAACAAATCCAAAATTATTTAAAAGAAAAAAAAAATGCTAGAGGGGTTGAGTCCAACACTGCTTAAATGGAGAGTTTTTCCTTTTGTTCTTTCATTTGTTTCATTTGAGAGTGCTATCGTTTGTTTCAGTCAGTCCTTTTACAAATATATAATGGAAAATATGAAAAAAAGTTGTTAAAATGAATATCTTTAAGAGAAATTACCTGATTATTCCATTCTACCCACATCACCGGCCACATGCTTGCATATAAACTTTCTGCAGGAAGGCAGAAAACATAGCATTCAATGATGATATTATTTGAAAGATAGCTTTATAAAATGCCATAAGTTACAAGTGACAGCAAATGCTCTTTAGAATAAGAAACCAGTAGTTTTCAATTAGTGTTAAATAAGAAATTATGTCAGCTGATATTAAATAGGTATAAATGTCTGGATTAGTACAAAATTATCTGATGTCTGGAAAAAAAATTAATTTACTGAATTGAAATTAATCAGGCTCATTAGCTGTAGTGTGGCAGCTGCCATCTTGGCTAATGAAGAAAGGACTGAGCAGGGATTTCCACAGTCAAATTCATTGGCTTGGATTAACTGAAAGAACAGTCCCTCACCATGAGTGTTGTAACGCATTATGCATTTTTAACTCAAGTAAGGCCTTGGTTGTGCTTCAGCAAGGGAAGTGGAGCTCTGTCTGGGAAAAAAAGGCTCTGCCATTTGCAATAATTATCCTGTGAGCACTGGGCATGGGGAAGGTCACACAGTAAACAAGATTTTCACATTTCTGTAGCATTTCCTTTATTGAGTATGGTATTAAAAGTCAGTATTTATCCTTCTAAACCTGCTCCACAATGTCATACATTGGGTGTGATGATTTCTATCAGGAAAAGCACTTTAATTTAATTAAACTTGTCACTTTTGAGTGGCTCACACAGCCCTCAGATCCCATTTGTGGATAGGGCAGTTTGTCAAAGTGGCCACAGTGGCAAATATTCCTGACCCGTCAGTGCCTTGTTGTGCGTGTCATTCACGGAGATATTGCTTGGTCATGGAAATGGAGCCTCGTTCAATGGATGCCCCATTTTTAATCTTTTTGGCATCAATTCAAAGCTGACACATGCTGTCTTCAGCTGTTGCCCAGCTTTGTTATTAGGAGTTTTCAGACTAGCAATTTAAAGGTGATTTAAACAATAATTTGCCTGGCTCAGCCCTGGCTGCCACCCCATGTGTATTGCTGGTAGGAAAAACATGGCATTTACCCATATTAATTTTTGGCATGCACAGATTTCTGGTCTGTCAGCAGAGTGCCCCTTTTGATGAAGTGTGGCTGATTGAGGGCTCTTCGCAGGGCACAGCTATGGCAGGAGAGCAGAGGAAAGATGAGAGCTCTGCTTCTCAGTCCAGCTGAATCCTCACAAGGACTGAGCACAAGGACAGCACTCGGGGTGAGAAAGATGCCAAGAGCAGAGCCAGGGAGCTTCAAAGTCCCAGGAGCATCCTGTGTCAGCTGGCTGATCTATATTTATTCTGCCCATGCTGTGACTGCCCCTGGAGAGCTTGCTCCACTCTTTACCTGACTCAGGACATATGGGAATATGACATCTGCTTGCTGCAATAATACTTCCACAAATGTGATTGTGAATCTTGGAACCACACCTGGACTTTTTATCACAACAACTGAATCTTAATTCTGTTTTCTTATGAGAAAAAAAAAAAAAAATCTGCCTGGAGCTGTTATTTTCTCCCATGATTGAAAGATGCTGGTGAGATGGGTTCCCACATGGGAAGGAGGTGGCAATGTTATTAAAAAGACCTATTTGCCCTGGCATTTACCTCTGGCATAAGAGCAGCTTAGAAACAAGCACAGCATTCTGTGGAGAGCCTGTGAGAAATAAATCTCTCCTCTTTTGACAAAGAAAACAGAAGCGCAGAGAAATATAATAATTTTGCCAAGGTTACCTATCAAGTAAAATTCGGGATAGATGTTCATTCTTACATCTGCCTTAAATTCTTCTGTCATGAAAATCTATGGATTTTAACCCCAAGGTTAAAATTCAGTTTGATCTGCAGAGGCTGATGTGAGATTTCCTTGGTAAAAGCTTAAGAAGCAACATCATCTTGCTTAGGGGTTCATTAAAAGGGATTTTACTTTATTCTAAAGTTTATTCAGATCTGGTCCCACAGCTGAACATGTCTCAGCAGAGCTGAGATGGACTTTTAGACCTAGATGAAACTCGGTGTCAACTCCCAGCAATGAAAGAGCAACAAGGTGTCTCTAGTGAGATTAATTTCAGCAAGCCTCTGCAAAGCAAGCCAACCCAATTTCATGTAAGTCTCTGCCTCATTTTCCTACTGTGCCTGCCCTCCAGCTCTTCTGTTTTCCATGGTAACTAGGCCAGCTGTCGACTGGGAAAATACCCTGGGGCCATCTAAAAAAGAAGGCTTTTCTCTTACTAATATCTTACAGCAAGCTTTCCTTGGTACACGAGCTTAACTTCAAATTCCCACTTCTCTATTTACAAAGCCAATATTTGAGGGCAATAAAGCAGTGAAATGGAAGGAAAATAAGAACCAGACCAGTATTTAAAAAGGAGAAATCTAAAGTTATTTCTATCTCTGCTCTGCTCTCCTACCTTTGCAAGATGTACTATTGATATGTGTAACATGGAGCAAAAAATTAATAGAGGCCAAGAAAAAAGGAAGAAAAATAAAAACAGAGAGGAAGAAATAAAGCTAGCCTAGAAAAGGTATGAAGATAAAATCTTCTTCTTTACCATGTTAATGCTTGTTCTTTCCTGTCACCATCTTTCATGGTCACCTCTCTTTTAATTAAATTAAAACCTGGTAGTTATCATCCTACTTGAAAATGATTGCAGAGTAGCCTTAAGCATAAGGAGAGCTGTAATGTGAGATTTCTCCCTTAAAGGACTCAGCATCATGAAATGATGAAAAAGTGTGATTTGGACTCCAAAGACTCCCCCACTGAAAACTCTGATTTTCTCTCTGCTATTCTCTGAGAACAAATGGGTTATTTTTGAAGCCTAAGGGACTGCGTGTCCTCATGATGCCTCTTTGAGGGTTGTCTCCAGTCATTCTCTTGACAAAGTCACCCAGGTAGAGGCACAGAGCTGGCACAGCACGGTGATCCCAGGGTCTGATCCTGCATCCTTTGTTGCTGTGCAGCATTGAGCTGCCACACAGCAAATTGTCACAAAAAGGAGGCTCAACATCTCGCTCTGTCAGATATGAGAGGTCTTGTAATCACACTGAGCTACCAGCATTGCTGAAACATTTACAGCAGTTCCTGCTGGGGCTCATGTTTCCTCCCTGTTCCTGTTAGGCACTGATTTGAATAAAGTTCCCTTTGATAGATATTGGGAAAATAAGATAAGCTGGTCTGCTAGCTTACAGCAGTGATGAAAGCAAAGATCCAGAAGACAGACATGTCAGGAAATAATGTGGAATCAGTTCTTGCTGTATCTGTGCTACCTGTGCTTAAAACACTGTGGCTCTATAGACAGGCTCTTCCAGAAAGGTAGAAGGGATGCTGCCTTAAAAGAAACATTAACTCCCCATGTGTTTGAAACATATCAAATCTCAGACATCCTTCTGCTGCTGTTGGCATCTGAGCACCTTTTCTCTAAAAAATCTGAGACTCTACTTGAAAGAGAGCAGCTTTGAATGTAGATATTGTTGAACAAAGCAAATTCTTGTAACTGAATGCAGAGCAAATAGGAAAATGAGCAGCTCTGCAGAGCAAGTCCTTTTAAATGTCATAATATTTGAAAAACCATGTCAGTGTCTTATCCTATTTCCCCACCCCTCCTAAACCAAACTCTTCCTTTCCTGTGCCCAGAGTCATTAAAAAAAAAAGCAATCTGAAAACTCTAGGATTATAAGTAAAGATCTGGCTCAGAATATATGAATATAGTCTGGAACTCTCCTGTTATGAGCATCCTTAATGACCTTGTAGAAAGACAATTTCAGTTTTCTCCCTGAAGCTATTTCTGTGTTAGTATATTAATGTCATGGTGTAACCCCAGATGGCAAGCAAGCCCCACACAGCCATTGACTCAGTGTTCCCTGCAGTGGGATGGGGCAGAGAATAAGGAAAGTGATGAAATCCCTGGACTGAGATATAGACATTTGAACAGGTAAAGGAAAAACTGTTGCACAGGAGCAGCATGGAACAAGGAATTCATTGATCACATCCGTGGGCAGGCAGGTGTTCAGTGACTCTTCCAAAGTTTCACATTGGTGACTTGGGAAGACAAACACCAACACCCCAAATTTTCCCCCTTCCTCCTTCTTCCCTTTTGTACTTGCAGGGTTTCCCAGATGGAGGAAGGAATGATGAATCTGACTTCATGTTTTCAGAAGGCTATTTTATTATTTTATAAAACTATATTATATTAAAGAATACTAAACCCTTCTAAAGACTACAGAAAGGATTCTTACAGAAGGCTAAAAAGATAATAATGAAATCTCGTGACTCTTTCCAGAGCCTTGACACAGCTTGGCACAGATTGGTCAAAAAGTCAAAATAATTCACATGAAACCAATGAAACAATCACCTGTTGGATAAACAATCTCCAAACACATTCTAAAGCAGCAAAATACAGGAGAAGCAAATCAGATAATTATTGTTTTCATTTTTCTTTGAGGTTTCTCAGCTTCCCAGGAGCAAAATCTTGGGCAAAGGGATATTTCAGAAAGTGTGAATGTGACACTTCCCCATCTTTGTTTGCTGAGCATGATCCATATGGTCTGGTACATCCCTTGGTCACTTGGGGTCAGCTGTCCTGGCTTTCCAACTTTTTGTGCACCCCCTGCCCACTCACTTGTGGGTTAGGGTGAGGAGCAGGAAAGGCCTTGGCTCTTCAAACACTGCTCAGCAATAACTAAAACTGAATTATCAACTGTTTCCAGCACAAATCCAAAACACAGCCTCATACCACCTACTGGGAAGATAGTAAGTTCTACCCCAGATAAAACAAGCACTACTTAAAAAAAATAGCCAACAAACAAAGTAAAGTTACCAAAGTACTGTGGTGTAACTCTGCATTTAATTCTGCATTTTTGTGTACATTTGGATTGCCCAGCACATGCAGAGCCATTCAGAATTAGTTCTGTGTCTTACATTGTGTTTTATAGTGTCATGAGGGATTTTTTTTTTGTTCAGCTGTGAAGCTAATGGGAACCACAGATGCTATCCAAAGCCATTTTGATAGACATAAACTACCCAAACAATAGGCAGTTGAAGAAAAAACATTTTCAGTTTCTCCTCAGTGTATTGCTGTGATAACTGTGGCCTAAATTCAAAAACAGTACAAAGCTTTGCAAGTCCATTGGCTCTCATGGACTGCTTCATCTGAATTAATTTTGCATTTTATTTATGTAGTTTGAAAGAAGAAGAGCTTAGTCACCTCCTGTATTCAATTAATTGCTGGCATATTGGACAGCATCCCAATAAAGCCATTGGGTCTGCTTATTTTAGTGGTGATTATCCCATCTAATCCCATTCCCTGCTCACTCCCAGTGCAGCTCCCCACTGGGAAGAACACAACAATTTCTGTTATGCCTGGAATGAATGGTGCATTTCAGTTCCTCTGCATGAATTTACTCTGAACTCTCACAGTGACAGATTGTTGGAGAATTTCAGGCTGTGCTGATGCTGGTGTAAGATACTGCATGAAATTCTGACAACAATACGTCATTTGTTCTGAGGAGAAAATCTGCAGCTTTGGAAAAAGCACAGACAGGGACACAGTCATGTGAAGAAGGCACTGGCAAAAATGGAACCAGACTTTTCAAAATTCATGCCAGACTTAAATGCCAAGTTTCTTGTTGAATGGAAAATAATACTGTCCAATTGATAATGTTCATGAAGATATTAAACACAGTGCTTTTGTTAAACAAAATTCTTTTTTTCTTATTTCCAAATGCAGTTTTTGGAGAGGAGATTTAATCACTCTCTTTAAAGAGGCATATTAATATTTTTTTATTAATACTCAAAACCAGTCAGACCAACAGTTGCAAGTCTGAGCTTAAGTCACCTTCAGTATTTAATGAGACTTTGGTGTGAAAGCTTTTATTTCTGTAGCTTTGGATTGATGTTTTATTGGGGTGGCATCTTTGGTGGACCATACTCAGAGATTCTTAAGTTATCTAAGGTCAGTACTGCTGTACACAAACTGCCACTAAATTTTGTTGTGTTGGTGTTCTGCTGGAGGTTTTGGGTTTTTTTTTCTTTTTTTTTGGGATAGTGTGTTAATGAATTTCAGCTTTCAGATCCTACCCAATGAAGAGGAACAGACTAGAAAAAGACACACTTTGCAAACAGTTTTTTAATTTTACTTTTTTTACCAGCTGGAGCAGAAACAGACAGACACTGTTAGGACTGCTTTTTACTGGATGATTCTTGTAGCACTTTCACTGATGTGATCATATCCATTCAACAAATTGGAGAAGACCTTTTGGGGGTGATTGTTTCTTGCTTAAACCTTAGACCAAGCAGCTTCTATCTCTGCTAGTGATACCTGTGCTTTTCACATTATACTTTCAATTAATTCTTGATACAGTTCACTTTCAAGGTTCATTTCATTTCTATTTCACTTTCAATCTCTTTCTCCTCCAGACAACAGTGGTTTTATCTGGGATTCATTTTCTTAATGCAAAGTGTGTGTAGCTAGCTATATTACATATCAAACAAAACATTTTTCTGCCAGGCAACCTCAGCAGGGTTTGGCACCTTCCCTGCATAGCAGAGCATGGCCTTTGTTTTCACTGATCTGGTAATTTTTTTGTGAGTCAGCAGGACATGCATTCCACAGTTCAGGCATTCAGTGGGAGTGGGAGGAGCTGCCTCGATTCAATCTACTGAATCAAGTGATTTGTCTGAATGCAGATTGTATTGTGGTGTTCATAAAGAACTTTAGGAAGTTAGAAAATAATGGCAGTGTTGTGTTTCTCAAGCCTAACCCCCATGCTTTATATGTCTGCAACTATATTTTGTTGTCAAAGGGAGATCAACATGGTAGACTTTTGTTCTATGCTATAAAAAAATTAGAAAAACAAAAGCAAATTAATCCCATGGTAGGTTAAAACAAAATTTCACTTTAAGCAGAGTTATTTTCTGTTCAAGAGTAATGCTTTGAAAAATGAGTCTATAAAAGCAGCTCTGTTTTATGAGAAGCAGCATGTGGAACTGGCTGCAGGTTTCTCATGTGAGAGAACTGAAAAGCCAAAAGTGGACAGGTGCTTCAAGCAGCTGAACAGCTGCTGTTTCTTCATCTTGGAGACTTATTGGTGACAGAGATTCAGAGAAATAGAATTTCTCTGAAATATTCATAGGAAATGTACCACACTTCACTCAGTCTACTCAAGAAACGTAAACTTTCATTCTCTTCTTGTTCTAGACTAGAAATAAAGATGAAAGATCAGCAGATGAAGCAGAGCTTTGCCTTTTGTGCCTCTCACTTCCTGCTGGCTTTGTTCTTGGTCAAAAAAAGGGAGACCAAAAGGAAGTTCAGTCTTTATCCTTCCAGTCAAGTTCATGTCCTTGCTGTGTGTTTCTGTAAATCCATGGAAAATGCTGGGTGCTCCAGTCTCTTGGGAGAATTGCAATTTCTCTTCCATCCTTCTTGCACAGTAACGTCTGCCTCATTGACTTTGCTCCCCATTTTCCCCTGCAGAAACTGTATTGTTCTTCACATGACAGGTGTTTTGTGCTTGTCACCTGTTAGTTTGTTTTTATGTTTGTTATTTTGTCATCTGCCATGTCCCAGTAGTTCCACCCAGAATGGTGCTGTTGTTTCTATTTCCCTTTCTTTGATTTGTAGTACATAAATTACCCCTTTCTAGAGTTTGGGACTGGTCGTCCAGTGCACTACTAGGGAGATAAAAAAACAGAGAGGTTTTGCAACTGAGTAATTAATTAATAGCAGAAGTTTGGGACTGGTTCTCAAGTGTACTACTGGGGAGATAAAAAACCAAAGAGAGGTTTTAATTGCAACTGAGTAATTAATTAATAGCTGCAGTTTCCCACTCATCCTCATGACCTGTCACAGGGTAGATGGAGCCCTTAATCTTCAGCTGTACATTTCTGTCATCTCTGTCATCCATGTGTCTCTGGGGAACTTTCACTGAGACTTGAAGAGTTGCAAAGCCTGAGTGAAGTCCTATAGCCAAGCCAGCCCTGTTCTCCTGTTTAGGAATGCAAACAGTAAAATATTTTCTTCAAGGAGCAAAAAATGGAAACAATTAAAAGCTTCAGGCGTAGTGCCACAGCACCATGGCACAATAAAGCACAAAGGACAGATTAGGAGTTTTGCAGGATGTCTAAGGATAATTAAGACAGATGGCAAGCTCAGACACAGAAGCTGTACAGTGGTAGAGAAGTGTTTTGTGTGCTAATCTTTGATATGAGGGGCTGCAGAGAATAATTTTAAAGCAATTATTGCCATAATGAGCAGCAGTCTTGTACCATTGTTTTCTTCTTCTGTTATCTGTCCTGCCTCCAACTCGGCAAAACAGAAAACAAACAAGAAATGCACCATCAGAACAAGGTCAAGTTTACCAAAGATGGAGAAAAAACCAGAAGGTACCTCAGCACTCACAGCCCTAAGACACCTTGTTTTCATGGTTTGTCTCTGAATTCATAAAACCTTTTGCAGAGTGTAGAGAGTGTGTGCTGGTAGGCACCACTTTTGTGTAATAAATCCCAGAAAAGCACTTGGCAACAAATTAACCAGGGTCACTCTCCTGATATTATGTCCAAATAACCCAGTCAAACTGCCCTGCTCCTTTGTAACAGGTAGGGGCTAAACCTGCAGCAAAACACTTCAAATCTTGCCCTTTTCTTCTTGAGGTTGGAGGTTTTTTTGGTACCAGGTGGTTTGACAGGCTACCTGTGAGCTCATCTGTCCTGTCACGCATCTCTCCCAGTTCACCCTGCTCCCCTTTCTGAGGAGACAAGGAACAGATGTTCAAGCAGCAGCATTGTCTGAGCCACCTCGTTCCTTCATTTGTCTGCCAAATCCTACTCAGGGAGCAGACTGTGTCAGCTTCCCTGTCTTCCAGCACCACCGAGGGAAATGAGGCCAGCTCACCTGCTTTTCCACCAGGACCCTTCCTTCCATCCAATCTCCTTCCTTTTTTTTTAAACTTAATTACTCTTTTCTCTATATCTGCTAGGTTAAGCCCTGGTTTTTCTTCTCCGACACAGCAGCCTGACTCAATTCCACCTTCCTTTCCTCCCAGTGGCAAAAATCTCCCAGCCCTCTTGCATTTCTAGGTGCAGGGAACACACACACAGCCCTGCAGCTATGTGTGCCAGAAAATGGGGCTGGAGGCTCCTTGCAGGCATGAGCAGGTGTGTGCAGAGAGGAGGAGCAGCTGCTTGCAGAAGGCAGAGGCATCTTTGAAGGCACCCCTGTTACCTGAATTACTCCATTTCCAGATTTCAGGTCAGCTTCCTTCTGTACTATTTCACAAAAGTGACCTGAGACATTGAGTGTGTCTAAGTTCACCAGGGCTTGCTAAGAATGAGGGTGTTTATCCCAAATCACAGAACCTGGAGGCTAAGGAAGCCTCTCTGTTCTGAGGAGCCAGATGCTCCATGCAGGCCTGGCATAAAGCCAGGCTTTTGTACTGAGTTCTGTCTTGCAGAATCCTCTGAAAATTATCAGGAAAAAACAACTTCACACGCTTCTTTACTGGCACCCTTGGGTTTTAAACCATCCCAGTTTTGTCTTCCTCTGTCACAGCTAGGCATCCTGTTCTAACTTGAAAATTTCATTTGTCTTGAGCACTTCTCCATCTCATAGCTTGAGAAGCTGCAGATTTTCCTATCTCTGCTGAGTTCTCACCATGGCAGGGTGAAGATGTGTGTGCCAGCAAGCTGAGGGGACAGAACTGCAACAACATATTTGTTCATTTGTTGGACAAACATTTCAGGAAAGCCTACAATGAGTCTTCACATCAAAAGCTGTCCTGTGCATGTTCTTTGGGACCACTTTTATAGAATGAATGTAAAAGTCACAGCCAGTAAGTAAAAATTATTTTGCAAAAGGAGGTCTGCAGGCTTTTAGGAGCACACCTGCACATACATCCTCTGTCTTCATGTACACCTTATGCATAAGCTCTCTGAATCTGGCCTATACTCCTTTCTCAGAAAGGAAAAAGAAATTGTTATATCATATGTGTGTATAAGCTTATTTTCTGTAAACACTCAGCCACAAGATTAATGAAAACATGGATCTTCCATGTTGATCTGTGTTATGCAGGGAGTATCTCTGTTTAAAATAGTGAACTGTTTTGGTTTTGCTATTTTGCTTGCTCTATGTGAAGTCCTAAGCCTTTCATTTCAGGGAAATAAAAGCTTGTTTAGTGCTCTCTGTATCTGAGAGGATTAAAGGACATCTCAAACATGAAGAGGTAGCCTTTATGGATTCCCTAAATATGTACTACTGAAAATGGAGTAGGGGAAGGAATATGATTTAGATACTCAGGAGCTGATTGCAGTGCAAGCCTTAGTGCAGACAAGGCTCTGGACCAGCATTTCAAAACAGGTATCACAGTGATAGTTTAGGTGCATTTGTATTTGCAGGACAGAAATGAAAAAGTTCAATCTGACTGTGTGCCAAGAAAAATGCACTTTTTGGCTCCACTGGGACTGAGCTGGGCTTTGCTTTGACAGACTAAAATTCCTGCCCACGTGACAATTTGGACTGTACCAGTGGTGCTTTTATTTAAAGGATAATCACCAATCCTTTATTTAAAGGATAATCACCAAGCCTCTTCCTGCCTTCCTGTTGAAGTGGACTGAGTGTGTTTTTATTTTAAATAGCCTTGTTTGCCTACAGCTGAGCTAAAAGGCAGAGTGTGATGCAGTGCCCTAAACACAGGTTATTTTAGACAGCGCAGGGAATCTGAGACATCTGCATGGCAGTGGCACACAGGAGATGTTGCCTCCAGGGGACCCATGCCCTTCCAAGGCAGCAGCTGGGGGAAGTGGATTTCCTAGGATATCTAAAATGGCATGAGCTATTGACATTTAAGCAGGTGAATCCCATCCTGTGGAATCTTGGGCTTACTCTGATGGAAATAGGAGGGAATATGTTTGCCCACTGCCATGTGTGCAGTGTTCCTCTGTTTGTGAAAGGTTCAGGGTAAGAACACAGCAGCCTCTGTGGGCTCAGATTTGCCTTCCACCAGGCACTGCAATGCCAACTTGTATTTCCTTCAAATCTAAAAAGTAATTATTTGTTTCTACTAGTCTACAGTGAGAAAAAAAAAAAGTAATTTCTGACTTCTCCAGAGAGTGTTGATGATAAACTTCTCATATTGCTTCCCTTTCATGTCTAGGCATTTCTGATAGAAACACCACTCATTCTTTAAAGATTTTCAAATCCTCAGATGTTCAGAGGTTTTGTGCAACTGGAAAAAATATCACCTACTGATTTCTGAAAACAAGTAGGTGATATTGTTCTGCCTTAAATTATACCGGAAAAGAGGACCTAGAAAAATCATTGCTTCATGAAAGGTCCCTCATCACCAAAAGAGGCATGTGCTGCAGTAGCAATACTTTAATGCCTTATATATGATTATTATTATTATAATATGTCATATATATCATATTATAGATTATATAGATTATATATATATCAGATTTTAACAATACTGTAATGCTTTATATATGACTATTATATGTCATATTTATCATATTATATATGATATTTGAAGGAGTCAAAGTGTCTGTAGAATTATTGTTTTTCCTAAATAATTCCCTTAAATATCAGTGCTTCATATAATTTCTTGTTTTTTGTGATGTGACATATTCATATGTCACATATTAATTTGTGTGATGGGCTTTGAAAGTCAAGAGCTTCTCTGATTTCTGTCCTGTGAAAAATGGTATTAATTTCTTATGTCAGGGAAAGTGCATTAAGATTCAGACATTTATAAGGAATTTAAGGTTTGAGGTGTTCTCAAGGGTGAAGCTGTAAGCGGGAGAGTTCACACAAAAGCAAAGAGCAGTTCCCCAGTCCTTCAGGCAGAGGGAAATCCCAGGATGTTAACAACAGTACAGAGCTGGTGGTTCCATCTGCACTTCCAAAAATAAATCACACATTGTACAGAACCTCTGGCCTGCAGAAGGAAAAAATGTCCCAATGATCAATTTGATTTTAAAAAACCCCTAAACTCCCCAGTTTTCCTGACCCAAATAAATGTGTAATTAGAGAAGACTTCATGGTGATTATTGTTAAAAAGAGCATGGGTTTGGCTTTATTTCTGATTTTATGTTGGCAGTAACTCCAGTTCCAAAGCTTTTGCAGGCTTCAGAAGAAGTAAAAGCTGAGTTGTGCTTTAGACCAGCAATTGCCAGTAAAGAAGGGAATAAAATGGGCTCATTTCACTCTTTTTAGCAGTATAGCCAATTTCAGAAATGTCTCCTCAGCTTAAAATAGTGAAAGTTTCTAGAATTGATGGTACATCTGAGACTAAAACAGTCTTTAAATGCACCTCCTGAAAGCTGAAAGATGTGTTTGCTTGTATAAATGAACAGGCAGGAGGAAAAAAACATTTTGGAATATATATTTAACACTGGCCTTCAAAAATGCAACTTCTTTTCACTTTGTTAACTTTTCTTGCAGAAATAAAAAGCAATACAGGAATTTCACTATGTATGACAATAAGAAATGACAGTTTTCTGTTTTTTCAACACATTTGGAATCTCATTATTATCAAATGGAACTTGAGTCTCATTGCCTAGAAGCAATAACAATTTTTTTTCGTTCTCTGCTGCCCAAATGTAGATTAGTCTGGAGTTTCTTGTTCCTGCTAGAACTGATATATAATAAAATTCATTTTTAGACACACAGATTTTTTTTTCCCCTCCTTCCTTCAGGCTGCTGAAGAATGCACAGAATGAAGTTCATTTCAGAATGTGGTATAAGAAACTTCTGGCTGCTCTCCAATTCTGTGCTGGACAGACCCTGAACAATGAGTTTTGTAAGGAAGAAAAACTCATCAGAATTCTGGAAGACATTGCCACAAAAGTGAAAGCTGCCACTGACCCAAAAAGAAAGGTTTGTTAAAAAACACTTCCCGCTTCCATCTATGTTTCTGTAGGGAATTTTATTTTTTCTAAAGTAACACCTCTTTCTCTTAATACCCTTTTACATAAATAAACCAAAGACTTAACTAAACTTTATAAATATTTTTCAGCTCTGAAAAAAGGTAACACATAGATATTTAATGGGACATCTCTCATCACTGTTACTCTTGAGGTCTGCAGATCTTTTAATTCATTTACATTTCTTCATCAGTGGCTTCTCAAATGGGCTTGGAGGTGGCGAGAAATTATGGCAACAAGGCTGAATATCATTTCACTGAGAGGAATGCTCACATTCAGCACCTCATCCCAAAGTATTTGACTCCTGTAGAGCTGCAGCATTTCTTGGAATCTTTACTAGGAGTTGTTCTTGGCAGGCTGGACATATCCTCATTTCTTAGCAAAGACAACCAGAGTGGAATGTAGCTAATATCTGAAATATAGCTCTCAGCAATGAGCACATAGCTGCCGAGATGCCTCCATGACAAACTTGCAGTTGTCTTCTCCAGTGGGTGCATTTTATATTGCTTGGGTACATTTCCAGTTCAGAACTGTTAATTTTCCAGGATAGCTGCTGTTTTCCTGGTGTGTAAAACCGCTTCTTATTGAAATCTCAGCAAGGCAGAGCAGAAAGCCAAATAAAAATATACTTGCCACTGCTGGTTACTATGAACAGTATCATGAATCTTTCTGCCTTGTTAAGGATTCAAAGGTTTTCAAAGGGTTTCTCAGAAAACTCTCAGTGCTGCTACTGAGAGCAGCAAAGCAAACATGGAAGTAAAAAGACAAAAATATTTGCAGAAGGAAAATCCATGCAAAGAAGAAGAAATAGTAGTAATACATTATACATTACTAATGCATAATTCAGATTTCAGAGATTAATCTCAAGGCTGCAGTTACTATGATACTGAGAAGCTCCCAAGCCTTGCAGTTAACAGAATTAGGCAAGGGAGATCACAGTGTTGAAGCAACAAGCAACAAAATGGGAAGATCTTAGGAAAGGCAAAAAATCCCATGAGATACAGCAGAGCAATACAAGGCTAATTGAGCCCTATTGAAGGGTGCTGAATCATAGAATCACAGAATGGTTTGGGCTGGAAGGAACCTTAAAAATCATCCAATTCCAACCCCCTGCCATGGGCAGGGACACCTTCCACCAGACCAGGTGGCCCCATCCAGCCTGGTTTCACAGGTAGAGATTTTTTCTGACATCCAATCTAAACCTTCAATCTGAAGCCATTCTCCCTTGTCCTGTCCATGCTGTTGGAAATAGACTCTTTCCGTCTGAACCTATGGGGCAGTATGAGCTGGTAGCACATCTAGGCAGAAAAGGTATCAATGTGGAGTAAAATTAAAATTGCAGCTCTTATTTTTAATACCCCAGTGTGACCTCATTTGCTGTTGTAAGGTCCCACACGTGCTGCCAGCTCTGGAAATTGCATTGCTTGTTTAAAGTAAAGAATGACAGTAAAAAAAAAAAAAAAATTACAAAAGAGAGAAAGAAATAAAAAGCTGGGTTTTTTTGTCCTTTGATGTTGCCTTAATGGTTCTTGTGCTGCAGGAGGTGTTGAAGGAGGAGCTCAGCAGACTGCAGCAGTTCTTCCAGGAGGTGAAGCTCTGCCGGCTGCCCCTGAACCCTGCGCTCGTTGTGCAAGGCATAGAGGCAGATGTAAGTGGAGTCCATTACACCTTCACTTTTGGGTTGTAGTCTAGAGGGGAGAAGGAGAGAATGCCTGCATGGAAATGATCAGGAAATTATCATAGTGACGTAGAGAATAAACCATCTTGTTGATTCACACCCAGCCTAATCTCCTTCAAACCTTTGCCTTTGCTGAGGCAGAGGTGATGACAGGATGGATGGGATGGCTGCTGCATGTTTGTCACACCAGCCAGAGACTGCCCCTCTGAGCAGCCCATCCCCAGCTCAGCTGCCCTGCTGTGCTGTTGGCATTGCCAAGGACACCTGGGAGCTGGGACCTGGTTCCCACTGCGGGAATCCATAAAATCAGAGGGTTTTGGGAAAGCTGCAAAAGGCAGGCCTCAGAGACAGCAGAACTGTGATTAGAGCTAAGCAGGAGCCATGAGATTGGTCAGCAGAAAAATTATGTAAAAAGTAGAAAAATAAGGACAAGTAGAACAATGGTCTGGTTATTAACACTTGTATAGAATAACTCCCTAAGCTGCAGAAAAGTTTATCTAGTGAGATATTAGGAAGTTCTAAGCTTAATAATGGAGCTCTGTGCATTGTGTTTTAAGGCTTACAAGCAGGTATTGTATTTGAAATAGGCAAGCACTGTTTAACCAAAGATACCTGTGCTTATAGTGGCTGGAACTACTGTCAATGTGGTTTTGCTTTGTGTGAGTGGTCAAAAAACGTATTAAGTAAGTTGTAACATTCAGTTCTTGGTCTGCTGCCTGGGCTGTGAGCTGCTGGCATCTTCCCATTGTCATAACCATGCAATGAGGCTGATGCTGGAAAATACAACAGCTCAAGCCACGTTCCTAGCAGTCCTGTCCTGTTTGTGATTTGTACATAAACCCCAGCTGGCAATACCCACCAGGTAGCCCTTGGTGTTTTCCCATCCAAGACTCTCCCATGTCAGTTATGGGAGCAGCAAAAAGTCTGGTGCCAGTGTCTGTTTGCTGAGCTGACTGAGAATTGCTAAAATGTTAAATATTCATACTAACTTACATGTCTCTATGACCCCTATTAAACATGACTTAAGGATAAAGGAAACAGCAATGCTCTTCAGTGTGACTTGACTTGACTTTGACTGCAGTACTAAGATTCAGTTATTCGTTGTTCAGAAATATTTTCATAAACAACAAAGAGCCAGGACTTAGCTGATTCATTCTGGAGAAGGAAAATGTATCCAGCATGAAGAAAAATAAAAACCTGAACAGCCATATATATTACCAGTTATAACTGCCTAATTACAACACTTTGTGCTCTATTTTTGTTCTCTGGCTCATTATCCATTGTAGACCTGATTCTAAGAGGTGCTGATCCCTTCAATTGCCTCTGACCTGTGTTTCTCCAAGTAATTGCTATCCAGCCTTGATCTGGCTGAGAACTAAGGTCTTCCAGCACCCCACAGGCTTGGGCAAATTGTGTGTGATAAAAGTCAGAAGGATGTGAAGCCTGCTGCTGTTCCCTGCTTTCAGGCTTTTGGAAATAATGACTAATGGAGAGGTATCTCACCATAAAGTCATGCTATTTATACTGCACCAGCTTGGCTGGACAAAATATTTAAATCTAATATCTGAAGAGGTCTTTTTGTTTTTTGGGTTTTTCTCATTTTTCTTATATCATTATAGGCCATTATCTTTCTATAAATACATGTTGTTTCTTGATTGGACTGTACGTCAGTATAATCATGCAAATTAGAACTTTTAAGTGCTTATAATTACCTAAATTTAATTCATTTTGGTGTCATCTATTGATTTTACCAGTAGCAAGCCCTGCTCACAGCCCCATCAGAATCACATCATCCCACAGGAACCTTTCAAGCACTCTCTGAGACATTTCAGTTGGCAAAATTCCGACTGAAATGGAATAATTTCGGTGGTGGGGGATCAGAATTTCATTGCTGATAATGGCTCTGGCCCATCCTAGAGGTCTGCTGTGGCTGAGACAATATTTGGCTGCTGGTGCCATGCTTTGAGATGTTCAGATGAAAAGCTGCAGACAGCTGTGTCTGGTGGAGCTCAAATTGAGCCTCCCTTGCACTGCAGCCTGTAAGGACAGCAGCAGCTCTTGTGTGGTGCTCATTATTTCCACAAACCAGGCCATTAATTTACCATTGTCTCTAGCTGGTTTTGAGGGGTTTCCCCACCACCTTTCTTTGGATGTTTTTAATGAGGGTAATAATTCCACCCCAAACTCTCACAGGATTTGCAGTGCTTGGCTCATTAATGCTTTTTGAAGCCCTTTGAGGTCTTCAGGTGGAAGGAGCTGTAGAGCATGAAAGTCAGTTTGTGCTTAATTAAGATAAATCCCACATAAAATAGAGCATGATTTTCAGAATTTGCTGTATCCTCAGCCAGAGTGAGGTAATCAAAGAAACTGGCAAATTCTTGACTTCCATGTCTGATTGGGCAGGGCTGGGGTTTTTTCAGAAAACAATGAGACCAAAGGCTTTTCAATGCTTTAAAACTCATTAGATCAGTCTTATATAATTCATCCATCCAGTTCCAAGCAAAGCTTATTGTTGATAGGCCTGAGTGAAAATGAAAGAACAATTAGCACATAAAATATTATCTTCGTGTGGTCTGATATTTAAGTGAAGCAGATTGTCTGGAGACAAGAATTTCTTGTTTTTCAGACCCAGTGAAACAGTCAATAATATCAAGAATTATTTATTTTTGCTCCCACTGCTACTGAGCAGTGTTTAAAGCTGGAATCTTTTTCAGTGGTATTGTATTAGCCTGCTGTTTTGTTTATGTGACACTGTTGTTCCTCTGTCTCATCTTTCTTTCCCCTGCAGTCATGTTCTTATTTTACATCCAATGCCTTTCCCTTAAAAATCTCCTTCATCAATGCGAATGCTCCAAGTGGAAACATCAATGTGATTTTTAAGGTATGTTTTTTCCCCACTCCTCAGGTCTTTTGGTATGGAAAATGATCATTTAAAATTCACCTAATTTATATTTTAAACCTTAAGTCTGAGAGTAGTTGATTTAGCTCTGCTGCTTGTTTATCCCTATTATTTTTGACACTAGAACTCTCAATGAAACATGTTGAGGCAATACACTGAAGCGTCACCTTTTTGATCAACAGAGAATCAAATTATAGCAGTTTTTTCCTTAGTGAACACAACTAAACTAGAATATAAAGTTCATATTTTAAACCTAGTTTATTAACTAGGGCAGGTCTCAGAGAAGAGATAGATCAGAGTGACTGAACCCTCAGCCTCATCCATATGTCTCTAAAAAATCAAAATACTGGAGTGTTAGAGGCTCCATTTGCCACACAAACCTAATTCTGCCCCTGTGAGCCAGTGTGGGGGAATGGGCTGAGGAAGGTGGAGCTGGAGGAGGCAGCAGAGGAGCTCTGTCTGATTGGAGTTACTTGGAGGAACTGACTCAAAATAAACTCTGCTTTATTTTGCAGTTATCACCTAGAAAAGCTTCAGAGTTCAGAACTGCACATCCACAAAAGACAATTTTAAAGTTAGTTCTCTTTTAAAAGAGCAAAAGTCTTCCATAAAAGTGGATATTGGTTTTAGAGAAGACCACTAGTTCATAAAATGGCTGATGGGTAAAAAATGGTTGGTTGCCAATGGCATTATTCTTAGGTATTTTGCAGAATCATTTGCCAAACAAGAAATCTAAAAAATTGATATAGATAAATTTTTTAAAAACCCAGATTCTATAGTCTTAAATTAACTTGCCCTTTAGAGCAGCTGTGATTCTCAGAAATAGAAGTAAGCTTTCCAGGCCTGCCAAGGGGAGAAATTAGCAATTTTGAGTTTTTCTGAACATTTAGAAACCTGTTTCATGTGCTATTTCATCTGAGACTCAATAATAAGTAGCAGGTTCCTACCTACATGAGCTAACACCTGCTCAGGGGCTTTTAAACAATTGCATTGGTTCTTCTCAAACAATTTTTTCTACCTAGTAATGTTCAGCAAGCAGCTCATTGTCCAGTTGCCGTAAAAGTATTTTAGCTGCTGTCACCTTCTCCTGTCAGCAAAACATTGTGCTAAAATACCTTTTGCTTGTACTATAGTTCCATTGCTTATTCATGACAGATAACTCATACATAAATGATAAGGGTATCTTACTAAATTGTCAATTGTCTTCCCACTGTATATGTGAGGGAAGGTAAGTGGAGAGAATAAGATATTTTTACATTTTTAGGTGCTAAGAAGAATTAATTGGAGTCTTTTGATGAGAGAAAAATAGATTCAGATATTTGGTCTTTTTAAAATGAGTTTGTCTCCTCAAGTACTTTCCTGGGAGTAAATGTCTGTAGATTGGAATACTTGTGTAAAAAGAATGTAATGAAAGGATAAGGCACTTAAAATACCAATAAAAATTATATATTTTACACGGAGTGGGATGGGGGAAAAGAGAAAATCAGGGCTGCTGTTTTCGCAGGCCATTTACTCAGCCATGGTTGAAAATAATCTCTTCATTAATTCTTGTGGCTACAATTAAAGCCCCATTTCCCTGAGATTATTGTTTGACTAACTCCATGGGGAGAGGGGTCATCACTGCTTGGAACTGAATATGAATCACATTATGGATTAAATGTAAATTTGTGATAAAGTTCCCTTGCAAATACCAAGTTGTGAGGCTTAATGTGAGACAAACGCTGTCATTTGTGCACAGGGATCCAGCATTAAGGAGACTTTAAAATGTAACTAAATTAGGATCCTAGCTCTGGATTAAATTTCCAAATTCTAATAATTACATAGGAATAACAAGTAGAAAGGCCACAGTTAAGCAGGGATCATTTGTTACCATCTCAGTGGCTGCCAGAACTGTCTCTGTGTGTGCCATCTACTTTGTTCTCTCCTGAGATTATTGAGAGGTAAGTAGGAAGTTTGAAGGAAAACAAGACAGAGTTACTGAAATGAATGTAGCTTCTCTGGTGGGGAAAAAAGTCCCAGTTAAATAGGACATTATTTCTGTCTGGTGTTGAAGAAGAAAACTGAATTTCATGTGCAATTTTCACAGATAGGTGATGATCTACGTCAAGATATGTTGGTTCTGCAAATTGTTCACCTGATGGACAGCATTTGGCTCCAAGAGGGACTGGATATGCAAATGATCATTTACAGGTGTTTATCTACAGGGAAAGGACAAGGTCAGTCTTAAATTACAAGAGGAGCCTGTATTACATTATTTGTATTTCATGTAAACAGTGCCATATAAGATTTATTTATTCTACCTCTCTAGAACTCAATGGATTTTGTAGCAACTAGAATTTTCCAAAAGCTTCAACACTGTCAGCTTGCAAAACATCCTTAAATTCACTTATCAAAGAGAGGGCTTTGGAGAAAATTGGCCATAGCTACTGAAGTTTTAATCCAGTGTATTCCGGCATAGATGCTTAAATGAGCCTAGATGCATGTGGCTACACAAAGTACCTGCAGACAAGTGATGACAGCTTTGTGCTGTTGATTTTGAAATATTATTCTTGTGATTTATGTTGCTTAGGGCACGCCTGACTCATCTGAAAGCTCTATTTCTCTCTTTTATGGTTGTTGTAGCAGAGCTGTAGCAGGGATACCAATTGCTTGCTGTAGAAATCTGCTGACAGCAGTAAGCTGCCTATATTTCCCTGACCAAATCTTCTACTGGAAATAATCCTAGCTCAAAGAGAAGGCTGATGTATCCAGATTACCTGCTGTACAAAAGCTATTAAAATAGAAAAATTAAAAGAAAATCGTTGCTCTCTGAGCCACAAAGTGAACATGAGAGAGGAGGAATGATCTAAAGGAAATAATAGAAAAGTATAGATGAGTTCAGACACAAGGCATGTGGTGGTGGTGACCTGGAAAAATCTCCTCCCTTCTTTGTGGGATGGGAATCAAAGCTTGAAAGCTTCTGCTTCAAAGGCAGATAATACAAGAATACTATTTCTGGACATGACATTATATATAGACTCTTCTATATACTAATGCTTAATTTGATGTTTGCCAAGAGAGATACAGGGATCATCTGCAAATAATATTCTCTCCCTGACAGTCTCTTCCTTCCAGCATTATAGCTGCAAAAACCCCTCAGTGGCTCACAGATTTCAACTATGTCTTTCCTTGCGAGTTCACATCAGTGCTAAGATAATTGATTTACAGTTAATTATTAAGGATAAAGATTTACAGTTAATTATTAAGGATAAAGTGACATGCCTGTGGTCACATAGGGCACGTGTACCCCAACCTTAGGGAGCTTTGGGGTTTTTCAAGTCCTAGGCTAATGACCTCCTCCATGGCCACCATTCCCACACAAGGGAGTGGGAGATGGTAATTTCATGGTCATGCAAGCACAGAAATCACTTTTCAATGAAATTCAGTGAAAAATTTTACTGTAATTCAGTGAAAAGTTAATAAAGCATTGGTAGAATTCTACTTTCCAGGCGTGGTGAAGTAGAGGAGTCTATCAGTAAGTCAGATTCTTAGAGAAGGTTCTCCCTGTGCTGCAGATCAGGAGGATGACAATATATATAAATAAATAAAAATATATAAAAATATATAAAACATATATTTTATATATAATATGGTAATTATAATTATTATAATATACATATATATGTATATTATCATTTATATGTATTATGCATAAATAAATATGCTATTATAGTATAGTATTTTATAGTATATTTATATTATGTATTATATACTATACAATATATATAATATATATATATTAGTAAATATCAGATCCTACTTTTAAATTTTTTTTTAGTTTTGTGTAATTCCACCCATGTTGAATCTCACTGTATCGTTCACCTTGTTGGAACTTTGAGACAGTTATTTCCACAATATTGTTATTGATGATTTTATTTCTACTTCACAGAACTGAATGCTTTCCACTCAGTGCCCTTTATTTCTAATTTCCAAAGAGCAAGATTAAAACAATATATATATATATATATATATATATATTGTTCTATATTTTGCGCTGCATTTGTAATTTTTAAGCTTTTAACTTATGGTTTTACTTATTTATTTATTTTTAGCTTTTAACTTATTTTTTATTTCTTTTTAACTTATTTATTATTTCTTTTAAACTTATTTATTATTCATTTTAAACTATTTATTTTAGCTTATTTACTTATTTTTAGCTTTAACTTCATGGTTTTTTGGTGTTTTTTTTCTGCATGGAATGATCAAACAACAGGCACTATGCATTGTTTTTCTGTGTTTTTAAAGTTGAGGATTTTTAATGCAAACTCTTTTCCATCTGATTAGGGCTGGTGCAGATGGTGCCAGATGCTACCACCCTAGCGAAGATCCACAGGGAGTCGGGGCTGATAGGACCACTGAAAGAAAACACAATTAAAAAATGGTTTCACCATCACCATCCTCTGCAATCAAGTTACCAAGAGGTAACATCATAATGAAGCTGATTACACATTTCATGCTATGCCATGGGGGAAAAAAAAAAAAACAAATTACAGCAGGCAGCAAAAATGAGTGGCTCAGACACGAGACAAACAAGTCTCATGCAGAGAAACCAGGGAATCCACTTAAGTGCCCCTCTCTAGCTAAGGAAATATTGGTTTTTATCAGGTGCATGCTATTGCATTTTCTATAAACGTGTGTCATAGAGATGTTTTGAAATTTAGTTTCAAAGTGAAGAGAAATTGAAACAGAAATTATCTTGAACTCAGAAAAAAAGATTATTTTTTGATCAGCTCTTTAAATTCATGATTTGATATAAATCACATAAAGTCCTGGCAGATTTCCTGTATTTAGGAAAGACCATGCCAATTACCTAGAGTTACAGAAAACTGTTTTATCAAAACCACCTGGTCACAGTTGAAATACAGAAGCTCATACTTTTCCTATCATTTGTTCTGATGGGATGCCATGGTAGCACTGATTTTATGAAACTAGATGTTCTGCATGAGCCAAAAAATTGTATATTTTATGTATAGAAGCAAACATTTTCCAAGGAAAACTTTCTATCAATTCCTTTCTTTCTGTCAGTTTCTTGTTGGGTGATCATTTTCTGAGGCCCCTGAAAAAAAATTAAATTTTTGTGGCTTTGGGACAGTTTTTATAATCCTTTTTCGGTGAAATGATAAATTAGGGGCCAAAATGTTAAATTTAGAGGAGGGCTTTGATTATTTAGCACTCTGAAAATGAAATACATTTATAGCAGTTTGTGTATTATAGCAGATGTGTATTATAAATATGTTTGGTAAAGTTTAGTAATTTTGTAATTATTCCATAGGCATTTTCTCATCCACATTTTGACTACAAACTCTTGAATTCCTTGAATATATAATTTTATTCTATTAAACAGCAGTAATATGTGTAGAATGGTTTTTTTTTACAAGTTTTTGTGTTTACAGTTTTATGGTAGAAGTGTAGACAACATTTCAATTCAAAAGTGTAGACAACATTTCAATTCAAAACTAGGCACTGCTAGTTATTGAGTGAAAATTTGATTTATTGCTGCAGCTGCTGTTTGCAAAAAATACCAATTCATGTGGAATATTCTAAAAACAATTCGTACCCAATTTCTTTCAATTTTTTAAGTATATAAAATGCAGTCAGATCTGATTACATAGGAAATGCATAAAATTACTGCTATGCATTCCCTTTGTGCTTGCTAGTGAATGAACCTTTCTGTTTCTTTACTCCTTCATAATTTTCTACTCATACAGTACTGGATCTGAGGTGCTCAGAAAACTGGTGCAGGACAAGCTTTAATATCCTCATTTTACAGTTGAGTGAACAAAATCACAGAAAGCTTAAGTGTTTTATCCAAGGTCATCAAAGTGAATAAGTAGCAGAGTTAGACACAAAATTCAGCCAACTCTTGAGCTGTGGCCTAAGTTTTGCTATTGCAGGTGGCATCTTGCATGTACAGGGAATTCCTGAAAGCCTAAATAATCATTTGCCTTGGATGATGTAGGTTTTGTCCAAAAAACATTAAGATCCAGATTAAGGTGGTTTGGGTTTCTATATTACATTGTGTACATTGTGATTTACATTCATGGGACATGAACTGAGTTCTGGAGAAAAAAATTAGAGGTACAAAATGGTGCAGTAGATGTAGAGCAACCTGCACCCTTCACAAAGCAAATGGTTACATTTGTGCATTATTTGTGCAATTATTTGCAAATAATTTCCTAACAGGATTTTTTGCAATATGCCTGCAGAACACTGAACATAAATGCCAACTTCCTGCCAAGAAGCTTTTCTTTTCTTAAGCACGTTTTTCTTAAAGTTTTCTGTAGACTTCCAGAAAAGGTGAAAACCTCATGCGTAAAATGGTTCTTGTGCTGTAACTTTGAAATCTTTTTGTGCCATGCCCATACCACTCTTACTCAGACCTGTCTCATGAATCTCTTTTCAAAATTGCCTGGTAAAATTTTAACAAGTTCAAAAGGTTTAACAGTTTGATTGGGGTTTTTTTAACAGGTTTAATAGGTTACCAACAAGCATAACATTTGTAAGAAAAATTATTTTATTTTAAAAAATTGGTTTTTTTTATTTCATTGTTTATAATACTATTTTTATTTGTTTATCACAAACATATCTGGATATTTAATGTAAGATTTTTTTTTTTACTCCTTAGGCCATAATGAATTTCTTTTATTCCTGTGCTGGCTGGTGTGTTGTTACCTTCATCCTGGGAGTCTGTGATCGACACAGTGACAACATCATGCTGACAAAAGCTGGGCACATGTTCCACATAGATTTTGGAAGATTTTTGGGTCATGCACAGATGTTTGGAAGCATCAAAAGGTTGGTATCTATAGTAACACACAGTAAACTTTAAAGCAGTGTCTGAAATTTTGTAGCCTTATCAACTCCCATAAGAAAAAAATACAAATGAGATTACACTTTCTTTTTGTTTCTTTCCTGTATTTTCCAAAACAACATGGTTTTTTTGTTTCTTAAAACTTCTAAAAAGTGTAGGAATTACTTGAAAAGATGTTGGAGATCCCTTTTCAGTGTAAAAGAAAAATGCAATTCCTTGTTTGGTCAGGAATTTGAATGCTGTAGTTCAGTAGTGACCAGAACAGAAGAATTCTGATGTCCATTGCTTTTTTTTCCCAACAGAGGAGGGTTCCTAAAATGGATCCAAATCCATATATCTGTCTAATTGAAAACCGTCTTCCCATATTCAGAGAAGGAACCAAATTTTCCAAATGGACATAGAGAATAATTAAATTATGCCTCTGTGGGTAAATTTGCAACCTTTTCATCATCTTTAGAAGTTCCACATCAAACCACACTGAGCTCAGGGGTTGCTTTGCAAATATCTGGTTACCTTGGTAGGTGTGATGTATCTATGTCATGCTGAGGATAAATCAAACAGTGTGAGCATCTATCCAATTCCTAATGTGAACATTTTCTGAAGGAATGAATTGAAATGGAATAAGGATAAGATAATGCAAATATGTCCAAAACACAAAGCAGCTGTTACAGCAGAGTAAAGAAAGGATGAATTATCCCTTTTAGTGATGAGTAGTTCTGTATGTCTTTCATCCATGTTTTCTGAAAACTTCCAGAACAAGTATCAAAATTAAGTTTGAGCTAATTTTCTTATTTATTTTTTGTTCTTTCTTTTTTAATGTTAAGCTGGCCTTTTCCTGCTCCAGACTATCTCAGTGTGTTAGACAGACATAACATGGGAGTATTGCTATGAGGGAGGCTGATGAGGATAATAAGTACTTCTAAGTCAAGCAGTCAAAAGATTCAGTTGCAGTGCTTAGAATCATCATCCATCATTCAAGATATGCACCCTTAATCCCCCTCATTTGCTGTGGAAAGAATAAAGCAGAGCAGAGTAATAAAAACATACTCATGCACACTCCTTCTCAGGGGCTGCATCCTTCTCCACAGCAAAACTCCCGTTGGAACCTAGCAGGGATTTCCTTGAGTAGTAATTTTACATAAACTAAAAATTTCCTAGTGGAGTGAACAGCAGGATGAAGCAAATATAAGAGGGGACACAACAACCAAATTTAAATTATGTAGTAGCAATAATAAAAAATAGATATTAATGTTACCAGTTTACAGCTCAGTTATGCTACACTTTCTTACTAAATCTATGAAAACTTAAAATATAATCACTGCCGCAAACATCAGCCTCTTTTCCCATTTCTCAGTGCAGTGTGTAGTTTAAACTACAGAATAAATTCACACATTTAGGACCTCCATTCATGGACAGCCCTTATGATTCCTTGGGAAGACTGGGTCTCCCACCTAAGAGCAGGTTGCAAACACCATGGGATAATCATTGTTTTCCTCAAGCCCACAGGAAACTGAGCAGATAAAGTATTAATGTTTTAGTGATACACCATTAATGACTATTGTTCTTATTAGTTGTATGCACCTTCATAAAATGTAACATATTATTTGTAACACAGAGACATCGCATTTTTACAGGTCACAAACTTCAGGTTCTCTCAAAATTTGACGCTCTCAGTGCTAGTTCTATGTACTCATTCCCACAAGGCAAGTCCTGAAACAGCTTCGGCCTCTGGTTTCTTTAACAGCTCTTATATTGCACTTTTATTTGAGTTTTTATTAGATTTTTATTTGAGTTTTTTTGTTTTTTTTGCACTCCCAGAATATCATACTCTAAAATAATATTGAAAAAGCAGCAGCACAATGCTGCCAAATCTAAGAATTCTTAGTGCTGACCCTTGGGGAGTTTTGTACAGTAGATATTTGACATACATTTCTGGGGGTCTAAAGGAGCGTTAAAGAATGCAAAGCAACTGATGCAAACCCCTCTACCTGGGGTTTACACACATCATACAAACCTTTTTTTGTGTGTGAGTGTAAAATGAAATCTATGCAGATCAATGAAAGGTCCCTGCCCAAAGTTTTTAAAACAATCATTCCTTACAGAATGATTATACAGAGCTTTGCAAGCTGATTATATTTCCTGCCCTCAGGGAGTGCTTTTCTGTCATTACAAAAATACAATTCCTCAGTAAACTTCCTGAGGATAGGTCCTGTGCAGCATCCAATCCTCCTTCTGATGGAAGTGAAGTTCCAGAAGTGCTTTGGCAGCCCAGGGGCTCACACACGTGGGCTGCAGCTCTTCTGTCACACCCAATCTGAGTCCCCAGAGAACCTGGTGGAGCTGACACATTCATCCAGTCACGCTCACTTTTGCATTCCTGACTGTAAAGACCATAAAAAGGGGATTAGTAAATTTTCTACTTCCTGCCTTCATCTTTAAATGATATCCAATAAATCTGCTCAGTTTTGGTTCCAAGTCAAAAATCAGTTCTTCCTGGTGTGAGAGGGGAGAGGAATCAGGAACTTTCTTTCTCTATGTGCCTTCACAGTGCAGTAAATACTTTAAATAATACCAATAACCCATCTTTCCCTGGATCTATGGTGCCTTGAGAAGGCTGACCTGGAGCAGAGGCTGGACAGAGTTACAGAATAAAGCAGGGATTTATTCAAAGGATCTCCTCCATGGATGCACCTTGGGCAGCACCAGAGCCCAGCCAGGGCTGCACCCAAGATGAACCAAAACGGCCCCAAAATGCACGGCCGGGCACGGGCTCTGTCCCTGGGATCAGCTCTGCTCCATTTGCACCTTGCAGTTCATTGTCCCATTCCAGCTTCAGCCCAGGCAGTCCCACCCTGCTTGTTTTTCTCTCTCCAGCCCACGGGGTTTGTGCTCCTGGGCTGAGATTTGGGTCATTTGTCCTTGGTGCCCAGCTGGAGCAGGAATTGTTTTGTCTCCCTGCTCTGTGCACAGAGCTCACCATCCCCTGATATGAAGCCCAGACTCACACACTAAAGCAGCACAGAACCTGAAAAATATAAAAGCAAAAACCTGAGGTATCATCTAGAGCTAATATCTCAGAGGTGTTGGAGGCAGACTTATGATCCAACCAATAGCATAATAACAGAGAGCTTGGCAGAAGAGTTATTCCCAAAGTCCCATTGGGAACTTTCCTACTGAACCATGAGATTTCATTATTTTCTCTTCCTGTTTTTTTTTAATCACACTGAATGACACCTTCTGCTAGCAGTAATAAAATGCTCCTTTCATTCTCTAACCCAGCCTCCACTTTTGACCCTACATTCCTCTAAAACAGGCAAGTCTGCAGGTACACTTCAAACTGTACAAATAAATATTTCTTGTTTACTTTATTCATATTGAGTGTCCTGTAGGAATGGTGTCAGACCCACTCACAAATAGGTGTAATGTTATCCAGATTATCATTCAAGACTAGGTCAGTCCTGATCAAATGGTTTGGAAGGTGTCTGGATCATGGTTTTACCTGCCATGCTTTGCTCACCTTTGTTTCCTTCCTTTCAGTTCTGACCAGCTCCTTTTGAACATTCCTTCCTCAGTGAATTAAGCAGCCAGAAATTTATTTAAATCCTGTGCTAACTGAACTAATCCAAAATTCAGCAGACAATCATGTCCTCCCCTCCACCAGTCACTTCCAGCTCTGTCATCTGTCATTTCCCAGTCAGGATTGTGCAGTGTGGGACTTGGTGGCAGGACACAAAGTGGTGCAGCTCATGGCACACTGCAAATCCACCTTTTGATAACATCACGGTCCATTCTTTCCCTTCAAAACCCAGTCATCCTGATTACCCCCAGCACTCACTGGCCTTTTCATTTCCCTGATCTGAATCACAGAGACCCTCTTGTCTCTTTGCCAAACTAATCCTGGCTCTTGGCATGGCTTTCCCAGAATTTAAATCTGCTAAGCTGGTTTTCTTCTACAAAGTTAATTACTACAGGCAGCCTGACTATTCCTTTGGGAAATTCCAGTTATTAGGGAAGTTCCAAAAATATGGGAAAATTATGTTTCCCACTTCCTTCCTAGGTTGGTCTTTTATTATATTGAGAAGGATTTCAGAACATCTGAGTATATAGAAATGTAGTGGCTCTTTTTATTTTAAAAGTAACATGTTTCATTTTTAGTGTTAACAACCTAAAATGTGTGTTAATGTCTCACTAGAGGTGCTGATTTTAAAAAAATCTTTTCAGGCACTTCTTTCTAAAAAAGTGTTGGCATGTGGACATGGAATATAAGTTCTATCTGCATTTTTATTGTATTGTATCAAGGTTTGTTCTCTTTTTTTTCTTAAAAAAGGGAAAATGGGGAAGAAGAGAGAATTTGGAAATAACACATTTTTCTTTTTGCTTTTTACCTTTTTAAAACCTTATTTAGAGTACTCGTATAAAGTCAAAAACTTGAAAGTAAAACCTTGAAAGCATAATCACTTTTTTTCTAAATTTGTGCATGAAAACTTCTACCAACCTGTATTAGATGTTGAAAGATTTTAGTGAGTATTTTCAGTGTTAAGAATTCATTCTCTGCAGTTTATATTTCTTTTTCTGACATGATAGGTCTGGATTTATTGCTTTTTGTGAAATGATAACTCCTAATTCTTTGCCACTATTCAATTTCAGCACCTGCTGTATGCCACCCTCCAAAAATCTGACTGCAATCCCATAAAGATTTCGTTTCATGACTTAAAGAACCTTAGTAGCCCAAATGATCTTAACAAGATTATAGAGATGTTTAAATCCTGCCATCCACATAAAGAAAGAGAAAAAATGCACAAAAACCTGTAGGTGAAACAGCATCATCTCCAAGGTGACAAGGCCTAAATGGGCTTGAATTTATCATGGAAGAAGTCCATCACTTTTGAAAGTCAAAAATTTGTCCCAAATTGAGCACCAAGAGCACAGGCTGAGTCTGAGAACATGTGAACAGCACAAACTGCAGTCAGAGGGCTCAGATGCACTCTGTTGTCTTTGGTTTTATTGAGCCTGCATCCTACTTTGCCCTTTCTTTCTTTCTTTTGGTTTTGTTTTGGTTTTTTTGGGTGGTTTGCATTGTTTTGGTTTTTTGGGTTTTTTTTACTAATACCCTTTTGCGGAGAGAATTCAACTGAAATGCTTTGAAATCAGAGTAAATTATGTTCACTGCCCACTTCATATCTCCATTTTTTATTTTGTTATTCTTTTCTAAGTTCTCAGACAGTTAAGGGGGGCACTGTTTTTCATACTGTGTGGATTTGACAATGTCCAGTTCTGTTCATGCAAGAGCCTTGTTCTTGTTGAATTGAGTTTCCTGGATACCAGTTCTTGTCTGCTGCAGCTCTCAGAATCATTCTTGGCTTCTCCTTCACTCCAAGAGTGCCATAAACTGCTTTCCTAGTGTCACTTTCTTGAAGGAGTTATCAGGTATTCCTGCTAATAATCATGTGGGCAGAAGCTGCTTGATGCTTCCAGAGCCATCAGCAGAATTCCCTCTGCTTTGGGAGATTGGCTGCACATGAGGTGTTTAAGTGACTTTTTATGAAATTCCCCTCTTCCCTTCCCTCCTTCTCATTCTATTAGCCACCCTGAGATTTTTTTTTTTGTAGGATATGGCTCCAGAGATGGGAAGTTTAACAATAAAACAGAAAGAAAAGAGGGAAAAAGACATCCTGGTCACTGTCCATTTTGATTATGGTTTTATTTGTTGTCCTTTTCAAACTGTAACTGTTCATAGAGATGGATATTTTCTCCTCCCTGCTCCCATCAGAAACATTGTGTTGTATCACCCCTTTCTCTGAAAGCTTTCTATACACACTTTTTATGTTCAAAGGAGCTGTTCTCACATGCACTCAAACATACATTTATATTCAGGGGAAGCTCTTCTCATACACAGTCAAGTATACATCAAGCACGTTTAAATTAATCTCTGTTTCTTGGTCTTCTTTTTTTCTTTTTCTTTTTTTTTTTTTTTTCTTTTGCTTGTTCTGCACACTACCCCTTTGTCCTTCATCCTTAACTGGAAAGCATGCTGATGTATTTAATTCATGTAGGATTTCATCCCCTGCCCTGAGGAATTCCTTTGCAATTCAATTTCTTCATCACTGGTTTATTTCTCTATTTTGCCTGGTGATATACAAATGCCCTGCAACCATCTATTACTGTGTTTTCTAAATATCCATCTCATACTGAAAAGGCCTGTTAGCTGAATATTCCATGGGTAGGGCTTATGTTCTGTTCTGTTCCCACTTGTTCTCTTTCTTTTAAGGCACCTTTTAGGTCCCAGTTTTAAAATCTTTTTCACTGCTGAGGGCCAGTCAGAACACAAAAAGCAATTGTCCAACAATCTCTGTTAACAAGAGGAATTGCTGCAATCTCCTTGGGAATTAACTCTTAAGTGGTTCATCAATAGGGTTGGTAATAATCTTCAGCAAACACAGAAAATGTGATAGTCCTAGAAAATGGTAGATAAGGCATTGGGAATGCTGCACTGAGCACTGCCAAATGTGGGTATTGGAGGTGAAGGGTGGAAAGGATTGAGCTCCACCTGGATGTTGTTTTGCAGTCTGATTGCTGGTGGCTGAGTGCAAGTAAAAAAAAAATATTAGATATGAGTTTTAATTGCCCAGGACATGTAGTTTATTTAAGCCAAGGATGCTCAGGGCATTGAGAAATCTCTCTGTGTTATGGGAATGAGGTCAGTACAAAATTCATACCAGTTTACCCAAGGCTGTGTCCAGCTAAATCTTAAAACCTCCCAGGATAATCTTCCAAGGCAACCTGTTTCAATATTTACTTTTTCTCATAGTGAGGAGTGTTTAGTATTTTTTAATGGCAAGTCAGAACTTCAGCTGGTTCAGTTTTCTCTTATTCTTGCCTGGATCCATCTGCTTTAGAGCCTCCTGTAGATCCAAGAAAATCCCCTTTGGCCTCTTGAAAACCTTTTATCTCCTGGCCAAATAATGCCACGTTCCTCAGCCTCTCACAGGCAAGTGCCACCACAATGATGGTGACTTACTCCAGTTTAGTGACATCTTGCAAGTTTTGGCAGGTTATGAACTAATAAATGCTGAGTGGAACATCTTTACATGTGGCATCTTCCAGTATTTTCATTAGTACCATTTGATGGGGTAGAGAATGTGTTTGTTCATTTTTTGGTAGAGGCCCTTTGTACAAGGTTTTGGTTGTGGTGGAAATTTGGATTAGCAGCTTTTTAGAAAGGGATCTGAGAGTTTTACCACAGCCAAATATGAGTTGATGATAAGATATTGGATAGAAAAGCTTTAAATTTGAAGTAAGCCTTTTGTTTCACTTTGCGCTTCCAGGGAAAGCTTCCCCTGGAATACTTTTTACTTTTAGAAAAATGGAGATAAGGAGCCCAGGGAAACTACAAGGAGACCAGGAAAAAAGCAATTAAAATCATTGGACATCTGAAATACAAGACTTGTGAGAAAAGGTGGGAGCAGTTGTCCACAGAAGATTGAGGAAAGACATGGTAATAGTCTGTAAATACTTTAGAGGCTGCTGTAAGGAAGATGGGATCTTCATGTTCTCTTAGGAAAGAGCAAGAATTAATAAGATGAAAGCACAGCAAGAGTTAGATTAGGCATTAGGGGAAAAAGGCTGTGAGGGAACATCCTGAAACAGAATTTTGATAGGGAGGTTGAAGAAGGCTATCATAAAAATCTTTGAGAATAGGCTAAATAAGAATGCCAGAAGCATGTTTATGATCTTGTCCTGATAAGAAGAAAAATGGAGCATCTCTTGTGGCCCAGGCATATTTCTTTGTTTGCTGGTGATGAATTGTGTTGTATGGTTGTTCCCTGTTTCATTATTTAATATATAAAAGGAGTGCCATTGATTATGGCTTTTTACTGTGTCTACAAATGTCTATGATTACTATGATTAAATATTTTCACTTGGCTTTAGAGAAATAAGCACTCATGCTCATTTATTTTGTTCTTCAATAAGCTTTTGGCTTTTGCTGCAAAGGATGTCAGCAGTCAAGCACTCCCTAAAAGCTTTTCCTGTTTTATTGGATACATCTAAATTCCACATAGTCATGCTGAATATTATCAGTTACTCTTGACTCAGACAAAATTATTTTAAAAGCAGTCAGGGAATACATGGGGGAGTTTTAGTGCTGAGCAGCTGATTTTTAAATTGCAGAGTTCTCTGTGGTTTCTCACACGCTGTCCATGTGAAAACTTGGACTACAACAGATTTATGTCATTATATTAATGAGTGTGACTTGGACTTTTCCATAAGTGTACTATTGGGAAGCTTAGATTGGATCAGAGCAAAGGTCATTTGTTGTTGGTTATCTCATGTTTTTCCTGCTCAATATAAAAAGAAGTCAGTGTATGGTTCTTGAATGTTCTGTACTGTGAGATTAAGAGTAGGAAGAACTAAAACCATTGTTGACCTTACAAGCTTTGTTAATCAGTTTACATCTAATGTTTGCTATCAAATCCTGGTGCTCTTACTGGTTTTCTTGGAATGCAGCATAATTCCAGCCCACAGTGAAGTCCCAGCAGATGTTCCCATCACCCCAGACCAAGTTTATTTTTGTGTGATGATCTCTTCATTTCCTTGAGGTTTCCTTTCTTTTTTCCCCCCTCTCATGATTTATCATCCAAACATTCATCATCTCCAGAGGAACTGCAAAACACATTCCCATGAAAATCCTAAATCTCTAAAAGAAAAAAAAACCCAACAAAAAAAAGCAAAAAGAATAAACCCCCCATGAAGTAGCCTTGTTTCTCACTGAATGGCTTGAGTAAACTCTTCTGTCACAGCCATAGTAAAGTCTTTAAAGTCCAGGACTGCAATCAGACTCTGTCATAAACAGGAGTATTGCCTTTTTGACTGATTTCTACTCTAAAACCAAAGGGTTCATTAATCTCATCTAGGGCTGTAGTGAGGGAGAAAAGAAAAAAGGAAAGAAAAGAGTAGGCAAGATGTGATAAGGTAGCTTTAATGATTTTGGGGGCTTTATTGCCTGTACATCTTTGGTCAATCTCAAGCCATACTAGTTCTCTCAGTGAGGCTTTTCTTTTCTGAAAATAATGGTACCAGACATTATAATTACGCATGGAAGTCTTTCAGCAATGCTTCAATTCCATATTTCTTTAGCACACCATAAATAAGAAAAAATAGGCTTTTCATCCACAGAGATATGGTGAAAGACTTTTACTTGGAAGTACTTCATCACAGCAGTTTTTTTTTAAACTGATGCCAGGCATTTCTTCAGTTTGATGGAGGCAGCAAGTTGTATCAATGCAGATTTTAGGCCAGGAGGGTCTTGTTCCATTGGCTGTTACACAGTCATAGGTCATCAAACATGCAAAGTGTTGTAGGCCTTAGCTGTGGTCTTGAGGGTGCTTTGGGTAAGAAGTATTTAATGTTTGTAGCTCCTAGATAAGTCCATGTGAGTAAGCTCTGTGATATTTAGAGGTCCAGGTGAAAGTTGTTGTTCCCAGGCCTTTGGATACACTGCTTATATTCTGAATAAAAGCCAGAATGGAATGTGATCTTGGTAGTCTGCCTGTTAAATGTGTCCTGATTTAAATACAGAAATTCAGAACTGCACCAGGGTGAGGTTCATCTGCACAGGGTTTGATACCTGCAAACAGGGCACTCATTGCTTTTCTCCTTCTGGAGGCTGAAACAGGCTGAAACTGTAATTTTTCCCTTCATGATGGACAGTGACTGGACTTGGCTGTTTGTGATTTTGCTGGAGAATTTTCCCTTCTGGTTTATTATTATCCAATGGAGTTGGTGAAAACAGCAAGGAACATTTTACATCTGTGCACAGATATTCATCCTCTCAATTGGTTTTCCAGAATCCTTTATGTTCTGTTCAGGGAGTGTCTCTTCCCACTGAAACCTTATTTTATAATGCTGTTTTGAGAAATGGCTGTGTTTTCCTTCTAGTGAGTCTTGTTTCCCATATTCTAAGTTTTCCCATGTTATATTTTTTTTTTTTTTTTTAATTTACATTGCAAAGTGTTCCCTTTGTGAACAGCCAGCTTATTTTCTGGAGCTTCAACATCCAGGATTTTGCAGGGTTTACCTTTTAGGAGAGGCTCTGATAGTAAAATACCTTAAACAGAACAGGAGAAATCTAATTCATACATAATTTATTACATGTTGACAAGAGAGGACTGGCCTAATGCCCTAGAACTGAATATGTTCTAAAACAGATACTGAGAAATTTAAAGATTTTTAAAAAGCTACTGAGAAATTTAAGAACCTTATAAAACTGATTTCAGTCATTCTACAACTAAAATTGATTTATAAATAATACAAATATTAAAATATCAGTCATGTATTCACACAGATGCTTTAGCAACAACAGTAGGACAAGTGATTAATGTTGCAGTCATTCCATGATGGGGACGTTGGCCCACAGCCCAACCCAGCAATGTTAAACACTGTATTTCTTCCAGGAAAGTAATTCCTGATTGCAGTATCTATTTTCAGCTCAAGTAGCTCAGTGTGGGAGACTTGGACTAGCTCAGAAAGGGCTGTGTTTTCCTGGTGTCATTGTGTCTCAATACAGTTGGACATCAGAAATCAAATGTGAATTTTGACCACAATGCAGCATATCTATGGTGGTAGTTTTTTGACTTGGAATATTTTTGCCCAAGAACAAATTTGGAGTTTAGACCTTTTCAAGATGCTAAAATGCTTTCAAATCAGGATTTAGATTGGCCTTCTATCCACATATACATCAAGGTGTTAATTTTCTATATCTCTCTCTCTTTCCTATGTGCTTCAACAAATTGAATTTCATTATTCTAATTGTATCAATTTATTTAACACTTAATTTCTACTTTAATAAGATTTATTATTTAATATATTTATATTCTATATTGTTATGTCAATGTGTTCATATCAATGTATTAATATATTATTAAACATATTTAAATACCACTGATAAAGAATAAGATAAAAGGTAGGTGAGTGAGTGAGTGAGTGAGTGAGTGAGTGAGTGAGTGAAAGAAGGTTCTGGGCAAACCTGAACTCTCAGAAATCAGTAACAGACACATTTTGCCGTTCTTTGAGATCTACGGCACAAAACTAAACAGAAACTGTGTAACAGTCACACTAACATAACTCTCCAAATGTGAACTCACATCTTGCATCACACAGAAAAATGAGGAGGGTAAGAATTTTTATTGTCGACCTTCATCATTCCCAGTATTACTTTGCTGAATTGAATAATATAATTCATTTTTAAAACCACCTTAGTGGCCTGCACTGCTTGGGGGTGAAAGACAACCATGGGAGATGTGGATTCACTGTTGGCTGCCATGGAAGCCTTTCCAAACATAAAGTGGGAAGGCCACCTGAGCATTTGTTGTGACTTAAACTTCCAGCTGTAGCCTATAATCTCCTGACTACTTGTTTTTGTTTCTGCAGCAAAGTAAGGCAGCCACTTTTATGCAAAGATGAGGAAAACTCCCAGGAAGGCTCATCTGTCTCATTTATGAGTGCATCAGGAAGGAAAGGGTTGACTCAGCCCATGTTTGAGGTTTTAGCAAGAAATAGACATCCTGAAATTTATTTCTGCATTTGAACTTAGCAAGAACACTGAGTTTATTTAAATTTATTTTGAATTAAGGGTTAACACACTGTATATTGCCTTGGAATAGAGCCCTCTGATGTGTTTGCATGGCTCTGTGTACTCAGTGAGGATGAGTAAATCACTGCAGTAGATTTTTCTGTGTGAGGATGGAGTTTATCAGGCCTTTCTGGAACTATTGAATGATAGGATTGTTAGGAGAAGCCTGGCTAGTCTGTTTTCTTCTGCAATAGCGTGACATAGCCACAAAGTATGCTGGTGATAACAAAAAAGGCAAGCCACGTTGTCAGATTCCTTATTTACCCAAGAGTGAACTTGGAGTAACTGTAAGGAAAAAAAGACAATGTATTTATATTCCCTTTGAACCTGAGTCAGAAATATCTCTTCAGAATGGTGCATATTTAATGATAGCATCATACCTTGGGGTTTTCTTCTTGTTGGATTGTGGAGGTGTAGGGGTTTTTTTCTTAAATTCCCTTCTTGCCTAGTAGGGAGTTGATATTTATAACCCACCCTCTTTGAGAACAGCTTTTAAATATTTCAATACCAAGAGAGAACTCATTTCCAGATTCACTTTCAGGATGGAGTGAAGAAATTAAAGCAATGAGGGTTTAAAAAGAAAAGCAAAGAGCTAGAAGAAAACACTTGTTCAGTTGTTGGATTTCTCAGTCAGAAGCTCTTGCTGTCGAATTTATCTCTGTCCCACTAAGAGCAATAGAGATTTCCACCCTGAGAAAGGGAGAGATGAAATAATGAGGGAGGTAATAGTGAAAAACAGAAATGTGAATAATGAGTTACAAGTATTAACTGTCTTGCATGATTAGCTGTTTTGGGTGAAATTTCTCAGGTAATTGTTCTCTTTTTCAGGGACAGAGCTCCCTTCATCTTCACATCAGAGATGGAGTATTTCATAACAGAGGGGGGCAAAAACCCACAGCGTTTCCAGGAGTTTGTGGAGCTTTGTTGTCGAGCTTATAACGTAGTCAGGAAACACAGCCAGCTGCTCCTGAACCTGCTGGAGATGGTAAGGAGCTCGAGGATGAAACCAAAAATCCATTTCTGGGGTTCTCTTCCCTTTAACCAAATCTCTGCTGCCTCCAGTAGATTTGATTTGAAGAGGTATCAGGTGCCCAGGTGCTGCTCTTCCTGTGCAAAGAAGGTGTTCACTTTAATAATTTCTGAGAAAAGGAAAGCTAAGCTGCTTGGTGCTTTTTCCATTGTTATATAAAAGCTTGGTGCTTTTCCCATTGTTTTTTACAAAATACCAGAAAACTGCAAAAAAAGCTGGGTAAAAGTTTTGCATTCAGGAATTTCACTCAGCTCTTTTCCTAGGTCTTCATTTACCATCCCTGTTCATGTTTACAAGACAAAGTAAGCTAAATATTTCATGGGGGGGGGTCTGACGGTACTTAGTGATGCCTTTACAGTGGGGAGGTTGACCATATCCACAGTCCCTCCCTAGGATGGCAAACACAGGAAAGAAAGAGCAGTGCCCATATTGACACAGGTTTTAAAACTCTTTTGTATAGATTTTTAAATGAGTTTTTATCAGTAAGTATTCCTACTGATTCATGTGCTGTGGCAAGTTCCATATCTGATTTATGCCTCTATTTACTTGTGTGGGAAAGGTTAATGATTTTCCTCTTCATGGCTACAACGAGAATATGACATCAACTAATATTTGCTAAGATGCTTGGCTAAGATATCAATCCAGAATTTATGTGCAGGGCCTTACAACCTAAGGGAGTGGTGTGTGCATAAAATGGCCTTATAAACAGAGCTGCTGGGATTGGGGTACAGCCAAAAAGTTTCTCTGTAAACACCACTTTATCATCTCCAACTTGTGCAATGGGGGTGGGAGACAGAAACTGAAGGAATCTCTCCCCTTGCTTCTTCCATCTTGTCCATGGATTCTGATGCAGGGATTCTTGGAGGGATCCCCTAAAATGGAGCAGGAAGGATTGCTTCAGATCTCCAGAACTTGCTGCTTAGTAGCCACAAAGGTGCAACAAATCTGCATTCCCATCATAAAGCACAACTTTCCTCTGGAAGCAGTCCAGGGTGGGGTTGTAGGAGATGCTGTCCAAGTTCAAGAACCTCTGGAAAGCTCAGGATCAGCCTGTTCTCTTCCACAGCAGTAATCCCTGCAGGATTTCTGAACAGGTTGCCTAAAACTGTGTGGGCAAATAAAGCCCCATCTCTTTGTCCCTCTTTCTGCAAGAGGCAGAGATAATGATGTCAGATTACCCTGCGATAACAGAGAGCCTGTTAGGAAAATGCTCCAAGCAGCAACTCTGAAATAACTCTCTCTGCCTGGCCAAAGCTCAGGTTTGTCTCTATTTAGGACATGCTGCATCTTTTGTTTCTGCTGGTCTTGTAGCAGAAGTAACAGAGCTGAGCTCAGAGTCAGCATCCAGATGTGTATTAAATATTTGTCAGTGGGCTGCTGCTCAGTCAGTTGTGTTGCACTTCATAATTAAAAAATGACTGGCAGCACACTCACACCCCATCCACGAGCTCTTCATTGCAAAAGGAGTCAAACAAACAAGAACAGTTTGGGAGAACCTCAATTTTGCCAGTAATATTTGGAAAGGTGAGCCTGTTTCTGCACTTGAAGTGGGGTGTTGGTCAGAAATTGTAAAAAACAGAATGATTCATTTCCATTGGTCATTTGTAGGAAAAAAAACCAATTGACTGTGAAGTTCCACTTAAAATTCATTTCTACACAGAATTTCAGATATCATCATGGAGGGATAAGATAATCACTGCTTCTTTGTATCAGTGAAAGTTTCAGATTTCTCTCCCTGTTTGGAAACCTGCATCATTAATCTTTCATTCTACTCCCACATTCTGTTTTCCCAGATGCTATTTGTAAAACATAGTTCAAAAAAAAATTTAAAATAAATAATAAAGAACAGTATATCACAGAATATTACACTGAATTTACAGAATATTCACAGAATAGTAAATTGTACCCTGGGTGATCAGTGACAATTAGTGGTTTAGAGCAAAAGTGATTATGAAAAAATTGAGGAGTTTTTGGCCCAGTTTGGGAATCAATGTTATTTCTTGGTGGTGAGCAGCATGTTTCTAAAGCTGTACTGACATTTGCTACTGGGAGTAAGAAATAATCCATGAAGTTTCCATCACTTTCAAAAGCAGAAACTCTTGGGGAGACCCAAGAGTCTTCTGGCAGAGTTCAGCTGTGTAAGTGCCTGTAGTTCATCAGCTTTGCTCTCATTAAAGATTTGATGTGAACTACTATTAAGAGGGTGATGACAGGACACAGACACCTTCTGACTGCTTTAAAGAAATGCAAACTCCATTAGTAAAAATATTTTTTTATATATAGAAAGTTATTATAAGGGACTTTATCACTCCCTTTCCTGGTGAAGGGCGAGGAGCTTAATTTGCAACAGTATGCAACAACTTTTTTTTTTTTATTAATCCAAAGGGGGCAAAAGTTGTTCTCATCTTTTATAAATGGCTTGAAGGTATATTGATAAATAGCACTGTGTGTCCTTCAGTGCTGAATATTGTTATTGTCCTTGCTGTCAATCCACTTAAATTCACCTCATTGAGCTTTCTGTCTCTCTGCTCCTTGCCAGTCAAAACTCTGTGAAGACAGCAATCTAACTGTCCAGTGGTAGCTTGGAATGGGCTGAGGAAGATTTTCCTCATAATGCCAAAAAGAAAATGTACAGATGTTGAGAATGTTTGAAGGAATAACCTTAAAATAAAATCAGTGTTTCCTTTTTTCTTTGCTATTACTTAAAAAACTCAGTGGGTCTTTCTGTCTGAGCTAGACATAAATATCAATGGAAAACACACAGAGACTGCAAATTCAGATACATTTCCATCTGTGCAATCTGAAGGAGTGATATTTTTCTGCATTACACAAACAAAAAGAAAAAACATCACTCCCAACTTACTGTGATTGCAGAGAAAAATCAGTAGGTTTTGAAGAGAGTAGATTTTATTGTTGTTGACATTTGTAAATGCCTGGAGAGAGCTGCATGGGCAATTGGACACATTGAGCTGTCTAATCTCCTCAAGTTTTTCCTTTTCAAAGGGAATATTGATATTATTTGTTTTTTGAATCTAATCTGACTGACTAACTAGAACAGCTCTGTCCCTCATCCTTGGAGAATAATACCTGCTCCAGAGGGCAGCTCTCACTGCCCACTCAGGGCTCCTGCCATGAATCAGTGTCTGGAGATGCTCTTCTCCTGATGCCTTGGGAAGGCTGACCTAGAACAAGACCAGACAGAGCTAAAGAATAAAGCAGGGATTTATTAAGAGGCCTCAAAGAGATCTACCTTGGGCAGCACAAGCTAAACTGGCCCCAAAATGCATGGCTGGTCGTGGAGTCTCTCCCTTGGATCAGCTCTGCTCCATTTGCCCCTTGCAGTTCATTGTCCCATTCCAGCTTCAGCCCAGGCAGTCCCACCCTGCTTGTTTTTCTCTCTCCAGCCCACGGGGTTTGTGCTCCTGGGCTGAGATTTGGGTCATTTGTCCTTGGTGCCCAGCTGGAGCAGGAATTGTTTTGTCTCCCTGCTCTGTGCACAGAGCTCACCATCCCCTGATGTGAAGTTCAGAACTGCACACTAAAGCAGCACAGAATCTGAAAAATAGAAAAGCTGAAACCTGAGGCATCACTGCTCTGACTGTAAAGGGAGTGAATCTGTGATCCCTTTGCAGGAGGAGCCCAAGCAGTGCTGGTGGAACCAGGAGTTACAAATGAGAGGGTGATGTTGTGCTAAATTGAATTAGGGCTAAGACGACCACAGAAATCTGCTTACTATTGTTCAGGTGGCTGAATTTGGTCACCTTCCCTTTATTTCCATTAGAAGGATCTGAAGGAGGCTTAGCCATGCACACCTTGATGTTATGGTGTCAGAAAAGAAAATAAATAACTCCAATGGATCATTGATTCTGACCCATGCCTCCTCCAGGTGCCTCAGTGTGGAGGTTTACAATGCAGTATATTCATTTCATTATTCCAGGCATTGCTCTAGCATCAGAACCACTTTTCAGATCAGCAAAACTGTTTTACAAGACTGTTTTGGTATAAAATCTTCCTTCTCTCAGGCCTGTTTCATTTAAATTTCTTTTCAATAGAACAGTGGACTAATGATCCAATATTACTTTCCATTTAGATGCTGCATGCAGGATTGCCTGAGCTGAAGAGCATCCAGGATGTGCAATATGTGTATGATAACCTCCGTCCTCAGGACTCAGATCTCCAGGCTACAAGCTACTTTACAAGGTAAACCCAGAATATTTCCCAGAAACCTTGTCTTCTTCAGGCATGGAGCAATTTTTCTCCTATGTTAAAAAGCTTAATCAGGGAAATTACACTAAAGGATAATTAGTCTTCATGTGTTTACTTTTTAAAAGTCATTCCTTACGCAGGTTGTAACCAATTTCCTCAAATTTCTGGAAGAAACAGTTGTGCATTTGTGGTACACTTGTAACAAGTCACTCAGTGCCTGGAGATTTCTTAGGCTTTCATGGTGAAACCATCCTGATTTATATCAAGTGTTTTCTCTGTTTTTAAATGCAGCAGCTACATACAAATGGATTTAGACTGCTTAAGGGGGTTCAACCTTTTAATAGTGTGAGTGAGAACCTTGAATTTCTGCATTTTGCTCCTTTTTCTCTTCCTCTTTTGACCTTCTGTGCTCCATCAGAGATGTTGCTAGCCACAGGTTCTCCAGCTGCAAAACACTGCTGGTTCTTGCTTTCAATCAGTGAACAGATCAATCACAGAAAAGCCTTGTGTGTGAATGTAGATATATTTAAAGCTTCACTTGTGTTATGATAATGAAACCTCTCACCTTTTCGTGATAATAGCTGGGGATTAATGAGGAGGAGCTGCAGCTGCTGTGCATAAAGTCAGTCTAAGACCCTCAGTCCTGATCTTTCAGCTCTGCATCACAAATGATTCCAGCTGTGAGGCTGCTGTAGGTGGAGTGAGTGCAGACCTCTCTGGAACTGGAAATTCACTGCAGTTCTGGGCACATTGTGAGGCAAAATCTCCCTGTCAGGGTCTGCCCTGAGCAGCACCATCATTTCCCAAGGACTATGAACTCGTGCTCCCTGGGCACCCTCTACATGTGGAAAGCAACCAGACTCCTCTGACCTGATGAAGGTTTTGGGAAATTAGGTGTGTTGTTTATATGTCTGCTTTTCATGCACTAGAATCTGCTGTAATCTGAGGAAACCAAGGCAGCAAGTTTGGAGAAGGCTGGGACAGAGACCTAGAGACTATAAGGGTGACAATTCTTTGAGAAAAAAAAAATATATAAAAACTTTTCAAACAAAACTATTGTTCCATGACTTTACACACAGCATAGCACTAAGTTACTTTTCCTGTAGCACTTGCTTTTTTCATATGCTTTCACTCCTGCCCCTTAGCAAGATTGTTATATTTTAAAATTTAATTACAGCCTCACATTTACCATCAACTCCTACCTTATCCTTTCCTTTAAAATTTCATATATTCCCAAATTACAGACTTAAATTTCCACTTCAAATAGGAAACATGCAGTTTCTAATTAAACTGTAGAAGTCTTGATTCTGTCAACTAGTTCAGGTGGGTGTGTCTGTCTCTCATGGGTAAAATACCCAGTTTGTTTAGTTAGTGGAAAAGGGCTGGGATATACAAAACAAGCAGGAAAATCTGAGTTTTCAGAGTGAAAATTGCATCAGTGGCATGCAGAGCTCAGAGCTGGTGGTGGAAAGGATCAGCTTCCAGCTGGGTCGGTTAAGGGTTGGCATCACTGCAGCCTTGCTTAAGGAAGAGTCAGGATGAAGATGTGGTTCAGGGCAGAGCTGGATCTCCACACTCTTTCTTTGAGGGTTATGGACATCAGGGTGGGAATTCACCTGCAGTCTTCCTCAGCCAAAGCATGTGGGGTAAGGCCATAAAGTGACATGAGAAAAGAACATTTTCAGAACAATTTCAGAAAGGAACGACCGGACCTATACATATAGTGTGAAACTGAGCCTTGAAGCAAATACAATTCAATACTGACATTTAGAAAAAAGAATATGGATTTTGGAAGAGTTGGTGTGCTTTGATGCCTGGTAGAGGGTTATGCTAGGCTTAGGAAATCCTGTTCACCTCACAGAGACTGTAGGTAGGACTCAGAGGCCAGAATGTCCTTCATCCCCTTAGATATCTTGTTAGGGATGGTGTTAAGGAAATTAAGGAAATTCCACTCAATTCCAACAAATTAGCTGTGCTGTGGGCTCTGTCCTTATTTGAAACTGCATTTTCTCCTAATACACATTCTCTGAACTCCAGAGCTGTTGTTCCAATTTCCTTCAAAATGCTGAAGCTTTGTTATTGTCCATCATTGCATCACATAGAAAAGACAGATATTGCTAGAGTGCATATTTTATTCATTAATATTCTTAGGATTTGTTTCTATTATATATGCTAATTTGCAAGAAAATCCCTTTACATGAGTTCATGAATTTCCATGGATCTCTTTTCTCTTTATTTTCTTCTTTATTCTAATTTCTATTCATTAGAATATTATTTCTGTTAATTCAGAAAATGTATTAACATTCCAACATGTTTGAAGATGGGGATAATATCAGGCCTCATGTCAAGTAGGATTTTAACTTCTGGAAATTGTATTCATTTTTTTCAACATAAACACTTTGGGATTGCCTGATACCCTGATCCATGCAGAGACTGCCCCTCTGTAAAAAACACATTCCAACCTGGCTTTAGGAATATAAATGTATTGAGATTTTTGTTAGCTGCATCATCTTTATTTCTTATATCCTTCTTATACAAAATATTGATAGGATAAAAAATCCAGTTACATTCTTTTCATGGTCAATCTCTGGCTTATTCCAGCATATATGTTCCAAACTGCCCTTAGAAAGACAAGGAACTTAGAAGTTCTGATTATTAGCACAACTTCTAGTGGTTCTCAAATCCCTTGCAATTTGTAGCTACTTTTTCTCTATAGTTGCTTCCAAAAACACTTCATTGTTTTTTACAAGCTGTTTTCTAGACAAGAAGAATTGGAATGCTAAACGTTGCCAACAGAAAGGTGTTTCTTGTTCTAAGTACAAGGTAGTTATTGTAATCTTTCAGATTCAATACTATAACGTGTCCACAGAAAATCCCAATTTTCTGCTGGTGGAAACAGGAGAACAGCGTTCCTCTGTATTTCTGTAGAAATGGGCTGCTCTTAGCAATTCTCTGAGTTTGGTTTAGCAATAACACTGACACTGGCCCTAGTGCTGTTTAGGAACAGCATGAAATGATGAATGATGTCACAAAAGCTCCTGGCAGAATGATGTTGATTTGTTCTTTGCCATCACCTCTTTGGCCAGCAGAGCAATTGTGTCAGGGTTTGGACTCTAACATACTGACCCCTTCCAGGCTCCTAAAGCATTCTGTGTTTTACTGAATTCCTTTGCTCTCATTCTTGATTTGAGTCATGTGCAGCAGTCTGTGGTGTCACTTGTGTGCAGCCCTTCCCACATGGGGTCAGTCCCCTGTTTGGAGCTGATGAGCAGCAGCGTTCAGCCCCACAGCCTCTGCAAGGTCACAGCCTCGCTTGGGGATAAACAATGCACCAATTGAGAGTTAAACAAGAGTTTCTGTGTTTCCTTGGCAGTCCTGTGCACCTACTGCCAAATGAAACATCCTTGTCTCTCCAGCATCTGCCCTGAACTCAGTTTGATCCTTGAAACTCAATTTGATCCTTACCCCTCCCTCCTTTCCTCTTACCCTGACAGCACAGTTTTATCAGAAGCTGGAAACCCATCTTACCTCTGGATATAAATTTCCTCTATGGTTTTCTGCAGATGTCTTCAAATGTCAGCGTGGTGGGGCAGGCTGCCTGACATTTTTAATGTGCCTGCACAGGGATGTGTATTTAAAATTGGTTTTAAGAGCATAAAGTTAGCCTAATGCAATGAATGGAGTTGATTTCAATTGATTGCAGTGTGCAATCTAACCCACTCACAGAAACCCATGAATAAGAGATGCAGGGTGGATCTGACAATTACCAGGGGAGCACAGTGCATATCTTCAGCAGCCTGATGGAGGGGGTGCTGCTTGGGTCAGCTGCTTTGTTTAGTTATGGACTGTATTTATTTATGTACTCATTCTTTAGGTACCTGTCTCTGCTCAGGTCAAGCACATCCACTCCAAACCACAAATGCCAGCAGCTTCAAACTGGACAATCCACAGTAACTCCTTTCAAAACATTATTCTAATCTCAAACTGATCAGTCAACTCTGTTTCTCAGGTGGCTGAGGGTATTTCAGCAAGAAATTTCCCAAAAAGGTGAAACACAGTGGAAATTGGTGGCATCTGAAAGGGAATGGACAAAAGTACAACACTAAACTTTATTTCACTGATGTCCAAGTAGTTTATAAAGATTGGTGGTGTATGTGCCCCAAAGGAACAGGAGGCAGACTTCCTACGTGAATTTATGGTTTTTGAGGGATTTGTATTATAAAAGGTCTGGAATATTCTGAGAAAGTCTATTAGTATGGGGGCCTGTTATTCAACTTGTTTTGGAATGGAGCTTGGTAAATTCATGGATGGAAATGTGGAATATAAATGGAACACTCTCCATTAACATCTGAGAATCCAATGAGAATAAATTTTGTTCATTATACTCTAAATGATTTTCAGGCCTAGATGGAAATGAGAACCAGGATATCATCAAGAAAGATAAAGAAATATCCACCAAGGCTAAAATCTTAATAACCAGGCAGTAATAATGGTTGTATGTGCTGTGTATAAAGGCTGATGTGTCCTGAAAAATCTGAGCACCAGCCCTCAGAATACCCATAGGTCCCATAAGGAATGTCTGCTTCCTAAAACAAAAGTGGCAAACTACCACTAGGCACTTGTGAAAACATCAGCCAAACTTTTCATCCATCTCCTTTTACACAAGCAGCCAGGCAGTCTGTTCATGTTTTACCTGATACTGTAATTTGACAGCTCTGTAGAAAGAAAGAAGCCAAATCTGAAATTCACAGGCAATTCAGCAGGTGGAAAGCAGAAAGTCATTACTTTCCAATAATCCCAGATATTTAACTTTCTTTTCTGAGAAGTAGGTCAGAAACCAATCTGCATGGTAAACAGTTATTGTCATGTGGAAAATAGCATTTTTCTCTCTGAAAACTGTGTTGGCAATATTTGGATTCACTGCTAATATTACTCTAGTCAATGACAGTTTCCAGTTTGCTTCTGATTAACCTGGGCTTTTAATACTCTTTATACTGTTCACGTAGTTTAGCTGTCTCTAGACCATCAGGCACTAGTTTTCTATGCAGCCTGGGAGCTCTCAAATAAATAAGAAACTTTTGTCACCTTTGTGAAGGCAGAGCTTTGGGCACAGGCAAAGGTGGTAATGGCCAGGGAGCAAGAGGAGGATTTTTAAAGAGAATACCCATGACCTTACTGCTTTCAACTATTGCTAAGCTTAATGTGGCTAGAGAAAAGGAGGTGTATGGGGATCTGGGAGAGTTCAAGGAGAAACTTTCACCACTGGTCCTCAGGATGAACTCGAAAAATGCCAGCAGAAAGGGGAATTGGGTACCACAATGTGATAAACTTGGTCACTGAACTGATCCAGGCCAAAAATAAACTGCAAAATCTCAAAAAGGTAAGACACACAGGTTTGATATACCCCATTGCTCCTATATTTTGTTAAGAACCAGCTTTTGGGAAAAAGGGTTTCCTCAACCCAATTTTCCCTTGAAAGAAAGTGCAGCGAGCCACAAGCAGAGTTGTTCCACCTTGCTGGGGAGACAGAATAGCAAAGAGGCCTTGAGTTCTTTGTTGATTACATGTAATAAGGTTTGCTTAATGTTTTCTATCCTGGCAAAGAGGACTGCATGCAGGCAAAACAGAGAGGGGGAGAAAGCAACTCATACTTCTGTTCTTATTTGATTTTAAATATAATAATTTTAAATAACTCACAGGGAAAATCTGCAGCACTGACAACACAAGGCTCTGTTTTAGATCTAAAGGCTGTGATTAGCAATCTGGGTTTTAAAAGTATTTTAGAAGCTTAATGGCCCCATGGAAGGAATAGTGGTAGTCTGATATGTAGTGATGATGTCTGAATTAGTAGTAATTTACAAGCTGAGGCCTGTTTTATGTAAATTAAAATGCAGTGTGTTTAGCTGCAAAGTTATCGTGCCTCTTATACTAATGTGGCAAATTCCCTAACTGCTGTGCCATAATATGGCCAGTTACAGACTCTATAACCCAATGTCTCAGTGATTTAGGAAGTGTTTAAGCTACACATTAAATTAAACACATAGGAGTTAAAAAGGAAGAGTTCACCCCTGATGCAGCCTGGTAATCATCACTGAATTGATTCTGTACTAATATTTTGAAATGAGATTTGTTTTCTTGTTTTACTCAGTGTGTTAATTTGTTTAATTTATTAAATAGCTTGTGTCTGTTTCTGAAGAATGTAATTAATAATTAAGGTAATTAACCAAATCAATTCTGAGGTACCTTTCCTTGTATTACATTAAGAGGAACATATACATCTTTCCTCAGTTTACTATCCCTAATTAGTGTATGATAAATTTTGAATAAAATCTGAATTTCAGTGGGGTGAGCTGGGGAGATGCCTGTAGGTAGAATATTCCTTATTCTTTCTGGTTTGGTTTCATCTGTGAAGCTGCAGACTTCAGCCAGAGCATCTGAGATCATGGGAATTAGGATAATGCAATGAATGGACTTGATTTCAAATGATTTCACTACACATTCCAACCCTCTCACAGAAACCCATGAATAAAAATCTAATCTGAAATGACAGGTGGAGCATTTGCTCAGCTTTGGACAAGGCATGATGAAGGTGGTTAAGAATGTTGTCAGCCCTTGTAACCTTGTTAGATATAATCCAAAACTGGGAGAAAAAAAGAAAAGGGGAAAAAAGGAAACACAGCAATCCTCAGACAATTGGTAGAAGGTTTGCTGCCATATAATTTCAAATTATTGGGTTGTTTTTCTATAAAATCAGAATAGATATATAGATATCTTCAGAGAGCTGTAGCAATAAGCAGGGAGACAAAAAAAATTACCATCAGAAGTTAATAGGTCTTAAAATTCAATTAGCAATTGAATTGAAGAGAGCAAGTGTTTTCTAAAGAGTACTGCATCTCACTCTTCAAAGACCTGTGATTATCTCTCACATTTGCAGTATATATCTTCATGTTTATCTAGGGGTTTTTTTTCATCTATTGTGTCTTTTCTGATGAAAGATCTCAAAACTGAAGGCAATCAAAACAGTGTTCTGGCTCCCCTTGCACAGGGATGAGATGGAGTGAGATACCAGGAGAAAATTTCTCTTTTTTTTTTTTAATTCATCTTAAGCAGTTCCACAGGGATAGGGCTTTTAAGAGCTAGGTAGAGGATTTAGCAACACATCATGCTCAGCTAAATCACAAATTGAATCCAAGAGTCTTGCTCAAACACGTGTAAGCCCATGTGAGGTTAGTGTAGCCAAAAATAAATATAATCAAAACTAGTGCCTCCTCTCCTGGAAGCAAAATGAGCACGTGCTGTTCAGCCCTGGGACTCCTCAGAGCACGCATGGAAATGTTCTGATGTCTGAAGGAAGTCCAGCTCCTGAGGAATAGTTGCTCCAAGCTAAGCCTTGAGGCAGGTTGTGGTTAGAACCCTCCTTTAAGCAGTAGAGCTCAGGGGCTGGATGTGCTGCAGTGCAAATAGCAGTTACTTGTGGATATGTGAAGTAGGCTTTAGAATTTGGGAGTTTTAGGACTTGGATCCATAAAAAGAAGGGTCAAAGACTGGAAACAACAATAAAAGCATGAATAGCACCTCTTCTGTTTGTTCGTTCTTCAGGAAAATAAAGGAAAGTTTGGAGTGCTTTCCTGTTAAACTCAACAACTTGATCCACACGCTGGTGCAGATGTCAGTGGGGAGCTCTGCAAAGCCTCCAGCTCCAGAGAGTGTCCCCCAGGAATGGATGGCGCTGGACACAGAGAGGTCACTCTCACGGGCCACCATTCTGGGATTCAGCAGAAAGCCGGACCCTGTAGGTATTATCCTCTTTTCTGGCCCTCATTTGCCTGATCTTTAATGACACTTTTAAGAACTCATGCAGTCTCCCTCCTCCTTTATAGAGATGTGCTTGTGCTCCATTAAAAGCATCATGGGATGAATAGTGGTGCCATAAGCAGCGAGCTACCAGAGAGCAAAAGCACCAGGCAGACAGATATTTGCAGGGAGCCATTAAAGAGAGCAGTTCATTCCCTATAGTGAAAAATAAATCAAGGCCTAATTAAAGCATCCAGAAGGAAAGCATGGCACAAAATTAGGAAGCCTAATAGAAATTGGAGGCTGTTATATGATGCTTTAATGGTGCACTATTAGTTTTCACACACTGCAGTGATCTTTCAGTGTTTGAGTTGTATGCTACCCAGGCAAGTTTCTCTTCCTGTGGAACAAGGACTATGAATTACAAACTGAATTCTCTGGCACTTGGCACTACATTAAAGGAAGGTTTTTCTTTGTTGAAATCACCCTATATATTTTCTTCTACTTTTTTTTTTTTTTAATTTGTCTCTTTGATAATTTCTCTGCTCTGTCTCTCTTTTTTCCCCCAACACAGATATATCTCATCCAGGTGGTGCAGACCTGCAACGTGGTCACCTTCGTGGAAAAATCATTCCACCAGTTCTCAACACTTCACAGCCATCTCCAGATGCAGTTCCCATCTCATGCCCTCCCAGAGTAAGGCATAATAGTCAATGTTATTCTGCTGTTAAGTGGTTCTCTCTTCTGTGCTCAGATAAATCTGTGAGAATATTCACAGCAGATGTATTTTTAGAAACACAAAGGCTGAGTGACATATTCTATCAAGCCTCCTATTCAGCCCCAGAAGGAACTGAATCACAGGCCATTGTGGCAGTCTAAGTTTTATATGTTATTGTTCATATTTTTAATGGGAGGAGAAAAGGGGAACAGCTTGGGCCTGAAAAAACTTCTCATTAAATTAAAGGGTCAGTGGTGTCAACTTAATTAAAGGCACCTTTAATAATTTTTTACTTTCTTCATGATGTTTATCAAAACTCATGGCAAGATCCTCATGTTAAAGTAATGTAGGGATGTTCACAGTGGGTCAGAACAGAAACCTCTGACTCTAGCACCATGATGAACATTTTTACAACATGGTGCACATTCCCCCAGCTGAGAAATACACAATAATTTTATGTACTGTCCTGCCCCCTAGCCCAGTACTTTGTGCCTCACATAATTCAGTTTAACATCCTTTGAAAAATCTGCAGTCGTTAGTTGCAATAATTCTGAATATTACTTTCTATCCATGTGCATGTCCTTTCCTGCTTTTCATTTTCTGAATGCTATTTCTTTACAGTTTCCTGGGGTAGTGAGTCTCATGGTTTATTTCTATCTTACAGAAACCAGCTTTGTCTCATGTGATTGCCCATGGCTTTAGAAATACAAGTGCTTTCTTCTACATATGTCATATACCTTGTGCTGCATACACCAGTGTGTACACAGTCCTCTCTTAGAGAATCTTTCTGACTCACCTGGTACAAGCCCTTCTTCAATCTCAATCTACAAAAAACCATAAATCCGGCCTAAAATACCAGCAGCTTACTTAAACCAAGCTGAGATTTAAGTGATTTAAGGCTTGAAAAAGAGAAAGGTCTTTGGATTTGACATGAAGTAAATAGCCACAAACAACATGGTTAGAACTTAAAGTCCACGAATTTCAGATCCAAAGCTGATATTCCCCTGAGCTCATGAGAAGCATGCTGAAAAGATGGCTTAAGGGTAGTTAATTCTACAGAATGTGTCTCCTGCCTGAGGGGATTTTATTGACTCCAATTTGATTCATTATGGCTTTCACACATGAACTGGTCTGCGGCAGCTGGTGAGAATTGAAATTTCACTAAACAAATACTGAAAAAAAATTGTTTGAATCATGGTTTTGATTTGGAGATATTGCAGGGTAACTATTGGGTTGTAAAATAAAATATTTAACAAGGACCTGTTTATGAATCTTTTCTGTGGTGAGCACAGCCCTTTGAAAAGAAAATACATTTCTCTTCAGAAACACATAAACCTCAGAAACCCTGTAGTGAATTTCAAAAATAGTACTAGTCATTTCTCAGATAAATCTACCTCTGATAAAATCCTTTGCAACATTTTCACAGCTAAAGAGCACTTCAGAACTCACTGAGGGTAAATCTGCATATACTGAGGCTTTCTCTAGGAGCTCCAGTGCTTTATTGCCATAATTCAGTCCCAGCAGTATCCTGTCACTGCAGGATCTTTCCACAAGATTGTGTTTAAACAATTCATTTTATGATGTTTTTTGATAGGCATATTTTTTAATGTTGCAATTTTGTGTTGTGTTTTAACAGAACTTCATTAATTGGAGATTTTTCATGTATCCCTGATTTTATTCTAATAATAAAAACCTAATTATTTCTTTACAGGAAGTTATTACTGAAACTGCCATTCCATATAAGACCATTAGTCTGCCTGTGTGTTACAAAGCTCCAGCTCTGGCTGATGCCAGATGCTTCAAAGGAAGGAAAAAGCCTTGTTCCACAATGTAATCACAAAATCAGTTTAAAAGTGTCTGATTGAAAAATTTAAATGTTTAATATTGCTAGAATAATTTGAACTGCTAACAGAAAGGACTTGGTTTCTGCTTTGTAATGATTCTATGGAATTGTACATATTCATGTCTCATTAGGAGAAAACAATGAAATATGAGAGTGCTTCATACAAGTGCTAAATACTGAGTGTATTGTAAGAAACAAATGGCAAAAGCTCAGAGTTCCCAGAATCTGAAATTCTGCTATTGACATGTATTCATCCAGCTGCCCTTGTACTCTAGCACCATCTTTCTCTTTTGATTTATGAGAGGGTATTAATCGTGTTTAATTATTTTTTTGTGGAGTGCCAACAATCTTTTCACCCAACAAAATCTATAGGTGACATAACTGATACAGAGAACACTGTTCAGACAAGTAGGAAATGCAATGTTCTGTGTAGAACATTTGCACATGGTGCAAGTTTATATTTTTCTGATCTATTTCAAGTAGATGCCTGTTGCAATAGAACACGAAATATAATGACTGAAATTATAATGAAATATACTATAATACAAAAAATATGTATGCTGGAACTTCCAAAGTAAAAAGAAGAGAAATTTCTTGACCTCAATATATATAGAATTCATAAAGAGACCCTGGATGGGAGGATGAAATTGCCATCTCTCCAATGACACTGGTCAAACTAACAGTTTATCAAATTTCTCCTCCTCCAGAAAAGAATGCAAAAGTAATAATTATTTACCTAAAAGTGCATGAGAACTCCATTACAAAAATGTAAATATCAGAAGGCTTAGAAAAACTTTAAAAAATGAAACAAGAAATGCCAAGTATCAGGTTGGGAAATTCACGTTTTCTAACACAAGGGCACCCTCAAGGGCAAGGCCACTGACAGCTCAGCCATGATCCAACAAAGGCAAGAAGAACTTTACAAGAAGAGTTCAGTGCCACCACAAGTTCACATTGTCCTTCACTCCAGCAGGCACTGGGGCTGTCAGTCTGCACTTTCTCTGTCCTCTGTTTGGCCACTGTGCTCTGGGTGCATCTTCTGAGGGTCTGCACTTTCCAGCCAGACCCTCTCTTTGTGTTACACAGACTGGTTCATTTTAAGCTGCTTAACTGTTCTCCTCTCCCAGCCCTTGAAAGAAGCCTCTGTGTGCCAGATGACCTGGGCTCTATTTTTGTCTGTGCTGTTCACATGTGTCATGAGCCAGGGTCGTGTCACTTTTCCCTCCTCATTGTGTGTCCTGCCACTGTGGTTTTGTGAGGGAAGAGTCTCCTCTTCCTGCCCATCTGTGCAGCCCCCAAGTAAACCCTGATCCTCCAGTGCCAAGGGCAGGGACCAGCAGAAGTTCATCCATACATGCAGCATGCTGATGTCATCCTACTCCCTCTCTGGTTTAATCCCAGACTAAGTCACACCAGAGCTGAGTTCTTCCCTACAGGATTTTGCAGCTGCCTTCCTAAAGGCTGGCCAAGTGTATCACAAACCAGACAGATCCTTTGTCTGAACCCTTCAGACAGCTGTTGAGATCCATTGGATAGAAAAACGCTCATAGCAGTGATGCCTCAGGTTTAGCTTTTATATTTTTCAGCAAATGGAAATTTTGCTGCTTTAGTGGGTCTGTGCTTCACATGAGGGGATGGTGAGCTCTGAGCACAGAGCAGGGACACAAAACAATTCCTGCTCCAGCTGGGCACCAAGGACAAATGACCCAAATCTCAGCCCAGGAGCACAAACCCCGTGGGCTGGAGAGAGAAAAACAAGCAGGGTGGGACTGCCTGGGCTAAAGCTGGAATGGGACAATGAACTGCAAGGTGCAAATGGAGCAGAGCTGATCCCAGGGACAGAGCCCGTGCCCGGCCGTGCATTTTGGGGCCGTTTTGGTTCATCTTGGGTGCAGCCCTGGCTGGGCTCTGGTGCTGCCCAAGGTGCATCCATGGAGGAGATCCTTTGGATAAATCCCTGCTTTGTTCTTTAACGCCATCCAGCCTCTGTTCTAGGGCAGCCTTCAGAGGGCATCAGCAGAAAAGAAAGAGGTTTGTAAACAAGACATCCTTGACTATTTACAGTGGTGGTGGTGGGACATGAAATACAATCAGGTGAAAACTTCTACCTTTCTCTGCCTCATACATTAGAGGACATAAAGCATAATGTTAATTATGAATCCTGCTATTAGCAATCTGTGTCATCAAGCCCATTATGTGCAATTTAACACAGATAGCTTTTCTGATGCTCCTTCAGTCTGGGAGATAAATACCCTTTGTCAGGGCAAGGTTAATACAAATTGATTATGTGTGTTGTTAAAACTCTAACCTTTTGACTGATCCAATATGCATTGTCTCTAAAATGCAAAGATGATTCAAATAAAAAATGGGAGGTTTTAACATTTTCAACCACCAAAGTATTTGAAAATTGACACAAGGCTATTCTATTCATGTGTAATTTATTTACTAACCCAAAATTAAATTCATCTTAATAAAAATTCAGCAAGAACATTACTTTTGCTATTTTTTTTGTTATTGTTTTTTGCTGGGATTGATTTTGTTAGTGTGATGATCGTTTGTTTTCATAGATTATTTTTATTATGCTAGTACCTGAAATTAGATATGGGATCAGGGGCCTACTTGAAAACCTTATCTACAGTCTAAATAGCTGAGGTAAAAAATGCAAGCAGTGATATATTCATCAAATGTCACATTGTTGCTGTAAGGCTTTGGTGCTCAATGTTCTGTGGTAAGGATATGTCAACTCTGGGCTCAGATCAGAGGTCTGTTGTGCAAAAAGGCAATGTTTTCTTGGGATCATAAAGGGCCACTTATTCAGAGCTATTTAGAGACCATAAAATGCAAAGTGCATTGTCGGATTTGTTTATTTATTTACTTACTTTTAAATTAATTATTTAGAGAGAAAAAGTGCTTCAGTATGAGACAATTTAGCAGCAAATTATTAGAAGAAAGTGAATCACTGTAATATGACCCTGTAAGCATTTCTTCCCTTACCTGCAAAACCTCTTAGGAAATCTTGGCTTTCTTCTCTTAAGTACAGCTGGAAATATTTTCAGCAAATACAGTGCAAGAGTTCTGCTCATAAATATTCTTCTTTTGCAGGTTTCCCCACTCATGGCATTTACCTTTTACGGATCTTGAACACAAGAGAGTGAAGGATTTGAACCTCTATCTGAAGCACCTATTAAGTGGCTCCAGGAAAGTGGCTAATGTGAGCATTTCCAGTATTTCTTTTATTTGCACATGATTTCTAGTAGTGTTTTCCAAAAGATTCAGGAAATTTTCCATTGCCTGTTTTGAAAAAAGAAATATACATAAATGACACATCTTCTAATGATGCATTTTGGGATGGAGCCATTGCAGCATTCATCAAAACTTAAGACAAAGACAAGTAGGACTGAGAAATAGTTTATTAGACCTGGCAGGGCATTTTTCAGAAAAAAAAAAACTTTGATTCCTTTGCTGCTATTGAAAAGTAGTGATTCACTGAATTTTTGACAGTAAGGAGTAGGTTCTGAAAAATGTAACGTCTAAAAAAAGAAGTAAACTTTGAAATATTGAAAAGTCTGATTTTGACAGTTGTTAAATGAAAAGTTCTATTCTTTCAGCCCAGAAATACCCTTTTCAAAATGTATTTAACAGGTAGAAGAAAGTTTTGCAAACATAAGAACTAACCCAGAATGTTTCAATAACATCAGAATGATGCATTGAGTCCATTAAAACTGGTGTTTTCTCATTTTTTATTCATTGTTGTTTTCAGAGGCTTGTGGTTCTCCTGCTGCTTAAAAATGGAGACCCAAAATGGTAACAAACATTGACTTTTCATTGTTTGGGCCAGTACAAAGCCTTGTGCACCTCAGGGCCACAGCACAAACTGGGGCTGTTTGGGTTTCATAGGAGGAGCAGCCAAAAGAGGGCATGAGAGGATGTTTGATCTCCAAAATCTCCAACATCTTGCAGGAGGGAAAAAAAAAGTTTGCTGCCTAACTATATAACTTTCCCAGCTGTGACTTTTTAATGGAGATTAAGGAGGAAATTGTCTATATGCAAAACAAGCAGAAGTTTTCTTATTAATATGAATATTATTTCTGAGCCCTCAGTTGAAATTGAGATTTCCAAAGGGGATAAAAACCTTTTTGACTCACTGAGTTACATGTAATTTGGTAATAACAGCTGACTTGGGTGCTTGGCTCCTTTGACTGACACTGCCAAATAATCTGCTCAGGTTTGGGTACATCGTTGTGCAATAAAAACACAAGTTTCACCTCGTCATGAGGAAGGACTTTTTACACTGAGGGAGGCAGAGCCCTGGAGCAGCTGCCCAGGAGGTCATGGAGTTTCTGTCCCTGGAGACATTCCCAGCCCAGCTGGACACATTGCTGTGTCACCTGCCCTGGGTGACCCTGCTGTGGCAGAGCGTTGGCCTGGATGATCTCCAGAGGTCCCTTCCAAGCCTGAGGATTCTGTGGTTCCTTTCTGACCCCCACGTTAGGGCCATGGGTTTATTTCACATCAGTGCCCTCAGTCACAGCTGAGGAAAAGCTGATCTAAGCCTGTGACCCAGAAATGAAGAGCTCAGTGTCTTCTGCTGTGCTCTGGACTGCTGGGAGGTACAGGGATTTTCAGTTTGGGCCAAGCACTGCTGTGCAGGAGCCTAATCTACATCTGGAAAATTAGGCTGCTGAAAGCTCTGGGACAGTCAAAATAATTTCCCAGCGGTGCACAGGAACTCTGCTGTGCCTCCTGCTCCATGGGGTGGTGCTCAGGCAGAGCAGGCTGCCTGGGCTCCCTCTCAGAAAACCCCAGTGTCCTTCCCAGTGTTCCTCCTGCTCCCTTTGTGGGTCTGCAGCACACAGCCCTGGAGCTGGGACATCCTCCCAGCCCTGGAACACAACCATGGCTGAGGGGTTGGAGGTAACTCTGGGCAGATGTGCTCAGGGACAGGCACTGCTGTGGTTCTGAACCACAAAATAAGACTGGTTTTAAGGAAAAGCTTTTTGGGAAGTCAGTGTCATCATCTTAGGTGTGCAAGTATGAAAAACTTGGCTGCATTGTAAAGTGTTCTAATTGGTTAGAACCAGAATTTGAAACTTTTTAGGAAGCTGTGCTGGGGCTCATCTGGGCACCTCACCCAGTGATGACATTAACTAACACAAGGTTTCCTGAGAAAAGCATGCATCACAAACAAAAGCTGCTTAGTAATGCATTATATTAATCAAGAATAAGACTTATTCATCTATCTATTTATGACTATCACTGTGTATTGATTCTGCTTTTAAAGTGAAACCTTTAGGAACTGTTGAGAGCGAGGAATTTTCCAGGCTGGTACAGCCTGGAGGGCTGAACCACGAGGAGAAGAAAGCAATTTTGTACCTGTGAGGGCTGTGCTGGACTTGGAGGGCAAGGGATAAGAAGCAGAGGAATGAATGAGCAGATTGTTCGCATCCTAAAGTGCTGCTGCATGTGGGAAATCATCTTGCTCACCCCCATGCAGCTAACCTGCAATTCTGGATGATAACCTTTCAAGTTATTGATACTCCATAAACATTGAATCGTTATTTTTACCTCAATATGCTTCTCCTGCTGGGAGGTGGGAGAAATTTAGAAAATACTGACGTGTTCTGACCCACTTAGAACAAGGAGAGCAGTTGGTGGGTAATTTCCTTTGTATTCCCTTTTCTTTTACTTTTCACTTTGGTATGACTCTTTTAAAAATATCATGGTGTTACCTTGGCTTTAGCCTGAGCCTCCAAGCTAGGAGGCTTTCTTGGTAAAAATGAATGCAATTATTTTGTCCCTTTCCATGCCTATGACAACTTTGCAGTTGTCATAGGCATGGAAATTTGTCCTTTTTCTCAGAATGTTAAGGAGCCTGGCTGAAACCATTGAGTGAGTTGTCAGTTTTCAAGCATTATCAAACTGTCATTCCTATGAAATAGTAAAACTATATAGGAGTAAATAATTAATTCATAAATTTGTGAAGAAATCTAGGAAGATCAGTTGCCTGTAGAACAGGAATCCTTTTACTTTCTTTTTACAGTAATTTATGCTGAATTGTAGATGTAATTTATTGTAGCTGTAGAGTGGGCTGCAGTATTGTCTGAGATAGGGAGAAGAGCTTTTATTTCATTATAAAATACCCTTGTAACACTTGTAATCTTTGTAAACACATTAGCCTAAATGACTAGGCTCCATTTTCTGCTCTGAAGAATTTAGTCCAGTCCACACAGGACTGAACACATGCTTGGTTCTACCAATAAAGTAATTATAAATCCTGGAAATGAAGAAAGAATCAGATTACATCCAAATTCCTTCCTCAGTCATGCCTTAAGTGCAAGCTTTTTAGTCCACACTAAGTTCTGATTATGAAAATTTTATTATAATTGAGAGTAAGTCAGAATGTCACTGACCTTTTCTGCTAAATGTTTGGAATGAAGGAGGAGAGGTGGAAAGCAGCTCCTTCTTATTTGCACTGCAGTTCAAATGGAATTAAATGTTTCTTCAAACCCTTCTTTAATGAACAGAAGCTTTTTCTTCCTCTATCTCTGAATTTTAGTGCCAGATCCAGTAAATGCAGATACATCAGTTGGTGGAATATTTGTTCTTGGACCAGATTAAATCTTAAATGTGCTTATGTCCATCTCTGTTCAAGGGGATTTTTTTTAAGTCTATGCTTTACTTTAAGCATAAGCCTCACTTAGTTACTTTTATTGAAGAATTGCCTAGAATAGGAGTCCTTTTTTAGATTCAGGTTAGCAGTGTTATAAATAACTCCCTCACCAGACTGTGTTCATGAACAAGCTGTATTCATTGCATCAATCACTAACATGCAGAAATTGATGAACCTTCATTGTCAAACTGAGTCAATTAGGACAGGGTGAAAAACAGTTTTCTGCACCTTTTTATTTTATATTTTTTAAATTTCATTCTACTTGTCCCATACCAGTGTCAGTATTTCTGATCACAGCAAAATAATTTTTCATTTTGGGGCAGCTGCACCACTGCTGACTGACTCATCACCTGCATGCACTGAAATACCTGAGTTTTTTAGATCTGCAGGGCAAAATTCTCATCAATCTTCAGAATCCTTGAGTTTTGCTCCATTTAATGGTAAAACAACCTGGTGATATCACCAATAAGAGGTGAAGCATCAAGAAATACTGAACTGAGTGTTGATATAACATGGAAGAGGACAAAAATATGTTCTCAAAGCATACAGCAAGTCTGTTACAGAAGACAGCTTCTGACCATTGCTGTATTTTTCTGTTTCACTCAATTCCAGCTGAGGGATGGGCTGGATGGTGACTGCAGCCCAAATCTCATCCCATAAATTAGGGCTGCCCTGGTGGCTCCTCATTTTGTGGCTGTATCATAGGAGGGTTGTGCACTGCCTGGGGACACAAAATCAAGGTAAGGCTGCATTAATTGAGTCTGGTTTTGGCCCCAGTGTCAAACACAACAGTAAGTGCAGGTACACAGTAGGTTAGTCTGTAAAAAAAAAAAATTCTTTTGGAGTTTGAGTCTATAAGATTTTCTAAGTATCCAAATTAACAGAGGACTTTGGAGGTGAAGTAAACCTTGTACAGGCAGGTAAGCAAACAGTCATGGTGTTTCAGCTGTGGATAGGTTCTATAAACTATAAACAGCTTTATAGTGACTTATAGGCTTTGTAAAAGGACTTTAAAGAGGATGTAAATGGGAATGATTGTAAATTATGTTCACTCATTTTCAAGCACAGTAAAAACCAGGCCCACAGCATTGTTCTAGGGTGAATGATGTTTTACACTGCAAAAGTAATCAATTTGATAAGAGCTTGCCATATTTCATTTCTGTTTTATTCACTGGTGCTCCTTGGGATTTGCAGAGATGAAGAAAAAGCTCCCACATGCCTGTGTGGGGGTACATAAAGAGGGGGAGCAAAGTGCTCCCAGGGTGTGTGAATCCCTTGAACTCCACCAGTCTCTGTTCCTGTGGCAGGCCACCCAGCAGAGCCAAAATGGGGAGGGTTCAAAGTGCTCTCTCTTCCCCTGTCCTTTCCTGAAGTTATAACAGCTGCACCAAGGTCAGCTTTTTCTGGTTGCTTTCTTTCCTGCTGATTCTCCATCCTGTGACAGTATAACAGGAGCATGGGTGTTCTCTGACCCCAAATCTACTCCAGCACAGCTGAAAAGAAAGCTGGAAGCAGAGGGGAGGCTGCTTTTCTTTCTATTGAAATTAAATCTGCTATGAAACCTGGCTGTGTTTCACAAAGTGCACAGTGATTTTCTGGTTAGTCTCTGATGGAAAGCAGCAGACAAATTCTATCATGCTGCAGTAGTGCAGGGCTGTGCCCGCCCCCCAAAGCCACTGAAATATTTTTATTTCACTTGTATTCTATTGCAAGTAAAGGTGGAGTTTGTGCCTTTTGAGTTAAATGGCTGAGAAAAGGTCTGTGAGTTCCAGACGGACCACACAGACCAGTCTGCTCCTGTTTTGGCTAATGTGCTGAGTGACCTGCAAAAAGTCAGAATTACCTGTTGAAGATTATTGTGTCATTAGGTAAGAATGGTTAGACAAATGATAGGATATCCTAAGTGTGCAATATTTCAGGGAATTTCCATTTGCTGATTTAAAGGTAAGAATTCCAGGGGGGAAGAGGGTGAGGGAGTGCTTTGGTCATCCTCAGTGCCTTCCTTTCTGCCCAGACCATCACAGGGTCTCTGAGATCGTCACCCACTGTCACTTCTGGGTAACAGAAGCTGCTGGGTTAGAAATGGACTCTCTGCACCTTCAAGCAGCTCATACATTTGTTCAAAGCTCTGCTAGATCTGGTTTTGTTTAGCAGTGTGCTTGGCTTAATTCTGTCACATTAGCTGGGGTGCAGCTGCTGGAGGTCTCACAAGATTCAGGAATCACCTGAAAGTTCATTGTGGTTTTTGGAGGTTTGCTGAAAAAGGCACTTAGACATTTTCTGGTGGAAATCTAAGTGGTGGAGCCCTGCAGCAGGCAGATTAGCACAGGTCAGGGGGAAATTGCTGTCTTTTAAATATGAGTGTGCAAAACGCTTCTCTGCACAAACAGCCAGGAGACACCCCCAGTGCTTCTGAAGCACCTTGCCCTGCACAGGCTGCTGCATCTGCTGCTGCCACATGAGCTGCTCCATTCAGTTCTTGCATTCCTTCTGCCAACATCACCCTTGCTGCTTCCCCTCAGGATTCTTGTGAGTTTGATGGTCCCACAGGGTCCATGCCTGTCCTGCCCATGCCTGTTGTAAGTTCTGCACTTTTCCACTCCCGTGTCACCGTGATATTTTCTGAAAAATCCCTTTGCCAGGATTTCTTCTCCTGGGAAGTTGAGAAGCTTCAGAGAAAAATGTAAATAATAATTATCTGATTGTTTCTCCTGTGTTTTGCTGCTTTGGAATGTGGTAGGTGATTCTTTCATTGGTTCCATGTGAATTGTTTTAACTTAATGACCAATCCCAGTCCAGCTGTGTCGGGACTCTGGTCAGTCAAGGTTTTTCATTATTCATTCTTTTCTGGCCTTCTAATGTCTCCTTTCTCTTTCTTTAGTATAGTTTTAGAATATAACATAATATAATATAACATAATATAACATAACAATCAGCCTTCTGAGAACTTGGAGTCAAATTCTCATCTCACCTCATCCTGGGGACCTCACAACACCACACTCCTGTACTTAAACCAAATGTGTTTATTTTTTCAGCCTTCTCTCCGTTAGAATGAGATTTTGGAATTTTTGTGTGAAACAATCTCTGTAAATCTCCTATTTACAAACCTCTTGCTTTGTATTATTTGTCTTGCATTTCCATTTATTGCAGAAAGAGTAGGTGGAGAGGAAGCAGAAAAAACACCATGCTGCTCAGAGTGGAATTTTTTATTTCTCTTTCAAGTCAGTTTGTGTATCTTTATTTCTACCTCCTGCCTACTTCTCTCAAGATCTTTGAAGTCATAGGGCCACTTGAGTTTTTCTGCTTATTTTCAGGCTGTCAAATAAAGGCTGGGCTGCCAAAAATATACTCTCAACCCTGGAGATTTCCTACACTTGGGACTTGTGCTGAAAGAGCAAGTGAAGGTCCCCTGGGGAATAACTGTGCTGTTTAAAGCCGCTGGAAGCTGTGGCAGGTGTATGGGCATTCCCCTGTCAGCTGTCTTCATCAGATGGGAGAATAATTACTCGTGCTCAGTACAGACAGGTGTATTGGCAGTCCACTGCTAATAACTTAAGGATCTGTCATTCAATTCAAGGAAAACAATTATGTTGGGTTTTCTTTCTGTCTTTTTTTTCTTTTCCCTGATTTTTGTTTAAAAGAATATATCAGTGTGGGAGGAAAAACTCCAAACAGTAGTGAAAAATGAAAGGCAACTGTGAAAATAAACCTAGATTTCTAAATCTTATCTCTCCACTGAACATACACATCTGTTCCTCTGTCTGCTGTAACCACATGTTAACTCCTCACTAGCTGCTTTTTTCACTACCCTGTTCCTTTCCTTTTTTCCTTACACAAATTATGCTACATCTTGTCAAATTGAAGGAACACAAATACTACTTGAAGTACATCTTGCTGATAAGAGACATATTATTTTCCACTGACTGGAAAAAAACAATGGTGACATTTTAATGCTGGAATCTGAAAAGTCTCTTGTCCTACCCATTCATTACAGTGTCAGTCCATGTAACATCAGCATGAATGTAACAATTCTAACCCTCTTGAAGAATGGCCATTCTGAAATATGGCTTTATGAAAAGCCAATAAAATGCAATTACTGTCCAGCTTTGATTCAGAGTCATAAGAGTCCATTTAAGAATTCACGTTTTTATTACCTTGCAAAATACTGAAATCTGGGGATTTGCTTTATTGTTTTAATTCTCTCCAGCCGAAGGTAACTACCTGTTATATATGTTCACTAGAGCAGCACAGGTCAGTACATAAAAATAAAAGTTATAGCAGTACATAAGGTGGATTACTCTTTTAAACAGGAGGGTGAAATACGATCATGCCTTTCACTCCCTGTGGGTTTCTGGTAGGATTTAACAGTGTATGGAGCTTTTCAGCACAAGTGTCCATTAAGCTGCTGTGGGAGGGAGGTTTGCACAATGTCTGAGCCTCAGGGAGGCACACACGAGGTCAGGTACGTGGGGTCAGCCCCGTGCCAAGGGCAAGTTCTCTGCTGGTTACACAGAGCTCAGAGTGGAGATGCTCTCCTGCCTTTGTTTCACACAGGGGCTGCTCTGTCACAGCTGCTCAGACAAATCTTGAGCTGCTGGGCATGGAGCATGAGCACAAATCTGTGGCCCCACAGTGTGGGAATCCAAAATCAGAGGGTTTTGGGAAAGCTGCAAAAGGCAGGCCTCAGAGACAGCAGAACTGTGGTTGGAGCTAAGCAGGAGCCATGAGATTGGTCAGCAGAAAAATTATGTAAGGAGTAGAAAAGTAAGGACAAATAGAACAATGGTAGAATAGTGAACACTTGTCTAGAATAACTCCCTAAGCTACAGAAAAATTTATCTAGCAAGATATTAGGAATTTCTAAGCTTAATAATGGAGCTCTGTGCATTGTGTTTTAGGGCTTACAAGCAGGTATTGTATTTGAAATAAGCAAGCATTGTTTAACCAAAGGTATGTGTGCTTATAGTGGTTGGATAGAACTACTGTCAATGTGGTTTTGCTTTGTGTGATTGGTCAAAAAACTTATAAAGTGAGTTGTAAGATTAAGTTCTTGCTCTGCTGCCTGGGATGTGAGCTGCTGGCATCTTCCCATTGTCATCACCATGCAATGAGGCTGGTGCTGGAAAATAAAGCAGCTCAAGGCATGTTCCACATCAGTTCTGTCCTGTTTGTGATTTGGACATACACAAATCTGTGGCCCCACAGCTCTGAAGTTTGTTGACAGATAGGGGCCAGGTAGGCACCAAAGCAGCATCCCTGAGAGTGCTAAAGGACACCTTCATCATCCTCCCTGTGCCACAGCAAAAGTCACTCCTGGGTTCCTAGCTCATCATCAAAAGGGAAAAGCTCCATTTTATTGCTAACTGTAATATGTGCATTAAAAATTACCCGTGAGCTTCTTGGAGGGGAATGATACAAGGAACAGAGTGCAACATATGATATTACCTACAATGTTTGTGTCCTCTTTCAGAATGAGCTTGTACTCAGCTTCTTCCTCAACTGGTCCAAAAATACCTTGGCAGAACACTCATCATCTCTGACCTTAGGTATGTGGATTACCAGTCTTATTTCTTTTCTTAGAAATGATAATCCTTGATAGCTTTATGCAAAGGTGAGTCTAAAGTTTTTAGATGGTTTGGGGTTTTTAGGATATAAGGATACCAACAAATAATTCCTGATTTCTCAAGGTCTTTGAAAATGTATTACTGACGTCACCTGTAGATTTCTTTCTCAAATTCCTTTCAGCCTTGCTTCATTTCTTTTTGAATAAACGTGCTTATATGCAAAGCAAAAGTTCATTTACACAAACTGTGGCAAGTTTCTTGTTTTACAAAACAAAATATTCAGAGATTTTGGAGGAAAGGATGTGAGTCATGACAAAGCACAATATGTGCTTGCACAAGCGAAGAAAATCAGGGGTGACTTCTAAAGTAATTTTCACAATGAGTGGAGCAAGTAAATAACAGAACATTATGTTAATGCTTAGGCATACATTATTAATGACTGTGGTAATTCACTCCTAGCTAAATGAGATGCTGCACTGTTCCCTTAGCCTATCTAAATACTTAACCCATTTCCCTCTTCTGTCCAGCCCCTAATTTAATCTAATTTCTGACATTACAGCATTAAGAGCCAAAGCATAAACCATAAAAAGTAAACTCTGAATGTTTATTGTCTTCCTCTGCCTTAGTTCTGCACTGATAATAATCTTCTGTACTCAGTTTTTAGGCAAAATAAAACCTCATAAAGGAGTCTGCAGCTGCACTCTGCACCACAACAATTCAGCTGGTTGTTATGTGCTCCAAGTGATAGGATGGTTTCCAAGATCATCAGTTTTCCACATTTCAGAAAGGATTGTATCTCTGCATATTTAGTTTGCATGTCCATTAAGTTAATTTAATCCCTCTGCAGACAGAGGTTTCGTTATCTCTTTTGCTGGGACCAGTTTTTTTTAATCCATCAGAACAAAATAAATCCTATTCTGGCTTCTCAGCCTTTGGAAGATTCCCCCTGTGTGGAGTTTATTTGATTAGGGCATGCCATTATCATATTAAACCCATTATGACTACTGAAAATTACTAATGGTTGCTCTAACTTTTACAAAGGATCAGGGAGATAATGCAAAAATGTCCTAGGTACTAGGAACATGTAATCTGGGTCCATGGGCTGCATCTCTCTGTCTTTAAGCAAAGTTACAGATGTCAGATGGAGCTGAGGCACAAGGCAATTAAAGCCCCAGGATAATTTTGGTATGTCACTATTATTCAGCTGCCTAATTCTTACAGAGAATCTGGGTGTGAAAGTTATATGCAAAATCACGAACTGAATCTGTAATAAAATTGAGAAATAACTTGCAACGTCATAATTCCTACAGCAGTGACCTGAGCCAGTGTAGTCTGAAGGATGAGCTGCTACTGTCAAATTTTCTGGAAAAATCCCTTTGCCAGGATTTCTTCTTCTGGGAAGCTGAGAAGCCTTAGAGAAAAAGGAAAACAATATTATCTCATTTGCTTCTTCTGTGTTTTGCTGCTTTGGAATGTGGTTGGAGATTGTTTATCCAACATGTTAATTGTTTTGACTTAATGGCCAATCATGGTCAGGCTGTGTTGGTACTCTGGAAGCAGTCATGAGTTTTTAATTAGTATCTTGTTAAGCTTTCTGTATCCTTTCTCTATTCTTTAGTATAGTTTTAGTATAGCATTCTTTAATATAATATTGTAACATAAAATAATCAATTAGCCTTCTAAGAACATGGAGTCAGATTAATAATTTCCTTCCTTCCATGGGGGACCCCAAAAATACCACAGATGAGCCATCTATTTTTGTTGTCAGTGACAAAAAAATCAAGGACGAGAGTGAAGAAACAGAGTCAAGAATGTGTTTAGTGGGTGTTTGATGAGAGCTGTGTGTCAGGTAACCCAGTCTGTTCCATACTTTGTAGTTAGTGGTGGTGAGGGTCACAGCATGGCTGGGGAAGAGGAGTGGGTCTCTGGTCTCCAGCAGTGAGGTTACAGGGGAATTGGATTTTTTCCTGTTCAATTACTCTGCCTTTTAAAGTTTGGATGCTTCACTTCTAGACTTAGGACAAAACCTTTGTTTCACAAGTGTAAGCAAACAAAACCCAAACTACAAACAAAAGGAGCTCTCTTTGGCCTAGAAAATTGATCACTATCATTTACTGATAAACCAGCAGTGCCCATGAGGTCCAAACAATGAGTTTAGACCTGGTAAAAACAGGGAAAAAGAATCATGGGCTGGGTTGCTCTGGGTACTGCAGTGTTTGTGGTGGAAGAGCTGCCATGCATGTGCTGGTTGCCCACCTGAGAAATCTACGGAAACACGCATATTTCTGTTTTTATTTTCCTCTATTCTTCACCTCACCTTTGGAGTCAGGCTGCTGCCACGCCCAGAGAGCTCACTGAAATCTTTGTTCCATGGCATTCTGCACACTGGTGGCATCCAGAGGAGACACAGGTCCAGCCAAGGTGCCAGGTATCAAACAAGGAATTGCTGGGAGGAGCACAATGGCCCCAGAGGTTCTTGCTGGCTGAGGGTGCCCAGAAACCCTCTTGATTTTAGGTAAACCCTGCAGTAATGCCATAATCAGTCTAGGGAGGAATTAAATTCACTGAGCCTGCAGGTTGCCATGCATAAAAGCATGAATAAAAGCATAGATATTTTTTTCCCCACAAATTTAATTGCTTTCTGAGGTTATAGGGGTCTTAATATTTGTCTCTTTTGAAAAATAACTCACGTTTAATATGGGCTGTAGCTTTCCATGGGTCTGGTAGCTTCTCTCTCAAGCAAAAGAAATCATCTCTCTCTTGGTTAGGATCAATATGAAATAAGATTAATGCCCAATAAGATCAGGTTATGAATTTTGATCAAACCAGCATCTTTCTCTTACACTGCTATAATTTATAAATGTTGTAGGTAATTACACTTACTAAGGTAAAATAAAAATTAAAATTTATGAATTTGTACTCTGCTCCCAGCAATAGAGAGATTAGAAATCAGTGTTAAATTTACTTGACATGAATACTGGATCAGTATTCCCAGTGGGATGAATTCTGAATTATCCTGAACGTTGTCAGCGTTTCATTATACCAAGCTCGCTACAAGGCAGTGAGAACAGATATCAGGAATGATTTCACAATCAGACTTTTATAAAAAAAGGAAGGAAGAAAGAAAAACCTACCAAAAACATTTTAATATCAAACTTGTTTCTTTTTCTTGAGTTTGTATCTCCTGAAAATATGAATCATTCAGGCAGTTTTGGTTGTGCTCTGGGCTGTAACACTGCACAGCCCAGCCCCAGTTCTGGCATGTTTAATTAGTGCTCCCTGTGTTTGTATGAGCCTCTGGCCTTGAGGTGCAGCAGGGGAACAGGTTCTGTGTCCTTGTAAAGGGACATCCAGGGACATTGTAATATGGCATTCCCCTCCATGCAGAGCCACAGTCCTCATGAACACTCCCTGAGGAGAAAAAGGCTCTCATGCTCCTGTCCCGCAGTGTTTTGATCTTCTGAAGCTGCTCACTCTTGATGTAAAGCTTTTGCCACAAGTTGCCTTCCTGGTTTAGTCACATCCACCCATGAGCATCTCTGCCTGGCTTGGAGGACTGAAACCCTGAGCCAGTTGGTGTTTTTAGGGTTACCTGTGTGAAATCAGAGACTTAGGAGGCTGTAACCTGAATTCTACATTTCCATTTGCAAATTCAAGGCAAAAGGACTCACAGCTTAAGAAAAAAAAATGGTAAAGTGGCTTTGCATGAAAAAATAAAAAAAAGGAGGAATTGAAGTTTATAGGCTTCTTCTTAACCTGGAAAAGACTCAGCATTGTCTGGAGTCCCTCCCTGTTCCTATTTTCATAACAGAAGAAATGAAATAAGGCACAGTCTTGCCAAGTGATTTGTCAAGGTTCATAAGGGAGAATAACAAATGAAGAACTGCTACGTGGTCTTCTAAGTCCCAGCTTAGTGATTTCTTCCTGAGATTTCAATTTTTCAGGAGTCTTTCAGGCCCTTCTCTGGTTAGGATGTGATTAAAAATGTATTTCTGTAGTCTCTAAAGGGGAGTAATTGGAGATGGATTCATATTCTGAAATTCCACTCCAAGCATCATAAACTCAGTAGCATTGGTACAATTATATTATGGCAGTTGCATGTACACACTGTATTATTTCTACTTCATTTGAGCTCCCTTCCTTGGGATAAATGGCAATTACACTGCCTCTCTGGCTGTCAGAAGTACATGGCCCCACTGTCACTGTGTCTGCTGAGCAGTTATTTTAGGCTCTGTTTGCTCCAGAGGTTACACATTTGTTTTCTTCAGAAAAATACACCAAACATGGCTTGTCCATTATAACACCCCCTGTGCCTCCTCCTCTGCTGAGCAACACAGGAGAGGCTGAGCAGAAGGAATTGGATTTCTGGCTTGCACACCCTGATTGTGAGAGCTCTGGGGACATGTGGGGAGGAGAGGGCAAGAGTGAGACAGGAGTGCCCATGGTGCCCTGTGAAGAGGCTGGATGGAGTTAAAGAACAAAGCAGGGATTTATTCAAAGGATCTCCTCCATGGATGCACCTTGGGCAGCACCAGAGCCCAGCCAGGGCTGCACCCAAGATGAACCAAAACGGCCCCAAAATGCACAGCCGGGCACGGGCTCTGTCCCTGGGATCAGCTCTGCTCCATTTGCACCTTGCAGTTCATTGTCCCATTCCAGCTTTAGCCCTGCAGTCCCACCCTGCTTGTTTTTCTCTCTCCAGCCCACGGAGTTTGTGCTTCTGGGCTGTGATTTGGGTCATTTGTCCTTGGTGCCCAGCTGGAGCAGGAATTGTTTTGTGTCCCTGCTCTGTGCTCAGAGCTCAGCAGCACTGAATGTGAAGCTCAGACCCACACACTAAAGCAGCACAGAATCTGAAAAATATAAAAGCTAAACCTGAGGCATCAGCCAGGTCTCTGCTGAGGTTGAAAGGGACACAAGGGTCCCTCCTGCTACCCAGGTAGCTTATACTCCCAAAAGCCTCCTGTGGCAGTGTGTGACTGAGTGATGGCTGTTCTCACATTCCCATCATCCTTTCCCACTGCCTCTGCTCCTCACGAGATGTGTTTCTATTTAAAGAATTAATCACCGCTCTATTGTCTTGTCTCATGTTGTTATCTCACCCTGCAGTGGCTTCAGGGCTGGAGTGTCAGTGGCAGATCCCAAGGTGCAGGAAGGAGAGCAGGATTTCTCTGGCTGAGGTCTCCAGCTCAGCTCTAAAGGGGAGGTGGGACAGCAGAGCCTAGCTCCTGAGACATCCTCATTGTATTGTAAGCTTAGCAGGATTGAGTTCTTGCTTCTTCAGTTAAATTAGTGGGTGTAATACAGCTTTGGTCTAATTAAATGTAGCCCTTTTTGGCTGAGTAAAACCAGACAACCTCACCCAGGCTGTCTTTGGTGACCAGGTGGTGAAAAATGGCTCTTCAGCCCCTGCTCAGGTGAAACACTGCAAAAATAAGGAGGTCAGACAGATATTGAGGAGAGGTTGTTCTCACCATTAGCTGATTTGCAGTGGTAAAAGGCATCTTTCCTCTGCTGTGCCTCCCTGCTGTCTCTGCAGGGCAGGTAAAGCACATTACTTTACTTCCCCAGCTTCAAGGACACACCTTTTGGCAGTGCAGACAGCTGGCTCGGTGCCTCCAGCTGAAAAGTGGAACAGGATTTGCTTAGTCATTTCTTCCACAATATGAGACTGATTCTTCTTGCTTGGAAAATGAAAAATGCCCTTTTTTCAGTGGGAATTACATCAGACTCCTAAAGTGCATCTTAGTAGAAAAATCTATGGAAGCAATGGGTTGCATGAAAACCAGCCTGGAACACGTAAAGTACAGAATGAGGAAGGGAGAATTTATACTTAATGTTGTTTCTCTAACTTGGTTTGGAACTGGTCAGGAAGCTTGCTCTTTTTTTCCTTTTTTTCCTTCTTTCTCTTGGGAACTGGGGGAAAAAGAAATTACAGTGTTTTTAAGCAAACAGAACTGCAACAATAGTGAATAGTGTCATCAGTGACTGCCAAAAAAACTGCCCCAATTATTTGTCACTCAAGCATAAATTTCCCACTGAATTTCAGATTGATGGCAATTAGTAAACAGAAAATCTCACTGGCAGTTACCAAACAGGAAAGAAAAAGAGCACTGCGTGTCAGACCACTTTCTTCCATCACACTCCTTATCCATGTTTTCTAAATTCATCCCTGATTTAAGCCCACAGCAGGTTTTTATATGTTGGCTAACGTGTACTTCAATGTTTTACAGATATATTTCCTGTAAGCTGCTAACTAAAAATCAAATCTGGCCTTTTTTAGGTCCTCAGTCAGCTGGTGAGAAGCCTGGAGTACAACTGGTCATGTCCTATGAAAACACCTGCCTGACAATAATGCTGAAACACATGAGGAACCTCGTGAGTATTTTTACCAGAATGTGTAACCAGTAAGTCCTTGCATTTGCAGAGCACTGTGAAAACATTAATCTTCAAGCAGCCTTTCTGGGATAACTAATTTCAGCTCAAAGCAATGATAGTGCTGTTCTGTCACGATCTAACAATTGGGTTTTATCTTTGAGCTCACTCAGTATGGTTGCAGGTGTGAGACAGATAGAGGAGCTGGGTTTCCTTAATGGCTGGTAATGGCCTTTTCCAAGAGAACCAATTTTGATTCTGTTTTGGCTCTCTAAGCTGGCACATTTTGATAGCAGTCACACATAAGGCACGGTGCAGCAGCAGCAGGACTTTTTGCAGCATGTCAGCCTGGCACTGGGGATTGATTATCCAAACATTTCCTTCCAGTCCAGGCTGGCTGTCTGTGAGGAGGGAAGAGCTGAGCAGAGCTGTGTTTGAAGGAGCAGTGTCATTTGGAGGCACGATGCTCAGCTTTGTAGCACTGTCAGGAGGCTGGGAGGTAAATGTTGAGGGTTCCTGGAGCCGGGCTGCAGCAGGGGAAGCTGGCAGGGCTCCTGCAGCACAAGGCAGGTGGAATTGGCTGCTGAGGGCAGCTTCAGAGGTGGAGCTGGGGCTGTGTGTGAAGTGTGATCTCTCACTGGGGAGTGTGGGGGTGCTCCATCATTAATTCCCTGCCTGGATGTGCCCTTGGATTCCCGTGGCTCATGTCTCAAGCAATGGCTGTGGCAAGGGAGCCCTTATTTGTCTGGCTATTATTGGCTGTTGTGGGCTCTCAGTGCACACCCTGTGCCACCTCCATCCCAAACTGGGATGCAATCCCTTTTCCTCAGTGGGGCCAAGCTGAGGGGCTTGAGTGAGCACCAGCCAGCAATAAGATGAGGCTGATGGTTTAATTAGCGGTATGAGGCACACGAGGCTTACACAGCTCTGACTGTTCTCTGCTGGCCACCCTGGCTTCTCATTTGCAATTCAAGCATCTCCATTCTGGTCTATAACATTCAATACATCTCTGTCCTGAGATTTTTTTTCTATGTCCTGTGTGCCACTTTGACAGGTGAGATCAGCCTCTGCTGACAGGTCCAATTTATACAAACTTTATCTTCAGGATGTAGCAAAAGACCTTCTTTATTTTTTTTTCTGTTGAGCTTTTTAAATCTAAGTGACTTTGATAAGCTTCTCATAAAGTTCTAATTGGTGGGAGGGGCATATATAAGTGATTGCCATTCTGATGATATCCTTGGGACTTCAAGCAGGTGATGTGGAGATGCACACAAACAATTTGCAGGTGTTGGAATTAGTCTTCCTTTCTCCTTGCTTCCATCACTCTAAGTGTGTAGGCTCCTAACTGTGTTCTTAGGCAGTACCAGCCATTTAATTAAATTAAATTACAGCGCAGATAGCTCTGTAGTGCAAACATAAAATCCAGGGCTCAGTTCACTTCATTATGGAAAAGGATAGTACAACTTGAAGTTACTGTGTTTCTTTGGAAATAGGTAATTTAAGTCAGGTAATTTAAATGAAACCCATTTTAGTGGGTTTGAAGAGAAGTGGTAGGAGTCCTGTTCAGCAAGGCTAACAATGATTCATGACTCCAGAATAAGGTCATTGATATAGCAGCCAAACTTAGGCAATCATGGTTTTAAATTCTGGGCTTCCAATTCCTTCCTTCCACCTGGCCATCCATCCCTTGTCATCTGATCTGAAATATGAAATTGTGCTTCAGGGTCCTGTGATACTGCACTGCCTTCAGACCAGGAACTTCTAATAGGAAGGTTCTTTATCCCATTAGTGATCTTCTCAGCTTCCCAGCCTTATAAATCAATCTTTCTAATGTGCTCTCTTTTCTTTTTCCTTCTCTTTCCTCTTTTCCTCTTCTTTTTTTTTTTTTTTTTTTTTTTTGGTTGAGCTGAACAGGGATTTTAAAAGTATGCCAAGATCATATCTTATTCAAGACATGTTAAAGCTATTTCAGGTATAGTCAGTCTTTTGCAGAGTCTCACTAATTATATTTTAGTGGTTCATCTGTGCAGAGATTACTTTGCTATCTTGTTTTATTTCATAATTTATAGTAAATAATTTTTGTTCTGCTCTTCCCTATTTAATTTATCTCTTTAAAGAGATTTTATGATGTGTTCAGATGCGAAAATAATTGTAGTGGGCCAAATTAATCCCAAATGGAGCTTCACAGAACTGACAGGAATTGTGATAGAGACTTTTGATCCATGGAAATAAATTTGATTTAGTGTTTGTGTGAGTTTACTTCTAGGAGTTTTAATAGGAGACCTAGATCCTGCTGTGCAAATCCTATATTGATATACAATGCACAAGAGGCTCCCTAAGGAGCTGGTATTTTTATAGCCACTCTCAGGTGTCACACAGGTTCTTTAGAGGAGGAAGCCAGAGGACTGCAGTGCCATAACTTTGCAGGAATTTCTCCTGAAGGAAATTTGCCCATTCACGTGGGGTGTGATGGAGGAAAAATGCAGCAGCAGTGGAGAGAGCCCTGGTGTGAGGACTGGTTAATGTGGGTGCCTGCATGGGCCCCTGGGATCTGAGGCATCCACAGAGCCAGATTTGCTGCAGATGCACAACTCTCATCTCTGATACAGCTTCAGAGTGTCCTCTGCCTCCCCACTGCAACATTTCAGTCATGGGTAAAACAAGCCAGTCCTGCTTGAAGAAAACTCTATCAAAATTTCTGCAGAGACAAAGAGCAGAGAGCAGCCTTATGGATTTTGTGCCTGGAAAGGGCCATTAATCTAATCTAACCTTCTGCGAAGAAAAAGCTGCGTTTTTTTACCAAGGAAAAACTTGCAGCCAAGGAAACTGTTTGAACACAGAGATGTTAAGGCTGGTTGGCAATGTTTGCCTACAGTTTTAAGGCTGTGGGTGCACAATGAAGACAAGTTCTGTTAAACAGATATTTATAAGGTACTAAAAATGTTTCAGTCTCAATATTTGCCTCAGGAATTCAGTTTCATTTGAATCCTGAGATTCTGTAAGTCAGGTGGCTCAGAATCCTGAGATTCTGTAAGCTCACTGCTTCTACTTAGGATTTGAATGGCATCACCATGATTGCTGAGGCAAATAACTTTAAATTCAGTTTTCAAATATACAAAAGCCATGATGCCAAAAAATGCAATTTTCCAATCTATTACATAACCTGAAGTCGGCTTATTTGGGCATTGCTCCTCTCAAGTGCAGACAGTGCCACACTGGGCACTTTCTGGACTACACTCAATATTGCCTTAATAAAGTGAGGCTGGGGGAGAGGCAAACATTTGTGTAGGGGTGAAAACCTTGGAGGCCTGGAGAGTTTGCCTCTGGAGTCAGGGAGGATGTGGCAGGTGGAGGGGTGAGACAGGGCAGGCTTATTCCATCAAGACAATAGCACAGTACCTGGCAAAGTGCATTAAGTGGTCTCAGGAGCGATATAAAGGAGCCCCAGGGGAGGTTTGCTTTGGCCTCTGAAAGGATTTGTTACCTTAGGACAAGAATAGTGCAATTGTGGCCGCACAATACCCAGCCAAAGAGCAGCAGGCAGGAACAGGAGCACAGGGGGAATGCTGCTCTACCCCACAAATGTAGGCTTGTGCAAATGTGGAGATGGATTTATTGAAATACATGTAGATTTTGAGCTTGTAGCGTTCAAGTGCAGTTCTGTTCCCTTTTATTAACCAGCCCAGAGAATGGGAGGTATCCAGAGCCCACCAGGTCTCACACAGGGCTGGCTGTGGGCTGGTTTAGTTCCACACAGCCAGAAACAGCCAGGCTACCTAATGGTGGGCTTGCCCACTCCTCAAAAAAAACCCAGAGGAAGCAGGAACAGCCACTGCTGACACCCAAAAAAGGTTTCTAACACATCTCCTTGCCTGCTTCATGGAGAAGCAAAGGGAGCAGTGGCTCAGCACTGGCTCAGGAGGAAGCCTGCTTTTGCCACTGATTTCATTGCCATGGCTTCAGGCGTGCCCTGTTTTCCTAGATAAGCAGCTAAACTTCCAATCCTCTCTGCTAAACATTTTTTGCCCATTACTTCTCGTGGACAGAGTAACTCCTCAGGGGTAGAGGGGAGGAGAAACAAAGCCAAGTCATCCTGAATCTCCTGCCAGTAAATGGAAAATGTTACTAGAATTCAGGAAAGCGTGCGTGGGCGATGAATTCAGAACCAATTTTACGGGGGAAAAATTTGCTGGAAGAAAAAATAAACTCCTACAGTTCTTTGCAAAAGTACTTCCAGCTTTCCTTTTATAAAAGCTCTGAAGCTGTCATGTAGCACTCCTGGTGATTAATGATTCTGGGATAGCTGATATGTGGGTGACGAATTAGCAATCAGCTTTAGGCTTACACAGACATCCAGCCTCTTTCCACTGTGTGTACAAATTGCTTCCAAAAATGTTTGTGAGATGCAGTGGTTGAAATGTTTTGGGGAAAAAAGGTGGGAGCCAGTTGTTGGAGTCATGAATGCTGAGAATTTTAGATTTTCTGTGCTGACCCTGATTCCCAGAAGAGCACTGCATTTGGTCTGAGGCTGTGAAGAAGCTTCCAAAATTGATTGATAGCACTGGGATTATGGGTGTGTGGTCGGTTAGAAGTGTGTGATATCACAGGGTGGGAAACTTAGAGTTTGAGGTTTTAGAATATAGTAATATATATGAAGCAAGATGGAGGTTTTAGGGTGGAGACAAGTTGTTCTTTACCTTCTTCTTCACCCTTTTTTTCATGGCTTTGGGCAGTGTTTTGTAACTGGACAGAAAAGTCCATAGTGCAGGCTTTGAGTAATTAGTTATTGGGCTAAAAGAGAAAATAATTTAGGTGCCATTTCTTAATTGGATAGTTTAGCCTTAAAAGACCTTGTAACAAGAGATTGTTGGCCATTTTGTGCCTTGCTAATGAAAGGCTGCAGAACTCCCTGCTGTAAGACTGTAAAATTGATAAGAAATAACAAACACCTGAGCCTTAATGCAAACCATTGTCTCAAGTGCCTTCAATCCTGACCTCGAGAGAGTCAGGAAAAGAAGCCAAAAACCAAAAGGCTGCCAAAAAAGCAGCCAATCTTTGCCAAATCCAAAGGGATGAGGTCCAAGCCTGCAGCAGAGGGCTGTAGGGATGTTCCCACCTCCAGCACAGGTGGATGCTCTGCTGCCTTTGCTGGGTTTTCTCTCAGCTTGAGCTGGGGAAGGGTCGGGGATCTTTGTTCAGTCTTAGTTGGTTCCCATCATTCCTCTCACTAACTTTTACACTTTATGGCTATCATTATATAGATTTAAATGGAAAATATTTACTGCCTGCCAGTAACACAGTACCTGGCAGTGCCTGGCAGTGGAATAAAAGGCCGCATTATCCTTTCAGAATATTGTGAATGTCTACTGCTTTCCTTACTGCAGCCAACAGGGATTGGAATGGAGGTGCACAGGTAGGCAAGGCAGGGATGGAAAACAAGTGGAACAAAAATGACTTTGAGCTGAACAAAGTTATCCAAAGAGTGTCAGTGACAGAATTAAATCAGCAGCTTGGCTGATGGAGGGAGGTAACATTCAGATGAAGTTCTCCTTAGTCTGGCACAGGAAAACAAAATAAAAAGCCATGGGAAGAAAGCTCTTGTGCTAACTTTAGCTTATAAAGAATTTGGATGTAATTTTATATTCATATAAAATTATTTTAAAGTGGAAGGAAACTAGCACAGATAAGCTATGTTCTCCTTGAGACTGAAAATTAGCTGAACACCTCCAAACAAAGGGTACTACAACTCAGCAGTACTTTAAATTGGAAAGAGATGAGGTCTGTTCTTGTGGCACAGGGATTACTGTTGGATTCAAACATATTTGTTTTGAAAGGTGTTTGACAAATATGTTGTACAGAAAGTTCTGTTATTATTTCTTGTTAAACCCTTTAATCTGTCACAGTCACAGTACTGCCTCAGCTCTAAATTCTAACTGCTCATTTTTAAGTAATTCCCTACATAGTTGATATGTGTTGAATAAGGGAAAAAAATCAAAAACAAAACAACAGTGAGTTCTGTTTAATATTATCAGTGATCTGGGAGATGAAGGTGAACAAAAATTCGATTTGCCACTGGTTGCAAATGAAGAAAACATTAAAAATAATAGTGCAGACAGAGCAAGATCAAGAGAATAAAAGTAATTTCCAGAACCCTACAACCAGCTTGGACAAATGAAAAATATTTCCTCGGGGAGGGAGAGATCTATATCCCACAGTAATGTGAAGATAAAACAAGGCCACAGTGAGACATGAGGCTGCTACAAGAGATGCCAATGAGAAAGGCCAGATCCTGGTGTCATCGGGCAGAAATGAAGCAGTTCATCTTTATAAGGGTTTGAGAGTAAACTGTTTCTCTCAGGATGTTTTTTTTTAACTAGAATACAGGTTCAAAGAACAGCTCTCAGTAGGGCTACTGGGCAGTGATTGATTCTTCAGGGGTGATTTATTGTTACTAAAACTTAGTTAAGAACAGACTAACAAGGACACGAGTCAATTGTGCAAATATTTAAGGGAGAAGACAGGAAGGTTCAGGAGGAATTATTTAGAACATTGAGCAGGAGCATAAGTAGAAGTAATGAGAGCTAATTAAGGAGCAGAAATTGCAAGCCTCATATAATGAAATGCTTTCTTACACAGGGAGATGGCATGCTGCAGAATAATTGAAAGAAAAGTGCAGGGAGATTGTACAGTTGGAGAAATTAAAGATAGGCATATACAGACTTTAGTAACTAATTAAGAAATTGAGAAGAAAAACAGTGCAGAATGAAGGCACGGATCACAATCTCACTGTTTCTTTACATATTTTATATTCACTTACTCTCTGGGCCCAGGCAAGGAGAGAAAAGAATTTGTATGTGGCAAAAAGATAGGAACAGAACAATAGCCTTTGCTTGTGTTTCTTTTCTCAAAGGCTAATTTCCTTTCATGCCCTCTAACAGGCAGCAGTGCTCTTAATCCTGACTGATTTCAAAAGGAAAGTGAAATGGGGATTTGTCTTTAGCATTTGTTCTCCTTTGTACTTTATTCAAAAGAAGAAATTCTGGGATCTATGTTTCTAAGGGTCAAAACAAGATCATTCTTATCTCAGCCAGTGTCACAGACTCTGTGACTGAATATTCATCTGAAAATTAAGTGTTCCAAGCACAGCAGTAATACAGGGTTGAAAGCAATGGAATTGCTATATGGGCTTGGTGGTAATTCTGAGATAAAAGGTTCAGAGACTTGTTCATGAAATCTGCTCTCTGCATTGTACACCCTACACCAACATTGCTTATCCACAGGATAATACAGTTTTAAAGCATACCTGACCTTTGATTTCTCTCATCCATTAAAAAAAAAAAAAAACCAACAAAAAAAACAATGGAGTTAATTGTCTTAAAATAGTCATGCAACATGCAGTTCAGAAATCTAGAACATGCTACTTTTTCTTTCAGAAAAAAAACAACTTCTGTGTGATTCTCTCTCAGATTTTTTACTGGGAGTTGTACATTTATTCCGTACATTCCCACTTCTGCTTTATATTCTGTTTTTAAGCCTTGGTAACTTTTTTATGCCCACATGGAGCACACAGCAATGGAGTCCCAAATATCAGTGAAGGGTCAGAAGTTTGTCAGACTCAGGAGCTGGAGTTGAGCTCTGAGTGAGTTGGGTACAGCCACAACCCATTCTGTGATGTCTTTTTCTCTGTTGCTTGTTCAGAAACGGAAATAAGCACATGCAAAGTTGTGCCATTTCTTGCTGAAGTGAAATTCTAGTCCTACTTGCCTGCTGTCAATGGTCTCTACAAGGCAGGATCCTGTTTTATGATAGTTACAAAGTGTGGTTGTGCAGATTCTTCCCCATTTCATTTGGGATTGTGTCTGTCCTTATCTCCTTCAGATCATCAGGACAATGAAATATTTTTTTTTCAATGGGGCATCATAGATAAATCTCAGTGTATTTCTTCAGCTTTCTGGTTTCAGAGCTCTATAGAAATAAAGGCTTGGGAGAGAAACCTGTGTGACCTTAAGGGTATCCTCACTTTCATTTTATTTATTTCATTTAAGCAGAGATAGATGGGCTTTCCTCTTAAATGACTGAAGCAGATCAGAAATATTTTCATAATTCTTAGAAAGCCCTGTGTCTTTTGGGATCCAATCTTTTTTCCAGAGCTGTCTCCTTAAATTAAAAAAATCACCAATTAATTTTTAAAAACTATTTAACAAATAATTCCTGTTAATTTTGAAAGTTGCACTCTCTGTGCCTTGGGATCAGTTTGAAACTGAGATGTTTGCCTGTGTGATGTGCTGGAATCACATTTCCATCTCATTGTGATGGATCAGCTGCCTGCTCAGGCTGGTTTGAATCCCATTAATTATCTTGCCTGACCTGATCATTCCAGAATGGACCATTTCCCCCCAGTTTCCATCTCCATACACACCTTTTGTCACTGCTGGTGGCACGAGCAGCAGGCTCCATCTCAGCTGGGGCCAGGCACCAACGTGGGGGCAATTTCACCGAGCCAGACCAGATGCCCACAGTGTGACAGAGTGAATCTCTTGCTGGTCTCACTCCCTGACAGGGTTATTTTTTTCCCATTTGACAGCCAGGAGACCTTGGAAAGGGTTGGTTGTTGGTTCACTCTGTAGAAATGCTGTGTCTCAGGACAGCTCTAACCCCATTTTTCCAGCCCAGCTGTCCCCTCAGGAATGCTGCAGAGCCAGCTGTTCCAGCCAGGCTGCTCCAGTCCTGCCCACTCTGCTGCAGGCAGGTTGATGAGGATGCTGAGGGTGTTGGACATAAGCTATATTTGGATATTCACATCAATAATGTGGATAGAGCATCTTTGCGTTTTTAGCATGGGAAATGACAAAGCCATCTGAAGGCTCGCTCCACGGACACCGTCAGCTTTCCAAAAGGTAGAAAATGCCTGCTTGAAAAAAAAAATATGCTTTCCAGAATTTCCCTGACAGCAAAATATTTTTATTGGCCTGCATTAACTTGAGATAAATGCAATTTCTTCTTTGCTTGCCTTGCCACTGATCTCCACAGCAGCAATGTTTTGTCTTTATGTACCTATCCAGATAACCCAAAAAAACTGGGATCAGAAAATGTAATAAAATAAAACTGCAAACAGTTCACTATTTTCAAATTTTAGATGAAAAAGGTGATTGTTTGGGGAAAAAAATACCATATTTGTGCAATCACTTTTGACAAGTTTCCTTTCTCTTTTGTCTTGCCAATAGCAGAGAGTGCAGGGTGCACCACAGTGGTGGAGTGGAATATCTTCTTCTGTAATTATTATTTAATTACTGCAAATGGGATTTTATTTTTCATTTTCTTCAAAGCAATTTGGGGGTATTTTGTGAGAGGGAAATGAAAAGCTCAGTAGCAGGGTAGAATAGAGGTGTTCATGCTTTGGGATCTGCAGAGCTCAAAGGAAGAACAAGGAAAGTCTTGGATACCACTTCAGGATTTGGGAAGCTGTTGGAATTCTAGATGCTGAGAATTTCAGACTTTCTGTGCATACAGTCTCTGCCTCCCAAGAGAGCACCGAATTTGACCTGAGGCCATGAAAAAAGCTTTCAAAATTAATTAATAGCACTGAAATTACAAGTTTGTAGTTGATTAGAAGTATATCATATCACAAAGTAGAAAACTTAGAGTTTGGGGGTTTAGAAAATAGTAATATATATGTGAAGCCAGATGAAAGTTTTAAAACAGAGACTAGTTCTTATTCTTTACCTTCTTCTTCATAAGTTTAAGTAATATCTTGTAATTAGGCAGAAAAGTCAATATTGCAGACTTTGAGTAATTAGTTATAAAGTGAAAATAATTTAAGTATAATTTTTTAATTAGACAGTTTAACCTTAAAAGATCTTGTAACAAAAAATAGTTACCCGTTTTGTGCCCTATTAGTGCAATACTACAGGTAGCAACAGCACAACCACCCATTCACCCAGCAATCCCCTTTTCCCTGAAGTGTACATATCATTAATCTGCCTTTGAAGGAGCCTCTTGCTTTGTGATACTAATTTCTCAGCTCTTTAAGCTCAGAAGTAGCCCGGAGGATGTTCTCTTTTTCCTGAGGCAGAGCTGTTTGCTAATTAAGCTGCAGCTCTGGAGGGCAGGGTTGAGCCTTCCTCTGCTGAGTGGCACAGGGGCTTGGGGGCAGTGGAAAACACCAGCACTGGTGGCTCCTCCAGCTCCTCACTGGCTTTAATTTAGGCCAGAGGCAGCCAGGAATTTACAGAGGTTACCCCAGTGCAAGGATGATTTCTTCTGTGGATTTTTTCCTAATCCTCCTTTATTGGATAATAATCAAATCCACCTAATGTCTACACATGATATGTAGACGTTTTGTCTTGTTGAAGGTTTTTCCTAACCACTTACCATAGTGGTTTGCTTTTCAAACGTGTATGGATGTCTTGATATCAACGATTATGGAATATTTTGTAGTCCTTTCTTTACTATGTAAATAAATTCTCACAGCAGTGTATGTAAGAGAAGAACATAAGGATGGTAAAGGATAGGAAGACTAAGAGAAATAATGGACAACATGAATTATTTTTATTTGAGGGCAGGAGCTGAAATTGGAGACTTTCTAATGCCTGGATATCTATTTTATTTATTTTATTTAATTTTACTTTTTTTTTTTTTTTTTTTCCTTTGAAGAAAAGGAAGAAACTCAGATTGAAAAATGTCAAGGAAATTAATTTTTGGGGGGGGAATAAAAGTAGTTATTCATAGAGGAGGAAATATATCATTAGTTAATATAAGTTAGTTGATCATTAGTTTTTACTGTCAAGATTGTTGAAAATGAAAAATGGGAAAAAGAGAACAGCAGCTGGAACTATCAAATGTTCAGGAGCCATCAGTCTGTTCCTCTCTAGGACAAAAGGTGATCTGCATGTCTAGCACTAACAGAAACTGATGACATGATTTAAATTTGAGGTAAAAGTCACCTAAAAAGAAAATTTTATGTCACTTAGAAAGTGAGTTTTAAAAAAGTTTTACAATAAATTATCCTTAAAATGAGTACTTTAAAAATCATATGAGAATAGATCAATATTCACATCGGATGCTAAATCACTGAATAGTTGAATATATGACAAATTTTGCAGTAGTTATGCCTATAGTAATGCTAAAAACGAATCCTTGTGTGAGGAGAGTTGTAGATCATTAATAATGATCAGGGGGAAAAAGTCATTAGGATAATACATTCTTGTGGAAAAATTAATTGAATTTCATCCATTATTTCCCAGCCACAGCTACTATATTTAAAATTAAATTATAGAGGATGTAACACACCTCTGTGGGTTTCTGTAAACAAATACCAACTTGTTTTGGAAAACAAAACTGGAGTGGAAAATTTAACACAGTTATAACAGATCTAGGCTGTGTATGTTAGGTTTTCAGTATTGAATTAGAGGTATGGAAAAAGTAAACTCAGAGTTTTACTTTCTCTCCTTCATTCTGCCTGACTTTAGAAGAAAATAACATTTCCAGAGTAAAATCCTTTTTTAACAGAAATACAAGCAATAGTAACTGAGCTCTTTTAGAAACATCTGTCATTATCAAGGTCAACTAGGCTGCTCATTCTCTGAGAAAATAGTTCAATCATCACTTGGTTGTACTTGAAGAAAGAAAATACATTCAGTTTCTAAATTCAATTTGAAACAACTTCTAAATTCAGATTTTTTATTGGCAGATTAAAATCACTGGGGAATTTTGTGGGCTTTTTGTCCCTAAGCATACCAAGAGAACCTATGGCATTTTTGTTGGGAGCTTGGTTTTATACCTTTACAGCCTGACAGATTTTTATAGCTTGGATTTATTTGCAAGCAAACACAATAAAAGATTTAAGACAGTAATTTAAATTGGGAGTAACTTCTTCTGAAGAAAGTAAAAATCCTTTATTTTTGGGTTAATAAAATGACTACAGAATTAAACACAAATAGAACTCGATTTAAAACTTTAAGCTTTTTCTGTTTGCTTGATCACAAGTGCATTCAAGCTATAAAGGTTTTGCAGAGTAAAGTGCAAAATGGCTTTCCCAAGGTACCCTTTGATTTTATTTTTTTTTCCCCTGGCCTGGACTATGGACAGAAATAAGTCAGTTTTTTAAATCCTTCAATAATAAAAAAGAGGGGGTTTGCTGGATTTCAGAGCTACTTATGAACCTGCTAGAAATCTTCCTCTGTTTCTATAATGAGCTCACCAGAGCAAGTCCTCTTTGGTGCAAAGAGAGAAATTCCACCTGAACATGGGGAAGAATTTCCTTCCTGTGTGGGTGACCACATGGAACAGATTGCCCAGAGAGGGTGTGGAGAATCCCTCCTGGAGATGTTCCAGAACCATCTGGACTCAATCCTGTGCCCTGTGCTCTGGGATGACCCTGCCTGGCCAGGGAGATGGGGCCAGATGATCTCTGTGGGTCCCATCTGGGATTCTGTGCTTTTGGTCAGGTGTTCCTCATGTTTACCTAAATTTATAAACAACCCAGTGCAGTCTGAGTTAGAAGTGATCACTAAATGTGATACTGTAGTATGACAGAAGTCATAATCCTTAGTGAGAAAAATATTTATTATGTTTTCTCCATTTTTCATGATGTTTCTCTCCATTTTTCCTTTATTGACCATTCTTGTATAGTTCAGTGCTCAACTCAGAAACCCCAGAAAAGGATTAGTTTGCCCAAAACTTGGGGGGTTTTTTGCCTGCTATTTCAGTTTGCCTTAAAACTGTTTACTTCAAATTCCACCTACTTATGATTTTAAAAGAGATTTTTGCCATGTTAATGCCAGTCTTGTTTTGCACTATTGCAGTCAAACTGCCACTGTCACTCCTTGCTCCTGCTAGGAAGTGTTTATCAAAGTACAACTCTTTCCACTGCAAGTCTTGCCTCAAGAAATCCTGTGGTTAAGTAGGCTCTTCACAAGAAAAAAATTCAGCTCTTGTGCCAATCAAAAGAGAAACCAGCAAAAACTCATCATATGAGCTCCCCATACTCTGCTCTTGTAAGGCTGGGGCTGGTTTAAAACTGCTCTTAATGTGGAGTTTTGAATGATTAGGGCATGGTGGGACAGAGTCTTTAGCAGCTGGAGCCCTTCATTCGATGGATTGTGTGTGTCAGGAGGCAGGGGAGGGCAGCTGACGAGTGCAGCACCTGATCTGGCTGGGAGAGTGCTCAGCTGAAGCTTTTCTGATTGTTTGATGGCATAACAGTGCCACTGCAGATGGAGAATTGGGACAGCAGTGGGGTTTGGAGTGGCCTGTTTGCCTTTCCTCAGCACGGGAAGAGGAGGGGGGAAAATGTCACCTGTAAAGTTGGGGAGAAAAAAACAACAATCAGAACTACGATGTGTACTTGGAATTCAAGTGGCTGCACATCAAATTGCCTCTAACAGTCTGACTGCTGATTGCCACTATTCATGAAAAGTGCCTTTATTTCAGCTCTGAAGTATCCCAGAGCAGCAGCTCTCCCCTTGAGTTTCCCCATCTGAATCCCTGAAATGTTCTCTTTTAATTTCCTCTCTTGACCCTCTCCTCCCCCTCACCTCTTTCAACACCTATTTATCTACATTCAGAGGGATAGTGGGGAAGTATTTTTCAGTCCATCTCATACACCCAAAACACTGCTGCAAAGTGCCTTCCTTAAATTTTGGGAGGAATCAGCTGACAGGGGAAGGTTAGTTGGCTGAAGGCAGGGTAACATGACAAAGCTCAAAGCATAGTGACAATTTTATGTGACTTCTTTTCAGTTAATCACATCTGGACACCCAGGTCCTGTTAAACCAAGTTACCTTTGGAGCCTGTCACCTCAGCCTGGTTCCATTCTTTGTCTGAAACAACTAAAACCAGTTGACCTTCAAGTTACACTGATGTTTACCTATTAATTGAGAAATTAAGAACTTGATTGCACTCAGGTATAATCCTCATTGCTTGGACTGGTACTTCAGGCTGCATTTCATTCTCCCTCCTGATTTTTTAGAGATGCTCAGTTTACTGTTACTTGTAATCCTCAATTGAAGTTTTACCACAGTGCTAGATCAACAGAGATGGGCTTTCAAGTGGACAGTGTAAATTGTAAATAAATCCTGCAATAATGATGTGGCAACCCATCCTAGGAAAATAGCCTTTCATTCCATTGCCCTTTAATGTCTCTCTTTTGTTGGCCATTGAATCCCATCCAGCTCAATCCCATGGGTATTTTAAATCAGATGTGCTTTGTGGAACGTAGCAGTAGGAATATTAATCACTCCCATAGTGCTGACAATCTGTAATGGTTTGAGTGGGGCATCCTTTGATGCTGTGTGGTGTTAATGATAGCAATAATGAGCTTTGCAGTTGACCACATCATTTGCCTTGAAGGATCATTTCAGATAACAAAAACCAGAGGTTTGTTGTGCAAGAGCTAGTTGTTCACGCACACAAGCACCATTTTCCATCCCAATAGAGAAGTTATTTATTGCTAGGAGACAGCAGTTTCTTCCATCCCAGGGATATGTTGCTGATAATGCTGTAGAAAGCCCCATATTTCCAGACACATATTGTGAGTAATCAAAATTTGAGAAATTACTTCATTCTGAGCCAGGTGTAAAATTACAATGGGAGATATAAATGCAAGTGCCTGTATAATCCTCTGGGTTCATTGGTTCCAAATGTTTAAGTTCTCTTCTTTATGCCTGTATTCTTATTTGCATCTGTCACTGGATTGCCTGGGAGCTGACAGGTAAACTTCCTGTCTAAAATGCTGATTATTTATGTGATTAAAATTACTGATATTTTGATACACCCCATTTTGTGCTTTCTGACTGTATACTGTGTAACCAACACAAGGGTTTGTACTTAATTATGAATCAAGGATTAAGTGTCAGGTGCTGGCAGCATGCCTCCTCTACATTTTTCATTTTTATGTTTCTTGTGTGTTCTTTCAAAGCCTCAAGTAATGCAATGTGTTTTCTGAGTAATTGTAAAGCTGCTTTAGGAATAACTTTAGAGCTCCTCAGAAGTTATCAAAAATTCTCCACCCGCCATCCCTGGCTGATGACTGAGCCTGGTTAATAGATTGCCTCTGATCTGGAGTTGCTACCATATAAGATGGAATATCTGGAATATCATTCAGTAACCTGAACTGGAAAATTAAAGAGAGATTGCAGCTGTGTGATGGGCGAGATGGGAAAGGCTGTAACAAGAATCCTGTCCTGCCCATATTGCTGCAGGAAATGCTCCTGGCTCCTCTATAGTAATATGTTTTACAAAACACCCTTAGAAACAATTGGTTGTCCCCATATCAGCACTGATACTTAGGGGTTAAAATCAATAGGAGCTTACTGTTTAATCCAGTTTCTGTACCTTGCTTTGGAAAGTGGAAGGGCTGGACTTTGTATCAGATTAAGATGAGTTAGGGTAGATTGAGGCTTAAGGGTTTTTCCATCAGAATGTAAATATTAAAGATAGACAATTTTAATTTTCTCTCTTGACCCTCTCTTTGTATTATTTAATTTTTATTTTCCTGATTCTATTTTAAGCTGAATTTTAATAATTGTTGTTATTCACTAGCACTCCAATTTAGCCCAAGAGAATACTGAGAATGTAACCTGTTTCTGTGTCTGCTAAAAGCCCAGATTTCATTTGGTACTTTTTTATTTGTTTTCTTTGCTAGAAGATGAACATTCATATTTGTGACCTTCTTGTTTTCCAGCACCTCCCAGATGGCTCTGCCCCAAGTGCACACGCTGAATTTTATCTTCTGCCAGACCCTGGTGAGGTCAGTCGAAGGAAAACCAGGACAGCTCCAAAAGGCTCTGACCCTACTTACAATGAACTTGTGAGTTCCCTTCACTTCCTTCCACCCTTTCTTGTTTCACAGAACCACAGAATGGGTCAGGCTGGAAGGGCACACAGTGGGCACGTGGTGCCACCTCCCAGCTCCAGCAGGGCCATCCCAGAGCACAGAGCACAGCAGTGTGGCCAGGTGGGATATCTGCAGTGAGGGACACCACACCCACTCTGGACAATCTGTTCCAGTGCTCAGTCACTGCACAGGGAAGTTCTTCCTCACATCCTGGCATCGGTTCCTCCTGTTGCCTCCTGTCCCATTCTGGTCCCTGCAGGAGCAGAGCCTGGTGCATCCCCTGAGCTCTCCCTGTGCACACTGGCGGACATGGATGAGGCTCTCAGCTGTCTCTTTTCCAGGGTGGACAGGCCCAGCTCAATCAGCTTTTTCTCATGAGAGAGATGCTCCAGAGATGCTCCAGTGCCTCACCAGATCCACAGCCCTTCCCTGGACTCACTCCAGGGCTTCCCTGCTTTTCTGGGTCTGTTGAGCCCACAGCTGGACACAGCTCTCCAGATATGCCTCACTGGGGCTGCTTAGAGGCAGGATCACCCCCCTGAACCGGCTGTCAGTGCTTTTCCTAATGCACCCCAGGACCCTTTTTGGCCATGAGGGCACACTGCTGGCTCGTGGACAGCCTGTTGTCCACCAGGACCCTCAGGTCCTTCCCAGCAGGTCACCCACAACCCACACAGGTGCAACTTGTTTTATTTGCTTTGCCCACTCTTGAAATAAAACAGCAATACAGCATTTTAGCAATGAGGATGACCAAAATGAAGGAATGTATCACAAAAAGGGACAACTGTCTGTTTCGCACCTTTCTCAGAAGTGAAGCAGTGTCTTTTATGCCTCTCTTCAGGAAAGCAGTTGGATTGTTCACAGTGCTCTGTCTCACCCCATAACCACAGTTACATGTTAGCCAAATGAGGCCAAGCATCATTGCACCATAACCCAGCAGTTCTGAATGCAGATATGCACAATAGCATGGAAAGTATTAATTGAATGGATGCTGTTATTCAAATTAACACTTGAAAATTGCTTGTCACTGTCCTAAATGATACCACAAGAATAAATAGCCAGGTTCTTTTTATGTTTAAATGCCATCAGTTCACAGCTATATATTATTATTTCACACATCACTGAAGTGCTCATGCCTCTGGGGTGAAAGAAAACATTTGTATGGAGAAACATTTATGGCAGAATGGGAAGTGGTATAAAGTGTGTTCATTTGTAAGGGCATGAGATTGAAACAGTAGGTGGGATTGGAGATTATAATTATTGCATGTAACAAATCTCCTAAAGATCTCAAAGTAATTACAAATGCTCTTTCAGCAGGCTATAAAGTAGAAGGCATGGAAAATATTACCACTCCACCCTGTTTGACAGATAAGATATGATAAAACTTAGGTTAGTCAGCAGAGTCTGAGTGCTTATCTCTTAGTTTCTCACTCCTGGAGCTCTAATATTTCCCCTTTCCCACATCTGTTAATTACAAAAGTTGCCTGCTCACACTGATGACTTCCAGCATTCTGTAAGAAGGCTCCCTGAGTAGTATTGCTGCTCACAGCTGAGGCAAATTTCCCTCCCCACAGTACTGCAATGGAATAACAAGGAAGTAGGCTTTATTTTTTTGTCCTTTCTTTCTTTTTTTTTTTTTTTGCTATCAGAGTTGGATGAATCTAATTAATCTGTCTAAAGAAATTCCTTTGCATTTAAAGCAAAGGAACATAATACAATTATATCATAACATTCATTAGTAAGGTATCCAAAATGGACAACAGATAAGAGCCAGCCAGCAACACTGGAAGACAATTATCTTTCAAATTGTACTTAGATCTTTTTGAATGCAGTGAAATCCAAAATCCTGTCTGCAGTCAGTCAGTAGTCGCTGGAAGGAAATTTAGTTGTGGGTAACAAGTATTCCACTGTCATTAAAAGAAATTTCATGAAAACTTTAATGTCCTTAATCAAAACTGAGAGCCTCTTTCCCAGATGCTCAGTTTTTTTCACTGGGAAGTGCTAATCACAGTGGGGACATATGGTTCCACTGAACCTGGCCATTTCCAACCCAATGGCTGTGCTTTAGCAGCTCTGCTCCTCCATATGTGATGTCATTCTGGATGCAGTTTCTGTCCAAGGCTGGTAGACTGAGGCAGAAGCCGCCCCAGGGAAGAAAAACTACTAAAAATATAAGTCAGCTGTCTCTTAAGTTAGTTACTGTCCAAAACACTGTGTACAGAAATGTAGCAGCCTTTTTTTATGAGTTCATAAGTTTTTATTAAATCCAAATGGCTGGAAGGAAGCTGTATATTAATTTCTTTCTTTGTTCCAGACTGAGAAAAATCTGAAATGTGCTTCTCTTGAGTATTTTTGATTTTAGTTTTATACTTCTATTGCTTATGACTGCCTACAGCAAATTTTCAACCTTGCAAAACTGCTTTTTATGTTTGTTTTTTATTTGTGTGTGAGAGTGAAGATGCGAAAGTCCAGAAGGGCTGACAATAAAATGAGTTACAGCAAATGTTTTGGAGTGGCATTTAGCAAACAAATCCTTCTTTTCTCCTGTGCCTGTATCTGGATTTTGGAATTTGTTGCATTCACAGTAGTTAGTGTTATATTGCATTGAGAAATGATGGTGGAAAAGGAGTAACACAGAGAAATGGAATACAAAGATGAAATGAAGGCAGAGCAGCCCCAGCCAGTGTGATGGAAGGGGAGGAGGGGAACTGCACCAGGAGCCACAGCCACTCCCTCCAGCACCATGCATCAAAACTACCTTGGATTAATTACCAAATCCAGGAACTGTGCCATGGCTACCTAGGGAGAGGCAACTGTCCCTCATTTGTGATTAAAATGTCATTAGACTCCTGTAGGTCAACAGGGTTTCTCTTTTGGAAGCCAGGAATAGTTGAATTCCAGCCCTACCTGTCCCACTGATTTGCTGCATGGCCACGCATAACTCACCTCCATCTCATCTCTCTGTGAAAAGGCAGGCAAATATTTTCACTGCACAATTATTTCAGAATTTAACTGTCCCCAAATTCTGGCAGGTGGCATTTGTTCTATCCACTAATTAATTGTTTTATCCACTAATCCACGCTAATTCATCCTTCTCCAGACCTTTCTTCTGTCCCTACATCCTGATGATAATGTATACCTTACTCCAGCTGAATTTGCAATACCATTTTAGAAACAGTTTACTGGGATCATTTGAAAACCATCCACCCTGCACTGCAAAAGTTTGTCATTGCTCAAAGATTAAAGCCTCTTTTTGGCCAAAGATTAAAAGTTGTTCATTACCCCAGTTCAGTTTCTTAGCATTTACAGCTGATATGTGTAGTTTTTGGTGATGTGTTTAAAACAACAGCTGGTACCTTTAATATATTGGCAAAGAAACAAGGCAGCTTTCTTTGGTAACATTAGCATTACCTCAGTGTCAGATCACAGATTTATTCTAAATTGTATTGTGCTTACTGTGCCTGTCCTTGCTTTTCAGATTTTCTTCATCATCTCACTTTTATATCAGTGAGTGAAAGAGAAGCTGTGAAATTTGTAATTCAGAGACAATTTAGCAAAATAGGCACAGTAAACATGAAAACCAAAAAGCACCAGGTGCCAATTTCAGGACAGCCATCCCAAACTATTATTTCCAATGGTTTTTAAATGGAAAAGGAAATGTTAATCCCCTGGTAAGACTTTTCTTGGTCTTGTTGGTGCTTTCTGTGAGGGTTGCCTGGTGTCCTGTCCATTCCATGCTCCCTGTGAAATTCCTGCAGTTGCAAGTGGGAGTATAGAGGGGGCTCATCAGTCCAGCCCAGAGATCCAAGCTGGAGGGGCTCAGTCTGCCTTCACTCCTCCCCAGCAGTGCCTTGGGTACAGATTCCATGGAAAATCCAAGCAGGAAAATGCCTTTCAGGCAGTTTCAGTTTCCCATTCTCCTGAAGTGAGAGAATGTCACCTCGTTTGCTTTTCTAACAGCATAGAGAGATTAAAATTTAAAGGGTTTTTCCACTGCTACTAAAATAGCAAAAATATTTCCAGCCATACAAATTTTAGCTTAAATGGACTTCTTTAAAGGGAGTTTACCTTTCAGGCCTGCACTGAGAGCATTCTTTCACATTTTATCAGCTCACAGGCTGTTCGCTCAGCAGTTTTTATTAATGCAGAGACTGAAGCATGGGAATCTGTTCTGAGTGCAGCTGATTCTTGTTAGGTTATTGCTCCAGATAGTTTAGAGTTTTTTTAAATTCAGAAAATACACCATTTTAATTTCATACTTAATCCCAGTGTGTTCTCACAACATTAAGGTAATTTAAAAGCTATTTTAAATTTATAGGCATTAGTAATTTCTTAAGAGATGCTAAATTACTGTCTCATTTATTTTGAGAAGTATCAACAGCACTTCTGGAGTATCAGAAACATCTAAATTTAGTAACTTCCATTTGCTGAACTGGGTCCAATCTTTTCCAGTTTTCACAGAGAAAAGTATGAATACTGACTTTTTTTCTCTCAAGCATTGTTCAAGACAGGTTCCAGATGTATTTTCACATAATATTTTAAATAATTATTATTTAATATATAATATATATTATAATATATAGACTATATAATATATCATTCTATATAAAATATAGCATATATTATAGAGAATTATATATAGTGTATATTATACATTATATATGATATATTATGTATTTATATGATATATTTATATTATCTATTAAAATATAATTATATATTATATATATTAAAATATATACTATATGATATTATAATATATAATTTTAAATAGATATAATATATAATATATAATATATAATATATTGTGTATATTATAGATAACACATAACATATAACATATTTATAACATATTTAACACATAATATATAATATATATAATATTATATAACATATATGAGTAGTATATGTATATAATAATTATATGAGGCATATTATATATAATTATATGTAGTGTATTATTATATAGTATATAACAATTATTATGTAATTTAAAGATTTGAAGTAATAATAATATTTATTTTAAAATAATCAAATCTCATGAGCCTAAGCTTGTGATTCTACGGTAGAATCTCTTTATATAAACGAGATAAGGTCAAATGTATTTCTGAGGTAAATTTGCTAAGTTAAGTGAATTTTGCTCACGGTTAATAACTTACTATTGTGGATGGAAGTTTGAAGCAATTATCACAAAATTGGATTAGTCATCATCCTGAACGCTGCATTGAAGTGCTTTGCCTGTCACATAGATTAACAAATTTGTGTGTTTTTTTCTGTTTCACTATTTATGATTTCAGATTGTCTATGACAGAGTCCCAGAGCTCCAAGGCCGTGTCCTGAAGCTTGTGGTGAAAAGCAAAGGAACATTTGTGGGAGCTGTTAACATTCAACTGAGCAGAGTCCAGTTCAATGAAGAAAAGTGGTACCCACTGGGAAACAGTGTAATTTAAATGTTCTCCAAGATGATTCAATTATTTGCCCACTAATGTTTCTTTAACCCATTTCCCAGGGTACATTTTGTCTCACTTGCCCTTGAGAATAGGCAGTCATCTCCTGAGCACATATCCTAACATTTCTAACCATTAGCCTCTTGTCTTAAAAGTGCCACAGATTGCTGCCACAGATTCCTGCCAGTGTGGGTTTACAGGATCACATCCTAAGGACTTGTAGCAACATGCAGGAAGTTCTTATGACAGCAATGAAGGGCTTGGTTTTGTTAATATTAAATAGTACTGTAAAAATACTGAATTCTGTACACATCAGTGTGTGGGGGCTCATTCTTTGCCCATTAATTCCACTGACTGTGTTGAAACAATGCTGATAATGCTGTAATTTATCATCACTGCATGTGATTTCACCAGAAAACCATGGGATGGTTTATATATTTCATATATTTCAGATGTCCAGCAAATTTAAAATTAAATCTTACCCAATCAATACTTTTGTTTTTTAAGAACTTTAAAAGTTTTGATACAATGTAACATTTAATCCAGGATATTCATTTGTCATTAATATATGTCGTTGTTTCTTTTATTCTGACATCCAAGAAGCAGATATAACTGGTCATTGGTGTGAGGAAAGAAAAAGGGAAAAGCTAATGTTCGTGAATAAAGAGAATATATTGATTATGATCTTTCAGTGGGGCATTTATTTAAGATCATGATATACCACAGATATTTGTTCAGCAGTCTTCCCACATTGCACTCCTGTGCTGCAAAAGGAGTTCAAGTCAATACATGCATTAAATAGACCTCAGGGTTATAAAATATATGTTATATATATTAATATATATAATGAATAATAAATAATGAACATGAGTGGTTCCTTTTAAGTTCACAGATGCTAATTACAGGCTCTGTCTTTCTCTAATTTGAGGAAGCATTTAGGCACATCTTAAAGCATTTGGCATGTGAGCAGCCACAGTGAAGTGTCCATGATTGCCAGACCCACTGACCATGTAAATAAACCTTTCCAGGGCCAGGGGCACATTTTTAAGGCACAGGAGATATGGTGATTTATGATCTGATCTGCTGTAAATTTTAAATTACCTTATACTGGACAAAACTGACATTTCTCCTACCAGGTGGAAAAGTGGTCAACAGAGAGGTAATAATCCCAGAAGTGAAGGTAATTGCCTTCTTTTCCCAAAGGACATTTACATCAGTCTTCAGAATATAAAGCTGCATAAAGCTCCTGAAGTGGGACTTAGACTGTTAGCTAGGAAATTAAATAAGCTGGAGTTTTTCTCAGCATCAAAACAATGGACTTGATCAGGTTTTATGTGAAAATTCTTTCCCCAGTCAAACTGGTGCACTAAGATCCTCCTCAGTAAGGGGAGGTGAGGGGAACTCTGAATATTAATAGTATTAGTCTATTCAGAGCTGTAAGAAGCTGAAAAATATTTACCACGTGCAAGGGACATTGGCTGGCACACAGAATATCATCACTACAAAGATCTGGACACCAAAATTTTATGCTGTGGGCTCTCCTGGGAAACATATCAAGTGCCTTGTCACTCAAGCACAGAAAACACACTGAGAGCAGCTTATAAAGTTATCAAATTACCTGACCTTACAGTTCAATGTTGATTTTAGATTCCTCTTAGTCTACTGTCTCAGTTTCCTTATTAAAACTATAATACAATTTTCTAACAGTGCTATTTCCTGTGACATTTTCTAACCCTTGTTTACCACATGCCCTGATTTTCTATCTTAAAGCAACATTAAATAAAACAGCATTAGAACAGCAATAAATAGAAAGAGCATTAAAATGTCTTATAAGAACTGTCTGTAAACTTAAGCAATAGTGTTTAATATTAAAGAAACTTGTCAATATAACATCCTTTTTATAAAAAACCTATATTTGAGTAACAAATATGCCATTAATTGCATAATTAACAAATCTGCCATTAGTCTGTAGTCCTGTGGAAGGCCAACAATACTTCAGTTCTGAAAAGAAAATGAAAAAATTGTGTTTTATGGGCAAGATCTACACTGATAGCTCTGGTAGGCAAGAAGTTGTCCTCATAGCTCTTCACACACATAGTCAACTCTGGCTTTTTATAAAATTCTCTGGTTCTCCTCAGAGTGCTGTGTTTGCTGAGTTCCCTGCTCCTATGAGGAACATGGTTCTTTACAAACCAGCCCAGGAATTTTTTATCTTGCTTTGGCAGCAGGAGGTTCAAGACTAAGGTAAGGAAAGGTACCAGTACTAACATATGTTTTTTTATGATTTTAAGTACTTTTTTTCCTCAAAACTATTTTTTCAGGTAAGAAAATGACAGTGGGGACTAAAGAGGAATAGCCCAATCAGAACCCACTTTTTATAAATGTAAAGGGAACATTGTATGGGTAACTTTTTCCTGAAAAGATACAATGGTAAAAAATTTTGTTCAAAACAAATAAAAAGGTCAATTTCACATACTCATATCCTAAAAATTATCTTGATCTCTTGTATATATTGGACTATTATTCTCACTCAAGAATTAGTCATAAATTTGAAATTAGCTCCATGTGACATCAACTGAATTTTTTAAATATACAAAAATATTCGGTATTTATGAATTGTTTCTAAATAATCAGAGAATAATAGAATCACAGAATGGCTTGGGTTGGAAGGGATCTTAAAGATCATCTCATTCCAACCCCCTGCCATGGCCAGAAACACTTTGTAGGTTGCTCAGAGCCCCATCCAACTGGCCTTGGACACTTCCGAGGAGGAGGAGTCCACAACTTCTCTGGAAACCTGTGCCAGTGCCTCACCACCCTCACACTAAAGAATTTCTTCCTAATACTCAATTAAACTTAATTTCTTTCGGTTTAAAACCACCCACTCTTGTCCAATCTCTATCTGTCCTTCTACTGGAAAGTTCTAGAAGGTCCTCCCTGGAGCCTTTTCTTCTCCAGGCTGAACAGCTCCAATCCTCTCAACCTTTCCTCACAGCAGAGGTGCTCCACACTTCTGATCATTTTCATGACCCTGCTCTGGACTCACTCCAAAATATCAACATCTGTCTTGTGTTGGGACCCCCAGAGCTGAATGCATCTTTCCAGTTGGGATCTCCTGAGAGCAGAGCGGGAGGGTAAAATCACCTCCCTCAATACTGTTTTTGATAGCAAATGTGGGCTATTTTCCCCTTTTTCAATCAGTGGGAACTTCCCCAGCCTGCCATGACTTCCCAAGTATATGGATAGCAGCTTAGGCCAGTTCCCTCAGGATCTGTGGATGTATCTCATCAGGACCCACGGACTTGTGTGTGAAAAATTGATTTGTAAAGGGCTCTCAAAACCTGACTGAAAGCTCACACAGCCTTGTACATGTACAGTGTGTGCAAACTCTGAGATAAGGTGTGCTGACTTAGGAAGGCCATGGAATAGAGATGACATTGTTGAGAGAGAGATTGAACTAGAAACGAGTTTCAAAAGATGGTCTGTCAAAAAGACCAAATATTTTGGAGAATTAGAACTGTGAAAGATGCATTGCAGCAAGGCCATGTAGGATAAAAAAAGAGATAATTTGGGTTAGAAGTATTAGCAGCATTGTGTGGCAAAAGCTAATAGGCTGAAAAACATTTATAAGGTATTGTAACCAAGAAGTAGAGTGGCTTCTGATGGAATGGTGTTGAGTTTTACATCTCTTATGTCTCAACCTTCTACAAGACTGATAGTGGAAAAAAAATTTTTAAAACACCTTTCAGTTACCCCATCTCTATAGAGCTGGGATTTTCCAACACTCGTGCATTTCAAAGCTTAGGTTTTCTCACACTCAGTCTTCCCCTACAGAAAAATAGCAGTACGGCCAAGGACAGTAGCCCTTGTCCAGGACATCCCTTCCATAAAAGCCCACTGGCTTCACAAAGTCATTGAGAATGTGCCAGTCTGGAAATCAGGCCCCTGGGCTCTTGGAAAGCCCGAAATGCTACTTTATTGAAGCAGGGGACAATCCCCCAGAATAATTTCTTCTGCAGAACATCACTAATAGAACCAAACATGAGCAAACAGCGATGCAGATTCCAGCTTGGTTCCATCTTTGGATAGCAGCGGAATGTTACGATAACCTGGAAATACAAGGACACCTTATTAGTGTATTAACCACAAGCACAGATATTAGAATGGAGTGGTTTTTTGGTCATCTATGCAGATAAGGCATAAATTAATGATTCTGTAAATAGCTCTTTAAAATAAAATTAAATTATACAGGACCTAAACACCATTTGTGCTATTTCTTCTCATATATATATAGTACTTCAATTGTGGTATTTTTAGTGACAGAGTGAAAAATTCTAATGTTTTTCAGGATGTGGTATTTTTTCAAATGGAAGACTTTTAGCCCAGTGATATTTACACATGGGCAAAGGTTACAATGTAATACCCAAGGTTAGGTGCTGCACACATTGTTCTGATAGCAAATGAAATCAGCATGTGAAACAGCAGTGATGGCACCTACAGAACGGTGCTGCAGCAGCTGTGCACTGTCCAGCTGAGGCAGAAAAAAATGAAATGTAACAACTCTGCAATGACATCTTACAAAGTTGTTTTCATATGAGTAATTACTTTATTAGAGATAAGTCATGCCATCAGAAACAACGTGTTCATCTGGTTGGTTGAAACATTTGGAGAAGCTGTAGTTCTCAATTTCAAACATAATTCACTTACCTGCTTAGAAAACAAAACAATCTCTTCTTCAAAACCCCAGCCTGTATGGCTTGATATGACTAAATGTCCATTATTTCATAATAATAAACAATGTCACTTTTGATTAAAAAATAATCTGTATTCTGTCTATGTATATATAACTCCAGGTATTTAAGTAATTCTGTGTTTTGTATCAGTATCTCTGTTTTCAAAACTGCATATTTCAAAGCCCCTACTTGGGTGTGTCTGGTTGCCTGTGGAGTCTTTGGGGCCCACACTAACCTGGGTTTGGAATTTCTTGCTTCTTTTATACAGAATCATAAATTTTTTTAGGTTTGAAAAGGCCTCTGAGATCATCAAGTCCAGCCTTTGGCTGATCACCACCTTGTGAACCAGAGTGTGGCACTAAGTGCCACATCCAGCTGTTTTTTGAACACCTTCAGGGATGATGATTCCACCTCCTCTCTGAGCAGCCCTTTCTAGTGCTGGACAACCTTTCCAGTGACAAAATTCTCCCTGATGTCCAACTGAACCTTCCCTGGCACAATTTGCCCTTGTTCTGTCATATTACACATAAGTTCCTCTGGTATTTAAGGTTCAGATTCTGGGCAGCAGATATTAATGCTGGTCTCAGACACTTTTCATTTTAAATCAGTTTTTAAGGCATGCACACAGTATGTGGAAGGCTTGGTTGATTTCCTATCCAAAGATACACTTCAAGGACTAAGATTAATTTCTAAAGACTCGTGTTCTAGCTCCTACCTACAGAATATTCTACAAAGTGTCCTGGGAGAAGTATAACTTTTTTTTTTTAATTGAAATTGCTCCATTTTGCATTAAATAATTAACTACTCATGGATGATAATGGAGGTAATAATTGAGTTCCTGTCCTGTATTAGCATTCTCCATGGCAGATTCATTGGCACATGGACTGTAACAGAGAACTCCCCTTCTATTTGCCTTTAACCGCCCAGGTTGAGAATTTCTCTCAATTTCAGCCCCTCTGAGTAAAGCTACATAATCACTACTTGGAAAATCAAATTCTGCTACAGCTGGGCAGCAAACATTCCTCCCCAGTGGAGTCTACAAGTAGCTGGGAGTCTGCTGCTGGGGAAAGGAAGGCAGTGTGGATATAGATTTGAATCCTTTCAAACGAAAATGCAGAGGAAGGAGGAAATGGCACGACTTTTTCTCACTACCTGACAAAGAAAATAAAAAGATGTAAGCACTGCTCAGCTTTTGGAAGGAACTTGCCCTCAGGGACACCTCAGGGATACAAATCCTAGGGACTGAGGGGCAGTCCTGTAGCACAGATTAAAGCAATTGCAGTGCTGAGGACTAAGACTGAAATCCTAGCTCATCCTTCAGCATTTTAGGCAGTTCTTCCCTTGTCTTCTTTTTGTGACTCCCTCTGCAAGAATTATTTTCCTATTTCACTGTTTAGAGAGCCTTGGTACCTAAAGCAAAACCATCATTCCAGACCTAGTTTCAGAGATCTCAATGGTAAGCATTGCAATAAATTTTGAAATTATTTATCATTTCACTTCTTAGAAGCATTTTATTAATGGCTTCTGGGCATCCTGACGGCAAATTACTTTTTTTTTTTCATGTTGTGTTAAGGGGCAATTTGTTTGGCATCAATTATAGTTTTTGCACCTAAACTTATTCCCTAGCATTTTGAATTACTCCACTGGAAATATTTCCTCAAAAATCTACTGTTCTTACTTTTCCAAAATATGAATACCTAATTTGTCACCAAAATTAATCCTACAGAGACATTAAGCCACACTAAAAAACCCATCTAAAAAAGCCTCAATTAATAATTTTACAAGCACTTGTAAGCAGCAGTGCCTGATATTTGAATTTGTCTCAGACGTGAGTTGGTGAGTTGAATTTTCTTTCAGTATCCAGAAGTATACAAATAAAAGGAAAGTAAAAGGTTATCAGTGTAAAAATTTATGTTGTAGAAAAACAACTGAGCTCTAAGAGTAATGTCTTTGTTCTTGTATAACTCCTCAACCTCAACTAAGAATCACAAGCAGCTTTACGACTTCCAAACATGAGGGGAAAAAAGCCATTTAAAATCCTGTTAAGCTTAATAAAATAGCTCAGTGCCTGTTGCCAGCTGCAATGTTTTGCCTTCGCATCTTTATTCTCTAATAAAAGCTGTTTGTTTTGTCAGAAATAGCTTTGGAAAGCCAGTGTAGTAAACAGCCATTTTACATAAGCCTTTCTCCTTGGCCTATTGGCTTCTGTGTCTGCTCTTTATGTGCAGCCTATTCATTACAAAGGTTCCAGGAACTCTACTGCCTTAACAAAAGAAACTCCAGCAAGAAAAATGCCATCTTTGGTCTAATTTATAACCATTGTTATAACCATTATAACCACTCTGAAAAGTTGCAGATAGGTTACCTGAGGGAGTTTTGGTGGCTTGTTTTGTTTTAATTTGATATTGGATTTTGAACTTATCTGAGTAGGAATTGCACAAAACTGCTGCCTTCATAGCATTCTGACTAGTCTCACTTCTTGCAATGAATTAAAATACCACCTGGGCAGTTTCCATCTAGAATGGAATACTGCAGTGGGAATAATCTCCTGTCATTAATACTGCTTTGATTTCAACATCATGGATTTGCATTCAGAGAATACAATTAGTTAAAAAAACCAGAGAGTGCCATGTATTCATTTAGTTAGACAATCTCCCTCTAGAAAACAGGCATGATGCTGTAGTCTCTCAGTAAAAATAAAAGCTTGGAATGTTGCGGATTTTTTTAAGCTGTTACAGATGGCTCTCATAAAAGTACTACCTGTATTCAGGCTCATCACAGGTAAAGTGTATTGGCCAAGGAAGTCCTTGTTGACCAAAGACACCTCATCCTCCACACAGAAGCGTATCATTGCCAGCTCTGGAACTTGGATGTTGAAAGAGAAGGTTTCATTCCATCTAGGACACAAAGCTAAGGAAAAGAGAAAAGAAACAGGATTCAAATGTGATTTCTCTTTTTTCTACTCAGTAACTGAATTATTGTACCTGCTATCACTAGTCTGAACTGGTAAAGAGTCATTCTTTTTCCCTAGATATCTGTGCCCATTTAAATAAATAACCAGACTCCCACTGACTCTAGAGGTGCAAAAGCCTAAAACAGTTGGTGTCATCCCTTAAAAGAGAGCAAAATGGGCCAAGGATAGCCAAGTTAAGAACTTCTGCTCAACCTGAATTTTCCTGTGGCCATACCAGTTTCATGCTTTTGCCAAAGTTTGTCCTTTCACAGTGAGTAAATAAATTCAGGTAGTAAAACACTCACTTGACTAGAAAGACAAAAAAAGAATGTGGAACAGAAGGTGTTACTTTGTCTTTAGCAATGTTCCTACAGAGAAAAGAAATTCAGGGGCTGATTTAAAACAGCAGCCATCTAAATAAAAAGAAAAAGTAAGCGTAGAAGACAGAGATACAGAAAAAGGGAGATCACAGGGAAGTTGTAGTCTGAGACATCAAGAAGATCTATATTGTAAAGATAAGGGAGTGCTCAAAGACAGCAACAAAGAGTACACACTTCACCTGTCAAGCAATTAAGGGATTACTCCTACTAGAAACTTCAAATGAGACAAGTGGTGAAGTTTCAGCGATTGCTTAAGAAAAAAAAGTCTAAATTTACCAATTTGTCTATTGGTTTAGGCTGGGATAGGATTAATTTTCTTCATATCAACCCCTATGGTGCAGCATTTTGGATTTTTAACCCAAACAGTGCTGATTACACAGCAGTTTGAGCTGTTGCTGAGCTGGGCTCACACAGTGTTGAGATTTGTCTTTCTCACTGTGCAAAGCAGCCTCAGGACGGCTGAGCCCAGCTGAGCAAAGGGATGTTCCTTAGCAAGGGTGGCGTGCTCACAGCTGGGGAAAGCAGGGAGGGAGGGCATTCACTGTCTCTCTTCCCAAGTAACACAAAACTCCAAAATGAACCCTTGTTTCCCTGGGAATGGCTCTACCCCTGCCTGCCCATGGGAAGTGGTGAATGAATTCCTTATTTTGCTTTGCTTGTGTGTAAAGCAGCTTTTACTTTACCTATTAAACTGTCTTCCCAACCCATGGGTTTTCTCATTTTGGCCCTTCCAGCCCTCTTCCCATCCAGCTGGGGGAGAGCAGGCAATCAGCTCTGTGGGGCTGAGCTGCTGTCCAGGATGAGCCCACAGCAGTGTGCAAATAAAATCCCAGCTAGGAGTTTGTGCTTCCTTAACCTACCAGTCTAGAAAAATGGCACACAGCATGAACTTCTGCTACAGATTTTGTGCCAGAAAATCCTAGTCTAGAGATAACTAATTGAATTCTCTATAACAATTCCTTGGTGATTCCTTATAAAATGTTGTTGTGCTTTGTTCTCAGCCAAGAGAATCAGACTGCTGCTCACCATTGCTTTTTATAACACTAGATCTCTTTTTGGCTTGATCCTCTGGCACACCATAGATTTCTATCTGCACCATGGGGTCAGCTTTGTTGGTCTTTGACATGGCACTGGGTGGTAATTGATGGCCACTGATCAGCTGGAAAATAAAGTTATATTGAAATAACTGTAATAATGAACTATTCACAGCCATGTAGTAACCATAAAAGAAATACCTTTCATAAGAAATTATTTTAAGGATATACCAGCCATAAACTGATGTATTAAAGACATATTAAATACAATGGAATCAATAATATGGATTTCATCTAACTTAATTTGTTGATAAATTTTTAGAAATATTGTGGTATATATTTATATAGTATATATATTATATTATATTCATATATATATAGGAACATTCATATATTTAGGAACATTTTAAATTAAATCAGATTGCTCCAAGCCCAGTCCAAACTGACCTTAAGTGGTTATAGGGATGGGACACATACAACCTCTCTGGGCTGCCTGTGCCAGTGTTTCACCACCCTCTTTATAAATAAAAAAATATATAAATAATTAAATATATAAATATATATGTGAATAATAAATATATAATATATATGTCACTAACTATATATATGTATATATAGATATATGTATATAAAACTGATACCATATTTTAAATTATATTTTTCAGGGGTTTTTACTCAATAGCTGCACATAAAAATTCTATTTTGTAACCATGCAAAATAATAACATTGGAGGAATCAGTGTACAGTGATTTTTACATTTTCTACTCTCAAGATCATGAATTCCAGTCTGTGGGGAGTGGATCAGCATCAAGACCCACGGTGACATCTGCACTGTGCTACAGGGTGTGTAGCAGACTCCCTCACCTGTGCCTCATGTCTCACACAGTAACACAAAAACTCCTCATTTAGTGAGCTTCCTGATGTTTTTCTCCTTAATTTAGTTAGCTACCTGGAAATTTTGTCTCAGACTGCCCTGTAATCTGGCACCCAGCCTAAGAAAGGACTTCTGAAAGTCACAACTTGGTCTGCTTTCTATCTATATTTCAGGACACCTAGGAAAGAGTAAACATCTGTGCAGTAATCAGCTTTTTAGAAATCAGTGTATGAAATGTCTTGGGAGAGATCTACAAGCCTGAAAACACAGCTGCAAGATATGACCCCTGATCCTGGTCTCAGGACTAAGCATCATAAGAGTTTCTTATTCCCCTGTCAGCCGCCCAAACAATCGAAACCCACAAATTCCAGCTTTTGCTTAGGTATTTTCTGTAACGCCTTGCTCAAAGAGAAGTTATAGTCTGAAATGTTTGAGCCTTGACAAACACTGATGTCCTTTCTTCCTAGTGAATAGCTACAGCCTTCACCAGAAAGCTTTGCAATCCCTGATGGGCTGCCCACTGGGAACCTGGGAGATTCCTTGCCATGTCCTGAGTGCTTTTGGCAAGGCATGAGCCATTGCTAGAGCCAAAATTTCCCCTGGGGTGGGAAAAGAGTGAGTTCTTTTGAGCACACTAGGACCCAAATACATAAATCCAATCCATGTTTGAGATCCAAGGTGCCGCAGAGACATAAAAATTGTTAGGCTGAGAAGACTCTTTATGAAGCACCTTGAATATCTCTGTGCTTCAAAAGCTCCATGCCTCTTGATGGGAATTGTGGCATATCAGGTTGAGGATAATGAATTCAGTAAAATCAGGCCCTATGTGACTTTTCTGTACTTTATTCATTCATTCTGAGAGATTTGTCCCCTAGATGTTTTATATCTTTGCTTTCTGTTAAGTCATTTGTCCATTCATCCAGTTAGTAACTTTTCCAGCAGAAGCTGCTTTTCCTTTGACTCCTGCTCCCAATTCCTTTTGTCTTCAACCACCATTTCCTGGTTTTTGCTGCTGGGAATGAATGGGGCTCTCTGTGCCCTTCAGTGCCTCAGCCAGTGGGATGCCACTGCTGCTCTACCAGCCTGTAGTCTCAGTCTAAAGTCCTCAGTCTAAAACACTGCCTTTCTCTTCTCCAGCTCCTTCCAAACTCAGACACTTCCTTTGCACTGACAATGATTTTTTGCTGTGTCCTGCATTACAATTCAGGGTTTCTCCTCATCCTAATTCCAGCTTCATCCAAATTAGGGCTAAAATAAGTGATGTATTTGCCTGGCTGCCTGAAATCATCCAGCAATGTCTTTTCACAATTGGTATGCTCACTGTCAGAACACTAAAATGTTCTTGATTAGGTGCGTGCATTATGTAAGTATTTTATAATTGTCACTAACTATTGCTTTATCTCCACTATTTATTAGTCTGAAAGAAACAAAATAGCAATTACACACTAATTATATGCTAATTAAATAGCATTTATGCCAGTGGTATTCTGTGTATTCAGAAATATTACTTTTTCATTGGGAAAAGGGAGTTTTCTAATTAGTGAACAATTATAACAAATCTACTTTATCTCAAAAAAAAAAAAAGGGCTTTTCGAACCATTTATTTGTAAATGACATGTATTTCTAGTATTTTTGGGACGTAAATCACATTATAAATTGGGAGAAGTAGAAATAATTCAAAGACTTATTAATTCATTCCTCCTTTCACACATTTATACCGTTTTAGGATTATAAATAATCTTTAATATATGCATAGGAAGATAATGAGACTTTAAAAAAGCCTAAAGCTTCCTATCTTATCTTTAAAATTTCCATTTCTCAATTAGCATTATAATAGTACACATGGTATTATTGATATTGAAAGAAATAACACCCAAAGTGCACATTTGATTTCTGTGTTTTCAGCTCAGTTTCCACAAGCACAATTAACTGGTCCATTTGTCAGCTCCATTATTTATATTTCTTTATACAGCATACTGAAAAATCATGTATTTTTACAGACTCTTAGAAGCTCTGAACTCTTACATATTTTTAGCAAACATAAGTGAGATACAGACTGGAAAGTATCCAAGCAGCAGTTGATACTATATGAGAGTTTTACCTTTCTTGTTGAAAATATTAATTCCCAACAAACAGGAATGAGAATAAAATGGAAAAAAAAATAGGTTACAATTGCATCTGAACTACATAACATTTGTTTTCCCATTTTTATGGAACAAAGCGACACTTCAGTAACCTTACCCTTATTGACAGAGACATTGGTTTGCTGTGTGCTCCCACATTTCGGGGTGTGAATGTGGTATTGCGATCCCTCAGGAATGCAGGTTTCAGCACATAGCCACAACCACCATTGTCCAGGAATTTTCCATCTTGCAATTCCATGAATGGGCCTGGTGTTTGGAAGTTTAGGGCCACTGGAAAATTAGAACAATACTGATTTTAGTGAATTAGGTTTGATAACATTTTATAAAACAAATATTTTTAAAAAAGCAAATGAGCTTAAGGTATCTATATCTCTCAATTCATATGTAAGATCCTGCTGTTTCCCTTAAATTAAGTGATACTCAATTGCTGGAATCTGAAATGTAAGGAATTCTCAGTAAGCCAAAGCTTAGAATTAAACACAGGATTCTATTTGAGATCTTGGAAAAAGTTTCCAAATTTAAGTTCCAGAAGAGAGAATGTGGATTTATAGTTTAAAGTAGAAACACATCAAATTAAGAAGAAGAAAGTTTAGAGTTTTAGAGTTTAAGATATGGAAAAAATAAAAGTCGTTACAGAGGTAAACAAGGAGTTTAGAATGGTTACAGTTTAGTACTGTAAGTTTATATGTCATAACATGATTGGCTAAGAAAGCTTACAGCTTACACTTTAACATGAGTCCATAAGATGAAATATTTAAGGATTAGGTCAAAAACATAAATATCTTTATTAACAGTGGTTTATTAATCAATAAATCTTTAAAAGGTCTTATAACTAGGAGTCTTGTAACCTTCTAAACCATAAAGATGTGAGCTGAACTCACCCTTCCTATTTATGTAGACGATAAGAAAAATAAATCACATCAAAACAACTCAGAAATCCCATCTCTAACTCATTCAAAATCCCTTCAAAAATCCCCATACTCATACACCCATAATTATTTGTGCACAAAAGCAGCACACTATTTAGAACTGCACCCCATTTTAAGAATTACCCTATAGATATTTTTACATTGCTCTATCTGTTTTCCCTTTTCTTTCTAAATTAGACCTAGGAGAATATGAAATGAGAGATCCTTTTTCTCCCTAAAAACTGAATTCACATCCTAGTTTCTCTAGAGCAGCAAGACCCTGCGCTCCAAAGCTGCTAACAAAGTTCTGGTGCAGAAGTCAAAACCACAGGATTGTATCCAACCTTAGTTATGGTGCAGAATTCATCAAAAAACATCTCACCCAGAAGATTAAGAAGCTTTAGTTTACTGTTAGAACACCCAGTGAAAATGCAATAGAAGTTTATAGAACTAGAAGCAATTTAAAAAGTGTTCTTAAATTTATGTGAGCACACATTCTCTTGGAGTTTAATCCTGCAGTACTGGTGATTATTGCAAAAATACGCCTGACAGATTTTCCTTTCCTTGGCAGTTCAAAACATTTTTGGTATGCTGCAGCACCAATAATAAAATATCACATTTCTCATCAACAGGATATTGTAATTCATGAGATAAAGCCAACATTGAAATAGACCTGTTTAATGAAATTTTCCCCTATTCCAGTACATTGGAGCTTCCTGTCACGTTCAAAATAGAAAATGCAGAAGTCAAATCAGCAGTGAATGATGGCATTATGAACCTGTGACATGTGTTAAACAGACAGTGATAAGAAGTCATTTACTTAAACTGGTGGTTTGGTAGGAATGAAAAAAGAAGACTTTAAGCAGTTCAAGTGACTCCTCATAATAATTCATGAAGAGGACAATATTACCTGTTCCTATGAGATAATATGAATGCATTGAATGAACGTTTGACATAATGCAACAATCCTTATCGCAAGAGGAAAACACACAGAATTGTTTTCATGCAAAAATTATTTGTTCCTTCATTGCTCTGATGATCCTTTTAAAATGTTCTGTAGCAAATAACACAAACAGGAATGAAGCAGCTGGTACAATGGACCTGATATTTGCACTACATGTGTTTTTTGGTAGGGTTACTTCTGAAGAGCTCGGGCCTGGCTCCATAGTCTCAAAACCAATTAATGGGTGGAATATATGAAGTGCTCCCAGAGTGCATCAGCTATTTAATCTGACAGGAATCCCATCTGTGCTAGCTAAGATTGCTCTGCATCATGAACCAATATGCAGCAAGCAGGAGCAACTGGAAACCCTGTCTAGAAAAACCCCAAACAAACAAAAAAAATGTGAAACAGCAAAACACAACATGCAGTCCCGCTTGGAACTAAGTGTTAATGTAGATGCAGACATGATTTTATATTAACATACACAGGAAATCTGTTTTAACTTTAACAACAGAAGTGAAACTTCACAGTGTTCATATTGCCCTTTGCACACCATTGCCTTTTTTAAACAGGGTAAGTATTTTCTTGGTATGGTTTTGGCAGTAATTCACAATTTGCTTTTCATGATCAGCACATCATCCAGAAACAGCCCCAGATTTGGTGCTCTATGATGCTTGTCATATTTTAATACACTGAATCAAGCTGTGCAGAGGATGCTACAAGAGCTGCAAACCCTGAGGCCCCTGGAAGTCTGAACCACAGATAACCCAGGACCTCTCAGTCCTCAGGTGATTCCTGGGCCACACTTTCAGAATATGTGGGTTTAAAAGTGCAACTGAAATTAGGCACATTGAACAGTCAGCTTCAAATAGCAGCTTCTACATGATGAACCAAATTACATGATTGCACATAATGAGACTACTGCTAAATTTACCAAGCTTTATATGCGACTAAGCAGGAAAATCTGATGTAACAACAGCAACAAGAAAATGAGAATACTTTATATTTTATCATATTAGGAAAATTACTTTTGCAACACAAGTGAAGGGCAATGTTATTATGGGTTCATATCTTCAAACATCAGAGCTGTGTTTTCACTTAATTTAATTTGACCTTAGAATAAGTTAAAAAACATATGGAACAGTAGTTTTCATTTACCTGCTGGTTTCTTTGCGTTGCAAGTTTTAAGGTGATTAAGCAAACGTGAGATTTTGTGTCATATTCTCTGAGATGGAAACCTCTACTAAAACTGCTCACAGGGTTCATAGCTGCTTGGGGCCTCCCAGGGCACTGCTTTATGGTGCATTGATGCACAGTTTTTCTTTTTAATCAGGTGCAGTTATAGCCCTAACACTTCTTGAAAAATGGCAAGGATCATAAACCAAAAGCTATGCCTAGCAGCATGGGCTGAGCAACATCTTTCTGCAAACAACCCTGAATTTCTACCCAGTGTTTCATTTTAGCTTTGCTGAATTCAAGAGCAGAACTGTCAATAACATCCTTTGTACTGTTGTTTTATGAAACAATATAAATTTAATGCATGTATGAAAAGAGATTTAAACTGACAGTTTCTTTTGGAAATAAGCCTAAATGAGCTTGCAGTGAAACCATCTGAGCAGTACATAATCTCAATGTATGGTTTTCATGGGGAAGTAAAGGCATCTTTAACACTGTGTACATTAAACTTTTTCCTTAGTCCTTTCATTAAGCACCAAAAGCCTTTAATATTGACTCAAAATCAAAGCACAACAGCAAAACCTAGGCTTGAGGAATGACCTGAGCAAAGGAATTCCTCAGTGTGACTCCTGCACCTGAAATGGATTTAAGTATTCCTAGAACCACGAGGCTAAGTCCCCTTCAGATCAGAGTATTCCATAATCAAATCATCTTGCAAAGCACCAAAGCTGCCATGGTTGTGCCAGTAAGCCCCAGGGGTAAATAACTTCATAGAGCAAATAACTTATATAGTAAATAACTTCTATAACTTCATAGAGCAAATGGAAGGTAGGAAATAGCCCAGCTCCAAAAAAGATGAGCCATTCCATAATACACAGAGCAGTACTATTTTTGACCCCAAAACTCTGTATCACAAACAGTTATCTGAAGTCAGTCCCATAACCAAGTGCAGAACTAAAGACATTCTAAATATTCATATACAGCACCTTCCATAAGCACCACAATTCAAGACATAATTGATTTATAATCTAAAAGCAAAAGCTTTTTAAAACCAAATGAGCACTGTGAATATGATTGTAGGGCAGTTGAGAAAAACTGCACATCCTTTGTCTGTTATCCTGCCTCTTATTAATAGTCCTAGTGAAACTTTTAAAATGTATTTTTTTATCTTTTGTTCTTTGCTTCCTGGTTCTATTACCTATATTACAACCATAAGGTTTAATGTATTTTCCCATTCAAATGGGAAGATTTTAAAATTGATAAGGACACATTTATCACCAATTTTTCTTAAAATGAGTTTCTTAATTGCATTTTATGCCATTTAAAAATGCATCTCGAGGTGTATTAATTTTATGCCATTTCAAAAAATACCATATGCAAAAAGCACTCAGTGCTTTCTATCTCCATGATTCACCTCACTCATTTGAATCTAAAGAGATTTAATAGATCACACTTTTATCAGCCTTGTTGCCTTCCTCTCAGCTCTTTCCAATTGTCTGTGTTCTTAAAGTGGGCCACTCACAACAAATGCAACAAAAAAATCTATGCCTTAGATATTCAAAATCAGAACTGAATTGCACACAGCCTGGGAAATCCTATTGAAAACAGGCCTGCATCCCAAAGGTCTGGAGTGCTGCCATTGGCCATGAGATGATCAATGTGCTTGGATTTGAGGACACTGTGCATTTCATTCCACATCAGCACTCCAGGCTGGGCATGGGCTGTCTAGGCTTTCTTCTCACATGCAGGTCACAGCTGCACCCAATCCATCACTGCCCAAATTTACAGAAATATCTCAGGAGTCCAAGAAAGATAGAACAAGACTATTTGACTGTTTACAAGGGCATGACAGGACAAGGGGGAAGGTCTTCAAAGTGAAAGAGAGCAAACCTGTAAATAGGTGAGACCCACACAAACTTTATGAACAAGGACTTTGGTCTACCTGACCAAATATAAAGAAAAAACCCATTTTTTTCCTACCAGAAAAAAAAAAAAATATATATATATATACTATTGGTTCCCTTACAAGCTTCTATGGACAGTATAAATTTTGGCATACAAAATCTCATCTCTCTTCCTGGCAAAAAAAAATCAATCAGTCAAACTGTTATTTTTTTCCCTCCCCTAACAGACTCCAAATTTTATTAAGCTTAATGATGATTCCTGGCTTTATTTTTCACCTACACATTTTGAAATGGTTGTTTTTATTCTACAGAAAATTGATTTATGAATGACTTACAATGTGAGAGAGGAAGAGGGACTGCTCTTCTGAGAACTGAATAAATGCAGAACTGTGACATAATATGCTTATAATGGTTTTTTTAATTGTCTTTGGGCCAATTTAATACTGTGGCTCCAAAGATACTGTCAAAAGAAATGTGAAGAATTCAGTCATACACTTCATAATTGCTGACATTGTTCCTACTTAATTACAAGTGGTTCTACTGGAAAAAAAGATGTCAGGTGATTGAGTCATCCATTGTCCCAGCATATCTGCGAAGGGTTTAAGTAGGGATCCTCTCTTGTGAGGTTCTCATGGGAAAAGTACATAAAGTATTTCTGATAAATTATCAAGTCTAAAAATCTAAATTGATTTTTGCTATTTAATTAATGTATCAGTCTGAAAGTCACACTTTAGTGTAAGGCTGAGCATCTTTTGACTGTCATTTGACCAATTTTACACCTGAAATTTTTCCAATTTTTAAAAAATTATTTAACTTGTGATTCTTGGCAGAACAGTGAATATTATCAACTTCCCTTCCTGTTTTAGTATGAATCACTGACAGATTTTAGAACAAGATCTGCAAGGACTTCAGAAACAATTGTGTTCCTGCAATTTTTTTTCCCCCATCTTCTTTTAAAATTTATTAGACTCCACATAAATTATTTACTACTCTATTGGTTGTCTGCACTGAAGACAGCTGGAAAAACTGATAAAATGGAATTTCAATGTTTCTTTGCTTTTAAGTGAAATCCCAGTATCTATTCCACCCACCAAAAACTGCCTAAAAAGAAGCAGGCTACAGAGTAGCCCAAGAGCTTTTTCATAAGCCTGGCAGCAGGCACATTTCTGCAGAACATGAAACCTTCATCCAAAACAGCTCCTAACCTTTGGAACCATTCCAAAGGAAAGTTGAGTGCATTTGGGGAGCTTCATATGTAGAATCATATTGTCCCACCCATCTTGTAGAGGTCTACACTTGAATTAGCTGCACCACTTCACTCTTAGTGGGGATCAAATCAATGAAGTTCAAGGGACAACATTAAAAAAAAAGATTTCTCTAGTTTTTCACTTCCCAAGAAGGCACTTTTGGGCTATTAAAGCCAATAGAAGGCAGCAATAATATAGTTATTGACACAGCACCCAAGCAGGGTCAGATTTGAGCCATTTTGATTTGCACAGGTGAGGCATACCAAAATTTGTTGCTTACTTTTCCCTTGGTTGCTTCAGAGATTGAAATCAGAACTGGTTAGAGAGCTCTTTATCCCTCCTCTTTTCATATTTTGTCATATTTTTGCTCACAAGACTGAGCCACAAAACAGATGTGAAAAAAACTGCCAAGCTGCATTTCAGTGTCACAGGCCAAGACAAAACCTACAGTAAGAAAAAACCCTTCATCCAAGTACAATTTTCACAGCAGCATATAAATTTCATGCACACTCCAAAAAGCACATATAGGATCTTCTGAAACAAAATTCTGTACCTACCACACCATGGCTTTCTCCTGTAACTTATGACATGTTTTGGTCATTCCTGTAGAGTGCTTTGATACATTTACAACATTTCCTACTGCATGGAAATGCCATATTCAAAAGGATAATTAAGTCTTTTTTTTGTTTTCACTGAGGCTCTATTTTGTTTCAGATTTTTTGTTGTTTTTCTCAATTAATATAAAACAACTGCCTTCAGTTTATTTAAATAACTACCCTGAATTTTCTTCCCCTGCATAAATCTTTCAGTTTAATTTTATTTACTAAAGAAAAAGGAGACATGGATACACCAAACCAGTTCTTTCCAGTGCCTCACTGCAGCTGTATGCAGAAGGCATACTAATTTTCACAGACTATGAAAAGTGGGGTTGGTTTTTTATTCACAAAACCTCCTGTTCTTATGAGTCTCCATTTTCAGAGAACAGACAGGGAGTGCACAGTGATATCCAAAAGCTATTTTGTGGAAACTCTGTACTTTTCAGTGAGCTTTTTAACTTGTCTTCCTCTGGAAATTAGGTTTACACAATTACATGTCCCATCCTCAGCCCCAACAAATCTTGAGCCTGTTGGACCATTTCATCCTGCTTTAGCTGAGTGCCAGCCTGCTCCAAGTTAATATGTTCCAAGCAATTTAGAGAAAATTGCTGGCAAAGTACAGGAGAGAGACTGTTTTGGGTCCATCACTAAAGGGAAGTGAAGGAATAACTCAATTCTCATAATTACAGGATGCAGAGGCCTGGCAGGCAGTATTATATGTTAGGTTTGAACAAAACCTAGTACATTTTCTTTGCCCAGCCAGAAGAAGTTATGGATGTTAAAGGAACTTGAAGGCAAACTTGCAGGTGTGGGGAGGAGAAGGGAGGTAAGAAGGGGAATAGGTGGCATAGGGGAAACCTGAGAGTCCTTTGAAGAGTTTTAGGGAAGTGGCAGAAGGGATCTGGAGGGATCACTTCTGCGCATGGGGTGTAAAATACAAAGGCAGGGTGTGTATGTCTGTCCCCTGTCTCTATAATTCACACACGCAAAAAGTGTGTGAATTATAGAGACATGGGACAGACATAAAAAATCAAAACTCTCTGTTAAATCAGTGGAAGGACATCAGCAGAATGTTCACTGATACACTCACTCTGGGAGTTGCATTGTGGAGAGCAGCTGTAGTTCTGCCAAACACTTATCTGAAGCAGATTAGGGAATTAAGAATAGATCTAACATAGCTTGGAAATTATATATGTGGAGAATTTGTTTTAATCAGCCTATTCCCATGTGAAAAATGGAGGGGGTTTTGAGTGAAGATGCAAATGAAGTGACCAAGAGAGCAGATCTAACCACTTCCTACATATTTTTCATTCTTCCAGGAAGGGGCCCAAACTCCCTATGCACCAGAAGTCATATGTTTTGCATAGTAATGTTTAGAATGACTTCTCATTAAAGTATACTCTGAGTAAACAATCAATATAGTAATTTTGAAAGACTTCAGCCCTGTCTGTGATCTAACAAATGGATATTCTTTCAAAGATAAGTGTGCAGATTTACAGGCCAGAAAGAAAACTAGTAAATTGCAGCATGATAAGACTGGGAGATTAATTCCATTTGAAATTAAGGACCTCTGGCTAGTGTTTCCTCTAATCATGGAACAAACGTACTAGTTTTTAATGGCAGTATGGAGTGTAGATGGCAATGATAGCATACAGAGTGCAGCACCCCATTCAATAATCCAGAAATTACACAAAGTGTGGATGAACCACAAGGACAGAACATAATCAAACCAATTTCACACAGTGTGGTAATGAGAAGATACTTGGATAGCCCAGCCCAAGTCCAAATCTGTACTGCAAATAAGCATTTATAAGGACACAGAAACAAGTAAAATTTATACTAATCAGTAACTTTTGTAGTCCTTGTGTAGTTATGTAAAACTCTACCTCAATATAAACAGTCAGGATGGGGAAGGTAACTTGTCACAGGAGATATATGGGGAGCTGAGAAATGAAAGAAGTGGGAAAGGCAGCCTGGAACAAGGGTGACATAAGCTCCAGGGCCCTGCAGGCAGAGTGGAAGCTGTGCCTGTCCTTGGATGAGTGTGTATTTTAACATAAACAGGGTGAATCCAAACCTTTCACCTCCAAACCAGGAGCCTGCAGCAAAGTGCCCTGCTCACCCCGCAGCCTCCCTCAGGTGCCCTTGGCCAAGACTCAAAGACAGAATATATTTGTGAGTACAAAACAAAACAAACCAAAGCTCAACTATTCTGCTCTCCTTTACCTAGGGCTGAAGAAGATGTAGCAGGCAGACAGAGAAAAATATTCTGTAATGAGAATCTTTCAAACTGAAGAACAAACAGATGAAGGTAAAATTGTCTTTAAGGCCATAAAAAAGGACAAAATGCTTATAGGTAAGAGGTTTGTCAAAGCCTGCTGTACCCACAGAAGTAATGCCATGCTTATTTTTAACAAATTCAAAGTAATAACTTGCAATGAAGAGAAGCAGAAATAATTTTTATTTTGTTGCTCAGGAAACTAATATGTTATGCAGTGGGAATTAAGATGCTAAATGTATGTTACATTTATATAAAGACTGGAGGCTCCCAGCAGCTCCCAGCTGAACCTGGGTGTGGTGCTGACCAGGAATATTTGTGTTTCCTTGTGTAACATATCCTGTTCTGGGATTTCTGGCACTACTATCAATGGTTGTGCTCACATCTCCTGCCCCTGTACCGCTCAAGTCACAGGAGCCATTGAAAACCCAGAGACCCTGCAGAAGAAACTTCCATTGCTGAGTAATGGAAACTTAAAAATGCTAAATTATCACTAGAGTTAATATACAATTCAAAAATATATTTTAAAGAAATTAATAAAGTACAATAAATTAAATATCTGGGATAAGAGACAGCTATTCAACACAAAGTGATGTTTACAACTACCAGGGATGAAAAACTAATGGGAGATGTGGGTTGAAGGAAAAGTTTATATAACAAAAAATTAAAATAATGCCACTGGTGGGAAGTATGCAACCTATATAACACCAAAATACTACAGAAAGCAAGAAACCCTTGCATTTGTAAAGCCTAGAATGCAATCGTTTCTGCAAGGATACATACCCATTTGACACCCTATATTCCAGAACTCTTGAGGATTGTAATTTGAAGATTTCATTCTTGATCCCTTGGGGTAAATTCTTGTAATAAATCTTGTAGTATGTGCAATAAACTGGCTAGCTGATAAACAGAAGGATAAAATCTTGGTAAGAAAACCTTTGCTATCAAAGAGGTCCTATTTGAATAAATAATAAAAATGCAGTCACTGGATCCAGAAATTTTATACACAATATTATATCTATGTATTCTATTTTAACATTAATACATGGACCACTCTGAGCTATGCCTGAAATCTTCTTTTGAAACCTTAATATCTTCCATGTATTTGAATCTGACAGCATTCCTGTATATAGTGCAGACTTTTTTAAGAAGTTCATGAACCAAAAATCATTCCTTCACTGGAATATTCTGTTTCTTCATCTTTTTACAGGGTAATTATATGATTTCTACACTAAAGCCCACTGTGTTCTCATGGGAAACTAAGACACAGAACAGGGAACTGCACAAAAGTTTCCCCATTCTATAGTAGCTCAAAATGAAAGAGAAAATCATCTCTAGATGATCTTGGCTTGTTTGCTGTTAGGAGATTTAAATAAAATGACTAAATAATATTGAGACCAGGGAACAGCACACTTTTAAAAGCCACTTAAATTATTCTTATATAAGCCTCAGAAGTTGTTAACTATTAATGAACATTGTTTTTCCTTCTGCTGGCTGTGTTCCCTCCTTTCTCATATGCAGGCATGGACTACACAGATGTGGGAAGCTCCAGATGACTTCTATCTACACAATTTTTAGTTATTCACCAAAAATCTACGTTTCCAGGCTCATCTCTCTGATATATTCCATTCTCCTCTCATAATTTTTTGTTTGTTTAGGGGTTTTGTTTGGTTGGGTTTGTTGTTTGGGGGTGGTTTTTTAGAGAGAGGGGGAGTTATAGAATTAGTTTTATATTCCCTAGAGTGCTGGAGGAACAGAGAGGACTCTCTGTGGATGGCTGGAAAATCTTACTTTTTGATGCATCATTCACCTCACCAGGCACTGAAGCGCCTCCACAAAGTGGGTGGGTGGCAGCAGGGCTGGCCCCGAGTGAATGGGCGTGTGGCAGGGGTCATTCTCATTGCCATTGCCGTTGTCACAGCCGGTGATCTCTGCTCTCCACACCCCCAGAGCCCCGGGCAGGCAGCTGGAGCTAGAACAGCAGAGGCTGCACTGTGCTGCCTCCACCAAACGGACATGCCCCAAGCCAGAGTGGGTTTGGAATAGCCCAGCTTGGCTGGCATGAGAGGTGTGCTCCAGTGGAGCAAACTGCCTGCTCTGGGCTTTATCCAGCCCTTTAATGTGGGCTCTTATCTGCAGCTCTCACCAAAGCCAGGGCACTGCCAAGCCAACTCCACTTTTTCAGCCCAGATTTTGGGAAGGGGGGAGGAGGAGGAGTGAAATTTATTCCACACTTTTTCAAGTACTGGCTGAACTCTTAAATTATTTGATGCAGAAAACAATGAATCAAAAGGCAGACATTCATTTTGTAGACTGTGTTAATATTTGTTCTTATAAAAATACATGAAATTAAAACAAAGTTGAATTTCAATTTTCCCCACAAAACCAACAGAAATTTTAAAAAATGCTATTCAAAGGACATTTCTAACACAGTATTATACAAAGACCCAAATAAAATCAGACAGCAGTTGTTTCATAAAATTTTTACCCTTCCAATGCCTAAGCAGTGAACCATAGCAACAAGTAACTTTAAACTAATTAACTCAAAAGAAATTACCTGAAACTCTTGCAAGTTTTCGTGCTTTAGACTCTCCAATGGAATTATTTTCCCAGCACTTCTGAAACTGCATGGAATGCTCAAAGCCCACAAACTTCTGAGATTTTGTATAAACCACAAGGTCTGACAATGCAAGGGCAATCTTTGTCTTCCGCACCTAATAATCATCAGATGAATAATGGAATAAAAAAGTCACAATAATGCATATTTCATTATTATTATTATTAATAATTCACAGAAACAATAATTTTGGATGCATAAAGCATGAGAAAAGATGCCACAGTTAATGAATTTAATAAATATGACCTTTAATAGTGAGATTTGATCTAGTGAGAGAAAATTGAGGTTATTTTGTTCATGTTCATCATAGTAATCATAGGGTGAGTGGAGAGATGCTTCCTAGCAGAATATTCTGCATAGCTTTACAGTTTTCCTGCTTCTAAGGTGTTTGCAATAGCATCATTTTTCTTGGCTTTTAACATTACTCCTTAAAACTATACCTCCAACTTTCTATTTGTAAATATATGAAATACTAGAAAGGACCAACAGCATAAACTCATCTGTAAAATGTAGAATAACAGGAAAATGTTACACTGTGCCAAACAAATTAGTCAAAGGCATATTATTTCTCTAAGCATTGCTCTGAAGTCAGGAAAACTTTTCTTCTTGATTAAGGTCAAAGATTCTCTCACCAAAATCTTAATTTAGTCTTGCTCCATTACCAAAACAAGCAGAAACAACTGACATTTTACCAGGGTCTTCTCTCTTACAGTGAGGCACTACATGACCACTTCATTTTCCACAGCACAACTTGTGAGCTAATTGGGGGCAGTAGCTAGCAGAGAGCTGCTGATGCTAATCATGTTTACATTCCATTAAAGCTTCTGAAGGCAAAGTCTCATCTGACAAAATAACAGAGTTTGCCTCCTCATGGCTCTTAAACTATGCAAAGTTCAAGAGCATTAATTATTCTGAGGCTGTGTCCCACGAGGAGCAATAGGGGTCTGCTGCCATGGAAATCCTGGAAAATGCAACTTTCTGGAGGCAGGCAAAGCCAGCAGCATCACTGGGACATCTTCTGCAGATTCAAATGCTCTCCCACCCCTCCTCCCAAAAGTGGGATAGCAAGGCAAATAGTCCAACAGAGTGGGACCCTGGAAACCACTTCCCCTTCTGCCTGTGAAACATGAGCAGATAGTTTTTGTTGCTGCTGTTTAAGAGTATTCCACAATACATTGTATTGTATTCCACAATACATTCACAATGTGTTCCACAATACATTCTCATCTGTAAAAAGGTCCTATCAATAAACTTGAAAACTTTTGCCTAGAAATTTGACATTTCCTGTTCAAAGAAGACTCCATCCTTCCTCAGCATTTTTCCTTGCTGTTTCTCCATGTCAGATGGAATGAGAAAGAAGCAAAAACTTTCACCATCAAATTATACAAAAAAAAAAAGAGACACTGTTTCTCAGCAAGAACACTGGGCTCTGAGGAACATTGCCAGTTTAGCCACATTTAGGTAATCAGAGCATGATGTGCAAGAGTGACTGGACACTTCAGGTGCTGCTTGACATCTTAAAAAAGTTGAACAAAGCAGTTTCAACTCTGAGAAAGCAACGGATTTTCAATGGTAGACAATTATACTTGGTTAAAAAAAATAAGTTCAATTTGACTTTCAGATAGGAGATTACACCCAATTTTTACACTTCTTTCAGAAATAGTGCTTAACATTAAGTCTCTACATGATAAATGTTAAAATGCCTCTTCAATTCCAGGTGCTGAAAAATGTTTCAGCACAACCAGGAATGTGCACCAAGTTTAATGTAAAAAATCAGAACAGAAGAAAATAGGGGAATCTATCTGTCTTAAAAATAGACTTGGGGAAGAAATAGTTAACTCTGCCTGTTGTCATTAGGAAGTGCTATAAATGTTCTCTATACATAGCTCCAGGGGGCCATGGCGCCAACAAAACACTTGGGTATCTTCATCTTAAATCTACTGTGGTACTGTGCACCTGGGACAAGCACAGAAAGAGGAAAATGGGGTTGAAGTTCAAGATGGGACCACTGGGAGGTTGGATACTAAAATGTGGTCCAGTCTGACTTTTCTTATAAAAATAGGAAAACTCTGAAAGCTTCAGCTAAAACATGTAATTTCCAAATGCACTGATCTTAGCAATTTTAAAGTTTCCCTTTTAAATTTAGTCTCTATTTTAAGATAATATAGTCCTTCTTAAAAAAAAAAAAAATCTATATGTTCTCTATATTCAATTGAAGCAAAAGCTACCTTGCTTTTTTTTTGAGGTGGAGGTGAAGATCTACGATCTCCTTTTCTTTTGGAAGGAGTCTTGGGTCCTCCAGGAAGCATGACTTCTGTGTCATCATCATCAGAGGGAACATCAGAGTCAGACACTTCCTCTGCCTCACCACCATACTCCTCCTCCATCCTGAGCAGGCTTTGCTCAAGTGTTCCAACTTTCTTATTTTTTATCAGAACTTTGAATTTTAATGCCTGTAGAAAAGAGATTTAACAATAATAACTAGAATTCTGTAGATTTTTCATCTCTTGGTATTATTTAACTCGTCTTCAAAGTTGTTTATTAAGTATAATGAAGTGAGCTTATAAAATGAAGCAAAATAGATATGAGTGAGGCAGAAGCCAAAGCCAAATGAACCAAACAGAATCTGGGGACCAAAGTACATAACAGAATGTGGCTATCTAACCCCATGACAGGAAAAAAGGCTCTCCACCACAGGCACACAGATGCTGAAACTATGAAAACATAAGTAGGAAGTAAGAGCCAAAGGCGATAGCCAGACAAGATGGAAAACTATATTTTTTCACTATGCCTAAATGTCCTTATATATATGTGTGTGTGTGTGTGTACTTATAGACATGTATGATGTTAATTTGGAATGTTTTCATCTATCATTGAGGCTGCAGGAAATTTGTCATTTGATTTTTTGTGCATATCTCTCTTGTGTACCAAATTAAAAGTTCTGTTTATACCTTGTGTTCTTTATAGTAGATCCTTTATGCTGATCTTACCCAGTTGAGGGAAACAACAGTTTGGTGATTTTGTCTAAGCAGTTTCTCTGTTTATAAATGAGCATGTATCAACCTCCATAATATATAATGTAAAGGGGGAAAAGCATCTCTCAATTATAGTGATTCTAATAACATGGCTTTCATCTATGCAACAGAATTATTTGAATTTATATTTCACTTTGATTACAAAATTATATTTATAGTAAAGCTGTTATTATGTAGCAGACACTCAAATCTACATCTGGACACTGGAGCTGCCAGTGAGTAACAGGACTTACTATGGCTCTTGAATAAAGTGATCCTCAAAAATATTCCTTAAATTTCCTATGTGAAAAGGGAGTGAAAAGGGAGTGTGGCAGGAACAGGGAACGAATCATTTCACAATAAATGAAAGGTAACTGAAATGCTGTAGTTTGAAGTATCCACTAAGTAAATATAAAAGGTGTGGATGATGAAAACATATGAACCCAAAGTTCTATAATGGAAACCAGAGCCATTATAGGCAAGGACAGAGACATTCCGTTCATTGCCATTGTTGCTCCATTGCTCATAATCCCTTTATCACTTCAGATTTCAGGCTGGTAGTTTGCCAGGGTGCCAGTGCAATGAGACGTCCCATGCCCAGTATCTATCAGTGCCATGGTGCTGGGAGGTTTGATCAGTCTCTCTGCACTGGTGACTCAGAATAAGGATGCCCTTTAAATTTTCCTTCATTTCTTATTGATGCACTCTTTTTTTTTCCTTGTGATATTTTTAGAATAATTTTAATGTTATTAATGCTAAAATAAATGAAAATTAACCCATATTTTTTAAGAGTTCTGAATTTTCCTTTGTATGTTCATATTTCCCAATGTTTAAAAGCTATTCTATCCATTTTCAATCTTGTATTTTGTTATTCACATGAAGACTTAATTCTACAAATTAAAAAAAAACCAATCCTAGTATACAGGGGATTAAAACACTTTCTATGGTTACATTATTGCCTCCTGTATGCAAATTTCTTTAAATAAAAAGGACTGTAGAATGTGTGTGTAGTTATAAAACAATGGGTCATGATGTTTTAAGTCAGTCTCTAAAATTCTGTTTACAAGCTGTTAGCAAAAATGTAAACACCCTGAGGTAGGAGGAGTTTTTTAAGTTTTTTTAGGGTTTTTTTCTACAAAGATAACATTTTTAAATCATGACTCATTTCAGAAACAGTCATAAAAAATACCCTAGTGATATGAAAATTTGCTATTTTTTGGCCAGAAGAAAATTGTAATAATAGTTACCCCAAATGGTTGAAAGTGAAACACAGAGTGAAAAATGACATACCAAGGATTTTGTCTGAACTTCAAAGATCTTCAAAAAAAAACTTACAATAAATGTATGGTTACAAAATCAGTGACTGTGAAATCTGAGTTCTTTAATTGGTAATCAGCACTGCTAAGCATGTGACCCCTTTTTTCTCTACAAGTCCAAGTCTTCCAAGAGAGCTGAAAAGTCTTTTAATAAGCTGAAACTCTGAGTATTCACTAAAACTTCTCATTTCTAGTTTTATTATGAAAGGCAAAGTATGTTAAAAATACATTTGCTGTTTACCTCTATATAAACTGTAAGCATACTAAAAAATTTAAATATGTAAAACATAATAGGTCTTCCCTAGAGCATAGAGGGACTTCAAGGCTGGCATAAGCAAAAGCCTCAAAGTACAATCAACTGGAACAAATATTTACATAATTAAATGAACAAAAGTCTGGTTTTTTGTATATTCTAGTTAATGTGATGTATAACACAAATCAGCTGAAGCAATGCCAAGTTTCCAAGACAAAAATCACAAGCACTTTGGATCAAGCAAACCCACCTATTGATCTCTGTGATTATGTAATGTAAAAATTCACTTCCCAAAAATCTAAGGAATAAACCCTGGATTTGAGATATAAGTATTAAAAAAAGAATAGTTTCTCCAGTTTAAATGTAGCTTGTTTTTCTCCCTTCTCCTCTCCTTACCAGCTGTAGGTACTTAGTTAGAGGAATATCAAATCCTGAAAATCTTGCTAAGTAACAAGGTTAAAAATCTCTTCTGACTTTTACATAATATTCTATTTCAAGAATTGTGTTGCTGCCTTAAATTCTGATACAGGGTGAAGATGCAACACCTCCTGTGAAGTCTAACACAGGGAAAGGTTTTGAGACAATGACAAGATTTGTTAAGTACAACTGTTAAAAAAACCCAACACCAGCTATCTTTAACAATTCAAGAGACTCACACTTAGTGAAGTGTGACTGGATGTCTTTGTGGCAGCCTTATAAATCACAATTATCAAGATACTTTAAACTAATACTACCAGCAATGTCTGAGCTCTGGGCAAATAGATATTAATTATATCAGGAGCAGCATTTTAGCTAGCTCATAGCAAGTTTTCATACAACATATTTACCCAGTGAGAAGCACCCTACCCCGAAAATTCCACTTCTGTATTGTGCTCTGTAGTAAACTTCAGGCAAGTCTCGTCCAAGGCAAAACAGCTGTGCTACAGCTGAGATGATATTCTACAAAGGCAGCTAAATCTCTGGATGGATTGGAAAGAAATCCAAAGGATGAATGTGGAGAAAGATGGTTGCAGGTTGGCCAGGATATTAAACCAGCGTGCTCAGAGTCCTCATGGCAGATTCCTTAGCAAAGCTCAGTGTTCCAAGAAGACACCTTGACAAACAAACAACCTGATTTTTAGACACCAAATAAACCATCAACCTGCCTGGGTGATTATATAAAATATGGCAATGTGTTGCTTTTAGTTGCCTCCTGCAGTTGCTTTACACTACGGGGAACCTATTACCAACAGATAATGGCTGTCACATGTTTACCGCATTTCTGGGAAAACCATGTTCCCTCAAGAAGAGCACAATGCCTAAAAATAGTGAAGGAATTAGATGAGCCTTCTATAAGTACTCAGTACAGCCTAGAGATTCTAGTAATTTTATGAGAAACAATGCTGTTTTTCGGGGGTTTTTTTTGAGGTCATCACCAAGACATACCACATTCTCATATCTTTCTTCTTCTTTTTGTAAAGAATAGATACCACAGACTGATTGAAAGGCAAAAGAAATGTTTTGAATTGCTAAGAAGCAAAGACATTTCTGATGCAAAGACTTGGTCAAGATGTTTGCATATTTGAAATTCCCAAAATAAATAGGAATTCCTCTCATAACTGAAGCAACAGAATCAGATACACTAAAGCAGGCTTGATCTTGAATTTCTCAGTGAAAACACTCACTGTATAGAGAAAGCTCCTTTGTACACTGAGTAGATAAAGCTGAAGAAAAGTGGGAACAATGAGTCCTGGTTTATGGGGTTAACTGGTTTTCCCCATAATAGCAGAATTTAAAATGTCCATAGCGTATAAAGTTGTACTGGAGAGTTTCTATTGATCTTTCTCAAGGAGATCATTAAACAGATCCTTTTATTTGGACACCACAGGTTTAACAACCATAGGAAGCCTTGGCAATCCTGGCCAGAAATGCTTGTGAATCACCACAATACAGTAATTGATCTTGCAGCTGTGTGGTAAACATTAAAGACAACTTGTAAAATCACAGTAACTGCCACTTCCCATTCAGTTAATCACACATCAATTCCAACTTTGTGACAGGAAACCTGCAAATAATAAAAGTTCCCTAACTATCTGATATATATATCCTGTCAGCAGTGCAAGGCAGTTCAATGCACCACAATGCAAAATAATAGAGGAACAAATCTTCATCAAAGCAGTGTGTTTACATTCTTTTCTGTGTTACATTGGATGCCTACATGTTTCTTTCAATTGCTGTCAAATTTCTTTGAGAGGAAGGACACAGCAGGGTAAGTATATATTCTAACATATATTTAACACAATTTTTTGATATTTTCTAAGTTCAAATGTGAATTGCTGCATAAGACATTTCATTCCTTCACTTTCTATCAGCACATCTCCAGGAGTGCTGGTACAACCTGCAGGGATGTCTGGCACCAGTCAGTGATGCCACATCTAATTTAGTGCAGGAACTGACTCAAAGGACCTGATATTCCAGTGAATATTAGAGGAAGTTCATGAAGTCTCTTCAGAAGCACCATGATGGCCAAGGCTGGGAACAGAGAATTTTATCAGGTCTGCTGCTTTGAGTGGCAAAACATTTGCCCTGCAAAGAGGTAGAATAGATAGATGAAGCTTAAGGGCAGCCTCAGTTTCTCAGGGGATCAGGTATGTATGAAAGAAAGAAACAGAGCAAAAGTCTTCTCTTTCCTTCATATGTAGAGGAAGAATTGTGTGTTGAGATGCTACAGCATACAGGAATTGCAGGGAATTAACAATATCAATATAATCAGCTGGAAGTGTGAATATATGACTGAGGGCAAAGAATTAAAAAAAAATTACTTTCTTCCTGAAATTTTCTGGGGTTTGTTTATTCAGATGAAGCAAGTGTTGGGAAAAGCAGACACAAGAAGTGTTCAGTGATCCTCCACTAATATTTTCTGGCCCTCCATGTGATTTTCACTTTGAATTACAATGGTAGGAGACTTCATTGCAAGGTGGTCCAAGGAACCACCTGAGTGGGTTTGTTCCTCATTTTAACCTCCTTCCACACACACAAAATCGTCTCAGGGGACAAAAGTATAGCTCAAGATCTACTTAAAGAAGGAGGTAGAAGATTGACCATATAAGAGAAGAGAAAATAATTTCCATGGAAGCCTCCAAAACCTAAAAGGAACCTGTAATTGGGAAATGTTTCTCTGAAGTGTTGTGAGAAACTGTATGTTTTCCCACTTCATGTACACAAAAGAGAACCATTTAATTCTGATCTTGAGGAACACTGAGGTGGCTTTTTCCCTATTCGTGCTCATGCTCCATCTTGAAAAAAATGGAGCATAAATTATATAGGTGACAGCTTTTTTTTCCACACTAACTGAGAATCCTTCCCACAAAGAGCATTTTAAATTCATCATTTATGATTCTGTAACATCTCCTTTGCACAGCTTAAGCAAAGCAGTCTGAAGACTAAATTCAGAATTTGGCTTTCTAAAATCATAACAAATTTAACCAGGCCTTGAAAATGCCTGGTTAAGGTCCCAAGCTTTAAAGATGTGATGCCACTAAATTCCTTTTGAACATGGACCAAAAGTTGTTTTTCAAAAGGATGCCAGCCAAAAGTCAAGCTGAATTTACACATTCTGCCATAGCTACGTATTTCCATTGCTAGGTAAAATCCTACTGATTTTTCTAACATGCTTGACAAGTACATTTAGGAGAAATGGAGATGATCCTAATTTATGTTCATTCTCAAGATAATAATTTATTAAATTCAAACTTTTGTAACCAGCTGAGGACAGTGGTGGTATTTAGGTAAGCCTTACACCTGGCACAAATGGGAAATACGTCTGGCAATTCTTTAATATGCTGAAAGTTCAGGAGAATGAATCTCACCAGTCAGCATTTCCATACTTATAGACCCAGCAATCCATTTTCAGGCAAAAATGACTCATGAAAACTTTAAGCTATGGAAATATAAAGTATGAATTCCCTATATCACAGTAACCATATGGTAAGAGACATATATCATAGACAGTAATATTTTTAAGTGATTCAGTGATTCCATGTTCACTGATTTTGTGCTTGCTTCAGAGGGTGTATGGTCTTTGGACATCTCCTACACTGAATCCAGCCATGCTTTGAGAAGCTTTAAAACAAGCCCTCTTGTTTGGTATAGTTTATATTTTTTCCTAATTGAAAAAGCAGTTTTTAAGGCATCAAAATTATATTGGACACCATGATGTAAAAAAAATAATGGTACAATAAAAACAAAAGGCGGATAAATGTGAATATTAAATAAATTTATAACAACATTGTTATGGAAATAGAAGAATATGGTAATACTTTAACACATCTTCTGGACAGATTGCTTCAAAAATATTTTTCCTTGACAAATCCTTTGAAAATTACAACCTTTGTGTGTTGTTTTTTCTTATGACAGTGCTTCCTCTCCACATTTTCATTTGCATTTTTTTTAGCTACTGTAAAAAAAAAGTGTAAAATACAGCTATCACTAGCAACATTGACAAGCCTAAATAAGTATTTTGTATATATGCATGTATTTGTGCTACAAGAGATTTAAAAAAAAAATTGTCCTTGAAAGAAAATTATGTGCAAAGACTGGAACTGTGGACATTTGTTTTAGCTTGCAATAAAATTTTCAATACCCATCTAATTTCCTTTTCTGATTTCATATCCCAGGGGTCTCAGGCCACCAGCTGAGGAACACTGTCTTGGGGAGAAGCACACTGAGAAAGAGAATGGCTTTGTAGTAGCAGAACACCAAGAAAAACTTCATTATCACTGTTACTGACAAAATAAAATGCTGGTTCAGGTTTCCATTTCAATAACAAGTTTAAATTTCAGGAATTTCCTTCAATTCAAACAAGAAAAATAAATCAGCAGATAACAGATACAGCAACATGTGCATCTTTCCATGGGGCTTTTTTCTGCTGTTTAAATTGTTTTGTTACTAACTGAAGTCTATTTCTGACACCAGATGTGATCCATAAATTCAGTTCCAGAGGATTAAGAACAAAAAAAGTGAAGAACCCCACAATTTTTTCCATTTTTTTAATAGAGAAAAATGAAAACTTATTACCTCAGGAGAAGGCAGTCGTGTCATATCTACCTCACCATTAAGTGGTGAAGAAAGAAGTTTGTCACCTAGAATACTTTTCAAGCAGAATGCCATCACTTCCTGCTGTTTAGGGCTGCAGTGGTTCTCCAAAGACAGTACAAGTGGATAGGCAGATGACTGGAAACATAATTTTGGGATTTTAGTATTAATAAATAAAAATGAGAATAATTGCTTTTCCAAAATATCTTACAAAAGTCCCCTCGGCAATCTGTATTTACCTTCATTTTCAAAGCATGCAGAATATAGATCAGTTGTTTCAGGTTAGTAAGGCAACAGAAAAAGCTCACATTTGTGGAAAAGAGAAAGCACAATTGAAGAAGAAAAAAATGCACCTTCAGAAAGCTAAAGCAGAGCTGGACATAGGCAGAGGTGTAAAAAGAACTGCTTTGTTTTGGTTTTAAAAGGTAAAATCAAATTCTAAAATTAAAATTGACAACATAAAACAAGATTAAATGTCTTTTGCTTTTGTTTATGACAGATTTTTTGAATTGCTTTTCAAGCTGATAGTCTCCCCAAAGCTTTTTCAGAAATTGTTACTTCTGCAAAGACAAGCTATGCATTTTTTAAAATTTTTAATAATACCATAAACATTTCTAGGGACAGTCTATACTTTACTCATCACAGTACTCAAGCAAGGGTAATTGAGTAAAAATTAAAAATAAAAGGTGAAAAGGGGAAATTGAGTAAAACCTAGATAATAACTCAAAACAAACATATCCATTTAAACATACAAATAAATCTCAGAAGTTGACAGTAATAATGGTGGCTACCAAAACCATAGTCTGAATGAAATCTTTGCTCAGGCAGGACCTAAATTGTCAAGAAGGAAAACACCTTTTTATTTTTTCCTGTCTTCACATTTTGTCCCATGAGCTTTTGCTAAGAGAAGCAGAGCTCAGCTTGCATGGACAGCTGGTACCAACCATTACCTGTTGTGATTTTATCATCTCATTGGCACTTAAACTTGAGAAATAAAGTTTGCATTAGAATTAAGCACAATATGTTGTGTATTAGCGAGAATAGGAGAGTTATATCCAATGAGTTTTGAAAAACAATGGAATAAAATAATGGTTTTAATTTCACTTTTAAAATCAGATATTAATTAAATTGTATACAGAAAACTGAATAGAAAAAACACAGCTTTCATTAGCACTGAGAAGGCTAATAACACATATGTGTAAAAATCCACATAAATTTATGATCATGGATGTATAAATTCAGACACATAATGCTGGCCTTATTCTGAGATTTGTATTAATAGTCATACAGCACTTGCTTTGAGCAGGAGTTTTGCCAAAAGCCTATACAAAATCCTGAGACAGTGCCAAAAACTCTCCACATTTCAGTGCTTTTCCAGAGATAGGCAGAAGGAACCTTGCCCTGTGAGTCACCTGACCAAAAAATCAGTAACTGCTAACACTTATCAGGTCAACATTCAAAATAAAAAGAGAGGAAATGAAAAACAAAGTCTCAGACTCATCTATTATCTAAAATTATTGTCTATTTCATAAAGTCACATATAGGATATAAGACAGACTGATAACAGTAGAAGAATAAGTGACACAAAAACCTTTAAAAGATATAAAAAGGGAGAAAATGTCAGACCAATTCTGAAGTAGCTCTTCAATTTATATTCAATCCTTGTTTAAATGATCTGAGGTGAGAATTACACCCAAGAAGCTGAGCAAGATCACCTGAATCCTTTGCACTAAGTTTGGTGTATATTCATTATCAGGAAAAATGATTATGATTCCTTTAAAAGTTTTTAAAATACATTAAGAACAAATAGCACACTTGCTCTGTAATTAATTTTAACAATGCCCATTGCCACATGCTCTGTTTCATATTTTTTTACCCTGGATAATCTATAAGAGCCGTGTCCCTGGCTTAGTCAAAGCCACCATCCCAACTTATTTCTGCAGACATATATCTATACATACCATAAATGCATACTTGTCAATCACATGAATTACAGAACGAAATGGGATTTTGCTTGTTAAAGTGTGACCATGGTACACAATAGGTTCATTGTTGTGGCCATCCCAGCAGTCAATCTCCAGGCAACGACATCCTTTTAGGAGAGCACTTCAGAAGAACAAGAGAAATCATTTCACAGCCAAAAGAAAGATACCATACTTTTCTATACAAGCTGATGTATTTCTTTTTACAAGCACAGTGATCAATTACAGGAAAACCACCTCAGTTTCATCATAAATAAAAATAAACCCTACAAAATTTTACATATATGAGACACACATATTTTCTGTTGCTTATTCTAGGTGTGTTATGTAATAAACTTTCTTGGAGCACTAAAGAATATGGGATTACCTGAATTATCTTCCTTAAAATGAGGGTCAAAGATTTCAATAAAGGAATTTTGGAATAAAGACAAATTTTCACTTAAAACAGAAGAATAAATATTTTAAATGGTCTTTTGTGTTACTCTACCAAACTTGCTTGCAATTTTGAGAATGCCTGTATTTAAAGATCCATTGCACTTAGAGAATCAGGTTGCACTTTGTCTTTACATAAGTCAGTTCTCCCCAGCCCACATTTGTAAGAGGGAGTGCTAAAGTTTCCCAGGCGCCTTGACTTTCCTGCTTTAATTTTAATACGTTAGTGGCATCCCTTAAATTCTTAGGTTTCTAATATTTGACTTGCAACTAACTGAAACATTCCTTATAAACCCTTTCACTTAATTACCAATCTGTCTTTTACACGCTGCTTTTCACACATTAACAATATGTCAAATATGCCTCTAGCTGATTTTAGCATTTTCCTCACACAAATAATAGATAAAGAGGAAAAGAGAGGGGTCTATACCCTCTTTGCAATTACTTTCAGCAATGCAGCATTCACATAATGGAATTTAAAATACTGTTAATTATTCAGTACTGTTTCTGATAGTTGCAGGTCATTACAGAAAATTAAGAGAGCAACAAAAAAAAATTAGTTCAGATAGATGATGGTTCCAACTGCTTTCTCTTCACTAAAGCAGTACAAATAATAGGAATTCTAGACACAGCTCTTCCTAATTCTTAATATATCCTGCCCTCAGTGTTGCCTTTGTTGCACAATGCATTTCCATCTTCTCTGCCATCCTGGTCCTCCTCCTCCTCCTGGAGTCACACACTGTAGAGGTTCCTCCCCTGCTGCCTGCTTGAATGCCCACGTTTTGTGGTTTTTGTACTGCCCATGTGCACTGACCACAAATGTTCTTGACACAGATACACTCCAACACACATCTTCTATATTGAACAGATTAGAGCTTGCCCAGGATTTTTACCTTTCTTTCAGGGAGTTATTTATTTTTGCACAGTGTGTTGAGATTAAAAACTGATTTAATCATGTACTGTACACCATACTATAGATTTCATTTGCTGCAAGGTTGACTTTCTGAGATGTAAGTGAAAAAAATAAATTGTTTCCAGACTATGAACAGATGGTTTGGCAAATATATTGAAAAGGGTGCACATAAAATAAAAGACTACTCTCACATTTTCAACTTGTATCTTTGATGGCTTTGTCCCTTTTTGCCAAGTAGGAGTGTATGTGACTTAGCAGTCATTTCAAAAAAGCCAAAGAATATTTAAAACATTAAAAAACAGTGTCTAAATACCTGGTATATCCCCATAAATGACTGGGTCCCATTAGTTGGTCAGCTATCAAGTAGGTGTTGTGAGAAGATGAAATAAAATAGTCACACAATGGCTGGGTCATGTCTTGATAGACGCTCCTGTGCTGGCTTTTAAATATTGAACATTCGTCTGAGTTCATGTACCTTATAAATCCTTCAAATGACATCTGCCTTCTCTTCCTCACTGCACAAAAACAAAAGGAAAAACATCTCTGTCAGGAAGCCACTCTGATGGTTGTATCTATGTCCTTTCTGAAATTTTTAATACCCAATTCTGAACACTGCTGAAGGTTATACAGCACAACACTTTCCTGAAATTTTAAAGTTCATAACAAATGTATAAATAACTCAAAAATCAGATACATGTGACTCTGGAGCTGAATTGCTGGGGTTCAAACTTCTGAGAGGAAATAAATGTGTTTTGACACTTTTATTCTTCTATGGACAGCAGTAAGAAAAGTTTTCAGTAGTCTGGATTAAATATAAAGTAAAATATTTTTTATTTAATTTGGAAAGTAACATGACATGCCCGACAATGAGATAAGAGAATCTTCTTTTCCCTTTTAAGAGAACCAGGATTATTCTCTAAAAGTCAGTAAGAAATTCTCAATATAATCTTGCAGAAGCTGTGACTCCTAGCACCAAATATCTTCTCCAGGGGTGGAAAAAAATCAAATAAATATTGATCAAATCATGTTTAGAAATATTTGAAATAAAAATAGCATCTTAACAAAATAATTTACTGCCCACACAGATGAATTGCAAATCAAGCTTATTATACTACTGCATTTAAAACAAAATTAACTAATTGAGTCCATCCCAGTGATAGCCATCCCATTTGTTCTGCTTTTGACTGATTTAATGGCAAACAGAGCCATTACACTGCCAGCTATTGCTCCCAATGTCCTGTTTCAAATGCAGTCATTTTGCAAATGATATAATCTCAAAAGTCAGCTTTGCTTCAAAACATAGTTTGAATTAGTGAGGGATTTTGCCCAGTTCTTACTCTAAAATAACTTTATTGTCACCCTAGCAGGCCAGTAGTGAACAAGCAGTAAATAATCCAAGATTATTTTATGCTAACAATAACTTAGAAATCAATGTATACAAACTTGAGGACTGGAAATATCTGCAGGAAAACCCCCTTTTCTGCCCTAGTAACTCTTACTATAACTGTAAGTACCAGAATGCACAAGTTGGAATTGCTATTATCAATCTTTGGGGTGTAACAAAGTGAAAGTTTTACACCTGAATGAGAATTTACAGAAAATAATTATTTCTCTATTACACAGGTCTTTGAACTAGAAAACTTGCAATGTTTTACAATGATAAAGAAAAACAGAAGGCCATGCAGATATCAAACATACATTCACCGCACCACTGTAATTCCTACCAGAAGTCTTTCTGAAATTATTCTTCCACACTTCCACTGACCAAGGATCCACAGACAACCCAGTAAAACCATTTCAACAGCTAAATAATCTCATTTTCAGGAAATTTTCCCTAATTAGGAAACAGAAGTTTACCCTGAAACTTCCTTGCTGTCCAAAATATTTGTTCAGTTTGGTATTACTCCTCTCCTCTGTTTCCGCACTCTTTCACTGGTGAAAACTACTCTCACACTTTCCTCATTCCAGTGCTTTCCACAAAAACAAATCCAAGCCAGGGCATCTTTCTGTTTCAGATTTCTGATAATTTTCCTTTTTCCTCTCATAGGAGAAAACAGGATCCTATTTCTTCATGGGATGTCCTAACAAACTGCTACTCACATTTACCATCTTAGAAGAGTTTACATATTTATTATTTCCTCCGTTTTTTTTCTAGTAACTGACAGTGTCTAGTTGCTTGGATGTTCCCTTTCTAAAATAGATATTCCATTTGAACTTTTCCAGTCTTTCAATTCATCATTCATTTGCCCCCTATTTTCAAAAGTAACCTTTGACTTGTATTAGCCAAGCTTGTTACAGTCAATTTTCTAAGAACTTGGATTTGTCAACCTGTCTTCACTGACCTGATTACATAATTTAAGAAGGCCCTACCCTGTTTCATCCATAGTTTTGACTGAGATCTACTCAGATCAATAATATTACAGAGGAATTTCTTTGGTCTTTTAACTAAGAGATTTGCAGGATGACTTCCTGCCAACCTGATGACTCTTGAAAAGAGTATCCCATTTAGTATCTTAACTTTGGTTTATCCACATGCTTGTGTTATATTGTTCTATAGTTGTAACAATTGAATTAATTTTCTACTTTCTAGATCTTTAAAAATAATTTTGAATTTTTAAATGTTATTTAAAACATAATACGCTCATCCTGTATGCTTTGCCTATAATGAATACATGAACTGTCTGGATTTCATTTCTGATTAATTTATTTTTCATGCTCTATTTCTCTGAGCAATTACAAGTAGAGCTACTAACTATTTATATGTGTGTGCGAGCATTTTTTTGTTTTCTAATAATTCTTACCTTTACTGCATTTATTTATTAAATCAGTGAAAAATACTGGCTTTTCAAAGTCTTGTTTTTTTTCTGAATTATTTATTATGTTTTCCTGTCTGTTTTTGTCATTGACAAAAGTTAACTGCAATATTCTCAAGAGAAATTAATGTTTATGCAAATGTACTGATGAGCATAATCCCCCAAAAATGAACATCTAGCATTTTTTTGTTAGTCAATATAGACTTCAATAAAATATTCAGCTCATGTCTCCAATCAACAGACTAAAAATCTTTGTATCTTTAAAGAGCTTATTACAGGCCCTTACATTTCTGAGGAATAGCCCAGTCACACTATTTTCTGACCATTTACAGACATTTTCTGCTTCTCCATTAAAGGAAATGGGAATTCATCTCCATAACTATTCCACAGTGAAAGACTTTCATCAAGGCCTTACATTTCTCCCCCTGAGAAACCTCAGTCTTTTTCTCCATTAGGACCTTTTGGCAGTAGCTAGTGTGCACACACATATCCATTCCTTGTAGAAAGGGAAGGCAAGAAAAGATCTCTGTCTTCTCATTGCCTCTTTCTGTTCACAAAGTTCAATGATTTCTTCCTTGCCCTCCTCTTTTGGACAGTGTGGAATTCATTTTTTTAGCAATACTCTTTTATATTGTTTGGGTGTTTTTTTTTAATCTGATTTAAGAAAAAAATATTTTTCTCATTCCTCCTGTTAAGGTAAACTCCAGCTCTGCCATATATACAAATACTGTCACATCAGAGAGGAATTATGGATATAACCTGAGTATTTGAAAGACTCTGATTACATTATACATTATTTCCAGTGTTTATTACATTCTGCTTTCTTATTTATCTTGGAACTTCTTTGAAAGTATTTTTCTCCCTCTTTGGAAAGAAAAAAATTGGAAACTTTCATAAGATATTTGCTGTCCTGAAGGGCTGTAGGGTACCTACACTGAAGCAGAGAAAACAAGAAATCATTCTGCACTGGCCAGAGCCTCCTTCAAGACCTGTTTCCTCCTGGAGTGGAACATAGAGAGCAGTGTAGGTGTATCACTTGGTGAGAAATTGAGGTTTTAAAATTTTTAGTATGTTGTGGATAAAAGCAAAATGAAAGACACAGGGCGTCATCCTGAATTTCTTCTTCATGCTTCTTCTTCCTTCCTCTTTATGAGTTTAATTGGCATTTTGTAATTGCACAGAAAAGTCCACATTGGGGGCTCTTTGGGATCAGTTATTGAGTTAAAAAAGAAAATAATCCAGGTGTCAGCTCTTAATTGAATAGTTTAGTCTTAAAAGACCTTGTAACAAAAGATTGTAAGCCATTTTGTGCCTTCTAATGAAAACCTGCCAAACCCACAATAATAAGACTGTTCTACTAATAAAAATATTAAACACCTGAGTCCAAATATAAACTACCATCTCAAGTGCCTTCAATCCAAACCCAAAAAAACCAACACTGGAGGGACTGAGTACAACCTGCAGCGCTTCTGGACTGAAGCAGAGACTGGGGAGTGGGGAAGAAAAGAACCTGAACTGAATTTGAGGCTAGGAAATGGGGAGAAAGGTGTTTCCCATGGTTTTTTAAATGTATGTGTGTGCTTTTTGCTTCCTAGGAGTTGAATTAGTAATTAAATGTCTACATTACTTGGCCTCCAGAGATAGTAAAGTGGGTACAGATATATTTACTGGTAATTTTAGGGGGGAATTCATGAGAAAGACTTGCAGAGACCAGGGTGTTCCTCTGTTGTACTGGAAGGAGGAAGCTTTCAATCATTGTTAAAAGTCAGGCAGAAACATCATCAGATGGAATTTCATACTGTGAAATTTGACTACTTTACATCAGAATGAAACATTCATGCTCTAAGGGAGCAGTAAAGAGGGAAGTATTTCCCTGACTAAAGTAAAAATACAGTTATTCCTTAAAGTAAAAATACAGTCATTCCTTTTCTACTCTGAGTTTACATTCTAGGGAGGCTTTTTTCTACCTTACTTATACCTATAACTGGTTCATATTGGAATAAAGTATCTATCTGAACAGTTCAGTTCAGTTTCCTAAGGGCTTTTATCTTATAATCACCTTATTTTGAAAATTTTCCCTGAGACTGGGTATTTACACACCCTTTCATCCATCTGAACTACTGTGTCTCACAAATCCAGCCACAGCCATTGTCGTTGTTGAGATTTTAAAGTCATCTTTCTTGCTTCACATGATTTTTTATGAAATCTGTAGGACTTTGACAGAGATGTCTGCTTTGTTAAATTTGATTTACATTGGCCAATGGGATCAAATGTTCTCTTCTGCAAATTTCTGCTCTACATCCTGCTCTCTCACACACATACTCAAAAAAACCCAAGAAAACCCTCATGACTGTGTGTAGTAGAATAAACTGAAAATGGTATTTTGCTTCACAAACACATTCTGGATTACTCAAAGTCCTTATCTGACAGATGCACCAGGCTTATATTGTTATTTATGAAGCAAGCTGTTTTTTAAGACAGGACTGCATTTTTGCCCTGTTTTTGTATTGCCTAGCAGTAATATAGGCAGGAGTAGAGTCTTTGAGTGGCAGTACATTATAATTAATAATGGGATGCACCTTCTTATCCTCACTCTGCCTCTAATCCTATCCATGTAAATGAGAAGCATTTTTTTAAAAAAAGACATATATACCAAGCTAAGAAAATGCATTTAGTTGGCATTTTTTCTTTAACCTGATTTAATGAGTCAAGGCTTCTATTCAAAGCTAATAGTAGAATGGGCAGATAATGGGATGTTTGGGAAGAACAAAACTGAAATTTGGGTGTTAGTAAGACATAAATGTCAGGTGTGAATCACATCTTCATATTTTGTGATCAATTCCATAGAAATGGCTCTTTCTGCCAAAAATGCAAGCTTTTAGCATACACATGAAAAAATCCGTTAGTGTAGCATTTTGACATTAGGCATTTAAATTGTATAATAAAAATGAAAACGTAATTCCTTCCTGAAGTAGCTATAGTACCCACAGAGAGTAAATTCAGAGTTATCTGGCCCAATATATTTGGAAATATCTCTGCACAAATGTTAGGGATGCACTAAATGCCGTAAATGGATTTATTTAATTTATATGTAAAATGTAGTCATTGCTTTCATCTTAATTGTATTAATCTTGACATACCAGTGCTATCATATTGATGAGAGAATGGTCATTACTATTAGCAAAGCTGTGAATCAAGTGTCAAAACCTGCCCTTTTCCCTCTCTGTAAAGCAGAGGGCAAGGGTGACAGATGAGTCCAACAGACCATCCTGATGAAGAACGTTCTGTAGCAAATTCAGAATGACAGTTGCACAAAATGGTCTATCACAATACCATATGAATCATCTCCCACGTCAATCATAACTGCAACTTTTCAATAAATATGTCTGAGTGGGAGTTTGAATTCACTCAAAGATGCATGAACAATACAGAGATTATTTTGTTCAGCATTATTTCCAATTATGAGACAAACAAATTTATCACAGGTGAAGAAACAACCAAGAATTTGGCTCAGCATCTGAAATTTAAACCAGACATCAAATTAAACCTATAGAAACATCAGTTGATATTTACAAAGGTGTTTTCCAATAGACTGAAGATTTTTCATTGTTTAACTGTGTTACAGTTCTTGACTTTCCCATCAAAACAAGAGACACAAAATAAAAGGAACCTTTTAAACTGGTAACTTGTACAATTAGTAAACATTACTTCCTCTGAAAGAGTGGAATATGTTTAAAAATGTACAAATTTGAAAAGCAACCTCAAAGAGTAAGGGCATAAGGAGTCACGTGTTTTGCAGCTATTACTGGACAGTAAGTGTCTCTTAATGAAATACGAAATGTTCTTCTGTTTCTCAGTGAAAAAGTGGCATTTTCCATTTTCTTCTTTCACAACAAGTCAGCATAGAAGACCTGGGTTTTTCATCCCAGAAGAAATATTTTCTCCTTGAGTTTGCTTTTCCTAACCAGTTATCAATTCCGCCCATTTTCAAAGGCTGGGAACCAAGGAAATGGAAGAATTAAACACATTCCACCACTGAATAAAATAACAGCTTCCTTTTCATAGCTCAGTGGTAAAATTTGCCACAAGCTGAAATCAGTGAAACTCAGCAGAAGTGTTACACTTCAAATTGGGGCATATTGAAATAGGTGAAGAACATGTCAGAGATTTATGAACCTCTCCTCATCTCAGAGTTCTAGAGAATCAGAAAGGGTGACCAGGCACCTCTGAAAATCTTACACAGTGCTTCTGCAAGGGAGTCAGAGGGACATCAAAGTCTTGTCTGAAGCCTTGCATCATCACTAAATGACTCAAGGGAGAGAAGACAGGGTAACGAGCAGACAGGAAGAATGGCAGATAAGAACTTTAAGAAAAACAAATTGGAAATGGTTTATAATGAGTTGAAGGACAGAATTTATAGAAGGACTGGAAAGAAAAGATTAAAAATGACAGAAAAAAGGAGAGAGCAGAGAAAGAAAGGCACCATGAAAATTAATTAAAACAAAGGAAGAAAAATAATTAATGATGAAAAGACATGCTTTAAAATAAATAAAGAGATGAGTTTTTGCAAAACCAAGTCATTGAGAGAAGCAAAATAAATCACAGCTAGATATCAAATAATTTAACTGTGCATACCTTCATCAATGGGTTCATACTTCAGAATAATTTCTAAGACAGTTGTTTCATTAGCTTCAGTTTGAAATTGTTCTTTTGCAAGAAATTTCAGGAGCTGGCCATCAGGTAGAATGTTGCCATCTATTGAGTAAGCCTTGAATAGTTCTTCAAATTCAGGTCTGTGTACAAGAGCTCGATAAATAGCTCTGAAGTCGTCCATGCTAATTATATCTCCTGAGTGTTTGTCAATGGTTTTCTGAGGAAAGAAGCAACCAAAAGATTTTTTTTAAAAAAATCAAAAAACAACATTCATATATGCAAAGTTATGCACCAAACATTTTTTTATAACTGACCATAGGAGTAAGAATCATAGAAGAATCCAACAGTGAATACAATCAGATTACATTCTTCAACTTTTAGATTATGCTTTGTGTGCTACAAATATTTTATATAAAGTAAAATGGACCATATGACATAATTAGCATCTAAATAAGCACAATAAATTTAGATTTAATGAATTTTAATATTAAAATATATTGTCGAAAATCTCTAAAATGCTATGCATTAAAACAAATGTGCAGCATAAAACTTATCAAGTGGAAAATATATTTAGTATAATACCTCTCCAACAGCTATTGACATCATATTGTAAATATTGTCAGTAAAATTTACATCAACCAGTAATCTTAAAAATGACATAAGGATGTCCAAATTATCAAGAGACAAGTCTTTTAACACTTCAAAGAAGAAACACTAATAAAAATTGAAGATGATATTTTATAATAACCTATGACATCATGTTCTGTTCTTAACAAGCCAGAATGTTTAACTTAGGTTAATCATTCACGCTTTCAGAATTCTTCAATTTAAGCTTGTTTTCATAGAGCTTACAAAATGTTAGCATAGTAATTAATTTCAGTGTTTCAGTGTAAAAGCCAAAAGAAAAGTTAAAAGGGCAAAAGAATTTGAATAGAATTATAATTTTTACCATTTCTGCTTTTTGTGGTTTTCTCAGGTTTAACAATTCAAATTTTCCTTTAAAATTTTATACTCAAAATAAGTACCTGCATACAAAATATAAATGTTTGTAATATTTTAGCCTGAAATATTCTTAAAAGTTGCCAAATTAAGAGAAATCTGCTGACAAAATTGCTCACAAAAATAAAAAAAAAGGGCAATGTACTGCCTCAGTGATCATCACTGTAAATTGATGAAAATTCCTAATTGTTGGCTCCTTAAACAAAAAGTGCCAAAGAGGCCAAGTTCCAGCATCCAAAACATGGCACTTACAATGGCTGGGTTGGCTTCCACCAAAGTGTCTATAAACAGGAAATTGCTTACTTGAGCTCTGGCTGCTCTTTGATCAAGATTTGGGATTACTGCTCAATTAGATTTATTTACATGGTTTTGAAGCCATAGTATAAAATCTAAAATTTAATGATCCACTGACAGTTCCTTCCTACTCAGTACAGTTCCTACTGTACTTCTGAATAAGTACAACGATAGGATTAAAAATATATTAGATAACTAAAACAAGTAGAAAATTAATTTCATGAGTTCTAGTGAAAACATCCTACAAATCAGTACTTCAGTATTTGCTTTGAGCTTGTGAAAGAGAATAATAATGATTTTTAACAGAAGTCACTAGCAAGAAAATATTTCTGTACTAATGCTAATTATTCACATTTCAGTATTGCTGAAAAATTCCCCAGCTAAGGTTGATATCTTCAATCCAATTTTTAATGTTCTTAACAATACAGCAAATTTGCTCATAACCATTAAGCAGGAAAAGAGAATACCAACTTATTTTGGAAATAAACAGTCTATCAGGACTTGGAAGATGTTCACTTAGTTGCTGGCACAAAGAGAAGCTGGGCAAAAAAATTAAAGTTTCTATTTTAGTTGCCTTTTGATGAAATACAGGCAATAATACTACATAAGAGAGCTCTAAAAGTTAAAGTGATAAAATCATGTCACTATAAAAAGATATTCTTACAATTTTGGGGGTAGATTTTTGTCATTCCTATTTTTATTAATGCACATCAAATCTTTGCTGTTCAGAAAAAGAAGAGACAAAGAGTCTTGAGAGAAATTATATGAAAATTTATTATTCCTTAAAACCTAATTTTCATATTGCTCAAAAGAGTATTACAGTAAAACAAACTCAAAGAGAACAGACAAGAAAGAAAAGCAGATTATTCCTTTAAATTGGTTTTCTATAAAATGTATTTTGCTATGTGTAACCATTAGATTAACTGCTGGTGTGTAGTTAGTTACAATGATGTCAGTAAGATTCCCTTCCAGAATGCTTTGAATTTTTACATGTTATTACACTGATTAAATATTTGAGCCCCCCAAACTACTGGACACCTGTAAATCTTTCCCAAATAGCAAAGAACACCTACCAGTACAGCAATAAATAACTAGATCAGGCTATTGGGTATAATAGGTTATTAAACACAACTAGATCAGACTTGTTCTTTGCAGGTCACTTCCCTCAAATAATTCTTCTCACTCTCAAACTCCTGCCAGAAATCAAAGTAGGGGGAAGATAGAGGAAGCAGTGAGAAATATTTTTAAATTCTCAAGAACTTCTCCAGATTGGCAAATATCTCCTTGCAAGTTCAAAAACCACAGGAAGCCTCTCCAGCCAGGGTTGAACTCATGCTGCTGCTTCTACCTTGGCTTGACCACAATGAGAGGGGAAGACAGGGTGAGGAAAACTTAGCACCTTCCTTCTTATGACCTAAAAGTCTCTGACTTGCCATAGTTAATTCTCCTCTGCCAAATCAGGACAGAATCAGCCAGCTGGTTACAACATTCTTAAAAGAATCATGTATATAAATGTGTAAATAAATAAATAAACAAATATGTATTTCTATATATACACACACTTGTTTTCATTCCCTTAGGGAAACAGCATTACCAGACAGCTTTTTTGGGGGACAAAAATGAGGTAAAAGGAAAATCTTACATCTTTTGAGTCATTACAATAAGAACATGTATACATGTATACCCAGTATGTGCCAAGGCACACAGTTTTCTAGTATTTGCTCACTGGGATGTGGTACTTGTTGCATCCCCAGGACAAAGGAGGAATTGAGAATCTGACTCCATGTTCTTAGAAGGCTAATTTATTATTTTATGATATGATATGATATGATATGATATGATATACTATACTAAAACTGTACTAAGAATAGAGAAAAAAATCGAAAGAAAAAGCTTAACAAAATACTAATTAAGAACTTGTGACTGCTACTAGAGTCCTGACGCAGCTAGATCATAGTTGGTCATTAAGTAAAAACAATTCACATGCTGGACAAACAATCTCCATACGGCATTCCAAAGCAGCAAAACAGGAGAAGCAATCAGACAATTCCCTGAAGCTTCTCAGCTTCTCAGGAGAAAAAATCCTGGCGAAGGGATTTTTCAGCAAATATGACAGTAACAGCGGCACAAGATCTGCTTGGCAGTAGTTTGCCTACACTAAATTAACTTATTAAGACCAGTTTCTAGCTGGATGGTGTAACCTTCATGGACATCTAAAACACTGCCATGTCTCAAGGCCAAATCCTTTCCCTGGGGTGCAATTCCCATCCATTCAGGTACACCTCTTAAATACTCCAGGAGAGATGTAGTGGAGAACAGAATGAATGTGTGCTGGATCTAAAGCCTGAGCAGCTCAGACAAGTCCATGTTGTCCTCCTGGCAAGAAGATTTTGAGGAAGTTGCTCTCATGGCTCTGCCCAGCAAACAGGCACATCTGGGTTCATTAGCTTGATCACAGAAAAAGCTGAATAGGATGAAACCAGAATGCTTCAAGTTATCTCAAGTGTGGTAATTTTACAAAAAACCTGGGAATCAAAATTGACGTGTGTTCCATCTGACACTAATCTGTTGTGGTGGAAAGACAGAGTTATGGGGATGTCAGTCTCTTCTCCGAGTACCAAGAAGTAGGACAAGCAGAAGTGGACTCAAGCTGTGCCAGGGATGGTTTACACTGGCTAGTAGGAAAAATTTCTTCACTGAAAGTGTTGTCAAGCATTGGAAGAGGCTGTCCAGGAAAATGTCTGAGTCACCATTCCTTTAAAGTATTTAAGAGACCTGTAGATGTGGTGTTTAGGGACAAGGTTTAGAGGTGGACTTTTCAATGTATTAATGGTTGGACTCAGTGATCTTAGAGGCATTTTCCAATCTAAAAGATTGTGATTCAAATACAAGCCCTGGGTTATCTATTTTACACAGAAATAAAAGACCTGGAGGAGGAAAAATCTTTGCTGATTTTGCACACCACTCTAGCACAAAATACATTTCCCAAAAAATTAACTTGAAAAAATTCAGCAAAGGTATGATGTGCGTAACTGAACTTCTGAGCTACTAATTGCTTAATGTACATACACCTTACCTTGAAAATATGTTTTAAATGATCTTCATCAAAATTTATTTGCATTTTTTCAAGAAGCCTAATGCAACCATCTAAATCAATATTCCCATTCTTGAAATCATTCTGAATGAGATTCCAAAACCACGTATGAGACGTGAAGTTAAGGAAGATTTTGGCCCATGAAATTGCCCATTAATGGGGGGATGAGGGGGAGAAGTTTCATTTTCTTACAGCTAAGAAGGTTGTGCTTTCCTTTTCTCATACTCTAGAACATCCTTATCTTCTGACCTGTGAGAATGCAGCAGGCCCTGAGGTGTGCAGGAAGAGATTTTTGCTCTGTCTTCAGAGACTTAGAGGGCAGTGACCAGAAGGGCTGAAGGGAGGGAGTGAAGATGATCAGGGGATGCTCAGGGTGCAGAAAGGGGTGCAGTGAGAGGAGAGAAATGTGGAGAGGGCAAGGGGAAATTCCAGCAGGGAATGGTGGGAAATGCCAGGAAACACCAAGGAATGAGTGTCCCCAGCACTGTGCCCACCCAAACCTTATCAACCCGCCCTGGCTGATGGGACTGGCTGCCCCAGGCCAACCCTGCCACCCTCCTGTGTGCCCAGGCCACCTCCAGGCCTGAGGGGAAAGAAACACACCAGGGGGACCCAATGGCAGCTGTCACAGGCCAGGGAGGGGAGAGGAGGAGGAGAAGGCAGCAGAAAAAAAGGATATCTATTCTCATCCATGGTGGCTGTGCTCCAGCCCCCTCACAGCAATGCCATTACCAGCCCTTGCTCGGGCTCACAGTGGGCTCCTCATGCCCCCATGTCCTGTTGGAGTGCCATGGAACGTTCGCCCCTCCATCCTTCCAGTGTTGCTGCAGTGATGTCACAGACTGCAGGCGCCCAGCACAGGCCCCTTCCTGCCACTGCTCTAACACCATTGTGGGCCTTTTCCTTCCAGCACCAAATATGTCCCAGGCCCTGCCCTCATCCGCCATCTCCCACCCTCAGGATATCCCACACGCCAGCGCGGGCCGAGGCGGGAGCTGCCTGAGGCCGAGTAGGCCTTTGCGGCCAGCGGTGCCAACGTCCTCCTGGGGACTTTGGCCAGCTTGTCCCACGTGTCTCTGCTCTGCTGCGAGGTGACAAGCTGGTGAGGCAAGCGGTCACCACAACATCTTCCCCCAAAAAAACCAGGAGCACTGTGCTACCAACCCACTGCAGCAGCTTGAGGGAAAACCCTGGGCCTCAGGGAACCAGCCAACTCCATGGTTCAGCGTGATGGTGGATGTTGGGGAATGGTGAGAAACCACCCAAAGGGCTGGAAGGCCACCCCAAAGGGCTGGGAGACCACGTAAAATGGCTGTGAAGCCACTCCAAAGGGCTCTGAGGCCACCCCAAATGGCTGGGAGGCCATCCCATAGGGCTGGAAAGCCACCCCAAAGGGTTGCAAGGCCATCCAAGCTCCAAGTTCCCTGCAGGGAACTGCTGCGTCCTCAAAACCAGCCTGGGCAAGAGCAGCTGTCCATGTTGTCCTCCTGGCAAGAGGATTTTAAGGAAGTTGCTCTCATGGCTCTCATGTGCCTCATGCTTTGAGGCACACCAGTATCAGCCTTCAAATCATTTGGACAACCTTTGGAAATCAGGCTGGACTTCCACCCTTTCTCCATTTCCCACTCATTTTACATGGATTCTTCTCCAGGCAATCTGCTTCAAAGTTGCCAGCTTCCATGTAGCTGTCAGCAAGCCTGAGTGAGACTCTAAATGTGACAGACCAAAGGCAGTTTGCCACAGGTTTTATGAAACTTGTGAAAGCCGAGGACAACAAGTTTTGTATTGGTATTCTGGAAAACATTCAGGTTTTGTCAGAGGATATATGAGGGAAAAATCTGTCAAGGAATTCCCTGTTACTCACACTTTTATGGACTGGAATAAACTATGGAATGTTCAGCATCTGAACATCAAGGTCTCCAATGCTGAAGTGCTTCAATGCTTGCTGAAATACTATCTTTGATATGATGGCCTAAATAAAAAGCAGGGGGGAAAGACAAAATGGAGTTGTTTAATTGATTTATTTCTGGATCACTCAGGAGAGTACAGAGACTTCCATCAGTCAATCACCACTTCAAAAATAATTCAGGTCTGCAGTGACTGGAAATAATCTGCTGGAGTTTTTTTTTCCACTTTCTTCATGTACTTTTCAAGTGCTTTACCAGTAACAGTCAAAATGTCAAAGCAGCACAATGCTACAGGTGAGATAGTAAGCAAATTCTTATTTTCATTTGTAATTTTAACTAAAATTACATTCACTCATGTAGCATCACACCAAATGAAACATTGATTTTAAGGAAGTTGGTAAGGTAGATTGGCAAAGATTGGGACATAGTATCTAGATTTCATTTATAGCTACAGAAACCCTGTAAATTCAGCCTTCAGGCTTTGCTTGTGCATTTATCTCTGAATTCCTTATACAGGCACATGAACAAAAGGAAGATTAGGACACTGGAGGAATAAATTTCTAATAGCTAGTGCAGAAGATATTTCAGGACTACCCAGGGATGTAGGCTGGGTGTTGCAGCATTAAAGAATAAAATAATGCTACTCCCTCTCTCCCAGTATTTATTACAAAGGCCAAAGGAATGCATGGGATTTTGGTTTACTTTCAAACTGTGATAGTGATTATTTCCTAACCTTTATCACAAATTATTACAAATGCCTTTCATCCTTGCTGTTTTCTGTAAACATAACTTTTAATTAGAGTTTCAACAGAAACAAAGTTTAATTTCAAGCACTACTGTAGACACTACAGTTGGAAAAAGAAATGTGAACATTTAAGAATTATTCTGACAAATATTAGATATTTTTGATTTAAGCATAAGATTTTGCTGCTGTTCATCATGGCAGGTGGGAATTGCAGTGCCACATAGGTTGAACACACCCTTTAGTAAATACTCATCTGAATAAGTAAATACTCATCTGTGGCTTTAGAGATTCACTGCTGACTGGCAATGGTTGCTTCCGTTGTCTTGGTTTTAAAATGTCATCAAGAACTACTCATTTCTATGGTTTCAAGGAGAAACAACATTGTGCAAAAATGGGCATCCTCGGGTTACTCTTTTGAAGGAAAATGAAGATTTTGCATACTTACTGCCCTCTGATTTGGGAGGTTCCTTTCTCTGTGTATCTGGATATGATAACTAATTTCCCAGATAAACTAGTGTTGAATAGAGAGAAAGATGGAGCACAGAGAGCATTTTCTGCGCTCCCTTGGTTCTTCAGAGCTGCATTACCTATGGGTCATTCTCTTTTCACCCCACAGCTGCTGCTGAGATCCATCCAACACCAACCCACCAATCCTTCGGTGCCTGTGCTGCTGCTGGACACCATTCGATGAGCAAGCAGCTGTCTTTATATGGAATTTGGTTGAATATGTGATTATTTCTTTATTGGAAGCAAAAGTATTTTTATTAAAAATGTTATGCAACCCAGGGCTGCTATAATGAAGATGGCCTGGTGGGAATGTAGTTTATATCTGCAGTACCAAAAAATAAAAGAAATTTTGGGCATAGATTTAAGTGCTAACAGATATAGATATAACACTAGAAATTCTGGATTGGAAAAAATCACTTTTTTTCACAAATATTAAACATGAACAAACAAGAGGGAATAATAAAGAACAATGAAAAAGACAAAACAGTTAAACAAATTTCAGTTCCAATATTTATTGCACTAGATCAATCCCCTATGAGATGCAAATATATGGCATTTTGCTGTGCACTTTTTGGTTCCGTAGAATTCAATTCTCTCTACTTTAAAATTACGTTTCTATATGACAAAACGGTAGCAAGGAGTGCAATAATAAAAAGCATTTAATATTGCAATGTCAGTCTATCAGTCTACCTTTATGAACTTTTCATTTTCTTTCAATTTCCTTCCCTGTAAAAGAGGGAATCTGTGAAACCAGAATCTGCAACAAAAGCTGCTGAGAAGGATGGAATTTCAGCAGAATAAATGTTCTGATCTGACTGAAAATGCTCACTCATTTTTTGCAAGTCTGTGAAATCAATCTGGAAAAGATAATTACAAAACAGGCTTTGTCAAATATCCCTCTACATTCTCCAGGATGGGCTTGGATTTTTTAAATTTTTTTTACATTCTTTTGGAAAGTGGAAACCTGGGAAAGAATAAACATTATGAGAAGAAACTGAAGGTGTACAACACCATGGAAAACTTCAGGGAACTTTTATTTATACAGTTTTGTAGCTCTGAATGTCTTTGAGACTTAGTTGCAACTGTTTGCTTTTTTGTCTATAAATGATTTTTTGTTGTTGCTTAGGGAATACATGCCAGCTTTCATTATCTTTATTCCTAAAATAGCCTCCTTTTCTCTCCAATGCTTTGAAAACCTTTCACATTCTTATAGCTCCTTGTGAATCCCACTTTTTTTTTTCTCCAGTTCTTTGTATTTTAACAAAAGAAATGAAGGATTGGCACATATAATATATGTATATTTATATCTACAACAAAACCAAAATTCAAGTTGTTCAGCTGTATCAGGCAGCAGTTTTCCACTGCAGTCAAGAGTACAGCACACCTGGAATTGAAGCTCTGTCCTATTTATAATCATAACAATCTGCTGCTAAAGACTTGCTTTGTGCCTACAAAAAAACATTATCATCAGGTATCTTTTGGTTCTTCTTATCTTGGGTTGCTCCTGAGCAGCCATGATTCTTCGTCACAAGGAGATCACCTACTCCAGAAGTTCAGAACAGCTTTACAGAGAGATGCAATTTTCTCTCAAAATAAACCAGGAATTTTGTTAAAATTCTGCTCTTCCATTTTCAGGCTTGCAGACGCATTGGAATCACCAAGTTGGTATAAACATACCTGAGCCAAATTGGCTCAATTTTTTTATTTCTGATAATAATTTTGAATCTGTCCTTAATTGTTGCTGTAAAGAAAATTATCATTTTTACTATGCCAGTAACATAAGAGTTTAGCTTGGACTTCATTGCCAGCTTACAGCTGCATTAAAATGAGAAGACACTTTGTATTTGGACTGAATATTTAATGTTCACATTATAAAGTTTCCTTCATGTTTTTCTAGTACTACAGCAGGTGGAAAACCTATCAAAATAATACCAGTGAAACAAATGTAATGATTTCATTTTCAAATATATGTGTGGAATTAAAAGCTAATTTATTTCTTGTTTCAGAATAGATAGATAAATCTGTAACAGGCAATAAAGACTCCAGTTATCTGTTGGCAGAAAGCAAAGTCTGTCAATATTTCTAGTCATTGGAAGAAATTCATGTTTTCCTCTTTACATTTTCCAAAAATTCTTTCTTTGCTTCATTGGAAGAAATTCATGTTTTCCTCTTTACATTTTCCAAAAATTCTTTCTTTGCTTCATTTGTGAAAAGGAAAAGACAATTTTTGTAAAACAAAACACCTTGCTTGTATGTCTTCCAGCTTGTAGTCTGTCTTAAAATTTCCACTGTGTGTCTTACTGCCCATTCCTTTCCAAGCTGTGGGAAAGAAAAGAAAATATGATTTTAAAACAGAGGAAATAAAAATGAAGGAAAGAACCTTCTGTCAAGTGTCTCTCTGTCACTGAGCTTAAACAAGCAACATATTAATGCTGCAGCTATAGTAGGACTAAATTCAAGGATTATTTTCCCTTCTACAGCAAGAATGGTTTAAAATGTTTCAATAAATCTGAAAAAGCAGATTTAGTACATGCCAAGTGCAAGATATTTTCTAAGTCTGTAAGTCAGTATGCCATTCCTGCCCAAATAGTGGATTTTATAGTCCTTTTTAATGAAAGCTTCAGAGTTATAAAAAATGTGGAATGGTTTCAAAGAGTCACTGGTTCAAAAAATAACTATTTTGAGCTATTCAAAGCATAGTATCCTGGGATTCTCCAAAGTTACGAGACATGTTTGTTATAGAAAGGCTTTGGAATTGCCATAATACAAAACTAAAGGAATAAGAGACATTAATAATACTAATACTACTACTAGTAGTGATAATAATAATAATAAATAATAATATTCATAACAAATTACCCATGCCATATTAGATCATTAATGTAGTCAATTATCCTTGAATGGAAAAAGGAACTATTACACATCCTTAAATTAATTCCTGTGATTAATAAATTATTATCCTGAGATTTTTTTAGGCTCCTGGGATGCTATTAAAGTCTGCTGATAGTGACAGAGACTGCAGATGAGACCTGTCTTGGGGCTGTCCCTCTGTATGTCACCAGAACTGCAGATGAGACCCAGTCTCAGGGGAATGGAAGGCCAGTGTCTAGGTCAGATTAGAGACAACAAGGGTTGGCTCTTAAAAACTGAGGTAGGGATTAAGATAATTATATGGGACACGCGCGCAAAGCAGCCATGATCCCAAATTAAATTCTCGGGTAGTTGATGAGAGTTTCTTTCACAAAATGAAAAAGCATCAAGAAAAGAAATTTCCTATCCCGGTTGAAATTTAGAATACAAACCTACATCCTCAAGCACTCTGCTGAGCTCTCATGTGCAACAGCTTTCTTTTCTGCAAAGATTCAAGATCTACCTACACAGATCTCAGATCAGTGTACCAGCCCCTGGCAAGCCTAGAGCTATTTAGGTGTGCTCATCTTCACTGGCAGAAAGCAAAGGATCAAAAGCCTTTGCTTACTCACTTATTCATTGCTTTTTCTAAAACACAGTTTGTTTGTTCTTAAACACAAGTTCAGAAGCCTGAGGAAGACAAAACATGGAGTATTGTGCCTCTCATGTAATTTTACTGTTATCTGACTTCTGAGACACAGCCTGCCCACTGAGGAGTTAGACTTTAAACCAAATGCATAGATCAGGCCACACTAAATCCTCCACATTCAGCTGAGATGAAAATATGAGTTTGTGCTCACAGTCACTCATGTTCATGGCTGGATACTGTCACTGTGGGCCCTTCTGGCATTAATCCTCCATTCATTCTGCCTGGGCGCGTGATAAAATGCTCATTTCATATGGCTCATACTTTGCCCACCAACTCACATTTCTTTCCCTTGGAAAGGAATTTTTAATGTGGGGTTCAGCTGGGACAGGAGGTTGGGACAGCATACTGGGAAGTTTATCCTACTATGGGAATTCTATGACTGAAAGAGTCCAAGCTCCTCTAGAGATTGAGGAAAATAAATACCCTATAAGCCACTTCTCTTTGAGTGGGGAATTGACAGCTAAACCTCCTAAAGACTGGTTTCAGTGAAAAACAAACCAAAAAAAAGCAGATTTCAGTAAAGGTCTTCAGTTTCAGCTAGAAACACTTTGTTTCTGAAACAAGTTAAACAAAGGTAAGATGAACAAATTATTGGGGCAGGGGGGATGGTTGTGGAGTTCTGGGTTTTTTTACCCTACATTGAAAATATTGTTAAGAAAATTACCTCTGAGAAGCTCATCATTCAGAAATCAGGCTCACACAGGTGGAAAAAACTCCTTAAACTTTGTGTTGGATGGAAAATTGGAAAAAATGCCTTTAACAGCTGTGTTGTCCTTTCTGTACCATTGACTCCATTGATCTTGAGGCATCATAGATAAGTTCCCTTTAGAACCAGGCATGTTCCAAGCCATCAAGTTTCCTTATGCTTTCTTTCTTGCTTTATAGCATTCAACAGATGAGAAAAAGTGGGTTTTTGTTTCCAATGCTTACAAGTTCATTAGGAAGTATCTTTTACAAATCCCTGTGATTATTTTTGAGAAAAAAAGAATTTCCAGTTCACTGAAGATATTAATTTTATTTAAGAACTATATTTCACACAAGACTTCCCATTTTCAACTTACTTTAATTACATAGTCATTAGAGACAGATTTGAGAAGCACAGCTTATTTGAAGTATTTATTATTCATTCTTGTATTGTTAATGAAGCAATGCCTGAAGCACATCTGCAGTAAGAAGTCACCTTCTTGTTCATCAGTTTTTCAAGTCCATAAAATAAATGTGATTGCTTCAGGTACTGTATTACATAGATTCAGTACCATTGCTTTCCAATTTAACATCTAGATGCAAATTTATTCTGTTGTTCTTTCTTCAATAATTAACATTATCTGTTAATATATTCTTGCTCAGACCAGTTCCTTTAGTAATTATCATCCAGTGCTGTAAGTATTCACTGAGCAGCTATAGTTTATTCTTTCTCTTTCCATCAAAAGGTCATTTTAAAGACACATTGACAACATGCTTTCAATGATCTGTAAACCCTGCAAGAACCAAGCTGTTGTTTCAGCCCCTGGGCTGTAGTTCCATATGCCTAAATCCATTTAAAAATATGGATTTATCTGAAGCCAATGAAAAGCATAATTAACATTTTGGTATTTGGTGTGCAATAATTTATTTTCTGTTATCAAAGTTACATAGGCTGCCAAATGTGTGATACAGATTAGGGGACAAACTGTGCTTAAAATTTAAGTTCTTTCAAAACAACCTGTTATTTCCCATGAAGTATTCATGGGGAGAAAGAGAAGATTAAAATGCATAGGCTCTATTTTGCCTTCAGCTCTTTTCGGGCTCCTCTGTTTAAGTCCCAGCTCAACAAAGTACTTAATTGTCGGATTAATTATAATCATGTGACTATTTCCACTGGGAGGAGTAGTATGATATAGCTACCATGATGCTACAGTTGGTTGAATTTGATCATGCCAAATGAAGGACCTGATAAAGCAGGTACAGACAACAACAGAAAGGTTCCTTTCTTTTGACTGTGAGCTTTAGACCTACCTGAAGACATTTTCTACAGACCAATTTCCAGTCCTTTGCTCAAATTTATTTTATAACTTAATTTACATGATGCTGCTGCAATTTTTTGTCTTAAATATAGTATGTGTTGATTTATTGTCTTTAAATGAATACTACTGGATCCAGAAATGTTCTAGAAATGCAAGAAGCTTCAGTAAATTAAATGCTAAGCATTGATTCTTTCTCTAGTGAAAAACACAAGAGTCAAGTGAAGCACCTTGTCCATTTAAGCTCTGAGCAGGAGTGTTCAGTGTATTTTGAATTTGAGGAGGTTCAGCTGTGTGGTTCAACTAATTTTTCCTCTGTAAGAAAATGCCCATGTGTTCTACAGAATGAGTAATTTGTGGGCATAAAAGGAGCAAGATTAATATCATTTCTGACACAGCTTGAAGGTAGCTGGAGAGTTCTGTTCTGGTCACTTCTTCTGCACCAGGAAGATATAAAACCAAATTTTTGAAAACTTTCCATACTGCTTTTGTGGATCCAGTAGTGTGAAATTCTGTTTAATTTCTGTGGGGGTGATTCTGTGAGAGAATTCTGTGGGGTGATTCTGTGACCATTATGTAATGGGAAAGTAAATACATGAAGCTCACAGAGCTTCATTAGGAATTAGGTGCAGAATGAAAGTGAAAATAACCTTGGATTTTTGCTTGCCGTAGATTCTTAAGTTTAGAATTTGAGCTTGTCCACTACTTTTTTTAAAAAGCAAGATTTATTATAAGAATTTCCTATATAAAGGGAATTTCTGTTAATTCTCTGAACATATAGGACCAGACTAGAAGGGGTGAAAGCATTTGAAAATTTATCCCTGCAACAGAGTAGGCAATTCCAATGTCTAATTCCTACTGATATTGGCACAATATTTTTATAAGCAAAAAGTTAAAGCAGAAATGAAAAGAACTCAATATATTTATCATGAAATTCTGCAGTCAAAAGTGACTTTGATGCTTCTGTTCCTGTTTCATTAAGCTCTTCATAGGCAGCATAATCCTGATAATTTCAATTCCCTGGAAGAATATTCTCTATTTCATTTGCTTCTAAAAGACCAAATTATTAACCATGTCATATTGTAAAATTGCCATCTAAAGACTTCATGATGTGCAAAGTAGAAAGGAAATTGCCAGGGGCTGTAAGCTCTGGGTCAAAGGACAGTTGTTTGTAGCTCATTAGTATGATGTGGTGAAATCTGAAATTATATTAAATGTTTGTTTAAGATGTAATTAGTGAAGAATTTATGCATTTCCAAGTATTCCATGCAGATCTGTAGTCTCATATCAACAGTGGCAGAAGTGCTTTCTTGGGTGCATTATTTGCCTCATCCAGAAGCAGGAAAACAATTCAAAAGCCAAAATATATTGCTCAGCATGTTTGCTTCTTTTTTTCTTTCTGCTATTTCTCTCTTTACCCAGCTGTGCAACCCTGACTGCCAATATATGATTTTACAGGAGAGCTCAATTCAGTTTGTCCTGCTCCCATTCTGCCTTTTGATGCCTGAAGAAAATTCAAATACAGCCTGAATTACCCTCCTGACTTTTGGGCCGTGTAGGTCAGGAGTCAGCGTCCATGCTGCTGTGACAATGAGCAGCTCAGAGGCTCCTTCTCAGGAGCTAAAGGCTGCATGATCTCTTTGCTCAGTCTGGTAAGAAGGAGAATAAAGCCTTCACACTTGTTTTGATGTCAGGGAATGGGGCATGAAATAGCAGATTGCACTTTTCCCCTGGGGAGCTGGACTTGATCCCCATCTCTCCCCAAACACACATGAACAGAGCTGCAAGCTCAATTTAGTGGTTCACCCAGCAGCAGAGCTCTGAGCAACCCCTCCTTCTTCCCTCTAAATCAAACCCTGGGTGCTCCCCTTCACACCCAACACCAGAACTCTCCTTTGATGTGTCTGGTGGAAAGGATTAAGATCCTGTTTTCCACCAACACACCAAAAGGAAAGAGAGTTTGGCAAGTAGCCTGGTGAATGTGAGTACCCACATCACAAAATAAAAGAAATGGAAGGAGACAGAAAAAAATCTAAGTGTGCTGATGGTGGGAGTGGAGGGAAATAGTGTTTGTTCTTACAGGAGTGCCTGTTTCTGAAAACCAGACACAGAATACAAGAAATGCAGAGCTGATACATTTCTATCAGACTGTTGAAATAAGGATTTTGGATAGCCAAGTATGAATCTCCATTTGTTTGGTATTCTAAAGTCTTTGCACAATTGATCTTGGTACTGGGATTCCAAGCCCTGATCAGCCCAGTTCTTGAACCAGATTCATTCCTGCCCTGCCTGAAGAGCTAAACCCCAGGCTGATGAGATTCCATGCACTATGGAGCTACTGCAGCTCAGCTGATTTTGGAATTCATGCTGGATCTCAGAGAGAATCCCAGCTGGGCTGCACAGTGTAACTGACATTGCAACCTCCAGGGTCACTGCAAACGTGTTGTGGCCATGAAATATCCTAAAGACAGGACAGACCTGCTAAACATATTTTATGGGAAGAAAAAGCCTATGGATACATTTAAAATATAAATTTAATGTGTTTATGTATAGATATATAGATATTATAAAACATATGTGTGTGCACATATATACACTTTGAGATGAAATAGAGCCAATAAAATTAGGAGACCTAAAAATCATAAAAGGGCTAAGCTCTAATTCACATACAGGATGCAAGTTGCAGTCACTTATTCAATGTTTAATGCTGTGTCATTGAAGATTCTGTCTATGGAGATTCCAGGTAATCCTCACAAGAAACAAGGTTGTAGTGAAAGTCATATTTGAGGAATTATTGAAAAATAAATATGTCTAAGCAAGATGAACCTCAGCGCTATGCTACATATTTCAGGATAATAAAAGTTTTCCTTTGAAAGAAAATAATATAATAAATGGTTGGCAGCTAAACTTTTTCCCTGGTTGCCAAATAGATTTACAAATATGCAATTCAAAATAGTGACTTAGCTACTGTATCTAACATAATTATAGAACATTGAAGCTTTATATGCAGCATTCCTTGGTATCTGCAGACTTTTCTAAAACCAAATACTGTGTTTTTCAATATAATAGCCTTGGAAAATGCTATCTGATCACTTTAAAAATTGGATGCAAAACAACTTTGATTACAGATTACTGTAAATATCTCTACAAGTGGAGTTAATACATATAAACTTACTATTGCTCATGATAAATATTTATTCCACATTAAATCTATTCTGCTCTCATACTTAATCTGTTTATACAAAGATAGTATTTATACACATAAGGATAGCTTTAAAAATAATATTTGATTTAAATTTTGTTATTTATATTAAAAGAATATTTAAATCCCTCAATTGTGTCAAATCAAGGGAAATATCACTAAGAGTGAATACCTTTTGCTAAAAGCTTTCAGACTGAGTAAAGGCTTCTGTATTAAACGAGTTTTGTAGCTATGACAATTGTCATGTAGAAACCTAGACAAATGGTATATGAATATTTATTAAAGACATGTTTATCCTGAATAAAATAGTATTGCATATTGTGATAAATTCCTGAGAAGAAACCGCACTTGTACCACCACATTCCTGCAGCCTGCATCCATTCTATGGGAAGCCACATCCTGAATGACTGCAATGACACAGAAACACCTCAATTAAACACACTGAGCAGCCATCACAATTTGGCTTCTTGAGCAAGGTCAAAGAGCATCAGAAGAATCAGTTTATACCTGTGAGGAGAATTAAACTATGCCAAGTCACAACTCAGTCCTAGGTGGGAGAGGAATGAAGCCTGCCCAGAGGAGGTGGAGTTAATAGTGGAGCACTTCATGGTCACAGTGCTGGAGGCACAGTCCCACAAGTGCTGGACAGAGAGGTCTTCAATCAATACTGAGCAGGTTGTTTCCAGCTTTAGGAAGAATCTCCCTTGAAATTGCATCTACATGACTCTGAGCAGGCAGAAAATCTCTCCTTTGTTTTTAGTGCTCTTCTGCTAGCAAGCTGCACAGCCTAGAGAAGCAGGAATTAAGTGAATTACAAGGCACAGGGGGAAAAAGCTTGTGAAGGATAAAAGCGGGATGACTAGGGAGCAGAAGTTTAAAAAAAGGGGAGATGGAAAACGACTGCAGGAAAATGGATTTTGTAGCAGCAGGCTTGCCCATAGCTCCTGAATAGTACTCTGCATTTCGCTATGGTTCAGCTTTGAATTTATTCTGCTGATTCCATATAATTCTGAAATTCAGTTCATAATAACCTCCTATTCACTATAACCTCCTATCTTATGGATATCTTATATATCAATACTACCTCCATATGTCAATTTGCTAGGACATTTTCCTTGGTTTATTAAAGTGACAGACATTGCACTCTGCATCTAAATGATCCACTCTTATGCATAAAGAAATATTGATGTTCAAGGTTTCAGAATTCTTGTTTTGATTCATTTGCTCTTTAAAAACTGTGTCTAAATGTTCCATTCAAAGAAAAATACGTGAAAAGCAAAGCAGTGAGATGTTTACCCCAACATATTTCTACTTGTTGATACACTCTTTACCTGCTCAATCCTACATTAGTTACTTTCTTCTTGCTTGGCTGGTGTGTTGGTTAGCTTGGTTTGAATAAATGTTCACTTTCTTCATTAACTTGTTTCATTCCCTTTGATAAATGTTACACTTTACACTTTGTCTTCTTTTTGACATGTTAAGAAAAAGACAAAATATCTTCATTCATAACTTCCACCATTTGAGGTGGACCATTTTTAAAATAAAGAGAATGCTATTGGTGTCCAGCACAACAGAATAACACAACTTAGCATCCCTGAATTCATCCCAATTCAATATATTTATGTTATGTTTTTGTGTACTTGAATGGTCACTGCAAATTTTCATTTCTGTCAGCAATTAAATGGAATACTGTTGATGGAAAAGAAATGCAATAAAACCACTAGGCTTTCAGCAGCACCCACTCTCAGCTTTTAAGTTGCTGGATGTTGGTTTCCATTCTCAAGAAGATGGAATATGTTTCAGGAAATCAATTTTGTTCTCATTTAAGCCAACGGATCTTGCTATTGCTGCATATCCTGTTCCTTCTTCAAGAAGATTTATTACAAAAAATGTAGAAATTCTGATGAGTTTCCCTGAAAATCTAGATTCCTTAAAGGCAAATTCTGTAGTGTATAACCTTGCTGTTACACTAGTGTCTTATCACAGAAATCCCTAAATGGTGCTGCAGATCTCCATTGTATTAGTGGGGTCTGTATTAGGGCACACAGGATTGTGGCCTAAATACACAGAGGAATCTTCTGCTGTACTGATTGCTGCTTTGGCTAAACCAGGAAAATCTATATTCCCTCTAGAGATCAAAACCTAAAACCTGTGAAGACTGAACCATCTATATTACACAGTGTTAAATACCACACATAAACTTCACAGATTGTTAGGTCATGCACAAGAGCAGAGAAGCAGTAAGTTACCTCTTCTCTTTTAAATAGGTGAGCTAAAACAAATTCTATCACCACTATGTGCCTTGCTATGCTTCCAAATACATCCATTTAGGGACATGAAGGGAAGGAACTAGAGATGAATTTTCACTCTTTACACAGAAGAGCACTGGGGACAAAAGTTCATAGAATTCACAGAATCACTGAGTTGGAAGAGACCTTCAAGAACATTGAGTGTGGTAATCACATATTCTCTGAACAGAGAGAGACATGGCTATCCCAGGATTTTCCTCAGAAGCTGTGAGAAAGCTCAGAGAAAGAATTAAAACAATTATTATCTCTCTTTCTGTAACTGTTGTTTATAGATTTGATTCTCCAGAGTGAGCTATTCATAGTTCACCAATGGTGAGAGAAGATTCCTAAAGGCCAATCAGGTCTTAGGTCCACCAGTGTTTTCATAAGAACTGTGTATTTCTAATAATAAAGTGCTTTTCATGCCTTCTGATGATGGACTGTAGGGGGATAGAATATAAGTAAATGAAGGTAGTATAGAATGTAATCTTACCCCCTAAAGAGTTGCAGCTGAGCCAATCATTAAGGATGAGGAGCAGGCCTGATGTTAACAGGCCACAGCTGTAGCCAGTTTGAAGAGCGCTATAAAAGAGTGGATTGGGTAGTTGAGGGGAACTGGAGTCAGTTGGCTGCTGTGAGGACAAGGAAGAGTCAGTGCCTTGAGGAGTTGCCTACAAGAAATATCAAGGAGGTATGAAACTCTAGCAATATGGAATCTTTGCAATATAATGACAATAGGACTTTTGCATTATATATCACAACCATGGTGTCTCTGTATCACCTTTGCATGTCCCTGATACCCCCTTGGTGATAACTGGTGACCCCAGCAGTGATAATTGAGTCCAACCCAGCCCCAGCATCTCAACTAAACCCTGGCACCCAGTGCCACATCCAGGCTTTGTTAATGCACCCAGGGATGGGGACTCCACCACCTCCCTGGGCAGATCGTTCCAGATCTTTATCACTCTTTCTGTGAGTGATATCAGAGCTTTATCACTCTTTCTGTGAGTGATAGGTTGGATATTAGGAAAATATTATATTTTCCTAACATCGAACCTATATTTCCCTTGATAGAGCTTGAGACTTTACCACAAAGAAACTTGAGAAGTTATCCCAAAGACAGCTGGGGTGCAGCCAATCTTGTGGCTGTGAAAGTCTCTCTGAACTTATCAGCAAGCTGGACATGCACACCCTGGCTCACCTCTCCTGCTTTACCAGCTCCTAAGGGGGAGGAAAATGTGTGAACTCTGGCTTCACCATTGCTTTCTGCTGCTGTTTCTCTGCCCAGAAAGCAAGCAAGGTGCAGTGAGTGCTCACAGAGCCTGTCCATGTGATTTGATTGCGTGCAGGAGGTACAGCTGAAAAGTCCCCTCTGGTGTTTGGGGAAAGGGCAGTAGTAATCAAGGCTCAGAACTCTTAAGGCAGGAATATGCTAAAAGCAATTACTCTAATCATTGGTTGCCTTCACAAACTGGAAACCTGTGGCCTTTATTTCATCTCCTCATGTGCAATTAAGGATTGCTTCTGTTTGTCCTGGCACATGGAAAGCCACCTTCCTCTAAAATACCAAACAAATGCTTCTAAGAAGTTGGCTATCTGACATGATTAATTCTTATCCTCCTATGGGGTAGAATATTGTAATTTGGCTTACTTTACAGAAAGGGGTGAGAAAACCCTTAGATATGCATAAAATCATTTCAATTTTTTTCTGCTTGCTGATACCTGGGAGACAGGAATTTTCATCTTTAACAGGACATGAATAATTAAATCATTACTTTAAACTAAACGCTGAAAAGATTCTAAACATGATCATTTTTATGGAGGAAGAAATGTAATCATTCCGAGAGATGATATCCCAGAAGTCAATCCTTTGTCACTAAAGTTCAGCCAGTCACCAAATCTTTGGAACTATAGCCTTCAAAATGTTGTATGCTCACTTATTATGGACAGCCACATATCAAATAATAACAAGAATAATATATTTGCTGTGCTTAAGGTTACTAAAGGCCAAATAAAATGTATGAATGTCTTTCATCAGCTTTTCAATTTGTCGGTTCCCAAGGGTTCCCATGCAGAGCATTTTTTTCTAGCACTGCTGTCAAAGTGGTGAATGGGTCTCCACTATTCATAAGGCAAGTGACATCATGCTGTTCTGAACACTGAATAGGAGGTTGAAGCAGAACCTTAATCTTGTTTTTGTCTTCCCTTCCTCTTTTACAGCACCTCTGTGCCGTGAATCAAAGTAGGTTTATTTTGCAGATCTTTGCTCACCAGCAATAATTCAAAATGCAATTTCACTTCAAGATCTAGATACAGAGGAAATCCAAAATGTAATTGAAAACCAAAATTAGTTATATGAGAAAACCCTTTTGAGAATTTACAACCCAGCAATTATTTGTTCACATTTGTTTTTTCTTGAAGACTTTTCCTTTTTTCCTGTCTTTTTTGAGGGATCTCCAGAGGTGTTGCAGTGTAGTAATGTATTTACATGTTTCACGTCTTGTTTGTCATGATTAGTCATCAAGAACTCACTTGTTGATAAACATGCTCTGTTTCCCTTACCATAACTCATCTGATCAGAAGAATTATTTCTACTTGAGAGAAGCTATCTCCATTTTATTGTAACATAAATCATGCTTATGTGGAACTCAGACATCTTAAAAGCATTCTACTTCTCGTCCCTGTGTCTTTGTGACTCACTCCAGCTGTATCCCAGTAAATTGATTGTCTTCTCTAATTTCTTTATGGCATCTCATATTTATTTAATATGAGTATCTCTGTTTTCCAAGGCAATATGGCATTGATCCTCTTGTATCATCAGCCCTTGTCCCATAACATATTACACTGTACTAGCTGCAATCTCTGTACTGCATTCACTATTTCACACCCCTGATTTATAAGTCATTATCCTAAAACTTATAATTAACCATATTATTCAGTCAGTTTTACATCAGAAATTGTCTGTCTGCTCCCTTTTGCCATGAGCAGAAGTGCCCCAGATTTCCAAAACAGAGAGCACAAGAATGCCCTGCTGGCTGATTTCCCCAGGCAGGAAGATTACCATGAACAACCCAAAACATTCTCAGACATTACTTGTATTTGGACATACATTCATCAAAAAAACTCTAACAGCCCAACATCCAATAGCTGCTTTGCTGAAACCCTTCTGACAGGACCTCCCACATCCTAATAGCTTTTCTCCAATTCTGCTATGTCCACCCCTCCAAATGAAGCAAGTTACTTTATTAAATTGATTATTTTTAAATAAGTTCTGCTGTCCTTGACAGAAACTGTGCTGTGATCAGATTGATAGGAAACTCTTCTGCAGGGTTCAAGCTCTTCTTCCTAAAAGCATCTCAAAAATTGCCTGTAGACAGGAATTGTTTTGGTGGAAAGGTGAATAACTGTATGACAGGGTATTAAGGGTAACACACATTTTAGTATTTCCTATTTCAACCTATTTTGTTCTGGTTTTGAAACTTTTACATAAATGATGTATCTGACTGTTCTCTCACAAACTCAATATAACATTGAGGAATGAAAAGCTATTCTGTTTTTCCTTGTTATCTCACCAACTTTATACAGAAATACATTATGTTTTTTTAAAGAGCTGCCATATGAACTATTTTCCTGGAAGTAAACTTACAGTGATGACTTTCTGAGATACAAAGAAAATTAATGTAAGCTGGTGAATAAAATGGGATGTGGAACATTATGGTTACTGTAGGGCTGCTAATAATACTTCACTGATGAAATTACTATAAATACACTGAAAATTGTCTTTGGATAGACAGTGCTATATCAGGAAGTGTGAAACAAATGTTATGGGTTTTGTAATAGGTATAACTGGGCCTGAGTTGGGATTGAAGAGTGCTGACAAGCCAATTTGCAGACACAGATGTGTGGGCAGACACATTGTATGTATCCTGAACAATTCTGCTATGCCGTTCTGTACAGAATTATTCTGGGTATAAGTAGCTGATAGAGCAGCAAAGCACAGTGAAATTGATGCCTAAAATTAGAAAATCTGATTCTTTTTTTGAAGGTGGCTGGCAAAAAAAGCTGGTGTGCTGAATAGTTTGCCTCAAATGTGTTAGAAAATGCTTGGCAGTAGTTACCTGCTTAATGCATATGTTCACTGAAATATTCTATTCTCTTGCCAATATAATTTCGGAGGTTTTTTTCAAGACAGTATTTTTTGTTTTGTAAGAACCTCAGAGTTATTTTACAATGCTGTGTATACTTGCAATCAAATAACCACAAATTCTCCCTCTAAAACCATTCTTAATCAGCTGCCATTCCTGCACAGCACTCATTGTCGAAATTCATGTAGGCCAATCTTCATCCACTAAAAAAAGTTAAAAATAACAAATATAGCTTATATCTACCAACTGTTTCTAATCAATTTTTGAGATATGAAAGTTTTACCAACAGTAGCTGTTGTTAATTTGAGGTTGAGTTGCTAGGGTGAAAGGACAGATTGTGCAACTGTTTAACAAACAGCAGATCAGATTAATTGCAATGATCTCACCAGCATGAGAAACAACAAAATCCAGTCTTTTTTCTAATACGCTATTTTAAACATAAATCTATTATATTATAAAAGGAAATGGGAGCTTATGTATCAGGGGAACAAAAGCTCCCCACTTTTCTGATTGTTTTCTGTATGAGTTTGCCTAGGTATAAATTCACAATAATTATCAAAAGCGATCACAAAACTTTGCTAGAATTGGTGTTTTAACTTGGTTTGTTTATAGTTTGGTGTTTGTTTTACCTTAGTTTGTTTATAGTTTGGTGTATCTGCATTCAGCTTTGGAGTCCTAACTCTTTCCATAGGTGAGCGAAGCTTCACCCTTATAACTGCAAATGAAATGAAAAAAAAGAGCATCTTAAATTTCAGCTATGACACAAATCATTCCTTTTCAGAACAGCTGAGTGTCAAGGTTATGGTAATAGCTATCAATTCAATCTTTTCTGAAAGGTACTTATGGAGAATGATTTAAATCTTGGTTTTAAATCACTTGTTGTCCTTTAATATTTGCGTGGGGAGGAACTTACATGACTCCTCTGCAGAATACTGCATCTTGTCAGTCCTTGAATTTGATTTGTGATGAACACAGTTCACTCTAATAAAATACCACTGTCTTCCAAATTTAACACAGAATGCACTGAGTTTTTTTTTAAATTAGCCTCCCATTATTTTTATATCAGTGCATTAAGCATACAAGTTTGTACTCTGAAGTGAACTGCATGAAATGAAAGATATGGATTTAAACACATTTCCTAAATTATTTGCTCATTTCTTTTGGTGTGTTCTGCTCCAAAACTTTCATTCTTATGTGGTTTGTAAAAAATCATGTATTGATATTAAATTAGAAATTAATGCCTTTCTGTAAGCCCTTAGTACAAGTTACTATTAGAAATGCATTAATATTCAGTGTGTTCCAAAAAATACAGATAAACCTGCTACCAATAAACATTATTTTCCCTTTTCTTCTACACCACACTCCCATAGAATAATGAGCTCAAAAACTTGGGTCCATGGAATTTCATGGCAGAAAAGCAGAAAGTAGAGTGGAGCGACCAGCAATTTGTTTGTACAGACAAAAGTTGGATTCTTTATATGAAAATTAAATTTAGCTAAAGATATTGATGTAGTATTTAATGCTGCATAAAACATTGTTATTTATTTTTTGAAAACCATTTTTTGTTATTAAAGACCATTTAAAAATTATGAATGTTTTGAAAACCATAAAAAAATTTCTCATTTAATCAACATGATCACATTGTATAAAACTAATCAACACAAGGATACATTATGAATCTTGCACAGAGGATCTGCACACCATCTTACAACACTGTCATTCTGAACAGATATGTGGGCAGAATTTATCAAGTGTAAATAGAGAGGGTTTTTTTTTAAGAATTCTCTGGTTTTCCTAGCTCATACATAGTTGGTTTTTACATTTTGTCTTTTATTGCTCTGGGCTGTGTTTCTAAAGATTGTGCCAAATCTGAGGCCAATTTAAGTTGTTTCCATTTAAATGCATAAAAGTAAATAATTTCCAGTTATGTAATTATTGTCACTCCAAATAACTGTGTCTTTGTGATTTGCTTTATAACTACTGTCACTTTGCAGTGGCTACCAGGCATTCAAATGCTGTAGTCTAGCTGAGAGCTATCATTAGCAAATCAAAGCAGATGTATTTGTATATTTATTTTTATTTCCCAGTCCACAGAGTAGTCTACTGTACTGCTGCTGCTTTAACTTTTGACCCCTGCCAAACCATTAGTCTGCCTTGTAGAACACATTATTTTGTCTTAATATTGAGATTTTTTTATTTTTTTTTAGCAAGCATTTTCCTAATATTAGGGAGAGAATAATGGTTTTATGCAGCCTTGAAGAAAGTGCAGTGTCACAGCTGTGATTCAGTTGAATTTGTCTGAGTCGTGCTCTGGAGAGGCTGCCCTCATTCCTGTCCCCTGGATTTCTCCCTGTGCCAAGGAGTTCCTTTCCCAGATCCCGTCTCATCGAGAGCAGATTTACCCTCAGCAAACACTGAACAGAAGTGCCAGAATTTAAGTGCTGACAACTGGATCTCCTTGGCCATCACACAAAATTTCCTTACAAACCTATTTTTATCTCATTTACTAGGAAACCTCAACAAAGGAATCCTTGTGATTAAGAGTTCTTGAAGTGAGATGTATGAGATGTGATTTAATAACTGCTTCATCAGAGACTGGAGAAAATGACCCACACATTTTGGGCCACAGCCCTCTGTCCGTTGAATGAGGATGAAATATTCTCCTCCTTTTAACCTCTTGTCACGTTTAGATCGGGATGTAGGTGGCTCTTTGCAAATTATAGGTCTGGAGAAACTTTGGGACTGAATTCATTGTAAGGGTCAGGAGGGGTAGGGACAGGTATTAAGCTGATTAAACGTTGCAGAAGCATCAGTCACTGAAAGGGTGAAAAACTTCTAATAGGTAATTTTCTCTGAAAAAACTGGAGGAAGAGCATGTTCGTGTGCAATCACATCTACTCATTAACTCAGTAATAATCATATTTTTGGCTGGTGAACTTCTTGCATTTCAGACCTGGATTATAGTTACTGGAGAATACAGCCATTATACAGACTTGCCCCTCTCTCCTCAGCTGATTTTTTTCAGGCTCTCTGTAGCAATAAACCTAAAATAGTTCATTTTTGCATCTTCTGCAATGCTCATGCACTAAGGTCATCAAATTTGTGTCACCACTTTATTTTTCCTGTGATGCTGACATGGAGTGGGCAGATCACCAATGTGACGTTAAGGAGTAAATTTAGTGTAGGTTGAGCTCTGGGTGGTGGGAAATGCAATAGGCCCAGGCAAGAGGCCATGAACAGGCACAGACCCTTTGCACAATAAAAAAAAAAAAAAACCCAAAACCACTCCAAGAAGTCCATGGAGATATTTTGGGAAGATGTATTAACAAAACAAGCCCAGTTTAGAGCATGATTTACTTTAATAGAAGGTTTTTTTAAAAAAAGATAAAAATAAAATTCAATGTTTGGTCTAGCTTATTTTTTCTTTTTTCATGTTCTATTGTCCCCAGCTGCCCTCAAAAATTAGTAACTATAAATTAAAATGTCTTATTCTGGAACAGGGAATAAGGTTCTTTATAGAGAACCAGAGTGGAAGACTCTGGCACTTTCTTAACTGAGATTGTACTCTTTATTTTAAGGCTAAATAAAATAATTTCAATGTGTATTTTGGGAGAGGAAAGGAAAAGAAGGTGCTAAGCAGGTATTAAAAAAAGAATGCAGTAGGAAGAAAGGTGAGGAAATCAGGAGGGATTGAAAAAAAAAAAACAGAAAGAAAATAAGTGATTCTGTGGACTGACAACGTTAAATCTGATTCTCTGTTGTTTTGATTACTTAAAGTTCTATTTTTACAGTATCTTGTGCATTGCACTTTGCAAACACAAGCAGAAAAGATGGCTCTGCTCTATTTAAAAGCATTGAAATTCAAAATGGCTGTGATGAGTAAAATTAAAAAGTGATCTTAAAACTATCTCTTAACCAAAATCTTGTGTTCTAAAACTTGTTTTCATAGAGCAGTCAAAAGTTACAAACATAAATCATATTCAGTAAATACTGAATACTATTTTCCAGCAATGAAAATAATACTTCTGTCATATGTCAGAACACATTTATGGAAAGCTAATGCATTATATATGTTTGAGTCTTTTGGCCATTAAATGTGCCATTTGACAACATAAATGCTTTGCTTCTGAGACCCACAAAAATGTCTTTTCAAGAGGAGAATAAAGATGTAGATTAAACGCTTTTATTAGAGATTAGGGTATTGTAAAATTAAGTGCTATAACTACATTGGCAATTTAAGGGGTTTAAAAAGCACAGTAAAACACTCTGCCTGGACTAATTGCAGGCCCTGTTTTTTCTCCTATTCTACCCTATCTTATCTTCTAAGGATGTAAATTAAAAGAATTAGCAATTGTACAGTGCCTGCAGAATACAACAATTTTTTGAGCAGAGTACAAAAGAATACAAAAATAACAGCATGCAATGCTTGGTATCTAAGAAATGCTGTATAAATATTAATTCTCGTGAACTCTTGGGGTGGAGATACACATCTTTGTGTCTTTCTCAACACCAGAAATCAAAGCTCAAAGCCAGTGGTTTAAGATTTCAGGCTTTGGGGAAGGGCCAGATAACATTTAATGGAAGTGCTCAGAGCTGGGTCCCTCTGGCTGGATTAGGAGCATCCCTGCCCTGAGGAATTCTTGAATTCGTTTTGAGGCCTCTCAGCTGTTGTACCACGCAAAAAGCTTGCTGTTGTTGTTTTAGTGGTGGTAAAAATGAAGCACTAAAGCCATAATCCTAAACTATCCAGTGTGTCCATTACCTTAAGCCAAGAATCCAGGAGAGAGGATTTCAAGTAAACCTAGATTATTTTTTTTTCCCAGGGACACATTTTGTCCTTGGTGATAACTGCTTTGATCTTAGAGAGCCTAAAGGAGGAAGGCCTTGTTTTGTTAAGGAAAAAAGAAACAAAACAACAAACAAAGCCCAACCAGTCATAGAATAGTTACACAGAAATGCTCTTTTTGATATTTGTTGATTGGTGTTTGGTTTACTTACTAAACTCTCCAGAAAAAAAGAAGCTGTATGGTTCCACATACTGCGTATCAATGCCTCATATAGAAATCTGTACAGAAATGTGGGCAAGGGACCAATATTTTTAAAAAGAGGCATTTTTTTCTCTCCACTGCAGGGGAGTCTGTAACCACTTTGCACTCAAGCACTGATCTGAGTGCTCAGGACAGCATAACATGTCTCTGGGTGGTTTGTTGAGCTTAATGTTGGAACTGAGCTCTCACAGCACTGAATCACATTTACACAAAACCAGCCCCTTGCTTTCAAGAGTGTGGCTGCAATAACCACATATCTCACTGTAGAAGCAGCTGAGCAACTGTGAGGGTGATGGGAATCCCATTTTCCATTCATGATACTTGTACACAACTGAATTCTTTTTATTTTTTGATAGATAAATATGATAGAAAGATTAGAAATCAAGAATTAAGCAGGTAGAGGTATCAAACATTGTGTTTGTTTATGGCACTAAACAAAGCACACAGAAGAGACCATACTCAGCAAAGAGAGCAAAAAATTATATGATGTTGGGTCTTTATTCTCTCAGTTTAATAGTGATAGGGTGTGGTGATACCAGTTGTGGGTTTCTCTGGGTCTGGATTGGAGGCACCTGAGACAGTAATTCATGTTCAGACTCAGGTGTTTATTATTTCTTATCTGTGAAACAGTCTCACTGCTGGGAGTTCAGCAGCTTTTCATTAGAAGGCACAAAATGGCCAACAATCTCTTGTTCCAAAGTCTTTTAAAGCCAAACTATCCAATTAAGGATTTCACCTGGATTATTTTCCCTTTTAACCCAATAACTGATCCCAAAGAGCCCCCAGTGCAGATTTTCCTGCCCAATTGCAAAATGCCACCCAAACCCATGGAGAAGGAGGAAGAAGCAGCATGAAGAAGAAACCCAGGATGGCACCCTGTGCCCTCCATCTTGCTTCCATCCATAACATACTAAAAACCCCAAACCCTCAATTTCTCACCCAGTGACCCACCTACACTGCTCTCTATAATCTATTTCACACTTTTGTGGGTTCCAGTCTATCTTGATGTCCACGAAACTTTCTCCATGGATGAGGGTCAGAGTCAGTGCTGCCCTGGGGGGACCCCAGAGCAGACAGAGAAATATTCCCAATGCCCTGGGTTTCCACAACAGGGCATCCTCCAGCTGCCCTGAAAAATGGGGATGGAGTTTATTCTGTGGTGGATGTATAATAGTGACTGTGCCATTCACAGTGCACTTTGTTTGCTCTCCTCAGAGAACACTACACCGTGTTTCTGCAGAGCCTGACAAAACCAAGAACTTGCTCTCTGTTTGCAGCTACAAGCAGTGGCTGCTGCGTGCTCTTCACACAGATTTCATGCTCTGACAGGGCCTGCATTATCTCTTTTTTGGTGACAAATGAAGAAGGCTGGTAGCCACAATGGATGTGCCTAATAAGTTCAATGCATGTTTTCAGTGCAGCACCCAGGAGTGCTCTATTCACTGCCTGATATGGGGAGGCAAGAGGATTTCCAACTCTTATCTAGTATAAAAGTGAGGCTCTGTTGTTTCACTTGCAGTTCCTTTCAAGGACAAGCAAGAAAAATGCTTACTTGACACAAATACAGCATATTCTACTTCCATTATTATTCACTTTATTAATAATATGGCATTTTTGCAGTTACTTCAGTATTTTCCAGTGAATATTATGCAATTATGACAATTTGCACTGAGAGCAGACTGTATGCTGATTAAGTAGGCTCAGTGGATAGGAAATGAAGGTGTCTAATAGTAAATGCTGGGGGTTTGATAGTTATCTCAGAGTAGAGTAAAAGAGGAAAAATAGTCATTACATAGATCAGAAAAGTTATTAACTAAAAAATAAGTAGGAAAATGAGAAATTATACCAACACTTTTTGTTGGAAATGGGTATGGCTGAGCAGAAATTTAATGGGAAATTAATTAAAAAATGTTCCTGAGAAAGAAAAAGTCCCATTTTGCCCTGGGTAAATCCATTTTGTCTTTATAAATAACACCCAAAAAATGTGGGTCATACATAGTAGTCTAGTTAAGACATATCTAAATCCAGGCATCTAAAATTTGGTCACATCAGAGTCTGTATTAAGATTAATTTTGAAGATTTCAGTGACTCCACTAGATCTAGAGTAGAAAAGAACGATCAGACAACAGCTCTCCTGTGTCAAATTTACTTGGGTGGGAGGAAGAGACCTGCACCTTTCTTGGGTGGTTAGCCATTCTTTACCTTAAATGTTGAATAGAAAATCCAAAATTAGCTCTCCAACATGGAGGGAGAACTGATGGGAAAGGGAGCTGTACATTCTTATTTACTGTCAGAAATTGTGAAAAAGAGAGACCACTGGGGAGAAACAGAAAGCAACAGACCACAACATGGAATTAGAAATTATCTCAAGTGGTTTCTTTGCGACATCAGTAGAAAAAAATATCAAATTAATTAAATTTACTTCACTTGGGGTGTCTTATTCTCTGCTCTGTCCTCCCAGGTATCTCAACAAGAAATTTTAGTATGGACTTTCTTCAAGCTATGGAACAGTAGTCCAAAAAACAGCTTCAGTGAAGTTCAGAGGACCAATTTGGTCCTTTTCTCCATCAAACTTTGTTTTCTTTCAGAGATTGTTTAACGAGAGATAAACAAAGTTGCCATACTCTAAATCACTGCTGTCAGTTCCCCCCTTCCCCCCTCCCCAGCCCCAAAATCAATTAGATTTTTAGATAACAAAGCTCAGTAAGTTCTCAGTACAGTCAGCAGTGATTTAAGGGAACGTTCACTGTGTCACATCACTCGTGGTCTTTATTTTGGAGCAGTACTAATGATGGAAATCAAGCTGCTAGCAAGCAGCTTAAGAACACAAAAAGCTGTCTTTTAGAAGAGACAACAACCTTCCATCTGCTTCCAGACGAGCAGTGAGCTCTCCCTAAAGGCAGAATGGCAAGGGAAGTGTCCCCAGATGGCCTCTGCATGAGCGGTGGCAGAAGAAATCAACCTCTCCAGGCTGGCAGAGGAATGACCTACAGCTCCCCATTTAAAGGGCTGAGCTGTGTTAGTGGCAGACAATATAATCCAGGGGCAAGGAGACAGGTAAAAAAGAGTGTCTGTCAGTGGTTTTGGAAGAATGTGTGGCTTGAATAACAGAGCATCAGTTTTATATTGTTTTACCATGATAAGAGCTTGTCACAAAATGTTTTATAGCACAATATCTGCACATTACTGCACACTCTGGCATGCAGTGTTTTCTGTGGAGTGGGCTATACTGAAATTGTCAGTGTGAGGAGTAACTCACCTCTGATCCTTCTGACACTACTCCAGCAATCTGTCCTCTGCTGGCCCAGCACCACAACTCCCAGTGGGCTCTTAAACATTCTCTTAAAGCCATCAGCAAAAGCCAGGGGACAGACAGAAAGGCTGAGTTGAAAGCAAGTGAAGCATCTGTCAGACGAGGTATGTGCCACAGAGCTGATGGTATGATGATTTAGTTATAGAATCCCAGTGAGATGATAAACCTCAGATTCCAAACACAAAAAGGAATATTTTGCCAATTCCACGTCATGCATGATGCTTTTACCCAGGCTTTTTTGTTGCCTGCTAATTAATCAGTTTTGCCTGCACAAAATGAAGAGTATTATCAGAAATATTTTGCATATAGCATAATAAACTCCACAGGCAGTTCTGGTCTCTTCAGCTCTCTAACTGCTTTCCTGAAGTGCTGATCAGTATTCTAAGTCAGACCAACCATTAATTCTCTCACAGAAAATATGGATCAGGCCTTTCAAGGAGCAGATGAAACAAGCTGATTGTTGCCAGCTTTGATAAATTTTGCTTAATTGGACCTGGCAACCGCACAACAAACACTGTGCTGTGGACTTAATATAGCACCTACTCTTCTAAAACTTTGTAAAGCAGTTGGCGTGGCATACAAAAAGTTCTGCTCTCTACATTTAAAGCGCTGCAGTAATTTATTTGAGAGATACACAAAGAAATTCAGTGTTGGGGGGTTTGGGTTGGTTTTTTTCCCTAGGAAAAAAGGGGAAAAAAAGCCGAACAAACAACGGAACCAAAACCTGAAACTCCAACTAAGTTTCTTTTTACCCTTTTCAGGCTGTTAACAAATAGAGTTAGTAGGAACAATCTGTTCTTGAGGAATGACCCTGCATATAACCTCAATTAACCATTGGAAGAGAAGAGCCTTTTGGGGCCTGCAGGTTTGGAAGAACTCTTAACACTTATAAAGATGTAGATGATGCTATTTGTTTCTTTATAAAGTTGGAGCAGTGAGGTCCATGATCTGGTTTCATTCTGAAACCAGCCTTAGGTTTTAGCTTTTCTATTTTTCAGGTTCTGTGCTGCTTTAGTGTGTAGGTCTGAGCTTCACATGATGGGATGCTGAGCTCTGAGCACAGAGCAGGGACACAAAACAATTCCTGCTCCAGCTGGGCACCAAGGACAAATGACCCAAATCTCAGCCCAGGAGCACAAACACCGTGGGCTGGAGAGAGAAAAACAAGCAGGGTGGGACTGCAGGGCTAAAGCTGGAATGGGACAATGAACTGCAAGGGGCAAATGGAGCAGAATGTAGGGGGATAGAATATAAGTAAACGAAGGTAGTTTAGAATGTAATCTTACCCGCTAAAGAGCTGCCACTGAGCCAATCATTAAGGATTAGGAGCAGGGCTGATGTTAACAGGCTGCAGCTGTAGCCAATAAGAAGAAGAGTGCTATAAAAGAGTGGGTTGGATGGGTGAGGGAACTGGAGCCAGTTGGCTGCTGTGAGGACAAGGAAGAGTCAGTGCCTTGAGGGACTGCCTACAAGAAACATCAAGGAGGTATGAAACTCTGGCAATATGGAATCTTTGCAATATAATGATAGTAGAACTCTTGCACTACGATGACAACAGCAGAACTGATCAAAGTGAGAGACCCTGTGCCCACTCGTGCATTTTGGGACCATTTTTGTTCGTTTTGGGTGTAGTCTTGGCTGGGCTCTGGTGCTGCCCAAGGTGGATCTATGGAGGAGATCCTTTGAATAAATCCCTGCTTTAGTCTTTAACTCTGCCCAGCCTCTGTTCTAGGGCAGCCTTGACATGGCATCAGTTTCTATCTGGGTCCTGGTCAGTGACTAAGGAGCTGCTGAGGATGGCTCATGGCTGTGCTCTTGCTCCTTGTATCCTGAAGTGGGATGGTCTTGAAAGTTTTGGGTTATTTTGTTTTCCAGGTTGTATTCCTACTGAGTTTCCCTTCCATCTCCGCTTCCCAGTGCGGTTCTGCTGCTGTAAATCTCTTTAACCCAGTGCTTGCAAATGGGTATTCACAAGCGCTCCTTACCAAGAATCCAAACAATATAATTCAAATTCAGGAAGGGCAGAAATGGGCGGTTATGTTTTCTTTCATATTATTTTCAGTAGTTTTCCAGTGAACCTGGCCATTGTTCTTGCCAGCCAGTGCTCGTCAGGAAGGTTACAGCAGTGTGCAAAAATCTGGCTACCACTCCACTGGATGTAGATAGCTGGATTAGCAAATGTGGGATCTGCAGCACAATGAACACCTTTGTTTGGGGCTTTTGCAAAGTCTGGAAGAGCTGGCTTTGTGCCCAGTTCAATGTAGCTATTAGAGTCTTTTCATTGACTTTAATTGGAGCTGGATTAGGGCCTAATCATTAAAAAAAATCTTCACCCTGCAGCGAGCAATGGTCACATTTGACCTCAAAATCTGAGTCAGAGGCATTGGTACGGGAAAGCCAGAACATAAAAGATGGAAAAATAATATTTTCCTGTCAAATGAGGAATGATAGATAACTATATGTAATACAGTGACCATATGCCTGAAATTTGTCTTGAACTCCCCAAATTTTTTTCCACATAAGATCTGTCCAATTTTGATTTTTGGCAGCTGCCAGAACACAGTGCAGGAGAAGGCTGTTTGTCTGCCTTTAGCTGGTGTGGGATTTGCTGTTGGCAAGCACAGACGACAAACACTTCAGCTCTGTGACCAAATGTCTTTGCTGTTGTTTTTATTAGACTGTGGGATGTTTTTCCTGATCTGTGGCAAGATATTTTGACAACTCACTGCAGTATAGTAAGCGAATAAAATATCAGAGAATAATTTATTTTATGTGCATGTGTACATATCTATATTTTAATATATAAAAGTAGCATAAATTAGTAAGTCGGGTTTTTTAGAAAATATTTCGTAGTTCACAAAGCCAATGCTGTATCACTGTTACAGACTTACAGTGAGTGTCCATCTGTGTCTCTTGCTCTTTGCCTTCAATGTCTCTATTTTCCATGTACTCCAAATGAAAGGTACCACACTTCATGTCCTGTGAAAGTCCAAATTGAGTATTTAAAGTGCACTGGAAGCACAGCTGAACTGAGAAAGATTAGTAATGCAGGAAACCCTAAATACTGTAATAATATTAATTCTTCTATAATTAATTTCTGTATCTTATTTTTAGGAGATTAATTTTTTGACAGTCCTGTCAGGGAGTTGTTTTGGTCTGGGTTTTGTAATGTGTAACATATTATGAATTATTGCTTTTTTTTGCTTTCAAAACATCTGCTATTTGGGAGGCATGAGAAGAATAATCTCTGTTAGTTTTATCCTGTCAACCAATATGAGATAAGAGGTCAATGAGATGTGGTGAAAAAATTCATGTTAATTTATCAATGTCACAGAATGGGGAAGGTTGGAAGGGACCCATGGTGGGTCACCTGGTCCTGCTCATGTGGTTAAGTGTCCTGTGAAATGAGCCTTTTTTCCACTCTGAAAAACCTAAATAACATTCTAGTAACATTTGCATTACAGGAAGAAGTTTCTTTAGCACCCACTTATGTTTCACTCAAACACGGCAGACAGTTGGAGAAACTTTAACATGGAAATAACAGTGATAAGCCTGGCAAATCATATGAAAAACAGTTTTTCAGTGCTATAATAGCAAGAAATGGAGGATGCTCCAAAGAAAAATTTTCTTTTTCTTTTTTTGTTTTGCATTTTGGTTTTTAGATTTTTTTTGTATTTTTCATCGCTGTAAGGCAAATTTTCTCAAGCTAATCTTTTTGATTCACATGCTGATGGACAAATGTGTCAAAACTGCTGGAAGTAAGTGCTGTAGGGCATGTGTTTTAAGAGACTTTTGATTCATTTATGTGCTTATAAGTTTTCTATTTTTATTCATGGTTAGCATACTTCACCAGGCCTGTCACACCAGCTCAAGGACTGAGCTGAACTCTTCCCTTTTAATGGTTCTATCTTCTGAAATATCTGTAAAGTGTATTAGGTTTTTTTTCTTTTTTAAAATCCCTGCTGGATGCATAACTACACATCCAATTTAATTCACTATGACTACAGCACATCTTTGCCATCCTATAAATGGTCTCCTCCTGGTTATACCAGTTAAAACTTCTTTGCTAATTGAATAGCAGAGACAAAATTTTGTCATCTCTGCTCCTCTATTTCTTCAGTTTTATGCTGTTGTGTTTTAGGAGCAGTGAAAAATGTTCAAAACATGCCCTTGTGGTTTTCATGCTCTTTTCTCATGTGGCTTCTTTTAAATCATGTGCAATGAGACTACCTGGATGAGAAATACTTTGCAATTCAGGCCATGGTGCAGAGATTTAAATCAGAAGTTAATGACCAAATTCCTTGTCCTTATGGGGGACAGTAAGGTGGCCTAATTGCCATATTTCTGTGAAGAATATACTGGAATACATAGGGGTTATTGCAAGATTTGACTTCTGTTTGAGGTGATAGAAATTCCTGCTGGCTTCAAGCAAAGTCGGTCAAGACCCTTGCAATGAATCCTGAACATTTAAGGCTAGGAAAAAGTGAGGGTGATGAAGAGACATTTTGGGGAAACAAATTCACAAACAAAATTCTGGAAATGGGGGAGAAGGGTTGTTTGGATGATAATTAAATGACAGAAAAAATTATTGTGGGACAAGAAAACTTGATAAACTCATGGCCATTTCTCATCTTAGAGCCTAAATGTTTCTCTGAGCTATCAAAATAGCCTTGGAGAAGGAATTGAACAGTTGGGCAAATATTGTACAGTCAAGTTTCAAGCCCTGCTCAGAGCTGGGCTTTTTACAGAGCTCTGAAAGCCAAGAGTAGAAAATTAAGAAAGTGAATGCCAGGAACCATCAAGCTGTGGAAGACAGGGCTGGAAAGCACAGCTGTACAGAAAATGACTTTTCAGGGAATTGGGAAATTGCAGGCTACAGAGGGTGGGGGGGGAAAAAAGGAAGTGCAAGCTCACAAAAAACATTAGAAAAAGAGAGGAACCGAAGATCAGTCCCAAGAAGGGTTATGAATGCAAGGAAATTAATTTAGATCAGTGAAAATGAATTATGTCAGATGAGACCTTGTTTTAATTGCTTTTAGCAGAAGACAAGCAGGGTATCTGCAGGACTGCTCCAGGCCTTGAAGTACTTTGGGACTCTTTCCATAAAAGCCTTATAAATTCAGAGCTAATACTCAGTCCAAATAAGATGGCTGTCACACCCCTCTGTCACCTGCCTCTTGTTTTGGGCAAACCTCAATGTTGATGGTTTATGCCATTTCCCTGACCCCTTATTTCTTGGTAATATGTTTGCCAAGCAGCCACTAAGGATGGCAAAGGATTCCTGGGGCTCCAGAGCAGTGACATAAATGCCAATTGGAAGCCTCCCTCCTGCTTGATGCACAGCTTTGACTGTCAGATATGGGTGTGGAGGGCCATGCATTCTGCTCCAAGTGCAGTTTCTTTATGGATCATTTAGTGCTGTGTTCATAAAGTCATTGCCAGACTTTTCACTTTCAAAGTTAGGGAATGCAAGGAAATATAATAAATCTGCCCTGTATGGTTATAGGTATTACCTTTCCCCATAGTTATACAGCTTTCTCCAAACATCAATTTTAGCCACTTGTGCACCTATCAGGACATGGATCAGGTTGGTCTCTCCAAGCCCACATAATGACCATCGCAGAATCAACTCCTCTGTTCCATTCACCATTAAAAATAAAATTTTGGTTTGTGAATGTAATTGTCCGCAGCAGCAGAAAAATTTTGCTTTGTTTGTTAGAGTGTACTAAACCTAGTTTTCTTCTTGTGAAGTATTTTTATTTTTCCTTCTGCAGTATTATTCAATTTAATATAGAGCTCTGAGATTATCCTTATTTCTTCTCTGAAGGTGTCTGAGCCTGTCATCCTGCTTCTACTGCATAGGCAAAAAAATCATGTTGGCCCCAAAGAATTAGTACCACTGCCTCTTAAAAATTTCAGTAGTACAGGACGATAGTAAAAAATGTATTTTCAACTGTATTTTCTAAGGGGAATTTTTAAGCTGGCCTCTAGTTTTGCACAGTTTTCACACAGCCTAGTGAGCTATGTGAGTGACCCAAAATCAGAGTGTACAAACAGGGGAGGTGTCAGCAAACTGTGAAGGAAACTGCCATATCAGTGCGCAGAAAATAACACCTTGACTCACAGGACCTGCTCTGTTCTTCTCCTGCAGCTCTCTATCCCAGCCATTATGGCCATCTCTGAGCCCTTTGCAACCTTCCCAGAGCCAGATTTGTGCTTTTGGTTCTGTCACCAGGTCAGGAGCCGGCCCTGTGTGCACTGCTGCTGCCACCAGAGGGAAAATAAGGTGAGGGGAAAGAATAAAACTGAGATGAGGAGCCTGGTGCTGCCTACTGGGGACAGAGGTGCTCTGCCATGGCACTGGGGCATTCACATCCTCTGAACACAGGGAATAATTCTCTCTGCCAGGCTTTTTACTAGAGAAGCACAGAGAGAAGAAGGGAAAACAATTCTTGTCTCTACTTGCAGTTCCTGTTGGTTTTGCACATGTGGAATGTGTTAGGAAGATTGAGTACCTGAAGGGATTTGGTAACTGGATTCCAGTGATGGTTGTTTATGTTAATTAATCAATCACTCAAAGCTGTGTCCTTGTGCACCCATCAGGACGTGGATCAGGTTGGTCTCTCTAAGCCCATATAATGACCATCACAGAATCAACTCCTCTGTTCCATTCACCATCCAAAATAAAATTTTGTTTTGTAGATGAAAATATTTTGTGTTACAGCAGAAAAATTTGGCCTCAATTTGGCTAAAATTTGTCCTGTCTGGAGACAGTCACAGGTTTTTCTTTAGTATCTTTTAGAATTCTTTAGTATCTCTTTAATATAGTATAAGGTAATATAATTTAATAAAGCAATTTTTTGTTCAGCGTTCTGAATCCATGGAGTGAGATGCCAGTTATTCCCAGATATTGGGGGTCCCTGCATGCTATAATGGCACAAGAGCTTCAGAAAGCCCTGCTCCTCCTCCAGCTGACAAATGGGGCCAGGTGATTATCTGCCATCCCCTGGTGCCCAGCTGAGCCACAGAATCACAAAGTGTGGCTGCCTCAGAGGTGACTTTGGCAGCTCCTCTGCCTGGATGTCAGTCACAGCCCTGAGTTTATTTCAGGTGACTGTATCCAGGTGTCAGCTCTTTAAAGATCCTTTTTAGTGTTTCTGTTCAGTCCCACTGCTGGCTCTGCTGACAGTCTCAGTGCTGGAGGGAGCTTGGCACAAGGACTGCAGTGTTATTGCACTTTGTGTCTCCAAATGTCCTCCTGCTTTCTGTCCCACAGCATGGAGGGGGTGTGCTCTGGCTTGCTGAGGTCAAATTCATAAATTCTTCAGGAGCACAAGAGGGCAAGACTGGCTCAGAGCTGTGAGAGGGCAGTGACTGGCACACACCACCCACAGCCCCAAGGCTTCTCTTATAGCTGGTGTTTGTCACAGTAAAAGGTAGATCATATTTATCTTGACAGTCTAATTGCAAAATGTTGATTGAGAAATCAGTGACTACAACATGTGTACAATGTGACAGTCACCCTCAGACCACTATTTATCTGCCCAGAAATGTTACAATGCATCTTTTCCCTCATCACACCGATTTTATTCCAGTCTGGTCTCTGCCAGCTGTCAATAACAAGTAATTTTCCTTTTCCCACCACACTGAATTTCTGGTGGCTGTGATGTTGTAAGTGTAGAGGTGGGAGGTCAAATCAGGGGAGAACAAGGAGTGGCTCTATAAACCTCAGGTTAGGGTGAGACAAACTGCATAGAAAACACTGATTTTTCCCTTTTCTTTTCAAAATTCTCCGATTGTGGGTGTGTAAATGCATGGAGTGGTGCTATTGTGAATTGTGTAGGAATTATATGATTCAGCATGTGCTGAATATATGATATGATAAAGCATGTGCTTAAGTAATAAGTTTTTATGGCTAAAAATAAGGGTCTTACACCTTTAAATGAGTCAGTTCTATATTTGTTACAGAAATCCTCCAAAGGCAAGGAAGCAAGGAGCTGGATAACTGCACCTGCTGTTATCAGATCTTGCTGGGAACTGATCAGGTGTCCCCTATAAAGAATAAAAAAGACATTCAGGGAAGGAATTTTTTTTCTTTATTTTTAGAAGATGCTGAAAGTGTGGAACTAGATGCAAGGAATTTGTTAGTATGGGATAAACTGGTGTGAATCACACAGCTGAGCCAAGGAATAGCAGGGGCAAGGCAGTGAACAAGATTGCTGGTTGGTTTTGCAGCACCTGCTTGGTATTTTTAACATACCTCATTTCAGATGCTGATCTGGTGCAATCTATTGCTGTGGGCAAAGTTAAAAACAACAAAAAAAATTAAGCTACTGCACTGAATCCTCATAGAAGTCATTGAAATGCACCAGTGCTATCTCTCTAGCTGTTAGCTATAGGTATGTGTTATCTTTTTGGCAGTAAATGTTGTGACAGAATGAGTCCTGACTGATGTTCTGATTGCAGGCCACATCAGGAATAATAAATGTACACAACTCTTTTGAGGGTGTTTTCTCACAAGTGTTCAAATATCCCCAAGTGCTCTGATTCTTCCTATGTTTGGGTTTTGCACAGTTGATTTCTTGGGGTTTGGAAAAGTAAAAATTCTTCTTAATGCTGTATAATGTAGTGTCTTGGTATTGCTTAGGGAAGTTCAGGTTCCAGTCACCAGGTAGCAAATGTGTCTGGTGATTTTCTGAAACAGAGTAAGGTCTTGAAAACCAGTGCTGAGTTCTGCTCATGAATTCTCCTCTTTGCAATATTTCATAAAGCACAGAATTACTAACCAGGGCTTGGGCAGAGAAAGCTCTAACTAAAAATTTTAACTTCTCTATATCAAATTTATGAAAATCTGTTTAATTCTATTTGCTTTTTTCCTATGTGATTTATGCCTGTTTTGTGAAAAAAATATATTTCCTAGTAATTCATGTTTCCATTTTCCAAAACTTTAGCCTGAAAATATAATGGCAGCATCTATATATTTCTTGGTTTTACTCTCACAGGCTAGAAAATGCTTTAACAAATGAGATATTTTATTGATTATTCAACAGAGATTCGATCACAAAGAAACAGTGAGAAGATAAAGCTTCTTTCTGGTCAAGCCGATGGACCTTTAACCTACTGCCTAAATTCACAAAGCCAACAGTTTATTGGAATGGTACAGCCCACTTACATCAATCTCCCATACACAGTGTGAATTTTATCACAAATCACAGTAATAATTTGGAATTGCACCATTCTCTGCAAAATAAAACACCCATGTGGCCTTGAAGAAAAGGCTGCAATGCTGTGCTGGAGCGTGAGCAGCTTCAGCAGGGGATTTCAGACAGACAGACTGTAATTGCTAAAATTTTCCCTACAACACATCACCTGTACTTTTATTAAAGTAACCTGTGAATCCTCTTGGAGGGAAAAAACCAAACATCTTCCTCTTCATCCTGGAAATGTGGTTAGGGATGTGGAGGTGGCAGCATTGGCAAGAAGCAGCATTTATTTTTGTTGGGCGCTTCCAACATATCCTGGCAAAGGGTTGACTAAGGATATTATTTAGTGGTTCAACACTAATTCACAGAATAAAAATGCTGTATTGTTGTGTCTTCTGGGGGTGTAGTGGCTTCTGTATGGGGTGATCAATCATGTTCTCTCTCTGATATGGTATTAGGAATAAAGATAAGGGTAAGGTACAGGCTAGAGAAACTGGGATTTACAAAACCTGCTCAGAAGGACTGAGTTATAATGAAAAGAGCAGGTTTCAAGGGTTATTCCTGGAGACAGAAAGGTGACCTACCATAAAGCACACACAGTAAAGATAGCTGGTAGCATGAGGAGTCTGGCTCACAGATGCTTTGGAGCAGGTTTTGTAAATCCCACTTTCTTTAGCCTGTACCTTACCCTTATCTTTATTCCTAATACCATATCAGAGAACATGATCCTCTCCTACAGCAAAATATAAGAAGCAATGGCTTCCTCCCTAATCTTGCTGTTTATCTGGTGTTTAACACTAAACATAGCTTCTAGGTGCTGCAGCCCTAATCCTGGCACCAGTTTTAACCCTAGCCATGCTCCAAACCCCTTCCCTGCTGTCTTTTCTCCAAACGCACTCTCAGAAATCCTAACCCTGGCCACAGCTCCCTGCCAGGAGAGCTCCAGGAGTGCCAGGAACACTCTATTATTTGGTGATGGTTGGGTTCCTGCAGTCTTCCATTCCCCACTACAACTAAGAGAAAAACCCACTTATGTCACTGTGATATTTTCTGAAAAATCCCTTTGCCAGGAGTTTTCTCCTGAGGAGTTGAGAAGCCTCAGAAAAGAAATGTAAACAATAATTATGTGATTGTTTTGGAATGTGGTCTGGAGGTTGCTTACCAACAGGTGCATCTTTGATTGGTTCCATGTGAATTGAGTTGACTTAATGACCAATCCCAGTCCAGCTGTATTGGGACTCTGGTCAGTCATGAGTTTTTATTATTAATTTTTTCTAGCCTTCTGATGTATCCTTTCTCTTTTCTTTAGTATAGTTTTAATATATAATTTCTTTTACTATAATATAATATCATAAAATAATAAAGCAGTCTTCTGAGAGCATGGAGCCAAATTCTCATCTCTCACCTCATCCTGGGGACCTCACAACCCCACACACTTGCTTTTACTTGCACCAGCTCTCAAGCTTGCCTTGCCTTCTTTAAACCCTGCACCACTTCAGTGACTCCTTCTCTGTACTTCTGCAGGGTTCTGTCTGCTGTGGAGTGAAAATTATTCACTGTGATATGAATAAAACTGGAAGTAGGGGCAACTTTAAGAAATTGATAGACTGAGGATTTGCTACCACTTCTGAATGTGATCCAAATATCTGTTGCAGTACAGAAAATGCAATTTCTTGTTGGCAGGAAGTCTTAAAGTTAATTTTTATGGCGTTTATGGTGGAATGTTAGTACAAAACTGAGTCAATCATGTTAGTCAGTTGTATCTGAATTAGAGTTTAAAACTGGGCTGATGCTGCTGAGGTTTTAGCTTTTCTATGTTTCATATTCTGTGCTGCTTTGGTGTGCAGTTCTGAGCTTCACATGATGGGATGGTGAGCTCTGTGCACAGAGCAGGGACACAAAACAATTCCTGCTCCAGCTGGGCACCAAGGACAAATGACCCAAATCTCAGCCCAGGAGCACAAACCCCGTGGGCTGGAGAGAGAAAAACAAGCAGGGTGGGACTGCCTGGGCTAAAGCTGGAATGGGACAATGAACTGCAAGGTGCAAATGGAGCAGAGCTGATCCCAGGGACAGAGCCCGTGCCCGGCCGTGCATTTTGGGGCCGTTTTGGTTCATCTTGGGTGCAGCCCTGGCTGGGCTCTGGTGCTGCCCAAGGTGCATCCATGGAGGAGATCCTTTGGATAAATCCCTGCTTTATTCTGTAACTCTGCCCAGCCTCTGTTCTAGGGCAGCCTTCACAAGGCATCAGGGCCAGTTACATGCTAAAGAAAGGAGAGCCAGATTCCAGAAGATATCTCTTTGTGAGGAGTAAAACTGATGGTTTTTACCTTGCGCTCCATCAGTTTAGCCCCAGATTCACACTCTGACCATCCCAATACACACCTGCTTGTCTTCACTATGCTTTTGTTCTCCATAGCAGGGTAATGACTGAGGGAGGCACACTTGTAAATGTAGGATATCAAAGCAATTGAAACACAATGAATTATTGTTATTATTACTATGCCCAAGAGACAAGTGGGAATATTCCAATGAAAAAGTAATTATGGAGCTATTGGAGGCACCTTAACTCCTAATCTCCACCCAGGTATTCAAGTTTTTGGGTCTACTGGAGAGGAATCTTGAGGAAGACACGTAACCTCCAGATGCAATTTCTTTCACCTCTTATGCAATTTCAAGTTCAGTATATAAAAAATATAGAAAGGACAAATGGAGCAGATCCTTCTGTGAAGGACTGGAGGCATTGAACCTTCCAGGAGGGAGAGACTTGTTTCCTCCTGACTAATATTATTTGGGCAATATCACCTCGTTCTTTCGTTTCTGGTGGAGAAAGATAATGACAATTTAAATCCTGAATGCCTGTGGCACTCACTGAGCTGGCTGGTAGAATGATCAAATCTTGTGTCAGTTCTATCAGCAGGTCATTTGCCTGTTTAAAATAAAATTAAAGTTAGAAATGCCTATCCCCAACATTCTTGGAAGGACATGTTTGCATTTAAGTTATTTCTATTGTACTCAGAGAGTTATTTGGCTTGTGTGTAGCTAACATGACTCATTTAATCCAAAAATAGGATTTGCACACACGTTTTGCAAATCTGCTAACAGCCTACGTTAGTTCTGCAGTTCTCAGTTGTGTTTGCAGCAATGCCTTCTGGGTGCATACCCCAGCTTCTGGAAATCCAGCTTGGTCTTTCCTATTTTCCACTTGTTCCTATCTCATCTTTTTTGTTCAACTGATTAAAGAGATGTGTTCAGTCACAGACTTCAGCTTTTGTAACAAGGGAAAGGTCACTGTTTCTAGATTTGTTATATACTGCTTTTTCTTCTGCAATGCCTTTGTATCGTGACAGGAAAATTAAATTTAAGAACCCCTACAAAAGTCAGGTCATTTGGTGTACTAGAAAAATAGGATTTAGTAGTCCAAAAGCTTCTTTGTAAAGCTGTAGATAAATGAACCTGTGATAAATCAGTTTAGGTACAACAAATCATGCAAAATATAACACTTGGAAGAACCAAAAACCCTGCTGCATTTATATGTATATTGTATAATCCTTCAATGAAATGCAGGAGTGGTCCCCAAAGGGTGTATTTTGAAACAGGTAGGGTTTTGAGATGTTGTTTTAGAAGATATAACCAATTCAAACCCTGTAGACATGTATTACAGCATATAAAATGGCATATGAAACAAAAATGCTAATCTGTTGGTCACTTAAAATGTCATCTGGGTTTTCCTAGATGGGGATATCTTGTTTTCTGATCAATAGAGAAGTTATGGGGCTTTTTACATTATTGCTTTTCCTTTTTTTTTTAATATAGAAAAACCAAAAGCTTTTCTTGAAATATTTTATTTGTGGAGTTCCATTGTAGTAGCAACAAGAATTGTTCTGTTTCCACAAAAAAGCTGCAGGCTTGGGATCAGACACACACAGACCAAGGAGCAGGCAGACAATTTGCTGTGCCATAAAACACAGAGAGCCTTTGGCACACACAGGAACCTGAGCCCTGATCCACTATTGGAAACCATTAGCATAAATACTCTGCCAGGTCATTGACATCTGCATTATCAAATCCCCATATGGGATTAAATATCCAGCTCTTAGATCATGCTATTAGTCCATGAAATAATCAGCAAAAAAACACATGCCTGGAGAAATCCTGAGTTAACACAAATCTGGAATGAAATTAAAACTCCACCCCTTAAAACTTAACAATTAAAAGTTCCTTGTAGAAGGAAGTTTATTTTCCTCTGTCTTCCACATAGGGGATTGCTTTAATGTTCTAAGCACAAAGCTCTGACTCGTGTTCAGACTGATCCAGAGATTTAAGTGTAGGTAGAGCTGGTCCTGCTCAGCCCATAATGCTCTTTAAGGAGCTAAATCATGCACAGGAGCTGTATTAGAGCTACCAGAAAACAGCTTCCCTAATTGCAGGCTCTAACCTTTGTTGGCTGGATCACCTCTCATCTTGGAATGATTTTTGTATCTTTCTTAATAAGGAAAGTTCAAAGCTATTAATTTAATTTTATGGAATTAAATATATCTTTCCAAAGAGGAAACAAAGGTGCAGGAGGCCAGAATCTCCTCAAGTTATCACTGATACCAAAGAATTTTCCTGAGAAGTAATTTTAGTTAAAAAATCAGAGGTGGAGGATAATCTCTCGGGAGAGATGGATTGCAGGGAAGGCTGAAACATCTTTAATTTTCATCTTAAAATTCTAAAGTACTTTACTCTTAACCCATCATCAGAAGACTGACTGGATTTATTTGATATTGTAGGAATTGTAACTTTTTCCAGCTGTGGGGAGTTAATGCTGGCTCCTGCAGGTTGTTAGTGTATATATGCTCTATATTATACACCTGCAACACCCAGACATTGGGGAGAGGGGTCCTGGACATGAATTTCTTGTTCTTCCATCCTGGCAAAAATAAAACCAGCCATAAACTGAGCAACACATCTATCTTACCTTGAAATCATATTTTGCTAAAACTATTTACAGTCTTTGGTCTGATATATCCTATTGACCTAATAGGTCCCAGAATTAAATGGAGAGGGCATTTTAGCAGCATTAATCTTAACCTAAGTGTCCTGATTTTACAAATTACCAACTGTAAGACAGGAGATAAGCTGTGCAACTGTTTTCATCTAACTAATTCAGGCTGTGTTATTAATAATGTAAGTGAGATTCATAGTAAGACCATGGAGGTAGATTTAAGTTTAAAATCCAGGAAAACTAAATTGTGTTTGTTCTAGATTCAAGGCAGAGAATGTTAGAATTCTTTAGTTTACTTGTTAAGCTACTTTACGAATAACACCATAAATTTTACCCTACAGCTTCAATTACCTAAGGCTTTAGGCACTCAGTAAAATAATAAATTTCCATGCAGGTAAATATATGCACCATGCCTTTAAAACAGAGAAATAAAATGTCTCATAGTAAATAAAAATCCAAGATCCTCTATGGGTAAAATGTGTGTCTCATACATATTGTGAGAAATATAAACAATCCAAGGAAAATGAACAAACTCATCATTCTTACCCAGGAATAAGAATGCAACCATCAACAGCATCTTGCAGTTTTCAGTATTTATTATATTAATATAATAGTTTTCCTTCTGCCATTTTAAAGCATTTTCTTTATATGAAGCTACACAGAAGCCTTGAGCAATCCTATTACCCTGATCTAGGTGATGGGAATGCAAAGGTAATAATAATTGACCCCTGAAAAGTGAGTGTCACACTCAAAATGCAGCCAGCTCCTAACTTGCACCAGCTCTTGTACACATATTCACTTTGTCACCATAATATTTTCTGAAAAATCCCTTTGCCAGGATTTCTTCTGCTGGGAAGCTGAGAAGCCTCAGAGAAAAAGGAAAACAATAATTATCTGATTGCTTCTCCTGTGTTTTGCTGCTTTGGAATGTGGTTTGGAGATTGTTTACCAACAGGTGATTGTTTCATTGGTTACATGTGAATTGTTTGAACTTCATGGCAAATCACAGCCAGCTGTGTCGAGGCTCTGGAAAGAGTCACAAGTTTTTCATTAGTATCTTGTTAAGCCCTCTGTAAAGTCCTTTCTCTATTCTTTAGTATAGTTTTAGTATAGTATTCTTAAATATAATATAATATAAAATAATTAATTGGCCTTCTAAGAACATGGAGTCAGATTCTCAATTCCTCCTTCTTCCTGGGGACCCCAGCAAGTACCACCCTTGCTTCTGGAAGTATCCATTCAGCCTTGGGGGTTTGTGAGCTTTGTTCTGAATTGTTTAAAATATATTCTGCTTCTGAAAAAAAGCTATGATCACTAATCTGTCATCTCCAGTAGGCAGCAGGGTGTGTCCTCACACCTACATTAGCATGCCTTTAAACACACAGGGAAATGCTTCCTGCCTGGCAAAGTCTGTCAGATAGGTTGGTACATTCATTTATTTGGGTTGTTGTAGCACATGGCATGCTCTGTGGCACAACAATTTGGGGGTTTTGTGATCTGTGTGGGGATGTGACCACCACAAGCCCAGTATGAAATCATGTTCTGAACCTGTTCTCTTGGAAAATTCTCGGGGAGGTGGAGATGCTCAGCAGATGGAAGGTGCGGCTCTGTGCATCACTCCCTGAGGAGTGAGCGTGCTCCTCCAATCCCCCGTGGCATCTCAGATTTCCTTGGAAATGTCTCCTGAAGTTACTCTGAAGATTTGCCTAAAATGACCCTGTTCAGTTTGTGAGATCGCAGCTCTCAAATAAACAAGCTACAGCAGCTTTAGGCATTGATCCTGTTACTCCAATACTTTATAAGCAGGCACTATATAATTACTCTTAAAATTCTGGTCCAAAGGGTTCTTGCTATTGATATAACCTGGAATGCTGGAAGTAAATGCACAAAAAAAAGGGATGGAAATACTTTAGAGAGTGCAGAGCACAATTTCACTTACAAATTTGCTGATATTTTCTCTCCTTAGATCCTCTAATTAGCAACTCATGACATCACCTGACTTGAACCATTGTGGCTGACATTTTCTGCCCTCCTTGCCACAGGCAGAAGTTGCTGTGGCTCCACTTCCCTTTGCAAATAGGAAGACATAAAGGCCATTTAACTCACAAAAGTGGTAGGAACTAGTTTAATTAGTATTGGTAAGGCACTTTGATATTGCAATGTAGGTAAAAAACTCCATGTGGGAGTGAAAAAATTTTGTTTTCAGAGCGTGGTTTGAATCTATGTGAGGCCTGGGGCAGTGCACTGAACCAAATGTTGAAAAATCCTTAGGTAGCAAGCACCATCCATTCTGTGCATGACTGAGTCTGGAGTCCCGAGAAGAAATTAATATGTGATTGTGTAATTAGACTGTAGAATAATTAATATACACAAGGGAAGGATAACTTCAAATACAGGTAATCGTAATTCCATTTTTTCCCCCGTAGTTAATTTTGCAGCCTTTATTTTCTTTCACTCTAGCTTTTCTCTGTGTGATATATGGTGTAAAGGAGAGAAGAAGTGCAGGACTATTAGCTGATTTTTTTCCCCTTTATTAAATGTTAATGTGAAACCTGCACCAAAGAATGTGATTGCCCATATGTTATTCTACAAGTTTGGTCTTTCAAGTAAAGAAAACTTCACAGTAATTTAACAAAAAAAAAAAAAATCTGAATCTTTCACCCTGCCTGCCAGGCTTCTAACTCTCCTAAGTATATGCTTGAACTTTGAAATTTCTAACACTGTGTGCAGTCATGAATTATTTCTAGTTCACCAGGAAGGACACATCTCTGTTGCAAATACAGAGGTGTGAGGGGATTGCCTTACAACATTGCTACACCTTAGCTTGCTTTCTGCAGAATTAAAATTTGTAGAGGGCTAGAAATCAGTTGTGTTGAGGCTGGACTAGAGAATAAGCTTTTAGATTTATTATTAGTTATATTATAAATAGAAATATTGGTGATTAAAGCTACTCTTGTGTTCCTGGTCAGCTTTTTCTTTTCTTACAGGACTGGAAATAGGACTCCACTGAGGCTGTAATTTCACCTTCTTGTCCTGGCTAACCTAGCTCAGAAAAAGAACAATTTGTGGTTTACTTTTCATCGTAGGCATCAACAGAGCCCTTAGGAATCAACAGTAAATCTCTCATTGAATTCAGTTGCATGAGATGAGGTTCTGGATTGGAAAATTCAGAAGACACCCACCAGTAACTGAAGAAAGAATCAGAGCACTCAGGCAGACAACTTTGAGGCTCTTATTTCTATTCCTCTATAGTCAAAAGTAAGCACTATGGTAATTGATATTTCTGGCTGAGAAAGCACTTATTTAGTAGCCTCAAAAATGTTGAAAGTAATAGAAGATGTAATTTAAAACATATAATGTGTTATTACAAGAACAGCAAGAAATAAGTCTCAATGATTTTTGAAGGGACTTTCTTTCAAATGAGGGAAAACTTTGATAAACTCAAATAATATATTTTTTTTAATTCCTGGGTTTTCTTCAGGAAATTCAGGAACATGTTTTTGAATCAGATTTAAGCTTTAACTACATAGAATTCAAGGTATATTACTTATCCACATGGTTAAATAATTGCCATATTCTTGTTTGATATTGCATTGCAGTTTGAGCTGAGAAAACAAATAAGATTAACTTCTTTGTCCAATTCCATGCAAATTGTATATGGCTGGTTACCTCTTTCTCTTGAAAGTCACTCATTTCACTGCAGTGTGTTCTACTCTTTGTTATGAGTAGGTTTTAATATTTGAGCTATTGGTTTTTACTAACACAAAGGTTAGAAAGAATGATCCTCAATTTTGCATGAGCTTCCTGAATTACGAACTAAAGAATTGCTGTAATATGTCAGAAAGTGAAGCCATTCTGTAAGGATTAAGGTCAGGAAAGTATATGTGCTAGTGATATACATATTTATGTTATTAGTGTCTTTATGCCTCACGATCCTCATCATTTGCCTCATTTGCTTCAGCAGATCTTTGCACTTGTGTTTTGTTGCAGAATATAATGTCAAGTTAAATAAGGCCTGCAGGATCCTCAAACAGAGAAATAATCATTTGGAAAATACAACTGAGAAAAGGTCTTATGAAAAATGAGATAAATATTGAGGGAAGAAGTATTGGGGCATCTGCCAAGCTGTCCCTGTGCTGTAAAATCAGCATTTTGCAATGCCAAGCCCAGCAATCAGCCAGATTTTCCTCTGAGTGTAATGCAAGCTGCACGCTTCACCCAAACCTCCTTGAAGATTCTGGCTAGGAGCACAAAAATGAACATGGTCTTAAATTTGGGTTCATAACAAGATCTGAACCCAAGGAAGTGATACACATTGTTTAGGAATTTATAAGGAAGGAGCGGAACAGAACTGAACAGGATTCAATTTTTATCCAGAGTACAAAAGTAAAACACTTGGGCAATTCCATTTATAGTGAAATACTTTCTTATCATGGACTTCTGTGTAAAAATATCTGACCAGAAAAGAGACCAGGGCTGTCTCAGCCTACTTTGGAGTTACAAATTCTCATTGTCATTATTTACTGCAAATTACTGGAAGGATATGGCCACAGCCTGTGCTAGGACCACAGTCCATGTTGGTGCTGCTGTCCCAGATCCATAGTAAGTAATGCATCTCATTGAACACACTCCATTTTTCTGGGGGAACTTACAGCTCCAAATGTGGCAGCAAATGAACATCAGACAAGTACTTAGTAGTTAGGAATAAAAATGTAATTCATGCAATAAAATGTCAGATTATTACTTCTTCATGTCACTAAGGCTCTAGTTAGAAAAGATTTTTTCCTGTTCTCAGCCATGTGACTGGATTTGCAATTAAGATCTTTGTTTAATTTCTTTAAAACATCATTCCTGTTTATACATCTTCTGCAATCCCTTTTTTAAATGTAATTGCTTTAAAATCTCAGAGGATATTAATAGCTGCCTGAACTGATATGTTTTAATACTAAGTACAGTGATTTAAAGTACTAAAGAAAAAACCTGAACAAAGCAAACCTCACATAATTCTAATCTGGCAGCTGATTTTCTTTATTTTCTATCTGCAGCACTTTCTTTAGTGTCTGAAATCCAGCTGTAGGTTTGCAGTTCCATAAGGCCACACTGCTTGTGTTTACAGGAATGATGTAAAAACTCAAGCCATTCCTGCCTTTGAAACCTCTGTTCCTTCAGCTTACCTCAAATTTCTGTTGACCTATACTATTGGAAACTGGATTGTTTATTCCTGGTCACCTCTCCTACTCTTCCAGATTGCTATCCTGACTGGGAAAGCTGTCACTGAGCTTGTACCTACATCTGCAGACAGCTCTATTTAATAGGGATTTCAGCAATAACTTCTTTAATGTCTGATGGTAAAGGATTCCTCTGTTGTGCAGATACCCTAAAATGACAGTGGGAGGGCCTTTCCTTCTTCACTGAAAAGTCCAATTTTCTGTCTTCTTCACAGGCAGATGGTGGAAATGACAGTCATTAACTTGAGGAATGCCTGCAGAAACTGATGAGAACAATTTCTTATTGCAGGGAAATGGAGAAATTGCATCCTTTCTGGGTTTTCCCTCAGCCTTCCCATTTTCTTGCTGGATGAATGACTGTCAGACATGCAGGAATGAACCTCCTCCATGTAATGCACCTCACTGTCTCCAACTGCAGCATTTCTTAGAGCACAGATCCTGCTCTGTGTGATGACATCCATGGCACAATTTATGTGGAACTACTGGGATAATCTTCAGGGAGTGAATCTCTGTACAGGCAAAAATACATCATTGGTGCTGCTTTAATAGCAGCATAATCCAACCAATCTTTTCCACACCCTAGCTGCTAAAACTTCTAGAGTGTGAGGAGTTTTAGCAGTGCTCTGTATCACACCCTCTCCTCAGTGCTTTGCAGTCAGCACAAAATTCTGGAGGTTTAGGTCTCACAGAGACTCCTGATCTTTCTGGATTTACTTTTCCCCTTCTTCTACTGTTCCACATAAAATACTGTTCGTCATTCACATATGAGTGTGTGTGTGTGTATATAACATATGAGTGAAATTATTTTAACAAGTCTGTTCTTCAAATTTCTGCTAAAGTCTTCTGGCACCAGTAACACTTTACCATACAGCAAGCAATTTCAAAAGCTTTTTGCAAATTGGTTCCACCTGTTCAGCCATGAAGATCTTGCTGGTGTCTGAATGATTAGACGTAAAGACATTTCTGTGTTTTCTGCCTTAACCTAATTTTCTTAAACAGTAGTTCCATTTTTTCCTCTCTTCTAGAGAGCATCTTATGCTTACTGAGGAATATAACTATGCAAGAAAGAAGAGCTGTATGTAGACCAGCTCCAAAGAATGTGGAGAGGTAGCAAAAAACTGTCTGAAAGTTTCTTGGTCACAGATTAGAGCAGCCTCATTTCCCCTTGAGGATGTGTAGCTGCCTATGCTTGAGTGAGACATTTCAGCAACCAAGGATCAGCACTGAAGTACTTCACCTGCTGCCTTTTCCATCAGACAAATACTGGTCTTCAGACTAAAAAAAAAAGCCTGCTCTAAAATGGTTTCTACCTATATCCAGCATCTGTGAGTTTAGACAAAGGGTTTGTCACAAGTTCTACTCCTTCTTTCAGTATTTTTTTTCCTTTATAATTCCTTCTCTTGCAGTCTAGAGCTACTTTCAGTCTCATATCTGTCCTGTCACTGTCACTTCACTTGTCATCCAAGTTCTTGTCCATGGCATTGCATTTTTATGCTTCCTGCTCGTTCACAAACATGTTCCATACAGCCCCTGAGAGAGCTGTCTCTTCCAGTTCCATCTTGACAACCTACTCACTTCCTTTTTCCTTGAGTGATGCTTTTCTTCTGCATGGCCATTTTCTGAGCCACTCTGCCTTCCTGGCTGTGCTTTTTGAATACAAATGCATTTCCCTGGCAGCACTCTTCCTTTTCATGTCATATTTCCATGTTGTTCAGAGTTTTCTGCACGTGGGACCTGACTCAGTGATTCCCATCACACACCTACTGTCCAGCATTCCCTCTAATTATGCCTCACCAGGAACTGAGCTATGAAGCCAGGACTAATTAAGAAAGTTTTTTAAGCTGTGTCTGTGTAAGCAAAGTGCAGCTGCCCCAGAGAATTGCGCTGGTGAAACTTCCCAGGATGGAGTCACTGCCACCTCCTCCACACAAGAGCTCAGGCACAAAGCCACCTGTGGAGATGCTTCATCAGCCACACTGAGATGCACGGGAGACACTCCAGTTTTCCCTCTGATTGTGTGTGCCACGGAGGTTCTGCCCAGGCCAGCTGTGAAGAGTTGTCTCAGGAACAGAGAGAGCCCAGCTGTGACGGGCTGGGGTTTCATTTAGGCTGATTTCCCGCTCGCTGATCACAGCCACACACGGGTGTTCTCAGTCTGCAGTGAAAACACAGCACTTCCCTTCCCAGCACTGATGATCCAGACAGCAATGGGAAAAGAGAGCTCTAAATCCTGAGCAGGTACGAGGTCCCAGGTTGTACACCCACAGAGCCCTTGCTCTCTCCACTGAATGTCACTGAGCTGCTGCAGCCAGTCTTACTGGATGGCTTAGAAATGGGAATTAGCAATACTTGCATGAGTATTGTTTCCCTTGCATGAAAAGGGAAACAACGCAGAGAAAAACTCAGTTTTGCAAAACTCTTGATATATTATACACAACTATCCTGTAACAATTTTAATACTCAGAATTAAATAATCTAAATTTAATGCAACCAGTTCAGTGAAACTTGGGCAGTTGATTTAGGAATTATGGTTACAGAAGTGTGATTTCCCAACAGGGGTAACATTTTGAGTGTAAGAGTAAAATATATTTTAAACAAGAAATCTTTTTTATAATAACAACAATAATAAGGTTTGGGGTGTTCTGTATGATTTATTTGCACCAAAATTTTACCTCCAGTAGGATCATGTTTTAACTTCATATTAGATAGCCTAAATAGATCTCAGCATGACAGCAAATGAAAATTAAATGAAGTGTGGGGGGAAAGGGCAAATTAGAAAGTAGTCCAGTGGTTTTGAACATCATTCTGAATGAGGGAAAAAAAAAAGGTACAACCAACATTCTTTGTTTCTTATCATATCAGTATCCTTTAGGGTTCATGATTTATATATATTCATATATTGAATAACCTGTGATCCTTTTGGTATGGAAAAAATTCCTGTGCAATTACCAGGAAAACAAAGATTCTCTCAGCAATTTAGGTATTTCTTTCTCTGCCTTCTTCCTTTTCTGCCTTCACTCCTGAGTCACTTTTTGTTGTATTTTTTGTTCTTACAGACTAGTGTAGGATTACCTGGGAAGTGTAGCAAGGAAACACTTCTGCAGTTATCTTTCCTTCTGAGTAATGTAGTGCTAGCGGTGATGGTCATTTACCACTGCATTTACATACAGGACATGGGGAAAAAATCACATATCAAAACAAACAGGCAAAATTGCAACAAAGAAAAAATCAGAGGAACAGAAAATATTATAAAAGCATATAGAGTTACCTAAATAGTAAATATATCTTTGGTATAACACTTCACTTCAAACCTGTTGAGTTTTTTCCCATTCTTCACTAGTTTTTTGGTGTTTTTTTCTGTTTAGAAACTGTTCTGTAAATGGGCATTGCTGTTTTCTGGGTCCTTTCAGGCAGAAAACTCCAAACTTCAGTGCAGTTATTCTGTGGAATCTGTCTTACTTCAAGTGTTCTACTTTAGCCAGTATAAATTCACAGGAAGTGGGAAGAAAATCAAAAAACACGAACATTTTCATTCTCTCAACCCTCCTAACTTCAGCTGGGTTTGCTCACAGAATTAATTTAGGAATGATTTAAGTGCATTTGAGGTCTTCAGAGAGAATTCACATTTGTTAGAATCACAAGAACTGGAGACTATAATTTTATTTTTCTTTTCCTATAAGCTCAAGACTTCATTGGCAAAAGCTGTTTCTAACTACTACTGCCCAAATCTGTCCAGTTTGAGCAACCCTCAGTCTCTCTGTGCCTTATCTGCAGCCTCTCCCCAAAGCCACAATGCTGATACTTCTTCCAATGACATTTTCTTCCTGGGGCAGCTCCTTCTCCATGAGAGTGGTCAGAGCACCAACATCAGCTTTCTGATGAGAAGATGTCATGTTTTCTGGGATGATTGCCCCAGAGGGATCCACACTTCACATGTGACTTTTCATCTGACAGGGAGTGGAACCACTCTGTGCCTCCCGTCTCAGCTGAGCCCTGTGGGATCCATCGTGGGTACCAGAGGGATCATTTTCACTCTAATTCCCAGCATTTTCTATGCAAGCAGACAGAGCACCAAGGCACCTGGAAATGGAGCTCAGACAGGAAAAATCCAGAGAGCTGAAGCACTGGGACAGGAGCTGCATGCAGGGGTACAACCAACACTAGTTTGCATCAGCATCTCAGTTGTATCATGTGGTATTTTCAGGGTCCCCCATCGTGGGGAGGAATGATGAATCTGACTCCACGTTCTTAGAAGGCTAATTTATTATTTTATGATCTATATTATATTAGAGAATGCTATACCAAAACTACACTAAAGAATAGAGAAAGGATACAGACAGAAGCCTTAACAAGATACCAATGAAAACTCATGACTCTCTCTTCCAGAGTCCCAACACAGCCTGACCGTGATTGGTCATTAATTCAAAACAATTCACATGTTGGACAAACAATCTCCAAGCACATTCCAAAGCAGCAAAACACAGGAGAAACAAAGGAGATCGTATTGATTTCCTTTTTCTCTGAGGCTTCTCAGCTTCCCAGGAAAAGAAATCCTGGCAAAGGGATTTTTTCAGAAAATATGATGGTGACAGTGTCATAGGACTGAGTACCTTCAATTTTGCCTTCCCTCCCTCCCCCTTCTCTGACCCACATGCCCTCTGTTTGTTAGGGGATCATCTTTTGGCCACATGGCTTCTTCTTTGTTTCCCTTGCATGACCTCCAGAGGGATCTGCCACGCAGGGATTCTTATCTCCAGCCCATAATCTCTTTAAAATCTTTCTCAGCTCATGGCACTCCATTTAAAAGGACCTAATGGCTGTATTATGTTAGTTGGCTTTATTATTTTTATATAGTTGTTTATTAACTTCAGACAAGATTTTTAAAAACATCATAAATTAAAAAACCCTCATTAAAAAAATGATACACATATTCTGTTGTATGCAGATCAAATTCTGCCTATAAGATATATCTATAATAATGAGTTTTAATTGTATGTCAAACACAAAGCCGTGAACAGCTCTGTATTTCAACTGTAATTCTGTAATTGCAAACCACTATATCACTTCTATTCCAGATAAGGATCTTCAGAATTTCCTGAATTTTTATCTACAGCCAGTTAAGGGTCAACTTCATTTGAGATCATGCATAATGATGATTTTCAGCTTTATAAGGACTCGGAAACCAGGTCAATATTTAAATATTGTAGGGGAGGCTGTCCCATATCACTGGACTTTACAGTGATATGCTCTATCTGTGAGATTCTTGTTATTCTATTTTGCAAGATAATGCTCTTTCTCAAAAATATTTATATCTCTTTATATCTAATTATGTCTAAATTAGGCTAAAGCTGTAACAGTCTTTGCCAACTGAGCCCCCTTGCAAAGGGGTGGAATTCCACTTCTGGCAGGCAGTCACTGGAGTGCTTCAGCCTGCCTGGACATAACTGTACAGAGAGAGGAGAGTTCATCCTTGTTGCTGCACTAGGCCTGGAAAGATGAGCCAAGAAAAACAATAAAAATCAAATGTGGATGTTAGCTGATGCTGCTGTTGTGACTGCACGGCTCACGAGTCCCAACATTCCATAACTTCTGAACAGCATTTCAGGTAGCTGCTAGGTTGATCAGCAAACCCAATTGTGGCAGAATATCAGAATCCAGACAAGACTGCCAAATGCTGTTTGGACACTGATCACAGCCCATACAATTGTTCTGGCATTTTTTGTTCAATGAGAACTGACATACAGTTACCATAAACAATCAAACATTTTCCAGGCAACAAGCAGAACAGGGGCATCGTTCCTTTTTGGCACCAGAGGACAATCAAACACAGTCCTAAAGAACTCTGTGTCTCTCTCAGACTGTGCAGAAATCTGTGTTTTCCTTGCTGTGCCAATGTTTTCAGCACATTTTCACAGGGCACAGACTTGTGTCAGTGGATGTGGTACCACAAAGCCCGCAACTCCTGGTGAGCATCTTTGGAAGACAGGTTTCCAAGTGAAACTTCCAACTCCAGAGAGCTATACAGGGAAACAGAGCTCAGGAATTTATTTTTGCACTAGAAATGGGAAACAATGACAGGAGCAGCACACTGCCATGTCACAGTAATGATACACATGCAAATGAAAAGATTCAGCACGTTCAGCTTTATTGGGCTCTTCATCTTTCATTCTTTTATGAGTGGCTGAAAAAAATAAGAGGTTTGGATTAGTTTCTTCCAGCAAAGCAGTTCTCTGCTGCATCAAACCATATTAATGAAAGTTTAAAAACCCTTATATCTCTCCAATAAATAAGCAAGTGGTGTGTATACAATGGTACAGCAATAAAAACGCTAATTATTTAATATTGGAAAATAATAGATCTGCTTGCAGTAGCCCCATGTTAATTAGCAGGCTTTATTTCCTCAATGCAGTTTTATTTTAATGAATAACACTCTGCTGTTTCAACAGAGAAGGCTTCCTTTTTTGGATTTCATAACTCTCCAGGGCACACTAGACAGCGAATCAGTTATGCCCAACATGCAAACATTGAGAAAGCAGGAGGCTCATTCAAGTTATTTTGGTATCTTCTCTATGATTTATGTGAAGTAATTTCAGCAAAATTTCCTATAGGAAGAGTTCAAAACTTTTCTACACATTGCCTGCTAAATTAGACTTACTCTGGGAAAACATCTATGTCATGCTCAGTATTGCAGTGCAATATTAATTTGGTTTGGGAAACTATAGAAGAGATTTTATGACGAAGAATGTCTGAAGAAAAGAAAGGAAAGTCATTATGGCATTTGGTGTATATTCTCTAAGGCTTTGGTTACACTAAACTTGGATAATACCACTGTTATGAAGATATTTTTGCCAATCTTCTGGCTAAACTAAAGATGAAAAAAAAATCCTGTATTACACGACTGGTATTGAAGTTGTTGTTATTTCCCTTCCAGTAATCTAAGCAATGGGGTAATGATAATGTAAACACAGCCTCTGGATTCCTGCACACTTCTGGGAAACTCTCTCCTAAGCTGCAAGAAATATTAAAAGTTGTTACCTCCACTAATACCATGGATTAAACACTAACATTTTTCTGGTCAGACCCCCAAAAACCTAGAGCCACAAGCCACCTATATTTAATGTCAGTAATGGGTGCTGTGTGCATTTTTGGTTTTTTTTAAATTTTGCATTCAGTCTTTTTTCCTCTGAGATGGTGAAGAACAGTTGGGAACTGTTTTCTTCTAGAATTATCAGTTTGATTTGGAAAGCAGGGCACAAAAAAAAGAGAGAGGAGGTGCTGGGTGAAACAGAAGAACATTAGGAATGAAATGAACAACTTGAAACAGAGCTATGGCATGAGTCTCTCAATGATTGACCAAATCTGGTTGTGTCACTGTAGTCTTGTTGACCTTGAAAGATAAATTACACTACATGACCTTTTCTCTTAGGCAGAATCTGTCCCATTGTGTGATCTGAATAAAAGCAGCTTTTTAAAAATGTATGGTTACAGTGTTATTCTCAAATGATAAATTGTAGTGTCAATTATAATTTACTCATAGAGAGAAAAGATAACATAATTCCAAGAGAATATTACTGGGAAATCTTCCATAACAGTCAAGGAAAACACATATATTATGAGTGACTGCTGGTGGTATTACTATTATTATGGTTATTATGGTTATTATTAAGATTGCCAGGCACTATCTGTTCCAATACCAGTTTTTTAATCTGACAACCTTTTACTGAAAGTGCTAAAATTTTCCAAACTAGACAGATATCTCCCTTGGTCTAAATGCCAAGTGCAGCCTGAGCTACCTGACCCAACTCAACAGTGACTAAGGATAATGACAAATATTTTTTTTTCCCAGTTATGCTGATTGGGAAAGTGAAATGCACAGTGATATCAGTCCTCAATTAAATGGAATTCCTTTTTACTGTTTATTTAATTTTTAATTTTTTTTTTTTTATGGAGAGGGCAAATTTCAGAGTTTCTTTCCTTTCCTTTGTTCTCAGGTAGTGTTCCTCAATCACATGGTGTGGTCCTTTGTAGCCTTATTTTTTCATTCAGCACTCATAGATACCATGGCATCCTCAGCCCTAAAACTGTGCTTCTTGTCAGTAAAAAAGACTAACTTCCCTCCAAAGGAGTCTGACAAACTCCACACAGGAATAGAAGCAGAAATACAGAAATTAAAAAATAAAAATGATGGAAAGCAGGTTGCCTAATGTGAGAGTCAGAGAGGCTGGAGACGGGGAGGGTCAGACAAGGACACAGAGTGGCTGAGAAGAGCAGAGAAATCACAAAGTTGAAAGGGCAGAGCATCAAAGGAACAGGCAGGCAAGAGAATAACCAGTTATGTGCATGAGTCATCACAAATGGCATTTGACAGTCCCTGGTCAGCATGGCCAGAAGGTGTATTAGTGTAAAAATGACATCACTGGGCTGCTTTCAAAATCTGGTCACAAGAAAATATAAACAACTCCTTAAAAGCAGTACTACTAAAGAAGGATTAATTCTGTGAAAGGGAGAGATTTACCAAGGTGGGTTGGTTCTGGCTGGGTGCCAGGTGCACACCAAAACCTAAACCACTTTATCACTGCCCTCCTCAGCTGGGCAGGGGAGAGAAAATGAAATAATGAAATGATGAAAGGTCCAAGAGTCCAGATGAAGGCAGGGAGAGACCATTCACCATAATAAATTCATGGGCAGACTCAGCTTGGGGTAATTAGTTTAATTTATTACCAGCCATAAGAAGAAACAAAAAATAAATCTTGAATCACCTTCCTCCCAGCATTCCTTTGCTAACTTCACTCAGGATTTCTCAGCCTCCTGTCCCCAGTGCTGCAGGGGGACAGGAACAGGGCTGTGGCCAGCTCATCACACATTGTCTCTGCTTCCACAGCAAAGGGAAACAAGGACAGCCTGCAGCCTTTGCAATGGATATCTGAATTGCCTTTCCACATTTTCAGGCCTCCAAACCAGTCATATGAGCATCTGTGGCATTTCAGTTGCCTAGATATTTTTTAAATGAAATTATTTTGAAATGTGAATTATTTTCACAATGGGACTCTAAATGATTTACACAAAAACCTCTGAATGGTTCCTTTAGCAACATGTTAGCCTATTGAACAGGAGTGTACCTTTTTCAAAGTGAAATTTTAGCACAATGGCTTTCAGCAGCTGCTCTCAAGCCTCTGTGGTGCTTTGTACAAACTCTGCCTGCAGTACTTCATGCCTCATTTCCCCTAACTTGACATGCTCTATATTTGCTGAATAATTGGTGAAAACATATCGTTGTTAAAAATGTTTACCACTCTGTTCTAATGGGAATAGCAATAACAGGGGAAGGGCAAAAATATTTCATATTACACCAAAAGCAGCACAACTGCACCCTTCAGGGAGGCCTTGCAAGGAGCTATGAAACTTGTGCTGTTGAGAAACTATTTGGCTTCTTTCAGATATTTTTACTGCTTCTCTCTTTTTCTCATGTTTGCATGAAAACAAGAGGTCAAGCTCTGCTCTCCAAGCAGCATAAATTTGAAATTCAGCAGTCACAGTAAACAAATAGCAGTGTAAGCAGAAGAAATCCCACACTGGCTTTCTGAGTGTGTTTTATGGCCAATGACCTAGATGCTGGAATGAATTTTTTCCCAAGCTGCATTGCACCCAGGCCTCTGGAATTACTGTGCTTCAGCCTGACTTTGAATGGAAAAGATCCCAATTTTTACCTTTCCTTTTCTTTGTTTCTCTTTTTTTTGTCTGGAGGACACCTCACTGCTCAGTTGATGACCAGTGAGGTTTTCACCTGGAAGTGCAGAAAATGTGTCCTGGTGCCTCTTTTTGCCCAGAAATTCTGCCTGACAGCTGAGAATCCAGCTCAATACTTGTGCCTTAGTTTCCTCCCCTTGGGAATGATGCAGGGTGGCCTCAACAAAAGTTTTGGGGGACATTTAGTGGCATTTAAAAAGTGCTTTGTTTGGAAAGGGTTACTTAACTCCAGCAACAGCTAAATAGGTGCAGTGCTGTTGTTATCCACAGCATCAGACAATAATAAGCAATACAAGTTGGAACAATGTGCTGTTTCCAGAGTGTGACTTTAAAGAGTGAGTTATGAGATGATGATGGTGTTGCTATGGTTACAGATCCATTTAAAGAAGTGAATGCACTAAATACTATTATAAAAATTAAGTAAATATTAGGCAGCAGTGTAAAACACAGGTGTGTAGGAGGCATTTTTAAATTATGTTTGTGATTGTTAATTACTCTTAATATTTGTGAAAGTGGCAGGATGAAAGAGCTGTCCAAAAAAAGGGTGTGATGCCTGGTTAGTGCTTGGAAGGCAGATCTCTGATGCTTATAGCGTCTTTCCAGAGTATCTTTGCAGAACTCCACCAATTCCTCCTAACTTGCTAATATGCAATGAGGAATCATACTACAGGCAGAAAAGAGATTTAAAATGGCCTTCCACAAGAATTGCTGTATTAAACCCAGGATCTTACACAGAGGGTGACAAAAATCTTCCTCTTTACAACTTCACAAGTGAGGATAAGGAGCTCTGCGAGCTCATATAGTCATGGAAACTGTGATGTGGGGGATATTTTATTTTCTATTCCACCATGGAAACACTCAGAGCCCTGAGAGGATAGCAAAGGCACGTGGCACCTGTCCTCAGGGGCCCCTGTGCTGCCCAGCCTGGGTGCTGCTTGTTCCTAGAGCAGCTATCCCAGCCTTTCCCAGGCTCCTTGCTGCTGGAGCAACCTCGTTTTGCTCCACGAGGAGGCCAAGGGACAGCCAAGGGCAAATTGATTTGCTGCAGGGTTCACTGCAGGCAGAAAACATGAACAGGATGGAGCCAAAAGGGGCTCCTTTAGCCCCAGTCAGGCTGCTGACCCCATGGCAGCAGGTCCTGTGCCCACAAAGGCGAGCGCACACCCTGAGGACAGGCTGCAGGGCAAGCTCTGCACGCTGCTGGCATCTGCTCTGGGCCAACTGCAGTGCACACTGCACCTTTCTCTTTCTGGTTGTCTCACTGAGAAAACACAAAATATTCTAGTTGTGTCTCAGGCCCAATAGAAAATATTCTAGTTATGTCTCAGAGCCAGGAATTGCTACCTGGCACAGATGAGTTTGGTAATGTAGATGCAGGAAATTTCAGGAAAAGGTGGGACTATTGATTATTGGCAAATCTTGAAAGCTTCATTTGAGTGCTCACTTTCTATAGTCACAGAAGGGCCATGCAATTTATAAAGAATACATTCAAATACATGACAGGTGGTTGCCTGTCAGAAAGTTATATGTGCTCTAAGAGTTTGTACCTAAAAGACTTGAGCTTTGGGAGATACTCAGCATATGGTAGTTAAGGAAAAGCTCTTTTTAAAATTGTACTGCCACTATATCTAAATATAATCCTAAAGAGAGAGAGAGAGAGAAAAATATCAAAATCCAGGACCGTAATTATGCTTACCAACCCACTTCATTTATCAAAGCACATTAGAAAATGAGCAGAGAATTTAACTCAGGGAACCTGTACCACTTTCAATTATCAGCCCTATAAATTACACGAGCAGTGAAATGCAATGAGATCAAAGACTCTGAGCCATTTGATTTTCTCACACATGAGTGAGTGGCCACTGGGCACAGTGATTACTCACCAGTGCTGAATAACTGGGGCAATATTGAACCCCATACGTGTGGCACCACTGGCAAAGGCAGAGAAATGAACCAGGGGATACTCTGGAGGTTTGTTCAGCAACACAAGGCTGGTGTATAGATAAGCAAATGCCTTATGAATGTGCTAATGAGCTTGCCTTGTAACCCCATCAGCTAAAAATGCTGGGGCTAATTTATTTTTCTTTGTCTCTTTAGAATATCTATCATCTCTAAAAATTGATATGCAGTCTCCTCAGTGTATTAAGAATAATTTCTAATTTCTGATCTATTCAAGGCATCCTCCAGCATTGGGATTATCCCACTATCAGCAGCCTGATATTTGAGGACATATTTGTTACAGACTAATCAACTTCACACATTCATCATCTATCTGAACAGAAAGGGTAAATGATTTGACAATATTTAGGAAATTAATTTTATAGAAATCTTAAAAGAGGTGACAGAAAATGCTGTCTTGAGCTACGAGTGGGATCCAAGCCTGTCAGCCTTCCTGTTTTCTTCCAATGGGTTTTACTCAGGTATTGTGAGTAAAACCTATTGAAAGGTTATATAAAAATTTTAGGTTTTTATATATGCCCCTGAATAATTTCTATATGTACAGGGGGAAAGGAGGCTGGGAGAAGGTAAGGAGAAAAAAGAGTCCATGAGAAGGCTTTATGTCTCCTGACCCTCTGAAGGGTTTTGACACATAGCTCATGTACTAAATAACCTGGAAATATTTCCTGCAATAATGGTAAATTATTACTGTAAATATTTCTTGCTTCTTCCTGTGCAAGGATGGGCTGTGCATCACTGCCTTGGCTGCTGGGGTTTCAGCTGGCACCAGCCCAGCAGACAAATCCTCCTCCCAGTAATAAGGACAGCAACTGAGAAATATCAAGTCCATCTTTGCCTTGTCACAACTGTGCATCACTCCTAATTTATGCTGGACTGTAAATTTACAAGCCAGCCTTGTGTTTTTACCTCAGACTTTAACCTTGTTTCCTTTTGCCCATAAAGATGAAGATTTTTGCTGGTCACACAGCCAGCCTGTGTGAAAATCTGTGTGCGCCAAACCAAGTTTTTTGCTGAAGAGAATTTTAAGGCAAAGAGCAGAGGAGAAGAGGCAGTTCAACTTAATTAATGTCAGAGTTTGTCTAATCCATTGAATGTGTAAAGGACTATATAATTGCTAGGTGTTATTACTAGTCTTGACTGAGTAATTCATGTTGAATTATGTGTTTGCCAAATGTCAGCTCTCTGTTTGTGAACTGTCATTGAAAGAGCACGATTTTTTTTCCCAGGATTTGTTCATAACTCCTCTCAGAATAGCTTCTGTCAGTAATTCTTAGCCTGCTGCTTATTCATGAGCAATTCATCATAAGTGTCTGATAGTTGCAATTTGAGCTGTTTTGACTGCCCAGTTAGGTATTGGATCTGCTTCCTTTCAGACATTTGATGACTGTAACTTTAAACTCTGTAGTGCAGATACTCACCCAAGACAGAATTAAATTTGGGTTCCATGAATACTGGCTAATATCTGCCTTAGTATGAATTGCAGCCCTGTTTTGCCATTCGTATTGTGGTACTGACTAGAAGTCAATCAATTTGAGAATACATTATTTTGAAAGTGATACAAATATTGAGTAAATTATAGTCCCTGTTTCAAATTATTTACTGTCTAGACAAAACAACTGATCTCTCTAGCATTCTTGACTGTAGGAGAATAAATTGAGTGTCAGTAAGGTGATCTGAAATTGAAAATGGAAATTAAATGTTTTCACAAGAAAGCCTCCAGACCTGTTTATCAAATAGCTGCAGATTGCTCTATTTCTGAAAAAAAAAAATGTCTTTGCACATGAAATAAACCTTAACTCCTTATGTTAGCTGGACAAAAACACATGGAAATACATTGAACAGTTTTCTGAAGGGAAGGGAAATTAAGATGTAAATCTGAAATACCAGAGGGATGGCCACTAATTTCCTGAGCATTTCTCTAATCCTATCTTAGTGCTGCTCCATGATGAATGCACCCAATATTTTATCCACTGCTATTGTCTGCAAAGCAAAACCAGTTCAAAACTGCGTACACTCTAATTTTTAAAATTATTTAATCTTTGAAGTCTGTAAAAATTCAAAAGTAATGCCGCTGTGAAGGTTATATATTTTATTAATCTGAGGTGTTTCTTTTTAAGAAAATAAAGTAATTTACCAGTTTGCTACTTGCTGGTGTCTAAGCAACAAACAGACAAAGATATTATGAGAAATCTGAAATAACTGGATGCACTAGATTCCCTTCACTCTGGCTAAACTACAGTTCGTGTAATTTTTTTAAAAGCCATAAATTCTCTGCAGGAAAAATAAAAAAGGAAAAAATAACAAAATTAAAGTGAGGGTTAAAATCTCTTTGTCAATATATTCAGCATGTCTATGAAAAAGCACAGTCCCATCAGTCTTACTGTAATTGAAATTGTTTCCACCTAATGTTTTTCAAAGTAGTGCACATTCTTCATTATTTTCTTAATAAATCACTCCCTTTGATTAATTTCATTTTTCTCTTTCTTGAATTTGAAGTAACAGAACAGAGAATTACTTACCTGTGTCAGACAAGGATACCTTCTGCTCATGTAGAAGGTTCCAGGGAAGGTGGAGAGAATATCCTGGTTTAAGTTATCCCTGAAATTACCATGCACCATCTTTAGTAAAAATACAAGTACTCTTTCCCTGCAGTTCTCTGTACAAAAGAGACACAGAAGGCAGAAAACTCTTTCTGTATATGACGATGGAAAAAACAGGTTTCAATAGGAGCAAGGAAAAAGTTGCTGCTTTAATTCTACTGAGAAAGATTATTTGCAAGAGCAGTGATTGGAATGGAAGAACTGGAAGGAATTTGTGTGATGGCAGAACTTTCAGACTATGGGGAAACTGCACGTTTCTGTGTAAATTTCACTCATATGTAGTGGAATTTAAAGATTTCTGGAGTACTTGTGAAACTAAAAAATAAATAGACAGGATGGAAATTCCAGCTTCAACCTAATCTGGCACTCTTGGAAATGAGTGGCAAAACACCTCCTGACTTCTGTGGAAATAAACCCATGAACCATTGAAAGCACATATTGATCCATATTCTACCCTGCTGGATAGCTCATTTTATTCCTTTTTGAATAAGAATGTAGAGAAGGAATTTGTAGGTATTATGCCATCTTCTTAGAAAAATGAATAGATTTTTCATTTTAAAAATCCATTTGTCTTTAAGCGTCTGAAGTCTCAAGAAAGTGAAATTATATGAAATACTGAACTAAAAGAGTTCACGGCCTTGTTCTGTCATGATTTATATCCTGTGCATATTATTTGACTTTGCTGGGGTTGCCCAGACATATGTTAGGATAATTATAGGGGAAAGAATCTAATTGCACTGTACAGTGCTAGTTTAAGCTGACAGATTACAGGTTGTTATGTATAAAACATGTGTGTACATAGAGTAACAACATGTTAAATATCTCATTACATCCTGATAGATAGATAACGTTTGGAGGATGTAAATTAGAGGACCAATTATTCCTTTGCAGTGGTAATGAAGCATTAGAGCCTTTATTCACATGCATCTCTATTTGTGCAGCTCACAATGACTCTCCTCAGGGAAGCACTTTGGATGGTTTGATGTTGACCTCCAAGCTATTGCTCCCACTTTCAAAATTTTTTGTGCTAAAGATGCATCTCTGTGAGAGGGAGGACTCTGGTGACAGGGGAGGAAAAACAGAACAGAACAGAGCAACTGGAATATTTTATAGTGAAAGATAACTAGGGAAGAGGGGACTTGAGGTAAAGGAAAACAAGCCATGGGACATGACATAAAGAACAGTGCCTGAGACAGGAGAAATGCCATGGAGATCCAGGGAGTTGTCATCATGAGCAGCATCACTCTCAAACACTGATTCTTTGCTCTCTTTGAAAAGGTTTCCTTATGCATCTGCATTCGACAGTTACTTGTCAGTCCAACAAATACATGAACAAGGACAAAATGTCAGCAAATATACCAAGTTTTCCTTCTGTGTGCTGAGCATTCCCAAAGTGCCAGCCCAGCCTACCAACTCCCCAGTCTGAAGGATGCAGCTACTACCAGGAGCACAAAAGACCTTGCACTGTGGCAAAAGCATCTTCAGGTTGGGCAGAAGGACCAGATTTAGTCATTCTAAATTTTCCTTTACAAGTTGGCCGCTTTTCCCCACATTTTAAAGCTATTCTTTTACCTCTTACCAAAAGAGCTAATTAATCATGTGTCTTGGTTTGAAAAGACAGATGTCTGCTAAGGAAGGCAGGAATCCCTTGAAATGGAGAATGTAAAACCCCTTCCCTCTGAATTATTATACTTTTGAAATTAAGGAGCTCTCAGGCAAAGATATGGGAGTAGGAATAACAATTCTTTACTGTAGGGGGATAGAATATAAGTAAATAAAGGTAGTATAGAATGTAATCTTAACCCCTAAAGAGTTGCAGCTGGGCTAATTATTAAAGATTAGGAGCAGGCCTGATTTTAACAGGCCACACCTGTAGCCAATAAGAAGAAGAGTGCTATAAAAGAGTGGGTTGGTTGTTTGAGGGGGACTGGAGTCAGTTGGCTGCTGTGAGGACAAGGAAGAGTCAGTGCCTTGAGGAGCTGCCTACAAGAAACATCAAGGAGGTATGAAACTCTGGCAATATGGAACCCTTGCAATATATGACAACAGCACAGGAGAGTACCACAGTGGATCAGGGCTGGAGACCCTGCCTTGCCTGGAGAGCTTGGAGAAGAGAAGGATCCGGGGGTTCTTCAGCACCCACCCAGCCCTGAAGGGAAGGAGATATTGAGAAAATGAAATTATGGAGGTGTGAGCAAAAGAGACAAAAGGATTAAGCAAAAACATGAAAGGATCAGACTGGCCATGAAGTCTTTTACTCCATGAGGAAGATGGGAAGCAGAGTAACTTTTTAAGTATTATTGATAAAGAATTCATGTCTAAATTATACTGAGCTGCGCAAGTGCAAGGACCCAGAAATTACTTTCTGCATCTGCCTTGTTCCCTGAACAAGAGGAGGGATTAGGGACAGTGTGAGGTGCTCTGCAGTGGGGCTTCTGCAGGAACTGATTTCCATTCCAGACACTTTGTGCATCTCCTCTGAATCCTGTCCCCCTTGCAGCCCACCCCCTGCTTATGGGACACAAGGAATCCAGATCTCTACTTTGCCATAATTCTGTCCAGGAAATGCAGAACTTCCATGTCCAGTTTTAACCTATGCAGAGGATGTTTCTGAGGGATGAAAGTCTGATTTGCTATTGTGGAACTCAGTGTCATACAGAACAAGGGGTAGGAGATAATTCTTGGATATGTGGTGAGTTCTGGCATTGATAAGGAAACCAACACCTTGAAAGTCTCTGTAGGGTATGCTGAGAATTTCAATGAAACTGAGGAAATAACAGGGATTTCAGGGAAAGTAGGACACTCAGATTCCTGCTTTGCTTTTTCAATTCTTTTGGAAATCCAACCTGGAGAGTGTAACAATCAAGAGTTAAAGAGGTGAGCACTGGGAAAGGAGATGTGCATCTCTTTAAATAACATTTTAAACCCAGAAATAATATTTAAAATAATTCCTGAATATTGCTGGAGTTACACCATGAAATTGTAATAATACAATTTGACACCAATTGGTGTCTTGGGGTTTTTGTATGACAATCAAAGAAGGAAGGTTATAATAAACAGCAAGGTACAACAGAGCATCATATTATAGATACATGCCATGTTTGCTCCCTTAAACTTGTGGGGTTTTATATTCTTTAACATCATTTTATCTATAATTATCAGATGGGAGACTTCAAAGAGATCAGCGTATTACAGTGGATTTGTCTGCTCTTCTTTGGTTATTAAAAGACAGGAAATAAGGGAAATCATAGACAGGTCATTAAATGCAACACCAAAGCGTTGGAGAAGATAAAGGGAGGACATCTGTTTCATGCGGGATTTATATTTAGTGCTGAACAGTGGGGATTTTTCCCCTGTAGCTCTGCAGATCAGGTTGTTGGAGGAGAAAAAGATTAGAGGAACATTTGCAGTGGGGTACAGTATTATTTAGGTTTGAAACTGATGAATTGTGAAACATGGATGAAAATGGAGAGTGGTACAAATCACTGCAGTTGAGCCCTTTTAGATCATAGTGAGCAGCTGACAATTGAAAAGAAACTGGCTACTCTCTGGAAATATATTGCTACAGTTTGCCTTGAAAGCTCTTTTTGTGAGTCACTCCATCTCTTCTGTAAATAGTCATTATTGGAACGGTTTGAACCATTGTTGGTTCTGACAACACTGAACTTTGTCAATGTCCTTCTTTGATCAAAACTTTTTTTTTCTTTGCCATTGGGATGGTTTAATAAAAAATAAAAGATTCCTTTATCATCTAATGTTTTACAAATTGAGCCTTAAATTAATTAAAAGCTAGCATGGCTTTATGTAGGCTTGTGGAGCAAAGCAGAATTCTCAGTGTAATGGAGTTTATTTCAGAGTAGTAGATGAAACTACTCCAGCAGTTTAATCTCTAGCTAGAAACAAACCAGAAAACATTCTTAAATATTTAAGAATATCACCATCACTCATCACTCCTTATGTACATTCAAATTTACCATGGATTTTAGCTTTATTTTGGTTAATGATTTATTGTGTATTTGGTAAAACTGGCTTTCATCTGCTCATTAAATGCATGGATTTTCAAGGAGCTTCTGGATCTGCTACATTTACTAACATCTTCAGTTATGCAAACATCCAGCTTTTTTCAGTCATATTGGTGAATTAAATGCTAATAAGATTGATATTGGCAAGGATATCAGAAAGAAAATATATATGGAGCTCAGAAGTGGTTACATCTGTTGAAAATAACACAGCGTTAATGGGATATTTTGGATAAATTGGAAACTGTGATTAATCTATTTACATTTTAGGACCTTTCTGGTTTACAAGACATTTTGAAATAACCTATAGTAGCTGCATAACATTAAAAAAAAAAGTTTTTCCAGTGTGACATTTCAAAGACTTTGATTTCCTTTCTGTAACTATATTACCTACAATTAATTTCTATAAGCTTCTGCATAAAAAATATTCAGCTTTCCCTCAGGCTGAGCCTTTGCTTAGTCTGAGGTGCTACAGATTTTCAAGAATAAGAATAGCTATAAGAACCAATAAGAAGCTCTTGAGCTGCAGCGGTGGATGCTGGGGCTATTCTAGGGTATAAACTGTGTATTTTCTGTGTCTTTCCAGCTTGTGTGGACATCTGGCAGCAGCTGTGGTCAGGGAGCACACAGAGCCCCTGGCTGGGAGCTGTTGGCTCTGTCCCCTCTGTCCCAGGTCAGAAGGATTTTGCAAGTTGGGTTGGTGCAGGGCTGAGATTTCCATGGGTGCACATGGAAATGAATGCTTTAACTGAGGAAAACAGAGTTGCTTTCCAAATATTGTGACTCCCTTGTCCAGCCATTCCTGGTTTCTGCAGGGTTTCTGGCAGAGGAAGCAGCTACAGCAACATCAGTTCAGGGCTCGCTGTGCTTTGTGAGCTGCACCACAGAATCACTTGTTGTGGAAGGGAATTAGCTGGTGTTATGTTAACTAGCATTATGGAGCAATCTAATGCTAATTAAAATTGTTTGTCGCCGTTCTACGGTATTAACTTTTAATTGGAGTGCATAGATCTCTCTCTCTCTCTCTCGACTAGTGCAAAATTAAATAATTAAATAATATCCTAGTTTAATTCCAGATATTCCCTGCCATCTCACTGTGTTTTCAATAACTTCAGCAAGCTTTGAAACGTGCTGTAGAATGACACCCAAAAAACCACCTCTCTAATTGAATTTGAAGATAATAGTATTTGTGCTAAACAAATTCATCTCTTGTGTTCTTTGCATTTTAAGCTTGTTTTTGTAATCTATCCTGTTCAATAATTTCTGAGGTCCTAATCAGAGCTACCTATCTCCTGTGATGTATTGAATCACCCAGGAAATTGCCTGTTGTTTAACAATTAACCAAGCTCATTTCTACTTCCAGCAATAAACATTTAGGACCTTTGAACTGATATTTGCCTGTGAGCTTTTAAAAATTTACATCTGTATAACAAGTAAGTTAGCTACTGCAGAATTCAGACTTCTTGCAGATATCTAGGGAAAAAGTGAAGGAATTGCTTTCTTTCACAGGTGTTGCAAACCAACCAAGGTATTGCTTAGCCTTGAAGGACTTGTCACTCTAAATCTACTCTAAAAATGAAATAATGTTTTATTCAAAACAAAGGATTTATCAACAAACACATTGGAAATTTACTTAAAGCTTCCAACTGTGGCAACTTGGCAAAGCAACACATTTTGGCATTTTATTCTCTCTGTACATATGTTTCGCTCACTTAAATGTCATTGAGGATTAGGACGCACATTCATCAACAGAGCCTGCCACTTCAGGACCAGATTTGTCATCCTTTATCTAACAAGCAGCCTCCCTGGAGCTGGTGGGAGTAATCCTGGTTCTGGAATAGTTCAGAGCAGTCAGCAGCGCACGTTTCCAGCAGGAGCTGTGGCCTTGTGTCACACACTGCTTCCCAAGGAAAGGGTTCAGGGTAGGAACCTGATCCTGTGGCTCCATCCTGATTTCTGGAGTTCATTTACCTAAATTCCCTGGGAGTTCCATTGGACGGTCCTGACTCTCTCCTTTTTTCATTCAGCCCAAGGAATTTATGCTATCACCTCTGATAACCCACTGATTGCTGGGGCTTATTTTCCATTATGAGAGGTCAAAAATGAAAGACACCGGCTTTTTTTTTTCTTTTTTCCATTTCCTGGAACATTTATATTCCAGGAAAATATTTTATATTTATAGTAATAGCTATAGTTTTATAGTTATAGGTTCATTTATATTGATATTTATAGTAATAGTGTTATAGTTATAGTTTTATAGTTATAGTTACATTTATATTGATATCTATATTTGTGTGTTAATTTATATTTATATTGTTGTAGTTATAATTTAGTTGTAGTTATATATTTATATTTATAGTTATATTTATAGTTTTATAGTTACAATTATATTTATATCGATATTTATATTGATATATGTATTTATATTTATATAATTATAGTTATTATTTAGTTTGGTTATAGTTATATATTTATATTTATTTATTGTTTTATTTATACTTTTTATTTTATTATATTATTCATATTTTTATTTTAATTAACCCCAAACCAGAAATCTTGCAATTGTTCATGTGTTTTGCTCCTAAAAACACAAAAGCAATTTGTCTTTGGCGTAAGAATGAAAGCTCTAAAATAATCACGGTATTTATCTGCTTAAGAAAGAATTTCACCAACTTTTTTCATGAACTCCATACTTCAGCTGCCCATATTTGAATAGGTGAGTTTGTTTTAAGGCATGCAGTATAAAACACTTGATGCCAGCTCTGTTAGCACCCAGCCTGTCAGCAGCTACTGCTTTGTCCTCCCCATATGAAACAGGGATCCAGTGTGAGAGACTCACATTTAGGAACTGTTTAAATAAAAAAAAAAAAATAGGGTGTTTTCTGTCTTTCACTCAGTAGTGAACAAAAATAAGTCTGTATATGACTCATATGGATATTGGGCCCTCTTCTTTTGTTGCTGCCAATGAATGTGAATTGTAACAGGCTTTTTAAAACTCCCTTGGAAAAGCTTGGTATTCCAGCCAAAGAGCATCAGTTTATATTTGTCAGTCTCCTTTGCGTCTTTATAATGAAAAGTTCTTATAAATCTGTGCTAGTACTTTTTATTATGGCAGATAACTCAAGGGTATAAAACAGAGTTAACAAGAAATTTTACAGGCCCGCATTTTAATGCAATGAAATACTCTGAATTTTTCAGTGTGATCTATTAATTCATTTTATTACAGGGAGTTAATAAATGCTGTATTTCCCCCTGTCTGTTGCAAAGAGGTAATTGGAAATGATGTCACTATTTGGATCATCAAGAAGCAGGAAATTGGTGGTTGTTAATGATATGCAGCTGTGCCAGGGGTGGTTTAGGTTGGATTTTGGGAAAAGGCTCTTCACCCACAGGGTGTTTGGGCACTGGAACTGGTTCCACAGGGAAGTGGGCACAGCCCAAGAAGTGTTTGGAGAATGCTGGCAGGCTCAAGGTGTTATCCTAGGGATGTCCTGGATTCAGTGATCCTTGTGCATCCATTCCAAGTGAGGATCTTTAGTGATTCTGTGGTGCTGCAAATAAAATCATATAACTCCAGACAGTGACTTTTAAGCTGACCTAGCTGCTAGAAAATATTGAGTGCCTTTTTTTTTATTTCTGGTACTTCCAGGGTAAGTAGATGAAAGAAAAAAATATGCTAGGGATGCAGGTGATGTTGGTATTGCAATGTCCACGTTGCAGAAATACAGGGACTTCACTTTGTTCTTTAACCCCAGAGTGGAGAGGTCTGGTAAGAATCAAGAGAAGAGACTCCAAACAGTGACTCCAAATGAGAGCTCAGCATGCTCACAGAAATGTGTGGAAAAATATTCCCACAGGGTGATAAATTGGTACATGTTGATTCCTGAAATGATAATGTTGATGGAACTTTTCCTGAACTGACAGAGAGCACTCTGACTTTAAGCTCCTTGTCCTTCAGATGATACTGTAAGGTAGTATGTGACCTTTTAGGATATTTATGATGTGAACTGAACTGCCTTTAAAATTATAATCCTTCAGCTGTCAGTACATCCTTGCAAAGTTCAATAGATTCATAAATAATGGAAGTTAATATTCTACTACAAGACTTATGTAAATTATAAAGGCAGATATATATCTGGAAATAAAAACACAATCCTTTTTTTCCATTAGTATTACTTCAGGTTGAGATGTGAAAATAATCCAAGAGTCATATTCATAATAAAATTTGTCCTCCTGATTCTAGTAGCTTATCTTTTTCTTTCAAGAGGGTTCATTCTTGCATTTTCCAGTGTGCTGATTTAGTCCTTTCGGCACTTACCCAAATTCAAAAGTAAAATAAAGCCTCGATGCTGCAGTAACATTTCCAGCCTCCTCTTTATCTCCATTGTATTGCAAATATTTATCCTTTGCTCTCATGCAGCCTCCCACTCAGGAGAGTCTGCCAATCTTTTCAAAAGCTTAGGTCAGGAGATTCTTCTCAGCCCAGCAAAGCTTTCCTGGAAACACAGGAAAGGTCACACAACAATAAGAGTAGCACCAACATTTTGGCTGCAGGCCTTCATACCTAAATGGTTTTGATTTCGGCTGCCATAATCATTGGTTCAGTAATAAATGCTGATGATGAGGGCTGTAATTTCACTTTCCAAAACCAGTGGTGATTTCCCTAGGAGAGCATTGTCTTGTGGAGGGTGCAAGTGCTGTTTTTGCCTGAATTAGTGAGCATTTCTTAACAGGCTGGTTTTATCCTTTCCAGAGCTGAGGTGCAGTAAGATAAAAAATCCCTGTCAAACAATGGACCTGGTTATGCAGAAGTGAAGCTCTGTAACTCCTGAGCACCTCTGCTTCCTAAACTGTTGCACACAGTGGTTGCCAGTGTGCTGCATGGAAAATGTGATGTATTTCACAGTAGCATTTAGAACAACTAGAATGCAAAAAACCAGCAGCATCTTGGAAACCAACACATTTCAAAAGCCACGAGGCAGTTCCAGGCAGCAGGAAAAAAGCACATCAGGCTTGCCCCTGGGAGGAGCTGGGAAGTAGGCTCCTGCTTTAAAGAACTACCTTTTCTTTTTTTTAGGTTTTATTCTAAAGTATTGACTGAAGGGAAGGGACAATTCCAGCCCACTTTTCTGGTCCTTCAGTGGATTTTCAAGGGAAGTTTCACCCCACATCTGCTCATCTGCAGTTCAGGAAGAAAGAGAGAGGAGAGGGAGGCAGTAATCTCTGACAGCAGGTTCCTTCCCATGTCAGGAGACCAAGACAGAGGGAAAACCCTGTTCTCAGAGATGTCTGGTGCAGCAAACACCTCCTTCCTCTGCTCTGATTCCTGTTCTCTGCTGTAAGGGAAAAGGCTGCACACAGGTGGTGGACAGGCTGTGCTCATCCATCCCCAGCCTTGCCCACAACATCCACTCCTCTGTCCCTGTTCTCTGGAAGGAGCAGGATTTATTCATCTGGGATTTATTTATCTGGGATTTATCCTGCACGTGGGTGTTTTAGCTTTTCATCTCAAAACTCTCACCATTGGTGTTTTTTTCCTAAGCATGGAGCAGCCTGAGCATCACCCAAAAGCTTTTTGTGCACAATGACTCCATTGCACAGCTCCATTCCCAGGCACAGCCTGTATCAGACAGCTGAAAAAAAAATTATTATGCTAGACTCCACCAATTTAGAAACTTCTTTAGGCTTCAAATATTTCATTTTATCCTCAGGAAAAATCTCCTCTCCTTTTGACCACTCACACTACTGAGACAGGGGCAAGTTTTCCTGCCTGAAGATTTTCCAAGAATTGCCATTTCTTACTCTCCTAAGTTTAACTAGAGAATAATAAACCTTCTTAATCCTGTAATATTTTACAATACAACAGTAAAACCATCAGGTTTGTGCTTTTCTGCAGGGGATATCCACGTCAGTCTCATGGCTCATGTTTGAGAAGACTTATTATTCAAAAAGTGTATTAAAATACCCCTGTAATGTTAATTATATTTCCATAAGGAACATAAGCAAAAAAATATGAGGAATATAAAATATTTTGAGTCTTTATTCCAAGTAGAACAGAATGCCTTTCTTTTTATTAAAGTTTTTGCTTCTTCATTTAAATACCTGTCACTTCTTTGAGTTTGCTCAGGGCAGCAAATCACAAAATCTCTTTGGTGCAACCAAAATTTTAAAAAGCTATTGGCCTTCCATTGATGTGGAATTATTAGGTGCATTTCTTATTAGCACAGTTTGTAAGAGCTGTGCCAAAGCAGAGCTTTTTATTTTCCATCTCTGCTGTCTTCTAGCAATTCAGACAGGAGCATCTATTTTCAATTTTTGGGTGTTTCTGACACATTTCTTGCTTGTTCCCTCTGAAAATCCAGCCTTATGGATGTGTCTGCATTGCTGTGGTTGATGCTCCAGAAATGCTGTCAAAGCCAAAATTGGTACCTGTCTAGAGATGGGCTCTAAAACACCCCCAGGGCCAGCTCTGGAGAGAATTCCCTGTAATTACAAGGGAAAGCCTTGGCATATGGAGGACTCTGCAGCAATATCCAAAACAAAAATCAATCACAAAAAGTGCAAAAAGTGCAGTGTGAAAAGGGTTGGGGAGCCCAGGCTGTCCCGCTGCCCTCCGAGCTCTGATCTCTGCCCTAAAGGCACCTGCACAAAGGCAGATAAGATTCCTGAGTCCTTGGAAAAGCAAATTTCAAGTCAAGCCTCCCACAATCACTTTGGATGAGTACAGACCCAGACAGTGCCACAAGTTCAAACCATTCCTCAATTTAACCTGTAAGTTCAGGGCACAATTTAGCCTGTAATTTAACCTGTAAGTTCATGGCACAATTTTTCTATATTTTCTAATTCTTTGTATAATACTGGCAGCCTCCACTGAGTCTTGGGAGAGTTAATGATGGTCTTTGGAGTTTTAGAAACTTATAAAGCTTTTGGAAGAGAGGGTAAAAGTGAATTTTCTCTTTACAGAAGGAACTGCAAGTGTCCAGTCCCTTTTTGAAGGATTGTGGATGGATGCCTCCCTTGAAGCAGATGTACTGGAACTAACATGTAATAACTGATTGACATTAAACCCATGGCTCTTCTGTGTTAATTAGCCTAGATTGCCTAAACCTTTGATATCACCTTACTCCAGGCATAATTCCAATAATTCTGCAAGCCTTTGTTTTGCTTTTAACAATTATTAGCGATTTTTTATCTGTCCTTCCAATGCATCCACAGAGTGTTGTGTTTACAAGTTAATTTTTTTGACAAAAAGATTTCTCGTCTCACACTTCCAGCGGCTTCTTGGTGATTTTTTTTCTTTTCAGCTTCACTGTTTCATTATCATAAACTTTTGTATTTGATTCAACCAAACTCTTTGCACCTACAGCTCAAACTCAAGCAGAGACATTCTGGAAAGACCATTAGTGTGAGCAAACTAAAATGTGGGAGCTTCTAGGGGTTAAATCAAAATCTTACATATATTGTACTCATTTTTCAAATCTAAACAGCATGACAATTTGTTGGTTTCTTTAGGTATACATGAAGGACAAAAAAAAAAAACCAAATTATATTAAAAATAAAATTAACTGGATTTGGAAAGTTTTCTCAATTTCCTGAACAATTCTGTTTTTGCTGGCAGGTAAAACAAGGCAGGGTGTTTCCTACCACTTGCTGCTATGCTTTAGTACAAGGAGAGCCCATTTCTTTTATTCTTCATTAAATTATTTCCTGCATCAAACAGCAGAATTGAGGTGGCACTGAACACATCTTACACAGACCCTGCCCTGTATGGCCCTAACCACTCCACAATAACTGACTTGTGTTTCATACATTTTAATATGAACTAAAACAAGGGGAGAAGTTTAATATGGTCACTGTCCAAACCATTTCAGCTCCAGAATACAGATCAGTTCATAGGTGGCAATTACAGAGGCTTGGATGCACAGCTTTTCATCTTTGCTATTTGTAATCCCACATGGCATATCAAAACCTCCTTTGCAAAATGAAATACCAGGTTCAAAAGTTGCTTTGATGTGAAGACAAAAGCCCTGATTCTTCTTTTGGACTAAAGTAAGTCTGTTGAAGACTGTGTTGGAATTCCAAAAAATAAACTCAGTCTTAATTTCACACCTTTTTTCTACCAATTAGTTTTTACTTAGTGTCACAGTTTAAGATATGCTCTCAAGCAAACAGTAGAAACAATCAAAGAAACAACTGCCACAGTACTTCCCTCAAGAAATTACTTCCCTCTAGAAATAACTCTATTAGTTTGCATTAATTTGCTTCAATTATTTAGTCTTAAACCCACATATTTAAATATAATTATCTCTGAAAACCTCACAGTACAATCAACATTAGTCACCACCAGCTGCTTTTTTTTTTTCTTATTTTTTTCCCCATGAATAGGTTGCAGAAATTGTTATTTCAAGAGAAGGCAAAGATGACTAAATTAATTTCATTCATTTCATATGAGGGGGGAATTCTTCACCCTGCACAAGAGCAGGTAAAGAGGAAACTCCTCATTACAATGAGATAAAATTACAGGAAAGAAAGAAAATCAGGCAGAAACTCTTAAAAAATGTTATAAAAAGAAGCAGAACATTTCATTAGGGTGTAAGAACTGCATATGCAAATTAAATTGCACTAGGCACCATCTGGGGACACTGACTTGCTAAAATTTGTAAATGAAAGGGGATAATTCTGCACAAAGGCTGCAGAATACAGACTGGGGGTGGAGAGGGGTGTGGGAGTTATTGATTGGTGTGTAACCAATTCTTTTGTATCTTCCATTTGACTCAGAAAGAGAGAGATCATTCAGGGTACAAAGCCAAGAATCTGCTCTATAAAATCAGGGGGTTTTTCAACTGTGCCCCTTAAAGCAAAACCAAAAAAAACAATAAAATTTTCTTATCAGAAACACAAGTTACAAGCATTATGTAAAAGCAAACAAACTCCTGCAAAGCTTGAGCACCAGCTTTCTTCTTTGCTGACTGAGAACCACCCACATCCTGTGAACCACAGATATCCTGAATGACTGAAAACTACACTCAAAGCAAATCTACCATTACAAAACCAGATGAGAATCCTGTCTGGAGTGTGCTCAGAAATGCAAAGTTTCCTCTCAGGATGCCCATACATTTAAATGAGTACAATATTATTAAGTTGAAATTTGGTTTGGAGTCTTTTTGTGGTGTTTTGTTTTGTTTTGTTATGGAGTTTTGTTGTTGTTGTTGTTTCTGGGTTTGGTTTTTTATCTTCCAAAATGGTATAGGACACTTTGGTTTTTGCAAAATTATCAGCAAATCAGAATAGGCTGTGAAATAAATCCAGAGAGACTCCTCAGTTTCAGTAATTTAGTACTATCCACATTCACCATCAGATGTAACTCCCAAAGCTGCTGTGCAACACATCTTCTAACAAAGGGATGTTTTGGAGTAGCTGAAAATGCTGTTTGCTTTTAGTTTCATAAAAACCATAAAAAAGGGAGAGTAAGAGTTCTACCTGAAGTCTCAGGTACTTCCCAAACTGTTAAGAGACAAAAGCAAAGTTGAGCTCAAAATCCCTGTTATCTACATACCCATACACTCTTAAAACCAAAGAAAATACAGCAAATAAAAGGAAAAAATTCATGATAGCTACAAGCAGCTGAAATTTAAACCCCAGTGGCAGCACCTAGATTGTACAGTAGGCTTATCTGGTTCAGCATTTCTATTTTTGAATTTGGGATCCAGCATCTTTACACCCACCTGTGCAAGAATGTTTGAGCCATGTATTTAAATGAGACACTGCAAAGAGTGTTTGAAAACTGGGAGACAGATCATTAGCAGACCACAGCATAATCTAATTCTCAGTGTCATTATCAACACCATCCTCCAAAATGTCTGCACACAGTAAAAATTCCTGTATGACTGCTATGTGGAAAAGGCATTGTGGCTGTGAAAAAGGAGTAAACATTTTTATGGACAGCAGAAATGTTCCATCCCCAGTGTCTAAGCAGCAACCTGTCTTAGGAAATAACCATTATAAAGGGTCATTATGTAATTAAGGCTAAATTAAGATCAAGTGACTGGTACCTTTTCACTTTTTCTTTTTGCTGAGCTATACAAGAGCTGATAAATATTCAGTCTTGATAAAAGACCTGAATGAAAGAGATAGCTCAGAGTGTGCTACGTCTCAGATAACAAAAAACTCTCGTTATGACATGCCTGAACACTTTGTTTTGCTGACAGCTCAGAGCGTCTATTGCAAAATCCAGAAAGAACAGGAGTAAATTGCATGAATTCTTACAGTAAATTTAATTGAAATTTCTATGTGCCTTAGAAAACCACTTACTGTTGCTGTCAAGCTGAGCAGGACAGAGCATGGTTCCAGTGGCTAAGTAGCAAAATGTCTTTTTCTTTGACACAAAATAAGACAGGGCTGTTTTAAATTTCTGTGTTTCTGTGAAGATAAGTGCCTGAATTGCAGTCCAGCAGTGCCCTAGGAGTACAAATGCAGTGTTTCACAAACAAGTTTAGCCTTCATTGACTAGCTTACATCAATAAGCAGGTTGCCCAGACTGGTTAGGCTCCAAATGTTGATACAGCCTATTACTTTCTGCTGAGGGAAATTCACTATTTCAGAGGGCCAAAAAAATGATTTAGCACCAAGTGCCATCAGCCTGAAATGGCCCTTGTTTTCTGGTCACAAAAAATGACAGTACCCTTAACCTGAAAGCAAAAGGATTTTAAGTGTTTTTAAGCTTTTCCCACATTTGGATAGGTGTTTAAAAACCTCATGTTGATACATCAGTTAACATTATTGCCTCCATCTTGCGTTTGAGGGGAAAATATAGTCTTGGTTGTGGTTCACTGGCTGTAAAATTTACTGTGATTAATTTATTTTTTCAATGATAAATCATCAGAATTCTACCCACCCCTCATATTAATGTGTTGTTGGATGAAATGCCTTGGTACTCCTATAATTTGCCCACTGTATATGATTTGATTAGAGAAGGCCCTGCATTGAAAGATCTATAATCTTGTTATAATCTTGTGTTGTGTCAAATGAGTTGCACCTGCAGAATCAGGGTAGAGGGAGATTTCAGTGTCCAGTGAATTGATCAGATTCCTTTCTTCTGGATGCTATCCACAGTCAGTGGGTACCAAAACTTCCTCTAGACTCTACTAAACATGCTCAGGATTTTTTGGTTTGGTTTGGGGTTTTTTTGGGGTGGTTTTGTTTTGTTTTGTTTTGTTTTTTGTGGGGTTTTTTGTTTTTTTTTTTTTTTTTTTTTTCTCTCTGTAATGCCTAAGACATTTGCAATGCAGTCAGTCCTCAAAGCTGTAGCCCTGTAAACAGCAGAAATAAAAAAATTACAGGGGACATCACATATGCAACTGCTTGATTCTGGGAAGAGTGAATGGAAAACAGAAGAGGGAAAATGTATTTAAAGTTAATTAAAAGTTATTTGCACTTCTAAGTCAAGAATTTGGAAGTCAATTCAGCTGTCATTCACCTGCAAATCTTGGGGATTTTTTTTCTTCTGAACTAGTAGATAACATTTTACTTTCAGAACAGCACTGAAAAATGGAGACATTAAAGCATAACCTGACAGAAATGAGTCAGTAGTTACACAATTACATTTGACCACCCGTGGCAATGTGACAGAAGTAAAAAAAAAAAAAAAAAAAAAGAAATTACTTGAGAGAAGCAGAACACTGTCTTTCAAAACATCTGAAAATGTTAAAGGTTTTAAATTATATAGGGCTGTGCACCCTTAAAGCTCATGCCAGGCTTCAGTCTGTCACAAGGATGTCTCATGTCCCATGTTTTCTTTGTGAAGGAATTGCAGCATAGCCACAGTGATCCTGTGTCACTGGTACCAATAAACCACATAAAAGGTTTATTTTATTGGACCAGATAAAAGGAGCATTTTTTTTCATCTTTCACACTCCCAGGCTCCTCAGTACCAACCCTCAAGTGCCCAAATGTTTGGGGCAGAGAGGAAATCCCTGCTCAGTGCCCAGGGAGCTGCAGCAATAGCCAAACAGAAATCCAAACTCCAAAGGTGTTCCAGCAGGAGGAAAGCAGAAATCCAAACTCCAAAGGTGTTCCAGCAGGAGGACAGCCTTTCAGAGAAAGCCTAGCAGAGATCCTGCAGCTCCATTTTTAAAGGCTGCTGAGCCCCTCAGTTGTTCTGGGTAACAGACACAGGGCGATTACACAGGTATCATGCTATGGACTGAACCTGGGGCTGCCCTTCTGTTTGCTCTGCTTGTTTGCCTACTTTTAGCAGTCTGGGTATCCTGGCATTAAATCTTGACCAATAAATGTAAATGTGTGTGTTTGCATGGTTGTGAGGGAGGAGCCACTCTGACCTACTAGCTTTGCCTGGTGTTTGGAGTGCAAAGTGCAGGAGGTGAAATGGGCAAACCCAGGGGGCTCCACCTCCATAAGGGAAGCAGATCCAAGTAAAGCCAGACATGCAGAGATTTTTGAAGGCTCTGTGTTTGCAGAAATACTGATGCCTCAGGTTTTAGCTTTTATGTTTTTAGACTCTGTGCTGCTTTAGTGTGTGGTCTGGGCTTCATATCAGGGGATGGTGAGCTCTGAGCACAGAGCAGGGAGACAAAACAATTCCTGCTCCAGCTGGGCACCAAGGACAAATGACCCAAATCTCAGCCCAGGAGCACAAACACCATGGGCTGGAGAGAGAAAAACAAGCAGGGTGGGACTGCCTGGGCTAAAGCTGGAATGGGACAATGAACTGCAAGGGGCAAATGGAGCAGAGCTGATCCCAGGGACAGAGCCCGTGCCCGGCCGTGCATTTTGGGGCCATTTTGGTTCATCTTGGGTGCAGCCCTGGCTGGGCTCTGGTGCTGCCCAAGGCGCATCCATGGAGGAGATCCTTTGAATAAATCCCTGCTTTGTTCTGTAACTCTGTTCTAGATCAGCCTTCACAAGGCATCAGTATCACAGGCATGGGAGTATCTCTGCTGAAATGCTCAGGGCAATGTGAGGGCTGGCACACACACACATGTTGGGTGTTGGGGAGATTTCCTCTCTGGCAAACAGCAGCTGGAACAAGCAGAGGTGCTCCTCACTGCTCTGGCTTTGAGCAAGTCCAAACAAAACTCCCAATTTGTCAAACAGAGTGTAGAAAGCAAAACCAAACTGCAGTTTGATGCTTCTCCAGTGAAATACTTGTAATTTTCACTGTATTTTGTTACATCATAGGAATCCAGCCTATGTGGAACTCACAGAAGCACAGGGAGCAGCAGCAGCAGTTGCCCAGAGTTGTTTGCTGAGGCTTGGTGTCACAGCCTTAAGTGCCGGACATGCACAACTGGGTGAAATCTGTGGTTTTCCTGGGAAGCAAGAGCTCACTAGGTTTGCATTAACCCTAATTAAAGCTTGGGAGGGGCTACATGCCAGTGACAAAGCCGGGGACAATCTCACGTGGGTTTACATAACCAGCCTGCTCTATTCTGCACACAATAGCTCACTGTACAGGGGCTGCAGGGGAAGGGCCATGGGAACACAAGATGGGGAAAACAAGGAGGCCCAGAGAAGGGGCACAGTTTATTTGATTTGTTATTTAGTGGTGTTTTACTTTCCAGCATCAGGCATGAGTGGCACAAGGAGCTGTGAGAGCAATGCAACCATCAGCTGCCCTGCAGCAGCCATGGCTGGGGGCGTTCCACTTCTTTGTGGACAGTGGATGATGGAAAAAAACAACATTATCCATGAGGAACCAGTGGCAGAAGATGTTCCATCTGTAAAATGGGTGTTAGTTTGAAGTGGACAGCTAGGACATTGAGGAAAAGCCAAAAATTCACAAATATGTACAATAGGACTTTCAGTTTGTCTGCAAACTGCAGGAGCAAGAATCCTTTGTCTTATTTATTAGCATAAAGTTTTCCAAATTGTTTAGATTTTTTTTTCCTATTCAGTTTGGAATAAAAGCCTTAAATTACAACAGTAAACTTTTTTAAGGCCTCAAAAGCCCAGGGATTCCACAGTGCACCAAGGGCAAAATGCATCTGCCAAACTTTCTATTTTTACCTCTTTTAAGCTATTTTAATACCACTTCACTTGGGAAAGAAAACAAAGTCCCTTTTGCTGTTAATAATATACTATTCTGCTCTTTTGATCCTTATGTTTTGCTTTCTAATTGCCTAAATGTCATGCATGCCTAATAAATTGGATAAAGGGTATTGATTACGCCTCTGGTTTGTGTAGCTAAAACATAGAGTCAATTAATCTGCACTGTATATTTATGAAGATAATCAGTTATTAAAACTGAAAGGAGGCAGGCAGAATTAAGCTGGAGAGTATTTCAGCAGATGAGTCCCTATCCAGGGTATATTCACAAGATTTTCCCAGGCTTGTGTTTCAAAACAGAGAGCACTGGAAATCACTGGAGACATTGAGGAGGTGCTGGGTTCATGTTTCACCTGAAAAAACCATGTTTTTTTTACCAGTTATTATAACAACAAACAAACAACAACAACAAAAGAGGAAAAAAAGGACAAAACAAACAAACAAAAAAAAACTCCTGAACAGCCCCCAAAACAATGAAAAAGCTCAAGATTCGGAGCCCTTGATATGAAAGCATACATATACTTAATTTTTTCAAATGCAATCTAAGATAGAACAAGGTAGAGATCTAGGAATTCAAAATGTTTTACTGTGGATTTTTTGGGTTTTTATTTAATTAAGGTTGGGATTAAATGTGTGAGATGGTATTTTTTGTCTGGATTTAGATGTTTATCAGTTTTTTATTTATATCACAGTTTTATAAACTGTGAGTTCTATAGTATTTTACCTTAATAAATTAAAAATGGAGTTGTATTTTTAATAAGGTTTTTTAAAGATAAATTGTTTAATTAAGAAATTATATTTAAATTATTTGTATTTTTAATTTCATAACTTGTAGGGGGATACAATATCAGAAAGTAAAGGTAGTATAGCAAGTAATCTTACCCCTTAAAGAGTTGCAGCTGAGCCAATCATTAAGGATGAGGAGCAGGCCTGACGTTAACAGGCCACAGCTGTAGCCAATAATAAGAAGAGTGCTATAAAAGAGTGGGTTGAGGGGAACTGGAGCCAGCTGGCTGCTGTGAGTACAAGGAAGAGTCAGTGCCTGGAGGAGCTTCCTACAAGAAACATCAAGGAGGTATGAAACTGGCAATATGGAACCCTTGCAACTTCTGCAATGTAATGACAGCAATTGCTAATTACTTGTTTTTTCTAATGTGGATTTTAAAATTTAATTATATCACATTATTTAAATTTATGAAGAAAGTGAAGAAGAGGGATTAGGTTTTGGTTTAAAAAAATATTTTTTATATATATTTTGTTTTATTTATATACATTATTTTCATTTATATATATTATTCTATGTTACCTTTTATTTATTTATATATGTTGCTGTATTCTAAGACTTTAAGTGTTCTGGTATGTAATATTGCATGCTTTTGTTTAAACTATATACTTATAATTTTAGGCTTATTGTTTAATTTTGGAAGTTTTTTCTTTGATCTCAGGTTAAATGCACTGTTCTCTTGGGGGTCAGTGTTTGTTAGTACAGAAAGTTTAAAATTCTCAGTAACCAGGCTTCCAACATTTCACCATGCTCTCTAAATTCCCCATGGCTGTGAGACTGTGCAAAGAGAGGGGGTCATGCCATGGGGTTCAGGTGCCCCATTGAGTGCAGGGCCAAGGTCCCAGTGGGATCTCCCTCTCCCCCTGGGTGCTGCTGATGGTCAGACGTCAGGGCTTGGAACCCTTCAGGATGTGGAGTTGTGCTGCTGGGAGCTGGGACAGAGGGAAATGTGCCCAGGGTTCTGCTGATGCCTTGTGAAGGCTGACCTAGAGCAGAGGCTGGGCAGAGTTATAGAACAAAGCAGGGATTTATTCGAAGGATCTCCTCAATGGATCCACCTTGGGCAGAAGAACCCAAAATGGACACCCAGTCATGGGGTCTGTCGCTGGGATCAGTTCCGCTCCATTTGCATGTTGGAGTTCATTGTCCAGTTCCAGCTTTAGCCCTGGCTGAGACCTCCAGGCTCTAAGGAGCACAAATCCACTGGCAATGGCATCCTTGCTGGGGATTTGAGCCTCTCGCTGGAGAAAATGTGATGGCAGGTAAAGAATGATGTGCTGGGAGTTTTTCACTAATGGAACGGGACTGCTGGGAGATGTTCCTTGAGCTTTATTGCAGCATCAGCCTCATTACATGGTTGGGACAACAGAAAGGTGATAAAAACTCCCGTCTTGCCAACAGCAGCCAACGATTTCTTTGTTAGAGAGCTCTTTAGAAACTTTCTAGCCAATAGCACATTGCTAAAGCTCACAGATGATTGTTCTGGCCAATCACTAGAAGCACGCCTACACCTGCTTCACACTGTTTGCTTGTCTGCTCTCTATTAACAATACACAACACCCCATTATTAATTTTAAAACCTCCTACTATCTTGCTTAGCATATTTTCTGCAGTCTTAAAGTTTATCTCAGCCAACCCTAAACTCAAGCTATTGTTTTATGTCCTTGCTTGCTGTACTATTGTAACTTTTTCTACTTCCAGACTCTGCAGCTGTTTCTGTTTTCTGTTCTGTTTCTAAGGCCTGCTTTAACAGCTTTCTGAAAATCTTCTTACCTTTACTATTTCCCAAAAATGACAAAGAATTTGGCTTGTTTTCTGCCTTTCTTTTCAACTTTTTCTTAATAATAGCAGCATTTGCTTCTTTGAGGAATATGTGTGCACCCTGTGTTTATGGTTTTCTTTTCACTCCTGTGTTTTCTGATTCTCTGAGATAATCTGAAGGAGCATGAGAATCTTTAATCTTGATAAGAAAAAAGTTATAATTTCAAGTATAACTTAAAGCATATCTTCTCAGAGAGAAGCAGCATTTTTATCTTTCAGCTTGGGTCAGTTAGGAGAACATATAACAAAATATTTGCATTTTTCTCATCTCTAATATATACAATGATTCTGAGAGAAATCATCCTTCTGGCCTCCGGGATTTCTAAAATGCTGTGAGGCACTAGAACAGGATTTTTTTCCTCCAGACTAGTTTAAAAACTGTAATATTTTTTCTCCAGTTAAGGGACCATGTCTAGAATCCTTGTAAATATTAGCAAATTTTACAGGCCAGAAGGATTGCATTTTCTTTCATAATTGAAATCAAATGAAAAACAGCAGTAAAGGTCTTTTTTTTTTCTTCAGGTTTTATTTAAGCAAATAGGTAAAAGGGAAAAGAGAAGCCGAAACTGTGAAATTTTTTTTCAGATTTACTTTTCAGTTTCCTGACTCAAACAGAAATGCACAGCAAGTTCTGCAGCCATTAATATGAAATACTGTGTGAGGGATTCAATTTCCCTCAAGAGGAACTAAATCCAGAGCCAGGATGAACACTGTAGTCCCAGCTCCACAGGGAAAAGGGAAGGAAAAGAAAGGAAAAAGGAGAAGAGAAATTGAAAAGGAGGAGAGAGAGGGGAAAAGGAGAAGGAAAGGAAGGGGATCCTAGCCACATTCTTTCTAATTTATTTCTGGGATGCCTTTTTCTAACTCACCCAAAATAACCTGGGTCTAATCACACCTCCGACTTCACCATGAATGTCACTGAACTTCTCAAGGCTCTCCCCTAAAATTAATAATTAAAGACAAAATTGAAGGTTTCAAAACTGATGCTTCAAAAACTCAGTTTCATTTCATTAATGCTCCCTGCGCCCCTTCTACTTCAATTAGGAATTTTGTCATATATGCTAAAGTTCATTAATTATCATATTTCAGGGTCTTGGCAGGCAGTTTAAAAATAATCCCATAGCCTTTGGAGCTTTGATTTCAGAGGATTCATTCAGTGTGCTGTGGGGCTGTTGTGTGACTACTGTGCTCGTTTGTCTGACAACAACAAGTTTAAATCCGGTTTCTTTTTTTTCTTCATTCTTTTTGTTTAAATGCATTTTCACTGTCACTCTGCTGTGGAGCCAGGCAGACAAAGATAAAAACATTGCCAATTGCAAAATCCAGATGGCACAGATGCTTAAGTAGCCGTTTAAGTTACTTCATTACAAACATGTATATGTTAAAATTAAGACACTGAAAATTATTCTCTTGTTCACCTAACTGATGTGTTGAAGTCATTTAAAAGAAAAAAAAAAATCATGCTTTCTACACACATAGGCACAATGTAAAAAATTGAAAGAAAAGAAACACAGCAAATACAACAGAAGATGAATTTTCTTCTTTTGAGAATAAAAAATTGCAGAAAATTCCAGGCTGTTCCTAAAAAAACACATTCCTATAACAGTGTTATGTTGTGGATTACATCTCCTATTACCAGTCTGGATAGATTATGATATTATTAATTTCTATCTATAGATTGCAGATAATACATTATAAGAAGGAAATCTAACAAAGGAGGTGATGATATACAGGATTATGAAGAGAAGGAGGAAAGTGCAGGCAAAGGTAGGAGCTGAAAGCAAAACCAAATTGCAAAAGTGCATTTTTTGTTGCTGGGGTTTTATTTTTGCTTGGTTTGGAGTTGTTGGGTCTTTCTGTTTAAAAATGCAACACAGCTATGTTGTCCAAGTTCAGCACACAGCGGTCCCCATGAGAACTGTTGTTGCTCCTCTGCCAGAATATCGGATAGAGAACATCAGATCTCTCTCTGCAGCTCTTCTTCCTCCTCCCCTCAGCCCCTGTGATCTCTGATTCATCCTCCAGGGACAGAGAGCAGAGCCAGCCTTGGTAAGGAGACTGCACCAGAGAGGAGATGCCATGTCAGCAGTGCATCGAGATAAAACCCCCTTAGCTAACCCACCCAGCCCTAAGGAAGGAGGATTTCCAGAGGGTGGGAAGGTACAGGAGGTGTTCTGCCTCCCAGCAAGGCTCCAGGATAGCTGGCAGGCAGAAAAGGAGGCCCTGGATTTTCAGAGCTTGTGACACAGCTCTGGCCTTGGCCTCCCTCTGCAAGGACTTAAGGGCATCTCTACAAATTTTCCTTCCCATGTTCCTTATCAAAAAAAAAAGTCACAATCTGGCCGTTAAATCAAAACTTCAGTCACACATTTCCTCCTCCCAGCAGGACTTCTGAGCTGTCTTTATTCCTTCAGAGCCAAACAAGAGGGTGATGAATGGAGATATTGTGGCATGGGAACAGAGCCTGGGATCTGCCTGATGTTAGGCAGAAGTGAGAATCCAGTGTTCTTTTGGAAGTACCATCCTTGCTTATCCCACAGGATTAACAGAGCCATCTCTGCTCCACTCAGCCTCATACTGGGGCTTTGGAATGCAAAACTTCACACATAAAATAATCCTATAAACCAGGATGAATTCAATGGTTATGAACTTAGGAAAAGTCCATTTTGAAGAGCATGTCAGAGGAGTATAATTAACCCACCCCATTCTTATCTGCAACAGATCTTGGGTTAATAGAAGTAGGCTGAGTGTCTGGCTCATGATACTACATTATATTGCAGTTTTCACTCCAAATAATTGCAAATTACTTTACAAATTATCTACACAGCCTGCCTGACCACTTTAAAGCAACTGTTGATCGGGACAAGCTCGACCATCAAGAGCTGTCAGAGGATGTGCAGCTGGTGGAAAGCTGTGTCTGGAGTGACCAAGGTTCAGTTTGCTAATCTAAAACATGACTATCACTGCCTGCTGTGATCCACTAAACAATGCAGAGGTGACCAGAGAAAATGATGATTGAAATTTTTTAAGTTCCTTCTGTATAGAGCTAAACAGGAGACATCTCTACCCCAAAGTTGCTACAAGGTGCAGTACTTGGTGTCCAAGGTCTCATCTGAAAAGAAAACCCAGTGAGGAAATTGTGGGATTCATTCTCTGTATTCCAGAATAGTGAAAGGCTCAGTGCATCTCACAGGACTGAAAGCATTTGGGTATTTTAAATGTGATGCTTAAGAGACTAAACCACCCCCTCTGGGAACTGAGTTAATGTTTCAATTCCAATTCACTTTAAAAGCATCTTACTGGCAAGACAAGCTAGAGGCAGGTTGCCAGACCCTAAGGTAGGTATTCCAAGTGCTTGTCAGGGGTGGATAATGCTGCACACTGCTGGTTTTTCATGTTTCAGCACCACGAGGAAGCACTCTGTTCCCAACCTGCTCCTGGAGCCACGGGAGAAGCTGTTCCCCAGCCCTCGGTGTGTGATGGATGCTCTCAGGAGGCTGGGAGGTGGCTGCAGTGAGATACAGCACCCCCGAGGCTGAGGAAACTGCAAGGTAAAGCTGAGGAGTCCAGGAAACAGGATATCCATCCATTCTATGGAATGGACCATAAAGGACAAACTGCCTTGCATTAAATCAGCTGCTGGTTCTCTGAAGAGGAAGAAGCAGCAGAGGGACTGAAGTACTGCTGTAATAGTGGAGATTTCTTTGAAATCCATCTGTTGCTGCTCAGGGGAAAAACCAGAATGCTGCATTCTGCAAGAGCAAATCAAGTTGTTTTCTGAGAGAAGGGGGAAAGGGGTGCCTGGATTTCAAAGTTTTTCCTACTGAACAAAACCTGTGATGGTTCTTGTGTCTCACCTACTCCTGCTGGCCAAAGGGAGTTTGTTCCTCCAGGTGACCAGTGCAGGACTGGAACTCAGGTATTGCTTTGCAATGCCTGCAGAGACCAGCATGTTTTCTGAAAAATCCCAATTACAACTGCCTAGTTAAAATTAGCTATATGCTAATTCGTCCTTTAAAAATTAGCAGCTCTGTGCAAATTGAAAACAGATGTCTGTGTCTCCAGTCAGTGCTAGTTAGTTTAGGCACTTCTTCCTCACACAACCTGCTGCTCCACGTCCCCAGAGCCACAGCCCCAGCACTGATCACAGGGCAGGCAGCCCCAGTGCCTCACACACACCTCTGTAGCTTGCCAGTGATCATTTCTGGCATTTTATTATTGTTTTCTTTAGTGAGGTGCCAAACTCTGGGGATTTGAAATGCTGGGCCTGAAGCCAATCCTCTGGGCTTGTTGAAATTTGCTTGTAAGCAGTGTAAACCTCAGGCCAGTGCTGTGGCCAGGTGACAGATTCTGCCTCTTGGCTGGGAGCAGCTCTCAGTGGATGTGTTGCTGGGACAGAATGTGCATGTAAATGGAGCTGCTGGCAGTGAGGATGAGCACTGACACTGCCTGAAAATGCTTGATGCTGTGGGGTCAGTGATGCAGGCAGAGCCAACTTTTCCTGAGTTATTTCATCACTGAAAGTCCACACTTTCAGCCTGCACACTTTTAATTCTTCATTAAAGTGCTGCACTGGTTTTAAGTGAGACATTTGAAATGGCTTTACAAAGGTCCTTGCTGAGCAGTACCTGCAGTGCTGCTTCATTACTGCCCATAACACCCCAGTGAATCTCAGTACCTGCAGAAAAATGACAACAATTCTCCTTTGCAGAGTGTCTGCTGCGAGGGGGGAAAAGCAAGCTTAGTGGAAATATAAATAATAGATTCTAATAGTCACAGCTGTTCATAAATAAGAAGATCTATACAAACACAGTCTAGTGGAACAGGCACATTTCTCTCCAAGACTGACTTGCTGCATGATTTTGAAGGAAACACTTTGTCACTTTTTGGCTCAGCTTCCGAATATGAAATATAAACTGATATGATTCTTACCACTCAATGTAAATAAAATGCTTTGAGAACATGAATACAAATGGATGTATAAATGCTAATATATTATTTTCTAGCTAAATCCATATTCTGCAAATGCAAACAGAGAACGAAGATGGATTTTTGTTTTTTGTACATCTGTGTCACTAGTGGAAGTTTTGCAAGCCAGATTAGGTCCTTGGGGACATAAGTGCATTCCTACTGCTCACAGTGTGTTTGTACAGTTGCAAAGTGGCTTAAGCTACTAAGCAATTCAGCTCATGGGTGTACAAAAAATAACAGCCATCCTCCTGCCCTGTTAGATGCATGGCTTCTCCAGAGCTAAGCAAAGGGAAAATTGCACCCAAAATATGAGAAATCAGGAGATAAATGATTCATAAAACACAGAAGGAGTTTACAGCCTTGTAGGGATGGGAGAGACCAGCTCTGCCTGGAGAAGCTATTGGCTTCCACCAGCAAAATATTTCTGCTAATTCCGCTTGTTAAGAAATTGTTCTCAAAATAGCAAGAGGCTTCACTTAATTAAATGTTAGCAGGTTTCTGCATAATTTATATTTCATTTTGGTCAAAAGTCAGCTGAGAACCCCAGAATACTGTGGCAGGAATGCATGCTAAATTCTCCCTTTGTTTCCAGGGCTGCAGCTCCACTGAGGTCTACAGAATACCTTGTGATGATTAGGTCTTGTTAAATCCATTTAACATAGAGGATGACACATTGGAAAGCTGAATACCTTGCCCAAGGTCAGTGACACAGCAGGGAACTGAATTACAAGAAAATGACAAGTTCTATTTGTTTGCTGAATTCACTGGACTCATTGAAAATTTAATTTCTGCTCTGCTGACTCATGGGTGGCCACATAGGTGTGGCTGCAGCATAAAAGGGTTTTAAAGTCTTTCTAGGGACGCTGCTGAATCACATCTTCTTGTCTGGGCCTATTCTGTGTGTAATTTCAAAAAGGATTGCCAGGTCTGGCTGTGGAGATAGCAGCTGTTCAAACTGAAATATGATGCTGCTCCTGCTGCCATTGAGCACTACAGATTTGCTATTAGTTCATAAACAGATATTCTCTCTCTCAGGTTAGCCACAAAAATGTCTCTTACTTAAAGAACATTACTTTTCAATAAGGTTGGAAAAACAAAGTTAGAGGTGTATATTTACACGTGATCCATTAAAACAAATAATTTGAAGGTCTGAATGCACTTTTTAATTTTGAACTGTACAGCTTTTAAAATATTTTTAGAGTCTGCATGACTCAGGAGAATAGTAACAACATCTATGTACTTTTTTTTTTTTATTATTTAGTATTCCCATCCAGCCTGGGGTCATTCTCCTGCCAAGAGTTAGACAGCAAAGGATTTGACATCAGCTCTCACTAAGACTTTTACACATGCCTATACCCAATGACTAGTCCTAGCAAAGCTAGCAGGAATTCTCATGTTGTCAAAGTTTATGCATATGTTAAACCTCTGAAAGATCAGGAACTACATCAGCACTGGTTACTGCTTACTAAATACAGGGGAAAAAAAGTATTAGAAGTAATCAGGCAACTTAAAAAAAACTTTGCGAGAGAAATCAGACTGTAGTGCTGTATATATAAATAAATAAAAATAAAATAAATATAAAATATAAATAGAAAAATAAATACATATAAAAATAAATATATAAATAAATAACTTATAAATAGCTTATAAACCCTTACCAATAACTATTCCATCTATAAACGAGTGAAATACGCTGTTGACGAACAAAGGATCCTTTCACACCCGTGCTGATAAGAGATGTGTAACTAATATTACACCAGTTACATGATTTCATATCCACACTTCAACAGTACTTGAGCTTTTTGTCATGCCACTGACATTAAATGTTAAAATTAAAACAAACAGCTTTAAGATCTATTTTTTTTTTCCTTAAAGAAAGCCTATTGGCAAACATTTTAGAAGGCTTATGGCAATTTCTTCTTTGAAATTTCTATTCAATCTTATCAGCATTCTGGATAGAGATTTTCTACTAAAGGTTTAGAATATGGGACAGACAACAGCATGCTGAGGCTGAACCCCTTTTTTCTACAAGACAGATTTCACCAGGTGAGAATGAATCTGTGCCCCTTGGGGAACATCTGCAATCTTCACTTTTGGGTTTATACCTTCCAAACACAGAGCAGGGAAGTTGATGAGGTCAATATTGATGAGGTCAATATTACAACCTCTGTGAGAACATGAGTATTTTGTTTGATACCACTACTTTAGAGGGCAATTTGTCTCTGAAAAACCTGCCTTTGGCCCCAAGAGCAATCTGCACTAAAAGGGGCTCCCACACCTTCTCCTAGGCCTGCAGAAATCATATTCTCATCCTGCAGAGGAAGAAAGCAGTGAGTGACCGTTCTCAGACTGCAGAGCAGCAGCCTTTCCCACATGAATCTCACCTCACTTGAGAGAAAAATGGCATTTCCAACCAACTTGGTAAAGGTCATTCTTTGCAAAGCTGCATTCTTTTCAAAGATGACCTAAACATGAGAAAAAAAATTCAAAACACTTACTGAAAGGGTGAGCATCACAGAAAAATTAAAATATGAACATATACTTAAAGGGTTGGCAGTTGTAATTTTTTTTTAAATTTCTTTGGTTACTTAGCATTTTGGAGCAAAGGCAGTCATGAGAACAGAACACCCCTTCACTAAATGTCAGAGAAAGCACTACTTAGAACCACAAAGAAAAGGCTTTATACTAATAATACACTCACAAAATTCAACACTATCAGATAAAACAAAAATATAAGAACTTTCTATTTTTACATCTCATGAATCAGAAAGGTCACAAGCCCAATATAAAAAACATGCCTTGCAGGCATGAGGGGTAAAATGCTGAAGATGAGATGTAGTTTATCAGAAAATATTGTACAGTGCATGTCACAGAGATGTGTTCTTAACATAATAAAGCAAATCCAGGAGAGATTTACCACCAGTCTTTACCCCTCTTATTTCACCATTAGATGTTCACTCATCCATCTCTTAGTGGGCAGTTTTAAAAGCATCTCTCTGTCACTTCCATGCTATTCTCCTGATCTTCCATGCTGAGCTGATCCATTTGCTGAGCTGGAAGGAGCAGAGCTGCCTCCCCTGAGTTACTGAGTACATGTTCCAGTGCCAGCAGGAGACAGGCAGAGGAACAGTAGGATTTTAAAGACAGAGGGGAAGAGGTCTGAGAGTAGAAAAGGACTGAAAGGAGAATGTTTGACAAGCTTCTGACACCCACTAAATTTAAAAGAAAGTTGATAAGTAGAGGGGAAAAAGGGAAAAAAGCATTTGTGGGTAGAGGAGATCATTGGGTAGATACTAAGTTCTGAACAAGTCAGTGCCAAGTAGAAAAAGGAACTGGAGACAACAGGCGTGAGGGGAGATCTGAGCAGAAGTACAAAGAGTGAGGTATTAATAGGTGTGCATTAAAGGTCAAATCCTACAGACTGTTTAGACTTTGGTTCTTTCATTTATAATTGCTTAACCTTGATGCAACTCTACTGACTTAACTATAGCAACCTTCATCATTTGACTGATTGGTTTGGTTTTTTCTTTAATACAGCAAATCATCCCTATTTCACACCATCAGATCTGCTGATACTCTGAATTAATGAATGCTTCATAAACAGGAAGTCAGGAAGTGAAAAACAGCATTTATTGGGGGGAAAAAAAGTATTTAGGGCAAAAGGTATTGGACATCTATTTATCTTGACAGAGAGACACACAGGGTTGAATCCCTTCATGTATTCCTGTAAGTTTCATACAGTTTTCTCAGCATTAGTGAGACGGGGATAGCTGAGGATATCCATTCCTGTTCACATGTGGACAGAGCACATAAACTCTAATTCCCTCTTAATTATGATGGCTGACTTTCAGCAGAGCAACATTTCAATAGCTCTGCTGGATCAAGGAGGTGATCTGACTCTAGTTATTACAAAGCAGGAGATTGTAGCCTATCAAATATTAAAAAAGTGGAAAATTACCAGCCTAATAAGTAGCCAAGCAACAGAACCAGACATTATTGCTATGTAAACTTTACCTTTAACACTCTCTGCTTTCTATTCTAAGTTTACAGAGCTAAGATGACATTATCCCAGGCTTTTGACAAGAAAGGTCCTGCATCACTATCATCTTTTGTGATTTTCATGCCAGTCAGCAGCTTTCCCACCAGGGCTCCACCCGACCCCCTTAGTCTTTCCTTTCTTAGCTGCCTAACAAGAGCTGAGCTCATTTAACATCTGTCACAAACACCACACTTGCACTCCTCAGTGCAGTGGAACAGACACAGGTTTGCTTCTTTGCAGGGCAAATTATTCTGTGCAGAGCACCCAGCAGATGCTGCTTGGGGCACCCCACCTGACCTGACAGAAGCATCTGGAGCATCTCAGCTTGGTGTGGTGAAGATTACCACTTTATTCACATTATCACTTGCTTAACAGCTTCTGCCACTTCCCTTGCCTTAATTTTTTTACCAAGCTTGGTGCATCCAGCATGGGCAGAAGAAGAAGAAAGAAGAAAGAAGAAAGAAGAAGAAAGAAGATTAAAGAAGAAAGAAGAAGATGAAGAAGAAGAAGATGAAGATGAAGAAGAAGAATAATTACTCCCTATCCCCAGCCAGATTAGCAGCCACTCAAGCACAGAGTTTTAGAGGAATATGCTACGTGAGAAAAGAGAGAAATCGCAAGGTGGCGAGAGGGCAAGAATGGAGAAGAGCTTAATTAAATTAACTGAGGGAATATTTACACTTCCCATTTCTGAGATTCGCAATTCTGTAGAACAGTCTCCCAGAGGAAGTCATGAAAACCTCATCACTGAGCCATTTTAAATGAGTTGGAACAGCTCTACAGTGAGCACTGTGGGGGCTGTGGACTGGCTCATAGCTCCTCTCTCTCTCTTTATAACTAATGAAGCACACTCCCCTTAAATCTCCATAGCACGAACTATGGATAATCCATATCAACTCATGAATGTATTTCACTTGCAAAATGTGAATAGATACTTATGCAAATAAATGGATAAGATTACCAACAGGATTAAAAGACTGCTGTTTGTCAGTCTGCTGTTTCTTGCAATCATACAGTATCAATGTTAATTTAAAACTTACTCCTGAAAATATTTCTGTGCATTCCCATCCTGTGGCCACACATATCTAACATTTCCCCATAACTTTGCAGGGTGCTAAATATTTCTTGCCTTGCCAAATCCAAGGACACTTCAGGTAAAACAAGACCTTTGTGGGTCAAGATCCTTTGTATTCTCTTTTTGTGCACCTTAGCATAGGCATTTCTAGGTTAAAAAATGAATATTTGGGGGGATTTGAGTTGGCATTACACAGCCTCAGGGACAGAGCCCATTTTGTGTACATGCACCAAAGGGATGCTCTGCACAAGTGATGAGAACAGACATATCAGAGGTCACCATTTGCATTTAATAATTGCCTAAATTGCCTCTAATACCTGGTGCTGCCTTTGTGAAGTAGCTTTTTCAAGAGTTTGTTCTCCCATCTGTGGAGCTGCTGAGATGAGTAACAAGGTCTAAATACGTAGGCTTTGCTTGGTACACAAGCTTACTCACCTCAGACTCGTTAATTCTGCTGCTTCTGTTCAGAATTAATTACTTTTGCTTAGCATGATAATTTCCCTTTATTTCTGAGTATATTGCTTCTTTAGCAGAAAAAGGATTAAAATTGAAATGAGAAAGAAAGAGTGTAAAGGATTTCAGCAGGAGCAAGACAGTAGTTACTGGACCCACTGAAGTTTTTCCTACTATATCTATTAGAGACAATATTATGCCTCACTTTCTATTGGAAAATTATGTTTAAAGTTTCCATGAAAAACATCTGCTGCATTCCACCCCAGCACTGGCAGTCTTTCAGCAATAGATTAAATCACTCGTTCCATATATGCCAGCAAATTTAGTCTCCCTTCTGCTAAAGTTGTTATTGACCATGGGCTCATTTTGTAAAAGTCAATTTCTAACTTTTTCCAATTTGACTCCTCTTTAGAAGTAAATAGATTCTTTTCTTTCTCTATCATTTACACCTTGAATGCAAAGGCTGCTGTCAGACAGACACACAGTGCTTTGGAAAATCAGGCCACCAGACTTTCCCAAACACAACAGAACATCTATTTTAATCTTGGCCTGTGATGATGGTGCACACAGCATTGTTCAGAACTTTTTGTTTTATCACAAAGGTGGGCACAGGCAATCAGGATCCCAGCTAATTACTTTTTATATTTTCTATTTTGAACTATAAGGACAGCTCATTAAATCAGGGCTGCAATACAAGAGGCAGCAGCCATTCCCCAAGCAGTGGGGCACATTTGTGCAGCTAACAAAGCAGCAGTGTTTTACATATTTGAATGCTTTGGATAAAAGTGACTTAGCTATCTTAAAATTAAATATTCATTTTGCAAGCAGGTTTCATTACTGCCCTGTTGCACCAAAATAAACTGAGCATTAAAGACCTCTAGCAAAGATGACATTGCTGAATGTCATTAGAAACGGAACAAAAACTCTCCTGAGGTCTGTGGTTTCCTTCCTCTGGACACAAGAAAAGGGATTTCAAGGGAAATTCAAGAAGCCAAGCACCTAAGTCTGGATGACATTGTCTGCACTGTGGGGTAGTTGTGCTTTGTGGCAGGTTTCACATCACTGGTCCCACATCAGTGGCCTTGAACTTTTCCAGTATTTATTTAAAAGCACATTAAGTCCTTAAACCAAAAATTAATTGATCCACTTTGGGTTTTGACAGCATCAGGATGCTGAATTTCCTACAATCTTGGTTTTCCTGCTGACACACTTTGATCTTCCAAGACACACAGTAGTGTTTGAAAATGCTTATAATGCCCACTTCTGCTTTGTGCTATAACTACCATTATTGCACAAAGACCTGCCTTTACTTTAGCGTAGAAAAATCAGCTGCAGAACATCACATGGATCATAGCTCATAAATTATTATCATCTCTAGGCAAATTTTGCATTTGTCAATTTTTACTGTGTGGAAATTGCCCCTTAGTTATAGTTTACAGGCCTCCTACTGGCACTTAAAGATTCTTATGTTTGAGAAACAGAATGATTACTTCTTTCTTATGATAATTCAAGGAGTTTTATAGATTTTTATACAGAATAGATACACTAATCTGTAAGGTTGTAATCATTTTGTTGCATACAGTTCAAGCTGAGAACTGTGAAACAAAATATATATTTACAATCTTTATCGCAGTAAAACCTTGTCTAAATTTCAAGAAATAGGCTATCTATAGCAATAATAGAATAAAAAACCAGTGTGAATGATGCCAAACAGTGTCTTTCTAAAACTACCAGGAAACTTCCTAAGAGTCATCAAAAAAAAAGTGTCCTATGAATAATGTCATGTATGAAGAGAAAATAACAGAATTGGATATGCTATGGATGGAAAAGGGACCTGACTGAAAGTACAAACCTTATGCCTTTCTTTTGCTTCTGATGCAAACAGTAGCTGAGTAAAGGTAAAAAATGAAAAAGAAGAAGTTTGATTAGAAGGAAACTTCTGCAGCCCACAGTCCAAGGGCTTTCAGTCCCCGAAAATGAAAGTAATGAAAATCAGGATGTGAACACTCACTGTGTCAGGCTTTGGGGAAATAATAGCTGTGTTTCAAATTAGAAGGCTTCTGCTAGAGAGTGAACAGCAGCAGCCCACATAGCTCTGCCCTCCTGTTAGAGAATCCAAAACACAATTCCAGCAGCAGTGTGGCATGCAGGCTTCACAAATATTTGATTATATCTCCTCTAAGAGCCTAACAAAATCTAAATGAATATTTGGGAAGATGACTAATAGCTCGCCATGAATATTCCAAACAGGCTGTCCTAGGTATTTGTATAAATGCACTCAGATGAACCTGTTTGTGTCTGTACATCCAGAGCAAGGCATTTTCATCCCTTTCATTTCCATAATGTCCATACAGAGCTGGGTTCAGGACAAACACAAATTAAAATGGCTTACTACATGAGAATAAGCAATGAATTTACAGTATAGAGTGTTAATACCCATTAAAACATTATCATTTTAGAATAATTTGTTACCTGCAGATTTTTTTACATTAGCTGGTCCCTTTATCAAGCTCAACCCATCACACCAGTTTTTCTACCATTTGCTTGACTTTAGGCACACATTTCTCATTAAGCATCTGGCAGACAGTTTGAGGCTTTAGAACATGCCAGTCTTGGATATATCATTCTCTTCACCCCACGAGAGCAGCTAAGGATCACAAAAACAGTTCCTGTGGAAAAAGCTGTTAAATTTTATTAACCAGGGCCCTGAACCAGGAATCATTGCTATCACAATGCAAAGTGGAGGTAAAATATCACCTCTTCAGGGTGACAGTATTTTACAACCATCTCACAGTTAGGCAAAGGACTGAATATGTGAGAAGCAATAATGAATTAATGGACCAGCCAAATTGTAGCATCAAGGTTAAAAATATACATTCATTCGGGATTCACTAGAGTGGTGATGCAAAATTTTGAGCTACTCAGAGACTCTTTTTCCTGGAAAAGTTCTTCCTCACATTCACATCCCTCTTACAGCTGCCGTTGAATTCTAATATGCTTTCTGATGGATGTGAAAAATGCTGCAATACATGAAATTTGTAGTTGCTACAGGATGTATTAGTTGCTGGTGGGGTGGGAAGGGAAGACTCCAATGAGTCGACAATCTTTCAAAGAAAAGGTTAAATTTCCATTCATTAAGCTGCAGAAGGGGTAGGGGTTTGATGGGAATCTTTCCTGAGTGACTGCTAATCTTTCTGTTCCTCACACAGATACTCCATTGTCATGGTAACAGGCAGCTCTACCCTGCTCCCTTTTGCCTTTTCTCAGGCTGTGCACACCCATGGTACCCACGGCATCCAGGTATAATCCTGTCCTTCCTCCACCCTTATCCTCAAAGTCCAGGCCTGAATACAGCCTGGAAGCCTGGAGAAGGAGCATCTTTGCAGGACACAAACCCACAGAATACAAACAGAGAATAGTCCCATTTCCTTGTGAGTCTGGGACTCATCTAGACTAGGAGTCATCTCAAATAATGGGAGTTCTAGGAGTCATCTCAAATAATAATTCAAAAGATCCTTTATGAGACATGCCAAATTCTACCAGTGGGGCAGAGATTAGAAGAAAGGCATTAAAGGATTTTGACATGACGTCAACATAAATAATGGCCATGCCAATAAAATACGGCAACAGAAAGCAAACCCCAAATGGGTAGCACTGACACACGCTATAATCAGAGACTTGAGACAGCAATTAAATGCAGTTTTTTCCTGGGGGGTCAGCTCCTGTCAGCACAGAAAGTCTAAAATTCTCAGTAACCAGGATTCCAACACAGGAGCCCTGTTTTGATAATCCACTCCTTTCTCAGGGAGGGACCTTTCTCTGCTCTCAGGGACAGGACACAGCAGCACAGGTTGTTTTATTGTCCTGCCCTGGAAGGCCCCAGCTCATGTCCATGCTGCTCCTGGCTGTCTGTGCAATTGCGATTGGATCACACTGCTGGGCTCCCAGAACACTGGAGGATGTTTAATGTGATGCATGCATACACATGGTGATCAACACATTATTATAATGAAAAATCTTTATTTATTTTAGCTGGAATAGTGCTGTAGAGACCCAAGCACTTGTCCCAGGAACCGGCCTGATTGCACCTGCCTGCTGCAGCTTCCCCCTGGTGCACCTTTTGCTATTTGCCTGGCTTGGTACCTCAAAGGCCCTTCTTGTATTCAGACAAAAAGACAATTTGCTGCTGCTGCTGCCTGGATGTGTAATTCTGCTAACTAGACAGACCTCTCAGAGTGAAATATTTATCCTGCTCATAATGCAAACACGGCACACGAGTGACAGCCTTTTCCAAACTATTACAAATCACCCAGGATCACCCCCACGCTTGTCACACACACACTGCTCTGCTCATGGAGCCACACTCTGGCAGCTTTTTCCCTCTGCTCAGGGAAGGGAAAGAGGAGCCCCAGCGCTGCTCCAACCCTGCAGAGGGACAGGGCTGCAGCTGGGGAGAGGAGCCTGTGCTGCAGCAGCCAGCTCAGACCTCCTCCTTTGGGAGGCAGCAGGGAAAACAGAGCAGGACACGGGGACAGAAATGCTGTGGCTGAGGAAACCTGTTACCTGCAGAGAGAATCACTGCCAGGTACTTCCTCAGCTCCCTTGGACAGTGTAAAGTCTGGAGCAGTCAAGGCTATCATAGAATAGTTTGGGTTGGAAGGGATCTTTAAAGGTCACCTAGACCAACCCCCTGCAAAAAGCAGGACTTCAACTCAATCAGGTTGTTCAGAGCCCTGTTCCACCTGACCCTGAATGTTGGGGTATCCACCACCTCATCTGGCAAAAAATGTTTCAACATAATGTCAACTAAAAACCTTTGCCCCCGGTTCCAGAGCTTTTATTAAGACCTCGTAATTTTTTTTCATTGTAAAAAGAATGTGAATTTCTGATGTAAAAGGTACAGCAGAAAAAGAAATTTTACAAAGTTATTTTAGACCCTCCTTATTTTCATTAAAGAATGAAAACTATTTTTTGCCCCTTCCTGGCCACGTTTGTAATGATCAGGCCAGCACAGCCAAGAAATATCTCTTGGCTCATTCAGTTAGCTTTATTAGAACATTTTGCTTACCTTGGTTTTTTACCTAGAGCTAATTTGAATAAAATTACAGTTAAAATCTGGATGGACACCCATGGCTTTGTCCCAGAATGTTTTCTGGGTGCAAACAAATTGAGTGAATGATTGTATGAATACATATTTAGTGTTACAGTCAATATTTGTCACAGTTAATAACAGTGTGGTGCCTTTACTTAAAGCTGTTCCTTTGAGGCTCCCAAAGCACTTAATATTTGCAATAGTTCTACAGTGTTATTAATAATCATTATTATGTTTACAGAAACAAATTGAGATAAATAACTAAACTTTTCAAAGCCATGCAACACAATCTAAATCTGTAGATTTAGATCAAAAAATATAATGTCAGCAGTGACCTTGTTTTCACCCTTTCCTGATCGAGACATTTTGGCCTTTCACTTGTTATGGCCCATACAATTTGTCCATCATTATTAATAGCAGTAGGAATACAAAAAAAGCTGGGGAGGCTCAAAGGACTTGTTGCCCGTGGATAAAAATAGAGAAGGCCACTGGTGCAGCAGAACATCAAAGTCCCAACCATGATAATCCCACAGACCAATTGTAAGTGATATTGGGCTTTAGATGCTGAACAGATAAGACACTGCAAAAAAAAATTCTGTGAGCAGATTTTACTTTGCTTATATTTTCTGCTAGAATCTCCCCTTTCTCTCATTCTTATAGTTTGTCTACCCATGTCCCTAATGTGCTTATGCACAGAGCCTTTCTCAACACACAAAGAATCTATTAAATCCTCTTTGAAGAAGGTAAACATGCATGAGGAAAGATGCTGGCATTATTCTGCAGCTCTCTGAACACAAGCTCAGAACAGGAGCAGCAGTGAATGACAGCTAGGGACTGGTTTCCCACACGAGGCAGAGCCCATGTTTGCCCCAAAGCACCTGGATCCCCAGCACAGCCCAGGTTCTGTGTGATTGCAGCACCTGGCTCACGTATGGAAAGCCTGCTGGGGATACTGGAGAGGCAGTGACAGCCCAGAAGCAGGCAGACAGCACATCCTAAAATAAATGACTAATATAACAACATCTTAGGATGGCAAGAGTGAGAACCCCAGACTGCTGATGATGTAAAGAAGAAAAGAGAGGCAGACAGAACCAGAGAAGAAGAAATACCAGTGCACTGGCCAAAAAAAAACCAACCAAACCAAAAACCTGTTCAGCAAGGTAAATTGAGAACAGGGAATTTCTCCTCTCCTAAATAAGCTGCATAAGAGAGAGCTCTGTGCCACACACCCTCTTGTTTTCACTGGGGATTCACAGAGAGTCACAAACAGCCTGCCCTGTCATATATGATCTTTAATAATCTCCCTCACATAAACATGTGCACTAAAGCAGAGGAATGATTGTAGCTTGTTCCCTGATAAAACATGGAGGTTTAGGGCCCACAGTCTGCAGTCAATTTCCAGACTCTGCAAAGGTGAAGTGAGACCTGAATATTTTTCCTCATTCCTAAATTATTGCTGCCTCAAATGTCCTGAATACAGATTAGAAGAATTACCTGGTTGTATTAACCTAGGGAAAGAGTTGAATAAAAACCCATGATCATATTTCAGTAAAATAGTCTCCATTAGAGAGCAAAATCTCTCTCCATCTCCCTCTCTCTCATATATTTATATGCAGCATGCAATGCCTTTTCTAACCCATTTTTGGGGTGCTTGAATAAAACTGAATATTGTCTAGTCAGTCTGAAAGATGATAAAGTCACCTGGGGACTCATCTCTTAGGACAGCAATAAACCAAGCCTCCTGCCAGCCTCAGACCCATAACATGCCTGCATTTAACGTTTGCTCTGTTCCATTTGAAATGTTAATCATCCCTATGTAAATTCTGGCACACTGAAACTCAGTTCATATTAACTTCAGGTTACCTGATTTAGATACGGCAAAGGACAGCCATTTATCATCTGCTTTCTACAGATCAAAGAAGCCTGTCCCTAAAACATGCCCCCTAACATGCAAATGAATCTTAATGTCTCTAATTGGATTATAACTTGAGGGTGCTTTTGCTGTTGAAATGAAGTGTTGCTGTGTCACAGGCTCAATACACTCCCAGGATCTGATCTGCTCAGCAAGTCACAGCCACACTTCTTACCCTGGTCTATGACGTGCCTCCCCTCGCTGGTTTTGTCACCCAAAAAAAATTCAAATCTGCTTTTCTGACACCTCCTCCTCAGCCCTGACACTGATGGCAGTGTGGAAATGCTCAGGGAATCGAGACTCCCCCACCAGGGGTTTCTGTGGCTCCTTGGTGCAACGTGCTCAGCAGCAACTGTGCACCACCAGCTTCAGAGGCTCCATGGACCTGCTGATGAGTAAGAAATTAATTCACACTTCAAGCTCATTCTCCACTGCTTTTACAGGGAGATAATTATGTCATGGTGGTTATCTGCCTTTAAAATCTCCGGGGTGGGGAACTCTCATGCTCTCCTCTGAGAGGTAGCAAAGGGAGGTCAGCACTACATCATCACTCAAAGTGACTCCACCTGCTATGCTGCACAGGAAAACAAGAATTTGCTGTCCACACGAAGATTTTAAGTGGGAAAGCAATAATACAGGGTAGTCATCACATAGGAAAACACTTTGTTTGAGTGGGAAGTCACCAGATACAAATATATATGTTTAAAAATAAAAGGTTTTGTTGGTGACTGGACCAGCACTTCCATTTCCACAGGGAATGCTGCAAACCCAACCAGAAGCTACTTGGTAAGCAGGAGGTGAGAACAGCAAACCTGAAGAGATGGCTGAATGTTTGTTACAAATGCAGCCCTTCCTCAGGCTCGTGAATCATTTCTTAACTGATCCTGATTTCTTTAAGTACACTTGTTGATATGCTACAGGCTGTATCAGTGAAGCAACATTGCCAGGAAGCAAATATCATTATGAGTTATGTGCACAAGAAATGGAAAATCTGACCCATCTCTCTCCCTGCTGTCTTATTGTATCAAAATATTACATTGTGAGGTTGCTGGGGTTCTTGTCGGTGTGTTTCTGCATTTTGATGGTGGTTTTATAAATTGTGGTCTCTTAAATTATTCCTCTGTAAGCACTGGAGTTTTTATTTGGGCCTCTTTAAGTTAATATTAAAATCAATATGAATGTTTTTCAGCTCATTTGAGAGAATTAATTTAATCCATTTGGATTTTCTGGAAATGCAGAGTTTATGCATAAGGCTACTTTTTTTTTTTTTTTTTTTTTTTTTTATACAAACACTGGATGGCACAAGAGCAGAGAAAGGTTTTGTGTCTAACAAAGAGAATCACAGAATGGCCTGGGTTGGAAGGGACCTTAAAGATCATCCGGACCCAATCCTCTGCAGGAACGGGCAGGCACAGCTTATACTAGAGCAGGTTCATGCTAATGAATATGAATTGGGGGGGGGGGGGGGGGGGGAAATTAAGAACCTTAAGATAAGTGAATATTTTCACTTATATATTTCACTTATTATTTCACGTATATATTTTTTATTATCGTATATATTTGACTCTTGCCTACAGATCCTTAGACAACAAATACTTGTGGCTGCACATGTAATTAAATAACTGGGAATGCCTATTTTTCACCATGTTTAAAAATCAGTTGTTCATTAAAGTAAAATAGGTGCTAATTCCAAGACCAGCTTTTATACTCTTAAGTGGTTGTTTCACTGCGTGTTTTTCTAAATCCTTTGTTCAGCACAGATTTCTAGGAGGAGAAAGATGTGCCAAATGGACTTGAGGACTTTTGCTGGCAGCCTGCAAGTTTCACACCCAAATCTGTGATGTGCAAATGTCAACATTCTTGAGCAATCACCTGAGCAGGTGAAACACCTGGGGTGGAGGATTTGGCCATTGGATTTTGTAATGGTTGAATGAGATGAGAATGGGCATTATGGAGTTAATCCAAAGGTGTCAGAGGGCAGGGAGAAGGGTCCTCAGATGGGGTTCAGCTGGACCCACTCACTCTGTGGGGACTGCTGAGCTCCAAGAACACTGTTCTGAAGAAGACAATGAAAGGGGACCTCAGCAAAAAAAAAAAAATTCCCTAAACAAAACAGAAGTTGCAAGTGTAGGAATTAGAGCATAGCCAAAGGCTGTGGCTGAGTCTCCCTGGAGAAACTCTGACCTTCCTTCTGGCAGAGAATTAGAGAAGCTGAAGTCTTTCAGCAAAGGTGACCTCATATTGGAGCTGCAATGGTCAGAAGAATCCGGCTCATACCAGACCTAACAAAGTGGAGCTTCCCAAAAGGAAAATTTTTCCATGTGAGTCATGCTTCTGCAAGAGCTGGGAACCTCTCAGTGTGAACAGTGTGCAAGGAATGGGAAAGCAGATGGATGAGGCCATGCCTCAGCCCTACATACAGATATGTAAATTTAAAGAGAAACACCCAAAAAAATGCCATAAGCTCATGGTAATAACCACATGGATTTCCATGTAAAAATTCTAGGTCGTTCTTCTACAGATCTCTCACTGAAGGAACCCTGCTTGCTCCTCACCCCTAAATTCCACTGAAAACACAGCTGAGTCATGCCAGATGTGGTCAGCATTATGGGATCTGCAGGTCTAATCCACCTCCTTGCAACATGAGTGGCTCTGTACTTCCCTGTGTACTGCAAGATGGTGCAGGTGCATTTGAGACGAAGCATTTCAACTTCTGGTCCTCCTAAAATCAGTCACACTAGGGCCATGATGAAAAACCATAGTGGAAGAGGAGAGCTTAAAAAAATGGGACATAATCAGTGTTGTTCTGGGTTTTTTGGGTTTTTTGTTTTTGCTTTGATCTTCTACTGAAAGAGATCTACTGTGTAATTTTGTTATGAATAACCTCCCATGACTCTATTTAACCAGCACAGTTTGCTCTGAAAAAGCTACACATGTGCTTCTAACGCCAAGTTAAAGCAATGTTGGATCAGATGTGGCTGAAACTGGAAAAAGTAATTTTTTTATGCTATGTCAGAACAAACAGTGGGTTTTTTATTCTGAGGTTAAATTGAGTTTTGGTTCTAGTGGGGTAAATGTTATTGTATTTGTTTTTGTTCCACCAACATGCATAGTCTCTGATGATACTGGATCCTCGTTGATCCTGATATGGTTAGAATTTGGGTCCATTTATGTAGCTGGTGATGTATGATAAAGATGAAGCATTTGGGGTTTGTTTTCTTGATGTTCAGTAAGTCATTTCCAACTGCATTTGTTTCAGCCAAACAGAAAAACTTATTTTTCAACAGGAGTGAATTTATTAGCCGTTTTTTTTTTTTTCTCATTTATGTCTTGAGACATGAATGTTTGTAGACCACAGGAGCCTGAGGCTTTACTTGTGAATATATTATTTGTAATATCCTGATTTATTGTGGTGTTTTGGGGCCACTTCTTTCTGCCTGAGTGGCACCAATTAGGGTCAATAGCATCTGCCCAAGGTAGTTTCACTTCTGGTCACTTGGTCCTAGAAAATATAACATGCAGCTCTGGAAATATCAGACAGACAGACCTTTGATTTTAATTCTGAAAACAGACCTTTAATTTTATGCTTGCATCAAGGAAGGAAACATTAGACATAATGCATGAATATCAAAATGCTATGCTTTTTCCCACAGAAAGCTGATTTAAATGAGTTTAAGGTCTCTGAAACTGTCCTGTGTTAGTCATCCAGAGACAGTGATTTAAAATTCATTACATTATCCTGGGTTAGAGGGTATTTGGACATGTAAGTGATTTGGCATAGCTTTAGAAAATGCACCTAAAATGTCAGGTGAAAAATCCCTGATTTGGTCTCTACTTTGTCAAATTTGGTCAGCAACAGGTGGTTCTGGAGTTAGCATCTTCCTCAGTGGATCACAGACTGGAGACCTGGAACTGAAAAGCAAAAAGCAATAAAATATGTTCCAATTGGCACTAAAGGCTCAGTTTCCCCTGTAATTTAGGGGACTGTGGTTATTCTGCTTTAGCTTTGATCTGCTGTGTAATTGTTCTCTATCACACGCGTGCTCCTGGGACCTGCTGGTTCCTGGCAAGCTTGAAAATCAGACAATTTATTTTGGTAACTAGGTAGGGACACAGGAGCCCAGCTCCAGAGATCTATTTTCCTTGCTGATGAATCACTGCTGGGCAGCACCCTGCGAGCAGCACAAACACCATACTGAAAATTAAGAGCTTTTAGCCAAATCAGGGCTCCACCAATACCACGTATTGCAATAGTGATTTCAATTTCTTTATGGATGAGATTCTTTCAGCATTATTGCCTGCTTTGTCTATTTAGGGAAGGAAATAACTACAACATTTCCATTTCAGAAAAACAGCTTTGTGGCCTACTCACTGCTGAAATCCATTAAGAGACTCTGCAGGGTGGGAAAAGGGGTAGCTTTTTGTCTTTAGCTTGTGTTTTATAGCTGTGTGCAGAGTCTGTTTGTGTGGTCAAGCCACCCACCTGCCTGCTGCATTTTGTGCTACGTTCATTTATACCTGCATCCCTTGTGGAAGCCATAAAGCCCTTGCTTTCAGAAGCACAGAGATGGTAGAAACGTGCTGAGCACTTTGTCGGTGAGAGGGAGGTCATTGCCAACCTGGCAGAGCTGGCTCATTGCCCCAGCTCCACCCAGCTCCGTGCCAGCCTCCAGCAGCCTTTGTCAGCCCTGCATCCCTAGCTGGTCCCAGCTTCGGCTGGGGCTGAGACTGCTCGTGCTGTAAGGTCAGCAAAGGCCTCGGGTTTTGTTTGCTGGGTTTTATTTCAGTGATTTGAGCTCTTTCCTGTTGTGCTATTGCGTAACTGCAGCTCTTGACAGAACACGTGTGCCTGAGCCTGCCCTCCCTGGGAAGTGCTCAGCTCACAAAGAAAGTTGCCAAGTTGCAGTAACAGCATTCTGGTATTCTGGGCAAAAACTTCTTCAGTAATTTTGGATTCCATCACACCACTAAAGGCATTGAGAGCCTTTTTTTTTTTTTTTTTTACAACAGAAACAAACCATACCAAATACTCAGCAAGCTGTTCAAAATTTTGTGTCATTAGTAAGACTTTCGTTTCCACTGGGACATAATGCTGGGTTGGGTTTGTTTGTGTGTTTGCAGTGCTTGAAATACGTGACAGGCTTCTGGTTTTCCTCTTCATTTGCTGTTACTTCTTAAACACAGTTGTTAAATGTTACCAAGACACCCTGTTTTCTTCAGCTGCTGAGGCACATAGTGAATAGATCTTTTTGGTGAACAAATTATGCATTACTTTCATTTGAGATTCCCTACAAGTCTTGGCACATAGAGAATCTGTTGCAAAGAAACAAAACAAAATTATAAAAAAAGTAATTCTTATGATTCTGCTTATCTCAAGGACTGACCCACTTCTCGTTTCCTCTTCAGATTTTCTAGTTTTGTGTTTCCTTCTAAGCAAAGCAAGGTTGTCTTGTTAGACTTGTTAGACCATGTGGTATACATTTTGTTGAGCTTTTTGTTCCCTGTCAGCTTCAGCAGTCAGAGATTATGCTGTAGCCTGGTCCTCACAAGGCTGATCCTTTCTGAAGAAACGTTTAAGGGATGGGATGTAAACACCAGGGCTGCAGTCAGCACTGATGCTTTTGCAGGAAAGCATTTGCCAGAGGTTTCTCATGTCACTTTTTGGGGTTTTGCTTTGTCAGGTTATTTGTTACCCAAAGACATGACAGGCTGAATGTCATTCCACAAACATACCTGTGTTCTGGGATGTCTGTGCAAGGAGCTGGGTTTTTACTTAAGCAGCACTGATCCAATGTTTCCTGTCTTGGAAAGACTACAGTGCCTTCATAGTGAAAAGCAATGAAAGGCTGTGACACCAAAGGAAGTGGTGAATTATCTCAATTGTATTTTGTTCCTTTTTTCCTAATGCTGGGTATACCTGTGAAATCCATTTATTTATAGATTCCCCTCTATCACCAGCGTAACCAAGCTCTCCCTCTACATGAAACACTTTCATTGCTGGCAATCACAGTGAAAGGAGCTGATAATTTCTCATATTTTTCTTGGAACATTTTCTTTCCCTCCTCTAGTTTCCTTAGGAACTGGCTGTAACAACTTATATCTGCAGTATAGCAATGCAGCACATGTCCAAAACTCAATCAGGTCTGCTTCAGGTCTGCAATTGAACAGACCTGGCTTGGGTGTTTGGGTTGGTTTGGGGTTTGTTTGTTTTGAGGGCTTCCCTTTATTTTTCTTTTGTCATTGTTGGTTGGTTGGTAGATTGCTGGGGTTTTTTTTCCAGTGAAAACTGCTCCAAACCCAATTTTATCTTTTTTCCACTTACATTTTTCCTCAGTATGGTGGTTTTAGCAGTTCCCTAGGAGCTGCCAATCAACATCTAGCATAGCTTTACTGGGTGAGCATGGGTTTATATTTACTGGGTGAATACAGTCTTTTCACACATATGACTGATACATTTGGACCTTTTTGGAGCAACTGTCCCTAGAACAACCATTCCAGAACCAATTTGAATTTTTAGCCATTTAGACTTCCTTTAGTACAATATAGAGATGTCTGTCCCACTATATTGTCTCCTGTGGGAACATGGAAGCATCTCCTGATTTCAGTCCCCTTTGGGTGGTTTCTAGGATTTTTTTGCTATTTTTTAGCTATTTTTTAGTATGTCTCTCCAATGTGATTACACAGAGTTGCCTTCCTTCCTTCCTTCCTTCCTTCCTTCCTTCCTTCCTTCCTTCCTTCCTTCCTTCCTTCCTTCCTTCCTTCCTTCCTTCCTTCCTTCCTTCCTTCCTTCCTTCCTTCCTTCCTTCCTTCCTTCCTTCCTTCCTTCCTTCCTCCCTTCCTCCCTTCCTTCCTTCCTTCCTTCCTTCCTTCCTTCCTTCCTTCCTTCCTTCCTTCCTTCCTTCCTTCCTTCCTTCCTTCCTTCCTTCCTTCCTTCCTTCCTTCCTTCCTTCCTTCCTTCCTTCCTTCCTTCCTTCCTTCCTTCCTTCCTTCCTTCCTTCCTTCCTTCCTTCCTTCCTTCCTTCCTTCCTTCCTTCCTTCCTTCCTTCCTTCCTTCCTTCCTTCCTTCCTTCCTTCCTTCCTTCCTTCCTTCCTTCCTTCCTTCCTTCCTTCCTTCCTTCCTTCCTTCCTTCCTTCCTTCCTTCCTTCCTTCCTTCCTTCCTTCCTTCCTTCCTTCCTTCCTTCCTTCCCCCCTTTCTCTTTTCTTCCTTCCTCTCTGCCTTTCTTCTTTTTTCTGGTTATGGATGCAGCCTATAACCCCTCCCTCTCCTACACTTCATTATTCCTCTTTCACAAAAGCATTCTGCTGTGAGCATTTCTATTGCACTACAATTATTATCACACTGGAAATCTGACTTCCTCATGTCTCTCACTTTTATTTTTTTACCTCATAGCATTACTGGAAATGTATTTTCTGCTGCTGGTATAAACAGCACTGCTGGTTTACATGATCTTTTCACTGATGGTCAAAAACATGGAAGAAATTGTTTCCTGGGATAGCTGGACTAGTAAAACATTTTCTTTCACAATCACATAAACTGAGCCATTCTTGTTAAAAAAACATCCTTTCTTCTGCTTGTTTTTCTGTTGCAACAGGCAATCTTTGTAAGTGGTGCTAGACACAAACTCTGCCTATCATCAAGAAGAAATCAAGCACATCCTTTCCTCTGCAAACCTCCTCCTTTCCTCGCATTAATAAAGGGACAATTGCACTGTCCCATCTCCCAGCACACACCTTGGTGCACCCATCTGATAATCTTGGGGCTCCTTTGCAGGCAGGTTAACCCACCCAGGAGGGTTTGCACAACTGCTCCAGCAGGGTGGCTTGTGGCAGGGAGCTCCTCTGCTCCTCGAGAAGCACCAGCAGCCCTTGGGGCTCTGGCTGCTGCTGCTCGCTCCTGGTTTTGATTGAGCAGGGTTGCTTCATTGCTCAGAGCTTTTGCAATCCCCTCTGCAGTTGTCTTTGTTATTTAAAAGCCCTTCCCCCTGCCCTTGCAGAGGAATTCTGGTTTTCTTTCACTGTAATTTCCAAAGATTCAGGATTACTTAATTTCTTTCTGTTTCAGAGTGCTGCTGGTTCTCTTTCGAGCTTTTCCCAGCAGCCTGATCTCACAGAGATTTTCTTATACTCTCCCCTGTATGACAATAGCATCATTTTCTTTGTTTGTTTGTTTGTTTCATGATGTTTTAGGAATAATGGCAAAGCTTGGAGAAGTTAACCTCTGCAACTTGCAAGTCTGACACATTTCTCCTTGACCTCTCTAAAATATGGAAAATTTTAAAAGTTACATGTTTAATGTTCTCAGTAGCTTGGCTGATGGAATTAACATGAGCATGCTGAAATGTCATGAAGAAAGCAAAACAAACAGGGCTTATCTGGAGAAATAAAGCAGCTGATCCAGCAGAGGAGCAGAGATTTCAGTGCAGAAAATGAAATCATCAGCTCTGAGAAGCAAAAATGGAAAGCCAGGAGCCAGTTGTAACAGGAGGCTGAGTACAAGAGAGAGAAGAATGGTGTCACATAGACATTAAACATAGAAAATGAGTGGGCAGGGAGGAAAAAATAAGAAGTGATAGTCAGAACAGACTGGAAGGAGGGAAGCCTCGTTATTCGCAGCAGGAATCTGGGTCCTCTGGGGACCAGCTGGAGGAGCAGGGTTCTGCAGGAATTACCACAAGAGAGGACAGGTGCACAGCCAGCCTTGGAGAGGAGATGCAGCCTTTGGGGGAAGCCAGGCACAGGGGACAGGGGATCCTGTCACAGCTTTTACCTGTCCCTGTCCTCTGCAGAAGGAGCAGAAGTGTAAATGAGGAAGGGAGAGGCTGAGCTAAAGGGGAACGCCAGGAAAGGCAAAGATAACGAGGAGGAAGAAGGGGTCAAGGCAGAATGGCCCATTTCAGAGGAAAATAAAACAGAAGTTGGGAAAGGAAGGCAAAATGAGAAAGTAAAGGCTGGCGGGAGCAGCAGGACAACAAGGCAGAAAGGAAACAGAATCAGAAAGTCATACAATAGTTTAAATTGGGAAAGACAAGATATTCTACATATGCAGAAATCTTTTAAAAATTTGAGATGAAAACTCCTAAATACAGAAAATATAACTTCAGAAAACTAAAAGCATAAGGATAAAAGGAAACTACTACAAATCAAGCTGGCTTAACCTTTGCTACAAGCTGGGACAAATGGAAATGGCTGGAGGAAAAAAAAGAGATGCATTAACAGCAATATTTAACCAGGGAGTTACAGCCTGTGTGTGATGTGTGAAGCACTAAGTGTTCAATGAAAGATAACCTTGTTTTCAGCTAATACAATCCTGCCACCCAGGGCTCTTGCCTCCCCTGGAGAAGAGAAATCCACAAAAATAAAAATGAAGGTTGGAAACCATTCAAAGGACAATAGGAGATGAGGAAATATAAAGTATGACAGAGCTGTACAAACATAAAACCAAGCTCAGATGAGCACTGAGATGATAGCAAGAAAGATGACAGTGGGTTTCTGGCTCCAACAAAGTGGCCCATTGCCTGAGAGGCTGGAACACTCCCCAGTTCAGCAACTGCTGTCACTGATACTTGGTGACAGAATCTGAATATTTTTAGTTTCTCCTTCACAAATTCCTTCCTCTCTTATATCTTTGTGACTTATATATATTTTAATAAATAAATATATATATATATGCATATGACCCTTTTTTTGTGTGAGGGATGCCTTTTTTACCACTAAACTGGCATTTTCTTTGATGCAACTTAACATGCAGCAGAGTACAAACAAAAGATGACATTTAGAATAAAAAAAGACCAGAAGGAGTGGTAAGGGGAGAACACCGTGGAGGAGAAACTAAAAAAAAAGTTCAAAGCATATTAAATTCTCCTGAAATGGGGGATATGGTTGAAGTAGGTTCAATAAAATAACACAATTTTTCTTTAAAAAGGACACAGGGCTGATGAAAAGAAAGATGAATTAAGGTAACTCTGAGTACTGCAGGACCAGAAGCACCAGATTGCAAATGAGAAATCCTGTGCTATAGAGATTTGAGAAAATATTGTGCTCTTGGAAAGACTGAAATATTTGAGACACGGCCACTGTATAACAGAAACCAAGAGGATATCTTTCCAGATGCTTATAATGTTTGGAAGTACTGTTGATCATGTAATTTACAAAATCAAATCTGAGATCAGAATACTGTAGGGACCAAGAGACCCTCAGAAAATGATGCTAGAAGCACACAGCTTGAGCTTGCTAAAGACTGTGAGAATTGGCTGCAGAACAGAGCTAGATCTGATTACAAGTTTTGAAAACGAAACCAGCTGATGCTACAGAACCTCATCACAAAATGAAGAAGCAGAACAGGTCTGAATAGTCAGAGGTGAAGTCTAAAAACTGCAGTCAACCAGTGGGAAGTTTCACGAAGCAATGGAAGAAACTGATTGGGAGAAAATGCACAGTTAAATTCACAAGAATAAAAACATCTTGGAAAAGCTTCCCATGAGTGACTACAGTTGTCCTTAAAAGAAATACTCTATATGGGAGTTTTTTTTTGTGGGAACTGTCCAAATAGCAGCTGTGTTTCAGGTGGGATTTGTCTCCTCTGAATAGAGCAGTTTGCAGTCAAGGTCTCTCCTCCTGCCTGGGAAGGAATCCCAGCACTGTTAACAGAGTCAGTGTGGCCAGAACAGCTCAAGGTGTGTATAAAAGTCCCTACATCAGAATAAGAACTGCTCCATAGTCCATACTAACTATATTGACTATATTGACTAGCCCACTGCTGTTGTAATTGAGGCTTTGGAAGACACCTTCCTTTTGTCAGGAAAATCCAGCCCCAGCACCTGAAATTCAATGAGTCCGAGCTGGACACAGTTCTGCAAGCCAAGTTTCAGTAACTTTTTTTTTCAGTTAAATAACTATTCAGTCTGAGTAGGTAAAACTCGTGTCATGCAGTGAACAAAACATTCTTACTGTGAGTAAAATGTAAATCAGATGTAAAGGAAACAAATGTGAATGAACAAAAGTCAGCCTTACCTCCCATTGGGAGAGCTGAAACTATGGAAGAACAGCAGCTCATGAAGATAAAATGAAAGAGATGTGCACAGAAAAGCTGAAGTACACAAAAATATGACAAAATAAGAACAGAATTTCTACTAAATAGACCAGGCCAGAAAGAACCTGCTAAGATGATAAAAGGTGAGTGCTGTTAACAGCAAAACAAGCCTTGAAACAGAAACCAGCCCATATCTAAATATAGTCAAGGGAATTTTAGATCAACAAGTTAAGATATGGCTTGGATTTGCTTATGATGCTGGGAAAATTACAGGCTAAAAATAGATTACTTTTCTTGTTGTTCTGCTGTAACACCATTAAAGAACATCACTGGTAATCTTATGTCTAGTCCATAAAGACTGACACACGTACTACACCAGCTGTGGTAATTACAGAAAATGGCCCATGATTTGATTAAGACGTTAAATGGCTTGCAAAAATAGTATCACTTAAAGCACTTCATGGCCAAGGTATCCACAACATAATGATTTTATGGAAAATGTCATCCAGATTGCAACAAGGGTGCCTAGTAAATTCTCAAGGGTGAAATGCAGTGTTATTTCACCCTACTCTGAAAAATGACTGTCAGTTGCTGAAAGTTTAATGGGAATTGCTTAAAATTCATTATATAGTTGGTATTAAATACAAACATACTGCAAATTCTTACTAGCCCCATTGGAAAAAAAAAGGGGGGGGGAGAAGGGGGGAAGGAATGCATGTGAGGAAAGGTATGAAAAAAACCACATAAAAGCCCACATAAATAAAGCCCTCTCAGCCACAGGGCCCTGTATATCTCACATAATGCAAACCACAGGTGAAGCCCTTCCAGATATTCCACATGAAGCTCATTCCTATTTGTTCAAGCAATTACTGAACAAACAAAGGCAATTCTCGGGAGGAACTCAGGTCATCTTCTGCTTCTTCCAGAACAGAGAAAGCCTCTTTGCCTCCTACAATTTAAAAAAGAGCAGGTTTTTGTGCAACTGGACAGCAGCAGTGAAGATAACTGAGTGAAGAAAAGCAGATGCTGAAGTCTACCAGATCCTGAAGAGATCTGTGAAACAGAGAAGCCAGCTGTGAGAGAGGGAATTTATTTGTGTTGTACTGTATATGATTTCCTTCTAGATTATTCAAATGAGAGGGCTGTTTGAAAGATGAAAGACCCTGGCTTAAGTCAAATGTAGCTAGCAACTGCCAGTGAGAGGAAAAGTAGGATATTGAGATCCCTGTGTTTCCCTCACAAATTCTTTCCTTCTTAATACTATTTTAAACTAATCCTGGCAATAAACATGATTTTAAAATGTCATTTTTAACGCTGTGTGAAAGTCACAGGCAAGCATTGTTATGGTAGGCTTGAGGGCTTTCCTAAGTAAGAAGGCTGAGAAATATGTGAAAAGGAAGAAGAGAATGTTCCAGAAAAGTAGTTGTTCATCTTGAAAAGTAGCATCTTCAATCCTTTTTGAGACTTTGAATATCACAGGATCAGTAAAAGAAACCTGAAGGTCCCAAATATGGCACCCATCATTTCAGGCTGGAAGACTCATCACATAACTTCATCATGGTACATACATGGCATGGACCATACAGTGAGTGAGCCTCTGAAAAGAGGCTTGCAATTAAAAATTGTTCTCTGTTCAAAACTGCACTGAATGGGCAAGATGATTCTGGCAAGATGATGCTGGTTCAGAGAATAATAAGCCCTTTTGCTTTTCTGGTGTTGTCTGCCAGGGAAAAGCAAATCTCACGCTTTGGCTTTGCAGTTTGTTTTGTGTTAGTCTGCCTGGATGTTTCAAAGAAAATGGCCTCATGTTAGGATTCACTGCCATGAAGGAAACAAAAATCCTACAGAGCACAGCTAGACCTGGAAATCATTAATTGCAGATAAAAAAAATAGTTTTGAAATGAGAACAACTGCTTTTCCTGTCAAGAACAGATTGCAAAACTTATTAAGCTGTAAGATACCCCTCTGTTTTTGCTGCCTGAGCATGCACAGGCTTTGGTTGTGTACCTCACAGTGTGTGCGGATATCTGGTGCTGATGGCAGGCAGGCTAATGACCCAGTGCTTGTTCAGTCACACTGATGCCTTGCACTAACCCAGAAGAGGATCCTGTGCCACTGGTACCAATGACCCCCAAAAAACTTCCAGCCTCCAGAGCTACTGGACAGGCATCAGGCTCTCTACTTGGAGCAAAGCAGAGGCTCCAATCTACCAACAGAGCTGTCTGCAGAGGCTGTGCTCAACAGCTTTTTTCCTCTTTCTTATTTCCTCTGACCCAGGCTAATTGCTTCTTTCATCTGCACAGAGATATCCTGACTCCAGAGAACGTCAATTAGTGGATTTGTTGATTCTTCCCCCTCCCCATCACTGAGGAATGTAGCCTAAAGGAGTGGTTCTTCTCTTCTCACCCCATGTGTTGGATCTAGTTATCAAGTGACCTCAGGACGTGTTAGATCAGCTTATTGATCTGATAGGAAACTAATTATTTGAGAGGATTTGTGATTTATGCTCTATCAGATCAGCAAACCCATGTAATTCACCATGGACTGCAAGGTGGTACAAAGGTTAAAAAAAATCATGTTTAGGGATGGGGTAAAAAGGAACCCACCCTTCAGAAGCAGCTCCCTGATGAGAATGTGTAATATAAAACTGCACCTCCAGCAATGGTCTTTCCTCACTCTTCAAGGGTTCTATTGTCTCACTAGTTAAACAACATAAAAGATGTAAAGTCACAGACTCCATGAAATAACCTCGTCCAATTTGATTCATGTTGACAGAACACACAGAATCAATTGTGATGAACACAGCTCTGTGGAGAGGTTTCAGGTGAAGTTTCTGCACTGGGATGAGGCAGCCCTGGCTGTAGGGACAGACTGGCGTCTGGAACTGATGCCTTGGGAAGGCTGACCTAGAACAGAGGCTGGGCAGAGTTACAGAATAAAGCAGGGATTTATTAAAGGGATCTCCTCCATGGAGGAGGTGCACCTTGGGCAGTACCAGAGCCCAGCCAGGGCTGCACCCAAGATGAACCAAAACGGCCCCAAAATGCACGGCCGGGCACGGGCTCTGTCCCTGGGATCAGCTCTGCTCTATTTGCACCTTGCAGTTCATTGTCCCATTGCAGCTTTAGCCCAGGCAGTCCCACCCTGCTTGTTTTTCTCTCTTCAATTCACTGTTGTTTATGCTTTTTGGGCCTGAAGCTTGTAACAATTGTCCTTGGTTCTCAAGCTGGAAAAGAATTGTTTTGTCTAATTAAGCTGTGAAGAGAACCTACTGACATTAAATATGAAGCTCAGAGCTACACACCAAGGCAGCAAAAAATCTGAAAAATATGAGAGCTAAAATTTAAGGCATCATTTTCCCCTTTTAGAGGCTTGACAAGGCCTTTACCTTGTTGAGTCTCTATTCTAAATATCTACTAATAATAGGTATAATAACAGATAATTATCTAACAATTGTAAATAACTAACAATAGTAAATATCTAACAACAGATAAATATCTAATAGTTAATAAATACCTACCAATAAGCAACTGGAGAGCAGTGCCATGGAAAGGGACCTGGGGGTGCTGGTGAAAGGCAAGTTGGACATGAGGCAGCAGTGCCCTGGCAGCCAGGAGGGCCATCCCTGACTTGGGGGCACCAGGCACAGCATCACCAGGCAAGGGAGGGGATTGTCCCCTCTCTTGGGGCTGGGGCAGCCTCACCTTGAGTGCTGGGGGCAATTCTGGGTGTCACAATGTAAAAAAAGACATTGAGCTGGTAGAGAGTGTCCAAAGGAGGGCATGAGGAGGGTGAGGGGCATCCAGGGGAAGCCGTGTGAGGAGCAGCTGAGGGCACTGGGTCTGTTCAGCCTGGACAAGAGAAGACTGAGGGGAGACCTCACTGCAGTCACAACATCCTCATGAGGAAGAGGAGGGGCAGGCACTGATCTCTTCACTCCCACGACCAGTGGCAGGACCCAAAGGAATGGCCTGCAGTTGCATCAGAGGAGGGTTAGGTTGGGTATCAGGAAAAGGTGTTCCACCCACAGGGTGGCTGGGCACTGGAACAGGCTCTCCAGAGAAATGGTCACAGCACCAAGCCTGACAGAGCTTAAGAAAGGTTTGGAAAAGTCCCTCAGGCACTCTGTGCAAGGTCAGGAGTTGGACTTTGATGACCCTTGTGGGTGTCTTCCAGCTCAGGATGTTCTGTGAGTCTCTGACTGCAGTCCACTCCCTGCTTCAGAAGCTTTGTCAGATGCTATGCTTAGAGTCCAGCCCTTTTTTACTGGCTCATCATGTCTGCTGTCACCTCATACCTGTTGGGAGAGGTGTGGATGGAATTCTCTGAGTCTTATTCAATGACTGCTCTCTCAACGCTGTTTTTAATTAATCTCATTTAAAGGGACTCATTGTTTTATGGGCAGGGTTCCTTTGCCCCAGGAATTTTAAGTATTTTGATTATGAATACATTATTGAGCCAAAATTATTGTCTTAAAACATCAATAGTGTTACTTCTCTCTTAGTACTCCCTGGCCCTGAGGGAGTTGCTAGGAAAGGTTCTGTCACGAGGATGTGAATAAGAGGAAGGGAAGAACCTTGGGTCAGTATGGAGAAACTGAAAGTTTCCCATGAAAAGTCTCAGTGGAGATGGGTTTTTACTTCATCCCAGGCTCCCAGTGGTGGAGGGACAATGTGCTGATGGGAGGGCTCTGTCTCCCAGATTAACATCCTCCTCCACATCCTCTTCCCATCAGAGACAGGAGCAGCAGATAAATAAGGCCATACATGCAGAGAGCAGCTGTGCCAATGGTGGTCACCACTCCAACAGTCTGCCTTCAACTCTTCTGGAAGAAAAAAAAAAAAAAATCATTGTCCAGATGGGAGCACTGTGATGGGTTTCTCTGAGCTTTATAAATCACACTGACCAGTTTCACATTTGGAATCATTAGTTCATTTCCATAGTAAAAAAGAATTATGTGAAAGGTACGATATCCCGTGTCTTGAATTATGCATGTGGTTTTTTATAGTGATATAAACTCCTTTCAAAGAAGAGTTTTACTCCCCTTAGTGATAAACCTTTTTTTTCCTAAACGTTTTTTTCCTAAATGTTGTTCCTGAGTCCCTCTTTTAAGAGCATTCATGCACTTATCTGACTGTAGAAAATATGTACCATTACTGAACCTTGCAAAACACTCCATGTGTGATTTGTTTTGATCAAACTTTTAGACCAACTTTGAAGCAAAAGTTTTAATGTGGAACACAGAGCAGCCTTCAGGAGGAAAAAACTGCCAGCACCAGCCTGTATAAATGATGCAGATGTGGTTTCCCTCACACCATTTGTTCCAAAAAATGGTAAAACTGTGGGCTCCCAGAAATCACTGGGGGTTCAGGGTGCATAGCACCTGGCAGGGTGAGCATCTGCAAATACATTTTATTTGATGGCTACTTAACATAAAGCACCTGGGTCCCTGAATTGAATGTCCCTGAGTGAAGAAGAACCAAGGTCTTCCATCACTCCCTGGGTGAGCTTCCTGTTCATGAGCCCAGCAAGTCATGCCACCACCCTACAGCCCAATAATTATATTTGCAAAATAATGTGAGGGGGAGGAGGAGCACCTTCAGCATCCTCATAAAATAGTCTCAGCTTCAGAACAGCTCATGGCTTGGAGCAAAAAGCATTTTCCTGGGAACAGAGTGGCATGGTTTTGAACACCCCTCATCCTTGAGGCTGAACATGTTCCCTGTGGTGCTTGTGGTGATGACTCTGCTGCCAGCCTGTTTGCTGTGAGTTATTCAGAAACAAAACTTGTCTTTCTTAGGTGTGGCCTGAACATGGCAAATTTATCCAGCCTCTGTGGCATTTGGGGCAATAATGCCTTGCCTGAGAATTCAGCCAGGTTTGGGTTTATTTTAAGTACAATGATGCTGGTTTTACCAAGATCTAAGCGCAAGCAAAGCAGAAAAAGGGTGCAAAGCAAGGGACTGGCAGAACTTAGTTGCTTAAGGAAACCATTTGGCAAAGCACATGCTGGGACTGGGGAGGATTCATGCACCTAAATTCTACCTAAATACCTAATTTATGGATCTAGGCCAATATAAGTCTAGCTGTGCTGCATACACTTCTCTGCTAGGGGAAAAAAAATATTTTGCATGGTGGAAGGTATCCAGTGTTCGGGGGATTAAGAGCACTTGCTCTGTGCTTTACTTAGGCTGCGTGGGGAAATATTAGGACATGACCACTCCCACCTCAGGAGCCCAAAATGCACTCCATTTCCCCCTTGCTGTTGCCAGGCAGCTTTCCACAGCCCCTCACAGGAAGGGCCATTATTCACTGTACTCATCATCGAAGGGCTCTTGCTCTTAGGAGAGAAGGGAACTGTTTAAAGAATGACTTGTGTTTCCCCCAGAGTGGTGTTCCTCTGGTAGTCCATAAATCCCAGGTGCTGTCAGTGCTGAGTGGAAATGAAAGGTATTGCTGGACAGGGAGGAATTCTTATCTTGCATCCAGTTACTTAAAGATAACGCCAGATCTTCTCACATTCACTGCTCTTTGTGTCTGGAATATCTTTTGTGGGACAACAGGGATTTAAATTTTTGACCACATGGCACGATGGGGACCAAACCACAAAATAGCTTGTCTGCCCAATTTTATTTTTCCTTAGGTGTTCAGAATGGGAGAGGGGACAAAGCTGCCTGTCAGCTGTGAATTACCAATGTTTTGTGGACACGGGAATGCTGCGAGACTTCCCAGCTCCAGTGCTTATTCAGAAAGTGGTTTTGCAAGGCAAGGTTTCTCTTAGAAATATCACGGCCACGGCACAGCTTTAGAAATTGACATTTGTCATGTGAACTTACACCGAAGGCCTGGATGGCTGTGCATAAATGGACATGCAATCGGATTACTCCCGTGAATTAAACTACACACACTGGCACAGAGAGTCATTTCTGCAGCTGAGGATTCTACCTGGATCGCTGCCACCTCCCGGGAACACTGACACACACCCACGACACATCCCAGACCTCCTCTGGAATAGGGGCACAAAACACGCACAGGGCGGTTTGCAGGACGGTTTGCATGAAAACATGCCATCCCTTTACACTTTGAGGACTAAAATAATTAATTACAAAGAAATCACAAATTTATTTTCCATAAGAAATTCCAAACACGCCCGAAGCGGAGGGTGTGAGAAGAGCGCGTTCACCGGGGGAGGAAATAGGACAAAACTTTCAATTTCCTTTGTCCTTACGGACGCGACCAGGGATCTGCTAGCGGCGGAGCCGAGCATTTGGGATACGGAAGCGCTGCGGGGCGAACGATCGCGGGGCCGGGGCGAACGAGCGGGGCCGGGGGAGCGATCTCGGCGCCGCGCTCGGGCCGGGCGCGGCCGCCCCGCTCTGTCCACGCCTCCCTGGCCGCGGCACGGCCGCTGCACATCGGATCCCGCCCCCGTCCCCGCGGGACGGCCCGGCCGCCTCACGGCGCTCCCTCCATCCCCGCCCGCCGGAACCCGCCCCCGCCGGCCGGGCGCGCCCCCGCGGCCCGCGCGCCCCCGCGGCGGGGCGGGGCGGGGCGGGCGCTGCGCCCTCCCCTCCCCAAGGTGTTGTCGGCGGCGGGGACGCGCTCGCCGCTCGTGCCCGCGCCTCCCCCCCGCCCGCGCTCCCCTCGGCTGTGCCCGGCTCTCCCCGGCTGCGGCGGCTCGGCCATGGCGGAGCTGAGCGCCGAGCGGCTGCGGGCGCTGCCCGGCAGCTGGAGTTACGGGATCAGCCAGGGCGGCCGCGTCTTCTTCATCAAGTGAGCGCGGGGCCGGCCAGGAGGGGAGCGGGGCCGGGCCGGGAGGGGCGTGCGGGGAAGGGAAGGAGAGGGAATGGGAGGAGGGGGAGAGCAGGGGGCGGCGGGGCTGCGCCTGCCTGACTCGGTCCGTGTGTCCGTCCCCGCAGCGAAGAGGCGAAGAGCACGACCTGGCTGCACCCGCTCACCGGCGAGGCCGTGATCACCGGGCACCGCCGCAGCGCAGGTAGGACAGCCCGGAGCCCTGCCCGGAGCCCCGGCTCGGCCGCCCCTGCCCCGCCGGGCTCAGCCCCGCTCCCCGCAGCCCCCCGGGACGGGTCCCGGTCGCGCTTTGCCCGCACTTCGCGCAGTTGTTCCCCGCGGGCTGAGCAGCGCTGCGGTCGCCGTGCAGCCCTGCATGCCCAGCGTGCTGGCCAGCTTCTCCAGGCGCCTTCTCTCTCCCCCTGCCCCCGAGTTGTGCCTGTGTAATGTATCTGTCTCCGCTCTCCCTTCGTTGCCTTGTATCACCCCTGCGAGCCTGAGTAGTTACCATTAGAGACCGCCTCGTTCCTCTCGTGCTCCTCGCTGGCTACCCCGGTTATCCACCTGCACAGCATCCTTCCCCAGTTTAGCACGAAACCACTCATCGTATTTCTATTTCCAGCAGTGCCTAGATTTAACCACGATAGGTGTACTAGAAATGTAGGGGGCTGATTTCGCTAGTCACCTAGAAACCCTTTTTTCTCCCCGCGCTTGCATCCAGGCTGAGAGTCTGTGTGGTTTCCAAGTGACTGGGAGAGGTGGAATAGGTAGGAGGAAAAAGGGCTTGAAACATTAGAAATAACTTGGAAGGGAGGAGGGTGGAATCGAGTCTTTGCTTCTGCTGTTTGTTCCACTCTGGGGAAGTATCAGCAGGAGGTGCTGGAGGAGGAGGATTTACAGCAGACACTCCGGAGACCCGGAGCCAAACTCTTGGCTGCTGGAGCTGCACACAGGCTGCATATGCCGCTGGGAGGTGGTGGAGTGTAGTAATACGTGCAGTTGTTTTCATGTGTACAAGCACTTGGATAATCATGGGGAAATAATCTGCAAGTGAATTGGTCTGTATGAGATTATTTGCTTTTTATGTTTGGTTAATACTTATGCATTCAGGAATCAGAAATAGCCTTTTAGAACTAACTGCGGGCAGCCTTTTTTTTTTTTTTTTCGAGTTGGGAATAGTTTAAAAACCACAGGTTTCTGGCTATTAGAACCCTGCAGTTTGATTTGCAGCGAAGGTTCTGTTGTTTGTAAGAAGTCATTTAATGCTGGGAAATGGAACTACTGATTGCTATCAGGCTCCTCTTGCTCCTGCTCTCAGTGCTCAGATTGAGAAAGTGGCCTTCAAATACAGCAGCATGCATGGGGGCAGATGTGTGTGAAGTGCTTTTCTTGTTCAACACCGGCATTAGCTGAGTATTAATTCTTTTTTTAAGCTATTCCCACTGTCCCTGTTGACTGATGATGATTTCCCAGTAACTTTCCAAGTGTCTCATTTGTTTCTGCTGTTAAGTGCCTTCTAAAGGAAATGCAGTTTGCTTTTGGGTGTCTGGAGTTTTGTGTGTAACAGGGCAGAGTTATCATCAGATAAATTAAACTTGGCTGAGGCATGACCTTGGATACACTGACCACAGTTCATCAGTCAGATACCCAAGTGTTTAAAACCAAAATCTATTCCTGGAGTTTTCCTCATTCCTGTGTATGTTAATGAACCTCTCCATACACAGATATAATCAAACAGTATTATTCTGGGGTTTATCTCTTCCTTTGCGCTGACCGTTGTTCTGGAACCTAGTCAAAATATGTTCAGAATACATCTCCTCTTAAGAAACAATTTTTGAGTGAATGGCACTTCTTTTGCAGATGAATATTATTGTAAAGCTCTCTGTTGAATAATTCTGTGAGACATGTTCTAGACGGTGAGGAAAGCTTTGTCCTCCATTATGGATGGAAGTGCTTTTTATTCTTTGAGCTATTCACCACTGGAAGGGTATTTTTTGCAAAGTTCTCGGAGCAGCCATAAATACTTCTGCTGGAGAGACTTCCTGTTTGCTGTACTTTGCCCCGTGCCGTTATCGAAAGACACCTTGATTTTTGTTCTGCAGAAAGATGGGAGTGAAGAAAAAAAGAAGCCAGAGCAAATAAGTATTGAGTAGGATAAAAACCACCACATAACCCAGCCTGATTTTTTTTTCTTTAGGAAATGCCTTCTTGCTTTTATAATTCAATGGGAGAGCACTACGTATCAATCATTATTTTTATTGATGGGGGCAAACTTTTAAGGTGCCAAACATCTCCAGAGCTTCCATCACATCAGGAAAATGAAATTTTGACCATTAGTGTTATGGGTTTTTTTTATATCTGGACTCCTGACTCTTAAGAGTGGCAATGGAAAGGAAGAGATGCACCCACATCCTCCACTAGATTTACATGGAAAACGATTTTCATGTAAAATGCAACAGAGTTGTAAACACTGCAGGAGCACTTGTTAGTCACAACAGTGGTGGAATTATGCTAATACAATGCTAATGCTCTGTGGTGCAGTTGATATCGTGCCTCTTAAGGAGCTTGTGGCTTGCATGCAGCTCAGTTAGATGGGTTTTTGTTCAGATCTCTGCCTGCCAGGCGAGCTGGTGCTGCTGAGGTTCAAGGCAGGGAGATCTGGGGATGACCCTGAGTCCTGGGCAAAGGAAGGAGCATTAAACGAGGGCACGCTTAAACCGTCCTTGTTACTATTTGAGAACCAGAAACCCCAATCAGGTTTTCAGGTGTGTAGCTTCTCTTGGCTTACAGAATTCACACTTAGGCAGTCTGGTGAGTCAATTCTGAAATCCTTGTTTCTGGGACTGAAGGTTTCAACATGAGGAATCAGACACAGTGTTTTAACTACCTTGGTGTTAGGGAGTAGAGCAGGATGGCTAGCATCATTTCTCATTTCAAAAGGTAATTGGAATGTTTTGCTGCTTGTTTTCCAGACTTACCCACAGGTTGGGAGGAAGCCTATACTTTTGAAGGTGCAAGATATTATGTAAAGTAAGTTGAATGTTTGTCACAATACTATAATTTTCAATTCGTTTGTGTAAATGTTGCTGTAATTCTGAATGCTTTCCATACTGAAACCGTGCTATAAATCCAAAAGGAGCATTTAAATTTTCATAGGACATCTAGTCCTTTATTTACTGAATTCTGCACAGCTGAAACAATTTCTTGACTGTTTGTGCTAATTCAAGATGTTTGAGGATGCAGATTCAAGTGCAGTTTCTGCTGTGAATGTAACCATCTAGCAACAAATGTCCTTGCAAGCCAAGAAAACCTTGCATTTTTCTGTTTGCTTAACATTTGTGTGTGTACCCTCTTGTGCCATTAATGCTTTCACAAAGGCAAGATCTTACTTCATCACTGGGAGAAGAGTCTTGGTTTCAGCCCTGTTCTCTAATTGCATGGTTTAAAGCCACGCTGAAGGTTTAATTTGGCCATTTTCTTTGCAGACCTCCTGCTTCTGCTTCTAGCATTGATTTCCTCTTTTTTTTTTTTTTTTTTTTTTTGTTCTGGTTTTAGTATGTTTTGAGGAGCACGTTCACTATGGTAGCCTTATTTTGTGTATTGTCTTTTTGAATGAGAGACATGAAAATCAAGCTCTTGTATAGAAGTCCAGAGGGTGTATTGGTTGGATCTGTACAAGATTCTTACAGGCTTTTCCTCTCCAGATAGGTAGACCATCCTCACCTGGAAAATTTTTAAGTGGCACCTATGTATATTTGGTTAATTTGCATCTTTTTCTTCTGTTTAACAATTCACAGGCTTTTCTCAGTTTATTCAGGAGTTTTTGCTCACTGCACTGTGTGTTTGGTTTGCTGTCTTTAAATTAAAAATGTCATTAGTGTGGTAACTTTTTGAGTGAAGGTTACAGATAGAGTTTATAGGCTGCAGGTAGGTTTTCTGTGTTGCAGTGTTGAGCACAAGGTTGCTGCTCTGTGTCAGATGCTTTGCAGACAGTGTAAGGAGGATGTTATATGTGTGCTTCATGGTTTATTTTAATTGAGTGTGTTTGATTTGGTCCTAAACAAACTTTAAAAACATATATTGAAGCATAATGTTTTCAAAAAATCTGACCAGAATAGGTGCTGTGCTGTCTAGGAGGGCAGATTGTTTGTTGATAAGCAGCATGTTAGTTTTTCTCTTCCATTCTGCCTTCTTGCAATTGACATTGTGGGAGCACTGAGTAGGAATTGACAAGAAATCTACCAGACTGAGGACAGGGATCCATTGAGAATTTTACCTCTGGAGTCCTGTGCAGATTGTTAAATGAAGACAAGTGAGAATTAAAGAAAGCTGTGTTTGTGTGTGTATACAATGTGAAAAAAAATTCTTTTAGACTTTGAGATGGAACCTTTTCGTGTAGAATATGCTTATGAACAGTGTGTTGGCCAGCTGTAGTAACTGGAAAATAGGAACTTGAGTTCTCCTGGAATAAACAAGTGTGTGAACAGCTGTTGTAGAGCTCTTCTGGAGAGACTGACTGAGTGCTAGGTTGCTTGTGTACCCTTGTCCTTCCAAGATCTTGTGTTCAAGGTGTTACCATAACTGTGAGGATGCACATGGAGCTGATTGTTTTGCTGATAGCCAGCATCAAATAGCTCAGTTTGTGTTTGGAAGTTGAGCTGTCTTTGGAAACACGTTTCACAAACACTTCTGTGGGATTTGACAGATGTAGGAGGATAGCAGGGCTGGTGCTGTCAGGCCTGCTGAAAGGTTCACGTGGCCTGACCAGTTTGGCATCCTTAGTTAAATACTGGTTTGCTGTGTGGAGTCTCGGGCTGAATTTGAATTCCTGCCCAGTGATAGCTTCTCCTTTTAAAGCTGTCTCACATTCAGCCCTGCTGGTGCTAGAGAGGATGTGAGAGCTAACATAGACAACATTATAATCACTGTCTTCTAATCCTAGGCACTGCAACTCGGGGTGATGTGCTGATTACAATAATTCTGGTTGTCTGAATTTTAACTACTGTGGGGATTCTGTGTGAGGGGCAGACAGCACTGGCTGTTGTGACCTCCTGCCATGCAAACACCTCCATGTGTGGATTTTTAACCATAACCTGCTCATTTGGGTGTACTGATTTGCTGAATATTCGTGTTTGTTATGTCAATTGCAGTGTAATAAAACCATGGCAAAACTATAAATATTGAAAGCTTGCTTGTGGTTAGGTCGGAAAGAAACATATTGCTTTATGTTCCATATGAGTTAAGAGGAAATGAATGTTAATGTCATGCTCTTGGTGCTTCAGCCACTGGAACCTGTCTGTTGGATTCCTGTGTCCAGTCAGGGTTAGACAAGAAGGGCAGTCAAGTTTCCTGATCACATAAATAATTTGACCTAACTTCTGAGGCACAGCTTCAAATATGTGGGTTGAATAGAAATGTTTAACAACCTTCCTTTATGGTAAGATCTTATGCTAGACTGTGTTTGAAAATAAAAACCTTTTGAAAATTATTCTTCTGGTTCTTTAATAATAGGTCTTCAGTGTTCCAAGTGGGTGTGTTGCTGAATCTATTACTGTGCTTTTTTTTGGCTTTGATGTAGTAAACACTGTATAATCAAATTGGGATAATGTCGAGGAGATAAGAGGAGATAATCGTCAGCTAAATCTTAACATTCCTTGCACTGGCATTTCAAACAAATGACTCAGTATACAGACTGCACTGAAATGTGATTCTTTTCAAAGGACACTGTATTTTTCTTGGGATGTGTGCACTCGGTTTCAGAATAAGTAAATACCAAACAGTGACTATTTTACACGTTTTTTTCTTCTCCCATGGCATTGAATTTGTTCTAGTTTTGAAGTGGAAAGATACACTTAAACAGGGACAGATAAGGAGTTGTTCCCATTGCATACTGTGGTTTTCTGCTGGTGTAGGGTTGTCATAGTAAGTTGATGCTAGCTAGGACTTTGACCTTTTTGGCATGTTATTTTTTCTGGGTTTTTGAGCAGTAGAATATTTGCTAATGACAGAATCATTTCCCCACATCCTCCTCACTCACCTCTGGTAAACTTGAATCACAAAAGGTGTCCATTGTTATTTGGAGTTAAAAAATGTGCAATGCTGGGATACCTTGTGTGCTCTCAGGAGAGTGGGTACATTGTTTGGGGGTTTTGTCTCTTTCAGGGTGAGAAATCGGGATTTGACTTTACATCAGACCTGTGCACTGACATACCTTCATGGGCACTTGTGGGGAGCTCTAGCGGTAAACTTTACTGAAATAACTAAACTTTTACCCAGAATATAGGGCCCTTGACTGTAGGACTGATAACATACAATTACAACATCAGTTAAGTATTGAATCTTCTGTATTATGAAACAAAACTCCCGAGGCTTGAAAATAGCAGCAAACTTGCTAATTTTCTTTTGTCCTGCTTAGGATCCTTCACTGGACTGGTTACTTGTGCTGAGTGTATTGTGCACTGTGAAAAGTTAAGGGCTTTCTTCCCAAAACACATCTAAGCTGGATGGTAGTATGGGAAGCTTAAGCTATTTATGTTATTTATAAGTGCCTGAGGAAAAGGACCCCACAGGAAAATCCCATTATGATACTTCTCAGTAGAGAAGATACACCTGGTCATGGGGCTCAGACTCCTCACCTGGTAAGAACATTGAGAATTTCCAACTTGATGTTTTTAGGACTTGGTGATGGCTTCATAATCTTTAGGCACCAAAGCACTGGGTTTGAGGACCATAAAATGACATAAATACGTGTGTGCATTTATGCATGTGTTTGAGAACCCTTATAATTTGTGAAAATGACCCAGTGATCTAAAGTCAGGCACTTATGTAACTTTTCTTGCATTTTTGGTGCTCATTGCAGTAGTTCTAAATATATGTTCAATTTTGAAAATATTTTTCATCTTTTCAAACAAGGATTGTATTATTTAAATTACTAATTTATGAAATAAGGTTGTTTTAAAAATCAATCCAAAGATGATACTTGTGGAATTTTGCATCACTTTGCCAAGGTTGGTTTCTACAGAAGTACTTTTAGGTAAGCTGTTTGCATGTTAGAATTTGATTTTTCTTAACTTTGCTATAGGACTGACACTTTTTGGGCAGTACAAAAGCTGACTGCAAAAGTGCTTAAAAGCTCAAAGAATCAAGAGGGTTGAAGTTTAATTTTTGGAGGTTTCTCTTGAAGTTTACTTTTTTCTGTGTTTATCAGAATAGTTTTTGCTTGTTGCTGGCTGAATTGAGGCATTGGCAAAGCCTGGCCAAAGCCAAGGTGGATTCACTGTTGCATCAAATAGAGGTTTTGTGTGTTTTTATAGAGACTTTTTTCTCAGGTCAGGTTTGTTTATTGTAGACATGTAGCTTGAAAATTGGGAAGGCAAGAAAAATTTATTAAGTGATTAAAAGGGATAAGATCTCATTCCGCCCCGAGTTTCTGTTGTTTACTAAAATAAACCTGTGCTCATTGAGAATTCAGCTTTCGTTTGAACCTTTGTCTTTTATGTGCATTCTAAAGATCCCTTCCCATTCAGCTGAGACTTTCTCCAGAAAAATCAAACAGCCAGTGGTGTTTGCAGAAAAGCCCTTTCTTGAAAAGAAAAAATGCAATTTGAGAAAAATACGAACAGATCAAACTGTTTTTCTCCAAGAATAAGAATTGCAGTATCGCTCCCAGAAGTTCAGTTCTTTTCCTTTTACCTCTAACCTTTATTTTACTAAAATGAAGAATAAACTTAATTCTTTTTCTCATATGGTGAGACCTGTAGGTCAAATAATGGTGTATGTGAGAACTGGGACTTTGCTCACTACAAAAGGCACAAGGTAGCTTGTTGCTAAGCTGTTCAGATGAGAACTTTTTCTGGGGAATGCCTGCACATTTATTATCTGTTTGAACATTTGCTTCTTTCTTCCACTGAAATATTCCAAGAACTAAAAATACCACGGAGCTGGAGCTGGGTGTGGAGGTGGAAGGATTCTAGGCACAGGAAAAGAAATGGGTGTGGGTCAGAGCAGAGGTGGGACTGCATCCAAAAAGCAGCTTCTGATGGCTTGGATGGGGAAGGACAGGGCTGTAGGTAGTGCTGGGCTGCAGGAGAAGGCTGAAAGGGTGGGCAGAATTGCAGGAGGAAAGGAGAGACAACCAGGCAGAGGGGAGCAGTCAGGAAAAGGAGTTGGGAGCCGATTTCCTAGGAGCAAACTTAATGGGATTTCTCCCAGAGGGAAGGGTGGCAAAAGTTCACCCTGAACAAACAAGTTGTCTGACTCGTGTGCAGGTCTGGGAGGGCCCATTATCCCTGGCTTGGGAGTCTGTTTCAAAGTTAGGCTGGGAGGTGGAATATCAAATGTGAGTGTTAGGAATTGCTCTGCTTCTAAAGGCTCTTTTTGCCTGTGACGTCTGTGGTTGATATTTTGAGCTGTCTCTTTCCTGAAGTGTGTTTCTAAATTGGGCAATACCTTAAATCTTCAGTTTCACTGACAAAGACTTGAAAGCATGAAGGAGCTTACTGATTTTTTTTTAATCATTACCAAGTTTTTCAACACTTGTAAGAATTAATGAATAATTATTTAAAACCACAAAAATACCTATACATAAGTAGTTGCATGAAATACTGAAGTCCATGAGAAAGATGTTGAAGGCACTCAAACTTTTTTGATATTTGTGACCAAATTAGTAAATTGGCCTCCAGCTTTAGTACCTTATTTTTGAAGTGGAAGGATCTTTTCCTTAGCTTTGGGCTCTTTTGGTGATTAGGTACTAATAGCAGATCAAGTCGATATGCTCTACATTTACTACAGTGAAGTGAATCCTTACATGGTCTTTCATTTTTGGTATTCACCATGTGTGAAGGATGTCAAAAAGCAAAGGAAATGCTATCAATCAAAACTTACATGTAGGTGGTTGCTGCAGTGTTTAATAAATGCAGTGGTACATTTTTTTCCCCAAATCCTCCCCTCTTTGCAAAAAAAAAAAATTCATGTGCCTTCTTAAAAATGGTTTTGGGGCTGTTTCACCTTCCTGTTGTGTCTGGGTGCTGCACAGGTTCTTTTTCTTCTCCCCATCTTGGTACCCATATCCTGCAGCACCTGGAGCTGAGGGACACTTCCAAAAACACCTCACTTCCATTGTTATACATTACACCTCTATTTGTTAGAACTTTCACAGGTCCAGATTCCACCTGGTGCCTTTTATGTTCTGATTTTGCTTTAAAGGAGTTGCACCCACTTTTTTTTTTTTTTTTTTAATCCCTGTGGTCTGACAGTTTTGGTGTGCTGATCAGACCTGATGTCTGTTGTGGTGTTGCACCAAGCCTGTTTTTCCTGCACATGTTTATGTTACCCCAGCTCCTATTCTAATGAATTACACTTGCATTAAAGCTGAGATACACTGGGCTGGCAGTGCAGAGCACTCCTGAGTTCTCTCCTGTGAAAGGGAGAGAAGGCTCCTGTGGAGCTCCAGGCAAAGAAATCCTTGCTGGAAGCAAAGCTCCACAGCCCTGACTGCTGGGATTTCTGCCAGCAGTGGTGCCTGCATGTGTGTTCTTTTCTGGGTTTCAGTAAGTAAATAACTAAATTTAAACTCTTTCCCTTCCCTCTCTCTCCCTCCTCCCTTGCCTTCTTGCTTTGGGATGTGTGAGATAACCATGCCTTGCAGTTCTCTTGCATTTGGTTGAGAGGAATGGGGGAATGGGTTCTCTGGCAGTGATGTTGAAGGGGGGAGAAGCTGCATGAGGAGCCACCATCAAAAGCAGAAATTTGGGGATGGGAACTTGGAAGTAGAGGCACTGCAGTGAAACTCTGCTTCCCAGTGCAGAGCATACAACCAGGAAGGTCTGGTTGTATGGTTGGTTGTGAAGTTGCATCTTTCTGCTCCAGATCTATGAAACTTGAATTGAATGCTTGTTTGAAATTGTGGGTAGGGGAAAAAAGGCTTTTAAGACAGTATTTTGAATGCCTGTGTGGCCTGTGACTGTGTTGAAGCTTTATATAAACAATTAAAAAGACTTCTCCATATTCAGGAGGCTCCACAAACTTAGTTCTTCATGGCTTTCTCCACTGTGATGTAGTAAGAACAATTATTTTTAAGGAAAGGTATATTGCCAAGCAACCTAACCTTTAAAATTGGCTCCCTGCTTCTTCTTCTTCCAGAATCTATTAGAAATCATGTTTAATAGAAACAAGTGCTTTAAAAACAAATTTTGTGCTTTATTAACTGGAAACGTTTCAGTGTGTCAGACCAGGCAAGAGAGGTCCTAGTTAAAAGAGGTGTTTGAAAACAAAAATGCCTGATGAAAGTTCCAATTTCAAATGCCGTCTTTCCATTCCAGTATTTCCTGGAAGCTTTTATCATGTTTACTACTCACTGAATAAGCAGGATACTGTAATTGCACAAATCCTGCAAAAACACAGCTTTGGATTTATTTCTGAGCTGTATTACTAGCAAAATTCTGTCATTCTGGATTTTTTGTTTTATTCCTTATTTTTTATTAAATCCTGCAGATTATGCAGCTGCTGACCAATGCCTGTAACATTTATCATTTCTGAGAATCTATTTTTGAGATGAGTAAAAACACGTGATGTATAATCTTTAAATTTTTACAATGAACTTGGCTTATAAAAAGGACAGAAATCTGTCTTTGAAATAAAATTTTGTGAGCAACAAGAATAAACACATGGTGCTCTGAAATGCTTATGGTGAAGAAGAAAACCTTTTAATCTGATTTACTTGAGTGCCTAAAAGGGGAACTTGGTTTCCTCATGGCTAAGACTGTGGGGGGAGAGTTTTGGTGTGGATTTTAGATTATGTTCACACCGTTTCGTAGGGTTACTTTTGTATTTTTTGATGAACAAGGAAAATCCTCTAGATGAATATAAAACTCTGTGATTGAAATCTTTTGGAAGGTTTGATGCAAAGGCTGAAAAAGAAATTTGCAAACAAAAATGCATGTTTGAGCAATCAATGTCGTAAGAGCAAGTGTTCATTTTAATGATGAATTTTAATCAGAAGAATGATGCAAGCTAAACCTCATTAGATACTCATATCATCTGTTCTGATCTGAAATCTCTCTTGTGGTACAAACTCAGGTCTTCTCTGCTTGATGTGCGTATCAGTTGCTTACCTGGTCTGAAACATTGAAATGTTTTCAGTTGTTAAAGCACACAAATGTTAACGTCTTTTTTGTCCTACAATGCATGGCCAGCAGGAGCAGGGAGGTCGTTCTGTCCGTGTCTCTGGTGAGGGCACACCTGAGTGCTGTGTCCAGCTCTGGCCCCTCAGGTTGGGAAGGACATTGGGACACTCAGATGCTTCCAGAGGGGACAACGAGGCTGGAGAGGGGCTGGGAGCACAAACCCTGTGGGGAGCCCCTGAGGGAGCTGGGGGTGCTCAGCCTGGAGAAAAGGAGACTCAGGGGTGACCTTATTATATGGCTTACCCCTTTCAACTCCTGGAATGTGCCTGTGCTCAGCTGGGGCTGGGCTCTGTCTGCAGCAGCACTGACACAACCAGAGCACACAGCCTCGAGCTGCACCAAGGGAAATACAGGTTGGAAATTAGGAAAAACTTTTTTTACAGAAAGAGTGATAAAGTTCTGGAATGTTCTGCCCAGGGAGGTGCTGGAGTCCCCATTCCTGGGTGTGTTTAACAAAGCCTGGATGTGGCACTGGGTGCCAGGGTTTAGTTGAGGTGTTGGGGCTGGGTTGGACTCAATGATCGTGAAGGTCTCTTCCAACCTGGTCTTTCTGTGAATTTCTATGAATTTCTTGTGAACTGGAAGAGTTTGGGAGCCTGAATATTTACACTCAGCAATGGGACTCTTGGGCTGTGTGTTTGGAGTTTGTGGTCTGATAAAAGCCCTGGGTTGGGGTTTCTTACACCCATCCCTGGGCACTGCAGCAGGATGTCCTGATCCCTGCCAGGCAGCCTTGGCTCCTGCCTGTGCCCCTCCTGTTGCTCAGCTCCAGGTAGAAATGAGCTGGCAATCCTGCAATCTGCAAGGTCTCTTCATCCACCTCACCTTGGAATGCTGTGGAAGGAAGCAGGCTGTGAGCTGTGCCAACACTGCTGCCAAAGGTGTTTTATTTCCCCTGTACTGAGCCTTGGATTTCTTTATCTGCAACTGCTGTCTGTCTGACAATTCAATAACTAAATGAAAGGGTTTTTTCCTGCAAACTGAATTTAGAGTTTCCCAGATTTAAACTTTCTCTGTAGTGATTGCCACAAAGAGGAGGGTTTAAGGAAAGTTTTTTGTTCTTAAGAGCAGATAAACTGACAACAAAACCATTAAATTTGCCTACTTTCCTAGCTGAATATATTACACAGTTCATAGTGAAGAGCATAAAAGGTGACATTTTAGAATTATTTAGATGAGTGATGCCTGGTAGTATGGTAAAGTGATATCTGTTTAAATGCAAATTTAATGAAAGGTTATCCTTTTGGTTTTCCTGTTACCACTAGTGTTTATTTCTTACATATATATGCTCACATACATATACAGAGCACATTGTTCTTTATGCCTCTTCTGCAGACCACCCACTCCCAAGTTTCTTACCTGGAATATTTGCATTTTGCTTCACTTTCAAAATATAATAAAAATTTGCCCCTTTTCCTGAAGTGCTCCTTATTCTTGCATACTAAGCTAGACACTTTGCAGTGTGCTTCAGAGTTGAGCTCACTCTGTGGTTTTCATCCAGCTTCAGGTGAGAGTGCCAAACCTGTCTAACAAGAAATTCGGGATTTCTGGTGCCTCTGATTGCTCGTTTTGCGGTTCAAAACAACAAAAAGTGCTATCAAATTCAGCAATTCAAATGCCAGTGTTTTATCCTGTTCATTAGAATCTTTTGTTTGGGTGCCTGCTGCCTCAAAACACTTTGGAGTTTCTGATATGTAAGTTCCTTGAAAATCTTGCTATTTAGTTGCTGAAAAGGTAGTGAGACATAAGTAGAGTCTGTTGATTAAAGTGCTGGTGTCCTATTAGGCTCTAAGTGGGGTTTGCTGTGTTTCACAGCTCTCGATGATTTAAGCAAAGATTGCATCAGGCTGAGGAGTTGGAATTATCAGGTCTTAAAAGAAGAGGGGGAGGAAGTCTTTTGCTCTGTAATGGAGTTGTTTTTTCTTTCTGACTTTTAGTGATGTTTTTTTAAAGTCATTAGTGCAGACAGAGACTTCTCGAACTTTTAATGAGGATTGAAGGTTCCATCGTTTTTGTCAAGTATTGCAATCATTAGCTTAGACAAGAGTTCTTGCTTTTATTATTTTCCTTGAAAAACTGCCTTGCACAATTGTAAACAGAGTTTTCTTCTGGTAACTTAAGGCTTTTATTTATTTTTTCAAGGAGGTGAAGAAATTCATCTGGCACTGTTTCAGAACCTGTGTGTCTCATACGCTTTCACCAGGCTTGGTATACAGGAGATTGTTGCTGGCAGAGTGAATCTATAAAGAACAAACAAAATGTTTCACTCGTTTGAAGATGGTCTAAGAAAAATTGGAGTAGAATTTGTGGAAAATTTGCTCTTGTATTCCTACCTAATTTCTTTGCAGCAGTGGGGACCTGAATTGTAATGACTGGAGGTGAATAGGTTTTGGATTTGATTTAACAGCTGGGTTCACCGAGTGTCTCTATTAGGATTGTAGAGTAAATGGTCAAAGCAGAGTTTATGGAGGATTTTATGGTTTGGGGTTTTTTCTGTCCAAATTTGACATAGATATGTCAACCACAACAAAAAATCAAATGCAATGCAGACAAAGCTGCAGTTGGCAGCTGTTACTTTGTTTTGATCAGAGGCGAATATTTCAAGTCTTCTGATCAGTTTATTTTCCTTGAGCTGAAATAATTTGGTTTTTTAGTAGTCTAAAAGCCTCTCTGCACCACTGGCTTGGAAAAAAAAAGAATAGGGATTTATTTATATCAGAAAAACAACTGTCTCCAACTCTTTGTCTCCAGTTCTTCTCTTCTGATGTTTGACCTTCTCTTTCTCTTCCTTTTTATTTTATTTCTGTATACATGCCCTTATTGTTCACCCTACTATTTTCACTGTTACTGTGCTTGCTTCTAGCACTGGTAGCTCAAGGAGTGTTAGACGTGATCTTCCCCAGTTGGACTGCATGCCAGATTTTCCTAAGGGGAATGTAAATACTGCGAGGTCAGTGCAGTATCAAATGCCTGCAGCCTGAAATGAACCCAGCAGGATTTTCTGCTATTCAGTCAAAATTAAAACCTGCTCAGGATACACTGCTAAATGTTGAAAAGTCAAGACTTTGAATTATATATTAAGCTTTACAGATTTTTTTTTTTACTTTAATTAAGCTTACTCTTTCACATTAGTGGGAAAAAGTGTGCACTAGGGACTACTCACTAGAATTGTGGTAATTAACAGATATGTTAGAAACCTCTCTGTACACTGATGGATTAGATTACTTGATCTATTTCTATAAATGACAAAGAGGTGAATGTTTTTGCATGCTCCCCTGCAACATATTTAATACAGTGACACTTAAGCGTTCAACCAATGTGCTGTAAATAAAATCTTCAGCCCATCCATTCCTCTTGTTTCCCCTCACCTCCTTCACTCCTCCCTTTCTGCCTGGAAAAGAATGGGCAGGGGTAAACTCACATGGCACAGCAAAGACAAATTGCTCTTGATGACTTTCTGCTGTGCTTCAAACAACCTGCTGGCCATGCTTTGGAGGGAGAATTGCTCCCTGTGATCCCTTCAGCTCAGTGATGCTCTTTAATTTGCCGTGTGATGGTTTGAATTGCTTGCATCTGTGTGCTGCTAGGGACCAGAACTTCTCGTTTTACCAGGAGGGGAAGGAAGTAGAGATTAACAACTGGACTCGAGGGGCTTTTGCTGTGTAGGGCTGCTGTCAGTAAACTGAAATATTTTAGCTCTGTTTGTCTTTCAGATTGTTGTCTGTGAAAGACTGGCTGGTGTTAGTCTGGGGAAGAATCCATCTAATTGATGAAATTAGAAGAAAATAACCTCTGAATATTTATAGACAAGCCAGGAGTTGAGTTGTTCTTTGGTATTTTCTGTTGGCCATGCCATGGCAAGACCAATTCTTTCTGCAGGTCTCTTAAGATGTCATGGTAATGTCACTGTGAAATGACAACAGAAAAATACAGCTTGTGGTCAGGGAATGTTTGCTTTCTTTAAAAATCAAAGCTGTTTTATTTTTCTGAGGAGATAAACAGTGTTGTGGTTGTTAGATAAGTCCCTACTGCTTCACAATGTTTTTATGTTCCTGGTAAATTTTCATGGTTTTGTCTGGGAAACTTCATGATGCTCAGATGAAGGAATACTTTGTTTTTGAATGCTACACTTTGATTTTCTCAGTGGATTAAAGTGGGTATTGGAAATAGCTATTAGAGCTATTGATGAAAAACTACAGTGCTGAACAGAGAATAAAACAGATTTTAAAATGAACAGTCTTAGTGGCTTTCATGTAAGCAAAGTAATGTTAAGTTCAAATGAATCCATTATGAAATACTCATTCTGAAGCAAAGATGAATGTATTATGTAGTGTAAAACTATATTTCAAGAATAGAACTAAAATGCATTCCTTGAACAGCTTTATTAATGCTTAGTTTTGTGCCATTGGGCAGCATTTTTTACTAGAAATAATTTACTTGGGAGATGAACATTTCATACATTTTCTCTCTAAAAATGAAAAGAATAAACGCCTGTGTGCTAGGAGGCCATTCCTTAAAATATTCAAGTAAAAACTCAGGCTGTGAAGGAGTAGGAACAGCTCATTTATCAGTTACATTCTTTTAAAATAAAATGAAAATCAATTTTTTAACTTAATAACAGAATGTACGTGTGGGGTTTTTTTGTTGTTGTTTATGTAATGACGTAGTAGTCATTCCCAAAGTCCATTTGAAAATGATGGGAATTGCATCAGCAGGATGGCAAGAAGTCTGGCATGTGACTAGCTGTGATGTGTGAGGTTTCATTGTTTGTTTTTTTTACAGCACTTTGTAGCAATGCTGTTGAATTTCTGAAGTCGGGGATTAAGGGTGTTTTAAACACCAGTAAGTGCCTCATTTCACCATCTGGATTGGTTCTGGTTTGGGTTCTGCAGCTGCCTGAGTGAAGCACACAATGTCCATTGGGCTCATCATGGCATCACTGGTTTTGCTGCTCTAATTCTGTAACCCCAGCATTTATTTTGGGAAGGATCCAATATTGCTGGCTGAGATGTCTACAAGGGAATGTAGGCTTTGTTTGGGTTTCTTTTTTTTTTCAATCAAGTAGAACACTGGTCTTTTTTAGAAGCTTTTTTTGAAGTGTTAAATGATTCTTCCTCATGAGGTGTGATGATTAAACATAGCATCCCTGTGCATCATTAAGACTTGAGAAAAAGTGCTGATATTTGGCTTTTATTTCAGTAGAAAAGGGTGGTTGCCTCTGCTGTCCTTTGCACAGCTCTGTGCCCTGTAAGACGCTGTTTCATCCCGTTGCTGAGTGAAAACAAACCACTCTGAGAGCAGCAGGGGTTTCCTCAGCGTGCCCCTGAGCCACTTGGGGTGACTTCGGAGTGTCACCTCTGCAGTGCTGCCTCTCTGCAAACCACTGGCAGCTCTGACATCTGCATTTCAGCATTTCTCTGCACCCCTTTTCTGTGCATTAAGCTTTTCCCAGTCACTGAAGATGGATTCTGAGTTTTGGGAGTAAGTTGTCACCTGCAGGAAGGTGGCTGCAGCACCTCTGCTCCAGGCGCACTTACAGGTGGCATCTGTTAGATTTTGTCACCTCAAATAATTGAATCCAAATTTGTTACCAGCCCTAAAATTATGTGGAGCTTATTGGCAAATAATACTCTTTCTTCATACACAGTTTTTTAATAACTATAAATCTAACTTTTTTTTTGGATGGGAAAGATTAAACTGAGCACAGATAATTGTTTCAAATCCTGATCACACCATAGACAGTAAAGTCTTATGTCTGAGCAACCACTGGAATATAATCATGTAAAAATTAAAGTTACAGGAAATTATGTTGCTGTGGAAAAAATAATTTGCTTTATTCCCACAGGCACTAATTATCAGGGCTCTAAACTGAAACTTGTACTTTTCTGTAAAGAATCCTTGTAAGGAAAACATAATCAAGAGCCACTAAAATCTCTGGTCTTATTTTTAGAGATAAATTGTGCTATTTCACTGGTTGCTTTCCAAGTTATGTATTGAAATGATAAAGCAAAAAAAAAAAAATTGCCTGACTAAATTCCACATAATGGTACATTCTTAGCACTCAGCACTCAAATAAAAGAAGTGGGAATGGAGAAGAATGTAATTTCATAATACATTTCCATAATTTACTAACTTGGGTTGACTGTGTTTTTAATCTTTTTTTAATAATTTGTGTACAAAACCACTGCTCATGTTTGTTAACTTTTCAAAGCATCTCAGCTTTTCATGCTCTTTAGACCATGCTTTGCCCAAAATACCATGGAAATGTTAATTCTAGAGCTCTGTGGTGACATTGCTTTGAGCTATTTCTGATTGCTGTTTTGGTGATTGTTTTGACCACCAAAATTATATAAGACCATTGCTAGTTTGTAAGATATACTTGGATATTTAATAAATATATATATATATATATATATATATATATTTACTTGCTCAAGGCATAGTAAGGAACAGTATATAAATATTGTGCGTGGAAGGGTCTTTGAAGCTGGGATTTTGTTTTCAGTAATTTGCTGTACCCCCTTCCAGTGTTCCTGCTTTATGATTCACCTGGTGCTGTGGTAATGGCCAGGATAATAATTTGGGGAAAACTGACTCATGAAAAGCTGGGGAGGTGCAAGTCCCAAAAGAGGATAATGGTACAGAGTAAGGGCTGATGTGCATCAGCAGCTGTAGGGGTGTAAAGATTTTGTGAGTTACAGCAGTTAAAAGGGAGCTCTGTGAGAACAGGCAGCATCCCTCTGAATGGACACATTTCTTCAAAATAAAACTTTTAATGGAGCAAAGAAAATATTTACAAGAAAGGTTATTTCTCCAAATGCTCAGGAGCAGGACTGATGTGCAGTCCTGGCAGCTGAGGGGAGAGTGATGAACACCCTACATGAAATTAGGACAGGAATTTACATACAGGAGCTGCTTCCTTTGGGCTGAGGAGAACTGCAGTTTTTTCAAGATGTGACCTGTCTTGGCAGCAGATGAACTGAATAGTGTGAATTCATCAAGAGTTTTTGCGTCTTTGTACCCTGTTCCGAGGCAGCTGAAGTGGTTCATGTTAAATATTTTACTTGGCTCAGCTCTCCCTTTTAAAGCATTTTTTATCTAACCAAAATTAACCATCTGTTTGTCGGACGTTATTTTGCCACAAAAACAGATTAAAGGTTTTCTTTGTGGTGCAAGATGAATAGGTGGAAGAATATGAAGGTAGAGGCCAATTAAAATATTTTCTTGGTTACCCTGTGTAGGTAGTCAGCATTAAAAAAAAAAAGAGATGTATAATGGCATTCTATAGAGAATTTATTTTGGTAAATGGTTTTTCCTCTATATACTTGCTCATTTTGAGTACTTAATTGTTTTCTTTTAATTTTTTTTCATTTGCCTGGGGAGAGGGACTTTTCAAAATTAAGCTAATAACCAAAAAAGGCACATCTGTGTAGTGTTAATACTGGTTCAAGGTTTTTCCTCTTTTTAGCTGACATGTAGTTTTCATTCTTTAGGTACCAACTTGAACATTGAAATCCCTTTCCTTGCAGGTTTTACCACTGGTTTCTTTAAATAATATATTAAACAAAATATAACAATATGTTTCTTATTTAAGATAACCAGGAAGAAAACTGCCCTCTCACTTCAAGTGTGTCAAGGTGAATACTGAATTCAGCAGTAACACACAGTACAGAGGAGTACAAGCTCCATGTTCTTTCAGACGTTCAAAGATTTTCAAATATATCCCAACTCTTGTGAATTGTGGTACAGATTTTTGTGAAGAGGGCACTAAAATGAAAATTTAACTTGTAGTTAAATAACAGCTTGCTTTTTTTTGTTCCCTGATGTGATCTGAACCTCTACAAAGGCAATCTGCAGATAATATATGCTGTTTTATCACTTCAGCTTATGGAGCCACCAGGTCCTAAATTTTAGTGATGACTTTCCAAGGTTGGATAAGTTGGTTGTTTGGGGTTTTTTGTTGTTGCTTTTTTGGGGTTTTTTTTACCTCTTTAGGTCTCCTTTTGAGCCAGTATCTTAATTGAATCCTTTATTTCCACTTTGCTAAAATAAACCTGGAGCAAATGTTGCTTCTTGAATGGATATGCATTTAAAAAAAAGTTACATGCAACTTTTTCAATTTGTTGTCTTACTGGTATTTCTAATGCTTAGAGAGTCCTAAGCTGTTTAGGAGAATGGGATTATTTTAATAATTTCATATGGAAAATACAGAGGAGATAATTCTTTTTGATTTTTAGGTGTGCTCTTCTTTGTCACAACACCACTGCTTTTCACTGACCTTTTCATGCCAGGATTTCTGGCTCTTTTTAACAAGATTTCCCTTTCCTATTTGAAAGGCAGCACTACTTGCTCAAATTCAACTGATATCTTCATGATGCTAAGCTTATGAATTGGCAGAATTGCATGCCCTCAGGATAGGAGAAAAATGTAATCTATTGATATTTGGATTATATTTTATCACTTCCATTTAGGAGAAGAAGCAGAAACTGTGGCCTTCATCCACAGTGCAGAGAAAACAGACTTCTTGAAATCAAGTTGCAGCTGGAAAAGTGGAATTTTTAAAGACCTGACATCTGAAATAATATTGTTCCAGTTCAGCATGTCTAGAAATAGGAGCAGAGTTGTAGGCTATAGTAGTACCGGTTTAACAGGAAAGTGATATAATGGAACTGGAGACACAGAGGAGCTTGACAGGGGTGCTCAGAGATGGAAGAGCATCATTTGGGGAATGCCTGGAGTACCTCACTGAGGGCTGAGAGTGCAAGTCTCCAAAGTTAGAAATGGTAGAAAGGCAAGTGAGGAACAGATTTGCTGTATATTCCAATAGGAGAGGTACCAGGAGGAATCACAAATCAAGGAGAGCTGGCTCTTGTCTCAGGTGTTCCAAAGGTCTGAAAGAAATCTCTATTGTTCAGGAAAGTGGCTGAAAACAGGGGGAAAGTGTTTCCACATGCAGCCATGGAACCCTCTGGTCACTCCTTTTATTTGGTAGCCCACTTGTGAATCTTGTAATGGCCAAAGCAAGGCTGTTACTGTCATATTTTCTGGAAAAATCTCTTTGCCCAGGATTTTCTCCTGGGAAGCTGAGAAGCCTCAGAGAAAAATGAAAACAATAATTATCTGATTTACTTCTCCTGTGTTTTGCTGCCTTAGAATGTGGTTGGAAATTGTTTATCCCACATGTGAATTGTTTTAACTTAATGACCAATCACGGTCAAGCTGTCTAGGGCTCTATAAAAGAGAGTCACGAGTTTTTCATCATTTTACCCTATATCTTGCTCTATGCTTTAGTGTATTTTTAGTTTAGCATTCTATAATAGAATAGAATATCATAATATAATAAATTAACCTTCTAAGAACATGGAGTCAAATTCATAATTTCCTCCTTCGTCCTAGAAACCCAGCAAATGCCACACAGGGCATCGCTGTGCACCCCACCTGTGCCAGGTGTTTGCTGCTGATCCCGGCCCTGCTGTGTGGCTCCAAACTGCTCCAGCAGCTCTGGAGAGCGGCATTCATCACCAGGGAATACATTTTAATTGGCCAGGAGTCAACGGGAGGAATGTTGCTTTAATTATGGTGCTGCAGGTACTCAGAGAAGCTCTTGCAGAATATCTCTGACTGTATCTTATCACTGAAGCTTTGATGGGTGCTGTGTGTGCACAAAGCATGGCTGCATGGGAAGACTTAATAGTTTGCTTATAGTGATGTTTTGGCTTTAGCTTGTTTTGAAAATAAACTATGTAAACATGAAAATCTTACTGATCTTCCTACTGAAGCTTTACTAGGCGCAGAGATTTAATGAGAGAAACATAAAAGTTGTGAAATCATTAGATACTGTCTGCTGGCTGAATATTGATTCAGACTGGTGTAATTGACTTTTTGCACAAAGGAGTTTGGGTGACTGAGTTGGAACCTGGCAGAGAGATTTGAAAGCTGAATTGTTTTTCAGATTATAAATTGATTTGAAGTATTAAACTTGTACCTGCTTTCAGAAATCCCATGAGATCATTTTAGAGATAGTAGGAGATTAATTTAGATGATATAAGCTTGGGGAGGGTAGAGTGAGATGCTTACAACAGTCTAAATGATGAAATATTTACTTACTTGAAAAGATGATCTTCTCTTTCTTCCTTTCTTCCCAAAAGATCTGTTCTATCAAAGCACATGGGCTTTGAAGAATGATTTTTCTTCACCTCAGTACTTGGATTATTAGGAAGTAACTACCTTTTCTACTTTATTCTCTCATGAAATAAATTCTTTGAAAAATATAACAAGTGGGATAGTGTAGTAGAGGTTTAATCATAATTTAGACAACATTTTTCTCTAAAGCTATGAGGATTTGGGGCTTTTTTCCTTTTAACTAGTGAAACTATGGATTTATTTGAGTAATGAATCCGGAAACTTTTTTACATGTGGATCTAAATGTTGATCAACTCTGATAGTGAATTTCTGTTTTTCTAAGACAATAGTCTCAGAATATAGAGTTGCATATTCATAAAATCTGAGAGCCAAATACTTACCTGAGTATTGCTAATAGTAAATCACTGTAGGTTGCATACACACAACTCCAAACGGAAATTGGAGGACAAGAACACTCTGGAAGGTTCTCTGAAAGGTTTGCTGTTTTGGGCTCAGTATTATCTCATGTTATTAAACAAAACAGCCTGTGGTGATGCTCCTTTTCAGATGTTTGAAAGAGTGGAAATACAGATTACTGCTCTGACACAAATGATGGTGTTTGCTGATAAACTGCATTTATGGGGATAGACTTCTAAACTCTCTCAAATGATGGGAATCAATTCCTAAATTTGCTGGATGTGCCACTGGACTATCTTTAAAATATGAAGAAAATGCTATAAAGAGAATTTAGCTGATGAAAGCAGCTTAGTGTAGCAGCTGCTGGATTCCTGCTGTAGGATTTATGTGCTTTTAATGATTTCTCATTTGGGCTGGGAGGAGCAAGATCAGGAATAAGTTATCTAATAGCACTGGAAACCTGGGTTCTCATATGGTCTAGTAAACAAGGGAGAGCTGAGTAACAAGAATATTGGAAACTAACACTTTTTAAATCAAGTTTGTTCATTTAAGTTGTTCATCACCAGAAATTAGGTTGTGAAGCTTCTACCAACACTGCCTGAATTAAATCCTACCAGGTATTCTGCAAAGCTTTTAAAGGTATTTGGTGTCCTTTTTTTGCATGATTATCCATTTGTGAAGAGAAAATAAGGAAATAAAACTAAAGAATAGTTGACTGTTTCCAAATAATCCTGATAAAGATCTTGCCATGCTTTCCCAATTTTCAGGCTCTTTAATTTGGACTGGTTTGTGACTACTCCTTTATCCAAAAAGAAGTCAGTTTAAATCCTGAGAAACAATAGAAGAATTGTTTGGCAGAGAAGTCAGCAACCAGTATCTTGGCACTGCCTTCTGCTTTTTAAGCCAGGTTGCTGACAGCAAAAGCACGAACAGAACTTTGGAAAAAAAAAATTAAAAATCTCCAGTCTTCCAGAAGCAAGTCTAAATGGAAAATGGAGTCCACTCTGAGGGACTACAACAGCTTTCTATGCAGTTACTTTACAATTCTTCTGCATACTATAATGACGCTTGAAATCTATTTTTTACCTAAATATAGTTTTTGTTTTCTGTGCAAGCTTTTTAGCTCACATAATTACTTGCACCTAATCTAATGTAGTGGCATGTCCACATCAAAAATTATTGGGGTGCAGCTTTCTAATTTTCATTCTCTTCAAAAAACTCTTGGGACCTAATTCTTGCAGAACTCTTTGTAATAGCTGAAGAAATTCGAATACAGGAAACAAGATGAGGAATTTGACATAACTTAGAAGTTATGTCAAAGGCTGCATTTGTCAAAGCAGCATTTGCTCTCTGCCACTGTTTGATGTGTAATTTTTCAGCGGCCTGGAAGCAATGGTGGATTGAGGCTGCTTTAAGTGCTGACAGTATAAAGAATGTAAGTAGAATAGGGGAAAGATGACAATAGATCTTCTTCAGGCTCTGCTGTACAATTTTGTATTGTAGAACGGCTTGGCAAAGATCATCCATGGCAGGGACGCCTTTCACTATCCCAGGTTGCTCAGGGACCATCCTGCCTTGCCTTGGACACTTCCACAGATGGGACAGCCACAGGGCAGCCTGTGCCAGGGCCTCACCAACCTCATAATGAAGAATTTCTTCCCAGTATCCAATATAAACCTATCTCTGTTAGTTTGAAGCCATTCCCTCTTGTCCAGTCCCTGCAGACCCTTAAAAATAATCCCTCTCCATCTTTCCTGCAGCTCCCTTCGTGCACTGGAAGGCCACAATTAGGTGACGCCTAAGCCTGCTCTCCTCCAGGCTGAACAATCCCAGCTGCAGACAGAGAATTACACTGAGTGGATGTGGGTTTGCCAAGCTCAAACATCACATTAATACAATAAGGGAAAAGACCATTCATTTAGCTGACTTGATTGTAAGCACTGTTTTTTCTCCATGGATTATTTGATGTGTCTGCTGGGTTTAAAGGTAGAAAACGTTTTCTGTATTTGATCTACTTGTTATCATAGCACAGCAGTAAATGTATGGACCTCTGTGCCTAGAAATAGAGATAATATTTCTGAATATTATTATTATATTTCTGAATACCCAGAGTTTTGTCAGTTTTGGCAAGATGACTTCAGGAAGTTGGTTGTGCTTTGAAAACTACTGTCAGAAGCTCAAAGTCCATGGCTCACTCCAAGGAGAAAAGTGTTCAGGGGTTTTTATTTGCTTGTGTTTTCGTGGTACCTTTGGAGCACTTTGCCAGGATTGGTTCATCTTGGCTTAGAACTATTAAAGCTATCAGTGCCACAGATTCCTTTTCCTGTGGTTATGAAGTCTTTCCTCTCTTTCCATAATTTTTGCAGCCACAGGGCGAGTCTCATCAAACTGAAATTGTGTCCATTGTAGGACTAATTTACAGTGAGATATGAGCTGATGTGAACCTGTGCCACTTTCCAGAAGAGCTGCTGCAAATATCAGCTCCTCAGACAGTTCCAGCTATTCAGGGAAAAGACTTTTATGCTGCCATGGGCTCCATCTGCCTTAAGAGGGTTTGTTAATGCTGAAATGTTTCTCACTAAATATCACATTGCCTGATACTGCTATATGGGGGGAAAAAATCTGACATGTAGATTTGCTTATAGTTTTTATACAGTGTTTTCATGTGCATACTTAAGTAATGCCAGCTCAGTATTTTCCTGCAGTTCTCTTGTGTTTCTATTTATATCTAAAGCTTTCTTTGATTAACTAAAACAGTAAGTAGGTGCTATTTCTAGCATTAGAGGCATATTGAAATAAAGATGTGAAGATATTCTTTGAAGTCTGCTTTTATGGCTGCCTCCAAAATCAGCAGAAACTTTAGAACCCAGCAAAACTGAATATTGTTTATTGAGTTGAATGACTTGCCTGTCTGTTCACAGAAGTTTGAAAAATAATGTTGTGGGTATAGCTGAAATGGAAGATGAGTCAGGATTAAAAAGTAACTGTGCTCCCAGGAATTCATCAGAAGTGTAGAATTAACTGCTCTGGTTTAGCAGAGTGTGTACAGACCTTAAATAACTAGAACTATCTGAAATGAGTGTAAAACCTGTGGGTTAGACTTGTAGGTACAAGTCTAAATTTTTAGGAACTTTTTAAAGTGACTTTGGGACTGGGGGAAGGCTGCTGCGTGTTTTCTTTTGACTGTCACGTGTTTGTGTGCATATGAAACAAACTTCTGATATTTAGTCTAGTTTTTTCTGCCAGTTTCAGTATCAAAATTTCAGGTTCTCTCTTGGACTTCTAGATCATATCTAGAGACCAAACTATTGAAGTTAAGGTAAGAAAAGGAGTGTCAAGCTGACTGAGCAGGTAAAGGTTTGTTTTTCAATCAAGGAGGGAAGCACCAAATAGAAAGTAATGGCAGAAGGAATGTTTACCTTGGCTACAAGTTCCTGGGGGAATTTGAATCTTTAGGTTTTCTTTGACTTGTTACTATAATTGATTAAAACTAAACAAAAAACCCCAAACAACGAAAGAAGTTGATTCAGAAGTGATTTAGCAAGTCATTAATCACATTAATAAAATAAGGGAAAAGACCATTCATTTAACTGACTTGTTTGTGAGCACTGTTTTTTCTCCATGGATTATTTGACGTGTCTGCTGGCTTTAAAGGCAGAAAACATTTTCTGTATTTGATCCACCTGTTATCACACCACAGCAGTAAATGTATGGACCTCTGTGCCTAGAAATAGAGGAATATTTCTGACTGAATACCCAGAGTTTTGTCAGTTTTGGCAAGATGACTTCGTGAAATGCTTGTGCTTTGAAAAATACTGTCAGAAACAGTTTTCAGTGCAGAAACTCTGTTATTGGGAATTGACAGCTGCTGCTGCTGTTGCTGCTAACTCTTCCAGGGCTATTTGACACAGCAAATACCATTTTGTCAGCAATGACAGGGGCTTTTGCCAGCTCTTGATGATAAAGAAATGTAATTATCCTTGAGAGGAGCATAATCTGTGACCTGCTTCATCTCAGCTCTTGACCAGGAAGGCCGAGGGGGCTCTGTCTTTGAAGATTGTTGAAACTTGACTGCACAAGGTTCTAATTAACCTGAGCTGGGTTTGAGGCTGTTCCTGCTTGGAGCACGGGGTCAGAGTAAATCAGCTCCAGAGGAGTCTCCCAGCCTAAGTCATGGGGTGGTGTTTTGTCACTGAAGCAGTGGCTCTTTGTAAGATAATATTAAATTAATTTTTTTCCCTATGGACATCAGCTTGTGGCTGAGATGTAGAAGGATGAGCACTAAGCAGAAATGTAACTGCAAACACAATCTCTGTTCTCAGAAGTCAGTGATATCAGGGTGAGTGGAGGTTGGGTTTTTTGGATGTTTTTGTGGTTGCCAATGCAGTTGTAGGTTACAGAGAGTTCAAAATGTCTCTGAAATTGCTGTTTGCTCAGTAATGGTGAAAACTGGGCACCTCTGTGGATCCCAGTACCAATGAGAGGTGATGTTCAGTTTAGTCCCCCTAAACTAAAAAGAAAAAAAATCAAGACCCACCTTGAATTTAAACTTTAAAATCTTGGCTGTGTGTACCTGGGAGGGAACTGAAGCTCAGACTGAGCAAAGTTAGTTCGGAGCTGACTCTGGATTGGGATGAATTCTGGGAGCAAGCCCCATGCCCAGGCTCCTCACAAAAGCTGCAGTTTGACTTTATTTGCAGTGCTGGAGTTTGCTGGGATGTTAAGAGAATGCTTAAAGACTCCCTTGTATTATATACCTGAGTGGGTATCATAAAAGATCAATATTTGAAATGCAGAATAAAAGTTAATGGAAGTGGGTTAAGGCACCAGCTTGTCCTGAATGTGGTGAACTGTGAAGGAGAAATTTACTATGCTTTTACTTTGTTTAGTGTTTTTACTTGGGTTTGTTATATTTATAGACTTTATATAAATATTTATGTTTAATTTTACTATTTGTATTATTTATATTTACTATTATTTATGTTTTTAGATTTAATTTTTTTTATAGCATGGAGTATTTCTACTTCCTATTTTTATGTTTTGTTTGGAAGTGCTAAGTGCTACAGTTACTATTAAGGAAAATCTTCTCTATACTGCATTGAGTTTGGAATGTAGCACTTTACAATTTATTTTAAAAATGTTGAGATAAGTCTTAGTAATCAAATTAATCTCTTCTTTTAGGATGCACATCTGTCTAGGACAAGGCATTTTTCTTGGGTTTGTGCTTTACTGACATCTCAGGAATAAACAAAACAGCAGAGGGAGCTTGGTAGTGCCTTTAAATTGTATAAAACAACAGCAGCCAACCAAAACAATCCAACACTTGTGTACCTTCTTGGGAGAGCACTGTGGTGCACAAATACAAATATGCAGTGAGGCTGCAGAGCAGGGTTGTAAGTTGTCTCATTTCTGGTTTGGTCCAGTAAAATATTACTATGTCAGAGAGAGGAAAATCTCTTTTGCTTTTTAAACACTAAATCCCATGGATGATGATGAGATAGTGTTTCTGTTTGGTTCATGTTGTTGTTTTTTTCCTTGTGGATAGACAACAAAAGAACTGAAATGTTAAAGTTTGTTCTTTTATACTTTTTTTTTTTACTTGTGATGTGTTTTTGTCCTTTTATATGTGCTTGTCCATGAGGCATTTAATGCTAAATCATTTTAAATTAAATTGGAGGATAATTGAATGTGACAGCTTTTCTGGGTGTTATCACACAAACTAAGTTTGATTTGATAAAGCATAAATCAAATAAGTTGTTTGATTTTTGTTGTTATTGTTGTTCTTGTTTGGTTGTTGTTTTTTGTTCTGTTTTGAATTCAGTGGCAGTTGAATGTTTACTTAGAATTTTTATAGGCACAGTGGTTGCCTAGATGTTTCTGGTTTGCTATGGGTGTAAAATAAATTGAAGTAAGCAATGCTAATAAGAGTGGGGCTCCAAGCACTTTAACACAGTGCAAATGTAATCTACCATTATATATTTCTGTTTTAATTGGCTGTTTGTTGATGCAGTACCTTCAAACAAACTGTATGCTATGAAACCTAAGGTGTGTATAGGTTTTCAGGTACTAAACATTTCTCTCCATAACATAACTGTAATTTATATATATATACAGGTGTATATATATATAAAATACATAGGTGCTTCCATTTTTCTTTCTTCTCTTTTGAAAAGACCTAGAAGTCTAGAAACCAGTACAGTAATCCTAGTTTAATTTATGCTTCAGATCTAATTAAAAATTTAACAGTTCCCTCTGTTAAGTGGCAATCCAAAATGGGAAGAGAGGAGCATGGACTTTAGTAGAAAATGTGTGCTGATGGATTAATCTTTTTTTTTGTTTGTACTAGAGCATATTTTATGGAAGCTTGATAACAAATGCACTTAATTTGGGAGTTTAATTTTTTTTCATTTTTACTGTCTTTTGTATGTCTTTTGTACTGTATGTCTTTTGTATGTTTCTTGTGCTGTCTTTACTGTCTTTTCGTGCCAGTAAATGAGTTTCCTGATCTTACTCCGTAGGTACAAGAAATAATTGTGGGGAGAAGCTTTGGGCTGGTGGCTGTGGTCACACACAGACTCATAGCTCAGTTGAGGTCACATTTTTGGATTGACTGGGTTTGTGCCCTCTCTGGAAGCATCAATTAGTGGAACTTTCCTGTGGCAAGTGCAGATCACCTCAGAGAAAAACAGCTTTTCCTCTTTATGTGGGGGAAAAGCAACAAGTGTAGGTACAGCTACCCTGGGATACCTTCATTGTCTCATTGTCCATTTTCCTTGTGCATCTTCCCTCCTGCCACTATATTTAAAACCTCAGTTTCTCTTGTTGCTGTTGTCACCTGTGCCAGCTTGTGAGATTTTCACTGGAGGAATGTTGATTTAGGTGGTGCTGTCCTCAGCCTTGATTTTCAGGCCAGGGGAAGCCAAGCAAGCAGGCACAGGGCTCCAGTGTGACCATGAAGAGATGAATTTGTTACATGTTTATAATGGCATTTATCTGCTGGAAGTAATTTCAAACATGCCTGCTGTGGGTTAGAGCTCAAATATGATTAATCCCTACAAGGTTTTGTGTAAACAGATAGAAGCATTTATTCTGTGTGGGAAAAAATATTATGGCGAAGTTGAGAAATTAATTTCTGGGTGATACGCTACAGAATCCACTACTTAATCAAGAAATCTTTCCTGAGTGAATTTTCTGGAGCATAAAAAGCCTTTCAGATTGTTAGTTTTTCATCTCTGGCATATTTCTGTGCTAGCTCCAGACCAAAGCAGCATTGCTGCATAGTTCTCTGTTGTGTGCAAGTATTTCCAGTTTGATGGCTGTCAGAGATTTCCACTGTGCTTTCACATCTTTAACGCGTCCTAAATTTCTTGCCATTCCCTGGTAGAGCAGAGAGAAGGCTGCCTAACGAGATGCTTTCCAAAATGAGGAGTTTTCCAGCCTCCAGAAAATAGAGCAAGCATGAACTTTGGGCACCTCCTTGAGTGAATCTGTGGTGGTGAGCTCATCACTGCAGTTAATTTTAGTTCATGTGTCTGGAAAAAATTTGGAAGCAGAGACGAAGAAGTGGTACAATGAGGAATAGACTGGAGGAAATTCTGACTTGTAGAGTGCATGGCCAACCCCAGCTGCCTACCCCATCATGGCAGTAGCTGCTGTGAATAGTGTAGGGGAAAATAAGTTTAAAAAGACATGGAAAATTCAATTTGACTGCCATGGTTTCATCTGGACACGGCAAAGTATTTGTAAGAGTAACAGTGACACTGTGAGCAGCTCATTTATGGAGCAGGCTATTGAGAACACCCTACATGCTGAGTCTGCAGCTTCTTCACTTGGTCAAACCTGTTCCTTTCAGCAGCAGGGGGAATGTGAGTCATGGCTGCAGCTGTGTCACCTTCCAGGAGAAGCTTTGATCTTTGATCTAGCTCATGCTCATTTCTCTGTCAGTGGTTTTGGAAGTACAGTCAGTGTACATTTCTCGTGGGGCTTAGGGGTGGCTGTTCCTCGTGGTGGGTTATTTTTGAGCATTCAAGTAGAGCTCTTCTATTAGAAATGGTATTTATGAATAAAACTGCAGGAGTTTAGCACAGGACAAGGAACCACTGACACTGTAGTTAAAGGCTGTAAATGATGCAGGGCTATTGAGGCTTAATGAGCTCAGAACCTTTCTTCTAGACACAGAGACTGTAAAATGAGATTGTTCCACCTGTTCCTGGTGGGAATGCTGTCCCTGTATTAAAGGAGTGATCCAGGTCTGACTGCACTGATCTGCATTTGCCTAAGTAGAGCCTAACTCCTAACTTAGCAGCTTGACTGCTTAAGGGGGGTACTAATTGCCAGGAGAGGAGTTCAGAACTCTGAGCAAGAGTAATTTGGGAATTTAGGACAGGGATTGTTTTTTGACTCATAGAAGCAGAAGACAAACAAAATTCAGGCTTCTTGTTGAAGTGACCCACATGTTAAACTGGAGCCCTCACCTGTTCTCTCATAAGGCAGACAGGTTGAAATGAAGTGAAATAAACACTTGCATTTTAGACTAATAATATGCTTCAAAGCATAAAGCAAGACTTTTCATCTATGGGAGAAGCAGTCCTGTTATTGTGTCTGTTGTGGCAATGTGTGAAAGTGCCTAATTTTTTTGAGCTTCAGAGAGCTATCTTGTAATATTTTCCTCTTCATTTTTTATGGCATCTGGATGTTTAATCAGATGTTTAAAATATTTTTCTTAGACACCTCTCAAAACTGAGCAATTCTGTGTCCAAAACTTCAGTATCTTTCTCATCTGACGTCATGAAACAGCGAGTGCCTGTAAAACTTCTTCCATAGGTGCTCAGCATCCCTTTTGGTAAGCATTTGCTCAGACATGAACACCTCATCTTTGGGAGCAAGAAAAGCACCACGTGGAGCAATGGAGGATATTGATCAGCAAAGTTCATTTATTGCTTTAAGACCCACAGTGTTGTAGCTATCAGAAATGACCCAATGAAGCTGTGCTGAACGTGGAGCTGAAATTTGTATTAAGTTTATTAAGTGTATTGCACAATTTGTACATGTGATTGGAGCTCTCCTGGGTGGTGGTGGAGGTGATGAACTTAGAGTTTACAGCAATTTACAACCAGTTTAGGACCTTGTCTTTCAAGTGTAGTCAAACAGGTAACAGCAATAAAATGCTGGCTTAGCTGTTTGTGTTCTTTGGTTTAAACACAGTGTCTCCTAAGCTTTTCACTGTTTTGTTCCACTTCTTGCTTAAAACATGAGTAATGCTGGGGTGGAGGAGCTTTGGCAATTAATTATCTTGCGTTGATTATAAATGAACAAGGTCTAGCACAGGAAGAAAAGGTAAACATCCTTTCTGTACACCACTGCTTAATTGGAGTGTGTTCCTCCATGCTAAACTATGAACTTTATGGTTGGTATGGTCAACAGGAAAAACTTGTTTTAGGCCCCAGGGTGAGTACCTGAGGACTGCTGCAAAGCTCTTGAGGCTTCTCTTCTTTTTCTATAATTTTTTTCTCCCTTTTAAAATCATTTAGGATTACAGAAACTTTAATGCTGGTGTTGACTTTTTTGCTTTGCCTTTTTGCTTTTGTGTTATGCCAGCGTGAAAGAAGGAGCAAGTGAGAACTGTAGGACTACATAAACACTGTTTTGTATAACTGGGATTTAAAATTTTCAGACCAAAATATTTAAATAAATTTGGCTTAGGGAGATTAAAGTTTAATCTTTCAGGAAGAAGATTCAACACTAAAACAGAATAAAAATCCCTCAAGGCAGGAAGTACTTCCATGAATGTGTGTGTTGATTTTTAACATGGAAAATGGTGAATCTCATTGGTACGCACCAAAAAATAAGTTGAATTTATTGCATGACAACTCATAAATTAAAATAAATGAAAACAGGAAAACTAAGAAAAGGAAAGAGCAAGAGCAGAAGGCATGACTCAGTACAGCACTAATAAAAGTTGTTCGGTGTAAAGCATTTTGAGATTTTGGATTTGTTGCCTGGGCAAAGGGGCAGAGTCAAGCATCTTCAAGACTTTTGGTGCTTAGAATTCACCAGTAGCCGTGATAGGAACATCAGAACTTCTGAAATAATGAAGTTGAGTAGCTGTCAAAAGGGGTAGGTACTTCAGAACTATTTTAAAGTCATTTTTCTGGCTGAGGAGGTGCTTAAAGTGGCAGATGCATCCTGAAACATTTCTGAAGGGAGTCTCCAGTCTGAATACAGCAGAAAACGGACTGCACTATGAATGTTACATAAATAAGTGTGAAGAACCAGTGCAGGGGAATATTGACTGGAAACTTGCAAGATATGGAAGCTGAGCTGATCCCTTAATGAGTCTATTTACAGACAGACTTCAACATTTTACAGTGGTTTAAGAGCTTTCCTTGCTTAGATGTTGAGGCTCCTTCTCCACTTGTAGCAAAGGTATTTTTATGTCGTTCTCTTAGGAAAGACAATGCACAAGAGATGCTCCTCTTCTTTATTGCACATCATAAAGAGAATGTACAGCTTACAGTTCACAAATTAGCACGTATTTTTATGTGCCTTACTTCTTGTATTGCCAGAGTGCATCCCTGAGCTGTCAGTTATCAATTTCTAGATATTTTGGGGGGAGGGGATGCACAGAACTGTGTTTGGAAGTCTTTTCATAACCTCAAGTAACCTGATAGAACTAATATTTCCATTTTTTCCCAAAAGTAGACAGGCATGAATTGTGTATAGAATATATGAGAGGATTTTGCTCATTTGTATTTTATCTTTAGTAGATATCAACTGGCATCTTAATCAATTAGATACAGATCCTTATCAGCCCTTAATTCAAGTAGCTCTTACATGTGAAAATACTGAAGTGTCTCGCTTTTTTCTTCTGAGAAATGTTAGGAACATAATTTTGCTTCTGCAAGAATTTCAAGTGCTAAAAATATAAAATCGTGGTAATTTTAAGGCTGGTAACTGCAATATGCATGCATGTTATGGATATGATTAACAGCCACCTTCTTATCTTCCCATCTACTTTAAAGAGAATCTCTTGGAAGCCTTCTGTCAGTCAAAAAGTAATTTATAAATGAAGCCAGAACACTGAGGTCTGCATTTGAATTTTACTGCACCTTGGGGGCAAGAGGAAGAACCCTTTTAATTTAAATCCACATCAAAGGGTTCTTTCGCAAACTGTCCAGAGTCAGGATGGTCACAGCTTGACATTCACACTTGTGACAATGAATAATTCGCTATCGTGGTTTCTTAGGCAATTACAGAAAAGGAGAAGATTTAGCAGTGCTCTGGATTTTTAGCAGCTTTTAAACCCAGGAAAAAATCTTCTAAACTACTGTTTTTTCCTTTTTTTCCTGTTTTCTTTTTTGGCTTGGTGGTTTTTTTTGTTTTTTTTTTTTTTTTGTTTTTTTTTTTGTTTGTTTGTTTGTTTTTTTTTTTTTTTTTTCCTTTTTTTTTTTTTTTTTTTGTTTTTTTTTTTTTTTTTTTGTTTTTTTTTTTTGTTTTGCCTTTTTTTTTTTTTTGCCTTGCAGTCATGGTTACACCTTAAGAATCCCATGTAATAAAGCCTAGTTTTCAGATTACTGGAATCATTGTCAGCTGATTTGCAGCTGCCCACTGGGCTATAAGGGTGCATCCTCTAAGGGTCTGTTCATGACCTGTAAGCAGCCTATTAACTGGAAAATATTGCAGATTTTTTTGAGTGGTCATATGCAACTGAAATGTCTCAAATAAAACTAAGCATCTTACCACTTGCATGCCTTAACATATTCTGGGTGGGATGTTGTTTGTTGGGTTATTTTTTTTTAGGGGGGGTGTTTGTTGTTGTTTTTTGTTGTTTTTTTGGGGTTTTTTAAAGAAATAATGTGACATTTCCCCATTTTTATATAGCCTGGCTGCTGGCATGTTTAAATTCTGCTTCCTGCAGAGGTGAGAATAAGTTGCTCCGTGTGGTTGGTTTACCTCTGAGTTTTGTTTTGAGACTCTCAAGACTGCCGTGTGAGTCTGGCCAGCTCCCTCTGTTGGAAACTGGGGAGATTTCTGTTCTGAGCATCTCTGAGCACCCTTTTTTCCACAGATCATTCCTCCAGGAAATGTGGAACTGCAGCTGTACTCGGTCAGCCAAGAGAGGCCAGTGAAGCAGAAATAGCAGCTTAAATTTTCCTTTTCCTGTGCTCTGTTTCAGGGGATAACTTATGGGAGTATTTTGTAGCTCCTCAGGTGTATTTGAAAACAAAACCAAACCTACCTGAAATGTGTGGTGCCCTTGGCACCAAAGGTTTTGCTTTCAAAGATCTGTTCCTGTTTGTTCTACTTGTTTCTGTAATCAATTACTGTAAATGTCCTTGTTATCATCTTTTAATTGCTCTCAGGGTTTTAAAAGAGGCTGTTGCTTATTTATCAGCAGGAAATGGACAATGGTCAAAATAATATAATCAGTTTCTGATGTATTTCCCTGCTTGTTCAAAAGTTTCCATAGATTGTGACTGCTCAGGCTTTTAAACATTTTGTGATGTGCCTTCTTTCAGTTAGCGAATCTTTAATTGACACTTCTTTCCTTTTACAAAAATCTGATAGTCCTTGGTCTTGTAGAGTGCCTTCCATTATGTAATTCATTGCTGCTGCTTTCTGCTCCGAAATCTCCTATTTCTGAAATGCCAATAAAAGCAGCAGAGTAAAAATTCTTAATTTTTTTAGATACTTACCTTGCAGACCATTAAAAATTTTCATGAAGGCCTATTTTTCATTTCTTTCCTGTTTTAGTAGATCCTAGGGGCCTTTCCAGCAAAGATGGTCACACAGGATGCATTGCAGTTACACAATTATTATATTAAACACTTAATATCCATAATCTATAAATTTTACACAACCTCTTGCTGGGTGTATTTGCTTTCTTTGAATATTTCATATAGAAATGGAAAAATAATCCACTATCTGTCTTTTATTTGAGTGCATAAAGACTGCCAGCTGTAAATTCAATAACAGAAGTGACAATTGTGGCACAGTCAGCTGCAAAAATACAGAACAAAAATATGAAATATTTTTTTCTCTCATTTCATTATGAAGGAAATTGTTGTATTAAGTTGAAATATGCTGAATATATATTAAGTTGAAATATGCTGAAATATATAAACAGACTTAAATATATAATATTGTATATATAAAAAATATATGATGTTCATAGTATATATATTCCATAATATCTATGGACTTCTACTGTCCTTCACAGTAGAAAATATTTGTTTAAGCCTTTCAATTTTGTAAATGAGAAAATGGTTCTGTGTTGGAGTTTTAAATATTGAGAATTTTAAACTTTTAATGCAAATTTTAACTCTTTAACGAGCATTATATTTAGCTTAAAACTATGGAATAGATTTCTAAAATTAAGTTAATTCTGCTAAAATTATGAGTGTGTAGTTAGTTAGAAGTGTATAATAGTACAAAGTAAAAGAACTTAGAGTTTAAAGTTTTATAGTAATAAATATGAAACAAGATAGAAGTTTTAAGGGAGAAACAAGTTCTTTTTCTTTAGTTTTTCTTTTTTTAAATAAGTTTAAGTAATGTTTTGTAATTAAATGAAAAAGTCCACAGTGCAGTCTTTGAAAAATTAATTATTAAATTGAAAGTGAAAATAATTTAAGTAGAATTTCTTAATTAAATAGTTTAGCTTTAAAAAAACCTTGTAACAAAAAATAATTAGTGTTGGTTTCAACTTTCTTGATGCAGGAACTGGACTGAAATAAACCCAGAAGGGGAAGTTTTACATTATAGCCCAAATACTGCATTTCCACCAAAACTTTGCTTGTACTGTGTGCTTAGCAATTACTCTGTGTTTAAGTTTTCCCTGTAAACATTTGGATTCAGTGACTCTTCTGATAGGAGCAGTATTTTGATCTCATCAGAAGTCCAAAACATAGGAAAGCTTAAAAATAACAATTCTGTTAAAAAAAAAAAAAAATCTCTTTTGCTGAAGATGTAGTTAAGGCACATAATCCTAAGAACTGAATCTAAGCTGCATTGTTGTCTGGGGATATTTTGTTGTTTTGGGGTTTTTTTCTGCATAGGAGTTAGAACAGCTCTGAAATTGCTTAAATGTGAAGAGTTTGTTAAGAAAGGTACCAACTCATTGAGATCTCTTCTTGCCTAAAGCACATGGAAAATTGATCACTATGGATTCTGTAACTTTTAGAAATTTACTATTGTCCTGCAAAATTGCTCCCTCTAAAAAAAAAAAGGTTTGTACTTTGGTTTGTACTTCTGATCTTCATCTTCAGATGTATTGCATGTGCAGATTTGAACATTTTAGACTTGGAAAGTAGTTGGAAATGGAAATGTAGAGACATTCTGCAACCACATGGTGAATACTTCTATTTGTTTTAAAGCTTGGATATTCCTGCCAGGTGTTCATCTCTAGTTTATATCCTCAGTTATCCTGCTATGGCTTCCCATTCACATTCTAAGCATTTCTCACATTTCCTTACCTCATGTGAGTGCATTCACTTCCCTGTGACCCCCATGTCTCCACATGAAAAGACTTGCAAGAATGTTATTAGTTGTAAAGCAATAAGCAGTTTTTGAGAGTCACCCCATCCCTCATTGTTTTAGTATTTATTCTTGCCAGTAAAACACTTTTTATTAACATTTTTCTTGTTTTGTTTGTTGACTACTGGAGAATCAGACTTGAAAATGTCATTGTTTGGAGGGTTGGGCTGTCAGTGTGTTTGGGTGTTGAACAACTCTGGTTTGTTATAAATGGAAATTCAAAAAGAAGTGATAAACTTAAAATGCATAGCAACTTGTAGTTGCCATGGTGCTTCAACTTGAAGTCATTTTCTTGGATATTAAAATGCTTTTGGGGTATTGCCTTTGCTTTTAAGTAGTCACTGTTTGAGAAGTAAATGGCTCTAGGGAGAAGCAGTGAGAAATTACTTTGGAATATTTAACGTGACAACCAATGAAGAAGTGCCAAGAAAATTCCTCAGTATTCTAGAATGTTTGGGGCCTGGCTGTTTTGGCCTCTTGGAGGCTTCTGTGACACAACTTCACAACACTAAGTTGTGAAGTTAGGGGGGTCATGAGTCAAGGAACAAATTCAAGGAAGAAATGTGAAGTTGGGTTTGCCAGATATTGGGTCAGGGACGGGGTCGGTCCCGCTTGTCCTGTCCCTTGGTGGGTGCTTGTCCTTCTCCTCCCTTCCATCCTCTCTGTTTGCATACCTTTAATTCTTTCTTCTGCCATGATCTAAAAGATGATTTCTGTGCATGTGCCACTTCGGAAAGACTTTAAACACCTCCCAGAGCTGTGATGCCTCGGTGAATTTCGGTGCCAGAGCTGTTGAAGTGTTAGCCTTGGGTCCCCCATGTGGACCTGAGCTGCACTACGGCTCCCTCCCTGGATTTACTTTTTCCTGCCTCTCTTTGTTTCAAATGAGCACCTTCCATGTGTTCTTCTTGCGTGAGACCTTTGATTTTTTTAACAAGATAAAAATAATGAAGAATTCTGTGGGTTACTAATAATTTTATCTTGTTCTTGCAAACAATGAAGGCTTGCTAAAGCCTCCAAAATGGTGCATGACTTTGATACATAAGTAGTAATAATCCAAACTGGCAGTGTTGAAACTGCCTGTAAATGAATTTGTATTGAATTTCATTTAAAGAGTTCCAGTACTGAGCATTTCTCTCTGACTCTTGAGCTTCATTGCATATAAGAAATCAGTAAAATGTGTCTCAGGAAAAAACTGCAGGAAGTTGTTGGTTTTCATCTTTTTTTTTTTCCCATAAAAATACTTTCTATTTTAAAGGCATAACGTTTAATTTTTAAAAAATAGATGAAATCTGCTCCTTTGCTGTAGTCACACAAAGATTGCAGCTGGTGGAATCTTCCTGTACAGTGAACAGGCCAATTAATACAAGTTGCATAATACAAACTTCAGATTGCAGCGCTGGCTTCTTTAAAGAGCTTGCATCATGTTTATTCAAATGATCAATGCTGTGTGAACCAAACATGTCAGTTAACTCAACATGACCATGTTCAGAGTTAATTTGTGTTTTGACTGCTGCTGTAAAGCTCAGAAATTCAAGGTATCTGCAGAAAAGAACCACTGCAGCTTGTAGGTTAAAAGTCTTTAGTTTGGGTTCACTCTGATTCTTAGGGAACCATCAGCAGAGAAGTAAAATAACTTGTTTTTCTAGGAGTAAAAAAAGGTTGCCTTGGGTGTTTTTTGGATTATTTTGGGTTTTGGTTGGGGTATTTTTGGCTTGTAAGCAACAAACATCTTTCTTTTCTAATTAGTCACTGAAAACATAACAAACTAAATATAAACAGTACGAACTAAATATAGCATATAGGTTTTGTGAATGCCATTATTTCAGGCTGAGGCATAAAAGGCCAGTGATCTTCTTAACACTAAAAAATGACCTTTTCAAAGCAGCATTCTGCAACTGTTCAAAGCTACCAAATGGGCAAGAGCTGAAATTCAGCTGCAGCTCTATCCCTGCTCCAGGACAGCAGGGCAGTGCGTGGTTATTTACTCTTGTTAGAAGGCTCTGTGCATTCCAGCAAGGTTTTGCACAATTTCCTCTCAAAAAGAGCCAATAAAAGTTTGCATATTTTGCCTCTCCATGTTGGGGAGCAGTCAGAAAAGCAGTAGTGGAAACTGGCTTGTGAAGAATGCCTTTGTGACCCTGTCACATCCCTGCAGCGGGCTGTGATGAGAACCAGAATGTTTGCGTTCTGCTGCTCAGCCCAGTGCTCCACCAGCTCAGGAGCTCTGTCCTGGCTTTCAGAGTCAGGAATAAATCACATCACTTCAGACAGCAGGTCTTTTTTTGAAATGTGCCTTCAGATTAGTCTTTCTGTCTGTCAGCAGTCAGCACAAGTTAAGTTGCTTTTTGCTCAATTAAGGTGACGTAAGCCAGCAGCGCGGTGGACGTAGCTGAGCAATGGGATGAGTTTGAGGTGATTTGCCTGCCAGCAAATCCTGCTGGAACCTCCACATCAACAACACTCAAGTTGTTATTGTAAGTGGGACAGTGTTTGGAGTCAGAATTCCTAAGGGATTTCATCTTGTAGCTTCGGGCACCTCAGAAATTACTTCAGAAGGGATGCCTGTGTTGACGCTTACACTGTGGTGTAGTGATTCCTGGGCTGACTTTTGAAAGGCTTTGCTTACACACCAAAAGTGGTTAAACCTGAGAGAAAGATAGAACTTGACATGTTTTTGAAGCTTTATTCCCACTGTTTCTGCTCTGCTTTCACCTCAAAATTCCCTCTGCAGTTCCTCACTGGTAATGTCTATGTTTTTATAGTTTCATGTGTGTTACCTCTATTGTGCCAGATTTTAAGAAAGGAAGTACAAGGCTTTTCTGTGCTGCTGCTGTTATGGTGAAGCTCACAGCTATATGAACATGTAACAGCTCCTTCATTACAATCTGAAATTGTGTATTCTGTCCTGCTCAATTCTAAATGCTTCCGTAGCTTTTAACAAGACTGCTTTGTGTCACGCACAGTAGAACTGTAAATTAAATAATCTTATTCATGTAGCTTCTCTAGTCAGAATACCAGACTCCTCCAAAAGGTGCTGTTACTCAAAGAGCTACTTACAATGAGCATTTTTAAGTTTGTCTCTTTCCTTCTCACCAGCAGATATCAGTGATGAGAAACATGACCTAAAATAGGGAGACTCTGATTGCTACCAGACAGACACCACCTCAAAGCAGTAGATTTTACCTGCAGAAATGTCAGCTAGGACATTAAATCCCATGAGCTGGAAAGTGTGGATCTCACTGATCTAACAGCTGAGTGTGTAACACCCTCATGTTTGGATATTCTTTACCAAAACAATCTGCAGTGTTTAGTGCAGTGTGTGGTTGTGTTGTTGCTTTAAAAAGAGACAGAACTTTTCAGGGCAGGAGGTGAGGGATCTCTTCACATCAGCATCAAAATCACCGTGAGCTCCGGGTTTTCATCCACACTTTGGATCCCTGTGGCCCTCCTGTGTAACTTTGTGTAGACAAAAACCTGTTATCACATTTCCTACGTTTGTTCACGCTGGCTTTTAAAATAAAAATGATGCCTTGAGGAAGCTGCTGCCAAGTGCCTTTAGGCTGTCACCTTGGATTCATTCCATGTGAAGTAAGACCTCGTAACTGACTTAGGCTGATTTTTGTTTGTTGTTTGTGTGATTTTGAGGTCCCACCTTAGTGTCAGGAAAGGGCTGGGGGATGGCGTTTATGAGAGGAGTTCCATTTCTCAAGTCAGTAGTAATCGTGATCTCTTATGAAGTGTGTGAGGAGTAATAGTCTTGATCTGTGTGAAATGAGAGGCAGTTCTGGATGTAGTCCAAGATGCTTTAAAGTGAAGTATTTAATTCTAACCTTTGTTTCCTTTGCAAGGAACATGTAGTGGTTGTTTGGATTCTTAATTTTTAGTATTAGGGTGGTATCAAGAGGACTGAACCTGCTCTAAAAAGAAGTGAAATAAGAAGAGGCAAATTAATGCAGGAGTTTGTCTGACACAAAAAAAGGGATGCCCTAATTTGGAGAAGTTAAAGTTAAGTTGTGGAGATGTGCAGTGAAAAGTGAGAATTCAGAATATAAGAAGAAAAAGTGGGGAAAACCAGAATGGAAATGGGAATACATGTTATTTTGTTAAGGTGACTCTTACAAGATATATATACCAAGTATTTAATATCTGATGGAGTATTGGTAGGCGAAACCTGGACAAGGAAGTCTCTAAATCTGGGAAAGGCCTTTGAAGAATGAAATAATTGGTTAGTTTGGCTAGGGTAGCCCCAAAGTGTTCTAATGCAGTCTGAACTAATTGGTAGTTTGTGAGCTTGATCTTTGTTCCAGTTGGGAGGAAGGACTGGCATTGAGTGAATTGTCTTTGGTATTGCTTTGAACTGCTTCTGTGACTTGCTGGAGCTCTTCCAAGTTTCCTCCAGCGCATTTATTTATAAATACTGGATCATTTTTTCATACTCGATCTCCTCCTCTGAGACCCTGTGCATTCTTGCTATGAGATTTGGTGCCTCAACTTGGAATTAGTGGCAAGGCCAGGTTTGCAACTTGTGTAGTCTGGCACAAAACCCATTCTTCTCCTTTTGGATTAATTTTATTCTTCTCTTGCTCTCCCTGCCTGTCATGTCAGGCAGGAGAAGGGCACAAAAGCTTTCAGATGCAATGGATTGCTTAAACTCCAGCAGGGCCATACTGTTGTCCTTTTGGAAGACTTCTCAGTCTGCTTCCTTGCTGAAGCTGCTCCTCTGCCGTTCTTAGGAGCATCCTGGAAATTGGCTTTTCTGGCCAACCTTGTTTACTGTAGAAGCTTATACCCAGTCAACTGATATTCCAGTCCCATTAAAACCAGTCCTATCTGAAGTGCTTTTGGCAGCAAAGGCTCTCTGAGTGCTCCAGGGGCTGCTACTGAAGCTTTCCGTGTCTAATTCTGCCCTGTGTTCTGGGATTAGGAAGCCATATGCAAGTGTGCATAGGTAAACTGTAAAATATTGCAGTAAAGAGGAAATAGCTCATCATTTAAGGAAATTGCAATATTATATTGTTAATAATTTATTCATTCATGTGTAAATTGATCCTATATTATTATTCTCTCCAGGGGCAAACTGTTCTCTTCCTTTCTGTTCCAAAATATTTCTTTTTTTTTTTTTCCATACTGATGCACTGGTAAAATGGACAAGTTGGATCAGTACCCCTGTTACTCCTTTCCAAAAACACAAATTAATATTGGAAAAGCTTGATTTGTTTAGTGCTCATTACAGTTACTTAGTCTGGGATTGACAGTAGTTATACGGGGGAAATTATTTGGTATTAAAATCTGTAATCAATGTAAGTTCCTATTTAAAAAAAATACAGAGGATGAGTAAAGAAATAGATATAATTAGATATTCAATCCAGTTAATGTTTTTGATACCACAGTTATGAAGCAATACTTCTATATAGAAGTTGGAAGCCCGTTTGGGTGTGTGTAGGGGGATACAGTGTGGGTAAATGAAGGTGGTATAGAATGTAATGTTACCCCCTAAAGAGTTGCAGCTGAGCCAGTTACTAAGGATTAGGAGCAGGCCTGATGTTAACAGGCCACACCTGTAGCCAATAAGAACAAGTGGTATAAAAGAGTGGGTTGGTGGGTGCTGGAGTCAGTTGGCTGCTGTGAGGACAAGGAAGAGTCAGTGCTTAGAGGAGCGGCCTGCAAGAAACATCAGGGAGGTATGAAACTCTGGCAATATGGAACCCTTGCAATGTAATGACATTAGAACTCTCGCACTATAATGACAACAGGTGTGGGCCATTGCCACTCCATCCTGTGCACAAGCATCATAGCATAGTGGCTTGTTTGCAGTTCTGCTCCTGCTGCTTGTTTCTTCTTTGTCAGAAAACAGCAAGAAAGGAACCTCAGAAAACACTCTTATTTGCCTCATGGGGGAAGAATTGGAGCTGTGACATTAGTGGTGCAGATGAAGAGACTCTTTTGAATGTTCATATGCAGTGATGGTTGCTTCGGAAGGAAACTCAGGCAGATTTTTGGGATTTATAGGGTAGAGTAAGCATTTCTGTACAAAAGGGAAGTTTATTCCCAAGTTGTAAATACTGTGGTGACATGTTTGCTTTGTTTAAAACAAAGTGTTGGTATTATTCTAAGATCAACAGGAGATTTCTTTGTAAAACTGTTCAGTAAGATTTCCTTGTTACAAGATCGCTTTCAAGGCCATATGTAATTAACTTACAAAGGCCTCTTGATTTCCCTGTCAGCAATGCAGTAGTTTTACTATAAGAATTTGCTAATTCTTCTGTCCTTGCTGGAGGACAATCTTATTCTTATATTCTCTCTCGCCAGGATTTGGTTGTCCTGGATAACAACTGGTACTTGGATCTTGCTCTACAATTGATCTGTTTTGTTGTGAGTGTGCTGCATAGGTGCATCCTCAGCCATAGAGATGAACTAAAAATATCCCAAATCCTTCAATACTGAAGATATGAAGTGTGCCTGTTGAGGATAAGCAGTGCTGGTGATTTCATCCATGCTGGGAGTCTTGGACTGGGAAATCCAGGTGTCCCCAGCTGTGTTTGTTAGAGTGGAAACCTGGTTAGGGTGGATGAGACCCCTGTTAAAGGCAGTAGTGGATTGCAGAATATGCACATTTCCACTTTCTTCAACAGTCACATCAAATATTCTGTAGAAAATACTGAAAGGGTTGTAAGTTAATGGGTGCACTGTCTGGAAGCATTAATCTGGTGAAATCACTTCCAGCCAGTGCCAACTTTGAAATAACCAAAACCAGGGGAGCACAGCCTGTAAAGACAGATTATGTAGTTTACAGAGGAAGAGGCTGGAAGGGAATGGACCTCCAGAAATACACTAACAGCTACAGCAAAGTGAGAGTAATTGGTTTTGTGTGTCTGGTAGTTGGGACAAGTACTAATGCTCTGAAGCTGGAGCTGGGAAAAAAAAAAAAAAAAAACAGTGTAAAGGGAAGACTGTTCCTGATAGTTTCAAAAGCCTTGGTGGGACAGATTACAATTGCAGTCTGTGTTTGTAGTCATGGTGTTAACACACATTCAAGTGGTTGTTTTGTTTAAAAAACATGTGATGAAAGCATTCAAATGTCTAGCTATAGCCTAGATTTATTGGCTAAGAATGTGCTGTGCATGAGCATTTTTGTTTTTATTCTGAAATGATGATGTCACTTTGGGCACGTGTTAAACTTTCACACTGAATTTTGAATTGGTGTTTGTTCAGTCTTGGGATTGTTTTATTTTGTTTGTTTGTTTTTTTTTTTTCTTTTTTTATGCTGCAATCTGCATTCTGAAAGATTTTACAAATGCATATTATTTCAGGATGGATTTACTAGCTTTCCAGTCGCAATTCATCAGGTACATTCTGTTGCATATTGTCTGTATTTTTGGTCTGCGTTTCCCCTCTATTAATGTGAATCTCTATGAAGTAAGAGGTTTCATTTTATGCCTATATGGCTGATAAGGTACTGGTCCTTGACTAAGTTTTCCTGTATCACGTGTAGTGCACAAATCAGAACACCACTTGGTTTCTGGGCCAGGAAAGGGATTTTCCAAGTTAAAACTGAGACAGCTGCTGGGCTGTATGTATTTGCAGTGGTATCAGAGCAGCTGTGTTTTGTGGTGTCTATTCAGTGGTTATTAAAGGCTGGAGCCAGTATAATGTAATTTACTGTCACCTTTAGGAATCTGCCTCCTTTGTGTGCTAGATGAAGTGTTTTCTTTGGGGAGCCAAATTTTAGTTTCCTTTGTTCATCAGGTTACCAGGATTTTACAAGTAAATGCTCCTGCAGGGGAATTAATTTTGTCTTTTGGGAGTTAATGCTGTGTTTCTTAAAAATAATGTGTGTAGCAACGGCTGAACAGGCTGCCTGGAAAACAAATAATGAGAATTTTAGTGCTTTAGCACTCAAGAGTTGCTTTCTGTGACTGCTGGCAAAATTCTTGATGGAAGGTGAAGTCAGTTCACCTGAGTTGTAATGTTAACCTTGCTGTGATGTAATGTAGGGATAAAAGGGTTAGGCTTGAAATTTGGTATGATGCCTGAAGTGCCATTAGTAATTAAATCTGTGATGGAGTGTGAAAATATTCTTGTTGGGAGTAATAGATTTTTTTTTTTATTTGTTAATAAACCAGTTAACTGGGAGTGCAGGTTCTATGCTCTGACATTAATATTGATTAAACATATTATTTTTTAATAGGTCGAGAGGAGAAAATCCCCACAAGCATCATTTTGTTCTCATAAAGGATTATATACTAGTTTCAAAACAATTCTAGTGCATTCCCTAAGTGCATATTCAGGGTAGGATTTTATTGTAATCTTAAGTGTTTTATTTTATTATTACACTGATACCAATGTTCCTATGGAAAAAAAAAACCAAAAAACCATTAAGGCTGCCTTTGGGAGGTTTTGTCCAAGTGGTTGAATTTTATAGCTCAATTTTAGTTGTCTAGTAAATGGAGGGTTGCTTTTGTTTTAATCAGTGGTCATCTGGAGGATAACCTCAAAATGGTTGTACTGGGCAGACAGACCAAAGAGACCTGTGTGTGATGAATGTTGAGACCTTTAGGAAAGAATATACAAAAATAGGGTACCTGTTGGGTGTGTGGGTGTAGCTAAATGCTGCACCAAAGCGCGTTGTGGTATTTTAGTACTTTTATTCTGCATATGCATGTGGTTTTTTTTTTTTTCTCTCCATAATACTTTGTGATGGGAGAGGAAGAATTTGTTCCTTTTTTTTGTTTTGATGAACAAAACTTGCTTTTCAGTGAAGCCACTATTCCCATTACCACTCCTGCCCCTTGAGAAATGATGAATGCTTCCTGTGCAGGAGGAATTTCAGTATCACTTCCCAGGATTGCTCACCTTGGCTCTGTGCTTGGTCTGCACCATTTTCCTGTGTGCCCCCTCCCCGTTCTCCGAGCTTGAGTCCAGTTAAGCCCAGGCTCTCTCCATGCCCCTGGAATTCCATCGGGACAGGGCTGGCTGCTGCTCCACCTTTTTTTTTTTTATTTTCCCCTGCCTCTGGGCTGATGCTTTTTGAAACCTGAAAAGGGTCTCCAGCCCTTTTCTGAGAGGCAGCACCTCATCCAAGCCTGATCCTTGGCTGCACTTCTGTTTCCTGTAAGAATCCTTTTCAATTAATGCACCCCCTTTCAATTGCTATCTTGTATCTCCGGCACAGACTATTGTGGGTTTTCTCAGCAGCCCTCTTCAATCAAATTTCCCTGTCCTGAATAATTTTCTATCAAGTGGAAGTCATTCCTATGCACTTCACTTGCTTTTTCAGAGAGCTTATGAATATCTTGAGTATAATGAGTCTCATATTCTGCACATTCCTACCCCTACATACACAGGGCTCAGGTTTTGTTTCATTACTATGAGGCTTCTTTAAGAGATCTGAATGATGTACTTCAAAAAAAAAAATTAAAAAACACATTTTTACAGATAACCAAGTCTGATTAATTTGATTCCATTACAATACATGTGCAAGGAGAGGCTTTCCCCTAGAGGTGACACCAGTTTTTTCACAGTATGCATTAAAATTTTTATTAATTATGTTCTTCTCTGAATACCTGATAATAATGTTCTTCTTAATACCTGATAACCACCCAATACAGAGGCAGAATTTGGAAAAGAGTGAAGAGCAGACAGGATCACCGCATTCTTCTGATAAAAATGTCAGCTTTTGTGCAAAGTGCAGCTATTATGTCATACTACTATTTTTTTCCTTATTTTCTTAGAGTATTTAAATAGTAATTTACCCAGGTGGTTTTGCTGCAGTTCACTTACCAGGTCTCCAAAATAAAACTTCTGTAGTGACATTGCGTTGCAACACTTTAGAACTCTCTTGCCTATAAAGAAACTCTTCAATGCTTCTAAGGGGATCTTGGTTTTTCCAGTGAGAAAAATGTGGCTGGCTCTTTTACTGTGGTTTTGCCTGTCTTGAGTGCTCTTTATGCCTCTTCAGATCAAACCTCTTGTTAAGATTCTAAGAGAATTTTGTCTGTTTGGAGCAAGCCTGTGTTCGATTTTTGTGCCATATGCCAGAGGCAATTTTTCTTGGCCTGATGAATTGTGGCTTTACATTTTTGCTTTCCGTACTTGGACCCGGTTCCACTTTCTGAAAGGTCTTTTTCCTTGTGGGTTTTATTTAGTGGCTTTTATGTTTTAAAGATTATGACTGGATAAGAGCTGTGTTTATCCAGCAGCTCCCCTGCTTTCCTTCTGCCAGCTGAAATAGAAAACTCCTGAATTTCTGGTAGATGGCAGCATTTACTGCCTGTTCTCCTGCCCATCCCAGCAGGAGCTGGATTCACTTGATTTGTGGGCAAGGGAGGGAGATTTTTGTCAGCTTTCTCCCAGACTTGGAGCAAGCAGAACCTTTTGGGACATGGTTTATGCTGGGCACCTTGGCTCCAGAGTGGATTTTCTTTTTTCATTTTCCTGATTGTGTTGAAATTCTCAGAGGAGATGAGTAGCTCAGCCTCTGAGTAAGAGGTGATGCTTCTCTGTTGGACAAATCTAAATACTGGATGCAGTATGCATGGACTATAAATACATATATAGCGTACTACATTAAAGATCAATTATACTACATTAAAGATTAATTAAACTGAATTTGAACATTAAGACTAGGATTATTCTAGAAAGAAATCTGTCATTAATATTGCCTTGCTTCAATAGCAGAGGTGGTGTTGCTTCAATTATTCAGGTGGTATTTTCAGGCTTTCTTTCAAGCTCTCAGTATTCCTTCCTCTTTGCAAAATTGCTACAAGAACACAGTTGATGTCAAGTCTAACATTTTACTTTGGCATAAACTTAGAAGTGGACTAAGAGGACAAAAATTGAGGGTAGGATATGGAGTAAAATATAACAGGATACAAATGAGAATGACATGGGAAAATAGGTATGTCAAGGGTAAAGAGAATTGCAATATTTGGTGTTTTCATCCTTCCTTTAGGGAAAAAAAATAGCATGCTTGGCTTCATTGGGTAACTGTGCTTTCAACCAGTTAGTGTATATATATCTAAAGGGGAGGGAAGTGTCAAAATATTTTTAAATGTTGCTTTTTATGTCCTTGAAATGATTGAATGTAGGGGAGGGAATGGAAATAGTCCATTGCATTATGGAAGTGTTGACTTTTGTGTCCAAACCAATTCAAGGAACATATTGAAAATGCAGTTAAAATCTGTTCATTGTGTTCTTCCTGTTAACAAAAACATTTGGATATTTTTTGCCAATCATATCAGACACTTAAAGATCATCAGAGTATAGATGGAAAATCTAAAGAATATTTAATTCAGTGACTGGTAAAGACATTAGCCTTTATGGAAGAACTTCATAATACCTGTGCTGTGAATGTTAAATAATGTGGCACTTTTCTAATGAAATCTCTCACTCGCTGCATTTTTGGGCTGTAAATCTGCTGGAACTGACCAAATCCTTGTCTGTCCTGAAGGCACTGGTGGGTTACAAGTATATCAGTGTGATTAAAACAAATCATTGATTCAGAGGGAGAAAGAGTGACTTTTGTAATGGTAAAAGATTTCAAAGGTAGAGTAATTGTGTTATTGCTGGGACCAGAAATGTGTGATTCTTTAATACATTCTTGCTCTCTTTCCTTCTCTCTCCTTTCTGTCCCAGCCCTGAGTAGATAGCCCAGAGGAAAAAAAGTTTCCCCAGGAAACTTACTCTTTTTATTTTCCACACTCTGAAGTTGAATTCTGTTCTTTGTATAAAAACTTAGGTAAAGGATTTGGGGGGATAAACAACAGCAGTCCTTTCTCAGCAGCTTTAATACTTGAGATGAAGCCTGAAACAAACAAACAAATGTGAGACTGTTTGGGGGGGTTTGAGGAATTTGGAGGGTTTGTTTTCTGAAGAAATTTACCTTGTGTCTCTTTTTACTTCTTACAAGGCTTTTGCCCAGGGTAATACCCATTTCTGTGGAAACCTTCCTGTTCTGGCTGTTCAAGCCAAATGCGCTTTTTTTTTGTATTTTGGAAGACTATTTGAGGCTCATTTTAATAAATGTAGACTCTCTTACATTATGAGCTTCATTTTTTTGTGGGACAGGCTAATTATTTAGATGGGATTTAGTTTTTATTTGGTGAGGTATTGTTAATTTATTTTTTTTAAGTTGCATTTATGTATTACCTTACACTGCAGATCAAGTTACTCCTTTCACATGCTTCTGTGAATAAGCTATGTGTGTTCCACATTAAAATATTAATGCAGGATATATTTGACTCCTTGGCACAAGAATAAGATTTTCCAGGTGAAGTGACTTGAGGTTGCAAAAACCATGCCAAGTACCGCAGTGCCAAAGAAATCTAGTTTATGTGTAATTATTCTCAGATGTACTTCATACAATTAATAATTACATTGTACTTACCATCATGAATAAAACCTGTTTTTCTGACTGTTTAGGTTATGCATGCCTGAATCACTTAAATATGGGCTGTTCTGGGATACTGGTAAGAATTCTGGGGAAGGAAGTTGGCATCTAAATAGAATTTCTTAAAGGTTTCAAGAGTGAAAGGGAGTTTGGGAATGATTTTTAGAATGGACCTGTTACCTGTTGTGCTCATCCAAGAACAGGCATAAATATTCTGTATATAGTTCAAAAACAGCTGCTTTTGGGAGAGGATACCAGGGTAGTAGCCTGCTCATCTGTCTAAAGTTGCTTCCAAACTTTAAAACTTGGATGAAATATTTGGGAGTTAATGAAATCAAAAGCTTTGGCGGAAATGCGTGTTACAGGCAAGCATAAGTGCTGACACTTCATGTTTGTTTGAGTAGCTGTTACCAAGGCTTAAAAGAGCAGAAATGCTAGATATTGTTCTTAAAATAAAAATAGAGGGTTTGAAATTCATATCCAGAAGGAATAAATGTGATAATCACCAAAGGTAGCTTCTGTCTTCACGCTCAACAGGAAATTCAAATGCCTGTCAGTCAACTTGCACGAGTCATTTCTCAAGCACACAAAAATCTCAAACAGGTTGCCTAAAGAGATCAGAAAGAAAAGGAAAAATGTACTATGCCACAATGTAACACTAAAGAATCAAAATACCCCTGTTTGAAAGAAAAACAAGGCAGTCTGAAGTTCTTTAGTACATTCTTTTAGTGCATTTAGGACATTCTTTATCACGTTTAAAATGCGAAGTGGTGGTGTAATTTTGATTGATCATACAATAATGGCACTGAAATATCTGTATGTGTGCAATTCAGATACTGGTGTTTCTAACAAGCTTTTGGGAGCATTTTTTATCTGAATGTGCTCTTTAGATGATTCTTATTTACATGGCTTGGCAGTGGAGTATGCAGTTATTGCTTGTGGGGATTGATTTTTTTTTTCACACTTCCCATTATAAAGCCTAAAGGTAATTACAATTCTAAAATCTGGCAGCAGGTAAGTAAAGGATTTCTCTGAATATTGACCTCTTACCAGCTATTAAAAAAAAAAAAAAGACCCAAAAAACCCCCAAAAAACAACCCAGGAAACAAAGTAACAAAAACCGGCACAAACAAGCCCTGCAGCTCCTACATTTAAGAGAAATTTTTTAGTAATACACTGAATAATACTAGCCAGAATTTCTTTCAAAATATGGGAGTATTTTGCTTTAAATACATTTAATAGCAACAGTTCTTTCAAAACTTACAGCAGAATTAGCTTTTTTAATACTGCTCTTAGATTATTTTGATGTTTTGGTGCAATAAGAACGCTGGGAGTACCTTATTCAGGTTGATTTAATCTTTAAAAAAAAATTAGTCTGAACACACCTTGTGTCAGATAGAGGGATTAGGGTTTTAGCACATTAATTGAAACTTACTTTTTGGAAAAACACTTTTTTCTTTGTCTGTCAAACTTCCAGTTCTGAACAAATTGCTGAATTTCAGACCCTGAGTGGGGAGTGTTTGAGTGTGGAGTTCTGAACAGGGGTTGTGGTTTTTTTGTTTGCTTTACACATGTTAATGAATTATTCAAAAGAGGGGGAAGATGTCAATGAATCTTCAAGGCCTGCTGTGCAAACCCTGTAAATCCCAGCAGGTCCTGATGGGCTGTGGTGTGACTTCCTTGGAGCTGGAAGCTGCAGGTGTGTGCCTCAGGAGCTGCCCTGCTGGACAGATAAAAACTCCATTAATACTCAATTAATAACCCTCAGTTAATATTTGGGGCTTAGTTCACACTGCTGTCTCATTAGCCCTTGCACGTACAAGATTTGGCAGGTGTCAACACCTGTAAGGCACCCTTTGCTAAGGAAATAAAACAAATTCTTGTTTTTCTCCAGTGGCGGGATGCTGCCAGCCTATTTCAGCTCTGTTGGCATGGCTCGGAGAGAACGAGGATTCATTTTGCTAATACTGTAATATCTCCACATTATAGTCTTAGCAGCTAAGGATTTACCAAGAAGGAGTATTAATCCATAATTAATGCTCTTTCATAATTATTCTGCAATACTGCATGTTTATATACAGAGTAAATTAGATTATTGTTTCAAGGCTTTTCAGATATAATTTGATGTATTAGAAGTGCAGCATAGGATATTGCATGGGGATCTGTAGCTCTACATAAATTGTTTAAAAGCACTTAAAACAGCAGAGATTTTTTTTAGATGGAGGAATTAATGTGATAAAAATGTTAAACTTTTGCTTGTGTGGAGATGGTTTCCTGAGAATTTTGTAGCTACACATGACAGAAAGATGGTCCAGAAGGGTTTGCTGTGTGCATGGTTGAATTCTGTACGTCAAACAAACATGGGCACTTTTAGAAAATGTCTACAAAACCATTGACTGTAAAACTGCACATTGCAAACTCCTGTGTGTATTTTTGTATGGCGAACTTCACTGCAGTAGACAGAGTTGCTGTTGGGCAGAGAAACTTGTAGACAAGTTGGAGCAACCACATTTACAGGTTGTGTCCATTTATGCTGTTTGCACTCTGATGGTGTGCCTGAACTTGCACTGTACAAGCTTCTGTTTCTCAGATTGTGTTACTGAAAGTAATTCAGTCTTTTTATCTAATTTTCTTCATTTTCAGTTTGGACCAAAGCCAGTTTGTCATCTTTTCTTATTTTATTTGAGTTTTTGCAATTGTTTAGGGGTTTTTTTGTGAGTTTCAAGCAGTTTGCTTTAAAATCTTGGGTCACAAATGGCTTAAAAGGTGCAGAATCAGCAGCAGTTTTGAAACACAAGCAAATTCTGATTTGTTCTTCTCATCTCCACAGCAGAGGATTAAAGTAATCATGTTCTCATGTAATAATCAGTGTAGAATAAAACATTTGATCTTTCTTTTATTTTTATGCTTTTCAAGTAGGATGTCAAAACATTTTTAATTTTCACTTTCAATGCTGCTTTGTGACTGTTTGTATTTTAGTTTGTGTGTGTATATTTCTAACTAATACCTTAGCCTTAAGAAAAGCCCATCAGAGGCTGCTTGAAAGAAAAAATGAAGCTGTGAATGAATTGCCTCTGGCTTGCATTGAAGGCACACATTTTGCCTGTCTTGCTCATTAATTTTTTTCTTTTCTTTTTGGACTAAGTGGGTTTTTGTAATTTGGTTTCAGCATGTAATATACCATGTACTTTGCCTCTCAAATTTCCCTTGATTTTTCTTAAGTTCTTTGGATGATAATGAGTATTTTACTTATAGGAGGTCAAAGCTCCAGTATTTACTTTTCTGTTCTTAAAGGTACTGTAAATACACCTGACTGCAGGTCAGTGTTAGTAATTTTAAAGATGGATATTCTAAGAAAATACAATCACCTTGCAAAATATTCTTGGTGTATACTACCTTAAAAAAATTTGGACTGGAGGATTCAAAACTGAGGAGACTTTTGTTAGTCATGTAAATCCAATTGAATTGTAGATTTTCTTGTGTTTTTGCTTTTAGTTTATTTCCTGTGAATCATGTTAGAATAGTATCCTGAGAATAAATTGTGTACTTTTTGAAGGACATAAAATATTGGAGTGCTAATGAAACTTTATCTCTGGGCTGTTGTCCTGAAAACAGAAGTCAATTAAAAAAGCATTTCAAGTGTTGCTCCCTCCAGTTTTTATTGATGTATGAAGGCTTCCTCCTATTGAGAAGAGTATGAAGCTCATTATATCAGTTAAATCTATTTTAACAAAAGAGCCAGAATATGATGATTTTCATCTGTGCTGGTTTTATTTGAGCTGTCACTGTGATTAGATTTGCTTTCAGCAGCTTTAGGAGGTTGCTGTCTGACGTGGACGTCTTGGGGAGGGCAGTGCTGAGCTGGTGGCAGCTTGGACAGAAGGAAAGCCTGTGCTATTAGGGGCTAATCCACCCTACTGCATCCAGTGATTCAGCTGACAGCAAAATTAAACAGCTACACCCTGGCTGGTGAATTTTGTTGTCCAAGTGTAATAAATAGTACCCCTGTTTCTGCGTCTGTCTGTGGAAAACCCCTGACAAGGACTCATATCAAAGAATCTGTTGGAAATTTATAATTACAGACCTGTGTTGTGTAGGGAAGTTCAACTGCAAATTAGTTGTGGATCATTCAGGGTTTCATTATCCTGTTCACTGGTTTCATAATCTTTCAGTGTCTGTGGCTTGAGAATTACTCTGCTCTCCCTCCCACAATCCATGCTGCATCAATTCCCAGGGAAATAGGGAACAGTGGGTAAAGCTCTGGCCTGCTAGAGGGGGATGTTCATGTTTGGCAAGCTTGTGCAGTCTGAAGTGAAAATCAACTGTGTGCCACAAGTGGGTGGATCAGGCCCTACCTCATTGAAAAGGTGAAGAAGTCAGGGGAATACAAAAAACTGCTAGAAGTTAGCTTTAAATTTGAAAAGAGAAGACCCTAGTTTCTAATAAATTGATGCAGTATCATCATTCCTACTGGGCTTCTCTGTAGCTGAGAAAAGCAGCCAATGTAGGAGAAATTACCTGCAGCAGTTGGACATGTGCTGTCTTCATGCATTCTTGAACCTTGTATTCTCTGGGGTTTGCTGCCTTTGCCAGAAACAGAGATTGCTAGAGGTGAGGATTTGTTTCAGAGGTGTTTTGGAGAACCTGCTGTCTGTGGTTCAGTGCCTTCATATCTTTGTATTTAACTGCACCTGGTGGGTTTCTGTATTCACCCTGACCCCACACCAGCTCTCCACGAGCTGTTTCAAGGGTTAACCAAAGCTCTGTGTTGTTTCATAGCCTCACACAAAACTTGCTGTGAGTTCTCTGAGATGGCCAGTCTGTCAAACAGTACCTGTTACAATGCTAACGTTGTGTTCCATGCTAGAAATGGCCATCTCAAAGCCCTCTGAATATTGTGGAATGGTTTGGGTTGGAAGGGGTTTTAAAGACACCTTCCACAAGACCAGGTTGTTCAAAGCTCTGTCCAACCTGCCCTTGAACACTTCCATGGGTAGGATGTCCAAAGCTTCTCTTGGCTAACTTATTCCAGTGTCTCATCACCCTATAGTGAAGCATTCTTTCCAATATCTCATGTAACTCCACACTCTTTCAGTTGGCAGTCTTGTCTTGTCTTATGTAAAATGCAGAGGGTTTTTTTCATTTTTACCATGTTACACTGCCACTGTAAAATGTCATTTGCTATTTTACTGCCTGTGTTTCTAATCCTGTGCAATTCCTTCAACTGGGCCTTTCTTCTGAATGGCACCCTTGGTTCTGGGAATAGTGATCAACTTTAATTTCTGTGTTCCCTCCCTCTTTGAAATCAGGGTGAAGAGTTTGTGAGCTCAAGTCCCTGCAGAGTCATTAATTTGTGTCCTTACATTGTTGTGAGCCCATTGCCATCTCTTAAGCTTAGCTTCTTTCAGTGACCTTATAGGGTACTTTAAGAAAAACCGATTTTCTGTCAGCTGAGAGGTGTGTTAGATTCTTTCTGGGGTTTTTTTTGGGTTTTATTAATTTGTTTGTTCACTTGTTTGGTTTATGTTTTTTGTTGTTGTTGTTTTACCTGATAGTTCTCTGAGCTATGGCACTCATTTTCAAGCTGTTGTGAATGTTTTTATTTATTTTTTAGTTTTTCTTTTGGTTGAAAAGTTTTCTGATTGTGACGTTTGAAAGTTGAGCTGTGTTAGGTTTGAGATATGGGCCTGTCTCTCCTTTTTGCTGTCTACACATTTGCAAGTGATTCCTCGCAGCCTGCCATTTTTTGACCTGTGAGTTTTTGTTGAACTTTTTCATATTCCATTTTCTATTTGAGCACTTGGAGAATTTTTCTTTATTTCAGTAAACTTCTCTTACTTTGCTACTTAGTGATGCTGAACTGTATTTTGCTTTAATTAATTTTGATTGTTATTCGTATTTCCCTTGCACTACATGACTTTTTCTCAAATACAGAAGAGTTTTTCCTCCACTCTTTCACTACAAGCATTTAATCAACTTGATTTTTGCATATTGAGAGACTTGGGAGATGAGGCAGAGATCTTGTGCTGGTTCAGATTGGTTCATGGTTGTAATTCTGCTCTGGCTACACAGTCAGCAAGTTGTCAGAATAGCATGTTCTTCTAAGTAGTTAATTTTAAATTCATTCTATTTGCTTTTATAAACTGATAACTCTACAAAAGGGTATTTTTACTACAGTTCCTGCCGTTAATAGAAAGAAGCAGCTTAATGAGCACATATGTAGCTGCAATTCAGAATGAGTTTAAGGATGTTGCAAAGAGCTTTGGCTGACTGGAAAGTTACTTTGAGAGGAGAACTGAGATATTTTCCAGATGGGATTGCAGCAGTTTAACTCTGAATTTATCAGCTAGTACAAGGGGTTTGTGCTTTGTGACAGTTATTGAATAAGGATTTGAAAATGTGTGTAGGTCTTGCAACACAAAAAAGCTGCTGAGCTTCAATGTTTCTTACACAGAAACTTGTATTTGATGGGTTGAAACTTTGATATTTATTTTTTTTTATGAAACTTGATTTCAATTGTTGTTTCACTTCTGTGTTGCATCAAAAACTGGAAAATATTTAATGCTCCTTTGGTTGATGTCATTGCCCTAAAAGATTTTCTTTGACTTGTGCAAGTCTTGCAGTAGCACAGTTTTGTAGAAAAACTAATTCCATTGGGCATTAAGAAGAAATATTCAGATTGGATTCCTGAGATCATCAGTCTTGCAGCAAAAGTAAATTTATTCATATATGGAATAATTCACTAGATTTCTTTAATTCCTTTTTAGCAGTTCTGGGAATCAACATAAAAAGGAATGTCACTAACAGGTTGTGTTTTATAAACAGTAACAATTTTACCTTAGCAAGTGCAGTTCCTTGTCGGGGACTATTGTTCTCTTGCCCACATTGAATGTGTTCCTTCATCTAATGACTGTGTTTAGTAATTTTAGATTATTTTTAAAAGACAAGCAAATGTATTAAGAGGATGGTGGGTGAAGGGGAGCTGTCTCTACTCTGAGGATGGGCAGAGGTTTGGCTGGGTAGTTGGAGCTTGTCTTTGGGGAGGCACAGCTGGAGCTTGGATTTATTGAAAGGTGCTCAGTTCAGACCTGGTCTTAGTCTCACACACCCTATAATATAAATATATATATATATTTAAACTTGGGAACCAACACTAACAGTATGGGCAGCAGTGGCAGTTTTATATGTTCTGGCACATTGTCTGGTACAATTTTCCAGATGAATCACTATGGTCATTTATTAAAGACCAACAGGCAGCCTGCTTTTAGAAGCTGTGAACAGCAGATATAAACCTTACTTTTCCATTTTACTTCTTCAAGAGTGTGAGCACAGTGTGTTGTATCTTGAGCACAGACCTATATTTAGACATGAAATGACAACAGAAATGGGAATGCTCAATTCAATTGACAATTCAGTCTAATTGTGGGCATTTGAAGAGTGAAAGACTGTAAAAAATCAGACTTATGAGGACATTGCAATAATTTAAGGAATAAAATCCAAGGCACTTAGCAGCTGGTGTACTAAATGTACATGTACTTTGTGGGTCCTTTGGTTCTGTTTGCCCCATGAGAGTCAATGTCTGTTTCATTTTTCTCAGTATTGATGACATTAGGACACGGGTTAACAAGGAAAATACAAGAAAAGAAAGTTAAAGAAGGCAAAAACGGCATGGAACAGAAAGAAAAGCTGTAAACCATGACTGTTTTCAAGTGAGGTGCAAAAATAATTAGAAAATAACAAAGGGGGGAATATACATTACACAACAGAAACACTGAAAAAAATATAGCACAGTGAAACTATGAATAGAAACAAGAAATGTAATTTATGTCATAAGAAAAAAACTACTCATATTTTGAACTTTGCTGATGTAGTTTCCCCCTGTGGTTGTCTAGACACAGATATATCATTTTTTTCCTTTTATTTGAAAAATGTTCTTTCCACTTGAATAGGTCAGCTGATAGATAAGATATAATAACGTAATGGCAAACAGATTTTAAATTGCTACACATTTCTGCAGAATGTAGCTTTATATAGGAATGGAAGAATTCTTAACATGTCTTGTGATGTAGCGTTTGAGAGAGACATCTTGAGGTATTACTGGTAGTAACCAAATTCAGGAAAGCTGCTTGTGACATCATGCCAGGGCTGAGAGGAGAGCTGAAAGAGCTCATGTGTGTAAGAGACATCCTTGTGGAATTCTTTTTAGGATGCCAGAAAGTCTCGTGAAGCTCAGCTGCATATAATTTACTGAAGAATTTATCACGTTTAGTTAAAAAACGTCAAGTTCAGAAGTCAAGGCTCTTGATAAAATCCATTTAAAGCCCAGTTATAACACTAAAAGTGCATCATATTTCATTGTGAAAGAGTGGTGAGTTTGATACTGAGACTGAAAATTAATTTAAATAAACTGTTGATCAAACATCTTATTAAATTAGCTGCTCTGCTGTCAGAGCAGGTGATCAGAGCTGTTTGTGTGTGAGCTCTTGTGAAGAAGCTGTTGGTGAGAAAGATGTTTAAAGTATTTAGCACCTGAGTTCTTGTTAAGTACATTAAAATATATAAATGCATTAAAATACATAGATAGGACCATCACTTCAGTCATTAGATATTTTCTAACTTAACTTCTAACTGTCTGCAGAGTTTACTGAAATGAATTGTGTTCCTGCAGCAGTCTCTGATGCTCGCTGTCTTTATAACACAGTGGTCTGGCATGATTTTAGTGTTTTGTGTGGTTTGGATATCAGTGCAGAAACTCTAGAAAAATGTTTCAGCTTCCAGGGCTGTTTGATTTTAATCCCAGCTTTGTCATGTTCAGAAGAATTATTTTTTTAGAAGTTCTTTGTACAGGCTATGTTTCCCTACTTATGTATTAATTCAATTTTTCTTTCTTTCAAGACATGTTTATTAGATGGCAAATTGGCAAATTTACTCTCACTTAGTTTAGTACTTCCTTATCAAGATCTTGAAACTCAAATTTATGTCATGGTAAAGGAACCCTTTCAAGGTCAACAAGAGAGTGCTTTGCAACTGTTCTGCATTAGTTGTGTAATCAAATTATTTTGGCTTTATGTGCTACTCATAACCCCCTTGCATTTCATTACTGTGGCTACAATTTGTAGGCCATTAAAACAATAAAATACAGATTCATCAACAGAAAAACCAAAACCATCCTAAAATTTCTTTATGCTTCTGTAAAGTTGGGCACTTGTCCAAAAAGTGTACAGAGGGTTTTGGTTTGGTTTTTTTTCCCATGAAAATTTGTCTTTTGAGGGAGAATATACCCACAGATATCTAACTTCAAAGAAGACCTTTTGAACTTCTAAACTGTTGTTTACCTCAAAGAAAATTGTAATTTGTGCTCAGCTTGATGGGATTTTGGGCAGAGAAGGGGAATGAACGTGAAACAAGAACAGTGTTTATTTCAATTTTAGTGGGTTTTATTAACAGCTTCTTTTTCCCCTTCCTCATATGTGTAGAAACTGAAAACTACTGATTAGGTAGCTGTGGATTTGTTCAAGTAATCTTTCTTCAATAGCATTTATTTATTGATTTTGTTTTCTGAACTAAGCTAGAGCAAGCCTGGATGAAAATGTTTGTCATTCAGAAGGCAGCTCTTATGTCCATGGCACCTTGAATTTTAAAAATAAAATTTAGAAAAAAAAAAAAAATTTTTTTTAAATAAAATTTTAATTTACCAGTCTGAGTCTACAGGGATGTTCAGAGAACAATAACAAAGCAAATGATGAAAAAAAAAATTAGATGACCAAAGAATAAAAGCTTAGGTAAAAATGTGGAATGTGATTTAGTACTTGTTTCTTTCAAGTTCCCACTAGCTGGCAAATAACTACTGAAATTCTTATCAAGAAGATGGCTTTTCATCATTTAATGGTAGATTGCAGAATTCATCTGAATTTTGCGATGTGGACATGTACTGTAGCAAGGATTCTTTTTGTGTGTTTTGGTGTAAGAAAATGAACTACCAAGGTATTGCATGATAAATGAGTATAAATAAACTACTTTTTATAGTGTCTCTGGAATATGGGCTGGGCTGTTTGGGTGTGTTTATGAAATCAGGTTCAGCTGTGCCACAGCTCTGTTGTGGACCTTGACTTCTGGGTTTGTGGCTGGAAGGAATTGCTGAAGTGGAAATACTTCCTCTTATTTTGTGTGAATTCAAAGGAAAGGGGCAAGGATTCATGTTCAAATAATTACCTTAGTAAAGAGGATTTTTATAGCATTGGAGTGAATGTCTTAGACTTCAAAACTCTGTGTGTGAAGTTGCAGATTCTCATAATAGATCTAAGCATTTTTGGACAGATAGGAAAATCCAATTTTTAAGTTACGTGTAGACATTAGTGAAGCTTTAGAATATCGTCCTGCTTCTCTGCCAACCACTATATTCACCAATATCCACCATCTTGGAAGTGGAGGATTTGATGGTAGAGTTTATTCCAAATATTTTTCTTATGCTCAGGTGTGGTACAGACCGGGGGAGGGCTGTGCTGCTCTTTTATACAGCATAATTTAAAATCCAGCATTTATAAAGCAAGCCTGCCTGGCTCTGCTTTCAGCTTGAATGATAAGCAGGAAAGCTTTTTAAAAAACCAGAAGTGCCTGGGGCACAGCTTTTTTCTTCTCACAAGAGGAGGAAAACTTTGTGTATTCATTTGAAAAAATGAATATACAATAAATATGGAAAGAGGGCTGTGAGATAGAGGAAACCAAAACACGGAAGGCTTCTGTTCCACTTGTCTGTGGGTGTATTAAAAGATGTTCATCTCCTGAGGGGAAAAGGTTTGAATATCTGCTTCACAGGATTTTTGCATGTGAATAACCTGACTTCGGATATCTAAATAAATTGTTTCATTAAGAAGCTAAGTGGTTTCTTTATGTACAAAGAGACTTTAAGTGGAGGTAAATGGCTCTGGAACATAAATCATTTGCTAGACTGTTCTCAAGCAGTCACTTGTTAGACAGTTCTCAAGCCTTTTGTCTTGCCTCCCTCGCCCTAAAAAAAATATTAAATTAATAAATAATTTAAAAACCTGTCCAGAAATCAGCAGGTAGGCCAATTCCTAAATCAATATGGACACTATTCAGCAAATCTGTTGTCTTTGTCTGATTTATCAATCGTGTGCTGAGTGTTCAGACCATATCCCATCTTGAAAAATGTTTCCAATCTATCGCAGTGGCATCATGTAATTACAGTGGAGCTCATGATGATAGTGTTTAAGCCTCAGGATGCCCTTCAGGGAAGTAGTGCAAATAATTATCTGAGCATCAGCCCAGATTTAAAACAAAAAAAAAGAGAGGGGACCAAAAAAAAAAATCGATGCTGCTTGGTGGCTGAGTTTTGCGTATTCCAATTAACCATTTTAGATTTGACTTGAAGTTGTGAAATTGTTTGGAAGTAGGCCATGCCCTGCTGAGATGAAGCGTCAGGCCGTGTTAAATGAGGCACTGAGCATGCTCTCTCGGGTCCCCGCCGTTTGAGATTTTGCAGAGTGTGTCTGGGCTGCCTGCGAGAAGAGCTGTCACTCGAGGGGTGGCAGAGGGCGCAGCATGCCCTTTTGTCATCCTTCTATCCGTGCACGTATGATTCCTCTTGGAGCTGGCAAGTGGAGATGTGAGACGAGCCTTGCTGCTTTTGGTGAGTTGATATTCATCTCTTTCCCTTTCTGATGCCTTTAGATATCTCAGATAAAACTCAGCTTCGCACTTGGCTCTCTGCTCTGATAATGGGATCTGTTTGAAATGGCTCTGCCGTGCTTCACTTCAGTGAAATAATATGTGTATTAATTTCTTTACTGCAGAAGAATTGCTTTTTTAACAGGAATGCTGGGCTGGGCAGACAAATGGGCATAATTTTTTTTTTTCCCTCTGACTTCAAATTAGCTAACTATTCTAAATATAGCAACAGTTCTTCAACCATCACTTCTCAGTCATTTTTCATAATGTTCTTTTTAAACCAATTTTGGTTTAAAACCTGGATTATTTTGTGCATCTCATATTTTGGAGGGGGCTTGATTAGTCTTGCAAAAGAGGATTATTTAAGACAATGCTGAAAGATATTTACAGTACTTGATTCCAAGAGAAATTCAACAGGGTAAGTTAGGTGTTGTCATGTTAGTTTTGCTGCTGTGCATGTATTTCCTTCTTTAACCAACTAAGGAATAGGAAAAGGTATCTCCTAGTTCTTTGCTGCAGCTGAGATTTGGCACCTTGGTAAGATATAGTAGCAATTTCTGAACAAATTTATAGTCTTTGTAGTAGTTAAGGTGAATGCTTGATACGGTTTAGAATTTAATTAACTTCTAATTAACTGTGGGGAAGGCAGGATTTATGATTCAAAGTATTATCAGGGCTTACTTTTGCACTTGATTTAAAATCTTGTTTTCCTCCAAGAACATCTGCAAATTGTAGCTTTTAAATTCTTTAATGCAAGGCATTTAACCTCCAGCAAAAAAAAATCAGTTGGCAGTATATTTTTAAAACCTCTAAACTGAGATTGTAAAAAGCAGGGAGTGAATTGATAAATTGACACCACCCACTTCCATTCCCAAAAAAAAAGTTGTTTCCTGATTTCACTTACCTGTGGGTGAATACAGATGATTTAATATTATGGATGAAATTTGTGTGTTTTAAGGTTTTGGTGTGACACAGGAATGAGACTGGACCTCTTAGTACTAATACATTCACAAATATTTTTGTGTTGGGAGGGGAGCTTGTTTTTACAAGTGGATAGCCTTTATCCTGTTGTGACTGTGGATATATACTTCAGTCTTTTGGATAAAAGATTTGAGTTACAATGGGAAAAGCTGCTTGTCAGTGAATTTGCTGAGTCTGACAAAGAGGCTCCTGCCAAACACAACCCCTGTTATGATTCCAGCTGACCTGATTTATAGGAGCAGAATCAATAAGCCCTTAAGCTTCATCCTCACTCTGACACTCCTGGCTGGAAGAGGGAAGGTGATCTGTGAATCTTGAGTACTTGAACATGAGTTTGCTTGACCCCCTAATGTGGGGTTTCTGGGCAAAATGATCTAAATGGGTGCAGGAGTTAAGGTTTTTGTTAAAGCCTGAGGATAATGCATTTAATTGAGGCCTCATGGTGGCAGAGGGCTGTCATAACCCATCAGCAAAGCTGTGCCTGGATTGCTGCTCTGACAAATGATGAGGGGGAACTGCAGACCTGTGCTGAGCAAAATCCATCACTGCTGCTGCTGGAGCCCTGGGTGCTGAGAATTTCAGACTTTCTATGCTGACCCCCAAGAGAGCACTGCATTTGACCTGAGGCCGTGGAGAAACCTTCCAGAATTAATTGATAGCACTAAAATTACAAGTGTGTACTTTGATTAGAAGTGTGTAATATCAAAAGTAAAAGTCTTAGAGTTTGGGGTTTTAGAATATAGTAATATATATAAAACAAGATAAAAGTTTTAAAGCAGAAGCTAGTCCTCCTTCTTCACCTTCTTCATAAGTTCGAATGGTATTTTATAATTAAACAAAAATGTCTGCATTGCCTACTTCAAGGGATTAGTTATTAAGTTAAAAACAAAAATAATTTAAGTACCATATCTTAATTAGGTAGTTTAGACTTAAAAGACCTTCTAAAAAAGGGTAGTTAGCGATTTTGTAACTTGCAAGTAAAATACTACAAAACTCACTGCTTGTGAGACTATAACATGGATTTAAAAATAAACATTTAAGTCTAAACACAAAATATCATCTCAAAAACTTTCAATCCCAACCTCAACAAAAAAAAGACCAAAAGAAACCCCAACATTCACTTCTCTGCAGAGCTTCTCTTGTCTATAACCATTTTATTGAACATTCAAATCCACTTTGGGTCATGGGCAACTTGTGGGAAGAAAAAAATCTGCCTTGTGTTTATATCTTAATGGTGGTTGTGCATTAAGAGGTTGAGAACTCAGAAAACTTGACAACAATAATATTGGCTTTTGTTTTGCTGCAGTTTTACTCTGTGCTAGTTTTGTTGGTTTATTTGTATTTCTAGATGTGTGTGCATAAATAAATACACATATATAAATATATATAGATATACACAGAGAACATGCAGAAAGGGAGATGAATGTGTGAGGTCTGCTGGCTGAACAAGATTATTCAAAGTGCATTTAAATTGCACAGAATTGAGGACTGAAATTGAATAAAATTATGCTTTTCCATGCTAAGCAATGTTGTTATTCAGTCATTTTAGACATGTCAGCCATCATTTGGATTTTCTTGCGTTTTATTGTGGATCAATATATTGTAATTGGCAATAAAATAAGGTGAAAGATTGAAGTTCCTAGGATTGTGCCATGTAGGTGTTCTGATTTTTAGAAACTGGAGGTCTCTGGAAGGAGCTTGAGGAACTCCCTCATGTGACTGAAAATGTAAGGCATGTAATTCAACCTGTTGAGTTATTTTTTGAAGAGGATGAAAAAATAATTTTTTTTTACACATGAATAAAAAGTCACTTGACTTCTGTGGCACTTTTTCACCAGGAGAGCAGTGAGAATGTGGTGGCTTTACTGCTTTTGAGAGAGCATCACTGCTGAAATAATGTTTAAATACACTTTTTGCTTGAATGTTCATAAATATAATTGTTTGCACAGGGGAAAAAATGAGTTAAGGATGTGGTGTGAAGGGGAACCTTTGTATATGTATCACTTTAGCTGCCTGCCAACTGTGTTTTGAATTATTAAAATCTTTTGGACAGTGAAGGCTCAGACTTTTTCCATTCACACTGTGCTCTAAATAAGAGATTTTACTACTGCTGACAATTGCACATACTCAGTTGCTGTGCCAGATGGAGAGGATGGAGAGCCTGTGACAATTTTAGGCTGAAGGTTGTGTCTAAAAACCTTGTCAGCATTCTGCATCAGAGCTTGACCTATTTTAGACAGTTTGCTACAATCTGATACTGCCATTTATTAGTTTTTGTAGGTTTTTTTCATGAAGTGGAGGAAGGAGTGGAGCTATGTTTCACAAGCACAAGCTAAATTTACTTTTCCAAGTGAAAAAAAAATGTGCACCAGTTCTCATTGAAAATAATTGGCTCTAATGTCAGCCATGCATAATTAAGTCTGAGATTTTATGGAAAAGTAAAGAAGGCATTATTAGTTCTTTTTATATCTGTCTGGTATAAGTTGAGAAATGGGTCTGTTAAAGTGAAAAATGAAAATATTTGGGGTTGTGTTATTCTGTAAAAAATTTGGCTTTTTTTTGTACCAAGAGAGTGGAAATAATGAGCTGGTTAAGTCTTCGCTGAATGAGCTAAAAATTGTCTACTTTTTCAGTACACTGAGGTTTTTAAAATGGGTATTAAATACGGTCCTGTGAATTTTGGCAGATTTTTGCCATGAATACACTAGATCATTGCAATTCAATGGTGAATAGGTATTTATTGGGATTTTCTGTCAATGAAACTATAGTATATATTTGTATAGAGGAGTTGTTTAGAACTTTAAATTTCCTAAAAGATGAACAAGAGTAAGTAAAATAATTTCTTTTTGTAGATCAAAATTTCTGTCCCCCTCCTCTCCAAGAACACAGGGAAAAGGGGAAAAACAAAAAGAAAAAAAAAAAACCAGGAATGTTTCTCAAAATGATACATAAGCTTGAATTTTGCCAGTGTGTTTTGAGTACAACATCACTTTCCTTATGTTTATGCATGTTTCCATGTTTTACAATGTTTTCAGGATATTCAGTCTTATGCACATTTCAGTGTTGTGGTGAGGAGACAGTTTAGTATTTAAACATGTCAGTGGCTGTAAGAAAACTGGAATTGCTTTGTGCTTTCCTTAAGCTAATCTGAATTTAATGGAGGCATGTACCATACAGTGACTTTGTTTTTTTCCAAGCCAGACAAAACTTGATGCTTTTTGAAAGTATGACCCATTGAGGAAAAAAGAAAAGAAATGTTAATTATGATATACTTCAGGCCACTTAAAGGGACTTGGGTGCAGTTCATATCTTGCCCAAAAAATCAAATCAATTCATATCTTGTGTCAAATATCAAAAGGTTTCCATGTTTTATATTTCCCTATTTATATGGAAATTATTAACTTAATTAGAATTTTAGTATTTTCAATCTTTAGGTTTATTCCCAAATTTGGCTGTCTTTATATTTCGGATGGTCCCTTTGCCTCTTTTACCATAATATATATAAAATAATGTGTACAGGGATTTTTTCCAGGCAATTTTATAGGTATCATAACACAACCATATTGGTAGAAAATCTGTCATTTACATGAACATTACCATATGGGCAACTGAATAAAAACCTTTTAATCAGTGAAAATACTGTGTTTGCTGACAACATTGAGTAACATCTTTAGTGGAAGGACCTGAAATATTTTCATGAAACAGGATTTGTTATGCAGAGTCTTGAGGTTCCTTTAAGTGTGACCCATGATTAAGATAAAAACAAAACCAGCAAAATGTATTTGTTGCATTATTTTAAATGGACAGTCCTTTTTGACAGGATGGGTTCAGCATATAGGATATAAAACATTTGGGGTTTTGGAGGGGGAAAAGGTACTGCAAAACAAGAAATACAAAAAGGTTTTCAGAGCTGTTTCAAAATACAGGATATGAAAACAAGTCTTAACAATTTTGCTCAATAGAAATTTGTCTGATATGAGACATTGTGTCTTGCCTGGGAAATCTATGTTAGACTTTTTATTTCTTATTTTTTACTGTTCTGAGAAATGGGATGATTTTTTTTTTTCCTCCTGGAGAAAATAGCCCAAGCCATCAAGGTTGTCATAGCAGAGAACGAAAGGCATGACTTAAACACCACCACTTTTGGTAATACCATCTGCTTCAGCCCACTCTGCCCAGTGCATTTGTTCTCCATATGAGCAAAGACAAGACAGATATCCTTAGTAGCCCTCAAACTGAGGGCTGTCAAAAGAAGTTCTTTAATGCTGCCTCTGAAAGTCTGTCCAAGTACAGTATGGTTCTGGCTGTGGTGTGCTTCCTGCAGGAGCAGCTGAATTCAATTTCCAGCTGCCTAAATGATCAGAAATAGGTTGGGAATGTTCCTCACAACCTTCCAGTGCAGTATTAGTATCTCGCTGTTGCATTGGTGGGGAGTATTTTATATAATGATACTATAAATTTGGAATGGAAACAGAGGTTGACTTAACATTAAGCTGTTGAATTTAGCTGTTGTTTTAGTTGTATTTAGCTGTTCAGTTGTATTTATCTGTTTTAATTGTGGAGAGTATCTTATATAATGATAGTACAAATTGGGAGGGGAAACTGAGGTTTACTTAACCAGGATCACAGAGGAAGCCTGGTGAAGCCAAAGGGCACATCCCTGGTGCAATTAGCTTGATGATGACTGTCAGTCAAATGCCTCAAATGCATGTCAGTGCAAAGCTGCACCTGGCCCCATAGGGAGAAAAGCCAAATAGCCCCAGAGAAACTTCTTGCTCATGAAGCTGGATTGGTTTCAATATCTTAGCTACCAGATTTGCATTATTCCATTTAGAAATTCTGTTGTGGTATCTTACCGTGGTATTGCCCTGTAAAAGGAAGTTTAAGGTCCTAAGTTCATCAGCTCAAGGCCCTGAGCACCAAGATGTTCTTGTCTCATTGTGTCCTGTAATAATTCACACTCACAGGACACATTCAGATTGATAATTTCATCCATTGGATGCAAGTTTTTATTTCATTACCTTGTCTGTATTGAAACCAAGTGAGAACAGTTTCAGTTTTGTTAAGACAGGACTATTAAATGTATTAATCAGAGTAGGACTTCCAACAGAATTAGATTTATTTAATTTCTTCATTTTATGTTATAGTGACATGTTTAGTAGAGTGGTAATGTGTCATTTTCTGATAACTGTGTTGAAGTGATATTGAGAGTCTGTGACTGCATTCCCCTTCTCCATTTTCATCCAAAAATTTATGAAAGCTTCTGCTGCACCTATGTAAAGCTGGAACAAAGTCAGAGAACTATGTGGAAAAGTAATAGCACAGCCAAGAGAAAAGAAGCTCAGAAATGTCTGGGTCGTGTGAGTGCATGAGTGTCCACACCTGTACAGAAGTTTAGCCACTGCTTTACACTAACCATAACCGTGTTGTAGTTCCTCTAACACTTGTAGACTTTCTGATCCAGAAAGCTCTTCAGCTTCCCAGGCACAATTCTTTTGTCTCTTGTTACCTCCATAGTTTTATATGAAAGATTAAATGAAAACGGCTCAGCTATTTCCTTGAAAAATACTAGAAGAAAAATGCTTTCAGTAGTTTTAAAATGTTTCCAGCTGGTTCCCTGATATCCCTGTGGCAGTGTTCAAATTTACAATTTGAACACTGATCCAGTGGACCCTTTTTCACTGCAGAGCATTTCAGTATCTGCAAATAGTCTACATTTTCTTTACTTTTAACTTGGGGACCTCATGCACACACCAGTAGCATTCTTACTGATCAAAATGTAGACACTGTGACTGGTGAATACACTTCTATTTCTCTGCAGCTTTCTCATACGGAATGAGGCTAGAAGAAACCTTTTTAATTGAAGAATTACAGTAATAAGGAATAATAATCATTAAGACCCTGTTGCTCTTTATCTAGAAAAGAAATTAGTTGAAGACAGTAGATTTGTTAGTTCTGTTGACATCACAGTCCTTGCTCTAGAGGCAGAAATTGTAATTTACAGGTTTAACGTTATTTATCGATAACTTTGGCATGTCATCCATGTTAGAAACAACTACCCCAATGTATAGAGTAGAAAAGCTTATAACCTCTGACCAGATGTTTTTTCAGAGTGTATCAAGTCCTTTATGGCACTGCAGATGGTTATCAGTAATTCTGTTTCTGTCCAAACATTGAATTCATGTTTTCTGACAGGCAGTATCCAATAGATGTGGATCATCAGAATTCATTCTGCAAAGAGCTGAACTGTATGTAATGTGAGTCTTGTTATAATTATTGGGGGAAATGTGTCTTCTCAAGCTCAAGTAGTGAATATTTGATATCCTGATTATTTTTGAGATATCAAAATGACTAATGCAGCCTGACTGGAATGTACTTATAGAAACCATGCCAGTGAAGCTAAGCAACTGCTGTGCACTGGCATGAACATTTGCAAAATCATTAAAAGACAGTGGAGAAAAATCCTTAGAAAGCTGCTTGTCGCATTGTCATCTTAATCCTTGGGAAAGTGTGCAAAATACATTTGAAAGACAAGCATGGAAATGAAATTCAGAAAGCTGTTAGGTCTTAAAACTCATGAACTCAGTGGTTTTAAAGCACATAATTCTGTGGACCATTTCAGCCAATCCTAATTATTTAGCACCTTGCTTTTTAGGGAGAGAGAAAAAGGAAGAATATTATTGAATGAAATGAAGTGAACAAGTCTTGCTCCCCTTTACTGGAGTGTAAAACTCCAGTGTAAAAAGAAAGCATCAGAAGGCTGATAAGAGTAGGCAAGTGATGTCTGCGTGGCTGCAGCTTCCTGTGACTTTTTTAAACAGAAGATTGCTACTAATGCTTGTATCAAAAATATTTTAAATTTTTTTTTCATATATCACAACCCAAGAAAATTGCCGTCAGTTTTAGGATTACAGATTAATTTCAAATGTTTCCATTAGCAACTACTTTATAAATTCCAAAAAGTTTTTTTTTGCACAAATCAAGATAAATGTAGTTTATTTTCTGTAGAACAAAAGTCCTTAGCATACTGGAAATTTTGGGTCTGAAGAACCTCTGAGAGCAGTGTTGTGTGAGTGTGTGATGCTGCTTCGGTGGCCTCCTTGTGGATTATATTTGGGGTTTTGCCACTGGGGGGAGCAGAAGACTGTCTCAGACTTCAGGGTGTGGAAAAAGTGTCTGTCTTCCATCTCAGAAGATTCAGGCCTTAATAATGAGTTGTGGGAGACTGTGGGTCCTTCATGTCTGGTACATGCTTGAAAATCTGTTTTCCAGTGAATAAAATCTCTAGATAATCAAGTTTTGTGGTTGCTCTTTGCTGAAGAGTTGCATCCTGGGTTAAACATGAAGTGCATTTTAGAAAAGCGAGGGAAGGAAGGAGCTAAGGGGGCTTAGAAAAAAGGGGAGGGAGAGGAGCTTACACAGGCAGGTAGTGACAGGATAAGCGCAGTTCTTAATTTGAAAGTTTTTAATTTGCAGTTTTTGAGTGCAGGATTTCATTTTAAAAAGGCAGGTTTGGTTGGGTGTTAGGAAGAAATTCTTGCTGGTGAGGCACTGGCACAGGTTCCCCTGAGAGGCTGTAAATGCTTCATGCCTGAAAGTTGACAGGTTGGACAGGGCTTGGAGCACCCTGGGATCATGGAAGGTGTTCCTGCCCATGGCAGGGGGTGGAACCAGAGGATCTTTCAAGCCCCTTCCAACCCAAACCTTTCTGTGATTGAGTGAAGAGTAGGTTCTGACTGGTGGTGGCATCAGCAGTGAGCTAAAATTCCTTGAAACATTTTTGTTTCAGCTGTTGCCTAATGGCAGCTCCTGCAGCATGAGAGTGCAGTTTGCTTTAATAAAAGATGCTGTAGAAATGTATATATGTTTGTAAAATTAATGCACTCTTTACCCAGACGTTTGCTTTAATCTTGGTCTTTCAGCAGTAAATCTAAAAATGCTGTTCTCTTCCTCTGAAAGCATTGGGAAGGAGGAAACATTCACTTTGCTTCTTTTCATTTCCAATGCATAGAATCAAAGGCTGCATATAAACTATAAACATGTTATTCTAGTATGACTGCAACTCTAAATACTGCCTGGCTATTCCCAAGCTTATTTAAGGCTCTCTGTTAGTGGTCTTTGTGTGTCATGTAGTTGGGAAAAAAGAGCCCTGTGGGCTGTTGAGGGCTTGCCTTGCCTGCTGAGATTGCTGGACTGGTAATGTTCATGCTGCATGCAGTTTCCATTACCTGTCTTTAAATTCTTTGATGTTTGGGACAGAACAAGACATTCCAGTTGCAAGCCAAGGTTGGGCTTTCCCTTTGGGATAACTTGTTCTGTCTGTACTGTCAACAGCAAGCAGTCAAAATTCCTGCTTTCAAATTCATTATTGTTTTTGCTCATGCTGTATAGAGCTTAAATGAAGCAGAGCAAGCTTAAAGAAATGTTTGGGTGACACCTCAGTGCTCTCAGAGAGATTTACAGCAGGGTTGTGGATGCAGAGGAAATATCAGGTGGCAGCTCCCAGCAGATCCTGGAGCATTCCAGCAACCTGGACCAGTGATGTGTTTCCTATGGGGTCATTTGTTGTTCCACCTCTTCTTTTTTTTTTGTTTTGACAGATATAAGCTGCCTTAAGGCCCTTACCCCTCCTAGGTTGCTTTTTGTGGTGTTTTTTTGGGTTTGGTTTTTTTTTTTTTAATATGACATTCATGTTAAAATTATTTTTTGACTGATGCTTGGAACAGCTATGGATTCTTATTCTAGGAGCATAAACAGCTGAGGGTGCTGAGCGAGCTGACAGATGTCACCACAAGAGTGATTTTTTATCAACATGGATAACCCTGATGACTGCAAATAGACAAACATTGCTGTGTTTAAAAAAAAAATGGCAAGAGAGGGAATTCAGGGAAATAAACACTGGTCAGCTTCACCTCTTTCCCTGAGAATATTAACGTGCAACTCATTTAAACTGTTGCTAGGCATGTGAAAGACTGGAAGGTAATTGGAAACAGCCAGCATGGATATATCAAGGAAAAATCTTGCCTGACCAACCTGGCTGCCTCCTACAGTGACTGCCTCTGCAACGGAGGGGGAAAGCAGTGGAAACCACATAAATTCAGCAAGGGTTTTGATGTACCTTCACGTGGTACCTTGGTGTCTGAGCATGGGGTATGGATGGGATGAATGGTGAGGAACGGACTGCACCATACGCAGTCAATAATTTAAAGTTTCAATTCAGTGGCTGTTTGCAGAGAATCTTCACTGGAGTTGCTGCTGGGATGGAACTATTTTGTCACTGATCAGCAAGTCAGTTCCTCACACCAGAGTGAGGCTCATGCAGAAATGTCAGATGAACAAGAATCTTGGTGGTCATCAAGTTCAACCTCAGGCTCAGAGGTAAATCCAGTGCCAGATCAGATTGAAAAGGCCCTTGTCCAGTTGAGTCTCAAAAGTCTTCAAGAAAGACTTGGAATCATTCTCTGCTCCAGAGGCTGAAGGAGATTAATGTGTTTGGCCTGAAGAAATGACAAAAGCAGGGACTTGACTGCATCCTTCATTAACTACATGGACTTTGTAAATGAGACAGACTCTCTTCAGAACTGTGAAAAGAGCAATGGTCATAAACTGCGGTAAAGTACATTCTAACAGATTAAAATAAAAATAGTAGTAAAAAACCCAAGCCTCTTGAGCAGAGAGTGATTCCGTGTCTTTCTTGAAGATTTTTGAGACTCAACTGGACAAGGGCCTTTGCAGTCTGATCTGGCATTGGAGTTACTTCTGAGCATGAGGTTGAATTTGATGACCACCCAGAGTCTTGTTCATGTGACATTGCTTCATGAGCCTCATTCCTATGTGACATGTTTTTAACCTAAGGTTTTTGTATATTATAGCATTTACACTGACTGTCCATAAGGCAGCCTCTTGAACTAATCAGAAGTATGTTCCCTAAATCAAATGTCTAAAGGCCTTAGTAAAATAACTTAGTAAAGGTGTTAGTAACTTAGACGTGAATGTAAACCCCTAAATTCTGTGAAAAATATTGGCAGTATCGCCATGTGGTTGTCTATACCTATGTGCCCAGAGTAATTTTATTTTCCCCTGTTCCTTGGGCTCAGTTATGTTGGTTTGGCTGAAAAAACCAAAATTTTTCTTACTGAAAATAGCAAATTACGTTAAGTGGAACTTAAGTCTCTAGTTCAGAAGTGACAAAGTGTGTCCTGTTGTACTACTCTGATTTAGACTATTAGAATTAGTCTTAGCTCTCTTATATTTTTAGGAAGTTAAGCTCTGTTGAAAATTATGGTGCTTCAGCACTGACTACAATCTCAGCTTGAAGGCCTTCAGAAATAGCTAATTTTTAAATGAAATTCAAAACTGGACAAAACCAGAAAGTCGGTGTAATTAAATATGAAGATTTTCTCTTTCAAAATCAGCCCTTACATTCTGGCAAGCTTCTGTCTCTCAGAACTGGTAGATCTTTGTCTTCCACCGTCATGTGCTAATGCTTCATCAAGTCTTAACACTGAACTCAGGGCTGGAGGCTATTAATGAAATTCAGATTCTTCTGGAAATAGCACAGCTCTTACAAAGAGAGGCTTTAATGCCACAGAACTAACAGGAGATTAATTACTTCTATAAAATTTATCATATGCTATCAAAAAGAGGAAGAGAAGATTGTTAACTTCAAGTTGTGAATTAAATGTGCCAAGCAAGAAAAGGAGGCACAATATCTAATATTGACCACTTAACACATGCCTGTGTAATACCACAATTTTAGTGCACCCATGGTGATTTCTATTTATTTAAGTCTGAAAAAATTAATTTTAAAAATTATCAGATTAATAGAACTTGAATTTATGAATCCATCCAGTCACATTTTGAAATACAGTGCATGGCTTGGCATTACCATAGACTGATGGTAAAACTCTTACATTTTCCAACTAATTCTGCATTGTTAATACTTGGCTCAAGTCTCACATTCCATACTTTTTCGGAAAACAGCATTTTACAGGTTTTGCACTCCAGATTTTTGCTATTCTAAGTGTGACAGGTGAAATTGTTTCAAAATAGGTCACTTGCCTTCGGGGTTTAGCACTTGTGGGTTTTGGAGCCAGCCCTTTTCTGACACGGAAGGGTTTGATGATCTCACCCCTTAGCTCTGAGCAGGCATCTGGCAGGAGTGTCCTGGGCACTGCTGAGCACTTGGCTGCTCCTCTTTAACCAGTTCCTTCCATGGCAGCTTGTACCCTGCATTTATTTCTAGTTCATTCTGCCCCCAGCTTCTGCTTTTGATGCTGCTCACACTGAAAATCGAGGTTTCAATCCCCATTTAAAGCCTTTTCTGAGTGCCTGCCACTTTTGGGGTGTTTTCCCATTGCTATCAGAGGAATGTTTTCTGCTGTTCTAACCGGAGTTGCCATTTCTTTGCTTTGAAGGCTTCTGTGTTCCCTCTACTTTGTTACTTTATGCATTCCTTAGAATTTCTCATCTTGCACGTGTGGGATCATTTTTTAAAAAGCAGCAATTTATCTTGTGAATTGGCATTTTTTTTTTTTATTCTGCAAGACTTGTCTCTTTATGGCTCACATATTTTCAGTAATAAATGTGCGAAAATCCAGGCCTTCTCTGTGCAGAAAGGCTGGCACTGCCCTCCGTGCAGTTGACTGAGGGTGGTGCTTGCCCACACAGTGCCCTGGTGGTTGCTAACCAGCTCTAATTTAGGATGGTGTTGGCTCGGGACTGTTGGAAATCTGTGGGCTGTCATATTTAAAGATGTGTGTGACACTAATTTGAAGATAATCTTTGTTCAGGGTTTTAATATGAAATCTCTGTGCTCTAGTCTAAAATTTGGGATTTTGTAGAAGACCCCAGACATCCCTTCAGTTGCAACTCTGATTTTTACTATTGCAGAAGTGAATTCTATGCACCAAATTATTTATTCATGTTCTTCATTTCCTTCTTGCTTTATGTTTTCAAAGTAGAGTATTAGTCCCTGGTTTTTCTGACCGGTACAGAAATTTCCTGCAGTGCCTGTTGTGATAATTTCTTTCCTTCTGTGGTGTTCTTCACAGCATTTATAGCTTCACATGCTGCATTAGTAGTTTGGATACATCTATTTCAGTATTAAACCTTCCTGGGTTTAGTGCACAAGCATTATGGGTTTTGCTCGTTATTATTTTTTTTTCTTTCCATCCAAAAAAATGTTTCCCAATGGAGTTGGCCAAAATCCTGAGGCTTGAGCTTCCTTTGTGGGGCACACCTTGAGGCGGAAAGAAGTCAAAAAAGGGAGAAAGGTGACCTGGCCGAGGACCACTCTGCCAGCCCAAGAACTTCTCAGCGAATTAGCTGGAGCTTTGTAGACAGATGCCCAGTGCTGTGGTGCCAGTCTTTGCTCTTCCCCTTTGTCTCATGGAGTGTTTTCTGACTACTGCTGCCAGAAAGAAAACCCTTGTCAGGTTAGAGATAATTAGAAGAGTATATCTAGATAACATCTGGAGCTTCTTTTGTGTTTTGGGTTTTTTTCTCACTTTTTTCTGACTGTAATAGTTTGTCTGAGCTCAAGATATGCAGTTAAAATCTGTACCATTATCTCCTGTTGAAACTCAGTCCTGTAGTTAAACGTTTTGTTTTCCATCATCTGGAGGATGAGATTTTATTGGTAGGAGAGAGTCAATAGTTTGGAGCTGCAGTAACATTTCGGGAATAAGTGACATCACTCTGGGATCAGCTTTCCCAGAGTCTGGCAATCCTGACAGCTGAGTTGCTTTTCCTCTGGGTCGGGGCTGTGCAGCACTCGCTGGGAAACAGCTTCCAAGAGAAAAGGGTCATCCCTCACATCCTACTTGTTGTTTTCCTTTTGTGTGTCAAGCTTGTGCTAAAGAATTCGTGTCTCTGGAGACCGGTGAGTAATTCTTATACATTTTAATGATTGTTTTTCCTAAGACATAAAGCATTTTCTCCCACTTTGGAAAAATGTTTTTTAAAAGATTTTTTTTTAAATCCAACATTCAATAACTCGCAATATATATGCAAAGCAGAACACAACTTTGTAGAGTTCAAGTTAAGATTTTTAAGTAGAAGCCTAATTGTGAGTAGAGGTTGTGTTTATTACTTACTGTAACTGTGTCTCGCTTCCAAGATTTTTATTTAGACATGCTTCTCTGCTAAATCATGTCATAGAGATTGAGTGTAACCAGAATTTGAGCTTTTTTAATTAGCTTGCAGTGCTGGATGGGAAGTACTTTCCAAATAGACACTTGTAAGGTACCTGATTTAACACGCAGCTCATATGGCAGTGTTACTGGATGCTGGGTTTCAAATGTGATTTTGGGGCTTGCGGAAGGCACAAAACAGAAAACCAGGTACATTTCCAGTCGGTGTATATATCTGTGTGTGTATCACCTGCAAAGCTGGGTGTTTGTTTCATGTCATATAATGAGCTGCAAAATCTGTCAGCATAAAAAAATACTTCGGAAAAAAACACCAGCCAAGCCACAAAGCAGTATCTGGTTGCAGCTTGGGATTTAAATAACTAAAAACCACTTCAGTTTCCACTTCATGGTAACTGTTTTCTCTTGATAGAAGAAATATAAAATGTGTGTCTTCTTTTCTCTTCCCTGGCAGTTAAATGTCTAATTGTAGAAGTGCTGCAGTCCTGTGACACTTGGAAATCTTGTCAGATTCCAATTTTGAGAAGGTTTTATATTTTATAGCTAGAAAATTACTGCACATTTATCTCCAGAGAGGCATTTAGCAAGGGAAGCCCAGGGTTTTGCTGTGTCACTTTGGTTTTGATTTCTTTTGGTGTTCCTTTAAAGATGACAAGTCTTGATGGATGAATACATGCAAAAAAAAAAGTCTTATTCATCTGTTTGAAGATTCTGGGGAATACTGCATCTCATCTCAGTAAAAGTTAGGTATTGATTTTCATCAGAAGATAATTCCAGGCAGAATTTGGATGGTCTGAATCAGAGCTGTGGGTGGATGTAATACATCAGCTTCCAGAAACCTGTGCTTAGGGTAATTTCATTAATGCAGCAACTGGCAATTCTTGTGGTACAGTGGTGTGGTGGTGATGTATTGCAGATGCAGAATTGATGTAATATTTATGATTTACGTGATTTGGAAGATGACTGTTAGCATTGAAGTTCCTTTGTAGCTCTGACTCTTCATGTAGGTGGTTTGGCTCCCAACCCAGAACTAAAAACAATGAGCCCTGGGAAAAGCTTTTTAAATTCTGTTGTCATTAATAGAAAAACTATTTTCTGTGTCATTTTAGTTCCCAAATAAATTCTAATGTTGAATTTAGATAAATTTTAATGTTTCATTTTAGTGAGATGCTTATCTTACCAACTTGGCGCCTTTTTTATATTTCTCTTTAGCTTGATAACTTAAATTTTAATGCAAGTTTTATCACTGGTTTGTTTTGTTGGGTTTTTTTAGTATGATTTGGGCTTAGCCACAATAGTTTTTATAGACAGTTATATCAAAATGTCCTAAAAGATGTTTCAAGTGTGCTGTGCTTTTTGGTATACTGAATGTACTATTAGGTGGAAATAAATACAGAGGCTATGCACAAAAATGAAGTGCTGGTAGCATTTTAGGTTTGGAATTGTATAGATTGAATGGCATAAATTGCTGTTGTGCTGTTCTGTTGACAGGAATTTAGGATTGTACATAAACTTCTAATTTGCTGCTTTTCTTCAGCAAAAAAAACCCATGTAGCTATGCATTTAAGTTAATCAGTTAAGCTCATAATAATGTGCCTAAATTGTTTCCAGAAAGGAAAAGGGAATGGAATGAGGGGCCTTTCTTAAGTATAGGTCTAGAAATGCTTACTGCATATGTTAGCTTGATCATGGCTGCTAGTATGAAACTTTCTGGGTTTGTTGGTTAACTGAATGGAGCCATAGTTCCATTCAATGGTATGGTGATAGCTGGAATTTTCCAGTTCATTTTTCCAACCCATAGGAGTCACATTCTAGCTCATAAGTTTCCCATCTTCTTGCAGGATTTGGGTTGTTGTTTTTTGGTTTTTTTAAAGGAGAAAAGGATACAGTTTAAATATGAGCAATTTTTTTAAAACCTTAAAGCATATCTTGATTTAAATATGTGGTTACCTAACATAAGCTAGCAGAGGAATATATTGATGTATTTAAAGCTGTGTGTCACTGAACTGCAAGACTGAAAGAAACTTCTGGCTTTGCCTCTAAATTGAGCCAGGTGTATCAGTCTGCTGTTTTACTGGTGAAAGGGGGTTACACGTGGTTCTTCTGGTATTGAAACTCCTGTTTCATCTAAATAATATGATCCCTACTGGAACACCAGGTGTGAACATTCAGAGTCATCTGCAGATTCACTTACCTCGCCATAGAAACAAATTTTTTGCAGTAAACAAGTGAAAGCTGTCATGCAGCAAAAAATTTTCAAAAGCTTAAAAGTGTGGTGTTTATTTTGGGAGGCGGAGAGGGAAGGGATAAATTTCTGATTTCACCTGAGCAGTGAAGTGCTTTAGAGCCATGATCATGGAACAAAGTCTTTACCTCAAAATACCTTCTGCCTAATGAGGAAAAATATGAACAACATTCATGGCAAGGCACTGTTGGCTTGTTCATACTTGATTTTGGGGAAGCTGATGAATTCATTGCTTGAACTTAACATTTTTTTTATTTTCGTCATACATTGATCTGTTTTCACTTTCCAGAATGTTCTTTTTTTGCAAAACACTGAAAACACTTAAAGACCATGTTTGCCTTTATAACATAAAATATTATGAAATCAAGCTTTTAGCTTGGCATTAAATCATTAAAAATTTATGAGGCAATGCCAGTCATTCCAGGGTTGGAACTCTCCAAACAAAAGTGAAAATAAATTTTTTCTCAAGTTGTTTGACCAATGTGTATTCTGGCTTGTGCATTTTCTGTTCCTTTAAAACGTATAGAGTAGGCTGGATTGTTTGGTTTGGGTGTTTCTGCCTTAATTATCTCCAGGAGAAGGGCATGAGGAGGGAGGAGACCATGGCAGATGTTTTTTTGCTGACTCATCATTGGCAGAGCATCCTCAGAGCCCTGCCTGAGGCAGGCATGGATCAGGAGTGTGCTGGGTGTTAGCAACCCTACAAACAGCAGGCATGGGAAACCTCCCAGCCCAAGGCAGCAGAAAGGCCAAACTCTCTAAATTCCTACTCCATGGAAGAGTTCTCCAAGTGACAGTTTGTTTTCAACATGCAAAACTTACTTAAGTCCCCATTCTTCATGTGGAATGAGAAATTGCTGGTGAACTGATTTTTTTTTCCCCCCTCTCCCAGTTTATGCTGTTAAAATTCATTGCTTTATGAGATCCAAATTGCATCTGAGGAGAATAATATTCAAAAATACCTTCAAAGGCTCTGTCTTAAAGGGATTCTTACTGTGATGTCCACCATTGAAGAGTAACATTGTTGTCCATACAACTCTAGCCAGTAGCCTGTTCCAGAGATTTCATTGCCACATTCATCAGAGCAGGATGCACAAAACCAGGCTCATAAAGAGTTAAACATGGTCTGTGATTGCTGCTCCATGAGTTCTGTGGTGCCTGGAGCTCCAATGGGCACAGAAATCTGGATTTAAAGTAAAGAAACAAGTAACTACTGGTATTTTCAGCCAGGAATGACCAGGTGTGTTGGATTTTTTTCCTCTTTGTGCCAGTTCTAAAGTATTGTGCTACTCCAAACCTGCTGGCAATAAGCACATCTCCAAACTTGCCACGCTTTGAGTTAGGAAGAGGAGTACCCAAATTTGGAGGCTGGATCCCCATAAAAATATGCAAGATATGGCATGCCAGAAGAAAACCATGCAGAAACAACTGCATGTCAGAAGGTACATAACAAGTAGAACTGTACTGAGTAGCTGGAGAGCTGTAAAAATTCTGCATAGCATAGTTACTTTGTAGATCTGGAACATCTCTAAAGTTGCTGATTCTGCAAAGAGGATATAAGGTGAGAGATGGTGTAAAAACATATTTCTTTACAAATCCCTTGTTTTATAGTCTTGAAATGCAGCCTAAAATCTGCTTTACTGATACAATGTGTAATCCAGAAAGAAAAAAGGTGGGGGAAGGAGTTTTCACTTCTGGGTTTCATAGGAATATTCCCTGCCTTGCAAATCTCTTCCTTATGTTCATGTTTTCTGCTGGTAAGAGGAGAACTGAGTAATACTCCATATGGTAAACAGCAGTTAATTTGACTTCTTTGGATACAATTTTACTAGTCCTTTAAAAGTGTTTCCAAAGCCAGATTCAATATAAGAAAAACTTACACAAGTTCCTAAAGAAGTCTATAAAAACTAATGTTCCCACCCAATACAGAGGGTGTTTTCTATGGGGTTTTCTTTCCCATTTTAAAATCCCATGAAATGACTGACATTGAGTGTGATCCCAATGTTCTTCTGTCCCTGACCTCTTGCTCTGACACAAATGAAATAAACTGATTTTCACTTCCCATAAGGAGTTTCTGAATGAACTGATTCTTCACCAGGATATTTTTCATTGTCATATAGCTTCACTCTTAGAAATGTCATACAGATGAACTGCTCTCACATTAAAAATATTTAAAACACATTTAAAAAGTCACTTTTGTGTGCTTGAGGATAAGGATGTTCTTACACAATAGTCAGCTGTTGTGAAAAAAGCCAGTTTGGTGTCACTTTGCTGTACCCTAAGCTTGAAAAAACCACCTGAGAAAGAAAACCAGCTCCCAGACTCTGTCTGTCACTGAGGTATGAATTTAATAGAAGGTCATTGGAGGCATCATGTCTGTTCAAGAGGTCTTGTCCTGTCGTTTTCTCTGCTGCTGCAGTTCAACCTTGTAAGGAACAACCTGGTGTGCCATTTGCTGAAGCACAATGTGTTGCTGGGTCAGCAAAAGTCTTTAATAAATATTAATTGTTATTTCTGTTGTATTGTGAGGCAAGGATACAGTTGTGAGAGTCAGGATGTAAAACTAGGGGACTGCTGAATTATAATGGTTTTTTGCTGGATATTTTCCTGCAGAGCTGTCAAATGTGCTGACAGTTCACTTTGTAAATAAAGTGTAGTTGTTCCTCTGCATTTATGAGGTAAAAGGATAATGCAGATCAATCTGTGTAGGTGTTGAAATCGAAGATGTGAAAATACAAGGGGAGGCAGCCAAGAAATACTTTTTGTCAAATGGAAATTTCTGGACTTCTAGAGCCAAGTTTGATTATATGAGACCAGCAGGCATCAAAGTGATTGACAGTCTGCATATAAGCAGTGGGTGGCAGACGTAAACTCTTGATCAGATGGGGTTCTGAAATCTCATCTGTAAATTGAATGATGATATATCCTGCTACCTAAATGCTGTTTTTCTTGTGGTACTTACTTTGGCCAAGTCACCTTTTAAAACACCTGACATGAAGCCATTCTAAAAAACAAATCTGTTTGGTTTTTTTTTTCTAGTGTATTTATTATAGCACTTGAAATAATTAATTTGTGTTTACCCATTATACAGATTTTTGTCCTTAATTTTAAAAGGCCAAATTACTTTAATTAGAGAGGAAGGGTTACTCTTCATCTGCTATGCTTCCTTACCTGATAGTGTGTATTGGTGTTGCTGCCTCTTCAAACATCTGTCAAAATTGTGGTTTTCATTTATTTTATAAGAAACTTGGCATCGAGATGGGTTAAGAATGAAAATATTACTTAAGGAAATAGGATTTAATCTTTTAGTGTATTTAGATTGACTTGTGTTTTTTTGCTATTTGTTAGGTAGACTGGTTCTAAAAGTCAATTCATTTTCTCAAAATAACTTTTATTATGGATACTTAGTACATGGGTGGGTCCATCTGGGCTGACATTCTCTGCCTGATAAGGACTTGTGTTGATGTTCTAAGTTGTGAGAGTGCCACATCAAAGTATGATACTCTCTGGTGTTTTTCTGTGGATAATGTAAGGATGCTTTTCCTGAAAAGCAGTATATTTTTTTCCTCAAAAGCAGTCAATGCCTGCCTACTTTTTATAAATACTTGAAGTTAACAAGGTGAGTAATAGGCAATGATGACTTAAAATTAAATAAAAGAGGGGATGTGTGGGCCCACTGCAGTTAGATTAGTTCTCAAAGCTCCCCCACAAGCCTGATTGGTGTCCACACCTGTAAATTAAAATACGTTCTATGGGCACCAGGATTGTTAGTCTGGTTTAGTAGCAAATGAGCATTAGGTGTGGATGTTCCAAGAAAACAGTGTAAGGTCTGCTTTAAAGGTTGTAAGGGTTCTGAGGAAATCCTGAGATAATTTCTGATCTACTTGTGATGTCAAACAAATCCCAAACCAATTTTATTTGCTGCTGACGTTTTTAGTCTTTTGGAGACGTGTAGAACAACTTGCTGCTGTTCTAAAGCAATAATACTGTTGTTTTTCTGAGATGATCAGCTCCTGAAGCTGCACTCAAATGAACTGAAAGGAAGGAGAGCTCAGCGAGGCTCAGCTGGGACCTTGGGGATGACGAGTGACACGTTCAGCGTTCCAGCTCAGTGCCACACTGTGTGCCCCCAGTGTCTCTGGGCTTGAACTTCACGTCACAGGCAATGAATATTTTTAATGGGGTTTGTACTCTTTTGTCTGAGATGAATGCAGGCCCACACATGGTGTAAGCTTCAATTAATTATCCTCTGGGGCCTGCTGCACGTATTTGCATATGCTCTATCAGTGGACCACCAAGATTATTCAATTAAATCCTCACAATGGCTTTAAGAAGGCCAGTGATTAAAGCCTTAGTGATGACTGTTTATTTATAAAATAATTATTTTTATAAATTTCAGTCTTGGTGCTTATTTCTTGCACAATGGGATCTATTGGGAGGGACAACTTGAAATACAGGATGTGTCTGAATAGGTACCACAGTCACAACTGATAGACAACTGGGTGCACCAACATCTCAGCTGTTTTCTTCTCTCAGATTGCTAAAAGAAAGATTTCTAATCATTTCCCAGATGACAGTGACTTGGCAGAAGTTTGCCAGACTGTTTTTCTCTCTCAGCAGACTTAGGAAGGGTCTTGTTACAACCTGGTGTATTCTGATATAAGTGCTTGATAAACATGGTTTTCTTTTAGAACTTCTGCTGAGTTACTAATAGAAATGTGGTTTTATTGAATAAAAATGGCTGTTTACCAGAGGTGTGATTGTGTGGTGACAATGCCAATTCCCAGGTATCTGAAGTGGTCAAGAAATGGAAGTTGTGTAGCTGTCTGGAGGCAGTGCAATGTTGCTAAACTTCTATATAACCTTGGCTTAGATGATTAAAAAATTAGTGTGATTTACACAATCTTAAGAAAACACCAAGTGCAAAAAAACCAAAGCAACCCACCATTCACCACCATTCATACTAAAAAAAACCAAAAAACAAATCAAGAAAGCAAACAAGTCTGAGTGATGATAAATCCTACCAGTTAGAAATGTCACCAAAGGTAGAAAATTTAAGATAAATAAGGTATTGAACTACTTCTGTTAATGAATATTAGGGTTTTGATCCCAATGTGCTTAGAGAGATTTGCAAAGCAACACTGTGTTTTTACCAAATGTCTGATGAAATTCTGTTGTTGAATTTCAGGTAGAAATTCACTGAAATTATGCATTGTTTCTATTTTTATTAATTTCATTTTTTATTTTCTATTTTTTCCTAATTTTATTTTTTCTATTTTATTGAGTTACAAATCTTTTGGATTTGTAACTCAGTAAATTTGGGAACTTTACTTTTTTGCAGGTCCATAGGAAGAGTTTGTTGAACAAATGCACAACTGTTTCCACATCAATAGGTATTACACTGCTTAAATTGTCTGCATTCACTTTTCTTAGAAGTATTTTTAGCTTTTTTTTCAAAATACAATTATTGAAAAACAGGTTAAAATTGCTAAGAGGAATTGCTATTAAAGTTGCCTTCTCTTGTATAATATCTCTAATTTTCATACAGTGAATAAAAGCATAAATCAGAAGTGCTTTTTGAAATCCTACTTCTATTTCTAATACTTGGTCAAGAGCACATCTCACTTAGGCTTTTAATAAATGAAATAGGCCAGGGCTTGCATCACTGAACTTAGTGGAATGTGGTGAAGATCATTTTCTGTCTAGTGAGCTTAGAAAAGAGTAAAAGTTGCTATGTAGCTATGAAAGCATTTGCTGAAAGTTTTTACTGAATTTGATGCTTGTAGTTTTAGAGGGGGTGACTAAGAGAGCTCAATTATCTCTAACTTACTTGGTGTGATGAATTTCTTCTGGTAGTGTTGTACAGTTGTGCTCATGCAATCTGTGATTTGTTTATCCCTTGTAAATTCAAGTCAGGTTCATTGCTTGTTCTGAAAATCTCTAATATTTTATATGTAATAAAACGCCAATTAGTGGTTTCTCATTAACCCCTATTAATGGAATGTCCCAATTTATTAGTGTGCTAATCTGAGTGGTGAAACTTCAGCAGCAAAGACAGCTTTTTCTTTGTATTGGAACAGGGTTTTTTTGTTTGCATTCTTTGTTTTGGGGGCATGTTTGTTTGTTTATTTTGGGGTTGGTTTTTTTTTTTTTTGGGGTTGGTTGTTTTTCTGGGTTTTTTTTTAATTGAACGTGGCTTTTTGTTGCCCTCTCTACAAGTTAGCTTTTACTTGTTCTACCCTCTCTACCTCTTCAGGAGAGGCTGTAGTGTCCCTGCTGCACCAGGGAAGCAAGATTTTGGAAAACATCAGCTGCTCAGCCATCTGCTGTCAGTCTCCACAGAGTGCCAGGCTGGAAGGCACCACAGTGGGCATCTGGAGCCACCTCCCTGCCCAGGCAGGGTCACCCCAGAGCACAGGGCACAGCAGTGTGTGCAGATGGTTCTGGAACATCTCCAGAGAGGCAGATGACCTCCCTGGGCAGTCTTGGTGGGCGCAGCCCACAGAGTGGAAGTTCTTCCACATGTTAAGTGGAACCTGGACATCAGTTCCTGCCCATTCCTGTTGTGCCACCATTGCTGGGCCTCACAGTCCCTGCTCTGAGCCCTCCCTGAAGGCAGGGGACAGACAGGGATGAGGTCTCTTCTCAGGGCTGAGCAGCCCCAGCTCCCTCAGCCTTTGCTCCTGAGAGATGCTGCAGTCTCCCCACCATCCCCAAGGCCCTCCCCTCCAGGAGCTCCACATCTCTGTTGTCCTGAGGAGCCCACAACTGGACACAGCACTCCAGGTATGGCCTCACTGGGGCTGAGAAGAGGGTGAGATGATGTTGATGATGATGATGAGTGTCCTGTCATCAGCAGGAAGAGGCAGCAGCAGCCAGACTGGAGAATCCAGTGGTGTTTCTGCTCCTCAAACCACCTGCTGGACCATGCTGCTCCAAACCCTGGTTCTTTTCAGAAAATTATGGGATTTCACTTCAGAATCGTTACTCTAGTTCTTGGAATCCCCCAGGGAGTTAACCATTGAAGGATCATGGGATTCCAAGTCTGAGGCTTGCAGACAGGTCTGCCTTCTAAAACCCACTTCAATGTTCTCCTAAACTCTACCTCAGATAGCAAACAGAGTCTTAGTTATTTTTACTACAGAGTAATGCTTACAGAATTGAACATTTTCTTCTTCAGTGCTGATATCAGGGTACTGTGTCAGACCCTGTGCCTAGGGCTTAAAATATAATGAAATGTTGCATAAATTGATGACATATGGCAGGTGTATCTCACTAATTACCACAATGGCTTTGTGGCCCTTACTGAGCCTCAGTATTTACAGATTCCCAGATATGTTACCTACAGAATGAAAGACACCTTCCACAAAGTTCTGGGAACTCTCAAAACAGTAACTTTTCCTGACAGCGGAGCATTTGATTAGCAAGAGGAGTTTTTTATTAAAACCTTCTCAATCTGTAATAGAGTGCATGCTGTTTTAGCAAGTATTTCATCCTAGTATTCTGAAATAGTTGGGTTTTTTAAAGTGTTTGCTCTTGCTTACATAAACTTAGTTTTATGTTGGAAATATGTCATGAGAGCATGATAATCATATCTGCTCAGGTGAGAAAAGGCTGTTTTCATATGGATATTTTCACTAGAATATGAGTGTGGGTTTAGAATGGTCCCATTGAGAGGAAGGCTTATAATTTTGGGGCAGCAGTGCTTAATCTTTTGGAAAATAAAATTAAAAGCTGGACTACAGTCAGCTGTATAGAAATGTCCAGATGCTTTCCGCTACAGCAACAGCAAAGATACCAAAGCTGCTATAACTGTAGCTGAGGAGGACTTAAAAGGAAAGTCTGCAGAACTGGCAGGTTGCCTGAAAAAATAAACTCAGAGCAGCCCAGAAAAATGGTGGCAGCAGGAACTACAGTTTAGGTGTTACATTGTCTGCCAAGAAAACAGGAGAATTTTGTCTGCACATTCCCAAAAGCGTGTGCCCACACAAAGGGTCACCAACACTTTGTTCTCAGCAGCGTATGGGGCGTGTTACAGGTCTGTCAGCACTTTGGGACTGGCTGTCTCTTCACTCCCACTTCTCCTGGGGCTCCCTGATGTTTAGTTACCACACTCAGATGTTTCTCTGTGGAGCCATGCAGCCCCCTTTCCAAACTTGTTGTTGAAAAACCTTAATTGAAAAAAGACTCGTGTAATTCTAGGGTATGATAGCACTGGTAAAAAAGTGCTTGCATTTGCTCTTTGCTGTAAAATGTGGCATTACAGATGTAGTAAAATAGAAGTGGCAGCATAGCCACAGACCACGTCCTTGCTTGCTCTTGTGAAGGGACTGCATTTACTTAATTTTTTTCCAAGTTCAGACAACTCTTGGTTAGGTAACTATAACTGCATTTATTGCTGTTAGAAATGAGACATTCTTATGCTACAAAGCAAGCACACAACGTAGAAATGGCTGATTTGATTCAACCCCACCAGCCCAGGTGAGGAATGAAGGTTTTCATTCACAGAAGCCAAACAAATCTGCCCTAGACTTGTCTTATGTTGGTTTCCAGTTGAACCTTACCTTTAATCAGTGCAGAAGTTCAGCATGAATGCAGAGAGAATGACTTTATTGCTCTGGTAATCTTGGTCTTCTTACCTTAATTGTCGTCTTTTCAAGTATTTTGTCATGAAAAATGCATAAAACTGCTTCTCATAAGAAATATGTCTCAGCATGTTTGTGCTATATAGGGATTGTATGTATCCGTAATAGAGATTAGATTGCCAGCCTGTGAATCTCAAGACCTAGAATAAATGTTAGGAATAAATGTTAGGAAGCAGGTATTTGGTGCAGCATTCTTCTGAAATGTGTTCTTCAGGGCTCATTTGTCAAAAGGAACAGTGTTTCTAAATTAAGGATGTGGAGGCCTCTTAAAAGCTGTGTCCTGGTTTGTGATTTATTTGTATTCAGCCTTTGCTTTGATGGCCACATTGACAATAAGCAAATGAGAAGGCCTTAGCACTGAGGAACACATAAATAAAGGCTGCAAAGAAAGGGCATGAGAGAAGCTTTGAAGTGGCATCCAGCTTTAATTTGAGTGGGAGAAAACCAGATGTCTTTGGGAGTTCTGGCCCAGCTCTTTTTATTTTTTTTTTTAAGAGGACAGGGAGCTCAACCAAATCATTCAATGGAGAGACCCCAAACCAACTGTTTCCTTTGATCTTTGTTGCCACTTTGGAGTGAACTGTTTTGTTCCAGAGGAAAAATGGTCTAACCCTTCATTTTAACTGTACTACTGGATTACATATCTCCTTTTCCATTCCAGCTGCAGTTATCTGAGTTAATTTCCTTTGCAGTATACTGACAAAGATGATAGTGACTTCAAAATAGCAAAACTGATCAGAGTTTTGATTTGGCTGACTTTTGTATCATGTGTTAGAACAAAACATTGGTGCACAGCATTTTGGGTCAGCAGTCCTGAAAACACAAGGTAGAAAACAAAGAAACTGCTTCTGAAGGACTTGTGTTGGTAAGCTCTGCACCTGGAATGATGTGCTTAGTTGCTGCTTACAAATAGAATAATATCTCTGAATGATATATTTGAGGGCTTTTTTTTTTTTTTCAGTAGTCCCTGGATCACATTAAACTAACAGAAAGATTGCTGTTGACTGTACATTTAGTGAGTAATTAAAACTGCACAACAAAGGTTTTTTTTGACAATGTCTAGAAAATAAGTAAAATAATCCTGTCTTCTAAAGACATTAAGAGTCTCAAAGGATGGAAAGGAGAGAGAGAGTAGATAAGGAGGCAAATAACGTACTCAAATTCAAGGTTGCTGTCATTTCTAACCTGAACAGGACAAATCCTTTTGCTCTGGGGGTTTGTCCATGTGCCAGAACTAAGCTATCTTACAAATGATGCCAAAGCTTGCAGCTTTCAGAGGAAAGGATTGCAAAGTTTGAAAATTCTGGAGAAAAGGGGTCAAATTGGTGCTGTTAGGTTGGTACCAGTTGTCTTGCACTGAGATATCTAAAAATGGAATTTCTACCCAGGTGAGGCTATTTTGGTGTGGTTAGGGTTGCTAGTTTTCACATTTATGGTTGGTTTGCTTTGGCTTGGTTTTGATTCTTTCATGGCAGGTATAAAACCATTGCTGGAATCAAGCACAGAATATTATCTTGATACATGCAAGAATTATGCTTTATTTTGCATTGAATTGCTTCTCTCATGTCATCTTAGTGTGGATTTCTGGAGCCCAGCACATTCCAGTAGCAAATATTAATGAGTAATAGTTTGTGCCACATCCCAAGTCTGGAGAATATGTTCATGAATAGTAATGAAATATACAGGGAATTTTTTCCTGTCTTTGTCTCTAGTGTTTAGCATGCCATTAATACAGATCCTAAAATAGTATGGGTCAGTTAAGAAAATGTGCAAAAGACTTTGGTGTGTAGTTGTCCTGTGTTCTCAAAACATGGGAAAAACTGGAAGGAGAAGGAAGAGGATGCACCTCTGCGTAAGGGAAAAGTAACACACTGGCTGTGTCAAAGTGAATCACTCTCTTTCCACATAATAAAGTACATACACATAAATATGCAAGGCTGAAACTCTGAATTACACATTGGACTTTATACCAAGTTGAAATTAGAGTTCTCAATAAATAAATTAGGTTTTTGCTTTATTTTCCCTGAGATTTATTGATGATATATAGATTATTGTAGTACAATAAATGAAATTCTCTGTGTAGCTAGGAATTTATGGATAACTGAACAAGTGTCTAAATTGGATGCTGAAGATTGTGAATATCAAGCTGTAGCTTGGTTTGAATTAAACTCTCTGTGCTGTGCAAGATAGAGTTTGAAACAAATGCCTTAACCTTCTGTTATGTGGGAGGGTTATGACAATAATTATCAAGCTTCACTACACCTTGCACAAGGATTTTGAGGAGCCTTGTCAAAATTCCAGGTAAAATACTGCCAAAAATGCGGTAATTAGATGAGTAATGAAAAAGTTTTCAAATGGAAGTATTTAAAATCTGTTCATGCAGTTAGACATATTTACAGTCATCACTCTTAGTTGCACAAGCTGAATTTCCAGTGTTCACCCATGAGATTTCACTTGTGTTTAAGCTGAAGAGGGAAAAAGCCTGTTTTCCCTTTGTCTGGAAGGGGGAAAAAGCCTGTTTTCCCTTTGCTTTACTCTTTTAGAAGGAAGTGACTATTCAGGTCTAGAAGAAAGTGCTGTACAATCCTCAGGAGCATGGCTCATGTCCGTGATATGTTTTTGCCTTTTTCATGTAATCTCAGCTACCTCCCATACATCTCAACATCTGTGTGACTAGTGGGGAAAACTGTGTTTTGTTCAAGGATTTTTTTGGTGCTTTTGGATGCTAACTTGATATGTGACTCAAACCTGAAGCAAAATGTTCTTGAGTATTGCTTCCTCTGCTCTCCTCTCCTCTCTGATTTTCTGCCCTCTCCCTCCTTTCCCCCCTGGTTTTGTGGTTTCCCCTCTGCAGTCCTTGGGTGTTGCCTCTTCTGTATCATCAGTGATGTGCACTCACACAAAACATGGGATGTGCCTCCTCTTGGGTGGACCTGAGCATTTCTGGTCCCTGAGCAGAAGTCCTGATCCACTTATTTCCACATTTATGGATGCAGCTGACAGTCACCTGTCAAGGTTTAATACAAACAAGAAGGCAACGTTTTGGCAAAGTGTTTTGGACAGCTCATCTCCATAGTTTGTTGGTTTGGGTTTTTTTTCAGTTTGGTATGAGAGTGTTTGAAATGTCAGAGGGGGAAAAAATGTTTTGGAAAGGAAGAAAATAGGACTCGCAAAAGAAAAAAAAAACCAACCAAAGAAACCTGGATACTTCCTCAGGGATGTTTTGAACCTGAAATCTCATTAATCTGGGCTGATTTCCTTGAGAGGCATTGTATGACCAGGGCATTTGGGAATGGCACAGACTGTCCTCTTTCCTGTCTCCTCGTTGTAATTGATCCATTTCTGCAACAACAGCTCCTTCAGGGGCTAAACTTAGAAATCTGCTGAACTCAGAACAAAGATAAAGCACTGGCAATTGCCAGCTCATCATTAAGCGCTGTAACATGGTCTCTCCATTTAGGCATTAGTAGGTTTCTAAAATCCCAGTAGAGGAAGTGCAAAGAATTGGGCTGTCTTTCTAATCTTGCACTCTGTGAAGGCTTTTCCATTCATTCACCATGAAAGTAATGTAGATTTTTTTATATGCTTTTGTTTGGAGGCAACTTTTAATCAATAATGCTGTATAATTGCAAATTGTTATGATCCAAAGAATTTTAGTTTAAAAGTGGAGAATATTAAGATAATCTTGTTAATTCAGGTTGTTTTTATGAAGCAGGAAGGATGGAAAGTGTGACATTCATGAGATGAGCTGTGCTTCAAAGTGCTTGAAAATTCAGATGGCTAAATGAATAGGCAGAAAAGAAGTAGGTCTTAAGGATGAAGTTACTCTGGAGATCTTCTAGTCCAACCCTTCTGCTCAGGCAGGCTCACCCAGAGCAGGAGACACAGGTGGTGGCCAGGCAGGTTTGAATCTCCCCAGAGGAGATTCCCCAGCCTCTCTGGGCAGCCTGTTCCAGTGCTCAGTGCTTTTGGCTCACGTTCAGGTGGAGCTGGCTGTGTTTCAGTTTGTGCCCCCTACTCTGGCACTGGGCTCTTGTCACTCACCCTTCAGACATCTGGATGCACTGATAAGATCCCTCTCAATCATATTTTCTCTAGGCTAAACAGGACCAGCTTTCCCAGCCTTTCCTCCCAGGAGAGATGCTGCAGTCCCTTCATCATCCCCACAGCCCCGTGCTGAACTTTCCCCAGCAGTTCCTTGTCCTTCTTGCTCTGAGGAGCCCAGACCCAGCCCTGCCGTTCCCTTCTTCCCTTCACAGGCTGGAGGACTCAAGCCCAGGCATTTCTTTCCTGTGTGGCAGCAGCTGGTAGTTGTTGAATTTGGGCAATTTCTTCCAAGCTGCAGGAGCTGCTGTGCTCAATCAGGATCTCCAGTTCAGGGGAATGAGATAATGCAAGGGGGAGCATTTTTGTGCTGCTGGAGATGAAGCTCAGCCTCCCAGCATCTGGAGGACACTTCTGAGCAGCAACCTGAATTAAAAAGTCAGGTCTGCAAAAGTAGAACTGTGATTACAACCCCTCACTCTTTTTCCAGTCACCGGGCATTTATCTGTAATATTGGACATTTGAAACTGGTGTCTTCACGTCCTGAGGATGAAGACAGTTGCTTTAACAGTAGGGTTTTATCTTTACAGAGCAGTTAGATATGTCTCATGTTCAACTTGTCTCTAACCAGCTGAAACCCTATTAATGAATACATAAAGTCATAGCTGAAGTGAATTATCTATGTTCATATATGAACTAAAACCACTTTTATTGTTTTTATAATTCAGAATGGTTGCCAACCCAGTGCCAGTGGAGATTCTTCCAATACTAGTTCTCATCCTTATTCTTTGTGTGTGTGTACATATATATATGCATTTGTGACTGTGTACACTTACATTGTTATATGCCATAATGAAATATTCTTAATTGTTTTCACTGAACTGATACATTTGATGTACTGGATTTACATAACTGAGCTGGAAAATCAAAACTTATTGCCTAATAAGTTTTCTTTCTCTCTCTTTCGAAGTCATAATGAACGAAAAGTGACCTGCAAACATCCAGTGACAGGACAGCCTTCACAGGACAACTGTATTTTTGTTGTGAATGAGCAGTAAGTGCCTTCTGTTTCACTCTATAAAACACAGGCTTTTAAGCCCATTAATAATGAAGTAAGATTCGGTGATTACTAGTGACAATGTTTATTTTTTCCAAGTGAGATCAACATGTAGACAGTTTTACTTGTTTAAATCACTTGAAAGCAATGATAAATATTTTATACTGATTGTTAAGATAGAAAACATAGCTCAGATTAGTTGTATGGTAGAAATGAATCACATTTATGCACTGCATGAATTTGCTCTTATCACTTTAATTGTTCCGTAATTTAAGTAAACAGCCTAGATACTATATAACAAGCAAATAAACTTCCAGAAAGGGATAAATTTTATAATCACTTAGAGACAACCACAAGCTGTTAAACTGTAGTGTTTTACCTGATAGTTTCTCCTCCATTGATTATTTCCTTGGCCATTTGGGGCACCCTCTGAATCATTGGTAATAACTCAGATTTGCTGTCCTTGCATTAGTTTTGTAGAGCAATACAGAAGGTCTGCATGGAGCTCAGGATTTTGTTGGGATTCTGGGTTTCCCTCCCCCCACCTTTGCTGTAACACATTACATGGTGGCTCCAGTGAAAACCACCAGAACTGGCCAAATTTCACCAGTGTGAAAGGGGGGCAAAGCCAGAGGGGGCCTTTGGAGAGCATTTCTTCCCATTTCCATCTCACACCCATACCTGTCTTTTTCCCTCCCACCAACACCTTGCTGCTGGTGCTAAGAGAGAAATTCTGGTTTTAAGCAACATCTTAAAATTCATCTATAACAGGTTGGAGTTTAAAACACAGTGCAGGTAACTCTGCAATGAAGTGTGAATTGCTTTCAAATTGGAAAAGTAGGACACAGGCTGTACAAAGCTACATCTAGGGGTGCTTTTTATTAGCAGTCTGCACACACAGCATGTTCCAGTGCTATTACATATTCTATTTTCAGGACTGCTGCAGCAATGTCATCTGAAGAAAAGAAGGAGCGACCTGTAAGCATGATATGTGAAGCAACTAACTATAATCTGGCATCAGATTATGCTGCTCATCCAATGAGCCCTGTGGGCAGAGTAAGTCTTTATGTCCAAATAAATTAGAATTAAAATGATTCAGGTATTCCACAAGGTGCTAGACAGTGCTATGTGTTAGCATTCCACTGAAAAAGAGAAACAACCCTTACATATTTTTCAGGGCACTCAACAACTTCCAGGTTTGATTGGGAAACAAACAAATTGTCACTGTAGCTGTAATTTTTGTCAGGTATCTCAGATCTTGTGACTTGAACTGACCTTTCTGATCTGTATGAACAGCAAAACCCTGAGTGACTGATGAGGCACCTGGGCCAGCACTGTTGCAGAAATTGCTCCATCACAAACAATTGCCTGGATGTGTCCAGGTAAAACAGAGAGAGTTGGGATTGTGTGCAGGAAGTAGTTGTGAGAGAGGTGGGAGGTGGCCCTAAACAGCAGGTGACATTGGGCCAGAAGCAGAAGTCCTGGCTTCCTAGAAAAATCCCTGCTAAATGGTTGGCAGAATCCCAGGATCACCTTAATTTATGTTTTACTTCTCCATTCACCCAGTTTCTCAGTAAGAAGGTAAAAGTCCAGATGTTCTTACAAACTTTTAGGTTTATTTGGATAAAGCTGATGAGCCTATTGTGTGCATTATTTTTCCATTTTCAGCTTTCCTGAGAGAGAAGTGCACTTGCTGCAAAATTAAGAAGTGCCTTAAGTTTTCTAGGAGACCAAGAAAACAGCTTTGATCAGTGATGATGGACAAGAGCTGTCATCTCTTCTAGCCAGTAGTTAGCAGTTAAACAAGGAGAAAACCCTGTGCTTTAGCTAGACATTGAAAATGCTAACTCTGAGAAGTGCTTTTTCAGTAAATTAATCCGGCCTGCAAGGAAAAAGTAAACTTTGGAATGTGTTCTAACTGAGCAAATTCCTTAATGTCAGAAACTTGGATTGAAATAATTGACTTGCCATGTGCTAAGAAACATTGCAAGGTTCCTTCCAGTGCATTTTGGAAACTTTTTTGTTGTTCTAAATATCTTATGAGACAGGCAGAGTCCTTGACCTATGTTAGAAAACTGTGATTTAATCAGAAAAGTGTCTTTAATCTATTAATGTTGCTGGGGGGAAAAATAGAGAGTCACAGATGTATTATGAACAGTAACAAAATCCATCTCAACTTTCATATGATCATGTTTAAGTCCATGCAGGAAAAAGAGTTTAAAATACAACAAACTAGAAAACCCCCAAACAACAACAGTAAAAAAACAAACTCAAAACCAGCTAAGCCCTAAAACAACCAAGCAAGCAAAAAACCCCAGGTAATTTCTTGTTAGAGTCATAACAGTGGTGTAGAATGCAATAATTACATAGCTAGTTCTGTCAAAATTCATTTTCTGGGGAGCAATCTCAGGTCAAATATGCAAAATTAATTACAATTTAGGAGCATGTGTCTTACATTTTTACACTTCTCTTTCAGAAGAGAAGTTGAAAATGCCCTTTAGCCTAGTGTTTTTTCATATTCTTCGAGAACGAAATTGAGATTTCTCTGGCCCAGTTAATGTGATTTCTTCTACTTTCATTGATTAATGACACTTTAGTTTCCTGTGAAAATAACATTTTGAAAAAAATAGATTGTTCTATTTCTCATTCCTCCTGTTCTAGTTATTTAAATGCACTTGAAATATTAATATGATTATTGTGGCTGCAAATGTAATTACTTTACATCAGTTTTCAGATGTGCATTTGTCTGAATTAGTGCAACACCATTTAAAAACTGTTGGTTTTGGGGTGGTGAATGCTGGGAAAGTAGAACCACAGCTAATATCAATTTGCCTTTTCTGACAGCTATTCAAGGATAATGAGTTGAATCCTGGCTTCCTAGAAGTGTAGGTACGGCCCAAGGGTTGTACCTGGATACAAAACTGATTTTCTTTTTTTTTTTTTTTTTTTTTAACTCATGCCTTCAAAAAATAAAGCCTGAAATTCTTAACTTTTTATTACAATATGTAGTTTGTAGTATTGTATAGTGTGTGTATATATGTGTGTGTATATATAATGTCATATATATTATTTATTTTTATATATTATAGGCATATATATGCAGTATGATATTAATATAATAGTAGTATTGTAGCACAATAAAACAGGAATAAAATATTGGTGAAGGAAGTTACACAGAATTAATTACAGAGCAGAAGGATTCTTCATGTGGTTGCCAAACCAATTTTATTAGGTGGTTTTTGTTTCCAGAGATAACTCATGACCACACGTGATATTGGAATGTAATGAGGAATGGAAAAAAAATTGGGATACAACTGAAGTTTCAGACAGTTAAGGGGTATAGGAGAAAATTCTTCCTTCTGTTAATGTTAATTGATCCCTGATAGACATGAAACTTGGAGAAGTTTCTATTTTCTGTCAGACTCTCAGGGGTCTGTTGCTGTTCCTGACCAGAAACTAATATGAGGTGAGGCCAAATCTGTTCCTGCCCAGTAGAAGTCCTAATTCTAATCTTCCTTTCCCACTGTATACATGAGGGGGGCCAAATAACAGATTACAGCTCTAAGTGCTGCTTATTTCCTGTAGCTTGGAGTGTATTTCCAGACATGAAGGCACTAGCACAGACCCCTGGCCGTGAAAACCTACAGGCTTCAGATGGCTACAGAAGTAGTTATTTTCATCTCTCTGTGGCACGAAGAAATTGTTTTTGTAGTTGTCTTTTTTTTTTTTAATCTTATTTTTCTCCCTGCTGTTAAAATCACTACCTAGACAAACAGGAATATGTGTCATAAATTGCTTTTTAATGTGTAAAGTCCATCACATTTCCAGACACCCTCCACAGTTCAGATCTTGCTGCTCTTCATTGCTGTCCTGATTATCAACAGAATAAGGTCAAGACATTTTTGTCACAGAAAGTGATGTGGAGTTAGCCCAGGACAGCTCCTGGTGACTCCAGTACAGCTGGGATGTTTCCCAGTGCTCACAAATATTAATCAATTTGTTTATAGGTATTTCAGTGCAGTCCAGCCTTGAATGGCCAGTGTAGGTGTAGCCATTCAGGTCTGCTCAGGATCCAGGTTAGCTGGAAACTTCTGATTAACAGAAACTAGAATTATTATTATTTATTATTAAAATTCATTAGCAAACAGCCCAGTGAACAGGAGAGCTGTGAAGAGCATTCCTGGTGCTCAGAGCTGGATGATAAAATACAGCTGCACTGTATTTTATGATTTATACTCAGACCAGCCCAGTAGTGCTCTTTGTGCATCTCTATATTTTAGTCCTAAATGGAATCCAGTTCACTTTATTATGCAAACCAAAGCACACTAAGAGTGAATGATGGGGAGGTTTGCTTCAAAAGCAACCTTCTGGTTCAAGCTCAAATGCTGAGGCAGAAACCCACTCAGCTCACGGAAAACTGCAGCATTGGAAGGCACCAAAATTGCCTACAAAATCCAGAAAGCAGCATCCTGTTGTTTTGTGGTTTGGACGATAATGGTAGCCTTGAACACTGGAAACATATTTTTAAACACAAGTTAAAAGTAACAGAGATACAGATTTGTACTCTCTGAGTTTACATGCAGAGAATTGCCTTATTTGCAAGGTTCTCAACCTAGGTTTTTTGAATTTACATGCAATAAATTTAATGTTAATTAATGACTTTTCGCTAGTTCTGAAAATGGGAAAGAAGCCTCACATAAATTTAATGTTAATTAATGACTTTTCGCTAGTTCTGAAAATGGGAAAGAAGCCTCACATGGACCTTGTGTTTTCCTACCAGCTAAGCAGAGAGAAAAGCCACTTTCAGGGTGCTGAAATGTGCAACCCCAGATGCTCACTGGTCTGTTATCCAGAGTTCAAAACCCTGCTGGGTGTGTGTTTTTTCACTTTTGGAAAGCAGTGAACATCACTGGCTGGGCATCCTGGCCATTCTTTCTCAGCACTGGGTTTGTGCAGGGCTCTTCCCACAGGATCTGATTTTGGAGGCATCTGAGTTGCTATGCCTTGGAATGGATCAGATGGTACCAGGTGTGATTCTGCTTTTTGAGATAATTAGTTACATCTGTGGGACCATGGGATGGCCAGAGATCTCAGGCATAACAAGAGGAGGAGTAATCTAAAGTCTGAGAAGCCATAATTAGTTTATGTACTCACCTGCAGTGTTTCAGTGTCCCAAAATACTCATTGTCTTAAGGTTCAGAGTTTGTTGTGAAGTTATTCTCTTTATGCAGCGTGTGGCAAACTAATTACAAGTCACCTTAAGTGTTCTGTGTATTAACTAAAATTAGAAAGCACTTGTGATGTTGCATTTAATTGAAGGAAGTTTGTATTCACATTTGGTAGGATGTAACCCATTAAAACTCTGCTGTTAGCTCAGTGAAATTGGAGTCGATATGGGTTTTTATCAGGCCCACCTTAGAGACAGCTGCCTAAATTATCTGAATTTGTTAGGCTTGACATGAGTGCTTGCTTGTCTTCAGAAGCATCCTCAATGCATTAGCTATTTTTACAAGTGTAGGAATTCTGGAGCACTCTTGAGGGGTTCTGAACCTTTAGTAGCTAATATTAGAGTAGGTGTGAGTGTTAGAAATTATTTCTGATCAAAGTGTTAGCACAGCTTTTGTGTGATATGCCAATGCAGCAGTCACACAGGTTAACAGAGAGATGTAGTTCACTTTATGACTGCATTTTTATGTTCTTTGTTATGTATTCCTTTTTCACAGCTGGCTATCATAATTCTCTTGGCTTCTTAGAGATCTTTGTCCATTTTGCACTGATAGAATTTTTCAGAATAAAATGTAGAAATTTTTTACTTTTATTCTTAATTAGGTTTTCAGTTGCTTGCTCTGTCTTGCTTTTCAGAACTGAGTCAAATTTCTGTATCTCCAAGGGAAATTAAAAGCACTCTGTTTTTATATTCCCTCATGATTCTTGCAACAAAGAAATATAACATTTACTTTGTGTTACAGACTCTAGGCAGGCACATATAGCTTTTGTAATGTTATTTTTTTTTGCCAAGCAGTGTTGTATTTTTCAGTTAATGGCATCATTGACAAAAGCTGCACGTAATTTTAAATCAAGTTCTCAATTTATGATTTTTCAGCTACTGTGGGATTCTCTCTGAAGCATAAGTAAAACCCAGCTTAGTTCTGTGATGAGTGTTGAGAGAATTTCCATGGAGAAACCCCACATCTCATTTGCAACAAAACCTGAGTGGTTGTCAAGCTTTCCTCCTTTAGGAATTTTGCATAACCTCGTGATTAGTCCCAGTAGCAGAGAGAGGGAAGCTGAAACTCAGGAATATCATATTGTCTCAATCCAAATGGAGGATTTGAAATGCAGCTTTAAAAACTTATTTGGACTTGACTTCTTCTGCACAGGAGTGTACTTTGCTGTGTCTCATGGTGTCTGAATTCTTACAGGATTTAAAACACAAGTAAATGTTCAGCTCCTTTAGTTGCAGAGCAAACTCTTTAAATGTAGGCTGAGAAGAATGAAGTGTGAATTGGCAAAGCACTGCAGGTTTCTTTGTGCCTTTTCCAATTTCTTGTGTTTATTCAAGTAGAAGGATTTAGAAGAAATCTAAAATGCTTTATTTTTCTTACTTCTCTTAATCATAGATGATCATTGCAGAATTATAAAAAGTATAAGCAACAGCTGATGTGAGCTCTGAAGTTCCATGTAAAGGTTTCTATGTAGACTTTAGTGCACACAAGTAAAATAATATTCAAACCAACCAAGAGATCACAGAACAAAGAAGGATCACAAAAAAAATTAATTTATTTTAGGAAAGGGGGAATTATATTTTGTTGGAATCTGAACAAGTTTTCATGTTAGTTGGAAGCAGGAAAGAGAGGGATTTGTTGCCCAGGTGATGTAGTTTTTCATGATTAATAATAGTTCTGTGAGTTTACTTCTTTTCCTACAGCTCAGTAGGCATTCTACCTACCTTGGAAGAAGGTCAGATATTTGTAATTTGGGTTTTTTCTTGTTTGAAAAAAACCCAAACCATCTTTTGGTACTTGTCTTGGAATTTATCTTTATATTCTCTGCAGAAGAAAAGAAAGAAATGCTGACACCAGCAGAACCATTGTAGTAATTATTTATCTAAAAAAAGAATAGAATTTGTGTTCTGCAGTCCCCCAGAGGAGCACATACAAGATAAACATCTTAGACAAAAGCAAAGCATTTTGATTTTTGTACAGTTATTGATGTCGTGGTTTCTATAACATGTTCAATTCAATTTAGACATCGCGATCTTCAAAGAAGGTTCATAATTTTGGGAAGAGATCCAACTCCATAAAGAGAAATCCTAATGCACCAGTTGTCAGAAGAGGCTGGCTCTACAAACAGGTACTCAGACCCTCCTCACCCCTTCTTTTTTTTTTTTCTCCTCTATTGTATGATACAATAGACAACCACTTCTAAAAAATACAATGATAGCAATAGCAGAATGAGGCTATAAACTGTGGTCTTCAATTCATTAACTCCTAACTCAATATCTGATATAGATAAGGACATGAGACAAGTAAAGAACATTGGTAGATTATATATATGATTCTCTCTAAAAAAGCTGAGCAGATGTTGGTAGTAAATAGCTGATTTAATTTCAGGTATGTAGAGATGATGGGACAAAAGGTGTATGACCCAGAATATTGGGGGTTTTTAAGTTTCTTTTGTTAGACTATGCATCCTTTTCTTTTTTCTAAAAGTTATATTTTCAACAAAAAATACAAAGTGGAGCCATTTCTTCATATATTTCACATAGGTATGTCCATTTCCTTAATTCAAAGATAATCATGTTAAAACCAGAGATTATTTTAGGTTTTCCCTTGGAATGTGAATTAATCTAAAGTATGCGCTCTTTAATATTGGGACAGTGTTCTAGCCTGCTGTAAATTTGCTCTTCTGGTTAATATTACAAATCTATTTTTAAAATCCACCAAGAAACCCTTGAGAACTCATTAATTTAAACTCAGCTGAGACAAATGTGTGTATATCATTTTGATCTACATTGTCATTTAATGTGCCTACTCAGATAGACTGGAATGACCTGCATAGATTTGAGTGCTGGTGATGAGTCAGTTTTTAAAAACTGCTCAGATAGTAAGATCTAGAAGTGTCTGTTTAGTGGAAGATTTTCTCAGTTTTAGACAGTCCTGTGGCCTCTACTCTGAGAGTGAAGAGAATTCTGAAATGTGAATGCTGAGAGTGAAAAATTCTTACAAAGGTGATTTTGTTGCTGTTTTTTGGGGCACAGAATTACACAGCTGACTTGATTGGAAGGGACCTCATGATGATCTAACACAATTAGGCTCAGCTAGAGCAGGGTCATAGAATCATCGGCAGGGTTATAGAATCATGGAATCTCATGGAAGGGACCCATCAGGATCATCGAGCCCAGCTCCTGGCCCTGCACAGGGCACCCCAGAATCACACCATGTGCTTGAGTGTCTTGGGCAGGACTTTGTCCTGCTGGGCTTTGAATCTCCTCACAGATGAAGACTGCACCACAGCCTCTCTGGCAACTTGTGACAGTATTTGACCATAATAAGTTTTACCTCTAAGTGCTTAATCCACCTCAGGGCTGGAGATGGTTTATGTAGGAAACAACTTAAATGCTGTGATGTTTGATTGGTGTTTGTTAGAAAAGGTGTTACTGTGTATTTCCGTGTTGGAGTAGTCATTGAGAGCCAGTTTAGTCAATTTTGTCAACAGATATGGTCTTCAGAAATGTACAGTGAAAGCTTGTGCAGGTTTCTTTCTGATAGGAAAATAACATTTATGTAATCACAGAGAGTGGCAGTTTTTGTTAAATTCAGGGTGTGCTGTCTCAGTACATGTAGTGATCCTCTTCTGTCATTTTTAAATTCAGAGCCAACTCCTTTTTTGGAAGATATTTACAGTGAACATACTTTTTCTGAAAATGTTTCCTAGCTAATGCTTCTTTCTTTTTCTTTCAACTCATTTCCCCCACCCCAGAAAGAGCAGAGCTTGAAATACAAGGCTAAAAATTATCCTGACTTTTCTTGGGCTGGGGAACTACCCCAAAAACAAACCCACCTGACAGTTTTTCATTAGAGAATCCCTCTTCTTCATTGTCACAAAACCTATTTACTACAAGAATATTGCTAATTCACACATACTCTTCTTCTTGGAACAGATTAACATATTTATTAAATCTGATTCTGCCAGGATGTGTGTGCTGCAGTGCTCTGGCTTATTTACACTGCAGCAGTGGTGGCAGTCTTTCATTCTGAGTTGTGTGGTGTAAATTGGTTATAAGCATAAAAGAAAATTAAATTGCTGTAGGAAATAAACTTTATTTGGGAAATAAATTTGCTCTAGATATATGAGTGATAATAGAAGACAAAGTTCAGCAGAGAGTTCTTACATAAAGCAAAAGAGGATGTACGTGAAGTGTTATCTTGCTCTTTAAAAGGAAAAAAGTGTAGGTTTTGGGGTTTTTAAAATTAGGTAAACTGTAGATTGTAATCTGTAGCATGCCTGGAGAAAAGGAGGCTCAGAGAGGGTCTCCCTATTCTCTACAGCTGCCAAAGAGGAGACTGTAGTGAGGTGGGGGCTGGTCTCTTCTCTCAGGTGACAAGATGAAAGGAAACAGCCTTAAGTTTTAGGTTGGATGTTGGGAAAAAAAAGGGTTGTCAAGCACTGGAACTGGCTGCCCAGGGAAGTGGTCAGGTCACCAACCCTGAAGGTGTAACTAGATGTGTTATTGTGGCACTTGGGGACATGGTTTAGTAGGGGGCTTGGCAGTGCTGGTATCAGCTGGACTCGATGAGCTAAACAGCCTTTTCCAACCCCAGCAATTCCATGATTCCCTCTTCACCTCAGGATTCCTGGGTCACAGCCTTTGTTTGCAGTGACTGCTCAGGATGAGAAGTCAAATACTTAAAACAGCCAAGAAATTGAGCTGGCAGCACACACAGCACAGTTTTGTGTCAAGTTTTTATCTTCTTTTTGCCAGGGTTGGGATTAAATCACAAGATGGAATTTCTCACTGGGACTTGGATGTTCATTAGTTCTTATCTCTGTCACAGTCTCACAAACCCTGAGTTCTACAGCACTTCACTCTAACAAACTAAAAATGGAGCCATATCTCTCTGTCTACAAGGCCTTTTAAGGATAAACTGCCCAATTAAGAAATGACACCATAAATATTTTCACTTTTAACCCAACCACCCCTGCCTGCAGTCGGGACTTTTTTATCCAATTGCACAAAACCACCCAACCCCATGGAGAAAAAGGGGAAGAATAAGCACCAACCACCACCCTAAAACCTCCACCTTGCTTTATGTATATTACTACATTCTAAAACCTGTGATATTACACCCTTCTGTTCAAACTCCACACCCACAATCCCAGTTCCCTCATTCCATTTTGGAAGCCTTCTCAGGTCAATGCAGTGTTCTTTTGGGGGTCAGTGCCTGGCAGCCCAGAAAATCTGAAATTGTCAGTAACCAGGCTTCCAGCAGCTGTGCAGTGCCTGGTTTGTGCTGGGAGCCAGAGCTGTCCCCATGTGTGTTGTCTGACCTGGCCCCTGTGATTCCTGCAGGACAGCACTGGGATGAAGCTGTGGAAGAAGCGCTGGTTTGTGCTCTCAGATCTGTGTCTCTTCTACTACAGAGGTGAGTTCAGCTCCTTTGCTAATTTTACTGAGAGCAGATAAATTTTGACACACCAGTCAAATGTAAGAAATAAGCTGCTGCTTAACATAATGGATTAAAATAGTTGTGTAGTTGTATAGCTGTCAATATCCAGGCCTGCTACTCTTATCTCTCTTCTTTCTTTCTTTCTTTCTTAATTACCAGTTTCACATAATTACTTCCTGCCTGCCAGGCTGTGCTGAAGGGGCAAGCCCATTCACAGCCACCTCTGTTAATAAATTCTGGGTTGTAGTTTTTCTCACAGCTTCTGTTGCTAGAAACTAAATATGTCGGGTTAAATCTGATTTTTATGTGAGTTAAGTAGCTGAAATGGGGATAGGGAAGGGATATAGTGCAGGGAAGCTGAAACTCTGCTTTTAGAATGATAAAGAGCATATATATGCCTTTGGGAACTCTAATCAGTGTTCATGAATACTTATAAAATGGAACATTGTCCATTTCCATATGAGTAGAAGTCTCTGCTGAATTTTGGAACAAAAGAATCTGTTAGTAACCTTGTGTAGCTAGATCAGACTTATTTTACATGGAAAAATTAGCTGCTTCTCATTCTAGTCTGGAGTTACATGGGTTAGTGATCCCTTCAGCACTGCAGATTATAAACTGTAGTGCTCCTCCAAAAACAAATGGACTTGGGCACAGGGAAACATGGACAATCCTACAATAAAGTGTACAGTGTAGTTTAAAGGAGGCTGAGAGTGAAGAGGATTGTAGAGCATGGCAAAATAGAGGAATGTAAACAGGGTCACCTGCAGCCTTAACTGAGGGTGAAGGGGATCAAATGGTTCCAGTTTGAGATGAAACTTTGGAATTGGTAGGACTGGTGGTGATGCTGAAAGCAGAGACTGATGGATTTCAAATGGTGTTCTCTGAAAGTGCAGCAGAGATCCAATCAAAGACAAATCAGGTCTGAAACAAAAGCTCTGTTTGCAGCTGGTTTAGTTAACAAATTCTGAATTATTCAAATGTGATCATTAGGCTTTGTTTCTCTACCCCAAGAGAGAAAATCTTGGGTCAAAATCACATTCCAGTTGTGGAGGCATCAACTGACTGGTACAGATACACTGTGGTTACCTAAGTGGTCATTACATACTCTGTGCTTTTTACAGGTTTATTTTAAACATCTCTTCAGGCTCCTTCTTCAAAAAGTTGTAAAACAAGTGCTGCCTTAAGAACAGATTAAGTTGAATTTAAGCTGCACAGGAATTTTGTCAAAGTAAAACAAAGCAATAAGCAAAACCAACAACAAGTAAAATAAATATAAACAGCTGTGTAATCTTTTTATTTTCTACATGGCCCAACATTCTGAAATACAAGCAGAATAATCTAAATTGGTTTTGTGATAAGTGCAGCTTTTAGCTATCACTCACTAGAAAGTAGTTAAAACTGTTAAAATGGAATTAAATGTATGCAGTGGTAGTCCAAAATCTATTAGAAGTGGCTGATGAAATATAAAAAGCTCTTACTCTAAACCCTTTTATGTTTTGGTTATTTCTGTCTCAGGTAGTGAAAAAATAGGAAAGGGAGGGTCCTGCCCTTGCTCCCAGATCAAACCATAGACCTGTTTGTGGTTGTGCAGTTGTGGTTGTTGGGTTTCTTTGGTTTTGTTAGTAAGTCTTACTAAATTTCCAGAATTGTGTTACAGTGTTAGCAGCTGAAATCCAATTTATAGATCAAAAGAAAAATTGTGTCATAGTATTTTCTCACAGCTTAGAGAATATTCTCTTTCTGTTCCCCCAAGGCATGAAGAACCATCCACTTTCATATTGGAAGGTTGTTGTTGGCACAAATAAAAGTTCTTAGGACTGGACAGAAGATTTGCTGCTTTTCTTGTGTGCTTTCATACACAGCACACCAGTAAAGATAATGTGAGGCAGTGGGATGTGTGGATAAAAGCAAACTTGATAGGGAACAGATTTTAAAAATCTGGAGCTGGAATGTGGCAGCATGTCTTTAACAAATACCAAAGTGCTCCAGACATGCAGCTGTTCAGTGGAACAGAAATGCTGAATGCTGTTATGTGGCACTAGTGAGGGGTTTACTCAGTCAACAGTCAAAATATGATCTAGGAAAAGAGAAGTTTTCCCCCAAACAGAAGTCCAAATAAAGTAAACCCCAATATTTGCTATGTGTGTTTAGGGACAGGGCACATTTTTGTGTGTGACTAGAAAAATATTTGAAGGGAAGGGTGGGGTGGTTTCAGTCGTATTTAAAGGTGCTGCTGAGTTCCTGGAAGTCAATCCACTCGATTTCTTTTCTGACTTATCATAGGAATGAATTTATGCTCAGCTCTGCAATTAAACAACTATCCCAGAAAGCACAGTTTGTACATCTAATCTGTCATGGGATACTAAAGTGGCTGGGCACAACTTTCCCCATATAACTTAAATGAAGGTTCTGGCTTTTCAAAATCTAGGAGTAAATGAGAACCTGGAAAATATTTTTAAGTCCATACATAGGCAATAGCTCTGGCATGCTGTTTAAGTGTATTTTAATTGCAATTGTTAATTTTTAATTGAAATTTTGCAATGCCTGTTTTCATCTTGATTTCATAGTTTTATTGTGAGCACTATCTTCAACTGAGAGAAGTTTTATGGGGGACAGTCTCTAAGAGAGTGGTTGTGAATAGAAATTCTGTTCATTAAATACAATTAAGACAGACGTTATGAATTGCATCCAATTATTCTTCTATTAAAGTATAATTGGATTTAAAAACTGGTTGTGGCTTTCAATTAAAATGTCATTTTTTTATTATGATCTGTTGATCTAAAATGTTATGTAAAACAAGGCTCTGGGAAAAGGGTATTTGTTTTGGGGGAGAGCTTTTTTTTACAAATCATCTGAAACATGTGCATTCTTACAAATGAAAGGTAATTGAGTGTAAACTCTTTGTGGGAATTATAATGATAATTCATAATTAAATATTATAATGGGGATTATGTAGCATAATATGCCTGGGATCAGAAGAAGAATGTGCACATTTTCCCTGAAATGCCAGCAGTCATGAGCAGTGTTTTTAACCACTTGTGCTGTCAGAGGTGTTTTTAGTGAGCAGGCTGTAGATGTGTGCTGCTCTGTCTCGGGGTCTCTGTGGTCGAGATAACCCCAAGGTATCAGAAAGTCTCTTTTTGCCAGCCCAGCAATCACAGAAGGAGTCAGGATTCCTCAGCTCTGCTTTTCAAGGTTGTTTATTTGCACTTATCCATTACATTCTTTCTCTGACCAGCTGACGTCTGTCCAGCAGGTCGGGTTGAAGCACACTGACCGCCCTCAGGGCGATGTTAACTTTTTATACTAAAAGCTATATGTACTTTATTTACAATAATTTTCCAATACCTATCACCTATGTTAGTCTGTCTCTAAACCAATCCAAAAGTGCCACCGTCACACAGAAGATGAAGGCTAAGGAGGAGAAAGAGGATGAACAAGGCATGCCCAAATCCCTCCCTCCATCTTGGCTTCTGAACCCCCATTCTAAAAACCCCAAAATTCTACTTTTCCACCTTGTGACAAATTAACTACCATTCTACTTAAATTCTCATGGCTTGTAAATTTTCACACAAAGTTGGTAATTGTTTCCATGGGTTAAAATCAAAGGCACAGGTGTCTTTGGCTTTGTGCCAAGGTCTCTGAGCTCCTTGCCAGGGGCTTGAGCCATCCAGGGCAGCCAGAGGGATGTCCTGGCTTCCAACATTTCTGGTTCTTTGTCATTGAATTAGGGGCTTGACTTCCAGTTACTCTTCACAGTTAGTCTGGGTTTCTAACTGGGTTCTTGATACATTCTCCTCTGAGCTAAACTTCCTACTCGTGCTCCTGTGTGGCTGAAGGAGTTTAATGAAGTATCAGAATGCAATGTTTTGTGTCCAAGGAACACAATATTGTGTGTCCAAGGGCCATTTTCTAATGCCAGTGTGCATCCCCAGATGAGAAAGAAGAAGGAATCCTGGGGAGCATACTTCTGCCCAGTTTCCAGATATCTGTGCTGTCTGCTGAGGACCACATCAACCGCAAATTCGCCTTCAAGGTGAGGGGAGCGGCTTTGCCATCTGATTTTATGTCTGAAAGCACATGAGCCTGGTCACAAAAGCTCATTTTACTGAGTTGTTAATAGTAAATTAGTAAATAATACATAGTAAATAGTAAGTAATACATTTGTACCCTGGTTAGTTTCTTTAGTTCTGGATCTTTATTATATAATCACATTCTTTGTTCTCTGTAGGAAATGCCTGGGTGGCTTCTCGGAACAGATGTATATAAGTTTCTTTTATTAGAATTTGAATAGTTATTAATAAACTAAAGTATATCAATAATAAATAAAAATGGCCATAAACCCTTTTTGGGTGTTAGAAATTACCCTGTCCTAGCAGGGAGAAGGTGTCATCACTCACAAAAATTCTTTTTCTTCTTAAAATCTACTCTTGAAATTGCCCTCTCTTCTGCATTTGAAGACTTCTCAGAACAGATGTGTGGAAGTTTCTTTTATTAGCATTTGAATTGATTGACAAACAGCTTCTGAGGTTGATTTTTCCATAATGGAGTAGCAAAAGTTTCAAGTGCTTAGTCTGATGTCAATATAGACAGAATTACTAGAATGGGGAAATGGATGGATAACATTTACTGGTAGGATTTTGTTTTTTTGTAGTTCATGGGTCTTAAAACCTCTGTGGTGAATTATAATTTAGAATTATAAACCAGCATCTGCAGCTGAATTTCTCCCATTAATGAAAGTTCATTCATTATTTAATACAAAGTATTTTTGCACATAAATAAAAATAAGAGCTTATTATCACTTAAATCATGATATTATATGAATCACTCTTAGCAATGTTTCATGACAATCTTAAATCATTATATAACTTATTTACTAAGCATTTTGTCCTGACTTTTTCTTGTTGTTGTTTTATGAGCTCCTTTTGGCACTTTGGTCTCCTAATCAAGACATCATTTATTTACTATGGTAAGTACAAATTAACACCTACTGTATCATTCAGACTGCCAAAATCTATGCTAAAATCTTATTTATAAGAATTGTATTCATCTACATTAATGAATGCTCAATATCATTTTAGTAGATTGAAGAGATTTAAGGGCTTTTTGTTTAATGTATTAATGAAGAAGCAGCTATGATTGAAAACCACAGGCAGTTATTTTGGAAATATGAATGCAGTGACCAAGAAACACTGTAGTGTTCCTTTTGATTTTTTTCTGAGTATATTATTTGAAGAAATTTTCTTAGATAAAGCATTCAAGTGAATATGCAGTAACAATATTTGCCTCTCTTCTTTTACAGAATCTTACATTTTTATTGCAATGACCATGTCATTTCCAATCAGGCAGCTCATCCAAACATGAGGACCTATTATTTCTGCACAGATACAGGGAAGGAAATGGAGTTGTGGATGAAAGCCATGATAGATGCAGCACTTGTGCAAACAGAGCCTGTGAAAAGGTAGTGTGGATTGACAAAACAGTGGGGATAGTGTTGTTTCTCTTGCTTAGTTTGATTTGTTTAATAAAAGACTAAAATAGAATGTAAATTGGCTGAAGTGATTTCTCCTTATATTGAAGACCCCTTAGTAACTGGACAGTGTTGGATAAAATTTTGAAGTAGCAAAAATAATCTAAGTTCAGTTCTGAATATTGGTTGTCAGGAGCTAGAAGGAAAAAAAATGACCTATCCCTCTCGCCAGTGGCATCAGAAGAAGTGCAATGACAAATTCTGTGTGCAGGCATGTTTGACTTCCCTGCCCTCCTGACTGAATAGCATCAGCAGCTCAACTGGTGGCAGCCTTGGGCTTAAAGCTGTCACAGTCCTCAAATTCACAGCTGGAGTTTCTGGCTAAATTAACCACTTGTACCTGTGGGCAACCTGTGGGGAGCCATTCTTGTTCATCATTAAGCTGTCACCAAATTTATGCTTACCTGATCTGGAGCCTCACCTTCCTGTGCCCGTGTGTTGACAGTGAAAAGCAAATTACAGCCAGAAGCTTTGTGCTCTCAGAGACTGAGCCCTGTCTGCTGCTGTCGCTCCAGTGAGAGTCATTTGCTCTCAGAGTGTTGTCCCTAGGGTCAGCTCCCTGGCATCTGTAATGGAAACCTCATCAATTGAAAGTTTAAAAGCTCCTCGTTATTGACAGCACAGAAGTTATTGCTGATGGCTGCTGTCACTTGATCTGTTCTCCACTCCCTTAGTTCCTGCTACCCTGGAGCTAAATAAAGTCAGCAACGCTGAGCAACTCTGAGTTTAAAAAAGTAACAGAAAAATCTCATGGACACACGTTCCAGAGAAGTTTAGTAGTAATAAACTTTATCTGAAAAATTTGGTTTGTATTGCAGATACAATAGTAATTTACATATGGAGAAATTATTAAACCAAATCAAACCCACTTCAACCAAAAATCACATATCAATTGTATAAACACTTTGTAGAGGAACAAAACTGAAGGGAGGTCATGCTCAATCTTCTTCTGAACTGGTGAAATGACCTTCATTTGATATTTGCAATACTGTGACTATCTGCCTGGATATCACAGGCAGAACAGGCTTGCCAGCAGCCAAAGTTGTCAGAAAAGCAATTTATATAACACCATCTTCTTGTTTTGATTCAAGCAAGAAACCTCAGAATGAAACAGTAGATGTGACCTCTTTGAGAGCTTTGTTGGTATCCTTGAAATAATTACTTCAGAGAAAATAGATTTCAAGACCAAGTCTCAAAGAAGTTAAAAATCGGTTAGCTATAATAAGGAAGAAAACCCTTAAGACATCTGTTTTCTAAAGAATCCATCTTTTGGTGTTTTTTAAGTTCTTAAAATGAAACATAGCAGGATATGATCTTATGTAGAAGAAATACTGTTCCTTCCCTGTAAAAATCTGTTAAGTATTAAGTGTCTTATTACCTCATCTCTAAGTAACCTGAAGTTTGGCATAGATGGAGCTTAAGCATAAATGGTTTTAGTTCAGTCACATTTGGCAGTGCTTTTGTTACTGAGTTCTGGTTTTTTTTAGAAGTCCTGACATTGCACTGAATACAGTTTTCTTTAATAGACTGGATACTTGCAATACAATAAATGAGTAATTAGGAACTTACTTCCTTAAATATTCGTGTAAAGTAATGTTGGGCCACTTTTAATTGCCTGTTCATACAAAATGCCCAATGATAATTCAGGAGCTTTTTGCAGTATAATTCTTTAAACCTAGAAATCAAGACACTTCACTGCTGTGGTACTCTGGAAATCAAATCCAACTGTCGGTTAAACTGAATCTTTTCAATAATTTTAGCACATTTTTTTGTGTCTGTTTTTCTGGAGATTTGAGTTCCTTGGAGAGGATAAAGAGAAAAGGAATATTTAAAACATTAAGTTAGTGGGAGGGAAGGGGTGTTGCAAGTTTTTTATAAACTACTCTTATTTTCCACAAATAGTTAGCCATGTAAACCACAAATGAGATAGTGAAGTGAGAAAGTCAAAATGTACCCATTTCTCTTAGAACTGGTCTTTATTAGCAGCAGAAATGTTCCCTTCTGATGTTTAGCTGCAGGGAAGGACAAACAGTATTTGGCCCTATTGACTGAACTGTAATTATTCCTTTCTAAACAGTTTTGATTTTACCTACATAGTGCAATCAAGTTTAATAATGTACTGAGAGGCCTATTAAAATAATTAAACCAAGTACTTTAGTCAGTGAGGAGCTATTGAAGCTTATGACTCAAAATATGATCTCAAACCCCCTCTCTGGGGTGCTTGCCAGTGTTTGTAGATGGTAGTGTCCACCAACACAGTGATTTACCATTTTACCCTAAATGCTGATTCTCTGCTCTCCCAGGTGTGAGTGCCATTTTCTGTCCTTTTATTGTCACCTTGTGTGCTGCAGCCTTTGTTTCTCCTCAGTGATGCAGCATGTACTAAGAAAAGATTGCTTTTTTTCCCTCCTGGGGTAGTTACTTTCCCTGAACAGCATAAGCCAGGCTGCCAAAAAAGCACTTGTTAGCATAGAGACATCCACAGTGGGGGCTGACTGACGTCAGTGTGCTTGGAAAAAATGGCTTTTCCTTTTCAAATGCCTCTGCCTAGCTTTGTTAGATCACAGCCCTCCTGTCCATCTGATCATTAATCACATGTTCCCCCCTCTCCAACCCGTTCAGAATTACTTCTTTATATAAACCAGCATAAAATAGTACTTCTCCTGTACTGCATATTGTACATATGATTCCTTTATGGTTGCAGAAATATATAAATTGCATTCAGCATATGCTGAAAGACCCATGTTCAATGCTCATTCTTTCCTCTATCCCTATCCCATCCTCAAACAGCCTGCCAGCTTTGTTGAATATGTCTTTGAGAGCTAGCTATAAATATGGAGCCAAATATACATATGGATTTAGGTTTCTTACATTTGTTTCTGATAATTTCTCCCCATATGGATCCTTCAGTGTGGAAAGAGATCCCTTGCTCACTCAGAATTGGCTGATTTGGTTCCACCAAGTTGAGAGAGCCCAGCAGGCTGTTTGAATGTCAGTCCTGCAGCCTCTACACCATCCCAAGGAGTGTAAAATGTAAATGTTTGGCTCTGTATAACCATAGTAATGAGGGATACAGCATGAGGCTGCATGGAAAAATAATTCTGTGATTTTGGGAGTTGCTGGTTTTTAATTAAAACACAGTGGAAAGTATGAGAGTGTGAATTGAGCACAGTGCCAAGGCTTGACTTTGCCACATATATAATGAGTGTCCTAGAGATGCCACGCTCCCTCTCCACCATGGATTTTTCACCTTTTCCTCTGCTCTAAAGCCACCTGAGAAAGATTTATAATAAATTTTATATTATATAATGGGGTAGGTGGTGCTATTGAGACACACTGCAAATATTAATGCCCACGTTCAGGATTATTTGCATAGTAGTCTTTATATCCGTTTGTGAACTCCAGAGTGCTGCCTGAAAATTGAAATCTTAACACCCCTTTTTTACTTGATAATTGTGGGAAATGGAGTTTTTAATTCACATTCCTGTTGGAAAAATCCTTTGGTTTCTGGTAGAACACTGGCTGGTGCAGTTTTGAGGTGGGAGTGAGGAGGGGATCCCTTTCTTTTCCATCACTTTGAGAAGGAACCTAGGCACAAATGTTTGGTCTTGGGAGTGATTTAGGATCTTGGCGGGGAAATAAATGGCTTTTTTCACAATGGGATAAGCAATAATGCTTACAGCTGTGTGTGTAGTCAGTCTTCTTGTGCTCCTGGTAAGTTGTGTGTGTAATGGCCTTTTTACAGACATTTGAACTGGATGCAGTTATAAAGATGAATAATGCATTTTTTTAAAAAAGTTGCAAAACAAAAAGTTAATTCAACATCCTCTTAAAATAAAGTGTTGTTCTTAGTTTGGTTTTATACAGAGATGTAATCTTAAGAAATTATATCCCTTCCTCTTCTTTCCTCCCATAGCAAAAAAATGCAGAGCAAAACATTTTAAAGTGGTGGGGTTATTTTTCTAGTGAACTAAACCCAAAAGTCACTTTTTGAGCTGAAATTGAAATTCTGGTCCTCCCAGTATGGCAAAAGATAGAGCCTCTTGACATTTTGAAATTTTAAAAAGAAGATCACTAATAGAACTGCACACATTGAGTGCTTGTGTAAATATTGTAAAGCAGTAGCAATTCCAAAAATATCATTATTTCTGTGGTACAGTTCCTTAAGTCAGCAGCTATTTCCCCCTAAAATTGGAAAAAGCCACAGTCATTTTCTGCAAAATGTGTGCCAGCCAAAGTGATAACACACCAGAGAAACCTAATTGATACCAGTGACCATGAAAAGTCATTTGCTTTCTTGAAAGGAGCTCGTTATATGCTAAATTCAGCAGTATTGTGAATCACAAGCTGACTTTGAAAACCATCTGAATTTCAGGCTGTTGACATTTGGAAGCTGTAGCTCTTGGAGAGCCACTGAATATTTTCACCCCTTGAATTTTCCACCCTCCAGGAACTGAGCATCCACTTTTTTCAGGCTCTGTTTCCTGTTGTGCATGTGTTTTCTAGGGGGTTAATTGACTGTTGTGAATTTTTAATAAGTGACCTCATGTTATAGTTGCTTTTAAAACAGCAAATAAAGAGAAGAGTGTAGAAGAAAACAATACTCACACTTGCCAACCAGAAAAACCCCAAATCAACCAACCAAAAACCAAACCAATCAAGCACTGCCGCAAATCCCCAAACAAAATTAAAAACAAAAGAAAAAGAAGACCAAAACAGCAGCAGCAAAACCCCCCAACCTCTCCTTGATCATTGTGAAAATGTCCTGGTTTTTTCTCTCAAAGTCAAGATATTGTTGTAAAATATATGGTCAGGGGTTCACTGAAATAACTTCCAATTTTTTATTACTATTTGTAAGGAACATTTTTTTCGTATTATAACTTGTCATATGTTCCCTTACAGAATAGAAAAGTTCACTGTTGAAAATACATCACCTCAAGAGGCAAATAACATTTCAAACCATCGGGTGCTAATTAAGCCAGAGGCCCAAAACAACCAGAAGAACAGAGACGTGAACAAAAACGAGGAGAAGAAAGCTTTGGAAGCCGAAAAATACGGATTCCAGAAAGTCGGGCAAGACAGACCATTGACAAAAATTAACAGTGTGAAGCTGAACCCTTTGGGATCCGAGTACAGGACTTTGCCCATAAGCACGATTCCAGGTGGGCACTTCAGGCCTGTCCATTTGAATGGATCTGAGAGTAAATCCATGGGAGTTGTGCTGGCGGATGTTGGGGATGGAGCCCATCACAACGCCGAGTCCGAGCGGGTCATGCAGAGAACCAATTCCATGCTGCAGCTGGAGCAGTGGATTAAAATCCAGAGGGGGAAAGGACAAGAGGAGGAAACAAGAGGGTGAGTACTGGGTAATTTTATTTTTAGACTTTCTAGTAAATAATGCATTTGTACCCTGGTTAGTTTCTTTCGTTCTGGATCTATATTATATAATCGCATTCTTTGTTCTCTAAGAAGTGCCTGGGTGACTTCTCATAACAGATGTATGAGAGTTTCTTTTATTAGAATTTGAATGGTTATTAATAAACTAAAGTATGTTAATAATAAAAATGGCCATAAACTCTTGTTGAGTGTGAGAAATTTCCCTGCCCTAGCAAGGAAGAGATGTCATCACTCACAAAAATTCTTTATCCTCTTAAAATCTCTTCTTGAAATTGCCCTCACTTCTGCATTTGAGAACTTCTCAGAACAGATGTGTGGAAGTTTCTTTTATTAGCAATTGAATGGTTATTAATAAACTAAAGTATATTAATAATAAATAAACCCTTAAAAACCCTTAAACCTGGCTATAAACCCTTTTTGGGTGTGAGAAATTTCCCTGTCCTAGCAGGGAGAAGGTGTCATCACTCACAACAATTCTTTCTCCTCTTAAAATCTGTTCTTGAAGTTGTCCTCACTTTGCATTTGAGGACTTCTCAGAACAGATGTTGGAAGTTTCTTTTATTAGCATTTGAATTATTATTCATAAAGTATATTAATAACTCAATAAATAAAATGGCCAGAAACTCTTTTTGGGTGTTGGAAATTTCCTTGTCCTATCAGGGAAAATATGTCATCAGTCATAAAAATCTGTTTTTTAAATGGCCCTCTTCTATATTTTTTGCTTGCAAGTTCTAGTAATAATATTTTATTTTAAATTCTTTTTAAAAAAATATTCCTGGGTGCTTTTAAACTTTAAGCCAGTTTTAAGTGAAGAGAGGAGGAGAAGATTTATCTAAAAGTAAGACACAGAATCTAACTTGATGCTTAAAGCTTCTCTTCTCATGAAATTAGCTCTCAGCCAGTTACAATATTGAGCTCTAGTGCTTATTCATGAAGCTTTAAAGCGATGTCTGAATGATTGGCAATATTGAATGTCATGCCAATAGCAATTTCTCTGAGAAGTGTAGGGACCTTGCTTCCAGGCTGCCTTACAGACAAGCAGCTCCAGCAGGAAAATGCAAAAGGTTTTTTATATTACATTTGATAGGAAGTATGGAGATGCTATCACAGGAGATACTTTGAAGGGCTGGAAATGAAGGATTTTGTGTATAGATGGATGGCAGAGCAGAGCCTAAGATAAACCAAGTTCAGAAAATGTGTTTCCCCCAAAATTTTGAGATAAGTATACCTGAGGGCTTGTCTGTTTTCACAAAGTCTTGAAACATTTCCATGAACGTGGCTTCCACTTGCCAAGGTTGAATATTTCCTCACTGCTTTTAGCCTTTCATTACATATAATTAGGAATTGTTAATGTGGTGTTTCATGAAATACTCATCATAAGTAGTTTGATCAAGTTTCAACTTGCAATACAGACAGGGACTTGCACACCCTGACATTAATCTTATAATTCAGACTTGCATAATGAGAACTCAGAAGGCTCTTTGATGCAGTTAATTTTTTTAATAGGACTTTAAAACTTGCAACCAAACAGAAGAAACTAGAATAGATGTGCTATTTTTCAGTTCTGAATAAGTATAAAAACACTAAAACTGATTTCATATGGAGAATCAAATAGAGGGAAGTGCTATTAACAATATGTTACTAATTAACAATATTTTATTCCTGAGTATAGGGAACACTTGTTTGCCTAGATAAGGGTGGCACTGATAATATAAATGCTTTCAAAAGCAGTTCTACAAAAAAGTGGTAAACTGAAGGAGAATTTGCCTTGAGCTATCTTTTTTGTTTTGCATGGAAACAGCCTTGAATAATGATCCTAATTTCTGATGTATATAGTGATGTCTTTTAAATGGGGCTTCATTTAAATTTAAAATTTTATTTTTGTTCAGGTTGCCAGTTTATGGCTGGAGACAGAAATTTAAGTAGAATCAAAGTTGGTGAATGACAGTAGAAAAAAATCTCTGGTTTATGCTGAAGCTTAAGGTTGGGGTGAGAGGATCCTAAGGCTGTTTAAGACCTGTAAAACTCATAACTATAATTTTTTTAAAAAGCAGTCTTTACTTAATGGGGAAAGTTGCTGACTCTCCACCAAGCTGCTTTCCAGTGCATCTGTATTATTGTGTCTGCATTACAGAAATCATGGAGGACCCAACTCAATATCTCTGGTGTGTCAGACTGCAGAAAAAATGGGGACAAATGCTAAGATGTCAACAAAGATGTTCATTTAAATGACTATATATAAAAGAAAAGAGAATCTCTTAGCTGTCCTTAATATAGAATGAAAAAGGTTCAAAAGTTCACTATACAACTACCGATTTTTTTAGAGGAACAGGCTGACCCCTCATTGGTTTGATTGCCCAAAAAAGTAATGAGAATGACAGCAATGTAGATTTTAATCCTTGAAGCTGTTATCTGTTGTTTCCATGGATCTAGACATCTAGTTTGGCAAAAGCCACATGAATAAACTGCTGCCTTAAGGAAGGCAAACCTTTTTAAAAACAAAAATAAATGTGGTTTGAATCAAAAATAAGCACATTCCACTTTGGTATCGTTTTATTGAAATTTGCAGAAGTCAGTTATCAAAAAAATGTTTTTCACAGAAGTAGTTCACTTGAATGGTCTTTCACAAATGTGAAAAAATACAGAAGGGTTGTTTGGTACTAAGGGATGTTTTTTGTTGCTGCTACCCCAGGATGCGAGCTTGTATCTCCTGCCTTGCCTATATAAAATTCATCCAAAATGATAAATGCCTGCAATGAAACTCCAGGTATCCCTCTTCACTCTGCCACCCTTTCTTGATTCTTACATGGAAGTTCTGTGTTTGGGGCTGGCTGGTATTTGTGTTCATTAGGATGAGGGGCTGTTTTGAGGTTTCATTCTGAGGATATTCAGAGTGTTGCAGCACTGAGCCTCTAAAGGCCTAGCAGCAAAGTTGCTTTCCCAGTGTGTTGGTTTGAAAGATGTAAACCCCCTCCCTCCAAATTAGTATAATTTTGAAATTAGGGGGCTGTCAGGCAAAGATATGGGAGTAGGAATAAAACTTCTTTACTAGGAAAATTAAATTACAAATGCAATAAAAATTAAATTACAAATGCAAAAAAAAAAAAAAAAAAACAAAAAAAAAAACCACTGACAGACCATGCCCTGCCCCCTGTGTGCCAGGGGGTGTCCCTGCCCCATGCCAGGGGGGCTCAGCCCTCCTGCAGTGCCAGCTGTGGCTCTGCTGCAGCAGGGATCCTGCACAAGGGGGGAGTTTTCCTCTGCAGCTCCAGGGCTGCTGCAGATGGGCCTGGGCTCCCTCTGGCCATGCAGGGCAGCAGAAAGCTGCTCCTCTGGCCATGCAGGGGGCAAAGGCTGCTGGGGTGTCCCAAACCTCAGATTGGATCCAGGCAGGAATGCTTGGCTCCTCCCCTGGGCGGAGCATCTCCCCATGGGATGCTGGGATTGGATCAGCCCTGCAGGGACACTCACTGGCCATGGACAGGAGATAATTAATAATTAATGGCCCATTAACAGAAGAGATCTCCTGGAGGGAGGATTGGGTGTCGGAGAGATAAAGAAAACTGCCCAGTGAACAGAAGAGAGTTGTTCCACCTCTAACAGATGGCAATAGAATGCACACCTTCAGGCACATATTAAGTTTCCAACCTAAGACACATAAATAGTCCAACTCAGACACCAGCACCACTATTGCTACCCAAGAGACAACCTCTCAAGGTGTCTGTAAACACATGTGGAAGACTCTTTCTCATATGGGAGCAATTACAAGAAGCTATTTATGATGGCAGCTGCAGAAATATTTTGCAGCCTCAGACCCAGCTGTGGCAGCCTCCCCTTGTGTGCAGGGCAGCTGGAAGCTGCAGTTCTGTCTGAGGTTGGGTTTGGGTTTGACTGGAATGACATTTTTGCAAGTGTCAACAAGACATTGGTGAATCTATTTTATCAGATTATGTAAAACAAGGCTTAATATTGAGGTGGTTGAGCTTTTTACAGTTGTCATGGTTTGCCAATTGAAGATGGATTATGTTAACTTTCTAAATGTTCCAGAATATAAGTAATTGCATGCAAATTTTAAATTGATGTCTTTGCACAGTAAGAACTTCAGGCAGCTTTTTTGCAAGTTCAGGATATTTAAAGGTGCCAACAGGATTACATTGCCCATTTAATTAATAAAATGTGTGAGCAACTTCAGTGAGTGAGGTGTGTCTTGCTGCTAAATATATTCATGAAAATGTCAGGCCTTACTGTAGCTGTTATGGGATATAGCTACAATTCTATTTTGAAAGTTAGAAATGGAGTTCAAAAGCATCTTGTTTGTTTGGTTTTAAATATGGAGATGGACAAAAGCTTTATCATTAATGGTATGTTACTAAAGAAATCTGGAGGTATTTAAGCAGACTTGGCAACAGAAGACTAGTACTTGGAATCCCTTTTCCCTTTTTGTAATTTTTTTGCAAGAATGGGAAGCTGTCCAATACAAAGTGGGAATAATTCTTCAGTAATTCTTGAGAAGCTTCAGAAACTGTAGCAGATTTTGTACACAAAGCTCTTTATAGCAGTTTTCATCTTCAGAATGTTGCAGGTGATCTTAAATTCTCAGTTTAAGTATTTTCAGAAAAGTGGGTTCCACCATCATCCATTTCCCTGATAGTTATTCCATAAGGATCTCACATGCATAATGCTAGTTTATCGTGCCATATGATCTACATAATTTCTTTAATGCGTTTTTTTTGTGGCACTAAATTAATTCAAAACCATCTCCAGGTTCTGGTGCTTCATGGTGCAGGGATTTTAGTTCAGATTAGTGTGGGGTGTAGCTGGAAGCTGCTGCCCTCTCATGGCTAAATCAGGTCCAATTTGAGGCTGGTTTTGTTTCTATAAGCAAGCATCAATCATATGCATGCTCTGTAGCAAAAGGCTTTAAGAGGAGCTCATTTGCATTTTAGATAAGGGCGGAATAAATCAATGTTTATGACCTAGATTTTGTCCTCTGAAATAAATTAACAAGAAGTGCTTTGTCATATTTAGGCATGCATCAATCCTCGGTATAGAAAATTTTTTAGTATTTTAACTAATGCTGAAAGTTTACTGAATGGCTGTAGAACAGCAGACTTTTAATGGGGCAAAAAATTAAGTAAATAAGCCTTTGAATTAATATCTGAGTTGAAAAGCAATAAAATATTATCAAACAAAGACATGTATTGCCCTTTGTTTCACTTGAATGACTGATATGAAATGGCTTGTCCTTGACAATTGCAAAATATAATTTCTTCAGACAATTACTGCAGTTTTCCCATGGACTGCTGTTAAAAGAGTTTTTAATGCTGCTCCTTTTTTTAATGTCTGTAGTAATTGCTCAATATTTTCTTAGGGAAACAGCAGGATTTTTTAACTTTTGAAAAAACAAACATTTCAAATGGAAGTATGGAAAGCATATGGAATCAGTGTAGAACTTTAAGCTTTAAAAATTTTCACCTATCCAGCATATAGACAAGTTCCAAGATTTGATCAAAACTTGAAATGGAGTTTGCCAGTCCAGTGGAGTACTAGACTGGCAAACTGGTAAAAAGATGAAATATTGATTATATCAGCAAGAGCTAATCAGAGAGAAAGGATCCACTTTGGGCTGCTGCAATGCATTCAGTCAGAATCATTGATTCTTGAACTGTTGCTTTGAATTTATTGAGCTCTTTTTAAATGGCATTCAAAATGGTATGAAAGCTGAGAGCTGGATAAACCCAACCCACAGCGAACACCTTCCTGTTGCCGTAGTATTAACGCTAACAGAAGGAAACTTGTGTTCCAGCATCATCTCCTACCAGACGCTGCCGAGGAACATGCCAAGCCATCGAGCCCAGGTGCTGCCCCGGTACCCAGAGGGCTACAGGACACTGCCAAGGAACAGCAAGACTCGTCCAGAAAGCCTCTGCAGCGTGGCTCCCTACGACAGGGCCGTGGGACCCGTCAGCGCCGAGGACAAGCGGCGCTCCATGCGCGACGACACCATGTGGCAGCTCTACGAGTGGCAGCAGCGCCAGTTCTACAACAAGCACAGCACCCTGAGCCGGCACAGCACCCTGAGCAGCCCCAAGACCATGATGAACATCTCTGACCAGACCATGCACTCCATCCCCACGTCCCCCTCGCACGGCTCCATCGCGGCGTTCCAGGCGTACTCCCCGCAGCGCACGTACCGCTCGGAGGTGTCGTCGCCGGTGCAGAGGGGAGATGTCACCATCGACCGCAGGCACAGGACGCATCACACCAAGGTAAAAAAAGCTTCATCTAACAGCTAGAGCTCTCATCTGCAGGGCTCTTCAGTAGAATGTGTCTGATCACTGGAAAACTCGTGTTGCACTGGTGTGTATTTGACTATAACAGATTTCTTACATCACTGTTTTCTTGGAGAAAGGTTTGGTTTTAAAAAAAGCTGAAAAATCTAAGAATAGAAAAAATGTATTTTTTTATAGTACTAGAAGATGGGAACATGTCTTGATATTACTGCCCATTATATGTTTCCTCTTAAAAAAATGAGTCAATAGGCTAATTATTCAGAATACCCTATGCATATAAAGAACTCTATCTCCTTTCTATCACCAAGAGGACTCAGAATCCCAGGTTTCTTCACAGCTGCTGCTTTCTGTCCTTCAGCAACAGGTTTGGCTGCCTTGGGCTCCAGCAGCAAATCAAGTGTATTGTTCCTTTTTATGCCTTTGAGCTCTTAGGGAGATCACTGAAGATCAGTCTAAATGCACACAACCTCATTGCTTGAGCCCTGAGAGGGACACATGAAGAATTGTGAACTTGAGTGCCATATGTGCTGCTCTGCTACATCCAGCATGCTTGTGTTACCATGGGTTTTAATAGATTGGAAATAATTAAATAAAAATTACTTCTTCTGTTGGATGTAAAATGCTCCTGAGCATTTTCTAAAAACTTCATTCTTGGATGTCTTTTTTTTGATGCCGGCAAAGAAATAAATCTATAATTATGACTTAAAGCAATTTAAACAACTTAGAGTTGATTATCAGGTGTTGGATTTTAAAGTTTTTAGATCGCTATCACCAAAGGAATAATTTTGCTTTGGCATCTTTAATGTCTCAACTGCTCTGAAAATTTAGTAATCAATGCTTCTCACATATCTGAGAAATACCACTGGGTCAGTGCTGCAGAGTGTGTATTGCTTGTCCTGTCAGCTATGCTTTGCTTCATGATGTTTTTGTTCCTTGTTGAACACTTTATGCTCGTCTTTCATTTAGTATTGAGTACCTTTTATACAAACCTCCTGTTTCCCTTGAGTTTTTCATGCTGTTTGGTGTGTATTTAATTAGTTACAAAATTAGCTTTTGCCATTAACTTTAAAAACACCCCTGTCTTTAAGAGGTGGGTAATCAGAAGACTCACCATTTGAAATCAATAGGGTAAATTTAACATCTAAACTCTATCTACATAGAGATCTTAGGTTTTTCAGTGGGTTTCTATTTTTAGGTTCTCAAAATCCTTCTGAAACCCATCCATGACAGTGATTTGAAACATAGAGACACATGACTGTGTCTCTCCAGAGCTCAGCCCCATCTCTGCATGTTAGGCACTATCCCAGGTTGAGAGGTGGGATGGATTTTCCTCTCCAGAGCTGTATAGCCAATATTTGTCATATACAGTGCTTCACTTATGCATAGATAGCCATCCAAACAGAAAGCTCTCTAATTTATCCAATATTCTGTAATCCTTCTGTTGTGAGAAGTTCAAACAGTGTTCCTCATAATATGTCAGTTGTTATGGGCTGGAGCATTTACCCACAAGAAGATCAATTTTTGTCACCAATATATTGTTCTCCATGTGCTACAAGACTATAATCTTATCATCCCTGGCTGGACTTCTACATTTACAGAATTCCTGCCAGCATTTATCCTTTTAAGCCATCACCTTTTTTAAACTTGTTCACAAGTGATGAGTTAGAATATCTGGAGAAGGATATAAAACAACTCAAATACTCTTTATTGTGTACAGGACAGAGAGGAGACTAATGTCCACTTAGCTGAAATCAAATGGTTAGGGAACAAGGCTGAACTTCTAGGAGCTGCCTCGTGTTGGAACTGGAAAGATGAAGGAAGTCTTTTTAGCCATCCAGCAATTTTATAGGAAAGTGGACACTCACTTTGAAGAAAAGGCTACTAAAGAAAGTTCAAGCCCCCCAGGAGCAGAGAGGGATGTTTCTGTGAGTGGTATTAGAGGTCTCTTCCAGCAGAGTCCAGGAGCCCAAGCCAGGTGTGCATTTATCCAAGCATCCTCGTCAGGCTGGGGCTGTGTGCTCAGGACAGGCTGCATTGTCTGCCTCAGTCAGGTCACTCTGGCAGGCAGAGCATGCTCAAGCTGAGCTGCTTCCCAAGAGAAAATGATCCAGAAAGAAGAGCTGGGGTTTTGTTGTGGCTTTTGGTTTTGTTCTGCTGATCCTTTCCTGCCTCAAACGATGGCAAGGGTGGTACTGCAACACCTGGCAAACATAAAGCAATTGTGTTCACATCCACATGCCCATTTACACAAATCCCCTTGAGTGTAACTATTTCAGTTTAAAAAGTCAATGAAGACATGGTTTGAGAATTCAGGAATGAGAACATCATGAGCAGATGCCAGAACTTTCTATTTTTTACAGCACGTGGTTTTGAATTTACTGCTTGTCTGTGCTTAAATGGCATTGCCTACTACAAAGTAGTCACCCTGCAGCTTGAACATTTTCTTACTTATTTTCACATCAACTAGTTTTCCATCCTGTTGTGTCTTTCCTTATTATTCCAAGACCTTCCCTATTATTCTTGAAATAGAAATGACATCTGCAGCCCTGAGAATGCTGCCCTACACCCACAGAATTTACTTTATCTAGCAATCTGCCCCTAATATTTTGAGAGTACAGCAGGACAGAAAAAGACTGCCTCCCCAAACTGCTGTTGTTGAGCTGTCCTTAAATGAACTGTGTCCTATGAGTTCCCTTTGGAACACTGGTAAAGGAAATAAGTCTTCAATGGTTTTTTAATCACAAATCATCGTAGATGTACTTTCCTAAGGTATCTTGCCATGGCTGTGGACCTTTTTATGCTAAAACTGTTATTTTCCAGGATTCCTTTAAAATTGCTACAAAACATTTTATATTTGTGAATATTTAATATTTTTCAGTGTTGTTAGTTCATGTCTACGTTTATTTAACATGCATTTAAGTGATAATAACGTACATTTAAGTGAAAAACATCCACTTTGGGGAATATTACTGGTTATATTGTTTATGCTTTGGAAATAGAACTGTAGTGGGTGTATTGTCAGAAATAATTGTGATTTGTGGGTAGACCTTGCTCGTAGTCAGCACTGTGTCAGTAGAGCAACAGTAATGAGGGAGAACTGTTAATTAAATCAAATATGAAATTCGGGGTATTTCTAAAACTTAGAGACTTAGTAACCTAGGTAGTAAATCAACAGGGAGCATTACTGGCACAAATCATAACAAATTTTCAGTAGGGGGAAGTTGACTTTACTTCTTGTGATAGCATTTAAAGTTTTTGAGTCTTTAGAAACAGCTGTGGGTTACACTGTGCTATTTTTTTTGTGCAGCATGTCTTTGTGCCTGACAGAAGGTCGATGCCAGCAGGTCTGAGTTTACAGCCTGTTACTCCTCAGAACCTCCAAGGCAAAACAGTGAGTTGGATTTTTATTTGTTACATCAGGGTTTTTTTTTAAATAATAATCCTTTAAATATGAAGAGGCAACATTGAAATTTTACTCTAGTTCAAGCTTGCTTTAAATGTAACCTTTATTTAAATTATCAGGGGAAGAAGTACTCTGTGATTCCACAGAATTTAAGAATATTGTGTAGCTGCTGAGTCAAGGTTTTCTTTGGGAAATACAGATTTATTATTTTTTAATCATTGTTTATACATTGCTGGAATTCCTGGGAGAGCGTAGACATCGTAGAACATGTATTTCTCCATTAATTATTTAGAAAATCCTAGAAGTAAAGTTTGGCTTTTTTGGAAATGTAAAAGAGTTTTATAAAAGGATGTCCTTTCTGACACTGTACTGTGGTAGAGCTGAAATTCCCATTGAAGATATTTCATCAAAGTAATGTTGGTGAATACTCTCCACTTTCCTAGTTGAAACATGACTCTCTGCCAAAAAATTGCCCTAAATTTCTGTCACTTCTTTACCAGTTTTTATCTCCTTTTTTTGTCATCTTTCTGTCCATCCAAAAATACCAATTGAGAGTTATGAACTAAGAAAAATGATTTTATTTTTTTTTTATCATGCTGTGGGCAGCCAGTCCTTCCACTGCCTCAAGCCCTGTTTCCTGCACTTCCCAGCACAGATTTCTGGCACCTTCAGTGACTTTTGGGGTTGTCCTTTGGCAGCTGGAGCCTTCCAGACATTTCTTGGGGTTCGTGGCCCCCTCAGCTCTGCTGGGCTGATCTCCAGGCAGGTCCAGGAAACCAACCAGAAATCCACAGCAGAGCAGTGCAGGGCCAGAGGAGGAAACCTGTAGGTAGCCCTGAGAAAAGTTTGTGTTATGGCTGTTGCAAGAGTCCCAGGACCTGCATCAAATGCACAGCACCTGCAGCAAATTTATGAATGTCTAAAGAGGAGTAGGAGTTCTGTTCTAAGGGCTCCTCTGTGGAGAAAGTTTGGGTTGGAGTGCCATGAAATAAGTTACTCCTAATGCACTAAAATTGGGCTTTTTCAGAATGCGCCAAAAGGAGTTTTGATCTTGAAAAAGTGGATCACTGCTCCTTTTACTTGAAAATGCTACTTTTTGTTCTCATATTCCTAAAAATGAGACTCCTTGTGCTTTGAGTGGATGTTACTTGCCAGACTGAAAGCACTGTTGTCTGTTTTTGGAGAGAGCTCCAAAATGCCCTGTATAGCAGTCTGGATTCTTACACTTGCTCTCTGCAATTCAGTATTTTTAGTCCAGGTATTGAAGGAGAGCTGTAAGAAGGAAAACTGCCATTAGACAATTTGGGTTTGGTGGTGATTTTCCCTCAAAAGCAAATGGTTTTTCCAACTGAAGCTATGTGGAAATCCCTTGCTCCCTCTTGTGGGCTCCTCTGTTCGGAACTCATAGAAGTGCTGGTGCCATGCTCCTTCTCAGAGATTTTTTTTTCTCTTTATTCTGAGAAACTGGTATTCACTTTCAGCATTTTTAATGTGGGGTTCTCTGGAGCTCTTTACTTCTTTGCTTTGGGGAAGTTTTGTGCCTGTGGGAGAGGGCAAGCAGGGGTTTAGGAGTTTTTTGTGCTTGGGCTTTGTTTAACTCAGTGTTTGTGAGAAAATCAAAATTCTGGATTAATATTTAACCTCTTGTAAGGCTGACTTCTGGTGAAGTGTAAGAAACAGAAGCAAACAGGAACACAACAAAAATACTTGTGATGCTCAATGGTTTGTTTTCTTTGGAGTATTGCTAATAGAAGTGGTTCCCAGGAAAGGTTCAGGTAGAATTTCCCAAACTGACCTAAGCTGATGTGTGTGGAATTACCTGAAAAATACCCATTTGAGGTGGACTTTATTTCCATAATACATATAATCTATAATAAGTCTTAAATGCTATTCTTCATCCCCTCCTAAGGCTGTATTGTACAGCTTAGTCATAGAAGTAAAGCAATAAAATAACTGGAGGCCTCAGAAAGGTGGTATGGAGAATCATTTTTGTCATGCTTGTGCAAATTTATTTTGTGGAAGGTGATTATTTCTGAGGTAGTTCAGTAAACATGGGATTGTCATCAATTTTTCCTCTCAATTTCGGCACATACATTTGAAGAATTATTTTAAATAATTGTCTGAAGAATTATTTTTAAAACTACATTTTTTTGAGGGCATGTTTTGATTCTTTCACCAAGCTCAAATGGCTGCCCACATACAGGGAACAACATCCTAAGGACTGGAGTTGTCTCCCTCTGACTTAAGTCAGTGTCGCCAATTTGATATGCGTGTCAGGGAAATTGAGGACTGCACAGACTTTGCCCTGCAAAATCCTCAGTTATTACAGAAAGTTTGACTTTTATGGCATTTGCTGGTTTGAGCAGTCAAAGGCTAACCCTTCATTTTATATTTGGAAGAGTTCAACTGGGGGAAATGTTTTCTCTTGTGTTGTATCACTGCCAGAGTCCCTGCAAGGCACTCTAAAGGTGCACCCTCCTTTACTTTTAGTAGCAAACCTTTTATGAGGCGTGCCTTGTTTTACTGAGGTGTTGTTTGGGGTACCAATTAACCTTTTCTCTGCTCTTTGGCTTCTCACACTGCACTCCCTCAGCCGGAGGAGCTGACCCTGCTGCTCATAAAGCTGAGACGGCAGCAGGCGGAGCTGAGTAGTATCCGGGAGCACACACTAGCACAGCTCATGCAGCTAAAGCTTGAGGCCAGCAGCCCAAAGGTCAGCCATCCAGCAATGTGTGTCCTGCTCCGTGCTCACTAACCCACAGCCACCCATTAACCCAAGTCTGCTCTGTGCAAAGTTCTCCCGTGCGAGTGGAACTAATCCTGTGTGCGCGTGGTGCTCCGCTATCAACCCTTTGACGTTTTGGTTTTTGAAGTAAGCAGAGTCAAAATCACCTGGGATTGTTTTAAAGTAGCTGACTGGAGTTCTGTGCTAAACAGGCAAAAGCATCGTAAAGACACCCCAGGACATTCAGGTTTAAAATGAAGTGATTTTCATCTGTTATTGTGTATTGCAAATAAAATTAGTCGTGATAGATTGAGATTATTCTGCTGTTTATGCAGCCTCCAATCAGATTCCATCTTGTTTGTGATATGTGTACAAAAAGCAGAACATGTTTAAAAATGGATTTATCAAAGGGTTCATAGTTGCCTGTGTAGTGGACATTGACATAAGCTCACTGTGTTTTGTGTGTAAACCGGAATGAAATGTAGTGGTCATGGTCTGATTCATAGCAAACTTTCATCATTTCTGTTTCGGGCTCAAAACTTGTTAACAGTTTGCTAAAAAAGGCAGTTAAAAACAGCATTGTATTTCTCCATTAAACAGAACTGTCTGTCACTGTCTAATTTACATCCTTCCAAGCTCTTTTCATGCATTCTGCACCTTCTGTCCCTTTCCTTTTCCCCCCTGACTGCTGCCTGCTAGAATGAGATTCTTTCACATCACCTTCAAAGGAATGCCATATATTTGGATCACCAGGTGGGATTTGCAATTTACTTGTGTGTTTATATTTCTTAATGCTTTTTACCTGCTCCTATCAAAGCTGGAAATATTTGGGGAGAAGGATTTTCACTGAAGTTGGACAATGCCCACAGCATAGGATATCTCAATTGATCACAAATTTGAGCTCTGATGGGGAAAAAAATTCCCTCAGTTTAAAATTTGTCAGAAAACAGTAGCCAGTCACCAATTCATTTTTCTGTTCTAAATATGTTCCTAATTTCCTTTTCATAATAACACTAACTGTAGCATTTTACCTTGTTTAACCAGTCCTAATATGTTTCCAAACTCATATGACACACATGCAATTTATAAAAAATGGGTACTTCTGGGAATTTCAGTTTTCAAATTAAAAAGAGTTACATGTTTCTACAGCACATTAAATGAAGAGAAGGTCAAACATGAAGAAATATTTTAAGCAAATCATAACATGACACCTTTTCCCATTTTTCTCAGTTCATTCTGAAGGATTTATATAGAAATAAGGTGTTAATTTTTTCCAGTTTCTGGTATCTTATGGAGTGAGGGTTCAGTTCTTCACTAAGGTACAGGTCTTCATTTACATAATTGACTGCCAAGTGAAGAATTAGAATATCTCTCTCTCTGGCCTTGTTGCATGACCAAATGGGATTTCTGTACAAGTTGTGTTTGACAAGTTTTGAAGTGGAGTTTTTTTTTTTGCTAGCAGTTATGAAAGACAGTTGTAATGCTTAGAACTAAAATAAGCAACTGGATGACCATTGGCTAAAAATATAAAAATCACTTTTTGTAAGAATATTTTATGTCTTTTATTGAAACTTTTGAGGCTTACACCTAAAACCAGCTGTTAGAACTTTTCTATGTTCCTCTACAGGGGTTTCAGTGAGTTATTGAAAACCCCAGCTGTGCACAAACACACAATACACACTCTCACATGGGCTTGCTCGACTTTTTCCTACTACCTCTTGAAAACAGGGTGGGAATTGTGACCAATTCGGTCTGATGGCAGTGTGTTTCCATATATCTCTGTATTGTTTTGTTTAAGGGGCTGCAGCAGGTCCAAAACAGTAGGGACACACTGCTTGCTAAATTAGACCAAAATATTTCATCCAACTCAAATATTTCCAGTCTATAATGTTTTGGAATAAGAGAGTGATTATTCTGTCTTCAACAGTGTAATTCATTGTCAAGAAAGGATAACTGTCAATGTGAAATGTAAAATTGTTGTTATTGCTTGGTTAGCCAAGCTTGTCAGTATGATGGGCAGGATTAAATGGGGGGAATTGTCTATGTACAAGATGCAAAATAGTAAAAATTATTTTCCTTTCACTTGCACCAGATAAAATTTAGAAATGTGATGTGGTAAGCATTAATTTAGGAAAATGTGTAAGTCTTATAGTTGTGCCATACCAGAAATGCAAGGAATCAGTACAACTTAGAAATCAAGTCTAAAAGCTATTGCCTTAATCTCAAAATCATGGAAGAGCAGGTTGGAATACTCACTTCTCTTGTTTTATAATACTGTCATCTACCTGTAGAAAATAAATCCCCCTGAAAGTCTCTCTGCTTTGAGTACCACTGCTTCTAGGGGTGGTATCACATTTATAGCTTTTCATTACTTTGCCAAATATCAATTTCCCTTTATGTTAAAAGCATAAAAAAAAAAAAAAGAAAATTTCTTTCAGTGTAATTGAGGCCTTTCCTCCTTTTTACCAGTATCTGTAACCCATGTGGATTAGTCTCTTACTCTCTGGATTTGAAATGTCCTGTGTACTTAAATTAGGTATTTCCACTTGTGTTTAATCTCTGTAAATAGTGTCAGAACCTACTTTGCTTATAGCACATGATGGGACTCCAGTCCCTGCATCCTCAACTCTCACATTCTTGGTCACAAAGAGCTCAGTATTGTACTCAACAATAAATAATAAATTTATTAAAAGGTTGCACAGGTGACTTTTCAGGCAGACTAAAATTCATGAGTAATGAAGGTAATTTATATTCTGCTGCAATAATATGGCTGTTAAATAGGTGGCTTTCTTGTCAAGAATCAAGAATATTCAGTCACCTTTTGGAAATAATTTGTTTTTGTACTGCTGTTTCCTTTGGCCATGCTCAGAAATTCTCACCTTACACTTTCTGATGGTTTTGTATTATGCTTTCAGAATTTTTGTTGTTGTTGTTGTTGGAGTTCAGAGAGGGGGATAAAAACCTGCGAAGACTTGGCCCACAGATACCCAGCCATATGATTTCTTCTATGTCTTAGGGCCAAATAAATGGTTGTCCACAACCCTTTTCTTTTTAAACCACTCTGCTGGCTCAAGGTTTGCAGAGTTGGGAGAGAGATTCAGTAGTAGTAAAAATGTTGGAAGAACTCCTGTAAATCAAAGTTGGAGCTTCTAGAAAACCAAACATTACTTCAAAATGTCTTTTAAGCAAAGACATATTACTTATTTTCTAATCTGGATTTAAACAAACTTTGAGCCGTTCAACAGAAACTAATTCTGGCACTGTCTGTTACTGGTCAGAAAAGAAAAATTTGAAATGTTCAAATTTGAAAATTTTGAAATTGTAGGAAAGGTATTAGGTAGAGGATATGAAGTGGTTCAGATCCTGATAATAAAAATGCATACAAACCTGTGTGTTCTTAATAAAATATTTGAGCTTCAGAGAAATTTTTCTTTTATTAATTTATCAGTTGGCTGTATTTGATTGCTTGGCTTTGGGCCTTATTATTTCTCTCTTTATTGAGATCTGTTTTAGTATAACCACTCTGGACAAAATTTAATGTAGAGGGAGAACAACTTCTTGTGTCAGTCCTGGTTTTCTGTTTACATATAGTGGAGATGATGGAGTAAGTGCCAGGGGCAGCTTGTTTAGGGGTTTTTCCCTGCCTTGAACAAAGAGAGCATCATAAGCTTCTTAAGGTACCTGTTATTGCCTGATTAACTTACCAGCTGATCAGACTTTGCAGTGGATAAAAAGCAACAACAACAAAAAGGTCCTCTGTCTACAACAAGAAAAAATAAGATGAAAAAAAATACTCCTCCAAATGTAGAAGTTAGGTTTTTTCCTAAATAATTTTGGGCAAGAAATACTAGAAGGCATCAGAAACTCATTCTGTTGCATTTCTGTCTATGAAAGAAAACATTGCTATGCAAATTCATGGGGAGTGCATATAAATACAAAGTGAAAGATCACGAATGCTCCTTCACACACTTTGTGTAACCATGCCTGAAGCAGGTATTGCTAAAAGTTTCTGCTAAAGCAATTATTGCAAAAATAGGAGGAGAATTGTGCATCAAGTGACTTTTCAGTTTTCTTTTGGAGAAGAAAACCACCTGTTTTCATCATTTTCCCCTTATTGTTAGGAAAGTCTCCTTTTTAAGACGAAAATCCCTTTTTTTTTCTGTGTTGCACACTTCTCTGAAACACTAAATGTATGCAATGTGTAATAAAGTGCCTGATTTTGACATTTACATGTTTAGCAATAAATACTAATCATTATAGAAGATGTCTGACCAGTTCCAAAATAGTTTCACTCCTGTGTATGGGGGTGGATAAATGCAACAGGTAATGATTCAAAGCTCCAAAGGGTATAAATCAATGCAGTATATAAAGGCATTTTGTGATACGTGAACATGAGTCTATTGACAGGCTGGGAATGCTTGTATCTTTTTAATGTACACTGAGTTATTAAGTCTATAGTTTAAAAAGTTTTCTGATAAAGGTTTGTGTTCCTGCTGAAAAATCCAATAATCCTTTTCATTTCAATACCATGCAAAGCCAAACTTGTTTTAAGCTTTTTTATTTTTAAAAAGGGAGAGTATTGGTGAACAAATATTACATTGGTATTAAGCATTTACCTTACTTTTGATATACTTGTTTGATATTATTAAACTTTTCAGATGTTGGTATTACTGAATGATGGAATATATAAAAAGCATGGGTTAAAATGTAATCTACTGCATTATTAGAAAGAATTAAAGTAGAGGCTATATTTTACAGTGTCGTCTTTCAAATCTAGCCATGCTGTAAACTGATGTTTGCTGTATGCTCCTCCTGATTTGAAATAGATGAAAGAGAATGAACCTTTAATCACCATGGTTCACACTATGATTGAGAACTCGGCGCTAAGACCGCAACTGTACCATCAAGTAAGGTCTTGGAGAGTGAATGAAATTGCTTTATCATCTGCCAGAATTTTCCTTAGTGACAGTTTTGGTTGTCCCTCAGATTTATCCATGACATTGGTGTTTCTCTCCTTTGCTTTGGACACCCACAAGTCATCCATGCTTCCCGAAGCGCTGCAGTATCGTTGGCATGGCTTCCGCTGCCTTTTCGTTGTTTACTATTCAGTGTTCACTTCTGAGTAACTCCTCTCTGTCTAGACTATTTAATTAGCTGGTGCTTTATGCAGGTGTCCAGTAAAATTCATGAAACTTCCAGTGAGCTTCCAACATTTGTCTTAGCATGATTCTCTGCAATTAGTGTTCAAAGGCGCTTCTTTCTTTTGACCACTACAAAAGCATGTGAGCGGTGTTTTCCTGGTCATTTCTGGCAATTTTGTTTCGTTCTAGGGAGTGGATTTACAAGTTTTTTGTTTGCACCTACCTAGCCTTTAGCCACTGAAGAAAGAAAGGATCAAAATTACTTTGATCTGGGGCCTGTAAATCCAAAAGGCAGTGTCTGTTCATAAAGTCACAGCAGACTTTACTGTGCACACTTAGAGAGTATCTGGTGCTGGTTGGCAATGGTGAGATGGAAGAAGAATCAGAAATGTGAATGGAAATATTGTCTGGGAGTTGAGACCTGCACTAACTTATGAGCATGGCCAATCCCTCTCTGTTGGTGCTGGGGCTGAACTGAGCAGCCCCTGTCATGCCAGGGGGTGTTTGAGAAATTTCTTGCCTCAACCACAGGGAAGGTGTTGTTCTCACAAGGGAATATCTGGCCAGTTCCCTTGCATTTATGTTTTTGCCCTTGTGAGCCAAAATTACGTATAAAGGTTGCACAGTTTGAAGAAAAGGAGATGTTCTGCCATGTAAAACAGATGTTTATTACTTCCATGTTTCTAAAAAATGCTGCAGTTTAATCGAATGTTTAATTTTTTTTAAAAGTCAACTCCACATCGTAAGTTTGCTTCCGATCCAGAAATGTTGCCAAAAATAATCTCAGTTTTCCAAAGGAAGTTGGGATGTGAGTGACTGATTGCATGACCATCCAATTTGTGTTCCTACATGCAAAACAGGAGCTTTAACTTGGAACCTGGAGGGGAATTGGAATATTTGGAGGGGAATGAGAGAAGTAAGGTGCCCTGGAGCCCTAAATGACATTTTAGGGGTTTGTTGTAATTTTGACTGTTAGAATTTTTTTAAAGCAAGTAAATTTTGTGTGATAGAGTATGTAAGATAAATCAGTGGGAGTATAATGAGCAGAGGTGTTGTAGACATGTCAGGGGAAACTAGCCCAAGATTCTAATATTAAATGGACATATTTTATATAGTTGTGCCTGGGCTAATCTGCTCCTGCCTTTGGGGATACCAATAAATTCCCCAGTGCTGCCCTGGCCAAGCTCTGCTGCCAGCTGCAGTGTCTGCCTTCACCTTGCAGGCACATTTGACTGAATAAACACTTTTTTGGCATTCTTGTCAGAGAAGCAGTGACTCTTAACAGGTCCTGAGGACTGAATAACCTGTTGCCTCTGGAGATGTGGTCTCTTCAGGGCAGAGGGTTTGTGACATGCTGAAGGCTTCTGCAGAAGCTGCCTTAGCTGAGGAGTCACAACATCTTCTGCTTCTGTGGATAAAGTTTTCCTGTGTGAGATGTTTCATTAACTGGCTTTCTGGAGAGGCTAAAAATACACTCCAAATTTCACTGTCTAAATAGTCTTCTAAACTTTTGTAATGCAAAATCAACCCGTTTAAAATTCTGGGAACTTCATTTAAAGTCTAAACAACGTATAATTTCTTACTCAAATGATATAAATTTATTTAACAATCATCTTTCCTGCTGCAGTTTTAAAGCCATGTAAATAATTGGGAGAAGCCTCTGTGCAAGTGAGTGAAACTTGTTTTGTTGTCAGGATGCTAAAATAGTTTGTGATGACTGCAACCATTCCTGTGAATAAAGGGAAGGATCTTTCTCAGCTTCAGTTTATTCAGAGCTCATTTAGAGTTAAGCAAAGGAAAGCAAGAAAAGTTTGTATTTAATTTGTCTTGCTTCCTTTTTGTAATGATTAATGGTTCTTTAGTAAAGCAGCAAGAACCTCTACTTTTCAAATGTGTTATTTATAAGGCACTTTTGCTTGTGATTTGTTACATCTTCAGAGTTATTTAAATCACTTGACTTACTTACATCAGTCTGCTCTGCAGACTGTGCTATAAATTCTCAAGTACAGGCCATGGAAATTATTCCATATGTACAGACAAGAAAAAAGTTTTTTATAGACTAGACCCATTTCTCCCTTCGTTTGGGGTCTTTTGCTTCTTTCTAATACTAGATGAGGAATTTTAATCTTGTTCTCCAATCTTTTACTCTAAAGCAGTACAGGCTGACTTTAAAAGCAAAGTTTTCCTCAATTCCTCTTATATGTCTGAGTTCCCTTTAGGAAGAAAAATAAAAGTCTGAGCCCAACAAGCTAACATCCAGGTCTTGCCATGGAGAATTGTTCTTAATAGATTAAAAACACAGAAAAATAGCCCTTAAGTTTTTTATTCCTGTAATGCTAGGGAGGTTTTGCTTACGGCTTGTTATTATTGTTATAGGAGCTGCATGTATTTAAATTGTTATGCATGTTAGATTTTGAGATGTTTCAGGTTGTGTTATGAACACAAGGTGATGTTGTTCGAGCTAAAAATCTTGTCTTTTCAATTTGTATTTGAAGTGTTTGGTGTCACAGAATTCAAAATTAGAGGGGAACCTTGCTTAATGGGGCTAAATGCCCATGTGCCCTGCTTCCTGACAGCAAGAAGTATTCTAAAAACCAAGAAGTAAACAAAAGAGCCTTTTGCAAGTCTTGATTTTAATCTTGTGCTCAACAACAAAATGTCCTAGGTTGTCTTAATTTCCTTTGCGCAGCATCCTGCAGAGGTACATATCATGCTTTTGGGGTGTGAAATATCTTCCAAGATATTCATGGAATCAAAACAGTAGGTGGAATCTAGAAATAGCTTACAAAGTAATGAAATAATGCTGTCACTTCAATGTTTTTAATATCAACTACTTAAATAGTTCAACCTCTTGTGTCCCAGGGTGTCGAGCACAGGGCATCTCTCCCTTTCTGGGAATCATCTGCTGCTGGTGTGTGACAGAGGTGGGGACTGTGCAGATAGTGACAAATGATTCCTAAGCTAAGAGGGAGGTTCAGTCAAGGTCATTTTGCTTTTTCACACTCAAGATAGCACATCTGGCCAAACTGTGGTTGCGCAGCTTGTCTTTGAAAAATGCTGAGTTCTGTTTGTGGCTCTCAGGGTGCCGCTCCCTCAAGACTGGGAAGTTTTTGGTGTTAAGAGGAATGGATTTGGTGTGTTTGAACAGGCAGAGGGAGGCCAGCAGCAGCTCCTGTCCCGGCTTCAGTAGATGGCACTCTTGCTCTGGAGTTCTGCCCTGGCAGAGCCTCTGCAGGAGCGACTTGGCACCAAGGACATTTTGATAACTTGGTCACTGGAGCTCTGCTAATGCGTTTTCCAGGGTTCTGAGGCTGTTGTTTTCCAGGGTTCTGAGGCTGTTGCCCTTGCCTGAGGTGTGTAGTTGTGTTTTGCCTGCCACATCTCCCCCATCCCTCCAGCGGGATGCAGTCACATCCCGCACCTCTCACATTCACTGGTGGGCTGGGAGAGTTGGCGCTGTTTTTGTCAGGGATGGATTCAGTTATTCATAGTATTTGGGCCATTTCTGTGCTAATCCTGGGCAAAATGTTGCAGCGGAAATGTCAGGACGAGGTGGCTCCCAGCAGTGCCTGTTGTGTGGAGCTGGTGCTGCTGACCGAAGCAAGAAGTCGGTAGCGGTTTGAAAAGTGTCATAGGATTTTAATAAGAAGAATTAGCACGGCTGTAGTGTTCTTTGAAAAACTGTTATCCTTGTCTGAATACTTAAAATGTATTCCCTTCAGGAGGTACAGAGGGGTAGGGATGCTGAATTGGCAAACTGTTTTAAACTTGGCTATAATTGAGGTTGAAATGACAAAAAAATAAATGTCTCTCTTTTTAAAAAGTATGAAAAATACTGGCTTGAAAAAGCAATATATTTTTCCAGCCAAGCCACATAAAACGCTGAGCAGTGACTTGGAAAGGTGTATTTATCTAATATGGGATAATCTTCCTTCTGTAAAGTCTTCCTGTTGTGAAATATAACTAGGTTTCCTCTGTAAGTTAAATACATTTGGCCATGTTTATGAGTTTTATTTAAATATTTCCATTCCTCATTTTTCTCTCATTGTGATAAAATCAACAGTAAAACAACACAACTCTACAATAGTGGGAGTTTAAACAGCTATCTCAATTTGTGTGACATTCATGAGGTGCAAAAGTGCTGTGGCTTTTTTCATGTTCCAACATTCATTTTCATGAAGTGTCCATTTCAAAGAAAGTTATTCTGTGTTTTTAATACACTATTCATACTTCTGAATTGTCACCAGGTACATTTGCATGAGGTATGTGGACATAATATCGTGAAATAAAACACTTGAGTGTGTTGAAGGTTTATTTTATGTTTGGAATGCTTGTCTCATGAACCCTTCCCTAGTCCTTTTATTTATAAGTGTCCCTTAACATGGACTTGTGTCTCAGTAGTCTTCCTTGTACTATTAAGTCACAATTACCTAATTCTGACAGACACATGGAAGGAAAGAATCTCTGTTGGGACTCTGTATACCCAATGTTTTTTAATTAAATAGAATATGAAGGTTGATAGTGTTATGTTCTTACTTGCTGTATAGGCTATAAAATAGTTACTCTATGTGAGAGTTCACTCTGAAATGGGCAGCTGCCTTTTTCCTTGTAAAATACTTAAAAATCTTGTTCCTAGTCAGTAACAGATTGAAAAAGTTAAGAACTTTATGTGAGGAGCTGTATCAAAGTAGTTCGAGGTACTGTACATCCTTCTAGCACAAGGTGACAACTTTGCCTAGGTCCAAAGATAGAATAGAAGAGCTTCTATTTGTGGCATTTCTGGTGATGCTCTGCTGGAGGAGAGGAAATCCTAGGAAAAGTAGGAAATCCGTATGAAAAATCCGTATGAAAAGTGATGGCACTTATTGGACATATCTCTAACAAAATATTTACAACAAAATATGTTGTAAACATGGGTCGTTCTGCTCTGGTTTTGGCTTCACCTCAGATCACCCTGCTTGTGAAACACCTGACCTTAGTGGGCCTAGAATGGATAATTCAGAGTAGAATGAGCCCCTCTGTTTAGAATTCATATGACAAAACTTAGGCACAATGATGCATCATTATTTAGATGTATTCTGACAATTTCGTCTTCCTCCATAATCCATGTTTGATTGAGTTGTACATCTTTGAAACTGCAGTTTGCATTAGAAACAGCCTGTTAATTTACTGCAGCTCTGCTGACAGTCTGCTTGACATTCCATTTAGTTACCCTCATTAATGTATATTGGCTAAATATGTATTGTTCAGTGTGGCAGGTTTAGCTTTCAAGCAAAAGCTGATTTCTGTGTTAAAACTCTTAAGCTGAACATTAGTTTTCATTTTCACAGTCCAACTAAGTTGTTTTATGGCAATATTATTCTTCCTTATAGTTGACACAAGAAGAATGTAGGGGTACACTATACAAATATAGAACTGAAGAGCTGGACATTGATGTAAGTCATTTGTATTCCTTCTTCCTTGTAAATGTTGGTATTTGTCTCTTGATAATAATTTTCCTCTTGACTTTTGGGTTTGAAACTCCACATGATTGCCAGCAGAAAATGCATCATGATATAGAGGGAAATGTCTCTGTAATAAGCTTCTAACTTGCAGGAAATACTACATTTTAGGCTGAAATTTTAACTATTTGATACAATCAGCTGAGAAACCATGGGACAGAGTGTGAGACTGTGAATGTATAAAATATTTGTAATTTTGTAATACTAAGCAATATGTAAATTAAAATAGAATGTAATACCTGTTATTAAGTTGTAAAGATTTAGCTGTAGAATCATAAATTATGTTTTGAGCCATGCTGCTTCAAGCTATAATAGCACTTCATATTTTCTTAGGAGGGTTTCTTAAATAATTTGAAAATTATTAAGACTGATGCTTACATAATTTTAGAATTCTTAATTTAATAGTATTTTCTGTAGATTTGTGTAATGATTTGATCAAGTTAGATTTTGATTACTGAGGATGCAAATAGAAAAATGCTAATTGTGGTAATTTTCTGTTCTACCCTAGGCTAAGCTTAGCCGTTTATGTGAACAGGACAAAGTTGTGCAAGCACTGGAGGAGAAGCTTCAACAGCTACACAAGGAGAAAGTAGGACAATTGTATTTATTACCTAAAGTGGATGTTATTTTACATGCTTATTATCAGAACACTGATAGCTGAAATAAAAGGAAAATCAGCCCAATGATGCAGTGCATTAAAAATAATTCTTTTTATTACAATAGTACACGCTTGAGCAAGCTTTGCTCTCAGCAAGTCAGGAGATAGAGATGAATGCAGATAACCCAGCAGCCATACAGAACGTGGTCCTGCAGAGGGATGATTTGCAGAATGGACTGCTCAGCACCTGTCGGGAGGTGTCCCGAGCCACTGCAGTAAGTACCACCTTCTTTCCCCCAAAACCTCATCAACTGTAAAATTATTGTGTTCCTATTCCTAATTGCATTGGTTTTTTTCACTGCATCCCAGCAAAAACTCTGTTTTTTTACTTGCTTGTGTTGCTGTCAAAGGTGAATGGAAAATTATTTTCTCACTGCATTCATCAAGTGAAATAATCCATGATTATTTCATTGCAGTGAAAGGTGATTCATATCATCATCTTTCTCTAATGTTTTTTTTTTTGACCAGGAATGGGTGTATACTGTCTTAATTGGTGTGGTAATTATCTTTGAAATATGAGAAATTGATAACAGAAGATAACGATTTCTTTGTTATCAAGAAATTGATAGCAGAAATTGATAACAAAAAATGCAAATAAGCTATTTCATGTGATGGCACAATAGTGTTGAGCACAAACTGTATTCCACTTATTTTAAGCAAAGGCAGCTGCAGGACTGCCATAGTCTCTCTCTAATATTGGGGCATTGCATTTAAAAGATCTTTCAAATTATGCAGTTCCAAAAGTTTTTGGGTTTTTTTGTTTTTTTTTTTAACGGATAGGGAGGAAATTGCTGTGTACTGTCCTTTTCTACTTTGTGATGACAGTGAATCATTTTTGCCTACTTAGAGCTATTTCCAAAAAGGTGTCAGATTCCAGGGGGTAGCTGTGGTAAAACCAGACAGGATGTCAGCCCTGAAATCCTGGTTGTAGTCTGAGTGTTGGACTTCTTGTAGCAGGAATTGGTTGGACACAGCAAAGGGAACAAGGGGAAAGGAAATCCTCCAGACACACTTTCCCTCATTAACTTTCCAATTTATTCTAAACGAGTAAATTGCTTGATGTAGGCTGCAGAAGTGAGACTGTGGGGCTGACCTCAAAGAAGAATAATTTCTTTTCCACCTTTTCCTTGTGGTGTTTGCAGCTGCACATGAGTAGAGCAGTGTTGTGTTGGCAGCTGGATGAGTTGCATTTCCCCTGCATAATGCTCTGCCTGTGCACACACATGCTGTGCTCTCACACATGTGTATTCTGGGTGATAAAAGAGACAAATTTGCATCCATTTTTGTGGCTTTTCTGCCTCGCTGGAAAGACAGCTTAAGATCCACATGCCTGCTGACTATAAAGGCATTTTCTGAAGAATTTGCCCACACCTGTCTTCTTTGTTAGTGCTGTTTGTTTGAATTTTCAAAATGCTGTTTGTTTGAATTTCATTCAGTATCATTAGAAAATCAAAAAGCTGTTTAAACATTGCATTCCCTAAATTATGTATCTGTTTATTTATTGCTGGTGTCTATTTGTGTTACATCCTGAAGTTTTATGCCACTGGAAAAAGAAAAAAAAAAAACTTTTTTTTTTTAATTGAACTGTATCCCTAATTCTTTACATTTGTTATATACTTAGGAACTGGAAAGAGCTTGGAGAGAATATGATAAATTGGAGTATGATGTAACTGTAACAAGGAACCACATGCAGGACCAGCTCGATCGGCTTGGAGAAATTCAGGTGTGCCAAAGATCTTAAAATAATACACTCAGTTCACTTGGACTTTGTATGAATTTTAAAACTATACTAATGAAAAAGTGGGACAAATGCTGAAGTAACTTACAAACTTTTAATTTCTTTTTCTACCTTGTAAGTTCTGAAGAAATCTTCAGGTTTTCCTCTTTTTTTTTTTCCATATGATAACACTGATATTCCTTTGTCTGGGAGCTTTCTTTTTTTGTTTCGGTGAGCAGACATTTTTGTTTGGCAGTTGCTCCAAAAGTTGAAGTTATTTTCATTATCTTTACCAAATTAAAAAAGAAAGAAAGAAAGAAATAAAAATCACTGTTATAGAAGCATTATATCCTAGATTAAATGATACATTTTTAAGTTTGCTATTTAGTGGCCATATTTGCTGTTTATTTGCTGGCAGACTGAATCAGCAGGGATACAGCGTGCTCAGATTCAGAAGGAGCTCTGGAGAATTCAGGATGTCATGGAGGGTTTACTTAAACATAAACAGCAAAGAAGCTCTTCTGAGGCAGGTAAGCAATACGGAATGATAGTGGATCATACATATATTTTAAATAAAAGCTCCATCATTGCTTTTGTATGTTTGCAAAAATGACACCATGACTAAGAAGAGAACAAAGTAAATACTACTTTAAATTGGTGCATGGTGTATTTGGTTGATAGCAACAGGTTAGAGTTCATATTTTTAAAGCTGTTTATTGAAAACCATTTTTCTCTTTTTTTCCCCTGCACCTTCCCCCAAACAGGCATCATGGTATCAAGGACATTTTCTTCTATTAAATATAAAAATGAGGTATGGTTTTAGCATATTTACTATTTTAGCATTATGGAAGTTGTAACATGGCTATGATAAAAACAAGTGTTATTGTGAATATTTTAAGGATGTCTGAAGGATGTATTCAGTGTGTTTCTGTAAAAACACCATATTATGAACTAGTTTTAAAGACTGATAGCTCCTCTAGTAATTCTAACACTCATTTGTACTGTGTCTCTGTATTCTCACTGGTATGTTTCTCTTTTTCATTTCTTACCTTTTCCTCTCCCTAGGCTCTTAACATAGAAATATGAACCCTGATTTATGTTTTCTACCCACCACACTTTTCATGGGAAGAAATACATTGCTTTATATGTTTATTCAGATATTGAGCCTGGTTCTCAGATGGCCAGAGCACCCACAAGAAGAGCTGAGACTGTGGGAGCTCCCAAATGTTGAATTCCTCTGAAAATCTGGCTGGAAATTACAGTTTTAAAGGGACATTGTCATGGTTATCTAAAGTGTGTGCAATATCCATCTGGCTTACAGAACTTTCTAAAAGTCTCATTTATGTAAAATCTTTCAAAATATAATGGATTTAATTTTTAAAAGTATGATTTAGAGAGTTTGTACCTGTCCAACAGAAAGCACAGGTGCTAGATTTATTTTTTTCCTTCTTGTTAAATGTGACATTGTCCCTTTAACTGCAAAATCTATAGCTGCTGTAGCCATGGTAATATATTTTTCTTTTTAAGTTATAAATAACTGTACCAGGTGCTCATGTCTAAATAAGGTGACTATTCTACAATCTTTAGGAAGAGGAAGTAGTCCCACCTCGTCCTCCACTCCCTCGGTCCTATGACTTTACAGAGCATCCTCCCATAATCCCCCCTCTGCCCAGTGATAGCAGCTCCTTGCTCTGTTATAGCAGGGGCCCAGTACATCTGACAGAAGAAAAGAAGATGTACCAAGTTCAAGGATATCAGAGAAATGGATCTTACTGTGTAAGTGGCTTAAACTGCCACGTTGTTCTTGAAGCATCCTCCCTCCTTTGCACAGCCGCCGTTTTTGTTTACTCATCTGGCTACTTCTGTGTTATGGTTTCACTTTTATTTGGTTTTGTTTAGAGCTGCATCATTTGCTCTTCACATTCTCCTGTCATCTGTTCTGTACGTATATAAAATGTCTTAAGACTTAAATGTCATAAATTTGGATTCTCCTGACTAGTTCTTTAAAAAACTCTGGGCTCAGCTTTTGAAGCATGTACCAGTTTGTTTCCAGAAGATCATTAAAGAAAAACCACAACTCTGCCTTTTTATGGCAATTTTTTCTGATTGTCTGCAAATGTTGTTACTCAAATTAATTACCAGAAAACACTTCTGCCATACCACTTGAAGGATGGAAAACTGTCTTCAAGTGAGAGCAGAGTTATCACAGAATAATTGGTTTGAGTCTTAAGACATAAATGCTTGCAGCAAAGTGCCTGTTTATTTACCTCATGCCTTGCTGTTCCTCAGGGTCCTGATTATAGGCTTTATAAGAGTGAACCTGAGCTAACTACAGTAGCAGAAGTGGATGAGTCTAATGGTGAAGAAAAAACAGAACCGGTTTCAGAATCAGAATCTTCTACTAAAGGTTTGTCCCCAGGCACGGTGTTTGCAACCTTTCAGCTTTCTCACAAGGAGTGCAGAGCTCAGCTGTGTTGTAGGAGCTGCCTTAAGGTTTGTGCCTTTGCAGCCTGTCCATTTCTCAGTTTGATGGAACAGCTTCCACAATAAAATAATGATTTAATTATATGACGAGAGAAATTTCAGTCAATTACACCGCAGAAAAATCAAACATTACACTCACCAACAAGCCTGAAATCCTTATTGACACCATGTCTAATCACATCACTCACATTCCCCACACGCCATTCCCTTGAACAATTACCCATTTTATGTTCTTGCCCTTGAACAATTACTGAGTTTTTGAATCAAGCTCCCGATGTTATGTCGCTGGAACGTCCAAAAAGGCAGCACCACAGAATTTTCAGGCTCTCATAAGGCAGGGAAACAATGTCTTTTTCTTTTTTTTAATCTTGTAATTGTTGAATTGCCTTCTGTCCCCTGATATAATAGGAATAATGATCATGACCTTGGAGTGTAGAGACAATAAAGGTCTTGGCAATTGCTAAATGCTTTAGATTCTTCTCTTCATCTAGCTCCCATGAAAGCTACTAATTGCTTGGTAGAGTCTTTTACCAGGAAGTGCTTCTCAATTCTGTTTGTTAAAACATACAGAATAGTTTGTTAAAGGTGACTTCAGGAAAAAGCTCAGCTTTAGCACCTCCCAAAAACCATATTCAGAGCTTTGAGGAAAACTACCTAAACTTAGCTATTTTTTTTACCCTAAGCATTGATGTTGCCAGTGGCAGCAGGATCACTGCCTTCTCTTTTGGTGCTTTGACATTACAGAGCAGGCTGATGCAATGGTAGCAGAATTTTACCAAGAATTATGCTTTTGCAAAGATATTGTTTCCATCAGAATGGTCGTAGAGGTTTTTAAAACTGAGGTTAGCATACAATTTGGGTATAAACTATGTGAATGGCCCTGTGATATAATTAAGCTTGCACTTACCACACAATTTGTCAATTCAGACTCTCTGGGGTATTTGCTGAGATACAATGTTAAGGCACATAATTAAAACCCTGTTAACTTGGTGGCAGAAAATGGAATATTTATCCTGAGATTTGCTAATCATCAAGGACCTAAATTGAGAAACTTGTCTTTCTGACAACATGCCTAGGGTTTCATTGACCTGTGATGTTTCTGATTATTCACAGTAATTTATGTCAAAAGGTGAAGTAATGATAAAGACAAAATGAGAAAATCTATACTGACTGTGTAAAGAAACCCAACACTTTTTAAGCACCTTTAGTCTGCTTTCTGTCTCAAAGACAGAAATTATTTTATTTTGTCCATTTGTAGAAAAACAGTCCTCAGTGAGGGAAAGCAGTAGTGCAAATTCCTTTTAAGATTAATAATGTTTAGAGGTGTGGAACAGAATAGCTGCAGTGGTAGCAAGCAGTGAGAGGCTCTGTATATTCTGAAACTCCCTCCAGTGTGTGGTTTATCTTAGCTGTGTTTTATCATGTGAGCAGATGAATGTTCTAACAGACATCTCTTGTTCTGGGCATTCACTCACAATAACAATCCCTGTGCAGTAGGAAAATGTAACCATTGCTGATTGTTTCAGTTCTGTTTTAGTGTGTAATCCATGACAGGAAACATTTTTATGTCATTCTGTCTTAAGTTTTTAAGCTGATGAGGGAAAAAACTTACAGGCAGCTCATCTCTGAGTTTTTTCTGCCTTGCTGTTTTAAGAAGTTATACCTCAGTGATGGAAGTTTCTTATTGAGGGTGGTTCTAAAAATAAATATTTTCAGAGGAAATTTAAAAAGGTTTTTCTAGTGGTTGTGCACTGTGGTTAAAGTACTGAGCACTTCCCATGCCAGCCATTTCCCTCTCTTTTCAAACCTCAGCAATGAAAGGGAAATGGGAACATGTCAAATACAAGAGCAGAGGAATATTTGGGACCTGTGTGGTACATAAAGGTGACACAAAAAGGAAATGGAATTCTGCTGTGTTTTATCCTTTTTTATGTCTAAAGGGCATCCAAACTGCTGCTTTATAGCAGAACATCTCAGCTCCTGTTTCCACTCACAGCTGAGCAGGCTCGGGGTGATTTCATTCACCCACAGACACCAGCATTGGTGTGTGCACACAAATGAAACCATCCAGGAGCTGCCTGGGCTTTCCATATCTGCACCCACCAAACCTCAGCACCACCCTCTGAATCTGCCCTTTGGACAAGGGTTCCCAGGGCTGACAATGTGTCTTTTCTAGAAAACCAATCACCAGTTTTGGCAGTGTTTTGCACAGCACTCAGTTTGTTGCTTTGCTGTTTTGCAGGCTCACATTTCCCTGTGGGAGTTGTACCACCCAGAACCAAATCCCCCACGCCAGAGTCCTCAACAATAGCATCCTATGTCACCTTGAGGAAGAACAAGAAGATAGATCTAAGAACGGTACTTCAAAATGACCTTTGAGTGTTGGTTGTGTTCATTTTTAAGTCTGGTAGTTACTTCAAAAGATTGAAGTTATTTTCACTGTCTTTACCAAAAAAAAAGAAAGAAAGATAGATCACTGTTATAGAAGCATTTATATACTAGGTTAAATTATACATGTTTAAATTTGGTAGTTACTCCAAAAGTTGAAGTTATTTTCAATATCTTTACAAAAAAAAAAAAAAGAAAAAGAAATAAAAATCACTGTTGTAGAAGCATTATATACTAGATGAAGCACTATATACGTAATTAATTTTACTAGTTGGATTCTTTTGGGGTTTTTTTTCTATGGGTCAGGATTGGAATTGAAAGCACTGGAGATGGTATTTTGTGTTTGGACTCAAATGTTTATTACTTATCTATATTACAGTCTTACAAGCTGTTGTTCTACAGCATTTTACTAATAAATTAGGAAATGTCTCCTTATTTGTCTCTACAAAGTCTTTTAAAGAAAAGCTATTTAATTAAGAAATGACACTTAAATTTTTTTTACTTTTAACTCAATAACCGATCACTTGTATCCCACAATGCAGACTTTTCTGTCTAATTGCAAAATACCACTCAAACCCATAAAGAAAAAAGTGAAGAAGGTGAAGAAAAAAACTAGCTACTGCCTTAAAACTTCTACCTTAGCTTTATATATCTCATTATATTCTAAAACTTTAAACTCTAATTTTTCCACTATATGATACTACACACTTCTATTTAAACTACACACTTATAATCTCAGTTCTATCATTCAATCTAAGAAACTTTCTCTACAACCTCAAGTCAAATGCAGTGTTTTCTGAAAAGTCTATACATAAAAGCACAAAAAGTCTAAAATTCTAAACATGCAAAATTCTGACAGAGTGCTCTAGAAGGAATGATAAAATGATAAATGATGTGCATGTTAAACTGCATGGAGACCCTCAAACTGGGCAAGAGCTGAGTGGGAAATGATAAATCTGCTGGAATTCAGGCTTGAGTTGAAAGCACATGAAGCATCTTTCAAACACTTGTATTTGACAATTTTAACAGCCCCTTTATAACAAACACAGGCTTTTATTTATTTCAGTTCTAAAACAATTTGGGAAATAGCTAAAGCAGCCAGAAAATAAGGATGTAGCCAGCAGTATGCAGGCAATGAGCCTGAAATTCAGATTGGACAGTTCTGTTGTCTCTGGGTTAAAGACCCACATGTACATGGAGTTCATGCGAAAGAGAGGAAAACTTTTGCCATAATTACAGCACAAATAGTAGAGGAGAAGTTGTGAGAAGAAAGGCAGAGGAGAGAGAAACTCCCAGGATGTTGACTGGAGAAAGAATACCACTTTTCATAATCAACTCAGGTCCTGTAAGGGCACTGAATGCAGCTGATTAGCCTGAAGTCATTTTTTGTCTGTCACAAAAAGTACAAATCTGCCTGAAAACTAGTGAATTTTAAGAAAAGATTAGGTAAATGGGTGTTACTTTGGGAAAAATATAATGCTTAGAATTACAGATTGTTAAGTGGTAGTAAATTCACTTTGTTTCAGCCTGCACTTGCAGTTAAATGATGCCCAACTGTAGTTTTTCTTGAAATAAAAAGGCAGAAATTACTGTTAGATCAACTGGTATAAATGTCCTGGATCATTAAATTTCAATTATGTTTCTGTCTCAGTCAAATATCTCGTGTTTGCCAGTTTTATAATGTCTGGTAAATTGTTTCAGCTTGAAAGGGTGGCTCAGAGAGCATCTACCCATTCTCCTGATGTTTATAGTTGGTGATGTTATAGTTCAGAAGAGCAAATTATTCCTTCCTTTTATTTTGCATTTCAGTGTTCATTTATTGTTAATTGGTATTTGTAGTGGGTTTTTTTCACAAACATAAGAGGTCTTTATTTGCCCACTATTTTTCTGCCCTTTAGTAAATCATTAGGTGATCTCTTCTGCTAAGTTACAGTCTGAAATTTTAGTTTTTAGTGAAACATATATATATAAATATATTTTTTCCTTCCATTTAAGGAAAGACCAAGGAGTGCAGTGGAGCAGCTGTGCCTTGCAGAAGGCTCAAGGCCTCGAATGACTGTGGAGGAGCAGATGGAAAGAATAAAGAGGCACCAACAAGCTTGTCTGAGAGAGAAGAGGAAAGGACTCAACATTATTGGTGTTTCAGAGCAGTCTCCCTCCCAGAGCTTGTCTTATGTCAGGGATAATCCTCTCAAACTGGCACAGGTGGGTGATCTAAAGGTTTGATGTGCCCAGTTAAAAACTGGACACACCTAATTGCACCTAATGGTAGAGGCCACTTCTTTGCCTTTTTGGGAAGCAAACACCTCAAATACACATTGATTGTGGATCAAATCCTCATTTGATTGTGCACTGTGATGTTTGGGAACAGGGCGGGTGTTTTGGTCAAATTCAGCAAACAAGGTGAAATTGCAAGGTTTGGGACTGAAAACAAGATCAGGGAGAATTGGGACTCTGCTGATGTTGAAATGGAGTCAATGCTGATTTTTCTGCCTGTAATGTATTCAAACATCTGCAGCATTTTTAGGTAGGAATGTATATTTATGTTCAGAGCACCTAAGTGGTGTTCTTCTGCTATGGTGTTTGAGCCCATTAATGTATTAAAATAGAACTCACACTTTTATTTTCACCATTCCTAAACTTGGTTATTTGCCTAAAAAGTTTATTCATGGGTAAAGGATGGGGAGAGGGGAGGAAGATACAATTGCTTGTCATCAACCAGGAAATATTATTCTGGATACATATCTAAAAAGCCCCCAAACAATCAAACAAAACCCAAAAAGCCAAACCAAACACAGATACAGGATAGCAGATGTTAGACAGCCTACTACCTTCTAGACACTTAAATTTAGCTTTCTTTTCCAGTAGCTTAAAGGAGTTGATTTTTGGTTTCTTTGGGTTTTTAATCTTCTGGAATACTTTTTTCTTCAGACCACATTGTTTACTGGCTTCTTTTTTTTATTAGTATTATTTGCTTTTCTGCTTGTGTGGAAATGCCTTCTTTATTTGTGTGTTTTGTAGGCATTTAAACATCTGATCTTCCAAAAGCACATTAAATATATTGCAGTGTCAGGAAATCAGGTATTTCCAAAGATGTTTCAGCTTTGCATTTTGGGTTGGTTTTTTCACCTATCTGTCACAGAGCTATACAAAAGTTACTTTTTCTTCAAGAACTTTGCATCCACAGAAGACTGTGAATTCCATTTTAGCCTTTGCAATAGAGCATCTGTGTTTGGGTTGACATCAGGAATGCTACGTGTGAAGGGAGTAGGACACGTAGGAACTCCAAATATTTCTGTGATTAGCACTGCCTTTCTCTTGAAGAGGTCATGCCAAACAGAGAGAGCTGTGCAGATGTTTCTTTCAGTAGTTTTTACTGAAAAGGAAAGTTTAAGCTTTGCCTCTTCCCTGTGGTGTGGTTCCAAACCTCAGGGTGAGGGAGCTGCAGTCCTGTGTGTCACACCTGGGCAGCAGAGTGGGGCTGGAATCCAGAGTAGTTTTGTTCATTGCACTGTGTTCCTCAGTCTCCTCTGTGAAATCAGGCCTCTGTGGATGATAATAAATTTATAGAGTAAGTGAGAAGATCTCTGAATTGAATATTTAGCTAACAGTCCACATTACAAAGTCACTTTTTCTACAATAACTTTAATTCTTCCAGAATGCTATTTGGCTAAAAGCCCCAGGATGAGGTATTATGCTGAGTAATAGCTTTTATTTCTAAAAGAATAGTTTTTATGTCTATTGATTTTTAGAAAAATGGTGCAATGGCATTAACTGCTGGAAGTCTCTTCGACTGTGGTTTGGTTATTTAAGAATTGGAGGGGGAAGAGGATTTTATTAATGGCCTGCTGTGTAATTTTGAAGTGATTACCATAATCCAAAAGGAAGTTGCTTCACAACTGCTGTTGGGACGAGCACATCATAAGGGGAGCATACTTCAATTCAGGAGAGCAGAGACTGATTTATGAACTGACTTAGGTGGAATTTCCCCTTAATAGGGTGCATGTGTTAGATCACAGGAGTTCAGCCTCGAGATTTACTGCTTCCATGGCTCCTATTTTTCTCAGCTCCAGTTCTCAGATGAGCCTGCCTTCAGCTCTGCCAGTATCATGTTCGCAGTTCACAATCTTGAGTCACCCCTACCATCCTTCCTCAAAATTTCGATATCAACTTATTCTCTGCGCAATGGATTAATTTTTTCTTTAAGAAATAATTAATACTCTCTGCCATTATCAGATACTGTGTTGTCCTCTATTAAATCAGTTCACACCACAGGCTTGGAGGATACCCAAGATAATTGGAGCAAGTGCATGCAGGTGCACTGAGAATTTTGTGCTGAAAGTAGATTTTTATCGATTTTTGTTCTTAAACCGGAAAAAGCTATTTTATAAAAAAAGCAGCACTTATGATGCAAGTAAGAATGCTGCTGAGCTGATTTGTGACTGAGCTAATTATGAATGAAATTTAGAAGATCAGGGTGACATTGAAATGCTGGAAAGGAAGATGGGGCAGAAAATACAATAATCTTGCAGACAAAGAAATGTTAGGCTGAACTGTTTTGAAAGGTACAAAAATGAGAAAATTCCAAGTCCCTAATGATTTCCATTTTCTTTATTACAATCTATGCTTAAGGTTTTCCAAGGTTTTTTTTTTTTTTTTTTAATCAGTCAGATGGCAGCAGAAGGCTCAGAACTGTGATAACTTCTGTAACAGTATATCCATGTACCAATTTTATTCCTCAGAATCGGAGAAAGGATGATACAGTGTCTGGCAACATGAAGGAGTTCGAGAGCACCAGCAGAGAAAATAATGTGAAACAAAATAATGGAAGTCCTGGAGAAGAAATAGCACAATTCAAAAATTATGGAGATGCAGAACATAATTCAAGTTTTACTAAAGAGGTACAGAACTATTCCTTATTAAACTGTTCAATAACATAATTCACGTTTTGCTAAAGAGGGACAGAACTATTCCTTATTGAACTGTTTATCAGCTTATCTTGCAGTAACAAACTATTTTGACACACATACCAGAGGATGGGAAAGTTAGCCATTTCCTTTTGCTTGGAAGATAAGGACTTCCTATTGAAAATACAATATTCTCTAGAGAATCACAAAATTCAATGGGATCTGTCTATAGCTGAGACATGGAATTTTCTTGTATGTGGTCTTTAAATAATAATAATCATTGACATATTCATTGCTTAGGCTACCCCAGTGGAGTTTTTGACAGCCATTTAATGTCCCTGAATTTTTGTTTGGATGGCTATAATGCATCAAATGGTTTATAGAAAGCAGAATAAAGCTGACACAACAAATTACACATGGAACTAGGCAGTACCTGTACTTAGAGATATTTTTCACTGCTTTGATTTCTGCCCTGAAATAGTTTGAAACACACTTGGCAGGGAATTACCTTGGTGTCTCTGGTACTAAAGTTCCCTTAAGACTCAGCGAAACCAGACTGACTGTGAAGAATGGATTACTAGAGTTGCTTCTACATAATCATATCCTGTTTATAGTTTAATATTTTTTAAATTGTTGTGTACAGATTTTTTCTTCTTCTATACCCATATTCTTCAGTTAATGGTTTATTTAATTTAATTATTCTTTTGTTTTCCTGTTTTATATTTAGTTTTTATATATATATATATATATATCTGATGGAGAATGGTATAAAATCAAATAACTATTTTCTATTGTTATCCATTGGAAAAACTTCCTTATTGAGAGACTTGCTTTGTTAAATATGCAAATATTTCAAAAGGAAAATTATGTAATACACTCAAATTGTTGATATGTAATCAGACCTTAAGGGCAGCATTCAGTCTTATCAACAAAATATTGCAGCATCTGGGATTTTTGTTGGCATCATGAAGAGAGGGATAGCATGGAAAAACAGGCAGGCTGCAATCCAAAGAGCTCAGAGGAGTTCTGGAAGTTATTAAGGCAAACCCTGCCCCTGGCCTCTGGTAGAAGTTTTAGGATAACTCTATTAACCTGCATGGTATTGATAAAAAATTCTTAAGTTATGTAATTCTGAGTTACTAAGTATACATGATGGCAAAATTTGTCTGTTAATAAAACTGTTTCCTGGTACTGTATTTCTTATCTGCCACTTAGTGTGTGTTACAGCTTTTTGTTTCATGGTTTCAATTTTTTTATAGCTGTCAAAAACTGATGATCTTTTATCAGATGCACATGTTGTATCTGACTCAAAAGAAGGGAGAAATGAAGAGAAAGCAGAAAAGAAAAATAAATTGGAAGAAACACATGATGGTGATATAAGGTAAAAATCAAACAAGATGTTCAGAGGCTATTTTAAACTTGCATGCTGTATTTATTAGCTGAATGGACCAAGCAATTGCCATAAATACTGAAAAGTTTATTTCTGTGGTTTTGAGAGGTATATATAGGGAAATCTAGTGAGAGGCTTGACTGCTGCAGGGGTTCAGTCAGAGTTGATGACTTGGAGGGTGAAGCAATGTTTATTTTCAAGTGTTGTCCCAGTTATAACCAGAATGCATTCATAATCCTTGTCTTGGCCTCCAAAATGTGTTTAATAATGTCAATTCAAGCCTTGTATCAATTTATTATGAGCCATGCTTCCATAGCATGCTCTTTAGTGCTGATTAATTTAGGAGCAAACTAAACATCTTACTCTACATCTCCTGCTTCATTTTTTCCCTCAGTGCTTTGCAGGGTTGCAGAATTAGAAGAATATTATGTCTTGGATATTTCTCTCTCACAATTCCTGGCTTTGGTGTAAGTTGCACTGCAGGTCCTAAGTGAGTTCTCACCTTAGGTCATGACTTTGTCACAGGGCCCTGCAGCAGTAGGAAACTGCAGGAGTGCAGAAAGGAAAGGAATTAAATCCCAGGTGCTTTTTTAAAAGTGTAACTACACAAAGTTAGAAGGATTTCAAAATGCCTGCTTAATTTATGCTACCCAGACTTGCAAGTTGCAGCTTTTTTTCTGTTAACAGGAGAAAATTAAATTATAGCTCCTGTACTTAGTGGTTAACACCTGAAATGAAGTTAGAGCAGGTTCTAAATGCTGTGCTTTTTTTAAGCAGCTTGCAGAGTGTCACCACAGTTGCAAACCACAAACCCAAAAGCAGCTCAGAAGAAAGTGAAATACTCAGTGTTCAAGAACAAGAAGGGATTGTGTCTTCATTTGAATTAGCAGCACAGTCTTCAAAAGGAAATCAGGCAGCAGCAGGTATGGAAAAGAGTTTGGGTGAAGCACAGCTTATCCAGTACATATGTAAAACTTCATTTCATTTTCATTGTGTCTTTTGATGCTCTGAAACCCTTGTGAATTGAAAATGCTGAGCTAGTCTACATGTGAAGTGTACAGTTTTATAATGCACAGAAAAATAGTTTCCCAGTGGGCAGCTACAGAAACTTCATTTTCCTGAGGTTTTAATATAGCTTTTATAGTTGCTAATTCAGGGATTTAAATAACTGTTGCCAGAAACTGAGTCATGCTGTAGTTGTTGGTTGGAGCAAATCTTTCCTTTTTCATCTCAGTCCTGGATATGTGTAGACTTTTTACCATTGCTCCCTGCTGCTGAGTGGCCTTAGATATGCCCAAAATTGTGGAATTACTGAGAGTTTCCAATGTTTTAAGCTAGCAAGTAAAAGACCGCAGTTTGGCCACGTTTTGAGTAAGAAAGATGAAAAAAACAGAAAACAGCACCTGACTGGTGCAATGACTGGTGGTGGACTATTCTGCAAGAAGAGAAGAGGGGAATAAAGCAAAACTGTGTGCAAAGAAGGAAAAAAAAGTTGGAATGAGTAGGGAAGGAGGAAGGGAGAAGATAGAATTCAAGACATTATTTGCTGATGGGAATGGTTAAGAAAGCCAAATGGTTCAACTTATGGATGTAAAAGGTGATCTGGACCTTTGTAGTGCAGTCAGCAATCCTTTCTGTGACTTGATAATCAAAACCAGAACTTGTCTGTGCATTTTGCACTGCTCAGCAGAATGAGAAGTTTTAGTTCATCTGAGCTGGGATATGAAGGTGGGTCTGGGCCTATCCCAACTACTTAAATTTCACTTTTTTTCCCCCTCTCTTTCTTGGCAACATAAAACATCAGCATTCCTGTGTTTGCTGTTCTGCTAGTTATTTCTAAGCCTGATTAAGGATCAGCTGTGCTGTCCCTTGAAGCTATGCTTTTTGTGCTGACCAGATTTTAAGCCTTTACCTTGTGTAGCTTTCATTTATTTCTTATATTTGCTGTGGCTTGAAATGGTGCTTTTTTTCAAGCTGATCTTTATTATGGCTTCTGTAACTTGGACTCTTCTTTCTTTTGCTGTATGACTGGCAGTGAAAAGTTTGCCCTCCTCACCAGAATCGTCCTTGTCACCAGCTCCATCCACACAGACCCAGCTGACAGAGGGATCCCATTTCATGTGTGTATAGTTACAGACAAGTAGGTGCTTGCTTTCCCACCTCTCCTCTTCCTGATATTCTTCCAGGTTAATTGTGTGCTGGTATTTTTGGGAGAAACATCTGATATTCAGCAAGACAGGGTTACCTGCAGTGTTGAGTATAAATGAGCCAGAAAACAACTAAATTTGTGTATTGATTTCCTTGCAAGGAGTGCATTCTCTGTCCAGCTACAAAGAGAAAGGGCTAATTGGTTTATCAGACGTGTTCTTCACAGCTGGCAGGGTAAATAGCCTTGGAAATAACAGCCTGAGCTGCTCCAAACCAGGGAGTTGAGGCATGAGCATCACTGCACAGGTGCACATGAGTCTTGATGCTTCAGCCATGGGCAAAATGGGCAGCCAGAGCTCAGAGCTGGGGATGCCCAGGATGGAATGGGTAATGGCCTGAAGAAATCATGGCTTAAGACATAGAAACAACAATTATAAAACTTTATTTCCTTCTTTCTATAGAGAAAGCCCCACACAGCTGCTCTTTCCTGCCATAGTGGGTGATTGCTTCTAGGAATCAAGTTAGAAAGCATGAGTTAGGCTGGATCTACATTTTTCTACCTGTTCCTGCCATTTAATGAAGGGCAATGGAAATATAAAGTGTGTGTTTGGGCAAGTGTTTAACAAAATTAGTAGGATATCAGTGTCAATGCTTCAGCACTTTACCAGCATTTAAATCAATCCACATTTCTTTGTTGTCAGGAAGTGTTTAAATGAGCATTCTGCTAAAATAATGAGCTTTGCTTCAATGGCAATGTTAAATGTAATTTAAGAAAGCTTTAAAATCAAGAACATCTTAAAATTGAGACATCTTCAGTCATTTAGCATGAGGAGATCTGAAAATGTGTTTTTTTAAACTTCCTGTCTCAGTCTCAATTGGCAAGGTTTCATTTTAGCAAAATTAGACTTATTAGTCATCACAGAGACCTTTCTAATACGAACTAAGGGCAAGAAACTATTTATACTCCTTCAAAAAAAAAAGGAATATTATTAGAATATTTTCTGCTTTTGAGAAAGTGGAAAATGCCATTTTCACATTCTGTCCTGACACTGCTCCTGCCTTCCTGATGGATGTAGTCTACCATGATTAGATTTAGCTTGAATTTTTGTACTTTAATTCAAAATGTTGATTGCAGAACTATTGAAAAAAAAAGAGTGGGACTTTCCTTCTGGAAATACTGAATTGTGTTAATGCTTTTCATGTTCACTGTATAAATATATATTTATATATATATGTAAATTATATATTTATAAATGTATATAAATATGCTGTATAAATATACACACATTTATCATGCATCTCCTTTTTAAATATCACAAACATTCCCCCCATCCAGCTGAGTTTTGGGTCAGTAATGAAAGTGAAACTGCACTGCTGGATTCTGTCTGTAGGCACAGGGCACTGTCGGGAAGGGGGAGCAACCAGAAATCTGTCACCAATTGCATTAAGCTGCTCTCAGCTCAGAAGATCAGATCAGGAAATTCATTTCCTTTAGGATTTATGCTAAATAAAATAGAAAGGAATAGGAAAAGGCTTGCACCCCCTTGGTGAGGTGTATCCCCACAGCCAGTTCTGCAGGTGAAGCATTCCTGTGTTCAGGACAACTCTACTTCAAAAGCCTCTAAAGAAGCTTTAATTACTTTAATTTTCTGACAGAATGGTCCATCTGGAATGGCACTTGTCAATCTGATTCCCTGATGGAGGAAGGATCCCAGAACTTCAGCCACATCCCCTGTGGCTCTTCAGTGTTCGGGTTGAGCTGGGGAAAGCCCTTAGCTGGGTGCACCTGCATTCCACAGGGCTGCACCTGATGCCTCTCTTGGTTGTTTCCTTGGACTTCCAAAGCAAATTTGTGCCATGAGCTGGGTTTAGCATACAGAGGAGATGGATGGAGCACAGTGCTTACTGCCCTCTACCTCCTGGGGCTGTGGTTCCAATATTCCAGTGCTTTGCTGAAGGCTTCTGGCACATCTTTTAGCACACAGGAATTCAGCATCCCTCATTTTCGAGAAGTCTTAAGTGGCAAAGGGAACTTCAAGGCTGTAGGGTCAGCCCTGGTCATATGCAACCAAATTTTTCAGGCAACATCTGGAAAATGTATAGTGGATTTCAGGGAATGAAGAGGTAATACTTGTGTTTGGCTTTTACAGTCAATTAGAAAAATGATGCTCTTGGCACAATGCCAGGGGAATTTGCCATAGGAAATTGGTGGCACAGGATACTGTAGGACTAAGGAGGAACCCCTTAACACAAGGCTCCTTTTTTGTCACTGCCCTTGTTCTGCAGAGACAAATCTCTGTGTGTACCACCAGCCCTGTTAGATTTTAAGCATTGCATTTGCACTGAGTAATGGGGGAATAATGAAATTTCATACAGCACCTGGGTTCAAAGCTCAGGAACATTTTTACCAATGAACTGTTAAAAGTTATTTATAGAAGTCCTTGCAGCAATTACCCAAATACAGCAAGCTCTGGGTAGAGCATTTGAAAAACACTTCCAGTGCAGTGTAGCAGCTCAATAATTCTGCATCCCCTTCCAAAATCCAAAATGTGCCTTGCATTTCTAAGGCTAGTTAGGATCTTTGCTGGTATTGCTGGTTCTAGATGAAGAGCATTTGAAGGTGACCATGAGTAACAGGATAATGCTCTTTCATTCAAAGTGGTGTAAATTTGAAAAAAAAAATCTTGGCTTTGCTTCTTTCTGTTGAAATATCTTGACAGCAGTACCATTCATCAGGAAAACAGATTTTGGAAACAACTGATTTCTAAGATATTTTATTATGTTCTACACCTGCATTGCTAGGTTGAGGTCAGGAGTTCTTTGCTGTGTTTAATCCCCTGAGTTCTTTAGATGATCTTGTGTTGCTAAAATAAAGTAACTTCATCTGTGTCTGTCTTGCAGCACTAATGGCTTCTGTTGAAACAATTCATGCCTGAGATGTATGGACCTGACCTATGAAAATATGAGAAGATATTGTACAGTATATTTTAAGTCTATGAAATTCATAGTTCTGATGCTTTTGGCCACAGAGCATCATTTTATCACTTCCTGGAAAATGTTTATTCCAAGAGAGCTTTAAATGGCCCACGTGTACACTCAGCAACCTTCAGATTGTTCTCCTGATACCAGCTTGCTGCTATGATTTCTGTGCACATAAAACAAAGGCTCTTTTTCATGTGCAGCCTACAGTCAGAACTTTATTTGCTATTCTTCAGAATTTAATGTTCTTTTAATGATGGATCATATAAGTTTACTTTTTTCCTTCTTTTAGATGCATAACTCGGTTAATTTTACATATCACCACTAAACCTTGTTTTACACTTTTTCAGCATTACAATTTATTGTTTTAACAATTTATTTGTACAATTTTTATATATATATACATATAGATATATTTAAAATGTGCCATTTTTATTATTGCTTAGTAAGAGATGTCCTGTTTCTGCTGTAATGATTTCTTGGTCAGGTTGCAATGTCAGCAGTTACTGCCACACTTCTGTCAACATAGACATTAATGTTAGTGGTTCCTTTCTCTTGACTAAAATGGAGTGTAGGTATTTTGAGGTACTGGGCTTTTCCTTGATGGGGTTGGGGTGTGTACAGCAATAAGCAGGTTTTCAATCCAGTACTTAGTTTGTGTACAAATGTAATTATGTTCATTGTGTATATATTATACAATGAGCACATATGATGTAAGTATGAGAAGCCACTTATTATTGTTCAAATACGAATGTTCATATCCCATTTCTTTTATATCATATTAAATAAATGTTGATGTTCTTAAGGACTTGTATGGTTAGTATTTCTTCCAGCAAACAGATGTCACACTGTGTTCCACCTTTTGATGTGGGGAATGCAACAATTCCTACCCCACTGGCAACATCACCTGTCAAGCAGAGTAGCAGTGACAGACTCTTAAGAGATCCCAGTCTTCCTCTTCAGGAAAGAATTAAGGCTGCAACACAGAACAAAACAGACAACCTGAGACTGAGATGCAAGAAATACAGGTTCAGCTCCTGGCTCTCCCAGACCTGTGTTGTGGTACTGGAACAATCACTTAGTCATTCTGCTCCTGCATTCCCTGCCTGTTTACACGGGAGGTAATAGCCTGTCTTAGTGGGGTGTGGTGAGCAGTAATTCAATATTTGCAAACGCTGATTGCCAAGTTCACTGGGGTTAAGGAGAGAAGTGTGATGATTCCTGGAGGCTTTGGCATCTGCACAGCATCTTGCAGAAACTGCAAGAAAACCTGAAATAATCTGTCACAGTGTTGTCACACTACAGATGTTACCAGCTTCGCTGTTCCGTCTCGCACAGCTGCCTGAATTTGCCTGAGACAAAAGAGGGTTAGAAAAGAACTAAGAAAACAAAAATATTTCAGGGAAAGCTTTTGAATCTTGGGCTCTAAAGCTAAGGAATCTTTGCAGGTTCAGGCAGCTGCTGTGTGCTTCAGTGCATATGTGTGCCATAAGTGGTAAGGCAAGTTTCACAGGAAGGCAGCTGCCAGCTCCTGTTGTGCTTTTTTCTTATCACACAAATCATATCCTGATCAAGTTCATATTGCTATTCTAGAAGTTTAAGAATTCATTGTGCTTTTCCATAGAGGAATGCCTGATACTGCCTCACAGTTTGATATTACTTTACCATTACCCCTCTCCCCAAGAAGGAGTTTGTGTGTGTTGGATTCTTCTGGCACTCCCAGCTCTGCTCCCTGTTCTTCCTGGTGCTCTTTTCCGCAAAGATGCAGAGTATGTTGTCTGGCTACCTGTTGTTCTGCCATTTTCTGTGAAAAGTTAAAAAGTAGAAATTTTTTTGCTGAATTCAGCAGCAGAGCCTGGAGGGGTCACAGTGGAAGAGGTGGCTGAAGGAAGGATGAATGATGAATGCAGACAGGCAGCATGGAGCTGAAAAGTTACCACATCACCCTCTTTTTATGGAACAGCAGCCCCAAAGTAGTGCATCATTCCATCCAAAAGACAGCAAGGAAGAGGAATGTGATTTTATTGCACAACCAACCAAAGCTTAAGTGTTCAGTGGAACACCTGAGGCAAAGCAGATGGGACACACCCTGTTCTCTCCCTAACCCTCCTAGACAGAGCTCTTTGCTGTCAAGTTTTGCAATCTCTTTCTGCCCTTGCTGCCAAGAAAAGAATTGCAACCAATAAAGGAAAGAATGACTAAGTGATTTTTGGACATTTATAGATGTTGCCTGTGTCTAAAGCAGTTTTTGGTTTGGTATATCTGCAAGGAACATGCAGTTTATAATGGAGCTGGGCAAGTTGGGGAAATAAGCAAATTTTGCTGATGGAACTGTTGGCAAAGACAGCAGAGGTGGATGATGCAGGAATGTAGTAATGATCTTAGACTATAATTTCACTTCCTGTGGGCACTTGCTGCAAAGACTTGGAGTTTCATTGGGTGCTCTATTTTTTGTCTTATGGAAAAAAAAAATAAGTGTATGGCTTTGTGTTATCACAGAGCATTTACTGTTTCTTACCTCATCAGAATAACTCATCCCAGTGATCATATTCCTAAGATATAGAAATATCAGAATACTGATATGTTCAGCCTTCAAACATCTATTTTATGTTTGTATCTAGGATATTTTTATATTTCTGACTGATTGCTTTATTGGCTATTGCACTGACACTTGTATATATGGAACGTGCTTTTTTTTCAAAAGCAAGAGTCCTTAGGAATAATGCAACACATTCTCTACAGATGTTCATGCTTTTCAGAACCAATTACATCTATTTTTGTCTTTTGTTCACCATTTGCATTGTTCCAAGGCTACTAGAGAATGTGAACCTTTAAAGTCCCTTAATAAAGTGACATTACTCAAAAAGTTATAGTTGGTGTCTTGGCAGTTTTTGTATGTTGTGGACTGGCTCAAAGGGAAAGACCTCACCAGGCAGCTGAAACCCAGACCTTGTTTATGTTATCACTGAGGTGGAAAAAGTAGTTCTCAGTTCACATTTCCTCAGAAATATGCATCATAAAATGAATCCAATAAGGTTCTGTTTTCAGGAAATCAGAAAAAAACTTGCACCTCTCAATCTAAATCACATTAATTGGACAGATTGTGACAGAATTCTTATCCACCCTATTGGATCCACTGGATGTAGCAGGAGTGCATACATGAAAAACATTAATGAATTACACTGTCAGTAGTAGATTTAGGACTTAGACTAGTGGATTAAGCTGTACCCTGGGTGAGCAAAGCAGCAGAATAGAATACCTTTAATCAGTGGTGCTGTTGGATAAGTCTTACCTCAGACTTTTCATTATATTTCAGAGATAAGGTGGAGAGGTTTTGTTTTTCCTTTTCTAATAAACCATAAGTAGTACTCATTCAGATCTCAGAAATGGCTCATCATGTCTTTTCTGCACAGTACTATTTTGTCCCTGTGATCCTGGATTGTGCTATAATTATTTTCTAAAGTTATTCTAGGGTAGTTTAATCTTACATCAGTTTGAATCCTAAGTTAAAATGTTATTTTCTGTCCTTTAGAAAGTTGACATTTAAACGGCCGATAAACAAATTGCCTGTACCTGGCATTGATAATATATCTGAAACAAACTCATCTAACTTTTCTAGGGATGCACATGGAGCTAACAAAGCAACATCTGGCCTTCATTTCTTCTAAAGAACATTATAAAATGCTTGCTGGTATGTCCTAGGAGCTGTTTGGCTTGTCCATATGGGAACATTGAAGAAGCTGCTACAAAATAAAAGAGAATATACTGGTGGCTACAAACAAATGCCTGACCCAAAATGAAGGCTAAAAGCAGTTGCTTTCTGAACTTGACATGCACGACTTGTTACCCAGCTGTTCCAGATGTGTCAGCATTCGAATTTCAAATGTTACTTGTGGAATGGAGATTTTGGGGCTTTTTTTTTTTTTTTTTTGTGGTGTTTCTTCATTCTGTGGTATGCCAAAGAAAATGTTTTTAAGGTCTGTCTAAATATTATCTGGCTGGTGTGGTGAAACTGCAGGCAGCTCTTAATTGCAGCTCTGGGTAAGTGACATGAGCACAGAGGTTGCCAATTGCCTCGTGTGGCAGTCTGGCTAGGGATGTGCTTAGGAACACTTTTTTAGGCTGGATTAGGCTCTGTTTGGGATAAAAGTAAAACTAGAAGCAAACAGGGCTGTTTTCAGTGGGCTGCTGTAGAGTATATCTGGACAAAACCAGATGTGGGATCATTAACTTCTTTATTACTGAAACCAAAATGAAAATAAGGAATTAATTTTTTTCTTTTGGTCAAATACTATCCAGATCCCTGTTCTATGAAATGGGAATACTTCAAAGTATTTCAGACTAAAAATGGAAACACCCTCTTGCTCTTTTGAAGGTAAAATGAGTACTGTTTTAAAAAAAGAAAAAAAAAAAAAAAGCAGACTTTGCATGTTTAACTTTATATGTAGAATAAGGAAGGTTTACTTTCAGTCTCGAGGTTTGCTCAATGAAAACTTTCAGGAAAATATCCTCATCTGCTGTTACCTGCTCTGTGTCACAGTGAAGTGCCTGGTGCTGTACTGGACTCTCTTCTGCATCTTTACATCCATTACAGCCCAATTTGTAAAATATTCTGCATTCCTTATCTGGAGAAAATCTGCCTTATCCACACCCCAGCTGTCTGTCCCTGCATGAGCAGCTGAATCCAGGCAATCAGTTTCTTGTTTGGAGTGGTGGAAATCTGCAGGTGCTTATCATACTGAAAGATTGAGTCAAAGCATGCAATAAGAGACACCCAAGATTCCCAAGTAACTTGATGTAAATTTCCTTTATTTTCAGCAATGGAGTCTATTTAGAAAAAACCTTTTTTTCTAATAGTTTTTTACTAGAAATAAAATAATTAGTAGGTATATAAACAAACACCTAAGAATTTGTTTGAGAAAATTATCATTAATTGACAGTACATTTCAAAGCAATTGAGGGGGAAAAAAGACTGCAAAAGTTCAGCAACTCATCTCATAAATCACTTCTTTACAATGCGAATTTCTGTTGAGTCTTGACACTGATTACACGTGTAAGTTGAGTGCTTCATACTGTGCAACTTTCTTCTTGGTAAACTCCCAAGTCAGCAAGAACATGGAGGCTGTTTCAGATGTTTTAGCTTTAAACACGAATGATTTTTTTTTTTTTTTAGTAGGCTCATCAGCCAGTCTAGGAAACAGCTGTTAATGGCTGTTGGGTTTACTCTTTTTATATACTGAAATGCTCATATCTACACAGAGGGGAAAAAAGACAGCTGAACTTTCTGATGAATGTTTCCTGATGTTATTTTTTGTTTGGTTTTTGACTACCTGGAGAATGTCTCAGAGAGTTTGCACATGCAAGGGCTGGTACTGCAAGGGAGCCAGCTTGTAGGAGTCAGGTCTAGCTAGAGGTGTCATTTTGTGAGCAGGGAAATTGCCTGGAAACCAAAATCACCTTTGAATAACATTCCTGGCTGTTTTCTTAGCCTGTGCCAACAGACCCATAATTTTTTGTAGCTAGTACTTCTAGTATATTGTGCTTACAAATTATAAATATTTTTAATAAATACAAAGTGCCTGGATAATGTGTGAAATCCTGACCACTATTTGCAAGGTAGCAGCTACAAATTAACCAACCAGCCTCGGCCATTTAGGAGATTGCCTTAGTGAAGAGGAATTGGTTAATATTCATGGACCACAACCCTGGGAAAACCACACTTGCTTATATAAGCTGATTTGGGGGTATAACTACTCTGACCTCACAGCTTTTTATTTTAAAACTTATATTTCATGATCTTAAAGCTACTGCATTCTGTGTCTTCAGCTAAATATAACCTAGGCTAAGCTCCACTTCATTTCCATCATCCAGATTTCAGGACAAGGAAGAACAGAGGTCATGACATTTTGATCATTTTTGCCTCATTAAAATCTTGTGCACCCCAAGGACCACAGCTGGGTCGTGTCTGTGAGAAGTGGGACTCTAAAGCCTTGCTTTGAGCCCTGCCTGTTTCACAGGAGTGCTTCCCATCCGTCCTCCCCAGGCTGGAGCACTGCAGTCATTTCACCTGCAGACAGGAATCCCTGACTCTCACAACATTTTCAGGCAATTAATCAGAGGCGGTGTGTGAATCCTAAGGTCTCTACAGCTCCAAACTCTGAAGGGGATGCCGGTGCTCGGGAGTGAATCCTCGTTCAAGCTTTAGCGCTGCAGACTCTCCAGCGATGAGAGAGTCTGAGTTTTGGATTCCCAAACTCTTGGGTGCTGTACCTGCACCTCTGAACGAAAAACCGGATTGCTGTGCGCTTTGCTTTTTTGTTCACAGGTAAATTACAAGTAACTGCAGCACAACAACTGCTGCAGGAGCTGTACATTTTCTGCTCTTTGTAGACGGTAGGTCCAGGCTGCCCAGCAGGCTGGGTTGGTGTTTTGGGAGGCGCTGCTGGCGATCAGTGTCCCTGCAGGAGGAGGCTTTCCCTCCCTGTCTCCTGCAGCTGGCCGAGGCTGCACAAACACCCTCGTTACCTGTTGGCCTGGGTGCAGGAGCTGCCGAGCTTCCTTGCAGTGCCCGCCCTGGGCACAGAGGCTGTGCTGGGAGGGGCAGCAGGGGATGAAGGGCACGGGTGTTTTCAGTGCAAGTTCAAGAGCTCGCCCAGAAGGAGCCCGGCAGAGCAAAGTTATCCCGGCTGCAGCTGCTGCTTCTTTCCCTCCCTTTCCCCCTCTGGCCGGCCCTTTGTGCTCTCGGCGTGGTTGCCATTGTGTGGGGGTTTCGGGGGATGAAAGCGAGCGCTCGCTGATGGGTGACATGATAGTGCTTTAAATGGGAATGCAGATTGCCCCGGTACCACGCGATGGAGCGGGGCGGACAAAGCCAGCGGCGGCGGCACAATGGGCTCGGGGTGATGGCCATGGCCACAAGTGACTGACAAAAGGAGCAAATACCGAGATGGGTTTAAAAAAAAAAAATCTCCAGGAGTGTCCGGAGATTTCTCAGCAACTCTGTAAGTGCAAGCTGCCCAGATGTGGCGGGCTGCAGCTGACCTGCCATCTCAGGAATATTTAGTGTCCCTCTTCCCATCTCAGGAATATTTAGTGTCCCTCTCCCTTCCTTCTGGGAATCTGGGTGCCGAGCACGCGCAGGAAATCGGGGATTACAAACTTGTCTGAACTTTTCACTGCCGGGCATTAACATGCGGATGCAGCAGCCCGTATGTAAATGATGTTATCTGAGCTGTTTTATGCATGTGTTTCCAGGATAAGAAAGGAGATTATTTCATTGTGTGAACTAATTACCTGTGAAGAAAAAAATTTAGAACCTTTTTAATGTTAATGCCAGGCTGTATTTTTATTAACCTTCCTACTCAATGATGCAGTGTTGTGTGTTTATTGTGCATTTTCAAATGTTAAGGACTTGATCCTTTAACCTAAATGAAAGAAGTTCTTGATAGGCCTTTGCATAAACAGGTTTCTTTGCAAGGTTGCAGCCACATCTCAGAGCCTTCCTTTACCCATAAAATGGGGTTGAGACAAAGTGACTTCTAAATACCGTGATGTTGCTGCTTAATGGTGCACGGCAACAATTAAAGATTAAAAAGGAACAATCGTATTACACTGAAATTGCAAGACAAATTACTGCAAAACAGAGAAAATGTGTTCTTGGCCTAAGCTGCAGTTGCACATAACCAGGGCAACAGAATTAGTGTTGATGCAGCAGATCTGGGCCCAGATGGGAACAGCCCTTTTGGTTTCAGGTGAACACATTGCATGATTTAAAGTTAAACATGCTCACACTGCAATCATTATGATACAGGAGAGAAATTGTGTGAGAATCTGATCTCTTGTGGTTCTTACATCCCAGATGAAATTCTGCATGTTGCTTATTAATAGAATAATTAGATCAGGGAGGAGGGGAGTAACTTTCAAATGCTTCATGTTTCAATATTTATATGGCATTTAAACCAGCATTTATTTTGTCATACTTTGTTAAGCGTGATATAAACTGAGTTGTTGAGGTTTTTCTGTAGAACATCAGCTGATGAGAATATGCTGCATGTAATGGAAAAGAATATGCATGCAGTGTGCCAAAAGGAGTAACCATAGTGCAGTGCAGGTGGTGGACTGAGATCACTTACTGCAATATAAGAAAGTCCCAAAATCTGACTGTATTCATATCCAAAAGACCTCCAAAATATTTACTGTTATAAAAAATCTGGTTCCTGGACATTGGTCCAGCACTTTATGTTTTATTAAGGATGGTAAGGAGAATGTTTGGGGTTTTTTTCTGTAAAGTCCCATTTTAAATTGGATGCTTTGCTTCCTCTCTACATGAAACTTGGCCTTGAGAAACTGGGATGTGAACGTGTCTGAGGCACTTTTGTGTAAGATCAGGTCCTCAAGATAGCAGGGAGAACAGAAACCATGGCCTGAAGTGGTGCCAAAGGATTTTCCTTGGAAGAAACAAGGCAGAAGTAGGTCATGGCTCTCTGCAGAGCTGATACCTTAATGCTTTCAGTGCCTGAGTTACACTTTAGAATACATCCCTCTTTGTTGTACCTCTTATGCACTAGCACAACCTAAATCAAATAGCTCCCTCAGTTTAAGAGAGCCCAGTTTTACGTAGGTATGGACTGTAAGATTCACCACATTTAAAATCAGCTCTTTTTCACCTTGCCCTGAAAAGTCTCCTTATTTTCCAGGCTCTAAATAGCCAAATCCACTTTTCACCAAGATGAAACAAATGCTTAGCACTGCCAAACCAGACAGAAATTCAACTGCAAAGATGATGGTTCTGATAAATTATCCAGTTCAATGCAATATAAAGCCAAGCTGCTGCTGACAGTATGCCTTTATAGCAACAGCTTGCCAAGAATATATAGTGCCCCCTTTCCTACTGTAACTTCAGTATCACCTGCCTAGAAAACAGGATAGTATTTGTTAGGATAGTATTTGTTTATTGAACACAGTTTGCATGTGTCATTGGGCAAAAATCATCAAGCACATAATGTTCACCTTGGCTCAAGGAGAAAAAAAAACAGTTTTAAAAGACTGACTAAACTCAAAAGCATTATGCCATTAAAAGTCACACCTGTTCCTGTTGAGACCATGTGTGGGTTTAACAGCAGCTTTAACTGGAGGGGTTCAAAAACAAACAACTGCACCTCAGAGCAGGGAAAGAGACTCTCTTAAGCATATCCTAACTATGCATAAATTTCTGCAGAACACCATGCTAAAATGCTTTGCCCACCCCTGTGCAGTCAGCTGTTTGGAGAATCTGGGAGCAGCTGAGCTGGGAATAGAGTTCAGGAGAGGGGAATCACTGCTTTGCCTATTAGAGGACATGCAGTGCATCCACAGGGCATTGAGCTAATTTAGGATCTACATCTCCCAGTTCTGCCACATATTCCAGGCTCTCCAAGAGAGTGGAATTCTGAACGATTGAAATTCTGAATACAGTGCAACTTAGGCTCTCCTGTGCAGTAGGGGCCAAGTTCCCAGCTCCTGGCAGCCATCAATAATATCAGGGTATCAGGATTTGCTGTGGGTTCCTCCAAACTCCTTAGCTGCCCAGCTCTCAGGCTGGGTTTGATAGTCTGGCCCCACTGAGGTCATTGTGAAATTTGCAATCAATACCAGAGATGCCAAAGTTTCAGACAAAGCCTGTAAAATTCCTCTGAGAGCACATCTATCTGAGCATTTTATTTGCAATAAAGGTGGCTGCTGCAAGATTGGGTGTAAAGCACTCAATCTCAGTTTTCATTCCATCAGTGATAACTAGTGGGGGCATAACACAATTTTCCAAATGTTCTCATTTCCCACTGCTTCAAATAAACAGCACCAGAACTCCATCAATATGTGCACAGCCAAAAAGACCTTACTTTCTCTTTCTTTGTCTAAATTATGAGGATCTTACCTGTGCAGCAACCATTTTTAGTCATTTCTGTGAAATAAAACTCCTCTGGGAATGGAATAGTCTCACGGTTCTCCCGAAACTGGTGCTAGTGGTGATTACAGTGAGCACAGCCAGCAGGCTGCCTAACTCTGTGTGGAAAGTGATATATCGACTTGGAGTGGCCAGAGCTGAGCAGGTAACATCCAGCCCTGCCAAGGGTATGACCCCAAGGAGCAGATCCTGCCACAGAAACCCTCAGCCCTGGCCCCAGAGCTGCCAGGTGAGCACACGGACACGCTGCCCCTCGCACTGAGGATGCAGGGGTGGCAGGCATTCCGTCGATGGAGCTGGACTGCAGAATGAGCTGCTGTTTGACTGGGTTTCTTACAGGCTACTGCTGCCTTCAGCATGGCATTTCTGTGGAGAAAGGGAGTGCAGGAAGGCTGGGTGCTGTCCTTGTTAAGGCAGAGAAACAGAAAGCGTGGGGAGTACTGAAGGGGAAGGAGGGGGGCAGGAGAGATCCATTCTTGCCAGATTGCAACTGCATTGCAGCCTCAGAGGCCAGGAGTGGGGAAGTTTGCAGAGTAGAGTCGGGGAGGTTTGACAAGCAGGCATTCCCCGGGCTCTGTTGTCAGCCTGCAGACAGGCAGCCCGGTTCCTTTGGCACAGCATTGCTGCAGTGAGCTGATGAAGATCTTTTCAGTCCCCGGGCTTCCCGGTGCTGTCATGACAACAGCTACTTTCTCGGTCCTGCTGAAACCCCTTTTCACATTCAGTGAATGCCACGCACAGAAAAGTAGGTTGTTCTCATCAGTCTCCCTCTCTCTCTCTCAGATTTGATTGATTGAGAATAGGGAGGGGTGCTGTACTTCTACAAGCTTGGCTTATTTTCCATGAACATGATGGATCCTTCTTCTTACAGGAAAGGTTTGAGGAGTTATGAATAGCAAACGGGGTTTTAATAGCTCAGAAGACAAATACACGATCTGTAATAAACATTTGTCATTAGTGGCAAACGACAATGAAGTCATCCTGCTGGTTTTGTAATTGTTAAATTAGTTTTGATTAATTTCAGTATGACTTCTCTGTTCAGTGAATGCCCAAATAATGGTAATTCACATCTTTGGATGCAACTCTGAACTTTTCTGAAATTCATGTGTTTGCTTGTGCTGAGGCCTACGAAATACTAAATTCTATTTAAATAAATTAATTCTGTATATATCTAGCTGTTTGACAAACTTCCCATGACATGAATTTTTCTTGTAGCATAAGCAGAGCAGTGGGGAGAGAAGATGAATTGTCCAGGTTGTTAAGGTTTTGGGAAATCTCCTCCAGGAGATTTTGGGAAATCTTCTCCAAGCAGTATCTTGGCCAAGGCTGGCCAGAGCGTGTGATAAATGCCTCTCTTAAGGATAACCTCTCTCCCTTAAGTCTCTAGCCTGCCAGGATCTGGCAATCATGGAAAACATGTAATCTCACTTGCTTGTCATTTCTTATCTCAGGGGATGTAGCAGGACCCTAAATTTGGCCAGCTTGGGAATTCTGAATGGAGCCATTCAGGCTGCATCCAGACCTGCCTGCAGGGACTCAGGGCTTGGTGCCAGTCACACAGCCCACCTCAGCTGTTGTGAATCCCACCAGGACTCCCTTCCCATCTTTACAAAGCACACTGCAAGGCAGGAGTGGTGTCAATTGTGATTTTCATCCCCACATGAGGCTGGGGCAAAGCCAGGGTATATGGTGATATTTGGGAACCCAGAAAAATACTGGCTTTGCATAAGTAGCAAAGCCTGTGTCTCTGTGTAACACAGGAATAATATCTCAACTTTACAGAATCACAGAAAAGGTAAGGTTGGAAGGCACCTCAGGAGATCACAGAGTCCAATCCCCCACTCCAAGCAGCAACAGCTGGAACAGGCTGCTCAGGACCATGTCCAGGTGTGGTTTGAATAACTTCACAAACAGCAATGCCACAACCTCTCCACTGCTTGAAAATGAAGAAGTTTCTTCTTACATTTAAATAGGATTAATGTTCTGCATCTCAGTTTGTGACCATTGACTCCTGCCCTTACCAGACACCACTAAGTCTGGCTCCATTTCTTTACTTCCCCTCTCAGATATTTATACCTCGATAAGATCCCCCAGAGCCTTCACTTTTTGGGGCTGGACAGTCCCAGCTCTCTCAGCTGCTCCTCATCTGACATGCTCCACTCCCTGCATTATCCTCAGGGCCCCTTGCAGGGCCCACAACAGCATGTTCTGGGAAGCTGAGAACTTTGTTTGGAAGGACATGTGTTCACAAGGGTTTGATCTTCGAAGGATAAGAGATTCTTTCAAAAAAGAAAAAGAAAAAGCACATAAACTTTATAACTAGATTTCTGCAAGGGGATTTTTGTTTAAATTTTATGAAACATTAATTTAAAGAAATCTAAAACCCTCCTATGGAAAACCCATATTCTGCTTACCACTACGAATTGAAGAAGGGGACTTACCACAAGCTGAAGAAGGGGAGTTTTAAAGTAATCCTAGAACAAGAAAAAGCTGTTGTAAACTTGTACTCCTTCCAAGCTGTGATTTGTATTTAATTAGCATCCAATTAATTATGCATTTCTGTTTGGTTGTAATGGTTACACACCGGTTTTGCAACATGCAAGATCTTGATTACTTTTATGGTTTTTGAAAAGAATTTCCATGTGTGCAAAAAAACCTCTGCTCCTGACTTCACACCCGTATTTTTAGGCAAAAAACCAGGATTTACTGTCTAAAGTGCTTGTGCAGAATTGTCCCTTCAGCTGGGATGGCCTGCCATGGTTTTACTGTGAGGATCTGCACCAAATTTATTTCTGCAGAAAATAAATGGACATCCTGGTGACAACCCTCTACATGTGCTCAGGCACACACCTTCATTTAAAGCTGGAATCCAGCTCTGTTTTGCATAAGAATGTTGAGAAAACCAATTCCCCAAATTAACAGCATGTAAAGACTCTGTAATCTGGAAGCAAATATTTTAATTATCTCTGGCTAAAATGAATCTAAATTACAGCATTTAAGGATGTTGATTCTTCTGAGACTTAAGAATTTTGGCTGCCTTTACTGAAAAAGAGCAAACTGTGCCAAAAAGAAAATGTACACAAGGAGGTTTAGCATACTTTGGGAGGAAAAGAAAGTATTTCTGATAATTTATGTAGATTTTTTAGTCATAAATAAAAATATTGACAATACTGATGACAGAGAAAAGATGGTTTATTTGCTTGTACAGTCCTGCATATATTACTGTTTTACTTGTTCATATGATATATTGCATCAGGTATTTAAATTTTCCACTTGAAAATCACTTTCCCAGTAGTTTCAAAGAAAAGCACAATGCACTTTTAGCATGTACTTATGCAAGTCCCTGGGAGTCACAAAAATTGAGAGACATGGGTGACAGGATTAATACTCAGCTACGACAGTGCAACTGTACTGAGAGTATCTTTTGTTTCTGAAGCAAATTCTGAGCTCATTCTCAGTGGTATCTATAATAACTAAGAGGATATCACAGCTGAATAGTACCTATTCAAAATTCTGTGCTTATATTTCAGGTTTTGCAGCAACCTGTAGAGCACATCAATGAACATATGACAAGGTCTCCTAATGCCTTGAACTCACTTTTTTATCTTTCACTTACAAGAAATTTTCAGGGTTTATTATTTTGCATTTTCTGTTTTCCTTCAATATGGAACAAATTGAGCATCAATTTGTGTGCATTTTAGAGGTTCATCTACTTGTAAGGTATCTGATTTCCTTCAAATTCATCGGAATATCTATGGAACGTGGCCTTCCTCTCACTGTTGGTGTTTATAGATGGCTTCAAGCAGAAATGCTCTCATCTCCACTGGGCCGGCTGGAGTTTACCACAAGTGCAAATAGAATGAATGTTAGGATGAGCTTTTGGATGAGCTCCAGAATGACAGAATGGGGTTTTCCATTCCTGAAGTAACCCGTGGTTCTTCATATCACCTTAGCAAGTTTTTAACGTTTTTGTTCCTCTTTTCCCCATCCCCAGAGAGTTACATTTGACTGAGTTGTCTGGAGCTTTCTGAAGCTTCATGAGCTAACAGGAACAGAATGCCATTTTATTTTTTTTCCTCCTAGTTACCACTAAAAGCAGTTCCCTGGTCTAGATCACGGCAGGAATTTCAGGGACAGCTGTGCTGGCACCAGAGAAGAGGCAGCAGATCAGCGTGACACAAAGCAGGGGCAGGGCAGAGCAGGAGGAAGGTCCCAAGCAGTATCAAGAATTCATTTTGCTGCAAAATGTTTTTCAAAGCCAGTTACAATCCCAGAGAGGGTTCAACACTCCTGGGGAGGGAAGGGGGACCCTTTCCCAACATGCATTCCCTGCAGCCTTCCTCTGGCTGGCCCAGCCTAAGCGTGGCTTGCAGTTTCTCAGAGTCATGGTTTCTAAGCAGACAGCGCAGACAAAGATTAAAGGCAGCTTTAAAAAAGACCAAAAGACCATGGAAGCTGAGTTTAAAGGGAGAATTAACTGGGTGCTGCAGGAGAGGGTGGGGTCAGAATTGCATCAGGAGGAGGCAATTTCAGCCCAGTCTGAAGGGAAGGGTGAGAACCCAGCGCTGCTCACTTGCAGCAATGACAGATGGCAGTCTCTTCCTCCAGCCCTCGAATTGGGATGGGGAAGGGAGGGTGGGGCAGAAAAAGGGAAGGTGCAGTTTCCAGAGGCTGCTGAGTCGGCAGAACGCTGAGCAAGGTGAGTCATGAGGTGCAGGCAGCAGGAATTTCCTGCACTGCTTGAGACGTGCACGGGGAGGCAGGGGTTGGAGAAGGGAGCAGATGCTGGGCTTTACAGAATCTCTCCTGGTATCCTAGCAAGTGTGAGACTGGATGTCACCTTTCCTGTACCTCAGGCCTGTTTAATTTTTTTTTCTCTCTTTATAGGCCTTTCTTGCTGTATTGAAGTGTTTTGTTTGTATACTGTATAACATAGTACTATAATGCTAATCAAAGTTAGGGAAAAAACCTCAAGAAACCTGCCTTACATACATCTTCTGGTGATCTCGCCTAAGTATCCTTCAAGAAAACCCCACAAAACAGCAAAATTGCTGTGAATCAAGAAAAGAAGAAACTACTTCTGTGGAGTGTGCTTGTTACTGCTCCTGCTGTCAGTGTGAATACCCTGCACCCTGGTGTTCTGAGGTAAGAGAATAAAATCTTCATTTCTTCTCCCTGCTCTGCTGTGTCTACAAGTTGTTTGTTCTTGAACTAATGGCCCTGCTTGGAATCTTTTGCCTGTGAACAGGCTTCTCCTGGTTTATCTACCGGCTTTTAAAAATGTATTTTATTATTTTATACTTTGTTGATTTCTCAACACAAATATCTGAGCTTTAAATCATCGTAGTTAGGTGATCATACCAAGCTAGACTGAGCACATCAGAAACTCTTTGTGTGAATAACAGAGTAACATCCACCCAAGTGAACGATGTGTTTTTTCTCCAAAGGATTTCCTAACAGGAGTCTCCTCCTTTGAGCTTTTACCACAGCATTCATATGTAAATGATTTAGGTGCTTTTGCAAGTTGTGGAATCACCTGTTCTCTGACAGATCTCTTTCAAGAGGTTTGAAAAGTCAAAAAACCTTGGAAAAAAAGGAAATCCAGCTTCGGTAAGCTGCGTGGGTTAGTACAGAGAAAGCTCAGTGAGCAATAATCACTGCTGCTTGCACTTGATTAGGACTTTATTACAGCACTCAAGGGCCGAGCCTGGACGCAGAATTTTGTGTGTTTGAAAACCCGAGAGCAGGACACCGAGAGATTACCACGGAGTTTCTCTTTGATGCCGGCCTGCCGCAGCAGTGACCCCGTTGGTACTGAGCGCTTGCTTAAACGCCAAGTGATTTCCATCGGGCCATAGAAAAGTCCCGAGGTTTCCTTCGCTGACCCTCTCTGAATACACAGATTACCTAACGAGCTGGCGTCTCTACCGCCCCGCTTAGGCGAGCGGAAAGTGGGAGGGCGCATCACCCTGCTCGCTTTCAGTGCCAAACACAAGGAAGGAGCCTTTGCGTGCACGCAGCACCTCGAGAAACACACAGAGACCTGGGGGAAAAATACATTTGAGCACACAGCGATCAGGACAACTGACATCGCGGTACAGAGCTCTTTGTGATGACTTTTCTCCCCTTTATCTCATGGCCATCGTTTGTGAACGGTGTTTTTTACCGAAGGTTTTCATGTATTTTTAGTTTCTCATGCCCCGATACCTCCCCGATTCTGTCCCTTGCTGCAGCACAGAAGGGCATCAGTGGGTAGTGGAGACCAGGAATAACAGGAATTATTTCAGCTACCGCCGTTTCTGGGCTGAATCAAAGCCTGGGGTGGTTTTGGAACGTCACACTTGGTGTTTGATTAGAGCAGTGACTGCAACACGCCCCCGGAGCCCCACGCCTTCCTCCGGGGAGCAAAGCACAGCGCACGCTGTTAGCATGAGGAGAGGCAGAACACGATACAGAAACTCAGGGTTTGGTGACTGTGTTGGTGGAGTTGGGAGACCTGCAATGCACATCTTGCACACAGGAGAAGCAGCATTGCAGCTGTTCTTGTCTTTTTTCCCCCCTCTGGATTTTTTTTAAAGCATTCTTAACATTTCTACTTTCTAGCCGAGGCTGGCTTCTAGAAGTCTGAGGAATTATCATCACTTTTTCATTGCTGTTGGTTTCCAAAATTTGCTTATGCTCCTCTGCAGGCTAAATGTGTTATTGGTTTGTTTTCAAAGGCTAATCCAGTGTTGAGTCCCCGACCCCCTGTTGCTGTTTCAGCGCTGTGGCTCTCTATTTTGGCTGCTACACCACAGCTTGTTCTTGTTGCTGCTCACAGCTACATCTGTTGATGGGCTGGGAGCCATCACCAGCCATGCAAATGCAGGTCTTCGGAGCACCTTCTCCAGATTTTAATCCTACGCAGTTAGCTTCCCCTGGAATCCAGGATCTCTGTGGACATGCCAGATCTGCCTGCTGAAACTTGAGTTTGTGAGGTTCTTCCTCATGCGCAGAAGGCACAAGGCTTTTCTGGACTGAGCTGTGGTTCTGTGTTTGTTTTTAAACTTCACTACTACGGCTTCATGATTTTTCTGCTAAATGTGGCAAGCCCTGTTAGCATTGGCTAAAGACTGACAGATGTAGGATATTTAAAATTCACAAAGAACAGCATTTTATTACGTCATTTTATTACCTTTGGTTTATTTACCTTTGATTGAATACCTTTCATTACCCTTCTCATCTCTCCAATAACTTGTCAAACTGATTATATCTCTGCATTCAGATTCTACCTTTCTGTTCTATTGCCAATCCCTATCCTATGTACTTTACTGTAAACTTTATCCCATTTTCCATGCTCATTAAATGACCTTAATTTTCAAACTCTGTTCTGAAGGCTTCTATGTGATTGACAGTCATGCTGCTGAGATTTCACTTTACCCCTTTTATACATCCATAGGTTTAGACTGGGTATTAGGGAGAAATTCTTCTCTGTGAGGGTGGTGATGCCCTGGCATGGGGTGCCCAGAGAAGCTGTGGCTGTCCCTGGATCCCTGGCAGTGTCCAAGGCCAGGTTGGATGGAGCTCTGAGCAACCTGGTCTGGTGGAAGGTGTCCGTGCCCAGGGCAGGGGTTTGGAATGAGATTATCTTTAAGGTTCCTTCCAATCCAAACCATCCTGTGATACTTCACAGTCCCCTTTGGTCACACAGCTTTTCCCAGGAGCCGGGAAGCCTCCTCCCTGCCTGGAGAGGTTTCGGGCCAGTTTGCTCTGGGGTTCATTCTCTCTCCTCCCTGCCCAGCGCGGCGTTTCTCACTCCTTTTCCAGCGGCCCTGGAGCCCTTTCCCCGTCTCCTTCCTGCCTCGGCCGAGCCGTGCTGCGGCACTTCTGCCCGGCTGGCTCCTCAGCGCCTGCAGCTCTCTCCGAGGAGCCTCGATTCTCCCGTTCCCTGCGCTTCTCCGTGTCCCCTTCCCCACCGCCATGCCCGTGAGGGAACGGCCCGCAATGCCCGTGAGGGGACCGGCCGTGCCCGCTGCCTCCGGAGCCCTGCCTGCCCCACCCTCCGCCGGGGCCACCCTGCTCCGGCTCTGCTCCATCTCAGCGCCAGCCGGGAATGTCCCTGCCCCGCTGTGGGACTCTGGTGCCATTCGGGATTTCTCCTGGAGCGAGGCGGGGCAACCGGGAGCGCTTCCTTCCCGGTTCGTCCCGCGGCACTCCCCGCTATCTATGGAGCCGGGGGCCGGGATCACGCCATTCCAGCGGCCCCGAACTGCGATTCCCGGGGGATTCCAGCTGGGGTCCCTGGGGGATTCACGCTGGGGTCCCCGGCAGACTCAGCCGCGATCCCGCCGCTCGCCCGCCACCGCCCTTCGCTCCGCCCTCCCCGCGTTGTTTGTCCCCCGGCGCGCTCCGTAGCGCGTGCGGCGGCGGCGGCACGAGCCGGGCCCCGCCCCTCCCCGGCGGTGCGGGTGCGCGAGGAGGGCGAAGGAAGAAGAGGGGGGCGCGCGCGGGCGGCGGCGGGAGCGCGCACCGGCCGCGCGGGCGCGCACGGGGCCGCGCGCGCACGCCCCCGCCGCGCGCACGCCCCCGCCGCGCGCACGCCCGCGGCCGGCCCCGCGCGCGCGGCAGCGACTCGCAGGCGCCATGGCGGCCGCTCGCTGCAGCGACATGGCGGAGCCCCAGCGGCGCCTTCCCGGGCAGGCGGCGCCCGCCGAGGAGGAGGAGGAGGCGGAGGTGGCGGCGGAGGTGGCGGCGGCCGCCGGTGGGGCCGGATCCTCCTCGTCGTCGTCGCCGCCGCCGCCGCCTTCGTCCTCGGCCGCGGCGGAGCCGGAGCCGCTGCTGCTGTTGAACGGCGAGGCGGAGAGCATGTCGGAGCCGAGCCCGGAGAGCGCCAGCCAGGCCGGGGACGGGGAGGACGAGGACGAGGAGGAGGAAGAGGAGGAGGAGGGCGGCGAGGAGGAGGAGAGCAGCCTGGTGGGCAGCAGCAGCAGCAGCACGAGCAGCGGCTGCTGCAGCGACGAGACCCGCTCGCCGAGCCCCGGCGGCGGCAGCGAGGCCGACGCCAAGGAGGAGCCCAAGGGCCCCCGGGGCAGCCAGGAGGACGGGCCGGGCCGCGGCGGCGGCGGGGGCGGCAGCAGCTCCAGCAGCGTGTCCAGCGGCGGCGACGAGGGATACGGCACCGGCCCCGGCACGGGCGGCGGCAGCAGCTGCGGCAGCGCCACGTCGGGCGGCCGGCGGGGCAGCCTGGAGATGTCCTCGGACGGGGAGCCCCTGAGCCGCATGGACTCGGAGGACAGGTCAGTGTCCGCCGCGCCCCGGGGTCCCCGCCTCGGCAGCCCCCGCCGCCCGGGCGCCGCCCCGCCACCGGCCGCGGGGCTGTCACGGCAGCCACAGGTTTCTGCGGCCAACTTGTGCCGGGCCCCCGCCCCGGCTGCTCGGGCCCCCGGCCGCCCGGCCCTGGCCGCGGAGGAGGGGGCGCTCCCCGAGCCGTGAGAGCCCCGAGCGGCCCCGCCGGGCGCTGCCGCCTCCTCCTCCTGCTCCTCCGGGGCCTCTTTCCTCGGAAGCTGCGGATTTTTCTCAGATGGTGCTTTCGGGGCTCTTCAGGGCTGTGTCTTGCGGCAAAGCGCAGGTGGGGTGTGCTGAAGCTTCGGGATGGGAAATGCATTTCTGGATGCGGTTTTACCTGCGCCCGCAACAGGGTCTCTGCTCTAGGGCGAGAAAACCGAGTGAAAGCCTCTTAAAACATGAGGGAGAAAAAAAATCGAGTTTGCTGAAATAAAAAGGAGACCAGCCCTTCCTGCGTTACGTGTGCACAAGTAATAATCGTGCACGGTGTGGAGTGAGGCTCAGAGTCATCTTTGAATGAGTTCTGTAATTGTGAATTTCAGAATCTGTAAGGATGAGTTAGTTCTTGAGCTTTTGTATGTTAAAGCTGCACATTTGATTTTACCAAGATTCGAGCTTGGTTCTGGTGAAAAGGCACAACCGAATTCTCACACATGGTTGAATTCGACCATTCAGGTTTTTTCAGCCTACTGACTCGAGCATTTCAAAGAACAACATCCAGCTCTCCTGGATGTTGTATGCAACAGTGTACTTGAAAAACTGAAAATACGGTGGAAAAAGGACGTAAAAACAGTGTGGAAGTGCTGTGTGTCCCTTGCTAATTAGTCCTTAAAAATAGTTTAAGAAACTCGTACGGTTTTTCTATACGTTTAGCAGAAAAAGTATCAGACTTCCCTGCTAGAGTTACAGTTAAGTAACAATTAGAATTTTATTTGTAGTTTCTTAAGATAGTTTCCCTGTTAAGTGTGGAGAATTACGTGGTTTGGTCCAGAAATGTTCTTTGAATATATGTTAGATCAAAAGCTTTGTAACTGTACAAGTACCCATATTTCAGAATGAAAAGGGGGCATGACTAGACCTAACCTCGAAGATTGAAACCAGCCCAGCAAACCCCTCGCGAGTCAGTTCCCCAAAACCATGTAATTGGCCTAAAAGTCTTAAGAAGACAGAAAAAAATTCAGGTCTTTGGTTTCCATCAGACTTTTGAGACTCCTAGAAATCACGTTTTCTTTCTTCTAAACTTATGCGAGTGCAGAGGGGGGGTGGATGTTGGGGTTTGTAGGTTTTGTTTGTTTTCTGTTTGTTTCAAAAGCTGAGATTTTACATGCAATTGACTAAGTATGGGAGTAGACTTCTGGAAAAACACCAGGTGCATGAAGGAGCTTTAAGATAACAGTTTCTTGTTTTCCACAGAGTGAAGGTCTAAATCTAATCCTGATCTTATCCAAGTGCGTGTCGGGGTTGAGGAAATAACAGAAATAACTTGCAGGGGTTTTCTGGAAGTAGCGTCATTGTGCCTTGCCCTGTGCCCTCCAGAGCTGGTTGCTACTTTCTTTCTCTGTCATTGTTCTTGTGGTCCTCTTGCTGTAAGTGGTTAAATCCACGTGTGTGGGTCCTTGCTCCTGCCCTTTACACCAGGAGTGGGACTCTTTGTGTTTAGTGGTTTAAATAAGGACTGTGCCTTGTTTTAAATCTTTGCGAAGTTTTGTCTTGACCTGCCAGGATGGAAACTTGGTGTGTTGAGAGTGTTTTGTGCTGTAATTCCAAGCATGCTGGTTGAGTTGGTGGGAGAAGAGCAATGCTACCCAGAGTGCCATTTGTTATTCCTGGGTTTGGAAAATTTCGTTTGGTGTGCACTCTTTGCTGCAGGGTGTTAGAATGCTTTATTATTTTTGTCACATGTAGTTCAGCAAGTTGCTGGCTTGACATTGTGATACAAATGATTGCTGCTGCTTGGAAGGCAGCCACAGCATAATCCTGTGCCTTTCAGATGATCACACAGACAAGCAGAGTGTTGCAAAAGGTAGGGATGTGCTGAAGAGTTAGAGTGTGTAAATTGGAATAGTGAAATACCAAGGAAGAGCTGGAAATAGTTTAGACTTAACGCAATGAAATCCTGAAAGAATAAATCATTCGTTGATTTGGTCTCCTCTGAATTAAAATGTAAGTTCTGTGGCTATTAGAGAACAATGTTTTGTCTGTTAAGTGTTGTTTTATATGGAGTAATTTCTTGTACAGTGCTTCATGACCTTTGCTGACTCCCCGTGTCTCCGAAGTCCTGAGGAACTCTGTGTCTGACTCTCAGTGTGCTGTAAAGTAAGATTCCCTGGGGAGGGAGAGGAGAGAAAAGGGAAGAGATGGAACTAACAGTTTTGACTTCTCAGACCCTGAGTTTAAGCCAGAGGAAGCTGGTAGGAGAGTGTACTGGGTAAAGACTCTCCTGCTGTCAGCAGGTTTGGTAACATTCAGATCATGCCCCTGGGCTTGGGATTTTTTTTCTTGCTTCCTCTTTAGAACATTTGAATGAATTAAAGGGTGTGGTAAGAGGGCCTGAATTCCGTGAGTGATCAAATTCCCATTTTCTTGTGCATGTTCTTTATCATTCTCCACGTTGTGTTATCTCTGATTTTTCCTGTAGTGATATCAAATACAAATGAAGCAGATGAAGAAGAAAATCTTGCATATGGTCAAAATAGAGCTACTGTTCAACAACTTCTATTTTTAACATTTTATTGTGTTTTGAGAGTATCTGCTGACAGAAAGAAATAACTTGTAGGAAATTGGTCAGTATTTATAATAACACAAGAAATAAATATAGAGGTGACTACTGATGCCCTGAAATTTAGGGTAAATTTTGATCCTCCATTTCCATGCCTGCAGTACAACGTGCTTATCTTCCCTCCCAGAAAACCCAGAAAGGAAAAAGCAAAGCCCAGACTGACACCTGGGATAAATAACCAAGGTGGCATTTTCAGCTCAGCCGGAGAGTTCAGAGCAGTAATGCTAGGACTGGCAGGTATCTCGTTGATCTGTAGCAGTTCCATTTCTTCCCTGGGAATTGTGCTAAGTTCCCACTGCTGTGCAGGAGTTGGTCTGTGACTTTTGTGAGCGAGCTCAGATCAGCTGGCTGAGTAATAATAGTCTGCATTCAAGCCTAGTGATCCTCTGGATTTACAGTTGGAACAAAGACCATTATCAGCACGTGAATGCTGCTCATTTTCTTGTGCCTTTCCCCAACTTGAGATCTGTGCTGAAAGGATGGATGTGTTCCTCCAGAGTCCTCTGGAGCTGCTAGTCTTGCTGCAATGCTGAGAAACATTGACAGGACTTGAAAAGAAAAAATAATGGTTCAGTTAACTATAAATACTGAAGCTGGACCTAAGCAAATGCATGGATTTGGGTATAAACCAGCTGAGCTGAGCGTGGTGGAGATGCATCTGCAGCTCCCTGCTGTTGTTACTGCTAAATTATGATATTTTCTTACAAACACTTAGTTTACTGAAATAATTTAAATATTGTTTACTGGAACACTTATTATGGAAATACATTTAAATCTGAAATAGTTTCATCATCAGATTTTGTTTGATTTAGAAAGCAGTGGTAGGTCTTGCAGTTTGAAGTTGTTGAGCAGAAATTCAAGTAGCAAATCTGGATGAAAAGCTTTTTTTTCTACTGTCACCTAGAAGTTACCCCTGGTTTACTATTCTTACATTATCTTTACCCCTCTTAGCAGTTTATCCTTTGCTCCCTCCTCGTCCTGGCTGGGCAAGGAGCATGCAAAAGGTGCATTTAAGCTGCAGGATCAGCTGTTCTGCTGCGTGAGCTGGGAGTGCTGACTGATGTGCTCCTAGGCCAAGTGTAACAGGTTGTCTTTGCACCTATGAAGCAATCTTTGCTTTAGGCTTAGCCCTAAATAATGTCCATCTCACAAGCAATTTTCATGGAACTTGTAAGGCTTCATTTTCTTCTTCTTTTTTCTTTTTGGGTTTGTTTTGGAACGAGGATAACCTTTCCATGTTTTTTGTTATTCACCATCGAGTCAGTTATTGTGAGGCCCTGACTCAAGGAGTATTCAGTAATACTCATTGACAATTTGTGTTCTTAACCACATAAGACTTGCAAAATACTTCTAGCAATGTTATTATTCTGTTCCTATTTAATAGATAAGCAGTTTGGAAAACACATTTCAGATAAGTTTTTCAGTAGTAAACTTTTCTGTGCTTCAGATTATGAAGTTTTTTCATTTTGCTGAGTGAAATGACAGTGTGGAACTAATGGGTTGAAAGATAAGAGGTTTACACATGAAAATTCCAGGCTCTAGTCTGAGTTTTTTAAATCTCGTGTAAAATGAAGGCTTTGTCAACTTTTAAGATGTTTGCTGATTTAAAAATGTTGGTTTTATTTCTAGTCTTTATTTTGTCTATCTTTTAAAATCTTGGAAGTGAAGAACTTTCAAGATTGACTTGGTAGTGGCACGCAAGTTGTATGAGTGACACTTATGAAGGCAGAACAGTAAATTTGAAATACAATCCTGAGGACATGTGGTACTAATAGGTGTGTTTCATGGATGCATGTGACCAGATTAAAAAGTGCTTCAGGCCTCTTTGCTGCATAGTCTCACTTGTTCCTATGCAGGAAGTGAAGAATCATTCATTAGCACTTAGGGCAAGGTGGTTAAGTCATTAAATTTTTTTTTAAATGTGTGTAATGTTGCCATGTCACAGTGAGCTATACAGAAGTTTACCCGAGTTTCAGAAATTCTGCTGAAAATTGTATTTGCAGTATTTCTAACTGCATTATTGTTGCTGTAGTTATTTGCTTTCAAATTGCAAAATAAACCCCTTGTTTCTGTAATGGTTATGTTCAGGCCTTTCTGGCACGGGAGAAAATAGCTTTTGATGGGTAGACAAAACAGCCCAGATATTTTGTATGGTGAGTATCTTTATTACTAAAGCTGTTGGTTGGTATAATTGAGTGGTTAACATGAGGTCTTTTTGTGAACTAGATGAAAGAGCTTGGTATAATGAGCTGTTATAGTTATTGTAGTAAGATGTAAATATACTTCATACAATTTGAGAAAAACATTTTCCTCTTCAGTGTAAGACAGAATTAGTTTTGCTTTTATGTAGGATTTGAACATCCATACCGGTCTGTGTGCATTTTGTGTTAACTTTGTGACATCATCAAGTCTGATAACTTCTAAATACAAGGTTTAATAGATGGGTTTTTTTAGGGAATTTCCTAGGCAGTAATGGAAAAAAACTGGTTTTTTGGGTTTTTTTTTCTTTTTTTTGCTTTCCCTGTTTCATTTCCAATGAAGTGAAGCAGAGTGTCACAGCCTGAACAGCCGTTTGGCAGCAATGTGACATCGCATTGCTGGAGCTGGTCACAGATAAAACCAACATGGAAATGTTCTACCATACCACTCGTGCTCAGATCTTTCCACAGCTTTCTAGTACCTTTCATATATTTACATATTTTTTAAAACGCCTGCCCAGTTGGAGAGGAACGGTGGGGGAATGAGCAGCACGGGGAGCTGGCATGGAAATGAGCAGTGTGGAAATCCACCTAGAACCAGAACCCCTTGCCTGGGGTGCTTGTAGAGCAGTCTGCTCTTGGCTGGGAAAGTGGTGCACGGCAGAGCAGGGAGATGAAAAGCAGATGGAGCTTTTGAGACAGGAATAGAGGTTTCTGGCAAGGGGATGATGTGAGATGCGCACAGAAAACTTCTGGGATGAGAGGGAATGAGATATGTCTAATAGCCTGAGGGGAAAAAGAGAACTTAACCCAAAGAAAGTGAAAAATTGGTCTCTGCTGTAAAGTAGCCAAGTAATTGCAGGGAGTCATTGAGACAGGTGGGAATGTAATCTCCAGTTAAGTTGAGCAAGAGAAAGGGCAGAAGAGGGTAAGGAACGTCTTTGTATATGAACAGTGAGTTTTATCCACTCTCCCTGTTGCTGTTAAACAACTACGATGTCATGACTTGCAGAAATACAAAGTGTCAATTTTGTAAGATTCCCTGAGGTAGAGATTTCTTTGGCTATCTATCTATGTAACTGATTCTTTTTTATAACTACAAAAAGCTTTCTGTCAGACAGCTTTCTGTCTGGGGTTGTTCGAAAAATATTTGTTTTAGAAAATGAAATATAAGTATTCCATGTTGTGCTTGCTGCTTATCATTGGTTTTGTGATACTCAGAGGTAATGATTACAGTGGTGGTTTTGCAGCATTCAAAACCAACAAAGAACTGGGGAAAATTTTTGAAGCCTTTTGAGATGCTGGAGTACTGTTTTCCCCCCTTAAGAATGGTAAAATGTAAAGCAAGAAAGACCTGGGATTTCTTTTCCCATATCTAATTTTCTTCTCTATACTAGAATTTACATTCTTAAATAAATTTCGCTGAACTTCTGTTGCTAATGTTTAATGAATACTTTCTTTATTTGATAGAGGTTACTTAAGGTATATGTCAAGATATTTGATAGAGAAAAGCAAAATATTTATGATTTTGAGAGTCCTGTTGTCATCCTGGTGCACCATAGAGAAGTGCTGTAATTCAAACAGCTTTTATAATGTCAGAGGGAGAAAACTGCACCTTGGTGGTTTGAGTTGAGACTTGTAAAAAACTTACTGTTGGCTCATACAGTGGTGTTATGATTTGTTAAATGTGCCTAAATAAGAACCGAGCATAAAGAATTTCCACTTACTATTAATATCATTCCATGTAACCTTTGTATAAATTACTAGCTCCCCTGTAAAATTGCAGTAAAGTCCTTATTTTGAGCATTTTAGTTTATTGTGCTGTAGTAATGATTAGGTTCCAAATGAAAAAAAAATCTTAAAAATGCAAAGAAAATATTTTCAATATGTGCAAACAAAGAAATGTAAATATTTGCTTTTCCTTTGAAACAAACTCCTTTTGGCATGTCTTTAAGTAGACTTCCTTAGGATGACTTGAATGTTAAGTTACAGCTTAGACAGTTGTACAAGTAGAAGTTAATTCAGTGTCCTGCAGAACAGGAGCCAAACCTTCATTTATGGCCTTTTTGTTATGCATTGAGCCAGTTAGTGGACTTGTACTTTGCTGGTTTCTTTGCTTTTGATATATGGTTAATACTTGAAGGAACAAGTATTCACTGAGATAGAAATAGACAAGGCTGCTACTTAGTACAACGCTATCCTATCTGTGTATTCTCTGTTTTAAGTTAATTTAACATGATGATAACTGAAACTTTTTAGATCTGCTCTGTGAGTTTGCATCTTTCTTTGGTCATTTTATGTTGCATTTGTTTCCTGTGTTTTGGGGTTGAGAGAATGGGAGGGTAATACCTACAGCAGATGAAATTGCCTTGACACCACACCTGAAGGCTGTTATCTTCCAGTGCTGATTACACAACTTCATAGTGATTATGGTTCTCAAAGTGGGAAGCACTGTTAAAAGAATAAATTGTTTCTGGTGGTTCTTTAGTGAGAGTTTTTCTTCTCTGCTTCTCCTAAGCTGTGCTACTAAACACACTCCTCTATCAGTAAAGACTGAAAATTGTGAGCCACTTGTTGCTGTTCTCTAACTTTTCAGGGAGATTATTGAGCTGAAGATAACATGGTTCCCAGAAATGGAAGGCAGTTTTATTTGTATCTTCAAGGCAGAATCGAGTACAGTTTCTTGATTTGTGTAATCCTTTTGCAGAATGTCATCTTTGTGCTGTCATATCACAAGGCCCATATGTTTAACCTGCTCTATTTTTGCACTGCTGCTCGGATATTTTGGCATTCCAAATTTCCTCCTTGTGTTTTCAGTTTCTCTGTATGCTACAAATCCTGTGATGCCCTGGTTTGTGTTATGCAAGTATTATGATCTCAAATATTCTAGGAATAACAATCTAAATAATCAAATTAAGTGATCCAGGAGAGTGGAAACAGCTCTAGATGTGGTGAATCATAACACACTTTCTCAGTCTTGTTTTGTTTCCTGTGCATGTTTTTTATTTTAAGTTCCTTAAATTTCTCTATCTCAAAGAGCTTTCCTGTCTTCCCTGGTTTTACATTATCAGGCTGAAGTGTTTGCAGTGTTCCCTTTTCTAGGTGTTTATGCCTTACCTAGATGCAGCTTTACTCTAAAATAAGCTGCTGCTTCAAAAAGAATTTAAAAACAAGTTTTTAATGTTGCCACTTGCCATGCCGTATAAATTTCTGTCCCTTGACTCTTTTATTTTCTGTAGCTTGCTTAGTAGTCATATAACAATACATATATTTAATACAGAATGTTGCAGTCTTGTTTTGAAGATTGATTTGTGAACACTTTTTGAGTCTGTTCATTTTGAGAAGGTTCTGTTAGAATAATCAGTGTAAAGCATAGATTTGATAGGTTTGATTTCCAGAAAAATGCTTATGTGATTCAGAAGCACAAGTGCTTCCAGGTGAGTGGGTGCTTTCTTCAGTCATGTAGCCCTGGAAGTGAAGGTCTTTTTTTCTTTATGTTGTCCTAATGTAGCTTTTACTTATTTTTGCCCATCCTGCTTTGCCTGCCTTGCCTGTGAAGGGCTGTGGAGTCAGTTCTGTCTGTCTGCCAGGGATCTTTGTGGGTGTCATGTGCCAAGAGAAGGTGCTGCCTTCAAAACTCAGTGGTGGACTTTCACTTCATGTAGTCCTGGCTTACTTTTTTGGTCCAGGTATTCTGATTTCTTGCTGCCACGTGAGTAATCTTTCTCTTTGGCAGCCATTTAGTGTTCTGCATTCTCTCTTTGCTCTGTTGGTTTTTTTTTACGTGGTGGTTTATCCACATACACTATATTTTTCTTACTGGTAGTAGGTTTTCCTGAACTCAGTTAATGATCAATATCAGTCATGAAATTATTTTGGATACGTTCTATTTAAAGATTTAAATTTAAATGGTTTTCTCAGCAAAATCAGCCAGAAAAACTCCTTAGATATGCAGGTAGCTGGAGCTGCTTTCTGTCTCCTTTGAAGATTCTCTCTGGGCTGGTTGCTGCTTCAATGAAAAGGAACTGTAAGAGCTCTAAAGCATAATGGTATTTTCATGCCACAATCAAACTACATCCATTAAAGTAAGACAAACTGTTTTGCTTGTGAAACATAAATATTTAGTTTAGGGAATTATATCGATAAATTACTGAAATTTAGTAGGAGGAGTTTATCTGTTACCAATCTAGATGCATCATAAAATATGAAATTTGCCAAAGATGGACAGAGGAACAAAAAAAGGTGAGATAAATCTCAAACTTTGCTGTCTCGTGCTGATTGCTCATGTTTTGGGAGCTCTGTTTTAATCTTACTTTTAAATTGGCATGATTATTTGGAGAACATACAGCCAAAAGATGAACTGAAATCTCCTTGGCCACCTGTGTGTAATTTCCTTGGGCATTTTATTGTGTACTGGTACCTCCATGCAGATGTTCTGACAGTAGCCTCATAAAGACATTGGCATTAAAGTTTGTTTGATACTCATTGAATGTCAGCAAAAATTAAATCTTACTACAGAAACGTAGGAATTTATTCTTCCTCTGCTTTTGTTTAGGAGACAAAAATCTAATGTTACTAATATAATCTGTTATTAATATTTGTATCTCTGGCTCCTCTGTTTGGAATTGATGGAAATATTTTAAAATGGGACAGGTGAAAGATCCTCCTCTCAATGATGGGAGCTGAGGGTTAATAATTAGATAATTTTGAGGTTCCGTGAGGATTTATCTTCACTGGATCTTTAATTGCATTAGGAAGTAGTGAGCACAAATTGCTTTGAATTTGGTGGTGTTGAAAAGCTGTTGTTTTTGTGGAACTTGTCCATTGGCCAGAGCTGTACACCACAATTTTCCACCTCTTATCTTGGAAAGTAATAGGAGTAGCAGGGAAAATTGTGAAGTTTTTGTTTTCACTCTCGAGTTTCCTTAGTGAAATAAAAATAATGAGCTGCTGGGGGATGTCACTAAGCATGTCATTATTATTTTCTTTCAATGTTTCTGTTTTGACTTGGTGTTTGTAATTGAATGATTGCAGTTGGTGCTGTTTGTTTTCTTTTGGGATTAGTACCTAGTTGTGATTTAGTCTTGCAGGTGGTAAAAGCTTTTCTGTTGATTTCTAGGTTTTAACCCTTGAAGTTGCTGTGAGATGTGACTGACTGTCATTCACACTATTCCCATTATTGTGAGGGTTTTTTTTACCTGACTGTAACAGGTCAGTTTTATTTCTTAAGCTTCCTTCATGGATTAAACCAATGTAGCTGCGGCTGTAAGGGGAAATGACAGAGTGTTTCTCTGACTAGTAAAAGAGAAAGAAACCAGCACGGTATTTATTTTTTTGGTTTGTTTGTTTTTTAATCCTTAACCTGTTTACTTATTTCCAGTAAGGTTTGTAGCATTTGGTTTCAGAGGCAATCCGCTGGTTTGATGTTTCATGGCCGGGTTATCAGTGTATTTCAGAAGAAACTGTTCTCAAAACTCGCAGTAGTGTGCAGTTCGATGTCTGCTCAGCAGCGTTGCTTTCAGCCGCCCTGCAGTGTGTGCTCGCTGCAATTGCTGTTCATTTTTAATTCGATGCTTTCCAAGGCGAGGTTTTTCCATAGAGGATCTGTCAGGATCGTTTGGTGTCAGCCGAATTCAGCTGGGTGCTTCGGTCACCTCGTGCACGGAGCGTGTGGGGCTGGGAGCAGGCTCGGGTGGAGGTGCTGTGCCCCAAATGAGCTCCTGTTGATCGGGCTGAAGCGCTGCTGCTTGACCCTCGGGGGCACGGTGTAAGGCCCATCTGTTAGGGCTGCATTTCGCCTCAGGGAAGCTTACTTCAGTTAAGGTCTACGGGGACTATGTTTAGCAGACATTAAAAGTATAATAGCAAATTGATTGGGCTTTTGTGCATGTGTTCGGTGCCTGGCTCTGCTCTCCCTTCAAGTGGATGGTTGCTAATGGGACTTGGTGCAAACTAAAAATGAAATTATTTTGCTGTTCTTTCAGGTTTTTTGATGTTAATCCTCCTCCTCTCTGTTTTTCTGGAAGATTAAGAAAATCAGGGAAAGAATAAATTTTGGACATTTCATTCGTTAAATTCAATAGGAGGAATTACTTGGAATAGTGAGGAAACTCTCCTTGGAGAGCCATATGTGTGTCAGCAGTGATGTGCAGTATACCATTTTATGTAATGCATTACATCATAGTCTCATTATATTTTTATTCACATTTAAATGTACACAAGAATTAGGGCCCAGGTGTAGAATATGTGGTTTAAAATCTGTACATTTTAAATTGGGAATAATTTGGATTTCGTTTTTTTCTCTATAGAAAATATCCACATTAAAAGAACTCGGTCAGTGGCTTGATTTTTTTCAGATCCTTAAAGGAACAGAATAATCCAGAATTTAAAGTGCTTGAAAAATGCTTTTTGTTTTCTGTGAAAATGACTAGCAGCATCTTACAAGTTTTTAGGTATTATTTTTCGTTTCAGGGTTGTTTTAAATAGAGTTTGAACTGAAGTAACCAGCTAGACGCATTTAATTGTGTAAGCACTAACCTTTTAACATGAAAGTGCTACTAAAAATACCTTAATGTTCTTGATAATGAAGACTGCATTATTTCTAGCCACAGGTAAAATAAGTACAGGTAAAAATAAGACCTGAAACGATGCCTTTGAGGTAATGATTCCTCTATTTAAGCTTGCATGGTTTTGCTTAATGAACACATTTTAAATGTCACTATTGTTTCTAAGCTGTTGATCTCTTGGTAGAGGGAAAATTTGTAGGAGGAGAGAAAAATGTCTGACCCCTCTGAGAAGACTTTGTTTTCAGTTCTACCTTGCTGCATTTGGCAGATGCTGCCAGTGTTTGCAGACTTGGTGAAATGAAGTGTGGGTTTAGTAAGGCATTTCAGAAAGGCATTCAGTTCTTGCCTCTAGACCTGTGATTTTTACATCAAGTCGATTCAGGTGCTCGATTAGGTTGAAAATAGGGACAACATAAGCTCCAAGATCATGTTGTGCTTGCTGTAACAGTGCTAAATTTTAGTAATTAGTCAGCCTTTTGAATGGAGCTTCTTAAAAACTGCTATTGTGTATGCAGGCTCTCTCCAGCAGTGACTGTTTTTGATGCTCTATTGTTTGGGATGACCCCTGAGCTGAACTCTGAAACTCAAATGTCTAATGTTCTTCATCAGGCCATGGTCTATAGATCCATTACAATGGAGCTGGAGCCTGCCTACAGCTTGGGAGCAAACCCAGACCTGTCTGTCACTGGCAGGAGGGGAATGCCACAAGCGCCTCTGTTCTGCTCGTGTCATTCTGCTTTGATAGTGGCAGGCAGGCTTCAAACAGATCCCCTGCCTGCGAGAAAGGGACTTAGCAATGGGCAGAGAGACTTGCTTGAACTTAGCTAAAATCTGTTTCAGTGTCTCTGTTCTATTACCAGGATGTCTGTGTTTTTCTTACTTTGTTTTCTCCTCTTATGCACATTATTATTTTCCCACTTGTAGGCTTTATGGATTTGGGGTGAGAAAGAAGGGTGTAATTTCCATTACTACCTTCCCTTTGTAAAGGAACCTTTCCCTCTGTTAGATCATCCCAAGCAGATACAAAGTTGTATTGGATTGAAAAGCCCCAGTCATGGACTGAAAGGTGCACACTCTTTTTCTGTAGTCCCAGCCCATCTTGGGCTGAGTATCTGTGCACACATCTTATTTTCTTGTGTCCTGCCCTCAGCCCCTTAGTGAAATTCTGAGAAACAAAAAAGTGGGTGAATTGGCAAGCTCTAACAGACACAGTGTTGCAGTTAAGTCTTCAGAGACTTAGTAGCAGCCACAGCTCTGACTGTAAAACTTATCTTTCTGCTTCATCTCGAAATGGGCAGGTCAAGAGACCGCCCAAGTCAGTGTCTTTGATGTTACATACACTGCAGACTATTCTCTGAAAAGCTTCCTGATATTTTCTCAGTGTAAGAAAGAGAAAACTACACACACTTGAGCTGTGCTGGGCACTGGTCTTTCACAGATTCTCTTTGCAGCCTTTGCCTCTTTAGTGAGGGACAGAACTTGCTTAGTGAGGCAGAATCTAATTCTAGATTTCTTAGTACTGGGAGGCACCTGATCACCTGAAATACACTGGTTCTGGAGGCACAGAAGAGGAAACAAAAACAATGTGTGCTGCATTTTTATTTAACAGGTACTAGAGAAGAAATGGCTAGGGCAGTGAGTTCCTGCAAGGAAGGAGGGCATTTTAAGCTGTTTTTGCTCAACTGGATTAGAGTTATATTTTTTCCCATTTTTAGACAGGATTTTGAAGAGCTTATAGAATCATAGTTCAGTGTAGCACTTCATTCTCAGTTTTCAAATTCTATATTCTTCTACTTGGTTTGAGTGCTGTGGGCAGCCTTTTTTATTCCAGTTCCTCTGATACAAAATTTTGATACCGTGTTAATCTGTTAGCCCTTAGCAAACACTTAGGCTATTAAACCTGAACCCAGCAAACATTTAAACAGTAATAACTAAATTAGCTTGTTACTGGTTTCTTATGTCATTAATAACCCCACTTGTCATGACAGCTTTTGCTGGGATCAGTTGATTTTTACATGTTTTTCTCCAGAAGAAGGTAGATAGCTTATAAAAAACCACAAAGCCTAAGCATTTGCATTCCTTAGGCTGTAAAATTGGAGACCTGTGATTTTGTGTCAAGGTATGTTTCACTGCACTGGCAATGTGAACTAAACTGTCATGGTTTTGGTTGATAATTTTCAGGGTTTTTTTATCTCCTCTTAGAGGAATTAAGTGGATTTCATGCCTGTGGAATGGGAAACCACACACCTGTGCGAGCGTGCAATTTTCCCCTGCCCCAAAATGCTTTCACAGAACTTGTTCAGGGTTATGTTTTCTCATTGCTTTCCCACTTGAGACCAGACTGTAAACCCAGGGAGCTGTTAAATACTCTCATACTCTGCCTGTGGTCAGCAGCACAACATATCCTCTCAGTCAGAAATCTGCTTGCAGTGTTTGTGGGGTGTGTGAGAGCAGCCCTAATGCTGGCTGTGGGTGTAGAAACTCTTACTGACTGGAAATAGCTTTGAAGCTCGAACTCCTCCTTGCAAGTGTTTGGAAGCAGTTTCCTTTGGTACCTTTCAGCTGTGGGAAAGGCAGGGTTATTTATGGAGCTGAGCTGGTGTGAGGCAGGTGTTGCACGAGTGCTGTGTGTGCAGTGCTTTGCCATCCTTGGCTGAGCAGCTTCCTGTCGGGACCCCTGATCCGTGTAACAGCTCTGTCTGTGGCAGAAGTGGTTGGGCTCTGTGCCATTCTGTGTGTCCAAACCTACTTCCAAGTGTGGTTTTGAGAAAGCTGCATTTGGATAGCTTAAACGGAGAGGGAGGTGAGGTGGTGGCACAATTAACTGTAATTAATTGTTCAGTTTTTCTGACATTATGGGTAAATTTTGCTTTCACAGTACAGTTTTACAGGCTTTATTTTTGGGATCATTTTTTGGCCTAGGCATCAGTTGAGGAAGGAGAAGATGTCAGTCTCATAATTGCATCTATTGTGAGCCTGGCACAGTGGAAAAATTAGGATTACTTGCAACAGGTTTTGCTGATAAAGCTTCTGACAATTTCCTCCAGGGATCCTAAAATGCTGTTACAGTGCCTGTAGTTAGTGGCTCTTAATGCTCATGGGGCTGGGAGCTTCAGCTTGGGGCCAGTGGAATACTTTTTTACTTGCTAGTGACAGATTGGAAGACTGATTGTATGTCATAAAAGGAATCAATATTACTGGGGAAGGAAGTGAGACATGGGGAGGGAGCATGGGAAGCTTTGTGTATTCAGGGTGTAGAAAGGGGAAGAAAGTAAAGATAGTGGACACATGGAAATTGGCTGTGTAGCAGCAAATAGCCTGTATGGATTCCATGGGTAGGAGCTATGCCTTCTAAATTATTACACCTTGTTTGAAATTGGGAGGGGGGTCGAAGAAAGGCATATGGTGTTGGTGTAGCATTTAGGAACTCTGTATTTGATATACCTTTGTTAAAGCAAAAAGGTGTTTAAAAGGTATCTTTCTTTTTAATTTGGAAGACAAAGGCCTGAAATAGTTGGTCAGTTTTAATAGCAGATGGAACTGGAGGATGATTTTTAAGGATTCTGTGGTTGGGATTTGTTATATTGCTGGTATCTCTTGAGATAAGTGTTGGTTCATGAAACCAAATTACCCACGGTAGTTAAAACTAAAACTTGTAACTGGGAGCATTGCTAAAGGGAATCTGTTGTTTAAACTAAGGCAAGTCACTTTTTATTGATAAAAGCACTGGAATCTACATGGTGGGTGAGAATGGGAAATCTAAACAAAGCAAATATCTGTGATTATTTTAAAATCTGTCACAGAAAAAAACCTGCTAGCATTGTAGTGATTCAGAAAGATACAGATAATGTGAGAAGTCAGTAGTAGAGACTCTTACAGCAGAGGAGCAAACATGTTAATGGTATCTTCAGATTTTGACTAATGGTGGTTTTTCTGTCATTTATCTCAGTGTGTTATAGAACAGTACTGGGCATGTAAACAGTGATGGTCAAAATAAGGAGCAGCACCTGTTCCTTAAAAAGCAGAATAGTTGAACACATCCCAGTTGTACTGGGAGGATGTGGTAGAGGCTCTCCAAAGTGGTTGGAGTGCTGAAGCAAATCCTGAGCATGGAGAGGCTGAGTGCATGTGTTCAGTTTTGGGAGGAGGAGGGCAGGGTTTTTCTGTCTTCTGTGATCTGATGGGGAGGGTTAAAATGGAGGAGGCAGAGTCATCTCAGCCCTGCAGCTGCCAAGGATGAGAGACAAGAGACAGAAGTTGCAGCACTGGAAATTCTGATGAGATGTTGGGAAACTTCCTCCCTCCCCCAGAACAAGGTTAGTCAACCATTGAGAAAATTGTTCAGAAATAGCAGAAATGCCAGCCTTTGAACACACCCGTTGACAACTCCACTGGACAACAACACAGGCAAGCTGATCTCATTCGTTCCTGTTTGAGCAAATTTCACTACCCGGTCTTGGAGGTTCTGTCAAAAATGAGCTGTTCTGTGATGCTGTGGCTTCGTGGACGAGAAAAACTTAAAGGCCCTCATGGCAACTGAGCAGGTTAACAAGATAAAAAAAGGTGTATCAGTAGGTATTTACTGAGGAGGAACATCCATCTCCATAGTTTATGCTTATACAGGGAAAGAGCATGATCTCTGCAAGTTTTTTCTGATCCATTTGATGCTTGTCTCTATCTACTGAGGTACAGAGCAGAAAGGCTGATGGAAGGGACCCCTGCTGGCCACAGATTTCCTCTGTCGATTCTGGCCTCTGGAAACGTTTTGCAAAACCAAAACAAACAGTTTAGACCATGCACACGAGGGAAACTATGCTGGGTCCATGTGGAAGTGCTTTAAACCCTGAGTAGAACTGAAGTGCTGTATTCTTCTTAAGGCTCTAGTGTTGGCAGGGGATGCTGGACTCAATATATGCAGGATTTTCCATTCCTCCCTTTTGTTCCCAGTGAGCAGAAGCAGTTACACTGTTGATAATAGTAGCTGTTTCCTAACTGTGCATTTATTAATGAAGCAATGAACCATATATATTATAAATAATAAATTTGAATTTGTGCAAGGTTTTCTTTCCAACCTGTCTAAATAGATCTGAAACAAAAGAGCTACAATTTGGATTTGCTCTGTTAACATGCAACAAATACAAACTTTGATTTCATTTTTGGTTTTTTTTGTCTTGCAGCATAAGCAGCACTATCATGGATGTAGGCAGCACAAAAGAGCTGCAGTTCGGATTTGTTCTGTTAACATCCAACAAACACAAACTTTGATTTTGTTTTTTGGGTTTTTTTGTTTTGCAGCATTAGCACCACTATCACTCTGTTAACATGCAACAAATACAAACTTTGATTTCATTTTTGTTTTTTTTTTTTTGTCTTGCAGCATTAGCAGCACTATCATGGACGTAGACAGCACAATTTCCAGCGGGCGTTCCACGCCGGTGATGATGAACGGGCAGGGAGTTGCTGCCTCCTCTGCCAAGAGCATTGCCTATACCTGCTGCTGGGATCACTGCCACGCCTGCTTCAGCTCCAGCCCGGACCTGGCCGACCACATTCGCTCCATACACGTGGATGGGCAGCGAGGAGGGGTTGGTGTTACCTTTGGGTTTCCCTTCTTGCATATTTGCCAATATTTTGCTCTTGAATGACAGCACCAACTTTTGTTTCAAAATTCCTTTTTTCTAGCTAGTGGCAGGAAAGTTAGTGGCCTAACTTTAAAAATATAGTCAGTTATTTTCAGTAAATTGAGATTTCCAGGGTTTTGATAGTGTGTTGATTTCAATATGCCTGAAGTGCTTACACTTGGAATTCATTTTCTTCAAACTCTTACTGTACGTGTTCCTGCATGTGAACTCAGGTGAAGTCACATCTTAATTACTGTTACCAAAGGAGTTTCACTACAGGTAAAATCCATCCCGAATGTCCAGAAGGGAAGATGTAAGACTGACTCAAGAGTACAAAGTCTTAACAAAACAGCTCTGTGTGTAATACTGATGGCAAGTTTGCCTTCTATATAATTGCATCTAATTTTTTTTTAAATTGAGTTGTGTATATAAACATGTAAATTCCAGTCTAATCCCTGGTCAGGTGATAATTGGTCTCAATTTTAATGTTTAAAAACATCTTCAAGTAGAGTAATTTCAACTTTGTACTTAACTACCTCCCATCTTCAAGCTCCCAAATTACCTCTGATGTCTGGAATATATCATGTAAACTACCTTTACATCCAGCACAAGCAATCTGCCTGCTTTAGGCACTGTGTGTTGCAGCTCTTCAATTTCTGGGAGAGATAATATCAGTTCTCAAAGTAGAATAGTTGTTATCTTTTGACTTTTTGCCCTGTCAGTTCTTCAGAAGGAAAATGTTAAGCTGTTGCACTTTATCTTCAGTGAATAAGAAACTTAAATAAAATGCTAATTTGCATTACTTTAAATAATTTATTATGTAAATATGTCACTGAGACAGCTGTGACTCTGACTGTATTTAGATAATATTTTTGGCATGATTGAACTTTTCAGTTTCATATTTGATGGCTTTTGTCAGTCCAGTATCTGAGCAGAATCATCCATCCAGTGTAGTGGCTTTTTAGCCACCCATGAGATGATTCCTGAGTTCTGTCCACAGGTGTATAAAGGTGTTACATGAAACCTGCATGAAACAGTGAAATGAATAAGGTGTGTTTGGATCTTCGTTATCCTATCCTTTACATTTCTTAAAAAGGGGCTGGAAGATTTTGCAGATTTTGGTTTGGGTTTTTTTGCCTGTATTTTTTTTCTTGTCACTTAACATTTCATGTGACATGATTTGTGGATATTTTTATTTAGAAAATATTGGACTATATTTGTATATTTGAAAGAGGAGGTTGTTGGAAGCACAAAGTGTCTAATAAGTGTTGCATTGAGTTCGCACTTTTGAATGCCCCTACTGGAGTTAATTTTTTGGCAAGTTCCAAGGCAGGGCTTTGGAAGGGAGATGTGTCCTGATGGGTTTGTTACAGGGATTTGTCTGCCACCTGCCGGTGAGGTGTTCAAGTGTGTTGGAAATTGTCTTCTGCTTTTCATGGGATTTCAGACCTTACTTAATTGCAATGGCTCTACATTTGAAGAAAAGTGGGGGTTAAGTAATTGCTTATTGAGAATGGAAAGGAATAGGATAAACATCTTTGCATGGTAAAATGTACTTTTTCCAGCTAATACCAGGGTCATGTCTTCAGTCCAAACCAGATACATCCACGATGAGCCTGGGAAGCTTTTTGACAAAACAGTTTTGCTTTTGAAAGATGTTATTTCAGAAATATTTTGGGATCAGCTTCTTGGGTTCCCAAGCTGCCTTGTGTAGACTTCTGGCCCGTGGTTGCAAAGCCAGGTCCTTGTGTTTCCCCCATCTGTAAGTTCCAGTAACACCTTTGCCAAGTGCCCTGCAGTCTGCAGTTGCTGCTGGAAATGCCAGCACACTTATGGAGCTGCTGCAGAGCCAGAAATCTCAGAAATCCCAGTTCTGTGGTTTTGAGGGGATCTCAAAACTGAGGAGTGACAGACCCCAGAGGTTCAGGGACTTGGGCCTTGTGTCAGTGGGTGTGGATCAGTCCCAGCCACTGAGGGGTTTCCAGCTTTGTCTGAGTAAAGCTGGTTATGGATCTATTGTACAGCAAGAACGCAGAACTCCTGTGGCTGTTTTTTCATTTGGAAAATAACATCTTTTGAAGGGTGAGGGGGTTTTATTCTTCAAAAGAGAACAAGAAACTGAAATCCAATTAGTTTCCTGCATTTCTGAAAACCTGTGTTATGAACAGTGCTGTTCCTGGGAACTTTCTTTTGCTGTGACAAATTAGGGCTTTACCTCCCTTCACCCACAGACCTGTTGAGGAAATTCTAATGAAAGGCAAGTTCATTGAGCTTTTTTATTCCCTCAGTTACAGATAAACACAATGAGAGAGAGAAAAGCAGCATGAGTGAGTTCTGCTCCCCTTAATGCACTATTGTGCACGTGATTGTTCTGTACACTGGAATCACAAAACAGCCATAGATTTTGAATCCTATGAGAATTGGTAGCTTCCTTCATCAGGAATTGAATGTAAGGCCCTAACTAGAAGTATCTGGTATTCCAGAATACAAAACTCCAGTAGATAGATGGCATTGCAATTAAGAGGTTTTACTTTTTCATGCTCAAGAAATAACTTAATTGCTTAGGAGAGCAAATAATTATATTTCTGTAACTACTACCATGAAAATGCAAATTTTTCATTTAAAAAATGTTCTGATTCCACATCTGGTGGATACAGATACTGAGTGCAAACACAAATACAGCAGACCCTGTTGCTCTTGATTGTGTTAATCTGCAGGAGCATCTGTCTGTTGGTATTTTCTTCCAGTGACCTGTTCTTACTGAATACTTGGGGTTGTAATTATTTTTTCCTGGGTGAGATATGAGAAGTGTGTTTGAAAATAAATGGTTATTGTTCAAAATTCTTTGAAGTGTTGTGAGATATTGTAAAAACAGCCTTCTTTGCTAATGTGCTTTTTATTTACTGTTCTCTCTGACTTGTGTAAACTTACCATGTTTTTGCTCTATTAGGTGTTTGTTTGCTTGTGGAAAGGTTGCAAAGTATATAATACACCTTCAACAAGTCAAAGTTGGTTGCAGAGGCATATGCTGACACACAGTGGGGACAAACCTTTCAAGGTAAGGTTCACTGTAACATACGTTCTCTCATTTTTAGAAAAATTCTCTTTATTTTTCCTAATACAGTATGTTAATTCAAAAATACTATCACTGGAGTGAGCTGAAGAAAAGTGAGCTGAGCTTTCTTCCTTGCAGTAATAGTACCCAAAAGTCCTGTTCTTCTACAAAAGCAGGTGAAAAACTCTTATTGCTTCTCTGTCCCTGTTTCTTTTAATCTATAAATGGCAGGGAGTGTAAGAGTAAATAGTGCTGAAGTTCAGGGGGTTTGTGCATTTTGAGGTTGAGCTGCTTGCACTGTAACAGTGAGGTATTTTCTCTCATAATTTACACTTGCACATTGAGTTTTGGATCGTGGCTGATGGTGACATTCCTGCTTGAGTAAGAGCTGCTTTTGTTAAATTCAGTGGAAACACTGGCAGTGACTATGGTTCATTCTGTGAACAGAATAAGGAAGTCAGAAATGCAGGACCAGTGACCTGAGTGTATTTCCTGCACAGTATTTTCTAACTTTCTCTTTCTTTCTCCCCTTAATCTGTACCTGCAATTCTAGGTATAGTAGTGTTTATCATTCCCATATCCACCAATCCGTTATTAATGAGCTGCTTCATCCTCTTATGGATACAGTTGGGGCAGTTCATAGCTGTCAGTCCTGGATCACTTGATGGTAAGTCCCACCCACACTACTTCAGACTGAAGTTCTGCCATGTAGGATATGAAAATGAAATAGGATTTGGGGTTTCTTTTGAGTTTAGGTAGCAATTTATGCCTCCTGTTCTCCCATGCCTAACCTCACCAAGTTTTGGTCCCTGTCTTCCCTCTCTTCTCTTTCTCCTCAGGTAAAATCTTCCACTTTGTAAAAAATACATTTTAAGGCAGCTTTATAACTAAAAGTACTTTTCTGTTACAGGAGTTTCTTTCTGTAGTTACATTTTCTATATAGGTTTTAATAATAGTTATGACAGAAAACAAAACTAAATTAAACTCAAAACCAAAAGAGTAAAAATAGTGCATTGCATGTGAAAAAGACTTTTTTACCAAACAGATTTTTTTCCCATACTGAACTGTGCAGTTTAGACTGAAAATCTCTGACTCAAAGTAACCACAGGAAAATGAGTTTTGAGGTTATCGTAGCCTGTGTTTGAAGGAATCAGTTTCTTGGAAGGATAGCATAAGGATCATATATCCCTGCAAGTTTGCAGATATGGTTGTGCCAGGAACTGATCTAATCTTAAATCCTAATCTCTGATTATTAATATTATAATTATTAATAATAGTGGTAATAGTAGCAGTAGTAGTAGTAAAGAAAGCAACCACGAGTTACCAGAGGAAACTTGTACCTTAGGTTTTCTCTATTTTGGAATTAAATATTTTGTCTAACTCAAAGTATAATGGCAAGCTTTGTTCTTGGATAAAAGTCCTTTAATAGCTCAATCTGTGTTCTTATTTGGTCTAGATGAAAGGAACTCAATTGTAGAGACACTGCGTTGAAGAGGTGGCCATAGCTCAGAAACCAGTACTATTTCTGAGTGTCGGCCTTACCTAGCAAAACTGAGTTTTTTGGCTAGGCTGGTTACAGCTAGAGCCCTAAAATTGTCCACTGATAATAATAATCTTGTGTTCAATATCTGTTGTTTCACCAGCTGATTTTCTGTCCTTTTTGGTGCTACTGAGGGAAAGAACAAAACATTGGAGGGTTGCAGTAGTTAATCATCCTGGCTCAATGTGTGTCACTGCAGCATTTTTTCATACTGTTGTCTGGAGTCCCTCTGTTTGTTTTTTATCCCTGTATTTCTCAATCTGTTCCTGGGAGCTTTGAATGGAGGATAATTGTGGTCTGAGTAGAATTTTGTAACATCTTTTGTTCCCCTGTCATTTATGCTGAAATAAGCTTCAGGGCTCACATGAGGTAGCCAAGTATGTGAGTGTCTGTGATGGCAATCTATTAATTAGCTGGCTCCTTTCCTTCATTTGCTGCTTCTTTTTTTTTAATGCTAACTTTAGAAATCTACTCTGAGACAAAAAACACTTGAAGTGTTGGATATTAGTCTTGACCAGTCCAAGAACAGACTTTTATTAATTGTTTTGTGGCAGCCAGTCAAAAATGGAGCCAATGTGTCCATTTTGTGCATTTAGCTTGTCTCATAAATCTTAATTGCTCACCTTTCAGGGAAAGCCAGATTTTTTAAAGTCAGAGTTGATTTAAAGACCTGTTCTTGATAATTACTGCAGACAAAATATCTCCCAAAACCTAAATTGCAAATAAAACTTCATGAGGGTATACTGAAATCCTAACATAAAAGGAAGGAATCTTTCATTTTGGAAAACTTGCAGGAAGTAATCATTCAGTGTTTCAGTTGAAAAATAATGTTGGGATTTTTGAGGAAAGCTGTAAGAAGTGGTAATGGAAATAGTACAGGTCTGTGCTGTTGTCTGAAGAACTGCTATTTAGAATGTTTTAAAGAAAAACAAAGAATCTTAGCTAGGAAAATGACAACTAGAAAATTGGAAATCTTACTTTTGGAAAGGTAAATTAAACAGTGACCAGAAGAGAGTAATAAGTATATCACAGATTGATATATTCTTACATTTCTAGTGAAAAGAAGAGAGAAATGTAGTTTCTTAAATTGAGAAGCATTGGAGACCATCTCAAACATAACTCCCTTTGGCACAGAAGGATATATCCCTGTCCAGCTCCCCTTTTGCTTGCAAATGGGCTCATTTTATGTAGTTGCACATTTTGGGTTTAATTATCTCTTTTTGTGATACACATGGAGTTGTCCTTTGACTAAAAGCTCCATTCAGCTCTAAATGAGCTGTTCTGCTTTCCTATTGGAAGGTCTTTGTGGGTTTTACCTGCCCTTTCCATTCATTCCTATCAGCCATGTGACTGTGCAGTTCATTTGTCACAGAAATGAAATTGCAAAGGCAAAATGGTTCATATCTTTATGAATTTTTCCTTTTTTCCCTGATTGTGTGGCTTAGTATGTCCCTCTCATCATGAATATTGCACAGAATATGCACTGAGAAGGTAAATTTCCTTATGGATACCTATTTTTGAGACTGTTGTCATGCTAGCTCCTTTTTTCTTTGGAGCAATATTTTGGTAGTGTACATCCAGCTCCTCTCTAAATAATTTCCTTCACAGTCTGATTTTAGCCAGTCTTTTTCATATTTTTTGTCATTGTAGACGTTCATTGAATATAGGTATTCTTTCCAAAGACATTTAGTATGCTCATATTGTACATGATTTTACTGAGAGTTGAGAGAGTAAACCCTCAACATTATTCTTTTTTAGATCTCTTACTGCACAATTTTGCAGCATTTTAGAAACCAGTGGAATACTGTGGATTATCATCAGCATACAGGGCTGGTCCTGTTGAGGGTTCAGGAACTCGGCTCTCAGACCTTATAGACAGGATGTAAAGGAATAATCTGCTGAGTCAGAAAACATCCTGGTTTCAACAAACTGCCCTTGGCAAGTTGAAAAGAAGTGAATATTAAGATATTCCATCTTTCTTGTCCTTAACTTGGCTGCTACAAGTATTGGAATAGTTAAGGGAGTTGTGACAACCTGTGTTTTCCAGCATGGTTTCTGGTGTAGGGGCAAAATTAAATTAATCAAGTATTACTTGGCACTGAAGGTTACTTGAAGACACATCAAATGAGCTCTTAGATGTTGAGCGCAATGAAAGGACAAATGGCAAATGAGCACAAAATAGTGGGAGATTTTATGCAGAATAATTGCATAAAATAAAAATAAAGTAAAAATTTAGGTAATAATACTTGCATGTAGCATTAGGATTGGGGTTGATGATCTCAAAGGTCTCTTCCAACCTAAATGAATCTATGAGGATGCACGTGGGAGTGCTAGCAGCTGCTTCCACCCATGGATTCCAGTGGATGTGCTCTTCAAGAGCAGTCATGCAAGGTTTGCTCCTGTGGGGTAAATGTTGCTAGTGATAACAAATGGTAGTGCACAGGTTCATTGCAGGCTTCTCCTTAAAATGGGGGAAGAAAGTAGTGTTAAAAATGAAGTTGGGTGCTCCCTGTAACTTCCAGAATTCATGAAGGGGTGACTGCATTTGATACAACCCTCAGTGTAATGCTTGGTGAAATGTAGAAAACACAGGCGAGCAGCTCCAGTCTTCATTGGCAATTCATGTCTGTTACTCTCTTGGCAGAATATTTTTCTGTCCGTCAGAGCATTGCAGATGTAAAATATAAAGGCACTCTGCCCAAACACTCAGATGTAGAGACAATAAGGAAGTTTATCCAGATGTCTAAACTATTTCTGCTAGATTTACTCGAAAAAATTACACATTGAATAACACAAATAGGAGATTTGGTTATTTTGAATTTAGAGCAAAAAGCTGCATTGCTAGATACTTTTGTATCCTGTTTGTTAAAGTCACCGGTCATTACTGCCCATTAATAATGGTGGGTATGGGTACACTGGAGAAATTAAACTTCTTACATGTTTACTTCCTTTCTCTTGAAGTAACATATCCACCAATCCGGACCCAATCTGTTGTATTTCAAATTCAATGCAAAATTTTGAGATTTAGGTTTTGGGGGAAAAATGACAAGATTGGTTCAAAGTTGTGCATAATAGTTGAGTTTGATTTATTAGAAGGCCTCTAGAGATATATAATTATCTGGTGGGAAGCTGATTTGGTGTGACTTACCGTCCAGAGATCCTGAAGTGACAGCCTGAACTGCTCCTTTATCTTTGGAGAGAAGAGACTTTACCCATTAGTAACGGATTGCTGGATATATTATTTTAGAGAAAAAAAAGAACAAACAGGTAAGATTTTTTCATTCTCCTCTTCTACTATTTCCTATCTACTGCAAAGGCATTCTCTGTCATCTTTGATCTATCAGCTGTTGATTATTTGAAGACATTATCAGGTAGTCTCAAAGTACACAGAATCTGAATGTAATAATTTCTGCAAATATTTTGTACTGTGGCTGTAGACTATTAATACACTTTCTGGAAAAAGACAATTTCTAGTTGCAAGTAACAGATATTGAGGATCTGAGGATGTTGGTTTAGGGATTTTGAAAGTAAAACTTGGGTAGAGCAAGAAAAGTTAGCAGTAGCTTCTGTAGGTAATCCATATAGAATATTTGGGATTGTTTGCTCTGTACATGACAAGAAAAAAGTTATGACATCATGAGCAAACCTGCAGTTTGTCATAAAACAGTGTTTCCCATCTGACAAGAAGTCCAGTTATGGTTTGAAAAGTTTTAGAAAAGTGCCTGACACATAGTTTATGCTTTTTTCCCAAAGATGTTCCCTTTTTGATACCATATTTAACTTGGAATATGATAATGCATGCACTGTACCAAGGCTTTAGGTTATTTTGGACCTATAGCAGGCATTGTTAAAACTAAAATTTTAATTTCTCAGTGTGACTGAATTTCAAGATCTAGGCTGGTTTCCAGCTATTTTTTTTCCTGATGGTGTTTGTGTGATCAAGAGCTGGAATCTGAAGTCAGGAGCACATTAGTGAAAGTTAATCCTAAATTTCGATTTTGTGGCTTACTTTCATGCAGCTGCCTTTATGGGCAAGACAGCTATTTCAAGGACAACAAAAAGGAGAGGAGAAAATGTTTAAACTGATGCACACATGCATTGTAGACTTATCTGTCGATTGGGAGTTGAACAATCTTTCATAAAAACAAGTGGTTTGGGTTCAAGGTCAGCTTGAGGGGTTTAGCAATCTAATTTAGTGGATGGTGGCCTTACCCACAGCAGGGTCTTGGAACTGAATGACTTTTAAAGGACCCTTCCCACCCAAACCACCCTGTGATTCTGCAAGTGCAGATTTTAAAGAAAGGAAAATAGTGTTTGTGTTAGTGTAGTGTAATGAGATCAGCATCCAGAGTGTGCTGGGACTCACAGGTGTGCTGGGATTTCTTCCACTCTAAGTCACTAGAATCTAAGTAGACAGTATTGCTGTTGTTTGAACATGGGAAATCTTAGGGCAAGGTAAAAAGGCATAGGGGGGGGATTTTGATAGAAATCTTCACATTTCTTAAGGTGCTTATTAGTGGGGGAGACAGGGAGGAACAAATACAGTGTGAGGGTTCCTCAAGCTTTTTGTCAGGGAATTCTACATTTGAGTTAGTTCATTACATAGAGAACTTTCTCTAACTCTCTCTAAGAATTTTTCCCTTTTAAAAAACACAACAAACACACCAAAAAAAAAGTGAAGAACTTTCATTTTTTGCCTGTTGTTTTCTTGAAATCTGTGTACACGTTTTTAGTCCTATAGCAAATATTAAGCACAGTTTTTCTCATTGTGGACACTGTATTTTACTACTGATCATGGAAAACCAATTGCTAAGTCTGAGGCAGAAATAGAATTCTCAGTTCTGCCAGCACTGTTAAAAAACAGCACAGTTGGGATTTAGGGGCCAAAAGTGGGACATGTGGAGTTCTAAAGCTGTTTTTTTGTCTTCCAATCAAGAAGAAAAATCAATCATATGCATACACAACTAATTGCAGCCAGTGATGAAATGCATGTTCTAAAATTACTTTTCTATTACCCATGTAAGCTCAGAGAACAATAGAAAAGGGTTGTGCTTCCCTCTCCAGTGGTATAATTTAAGTATTTCTTTTGCAAATAAAATAATTGCAAATATGAATCAGATACTTATAAAAGTACCAATAATTGTAGCCAGTACCAGCTTAGTTGCTGCTGTCATTGTATGTTTCTACTTGATTGTTGTTGGATCTTATTTTTCTGTTGAGAGAGGACATTTCCTTTAAATGAGAACTACCATAAATGCTCCTGAAGTAATAGCAGCATCCCAAAATGAATGTATAAATAATTGTTACTACAACTTGACTGAAGGTAGTTTTAGACAGAACTGTAAGGCAGCTGTGCATTGAATTTTATAGCGTTTACACAGAGCATTGAGCTGTTTCAAATTTCACGTGGGTAAGGATGTATTTGTTACTTCTTCCTTGTCACAAGAAAGGAGGATGTTAGAGGATGTTACTGTTACCAGATGGAGAGCATTGGAGAGGTGTTGAAACAGTAACAGTGTTTAGAAAGGCAAGGGAATGTTGGTCTATGAAGAGGGAAGTTTGCTAGTGCATTGTTTGAGATTATTTTTATGCTATACAATAAATATAGTATGGCATAAAAAATATTGTATAATGAAATAATTTTTGAGAGTTAAAAATTTCAAACATATTTCAGAATACTTTTTTTGTTTTTCTTTTTAAGAATTGCATGGTCATTAAGAATTTGGTTTTGCTTTAGTGTGTTGGAAGTTGAGGCAGAAAAGTCACAGCAGGCTGTCGAAGCTCCTGTGCCACACAGGCACTGATGCAGTTGTTGTGTTTTTTCTCACTAGTGTGTAGTTGGTGGGTGCAATGCCAGCTTTGCATCTCAGGGAGGACTTGCCCGTCATGTGCCCACACACTTCAGCCAGCAGAACTCTTCTAAAGTTGCCAGCCAGCCAAAGGCCAAAGAGGAATCTCCATCTAAAGCTGGAATGAATAAAAGAAGAAAATTGAAGAACAAGAGAAGACGATCACTACGTAAGTGTTCCGCAGAAGTTCTTGAAAGGTTTGTCTTGAAGTGAAAGTTCCTCTTCACCCTGGTGGTTTCTCTGCAGATTTGAATCTGGTAGGGTTGGCATTCCTTGTGATGGGAAGAAAACAATTCCAGATTCTCTTTGTGTTTCTATTCAGGGTAAATCTCTGTGTGTCAAGGAAAAAAGATCAGTTTTCTGTGAGCAACAATTGGAGTTGCCAATTGAAAGAAGCTTTTCATTTCAGAGTTGCTTTTTGTTTACTGACTGTATTACTGTTGGAAAGGGTTCTGTTTAGTGCTAATGAGATCTGAAGTTCAGACAGAGATTGCAGATTCATATAAATTAGAGATAAATGCATGTTATATAAGCTCTTTTTTGAGCACAACATTTTGTTATGTTAATGACAGTTTTATGAGCATAACCAAGATCTAATTTTGGGCAGAATTGACTTGCTATGTTTTTTTAATCTGTCTCCACATAGTTGCTGTTCATTAATTTTATATGAACCAGTGTGCTGAGAGGTGTGATTTGCCATTTAAATTGAGAACTGCTTCCTCTAGCAAGAAATCATCACTTACCCGGTACCTCGTCTAGTCCATTTGGACCTGTAGTTTGATTCCTGAGTTGTCCTAGAATTAGACTAATAAAACATCAAATTTCTATAGAGATTCTAATCTACAGAAATAGTTAGGAAAGATTAGGCAACTGTTGTAATATTTCACTTTGGGCTGTAATTGCTTTGGATGCAACTCTCCAGTACCAAACTGACCATTTGCTAATATTAAAGTATTATTCTGCCACCTGCATTTTAGAAGAGACATTAAAAAACCCTTTAGATTTTTTTTCTGCTGGTATGTCAACAGCTGAAGAAAAAAATACATGTATTTTTACTTGTGGTGCAAAATCCATTTTACAGTATTGGAAAGTAGACAAGATACCTTTTCATAAGTTTTATTCCACAGTTTTATCTCTCCAAAACTCTTCTGTAGCAGAACATATAACTTTATCCATCCTTCTCTCCCTGTGAGGAAATACAGTTTCCAGTTATTCAAGTAGTACTGCAATGATGGATTAACATACTAGTGGTCTTAGGTGATTACTCATTATCACACAATTGTGATTTATTCTTAATACCTCACTTGTGTTTTAAGGAAGTTTATGGAAATTTATGAAGCAGTGGTCATGTATCTGCCTTGCATGCAGACCAGCATGTCCTGCGAAGTTACATTATCTTTTGGAATTCTGAAAAGTTTCCTTAAAAATTCTTATTATTCTTAAAATATATATGAGCAAATTGTATTGTGAAACACATCTTAAAAGTAGAGATTTCAAGAATTCCTCTGGTTTTGGTTCAACATTTAAAGAAATCAGAAAACTGTTCCTGTCCTTTTCAGAATTTGATTTTCAAAGAGCTTTCCCTTTCGCTGTGGAAGTCTGGGTAAATGAGAAGGGAAGGCTGATCAGTGAAGGGTTATGGGCTCACTTTGCAGTATCTTTTTGCATCTTAGATGTAATGAGAGAGACATCTTGAGATAATTGCAGCTTCCTAAAGGATCATCATGATTTGTTGACTGTTACTCCAAATATAGAATTCTGAGGCTGGTCACTTGAAAATTCTCATTTTCAGGAGTTCCTGAGTTGCATGTTACCTTGCTTCTCCACATTGATTTTGTTAGGTGGCTGATTTGATGCATCTTAATTAATTTTCACCCCCCTATATGCAGAAGTAGTTTTTCAGGTTGGCATTTTATTAGCAATTGATAAACATCATATTATATTATTTGACTTACAAATTTCATAGCAGAGCTTCATAATTAAAACTTCAAATCACCTATTAATATGCTTTAGTTGTAATAAGAATTTGCTGCAGAAGTTATGAATGAGTTTATGGCCAAAAAATGGAAATAATAAATATTGTGTGAATGTTAAAGACCAGACTGCAGTATTTGAATGGTCTGCTGTCTTGATCAAGTGTTGCACAGGAGGAAAAATGACAGCTGCTTGAGCAATTTCTTATCTTCTTGCCTCTTGAGACAAATGCAATGCTGGCTGTAGACTTTTGCCTTGGGGCAGAAATCATCTCTAACTGAATTGGGAACTGACTACTGTAATCTATTTCTCCAGAGGGTATGTGACCCAGAAATGTATCCGAAGTTGATGGCATTTTCTGCAAATGCTGAGTATTGGCAGCTTTCCTTTCAAACTTTGGGTGGATTATTGTTGGTGAACTGAAGGTGACAAGGGGCTGATACAATCTTGCTTGTCTTTGTTTCTTAGCTTCGTTTTAGTTAAAGAGTGAAGTGTGCAAGTTTGTGTGTTTTGTCTTTACAAGAAGAATGGGGGCAGGCAAAACCTTTATCTAGGAAGCCAAAATAACACAATTTAACATCATTAAATATTTTCAGTTAAGAGTATATAAGGCTAAATACCTAAGAAAGATTTATATGTAGATATTTTAAGTGCCCAAAAGGAGAGATGTTTAACACATGTAACCAGGTTCTCTGCAAGTTCTCCTCTCTTACAAGGACTTAATGATATGGATGTAAACAAAATGCCATTTAATAGTGGACAATCTGTTTAAATCACTTGCAGATAATAATTTGACAAAAGCTGGCAGTTTTTCAGCACAAAACAATTTGTCTCTGAAACAAAAAAAATGTTGTATGTTCTTTCTGCCTCGTGGCTTTATTAGACCTTGGCTTTTTTTTAAAGGTGTAAAAGGATTACTAAATATTTATTGACAATTAATGGCTGATACATGCTGTTACTGAAGCACCCTCATGTATAAATTCTTAATAGTTTTAAGTACAGCAAATTTATACATTTGCTTCCTGTTTTATATCTGAAGGTAGCACCTTTTTTTAGAGAATGTATAACGGAAAATGAGACTTTACTGTGGCTGTACGTGATGAGACTGCAGTCTTCTAACTGATACTTTTTAAAGAAAATTTCTACTGTTACTTAATTGTTTTTTTTAAGATCTTGCCATTTTAAAGTGTTTTATTTTTCTTTTGTCCTGTCTTGTGTTTTTATGTGTTTCTAAGTTTGAAAATCAGCCTTTTATTATAAAAGCTTGTTTTACTGGTGGCACCCTTTTGACTGGTCACATTCATGGTGCTATAGAGATCTTATTTGTCTTAGAAATTTTGATGCAGAATAATTCAGGATTAGTGTCTGTGGCTTGCTTTCGTTTCTGGGTGGCCTTTTTTCATGTTCTCTCACTCATGCAGAGGGGTTTTTAGAACCAAATATATTGCAAGTGTGCACCTCTAAAATAGGTCACAGTATTGCTGTTCTGAAGCTGTCTTGATTGCAATATTGTCACTTGCTTTTTCATTGCAAAGATGACACTGTAGTTATTAGCATGCATGATAATCAAGTTCACAGGAGGAATATAAGAGAGGTAAGGAAGCTTTCTGTCCATGAAATGTTCAATGAGACTCTATTACTTATGTAGAGCTTGGTTTTCATTTGGTGGGTTACTGATGTGATGATGTAATTTATTTGACTTAAGGAACCGATGTGTACTTGGAACTTGCATTATTAAGCACGAAGTAAGATACTTACATCCATTTTCTCAAAATCATTTTGGGGTAAAGAAGTATAGAAAATACTAACACTTAAGAATAATGTAAATAATTCACACACTTTTGAAAAATTGTACCCTTTCTTCTCAGTCTGCTGAATGTTTTCCACTGCAAATCCTGGAGAAATTTGCTGCATAAACCTGAAAGCAAAAATTTGTTGGTTTTTCTCCCTTCTTTCCATCCTCCCTCCTTTCCTCCCTCAGAAATATTTATAAAATATTTATATGCTTGCATCACTGAGCACCTGCAGCACGAATTGGGGTCCTGCATTGGCACTTAGAGTGAGAGCTCATTGCAGTGAGATGATTGCCTAATTGGCAGTGTCCAGCTGAGATGGAGCAGGGACAGAACACAATGTACAGATGAATGCTTACCAACAATCAGCCCCAGGAGTGCAGCAAGTGCTAGCTCCAAGTGCAATTTGTAGTTCATTTGGAAGTCATGGATACAGGAATAGAGAATGCTGCTGCTTTAAATGAAGGCAGCAGAAGTTTGAATCAATGTTTGTGCAGATTTTGGAGTAATACATAGTTGATAACCAGTTTCTATTCTTAGTTTTAATTTCAGTGTGTTATTTAATAAATTGCTGCTCTCAAGTAAGGCTTAAAAATGTGAATATTTTAATTCTGACTTTTCAGCTAATGTAATGTATTTGCAGTTTTATATGGTATATTTTAAAACTTTTCTGTGAAATACTTCTAATACCATGCAAATATGTTCTTAATAGCAATTATTTTTTAGTGCAATTACTTTTAGTGTAGAATTGATGGACTTTATTTTACACCTTAAATCACAATTCAAAAATTTTTTTATTGTTCAAGAAACACTTCACTATAAAAATCCTTTTCTAATAGGAAAAGGCCTTTATAATGCCTGCTGGTTTTATACTGGTTGTAAAATCTCAGATGGGTGTTAGCTGTGCTTTACTCATTATAAATTGAAGGTTAATATGTGCTGCATGAAGCTTGTGCTTCTTGGGTAGAAAATGTTTACTAATAGTCCAAGAACATGGAATGGCAACTTTTACATGGAAAGGAATTTGTAATGGCGTGCAGTTTTTCAACTGTCCAGCATTATTGAAACTGAAATGAGTGGATGTGGTTGCAGTTTTGGAAATAGCTGTTTAATTCACAGGGAGTGTGTTTTGAGCAACCTTGAATTGTGCTTCTCTAGGAATAATTTCTCCCTCTCAGTAAAAATGATGTTTGCAGTTCTCTGACAAGGTAGTGCTGCTGACAGAAGGATAAATGTTTTACTAATGACACTTCAGACCTATTTACATGCTTGAATGTGTTTGAATGCTTTCACTGTGTTGAACACTAAGGATCTCTTTTCCTTTTTTCCAGCAAGACCTCATGACTTCTTTGATGCACAAACACTGGACGCTATAAGACATCGAGCCATCTGCTTTAACCTCTCAGCACATATAGAAAGTTTAGGAAAAGGCCACAGTGTTGTATTTCATAGTACTGTAAGTATTTATATGATGAATTCTGTTTGTTTACCTTTGTGTCTAAAAAATCCAATCTTTCAGAAAGATTTCTGTTTTCTTCTTACTGCTGTAGACATTTAATCAGAAATAAGCAATAGTGGCTCTTTGGTATTGTTGAGCTGTCCACTGCGGTTAGTAAATGAACTTTTAAGAGGTATTGGTGGTAGTTGTTCTAGCTCACAGATTGAGTGGATTGCAACATTTCCTGATCCATTTGGGGAATGTCTAACAGCAGCTTTGTGTTGCAGAAGAAAATTGGTTCTATCTTCTAAATATGAACACAGTTCAGATGGCATTTCCATGGTCATGAGTGGCAGTGGTCATTTATCACAAGAAATGTTTTTGGTGTATAATTGAATATGTAAAGATGCTGATCTCAAATATGTGTTTATTCCCTTTGTTCCTCCAGTTTAAAAGATATAATCCTGAATAAATTTATTTATTTATTGCTGGAAGGAGGCAAGAACCAAGTGGGGAACTTGAGTTTGGATAGGAAAGACATCAGTATTATTTTAGAAGAGTTCAAAGCAGGGATAAAATACTGAATTGGGGTAGAAGGATCAGAAGTTTAAAAAGTTGAATAACCTCAGATTTTCTTAAGCTTGTTGGGAGATGAGGGCATGTAAAAGGTGAAGACTTGACTGAAGAAAAGAAGTAAGAGATGGGACAAAATGGGGAGGGATGGTTTTAAATTGGTAGAATAGTCCAGACAAGGAGTGCTGGCTGACATGTCTTCAGCTACAGCTTAATCTTGGTATGGGATTCATACTCTTGAACTACCAGTCTCTTTCCATAAATAAAAGATTTTGTGTGCATGAAGCTTATTTCACCTCGTTCTGCAAGGCTGAATACCTGTAGCCTCTATTGAAGATCTTTTCCAAATTATTTCTGCTGAACTAAGGAATAGATATTACAGTGATGGAAAATGTAATTTATAGGTTACCCTGTCATTCCACTCCCAACTTTTGAAGTGGCTTGACTTATTTCTCTAAAACATTTAAACACTGAACTGTTCTCTGGTTTTAGCATTTTCAGGTATTTCAGTTCAGTGGCCACATTTTTAACTACTATTTTAACTAGTTACATAGTTTCAATATATTGAAACCTTGTAAGGCAGTAAATTAATCCAGTGAGATGCCTGCGATGCACACAGTTTACAGTGTGAAATTGTTTTCTTTTTCCAGAAGAGGTCAGCAGAACTCCATGTCTGATTTGAGGCCACTGATGCACGTTTGCTTGGAATTTCCATTTTGTTTCTGGGACAGTGCAGGAAATGTAGAGAGTGTAATAAGAGTATTTCCAAATAAAGCTGGATTAAGTGGACATCTTCTGGCTGAATTGTGGTTTTCACTTAAAAACCTAAATGGACTTAAGTTCTTTGCAAAAAAATTTTAAGTCTTCAGAGCATATTTATTGCAGACACACAACTTTCAACTAGTATAAAAGTTTGCTTTCTATGAATATCTAGTAGGACATGAAGAACAACAATTTTTGAGAAAAAAATCTGTAATTTCGTTTTAATTATGATTTTGTATTTATTATAGGTAATAGCTAAAAGAAAAGAAGATTCTGGCAAAATAAAACTCTTGCTTCATTGGACACCAGAGGACATGTGAGTATATTGCTAGTGACACATTTTAAGTGGGGAAAAATTTACAGTGGGATCAGTGAACTGGTACTAAATTATTTTGTGCCTGTGAATATTTGACTTAAAGTTGATATTTTAAAAATGCTTTTCAAAAAGTAATTTAGATGTTTAGAAATTATTAAACAATGAGTTTATTGATTTTTGCTTTCACTTTCAAGTCTTTGGACTCTAATACCAGTTCAGTTAAATTTCCACCTGTATTTTTAATGCGTTTTGTCACAAGTTTCAATTCATCGTGAAAGACAGTAGCTAAAATGTCCTTGTAAAATAGGCAGTTTTTAGGGCTGCCATTTAGGGCTGATGGTAGTATTATATCTAACAGAATGCTGAAAATTTTCTTTCTAATGAATACAGATGATATTATTTTACAGATAAAGGCAGCTAATTTTATTTTAAGATAAGCATTAAGAAGTATGCAACACTGGGAACATGAAAAATAAATAAAAGAGAAATTTTTTTTTTTAATACAGAGTTGAATGAATTTTTTGCTCATGAGGTGAATTCAGTATTAGAATCTCTGCATTGGAGAGAGGTTGTTCAGACATGTTAAGACATTCCCAAGGAAGTTTAGATTTGGTTGGTCAGGTCAGAGGAAAAATGTGTTTTATATTGCTGTTTGCTGCATCTTGGTTGGGTTAGATGGGTTAGATAGAGTGGGTATTTCAGGCACTGAATGATGTAGTTTTGAATTACTGGGTATTTACTTCATCTTGATTATTCCATGTAAGCAGAGGAGATGCCCAGGCATCCTGGCACACACCATCAGTCTGTTACCCTGTCAGGGCACTCACACTTCAGACAGTGAAATGCACTCAGGGTGGTTCCTTTCCACTCGCCTGAGCTGCTCATCAGCCTTCCCCATGGAGCTGGCAGTAGTGATTTAACTTCTACACTGAGTGCTCTTGAGAAACTGCACAGGTTCTCCAGGATGTCCATATGTTTAGGGTTTTGGTCAGGAAAAGTAAATACAAGTTTTTAAGTTGTTTCCTCTATAAGAGGGAAATAAATTCTAGTGGGCTGGGAGGGTCGGGGTTGTTTTGTTGGTTTTGGTTTTTGTTAAGAGCAGTAATTTGTCTTTAAAAATCAGCTTACTGACATGTTGTCTTTCTGTATATTTCAAATCTCTGCATGTGAAAAGTTTTCTTTTTTGCTGTTTGTATCTTGAGCATGTTGCTCACTGAAAATGTCTTCCCAGTGTTGGTTGTCCAAAACCTGATTTTTGGCTTTATTTAAAAAAACTTCTATGATGTTTTTCCACCTTTCAAGATCCATGAGACTTAGTGAATAAATGGATTGCCTGCTGGGTTGTTCTCCCTCCCCCTCTGCCCTGTTGTTTTTAAAATTTTCTTCCTCATTCATCTGAAAGGTTTAATTGGAGAAACTCCTTTTCCTGCTGCGTTAGAGGTTCTGGGTTTTATTTCATGTTTTGAATAGCTTACCCTAAAAATTGAATTTGAGTTGCAGCTAACTTTCATGCAAAGTGAAATAATTTGCAAAAGTCTGTGAAGTTTGGCTTTGCAGAAAAAGAGCCACTACATTTAGTTTTAACTGTTGGGCTTCTCAATTCGAAACCTGTTTTAAAGACTTAGACACCTTAATTGCAAACTCCTTCCCCAACCTGAAGTTAATCTGGCTTCTAGGACATGTAGAAAATTTTTAAAACCCCACCAAAAACCCAAAGAGGATAATCAAACAATTAAATTCAGCAGAGTTGGACCATTTTGTCTTTGAAACCTTCGAGCTTGGAGCAAGGAAATGAGAGTAAATCAAAACTCAGTGCCTGCAGTGTGTCCTGTCCTTTAACTGAACAGAATCAAAGAATTTCTGCCAGTGAAATAAATTATTTTTAAAGGTCTGGTTGTTTTTTCTGTTACCCATTTTGACATTAAATTGTTACAGTGGAGAATGTAGTGCCATTATCATTGTACACTCAGAATATATTTCTGGAATGATCTAAATTCTCTTCAGTGTCTTGTCAAACCGAGAACCTGAAAAACTTCAAAGTATAATGTGTAACGATTGGCTGCCTATCCTCACTCTGGTGAAGATGCTTTTTAACCAGGGAAATGGGAAATTTTCTTCATATGTACTAGTTTACCACATAATGTTATGGTAAGAAAACCAGTTGATATTTTTTGAATATTTTTATTTTATTTATTTATTCATAGTCTGCCTGATGTGTGGGTAAATGAAAGTGAGCGACATCAGTTAAAAACTAAAGTAGTTCATTTATCAAAACTACCAAAAGATACTGCCTTGCTTCTGGACCCAAACATTTACAGGTAACACCTTCATTTTGCAACTTTCTTTACTTGAATGTAATCTTAAGCCTCACTTAACTTTTTGACGTTGGAAAATCAGGATTGCTAATACATTATACACCAGATCAGGGAGCCTTGGTACTGTACACGTCCAGGAGTTAAGTTCTGAGGTCTTAAGTTATTTCAGAATTACTTCTTGAACTAAACTCTAGTGACTGAGAAACGGGGAATGTGTGTATTTACCAAGTGTATTTTACTTTTTTGTGCTTGGTGTACAGAAATTCTAGTAAAGGAAGTACATACAGTGGAATCCTGAAAGATCACTTCTGTTAAGATCACATACTGGTTTGTATACCAATTTTTTTAAAGTCCAAATTTATCTTTCCATTTTATATTCAACTGTAATACATGCAGTATTACCTTGAAACTTGTACTTGTGTTCAAGTACTGTTATTTTTTATTACAAGATTCTTTATAGGGGGACAAAAGGGAACAATTCATGTTACTTGTCTTTAAGCTACTTTCACATTTCTGTTTTTAGGCCCTCAGATTGGCTTCTAATCCATCTGGTTTCTAATAATTTCCTGATTCTCCCCCCCACCCCTTTATTACTGCTCTCCCATGATTGTCAGTACCCACAGTTCTGTGTGTACAGTTTTTAAAGGTAATCTGAAATGCTTAATTCATTCTGAAATTTTGAGCATCCATAGATCCATATGTGATTATATTAAAAATCCATGAAAATGGCTTTTGGAAAGAAAGCTTATCATAACAGAAGTTCAGTGTTCCGATGTTTCTTCCTTAACATCCAGTGACCAAGTGTCTCAAGGAGTAAATAAAACACTAATCTGAGGTCTTTCAATGCAATAAGCCTTTCAGTTCACCTTTAATACTCAGTGTATTTCACTAATCAAATTAATGAAAACTTGCTTTATGATATGAAAACCAATCCTACTGTATTTGCTATCTTTATAAATGCGTTTTAAGTACTTACCTTAGCCTATGAATCATTGCTATTAATGGTAAAATCATAAAAATGTTATGTTGAGATTGGATTGTGTGTTTTAAAACTTCTTAACAGAGTGACTTTGATAATCTAATTGAGGCGTTAATAATTTTATATTGATTACCTTCGCTGAGCTTGATAGATTAATTTGCTTTGAAAAGAAAAAAATAGCCTTTTAAAATAAAAATTTAATGATCTCTGGATTAAGCCCTTGGAGAAAAATTAGCAGACCTTTCTATCTCTCCCAAATAAAATTAAGGTCCCCACATGTAATGTTGTGCTCTATTTTTAGCAGTATGGATCAGTCTGTGATTGAAATGAGCTTTTGGGACCAGCTGAGGGAGCTTAATGATGTAAATTTTAAAACCAAAACTTCAAAACAAATTTTAAAAACTAAAATCTCTTTTCAAGAGGAAAGGGTAGTTTTAGAAATTCAGTGGCAGCTATTAATGTCATGCTTTAATAGAAAGTCTGAAATAATTATCTGAAATGTACACTTTAGTGAGATCATCTGAAATGGCTCTTGGTTTTAATCAAATGAAAGTAGACTTTGTGTAGTCGTGATTTCATAGTGCATTCAGCTGACCAATGTATACATCACAGGGTCTTAACGTAAAGCTGTACCATCTTCTTTTACAGAACGATGCCCCAGAAGAGGTTGAAGAGGTAAAAACCAAGCAAGTGGGGACACCTGCAGTCTTAGTCACTGACAATGGATTTAGAAATAAAGTTGCACATTAGTCAAATCCCATCTTTTTTTTTTTTTTGTTTTTTTTTTTTGTTTTTTTCTTTTGTTTTTTTTTTCTTTTGTTTTTTCTTTTTTTTAGAGAAATATTTATGCTTAGTGTAAACATTCTGTGAATGAAGTTGATGCTTCTGTGGAATATATTAATATATTACTGTATATCCACATTTTCATGGAATGGTACAGTGGGAGACTGAGCAAACACTCTTCTGGCAACTTAGTGGAACAACTAAAAGGCTTTGCATGCTTGCTTCTTTAAGCTGCTTTTTTCTTTAGTGAATACAGTAGTCTATATTTGATGAAAAGAAAAAGTAACCATCACCATTTCCTCCCGATTCCCAGGAGAACTGTTAAACAAGCTATTGGGCTTCCTGTCAGTGTTAACTAAACCTAACACATGCCAGACAATAGAACAGCTACCAAGGGATGATCCTGTTGCCCTTTGAGTATGGTGGATAGTAATCATTCGTCATTTGTGATCTTGTGTCCTTTTGAAGCTCCCTAAAATATGTTGGATTATGGTGTTGAATCAAATGTTGATGGAATGCTTGTCTTTTCCAGTCAACTCTGAATGCATATAGTAAGGTGGCAGGATGTTCAGAGTGTTGCAGTCTGTCTGACCCCTTTGCAGGAGTAGTGTGGTGCGTTCATCAGGTCTGCTTTGGTGTGATCCGTATCAATGGACAGGTTTGGGAAACCGCAGTGTAAGCAGTCAGTGTTACTGGTGATTTATTTTGCTTTTTTGACCCTCTAGGATCCCCACTCACTTGTAAAGTATACTTTATTTGGCCTAATGTTTTCTAGATGTAAAGAAAATGGTATTTTTTAAAAAAAAATAATCTAGAAATTCAATCCTTTATGCACCAAAGTTGGCTTTGAAAAGGAAAGTAAAATCATTTTCTTGCTTAATAAGCAAGGAGCCGTGGATTTTTTTTAACTGACAAATAGAGATGCGTCTAACCTGTTAGTCTTTGTATGGAGACAAAAATGTTGCATATAGATAATAGGACATTGCTTGTAAATATTTCAGCAGATTTGTAATATATTTTTATATTATGAAATGTACTGTAGATGTTTTTCTAGAGGCATGAAAGTTAAATGTATATATTACGGTAGAAATAATATTGAAGGATATTGTAATTCACTAGTGCTGCCAGAAGAATTGTTTAAAAAAAGCACCTTCCTTAACAGTAAAAAACCTTCTTTTACATACCTAAGGGACTATATACTACTGTTAGTATCTGTTGTAAGAACAAAATTACATTGAACATCCTTCCCAGAAATCTTAGAGGGATGAATAGTACCCATAATTAATTCATGGCACTCCTTTCTAATAGTGAACACAGAATTAGTTTTTTCCTTACTGTTGGAAGGAACTAATATGTAAAATTTGTATGGATATATGCAGTCAAACTGCAGAGTTAGTCCTCCTTATTGGGGAGGAATTTACTACAGTGAAACTAATAACCAGCAGTTTTTACACTAAATTTTTATTAAATAGATTAAGACTTAAAGTAACCCTTTGGTTGCAGAAGTGAGCATATCCTAATGTAATACAAATGCGTTCTGCATTGGTACTGACATAAGTCTTGCTTAGCTCCAGTGGGTTAAAAATGTTACTTATATACACAAAAAAATAATCTTATCAAGGATATGAAGTGCAGATTAAAAGCACCACTAATATAAGATGTTCTGGAATGGTTGTTTAATAAGGGTATTATTCATAAAATCTGTAGTGACGTGACTTTATTTTTGGAAGAAATGCAGTGTTTTGGTTTTTTATTTGTTTTTGCTTGAGCACTTCACCTACTGCTTTTTCTGTACCTATAAAGTAATCCGTAATCTTTGTTTCTTTTTTTTGAATTTGTTATAAAATTGCCAAATAGAAGTGTTTCAGATATAGTTTGTATTTGTATTTTTTTAATTTTATTGCTTCATGAGTTTCTTGTAAGTCATTTATAATTGACAGATGATTGTAGACCTTGCCTGAGTATTTTTTCTAATAAAACAAAGCAAACAAACCTCATATGCTTCACAATTGTACAGTTTCAATGGAGTTTTCAAAAACAAATATAAAAACGATGCTGTTTCCTCTGTAAGTTGTAACACACACCTTTACAGAAGGAGGAATTCATGGATTTAATGTGGTGTTCCTGTAAAATGTGACTTCTCCTGGGTTTGAGAAAACTATTACCTGGTGTTCTCATGGCAGAGTTTCTGCTTTGGAAGGAAAAATCAGTTTAAATAACAAACATCTGTGAAGAAACGGATACACTGGAGTTAGTTAAACTTTCCATAATATTCAAAAGGTAAGTGGACATTTGGCTGGTGTTTACCTTTTAGTTATGGAAGTGAATTGCTAAAACTATTTATGCTTAAAAGTTATTTGCATTCTGCAAATTTTGGAATTACTTGGTGGTGTTTTGTTTCAAATGCCAGTCTGTTCTCTAAAGCCCTGCCGCATTTTTTTGTGTGCCCCTGGGTAGATTTCACTTTTGTCAGAATACCAGGTAGGTGGAACTGCCACTGTGTACTGGAGGGCACTGATCATGTTTTTGTTCGGAAAATAATCTTACTCTTACTCTTGAAAAGTGTTTCTGAAATAGTTGGCCTCTCCCCTTTTAAATGATTCCATGTGCTTTGTTTTGAGATGTTTGGGATGTAACATTTAAAGGTTTCTCCCTGTCTTTCTCAAGAACATTTTCCAGACATCTACAGATTGCATTCCCTCCCAGCTTGAGTGTTTATTTTCTTTGTAGAGAAATGTCAGCTCCTTGAAAGTCACACTTTTCAGAAGTTGCAGTGCACACAAATAACTATGTTCAAACTCCCATTCTTTTGGAATGTGTTGGCTTGAATTGTACAGTTTGCTAAAATGGAATAACAGGATTTTTGAGTGAGGGATTGTGTCTTGGGCTTGAACACCAGCTCTGCCTGTTAAGTGGATGGAAATTCGTGTCTAGGAAAACTAGCTGGCATTTGTGCATAGCACAGCTGATTGTTTGATGCTAGATCTTACTCTGTTTGCTAATGCACGTAATAATTTGTTTATTAAAGACAGAGTAGAAACAAATTGGTATTTTTCTTACACTTACTTTGAGTATAATTTTCTCAAGTTACTGTGGGTCTTTCAGATTTTTGCCAAAATCTGCAATAGGTTGCATTATATTTTTCCTCTATAGTCCATGAAGTAATTATATAAAATTGAATTTCAAATTGAATTTACATTAATTCTGGACTGGCTTCACTTGGAACAAACAGGTGAATTGTGTTCAAACATGCATTGTTTCTAATAATTGAAATTCAAGTGGCTGATTTCTGTGCCCTTCAGCTTTTCAGTACTGTGTATGAATTAATTAGTGCAAAAGACTGGTCTTGTTTAATACTAAAGCCTGAAATTGATGGTTTACTCTCACTTAATGCTTTCCTGCCTTGACATTTTAAATTTGCGAGTAAACCTATTTTAAGTATTCCTCTTGTCATATTAATGTGTGACAAGTACAACAGAAAAAAATTCCTGTAATAGGAAAGCTGGCATTTAAAAAAAGCAGCTGAATGTATGGCTTCTTTCAGCCATTGGTGTTTATTTATTCCAAGCAAAGAATATTCTGGTAAACTTTGTTGAATCAACTTTTATTAAAAATTCTGTATTGTGTTTTGTGGGAGGGGGAGATAAGCACCACCTGCACTACTGCTGTGAGCAACACAAAACCTGAAAGTTGTTTAATTTGTAATTTCTGAAGTTACCTAAAAGTAGGTACCAGTTCAGATACACAGCAGCTTGTTGTCCTTTCAGGGGTGATGGCAGGACTGGGAGTTACTTGTTATTCCCAGGGTTCCTGGTGCTGAGCTGTCCTCATGGAGTGACCGGCCCAGGAGTCAGTGTTATCCTGGGTGCAAACCTGGATAAAGAAGGGAAGAAGGAGATGCTGCTGTGAGTTTGGTGGCTGTTGGAAGGGTGAGAATTCATGCTACTGTGCTCAGCTCTTGTGGAGGGATAGAAGGTAAGAGAATAGTGCAGAAGGCAGTCTCACACCTGAGGAGCTGCAGCTGCACTAATCACCAAGATTAGGAACACGCCTGCCCTTAACAGGCCACAGCTGTGCCCAATAAGGAGACAAGTGCTACAAAAGAGTGGGAGAGCTGGGCGAGGAGAGAGTTGGAGTTTGTTGGCTGTGCTGTGATGAAGAAGGAGTCAGTGCTGTGAGAAATCACTGACAAGGTATGGGAGCTTTGCAATAAGATGACAACAAGCTCTAGACTGGAATGAACTGTAGTCTAGAGATTTAAGGCTTATTTTCCCTTTTCTCCCACATACATCCACGAATTTATCTCTAACTGTTACCTAGAGGAGTTAAAATCAGGATATGTCTGATGTGGTAATGTAACTTACAGTGGAGTAAAGAAATGTAGTTCTAGGGGTAAAGAGAATAAAATGGTGTTGATTACATAGAAAAAGTGGGCTGTTGGTTGTCAGTCAGTTGTGGATAAATTCAAGTCCTGCAGTTGTTTGTGGAGATTAATATGCTGTGATTGATGCTACATTATTTTTTTTTTCTAATTTTAAAACTGGCCCTTTGAACTTTTGGAAATCCTCCTCAGTAGTAAAGCAACAAATATTAGTAATATGATAAATCTGTTTATTTCTTCCCAAATGAGAGATAATTGCTGATAACATCCCCTTGGCTTGGCTTGTGTGCAGGAGATTTGAGTCCTGTCTGTTGGATGCTGTTCAAAAGAATTGTCAGATTTTAATGTCCTTGGTGTTTTGCCTGTGTTTGTAGCCTCAGTGGAGGATGGGAGATCTCACAATGATTTACTGTGAAGAACTGCTTCTGGTTTGAGACAGTCAGTAGTTCTTCTGACTAGTCAAGGGCTACTGACTGCCTCAAAGGGTGAGACTTGGAGAAAAAGATAAACTTGGAGACCTTGTGAAATGATGAAGGAATGTGGTCAGCTGCCCTGGTTCTGTCATGGGCACCCCCAGCCCACTCCCTGGCAGGGCAGCATGAGAAGCTGACCTGTCCTTGACTGAGTGTAAGCTCTGCTCAGCAAAAAGTAAAAAATCAGTGTGATACCAGCACATTTCTCATTCTAAATCCAAAACAGCACTCTACCAGTTACTGGGAAGAAAATGAGCTCCATTCCAGCCATAACAAGGTATAGGACTAGAAATTGAATGCCCTATCCAGACTCTGAGATCTCCCTTTTCTCACTGTCATTGCTCAGTTGTGTTTTTTGGCTTCTTTTATCCATGAAACATCGTGTCTAAGCTCATGTGGGATTTACACAGGCATATGGAGTCTGACCAATGCCTCGTTGATTTTAGGAGGACATTGTTATGGATATTTGACTTGTCTGCCTCTGTTCAAATCTCCTGTCTGAAACCCAGATTGTGAAATCAGGGGGAATGGATGGATTACTGAAATCAGGGGAACATGATGTTGCTCGTGATTCATTTAAGCCAAAATGCTCAACATGAGCCACTTAAACGTGTCTAGGCACTGAAATATATGCTTGGATTTACATAATTTCAAGGCCAAAAAATTAGTAAATATATTGTTTTGGGAGCAAGGCCTTGGAATGTGAGATTCAAGACTGCCCCTAAGCAATAAAAGCATTTTAAACAGTTCTAATTTTAAACACTTTGCAGCTTTTACTTCCTAGTGAAAATGAGGTAGGGGCTTGGACCCTGCTTGCTTGTTCTTTCTTTTTGTCAGAAATATTCTCTCCTAGAGCATGGAAAATAAGTCAATTACACTTAAAACTGTTTATTGCAGAGCAGATGTGTGCATACAGCAACTGTAGCTGAAAGCCTAAGTATTTAATTAGCAGTTGCCTGTAGCTGGATTCTTTATTTTTAAACAAGTGAGGAGGTAGGAAAGCAGAAGAGGATGTCAGGAGACATTCTGCTGACAGTGACGAAGTTCATGTGTAATTACTTATTAAAAATTTCCCTCTGCCTCTGTCCTCAGAGCCATCATGTGGTGTTGCTGCCTTCTCATTGTGCTGTGCAGCCACGCATGAATTCTGTGTCCTCGCTGCCCAGACACCTGTGCTGCCTCAGTCAAGTAACATTTGATGGGGTTCTATGGCCTGAAGATAGATCTGAAGGTTTTCTAATAATCCTGTGCTCATCTGGTAGTTTTGTTGTGGCTGTTCCCTCTGCAGTTGAGAGTTTGCCATTGATGTGGAGACTAAAGATTTGTGTTTTGGTCAGAGCTCAGAGTGGGGACAGACTTTCCTCATGGGCAGAGCTGTGTATGTTGTAAAAATTTCAGAGAGCTGATTTGTGGATAAAATGTGGCCTCTGTCTTAAAATAAGCTGCATTTCTTTTTGTTCAGAAGTGAATTGCTGTGGAGGAAAGGTGCAAACAAAAGCTTACCTTGGCTGATGCCTCATCTGGCTAATTACTACAAGCTGTACGAACTGCTCACAGTAGTTACTGATGTACTTATCTCCTTGAACCTCCCTTTTTTTTCTTCTTGGCTAAGATGTTTGATAATTTTAATCTTAGAAGGTATTTCATAATTTAATAACTATTACATGGATTCCAGTGGGATCTGATTTCAGCAGTAGAGGATTCAAAGATATTTTGAGCTGGAAGACAGTAAATATCAAGTAAATACCAAGACATGCAGCCACACGCTGTGCAGTTTACAGAAAGTACAAATGATGGTCCTGTCCCACCCCACTGCTCTCCCAGGTGCTCAGATCCCACATGTCACAGTACATTTCCACTGTGTGTGTTTTAGGATCAAATCTAATTTCACAATGGTCTGTAACCAAAAGGTGGCAGCAGCCTACCACACTAAACTCTGCAGAAATTAATGTATCCCTTGGGCCTGAGACTGCTAGGTGTTTTTCTTTTCTAAACCAGCCTCCTTGTGTGCAGTTTGGTTTTCTGATACAGGATGCAGCTGTGTTAATCAACTACAGCTCTCCTCACTGCTTTTCAGGTTGGTCTGTGTCTCTCAGATATTGCAGAGGAGAAGAGATAACAGCCTTCTCTTTTCATAAAATTGACTCCCAAGACTGAAAATTCTTGCGAGAAGTTCTGTTATTACCCAAGTACTGAAAAGATTGAACATTATCACATTTTGTAAAATGTGTCTAGGTAATTATGGTGCTCGGGCACTTCCTTCTCTGATTACCTTTTCTTTGCCAGTGATGCCCAAGATTGCACATTTCACTGCCTGATTATTTTCCTTAAAGGGGCATGGCAGGCATTCAGTATTTTTTGTTCAAGTAGGTTGCATATCAAATGCAGTTGTTTAGGTAATCAGATTATTGGTGGTTGGGCTTTTTTCCCTCCCTAAATGAAACATTGGGCAATTTCAGCATGAGCTAAAAACAAACATGCTCAAACCAAACAACTTTAATGTTCCTGTAAATTGCAAAGCTTTTCAGATTACTATCTACTTTGTGAAAAATGCTGCTGGAATCAGAACCATGGTTTCTTCTGTATCTGAGTAATCCTTTCACAGGAAAGTGAATTTTTTGTCTGTAAGATGGGTAACCATGTACAAGGCAGGATTAAAGCAAACTTCCAAAACTCACAGCTGCAGTTGCCTTTAGAATTGTCTAGTAGTATTTGTAGAACTCTGAAAAAACCTGTTTTTACACAAAGTGGTGTTATTTGGTTTGCTTTCTGCTGTATTTCTTGATTGGTCTTAGGTCTCTATTGGCATCTGCTGTTTTGTAGCAATGACCTACATCACCTTTATCCTTTAGTGAGTGAGAGCTGCTGGGATGTGGTTCTGTTCCCAGTAAGGAAGGGAGTTGGTTTGCATTGCTGCATGAGTGGTGCAGGATGATGCAGTGAACACAGAGCTGCTGGCATGCCCGGGGAAGTGGGTGAGTCACCATCCCTGGAAGTGTTCAAAAAACACAGATATGTTACTGAGGGCATGGTTTAGTGATGAACAAGGCATCTCTGTGTTGACAATTGGATCTTAGAGATCTTTTCCTACCCTAACTATTCCATGTTTCTGTGATGTGCAGTGTCTCTCTTGCTTATGCTTAAAGCCTGAAATTCAAGCTGCCGCCTCAAAAACTGTCTTGCATGGCTGCAGGAGGAAGGACACAGCAGTGGATAAGCTGTGCCCCTCATCTAACCCAGGAACTGCAGACCCTGAGCCTCCTCTCATCCCAAACCCTCTGGCTGGTGCTCTCATTGTGTCATTGAGAAGTTGCCTGGAAGGTTGCCAGGTTTTCACCACCCTCTGTGGCTTTCCAGGGATTCCAGTAATGTCATTGCCAAGTTTCTGGTGCACTCCTGGTTAGTCTTGGGCTCTTTGACTTTTGAGGTAGGGCTCAGTACACTGTGTGCAGTGGAGTGATACTTTCCAGTTTCTGGACAACAGTGAAGGTTAAAAATACATGAGATCAATGGCAGGTAAGTGTGAAACACAGGCAACCCCTCAGTGTAGACTTAAATCTCACTATTGCTATGGCAAGGTCTTGCAAGGGAAAGGTGATAAGAGGAAGGTTTTTGCACAGCCTCTTTTCTCTGCCTGCAGGTGCAGTTCTTGATTTGATGGGGAGTGGACGTCTGTTTGTTGGGGGCTTGGTGGGGGAGGGTTGGCAGACTTCTCAGCTATGGAAGAATTTATTGAACAAAATTCAGTGCTGTTCAACTCAGTAGTTACCCAGAATGGGTGAAAAACACTGCCAAAGGAGAAGTAAAGAATTTATTTGCTTGTTCTGCCATCATGTGAAAGGCAGATCAAGGGATGATTATGAATCTAGAAATCATGGGATAGGGGTTAATGAGTCACAGTTGAAAACTGGACTGAGGTGTTCTGGGGGATTTTTTGCAGTGGTAGATTTTTTTTTTTCCCACATTTGTGCAAAGTAAGTTGTTTTCAAATGATCCATGTGATTTTGAGGGGTTTTTTGATATTGGCAAGGTGCTCAGCAGAAGTTGCAGAAGAAATCAGATTGTGTGTAATCTATAGTGCAAGTTGTTTTTTCTTTATCTACTAGCTTTCTAATCAGCATCTTTGTCTAAGTGGAGGGTGCACTTACTCTTCATGTGGATTTCCTCCCTGCCCCCAACAGCAGTGGCATCACCTCATAATCTTTAGGGTTTGAGTTCTGTAACTTGGGTAACTATTTCAGGTTCATCCCTGAAGTGCCTCCTGAATGTGAGTTCACAAATGTGTAACAAAGTCACAGAGTGCCTGTGTACCATAAAGCCAAAGGTCAGCTCATGTAAAGGGTGATTTGAGTCATAATAATGTGTGTTCCATCTCCTTTGTGCATTTCTGTCAACTTTATAGTGAGATGTGTTGTTTTGTGGTCTGCACAGCCAAAAGGAGCACGTTTTTCCTATTTTTTCTTTTCACAAACAAATCCACTGGTTGTCATGCTGTACACATGACAGTAATCTGGCAGGTGGTGGTGAGTATGTCACCAAGTTCTGGCTGCATACTTAGGAAAGGTTCAGGCTTTCATGGAGCTTAGGAAACTCTTGAAATTACAAGTCAGTTAGTGGTGTATCTTTTTTGTGCTTGGTCACCATTTGTTTTCAATTATGGATAACTTTTTCCAAAGCTGATTTCATTCCAAGCAGTGCCTAAGCATGAGATCAGTGAGGAGAAATGATTTCTTGGGCAGGTTTTATCTTTCCAGTGGTTAATTTATCACTTCTGTAAATAAAGAATAATCTGAACTCTGCATTCTTTTGTATTTCATTGTTATAATTGAGCCGTGCCAAAGAGTAGCGACAGGCAAGATACTTTGCAGTCCTATAAAGAAAAAAAATTGCCAAGTGATAATCCCATTTTTTATTCCAGATGGATGAGGTGAACCATTTTGTATCCACCATAATTACAGTTTATGAAGCAGCCAACTCAATACACAAGCTGCCATCTGCACTTCATCAGTTTCTTTTATAACAAGGGACAAAGTTTTAGCTGTCAGTGAGACAGATGATGTGCATTTTGAGTGATTGTGTATTTTAAAAGTATAAATCCAAAAGTCAACATATCCTTCTGTTCTCATGTACACTTTCTTCCTCTTTCCTCTTTTGAAAGTCAGTTGGCTTCAGTTTGGGAGCTTTTTTGTGGTCATACCACAAAAGAAGCTGAGCTGATTTGGTTTTGGTTTGGGGCTTTTTTGTTGATTGGTTTGGGGTTTTTTGGCAGGAAAGGAACAGATGGTTCACAGGGAAAAAGCATGAAAGGTACTCTGGCATTGCCAGTTTGCTTCTATTCTGACCTTTGTTAGATTTCCAGTGCTTAAACATCCTCCCTATCTGGAGGCTTTTCAGGACAAATCTGGGGTGGTGGTAGAACAGAAAAATCATTTCATGTGCACCCTCTGTTAGTGTCCAGCAATTTCTTCTATGTGGGTTGTCATGATTCAACATCCACTCCACAGTTTTCCATTTTTGCCCTGCAGCTGCAGTCCCCTGTGCTTCCTCTGCCTCCCTCCCTCTGGGGCCAGCTGTGCTGGAACTTCCCAGGACACCAGTGAGCACCGAGGGTTTGGAGGCAAAGCCCTGTGTTCTGTTACTGCAGGGTTTAATGAACTCCATGGCAGTGATGCCTTGTGCAGGCTGGACAGTGTTACAGAACAAAGCAGGGATTTATTCAAAGGATCTCCTCCATGGATGCACCTTGGGCAGCACCAGAGCCCAGCCAGGGTTGCACCCAAGATGAACCAAAACGGCCCCAAAATGCACGGCCGGGCACGGGCTCTGTCCCTGGGATCAGCTCTGCTCCATTTGCACCTTGCAGTTCGTTGTCCCATTCCAGCTTTAGCCCAGGCAGTCCCACCCTGCTTGTTTTTCTCTCTCCAGCCCACGGGGTTTGTGCTTCTGGGCTGAGATTTGGGTCATTTGTCCTTGGTGCCCAGCTGGAGCAGGAATTGTTTTGTCTCCCTGCTCTGTGCTCAGAGCTCACCATCCCATAATACAAAGCTCAGACCCACACACCTAAAACAGCACAGAATCTGAAACATATAAAAGCTAAACCTGAGGCATCAGCAGTAGGTTTGTACTTTTCCTGGTGCTGGCAATCACAGGGACACCTCACCTAAGCACAACATGTTTGCCAAAGCTGATGGAATTTGGTCCTGAGTTTAACGTCACCAACTGGGAATGGGGAAGAAGGAGGAGTGAAGAAATATGTTTCTTACCACCTCCTTCATAACTGCTTGAAACTTTAATTCTGCTGATCCACACTGAATATCAAAACGTGTTTTCAAGCTTCTGTTCCATAGCTGCACAAGTGTTACACTCTAACAAATCAGACTCCTTGCTGCTTTTAAAAATTGTTACAAAAAAGTAGCCACACACACTTAACGGGTGTTGAAATGCCACAGAAGTGTGATGTGGGGATTTGTGTGACTTGATGCACAATTGACTTCAGAAATCTATATAAAAAGTAAATTGAGACCCAACGCTTGGATATTGTTCTGATGGTCTACATCTGATCATTTTTATTTCTATTGATTAGCATACACAGCTTTCCCCCCTCTATTTCCTAAAACATTTTGATTAAAGAAAATCCATTTTATCTCAAGTCTTCTACAGGGGAAAGGGTATTTTTGCTTACTGTTCAGATGAGTTTTATCAAGAAGTGACTAGAGAAACTTAGGATTTTTTCCAAGACAGAGATATAAAGTCTGTCTGCTGTGTACATGAGACCATCTCTCTTTACTATTCAGCTTAACCTAATCCTACCTGAGAGAATTAATGTGTGATCATCTGCGTGCTCTGTGGTGGTTTTGTTGGACAGGTGGTTTCTGAAGATGGACTTCTTTTGTCAGTGCATCTAGGTCTAAAAGAGTGAATTTTCTCAAGGTCTTGCACTGATGCAAGATGTGAATTCCTGAGTATATTCCTGTGAACTCCTGTAATTTGATGTGCTGTTGATTTTCTGCAGCGACACCAGGGCTTTTCCTCAGCCAGGTGTATGTGAGAAAGGACATGATAGCAGACTGGGAGGTGGCTGGGATAAAGGTACAGATCCCTTTGTGCTTGTTATGCAGACAGGCTCTGTTTTTCTCAGAGTAAAATCAGCTTGTAGTTCTAATGTATTACATCAAACTGTATTGGATGTCCTGTTTGGATGCGTGGATTTTTTAAAAAAGAACACTTTTACAGTTAAAGGAGGAAACAATAAAGGTCCAAAGCTTAAAGCAATGTCTTCGATTTCTTCATCACTGAAGAAATTCCCCCTCACCATCACTGAGGGGAAAAAATGCCCACAAACCACATAGAAAAGGCAACTTGTCCTGCTTTTAATGCCTCGTTGTGCCCCTCGTTTGCCCTACTAGTCAGGGGACTCTTGGTTACCTCTGCATGAACTTCTGGGTTCTGGCATGATTGCTGGTTTTGCTGCATTCCTGGTCTGTTTAATACTGCTAGATAAACGACCCCAAATGACTCCAGTCCTCTGGACCTGTTCACTATTATTAGCAAGGTTCCATGAGAAATCCAGGGGCTGATGCATTAAGCAAGTCCTTCAGTAAACACAAGTTATCGGGAAGTCCTGTTTTAGCAGCAGAGAGTACAGCATGTCTAGGGCTGATGCTGGAGTTAGCTGTGCTAGAATTTCTAAATTAACAAAGTATTCACTGTGCTACGCCTGTTTTATCAGGCAGCTGCCTTTGAGATGATTACGTGAAAGGAAAAAATTCTGTAAGGTTTTTTTTTCAACTCGGGCTTTGTTTTGCAGCCCTGAGATAGTGATAGATTAACTAGGCTTAGCCTGGAGTGTGTGTGTAAATGAGAGACAGCAGGCTCTCATGCATGAGTAAGAGTACATGTAGTAATGGCCAGCAGGCTGCTCCTGCTTGTAACACAGCAATAAAACATGAGGCACTGGAAATTGCATCTGCCTGTAGTACACCAAACCACAAGGTCAAATAAGGTTTGAAGCCAGGCTGCAAAAGAGATGCTACACTCCAGCATGCTGCTGTGTGAGAAATGTCTGTCCCTTCCTTCCTCCCTGTGATTCCTGCCTTATTGATTGCTCTGAAGGCACAACACAGAGCTTTGCTTTGTGTCTAGGTTCTTAGAAGGAGGCACAGGGTGAGTGGGTTTGTGTGGAAACCCAGGGCACTGGGAATATTTCTGTGTCTACTCTGGGGTGCCCTGACTCCCAGTGGAACACTGGCTTTAACCCTCATTCATGGAGAAAGTTTCCTACACTTTAGGGTAGAGTGGAATCCACACAAGTGTGAAATAGATTATAGAGAGTAGTGTAGGTGCATCACTTGGTGAGAAATTGAGGTTTTTGGGATTTTTAGTATGTTGTGGATGGAAGCAAGATGGAGGGTACAGGATGTCATCTTGGGTTTCTTCTTCGTGCTGCTTCTTCCTCCTTCTTCCCCATGGGTTTGGGTGGCAGTTTGTAATTGGGCAGAAAATTCTGTATTGCAGCTCTGTGGTATCAGTTATTGCGTTAAAAGGGAAAATAATCCAGGTGTCAGCTCTTAATAGGATAGTTTAGCTTTAAAAGACCTGGTAATAAGAGATTGTTGGCCATTTTTGTGGTGCTTTTCCAGTGTGCTGAGCCTGGTGTGGACAGCATGCAAAACTCTGGATAAGACAACAATAAAAAAGAAGACCGAAAAAATCCAGTGGGTCTGTATTTCCTGACACAAAACCACTCCAGGAGGGTCTCCCCAGACAGGGGAGCCCCCAGGAGAGCCCAACCAGAGTCCCAGCAGTCAGGCAATCAGCAACAGGAACCCTGACAGGTCTGGGAGGTGCAGGCACTTTGATCCTGCTACAGAGAATTCAGGCATCCAGCTGGAATTTTATCACCTCACCTTGTGGCAAGCATCAAGCTCCAACTGCTCCTTTAACTGTAGGCAAAATATGAGGAGCTGGTGCAGAACAGTGCCTGAAAAGTGTGAGACTGGAGGTTGCTGGATGTCACATCAACATTCTTGAAATCAAGAGCTAAACTGAGGAGAGTGTTCTCAGGTAGCTGGGTTTCAACATCCCCCACAGTGAAGTGACACTATGTGTTATTTAACTGAATATCAGATGTGCTCTATACCACTGGGATTTCTAAAACAGCCATAAATCCTTAAAACTGCTAACAGTTAAAGGTATGAGTCTCTTTAGCTTCACTGTGTAATAGAATAGAGAACAGGATATTCTGTATTTATTTATGTGCAATATTAAACATATAGCCATTATCTATACAGAATACATATGCTGTGCTTATCAGTGTCTTTTCAGCACTTTGATGTATGGGCAAATTCAGAAAATCAATAAGAAATTTAAAAAAGCGGCTGCAAACTACATGCTGCAGGAGAGTCAGCTGTGCTACAAAGGAAAACCAAATTTTGTATGTTTGACTTTTCATAAGTCTTATTTATTTATTAATAATTCTTATTTATTAATTCTTCTTATTAAGAAGCTGTGGATTTGTTTGGGTTTTTTGGTCTGGTTTCTTTTGTTTTGGGTGGGGGCTTTTTTTGTTTGTTTTTTGGTTTTTTAAAATTTTTTTTTTGTTTGGGTTTTTTTTTAAGACTGTAGTTTAGCGTTGACATCTTACGTACTACTGGGTGCTGTTGCAACAGATCTCTTCCTAAATATGATCAAATTAAAGCTAACAGTGTAACACAGCTTTTTCAGCATTGGAAGTCCACAGCTGCCTTATTTGTTGTGAAGCCTCTTGCCATGAAAACCTCATTTACTGGAGTTTTCCTCTTTCCTGTGTCTGCTGAGCTGCTTTCAGAGAGCCACCAGCTGCAGTTGTGTGTCAGACTGCTCAGCCCCAGCCTAGCTGCAATCCTTACTGGTCAGAGTCCATATTTTTCCCCATTTCTCTGTTTTCCAAAGTGCAAAGCCCTTGTTCTGTAAAAAGGAGCAAGATTAATGCTTTTAAATTAAGGAGATGGCATGGTGTGATGTCTTGGAAAGAAAGTACTTATTTTTCTGGTGGAGTACCAGAAGTTGATTTCTATAATTTTTTTTCTGTGCGGTTCCATTAGTGATATTTTCTGTAAGCTTTTGAATGATGTAATGTTATTAGCTGCAGCTGATATAATTGTAACCAGGTGGGGTTTTTTTGGGGGGGATTTGTGTGGAGGAGAGGCTTTTCTCATAGGCACCTGAGACCTAATCTGCAATGAGGCTTTGGGACAGCAGGACCTTCACAGGATTGTGTGGCTGGGGGAGATGGAAATGAGATCCTCCAGAATTCTCTCTCTGATGGGTGATAAATTGAAGCAGCTGAAAGCAATTGTAATGACAAGTAGACAAGGTTTGTTCCAGAGCAGGGATGCAGCAGGAAAGGTGTAATTGGCAGCTCATGGCATTTAGTCTCACATGAGTTAATGTGAGAGATAAGCTCCATGTAACCCTAAGGGTTGCTCTTATAAATCCAGCTGAATTTGCAAGTCAAGGTCTGAACATTAAATCTGTTGTTCCTGTTTTATCTGAGTGACTTAATCCATCTTCTGCAATTCCTTGGGATTAAGTTTTCTTCTGTGGTGTTGCAGTTTTTAGCTGTGGTAGTGGGAGGTGAGCCTCTAGCCCTGCAGTGAGAAATGTGCTCCAGGGAGCTCTGTAAATAGACTCAAAAGAAGAACATTACGATTTTTATTCCTAAAGATTTATTAATTTTTAAATGTATCACCTGTTACACGTGGGGCATCAGCAGAGAACTGAGTGTTTAGGACCTGCCTGTGTTCTAGGCTTTGCCAAGAGTGTGGTTCAGATTCCAAAAGGAATTGCAAGGAACCATAGGCAGAGTTCTCTGGATGTCAGTGTTTGTTCTTACATGCCTTGGGGATGCTCTGATTTTGGGCTGTCCTGTCGTAGGTGTGGGTTGTTCCAGGGAGGGCTGCAAGCCCTTGTTCAAGCAATGGTGATAAAGAAATCATGATGAGCCCTGCCATGAGGAGCAGGATCAGCTTGAGGAGCAGCGTCACTGCAGCCTGTGGCACTGCCCTCAGCCACAGCCATTTTTCTGGAAATTTGTCAGCAGGAAATGTCTTTCTTTTACAGAGTGTGCCAGGTATTTGACACTTACAGATCTGCAGTAATTGTGATTCTCTAGTGGGGAGCAGGAGAATGTCCTGGCCAATATTATTGTAGGCTTGGATGTTTGAAAAAATAGAAGGGGAAAGTGCCAAAAAGAATCAAAATGCACTGGGGTATGCCCCTTTGCCCAGAGCAAATTTAAATTTAAATGTCGTCTTTCATTCAGCTCCGTCCTTCTTGAGTACTGCACGTGCTTTTCACTCTTGCTCATATTCTGTTTCTTTTTCCTATCTTTTTGGGAGCCATATCCAGTTTTCATGAGCATGATTTAGTGCTTTCTACTGTCATAAAAATGCGGCTGGTTTACAAATTGGGCCACCCAAGTGTGGCCTGTTATGTCAAATACAATGGTGTGGGAGGTCTGGGCTTGCTGCTTTTATTTATTTATTTGTTTATTTATTTATTTATTTATAGCTTTGGGGGTGAATGCAGTTCCCAGGAGATTACCAGAGCTCTGTGGAATGGGAAGTTTATTTCAATTCACCCCCAGCTATAGTGGATGCAAGCCCAGGAGCTTTAGTTGCTCTTGCTCCAACTGTGACTCCAGTTGTTTTTCTTTCAGTCTAGGAATTATTTTTTTTTTTAAAGCAGCTCCATGACAATGATACCTCTGTTTTATTCTAACAGGACATGCCAATAATTCCATTTTTCAGATGCACAAAAGAGGCTTTGCAAGAAAAACAGTTATTCAAGTAGAAATTAGTGTAGGTGTGCGGAACCCCCAACTGCAGTTGCGTTGTGGTCTTCTGAATATTGACCTCCTTTGGAGTGCATTTGTCTCCCTGTTCTTCTGGTCAGGATTTGTGACCTTTATTTTTCACCCCAGCAATCTTGACAACAAGCTGGAGAGTCTGAGTCTCTCCTCTGCTGCTCTTTGTTTCTTCCTTAAACTTCTTAATAATTTTTTTGGTTGGTTTTGCTGGGGTATTTTTTGGTTTTGTTTTGTTTCTTGTTTGTTTTTGGGGTTTGGGGTTTTTGTTTGTTTTGGTTTTGTTTTGGTTGTTTGTTTTTTAATTCCAATTACTCCAGAGAAGCAGGGGTACAGAGAGTGAGATACCAAACAAAGCACTGCATTCATTATGCACCATCTCCCAGGGTAGAGAGAAATTTGCACGTTCATTCCCTGCTCCAAAACCAGACTCACGTGTTCCTGTTTGTGTGTCTAGAGAAAAGGTAAATATTTGTAAAAAAGCTAAAATGAATAATGACTCCAACTGTGGCTATAGAAGACATCTGGGGAGCAACCACCTACCTAAATATTGCCATTTTCTTGTCTTTAGGTTATTTGCTAAAGGCAATGCAGATTCTCTAGGAGACTTTGCTCCTTCTGTGACAATGGCTGAAACCCACTCCTGGAATTCCAGTGCCTGGAATTTCATGGCACCTGAGCTTTGTCACCAAAACTATTCCCTGATAACATCTAGGGTTGCAGGTGTGAAGGGTTGTGAAGGAATAAGACAGCTGAGGGTGGAGGAACACTCTCCTAGGAGCAGAGGGAACCTTCCTCTGGGAACCTCAGTGCTGAGATGGATGAGGTGCTTCCCTTGTTTCCCTGTTCTCCTTCCCAGGGCAAGAAGATGTAGTATTTGTACCCAACTACTGTTTTTCCATGCTGTGGAAGAGTCTGGTTCCTTTCTCTCTGCTTTTTAATGTTTTCCTCAAAACTGGCTGTTTTTCTTCATTTCAGAGGGAGATTCCACAGGAGGAGTTTATATACATACTGAACATCTATATTTAAATTTATTCATGTGTATATCTGGCTGAAGATACAGGTACAGGGGTGATTTCATGTCACATATCCTCAGGAATGTTTTTTATATCTGAGGTTCCAGGAAATTCATATATTTTGACACAGCTACAATTTATCAGAGAGCAAAATTATTATAAAAATTTTCTCTCTGCAGCTACAAGAGCAGGTGGTTGGCAGCATATTACAGTGTGAAACTAAATAAGATGAATTTGTGTTCTCACCTGCTTGTGGCTCAGGTGCTGTGTAAATTGAGAAGACAATTCGCTCACCTGTCACAGCTCCTCCTCTGTTCATTCACCAGATATATTTCAGAAAGAAAACCAGTGAGTGGGGAGGAAATGATTCACACTCAGACCTTGACTCTCCAGGAGTCTGTAGGAATTTGTCCAGACCTGAGCAAAAGGAACCACCCTGCTTATCCCATGGTTTGGAAATGTCCCCAGGAATCTGCAATAGGCTGGTATTTGTTCTGTGGTGTGAGGGAACTGCACAATAGGAACCAGAAGAAAATCAGCTAATGATGGTTTATTCCCATTACAACCATTATCTAAATTAGTGCTACCAGCTGTGACTGTAACAATCTGGGTTTTCCTTACTAATCCATCTGCTTCTCAGACTTCAGGATTTGTGAATAGCAGTAGAGCTTGGACTTGGTCTGGTTCTTCTCTCCCAAAACTGTCTTGTTATAGAAACACAACCTGGTGTTTTTCCTGGTGGCACTGAATGTGACACCTCAGCGTTGCTGATGTCCAGAGTGGGGTTGGCTTTTGTGACCATGGAGTGCTTCAGAATATTATGGGGCACCAACTGGAGACCTTGTGCAAGCTATTGAGCACTTCTGTGGTCTTCTATGTACCACAGCTGAAGTACAGTTCCTCAGCCAGTTCTGGTGTGCAGCCTCTGAAACCGTGGACACTGGACACTGCCCAAATGTTTTGGGAACTCAGTATTCAAGGTGGTTTGTGCAACTCTCTCCATCAGACTTGGGTGGTGCTTTTGGTGTATTTCTGTGAAGGGCTGGTATCAGATGTGTAGAATGATGTGTTGTGCATCTCTGTGGATGAAGCAATCTGTGCTGCTGGATCAGAAAATCCGTCCACGACTGCATCTTCCATCTGCATTTAACTCTGCAAGGTTCCCCTGACTCTGAGGGGTCTGTGCCCCTTCTGTTACCTTGTAGTAAATGGTGATGATTTGAGAATTTTCTGCCAAAAGCCAGAACCTGCCTCTGCTCCTGCACTTCCAAGCACAGTGAAGCTTAATAAAAGAAGAGTCATGCTGCACCCTTGGTGCCTCTTTGGTGGGAGGAGGAGATAGAGGAGGACATGAGTTTTCCACGTGATGGACAAGAGTTCTCCACAGATTCTGGGCTTTCCCAAGGTGAGACACAAATATCGGTGGTGAGATCTGTGCTGGCTGGGCTCTCAGTGTCATTGCTGCTAAGCTGAGTGACCTTTCTTTACTCTGCAAACACTTGGGGCACTGTGTATTTTGATTTCAGACTACTGGAGTTCAGAGAAAACAGCATCTTTTATGGGGTCCACAGGATTCACTTACATTGTTGCAACTGGCCTGCAAAGCTGCTGTTATCCTATTTCTCAGATGTTTCTGGGATCACTGTCTAAGCTTTAAGTGCAGTCACCAGCTGAGTTAGAAATTGGTAACACCTGAGTACACACAAGGCAGAGAAATGCTGACATGGAAGAAAATGTCTCAGGCCTGATGCTGCTTGGTCTGGGATGTAAGCCAGTTCCAGTGAGGGGTGAAATGCTTGTAGGATCAGGTCCTGAGCTGTCCAAGAGCCTGTGCATAGCTCTGAAGGGGCACTGGTTTGGCTGTTCTGTTCCAGAATGGGTTTGTGCTGTGGGGTTGTGCTCCAGGCACTGCTGCGAGTGAGGATCACGGGGAAAAACTGCCTGCAGAACTGTGGGTGTAGCTGGGCCTGCAGGGTGTGAGGCTGAGCAAACACCCCCTTGGTCCAAGCAAAACATGTCAATCCATTTGAACTTTTAATTTTTTTTTAGATAAACTCTCCCTTTTCTTCACCTACACCTGTGCACAGGAGCTCGGGGCAGCAATACTGGCTGGAGACCTTATGGCTGCACAGGGGCCAACCATAAAGCAGGGGAAGCAGTAAGTAAAGCTTTGTCAGGACTATAAATCCAAACCCTGTGGATGAGTCCCATCCCTGGAGTGTCTGACAGGTGCTGTGGGCTGGGGGGTGCCATCAGCACCCTTTGCTGATGTCCTCAGGGTGCTGCCCGAGGAGATGGGTGCTGGCCACAGCCCTGGCAGGACATTCCTGCTCCCAGCCTTCCCTCTGGGCTTGGCCCAGCTCTGTGCTCTTGTTTCAGGTCTCTCTGCAGGGCCCCAAGTACCTGAGCCCACAAAGAGTTCATTTGTTAAAGCCCTGAGAGCCTCAGTCCAATTCTGCTTTCTGATCTTTTGGCAATTGTAGAATAACAGGAAATTTTGAAGTAGAGCTGCTCTTCTCCTGGCAAACAGGAGTGCAGGCAGTTGAGTTAGATCAGTGTCATTTCCTCGGTTTCCCTGCATCCAAAAGGACAGCAGGCAGATCCCTTTTGTCAGGTTGGGGAATTAACCTCATTGTGCCAAGCTCAGAGCTGACATGTCTCTTGTCTGTGTCTTAAGGAACTTGACAGTGCCCTGCCTTAGCAGGACAAAGCCCTTGCTTTTTGACTTGTATTGAGGGAAAAACAGGGCCCCACTTCAGGCCAGTGGAGATGGTAATTGTTCATCATCATGTGCTTTATTTGAGTGGTCTCTCCTCTGGCTCAGACCCTCCTGGAGCCCAGATGAGGAGCACCTGCTGTGTCTGTAGGTGCCAGAAGGGCTCTTTGGGCTGAAATGAATTTCACCTTTTGATCTGTGTATCCTCTGGCAATAGACCCCCCAGTTAATCAGTCTTTTCCTCACCCTGTTCTGCAGTGGGTGGATGTTTGGCAGCAGGCTGTGCTTTACACACCCCTGAATTTCAGCCCTGACCCTGGAAGTTGATGGGAGCTGCAGCACTTTGGGATTGAGTTGTTATTGTCTAACTGGCCACGTTGATTGGTTTTTCTTGGACTCTTAATCAGCTGCAGTGTTTGATGTGTAGATGACTTCAGTTTGCTTTGAAAAAATAGATGTTTTGAATTACCTATTATCTTGCACAAAGTGAAACTATTTGCCCAACCCCGTGGTTGCCTTAGAGACTTGCTGCAAACAACAGATAGAAGCATGAGCTGAATATGAGGAATGTCCAAAGGACAAGAATGTGAGTGTTGAAACCAGAAAAATGAAACAACATGATTGCAACATCTGTCAAAGGGTAGGAGACTTTGAAATATTTCAGTTTTATTGATGCTGGTTACAGGCTTTTGGAACCTTAGGTCAGCACCTGGCATTTGTGTTTCTTCCTGAAGGACCTTAAGTGTTTCAGTCAACATTTAATCCATCTCTTCTCCTCTGAGCCCTCGGCCTGCCTTGTTTGGAGGCAGGAAAATTCTGCTTGTTTCAGACAACATGGGGGAAAAATTAGTTCTTAGCATCTGGGAAATAGAAACCCAAACCCTGGAGTTCAGTCTTGGATTTCATTTGAAATCATGGTTTCTGAAACTATGATAATTTTAGTAGTTTTATTATTTGCATGTAAAAATTAAAGATCAGAGATGATGTTAAGCTTTCATTTAAAAAACAGTTAAAAGTGGTGATCTAGCATATCCTGCAAGTTTATAGAAACACAGTTTGTTATATAGGCTTGTAAGCCAATTATTAAAACATCTGTGAACCATTTGATACTACATGTTGCAAACAGAATATTAATGGCTTCAACAGTGTGTGGGCAACTTAGGCTCCCACTCCTTTAATAAACTTTGCCCAGATGGAACTTTTGTGTTCATGTATTTCCCTACATCTCAATCGCTTCTAGAGAATTCCCCAAAGAATCTAGCATCTTCTGGCAAAAATCTATTGAAGTAGAGCCTTAGGTGTTGGGTTTTAAAAAAAAATTTCTTTTATAGGTACCAGAAGGGAGATGGGTTCCTTTTTCTGAGCCATAACATGGATAATACATAACCTTCTGTTTATCTGTCTGTGTGTACAGAAGTTGTATCCTTCTGCTGGGTTCCATGCTTAAAACAGCTTTAGTAGCTGTTACTCTCCACCTAATGAGAATTTTGGGGTTTTCAATCCAAGTTAATTCTGCAGGCTCTTCCTCCTCTGTCCCCACTGATCTCAATGCCCTAATTTCATGTTGGGTGCTTTGTTTTCCTGCATTTCATTCCATTTTAGGTTTAGGTTACTTCTCATCAATGTCAGGACAAAAAGTTTCTGGGCTTCACTGGGGGAGGAAATCACTGGTTCAGCTTGTATCTCTGATTGATACCTGTGGAATAATTTCACAGAGACTGATGAATATTATGGGTTTTGAGCTTAAAGGCTTTCCAGAGTAATTTACATGGTGAATAATTGGTGCCAAACAACAGAAATGGGATTTTTCTTCTGAGCAATTTTGTTTTCTGTGTATTAGGGGGAGTGATCTGGTTATTGTTATATCACATGCTGAACCTTCAAAAGGAAATAAAGGTTTGTTGTGTTGTCAAGGCATCCAGTCAGTAGTTAGGAAAGAAACCAAACCAAATCAAGTTCTAGAGAAGGAAGTTTTTGTTACTGTAGAGCCTATCTATGCTTGAGGGTCTGTCCTGTGCAAAGCCAAATTGCTTTTTATTTCATCAGTGCTGCTGCAAAATTCTGTCCTATTGGCACACAAATTATTCATGTTTTCAAACTAAATTTCGTCTGCCCTCTGTAAATCATGGCTGTGCCCTTGCAGATGAGAACAGAGAGATCTGACTTTCCCTGCTCTGACCCACTTGATTTCCAATGGTATTTCACAGATTGTGTGTCCTGGAACAGCCACCATCAGGGCTTGGAACTGCTGCAGGGCAGGGCCAGCACCTCCAAAAGTGCACACAGGGTCTGAAAGGAGCTCGGGTCTGTGGAGTCACTTCCCTGCAGGTGGAATTCCTGCACGTTCTGCCGGGTGTGGAGCCCTCCCTGCTCTGCCAGCGTTCAGACTGGGAGGCTGTGTGCCCCCTGTGTGAGGTTTCGTGCCCAGCTCTGCTCAGAGCTGCTCTCTGGGATCCCTCAGCCTTGTTTTTACAGCAATGCCCCTGATCAGTGCTTCCCCACTGAGTTATCTCTGGGGCAAATGGCCCTGAGGCATCCTGTGGAACATCCTGTATTTTATCAATACACTGTGTCAGGTTATTCTTATTTATGTGCAGGGTTTGGAATGGTTTGGGTTTGAGGGGACCCTGGAGCTCACCCAGTTCCAGCCCCCTGCCAGGGGCAGGGACACCTTCCTGCAGCCCCATCCCACAGTGGATTTCTGTTTTAATGAGCACCATTCCATCCAGCCCTTCCCTGATGACAAGTTAGAATTCAGTGAGTTGCTGCACAGATGCAGAGCTCTTGTTTTGAGAGTCAAAGTAATCAGACAAACGCATAGCTGCTGCACTGGAAAATAATAATAATAGTAATAATAATAGTAATAATAATAACAATATATTATATATAATATAATAATATAGTAATAAAACAACAACAACAAGAAACCAAACAGATGTTTGGTCTGTTCTATTTCCTGCTGCTTCCCAGCTGCAATGTTTTCCTATAGGATACTCACCTTGGAAATCTTTGACATCTGCACACCTATTTATTTTTTTCCATAAGGAGTGAGCATGTGAGCTAATTCCTTACATAAAAAAAACCTAAACAACCAACTTCACTATAATTTATGTGAGACAATTTTGTATGCACATGTGCCTTGTTTCTTGAGAGAGGAAAAATAAGACCACCTGGTAGCAAACATTTTAAAACATTGATTTCAAACATCTCTGGATGTGTGTGGTCATAGATAATATCCTTTAAAAGCTCCAGAGGCCTCTGTATGTATATATTTAAATAAGAAACAAACTGACATTCAGGTCAGGAAAACTTCCTAAATCCAAGAGTGGTGTTAACCTGCCACACTCTGTGTTTTGTGACTATGCACTTCAAACCATAAGCAGGAGTCTGCTATGATGTGGAAAGCAACTGAAAGGCAGCACCATGCTGTGATAAAATCTTACATTTGTCCAGTCAGCAATGGAGATTTTTTGTTTTTAGTCTTAATTTTAGTCTTAAACTCACTGAATTACAGAATGTTCATGGGAATAAAACCAGCACAACTCATGGTAAATCTGTAACCCATCTACTCCTAGCAGGAGAGCTGGAAACCTGTGTCTAGCAGAGAGGATCCCAAAGAGAGAGCTGGAGAGAGCACGGGCAGTGCAGCATGGCCAGCACAAAGGCACCACTCAGGGAACTTCAATTTCCTGCCCAAACCCAGGCATGGCCCAGCCAGGCAGCCTGGAACTGGGGATTCTGCCTGTGGTGCTTTCCTTGGTGAGTGCTGTGGCATTCACATTCTCTGAAAAAATCAAAATTCCTTTGCCCAGGAGTTTTCTCCTGGGAAGCTGAGAAGCCTCAGAGGAAAGGGGAACAATTCATATCTCATTTGCTTCTCCTCTGTTTTGCTAATCTGGAATGTGTTTGGAGATTGTTTACCCACAGGTGATTGTTTCATTGGATTCTGGTGTGAGTTGTTTTCACTCTCTGGCCAATCAGTGCCAAGCTGTGTCAGGACTCTGGAGAGAGTCACAAGTTTTCATTATTATCTTTTCAGCCTTCTGTAAGTATCCTTTCGGTATTCTTTAGTATAGTATAGTATTCTTTAATATAATATAGTATCATAAAGTAATAAATCAGCCTTCTGAGAACATGGAGTCAGATCCATCATTCCTGCCTTCATTGGGACATTTCCCAGCAAATACAACAGAGTTAGAGGATGGCAGCCCCCACGCTGGAGGCTTTTCTGAAATGCTGTTTCTGAGGGAGCCAGGGCTGAAGGGCTGTCTCTACATCCCTTCAGAGACCCAAGGCCAGCTCTGTGCCAGGCTCACTGTTGGAGCTGTGTATCCACAAATGTTATGTATTTTCTGCACCCCCATGAGTGCAGAGTGCATGAATGGATTGCAGCCACCATTCATATACAGTACAAATTCATAAATGGGAGAGAAGCTGGGGAAAAAAAAAAAAGAGAGGGAGAAACATGAATGGCTCAAAGAGCTAAATACTGCATTAAAAAGAAAAAAAAGAAAGTTGATTCAACCTCAGGGAAGAAGGGAGCAATGAGCTGTGGGTTTTGCACGGTTCCTTGGTTTGCTGTGCACTGAGCATTGCATGGCTGCCCCAGCAAATGCCACATCAGAGGAATTATCTGTGCTCTACATGACATCTCCCCCAGCACAGCACACGTGCAGGGCCCAGTCACGGGGCTTGGCTCCCTCACATGTGTGTGCTGCTGGCCCCGCTGCAAGAAGCACAGCATTGATATCAATTTTTATGGGGTTTAAAGCTGTACAACAGCTTCCTGTGTGCACACTTTTTTTTTTTTTTTTTTTTTTTTTTTTTTTTTGCATAAGGAGAGAGCATGTGAGCTAATTCTTTACATAGAAAAAACCCCAGCCTACTTCACTGTAATTTATGTGAGACAATTTTGTAAGTACATGTGCCTTGTTTTACTTTAAGTAAAGTAATATTTACTTTAATTTTACTACTATGCCTCTGGTCTTTTGTGTTTAAGGAGAATTACTCACTCACTGTATTTTCTTTCTCCTACTGCTCTCTGTTTCTCTGCCCTGTTTTCTCCAGCATCCATTCTTCCAGCATCTCTGTTTGGTTAACAAATTGTGAAAGCCTCAGAGTGCTCAGATGTTTCTATTCATACCTAGTGACCTTTTCATTCATCTCTTTCACTCCCCTGATCAAGCAAGTCCCTCTTGGTGCCCTGCTCCATAATGTGTTTTATTGCCCACTGGGCACAGGGCTGCTGTTATTTCCACATTTACAAAGGGATAATTGTCCCCATCCTAAAATTTATATATCTTTCTGCTTTCAGATTTTATGGCCTATATCTTGCGTGTAAATGTGTCATTACAGTTTGGGATTTTTTTTATTTTATTTAGACCTTTCAATATCATCCAATTCATTTAGAGTGTCTTGTGGCCCTCCAGGGTTGTGCTGGAGCTTTTGGAATCCCAGTTTGCTCCTGAGTGAGCTCTTACAAAGTGCTTTCTTCTGCTGGATTCTTCCCACCCCTGCTTAGAGGCATGGCAGTAGCAGAAGGTTTCTGCCCCAGCCTTGAGGATCTGTAGATATGAAAATAAGAATTTCCATAGCTGCCCATTCCTTTCCCCCCATATCAGTAATCCCCCTTCTCCAGGGACCCTGCTCCTGCCCTTGGAAACAGGGATGTGCAGTGGAGAGCTGTGCAGAATTAGAAATGGGATTACAGTGCTTGACTTTTCCTGTTGTACTTTATTAGGTGTAACCCTGACTGGCTTGATGATGGAGGAATCACCACAGAGAAAGTGGAATTTCAGACTTTCGTCCTGTGCTCTTTGTGTCAGCACCCAGCATCTTCCATGGGCTGCTTTTGTTTCTCTTTGTGGCAAAGGATCATGTTGAGCAAGCACCACCTGAAAATGGTGAGCCAAAGTTGCTCCTGACTCTCTTGCATCTTAAAGCACGCTGCAGGGGCTGTCCTGGAAACCAGTTCACCAAATTGTGTTTAAAGCAGTGAAGTAGAGACAATATATTCCATCTATGCCATAATTCAGTATATCAGCAGGGAAAAGTGAGTACAAAGTGTGCAGAGTGATATTTACTTTAATTTCACTACCCTTGCTTGGCATTTAATGCAAAAATGGTAATAGAACCGTGGATGAGGGGTGGGGTTTTTTCCCATATAGAGATTTGACAGTAAATTTTTGCTGTATCTCTTCACTGGCTTTTCCCATAAAACTGTCTCAGGTTTATTCCTCAAACGTGAGCTGCCACTCTGATGCATGTGAGATGGAGCTCCCTGACTCCTCAAACCTGAATCAATGGAGACATTTTGCATCAGCAGCACTTGTTAAACACTGCTAAGGGGCTACTTCAACTGCCAGCTCATAAATCAAGCTATTTTTGGTACAGCTCCCTCAATGGTGCAGCTCACAATTAAATGAATTCAGGCAAATCTTTTATATTTTTCAGCTGAGAGGGTGGTGATGATGCACAGATCAGGAATAGGTTAGCAGTGGGCAGTGAATGCAGAACAAGTAATAGAAAGAAAGAAAGGGGTGTCACAGTGAGAGAGGAGGCTGTGCACTCCTGGGTAAAGGAAAATAAAAATGCACACTTCTGCTTTTTCTGATGACTGTAAATATTCACCCTAAGATTCTGAATCAAAGTGTGAGGCAGCAGCAATGGTAATTCAGAATGCCAGGTGTAAGGGCAAGGTAAAGAGGTGCAAAGCACAATGGCTTTGGTGCCACTTGGCTTCCTGGTGTTGGGCTGTAACAGCAGCAGGGATGACAAGGGCACTGAGAATTTACTGTAGCACTGAGAATGTGCTGTAGTGCCTGGAAAAACCTCACTGATCAGTGAGCTCCATAATAGAATGATCATGGAATAAGCAAGAGAAAAATAAAAATAAAGCCAAAATTCCAGGCAGCCCAAGAGCAGAGAAATTTAGAAACAATGCACAGAATGTGTGTCAAACCTGACAGGCCAGGCCAAGTCACAAAAACCCTGATAAGCCCTGGCTGTGAATTCTGTCTCCTGGGCCACATAAGAGCAAAGAGGAACTCTGGTCTCTCTTGTGGGAGCTGCTTTAACCAGTCCTGTTCACAGAAATTGTTTGAACACCATATGAACCTGCTGAAGATGAACCTGGGCAATATTTCCCTCTGCTCTTCTCTTCCCCTAGAACTACACTGGCAGAAGGACTCCTGGGTGCTGACCCAATGTCTGCTCCTTTTCTTGGACTGTGGAAAACAACAGGTTCTGGGGTAAGTGTGATGCCCTTCCCATCCTTTCACCACAGAAAAATACCCTGACTGTGGGAGCTGACCAGAAAAATCCTTAGGAATGGGGAGTAAGGACTGGGGAGTAAGACAGTAGGATTAGCAAAATGAATTTTTTGAGTGCAGCCTGGAAAGCTTTAGAGATCCCAGCAGCCCTTTGGAAAACAAGGAATGGACCTGAATGCTCTGCCCCTGCCTGACCTCATCCCAGAGGCTTGTTCAGCATCCCTGTGCCTGGCAGCTGTCCCTGCCGTGTGGGCTCTGCTAGTGGTCTGGGCTGATGCTCTCCAAGCAGTCATTCCTTGAAATTAAGCTTTCTCTCACCTCTGCCAATGTCCTGCCACTCCCTGACCCAGCCTTACCCAATTTCTCAGCAGAAAGCTATTCAAATCAACAACAGGGCTTTCATTGCTCGTAGGTCCAGTGGAGGAGACTTAAATGTTGGCTGGAGTGATTCTCAGCTGGTTGTCTCCTTCCAAGCACGTGAAATGCACAACCAGGGCATCAGAGCTGACAGATGTTGTCAAACCACAGCCAGTTTTCAGCAGAAACAGCATCTCTCAACTCACCATGGAGGTTAAAATGCAGAGTGGATGTAATAATTACAATGACATTCATAAAGAAATGAGCAATTAAAATTTGACACAGGTAAAACGCTTGTCTGGCACGAAAGGTGTTGAGCACAGGAGCAATGCAAATGTGCCTGAGCTATTGAGGTGGGTAAGAACTGCTGTCTCTGAATGCTCCAGACATCTCTGAAAACAGGCTTAGCTTTCCACGTCACTTCTGTGCTCTGAAAATGTGCTGTGCTTTTTAAAAGAGCTTTTGGAGAAGTCATAGCTGAGTATTGCACAAGCTACTTTAAGATGCAAACTCTTGGGAAGCTCAGATATTCTGTCTAAGATAAGGAAAATACCAGATGTGTTAGTTTTCCATGAGACTTACAAGGGATAAAATTAATATACTGTAAAGATAAAAATATTGATAATTTGCTTATTTTCATAATACAGCAGTGTAAGCAGGTTGTTGGCAGATATCTTAAAGTTTTACAGGTAGGAAATATTAAAGTTCAATGTACATATTTTATCAATACACTGTTTAGCTTTCCAAATTACTTGTGAGACTCTGGATAATTTTATCCAGTCAACTTCAGTGAAAATAGCATTAGAAAATTCTCTTTCCTTAACAGAAAGGAAAATCCTTGATAGAGCATGGATCTTAAAGAGAAGAGAGGAGGGGGAAAAATGCTTTCCTCTTGGAGAGTAGGAAAAAACTACAAAAGGAACGGTAGTATTTGAGGTTTCTTTGAGGGAGGTGGATTCCAAGGAGATGACCTGGAGCTCAGGTGCCTCAGGAGAGCTGTCCAAGCCTTGTAGGCGCCTGCCCTGCCCGTGGGCATAAAATCAGAATTGAAAAAAATCAATCCATTAAAATCAAACCCCCTCTGAGCTGCTCTTACAGGCTGCTGCTGTGAGGCAAAGTCCCTGGCTGGGTCTCTGGTGGGCTGTGCTGTGCCAGTGACGTGGCTGTGAGGATGGGAGATGAGCTGGGAGGAAGCACAAGGATAGACCAGCTCTGAAGGTGAACCTGCTGCTGGTGGGGACAGTGATATTTCCGATATTTCTGCCTTGCCTCTGGAAAAATCCCCTCTGTGGAGGCTGTGGGAGCTGGAGGGCTCACCAGGGGTGAGCAAGGAAAGGTTTGGATGAGGGGAGGAGTGTCAAAGCCTTCAGGTGGTGCTGCCTGTGAGTTTTTTCTGCAGGACAATGACAAAGGAAGTGGGAAGAGTCCAACAGCAGAAGAGAAAGAGAAATCATGCATGTGAGAAAGCTGTGGCTGAAGACCAGGCTGCTGTGAAAGGCAGTAGCATATGAAGACAAAATGTGTGATAAAATCACTGACTTAGGAGAAGCCAGGGACCAGGAGGGGCCTGTGGTCAAAGAGATGTTACCAAAACGTACCAAAGTGAGCTATGGCAAAGACTCATGTGGCATTGCACAACCTTCCAAAGAAGAACTGACCAAAGTTTCAGCCTGGCAGAGCACAAATTGCATAAATTGCTCCTGTAAGAATCCCTGCACAGGCATCAGAGCAGCCATCAAGCAGAAAGGAAAGGAAACCACTTGTGGGTTTTCTTCAGAAACTTCTTTAGAAACCATAATCTGCTGAGGAACATGGTGCAGTGTCATGTGCCAAGAAAAAAGCACAAAGGTCTGAGGCTACTCCTAATTATCTGCTTTAACAACTGCTCCATTGTCAGCATCCAGATGAAATGCATTCTCTCTCCTCCAGTAAATGGCATTGTTACTGACTTCATGGTGAGGAAACTCACAGATATACCGAGTCATTAGGTGGTTTGATAAGGAGATACTGGAATAATTGCATGTGGTTGGGGAATATCTTTGACGTGACAGCTCAGTCAGGAACAAGTAAACACAAGGGAACCATCTAAAACAAGAGGGAGTTGGTCATCTTGATTTTTTCTTCTTTTTTTTTTTTTTCCCCAGAGGAGAGTCCTACAAATAAATTCAGTGAGAAATCAGAATCTGAACTCTAGAAGACAAAGACAGAATAAAATGACTCAATTTCCATATCTTGGCAGTCACATCCTCATGAAAACGTCAGGGGCTGGCTAAGGCAGGGCTGGATTTGGCAGCTTAAGATTTGTTTTTGGGAAATCTGCACTTTAAAGTGAATCACTGAGTCGTCAGTATTCAGTTCTAATAAATGCATTTGAAAGTTTTAGGACTTTTAAAAGAGCAGAAGGAGATCTAAAAACTGTGAATTGCTACAATAAATTTCTAAGAAATGCAGAGATTCAGCAACTGTCAGCAGCCCCTTAGGCTGGAAGGAATGTTTAAGAGAAGAGGTTGGAAAACTGTTGAGAAAGAGTGTCTACTTTTAAAGTCTTAAGTAATTGAGTAATGGCCAAATAATGCAAGAGAGACCAAGGAACCTAGAAGGTATCCAGAGGTACTAATCAGAAAGTGGAAGAAATGTTCTCAGGGACACTAGAAAAAAGGCTCAATATGGAGAAACTTGGTGAACACTTCTTTATGAACAGTGATATCTAATACACTGAATTTTAAAGTTGGCAAACACACAGTTATCTACATTTACAGAGATCCTTGCTATGTCTTTTAAAATATATCCACAATGAGAACTAAATTCTATTCCAGGCATCTCTGATATCCTGGGAACTGAAGATTAAATGTGTAAGTAGAAGCTTTTTTTCTCTGTGGTTTAAATAAACCACCTGTTTCATGTATAGAACAATGCTGCTCAGCTGTAAACATTCTCAGTGCCCTGCTGAGAGACAAGGATGAAATTTTGCTACAAAATTTGGTGGATCCTGAAGAGAACCTTTAAAATAACTTCAGTTTGCTGGTTAAGGATCCTCACTTTAACCAGTGAGGTCCCAGTTCTCTTTAGCTGATTGATGAGCACAGGCAAATGATGTTCATCTTCCATCTCTGACAATGACAGCTTAAAAAATTGTGTATTAAAGATGTGGGTGGCTTCTGCCAGGTATGGGAAGAGACTGAAAGGTCATTGCAAGAACAGGCTCATTTCCTGCTGCAAGGAATGAGCTCTGGTCTGGCTGGTACACAGACAGCACCTTCCTTCCTGTGGCACTTTCCTCTAGAGCAAATCAATCTCAAGGCTGCTCCAGAGCTCTGGGGTTTTAGTTTTTATTTGGATTGTTTGCCTCTACATCTATTTTTGTATATGTTTTTTTTGGCAGAATATGAGGTACAAAGAACTCCCAAACAAGTGCAAGGTGTCTGGGAAATAGAGCCAGCTGTGAAGGTTGGACTGGATGTTACTCCTGAGATCTGCCACCAAACCTGGACCAAGAAGGATAAGGAATGCTGAATTTAATACCTTGCACTTCATTTATGTGTCTGGAGATGCCCAGAAATAAACCAGCAAGGCAGTGCAGAACTGGGACAGAAGGGCTTTAGGACTGTGGAGAGCTGACCTCAGGCTGGTGGTCCCAGCACATCACAAAAATAATTATGGCTCTCCTGCTTGCGAATGCACCTTTTGGCTTTCCATTTGCCTGAATTTTCTCTCCCAGCAGCCCAGCTTCCAGAAAAGAGCCCAGAGGTTGCAGCAAGAGCAGCACAGGAGCTCATCCCATATTTACTCATTGCAGCTTCTTGTGTTTCTGGTCCTGGCTGAGCTTCCATCACCTCTCACAGCTCCAAAGCCAGCTATGCCCACTGCCTCCAGAGAGAACAGCTCTTCCCTTTCAAAGGGTGCATTAAATCTCCCCACACAGCTCTGTTTCTCCAGCCCCAGCTATCTGACAGAATGGAGAAAACCCTCAAACTCCAGCAGAACAACATCCAGCCCCAGCTGCAGCGTTCTAATCTTCTCCTGGCTTCTACAGGGAAGTTTAAAATTTTCCAGAATTTAATGAAATACACGGCAGAAATCTTAGGCATTCTCTAGAAGGTTGTCCAAGAAAAACAAGAAAACTCTTGGAAATATTGTGCTTGTCAACACAAGCAGTGTAGCCATGCCCATCTGGCATACACCTGTATAGACCTTGGCCATGTCCAAGAAAAGCAGAAGGAAGACATCAAGCTCCTGCAAAAGCTTTCTTTAACATGTTTTTTTGCTCCTGTGCCTGACTGTAGGGCTTGAGGGAACCAAATAGGTCCACCCTTGATGCTCTCTGTGGGGGAAAGACATCCTTGAGGCATTTGGTATCAGAGTGCTCATCCTGCACTTTAAAAAATGTTGGAGGTCAATGAGGTGATAATGTTTTCATTAGAAAATTTACCTGTGTAGCTCCTGGAAGGCTGCTGAACTCCCTACAACTCCAACAAATCATCTCCCTGCCTTGTTTGTCTCTGGGTTACACTAAACACAGCTGGCACTCCAGCACAGGCAATGCCTTTTCACGATGCCATCCTGAGTTTAGCATTTAGGAATCCTCTGAGTGATCAATGTAACAATTGAGGACATCTGTCTGAGGCTGTTTTATCAGTGATGTGTGTGATGCCTTCTGCATCATAACATGCTCTCAGGCAAGTTCTGCAGGGCTTCTGTGTCAGGATTCCTCAGAAACCAAACCAGAACAACAGGAAACTTGTGACAAGGAGCATATTTTAGTGTGGTGCTAAACACATCACCAGCCACCAAGACTCACAGATTTAACGTGGCAGAAGCACAAAAGACACCCTGTGCTTGGGATGAGGCTTCCCACAGGTAGCAGGCTTTGCTGACAGCACCAGGATAGTTTTGCACTATTTTTCCATTCCACTGTGCTTGAGATCTGAGGAAGATTTCACCTTTGTTTTTGTGAAGTTCTGTCAGGCCTATTGATCTTTGCTTTTATAAAGGTCAGATAAATCCACACAGCTTAGTCCTGCGAGCCCTTCAGCTGTTTTCCCTCTCTCTTTTTCTGCTTTCTATTTAAGATTCTCTTCACAGGAGGAAGTTAGTCATCATCTGTGCTTGGGCCTTTGATGGAGGCTCTTTTAAAGTGCAGAGGTTTGCCTTTCATCCCTGGTACCTCCAAAGGAGCCCAGGGACTGCAGCCACACCCACGGCTGCCAGCGTTTGACGCCGCTTGTGCTCTCACATTTTGGGTGATGATGTCAGTCCCGTTCTTCACATCCCACCCTCGTGTACCTGAGAGATGTGAAATGCCTGCCTTGCTGTTCCAACCCCATCAGCTCACCTCCTTCAGTGACTCAGAGCTCGAGAGGCAAAGCTCATCTGAACAGCCTTCTAATTCAGGATCCCTGAGCCACTCACAGAGCCTTGCTCACACACAAGTGTCTCTCAAAAACCTGAACCCTTCCTTGGCTGCTCCGTGGAGTTTTCTTCTCCCTTCCTCATGGATTAATTAGTCATGCAGGTGGATAATAGCATATAAATGCAAATAGCTAATAAACAAGAACTGAGACGACAGCCCTTCGCTGTGCCTGAGTCCCCTTACATTCTGCCCCGAGATATCTCTGTACCTCTGCATGTTTCTTTTAATTGGCAGGAATTTTTCAGGCACTCTTAAAGACTGAGTCATCAAGGATCTTTGAGGATTCCCTGTAACAGAGCCACTTGAAATAGAAGAGATGTGACCCCATGTGCTGTGTGGGAGATGGCTTCCTTTTCTTTTGTACATCATAATTGTTGTACAGATTGAATTCTGAGAATCCTGAGGAGGTAAGGCTGGAATTTCTCTATTATGAGACAGATAGTTCTGGTATTTTGCTCTGCTGGCAATTACAAACTAATTGGTGGCTTCACATACCTTACCAAATGATGTTTTCCAGAACAATGAGAAAATCTTGTACCTGGTCTCTTGGCTCTCATTTTATAGCAAATTAGTTGTTGCTGGACTGGAGGGCTGATAAGAGCTCTGTACTGTTCCAGAATTATGGAATGAATCACAGAATCACAGAATGGTTTGGGATGAAAAGGACCTTGAAGATCACTCAGTTCTTCTTCATGGCAGGGGATGCCCTGCCATGGCAGGGACACCTTCCAGTGTCCAGTGTCCAACCTAGCCTTGGACATTTCCAGGGATCCAGGGGCAGTCATAGCTGCTCTGTGCACTTGTGCCAGGGCCTCACAGGGAGGAATTTCTCCCTCATATCCAATCTAAACCTACTCCCTGTCGGTTTAAACCATTCCCCCTTGTCCCACCACTACATGTCCTGGCAAAAACTCCCTCCCATCTTGCTCACTCCTGCTGGAGAGCACCATGCAAGAGTGCAAATATAATCATGATTGGCATTCTCTATCAATACAGAAGTAATGATAATATCTGGGGAAATAATTGAAACAATTCATGGATTTAAAAGGGATGAGATTAAGGGTTTCCATCCTTCATGAAGAACGTGCCTTGATTGCTGTTACCAGTTACTGAGCTAAGGTAAGTGGTTTAGAGACCTTAATTTTATATATCTCTGACAGTTTTGAAGAAAGGAGACACAGGGACCTTGTATGGCCAATTCACAAAAGGTAGATTTCTAGAGAAAAAGGAAACTATAGTGGAAGACACAAAAATTTGAGTATCTCAAAAGGATAAAATACATGGGTTTCATCAATGGCAAAAATTAAACACAAAGGGAGGATTGGGCAAATTACTTAGAACTGGGAAATCTCTAGGACAGAGGCTGTTTTTATTCTTTTCTGTGTCTATTAGAGCAGCTCTTCAGTTCTCCCATATTGCAAATAAAATAATAGTAGCTGCAAACAAAAAGAGCTCTGGCAGACTGTTACTGCAGATAAGAGCACGTAGGGATAATGTAATCACAGTGGTCAAATAGGTAAATATCAAAACTAATTTACTGTAAGCAATGCAGGCACGGAGTTTGGGTTTGGAACAAATGATTTGCTACTTGAAGGCAGAGAGTGAAGTCCTCTGTGTTGGTGGGATGTGGGTGGGCAGGTTGATTCAGAGGATTGGTTTTCCTCTCTTGGTGTTGAGAGTAAGTGGGAGGGGTTTGATGGGCAAGTAAAGTAATTTTCTGTAAGAATCTTATAGCTGCAGTAGATGCAAGATGTCATGGAGGAAAATATACCTCCCATCCTGTAGAGAAATTCCTGCTTGAGGGGATTTTTTAGCTGTCCTCATAATTTTTGCCCTTTCACACTTGAGCTGTTCCCTCAGTGTGTGTTGGTGCTGAAAGTCAGGGCTGCACTATATGGTACACCCCAGTATGAGCAAGGTGGGTTTGCACTGAAAAAAATTAACCTGCTTTGCACATAAATATGCTAATCTGTTAATGGCATAAAGATTCAGGAACAAGGAAAAGGCAACAGTAGTTAATGTTCCAATTAATTCAAGAAACTGAGTTTTGGTAGATCCACACAATCTGGGGCAGGGTCAATTTTTAAAGCTCATCTTCGAAAAGTGGAAAATTGAAGCACTTGCTGGGCATCCAATTGTTCTCTTTATGGGTTCCTCTGCAAGTGCTTCACTGTGTGAATGGTTTCCATCATCAGCCTCAGAAATAACCTTGTCACTCCTTGCTGCCCTGGCAGCCCTGGCTAGGAAGGACTGGGGCTGTGACAGGCAGCAGTGCCAGTGCTTGAGTGCTGATTAGCAGAAAAGCTCAAGAGGTAAAAGAGATTATTTGTTAGAGATGGTTTTGCTTTTCATTTTAGGGGCATCCACAGCTTTGAGCAGGAGTTGTTGGAGTGCCAGACTCCTTGGGAATGCTCCAACCAGGAGTGCTGCTGTCTGCAGAACGTGAGGGGCTTGCCCCTGATTTGGAGACAGCAGAGAAGCAGCAGGAGTTGTGACCAGTGCTTTCTTTTCCTTGGCTCCTGCTGGGCCCAGTGAAGTTATTAGTACTTTCTTCAGAGGAATGAGACTCCTGCAAGGTTCCCTCCATGCCCTGCTTTCAGTCCCCAGCCCTGGCCTGGGATTAGTGGTTTGCTTTCACACTGCTTGCACACTGGAGTTGTTACAGCTGTGAGCAATTGCTGTTGGCCCTGGCAGCCAGGGCAGAGCTATTCTTCACAGCTGAAATGAGCAGAGATCCTTTAAAAAACCTGGGAGAGATCTCTGAGGTCAGCTCTGAGTAGTTGTTTGTCCTGACTGTGAAAATAACTCGATTGTAAAAAAACATTTATGACACTTTCAACTCTATCAACCAGTGTGTGTTGTCAAGATTATTTTGAAACATAGAGGATAGACTGGGGATAGAAATGTGCTTATTTTTTAAACAAGCTGAGATTAGAGCAAGCATTTACAGTTTTGCAAATCAAAGGAGCCTGGGACTAGCATCTTTGGAGACCCTGAAGGGCAGCTCTGTCAGCCAGAGAGGAGATTTGCTGGATCAGACAGCACAGCCCCACTCTGAATCCTCATCCTGTGGTGACAGGATCCTGCTGTGCTGAGCTGCCTTAGGTGAGTGCCATGGATTGCTGTCCCTGGGAGAAGCACACCCTTCCTGCCTGTCCCTGTGCAGGACACGGCCCTGCCTGTGCCCCTTGGATGGAGCTCTGCACAGCCACTGCTTGCAGCTGCTTGTCTTGGGTTTATTATGAAATGGCAGCTCTATTTCCTCCTGTGCCCCTCATTCCCCCCTTTTTGCCTTTGGAAAGTGGGGTTTTTTTTGAAATGACAGCTCTATTTCCTCCTGTGCCCCTCATCCCCCCTTTTTGCCTTTGGAAGATGGACTCACAGACTGAGTCACAGCGTTACTGCAGACTTTGACCAGCACAGCCTTGACCAGACCCTTTTTTAGGGAAGGAAGAGGAGGAAAAAAAACCAACCATCAACAACCGCTTTGTTGATTCTGGCTTTGATAGTGTAAATACCACTGTGCTGCAAAATGAAAAACTAAACATGAAGCCTAGATAGCTGACTTTGAAATGTGTGCTGGTGGTAATTGAGTTTATGGGAGGTTTTTTTTTCTATTTCCTTTTTTTCCCCCCCTTTGAATGTGATTCTATTAAAGAACAGTTTTGACCAAATTTGGAGAGAACTGGGTTAAGGCTTTTGAAGAATGCCTTTCTGCTCCAGCTCTCAGTGAAATCCATCCAAACACACGAAACAGAAAGGTTGTTGATATAGTTTCTTTGGAAGCTGGGCTGTATTTTCTCCCCAGTTCAGGCTGTCTCCTTGAAACTTGATTTCTGCTTGTTGCTCTTCTCACTGAACCTGAATCCAGAATAACAAATAATATTAAAAAAAAGAGAAGAATTTCAGAGTCTGTTTTCAGTTCCCTTCTGCGGCTCCCAGAAAAGCGCTCTGCCAAGATTTCCAGTGAGCACTGTGTGCCTGGACAGCTGCAGAGCAGGCTGGGGCAGGAGAGTCCTGTTACAGAACTGTTCAGGAGCCTTCTGTGGGCTCAGGAACTGTGGAAATGGATCCCAGCTTGGCTGTGCCAAGCTCCAAATCCCTCAACAAGCTGCAGGATTTCCTTCCAAAGTTAATATCGAGTTTAAACAACTATTCCTCAGGTTCTGCCTTATTTTTTTGCCGCTTTGGCTTAGAAGTTTGTCACTCCTTTTCATGTCTTTGGTGGCAACACCATCCCATTCTCTTATACCTCTTTCTGCCTTTTATGGAAAAATCCTTCAGCTGCAGTAAGCTGGGCCTTTTTCCTTTCCTCTTGCTATTCTTGTAAGCCTCTTCTGAGACATTTCAGGCATCAGTGCTAAAAAGTTCAATAAACCAGAACAATAGTGGCCGTCCTTCTGTGCCTCCCTCTTGCCAGTTGTACTCGGGGCTGCCAAGATGAGTCTTTAAAGCCAGCCCTGAAACTCACCAATCTCTCCATCTGACATTTTGTTCCAGACAGTGTGTTGTGGTTTGGGACCATATATTGTGTGTCTCCTTGACTTCGTGGCTAATTGCATGTCATAAACGTTATTAGTAGAAGAGTTTTGACAGCATTCCATGAGAACACTCTGCTGGCTCCCCATTATGGCTTCACATAACATAAGAAATTATTTGCTAGAGATAACTGATCTGGATACTCTTAAAATTTTTGTTCTGTGCTTCTTCACTTATTTTTTTTATTAATTCAATTGTTTTAGAGATTAGCAAAGTTTAGACTCAGTAAATTTTTTTAACACTGAAGGATTCCCTATGTTCTTTCTCCTTTTGCCTTGTCTTCAGTGTGGTATCTTCTGCCTGATCTGCATTTCTATTTCAAGGGTTCTTTGGATTATTTTTTCTTCCCCAGTTCAGATATAATTTATCTTAAACTTGGCTTTCTAAACTTACAAGAGTGTGGTTGGGTTTTTGGAGAGTTGGATTTTTTTCATTGGATCTGTTGTAGGTGTATGATCCCCATGCAGAGCAGTAGAGGAGTTTTTCACATTATCAAGTCTGTTCCTGGGGAACAACCATCTCCTCATGATGATAAATCCCAGTCTAATAAAAAACCATTACCCTGTTAGAGCACCTCTTTAAGCATCCTTGGCTGCTGTGGGAGTCCTCAGGTTAGGATTTGCAGGTGAAATGTGGATTAGGTTGTTTCCAGTGTAGTCTAGAATGAATTAGAGCAATAAAATATAGATTTGCTTCCTTGCCAACAGTTCAAATTCTAAATCAATTTATTTTCCATCCACTCATGCTGAATAGAAGTTGTGAAACAGCAAAGCAAAGGACTTTTAAGAGCTGTTAGTAAAAGGCTAAAGAGCCTTTGTCTGAGCACAAAAACCTTAATAAACTCACTGCAGGGAGCAGAAATGACTTTGTGCTTGTGTCAAAAGCACAAAATATTGCCAGCATCCCTCTTTCAACCTTTCAACCCCAGACAAAATCTGGTACTCTGAGAAAGTAACTGAATTTCTTTCAGTAGCACCTGGATTCATTTTTAGGTGAATAAATGGTGTTGGATTTTCCAAAGTTTTGTATTAATGTCCAGATACAGATAGTTGTGTCTAATCATCCAGGTTCAAAGCTGCTAATTGTAGTTGCTGAGCCATATGTGACTTTTTTTTGCCTGTAAAATCACAGTTATGTGTTCTATCCCCAAAAATTTCTCTTGAGTAACTTCGGAGGGTAACCTGGGTGGGATAAAATCTATAAGGTGCCTAACAGGACGGAGCCCTAACATTTGCTGGCATCTCTAAACAGCTGATACTTTATTTATAGTATAAAATATATGTTTAGGGTTTTTTAAACCTTGGCACTGTCAGAATGCAACATCAGAAAAATTAGTTATTGCTACAGTTTATTTTCAGTGATTGTTGTGATGTTATAAAATGATGTAGCTCCTATAGCCACTATCACGAGAGGGTTACTTTGGGCTGGATCACACTGAATTTATTTTAAGTCATGCTCAGCCTTATCTGGTTGTGCCAAAAAGCTTTAAAACTTTATATCCTTCCATGCATAAGAAACAAAAAGCTGTTCTTGTGCTTCATTTTTTGCTGTCTGCTGCAATGGGAAGAGGTAGGAAACTAAAAAAAAAAAAAAAAAAGGTGTTCTAATAAAACTACTGTTCATTTATACCAGCATAATATTTTTGAGAATGAGAGGGAAAATCTTTAGAGATGGGTTAACATTTATTCAGTGTTGTTAAAGGGGGTTTGGGTTTTGTTTATCAAGGCTGAGTTCTCCAAAGCCTTTATTTGTGGGAAGTGAAATGTATTCAGAGAAAAAAGCTCTGCTGAAAAAACACAGGGCTGTTTGAATGAAGGAGAGTGTGAGGCTGTCAGCAGCCTTGTTACTGCTCCTGGCATGGCTGCCTGCTGTGATTCTGCACTGAAAAGCACATCCTCTGGAATTTTAGGTGGCATCTGCAGAAAATGCCCCAAGGCATAACGGATGAGATGCCCAGAACTAATTATCTGCCACGCAGGGGGAAGTTTGCAGCAGTTCCATTTTGAGTGAGTAATTCCAATTACTTGGGGACGTTTTTAAAGCACTGGCACATTTGATAGAAGGAGGGGGGGAGAACCCAAGCACAGCTTGTCAATGGAATCTGTTGATGCTGGCATTCAGTGGTGTAGATATTAACAGTGGGATAATACTTGTAATTCATTTAGCTTGAAAAACAAAAGCAGCCAGAGTAAGGCCAAGGTTTACAAAAAATGAGTCCCCAAAGATAAGTTGATATTTATTTACTTAATAAGGACAATTGCTTTTTAAAAGTATCAAGTACTCAGCAGCTGTTATTATTACCAGCAGAACTGGTAGCAAAGGAAATAACTGAGAATGGTGCCATAATCATTAGGCTGGTTTTGTTCAAGGTAATCTGTGCCTGTGGTCAGAAGCGAGCCAAGTATTCAGGCTGTGGGTTCTGGCCCAAATGAGCCTGCTCTCTGATCTAAAATAACACAAAACCCCAGAACTGTGTGTTACAGACAGGAGGGGAACATGGGCAGGAGGAAAAAGAGGAGTCAGCTTGAGGAGGTGACATTTCTCTGATGGATTGGTGTTGCAGACATCTTTTATGGAAAATCCTTTCCTTAGGATTTTTCCTCCTGAGAAGCTGAGAGGCCTCAGGAACAAAATGCAAACAATGGTTATCTGCTGCTGTGGGATGCAACAGGTGCATCTGGGATTGGTCTCATGGGGTTGTTTTTAATTAATGGCCAATCACAGTCAGCTGGCTTGGACAGAGAGTCCGAGGCACAACCTTTGTTATCATTCCTAACCATTCTATTCTTAGCTGGCCTTCTGAGGAAATCCTTTCTTTTATTCTTTCAGTATAGTTTTAATGTAATATATATAATAAAATAATAAATCAGCCTTCTGAAACGTGGAGTCAGATCCTCGTCTCTTCCCTCGACCTGAGATCCCTGTGAACACCATCACAGGATGAGGGGTTGTACCTGAACTGTCCCCATCCCACAGGCAGCAGGGACAGCAAACCTGGCTGGGGAAGGTCACCTGGCAGGAGGGGTGGCACAGGAGGTGACCCTGAGGCTCCCCTGAGCCTTGGGAGGAGGTGTGGAGATGCTCACAGGGGTCCCAGGATGAGGCAAGAGATGAGAATGCTGGCTCCATGTTTCAGAAGGCTGATTTATTATTTTATGATATATATTGTATTAAAATAAAATGATATATTATAGCTATACTAAAAGAAAGGATTTCATCAGAAGGCTAGCAAAGAAAAGAAAAAGAATGATAATAAAATCTTGTGACTGACCAGCGAGTCTGAGCCAGCTGACTGTGATTGGCTATTAATTAAAAACAGCCACATGAGGCCAATCAAAGACGCACCTGTTGCATTCCACAGCAGCAGATAATTATTGTTTTTCTTTTCCTCTGAGGCTTCTCAGCTTCTTAGAAGAAAAATCCTAGCAAAAGTATTTTTCAGCAAATCTGTCCATGACAGAGGAGGAGGCAGGAGATGGGGACAGCTTGGACACCCATGGCCAGTTTGGTGTGAGCTCAAAGGGCAGGCTTGCTGTGAGGGGCCTGAATTAGTTTCAGATGACATCATACTCGATGAGTGATTATATTTAGAGTGTGTGGTAATATGTTCTGAGACCTTCCATATGTTAATTATGCATGCTTCAATATATGGCCACAGGAAGCTTGTGAAATCAAAGCCACATTGCAGGTAGGGAAAATATTTTCTCTAGGTGAACTTTAAACACAGTTCTGCAAAAAGGTTTTACATGCCACAACCAAATTTATTTTTATTTTAAAGTTGGTTGTTTTTAATGGATGAAAGACTTGCATCTTTAAGATCTAAATATTCAGGCTTAGTTGATATTTTGGGACAAGAAAGTATTTGGCCCATATTTATCAAAAGTAGTAGTTTTGTTGAAACGTAGAGAGCTAACATTTCTAATGTATTAAATTATGGAATGAGTTTAAAGACTCAGAGAGCTCTGTGGAGTTTGTCAGCCAATGTTGGAAATATTGCCTCTGAAATACCACAGCAGCTTAGTAGATGTGGATGAGCTATTAAAAAAATCACAAACAGCCCTGCCCCTCCCAAACAACAAAAAACCCTTTTGTAAACTTGCATTTTCAGTGTAAGTAGCTTCCTATCCTTCTGCCCATATCAGCTCCATAACACCAAATACTTGAAATTATGAATGTTCGTTGTGATAAGCAGCTTTGTGTAGATGATTGGCTTGGACCCTTGAACTTAGGCAAAGGGAAGATTAAATTAATTAAAAGCACATTATTAACTTAGGCTGGGCTGGGACTGGGGTAGATACCTTTAGGACTTTGCTTTAAAAATCTTTGTGAGTTTAATTCACATGGATTTCAGCTGAGCATCTGTGGGACAAACTAATCTGCAAATCCTTTTTTTTTTTTTGCTTTAATTGAAAGCCATTGTCTTTTACAGAAGGTAAGGTGAAAAACTGTCTTTTCTGAAAAAATTGAACAGGTTTGCCTGTGGACTAAATAATTTGTTTTGAAAACAGTGCAGAAAGAAACTGTTGGAAGTTGTAGATCAGTTTTCTTTTGTTCCCAGTCTGCCTGGACAGATTTCATAATAAAAATTGCGAAATTTTTGCATAGTTAGATATAATCTGTTTGAGGAGCCCAGTTCAGACAGTGTGAACAACAGTAAGGTCCTGAACTACAACGTGTTATCAAAAGAGATTTCCAATTTGGGATGCAATATGTATTTTTCTGCAGCAAGTCTACACTTCTTTCTCTACTGCTCCCCAGCATTTATTGGAAAGTTGAAACTTCAGCAGAAAAAGTCTTTTAGCAGAAAATACTTGACTGAATAACTTAACACTTTTTGTTTGAGAAAAATGGTTTCTACAAATCTGTTTAAAACTGTGATTAAGTGCTGCTCACATGGCAACGTGCCAGGGCTGAAAGATGTTTTGGGGAAGAATTTCTCTTTTTTGGATCTTGATTAAGCATGTCCTGTCCCCCAAATAATTTCTGTGTATATGTGACACTGCACTACTCCTCTGGCTGCACACAAGAGTACCAATTCTCCCTGGAAATATTTTATTGAAGTTGTTTTTGCAGTAAAATCCAGTGTGGCAGTGTCCCACCATTTGTGTTTGAAATGTGAAGCTGCACCTTTACATTTCACCCCCAACACTGCCTTCTTTTCATCTTTCAAATATCTGTCAATATCTGACTCTCAAATATCTGCCATTTATTTCACTGCCATGGTGATACAAAAGCCCCGTGGCAGCCCTTGCTGGCATTGGAAGATTTGGGACTGTTTGTTCTGAGATGGCAAATGAAGAAATGCAAGAAAACAATTCCATCAATGTCACATTTTTGTGCTCTGCTAGTTTTGAAAAAGAGAAATTTTTTTTCTTTGTTCCCCATGGATAACACACAGAACAAAACCTTTCCATAACTTTTCTAAACCAGATCACAGAGTGGGCTCTTTCTAAACCAGACCAGAGCGGGCTCTGTTCAGGCAGGAGGGTTTGTTGTTAGTTTGTTGAATGTCCCTCCAAGTCCTCTTTGGTATGAAACAGTGGAAAAGGCTGAATAAAAACATCAAGGAGGTGAGAGACCCAAAGAGAAATTTATGCTGGTAGTAGGAAAAGTGAAAAGGGGCAATGCACACAGTAAAGAGCAAAGACTTTGACTCAAATAGATGTGAGGGTGTTTGGCCTTCAGTTAAGGCAGGTGGTTTTGCACCAGGTGCTGGTAACAAAATCTGCAAAACAAGAAGGGAGAATCAGTTGGGATAATGCTGGAATAACCTCAGCTGGACACCATCATTGGGGCTGACTCTCAGAGAGCAGCAGCTGGGAATTGTTATGTGAAATTCAGCTTCCCACATTAAAGAGAGAGTGGTGCAGAGCCCAACAAAAACCAATGCAATTAATGATGGTTTAAGTTTAGTTTTGGTGGGGTATTGAAGGCCCAGAAAAAAAACCAGGCATAGAAATCAACTTTGAAAAATACCTTGGGACAAAATGATTGAGCATAAATGCTAGAATTATCCTAAAACACATTTTCCTTCATTTTTATGACTGCATTGTTGTAGTGCCTGGATAGATTACTTACTTTACCAATATCACATTTCTTCTCTGCCTGTTTTTGTCAGAGTTCTTCAAGAGTTTGCCCAGAACTCTGCTTCCCCAGGGCTGCAGTGTGAACTCTTGCTCTGCTTTGAACTCTCCAGGGGAGTTCAGTGCTGCGCCTCTGTGCTCAGGTTTGCTTCTGTGTGAAAATAATGTGCCCAGAGCTGTAGAGATTTGTATACCCTGTAACACTGCTGCAGCTCTGCTGTTTGAGGTGCTGGAAGCTGATTCCTTGCCCTGGGCAAAAGTCTCTTGTTTCTCAGGAGACAGCTTGGGAAGGTTTGATGCTTTCATTTTTTAACCTTGTTTTTGTCATCTTACAAAGAAAGGAGCAGTGTTTTATAATTTTGTCAGTCTGAATAAATAGAAAAGCCAAGAGATGACACCTTGGGCACCTGTAGAAACACAAAAGCTCTTAAAAATTGATATGTCTCCTGCTACAGGGCTATCCAATGCTTGTCTCTAATAATTTTCTTGTCCAGATGACAACACCTTTGAGCACCTCATGTAATGCAATATATGACTTATCTAACTTATAAAAATAAGGTATATACACACAAATAAAAGAAAATAAATAATTTATATACAATATATATGTCATGTGGGATAATGAGCTGAAACAGACTCAAAAAATCCTTTCTCCTGTTAGAGAGAGGAACAAGATTCCCTTGATGTCTGTGTACAGTGCAGAGGGGAACTTAATTCCCCATTGCTAGTTAACTGCATGACATTTAAAATCAGTATAATGATACCAAAATCAGCATTCAATTCTATATAACAGTGACCTTTTCTTTGCTTCAGAACTATTTTAAATATTCATGGCCAGGATCTTACTGAGAGGAAGCTCTGCAGAGGATGGGGCTCTTCCTTCATTGCTGTTTGCTGGACAGTGAGTTTCTCCAAAGAAGGAGAAAAAACTGGTGCCCCCCAGAGAGCCACAAAACCTCACTGCAGTGCTCACCTGAGAGGAGAAGAGAATCAAGCAGTGCAATCTGTCACCACCTGCCTGTTATCTGCAATTAGAACTGGATATTTTCAGGAGGAGAAATGGTGGCTGAGAGAGTTTAATTCAATTTCCTTCCCTCTTGTAGTGCTGGGATAGTTTTTACTTTTAGCTTACAAAGCCAAATGGTCTGACTCACTGGTGAGGCACTGAAAAATGACCAAAACTTGGTCATTTCTGCTTAGGCCCCCAAATGTAGATAATAGCACCAAGGTGCTTTGAGGATTTGGGAAGAAACTTGGCTTTGCTGCTAGGACAGTGGAGACAACAGAAGAAGCAGCACATAATGGGTTCTGATAAAGATGGAAATCTTTATCAGATTATCTGAGATCAGTCTTTATCTGATAAAGATGGAAGAACATCTATGACAAAGGCAGCAGGGAGGACCCTCAGAGCTGCTGCAGTTGTTCTGCCTTTGGACTGAAGGGAAAACTCCTGCATTCACTGAACATCCTGGCACTCAAAGGTAAGGACTTTTCCTGCAAACAGCATAGGTGCAGTCCCAGCCAGGTAATAAAAATGTCCCCCCAGACCCTGAGTCTAAAAAATGACACAGCTCTGATGCATTGAGCCACTGGATTAGCTGGACATTGCTGTCTTCCTGTTTGTTTCACAGTGGACAGGAATTAAAGTTATTAATTAAATTAAAGTTATTAAAACAAATTAAACTGAATAATCCTAAACACATTTTTAATGCCCCTCTAAGATCTGTTTGGTTGGTTCTGCCTGGAGGAGCTGCTGTCTTGTCATTCTTGTGTGATCAGAGCCCTTTGTCTGTGTGCCTCAAATTGTGCGTCTGATGCACACTGAGCAAATAGGATTGTCCCATGGCAATGCTTGGTGTTATTTTGGGTTTGAAACTCATGTTATTTGGGGTTTTAGAAAACTTGAAACTCTCCACTTTGGGCTGGCTTTGTGTTGCTTGGTGTTGATGTTCAGTTTCAAAAAGAGGTTTGGCTAAAGGAGACAGTGCATAGCTGAGTGCAGAGTCACAGATGTGCACAGTTGGGCACAATCTGAGGCTTTCCCAAATGTGCTTTCATTCCTTTCCCCAGTTCATGTGTCCAAATGCTTCTCAAGAGAAGTCTAGCACCAAACATAAGGGGAAATATTTTCCCCTTTCAAGTTTGAGTCTCTAAATGTTACTGCTCTCCCTGAGGTCAGCACAAGGTTTTTATTTCCCTGTTCTAGGCAGGATAGAAAATTGCCAGTATCCTTTTTTCCCCTCCTCATCTTCACAGGATTTATCTATGTGCAATCACTGCTGATTGGATTCTCCCTTTTCAGGCACCCAGCTGTGCTGCCTGAATGCTCACCCCAGCCTGCTTGCCAATATTAAATGCTTTACAGGGTCATGTTTTTATCCAAGCCAATCTGAATTGCACATCACTTCAAATGTTCCACTTCAAAACAGCAACAACAAAAAAAACCCACAAAAAACCCACACCATAAAAATCCCCCAAAATGTAAATCCACCCTGTTCCCCAAGCTGTCAATCTCTGGGATATCCCCCTGTAGAATGACATGTCTGTCATGAGGAGAGATGCAGCTGAACAGGGATCAAATTTGGCCTCTCCTAAGGATTTCAGGTGTTGGGTTGCACTTTTTCCCAGGAATATCTCCCCTTTTCTGACATGGCAGAACTCTTTTTTTCAGTCTTCCCTTTTGGAAGCTGAAGATGCCTTATGGTAACAAATTTCTTCCAACCACCTTTTGCAGAAAATATAAAAAAAAATGTTTTGGCATAATATGAGAAAAGTTGCAGAATTCTTTGCCATGTTGAATGCCCCCTTATTCTGCACAGAAGCTTCTTCTGTATTTATATTTTTTCTCAATTGAGTTAAAAGCTGAGGTACTTTCATGAGCCAATCCTTTATGAGCTTGGGGGAATCAAAGTGAATTTTGTGGCTCAAGAGGAGACCCAAGGTATCCACAGGCTGTTGGCTACAAACCGGGGAAACTGCAGCAGTCTTAATTCTAATTGCTGTGGCTCAAGTTGCCACATCTCTCTCTTGCAAAATTATCTTCAAAGTTTTTCTCCCTTTACTGTGTTTGAGTGATGTGTTCTGATTAGGCTACTGAGGCTGCAAGATAACAAATGTATGTTTGCATGAGTTGTCATTGTTGGGTTGGTTTTCCCTTTTGTCTGAAGGCATGTGACATTTTTGTCAAAATCAACTCTTAAACAGCCTCTGTTAAGAAGGCTTTAGGGTTCATCAAATAATAAAACTGATCTTTGAATAATAACATATGTAAACTTCAATTCAAAGGCTTGCTGGAATGCTGACAAAAAGTTGTCATGGAAACCACTAACACCTAGATATGGGAAAAAGAAGCTTTCATTCAGAGACCACAATTATTTGCAAAAGAATCTGTAAGTTTCTGAAACATTTTTTCTGCTTAGTTGTGATGGTAGGGCTGCTTTTAATTTTCATAAATGTATGTGTGGATTCATAGACACAGATAAGGAACGTTGTGCTTTGTGAATAAAAAAAGTTCTGGAACATGAAATTGCTGAGAATCAATGAGAGATTAAGGGGAGGATTTTGTTGGCCTCTTGTGTTTGATTATAGCTTATCCATTTTTGATAAAATGTGTTTAATTCTTGTTAAACTGAGCACAAGAGAAAAATGTGCATATGAAATGAATTTATGGGCAAGATGCGGAAATGAGAGAAAGTACCTGACAAGCCTGGCTAATCAGGAAATAAAATGGCAATAGAAATTAAGAAGAAAGGAAGGATGAGTTTATAGCCTGTATTTTAGATGGTCTTCTTTTGAGTTTGTCTTATTGAAGTAACTCAGCAGTTAATTTAAATGTGCAGTACATATCTAAATATGGTTTTATGCAACTTTTTTTTTAAAATTCAGATTTTTCAGTTATCCAAAGACTGTGCTGGACAATGATAGCTCTGTGTCATTTGGGTAGGCTTTTAATAATGTCACATTCTCTGTCTTTACAGATCTCGTTCTGATGCCTTGAGAAGGCTGCCCTAGAGCAGAGGCTGGGCAGAGTTACAGAATAAAGCAGGGATTTATCCAAAGGATCTCCTCCATGGATGCACCTTGGGCAGCACCAGAGCCCAGCCAGGGCTGCACCCAAGATGAACCAAAACGGCCCCAAAATGCACGGCCGGGCACGGGCTCTGTCCCTGGGATCAGCTCTGCTCCATTTGCACCTTGCAGTTCATTGTCCCATTCCAGCTTTAGCCCAGGCAGTCCCACCCTGCTTGTTTTTCTCTCTGCAGCCCACGGGGTTTGTGCTCCTGGGCTGAGATTTGGGTCATTTGTCCTTGGTGCCCAGCTGGAGCAGGAATTGTTTTGTCTCCCTGCTCTGTGCACAGACCTCACCATCCTCTCATGTGAAGCTCAGACCCACACACTAAAGCAGCACAGAATCTGAAAAATATAAAAGCTGAAACCTGAGGCATCATTTCAAGGCAGATATTTAAGTGTTACAATATTTTTTGGAACACACCAAACTGACATTTCTGCACAGAAGAGTCACACTGCTCTCAAAGGCCTGTTACTGCCAATGTCCCTGTCCAGTGCAGAGTTTTTAAATGATGCTGTGCTACTTTTCTCACTTATACTGAGCACTTCCAGTGAGAATTGTTTACTGTTCCATGCTTGCTCTTGGCTAGGGATCGTGATGCCACAACCTTGTGTCTTAATTAAGCAGAATTCACAGTGCAGAGTTTAGGTTGACACTCTGCTTTCATGTCAGTGCTGTGTGACTCAGTAAAAATCCCAACCCAACAGTGAAAAATCCTAATTGGCAAGATGATCACTCTTGGTTTAGCATGACAGGCCCTGGAGACAGGGCTAATGAATAAAGATGCAGACCCTTAGGTACATGGTGAGAGCTGATGTTGACTCATCTTGGTGATTACATGGAAAAGTAGGGTTCCTTCTGCATTCTGAGTTTCCCAGTGAAACTTCAGATTAAGAATGACATAACTGGGCCAGACCCACCCAGGGCTGTGTGTTTTCTGATGGAGACAGCAGTGGCAATAAAAGACAGCAGAGAAGAACCAGGCAAAGTCAAAGGTGGTGCCCTGGGGGTGGAAAAGCTTTGTGCAGCCTGGACAGCAACTCTTTGCTCTTCTTGGCCCTAGGGGATTTTCAGTCCCTGAAAAGTGATGCCCACCTTCACCTGGACACGAGTCAAATGCAATTCCTTGTCCCCTGAAACCTGGATTCTGTCTTTTCCTTGAAATGCTAAGAGCCTGTGTTAAGCCTGTGGTATAAATCAGTCTTACTTGACCACTCTGCCTTGTTCTGTTGATGCTGGATAAAACAAAAAAAAAGTTTAGTAAGGATTTCAGATAGTCCCCACTATTCTTTTAACATTAATGATTATACTCATGTCTATTTTTCTATTCATTGCCTTGCCCTTTGGTGCAATTGCTAACTGAAAACTAATTCATTCCTATTTTTATTAAAGCAAGTGGTGCTGTAGTGACCAGCAACAGACTAAATCCATGGGGGAAGAGAATTACAGCTGGAGCCAGAGGGGTTTAGGAGATCAACATAACATTTTTGGTGGAAGAGAATGGTAGTTTAATAAAATATGAAGCAGGATTAATGCTATAGGTGACCTTAAAATACTGACTAGCAAAGAGTGGCAATTGCACATACATGTGTAGCAGAAATGTGCTTGTGTTTAACAGAGATGATCAAAATGTTATAAAAGACCCTAAATATGGATTGCTTGAGTTCATATAGTTTAAGGTGAATGTCAGCTTACCCCAGAAGCAAACAAAACTAAGCTATTTCTCCAATTCTGTGAAAAATAAATGAATTGTTTTTGAGAATTGGAATTTGTGATAGCAAATGTCACAGTGTGTAACCGTGGTGCTGTAACAGACTCAGCAGCCTCTTGGGGTGGTGTCATGTTCTTGGAGACTCTCAGCCATGGACTGGTGCTGGGAAATGCAGTTTGCCTCCAGCAGATTTTTCCAGACCTGTGGGGGCAATAAATGACATTTTTCTCCAAGACCTCACTCGTTAACTTTATAAATTCTCATTTTTTTTAAAATTAACTCCAGCAATCATTTCTCATTTGGTCCAACTGAGATGTGTAACAGGTCCTTGCCATGGCTTTTTGTGCTAACATGTTCAATTAATTCACAGCAACACTGAACAAAACGAATCAGGTAATGCTGAGATGTGCTTGCATCACCCAGTGCCAACAGCATGGCATTGTAAGGATGGTGTGAGACTGAATTTCCACTCACCTTTTCTTGTTGTTGAGCCCTAGGCTACGTGCACTGAAATCTCACTTCCATGAGTCTCGATAGATTTAAAGAAATGCTATTTAATGCATTTTTAATAACATGGTGGTGTATTTTATGATGGTGTTGGTTTAGTTTTGTTAGAAATAAATAAATTTTTATTCGACATTTTAACACCAGTGGTACCTAGACTTGTGCTATCAGGTATTTTATAATAGCTATGTTTTAGTCCTGTAAATGTTTTTATTTCTTGTAGGCATATTGAGTAATCATATGCCCACAGGCAATTAGGCTTTGTTGTGCTTTAATCCCAAAATGTTTTCCCTAAGTACAGTTTTTTGGTGCTAAACTTGCAGTGCAAGGACAGAAGCCTTTGGTGCTCACTTTGAATGCAGGTTGGGATCTGGTAAGACTTCTCTTACTTTCTGTGAGAGATTTTTAACCATCCCTCCAGAAAACTCAGCATCCTGCACAGCTGAACTTTGCCTCTACACGAGGAAAATATCAATTTTCTTTATAAGGATATAAATGATAAATATCCATTTTCTTTATAAAGAAATAAATAATAAATATCCATTTTCTTTATAAAGAAACAAATAATAAATATCCATTTTCTTTATAAAGAAATAAACAATAAATATCCACTTTCTTTATCTCTTGATGAAGAGACTGGAGGTTAAGGACCTGCTGCAGCAGTGCACTGAAGGACTTGTTCAAGTTTCAGCTGACAGCAATCCTTTTGAAATCTGAAGATTAAACCAGTGGGGTGAGTACCAGACTCCCATTGACTTCAGTGAGCCAGGATTTAATCTAATTTCCTAATTAAATGGTCCTGTTCTTCAGCAAAAGCATTAGAAAGATAAATGCTCTGTAATTGCTTTGAGTATTTCCAGTGAAATCTATTTGCTTAGGATAATACATTTCACATTTCAGTGTAATAACTACTTTTGTGGTTTCAAACTGTGCAAGAGATGAATATGAAGGTGAGGTAGTACATTTGTGGACTTTTCTCTCAAGGTAATGATTTTGGACTCCCTTGTTGGGGTGCATAATTTCCTTCATTGGCTCTCTTTCCTGTCTCAGACTGTTGAAATCAAAGGTGGCAAAAGGTATTAAAAATACTTCTGCAAAGTCAGCTCTTAAACTAACATTTTAGTCTTTTATATTCAGGCTTAAATATAATTATTTAGAAGATAAAAGCCTGAGGAAGAAAGATCTGTCTGTTGTGAACCATTTTGTTATTATTCCTTTTGATCTAATTGGCCCATAGCAAAAGTCCCCTGTATTTTCCATTAAGTGGAAGAAAAAGGACTTTATTTTTCTGCTTCAGGGAGGAAAAAAACATATTATTTGGCAGCCTCTATTCAAATAAAAAGTTGTATTTATTTGCAGAAAGTATTTCTACTTTCACACTAGAGAAATTATTTTAGGTTTGAAAAATTAATCCTAAAGCCTTGAACAGGTTTTCTGAACAGGACGAATTGTGTGTTTTAAATAGATAACGAGAATACAAAAACCAAAACCAGGAGTTGCCTGAACAAGTCCCACTGCCACAAAAGAAAGAGCACATTGTCACTGGGATGTGGGTCATAGCAGGATATGCTTCATCTATTTAATTGAATCTTTTTATGAATGGCACACTTTCATGCATTTCTTATGAAAGGAAACGTAGTGTTTTCATTTATCAGGAGCCAGGAGCAAGGTTATATTAAACAGATTCAAGGTGTGATTTATTCAGCACCAGCTGCCAGTGCTGCTGACCTGTGAGATGATACCTTGTGTGAGGGATTTCTGAGGGCAGAGAGCTGGGGTTCATCTCGTGTCCTGAGGGAACATCTGCTCCAAGGACACGCTCTCCTGCTCCTCAGACATCTCCAGCCCAAGGCCAGCTCAGGGGTGGCAGAGCCATTTGAGCCCCATTTGAGGGGTTTCTCCTTTTCTACGTCCACACAAAGCAAGGGAGTGCAGCCCAGAGATGTGGGTGTTATAATCACATATCCCCTGAACAGAGAGACATGGTTCTCCCAGGAAAATCCTGGGAAGGCTGTGTAAAAACTGTAGGAAACTTGGAAGAAAAGAATTCAAACAATTATTATCTCTCTTTCTGTAAGTATTGTTTTTAGATATGGCTCTCCAGAGTGTGCTGTTCATAGTTCACCAACGGTGTGAGAGAAGATTCCTAAAAACCAATCAGGTCTTAAGTCCACCATTGCTTCTATAAGAACTGTGAGTTTGTGTGGAAACCCAGGGCACACAGGGAATATTTCTGTGTCTGCTCTGGGGTGCCCTGATCCCAGGGCAGCACTGACTCTGACCCTCATCCATGGAGAAAGCTTCCCAGACTTCAAGATAGACTGGAACCCACAAAAGTGTGCAATAGATTATAGAGAGTAGTGTAGGTGCATCACTTGGTGAGAAATTTAGGTTTTTGGGATTTTTAGTATGTTGCGGATGGGAGCAAGATGGAAGGCACAGGCACAGGATGTTGTCCTGGGTTTCTTCTCCATGGGTTTGGGTGGCATTTGGTAATTGGGCAGAAAAGTCTGGATTGTGTGCTCTTTGGGATCAGTTATTGGGTTAAAAGGGGAAGTAATCCGGGTGTCAGCTCTTAATTGGACAGTTTAGTCTGAAAAGACCTTGGAACAAGAGATTGTTGGCCATTTTTGTGGTGCTTTTCCAGTGTGCTGAGCCTGGTGTGGAAAGCGTGCAAAACTTTAGATGAGATAATAATAAACAAGAGCCTGAAGACCGAAAAGATCCAGTGGGTCTCTCTTTCCTGACACAAAACTGCTCCAGGAGGGTCTCCCCAGATAGAGGAGTCCCCTGGGAGGGCCCAGCTTGAGACCCAGAAGTCAAGGGATCAGCAACAGGTACCCCGACAGGTTTCTAACAATAAAGTGCTTATCATGCCTTCTGATGATGGAACCCGTGTACCCCCTTTGGGTGTCCCCAGTTCCCCTACAGCCATACCTGGGGCTCAGGTGGGTGCCCCATCCAGAATTCCCTGTCCCAGCAGAGGTGCAGGCTGTGAGCAGCTCCCACAGGGCATCTCTGCCCCACACTGCAGTGCCTTCCCATTGGGAACTCAGTGGGGTTTTACACATCCCTGGGGCCCAGAGGGAAGGCAAGGCTCCAGCAAGACTGGCAAAGATGCAAAAGCAGTGCCCTGATGCTTTTCACCACTACAGGGGTGGGGTAGGATGTGTGCTGCTGTCTGTACTGACACACAGTTGTGCAGGCATGTTTTCACTTGACTTAGATGTATTCCCTCTGGTGGTAGGACAACTTCCTAAAAGGAAATAGCATCTGATTTGGACAGATGTCTGTCATTGTAATTAGAAGGTTTCAAGTGGTTAATGACAGCAGAAATGGTCAGAATCAAAATATTTAGGCTGCCTCCCATGTGTGCTCTAAATCAGGCTGAGCCCTTGCACAGAAATGTGAAATAAATAAGCAAACCCTCCCTGGGGGCTCAGGCACACACAGATAGGAAACCATTCTTATTAGGGGAAAGTAAACTGTGTTTGGTAAATCCAGAAACTGAATCCATACAAAATTAAAGCAGAAAATGCATGTATCCCCCTTTGTAACATTAGCATGAGTCCACTATTTCTTCCCCAGTAACATCCAGAATTGGGCCAGTTTCCACCCTGCACTCCTGATTTGAAACAACAACAACAATAACCACAGAAGGGTTTTACAAAGTTAAGGTGTTTAGTTTTAAGATCTCAGCTCTGCTGCTGTCTTGTTTTATCCCTCTCCACCAGGACCTCAGGTGCTGCCATTTCTTATCATGGAATAATGTCTTGTGTGTCTTGCAGGGGCAGCACAATCTCTCTTGTCTCTGTTAGCCAGGTCTCCAGCAGGAAGAGGGAAGAACATATTTCTGGAGGCTCTGGAGCAGATTCATTGATTCTGGAGTATTTTCTTCTCCCCAGACATCATTCCAGGTAAGGACTTTTCCCTCTCCAAGCCCCTGTAATTACCCAGGATTCCCTTTCAATACTAGATTTGTATTAGTCAGGGTTTATGCAGCTCTCTAAGTGCTACAAGAGAAGGGAGAATTCTTTGCCAGCTATAAATCTGGGATGTGGACACACATGATGGTAATAGCCCATCACATGAGCTAATTAGTAGGTGATTACTTTAACCTGGAAGGAAAACATACTACAAAAACTTCTTTGTATTCCACTTGTTCTCATCATGCATTAAACCTGACCTAGGTTTCTTCCATTTATTTTTTTTTCTTTTTTGCTCTGAGATTTTAGGAGGATTTTATCCTGGATTTGCTAAGTCTGCTTTATTGTTTTTCCATATCTTATTTCAAAAGGTGACCTGACACAGGATTCAGTTCATCGGTTAATGATTAAAAACCAGGCTTCTCTCCAATCAAAAATACATAAGTTCTGTAAATGAGGTTTATTCTGATCTCTTTTATAGGAGAGTTGTTTATGCAAGCTCCTCTAGCCTTAATACTGAATTCAGATTGCCTGGAATTACCTGCAAAGTTTGAAATAACACAATAGAAACCTTTTCACCTAACAAATGAATTTTTTTTTGAGTTCAGGGTTACTCCTCAGCTACGCTTACAGAAGGCTGAACAATTTTGGTGTTTTATGTCTTTATTTCTCATAATATCTTCTTCAAAGCTCGAGCAGCACTGGCTCTCATGCTGCCAGAGAGGATTTGGGCAGGCTGGTCATCAGGTCACTGATGAAAATCCAGAACTGCTGAGCCATGAGCAGGCAAATTGCTTTTGTCCCACATGCCATGCTCTGACTTCACACCTCTCTTCTTGTCATGGCTGAAATGTGGCCTGAACAGGTAACAAATCTCCCCATGGGGGAGATTTATGGGGTTTCTACAAGAAAAGTTATTTCCTGTGTACTCATCCCTTGAAAATCTGGTATCTCCATGTTTGTGACAGAGCAAGGGGCTTGGGTTTCTTTTTTTCCTGTTGGAGTTGAGCAATGGAATTTTCTGTTTTGATGAAAATGCAGAGGTTTTGAAGCTGCACCTGCATTCAGCTAAGGTTTCTGTCTGTTTTTGAGGAGTTCATCCTGCAGCCAACCCCCAGCCAGCTCTGGTTCCTGTTTCATTCAGGACTTGAACTCTCCAGTCCTAATTCTTCAGTTCCTTAAATTTCATCCAGGCATTTACACCTGTGGGAAGTGGGTTTAACAGGCTTTGCAGCTCTGGTTTTATGTCTTTCTTTGTACTTCTTTTCCCAATATAAATATTACTAGAACACTAAAAGCAATGGAATAAATGCCTAGGAGAGATGGATGCAAAAGGAAACCAAGAAGTGATTAATTTTTTAAAATCAAGATCTATTCAGTCTGGTTTCTAGGTTCTATTCACTTGGTAAGGGAATAGAATAGACTAAAAGATTTTTGAAAATCCATTCCAGAGAGGAAAAGCAAGGACTGTACCTGCTGACAGGGGGTTTGGTTTGCAGACACCCATGGTGTGTGCCATGTGCCAGGAGTTGTGGTGAGTTTGGTCAAAGTTTGGATGTCAGGAGGGAATGGCAGGACAGCCTGAGTTCTGCAGTCAGCTGAACTCAGCTCTCAGGCTGGTGCAGGAGAGCATTTATCCTTCCCTCTCTGCCCTCAGGTGCTCTGAAATCTAAGCAAGGTTTTCTGCCATCTTAGGGAGCTCATGCTCTGTTTCTCCATAGTGTAAAAGTTGAACAGAACACGTAAAGTTAGAATAATTGGAGACTTCTTAGCAGCAAGCTGCAGCTCTTGGCATCAGTATTATTGGAGAATATGTGCCCATACTGCTCCCATGACACATTTCCAGAGCTGCTCCTGGGGCTTAGGCAGTTGGCACACTCTTAAAACAAGTTATTTGTGATAGGGACTTGTCTGGGCAGTCATTTCTCCCCCTGGTTCTCACACTCTCAGTGCAGCTGAAGTGATATAATTAGCATTTTAAATAAGACTGTGCTTCAACAAAATTATTTTGGTTAAGATGACCCTGTGGAGGGAGATCAGTTTATGCTTTATGCACTCATGGCAGCCTGCCTCACATGAAAGGCTGATGTCTGCAGTTGTGAAGGCTTCTGGTGGACTTCAGGGACCTCTTCAATCAGAAGTGGGCTATGGCAATCTCATCTTGAAATTAATAACATTTGAATAAGCAGTGTCAAGGACTGCCCTGCTCAGGGGAAAGGTGCACTCTCCAGGTCATCCTAACACAGCAGAAATAATTCAGTACCACAACCGGCAGCCAGAAGTGGAGCAGCAGTGATAAGGTATTGATCAAGATAAATCTCTGATTTAGGAAGCTGATGGGAGTGCCCAGAACCCAGCCCTGTATAAAGCAGAGTTCTGCAAGAACAAATTGTTTATTTCCTCAGTGGAAGCTGACAGAACTCCTGTCTGCCTTTGTCCAGGCCTGCTGGAGCACACAGCCATGCCCCAGCCCCATCTGTGTGCTCTGAGGATGGAGTTTGTAGCATCCACAGTAGGACCATGCTGAGATAAAACTTTACCAAGGTAATCTAGCTCTGAGTTGAGCTGGGAAGAGCTGAGGTATTCCTGCACTGCTTTAGTGGAGATCTGAGCCAAAGGGGTGTACTTGGGGTCTTGCCATGTGTCCTAAAAGTCAGACACTTTTAGGGGGGACATTGTGACATGAACACCACCTTCTTCTTGACTCCAAAGCAAGTTGAGCAGCCAGGTGAAAGTCCTGAAGTGTCTGAACGTACCACTTGGTCAATGGATGAGTGGCTGTTGAAGATGAGACCTGTTCATGCCTAATTAGAGCCCTGCCAGCTGTGCCTGCCTGGCTGAGGCCTTGTGAGACCTGAGAACATCTGGTGCTCATCAAGCTGGGAGCTTTTGGCTGATGAGGACCATGCACTGCTCGTGTGTCTGTGAGGCAGATGGCAAGAAGTGATGGTAGCAAAGCTCCTCTGGGAGCCCCTCTGGGTTAAGGGAAGTGTGTCAGAGTTGGATTCTGAGCACTGCAGGCCATGTTAGCTGCAGGAACTTTCTGCCCAGTAAAATGTTTCCTGAGGCAAACTGTGTCTGAACAAAATAGACTTTTGAGATAGCTTGCCTTGGTCCTGCCTCGATGAGATGGCTGGCATGGATATCCACAGAAATGGCTCTGATGTAATTTTCTGCAAGGGACTGAAACACTGGAGCAGGGAACCTTAGCCTTTTCTCCAGCATGTTCAAGAGAGTGGTTGTGATTAAAATAATGAATGAAGGAGAAAGAGTTTGGACTTCCATTGTAGTAATGTTCTGTATTTCACCAGACCCATTAATGCATTGAGCTCCAGATCTGTTGCTGCTGAAGTGCAAACAGCAGACCTTTCACTAGCTGCAGGCAGTCCTGGCTCCCTGGAGCTTTGATAAGCAGAGAGGAAAGACTCAAAGTTCAGCATCTGGGGAAAGAAGCCCAGATTCCTTTTCTGGTGAAAGATAGCAGTGAAGCAGCATCGTTCCTGTGTTTGCACCGGCTCGTGGAAGTCACACAATATTCCCCTTGCACAGCATCATTTTGTCTGTGTGTCCTCTCAACCTGACTCTTGCAGCTGCCTGGCCCAAGTCCCAGCCCTTCAGCAGGAGCAGAATGCTGCGGTCTGCCCTTGTCTGTGTGTCAGGAAACGTGAGCATCAGCCTTGTTCTCTAACAATTGTGTTGGCTCCCATCTGCTTTAGAATCCAGCTCCCCTGCTCTATTTAAAAACTCCATTTGACAATCTGGATATTAGCACAAAGATGCTGCTCAGCCTGCTCTCAAAAACAAAATGCAAAGAGAGGAAAGAATTTTGTTGAAATATATTAGTGATTATTACAAGCTGGAACTTGTTTCAGCCACTGTGTTCTCCATGCATCTGACAAAAACAGTGCCTGGCTTATCTATTACACAAAACCTCTGTGATCAAAATGTATTTCAGCTGCTGGAAACCATTGTAATTTTCCTACTGCTCACTATTTACACCAGGAGAATGAATCCTAATTAATTTTTGTTATGTACTTACTGTGATTGCTCAGCTTTCTCAGGGGAATATCAAGGTCAAGAATCAGAGTTTGTGGAAGGATTTGCTTTTCTTGAGCTGCTTTCCAAAGGTTTTCATTGCACCTGGAATTTGTCAGCCATATCCTCTTGGGCTGTGTGGAGAGAGCATTATGCATGAACTTTTGGAGCTAGTGAAAGAGGATGCTCCAGGATTAGTTTTAAGCAGTCCCCCAGGCTTTTCTTGTTCCCTTTTCCCTTCAGACCCCTCCCAGGTCTGACCTGCATTTCTGTGGCAGAGATGTTGGTTTGGAGATAGGTAATGACAAGTTTGTGTAGTTGAAATGTGAGTATCTTCCAAGATAAAATTCACAGCTTTGCCCTGATCAGGTGAGATTAAAACTCTACAGCTCAACTAAACTTAAAAATATTTATAGCTTTCTCCTTTTGGCCCAGAGACCATCTTATTTAAAACAGATGGGAGCTTATCCTTGTCTTTACATTTTGTTCTTCCTAAATTTGATGCTGGTAAACGAGCTATCAGAATTTAATGAAATTAACTCCTTTTTAATAATGGAATCTATCCTGCAGAATAGTAAGAAATGAAAATTCCCATTAGTCTTAGTTAATGAATAGATAAGCAGAAACTCTTCTAACACATTGAAGTGAGTTTAAAGAAGTGGAGGTTTTGGTTATGATCTTTGGTTTTTTCTTTATTTTATTTTCTTTTCTTTTCAATAACATTGGAGTATTTAAATCTTGGACTCCTTAGAAAACAGAAGTTTTACTTCTTATTTGGCATAGAATTCAAACAGGGGGTAACACTGTCAGAGTCTGAAGGTGGATAAAACATTTCCCAGATTTTATAGAGAGCTTGAACTTGGGCTTCTGATTTCACTCATTCCAAGGAAAGAAGCCAGACAAGAAGTTATATGCATAGAAATATTGAAGATGTATTAAAATATTTGTATGGCTCTCATCACTAGTTTCTGAGTGAATAGGTTTGGACCTGAATTTCAGCTGCAGTCAAGAGTCTGGATCAAGGCTTCAATTTAGGGCCATTTTTCATTCTAAATGTCTTCTGTGGGTTTATGACCCTGCTTGTTTTTTTGTTTTTATTTTGTTTTTTTTTTTTTCATGAAACTCAATACATTTCAGACACTTCGGGCAGCACAATGATTTAAATTGGCAAAATATAGCAGAGTTGTTTGCAGATAATGAACCTGTGGGTATCATGGGGAGCTGACACCTGTGATTGTCAGCCTTGACCTCCAACCATTTTTGCTTTAAGTAAAATCTCTGTCAAAGCTTTGCCTAGTCAAAGATCTCCAAGGAAAGACCAAAACATAAGTATATTATTAGTGAATGCACCATGAAAGCTTAAAAAAAAATTATTTCTAATTATAAAAAAAGGAAATATATATACATGCCATTTTAAGCTTCAGGATAAATTGCCTGGGGTTATGGGAAAATCTGAAAAGGCAAAAAGTTCTGTGTTGCTTCCTGACATTTGAGCAAACAGGTTTTTGCAGCTGTGTGTAATTACAAGAAGTTAGAGGACTGTTTATTTAACAATGATATATTTATACATTTACTAGGAAATACGGCATTAGTCAGAGAGGCATTAAAATATCTGTTAAGCTATCCATTATAATATCTACAAACTGAGCCCTTAAGAAATAGCATTCTTCCGTAGTATTCTTCCACACAGTCATTTTTCAGTTTCCTGTAAACACAGCTAGAAATGCATAATCCAAGGGGGAAGTTCATGGAGGTTCACACAGTAACAGAGATATGCACCTCTAAAGTTTATTTCTCTCTCTGATATAAATGTAACACCTGTTTGCATGTCAGGACTTCAGGATTTTGGTGTGTTTGTGTCATTTATGTTGGGAAATTGTAGTATCTCCATTCCCCATGGGGAAAACTGAGCTCTGGCCTGATAAATTCAAAAGGCAGAGGGGAGATTTAGATGCCCAGGCCCAAGACTGGCCTGCACTTTTAGTCCTGCAGCCACATTTGCAAGTGAGGATTTTTTGTTCATGTGGAGTGATGCATGTCTCGAGTGACCTGTGCTGTGCTATGGAAGACGAATTTGCTGTTGTGCATTCCCTCTGTGGCCTGGCTCCCCCCAGCACTCAGCCAGGGTTTATCTGTTGGAATCAGCTCCATGTGGAGTGCAGTGACAGCCTCAGCATTCGTGAGAAAATGTGTGGAGAAGGAGGGGATGGTGACACGACTCCGGTTTGCACAACAGTCCCGTGCTGCAGAGCCTTTGATGGTGATGTGATGCAGTCCCTTCCCCAGGGGACCATAACCCATGTGCTGTAGATGTGCCTTTCCTGAAAAAGCTGCCCCAGCTCAAAGTTGATGTATTGAAAATTTCCATCCCTCCTTTAAAAGTTGAGTTCTGTTAGGTTAAAGAGCCCAGGGAAACACTGGCCCTGCAGCCAGTGTTTCAAAGTCACAGGCTAGCATCCTATGCCTTCATATTGAAACCAGAAGATGGAATTTACTTTTAATATTTTTCTTGGGTGATCTATCTTCTTTCTTCATCTTCTTGAATTAATTTAGTGGTGCTGAAAAGTTCTGAAATTATTTCCTGGACTAGATTAATTATTTAAGACAATGGGAGTTGTTTAGTTGACTTCACTGTGAATTAGAACAAGTCATTTATTTAAAGGCAAGATGCAGCATGAACAAGCAGTGAAGTCAACTCTCCATTCTCTTGTTCCTCCTACAAGACACACTTGTAAGCTCAGCTTTGACCTCTAATCATAAAAACAGATTGTTCTCCAGACCTCTTCATTTTATGGTGATTTGAGCAGAGGTTACTGGTGATGATATGCACACCTCCTTCCAACTGAAAACTGCATTAATACCATGAATTCTTCTCCATAAGTTCTATCAAATGAATACCAGAGTGAATCATGGAGTATTTAGAATAGTTTTCTTTTTTTTTTTTTCTGATTTAAAGGAGTTATATGATGTGATGTTCATAATCGCAGAAAACTAGAATAATTTAGGTTGCAAAAGACCCTTTAGATCATCAAGTCCCCCCAGCACTGCCAAGCTCACCACTCTAATAATGTTTAAATTGCTTCCTTTTGGGCAGGCCTGTGCTGTAGATTTTAGAGGTGGGGAGCAAAACAGAGGCTGTGATTGAAAATGGAGAACAGTGGGGGTGAATTTGTTATACAGCAGCATTTTGTTCTCAGTCCTGCAGTGCATCTAGCCCCTCCATCAGTAACACATTTTGTGTGGGTGGAGAAGGCAGCACTTCACCTGACATACAGCTAATAATACACAGTAATAACCTTATTTCTGATTTCTTTTGATGCCAGCAGTTGTGGTTAGAAAACCAGCACTGAACAATGCTGTGACACCAGAGGGGAGAAAACCCAAACCCCTGACTTTTTCTTTTGCTCTTATTTTTTTAAGATTTGCTAAGGAGGGATAAAACAAATTGGATTCAATTTTATGGAGTGTCTTTACAAATATGCCTTAAGGCTTTTGCCTCTTTCTGCTGCGGCAAATGTTATTGGGAGGGGACACTGTTCTCTACTAGAACAGTCCTAACTTCCCAGTGACCTCAAGTTTCATCTTATTCACTTTGTGCTTCACCTTATTCATTTATTCACAGTGTCTTGTGCAAGCATGCTTGAATTCAGTCAAAGTGGTTATTTAAATGGCCTGTTCTGCCTTAAAACTGTCTGCTTATTCTCCTTAATTACCAACATTAGGATGCCTCATTCAATGACTACTCTTGCCCTGCAAATCAACCTGAATCCAATTTTGAACTCTCCAGCAATTTTAATATTATTGGTAATTTTAATTTTTAAAAATAATATGTTAATTTGGATTGGACTTGATGATCTTGAAGGTCTTTTCCAACCTAGTCATTCTGTGAATTCTGTCAATTTTCATAGTGTTAAGAATCTTTTGATCTCACTCTGCCTCAGGAGATGATTTTCATCATTGTTCTAGTCCTTCTCCCACTGAAGTTAAGAAAAGGCTTCCATTAAATTCAAGAGGAGACAGAATTTAATCCTTTTCAAATCAGCACCTGCTCCATAGACAGGCATGCTGCCTGGACCCTCAGATGGGAAATTACAATTGAGATTTTAGTTTGCTAATAAACCTCTCTGGCTACATTAACCCAGAGGACAGTTTGCATCTCAATCTAAATGGTAAGGGGGAGGGGGGGTTCAGCTCCCTACTTGTCTGATGCTTAAATCTTCTGCAAAATGAATTTTTTGTCACTTTTAAAAGCAAGAATGCAGTTTTGTAACTTTTCTCTTTATTGCTCCCATCTCTGCATTCAGTGCAGAAAAATACTTCTGTATAATGACTCGTCTTCTCATAGTAGTCCTAAATTGACTTTTTATTATTTCTCTGTGTTTTCCTGGCTGTATACAGAAAATGGGAATGTTGTGAGGTTACCCTGCTGACAGCAATATTTCCCTAAAGATGTATTTTTACAATACATTTTCTGGATCCACACCCCAAATTCACAAGGAGGGCATATTAAACTGACTCTTCCTGTAGATTCCAATCATCTTTAAAATCATGGGCAATCTTAACTTTTCAATCCTCTTTGGTACCCCGTGCTCCTGCACCTTTTACAAACAGTTAACATTATTATTGCTTGATCTTGCTGCTTCTTTCTGGCTATTTTAATTCTGAGATCAGTCATATGTGCTCCACAACTTCCCTGTAAGGACAGGGGATGAGTTTTGCAATTGGCATGTTGTGATGAGACCATTTGGGACCCTAATGAATATATTCAACAGGCTGGGGGAGATGAGAACTGTTTTGGATTTGTCTGAAGACATCTTTGGAGCCATTCAATGAAAACAAAACAAAATAAGAAGGAAAAAAAAATTGTTTTCAGCGCTTCAGTTGCGACATTGTTTGCTTCAAAATGAAATGCTTCAGTTTTAGGTGACTTAAACTTCAGGCTCAGTTCCAAAGAGAAACATCTTGATTTAGGAAAGAATATTTTAGCAAAACCTTTTCATTTTTTTGATGCACTGTTCCTTTTTTGTGCCTTTTTCCCTTCTGTGTGTCAAAGTTGTGGCACTGCGGCTGTAGGCTGATCTTTCCTGTTGGCCACTGCATTTTTTGCATGGTTCAGATTGCACTGTCCTCACATCACACCAAAGTGGAAGAAAGCAGAGCATGGACAGTTTCCCTCAGTGCCTTCACAGACCTTGAGTCCCATTTGAAGCCACCTCCAAATGAAATTAAGATAAAGGCTAACAGAAATTGCATCCAAGAAAATCGTCCTGGAAGAGATTTAGAAATTCTTGGCTTGAGAATGTAGCCTAACTCTTGGAGATGAAGGGGTTAAAACTCTTCTGTGCTCATTTTTTGGTTTCTGATTCTGCCTCTGCGCAGGTCACTGAAGGCAGTAGGAACACTTAACTGGATAGAACAGTGGTTCCAGCTGCTGCAGCCCCTTCTAAAATCACCCCTCTGCAGCAGGATGGTTATAATTAACTGTCCTTTCTGGTCTTTGGGAAGATGCTCAAATAAAACCCCCAGCACCACACAAGAACAAAGGGCTATCAGTGGGGAATGCTGATGAATGCAATTGCTGGTTCAACGGGCACTTGTGGGAATTTGCCCAGGATTAATTTTGATTTCCCAGCACATTTGCAGGTGAAACACATTCTGAAGTGAAATAAGAGGTTAATCATGAGAAGGCAGCTGACTGCTCTAAGCAGCAGCCTTTTTCATCAATGCCTCTGCTGCAAATAAAAACCCCAAACAGCCCTAAAACTAAATATAGCATGAAAGTCCTCAAAAGCCAGTCAATAAATAGTAATTATCTCTCACAGCTGGAAGCATGTTTTGCTTTGAGTGCAACCAACAAACTGTGCTTGACTGTGTGCTGATTATTTCAATCAGGTTATAAAGGAGAATGCTATTTTGGAGCCCCTCACTTGGAAGGTGTTCTATTTCCAAACCCTTCCCTTCCTGCCCAAACTGCTGCAGACCTGGATGAGTGGCAAAGCCTGATTTGATCCCAAAGCTGGTTTGGGATTCAGACATTGCTGAGGGGCAGAACCCCCCAAATCTCCTCCCTGAGCTTCCACTTGCTGCTCCTGGGCAGTAAAAGCCAGGCCTGCCGTGTGTCATGGAACAGTGATTTTTATTTTAATTTTTTTTTCAGACACCTCACTGGCCCTTGAGAGTGGCTTAAACTGTGAGATCCTGACAAACTGATCCTCAGGACTGGCTCTCTAAAGTGGTCAAACTGAAGGACAAGTTTGGATTAGCTCTCAAAATTAACATGTCAACAATCAGGTCAGGAAACTGAAATTTGTAATGTACCTGTGATGCAATGTCCTCATTCCAGGCAGTGAAATTGTGTTACCCTACCAAACATCCCAGAGTATGTATTGCACTACCATCCTATCCCTGGGCTGCAATGGATAACTCCCATTTCAGTAAGAGCCACATTTTTCAGTATCATCTTGCATTTCTTGGGACCTGTTTTAGAAACTACATTATCTTTGAGGCTTTGTTTTTGCCTGCTAGAATGATGGTTGTCCTCTGGAAAATAACATCTATTCTGATGTTCAGTCTCCATTTCTGACAGCATCTACATAGCCAATAGTTTTCTCAGTGCATAAATAAAATATTGCCAGGCTCTTGTAGATGGATGTGCAGTGCATGTCTATACTTCAAACTGTTACAGACCTCCCTGTGTGCAGTGTGCTGAGTTTTGAAAAAATACAATTTGAGATGCTGCTGCAGCTTTTAGATGGACATTTCACATATTCTCATCTTCCTTCTTCCTAAATGGGCTGGTTGAAATTCTCACATTGGTTTTGGTATTGCTGGTAAATTAGAGAAAGCAAAGAGGCTGCCAATTGTTTTAGTTATTAATTAAGCAGATCTCTCTTTTACTAGAACAACAGGCACAAGGAAGAAATTTTGAAGTCCCAGCAGGGATATTTTATGTTGTATGTTTTTTTTCAAACAATGGACTCTTTTTTTGGAAGCTATTTACATTTCCAGAACTAACATTTTAGGATGCCAAATGTAGCTTTTCAAGTAAAAGGCTATCATTAAAAGGACTATGAGGTGGTGCCACTTACAGTGTGCACCTGAATTATCCTTGAGAACCATAAAAATTGCTCTATTTAAGTGGTTTTTCCTTTTCCTTTTCCTTTTCCTTTTCCTTTTCCTTTTCCTTTTCCTTTTCCTTTTCCTTTTCCTTTTCCTTTTCCTTTTCCTTTTCCTTTTCCTTTCCCTTTCCCTTTCCCTTTCCCTTTCCCTTTCCTTTTCCTTCTTCCTTTTCCTTCTTCCTTTTCCTTCTTCCTTTTCCTTCCCCCCTTCCTTTCCTTTTCCCCCTTTTCCTTCCCCCCTTCCTTTCCTTTTTCTCCCTTTTTCCTTCTCCCCTTCCTTTCCTTTTCTCCCTTTTTCCTTTCCTTTTCCCTCCTTTTCTTTCCTTCCCCCCCCCCCCCCTTTCCTTTGTTTTATTTCTCATGATTCATATAAGGAGTAGAATTTTGCCTCATCAAGGCTCCAGAGGAATGGGATAGATAGAATTGGATGGTCTCAGGTTTAGGTAGCCCTAAACATCGCAGAATTGTGATAAAGTTTGGAACAATGCAGAAATTCATCCCAATCCAACGAGGTTCTTCCGAGATCAGTGTGCAACAACACATCTCGGTGTCATTCAGATGCTCTCTCGAGGCTGCATTCTTGGCAGCTGCACACTTTGGCTGTTTTTTTTGTTTTTCCAACTGTATATGAACTTCTTTTGTTTCAAATTAATCTCTTGATTGGCTGCAGATGAACGTCCTTTGTTTCAGTGTACATTTTCAAGTGACTAATGATTAGCGCTGGTTGGAAACTTTTCCCTTGCAATGATTTGACAGACGTTTGTGGTTGCAGCAAAATTGATATTTTCTGTGGAAATAAATGCATCACTTTTGCCAAGGAGAAAAAAAACCAAAAAACTTTTTTTTTTTTTGGTCAAGTCATCCTGAAATCCATGGTTTATTTTAGGTCAGCTGGTTAAACAGCTCAAAGCTGTTGATTGTTTCAGGGCACTACTTAAGACTTGTTTTTTACGACTGCTTATATTTGTCGCTCCAGGCTCCATTAATCAGCCTTCATCCATCAGTATTTCTGGTTGGAGATGGCAGGAGAGCAATCTGGGAGCTCTGATGCCTTCAGAGACAAAAAACATCCCACAGAAAATTATGGATAAGAGCACAACTCCTGTGGGGGAAGTGCAAGAGCACCAAGTTTGCAGTTACAGCCTGGGAGGGGCTGGGGGGCTTTGTGTGCAAAATGGAGTTGTGAGAAACACAATTTCCTTTGGAAAGCATTTATATCCAGTTCATAATTGATAATTATTAATAATTTGATATTACGTAGAATGAAAATTTTATTAATGAGTCTCCTGTTATCACGTGTATTTTTTAGCGCTTCATTTCTTTTTGCAGAGGTGCTTTTGTGTTCAGCTTTAAGGCTTAAAAAAACCCAAACCCACAATAATAATAAATGATTTTGCCTCTTTTAATTTGAATTTTGAGGGTATTTTTATACAGCCTTTAAAGTTCCCTCAGGTCTCATTTTTCAATCCCCTGCCTACAAGTACAACGGCTTGAAACCTAACCTTGCACTAAGCAAATACAACATCATTAAGTAATTGCTTGTTTTCAGGAACTATGATTTTAAGGAAATAAAACCATTACAAGACTTTCACTGGTATATTGTTAAATAAGAGATAACAATAGTGGAACTCTGATTTTTGAGCATGACCATAAGCCATTAAATGTTCACAAAAGTGAATAATAAGCTGCCTAATGTTGTATTTCCCCAATATTTAAATAAAATCCTGATAAACATCATAGACATCCTCCCAGCTTCTTAAACATCTGTCCCAGCATCATGCAATTGGAGCATGGAGGAAACAGAAGGGATACACTAACCAAATGTAATTCTGTTGAAACTGGGACCTAGGGAGATGGGCTTGATTACTGAGCACATCCAGGATTTAATGTTATCTGAGTGCCCAGCCCATGCTTCTGCAGGCACTAATAACCTCACTTAATTTCTACAGTATCGCTCATTTGTGGGGGAATTAGAAAAACCTCTCCTTTGCACCCAATAGTGCGCACACACAGGGGCTCTCACTTACTATAGCCAATTTTACAATTAGAGAACACCCAGAATCTGTGAATTAGCCCCATAATGACAGGAGCAGATGTCCCTTGCTGTTGAATGAGCAGCACAAAGCATCAGGGCTGTGCTGTGCGATGCTGCCTCACGCTTTCTGACAGCCAGCTCCACCTCCCTGAAGCCAGCCTGCTCCTTAAAAACCTTTTCCCAGTGTTTGTCTGGCAGAGGCAGATTGCAGTGGTGACAGAAGGCAGCCCCATGCAAATCCTACCCCTTCCACCCCCTGTCCCCAGGCTGCCAGAAACCCTGGGCAGGCCCTGCTCATTGTAGTCATTCCCCTCCAGGGATGTGTCAAACACAGAATCAGAGTTAATTCTCCTGCGGCTGCTCTTGGACCAAGCCACATACAGACCTAATCCTAATTACATCATTTGCTCTTGTCAAACATCATTTTGCTGGGGCAAGATGTTTATTTATGTCTCACAAGAATGGGATTTTTAATAAGCACTAGGTGAATTTAAGGCAGGATTGTGGAAGGACTCTTGTTCCCACAACTGTGATGACATAAAAATCATATAAAGGTTTGTACAGGAAGGGTGAAAGGTCTGTTTTACTGTGATTCCAAAGAGAAAAGTGGAAACATGAAAGTGAAAAAAGGGGGAACAGTCTACAGGTTCTAGGCAGATATTGCTGCTGCTTTGGTGCTGGGAACCATCCTGTGGCTTTTGTGAATTTAATTAATGAGCAAGATAGGCTTGGGAGGGTTGAAATGTGATGTATAATATGGGCATGCACTGTTGGCTACACATCACTAAAAATGTGCAAAGGGTGAGTTGATAGCTGGGAAAGTATCTGGGATAACCTGGTGGAAAATCAGCCCTGCAATTCAGGTTCTTCAGCATCCTCAACACCCCTGGAATGCTGCTGCAAAAGGATATTTCCATTTTTTTCCGTTCCTCACAGCTTCACAGCAGGAAGTGTACAGGAAAATTACCCCCAAATATCATGTGACAGTTTGGTTCTGGGCAGCTTTTAACTGAGAGGTGTTGGGGTGTGAGAGATTTCAAGAGATGGAACTGCCATTCCCAATCTGTTCACACAATTACGTGGATATGGGTAGGCTCATAATCCAGATCTATCTTTTGTGAGCAGGCCAGGGTCAAATTGCTTCCTTGATGACCTGAAAAAGGCAGTAATATTTTTTTCAGAGTAAATTTTTTTTTGCAGCACTATGACATGTGATGGGAGGTGCTTGAGGTTTGCTGGCCACACAGACCCTGTCCCCCTTCTTGCTGGGTTCAGTTCAAGTGATTTTGTGAGGAAATAATTAAATCAAGTGAAAGCATCGTGTTCGCCAAAGGAACAGCAGAAAGCCAGCACACTATTTGCAAACCATATACTCTTGCTGAGCCTCCAGCTTGTTCAGAAGGCTTTTCTGCTCTAATTCATCTGATGTGCTTTGGTGAAATCAAGCAATTCTGTGCCTTAACAAGTGTTCCTATGGACACAGACAGGGTGGCCTTGGATCACATGTGAGTTAAGACACTGAGTTTTGAGAAACAATAGATTAAGACAGAAGCATTCTGAACCTGTCCATTGAGCTTCAAGCTTTGTGATTGGCAGTCATAATTCATAGTCACTGTCTCCTCATTTCTTATTTGGAAAGCCCAGTTTCCCCTGCAGATCCTCAGTGCTGAATGGCTGGAACAAATCTTTTGAATCCAAGGGAAATGTGCAGGGATTTAGCCTGCCCAGGGTTAGGTTTTTTGCTGAGGCATGTCACTATAGGGACACTTGCAGCACACCTGTCCTTATCCCTGTTGCTGGGGGAAGAAAACTCAAATTTTCCTGCTGTCACATGGGTGTGCTTGGTGGGTGCACATATAAGATCCTGGCTACTTACAAACTGATTTATTCTGGGGACACTGCATCCTTGCAGCACACCTGTGCTTATCCTTGCTGCTGGGGGAAGAAAACTCAAATTTTCCTGGTGGCACACGGGTGTGAGCACACATAAGATCGTGGTTGTTTTCAAGCTGATTTACTTTATAATATATAGCATACACAGTTTGCGTTCTAGCGTTGGGAATACACATGAGCCTCCAACCTGCTGACACTGCTACCAAACCAGGTTCTGCATTTAATTTTACTGAAGCCACTCTGGTCCCTCAGCATCGCTCGCTGCGAGCTCCGGCGGGCGGGATAAACGCGGCCCTTTTGGAGCGCTATTTTTGCACACCTTCAGGACAAACACCGAGCAATCCCCCGCGTTTTGCTCGCAGTTTCATGGGGTTTTCCACAGTCGCGGTGCCGTGTTCCAGGCGGCCCCACGAGAGGGCAGCCGGGTCCCGCCGCTCCCGGCGCTCCGCTCCTTGTCCCGGCTCGCTCCGAGGGACTGACCGGCTCCAGCTGCTCCATCCCATCCCGGGGAACGTCCCATCCTTCCTCTCGGGGCTCTAGCTGCTCACAGTGACCCCGAGATGTGTCACAAAGGCTCTTTTCCCAGCCCGGCTGTCGAAGAAGGAATCAGAGCTCTTCATTTCTCGGTCTCAAGGTTGTTTATTGTTCCTTATCTATAAAATTCTTTCTCCTGCCCTGCCGAGGTCCGCTCAGCAAGACAGTCAGAGCACTCTGTCTGCCCCCAGGGCAGTGTTATCTTTTATACTAAAAACTACATGTACAATATTCACAATTTCTTTCCAATACCTATCATCTATGTTAGACAGTGAGCTTCTGCTCTAAACCAATCCAAAAGTGCCAACATCACAGCAGAAGATGGAGGCCAAGAAGAAGAAGGAGAAAGGCTGGACACACCCAGATCCCTCCATCTTGCCCCCTGAACCCCCATTCTAAAAAAACCCCAAAAATCTATTTTTCACCCCGTGACAAACTAATTATTATTCTACTTAGACTTCCGTGGCTTGCAGATCCTCATACGAGGTTGGTAATTTGCTCCATGGCTCATAATCAAAATCACAGGTGTCTTGGGCTCTGTGCCAGGGTCTCTGAGCCCCTGTCAGGGGTTCTGGCAATCCAGGACAGCCAGAGGGATGTCCTGAATTCCAGCACTTCCCCAGGTGAGGAAGCATTGTTTGCATACCCACCTGCATCTCTGGCAGCTAAAATCCACCGCTGGTTGGTAGGAGACCAAAACTGGACAGGCTGCCCTACAGCAGCAACTTGTTCTTGTGTGTGCCACAGCCCAAGGGCAGCAGCTCTCCTGTAAGGCCCAGAGGAATATTCCAGCTTGCTAAAGGCTAAAATTGGAAAAAAAGCTGAGTTCCTTTTGAATTTCTAAGTTTAAATTATGTTTATTCTTAATTCATCAGGCAAAGTTAAAATATTTACCTGGTGGTTCTGTCATACATGCTGATGGTTATAGCAGTTGCTCTGTTACTTTGAGTTCAGCTAATACAATTTCAAAATATACATACAAATTATTGATCCATACATCTCTCATGAGAAGCCGTATATCAAATGGTTCCAGTCCTCTACTTTTGGTTTGCTGTTTGTTTTTTTTTCCCTCCTCTATCTGTGGTTGAAAAGCACAACTGCTGGAAGCAGAAAGAAGTCAGAAAGATTCACCAGATTGGAATATGCAAGATCCCTGAAATTTCTTGGGAAGGGATTGATGATACCTCAGAGGAGCTGCCTAAAGGCCACAATCCTCATTAGCCATCAATCTGCTGTCAAAGTGTCACAGGAATAAATGCCTGGATGAGGAGTCATAGAATGGTTTGGGTTGAAAGATATCTCCCCTCTCCCTCTCCCTCTCACCGTCTTCCCAGGACTGATGCTCCAGCCCTCTGATCCTCCTTTCTGCCTTGGAATAGTAGTTTACAACAGGAAGAATTGCTTCTTTAATATTCTTACTGGTTTGGGAATTTTTCATGGGTTTTTGTTGTTTTTCCTGTTGTGCTTTTTTGTTTCATTGGTTTGGGTTCGATTTTTCTTTTTTTCCCCACAGGGGATGTTTTTTAGATGGCCTACCTGGCCAAGATGAATGTCAAACCTGAGCACTGTAATGTGTTAGCAACGAGGAGAATCTAAGATGCTTTTTGTCTCAACAAAGAAACAAGTCATAAATCATAAGTAAGACACCTGCTGTTGCTTTTTCTGATCTTTTTTTTTCTTTTGCTTGAAGTTTTTGAAAAACCTGACAGTGACTTTAAAGCTTGGGGGGACTTTGCAACTTCAGAAAGAGGAAGGTAAACTTTGAGGTTATGATAAGGCTGCAGAAACACAGCAGAGAGTTAAAACAGTGAATATATTCACTGAAGGCAGGATTACACTAAATCTTCTATGTTTTTCCTGTGAGTTCCCTGGGCAAAGCCTGTCTTTATTTGTGCTCTGTAGTGATTTGGGCAACACCAGAGGAAACCCAGCAGGGCTGGGACTGTTTGTGATCCTGTAATAAGCAAAATAAATAGGAAAAAACAGGATATTTCCAAAACTGGCATCTCCTCCTTCCCCTGACCATGTTCTTTTCTTCTGTTTGTTTCTTCAGGGAAATTTCTAAGCCCATGTTTTTGCCATGGCATGCTGTCACTGTGGAAATTGCTGTGATTCCATATACCTGAAGATTATGGCTTTGGATAAAGAGGAAATATTCTGTTTGCCAAGCAAACAGAACCTTTTGTGTTGGTAACAGATGAGTGCAACGTGAGCTGAGGTCGCAGAATCTGATTTGTGGTGGGAATTTTCCCAGCACTGGAAAGGCAGGAACTCAGGATATGGTCTCCAGGTCTGTTCCTGACCCAGTCCTAAGGATGATGGATATGGCAGGCCATGCCACAGTCATCTATTGTCTGCAAGTTTATTTAGAGGGAAAGAAGGAAGTGAAAGAGATATTAGTGATATCTGACATTTTCCTTTGAAAATGAAAAATATTTGAGATTACTGAGATTTGATTTCTTGTTTGAATTGCTGTTTTGCCTTCTATATTCTCCTTTTGTCTTTTTTTCCCCACCTTCCTAGCTGAAAGTCTCTAGCAATTTTGTCAGAAGAAAAACTTTGAAAAAAATTACAGAAGTGTTCACATCTACATGCAAATGAAGGTGGTGAGAGTCAGTTGGCATGGAAATGAAGAAAACATCATCTGGAATAAATGCAAATATCTGTTTTAAATGCCAGCATTAACTATTTTGCCGCTGATCAAAAAATGAAAGAAAACTCAGATGCTCAGTGGAGGAAGGAGGAAAATTTGTGTTGGCTCTTATCTTTGTGAAGCCAGTGAGAAATATGTGAGTGGATAGCTTCCCTGAGTTTTATTTATGTTTTCTTATGGAGAATGGAGAAAGAGGAAGGAAAAAGGCTAGAGGAGAATGGTGTATCCTTTGGACTGAATAATCAGTGGTTGACACCGAGAATCTGAACAGAGCATCCAAGCTCAACAGAGAAGCCAAATCCCTGACACTCCTAAATTCTGCTGAGAGTTAAGGGTACAGAAAATACACCTTTCTTCCAGCTGATTTTGAATACCAGAACTCAAAAAGAAAAATCACATATTTAGCTGCAGCAGCACCTTAAGTGTGTGCATTGAAGGAAAAAATGGACTTGAACGATAAAAACTCTTTAACAAGCTGGGAAGACAAAGTGTGTTGTGTTTCTTCTAAGACATTCTCTAATATCTTAGAAGATATTCAAGTTACCATTGCCTGGACAAGATGCTGGGGTAAAAAGTTTGGAGATGAGAAGATCTCAGCCATGATTCATGCTTTGTAGTACAGTGAAAGAATTAAAATAATTATGGTTTCTAAAAAAAAAAAAGCTCAAATGATGTTTTGAATGCCCTTATTAAGCTTTGTTTTTAGGATATACCTCTCTACAATGGTTTTGGTTGCCTCCTGCGTTGCTATTTTGTTAATTAATCATAGTTTAGTTGGTTTTTGCTGTTGTTATTATTATTATTATTGTGGTTGCAAAACTTTGAAATATAACACAGTGAAGACTAATGAGCTGTTGTGAATAAGGTATGAAGGTTACTTGGTTTAAATCATATTTGGAAGAGTGAGTTTGGTTCATGAGCTGCTATGACCTGGATTTTCACTAGATAGGGTTCATTTTAAGGTAGCATGAAAACTAAATGTTTTCTTTAATGCTGGCGAGATACTTGGTTTAATTTGCAAGAACCACCTCATTGCACTCAAGAGAAAACTTTCTTCATTATGATCAAGTTGTTTTTATTTTTAAAATTTATATATATGCAATACCCACGTGTGTTTATGTGAATTTAGAAGTTAAAATGTTATTTCTATTGTGAAAATTTGATTTGTTAAAACCCAAAAAAGTTCTAGTAGGCCATGAAAAAACAGTGCCCAGTAAAGAGCATCAAATACCCATGAAGGACATGTTCTTGGATGGACTTTTAATGTGCTGCTCGTTGATCTTATGTTGTGAAAAGTTCTGACAATTTGTGAAGCAGAGAACAGATGAGTTTCCTGTAGTCCTATGAGATGTCATGGACCACAGCATTTCCTCTAATTGCAGCTGAACATGTTGGTGCCTTGTGGTCAATGTGACTTAAAAAGGAGAAAATAGAGATGCCAGGTCTTTGTGCACAGTCATTAGGCTGTTGTGTGAAGAGAGAATTATTTATGAGAACATGCTGCATCACTGAAGTTATCAGAGGTCTTTGTTAGGAGTTGGGTTTGGTTTGTTTGTCTTTTTTTTTAATTCCTTTTTTTCCCTAAAGTGCTGCCAGGAAAAGAGATGTTCTGGTACATGGATAATGAGGCATTGCATCAAAATTATTTCTTAAGCATAAGTAGTTACAATGAATATTGCCAAGAGTGGTGAGTTATCTGGAACACTCGATTTTTAAAACAACACCTTTTCCCACACACCCCCAGAGTTGTACTCAAGAAAAATGCTGTGGTCCCACTTGTCTGTTTTACAAAAAACCCAGAATGCTGCCCTGAGTTTCCCTTACTTCAGATTAGGATTTAGGAGCTTGCACAGCCTGCACTGCAAAGAAACAAGATAAATAAGTGAAACCTGCAGCTGCCTGTTCCAGCCAGCACTTTGTTTGTCTTTCCTGACCAGTGAGTAAAGTGCAAACTTCTGAGTTTTGTGAGAATGTATAAAGAGCATGCATGCTGCAATAAAAACAGTTTGAAGCCCTCTGAAAATGGAGTGTGGCTTTGTATTGTCTCCATATCAACTCTGACAATCAGAATCTGGGGAGAGAGGGGCAGCAGAATCAGGTCAGTCACTGGCATTTTTAGCAGTGGAGCCTAAAGGGCTTTTGAGGCACAATTCCCTCTTTTTGGATCTGCAGCTGGCTTGGCTTGGTCTCAGCTGGAAAATATAGGGATGGATCTCATGTTAGGACTTGTCCTTGCAGGAAATGATTTTAAAAATCAGTCACGGTATGATCACAGTTCAGAATCATTATTTTGTAATAAATTTCATATAGATGCTGACATTTTATCTCATGCTAGTTTTGGATATAGATTAAATTAAATAGTGTGGGGGCAGGTTTGCTGTGCAGTAAGGATGTCCGTATGCTGAGTACAGCCAAGCTATTACTTACAGCCATTTCCTAATGTTAGACAAACTCTTCCAGACTTTCTCTCCTGAGAATGGCAAAGCACACAGATCACCAGAGCTGTCCATGAGCCCCTTTCATTACTAATTTCTGGTGCTATTAAAAATGTTTTATTTTTGATCACGAATTGAATGTGATGAGCTGAAAGCCGCGATGAAACACATGGTCTGAAGCTTCAAGCTGCTCACACACCCACTGAGGAGGAAGAATTCCTTTTACTGCAACCTGTGTGGGTAACAGTCATCCTGAAAATGGCACAGCAGAAGTTCAGGTAGATGAAGAACTTGTTTATACTGTAGGTCTAAAACACATGAGGAATCGAAGGTTATAATGTAATCACAGGCAACTGCAGCTGATGGGAAAATCATTTACTCTTAAATGGCAGCCCAGAGTGCCTATCAGAGAAAAAGATTGTGGTCTTTTTCCCATCAGAAATATTGAAACACATCAAAACAAACATTTTGTGTTGTTCCTAAACACCTTCAAAAATGATTTTGAAGAGTGAGATGGGAGAGAGGAAATCTCTTTCTGTTTCTCTTCTCAAGGAAAAAAAATGCTTAAAGATAAAATAATTTTTCATTTTCTATTTCCCTATTAATTTCTGTTTCAGACTTTTGCTTTTTCAACCTTTCCTTTAAAAAAGAAGGACAAGTGAGTGGAAAGGAATAAAATATCATAAATATAATGTGAAAAATTGTAGGGTTTTCTTTCTGCAAAATGTGTTTGAAGGACATTTTCAGAGGAAATGCAGTGGTATCATTTTCTTTTGACCTGTGGTCTCAACTGAATTTAAAATGTTGAATTCTTTGTTCATAAAATCAGAAGAATTAATCAAAATAGCTTTGCCTCATGCAACATGAAGAAGTCACACATTTCATCCTGTTGATTTTTCAGTTCTTCTAGCAGCTTGCATCGTGAGGCTTTGTGTATATACAAAATTTCCTAATTGGTACCTGTAGGTCAAGTGTGTGTAGTGGTTTTTGTGTGCTTTTGTACAATTATAAAAGTGTCCAATCTGCATATCAAAATGAAATTCTTCTTGCTTTTAGTACTGAAAATATCCTGAGCTGATCCAATGTACAGGAACCATTTACCTGTGAATCCTGGAAATTGGCAATGGAGTGATTATCTGTTATTTTCTGTCACACTCACCTTTTTTCTTTTAGGATAACAGCTTTACTGGCAAACGTTTTCTGAGCAGAGGCTCCATAAAAGTGAACAACTCCCAGTTTCAGGAAGGTCTTTGGTTCTTATTTGCTGAACCTTGCAGTTTGAGGTTACATCAAGGCAAATTCAACACCAAAATTAGTTTTGTTGTTGTAGATACAGCTGCTTTTGGCTGCAAGGACAAAATTCTTTAGGATCTCAAATAGGATTTAGCTGTCCAGAAACCTTTGCATAACTTGGTCTTTAGAAACTGGAATTCATACCAATTCTACACATTAGTCTCTGGTTCAATCTAAAGTGCCTTGAGATCCTCTTGATCCTTAAAAAGTTGACATGCGTATAGCAGAAAGATTGAGGATGGAAATAAACTCACAAGAAGTAAAATAATTGATACTACAGCAGGAGAGAGGTGAAGTTTCTGGCTGTATGGAAAGATGGGTTTTGATAAGGGAGCTCAAGAATGTCCTAGGGAGGGTATTTTACATGCTGAAAATAGCAACTAAAGACCTATATTTAGGAGCCCAACAGATTCCTGAGCTGTAGCTCAGTAATTATTTTGCATGTTATTGCATGGTCAGAGCCTTAGAAATGCATCTGATATTGGATGCTAGAAATGCCAGCTGTCACGCTGCAATAATAACTGTAATTAATTAATTGTCAGTGCTGTTTCTCTATTGACCTCAGAGCACTTTGTGAAGATCACCAGTGTTGCTGTCCCAAGTGGGAAAATGTCCTTTTTTAAGGGAATCCAGGTTCTGCAGCTTTTTGCTGTAGTTCTTAACCTGCACAGTTTGATTTCAGCTTCTTGTTGTGCTGCAGAACTTTTCCTGCCCATCTCTCCTTACCCTTTCATGAATGAATTCAGCCCTTTTTGACCCTCAGTGCCATTTTACCTGCTTCTCAAATCTGTGATTAGGATACTTTTACAGTATCCAGGCTTAAGGAATGCAAAGTCTGATGCCTGTGGTCAGACAAGTAATGTTCAGGCCTGGGTAAATATCCTGGCACAGATGGGAGTGCTTTCCTAATTTCCATCTGAGAGCATTAAATGGAATGAAAAGAGAAGATTCAGTGAAGTTAACTGAGGAGAGTGACACGTCTCTCTGATGTTGAAATGTTGAATTCTTTGTTCATAAATTTGGAAGAATTAATCAAAATAGCTTTGCTTCCTGTAATATGTGGAAGTCACACGTTTCATCCTGTCAGTTATTCAGTTCTTCTAGGAGCTTGCTGTGTGAGGCTTTGTGTATGTGTAAAATTTCAGAACCTACTGTAATTTTTATCAGCTGGTGAGTGTTTAAAATGAAAAAAGAGAACGATTATCTATAGAATCAGAACCATGAGAAGTGAAGCATTTAAGTGGATCTGTATAAAAATCATAAAATATTTATGTTGATATAATTTGCTCCTGTCAGAGTTTAATTTTTTTCTTTTATAATGATATGAAAATAATATAAATAATTTTCCTTCTGTCCAATGAAATTCAACACAGTCTAATTTTACAGGTGTTTTTTGGCCATTAAATACAGTTATATAGAATTTATGAGGATTTTCAAGAGGATTTCTTTCCCCCCGCTGTGATTTCTCAGCCTGAATGGACTAGTTAGTCTGTGGAAGTGTTCAGGAGTCTACCTGGAAGATCAAAACAATCAATCTTTTTATACTGCTTGGCATCCCAAAACTTCTTCCTCAGGGTAAGCTTTTCTTCAGTTATGATGGGAACTCTTCTGTTCCTCAATATCATATATTGAGGATTTATTGCAATCATTTTGTCTGTTATTTTTTGTTGTTAACAGTGTTTATAGCTACCTCAGCGCCCAGCTCTTTGCTCTCCAGAACAACCTACCCTTTCAATTCACTTTCCTGATACTGTAGAAGACTTTTCCAGTAGAATAACTGGCCTGTTGAGGACCCAGACAAAATTCATCATGATGTTTTTGCTCAAAGCAGGTGCTGGTTTTCAGTGCTACCTCTCCAGCTCAACACACACATCCTGTTAATTTACACAATTTAAATATTTGTACTGCACACTGTTAATTTTTTAAATTGATTAGGGACACAGGTGAGGTAAAAATGCTGTCAAAAATTTTCATTAATCCTCTTTTGTTTGGCACCACCTGTTCTTTTGGTGTGTTTAGCATTTCTGAAAAGTGTCAGATAAGTGGTGTGGAGTTTTCCAGATGCTCCCAAACCCTCCTGACAATGTTTTTCCCAGCTCTTATTGCAGAGTTTGCTTGCTGAATGGCTTGTTTATAGGGAAGAGGTTTAGGAGCAAGGCAAAAGGATATCTGGATTTTCTCAGCTGAGACTCCAGGTTAAGCTGAAGTGAATTCTAACAGAAATAATTATTACCATAATCTCCAAGTGTTTAATAGTGGTCTGAGAGAGATCTGTCTTCAAGCAAGCCATTGAATCCACCTTGAAAAACTAATAATTCTTACAACAATTTAGGAAAAAAAATTATCTCAGTTTTGTACTTTGAAGTGACAAATACGTCAGGAAACAGAATCTTATGAGGTTGTGTGACATAATATATTGATCCAACCTCAGAGGAATTTGTATTGGCCAGAAAGCAACAGCCAATTTGTCTGGGAAAAGAAGAACATTTACTAGGATTAGGAGAATACACAAATGGGGGGGAAATACTATATTTCTGGAGAAGATTTGATGCCATGTATTTATTCAGAGTTTTCTTAAAAATTTCAGAGCAACTATCAAATTAGTCCTCAATTCCAGTTTGGATGGCTGTTATCCTTGGTGGACAGCACAGTTTAGAAGCCATGATGTGCAGTGAAAGAGAATTTGTGATCAGTTTGCCCCAGTTCCTAGCAGCACTCTGGACACCCAAGATTTTATATAAAACCAGGTGAGGTTTAATCATCTCTTTGCAGATGTAACTGTCCTGGTTTGCTGTTCTAAAATCCCATTAATTTCTTGTCCAGAGGTCTATCAAATGACAACCTTTAAGCTTGTTTTGCCATAAAGCATATGCCCAATTCACTGGAGTAAATTCCATGTAGATTTTACCTACAATGTTTAGGCTTGTGGGTTGTAGGAACCTTTTTGTAACAAGTCCTTTTATTTTCAAGAAGTTGGTGCTTCACTTCAGTTAAAAAGAGAATAGTTAGCTGTAGCTTCAATTTATCAGGTATCACACATTTCACATCTGACTTCGTGGGGGAACTGTTAAAATATCTAAAATAATATTTTGGAAATAAACTTCACAATAGTAAAATTATTTTGGAAGTAATTTTGCTAATAATATTTGTAAATTTAGTTATTTTATGCAAAAACGAGTTTTATACTTTGAAGAAAGAACCTGCAGGTATTTTTCCAGGGGCACAAGCACAGGTTTGAATAAAGGCATTGCTTGAAGTTTGAACTTTAAAATCCTGTCCTTCCATGCATTTCTCCATGTCACAGAAATCCAAAAGCCCTGTTTTTCACGGGCCCTGTGTTGTGGTAACTGTTGTTAAAATTGACTTTTGAGTAACAACTGTTGTATGCCTGATTTTATGAAGTTCATGTTCTCATAGCTGGCAAAGAAAGTTACTAGACTAGACTTCTACAGCTAAAAATGAACTCCAGCTCTATCTGAGGTTTGTGTGGAGTGAATAAAGCCATATACTCATTAAATTTCCCTTACTTACATTGTAAATGGAATTATAGGGATCGACTGCAATGGTCAGAAAGCAACTAAAGAGAATATTTGTGGGAAGGAAATTTTAAGCTCATAGTGATGACTGTTTGTTCTGCAAAACTGATTCTGGAAAACTGATTGAATCCTGCTCATAGGAAAAAATGGAATGTGGGACCTATATGTAAGTGCAATGAGGGTGGTTATGAAAAATGGAATGCTACAACAGACTTAGAGCAGAATTTTGTGCTGAGAGTCGTGGAAGTACCTCTTGTTTGGGTGAAACATCTCTTTTTTTCTTTGTGTGTGTGAGGTGTTGCTTTTGCTTTGTTTGACTCAAAGTATAAAGCTGAAATAGGACTGCTTATGAAGAGATTGGCTGGAAAACTGTGCCCACAGTTATGCATCCCATGCTCCTGAAATCACACACTCCCTGCAGCCACTGCATCTGATTCTTGGGAATTATTTTCTTAGGAGGCTGGTCCCAGAAGCTCTAAATTTGTGTGCAGAAGTTCAGTAGATCACAAGTTACTCTAGAAATGATGACAGCATATGTAGTAAGTATTTTCAATCACAGTGTAGTAAGTATTTTCAATCAATGACAGCATATGTAATAAGTATTTTCAATCCAAGTACTGTCTAATTAGATTCCACCCTATTGCAATAAATGTCACATTATAACAACTAGATGCTCCCAGTTAGGAATGTGATTTTCCTGTACTGGGTGCTGTCACAAAATGCAACTCAAGATCCTTGCCAGAAGCATTTTAAAAACTTCCATCCTGGAGCTCTGTATTTTGTTTAAATGTTATTGAAGTTTCTGTATCCTTTCACTAAGTTCTACTTTTAGAATTTGAAGAAGCCTAACTGATACCTAAGCCTCATGTTTGTCTCTCACTGGCTTGCAAGAACACAGAGTTCTGGAAAATATATTGTAAATTCAGTCACTGCTTGCACTGTTCTGTTCCAGCCCTCAATGCTTCCTGTGATTTCCAAGCAGCAATTGGATTTTGTTTTCCAGAAGTACATGCAAATTAATTTTAAGTACCTATGGGAAATTAAAATAGCATTTCTGCAAAACTTGTATTTGCAAAGTTACTTGAACATTTGAAATTACTTGGTCTACTGAGGAAGATTCAGACCAACTGTTCAATTACGCAGCAGTGGGGTTTGTTCTGTCTGAGAACATCTCAGGGATGCTTTGCATGAGCTGTTTGCAGAACCTCACTGCTTCAGGGACTGCACCAGCACAAAAAGGCTGTGCTTGGTCATATGTTTACAGGAACACAGGGATTTTGTTTTTTCCCAGGACTAGAATCCTGCACTGTAACTGGCAATTCTCCTGGAGCCCTTGAGCTCGAGGTACAGGGAGATGAAATGCCTGTGTGCAATAAAATAAATGCTCACCTTGCTCTCAAATGCTGTGAATGTCTGTGGAAACCTCTCCCTGTGCTTACAGGCCAAGTTAGCCTCATAGGTGCTGTTCTCTTACGTCAAGAACTTGGTAGAAAATGGCAACTGCGAGAAAAGTGTTTGTTCATTCAGCACGGACACAAAATTTTGAGGGATACTTTGAAAGGAACACACCTTTTGGAATACCTAAATGCTCTCTGACAGCTGTCTTTTATGAATGCATGGCAAAAAGGAATGCAAATGGATAACTGTGTGGCTTTGCTTTTATAATAATTAAAAGTTTGAAAGGCTCTACTTTGCTCCATAGAGAATAGCCTGGTGGTATGACTTACCACAATAAATGCATCCATCCATCTTTCCACATACTATATATAGTCTTTATAAACTTGCAGCTACATAGTTATGTCTTAAAAACACAGCAAATTTTTCCCTTGTGTATTTGTCCTGGCCATGAATCTCAAAGTCACTACTTCCAAACCAGGACAATGCTGCCTGAGGCAGGCAGATGGAGTTTTCCTGCAGTGAAAGTTGTTGCTTTGCCTGGGGGATCCTTGTAATCCTCTCTCAGTGTGTGTTGGCTATCACCTGGTGATTTGGATACTAAAATGAGATTCTTCCTGCTTGTAGCACTGAAAATATCCTGAGCTGATCCAGTGGACAGGAACCATTTATCTGTGAGTCCTGGAAAATGGCAGTGATTATCTGTTGTTTCCTCTCACTTTCACCTTTTTTCTTTAAGGATAATAACTTTACTGGCAAACATCTTATGAGCAGAGGCTCCACAGAAGTGAACAGCTCCCATTTTCAGGAAGGTCTTTGATTCTTATCTGCTGAACCTGGCAGAATGAGGTTACATCAAGGCAAATTTAACTAAGTCTAAGCTTGGGAGGCAGAGGTTCTAACAACATATTTTATTCCAGTTTCCCCCCATGCACACTGAGAAAATGAAGGATTTAGCCTGCTTTGCTGTGTTGCAGGTGAATACCAACACCCTTTCAAGTCCCTCACTATGAGTGTGCATTTCCAGCAAAGAACAGATGACAGTTTGCAACTAAAATCCATATATTCAGATCCAGACCACGCTGGGGAGAGAATATGAGGCTTTCATTGGTTTGTCCATCTGTTTTCCTGTCAGACTTGCCTTCAGGAGGCTTTTTTCATTAGTTTTAACATATTTGCTGTTGATAACATCACTGGCACTTCCACTCCTGTCCTAAGAGGCTTTTAAAACTGCTCAGAGGAGCAGCAATCCAAAAGCTGAGTGCAAATCCCCTTTCAGCCTCTTGTACCTCTTAACCATCTACTTGTAGGGAGATTTCAGCCTCAGCAGATGGGGTGAGATGGAAATCAAGGATGAAACTTCATTTCCTTTACAGCATTATTGGAAGAATGGTGTACAGTCAGTCCTCTTAATGTCCAAATCAGTGGTCAAGTTCTGTGAAGAAATGTTCTGCCCTTCTTGTGCTCTACAAATCTGATTAGAAATGGAGCCCACATGTTACCTGAAAGGCTGACAGTTTCTCAAGCATCAGAGAAGTCTGATCTCACTCCTGCTGAAACTGCCAGGAAACCTTCCATTAATTTCTCTGTCTACCAAATCAGAAACTGTTTTCACCAGGTACTTTGATATTTAAAATATTGATGAATCTGGAGGGTGTTTTGAAACTTGGCATGACAGAAGAGGAAAAAACACAATGGTAACAGAAAAATCCCTGCCCTGAGCAATCCTGGAACAACTGGTGAGCAGTAATGGAAGCTTGAAAAGGCTCCTATTGGCAAAAGCAGAACTCAAAATATTTTACAATTCACCAGTAATGAAGAGCTGGTTTCTAGACCACAACATTTTAAGACTTATAAAAAGTGGGATTCTTGGCAAAGTGCAGCAGGATAAAGTTTGCTGTTCCTTTCAGCCTATCCCCAAAGGCACTGATTCTGAAACAGGATTAGTGGCACAGATACCTTTGGAATTCCATAGTTTTTCTCAAAATTAAATATATTCAGGGGTCTGAGTGTGTTTAGTCTCAAGGCTGAGACCTATTCTTATAAAACTGAGCTCCCACCTGAAGGAACAAGCATCAGCGTGGTAACCCATGAACAAAACATGAAAGAACAAAAGAAGAAAACATGTCACTGGACTCTGAGCAGGGAAAAAATGCTAAGACTGTTTACTAAGAATCAAAGGTCAATAGTACCTACCAGGAATGACTACTCACTTCTCTTTAAAAATATCAGCTCCCACATAACATGCCTAGGATAATATTATCAGAGGTGGTTTCTGGTGTAGTTTTGGTGACCATAACTTTGTACTTGTGGTTATTCTGTAACAATCACCCTCACTAGTGAGGAAAGTACTTCTCCTATCTCTCCCAGTTGAAATATATGGCAACATCTCTAAGAGCAGCACAGGACACAACACTCAAAGGCTATTTTAAACTATTTTTCTAGGCTTTGTTTTTTACTCAAGAACATACATGTTCTTTCTGCATCTTGGTTACAAAAAATGTGGAATGGAGAAATATTTCAGAGATATCCCAAGAAAAATGGTGTTGGTTGAGCCACCAGAGCTGATTGGTGATACTTCAGTGAAAGGAGAGCAATAAAATTTCCCTTTCAGTAAAGGACACCTGTGTGGAAAATGATTCTCACTTATTTGAGCATTTCACTACTTTCACACATCCAATTTCAAAGCCCTTACACCTGATTCTAGCAAGCTTCAGCTGAGCCCTACTGAGTAAATGTGGGAATTCCTTAACTGAAAATGGTTCTTTTTCCCACTGTGGGTATTTTTCCTGCCAGACAAGGATGTATGACTGACCATCTAACTATGAAACATTGTTGATACAGGTAAGTTGGAAGAGGTGTGAGAGTGATAGACACGGAGTAACACTGCTGATAACTTGCTCAAATATGATGTTTGTTTTACTTTGCCTTCGCTGGCCTGTGTGTTTGAGCATTGCAAAAGACTGAGCACGTGTGAGCAAAAAAACTTCTCCCTGTGATCTACGCTGCAAAGAGCCACTGTTGGTAAATGTTTGCATTCTGGTTTGCCAACATTGGAATGTTTCCTGATGCTCTAGTTCACACCTTTCCCTTGCTGCTGGAGGCAGGCACTGAGTCCAGCCTGAAGCTGAGATTCTTGCACAGACTCCAGCAGCTGGAGCCCCGACAGTTATCAAATCTTGTGAAATTTCACAATAACTTGCAGGAACAGTGGTTAACGGCTGTTCCTGTCTTTTATTGGGAATATTTTGTGAGGGCTTTGAGCTAGGAAGTTGTGCAATTTTTGGAAGTCCTTGTGGATGATGATTAGCATATTCTAGTTAAGCAGGACCAGGAAATTAGCAACATCCTTGCTGTGGCCCCCATGGACCCCCAGTGCCAGAGTGGAAGGAATGAAGTCACCTGAACCTTCCACTCTGGTGAAAGGCTGAGAAAATGAATACAAGGTCTCCACACTTTCCTAGAAGCAAAGGAGTCTGAGTGGCTGATTGCCAAGTGCACCATGCCAAGAGCTGTTGGGATCTCTGACACATTCCAGTGGGAATATTAACAGGTCTGGGTAAAGTCTCCCAAGCTTCCAAGAGCTCTGTGAATATCTGCTGTTTAATGTATGTATGGTTTGTGGTCCCCAGCTAGCCGGAAACTCTCAAAACTCTGCAAATACCTCCTGAAACTCTCACCCCCAGACTGCTCTCCAAACATTCCTTCTCCTCTCTTTGAGCATATGTGGTCTCAGAGCCCTGAACCCATCTGGAAGTATCAGCTATAGGCTTCCAATCATCACCTTGTAATAGGATTAGCACCCCATCAAGCCCACAGATGCTGGGCATCTGCTGAAATAGCTGTAATGCTTTGAAATAGAAAATATCATTAAAGGGGTGTGTGGGACCTGAACCAAAGCTCGCCAAAGTCAGTGAATTCTGCAGTTCCATGTGTCTCAGAGGGTTTGGGGTTAACCCATGGTCAATAACGATTTTGGATCCTCTGACTTTTTATCCCATCTGAATATACTCTGAAGCAGCTTTTAAAGACAAACTGAGACGTGTTTTGTCCCTTTATATTGTGTGAAAAGATTGAAGTAAAATAAAAGTGGCTACCAAAAGTCTGCTCCCGGACAGGACAAAGACAAACTGCAGAGAACCTCTGGAAGAGCCAGAATTCATGTTCTTAGGAAGGCAAGACAGGGGTGTATTAGTACAGACTGATTCCTGCAACAGGGTAGAGCTGAGGAAAGTTCTAACTTAGGTTTTGAGCTGTCTAAAATATGCTGCAGACAGAAATCCCATGAGCAAGAATGAGGATGTTTGAGACCTTCCTTCGGGCTCCATCCTGGGTGCTGTGCTCTGGTGATCTTGATGTGATTTGGGATTGGGCTGAGGGGTGAAGTGACAGACAGAGTTGTCTTTGCATATTATTCACATTAGCTCTAGTTTTGTAAATGTATTTACATTTCATGCGGACAAGGAGTTGTGCTTGCATTTTATCCACGGTATACCAATCTCACTGTTATTTTATTAACAATTGTAAAAGGATTATAACTTGGAATTATATAGCTGTATAATTATTGATATAGTTTAATTCTTGTATAATCATTAGTGGAATTGTATAGCTGTTGATTTTGTTCATATCCTGGTGTTTGGCCATTGGCTTATTCTTGTATGTTATTGATATTGTCAATAATCTATAAATGTAAATATAAAGATTTTAATGATATGTAAGTTTAGAGAGTGAATTAAGGTCAGTACACGGACACATTCCAGTGTTATTGGAACCTACAAAAGAGGTACTTTTACCATATTTGCTATTTCTTCTGCAAGGGCCCTACAGAGAAATAGGCACAGAGTCAGTGGTGATTGGGGTGGGCTGTGCCCCATCATCCCCAACTGGCCCCAGCTGTGCCCACAGGTGAGCAGCATTAACAGTAACAGCCATGCAGGGCACAGAGGGCACACAGGGGCAGGGCACCAGCAGCAGGGCATCAAAGGCTGGCCTGAGGGACAGGGCAGATGCTGCAGCCTGCTGCTGAGGTATGGTGTTACTGTGTGTGGGTTGAAGCTTTCTGATGTTGTGTGGTGACACAGTGTATCGTGGTCCTCTTGGCTGCAGTGAGAGCTGTGACCTCCGAGGAATGCGGTGAGGAAAAGTGCTCCTCGGTTTCTTGGCACCTGGTAAGCTCAGATTTGCTCTGTAATCTCATCTGAAGTTCATTTCTGACCTTAAAAATGGTATTTCAGTTGAAGATATGCCCTTTACTGTTTTGGATGATCTATCTCAGCCGTTTCTATAATAACTGACAAGAGTTACTTGTAGGTTCTTTGTCTCTATTTGATAGTTTTATAACTTTTTAAATAGTTTTATAATGGTTTTAGTGCTTCTTTTGTCTTCATTCTGTATTCCTTTTGGACATCCCATTAAGAAGTGTGGCCTGTGTTGAACAATCACTCCTTCTAGCAAACTATAAACTGCTTGGAAAATATCTAAGCTAGTGCCACTTGTGACCAGGAGCTGACAATGGCTCTGTCTTCCAAGAGCTGTAAGAAGTTGTCAGGTATTATTATTATTGTTTGTATTATTATTTGCCCTGCTGAGAAGTGTGCATGAATTCTAGCCCTTTGCTGTATCTGAAAAATACCACATAAATATATAGATGTTATGGGCTTGTTGGCTTGCAGGGTTTTTTGAAGCAACATGGAGTTTCTACTGGAAAAGAGAGATAAGTCAGCATCTAAATTTCTGTGAGAAACGGCAGGCATCTCTTTTGTTGATTTTGTCTGTTGTGTTTTTTTTCTTTCCCAAATTCATGTTTTCATTTCACCCATCAGCACAGCCACTCTAAAGATGTTTGTTTCCAGATCTGAAAATTATCTGAGAACATTTGAATTTCTGTGGACCCACCAGGCCTTTAAAGTGAGATTGAGAGCAGCAAAGTGCTGGAACTGAAAGTCACATAAGAAATTCTTCAAATGGGACAGCACTTGTCAGCTGACAGTAAAGGAATTTTAAGAGGCAAGCACCAGCTGCTGCACGAATGAAAGAAAGAATGAGCACATTTGACCTGGCAATTGTTTGGGGATTTTATTGCAGTAGAACAAAAGGAGAGCCTGAAAACTCTTATGACTGGGGGAGGGAGGGAGAGAAAGGGAAAAGAAAGCAGAGAATTACATGTGCCTTCAATTCTGCTTTATAAACTGGCCTGGTCCCGAATGAAAACACAGATGCAAATTGTTTTGTCTTCTCTCTTAGACTGCTTACAAAATGAAACTCACCTCAGTGTGCTCATATTGGGTCTCATTTTCTCATTCAGCTGTGTTTTCCTGGAGCTGTTGAAGCTGGTAAATACAGCTTGAGTGGTCACCTTCCCTTGGGGTTTTATGCCAAGGTAGACATATTTACATTTTTAATAGTACCTGTTCATGGGATGAATTTTATCTTTTCCCACCTCCACCTCATATGCCCACACAGCTTTTTGGCTGACACTCTTTCTTTGGGCCAAGCCCCAGCAGAGAAAGGTGATGGAGATGCCAGAAAAAAACAAGGTTCACATCCCTACACAGACTTTCCTGTTTTGTGGCAAATATCACTAAACTGAGGGTGTCAGAATTTAAGATTGGGATCCCTGAATGGCAGAGAGATCTTTTGCAAAGCTTGGATCAGATTTCTGGCATAAGTTAGCAATCATTTTAATCTGAGAGTTTTGTCTGTTTTTCTCTGTGGTAAGAATGAAGAAAAGGGATTTGAATGAAGTGAGAAAGAATTCAGTGTTCACACTCAAAATGTTCTGAAACAGAACACTTTCTATCTGCTTGAAACTTCTTTAATTTTGTATTATTTGAAAAAAAAAATGTTTTTCATCACTTTTTCCCTGGTTTGACAGTGAAAATTATCTTCCCTTGCAGCATATTTACTGCAGTAGTCTTGTTAGCCAGGAAATGCAGTCTTGTAATTGGTAAATAAATAGTTCCTGTGCTCACTTCATGTCTAGGCCAGCCATTTGTTATTGTTATTACTGGCAATTAATTTAATAACTTAGCAACTTGAAAAAATATAAAGCTATACATCCAGAATGAAAAAAAAACCCAAACAGGAAAACCACAACAGAATCAAAACATTAAAAAATACTGGAATAAGAAAAGTTGATAATGAAAGATAGCTTTGAAATTAAAAAGTTGAAAAATGCTTAGAAACGGTGACATTGGAACAATTCAGGTAGAAAATATTTGAGAATATTTGATAGATTATGAAATCCATCCTCTCAGCTTCATGTGATTTTATATCAAGCCCTACATGCCTGTGGATGTTTCCTAAAGTTCTTTTGCACATCTTGTGGCAAAATTAACTTTCCAAGGGTGCCTGGCATTGGGTTAAGACAAATAGTTTTAGAAAAGTGAGAAGCTGTGAAAGGGCTGCTGTTGTTTAAAGGAACTTAAAGAAAATAGCAATTCTCATGCTGGGTAAGACAGCAATTATTTCTCTGCAATAAGAAATGTGAAGAAAAAAAATAGGGTAAGTGAACACAGGAGATCAATAAAAGGATGCCATTAACATCATTTAGAGATCACTTTGTTTCAGAAAGAAAGGGTTGGTTTTTAAAGCCTATTAGGAATAGAAAAGCCACTTGTTTATTATTTCAGTGATTTATTTATAAGATGGACCAAATGTGTCTGGTAAACTGAAAAAAATCTGTTTAACATGCAGTGATCACTGGAGTAATGTGAACCTCTACTTTATTTATTTCTGTGGTGCAGCTCTTTTGTAACTCTTGTCCTTTTTCCTGACAGTAACACATTATTTGGGGCACACAGGCTACTAATTATATTGTACAAATACACAAGCAACCCGAAACTTCACAGTGCTTCAAAGGAGCTGCAGTTTATTTTCTTCTTTTGGTGTTTGTAGTTGTAATGATTCCAAGCCCAAGGAAGCTGTGGAGTGAAGCAGTGGTGAGTCTGGATATCGTTAAATAATGCAAGTATTAAAGAGAAGTGGTTGAGTTAGGTTCTGTCAAGCCATCGTGCTTCTCAGGTTACAACAGCTTGTAATAGGTGTGCATGTTTCACTTCTGTGAATGCCAGCAATGAAATTGTCCAATTATTCAGGTACTTGTTTGGATCAAATGGTGCAAAAAGCTGAAAAATATCCTAATAGACAGGGAATTGTTTGAGACTAGAAAGACAAGGGTAGCTAGTGAAGTGTGAAGACTGGGCTGAGGTTCTGAAATCAAAGGAGAAATCCCACTCAGTGAGGCCTGAAATAAGATTAACTAAGAGGGAGAGAAGAAAAATTGGTCTGTGTCTGATGAGGCAGGTTCCCAGTAGACTAAAGCCAAAATCCATTATTGGTCATTTCATTGTGGGGGAACATACAGCATCAGCAAAGAACTGAACTGGAGGAAGAGCATGCTCATTTAGTGTGTCAAAAATGTGTTTTTTCACAGCCATAACTGGATACACAGATGTATGGCAGGGACCAAGGAGGTAGCAATGCAAAGCTGGTTGTGACCCTTGTTCTCACTCCAGCTGGGGGGCAGCAGATTCTGGGGATCACACAGCAGTGCTCAGCTGTCCTGCTCCACAGGAGCAGGTAATTTGATGCTAAAAAGGGTTTAAAGCAGGCAGGTTTCCACCTCTCCATACCACGTTTGGGGATTCCGCAGGGTCAGGGAGTCTCCATCAGCCCCTGAGACTCAGACCAGGAGCAGAGGACAGAACTGGGGAGAGAGAAAGAATTGTTTTGTGGCAAACACATGTGTGTGTGTGAGGAGCAGCAGGAGTTAACCCATCATATGAAAGTATGTTTGTTACACTTTCTTCAACTATCTCAGTCTACCACTCATCCTCTGACTGATAATTTTAAGCAGGGCTGTTAGGCTGGTGCCTCTTTTGCCTGTGTTTTTTCCTCCCCAGTCTATCCCCTTTGCAGGCTTTTGCCTTTTCTGTACCACCACCTCTGCCTTGCTCTGAAGTGGTTTCCCCATTTGTTTCTGTCCATGAGGGAGAGTGAGAGGCAAGAATATGTCACAGATACTGTACGAATAATAGAGTGTTCCTGAACTAAAATAATCATGGGCTGACACATTGACCTTTTCCACAGCTCTGTCTGCCACTAACAGCCATCAGCTGCTTTGAAGGGCATTCCAGTGAGACTAATGAAATGGCAGCCCCACTGCACTCAGCTACTCTGCCTTTTTTTTATGCCAGTGATGATCTGCCTTAGCGTGACTCCCTTTGCTGCGCCTCAGCCAGCTTTCAGCCGATGGAGAAATCTCTTCTTTCTCTTGTCCCCACTGCTCGAGCTGTTTGCTGAAGCTGAGGCACGAGCCTGCAGTGAAGCTTGGGCAGTGTTTTGTGAGCCTCTGAGGAAATGCTCTCCCCCTGTGTGTGTACCCTGGCCGACATCCCCCATGAGAACCACGGCCAGCGAGAGAGACGTGAGCTCCTTTTCCTGCAGCCTGCTTGGCCATCATTAATCAAGCTGTTCAAATAGCTTGTTTTGTTATAAAATCAGCTTCAGCTAATGTGTGTGTAATTTCCTGCTGCCTCCCCAGGCTCTCTCAAACTGTGACATGATCTAGGGCCTTTTCTGGCTGCCCAGGCTGCTGGGGGATCTCATGTTATAAAAGCCGTGGGTAAAGGAGAGCAGGGTCTTGTTCTTCAGCCCTGTGTGAGGGGCAGGCTGCAGGGTGGTCAGGCTTTTCCAAGGGAAATAAAGTCTCTTGATTGCTGTGGGGATCCAGGATACTCTGCTCTTGCATGAACCAGCACTCTGTGAGGAGAAAACACTCCGTGTGTCACTGATCTGCCTCTGATCGCTCCCAGGGAAATTAGCACTGACTTCTCTGAAGTAACTAATGAGCTTGCCATTAGGATTATTGACATCAGGATCTCTTTTTCTGAGGGAAAGGACAAGAAATAATTAAATCATGAAGGAAAATGATGCACCTTTTCTACCTCTTGGAAATTAATCTTGGCAGGGAAAGAAACCTAGGGTAGCAACAGTTTTATCACTAACCTGGAGACAGAAGTACACAGTGCAGGGAGGAATCCCTGCACTTACAGCTTTAACTCATGGGGTGTCTGATTATTTTTTATTTTCTATTTGTGGTGGGTCATCCTGCTAGAGACATCCCTCTTTAATATGTTAATATCCCTCTTCATGTACTCACAGAGCGAGTCAATGGCAGAGCTTCCCTGCAAGAGGAAGCCAAGTGTATTCCATTTATGTATGTTCTCTTTCCACAACAAATATTTAAATAATTAGGCAAAGCAAAATTGTATTCTTAGGACAAGGAAAAATTGTGTTTTAGTTGCATTAAGTAATAATCTATGCTTAGATAAGAAAGTGAGAAGAGAGCATTCACAACTGATTAGGAAAACAGATCCATAAAGTTCAGGATCCTCTAGAACCTCTGTTCTGTGTGACAGCAAAGTAACCATGAGACCTTCAAATCCAGCTCTTGATTTGCTTTGATTTTCTTGGTCCTCAAAGAAGAAGCTTCTTATTCAACTGTATGGAATGTTTCATTTGACACAAACCAGATTTCTCTCTCTGTTTCTCCCCACCAGTTCTTCCCCACCCGACCCCTAAAGATATTCCAAGTGTTTTCTACACTTTCATCATGACTATGTTTTTCAAAATGCATTTTTGATTCAAATGCTGAACAAAAAACAATTTGTGCCACACTGCTTGATATAGTCAAAATATTACTTTGGGTTAAGCTGGTAGTTTAATAGGGGGTTGTATTGGTTTTTAGTTGAAGAACTGATTTTGTGGCTTTTGGGTGTTCTCTCTACATTTTACTATGCAGTAAAATGAGTTGTAATGAATTGTATTTAGTTCATTACTTGTCCCCTTCCACTTATAATAATCTTAGTGCTGCAATGAAAATTAGTCCTAGCATAATACATTGCCATTGTGACAATATTGACCAAATCAATCTCTCAAATGAGCTGTGAGATTGGTTTTTGTTTGGGGTTTTTTTTTTTATAAGACAAACTTAAAAGTGGGTTTCGTTTACAAAATGTTCCTACTACTTACTTGCTTTTAAAATCCTACTTTTGTGATAAAGATATTGTATGTGGCAAAGGTGTGATATTGCTAGACAAATAGGATGGGTCCTCTTCAAAATATGTCACTTTCTTTTTGTAATATGAAGTTTGATGTTTTACAAGAGATGTTGCATAAAAGGAACTTCTTTTTCTGTAGGCAAAGAATTATCTCTCATTAGCAGTCGAGGAGGCAAGACTTAAGATGGTATCCAGTAATTTTAAAGGTTGGAAAATGCCCATCAGTCTTAAACTTTTATCTTATTACAGTATTCACTTAATATATGAAGCTCCTCTTTCTTAGATAAGTCATTAAAAATACAAAGATGGTTTTACATGGAAGTTGTAAAATTTCCTCTTAACCTTTTATATTCAAAAATCCATCTTGTCAGCACTGCCTGCAGTGGGACAGGTTAGGTGGGGACACCAGTGGGGGCTGGAGCTGGGTTTGGTGGGCTGAGAAGCCCCTGGGATTAGTCCCCACAGCCACTCACTAGTAGGGACCCTTTTCTTTGCTCTGGAGATCTTTTTCTCTGTTAGGGACCCTTTTCTCTCTTCTGGAGCTCTTTTTTTCTGTACTTTAAGTCTTGTCCACTCCAGAAATGCAGGCTGCTCTGTATGGAAATGGTGCTACTGTATGCATCAAGAGGCTTTGTTGACTAAACCAAATAGTTGTAAAACATTATTTATCATAATTATTCACCAGCTGGTCACTTAAAAAACCAAAAGCCTTGGTGGCTACGAGCCTGGTGCCTGAAGCTGTTCAGTTTAAACCTTTATTAATAATGTTCTCATGGCTTTTTCTTTAATTCCCATAATGGCCGGATACTGAGCTGCACATCAAAGGAATTTTGGTTTTAAAAGCAATGGTGAGTGCTGCACATTGCACTCACTCCCCTTTGATCACCATCCACAGCACAAATAAATCTCATTAATCAATATTTTCTCTATTTCCTCTCTGCCTTTCTGTTAGTGCCAGAGATCTGTTTCTGATTTGCTTTGCTTTGTTTTAAACGAGAGGAAGATTTCTCTGGCTATCTTCTGTCTAAAAGGTAAATGTCTCATTACTTTAGGAATGAAACTGTTGTAACTGGGACTTGATCAGAGCCTGCTCATCTTGAACGTCAGAGCAGGAATATTGAAGCAATTAGAGCAGCCTGTGAGTCTGTGAGCAATCCATTGGCCAGGATTCATTCACAGAAAATATTTGGTGTACCCTTGCCAGCTGGAGGCAAATTAATAAAAGTCACAGTCTGTTCGCAGACAATTCTTGAGAAAAGTGATAAATTTCCTGAAAAAGCAGTGACTTGCCCGTCCACTTCCAGTTGTGACTGGAAATGGCTGTGAGTAACTGGTGCACTTTGCATGGAAGGAAGGCTCTGAGACTTGGTTCTCTTTCGTTCCTCCCGAAGCAGCTTCGTAGCTCTGCTGTATGTTTGCACTTCACCTCTCTGCATTACGTGCACTCTTGGGGGTTTTTTTAGATTTTATGTTGTGGGTTTTTCTTTTTTCCTCTGCTTCCCTCGTGTATGTTTTCTATTTGCCTTCAGTTTGCTGGTGTCAAGCAAATTTTGGTGCATCTGCTGCCACCAATGAATGGCTGTGCCGGGAGGATCCGACTCCTTGGGGGCAGAAAGGGAGAGAAAGGAGGATTATTTTTCCATTCTGTTGAACAAAGCTGGCTCCTGTTGTCATTTTTAACACTCCAGTATTACTGGAATTAATTTGATGCATCTGTTCCTGAATTACCTCCCATAGTTTTTAGTCCTTGCTAGACTTCCAAACCAGTGTTGATTTAGGCCTGTTTGTTCCCATCCATATTGCATTCCCATAAGCTCTATGCTATTTTAAAGCAGCTCAATTGCTTTTTCAATCCTTCAATATTAAATTTACAGTAAATTTCCAACTTCATTATATTGTTAAACATACATGTCTAGATTCTCTCTAGGGCTGTATAAAGCCTGGCACATGTTACCTTCTCCAAGTATGTAGTGAATATTCAGGTTCCAGAGCCTGACCAGGGACAATATTATGGGAAATCCACAATGTGTAAGCACTTTTTTTTATTGGGATTCTCCAGATCCCAGCTTGAAGCAATTCCTTTTGACTTAAACAGCATAAATGTTGAGAGAGTGAGTGCCTGTTGGTCATTAAATAATATTTTCTCACAATTAAGCTTTCCAAGCAGAATAGCATTGACAGAGTTGCTTCACCTTGAATTTAATGTTTTCTTGCTTAGAGCTGTGGGGAGGTAAAGACTTGATTAGTTTATATATATATATATATTTGAGCTGATCTTGTTGAACACACACAATTTCATTTGATTGGTGCCACTGTAACACATCCTCAGTTAGTTTTCAGAGCTGCATGTCCTCTGGGTTCTTGGTCATGTATTTATTAATCAGCAGAGGGAGCAAGGTGGGAGAGAAGTGTCTTGGAGATAGGAAGAATAGAATAGATTCAGATAGAATGCTGAAACTCGTGTTAAAAGGAAAAACATCCTGTTAAGAACCAGTCTCTAAACATGCTGCTGGGGGGATCCAAACCTTCTGCCTCCTTCAGGTTAAACTAATTTAACTCTCCAGTCAGTGTTTCTCCTTTCCCCTGCCCCAGGAAACAAAGCTGAAAACAGAAAGGGAGACCTAAAACTTCACCTAACCTTGGTCCAGGCTGGGCCATAAATTCAGACCAGCATTACTTACACTTCCTATGGTCCCTAGGAGCTGATACGGGGGCCAAGAATAGCTGAAACAGAGCAAGAATAGCTGGCCATGCTCCCCCAGCCCCTCTCACACTGGGAACAGAGCAGGAGAAGCACAGAGAGAGCTGCTGGCAAGGTCCCATGCTGCCAGGGATGCCCTCCCTGCCTTCCTCCTCCTCCTCCTCCCAGCTGGCACAGATGATTTACACCACCACGAAGGGCCAAGGGTGACAGGCTCAGGAGCTGGTTTTAAATAGGTTGCCCATATCAGGACTGGGAGTACAGAGGCAAAAGGTTTATTTTAAGCTGGACAGAGGTAAAAGAATTTTGGAAGTTTGATACCTTTTTCTAGCATTTATCTAGCCAGGGTTTTGTGCTCCCCACTGTTAGGCTAAAATGCATTTGAGATCCCTTCTTTTTCCCCTCACTGGAAGTAAAAATAATTACCCAGTCAAAAGCATTTTGCATATGAAGCGATAAGTTTTTCCTTTTATGAAGGAAAGCACAGACTCATTTAAAAAGCAAACTGTGAATGAAATAATTATTGCATTTCACTTCTAAAACCTGATATTTGTAAATCAAGTTAAGTACATACCTGTAATAAGCTATTTCATTTTGGTTTTAGTTTATTTGTACTGCCTTCCCTTTTTATGTGTGAAAGAACAACAGTTTGAGATAAGTCACAAGCAGCTTTAAGTAAAGAACCCACACAGAATCAAGTCACTCAATTTAACACATAAAGTCCTGGTCCTTAAAACATTCCCTGAGGATAAGCCTCTTGAGCAAGGGTGGAAGAAGAGCCAGTAGGGGTCTAAATAAGCATTTCTGCTTTCTGTGTCACCCTGTTAAGCCCTAAACTAAGTTGGACTTTTTTGGAGCATCACACTGCTTTTGAGTGTAAGGAGTTGACATGAATAACTTAATTTTGCTCTTGTGAAAGAGGGATGCTGGTGCTGGTTGTGATTTTGTTTTGTGAAATCAATAGTGAAAAACTAGAGGTAGAGTTCTACCTGTTTTTTTTCTTCTATTTTCAACTAACTGCATCCGTGAATGAGTCAATGAATCAATGCATCAATCATTTATAATCTGCATTGCTGGGACACTTTAAAGAGAAATTATTCTTGGTCCTTTGCTACAGAGCATAATCCAAGGTATGCTTGATCTAGAAATTGGTGTCCTGGGAAGAAAAATGGATTCTCAGGATGATGTTCCTCAATACTTTTTGTGGATGAAAACACAGCAATTTTTCTTTTGTGTGTAAGGCATTGCAAATGCACCTTGCCTTTGGGGAGACAGTAACCTTTTAACCTTAATCAGGGGGTTTAAGCTGAATTAGAAGGCTTGATCCCATTCCTTAGAAACTTGCTCCCGTGGGCCGGAAGTGTTGTAAATGCTGCTGTGGGAAGAAAGGAGAAGCAAGTTCAGCTGGCGGTCCCAGGTGTTGGCTCTGCTCATTTCAAGCACTGCTCACCCACCTTTGTGCCCACTGAATACCAGAGATCAGTGTGGTTCTGGCTAAAACAGGAAGAATTAAAATCTACTATTCCTAGAAGGGACTGATCCAGGTGCAGGAGGTGAAACAGGCTGAGATTGTAAACTAAATATTTGTGTATTCTTAGTTTTTAGCAGCAGCTGATTCCTTTTGGCAACAAGTAAAAAAACGTGCATACTGTAAGTTTTTTTCTTAACTAAAGATGTTTTGGATATTTTCCCCTCGAAGAGATAGTCCAAAAATGTTCTGTATCATACTTAGTGGAAATCCTGTTGATGTTTTCTTTACTGTTCCTACAATTGTGGAAATGACCTGGTATGAAATTGTCTGTTTCGTTCTGTCTCTCTGTCCTTGACCTGGCCAGCTCTTCTTGCCATTTCTCCCTTGGCCAAAGCCTGTTTTGTGGCAGAAGCATGGCTGGTCAACTTGCAACTGGAGGAAACAAAATATAGATTTAATTCAGCCCGGTATTTTCAGAAACCTTTTTCTTGACCTTGTGGATGAGGTAATAAATAACCTTTGGCTTCTGCTTCAGCCACCATTTCACCTGGAAAGGTCAACCCCACACCTCATTTCCCATTTTCTATGGTTGTTATACTAGTAAAAGACAAAACCTAAACAGTGAATTCACTGGACTACAGAACTGCTTGAGAGTGCCAGGATGTGCAGGAAAACTACAGAGGGAAGTGCCCTCTCTAATTATGGTTTATAGTTGTTTCCTTCTATGCATGGCTGCATTTCTGAGGGCACTTGTCGGGGAGAAGCCCCCAGTGGTGTGGGTGTAGCTCTGTCCTGGGCAAGGCATGTGGCACCATGTGGGATGTCTGTGTGTTGTTCTGGCCCACAAAGCTTTGCTGTCTAACTTGGCTCTGCTTGGCTATTGTTATTTCTGGTTTACCTCTGTGTAAACTAAACCATGGGGATGTTAAGTTCATCCAGGCTGAGCAGTTCATTTGCTTTTCATTAGCACAAGTCGTACACAGAGAGTCCCTGATCCCATAAATCCAGTAAATACAGCACTGTGTTATCTCTCCCAGCTGCTGCCTGATGAGCCAGCATTAAGTGCTATAGTACCTGCTCTAAATTTTGGATGATTAAGTGGGTTTGGGTATTCACAAAATTAAATTAAAGCATCTGAACTGTGTAGAAGCTCAGCTTAGGAATTGGTCCTTTTTCTTTATGCTCCTTATATAGTCATAGGAGAGGTAAGTTCATGTTTTGAATCTTTGAAGGAAAAAACCCATCAAATCCTACCAAATCAGACAAGCCTTCTGGCTTATATATCCTTAGTTAAAGACTCAGCATAGAAAGTGTGAGCAATTAAGGAGGAATTTATCTGTGCCAATTTAGCTAAATGCATTTTGCTGACCGAGTTTGAAACTGGCAGCAGATGGGTGTCCAAACAAAGGGATGATACAAGAATCACTTGGGGTAGAAGCAAGTAGAACTTTGGTTTTCCAAACAGAAAAATGAATGTGTCACCCCCTAACAAGATGAATTGTTTGTTTTGTGTTTATTTTCAAAGTCTGCTGAAATGAGATGGTTATCTCTAGAATTCCTCCCACTGAAATCTGTGGATTCCTGTAGTTATCTGCTCCCATCTTATATTTTTTTGGGAGCTGGAAAGAAAGCAGAGCTTGTCTGGAAGGAAGCTTGTACTCAAGTTTCAATGTCCTCTACTGAGTTAGATTCACTTTTTGGCTGTGGAAAGGATCCCCAACCTATCAACAACACTGAAAAATTTATTACAAGAGTACTGATTTTTTATACATGCAGTAGATTCTAGAGTGCTTTTTGTGTAGTTCAGTTCAAGTGGTTAAAGAGAGAAAGCATGAGAAATGTAAACTTTGTTGACATGAGCTTTTTTCTTTTAATTAACTTGCATATCAAACTGAATGCTGTTGCCAGCGCTTTACATGCAGCTCCCTTTCCCCAGAAGATGGTTTGCCAAACACAACACAGGTTACACGGTGGGAGAATCAATCAGGGGGAATCAAGTCTTCATCTAAACTTCTGCTGCCATGTATGTGCTTGGCACTGGCACGGCTGTGAACGTATTTACAGGAGCAAGCACTTTTACTGCCCCTTTTATTTGTGGGGTTCCCAGACGAAGGCAGGAATGATGAATCTGACTCCATGTTCCCAGAATGCTAATTTATTGTTTTATGATACTATATTATATTAAAGAATACTAAACTATACTAAAGAATAGAGAAAGGATACTTGCAGAAGGCTGAAAGATACTAATGAAAAACTTGACTCTTTTCAGAATCCTGACACAGCTTGGCACCGATTGGCCAGAGAGTCAAAACAATTCACATGAAACCAGTGAAACAATCATGTGTTGGTAAACAATATCCAAACAGACTCTAAAGCAGCAAAACACAGGAGAAGCAATCAGATAATTATTGTTTTCCTTTTTCTCTGGGGCTTCTCATCTTCCCAGGAGAAGAATCCTGGGCAAAGGGGAATTTTCCAGAAAATATGGTGGTGACAACTGCCTAAACACCAGGGCTGCTGAAATACCTCACTGACACTTTTCAACAGGTGCATTTAGAGGTTTTTGGGTAGTAATGCTCAAATAGGATCCCTACTTTGTGTCTTCTTGGGGAGCTGGCAATCCAAGGCTGTGCAATTGGCTGGGTACTTGCAGCCTTGCTCCTTGGCATCCAGCCCTGGCATTCTTTTGTCTCCATTCTGCATCGTGGTTATCACACTGCCTCAGCATGGGGAAGGAGCAAAAACATTTTTAAAAGTGCAAAGGAAGAAGTTGAATTAAGATCAACATTTACATAACTGGGGAAAATTACCCAGGAAGGACTGGAAATCTGATGACATTCTGTTTACCTAGAGCAGTATTGAAAGTTTTGTGAGAGATACAAACCAGAACACTTTGTATAAATCACTGTGAATGTAAGGACCTGTGAAGCGAGACAGTAAACACTAAAATTATCAAGCTGGCTCAGCACAATAGAGCTCACTCAAGACAATATTTTGCACAATACTTATGCTGAAACTCTCCTGAGACTGGAAAAGAGCAAGGTGGTACAAAGCTTCATTGGAAGAGAAGCTGCCATACATTCTATATGTAAAATCTATGATTTTTGCCCATTTTAACAAAATCTAGGCCTTGCTATTCTATAAATGCAGGTCTGAGACTAAAATTTTATGTTTCCCCTTCATTTTGTTACTGTTAGGTCATCATAAGATGTGTTTGCATTTCCCATGTGTTTTAGCCAGCAGACGTGAAGCTGTGCAGAAATTTGGGCTTTGTATTGAGCAGTTCACGCATCTGCTTGATACAAGCCTGTGAGATATCAGAGGGTTGAGATATCTGTGAGATATCAGACTGCATCTAAGCAATGTATTGTTTTATTTAGAGGCAGAGGCTTCTTTTGGATAACTACCACAGTATTTGGCTCCTCTTTCTGAAGCTAGTCTGAGTTTTCATGCCCTCAAATTAGATTAGATGTGTGTTTTCTCCCAAGACTTCCCTGTAATCCTAACCAGGTTTTCTCAAGAGTTAGGGGTCAGTTGCAATATTGGAGGAGGTGCTGGCAAGATATGGAAATGGATATTTCCTCTTTTTGGCTGGGCCGATCCAGCCAGTCTCTTGATTACAGCATATGGTGTATGAAAACAAGCATCAAACCAATCAGATAGGCAAGGCTGGAAAGGGAAGTAGCTAAAGAGGTCTGGGAAAAAATCACAACAGGGAGATCTCAGCAAAAAAGAGGTTGGGGAATTATTAATGTGCAGATGGATTAGAAATTCTTCTCCTATGGGAAAGGACCACAGCAACCACAAAATTCACATTTTCAATATGAAACACAAGGATCACTTCCTTGAGCAAGGCTTCTCAAAAATAACATTAGACAAGCAAATTCATTAAAATAACATAACCACCCTTCTCACTGCCTGGGAAGAGAGAGGAATAGTTCCGTGCTCAACTTAAGTTTTGTAATAAATACTGTATAAGAACATAAGCTAGATAACATATGTCATGATAAATGGAGTCTAGTCTACCAGGAGGCATTTATTAATAAAAGCCACAGTGACAGCCAAAACAAACAGGCCTCCACAGGGCTCAAGTTTCTGTTTCATGTTCTGTGCTTGCGAGGGATGTCTCGAGCTCTGTGCACAGCAGTGGGACAGAGAGAGGCTGCAGGATGAGGCAGGAGATGGATACAAGCTCCTCACTTACACCAGCAGACAGGGAGACACCGGCAAAGAGCCTGGCAGCAGATTAGATGGGAGGGAAGGGAAAAGTCAGGCTGGTGAAGCACAGGAACGCAGAAACGTGACAACTGTGAGAGGAGTGCTGGGAGGAGGAGGGATGAATTGTTGGAGCGCTGGAGCTGATTTATTCACTTTCTGTGGGAATGCAAACTAGCTGCAGATCCCAGTCTGCTGTCAGTTCTGAACATCTGGACAGATTCTGAGCTTGCATCCAGATTCTGTGTTCCTTTCTCTTCTCACAGTTTCTTGCCCTCTTTGTCTCTCTTACATGTCTCTGTGACAGCTGTATGCTCCTTGAGAGTGGTGTTTGGGGGGGTTCTCCCTGGGAAATGGTTCTGGGCTTTCTCAGGACACTGGGGAGCTGCTCCTTGGCTCAGTACCTGCGCTGGATGTGGTGCAGAGCCCAGCCCTACCAGCTGGCAATAAAATACAAATTCACCTTTCTCCGTCCCCTCTTTGGCACTGCTCAGTGCAGCAGGACAGTGACAGGGAATTTAGGGTGCTCCAAGCGTGTTCATATCATGCTTGAATTTATTCAGTTTTAGTTTGTTGCATTTTTTTTATCCTTTGGAAGCAGGCTTTACTTTCTTCCTTTCAAAAGTAAACAATTGATTCCAGGGCCAGTGAAAATATAATCCCTTTGTAAGGCCTGAAGCTGAGCCCTTCCCAGTAATGTTATGGCAGGTCATTGTTCTGTCAAAAGATTATTAACTTTTCTTGGTGTTAAAACATAAATAAATAAGTAGGGAAGTTGTATGTGCCCCCAGGGCACTTGCTCAGCTATGAAAATCCCAAGTACAAGTACATTTCTCATTACAGAAAGGAGAATGGGGAATGTTTGGAACAATAGTAATCAATTTCAGAAATGTTGTGATTTATTGGGCATGGCAGTTTCAGATTTTTGAGGCGTGTGTAATACTATTTTCTCTCTATCCCTTTTATACAAACAGATAAAACTTTTGGTGGAATTAGAACTCACTTCTGCACACTTGATGCATAATACTAAAGAAGCAGGGAAACAATAATTCATAACAAGTTGCTCTGCTCTTCCCAGAGATGGACTTTATTACCAAAGATTTGGTGTCCACTCTAACAATATTTTTTTTAGATATGGTTCATCACTTTCCCAGAGGTTAAAAGCCTTTGCTTTTAATGAAGAGAAAGATGAGAATTCTTCCCTTTCAGGTCAGCTGCTTTTTGGGTACATGACAAATCCATGTCTCTACATTTCCTCATTAGGACACAGAGAATCATAACTCAATTTATTTTCCATTTTGACAGTGTTAAGTAGCTGTTATCAATAACATAAATGAACAGTAATGCAATATAATTTTTCCATAGAAATGACATTTGGAGAAGTTTTTTCTTAGCTGAGAAGGCTTCCCAACTCACAGTATCCAGGGGTTTTTTTTTTCACATAAGAAACTCCCCATTTCGATACCCAGAGCTGAGTTTGCTGTTGGAGCCCTGACTTACTGGTGTGTTAAAAATTTTTTGGCACTTGGAAGTAGAACATATAAAACTGATTGGTGTTGAAGTTTAGTTTGGGGGAAAAAAACCGTTTCATATCTGATCTCTTGCTCAGCTTTTGCACTTGGGAGGTCTTTGGCTTACTGCAAAAATCAGATAAAATTGGCTGCCAAAATCAAGAGTCATAACAATCCATTTAACAAACTTTCCAGATTTGCTGGAAGATCTAACACTTGATCCTCAGACATCTGCCTTTGCTCTCTCTGTCACTCAGTAACAGAATATTGTGTTCCTGCTTAGGTTTGCTTCTTCCCATACCCAGCAAGGCCATTTTTGTTGTTTTGTGGGAGAGTTTATTGCTCTCTCTTGGTTGCTGTGACTAAGTTCATTCTGACTCTTGTTCACTGTGAAGCTGCTGCCACCAAAAATGATAGTCTGAACTTTTGCCTTCCTTTTTTGCTCCTTAGTTGTCTGTAGCTCACATCAAATCCTGGTTTGTCCCACCACAGCTGCTCCCTGGAAGCTTGCTGACAGAGGGGCAGTTCTTATCCTTGTCACCTCTTAAAAAATGAACTATTTCCATGTCAAAACCTTTACTTTTTGGCCACAGGTATCTGCCACATCCTTTCTGCTCTTACTTGCTGCGGCTCAGGGCAGGGCAGGCACAATACCATCAGCCAGAAGGGTTGTTCTGGGACAATGAGGCAGCAGAGTTGCCAGGAGCAGGCTGTGACTCTCAGCCCAGAGGAGTCCTCATGCCACTCTGGATGAGGTCCTGGCATGCCCCTCTCTGAGGCTGGCAAGATGTGCAGGATAATCACCGAGCTGCTTAAGGAGGAAATGTGGAATAAAGAAGAGTGGCTGGGAGTCCAGGCTCAGTGAAAGCAGGGCTGCTTTGTTCCAGTGTCACCGCTCTCCCTCAGCCACCCTGTGCAGGGCTCTTGGTAGCTGTAACAGGACACTCACCTTGCTTCACCCCAGAAGGCTGAATCTGCTCTCCACCACATCTCTTCATCATCTAATTGTTGGCTGTGAGCATGGAGTGAGGCAGGGCTGAGCCCTGCTGCAGGGCCATTAACTCAGATGGAGCTGCCTCCAGAGATGAATGTGCATGGAACTCCAGAGCTGCTCTAATCAGAGGATTTTCCTATTCATGAACCTCTGTGTAAAGAGAGCTGGGTAATTAAGATCATTCATAATGCTGTAGGATGTTCAAGCTAAGATAAGGAAGGTAACTTGTTTTTTAAGGGCACAAATCCATCTCCTGCTGTGGTTGGGAAAGCATGATCCACATGTTCACAGGAAGATTTAATAGTTGTGCTGCTGTTCTCTGAGTGCATGTAACAGGAAGAATGAGGTTTTCTGATAAATTACATATTCATTTTGCTCACTGTTGATGCCTCTAATCAAGACTAATGTGCATAAAAACTACAGTGAATCAATGCAACGCTTGTCTCTAACCCTCTCCTGAATACTGGGAAAGAACAAGATTTTAGGAGATAAACTGCTCTGCCTTTCCCTTCTCTCATACTCCTTAGAATTCATCAGCCTGTGAAAATACAGGCATTTTTTTTGGGAGGGAAAAGGAGCACAGTGGGTATGAGGCACATGCACAGCCTCGTAGTCCCTTCCTGCTTGTCTGACTCATTCAGAGCCTTGGGAATCCCCCTTCACCTAAAGGAAAAGCAGAGGGATACTCTGTCCCTGCAAGTTCCCAAATGGTACTTATGGAAGAGGTTTAAAAATGTGTATTCTGCACGTCACCCAATTAATAATCAGCTCTGTGCTCCCTTCTGGCTTAGGTTACAAGGGAAGGAGGCATTGTTCATGAGAGAGGCCCAGAGCTGGCTCAGGAAGGCATGAGAAGCAGTGTGTTGTTGTAGATTGAGCCCTCTGCCTTTGGAGAGAATCTGGCATTTTCTTTGCTCATCTGAGGGAGAGGCTGTTGGATAGGGAAACTTCACTGCCTCCATCTCTTGGGGAGGTGCAGATCCTACTTGGGGAGGAAGCAACAACCTTTCCTTCTTGTCTTGGCATGCTGAGATCCAGGAGACAGAACCTCCCTCCTCCAGGGCAGCATCTGTTCATGTTTTGTGTTCTCATCCCCTCACTTTCCAGTGTGAAAACCTCTAGGAAGTTTCTCTGTCCTATAGCCTGTGCCATGTATTCACCAGTTTAAGTGTTTTGTGAATGTAGACAGAGCATTGCCAGGCAAATCATGTGGAAAAAGCTCTCTAGGTGCAGCTGAGGGATTTGTTTGGGGATTAGATTTACACAAATGCTCCGGCAACTTGTTTTTGTATCAAAACAAAAATTAATGGCTCCTTAAATTTGATTTTGATGTACTGCTCTAATTTTCAGTCTAATAATTTTCTGTCCTCAAAAATTATCATTTGCAGTTTCAGTGGAGGCTCACTAGAGGTTTCTTTGGTCTTGTGCTTAAGAAAATGTCACTTCATTTTTGCTGTATTCAATTCTACACCTGGCAAAAACACTCTTCCAAGTTACCTGTAAAGCTGTTATAATTTGGTGTAGAAATGTTTTAATCTCTGCACAGCGAGGCAGAGAGAAAACCGCTGCTCTAAAACTTCTGCATGGGTGTCCAGTTTGAGCCTTAGATGTCTACTTTGGGATCAGCTGACATTACTGAGCTGCTTTGGGGAGAGCTCTCAAAGCTCAATTCAATGATTTCCCTGCACCAGGCTGTAATCAGAGTTGAGTCTTATTCTGCAGCAAAACCCCAACTTCAATGCCAGGCAAACTTCAAGGTGTTTCTCAAAAATAATATTGCATCTGGTTCTCCTGTCAAGCTCTAAAAAAGATTTTTCCTGATTTGTAAAACTTACCAGGAAGCTGATAAATGATTTGTCACCTCTTGTTGTTCATGTATTCACTGCTTGGTAAATGAATCCAATGTTTAACTCACAGGGAAGTCAGGTTTTCAAGGGGACCTGAGGTTCTCTAAAGAAAGACACACTTGTATAAGATTGTCTGAATAAACTGCATGTTTCATTCAGAAAATTTACAGCACCTGAGAAAGAAAAAAATCTTTGTTGTTCACTGAAACACAGAAATTTGTATTTTAAGAAAAATAAATTCTAACATTTTTCTTTATGTCTAAATCCAGTAATGGTTTAACAACCAAGTCTGTTCTCATGCCTAGAGCAATACCTTTGTAAATTCTTATGGCTAGATGCTTTGCAAAGCATAAATGAGAAAACAAGAATGACTGTGTGAAAGGCATTTTTCAGTAATGAGGGTTTTAAGTGAAACATAAAAGATTTTGCCATAGAATTTTCCATGAATTGTAATGGAAGATGCATGGTTAAACCACCCATACTGCAACTCTTATTTTCATTAGGAGTTCTACCACTGCTTTCTTTCCCTTCACTGAGGTCTCTGCTGGTTTTTGGATTTTTTTTTTCCTTTTTCTGGTCCAGACAAATACCACAGTGATGAATATGTTAGAAAGCTTCTAAAATAATGGAATGTCCATAGTTTTTCACTCTTTTTTGTGTCCTCTGTGCTTTACCTGATCTTACAAATAGATAACCAATAGCCAAAACTGTTCTTTTTTTTTCAGAGGACTCCAGGCAAAAACTGCCCACAAGATGCCAAAAAGTTTAAATTTATTTGACAGTGACTCAATTATTTGTATTCCTGAGCATCTCTCAGTTCTGGAAAGAGGGAGAAACATGAAAGTACTGTGGAATAGTAATTTTTAATGGCATTCATGCTTTAACCTCAAACGGGAGAATTTTCCATCTGGACAAATATCCTGTCCACTTGGACCTACCCAGTATGAGGTGCTGCTCTACATTTCTGTGAGAAACTTTAACATTTTGGGGTTTGTTCTGAAGAAACGTTTTAGCATTTTAACTTCCTAAGCCATTTCAGGACAAAGAAACAACTTCAAACTGTCCAAGCCTTTTCTAATATTAGATTTTATAGGTAGGTGGATCAGTACCTTTTTGTTTCTGAAAGCAACAACTTCTAAAATGCATTTCTTAAGTAGTTTTCCAAACATTAACCTTACAAACAGCCAAATCTGTTCAGCTATAAGCAAACAGTATCTAGCTGCTCTTCATACAATTTTCCTGTATATGGTATATAGAACTAAGATTTTATCTGAAGAGTTGTGCTTTGGAAGGAGATCAAAAAGAGTTTCTCTCCTGATCGGAATTTTGTTTTGCTTCAATGTTTTTGTCAGGAGGATCTGGATTATTACAGCTGAATAGAAAAACATCTTTTCCCAATGCTTTGAAAGCAAAATGTGAGACAAACTGATGTTGTATGAAAAATTACTCCATAAATACTAAGAAGGAAGAAGAAAGGAATACCCTCCAACCAAACAATCAAAGAAATCCATTTTCTTTTTGGGTTTTGTTCTTCCCCTTGGTGATGACATTCAGCAGTTGATTAATGTTGTGTCAGGCCACGTTTTGTTTAGCTACATAAAATCTTTCTGCAAACTCTTCCCATGCCTTTGTGCATGGTGACAAGAGCTTGGATTTTCCTGGTGATGATTGGTGCTGTGGGGCTGTTCCCAGTGTGCTGAGTGATGCTCTGATTGTCCATTCTCATCAGGCAGCAATAGAAGCAAGTGCTTTCTGTGGAGTGCTTCTTGTGCCAGAGGATGTGCATCACTCTTCCAGCAGCTTGGCTTCTCTCCTTCATTGAGATTCATTTGGATCTGTCCCCTGAGCATGAGCACTCTGTGCAACTGGAGATGCCTCATTCCCTTCTCATCTCTCTCTGTTTATACCCCTTTGTACTAGACATGGTTCATTTTCAGAATTTTATAGATCAATCTCCAGAAATTACATTTGAGAGTTTCTTGATTTGATAGATTTAGAATACTCTAGATTTTTCTTTCAATTGTTATTGTGTGTTACAATCGGCCAAATTTGCTTCAGAGAGTGGTGCTGCTTCATTTCATTATTAAATATAAATCCCTTCTGGTTTGTTTTTTTTTTCTTTTTAAGATAAACAGATTAGTGCATAATTTTCTGCTTATTTTCTCTGTTTCTATCTCTTTGGTAGTACCTGTGTAAATAGGGATTCAAAACTTGAAAAAAAATTTTAAATTTTTGCTACAGCAGAATCACAGAACAGAAAAGCAGTCACAGAATGACAGGACAGGTAAGGTTGGAAGGCACTTATGGAGATCATCCAGAACTTTCTGTTCAAGGTAAAGTCAGCCACAGGATGTTGCTTAGGGATGTCTCCAGTATAGTGTCTTCAAGGAAAGACACTCAACAACCTCTCTGGGCAACCAGCGAATGATTTTACAATAATTAAACCCTTTAACCTTATATTTAAATGGAATTTTCTGTGTGAGAGAGTCAGACCAGTCTCCTTTACTGTCTCCCATTGGGTAAGATTCTCCCACACTGGCAATCTCCTCCTGAGACATCATTTTTTTCCAGGCTGAACAGTTCCAGTTATCTCATCCTTTTTGTATGACAGATGCTCCATTTTTTTCATGGAGTTTGATGAGCTCAGTATGTCTCTTTAGTGCCAGTAAACCCAGAACTGGGTACAGCAATGCAGATGTGGCCTCGCCACTCCTCAGCAGAGGGGAAGGATCACTTCTCTTCACTATCTTGGTGGAACCCAGGGTATTGTTGGCTTTTTATTTTTGCTGCAAGGGTACCTTGCTGCCTCATGTTCAGCTTGGTATTTTGATTTTCCTCACCTGATTCCTGCACACTCACACAGTGCCTTTATTGCATCTCAGTCACATATTTCTGCTTCTACCTCTTGCATGTTCTATGTCGAAGTCATCAGGATCCTCTTGTTGTTCCATGCAGGATCCATCCTTGATTGTTCTATTGTCAGGACAGACCAAGGCCTGGAGGATTTAGTATCAGGTCTCCCTTCTCTCCAGGAATGCCTGCCATGGGATTCTCTCAGGCAGAGACTGGAGGAAAACCGTGTGCTCATCTGGAGTCCTGCTTTTTGCCTTGTTTCCTTCTCATAGGACCTGGAACTCCACCAACTTGTGGTCACTATGACAAGGTTGACCCTGACCTTCACACCCCTGACCAGTTCTTCCTTGTTGGTGAGTGTGGGTGCAGGAGATGACCTTCCCTTTTTCATTCCTGGATATTCAGGAGACGAGACTGGCTTGCACTTGTCTATGTTGATAATTTTCTTTAATTTTTCTGACTTCTCTACATTTACTCACAACTCTATACCTCAGTTGAATAGACTTAGCTGTGGTAAGAGCTGTTCTGGCCTGCTGCCCAAAAATAATATTCCATCATTTCCTGATGGGGAAAAAAAGTCCTGTAGACTTGTGGCCATTTGTCCTCACATCTATTTGCAGCTCCTTATTTCCCTTGAGAAGCATCCAAGACCATTTGGAAGTTGAATTTTCCGACATCCTCACTGATTTCCAACCCCCTCCCCCTCTGTTTCTTGGAAGGACCAGCTTATGAGAAATAATCTCCCACGTTGTTCAATTCCATTATTCACTACTCTGTGTCCATTTCATTTCTGCTCATCACACAGCATTCTCTAGCTCCTCCTTGTTCTGAACTTACTTGGAGATCTGCCCCCTGTAACACTTACAGATGCATAAACATATTAAAAAGTGGGCACTTTGTCATGTTACAGATTTTATTTAAAAGCAGATTCAGCTATCAGATTATCATTAGGTAATGTGCTGACATTCACATCCCTGAGGGAGATGATTGTGAGCTGCTGGAGGAGAAATGATCAAGATTAGCCTGCCAAATATATGCTGTGTTTTAATCATCATCAAACACAGCATTTATTTTTTCTCAGAAAAGCACTAAACTACAAAGCTTGTCCTTTTTTCCACAGAACTACTGTAGCATGCAGTGAACTGGGGTTTTTTGACAGCATCAACTTTGACAGCATATTGATCTAATAATGTTTGTTGCTTTTCTAGCATTCCAATATTTTCTTTTCTCCTCAGAATTCCCCTCCAACCCATAAAGACATGAATTTTGATAAACTTGAATTACATGCCTATGCAACTTGCATTTTCTCCATTAGGAGATTTCAAACCAAGTTTTTATCCACTTGCGTTGACATTTCCCATTATTGAAAAGACCAAAACCTTCAAAGCCTTTTCAATATGTGGGTACCTTCTCATGCTTGGAATTGGGCTTACTTAGCATTGAATTCCATTGAGCTTGGAATTGAGTTTACTTGGCATTACATCTTTGCATTCTATGTCCACTGCAGTATACAGAGAATTAAAGCCAATATTTTTGTATTATGTTCTTGAACTTAAACTAGGACTTGATGTCTTGAGCCTAGTGAGATTCAGATCCCAAAATGATGGATATTAGCAAACTGGGGTTCTACAAGAATGACTTTAAACTCTTTGTAAAACGGTGTCTCTGCATCCCCCTTAGAGATACATTAGTCTGAAATTTGAATAAATATATCAAGAAAAAAGATGGAATAGGGAATTGGGTCAGTTTTTACATAATCTTACTCAAATTTTTCACAGAGTAGATTGAGCCAACCCTTGAATGCAGTAGATTACTCTGTTTTCCACTTCTCTTTCTACCCTTTTTGCCCTCACTGCAGCAATCAGTCTCTTTCTTTAAAATAAATACATCAAGTGATGCACATGGTGTCAAGGGGGGAGCTCTCATCGTGCTGATCCTGGTCTCAGGGGCACAATGCAGATCGCAGTGCAGCTGGTGGCACCAACAGAACACAAAGGAAAAAGTTGTTATCGACTACCCTTAAATTTGCCATGTGTTCAAATGAATATTTGTGTAGCTAACAAATCATTTAAGGCTGTGCTATGGGCACCTCTTAAACTGAGAACTCAAGGATATTAACAATTTGCCACCAGGATTTTGCCAGGAGTCACTAATGGTACAATTAAATTTGCAGTGTTCCTTCAAGGTTCATTTCCTTTCAGGAGAAGATCAGCTGTCAAATAGAACAGGAGCTGTTCTAGAGAAACAAAGCAAAATGAATTAGTGACTAGTTGAGCATTTTTGGCTAAATGATTTTATCCATTAATATATTTTTCCCAGCACAGTTAAAGAATGCTGCTTTATCAGAATAGTTAATGATGTTAAACTTCAGAGCCCAGATAAATTTCTAGGTTCATTGAAGGGAGCATAAAACTAGCAATTTTGGGAGTTTTGCTCAAGAAAGAGAGTCAGCTTCTCCAGTAAATGACTCTTTGTGGATAACATCTTTTTCTGTGTAAAAACTGCAGAACCATTAGCATAATACCACTAAAGCTCTCTTAGATCTCACGTTGTGCTGCTGACAGCATTGCCATGACTGATACAGAGCTATGTTAAATACATTAGTCTTTCCATTTAGGTTTGCAAGCACTTACAACTGAAAAGAGCAAGGGAGAGGATGGCTAGTTTGAATTGTTTTTCCTTCCTCACATAAAATGCAATAGGTGAATCCAATGTTGAAATAGATGAAAGTATTAGTGTATTCCAGTCGTTAGCATAAGGTATCACTAAGCACTGCCTTCCAAAAAAATATCTTGTGTAGGAGACCTCCTGAGAATGAATTAGGGAGTGTGTGATAACATTGAAATAGAAGGATTTGTGTAGCAGTAGCTGGAAGCAGAGGTTGGTTTGTTCTCCTGCCAAATGAATATATACTGACTTCACTGGGATTACTCAGTACGTAAAGACCAAATCCTGCTTCTGCTGAAACCAGTGACAGGACTCCCATTGACTTCAACAGAACCCAGAATTAATGCTCTCTTTCCCTGTGAATTATGTTTTCACATCATTTACAGAAGGGAGTTTTTCTTCTTGGTCAACGTGGTAGGAGCTTGTCAGAACGTTACAGGGATCTATGAAGTAGCTGCAGACTAATGTCACTGGGAATAAGAGGAGATTCTGACCCTGCTTGTTGGAGAGGAAACTGGAAGTAATGAGCCCATTAACTGGAAAGCAAGGAGACCACTAGAACTGGAAAATTTGGAAGCTGCATGGCAGGATCATAACGGCCACTGGAGCTTTGGGCTTGCTGCAGTTAATATGTGATGAGGAAAGGGAGGGAATTTATTATCCCTCACACTTTCCCTTTACAATCAAAGCTAGAATGTAATATTTCTAAAGTTTAGACTTTAGGAATTGCAGAAATAAGTTCAGCTAGCGGCTTTTCTCAGTGAATGGAATGGTGTGCTAGTGGAGCTTTTCGTGTTCTCTCAGTTCCCTGGAAAATTCTGAACATCGTAATAAGTTCAGAGGTGAAATTGATGGCAGGTCACACAGCTACTGGCTGAGGAGCGCTGATGTGCACTCTGAGAATGGTTAATGGCTCATTTTATTGCACAGCCAAAATAAGACAGAGCTGTAGTGCAGACTCTTTTCCACTTGTACTCTGGGGATTCTGAAACATTTCACTTTTTTTCCTTGTGGCTATATGGAGCAAAACAAAACATCAGCCAGTAGTTTACATTTTTGCTTCCTGCTTTATTTAGCACCATCCCTGAAGTGGCTCTGGGCATTTATAAATAGAGAACTCTCACAACACTGAGCCCATGTGAAAGATGGTGTCGGCTTTCCTCTGTGGAGATTAAAAACAGAGGACTTTTTGTGCCAAGCCCAACTTCATGGCTAAGTTAAACCAGGGAGCCTGTTTTCTGTCCCATCATGGGCTGTGTTGTGGATTAATGGTGTGACTTGTTCTGTCAGACTGTCTTTACAAGTGAATTCATTGGTCTGTGATGTGATAGGTACTGAAAAATGAGCCTTGAATCTAGATCCATGCAGGATAGTCCTTCCTAAGAGAAGGATGCATTGCAAAATGGACAGGCATTGCCATTTTTCACAATCTTGTGTTAGTAAAAGTGCTACTAGGTTAGAATGGAAATATTTTATATCCCTAAGAAGTTAGGGGCTTTATCTTACCATGAGACATCATTTATTAGAAATGTTTCTTTCTGAAATTTTATGTGTAATTCTTTCTGTTCTTTTCTATATTCAATTGTCCTTGTGTCAGTAAAAGGCAGTGAATAATTACACATCAATTCAAGGAAAAAATTCAGGTTCTTTTTAGGTGTCTTATATGTTTACCAGCTAAAATCAAAGAGGAGAGACTGCTCAGTGGTAGCTTTGCTTAGGTTGCTCTTCAGCAAAGCCCACAGTTCAGAACTTCCCCAAAGAGAACCAACAGCCCTACAAACAGTATAAACCAGCCTGGTGACATGGAGAAGTACCTGATGGCAAGGGCTCTGAAGAAAGCATGCTTTGAAATCCTGTTTTGTACATAGATATGGATGCTCAAAACAGGAATTTTTCTTTGAGAAGGGGTTAGGACAGAATACAAATAAATCAGAAAACCAGAAACACTCGTGGGACAAAATATTTCAGTCTTTCAGGCAGTTGAAGTCCAGACATTGAGGGGAAGTAAGTTAAATAACTGGTGGCGCATTTGAATGAGAACATTCATCTTGTTTGTCAAAGCCCCACAGATATTCTTCAAACTGACAGAAGCATCTGACCACATTTCCCCCTTTCCCTACCCTGAATGAACTTGTGAACTACTTGGGCGCTGCCTGGGTTCCGGGCATTTCAATAGGTTTGGCTGTATTCTAACATTCAGCCTAGAGGAATTCCTGTTAATTTTCTTTATGCTCTTTATTAAGCTTTTGTTTTGTTCCTTCAGGCCTTTTCTGCATGTTGAATGGGAAAACCATTTTATCTGATGCAGTTTACATTTCCGTAACGGTGAGCAATGGGTGAGCAATGGGTACTTTCTCTGAGAACATAGTATGCAGAGATCCAGAGTCCAAAAACTCTTGAACTTTGTGTTGTTTGGGTGGTAGGTGAGATACTCGTGGACCTAGACTTCAGTTCTGCAAGTAGCTTTGATACACCATTTTCTTAAACACAACATAGATAGGATGAGGGGATACAAAACCTTGATGCTCTGCATCTGAATTTGTTATGGGCAAATTCTGTAAGCTGTAAGCCCCAAACAGTTTTGGGGCTGGTTCCATTAAATTTATGGATGTTCTGGAGAAGGACTGATGAGGAGGAGTGCTTGCAGATGCTTAGCAGCAGGTGATCAAATGAGCAAATATCTGGGGGGTGATGGGTGTTATTGTTGTGGGAGCCTGCAGATGCCAAAGCCAGAAGCTCGGGTGGCAAGAATTTTCTCTTGCCTTGTATTATAACATCAGGGGAACCACATGGAAGAGCCTGGAAGAGATCAAGGAGTTTTTTTGTAGAAATAGCCAGCCATGCTCCTGCCCCAGTATTGTGCAGCCTGCATTGTCAAAAGCAGTGTTCTTTTGGCTGATTGTCTGGGTAAGAATCATGATGAAAATATCAAGACGGAATCCTGCCAAACTCACCAATTTCATAGATCTTGGATTAGTCTGGCAGGTGCTTATGCTACCTAAATTCATCCTGTCAGATATTTGTATAATGTGGTGAGGCAATCCTGCTAAGCCTTGTGCTTTTGTGCTTGCACTGACCTATCCACTGAAACTGCACATCAAAGCCTTTTACTATCACTTGAGACATAGCTGCCATTTTGCCTGATGAAGCTTTTAAATATGTCCTGCTTTTTAAACTTTATTTTGGACATGTCAGAGAGCCTCACAAAAAAGTTGTATTATTATAGTGTTTTAACTTGGCTCAGAGCCTTATGATCATTTTTTCCCCTGAATTTTAAAAGTCTGTAGACATAGAGAGATTTACAAGTTTGTGTTTGCTTGGCCACTGCTCCTTTTCTGTCTCTGTTTTAATCTCCCAGAATGTAAGGCATAAACCAATATAATCATCCTTGGACTGTAAGGAAGATGATCTCAAAGGCAGTCAAAAATCTGTTTTGATGATTTTTAAATGAGAAAAATATATAATTTGACATATAAAATAATCTAATTATTTTATTTGCCTGAAGCTTTGAAATCAAATTGGGAGAAACAAATTTACTGCAAACAAAATGAAACAGAAATATATTTTAGCTGATTAAAACTTTGTTTTCTGCCTGCTTCACCTCAGGCCATGAACAGATTATATGTCTGTTCTTCCCATAAAATAACTTGACAATTAACTTTGGAAACCTTTCCTCCAGGAAAGGTGAGAGTGTGTCACAGGATGTGAGATGAGGCAGCGCACTGAGGGGATGGGAAAGAGCAGTTCAGCTCAAGACATTATACCTCACATTTATAAAGCTGACTTTGACTTGGGCAGGACAACAGGAGCCTTGTCCAAGCAGCTGTCACCAGGACTGGCACTGCTTATGAGACTGGGCTTGCTTTTAGAGCTTCACTGGAGAAAGATTTAGCAGCAGGAAGTTTCCATTTGCTTGGCTGCCTGTGTAATGGATGGTATGGCTCTCTCTTTACTATTTCAGGCTTTTCCTGGCTCTCACAGCAGCACCTTGTAATGCTGCAGCATCATTTATTTAAGTTCATGTGAGGAGGAGCTCAGGCTGGTTGTTTATTTATGCTTGGAAGTGGGTTATTTTCTTTCTGCACAGCTTTCCTTTGCCATAGGAGTGAGAAGGGCGTGATGTATTCCAAAACAAGTCCAATTAAATGTTCTCAAAACTTAGAGGAAGTCTGATTTCACAGTCAGAATACCCTAAAAGATAACTTGATCTAGCATTCAAGTTACAATGTGGTTTCCAGTGTCTTTGAATACAGCTGTTCTGCATACTGATATAAAGTGTGATTAAATACAGGACACTGCTAAACACCTTGTCAAATCCATGTTATAGTTTGGCAAAATATAAATTGTGACCTTTTATGAACATTTTTTGCTGTTTGAAACTGTTCTTTCAACCCTTAAAATCAACACAGTATTTTGTTTGAAATATTTAAATGCAAGTTTCCAGCAACTGCAAATTTTTTTGGTGCCGTCTAGTTAGAAAAGAGTCATGTACCTCCAAATTAATTTCCAGGTTTGTTGTTACTAACAGACCTCAAAACAACATGGTTATGAACGTCATTAATTTCTGCACCCTGTGATGAATACAGGTAGAACAAAGATCATTAGGTAACATGTTTTACAACAGGACACACTCCACTGAAAAAGTCCAGCCATCAAGAAAAGATGAATGTAGGAACAAAAAAAAGGGGGCTCTTGATCTATTTAATTTTTCATTTTGTACCTAAGAGCCATATTTTTTTCCTTGAGAGTCAGCCAATATTACTTGGGACCAAAATTTATACCTGAAAATGTGGACTGGAATGTTACAGATAGGAGGAAAAAAATGATGCAAGATCTTCAGCTTGTCTAAGACTTCATGGTGCTGCTGAGCAGCAGAACTGTACTGGTCAGCACCATGAAATGTCCTGGAAGGACTGAGATTTTAGAAGTTAAAATACAGTAGAAAACCCAAAGGTTGATCCTGAAACCTACCATTTTCTGAAACACTTTAAATTGCTAATCATTTGGATTTAATGTCTAGACATATGAATTATATTTATAATTTTGTACACTAGAGAGATCCCATATTATTCCATTAAAGAGTTATGAAACCACTGAGAAATAAAAATATAAATCATGACGAAATAAATGTACAATCATGACAATGCTCAAAAAAATATTGCTGCCACAGCAAGTAGGCCCAACTGAAAAACACAGCAGATTTTCTTCTCTTTCAGAATAATTTAAACATAGCTATGGCCAAAACCAACCAGCAGAAAGATTCTGACGTGTAGTTTGCTTATTTTGTGTAGTTGGATGCTTTGTTAATGCACCAAACTTGCAGCATGCATAAAGCAAATGATAAACAGTCTCAGGTGACTGTCCTGCATCAGGGTGTCCCCAAGAAGAAGGATGAATGATATCAAAGTTTTTCTTTTTAAATTTTGTTCAAACAAAATTTTGAATTATATTTTTATTTTTTTAAAAATTTGTTCAAACAAATTTGCATGGAGGAAAAACTCAAGTCATAGTAATGTTTCACAGTCTGTTAATGTGTATTGCTACTATGCTCAGTAATTTTAGTGTGTTTTTATCCTAGGATGTGTTTATAATGCTGATGGGTAGAAATCATCTTGGCACCTGGGCAGATTTTCTGATGATTGCTTGACAGGTTATAGACCTGCAACAATGTGAATTTTTTTTAGAGTCCTATAAGGAGTGTGGACACTCTTTCAGTCCAGATCAAATATGAACCTTAATATTAGGTAAAATACCAGTGGGTAGTCAAATGTCCCCTGGTAAAATTTGATACAGTACCAAAAGAAAAGATGTTTGATGCCAAAAAATCAATAAATACTTGAGACATGGTTTATTTCAAAAGCTGACTTCCTGTGAGAAATTCCAAGCCATGCCAGCTGAATCCAATAAAAGGACAGGAGACCAATCCAATAATAGAACACACATAAAGTATGTAGATAGTGTGTATTTAGTAGGAAGATGGCAAATCAGAGCTTGCTGTGTAATTCCTAGTGGGTGTGGAAAAGTGAGATAAAAGTGTGAAGGGCAAGGTTCATGAAGAGCCAAATGGGGAAAGTGCAGTGGGAAGTGGGGTGGAAGAATCTCCAAGCTCCTTTCTGCCCCAAGGAGTGGGGAAAGCAAAAGCTGTGCAGTGTTTGTGTTTAGAAAGGAGGTGACAGGGAATGCTGCCCTGCTCAGTGGAAATCCTGACAAAATGTCTGGGCAGCTCATTTCTCCGATAGCCATGGAGCTTGTCCCTGTCTGGCTTCCCCATGCAGAGACATTCTTTCCCCTGCTTTACTAGGGCCCTGAGAAATAGAAAAGAAGATGTCATCTCAAGCTAATTCTATAAACACTGCTATCAGAAAAGACATTTTAAACTATCATAAAAAGGCCCATTGTGCAACTGGACTCTTGGAACAAGAGTGGCTTATAGCTCAACCATTGTTAAAGGTTAATGTTCCTGTCATTGCATTCCTTTTTCTAGTTCCCATAACCAGGCTGTAATGATAGATAAATATATGAGCTATTTCTTTGTGTTGGCAAAATCACAATTCAGAAAGACATAGTTTCCTAGGTTATTTTTAAACTAATATGCTGGTTTATAGCTAATAAACCCATCTTTTTTAAGAGAAAAGACTTTTAATGTTCTGTTGCTTTTGCAGAATGTGAGCATTTGTGAATGTTTTTGTCTATCAAAACAGAGTAACAGCTTTATGAAGTCAACTCATGAACTGAAAAGGAAACTAATTAAAACAATAACATTAATTTACTGTTGCCAAATGTTAACCACTCTTGTACTTTCCACAATTATTTTTACTGCTGTACAATAATTTGAATGTCTTTGTCATTGCTGTGCATTGTTATGTTCCTGTAAGTGCTGAATGCTGATTCCAGGGCAGAAATTCTATTTTCTGTTAGCTGACTGAGCAAGAGAGTGCACATCTCCCTTCCAAGCTCTCCCCATTTTCACACAAGGAGCAAAGTAATGTCTTCTCTGTTTTAGTGAGATGTTGTGCTGCTTGGTCAGTGCACCAGGAGTGCTTTCTATCAGTAAAGTACTCTGATAAAATGTTATAACTTCTAAGAAACTCTGCAGATTGAGGTCTAAAAGTTTTCCTGTGACATGGCAGGAGTGTAGAGCATCTCAGCCCAGGCTTTCTTTAAAACTCAGGACAGGGAAAATTCAGTCTTCACAGTTCCATCTGATTTAGAGAAGCTTCTGAACATCCACAAATCTCCTCTTGCCCCGCTCTGCTCAAACATCTGCAGGGCTGCAGGTGCTCCTGAGTGATGGAGCTTGTGCATCCTCCTTCCCTCTGTGTTTTTCAGGCAGTATTTGGGTGAGTCCTCAGCACAGCTGTGCTGTGCTCAGCACCTTTTCCAAACGGTTGGATGCTGTATCACTGCTCCTAGTTCAGGTTTTCTGCTTCAGGGACAAAGTGAGAGGAGAAGCAGGCCAGCTGCAGCTACCTCCTATTTTTGGAGCCAGTCTACTGGAACCAATTCTGTGCTAAAAGTAATCCCAAATAATTTCTTTTTCTTACAGGCAGAGAAAACACTCTAGTAACTCTTTCCTGGCTCATGGTGGGTTTTGAATGGTGGTAAATAATTCCCCATTTAACAATCTCAAGGGAAACACCTGTGAAAGGTAAGCTGATGAGAGATTTTGGCAGCATGGCTCCATGGCAGTGGTATATCCTAGTGAGCAGAGCTTGGGCTCCAGATGGTGTCTGAGTAGATGGCCTTGGTTCCCTGCAGAGATTTGATAATCAGGTTGTTCTTTGGAAGCAAGAGATGGATGGGAAGCCCAATTAAGGAAATTCTTAAGGAAATTCTTGGTTTTGAACACAAGAAGGAATAATGAATGTCTGTCTGTCTACAGCTGCCAGAACTGTCTAGGTAACCTGTTATTTAATTTTTCTATAGGAAATTTAAACTTCTTTATAAAAAAAATCAAGCAACCAAAAACCCAGACAGCAACCCCCCCCAAAAAAAAGACAAAAGAGAAAGGTTAATACAGATTTGCCTTTCAGCAAAGAACAGATACTGCTGGTGCATCTTCATGAGAGGTGAGCTGCCATTTAACACTTCAACTGTTTTCTGAAATTACCTCTGAAATTCTGGACATTAGCTCCTAGGCTCCTGCCGCATTGGTTCTGAGTGCAAAGAAGTGAAAATACACAATTTTAAACTCTGAGGTGCCTCCTGCATTGGTTCTGGGGCAGACCCACTGCTGACAGTGCTGTGTGTTGGCTCTGCGCAGAGGAGCAGGCACTCCTGTTCACAAGCTTCACATGAATACAGCCCAGATTTTCCTCTTGTTAGCACTAATATAGCAATTTAAACACATTTTTGAGTTATATTTTTTCTTCTCTATGGACTGCTTTTACCTTTATTTGCAAGCTTTGTGTTGTGTCTGTCAGAAACAGAGAAAAGCATCCCTGATATTTGAAGAAGGGGTTATGAGACAGAGAGAGGCAGCAGTTATTTGGACTAAATATGTTTTAATAACTAGAGTGATACACAACTGTTGTTTCCATTTCCAGGGTGTTTGCCTCTCTTTTAGTGCTGTTTTAGAGGTTTGGATTTCCTGTTTTATTCCCAGTTTACTACATTAAAATTGAACAAACCAGCAGCATTATTTTATGTGCTGATGAAACAGATATCCTAAAGAATGAGATATATGCGTCATGTCTTTGCAGCATGAGGAACCCAAGGTGGGATACCTGCACTTTTAAAATCCTTCGGTGACTAGAGCTTATATGGAAAAATTCTTTTAGCTCTGATTTTCTGGACAGACAAATGAACTCAGCTCTTTGCAGGACCTGGAAACACAGCATCTCAAATTAGTGCCTGGTTTGCCTTCACGGTGCTTATAAAATTTATATGGTTTTAGATGCTAGTTTAGGTACATCTTCAAAATCTAAACAACTCTGAAAATTTTAAGCAATGAAATAGGCTTACAGGTTTTGGCCTCTGGTAAAAAGCTATAATCATACAGGTAAATAAATACATGACTGTTTACCACAATATGCAAGTATTTGTAAGAAAGCAAAAAAGCCCCTAAAATTAAAAGAGGTCTAGGAGCAGTTTCATTCAAGAGATCCCCTTAGAATGGGGAAAACTATAAAGTCTTGGGCTCTTTGTTTCCAAAAAGCTGTGTTTATTTAAGATGATAAATAGTATAAGAATTTGGTTGATGCATTTAACATGAAGAATTGGAAGGTCTTGTTATCTATAATAAACCCTGTTCTTCCAAGGCTCTTCCCTGCAGTTTTACTCAAGATGTTTTTGAGACCTGCAAAACTCTCAGACTTTATGAAAATTCCAGTAAAATGTCACCCATTATAATATAGGGCAATGCAACACTCCTTAGTCTTTCAATTTTTGCAGAATACAACCCTAAATAGTGAGGTTCTACAAAAGATTGATTTTAGGGTTTGCTCATTTTTATTCAGCATTAAAATTAATCTAACCCAGAAGCATACTTTAATTAGAAGCAGCAAAATTATAAAGATGTTTCTGCTAAATTGAAAATTAGTATGTGATTTGCTGGGTTTTGCTTTATTATTGCTTTAGGTTTTTAAGCTCCCTTGTAACATTGCTGTACAGCAAGTGAAATATTTTTTAAAGTGATACATTTTTAACTTGGACTAGTAATAAAGTTTAAATCTTCTGCAGGAGAATACAAAATTTAGCTTTTAAAATTTTCACAAAAAGAGAACAGCAGTGTAAAGGATTTCAAGAAAGGAGTGTATTTGTTCTCACTGCAGGTATTCTAATTAGATTTCTGTAAATCTCAAAATTATTTCTAAAAGCATTTTGGAATTCATTCTATTCCTTGTGAAAGCACAGTGCTTTAATTAGAAACAGTTTGATTAATCTTAAAAAAGTAAAAAAGAATCATGCAACAGAGGAAATTTTGACTTTAAAATGATACTTTAAAATGACTGCACCTGATCAGTCTGTCACATTAATTACAATATAATTTAATTAATTTCCATATGATTTTGTCACATTACAATATGATTGGTAAGAGGATATGAGTAAATTCAGGTGGGTTTTTTAATTCACTTGTCACATTCCCGTATAAAAAGGGAAATATGTTTTCCAGAAAATGATTTTTATTTCTTTGTATAAAAAGAAATTCAGCCCTAATCCTCTTTAGCACTTAGATATTACCAAGAATTATGTTTTTAAAATATACTTAAAGGACTTGTTTCAAGGGAGCTCCCCCTGCATTTAGAGGCAGATGCTGCAGTACAGATGTGAAGAATGTTGTTCTGCAAGCTGAAAGAGAGAGATTGATTGGGCAACTTTCACAAAAATAAAACCTGTTTCCCTTCTCTACCCTCTCTCTTCTTCCATCCCTCCAGTTAAACAACACTCTGTGATAAAAAATAGCATTTGAAATTGTGTGACACACTCTGAGGAAGATTGCTGGGCTTGATTTCCTTTCTGTTTTTCCCTGCCTCCCTATATAACCTGTAATGTCAAAGCTCAGAAGCTTTTTTGGCAGGAGGAGAGGGCTGTGCCAAGAGCAGGGGCAGCTCATGATGTGCTTTGGTGTGTCACTCCTGTCTGCAAACACACACCTTGGGCAACAGCCAAAAACTCTGGGGGAAAGAGCAGGATGAGCATGGCCAGTAAAAGATGCCCCTGTAGGGTATGGTCATGGAGATTTGGTCACATCCTGAGTATTTTTTTCCTTACAATGGATTTGTTGCACATGTAAAGCTACTTTTGTAGTAACAGAGCACGAGAGATTGTGGGAAATGGAAGGACAGAAACTCCTGCAGATGCAGGAGGGTTTGATCTGCAGCTTGGATGGATGTAAAAATAATGTACACAGATATTAAGTAGAAAAATCATAGACTTATGTTTCTATAGCTGTAAGTGAAAATATGCCTTAAGTGAGTGAGAAACTGAACTGATAAGATGGTGAAGGGTTTATAGTGTAGGGATGTGGTTTTATAGAATAAGCAAAGAGTTTAGAAGTTATAATAGCAGCATATGTGTATATGTGTGATAATAGCCATTGGGTAAAAGTATCCACAGTGCAGCAGAAATAAGTAAAGGTGATGGGTTAGAAAAGCAAAATAAACCCTGTGGTGACTGTCTATTAGATTAGAAAGTTCTATATTGCCTTGTGACACAGAACTTGTGACTACTTTGAGCTATAACCAACTGCTTGCTCCTCTAAAATCTCACAGCCTCTGAGAGTGATGTTTATCTGAGCAAGGAATCATTCTTAGCCCAAAGATGGTCCCATCCCTTCGTTAAAAAGCAGTGACAATGATGAAAGATGACTGGGGATGAACATATCTGTCTCTTTTGTGTGAAACTTATTCAAGTCAGAAGAAAAGGCTGCTTTGAGAGTGGAGCCAGTGCCACATGATCAGATTTTGGGTGTTCACATTCACCGTGCAGCCCTCTCAGCATCTCCTCCATCCCTGTGTGATGTCAGGGGATGTGAGCTCCCACCAAGCATTGCCAATGCTTCTGACTCATGCTCAGAGAGATGGAATTAATTGTGGTTGCATTTCTCGTGCTAATGCTGCTGTTTGCTCTTTACGTGAGAGGGACAGGAAAGAAGGAAAAGGGACATTCTCCTTTCTAGCAGCTACACAATAAAGTGTGGCTTTCAAAAGAAATGACTGTTTTTTTCCAACTTTTTTAAGGGGGAAAAAAATAATCCTCCCGAGATGCAATCTTGAGCAAAGTACAAGAAGTTCCCAAAGGATGCTGAACATGAGCAAAAACATTTCCAGCATACTTATAGTAATGTTCTGTTTACTTTGTCAATTAATGATTCATTACCCAAAACAGCTTGTACATTACAAATGGCTCTGCATTGGATTTATGGAGCTGCAAACTGTAAACGGCAAGCATGGCTTCACTTTTCTTGCAGCCGTTTGTTTATCTGAACACCAGAAAAGAGAGCTGTAGGAGGGTATCCTATGTTTATTTGTTTAGTCTTGCAATGCCTTTGCTCTTTGATGAGGAGTCCTATACTCTCCATGGGCCCTCTCTTGTGTCTGAGCAGAGAAATTGGCCACGAATTGCCTCTATTCCCTTCCAAGACCTGTTGCCCCATTGCCTCCATGGGCAGAGGGACCCCACAGTTGCCCAAAAGCTGAAGGCACAAATGCAACTGGCTCCCAGGAGCCTTTATAAGTTGCTCATGCAATGGCTGCAGGACAGGGAAGAGGTCAGACCAAGTATCCTGCTGGTGTAAATCAGTCCAGCTTGTCATGGGCCTTAATGGAATGGGCTGATTTATACCAGTTGGGAATCTGACCTGTCACAGACAGAGATGGAAAATGCAGCTCAGTTCAGTTCAGTGGGAGTTGTGCTCCCCTGTCACGTGTGGAACAGAGCTGAGGTCTTGCAGCTGTGGGAGATACATCTCAGATTTCCCCACTATGGTCTTCTTAAAATTATAGCAGAGCTTTTCAATCATGGCACATTTTTATTTTATTTTATTTTATTTTATTTTATTTTATTTTATTTTATTTTATTTTATTTTATTTTATTTTATTTTATTTTATTTTATTTCCATCAGGCTGTCTGAGCTTGGTTAAACACATGGTTGTAACTTTATTAGACTTTTTCTAAAATTAATTTCACCCCGATGGCTTTCAGGTTGATAAATTACCTCATAAATGGACATAGGTGAAAGCTGGCATCTTCTAGCATTAGTCTAAAACAACAAGTTTAATGGTTCTACTTTGCACATAATAGCTACAAAACTTGATCAAAAGCCCATTGTGGAGAAGAGACTGTGTTGCCTTCAAAAGGCCACACTAAGCACGCTTTGCCATTGCCGGTGCTAAAGATCTGAGCTGTTTATTTGCAGCCTTATCTTCAGAACAGTTTGGTTTACATTCAAACACGAGCCCTCAGAGGGATTTGCTCAGAAAGCCTCAGGCATTGAGCTCCTCTGAGTCCAAGGTGCACACGCTCTATGTCTAACATGCAAAGGAAGAGCCAGTACTTCTGCATGGGCTGAAAAGCAGCCAGTGCTTTTCAAATCAGCAGGTAGAGAGGATGAATGACTTTATTTCTAGTTGTATCTGGAAAGGAAAGAAAGTACACTTTGTTCAGCATCACCAGACTGTACTGCTCCCCACCTGGGACTCAGAGCTCACCTGTGAGCTGTGAGAGAAAAGAGCTTTGAATTCCCTTACACAAACTATTATTGCTTTAAAAACAAACCTGCCGTTTCCTGGCTGTGCAAAATTTGCATATTTCTTGAAGATTATGGTATCAACACAGAGATATTAATCAATAGTTTCAGATAGTGTCTGCAAATCATCTTTCCCCCCAGCATATTTTTTTTGTTTATATTGTTATCAGTTTTTATGAGCATTGTGTGTCTCATGAATGCCAGCTAACCAGGGTGATATAAATCTTAGAGCTGTGAGAACTGAAAAGATATTTGCAAGCAATTATGCAATAACTGTATTAAAATAAAACAAATTGGGGCCAAAGTCTAGACATTTGCCTTTCAGTTATGTGATTCTTATCTCTGCCATTCAGTTTCTCCATGGAGATGGTCAGTAAAGTTTCCCTGCAGAAGAAAAGATAAAAGGTCAACAACAGAGTTAGCCGAACAGTAAATTTTAAACTGGTATTGTATAATTTTTTGTTATTGAGTTAAAAATGTAAAGCCAAATGATGCACTATTTTAGCTGATAAGCCTTCCATAGGTTTCACTAGTAACTGTGCTGCATTCCAAGGAGTTTGGATCCAATATCTTTTAGAAAACAGCAAAATGAGGGTAGCTTCCAAATAAGCAAAAGTTAGACTCAGATATGGAAACTGAACAAGGACTCTGCAGGATTCATGACAAATTTCAGAGCTGAATGGAACAAAGGCCATTCAAGCTTGAGTTGTCCTTTTGAAGAGAGTGAGCATACTGTGTATTTTTGCAGACTAGTGCTGGTAGCCTTTAATTCCTTCTGCAGAATTTGAATCAAAGGCTTTCCATGAATTAAAACATAATATGAGCAAGCAAAGAGTGCCTACAGATATAGAAAACTGGTGAAGAAATAATCTAATGTAGAACTAAAAGCACAGTGTGACTTCAAAGCATATTCAATTTGCAGTTACACTGACAGACCTACAGAAACCACTGGGACTTGACACATAAGTGAGATTAGGGGAATTTGGACTCCTCATCAGATTTTACAGCTATAAAGTGATACGTTATGATGTGTTTTGGACTCATTAGAGGAGCTTCTGTCCTCAGAGCATATACTGGAGGAAAGAGCAAAAAACAATAAATCTTTTTGGAGAAAACAAGATTAAGATAAAGCAAGCAGGCTGGTGGGGTTGGTAGCGATCATAATTCTGTTGGGATCCAATCGTCAGTTTTTCCCAAATGCTGCTCTGTGTTTCTAGGGTGTTTTGATTTATGAAGAAAACTTGTGGAAGCTTCATTTTATGAGAATGGGAACTAGATCAGTATGCAACTGATTTCTTGTTTCTTTAAGAAACAAGATTTATTTTAGAAAATCAGACAGAATGGTGAAGTCCTGTGTTTATATCCTTATTTCCAAAATCCTGCTGCCTTTTGATGTATTAGATTGCCAATTCAGGTGCTTTCATAAACCTGGACTAGTGCCTTCGTCTAGGCTGTCTAGGTAAGTTTCTGTTGCATTCATTGTTGTCATAAAACAGCCATATATTTTGGGTTTTTTCCTTTTAACCTGAAGGCATGTTTACAAAGCACATTAGTTATATTAATATTTACATAAAAATTATATCAATATTCATGTTTAATTATTCCTATTTAATTATTTCTATATTATATTATTTATATAATTGTTTCTCCATTTGAAAACTTTGGATAAGCATGAATATGCAGGCATTACTGATGATTCTTGTCTTTTAAGTATTTACATTTATGGTACTGGAGCTAATTTGTTTAAAGTTACAGCAATTTGACCTACCTGAGCTGCAGACAATTATCTGGATCTTTCCTTTTTTAAGGGAGAATTAGAAAATATCTCTTAAGAACAAATATTTTTACATATAATAAGAGAGTCATGTGATAAGAGGAGGGAAAGAGAATTGCTCATAACACCTAACAAAGCTAGCTCAGGGAGTATTCATTATCAGGTGGTTGGTAAATCTATGTGATATTTGAGGCAAAAAATATGCTTAAGGTATGGTAGAAATATTGCCTGTTAATATGCAAAATGAGGCGCTGTGATTCACATGGATTCTTATGAATTGGCACGTTCAGTAAGAACATATTTTCATTGTTTCCACTTTTTTTTTTTTCCTGTTTTGAGAACAGAGGAGATTTAAATGTGCTTGAGCATATCCACTACATGTTTTTACAAGCAAGTTCATCATTCCCAGCTCAGTTTGCCCTTCCTTTATCAATCCCTCCCACCATGATTTCTTTTTGCAAAGACCTAGGAATAAATCCCCTGCTGTCACCTCAGGCATTGTTCTGAGGTTGTTTTCTCATTTATTTCCATGCTGAACTCTCACATTCATGTTTCTCCCTCCAAATTTTTTCTTTTTTGAGCATTTTTTTTCTTGAACTGCTTGAGATTGTTGACAGAAAACCATTTCCTGCAGACTCTACCAACACTATTCATAAGATGGCCAGAGTAGGAAAAACAGAGGATAGGATCTTGTGCAACTGAAATATCTCAATCAGTAAAAGTGTTGGTTGTCTTCTAGAACTGCATGATTTCATCCTAAATTGCTTCTTCAGCACAGAGTGAAATAACAATAAAAGTTATTTCTTCTTGGGTGAGTCATTTCTTGCAATTAATTTAGGGGGAACTGAGGCTTTTATCATCTCTTGGAATGTTTTGCCCACCATGAGGACCCCCTTCTTCCAAATGACTCATCTAGAACCACAATTAGTCTCCCACAGGGTTTTTTTTTTACATGTCATTTTAAAGAAAGACATTTATGACATTACCCTGCTAACATAATGAAAATGTGCTTTATTGCAAGACTTTACTGTGCTTTATTGCAAGAGCTCCATCCTCTCCCATAACATAACCCAAAGCGTTGGAGCCAGTGAAGATCGTTTCAGGGATTTTCACTCAAGGAAGTTTGCATGGGAGCTGTGTTCTGTCTAGGACTTGTTTAGGTGGAAAAAGCGTGCATCAGCCCAAAGTTTCCCACACAATCCCAAGAAAGACAAAGTTTTAAGATTTAATCTACAGTAATTTAATTTATAAGCATGGCATTTGAGAGCTTGCATCCACTGATACTGGTAGGTAAGGGACTTGGCACACAATACATTAAAAATCCTTCCCTTTAAGGAAGGATTCACAGTGTTAGTGCTATGCTTGGGTACAAATTTGTTTTTAAATTTCATACCTGCTCTCCAGATTTCAGCCTGTTATCATCTGAGGTTTTGCTTTTTACTAGTGGATGCATTCTCTCCCTTTATAAACCCTGTAGAGAGCTGCCATTAAACAACTTGAGCTGATTTTTTCCTTGTGTCAATACTGGACTAAAACAGAAAAGGAAAAAAAAAATGTAGCATATTTCAAATCCGCTAGAAAATAGCTTTTGACATATGATAGCTAAAGCTTAAACTAGTTCCTATCTTATCCCTCTGTGTATTTATAATCCCTCTTGAATTCCAGCACATTTTGTTTTGACATTTTTCTCAATAGTTACCAAGACTAATATGAGTAGTCTCAATCCACTCCAAAACTGTGATACAAAATAAAATACACCAAAGACTTAAATGATATAAACAGCTATGTAGTGAACACTTAACCATGTCGTGGCAGGAGAGCTTGGGGGCTCACTTTCAAAGTGAAGTTGCCTTCATTTTCACCATACTGTGTTTAGTCAAACTAGTTATGATTCTAGACCATGAAGCATAAAGTACTGAATGCAGAAGGCATCCTTAAATGCTTTATTTTGATGCTTTGGCAATAAAACAAACAATCTGGAGCTTTTTTTGATGGGCCACTCTCCTGCAAGAGCTCTTCTAGCAGAACAAGTGTCACTGTTCCTCTCTTCTCCACGTGGCAGACCCTACCACGTTCAGCTCTGCTTGGGATTAAGGCTGAAATCAGTCTCACCAGTTTACTCTGGGGAAGACCAGCAGCTGCCCTGCTGGTGAAAAGCTGTCTAAAAAACTGGTAGATTTGCAAGATGAACCAGAGTGTTTTCCCCTTCCACTCCCTCTAGCATCTTCCTCTCCCCGACTTCTTCTGTTGCTTAATCTTTCAAAACCACCCCAGACTCACTGGCTCTGCAGCCAATCCAAGCAGTGCAGCTTCCTGGTCATGACTTTGCACATTCCCTGCCTTTGGAAAACTCACTTTGCAGCACTCCACCACTTTTATCACAATTAACACTTTTAATCTACCCTCTCAGTTGTTGTATCCCTTCAGAGACCTTTTCCTGTGGGAAGACAGCTGTGCCCTGATGTCCTGATGGACAGATTTTGGAGGTATATCCAAGGCAAGACTGAATGGATGCTTGTGAACAGCCCTGTTTCAATCCATGTTATCCTTTTGCAAAATTGACTCCTTATTTAAAGGTCTTTGTATTTAAAGTCTTAGGAAATTGCTTGGATATTATTTTGGGAGGTTCTTACAAACCTCAGCTTGGCTCTTGTGCAGCTTCATCTGAGGCACTGTGTCCTGCATTGAGCCCATCTTTGGGAAAGAGATCTTGATAAACTGCAGCAGTTTAAGCCGTTTAAGATCTTGATAAACTGCAGCAGTTTTAACAGTTTAAACTGAGTTTTAAACAGAGTGTAGGACCAGGTGACACCCATAGGTCTCTCTGCCTTAAATTATTCTGTGCTGCATTGATCCCCTCAGCGGAATTTCCGCAGGAGAAAAAGGGTTTAGGCATGTGATTAAAAATGGTTGCACTTTCCACCAAAGCAGGAATCAGCAATATAAGATTTGCTGTCATCTACATTCTTTTCCTTGAGTTCCAGTCACAGAGGTTTGTATACATACTGATTAAAGGGACACTGTGTGAGAAAAGATTTATTAAGTCTCTGGTAGATTGATTCTCCAAATAAAAGAATTTCTAAAATGCATTCCAATTTCCTAAGTTATGCACTTGTCTTTTTGTATTTCATTATGGAATTGATATGTTTAGATTGCTCTTTTTCAGTCCTCTTGCAATTAGACCTGGTTATTGCTTTTTTTTTTTTTTTTTCCTATTTGTTTGAAGAACTTTGGAACAATTGCAATTTTTATTTGGTCAAATTTTACTGGAATTTACTTATCTCTATCTTGTAATTTCAGTGTTGTATAGACTCTGAGAAATTGCAATCAGATCAAAAGTAGTTTAGGAGGCCAATGCTTCTGTCAATATTCTTTTCTTTTTCCCTTTCTACAGAAATGAAGGATAAAATGTCATTCTAATTGCACAATCCTTTCCCTCTAGGACAGATTGCAAAAGGAAGGGCTCTTCCAAAGAACTTATTATGGTTGTTTCTTATTTCTGTTGTAGTTGTCTGAGGCCCCGGTCAAATCTTAGTCCTGTTTTTCTAGGCATTAGTTTAATACCTAGAAGCAGTTCTTGCTCAGCAAACTTATATTTAGGAGGCAAAGCAAATAGATAAAAGAGAAGTAAATGTCTTAGCCAGGCTTTTTCAGACAGATTGAATTCTATCTTCACTGCAAAAAGGCAGCACAAAAAGCATTCCTGAAACAAGATTGATACCTGAAATTAAAATTCTAGTGAATCAGTGGAGCAAAAGTCAGAGTTTTCTCAATGCAGCTGCAATCATGGAGATGAGATTAGCAAGTATAAAGTGTGCTGCCTAGAATTCTACTTTGACCAAAATTACTTGACATAAAACCACCATCCTTCTATTCCTCCCTACCACACTCTGTTAATACCTTAGTAAAGGGGTTTAGGGTGGTTTATGAGGCTTTTAGTAGTAAGTACGAACTCCTGTCCCTTGATTGCTGAATCAGTGAGAAGCAAATTACATTTAACTCATCCTTACAAAAAGTTAGATGTTTGTTTGTTAAGATCTTCCTTACCCTGTGGAAGATGCTGCCTGGTTTTGGTCTGTGACTATGAAAATGACCGTACAAAAGGCATTTGTTTGAAAAAATGCAATTAGAAAGATCAATTAACTTCTTATTTGCTTTCCCTTTCCAACTGATTTTTACCACATCTCCATGTGAGATATGTCTAGTTAATTGCCATCTCCAAAGTTAAATATTGATTCTGACACAAGCTGTCCAGATAAGAGAGGTTACCTTCCACTGCAAACACGTGTTCAAAACAAACTTTCTCATGCATCAGAAACAAGCCAAATTCATTAGTCACATTTCAGTTGTATTATAGGTGTTTATAATTTATTCTAGCTCTATTCCATCCTTTTATGGTTCCACTGGGCTGCTCTTCATTGCTACTGCTGACCCACTTTCAGTAGTGCATTAAGTTATGTGATTAACATCTGTCACATGTTGTTTGTACTCTCCTCTTCTCCCCAGGGATGGAAGTGTGTGCAGTGAAGTGTCCTGTTAATTTGTTATCTTAAATATGAATGTTGTTGTGTATTTATTAAAGAAGGCAAGGTCAGGGAACGGGCCTTACTTTTGGACCAAAAATGACTGTATTTGTGATGCATTTTCCCCTCAGCCCTGATTACAAATAACAATATTGTGAGTAAAATTAACAGAGAGACTTCATTTTGTAGGAGCAATATGGCATCACATGGGTTTTTTTACAGCTTCCATTAGTGTTTTGTTTTTCTGCATTCATTCTTTCAGAAAGGCATGTCTGCTTACCAGTGAATTATCTGAGTCCAAAATGCTTTTTGGATCATAGATTATCTTTTGCATTTACTAGCCACACTGAAGTTATCATATGGACATATATAATGGTACTAACAGTATTTTAACCTTAGCAAAATTAGTGCTGCCAGTAAAAAAGCAATCTTTCATCAAGAAGGATGATGGACACAGTTCTACAGTGCTTTGACTTTTATCTTGTTTTTTCTCATTTGTGGTTTCTGAAGTGGTTCCTCATGGAACTTGTCTTTGCTTTCCTTGCTCATTTTTTTGCCCAGTTTATTTCTGGTCATCTTGGCCTATGCAGAAGCTAGAAGCTGTGAGCCATTAGCTTTTAAAAATGTGAAAACTTGTTTTCATATTTATTGGGCTGTTTCAGACTGAAGTGTTGGAAACAGCTGGGAGGCTAATCAGAAACTTTCTGAGAAATACTAATTAATGAAAAATTTAGTGGTCTGGATTGCTTTTAGCACAAGAGGCTCATTCCTTGTCAGGTTTCTACATCCACAGGATGTTTGCTTTGTTATCCTAAGAACACTTTCTAAGTGGAAAAAGGAAAGTTTGAAAAAGAATGCATGATAACAGAAAATGAGAAGATTATAAATATGAACTCTGGCTCTCCTAAACTCTAATTCACCTCATTGGGCCCAGGATTTCATCCTGCAGGTTTCTGATAATATTTTTTGAGCTATAGAATGTAAGTGTGAAGAAATACTCGTGTCTGTGATATACAAGAGTGGGGGGTGCCAAGAACTGCAGTGTACTTAATGAAATTCAAAAAGATTTCTCTGTGTCACTGAGAGTCACTGTCACCAGGCTTGCCACGTGGGAGTGATTTTTGCTGTCACACTCAACTCTTTGAAACAAGGACAATTGTGAATTCTGGCATATCAAGTTGCAGTACTGCTGCTTGCATCCCTTCTCCTTCCCTCTTTGTTGCCTTGTCTAATGTAATTCTCCATCTTCAGGTTTTACCTGGGACAACCCACAAAGTACAGCAATATCCATTGGCTTTGATTTGGGTTATCTGGCTTTCCAAAGCTGAATGAACAGCTGAACTGGTCAGTTTGTGAACTGAACAGAACAAACCAATTGAACAGTTCCTATTTCATGCTACATTTTTCACCTAAAATGAGTCCTCTAACCCAAGGTTGTTATAGTTAAGATTGCAACAAGGAGAAGACCTGGACACAAGAGAAACTATTTGCTCCACAAAATCAATTTCCTCCCAAAGCAACCTAGGCTGAGAAGCTGCCATTTGTTCAGCTGCTCTGACAAGATGCCTCTGAGTGACCATATCCTCAGGCAGAGAGAACCAGGATTAAACCATCCTGCCAGAAGTAAAGGCAGGCAGAAGATGGCCTTAAAATTGGAGAAGAGTTTTCAAAACTGAAGAGAACGTTCAGTTCCTGATGCTAAGCTACAAGGTTGCCAGAACTTCAAGAGCATAATTGAATTTATCTTTCTCTTTTATGTCAAGGATTTAGGAGTCCAAAATGAAAGGTCTCTTTTGTGCCATAGGCTCTCTTCAGGCTTCCCCTAGGATTCTAGGAACCTTCTGGATCTTCTTAGGCTCTGCAGCAGTAGGAGATGATAGAGAAATCTTTTACTTGGAAGAATTTAGTGCCATGGATACCTGGGCTACCCAAAACTCCTGGGCCTCTGTGTCAGGCAGTTAATCAAAAATAAGAACTTTGTGACTACACCTAATAGTAAGCATGAATTTCCGAATATGCCTTTGCTTCCTGTTGAATATTATTATAAGGGTAATTTCTCATGGAGTTAATTGTGTCTAATGTCAAATTAGAATTCGCCAGTGCTGATTATAATTGGTTGTGTTTTGCTGCACACAGAAATTCCTAATGCTGTGCTGTTTAAATCATAGTTCTGGATTAGAAGTGGAGAAAGATTCTTTGGAGTGAAGAACTGACAACTGTAATTGTGCAATGAAATAATTGAAGCGTGCTAAGCAATTAAGGAGTCTATTTATAGCCAGAACATATTTATGACTCTTTTTGCCATCCTCCTTTTTTTTTTTTGTTACCTTATATACAAGGGAAAGAAACAGCACAGTAGTGTTGCCGTAGTTTGACCAGAAGCAATAAATGTGTTGTGTAAAGGTAGGATCAGTGGGCAGCACTGCATTAAATACACGTCAGAGTGTGGGTTTGGTGGCCCCATCGGGGCCAGATTCTGATTTGTGTGAGTCAAAGAAATTGGCAAATTTCTTGATGACATTTCTCATCCAAAGTGGAGTGTCCCTCCTTTGCTCATCTTCTCCAGGGACAGTGTTCCTCTTGAGCAATGTGGGTCAGCTGCTCCTTGTGAAAGTTTCATCACTCATCTCAGTCTCAAGAAAGTGACATACTGTTCCTTAAAGATTTTGGCAAAAGCTGGACCTCACTGGAAGAGGGGCCACCACATTGTTTGCACAGAGGCCAGGGCCAAACCCTTGAATCTGGTTTATGATTCAGGGACTGGAATCTCAATAATCTGGAGGATTTTGTTCTTGGAGTCCTGGTTTTGGCCTACTGTAGCTACTTTCTTGGTTTTATTTCTTATATATCGATGAGATATTTGAGCAGTGTAAATCACAATGAATCAAAAAATACACGACCTGAGTCATGTATTTGAGTGTGGGGCAAAGAAAATGCGGTTTTGCTTTGTGTTTTGACTGCTACCTATCCCTATCTCTGTTGCATGATCCTAACAAAACAAGGTCCATTTTTCCTGGGAAGGAAGGTGATTATCACTGGTACAGAGAGGGAATATGTGAGAGATTGTAATGAAAGAGCTATGGTCATGCTTTATGGCTAACAAGTGAAATAAAAATATTAGTTGCTGTAAAGATAGGAAATTTTGAGCAGTTGGAAATTAGTTCTTGTGAATTGTACTTTAGTCTGTTGTGTCAATTTTGTGTCAGAACTATTATGTCTCTCATGTACTGTTTCTTGTGCTTATTTTAGTCATGGTTATGAACTCTACTGAAGGTCCTCTCTTGGATTGCTCTTCCTATCAGAGATGAAATAATTTCTTTACTGAATCATTTCTAGGTCTCAGTATTTTCTCTTAATAGTTAAAAATTACTTTTTTTTTATTGTAGAAGCAAATTCCTGTGCATTTTGCTTCATAGTGCAAAGTTCTTTTAATTTGGAAGATATTTTAAGGACTGAGATGCTAGTGAGACTTGAAAATTGTTCAATGTTAACTTGATTTTACTTCAGTTTTAGATTAGCATTAGTTTTCAAACACTTCTACCCCTTTTTAAGTTCTTAAGTTATACATTAAGCACAGCAAGCATTATAGATTTTGCCAGCAGTCTAGATAAGATCTGACAAGATTTGCTGTTTCCAAAATTACATGAAAACAGTCCTCCCTAATCCTCTACAATTCAGAAAAAATAAACAAAAACTCTAAGGTATTTCTGTTTGTCTAGACATAAACCAAGTGGGAGTTTTTTTCTGCACTAAAAACTTCCAGTGTTGCTATTGCATTTCCATGTAGAGATTAATCAAGGACAGGTCCCTTCTGGTGATTTCTGCCCCAACCATCTGACTGCTAGAGATGGTGGGAAGAAACCTGGCAAGTTGTTTCCTCACTGACCTCTCCCATTTAGAGAAACCTTCATGAGGAAGGCTGATTTCTGTGCTTACACCTTCTTCTACCAAGCAATTTTGTTTTCTAGGTTGTGTAGCCCTTAATGTGCCACCAACTCCTCCACCAGCTGGGTTTATGGGCTTCTTTGGTGAGTAGCTGCAAGCCCAAGGGCAGGAAGGTTTGATCCAGAGTAGCCTTTTGCCCTTTTGCAAACATTTTCTGCTTTGCAGAGCCATCAGTTGCATGTGTTGGCTTTCACCTCAGAGAGCATGAAACAGAATTGCTGTTCCTGTGGAAGCCCAGCCAGTTTGTGGTGTCAATAAAGAGCAGCCAAAGGCTTGGAAAGCCTTCAGTGATCACCGTGCTGGGGAGGCTGCCCTGTGCCCCCAGGGTGCTGCACCTCTCTCTGTGGTACCCAGGTGCTCCCAGTGTCTCTTGGCATGGCAGCAGCAGTGGTGGTGTCACAGGAGAGCCCTGTCCCTGTGCTGTTGATCACAGTGGTGGTGATAAACAGACTCCCTCACAGCTGGGCGCACACACTCAACACCCACACCATGGGAAGGGTGTGATGAGCTCTAGACTAAGTCATCACCTTCAGTACAGCTCTAAGGTTTCTGGAAAAAAAGATTTTGTGGGTGATCTGAGTGACAGTTTATGTAGCATTGAGGGGGACGTGCTAAGGAGTGTCCCTTAAGTTAGCCAGGATTGTGGGAATCTTCACCATGAGGACACTCATTTAAACATGGAGCTAACAAAACAGGGAATCCCAAACAAAAAATAGCCATAAAGCCAATATAAGTGCCATTATACTGTCACTGTAGGCCTGCTGTGCTTAAGAACAAAATCATAATCTTGCTGAAGGCTCCTTTATTGCCTAAACCACTTTTCATTGTCCAGAGTTTTTAGTTTCACAAATGAAAATTAGGCAGCATCATTCCCTTTTTTTTTTTTTTTGCTGAGATGTGCTTTGTTGCTAAGCATTTCATCAGAAGTGCTTTGAGGCTAAAATCAAGACAAAGCATTTCAGTGTAATCTCTTTGCTAAATCAATTCTCTGATGTTTATGTTTGCAGAGGAAAGGGCCTAATGAAGGAATCAGCCTCAATATGCATTAAGATGATGCATGCAGAAAAAAGATGGATGCTGCCTTAGGAACCTGTAAGTAGGATCTTCATCTGCCAACATACCAGAACATTAGGAGCTTAATACCACGGTGTAGGACATAAGAAACAAGGATTATATAAACATGCTGATTCCATCTAGTTAGAAAAGCTCCACACAGGTTGGAAGCCAATGGAGCTTTGCAAGAAAAAAAAAGAAAAAAAAAAAAGACAAAACCAAAATAAACCCCTGTGGGTCATAGTGGACAACAAACTGGGCAGGAATTGGCAGTGTAATATTGCAAAAAAGGTCAAGTACATTGTATTTGGGTTGTACTGGTGACAGTGGAAACAGATTGAGGGACAGGAGCCTTCCCCTGTTTTGCTCTGACCACTATAGCAAAAACTGTTTCAGGAAAGTCAGCAGTAATTAAAATGCCTTGCATTAGCAAGGAAGATCCTGAGAGGGGCTTGCCAGCATACAGAAACATTCCAAAATATTGAGCAACTGCTGTCCAACTCCACATTCATCCATCACAATGAACAGAGGGTCCTGCTGATTGTGAGCTATGCATATTTTTGTGGGTTTGGAGCCATCCTCAGCCAATCATTAGGAGATGGAACTGAAGCACCTTTTTCTGTCTATTGAGGAATGCTGACACCAACTGAACAGAATATGAATTGATTAAGGGCTTGCCACTTCAAAGTCAAGCCAACAGCTTCAGTCACACTGCTGTGCCTGCAGGGATGGAGATGCTTGTAAGCAGTAATGGAGTGTTACACCAATTGCTTGTGATTGCACCAGTTTTTGTGAGCCAGAAAAAAAAGATGGCAAATGCCAGTGTGTGGAGATGACTGCCATTGCCTAGTCCAGATTGTGCTCCTCCACCTGCAGCTGAATTCTCAGTGCTGGAATTCCTCCCAAGCCCTTTCAAGCCAACCATGTCATGGAAATGGCTGCCAGTGATTTATCCAGAGCTTGGCACAAGTCCTTGGCTGGGTGGGGAGGAAGAGTTTGGCCAAATAGAGTTGAAATAACTTTTATCCAAAAAATCTGATCTGTCTGCTTATGAAGAAAACCTTGTATTTTCTGTTCTTACAGGAAATCAGCTTGTTGTTGTTGTTGTTTGACTAACATAATCTGCAGCAAATTCAGATAAAGTGCCTCTGAAAACATTGCCCAGAAGTTGCATGGAGTGCTCTGGGATCAGTGCTGTGATGGTCACAGTTGAATGTGTGAGCCCCCAATAATCTCAGTGTTTCTCTGGGATATGCTCACAAATCAAACCCATTGGTCTGTCCTCGGAAAGAATTTCTGTGTGTTACAAATTGGCTTGAACTGATTTTTATTGTCACCATGAACATTTATTTCAGCAGCCTCAGCTCTTTCACAGCTATTTGCATGTCACAACTACTGAAAATGCTGTATTTCATATCAGAACTGCCATCAGTTCTGGTAGGTTAAAGAGTTTTCCCCAGAGCAACCTGGTTTGAACTGCTCCTACTGCATCATGCCTTTAGCAGGGAAGCAGCTGAATCAAATGGCTCAGTCAGAGATGTTAAATAGGATTACAATAGGCTTATTCCTCATTTGTTGGCATAGTTACACTTATCCAACTACTGGAGGGAGCCCAGATGAGCTAAGCTTGGGGCAGGTCGAGCCAAACGAGTTCCGTCAACCCTTTCTGCTTGAGTGTTGTGATACAGATAAAAACAAGGGGTGGAGTCACCTCTATTGTTTTATTTCCTTTGTATTTGTAGAGTAAACCAACTCAGAATTGCAAGAATCTGTGAAACTGGACCAAATTACATTTCTTTGGCTCTTATTGATACAATCTTGCTCAAGCTTATAGGAGTTTTTACCAGCAGGAAGACTTTCAAAGTGTCAAGCATTGTAAAAATCAGAGCAGGAGTGCACACTGACAGATAACTGTTATCTCTTGGTGTGTACAGAAAGGGCAATGACAGGACAAGAAACCAACTGGGATGCTCTGTTTGATACAGGCAGGAGGGTTTTATCTTGATTTAAGAAAAGTTAATGAGCTAATGAGTGTTCTTCCCTGTCTCTCCTGCTGAAGCAGCAGCAGTCTGAGGTACAGCAGGGTTTGTTAACAGAGGCTTTTGGAGCTGTGATGGTTTTTGGTGATGCTCCAAAGGCCACATTGACATGCTGTGGGTGGCCTCAGCCTGTGTCAGGCATCTCAAGTGCCATAGGGGAAGAGAGAGAACATATAATAAGAATAATAATGATAATGATGTGCAAACATTGCCTTAATTCGATTATTATATAACTCATCACTTAATGCCCTCAGTAGGTTTTGCAGAGGATGGGATCAGCAGAACTCTTAGGTTCAGGCTCCTGCTGGGCCTTGCAGGAAAGGAGAAAGGCCAGAGCCCAGCGGTGCAGCAGCTCACTCCAAGAAGATGATTTTGGTGGTTCTGGAATCCCCTGTCAGTTGTCCCTGGCCCTGCACAGACATCTGAGACCTCCCAAATGTTAACCTCCACTCCTTGCAAGAACCACTTTCTTCTCCTCCTGAACTTAGCTTGCTAAATTAGTTTTGACATAGGATATTTAGAATACAAACAGTCTATACAATGTTAGTGGATAATGGTCTCTTTTCCCTGGCATAGGACTAACAAACCCAGGCAAAAGAGCCAAAAGCTGTGCAGCTGCATCTGAGCTGAATAACACAAGCTCTTACAGCAACCTTCGGTGCAGAAATGAAATGAAATTTCCCTCAGAGTTTATTGATGTTTCCCATTATGACACAGTGCACATGGTTCAATTAATTCAATAAAGTTTTAAATAAAACCAAAATGAACCTATAATTCTGCCATTAACTGCCAACAATTAATATTACCTCTGCAGAAGGAAAGTCCCCTCAGTTCCATTCTTGATAATTCAGCCCCAGTAATCCGTAATTCATCCTTATTGCCTCAGTGCCCCTTGAACAAAAACAGAGAATGCAACAATTTAAATTATTTCTAATTTAATTATATGGTTTTAAAAAAGGATATTTATATTGGTGATTTCTTATGACCAGGGAAAAAAAATCCCTCTGTAGCCTTTCAGGAAATGCAGTATACAGTAACAAATCTCTTAGCTATATTTTTCTTTTCAGAAATTTCATCTATGAAGTGTTTTGAGAATTAATGGGTAATCTTTTCCTGTGAAAATCATATGCCATAGTGAACATCTGGTTTATGTAGTCTTACTAGAACATGCCCACGAGACCTCAGAAAATTTTAGAATCTCCCTGTTGCCTTTGCAAACATGGGGACAAGCTAATAAGATTTTTGCTTTTGATTATAAATTAGTGTTTTTTCTTCTTAAAAGACCAGAGAATTTGTGCCATATGAAAGTAACAAAGAAATAATAAAGTCAGAAATTTCAATGAACTCATTTTTTCTTTGGGGGAGAAAATGAAATTAGAGTTACAACCAACTTTTTACTGTTTTTCAGTTTGATGTGTGTCATATAAAGTTTCTTATAATGACAGCTATTTCTATATAAAATTTTTTTGGCCTGCTGTTTGCTATAGCTGTCTTGCTAATAGTCTGTAATACAATCTTATTTCTCCTTTTTGTTTGTTTTCCGGTAAATACTTACATTGTAAAAAACCACAAAAATACACAAAAAATACACAAAAAAATTATAAAACAAAGAAAACCCAAAATTGAACCCCAGAAGCAGATAAGTCCATGTGAGTTTTTCATAAGAAAGTTTCTAATACATGCACATTTTTACCACTGACTCACTGGAGGGGATAAGAATCTTGGGAGCTCAGGAAGATCCCTGTGTGTGCCAAAGCTGCCATGAAGGACACCAGGGAGGCCCTAAATCTTCACTGAGGCTCCAAAGTGCTGCCCTGGCGTCCTGGTGGTCACTCAGATCTGCTGATCATTCCAAGCTGGCTGCAGCATGCTGAGCATCTGTTCTCTTCCTCTCCTCCTGCCCCAGGAGTAAAGGTGTTGAGAAGGAGCTGATTTTCATCTGGATTTTATCATAACATGGGCCAAGATATTAAATGGGCTTTTTGAAGCACTTCCAGAAATAATTACCTAGCTGGTGAAGAGATAAAAATGAGTTACAGATTGACTTGGATAAGATAAAATGAATTATTTCCATGGTATATTATATATTCCAGTACTGTAATGCTGGAAAATAGCCCTAAGCAATGAGGCCTGGAAGAAGGAGTTTCAGTCAGTCAGTTCACTGCTCTCAGCTCCAAACCAACTCTTAAAGGAAAGAAAACAACTTGGTCACAAGTTTAGGGAGTAGAATCAGAGGGATTGGGGAAAAAACCTTGTGCTGACCTTACTCCATCACCCCTGCTCCTCATAGTACAGATAATTCTATTGTACACTACGAAATTTCTTTAAGCAGAGGCACCTAAATAACTTGAAAGACTGTAAAAATCTCATCTGTTTTTTCATCTCCTCTCAAGATTATCTAACTCGTTCTTTAAAGGTCTTCAAAGGTGGGAATACCCACACAGAGTTATATGCTATTTCCTAATTTTTCCCAGTATTTGTTTTCACTGTCATTCAAACCTATAAATCTGAGCCATGTAAAAACTAATCCTGTGGGTTGGGGTTGGTTTTTTATTCTATTAGGTGGAGCAACACCATTTTCTTCAGCTTTTTCCCATATAATATATATTTTCTTATGTTTCTATTTGGTGTTCGGTCCACAGCCACCTTACTGGTCTCACTTTTTTGAAGAGTGCTACTCAGCACTGGACAACAGTTGCTGGACCCAAATAACCTGGTAAGATTGTCACTGTGTTTTTGCTCTGCTTGCACACCTTGCTGCAGTGCATTCCTGTTTCAAGGCAGTGTTGCCCTGTTGACATACAGCTGGAACTGCAAGGAAAGCCTCTGTGTCTTCTCTGCAGAACCCAGGCAGTGTTTCCTCCCTCCTCTTTGCTTTTTTAGCAGAAGAGCCATGTAGAATATGAAAACTCTGTGAGATGTTCTGTGTGAAACCCTGTGAAATATTAGCCTGTCTTCCCAGACCTTCATTTGTCCACTTTGTCATTCTGAATTTCCCCTTCCTCCAGCACAGTGGCAGAAGTTCTCAAGACAACTTGAGAAATGTGCAGCCACATTTCTCCTCACAGAGAAAAGCAAGGCACATCTTCCCAAGAATATTTCTGGGTTTCACATTCTCTGAACATCAGAGCAAGAAAACAAAATTCTTATTTTCTGTGCCTGTGTTTGTGCAAAAGTAGAATGCAATATGGAGATTGTTTACCCAGAGTGATGGAGTTTTGGTTCCTTGGCCTGTCAGGGCCAGGTGTGTGTGTGTCAGGACTGTGGGCTGACAGTCATGAGATTTAGGCAGTTGTGCAGAGTTGAGTCCTTGGCAGATTCAGTTTAGATGTAGTGTAATATAATATAGAATAATACGGTATAATAAAGTAATTAATTAGCCTTCTGATAAGATGGAGTCCTTCTCATCATTCCTCCCTGCCATGGGGTCCCTGCAAATACATAGATAACCTGCTCTGGAAAAAATTTTTACTCCATCATTCTACAGCCACTTATGGTGATGAAGATGATGATGTCCCTTTTTTTGTAGCTTTGTTCAAAAATTTAAATGCCTTTTTTAAAAAATTCACTTCTTATTTTCTTGTTAATACTGCAATTGATTATTTCCCTGTGTATTCCTAGAAGTCAGGCAGGGACTGAGATGAGCCCTTGGGGAGCTGATAAAGCAAAGCATCTCATCTTGGCAAGAGGTCTCCTCTGGAAGGCCTTAGCAAGTGACCTGCTCTGTGCTTTGTCTCTTAATTAAGAGACACCATCCTGTCATTAGCTGTGCAAGACACTGCCTGAATCAGTGACTCCTGCACAGAGAGTGGACCCCTCAGTGCTAACTTGTCACTGTCATATTTTCTGAAAAATCCATTTGCCAGGATTTCTTCCCCTGGGAAGCTGAGCAGCCTCAGAAAAGAATGAAAACAATAATTATCTGATTGCTTCTTCTGTGTTTTGCTGCTTTGGAATCCGGTTTGGACATTGTTTACCAACTGATCATGGTTTGATTGGTTTCATGTGAATTGTTTTAACCTAACGACCAATCACTGTCAGGCTGTGTCGGACTCTGAGGAGAAAGTCCTGAGTTTTTCATTATTATTCTCTTAGCCTTCTGTCTGTATCCTCATAATATGATATGATTAATATAATATAATATAATGCAATATAATGCAATATAATGCAATATAATGCAATATAATGCAATATAATATAATATAATATAATATAATATAATATAATATAATATAATATAATATAATATAATATAATATAATATAATATATACTTAGCCCTCTAAGAACATGGGGTCAGATTCATAATTTCCTCCTCCATTTGGGAAACCCTGAAAATACCACACTACCCCTGCAAACCAAGCCCACGGGAGGCTGCACTGGCACTGTGGCTATCCCAGGTCAGGTGCCCAAATCTAGATGTGGCATTTGTCCCTCTGTGTCCCAGCTGCCCCAAGGGTGTCACTCCCTCCATGTGGGCTCAGCTGCTCAGGAGCCAAGGGTTGCTGGTGTAAGCTACATGACTAAATTCTCATTTCAGCCAGGCAGCTCTCCAGGGCATCGTTCATCCTTTCCCAGCCACTGATCTCACTTCTGAACAAATCCTTCCCTGGACAAGCTTATTGGATATTTATTCTTGGGTGTTGATTGAGCCTAGATGACTAAGATTGAAACTTTTAATTTTAGGTAGGATTAACAAAGGTTTATATTTGGGTTTATTCATATGTAAAGTCAGATAATTGTACTTCATGAGTCCACTGAATGGACTCAGACTTTTCTTGGGTTTGGAAATGATCTGTGAAATGGCAATGAACAAAAGAGCCTCCCAGTGAAATAAACAACTCGTGCCTTCTACTATGCAAAAATTTCTGTCCAATTAAGGGAACAATATGGTATGGCTCTCCAGGCTGGAACAAGTTTGGAAAAAGTGTATTAGGTGAGATTTGTTTCATTTCCCCTTTGTGGAATTCTTCAGCCCATTAAATCAAGGTTACTTTAGTGTAATTAACCTTTAAGAAGTTTGGTTTGTTTGCATGAATTGAGCTCTGTCCTGCATTCCTATACGTGAGAAGTTTCTTTAATCTGAAATGTACTTTCTAAAAATCCAATCCAATATCCCTTTTATTGCCCCCAGGAAAATAGCAAAATCAAGCAGGAATGATTTATGGATGGTGAGGGAGAGGAAAATAAAAGGGGTCATGAAAAAAGGAGGAATAATGAGGCTAGAATCATTCCTGCTGTTATGGGTTCAGCATAAAAACTTGTGCCAGTTATGTGGTGTTGATATCAAATTGAAAGGAGATTTATTTATTGAAAATCTGTGAACAAAAAGAGAGGTTTGGCTGTTATTTTACATGGAAAAATGTTGCAACATGTGAAAAGAGCTATGTAAGTTCATAAGTAAATGGTTGCCTAAGAATTGTCATAACTCCACCTGATAGGAGTTTCATTTTTCATATTTATTACTTTTTTGGATCATGGAAGATAACAAATGTGTTTCTGAAATTTGGAAATAAGCTATGCTTTTCATCAGCTATCTTTATTAAAACATGCTTTTTTGGACATAGTAAAAAGATGAACATAAAATCTTGCTCATCTAATATTGAAATGTGCTGAATAAAGTCAGCTGAGCAATCCCATCCCGGTACATTATCAGTGTTTTTAGATTTCTTTTGTGGAATTCATCCTAGCAGGCAGTTGATCCCAGGAGAGAAATCAGAATCTTAAATGGGCAGAGAAATAAAAGAACCCTGATCTCATGAATATTTATGAGAATTATGATTAGATACAGCTTTTAGCTACAAAAATTACATCTGGATTCAAATTTACTTAAAATTTACAGATATTTCTCAAGGTATCCCTGAATTAACACTTAAAAGGCCAGATCACTGTTGTAAAGTTGAAAGTCTTGTAAAGACTATTTCACTTTCTTTTTTACTAGACTTTGGGTTCAAGATTTCTCCCCATCCATACGGGCAACGTGTGTCCATATGAAGAGTGAATGATCAAAGATCTGAGTAGTCAAATATTCAACTTGTTCTCTCTAACTTGGAAACAATTGGCCTCTGAGTAATGCAGAAGCCTTTCAAGTCTTAGCTTGGGGTATCTCAAAGATCAGATTTTTCTTTATTTTTTGTTGCTCCTCTGGAAATTTTGAAAACAGTGTATACCCTGTATTTCCAGAGTGTAACATCTCGTGAGATAATATTTGGCTTCTGTACATTGAACTGAGGGCATTTCATGTGAATGATATAATTGAAGCCTGTGATCCTGGTTTTTTGAATGTTTCTTAGGTCAGAAACTGCACCATTCCCTCTCTGTGGTTATACTCCTGCTCAGATGTTTCCTCTGCTCAGAATTCCTAATCCCTTCAGTTCCTCTCCCTCTTTTCTTTGAGGAAGAAAGTTCTGGCAGCTGTGACAGCAAAAGCTTCAGGCACACTGAGAACATCTGGAAGCCTGGCAGTGAAGGGCTGAGTCCAGCAGCTCTGCGGTTGTCGTCTGAGCCCTCTGCACCTGCTGGGGTATTTCTCTCTGGCTTGGACACCAGCTCCAATGAGTCTCTTTTTGAGGTAGAAGGACCATCATGGAAGCATTTGATCATCATTTGGTCACTCTGAGTGCAGCAAAGGGCTGGAAGAGGTTCAGGAAAACACTGTCACAGAGAGTTTCTGGTTTGTGTCGTGCCTGGCTGTGGGTCTGTCCCCAGGCACCAAATATGGGATGTGTTCATTGATCCTCAGCTCTTCATTTTCCCACACACAATTCTTGTGCAGGCATAACCTCTCACCAGAACAAAGCCAAATTAAAAACCTCACCCTGAAGTCTGATGCTATTATATTGTATCCTTCTGTATCTCTGCATGACTTTTAGAATTATTCTCTGTCCGAATCTTTGCTTACTGTAAATTTGCCACTGCTCTAGTTTATCTAAGAACTCAGTCTAAGTTTGTTGCCTTACAAAAAATAACAGACTTAGGGGCTTAAGACTTTCCTGAATTACCTCTTTCAGCACATCGTGGCTAAGCCCAGCTAAAACAGAGAAAAATGACAAGTCAAGGAAGATATTTTGCTGCTTGTCCTCTGCCACACAGCCCTAACACAAGCATGGCAGAGTATGTGAATGAGATAGTTTTACAGACAAGGAACAGCTGCTAATAACTTAACTAGAAACATTTGCAATATTTAGATCCTAGGCAGGTTTTGCCTTTGGGTTGTTTTATTTATCTGTTTTCTGACTTTTTGCAGGTCTTTTTACATTCTCTTTCCATCAGGTAACATGGTCATTATGGTATAATAAATCAAACATAATCATGGCACTTGATTACTGCAATTACCTCAAAAGAGATCCTTTTAGTTTTCACTCTTGAGTTCATCTCAGAGGAATATTCATCATTCCGAATCCCTCTGAAACTTCTGTCTTATTGCATCACACGCTGAAATATAGGACCTGGAGACATTTGTTACCTCCCAGTGTGGTAATGCCTCATTCTTCATTCCTCAGATCTAAAGATCTAAAGCCTTTAAATGTCCCCAGAATGCTCCTTTCAAGACCAACAATTCACAGTAAATAAAAACACTTTTGAAAGCATGTTGTTACAATGCAATTAGATATAACCAGAGGTGTTCTTTTCAATGGCTTCCAGAAAATAAGATGAAAGTAAATGTACAGGGAGTAAAACCTAAGCTTTTAAATGTTGATAATTATAGATAAGTATAATTATGCTAAACTGCATACCTATTCTGAGAGGTACAGCTGGAATACTGCAAGTACTGCTAAGTAGAGTGAAAATATGAAGGAAAAATTAATAAGAGCGCAAAGAAATTCTAAATATTCACATTATACTATTAGCATGAATGGCTAAATCACAAGATATTTTAGAGGTAGGCAAAATAACATATTTATTAGCTTATTTGATACAAATACCAGTAGTCTCATTTACATAAATATGAGTATCTATTGAGTATAAATAGCAAAATTCTACAAAGTGTATTTTATGCAATGACCAGGGCACCCCCTTGCACTAGGAATTCATCTGCACCCTACATCTTAAGCCCTGGTAGAGATTCAGTTTGTTGTTGTGGAGTTTTTACCTTTTTATTCCTTTTTAGAAGTTTGTAAACCACTTATTGATTTGAACTTTAAAAATACAAAGATTTCCATCAAAACTTCCTAAAATCTGTCCTGTTTTAGATGAATTCTTATAACACCTTCAGCTGGACTCATTCTGCTATTTCACTCAATCTGCCCAGCCTGTGCTTGTGCTGAGCTGCTCACCACAACCTGTCTGAGGACAACCATCCAGCCAATATCTTATCTACTGGGAGGCCCATCCATCAAATCCATGTCTCTGCATTTGGAGACAAGGATGCCATGAGGGACAAAACACTGCACAAACCCAGGTGGATGACAAGTCCAGGTAGATTTCTCTGCCCTCTGATAAGAAACAGGCCTTCTTGCATGCCTTTTGATAAATACCTGCTGGGAGCTTCCCATCTTACCCAGAGGGCTGACAGGTCCAGATGCATCACACAAGAGATGCAGCTTTTAGATTCTAGGGAAAAAAAAAAAAATAAAAAAAATGTTCCTCTTTTACATAGCAGCAATCTCCAGCTCAGATAGGGTCACGTGTAGATGTGGCTGTATGTAGGTTATCAGCAGGGCTGAAACAAACTGATTCATTGTGCATCCCTGCCAGCACTCTGTGAGTGATCATTGACTATTTTGTTCCATTAATTTATTTTGAGTTGTTTGTTTTTTTTTTTTTAATGTTTGCTTTTGGAAAAGCTCCTTAGCTGTGCTTTATAAACGGTTTTAAATCATACACTTTACCCATGTGTCTACCAGCAGACTTGCTACAGCCTCTTCTCTTTACAATTTCATGTTTAACTTCTGCCTTAACAGCTCTGATGCCTTTTTCTCTTCATTTTTTTCCCCAGGCTTCACACTGAAACATTCTCCAGCTGAGTTATGCCCCTTAGTCATGGAATTCACACCCCGACCCCTGCACTGACGCAAAGCTTGGAGAGCAGCTCTGTGGAGGATAACCCGAGCGCTGCCTCCCCAGCTAAGTGTGCTGTCCTTCCTTGTTATTGTAACATTGATATACATATCTTCCTTTCCTCATTTTTCATGTCCTAATGTCATTAGGACGAGCCTGCAGCAGTTTTAAGAGCTGGCTGCCCGGCCTCTTTGACGTCATTGCAGAAAGGTCTCGGCTGCAGCCCCTGCACATACTGTCTGTGATATGGTGTATAAAAATCCATGTCAGTGCTGGCTCTCAGGGAGCTCTGGAAATGATTCAGCTGTCTGGAATGGGCAGATGGCTGCTATCAAAGTTTTATTATCACCATCATTATTATTACAGTGGTTTGTGACACATATTGAACTTTAAGGCTAGTGTTAAAGCTAAAGTATTTGAGCAACACTTTCTGAAATTCAAATCCCTCAAATCCTTTCCAATCTGACTCTAAAAAGCAGGAGCAGGCTTAAAGCTAATTAGACAGATTGCTTGGTTCCACTTCCAACTTTCAGAATAATTATCTGAAAATTCTTGTTCTCATGTAAATGCAACTGTTAACTAATTTTAATTGCTTTGATTTATTGCAGAACCTAAATTCAGTACATATTGAACGTTCAGCAGGGTGGAAAGAAAATTTGAGTTAGTTAAGGGTGCATATGGATTGGATTGTCTACCAAGTTTTTACTCTTTGAAAAAGCTTGTAGTCAACCTAGGCTACTGCATTCTGCCTGCTGGAGGCATCCTCTATCTATAGCTACAAATAGGCATTTGCAGGCAGACATCTGTCTGTTTTTCCTTCATCATCAGCCTCTTCCTCCACACTTAGAGATGTCTCAGGCAAGGGATCCACAGGGCAAGCTTTCATTTATTAAGGGACAGTTTGTTTCAGGGTTATATACTCTTTGTAGCTTCATCTTGTCCAGTAGCTTCATAACTTCCAGTGTCAGAAACTCTGCCCCAGAACTGCTTTTCTAGCCTAGGCTGGGTTGGATATGCTCCTTCCCAGGGACAAAGGGAAATAAACTCACTTTTTTTTCCTCCTAAGTATGGTTTTATTCTCTGCTCCCTCTTCTGTAACAGAGTTCTGTACCCAGATAAATTTCTCAGGAATTGTTGCTTGCTACTCCAGACACTCTCAGAGAACCACTAATTTTTCTTTATCACACTGTATTTAGGTGCTGTGGAATCTCCTGAGAGATTTCAAATAACCTAATCACCAAATGAAGGCAGGTCAGTGAGCTTATGTCTGCCTTGCTTTCAGTTAATTTACCCCAAGGGTTTGTCAAGGAAGCTGTGTCTGTACCCCCTGAAGTTTTTCTCAAACTCCACTCCCACCTGATAGCAGGCAAAAAACCCATTTTTCTGACATCCTTTGTATACATTCTCTTGTCTTGCCCCACTAATTAACATGACAGATGGTGGTGCAGAGAGGTGGAATGAGCCATGTGGACTAAATTAAACAGTGCTTAGGGTTCAAGGTAAGAATTACTAAGATAGGTATCCTCTCTTGTGCCCCCAGCTGAGGCATTCAGCCTGAGTTACATCTTCACCATGACATCTCCCACGGCTGTCCAAGCATCAGCTGCTTGTTGGATGTTCTTGACCTTGTTTCCACAAGAAAAGGAGGTGGTGGGGAAAGCTGCAACAAAACCAGTTAATGGTGAGATGAAACAGCACAAGAATTGACTTAGGAAAATAAATGAATTTATGTTGTGTAGTGTTGCCACAGATTTGCTAACAACAGCCAAGCTCATTCTATTACAGCTAGTTCAAGAAGTTCCCTGCCCATTTCTGGGACAAGCAGCTTCTGACACAGGGTGATAGGGTCTGCACAGGTGTGGCTGAAGAGGTCTCTGATATTGAGATGACTGTGGGGTGTTGGAAAGTCTCTTTTTCCCAGCCCAGCCACTGAAGAAGGAGTCAGGATTCCTCAGCTCTGGTTCTCAAGGTTGTTTATTTTTCCTTATCTGTTCCATTCTTTCTCTGACCTGCTGAGATCTGTCCAGCAGGTTGAGCTGTGGCACAGTGACCAGCCTCAGGGCCGTGTTAACTTTTTATATTAAAATCTACATGTACTTTATTTACAATAATTTCCCAGTACCTATCACCTATGTTAGACAGTCTGCCTCTACTCTAAACCAATCCAGAAGTGCCACCAGCACAGCAGAAGATGGAGGTCAAGAAGAAACAGGAGGAAGGACAGCACACACCCAGGTTCCTCCATCTTGCCTCTTAACCCCCATTCTAAATCCCCAAAATTCTACTTTTTCACCCTGTGACAAATTAACTATCATTCTGCTGAAACCCTTGTGGCTTGTAACTCCTCACACAAAGTTGGGAATTGTTTCCATGGGCTAAAATCAGAGGCACAGGTGTCTGTGACTCTGTGCCAAGGTCTCTGAGCCCCTGCCAGGGTCTCAAACCACCCAGGGCAGCCAGAGCAATGTCCTGGGTTCTGACATGTGGCCAGCTTTCCACACCCTCCACCCACTGCATGTCCACTTTTCCTTAGGGTCAAGACAGCAGATACATTTTCTTGAGTGCTGAGGAGAGTGATCTGAAGGAGACTTTGACATGCAAGGCATGGTGTTAATTCCTGAGAGTTCCCATCACTGCACTCCTGAATTCCAGCCTGATTCTGGAGTGCTCATTCCCCTGCAAAGGCTGCTGGCCAGGCTGAAACCAGGTCAGACTGTGCAGATGAACCCAACAGTTAGCCTGAAGGATGCTCTGATTTAATTGTGTTCATGAAATAGGTTTGAGTTTGCATATTTTGCTCTAAGACTGGAATCAGATAAATTTGAACAACAACAAAAAAAAAAGACCAATTTTTTTCCTTTTGAATTTTTATTTTTTTCATTGAAATTCTAGCAGAGTACTTCTATTACTGTAGAAAACATTGGCACTTTGTATATTTTATTCTCAGGTTTACCTACATGTAGCAATTTCTGTAGCTCAGGAGAACATCTCAGCTGCAGGCAAGAAGAAAAAAGCACTGAAATTATAATATCATCTTTGAGCTTGGCTGGTGACCATCTTCAGAAGTCACAACAGGCAGGAAACAGGGTCAGTTGTGAGGCACATCTTGTATTTTCAGGCCTGTTCATATAAAGGAAATAATTCCTTTATGAATGGTGAAAATGAGTGTGCATATACATATACATTAGTAGTCCAGAACCAGATATGTGAGGTGGCATGAAGGGGAAGGGGAAAGGAAAGAAGAAAGGAAAGAGGAAAGAGGAAAGGGGAAAGGAAAGGGGAAAGGAAAGGGGAAAGGAAAGGGGAAAGGAAAGGGGAAAGGAAAGGGGAAAGGAAAGGGGAAAGGAAAGGGGAAAGGAAAGGAAAGAGGAAAGGAAAGGAAAGGAAAGGAAAGGAAAGGAAAGGAAAGGAAAGGAAAGGAAAGGAAAGGAAAGGAAAGGAAAGGAAAGGAAAGGAAAGGAAAGGAAAGGAAAGGAAAGGAAAGGAAAGGAAAGGACTGTTTTTCTGTAATATAGGAGATGTTTAAGTTAGGAGTCAGTATTCCACAGATATCTAACTTCATGGATATATGACAAACAGTATTTTTTAAGATGCTAGAAATAGGTCCTTGTGAACTTTTGAAAACCCTGAAAAACACACAGTTTTGGGATTTCAAGTTATTTGATTTGCTGGAGCTTTTTTTGGTGGGTTTATTTTTTTTTATTTTGGAACCAGAGATGGTTTGGCATTTGAAAGAAATAGATGAATGTGACATCCAGTGTATGGACATTTATTTTCATTTGAGCTCATTTGGCTGCAGCACACAGCAAAGAAAATTTTCATCAGTCATTTCTCAGTTAGAATTTAGGAATATGAAAATAAAAAAGGCAATTTTTTTGACTGTGAAATACAATCTTTACATACAGTTAGATTTTTGGCCATCTTGATTTCCTCATCCCCTGTATTCCACACAGGGTACCGTGGCCAGAACAAGCTGCTGTGGATGTGAGAAGAAAATGCACGTCATTCTGATTTAAAGCACATGTCCCAGCCACTCTGCCTTTCCTGAGAATTTAGCCAGTGGTAACACATTAAAACACTTTAGAGCCCATTCAGCACAGGGCTGTGTTACATATGCATGCTGGCCTTTTTGTTAAAATTCATGAGTAATAGTGCCTTAAACTTGCCTACTACAAGGATTTTTTTGTTTGGATAGCCCAGACAGGCTCATAAAAGCCACCGGTGCTTTACATTCTAGATCCAGCTCCACAACAATAAAAGTCTTTCAAAATTGCACATATATGGAATTAAACCGAATGCCACAATATAAAGACAACTGTAAAACCCCCACATTGTATTCTTAAACTGACAACTTAATCATTCCCTGTAAGATTAGTGTCTGTGCCCTGGCTGAATTAAAAAAGATTTTACATTTTGTGGCTACAATTCCAGTAAAATTGGCCAATGGTATGCAAATATTTTCTTCTCCATTGAGGACTGCAAATTAATCATTTCTGGAAAGGAGGCTATTTAATTTTTGTTTTTAGGAATGACAGCATGAATAAGGTCTTAAACTAGGGTAGCAGGATATATAGTAGATTGCCACTAACCCTTTTAACTAATCCATCTATTTTTTCATTCTCACTTGAGATCTTTTTTCTTCACTTCTCATGAAAGGTTTAATGCTGGATTTTCACATTTTACAAAAGACTTAACCAAGTGTATAACATGGCAAATATGGGTAATCCTGCTGATGGGATAACTACAGGGAATGAGATTTTGGACCTTGTGGCAGAGGCTCTCCTGTGAGAGCCTCAGAGTGAGTCTGCAGACAGGTTTATGTATAGAAAAACTTTGAATTTAAAATTATTTGGGCTTAGAAATTATGTATAAACTGCTTATTAAAACAAAGAAAAGTATTTAATGAACATGTCTAATTAATTATGACAAGAATAGGTGGTATGAGTAGGCACAGAGTCAGTGGTGATTGGGGTGGGCTGTGCCCCATCATCCCCAACTGGCCCCAGCTGTGCCCACAGGTGAGCAGCACTGACAGTAACAGCCATGCAGGGCACAGAGGGCACACAGGGGCAGGGCATCAGCAGCAGGGCATCAAAGGCTGGGCTGGGGGACAGGGAGGGCAGATGCTGCAGCCTGCTGGAGTGGAAAGGTGCTACTGTGTGTGGGGAGGTGCCTGAAGCCTCCTGATGAGGTAAGATGTTACTGTGTTTGGGTTGAAGTTTTTCAAAAAGGTTTCATGTTCCTGTGTTTTGGTTGAAGCCTTCTGAAGAGGTTTGGTGTTACTGTGTTTGGGGTGAAGTTTTTCAAAGAGGTTTCATGTTCCTGTGTTTGGTTTGAAGATTTCTGAAATTGTGTGGTGACACTCTGTGTATTGGAGCCATCCCAACTGTGACGTGTGCTGTGACAGTTTCCTATCAAAAATGACAAATCTAAAAAATAGAGGAGTCTTTGATTCCTGAGTTGTGGAAGAGTTTCTAGGTTTTTGAATCAAGTTGGATTTAAGTTCTCAACCAATGTTACCTTATTAATGTATGTGCAGGACCTTGGTTTATATCTTATGAGGATGAATTCAACTACCTGGAGACTTTTTAGCAAACCGTGTGAACTAGACAATGTAGCAATGATGAATAATTACTGGTATTTTCATGTATTTTTAAATTTCAATTGAAGGTTTTTTTAATCGTTCCTTATGTTTTCACTCCTAAATTTCCCATTTGCTTTTTTCTTTTGGAATTGGTAATCCATAGCTTGAGCAGCACAGAGGTATTCAGTTACTCTTTTAAACTCTGGAGTAGTGGAAGTAATAGTGGTGGTGGTACAGAGCTTGGTGTGTGCCAGCTGATTGGGTACTTACCCAGCATTTTGGGCACACAAAGTAGAACCTGTGCATCTGCAGTTTGCTTTTTGACTTGTCACATTGTTTCAGCAATAATAATAATAATATTAATAATTCCGGGACTCTGGTAGTACAACACATATCCCATTCAGCCTCATCCTTGCTGGGATTATGGTAACTCTGGCAGTGGAGAAGGGGGGAGGCAGGGAGTGATGACTTCTGTAGTTGTCCCAATGCCAAATGTGATGCAAGGGGTTGAAGTTAGTTGGAGAACATCTGTGAGCTGCACTTGAGGAAATGACAACTCTGCAGGTATCTGTTAAGGAGCACAACTAAAAGCACATTGCTCCCCTAGGGAGTCCTAAAGGAGATGTGGTATTAGATTTTTTTGTCATGTGATATTATTTAATTTAATTAAATAGGCTAAAGGGGAAAAGACCTGTCCTGGTTTAGCCTCAGACAGCAACTAAGCACCACACAGCTGCTTGCTCACTCGTTCCCAGTGCGGTAGGGGAGAGAATTGGAAGGGTAAAAGTGAGAAAATTCATGGATTTAAGAGTTAGAGCAAATGATATATGCACAAGCAAAGCAAAACAAGATTTTTTTTTTTCCCCCACATCCCAAGGGCAGGCAGGTGTTCAGCAATCTCCAGGAGAGCAGGGCTCCATCATGTGTAATGGCTACTTGGGGAGACAAAAGTGAACATCCTCTCCTCCTCCTTCTTCCCCAGCTTTATATGCTGAGCACAATCCATATGGTCTGGGACAATTGGTAAATTAGGGTCAGCTGTCCTGGCTGTGTCCCTCCCAGCCTCCTGAACGCCTTCAGCTCCCCACTGGCTCTGTGTGAGCAAGGGCTGGAACATCCCTGTGCTACCAACACTGCTCCCTGCACTAGGGCAAGTGGCCTAAAGAAGACCCCTTATTTTTGTAGCTACATGAACCTACAGGTTACTCTTAAAACAGATTTAAGATTTACCTGTACGATTTCCCCCAGATTAGTTTCAGCAAACCCCAAAGGAATCTGTGCAGAAATGTAGCACAAAGATATATTTTCTTCTCTGCCTCTCCCGCTTTCTGATACAGCTGCTGAACCCTACATAGAGCTGGGCATTCTACCAGCAAACAGGTTGCAGTCTGAAGGACTTAATGGCCACACAGAATGTTAGATAAGCCTGGCCCTTCTGTGTGGCTGCATTTCTCTTCACAGAGAAAAGCAAGGCACAACTTCCCAAGGATATTTTCTGGGAATGGCAGCGAGGAACCTCAGAGAAAGAAAAAACAATTCTTACCTCAATTGCTGTGTCTGTGTTTGCTCACAAATGGAATACATTGTGGAAGATGGTTTACCTGAAGGGAATTGATAATTGGATTTTGGTTTGAGTGTTTTGATTCACTGACCAATTGAATCTGTGTGTGTGTGTGTGTGTGTGTTGGGACTGTTGGCTCACGGTCATGAGATTTGGTTGAGTGCTTGTGCAGATTCAGTTTAAATGTAGTGTAATATAGTATAGAATAATGCAGTATAATAAAGTAATTAATTAGCCTTCTGATATCATGGAGTTCTCCTTGTCGTTTCTTCCTGCTCAGGGGCACCTTGCTTTACTATACTTCTGTAAATCCATTTCATGCTGTGTTCAGAGAACATGCCAGGTGTCTCTAACTTTTGTCACCTGAAGAAAATGTGGAGCCTTTCCCTTCTCAGAAGTCTGATGTTCTTCCATCCCCATTCCCACTATCCATGTTCTCCTGTTTCCTGTTCTCCTGCCTTATTGCTGCTAGACCAGGCTTTGAGCGGGAGTGAATCTTTGACCATCCTACCCAAAACCTTTGCTGTGCTGCAGGCCTGGAGGGGTTTATGGATTTGATTTGTTTACATAACTCTAATGTAAAGATTGCTCTGTGAGAGTTCTCAGAGCATCCTGAGCAAAACCAGGAGTTCAGCTCCTCCTTCAGGGCCCTTTGTAGTTGATGTACTTCGGAAGAAAAGAGGTGGGATTTCTTCTCTTGTAGGCTATCTGGGAAAGTCTTACTTTCTCACAGTAAATACCAGAGCACCTTTCATTTTTGACCACTGAGGTGGCTTGCTGACAGGACTGTGGTTTCTGGTGTATGTAGGAAATTCAGGCTGAAACTCATAACCTGTCCTTTTCACTGTTATTACAGGAATAAATTTAAATAATATATATCTGTGTCAAATAAGTTGCATAGTTAAGCTCTTGCCTTGCTTTACTGCAGCATCTGGGATTCATCAAATTATTATATAGCTGGTTAGATGTAAAATACAGTTGTGTACTCAGTGTCTGTGTTTTCTGTTTCTGTGAGCTGTTACTGTTTTATTTTCTCTTTGTTTGAAATAAACAAATATTTAATATTCTATATTAGGATTGTATGGACACAGCTGATTTTGGCAACTTCCCTCATCCTAACCAAATTTCTATTATGGAGAGAATTAAGTTGCATTTTATAAAGTGAATCTATCATTAATTGGAGTCATTATGAGAAACAACAGATAGTATAACTCCTTATAGGTTTAAATAGATATGCAAAGACTAACATTATGCTATTTATCTGTTATTGGAAAGAAATCTTATTTAGCCTTCAAAGTATAACATCACTAGTTTCAGTGTAACAGTTAAATTACAAGTTATTTTGAATATTTTTGTTAGAAGTAGAGAAGATTTGATCTCAGAAGCTGAACCAGGTGGTGATCAGGGCAGCAGGGACTTGCGCTGCTCCAACCAGCCTGGCCTCTCTCAGATTTGAAAGCAGTACTTCAACACTGGTAATACCAACTTCCATGACCTCAGTGTTCAGTGATGTTTTTCTTACAGTCTTGCCATTTTTCAATCCCATAATTTTTAGAAGCCCTGATCGTAATTTTGGAGTAGCTGAGTTTAGCAAAATGGATTTTCACCAGGGATAGTGATTATAGAATAATTCGGAGGTCCAAATTGTTTTGACAACAGAGGGAATGTTTCCTTGCTTTCTGCTTCTTATGATGCTTAGAATGCTGCCAGTCTTTCCTAGAGCATTTCAGGTGTCCTGTTTGAGGGAAAAATGAAAAATGTCCTCACTTTGCCTGCAGTACCAAGTATTCTACTTGTCCTTGTGTTCGTGAAACATTTTTGGTGCACCTCTGCTGAGTTCAGGAGGCTTTCATCGATTTTTGAGCTTCGTGAAACAATGCCCTGCTGCCTTTGCCTCATTAACCCTGGAGTTAATTGCTGTTAATAATTTTTCAGTGGTGTGGTACTGCAGATTGTGTAGGTTCATGGTAAGGGATGTGCTGGCCATCAAGAAGATGATGGGGCTTAGGGGAGTCTTGGATGAGAATGCCAGCTCCTAAAGGCAGCTTGCTGTGGGATCACATGCCTTTTGTGCTGTGATGTGTTTGTTGACAAATGTGACATAAAGAAATTTAGGAGGAAAAAGAAACCACATTTTCTTAAAGTGTTTTAGATCACTTTGTGGTCTAACCACATGCTCAAAAACTTCCTGAGCTGGAAACAGTCTCCAGATGACCTACAGGCTTTAAAACTTACCAAAACAAAAAGTTCTCTGCCACAAAAGCATTCCAATGGCTGTACTCTGGTAGAAAACAGTTTCTCATCATATGCTTTAATACTGAAAAATGCACTGGTTCCTTGTCACCTTCTATTCTTCTGCAGAGAATACAAGGGTGTTATAGCTCAGCATAGCTTTTGGCTTATGGAGTGGCTTTGTATCCACAGCAATAAACTGGGGCACACAGTAAAACTCCTCGGCAACTTGCCAAATTACCTCCAGTGTCAGCCAGGCACAACTGTTTTTCTTGGCATCAATTTCAACATGATTTAAACAGCAAAATGGACATTTCTGGCATCTCTTTGTAGAAAGAGCAGTTTCAATGGAAAACTTTTATCTGTTGTGAATACGGGGAATAATTTACCACCACGTCAAATAGTAATTGCAATTTAACAATACAATTTTGTCTGTGATTTCAGTGGGGCTTTGAGCTACAGGATTTATAATTGACGCTGATGTGGTAGAGCTTTTAGCTGATCTTTGCCACTTGAGCTTTCTTTTACAAGCTTCTGCACTGCTAGAGCAGTGACACTTCCCCATGAAAGGCACCACTGTACATTTCCATGGGGTTCTGGGTTTCTTTGAACATACTGAATTGTGCAGGCTTTGCTTCTCCTCTGCACCCGTGTGTCTGCTGGAGTCCGATGTAAAGGCACCTCATTTAGACTTACCTGGCTTTAAACCAATTCCCTTGGCACTGTAATCGAACCTCTGCACAGCCTGCATCACGTGCTGGAGAAACTGCTCTGTGCTGCTTGGAGCACATTGTTATCCACACTGGAAGTGGCTGGTCTCAACCCAGTTGGGAAATGTTAATTATTCACACCTTTCATTACAGGGTGATATGCTCCTAACCAGCCAAATGCTCCCTGGAATGCAAGCCAACCTTTGGAACTTGGTTCTTTAGTTCTCCCAGTTCTACCCTGCAGCTCTAAGGGACTCTAATTGGGATGCTTGTTATGTTTGTATGAACTGAGGTAATAGTAAAGCAGGACTAAAGGATCAAATTTTAAGCCTTTTTATCATGATATTGTAAAAGCATTCCCTTGTTAGAAGTACACTTGGGCTGCTTGTGCAACCATCTCTAAGCTTAAATAGGCAGAAATGTTCAAGATCTGTGCTCACATCTGCTATGAACTGCAACCCTTGCCTCTCTCCTTACAAGTACTCAGTTGATCCTGTCTCTGCTCATCTGAGATGATAAATATCTTTCAATACAAATCCCTCCAATCACAAGAATAGTGAATAATTTTTTTTGCCAGCTGGCCAGGGTTCATTCTGAAAGTCTCTCTCCTGGTCAACAAACTCAATAATTCTATAAGATTTACCTTTATGTGCTTCAAAGGTCTTTGTTTAGCTCAGTTTCATGTGTGACTTCACATCCACTCCTGAAAATAAAACTTTTTTTTTCAAAATTTGGGAGCGAAACTGAGAGACATCAGCTTTTCTGTGATGTTCGATATTAATAATTAAAAATAAACCAAAACAAATAATAAGTTTCAAGGTCAAAAGGAACTGACTATTATTTTTCATTCTTTTTCAACTGTCAGCTTTTAAATTTTAGGTTGCTGGTGGAGGTAGAAACCTGCAGGATTTAGACCAATTATTTGTGGCTATTTTGTACACCTTAGGAATACTCTGTAGACTGCCAGTATTGAATGGAGATGTGTTAGAACTGAGAAGTCTTGTTCTTGGGATCATTTTTATTTCTGCAGGAGTCAGCCCTTGCTTTTTGTCATTTAAGGGCACTGTCTTTACTTTGTTAAATCTTAGACACATGTAGAATTCTCTTCTAGGATATGTTAAATATCATTATTAGAGAAACACTAGAATCTTTTAGAGTATAAGGTTAAGTATATTAAAAATTAGGCCAACAACATTTAATTAATAAAGCATGTAAAACTTAATGTTTGAAGAAAAATTAGTGGTTGGATGAACTGTACCTGAACCATGTAGTTCTAACACTGGCAATCCTTCAAGATGATGTAAGGATTCTTTTAGCATCTCTTTAGATTCTTACCAGCAAAATTTTTAGGATGGTTCCTGAACTATCATTTGTTTCCTTTTGGGAGCCAAAAATGCTTTCAAAATTTATATATATAAGTAACTTTTCTATAATATATTTCAATTTTCCTTGAATTTTATATCAGCTGTACTGTGAAGTCAACTAAAAGTTGGGCTGTAAGGGCTGAGGAAAGAACATGCCTTCAGTGGAAGCTTAATTTGCTCCCAGCCTTCTTGATTTTCAGATTTATTGCACATAACACCTCAGTGGTTCTGCTGACGTCTCTGCCTGAACTTTGTGGTGTGTTTTTTATACACTTTGTTATAGCTGAACACAATGGAGGTCTGGCTGGTTTACAATTGACTGTTCTCTCCAGAAAAATAAACAATACTGATTAACTATTTCTTTCTGTGTAAAGATAAATCCCTGTAATCCTATAAGCAATTGCTGGTTCTTTGTGCTGTGTGATACATCAGCCTGAATGAGAAAGTAGAGCAAGCAATCATGTCCACTTTTCTGCTTTCCTTCTTTTTTTTTTTTTTTTCAATGAAAAATGTGGCAAGTGAATTGGAGTTTACTTTTTCAAACTTCATCATTTTAGGGCATTATTTCACTAGGCAGATTCTGTGCTATTAGGGAACAAATGGATAAATGTATTGGCACCAACCCGGCTTGCCAGACTGGTCTTAATAACAATTTCTGTGTTAATTATCCTCACTCAATGCTACAAGCGCACTTTTTTATTCAGAAGGGTCTAGATCCCTACAGTTTATTGCTTTTGTCTCATCATAGACAATCCATGAGGATGGAAGCTCAGTCTTCCTGCAGAGTCTCTATCTGGGATATATGGAAACAAATAAGATCTTTGGAAAATGACAAGTTCCATTGCAAACATACTGCAAAACTCTTCAGCCTCAACGCCATTTGATTTTTCTTTTTGACAAACTGGTGCTTTGGGTTTAATGCTTATTTCCTTTGTGAACTGATGAGCAACATGTGGTTTTGTGTTACCCTGTGTAAATCAAATCAACACAACACTAATTAATTCCTTGAGCACTGTTCCCTTCTCTCATTTGGACTCCTCTTTTCCTGTGTGCTGAGTTTTTGTAGTGTAGAATTATAGGATGGCAAATGTGGAGCAGATATAGGAGCAAGTTCTGGTATCCCTGAAAAGAGAGGCTATGGAATGACTGACAGAGAGCTTGCAGTCCTTGTTCTGAAAGTCCCAAAATCTTTCCATGCACGATTTCTTTTCTCTCTTCCTTATGCCATTGATATTCATAGCAAGGAACATTCAATGGAAAAAAAACCCCATCATTTATCTTCTCTTCCATTTTTTTCTGCAGTGGGAGAAAATGTGATTTTTTTTCCCTGAGTTCCCTTTTTATTTTGCCATTGATTTCAAGGCCTTAAACTAAATCCACCCCTGACCTGAGACTCGTGAATTGTAACACACACCCTCAAGCAGACCAAGGGTCAAACACACCCCTGTACAGTGGCTCAGCACAAGTCTTATGATGTAAATGCCTCATAAATCCTGAAAAGATGAATTTTCTTTTTATGGGGATAAATTTTACCTAGCTCAAGGTACATCTTGTGTTCAGTATAGGTGCGGTTTGTGGAAAGATCTTTGAACTTTAAATGCAGTTAAGTTGAGAACAGTGCAGGTACTGATTGCAATCCTGTCTTTGTTATTCAGTAATCATAACACTAATTTGTTAAAGTTCAAAATAAATAAGTGTGACTTGCTGAAGTAGACATAAGATGTTCTTACTGCAGATTTGCTATTGTTTGTGTGAGGCTGAGGTGAGTCACAAGTTCTGTAGGTATCAAAATGTACAAAAACATGCGTAAAAATGTGCCTAGTGTGGCGGCAGATGGAGTAATATTAGTTAGAAATTAATTATTATTAATTAATGCACCTGCAGCTATATTAACTGTAAGTAATACACAAAACCAGCTCTTATGCAGTTTTTTCCTAAAGGCATATAAAGCCACCTCTGCTTGGGATGAATTCTGTTTTCTCCATGTCAGATGTTTTAATCTTAAAGCTCTGGAGTTCAAACTGTGTTTCTGGTTTACAACTGATCACAATCTCTAAGATTTTATATCCTTTACTATGCAAAGTGAATTCTGGTCTCGTGTTCCTAGAGGAACTGCTTGTGGAAGCAAGATTTAAAATTTGTTTTGTGTTAGTATTTAAGCTTGAGATTAAAATTTGCACTAATGAATTGCAGATGCATGCTTTGGCTTAGGAACTGGATATGTAAGGATCACCAATCTGGCTGGAATAAACAAATTTAAAATTAAATAAATAGAATAACCAACAGGCAAATATTTCACAAAACAGGCATTATTGCTTGGATCTTGCAGACAGTTTAGAAAATGGTGTTGTGTTGGTTTTACTTATTCTCACCTATTGTATGGAGGTTTGTTTAAGTTTGGTTTTTTGTTTGTGGCAATACATTCAAACTAATCTCAGGTTATAGAGCCACAGACTCAGCAAAGATAGAAAAGAACAAGTGGAGTCACCCAGACTAGGTTGCCCAGTGTGATGCTGATATAGTAAGGATTTCAATATCTTCAAAATCTGCTCAAGTCCCTCTGGACACCAAGACAAACATCTTTTACACAGCTCACTCTTCTATTTTCCATGTAATTCATATACTCACTGCAGGTGTCCTGTGCCCCATTTCCCAGGACATTAAGGAATGGGTTAAAATGTAAGGATGTGGTATCACCCCTGAGATCCAGCACTAGTGACTGGCTTCCAGCTGGAATTTCTGTGGCTTGTGACACTTTTCTGGGCTCAGCCATTTGGCCAATTTTCAGTCTACCTCCTTGTTATGTACCTAGCCTGTATTTAACTTATTTATCCAGGGGTGTGTTATGTGAGAGTGCGTCACATAAGCACCATCCCTTGCTCTTCTGGTATCCACCAAGCTTGATCAAGGCACTATGTGCCCCTTGGAAATTCATCCTGACTGCTCCTTATATCCTTTATATCCTTCATGTGTCTGAAAAAGGATTCCAGGTTTATTTGCTTCACCAGATTTGCAGGGGTGCAGGTGAGGTTGAAAAACCTGCAGTTCTTTAGATCCTCCCTCTTTCTCTTTGTGAAGACAGAGGTGACATTTATTTCTTCCATTCCTCAGGAAGCCCTTCCAGTTGCCAGAACCTTTCAGAGATAATCAGGCAAGGCCATCAGCCAGCTTCCTTCCTCAGCTCTCATGGCTGTATCCCATCAGATCCCAAGGACTTGTGTGTGCCCAGTGTGTTTAAGTGTTTCCTAACCTTCCCCTTCTCAACTGAGGGCAAATCTTTTTTCCTCCAAAAATAAGTCCATTAAAAGCAAGATAGAGCACACGCTGCTATCAGTTTTAAGCTCTTTGATTTTAATCTGATGGGGCATTTTGGTTTTCATTTTTTTCCCATCAGAGTGATCCTGGAAGGTGCTGAGCATCCAAAATTCCACTGGCAGCTTCTTGGCCTCTGAGCTCTCAACAGCATTTCACAGGATCAGCCTCTCCAGAATCACTTAGGAGTTTTGAGTGTAAAGTTGAGGAATGAATCTTGGAGATATGACATAGATTTTGTTTGTTATTTTAGGCCACTTTATACTTGATCCCTGATCTGATCTCCAAGGCCAGTGTTCTTGTCTCTTTTTAAAGATAAACAAGTTTGTATCCTTCTTTGGCCAGGAGATCACATCTCCAAAGTATGTGTGACAGAGCCGCAGTTTACATTTCATCTGCCCCAGCAGTTTGTTCTGACAGCTGCTGGGAGAGGAGCAGGGTGCTGCTCCCTGCCTGCCTCCATCATTGCTGTCATTCCTTCTTGCAGCAATGTCCTGGGAAAGTTTTCATCTGACCTGGGTAGGTGATAACACAGTGCTCACACTCGTGTGAAAAAATGGTGGTGCTCTTGTACCATTAGCAGGGTTTGAAGGTTCCTGTCTTCCCTCCCTCTGGTGCTCTCTGCTATGAACCTTCACACTGGGGGATATTCTTCAACTATTCCACACCAGGCCTTTAACAGAAAGGATTAGTGGCAAATTTCATATGTCTCGATATATTTATAGTGCAGCTTTTGTGAATTTTTTTGTTAAGCTTCTCTCATTTTTCAGTCCACAAATCACCACTTTCTCAAGTTCCCCATTGTTTGGTTCCCAGGACCAAAAAGTTAAGATAAAATCTTACTCAGTAAAGTGAATTTCTGGTGGGAAATGTAAAATTGCGGAAATTGCCCAAATGGCAAAAAGTCTGCATATGTTCACATTTCATTGTGATTTGTTTTTTCAATATAGTATTGTATGTAATATAATATTATTTTTTAAAATTGGTGGCATAAAAGAGACCAAAATTGCAAAGTTCAAACTATGTGCTTTTTTCGGGGAAGGCTGAATAGGAATTCAAAGGCATAAAAACCATTTTCTTCTGTTGAAATTTTATTGGAATTGGCATGCTAATTATAATATTTTATCCCAGGGAAACAGATAATTTTTTACTCGTCATTTTTGTATTATCATTATCAGCATTTGCAGAGGTTTTTGCATTATTTTTCTGTGTTCTGATCGGTGAACAAGAAAATTTAGGAAAAATTGCCTGTATTCACAAGGAATTTCATCCAGGCTCTGTAGCCTGTCCTTTCCCACTTCTCTCAGCTTTTAAAAGAAATCCTGGGTATGTTTCCAGAGGTCTTTTCTCTGGAACACTCTGCTGGGAAGAGCTGGCAATCTAAACAAAAGGGAGAAAGGGTAGAAATGTTAATGTCACCACTCTGTAATGGAGCTCTGATAAACACACAGGAGTCACCAATTGACCCTGGGGCAGAGCCAGAACTGAACCCTGTTACCCAGTGAGTCCCTGGGTGCAGCACAATAAAATCCTCTTTTGCTCAGGGGCTTTGCCATAGGTGGCAGCATGTGAGAGGCAGTAAAAAGTGAACAATTGGCTGTTTATTTCCTTGTGGTGATTTACATCTCTCACCTGTAGCACCAGCACTGAAATTAACTTATAGTCGCCACATTGAATGAAGCCATTGTCTCAGACACAGTCTCTTTAACCACTTAGAAACATGTATTTTTATTATTAAGACACATGACATGACACAGTTTTCTTAAATCCCTTAAATATTCCTGGTCTGAGAAAAGTACTTAATGAAATGGTGGCCCCTACACCAAATGGTAAATAAGTTTATTTCTCTACGACAGAAAGATGCCATTGTAGTGAACAAAGAAACTTCCTTTTATTGTTTGTGAGCTGCAGGAGGCTAAACAATCTATTGCATTATAAACTGGAGTCACACACAGATATTCACATACACTGCAAAAGAATTCATGCTTTGTCTGGAGGAAAATGAAGTCCCAGAGGTAATTTCTGGACTGTGTGGGAAATAATGCCTCCTGCAGAAAATTTATAGCTATGATTGTTTAATTGAAATGAGAAATATAGTGGTAAATGTTTTAACAAAAGCATTCAATTGTTTCATGTTTTTCAGCTGACTCCTACCACTGCTAATTTATAGAAATCATAAATCCTGGACAGAGTTTCAGGTCACTTCACAGGCACTAGTTTGACTAAATTCAATATATTGTTTTAATCACATCATAAATTTACTAATTGATGATGCATTTAGTTTGAACTTATTCCTGCTCTACATTGAAAAGAATAGATTTGATACCAAATTGCATAAAACATCATTTGGGAATGGCACTAGTAAATACAAGAAATGTTTATTTCTGTGTATGATTGACAGTAAGGGTTGTCTGAGAAACAGCAGATTATTTGTCCTGAGAAGGGCCTTTTCCACCTGTATTTAGAAAAAAGTGAATATTACAGTATAATATATAATTCTATATATTATGGTGCCTTCTGCAGAGCCCAAGGCACCATTCAGTTCTTGTCCTGGGCTGATGCTGGCAGCCTCCTCACATGACCCTGCTGTGCTTGTGCTTCAAATTGATCAGACATGGTTTTAGTTCTGAGGCCCCTTTTCCCTGCAGGAACTGCCCTTGGCACGCTCAGCCTGATGAATTCTCTCATCTGGTGGCATGAATTTACAGTATGGATAAGCACTGTAAGCACTGTGTTCATCTGCCTGGAAAAGGGGCAACTCTGACATGAAGTTCAACTTTCTACTAATTTTCTAGAATCAGAGCCGAGCATAATTTTTTTTTTTTTTCCTGGAAAGAACAAGGTGTGGTTTCCCAACCTGACTGCAAAAAAACAAAACAAAACAAAAAAAAAAACAAAAAAAAAAAACCCAAAAACAAAAACCCATCAAGAAAACAACAAACTTTCTGACATGTCTCTTTCTCTGCTTATCTCAGAGTCCTTCACAAGCTTTAGGGAGGTGCATTAAACCCCATGGTCTTACCTTTACTGTCCTTCCCCTTTCCAGCTGTTCTTGCCTTCTGAGATCTCTGATAATGTTTCTTTGGAGTTTTGGGGGGATTATCAGCAGGTGCACAATTTCCTTTTTTGCCCTAGCTCCTCTGTCAGTAAAAGGAGCATTAATGCCTGTTCCACAGCAGCTGGGAGCCAAAGCTTATAAAGCCCATTCAGCTGGGTGCATGCTAATGGCAGATAAGGGTAGGTTAGTGATTGTTATTTCTTTGGCTAAATTGATAATAGGAATAATTGAGAGTGAAGATAAAATTTAACCCTTTGGACTTATGTAAATTTGAGAGACTGCATTGTTTTCATCTACTGACTCTTTCTGATGAGGTGAATTTTATCTCTTAGGAGAAAAAAAATGATCCCAGCAGTAAAACTGAAGAAAACTCCTGTGAAATGCAGAGGGGGGAAAAAACCCCCTTGTATGTCCTTTAGATCCTGTGTCCCTTTCTCCTCAAGTCTGAATCCACTTTTCCTTTGCATAAGACTGCCATTAAACAATGAAAAGCTCAAGGCAGTTGTGGTCTTGCAGTCACCATTTAAGGGATGTTGGGAGTCAGAGAGAAGCACTAAATTGCTTGCCTAGTGATAAACCAAAGCTATCATTCACTGTATGGGTTTTGGACCAGAAAAGGGGCTTGTATTAACTCTGTGGTTCCTCATAGTATGGCTTTTTAAATGCATTTAAAACCCTTGCCCTTAACCAGTGGTGCCCAGAGCAGCTTTTATGGTTTGCTTTGAGGAGAGCTGCGAACTGTAGATGAATGATGCAGATACAACCAGGTATTTCCCTGCAAAATATCTATCCATCTATAGCTATGCAACTTCTCCTGTTGAGTTAAACTAATAATTTAAAGATAACCATCAGGCATTTTTCAGCAAACCCCTCACTGAAACAATTGCATGTTTCATAGTTTCCAAAAGCTTCCACAAAAGTCAACAGATTTATGATTTAAAGAAAAACACCCTATCACATTCAACAGCTTGTAAAAACAAACTTCCTCCCCAGTTAGGCATTCCCTGATCACAGTGTAATCCTTTTAAAGGGCAATTACTGGATAGGAACTTTTTAAAATGTTTAGTTGAAGGTTTCTTGTTGTCTCAGTGAATTTTCACACTGAGCATGTACTTCTGTTTGCTCTTGTGGTGCTCTTGAGCTGCACTTGCTGACAGTATTAAATGCAGCTCAGTGCAAACAGCTTGTGAAAAAAATCTGACTTTTAGCAAAGAGGAAACAATCCTCAGCCCCTGAAAACACAGGAACTTGTGTAGAAATTCATCATCACTTCTCTGGCAACTCACCAGGCTTTTGGGGCTGGACTGTGCTTTGGAGAACTGGTCCTCACCTCATGGGGTCACAGTTCCTCCCTCTTGGGCTTGGGAATAGGAGTTGTGAGCAGATCTGGAAAAGGGGCAGTTCTTTCCTCCCCAGGTGGCAAATGCAGCCTTCTAGGTAGGACTATTGTCATGATATTCAGTTTTTCACTTGGAGACTGAAAGTGACGTGAGGAAAATTGAGCCCTGGAGCCAACCCAGTGTTTGGTTAAAGTTAGGGTGTAAAGTTAATATCTTCTTAATATTATCATCATCTTACTCTTACCTTTAAAAAAAAAAGTGATCTTTTACTTACATGCTTTAGGAAAATGGAGGCTAGCTGTGTATTTCCCAGTTATAGTCCCAATGTTCCCCTGTCCCTAGGGAACTGAATCTGCTTCAGTAAAAAAATGGTAGCAATGTTTGAACTTGCTCATATGGATTGGCTAAAAAACCCAGTGAAATCAAAAATGCTTTCAGTTGCTCAGCAAACCATCCCCATATAATGCTGCATACTACTTAGGAATATAACCACAGGAAAATCAGGAAGCTGGGGGATTTCTCAGAAAACATAACTGGACTCTATTTAACTTATTCTCTGAGGTACCTTTAAATATTCAGTTATGTAATAAATATGGTCAGGAATTATTTGTTGAAATGGTTTATGTGTGTGTTGGAAAGTGGCACTTCATCAGAACCACAACTTTTTTTCTTGTTCTGAAATATTATTCCAGTTTCAATAAAACTTTCAACAAGAGAGATATTTAAAGTGCAAGGCAGAATTTGGTGGGCCTGGAACTGGAGTTGGTAGCTGGGGATGTCCATCCAGGAAAAGTTGTTAATCCAGAAAAATGTGATAACAGAAACAAATTAGTGCACAAGGAAATTAAAAGACAATGCGTAGCAATGGGAAGACAAATGTAATGGAACAGATTTCCAATTGAAATAGGAAAAAGACTCATGTGATAAGGCACAGATTCTTATTTAGTTAATAAGGGCTTCATGAGCTTCTGTTTGTGAAAGAGGTGATGTGCGTGTTTGCCTCTAATTGCAGAGGGAGACACTGTCAGGCCTGTTCTGTTCTTGTGTTTTTAAAAAGTCTTCTAAATTGAAGGGACACACTGTCAGGTCCATTCCATTCTTGTATTTCTAAAAAGTCTTCAAAATTGTTGTCTTCATCTTGCTGCCATATTGTACCAGGCTTTGGGCTTAGGGTGAGATGGAACAATAAAACTGTTCCCTTCACAAATTCGTTAGCAAACTCAAGCTTCATGCAAGCATTGAATTAGTTGCCCAAATAGAAGCTAAGTCATGATTATCTGAAATTTTTGCCTTTTCTTGCAGTTGTATTCATAGTTATAGTGACATTTCTCAATTTAGCAAAGCTCAGGGATGGGGAAAATGTGACAAAGAGCTGGTGTGAGACAGAAATTATCAACATAAGAATCCTATTATGCTTAGAATTATATTCATCAGCAAAAGTTTCTTTAGTTTTTCTTTTCTGTCGATTTCTGGTCGGATATATCTGCAAAATTTTAAAAAGTAATGCATCATATTTTCAGGGGAATCTGAAAATATTGAAAAGCACAGTTATAAGTGCAATAAGGCACTTTCTATTCCTTTAAAGGAATAGACAGAATTAAGAACATGTCATTTATCAATCAGTGTTAGAAATTAATAAAACCAACTTGGTGTTCTTAAAAAAAAAGAATGATATTTGGAGAAGTTATGTTGCAGTGGGTCACAGTGAATGTAATTGTCATCACTAAATCAAAGATGATTCTAAAATTAAATTTCAGGTTCATCAATTTTAGGCTTCTAAGAGAACATCAAATAATTTCAGTTTTAAGAGAGCAATAGAAAATTGTAGATTGTTTGATTAAGGACCTTGGAGGGAGGTGTTCTTGTTCCCCAGAAAGAGGTCTCTGGACTGAGGGCAATACATAATCAGACTTCTGAAGAGTCATTGTCCTTTTTAAAAGGAAAATGGTAACAAAACTAAAGAACCTAAAAAAATGCCTGGGCCACCAGTTCTGGAGGTGAGTTCTCCCAGAACCCTTGCTACAACACAGGAAAACTGCAATTCCATTTTTGTGCTAAATATTAACAGCAGTACCAGAGTTCCTGACACTCTGAGATGTTGACAATGTGAATCCAGAGGTGATATATGTGTTCCAGCTGTTTGGGCTTTTGACCTTTTCAATATTTGTTTGCCATTTCATTCTCTCACCTATAACCTGGAGATTTATGGCAGAGCAAACTTATTAATCCTAACAACCATATTTTCATTTGGAAGCTGGACTGACTGTCAATAAACATCAAAAGGACTCCCTGGCTTTCAGGGAACACCTGTGAAAAGAGAGGGCTTGTGCGTCACAGGGCACTGCTGGAGTGAAGCATTTATTTATTTATTATTATTTATGTTTATTGTGCTGCAGTTATCACTGGGAAACCTGGCAGGGCTCCTCACACTCTGGAGAGCTGAATACAGACTTCTTCAAGGGGTATTTTTGTGTGTGTGTGTTCTTGGCAAGGTTTCAGCAAGGTCTTCATCTTTTTTATTAATCAAAAGCAATTTTTAGGGCTGAGTCTGCAGCTCCTCCAAAGACAAAGAGTCTTTACAAAGCTGACTGGAGCTGGTTTTGGTGAATAAGCTTTGGCCATGGACACGGGCCAGAGCCCATTAAAGTCAACTGTGATCTTTCCACTGACTCCTGAGTGTTCTCCCTCACATCCTTGGGGCAGAATGCTGCCACTGTGAGTCACATGAATATATTTTGCCCCACAATTAATTAAAATTAATTGGATTAATGAAACTACTCAGAAGATTAAAATAGTAATCAATATGAGAGTGATGGATTAGCAGTGAATGTTGTCATTGCCATAGATACTCCAGATTTTACATTTATTCCTTGCCTTTTGTGTTATTTTGTGTTCAAGAAGTAACAATTTTAATTTGTAATTATCCTGCTTGCTTGCATTTGCAATGTCTATTCTTATAATGTTTGTGCACCAATTTGTGAGGTTTAGTTGGAGATAAAACTGCTGTTCTGTTCTTTAGCAGAATTGTCCTGTGTCTGAGCTAGATGTCACCTCCTCTGCCTTTCCCCTAGAAATTCCCCAGGAAGATCAGGGAGGTGCTGTACACCTCTATATCTTATCTATCCATATCTTTTTCAATTTTCAGCAGTTTACTGAAGAAGGGAATTGGATAATATTGCAAAAACATATAAAATTTAAGTGTTTTATAGTTACAAACATAATATTGAAATAAGCGGCCTGAGCTTCAAAAACAGTGAATAATACTATAAATTTTTGTATCTGAATGGATTTTTTTTTTAAATAGTCTTTTTTATTGAAGATTAAGAATCTTGGCAAGAAAAACCTTCAGATTTGACAAGCTGATTTTTCCATCTGTGTTGAATGATTTCTAGGTGCCACTCTTAAAGAATAAAGGTTGATCCTCTTTGGTGCTAGCAATATAGGTACTCATCCACCTCTAAAACTACTCCAAATATTTTTCCCTAATTATGCTGCTTACAAACAGCTTAAATGCAGCATCAGCCATGAAGAAATTCATTGGGCATTGCCACCCATTCTCCAAATGTTATCCCAAGTGAGATGCATGTTTTTAGAGAGTGTCTTCCCGGGCAGAGGGGGCTGTGCTGCTGTTCCAAGTCATCCAGGTGGCTTCCATGGCCCTGCCACCTTTTCCCTTTTCCATGGAGGTGACTCCAGCACACAGCAGCATTCCCATGTGCTCAGGTCCATGGTGTGACTCCGGTGCAGGTGGCGCTTGGAGCACCTCACACTCACACTTGGAATCCTCCACTCTGCCCTGCCCTGCCTGCCAAAGATTGCCATGCCATGAATGTGAGCCCGGCGTCCAGCAATAATATTTGATAATATCCATTTCTGGTTATAAACAATTTGCCACAAAACCAAAAAGTACCGGCTGTTCTCAGAACCTTCTTATTTTTCCTTCCTGCAAATTCATGCTTCCTTAATCTTCCTAGTTGTTTTTTGTTTTCTTCAGTTTGTTTTTCAGGCATTTAATTTATGAGTTTATGAGTTTATTAATTTTCCAAGAACTTTTGCTAGTAGCGTGATTTGCCTGTGTTTTTCCAACAGGAAATGAAATCAAGATTGGTGAATGATGCCAATTGTCAAAACTTTATAAACTTTTCTCTGAAAAACATTTCTCTGCTGTTGAGGTTTGCCACCTGTGCTCTCAGTCCTGAAGATGGTTTTCTGTGAGGACTTGGGAAAATCTCCTCCCAGCACTCCACCTCTGTGTGACATGGGGATAATGTCTTATCCAGCCTAGAAAAAACAGAGTTGAAAGTGGAAATAGGAAGTCTGATGGTAGAGATGAAAACTGTTGTAGCTGAGCCAGATCTTGGAGCCTTGAGATTTTTACAAATTAGCTTTTGATGACCAGTTCATCATTCTCAACATTTAAAAAAAAAATAAGTTAGAAGAATAAAGCCAAACAGAATGTGACAGAATCCTTCACTCAGTTTTTACTCAGACAATAACTGGATTTTCAGCCAGAGCTTGCTTATGTGCACGCTGAGCAAAATCTTTTAGGGGTCCCTAGAGGGGTAAATAATTTTTTACTGTAATCCTGTGAGAGTGTCTTCTGTGACCATCCACTGCATTGGATGGGTTGGATTGAGTTCTACAAGAAGAGCAGAAAAAAGACAAACAAACCCCAAAATTAAATACTACATTACTCAATGGAAATCTGCTTTCAAGTGATTTCAGGGTTTTCAGAATGGCAGTTGTTTATTCCAGCTGGATAGTACAAAATGTCTCCTTTGGCCCAGATATTACTAGGAAAATCATCTTTATTTCCTAAAACATGTTAGTTCTACTGTGAGCTCTTTGGGGTTTTGTTGGTTGGTTTGCTTTTTGTGTTTTTTTGGTTTTTTTCTTTTTTCATTATTTTCTTAGAGTTATCCTTTATGGAATTAATATTAATCTGCTGATATATGTAAAAGAACAGAGTGGTGTCCAGGGGTGGTTATCAGCAATACTGCAGTGGCATGGTCTGAAGCTTTGAGAGTGCTGATGGATGGACAAGAGCAATATCATAGTGACAGGAAAGCTTTTTTGGAAAGTTCCTCAACAGCAGTGTATGGCTTTACTAAGGCAAACTAAAGGAGTTATTAATTGGAATAGTGTGTATCCATGACAAAATAAAGGGAAAATATGTTTGAAGGAGAGACAGAATCAAATGGGAAGATTGGGTCTAGCACATATTTAATGTGATGCTGAAAAGCCTGAGCAAATTCACTGGGACCTGAGGAATAATCTAAAACAGCTTTAAGTAAGGTTCTGAAATTGAAAACTATAAAGTTTAGCTTATGGATTGATACACAAACTGATGGCTCTTTGAGGGTTTGGCACCAATCCATCCAAGTACTGTATTTGCAGCAGATGGTGAGGGTGTTGCAACTCTCAATCTGCTAGAGGTAATATTAAAAAAAATTTAGAATAGACTTATACTAACAGTCTTAAAGTGCTACTTTTAACATTTAAACATTTTACATTTAAAATAATGCTAGTGTGCTACTTTTTCTTCCTGACACCCTCAGCAACAGGGAAAATATGAATAAAAGTGCTGGTCTTTCCTGCCACCAGGGAGCTTTTCTTGTCTTTACTGGACTGACTCACAAAGTGTCTTTTTATAGCAGGTTATTTTGATTGCGTTTTCTGTGTATAAAACCTTCTTCTGTAAAATGTGTGTGAATTTGCATTCCTGGTTTATTATATGCTGGTTGCAGTTCTTAGTGGGCCTGTAATGTTTACAGGGTGGAAATACGAGAGAACTTGTTTGTAGTACTGTATTCTTTGTGTGATTTGACAGAGAATTAGGGCAGGTTGGTTTGGGTGTGGGAGTTGTGCATGCTGTTATTACATCTACAGAGGGGAAAATCTTTGGAGCTCTATATAAGCAAAATCAGGGTTTTGATGGCAGTGTGTGGAAATTCACATTTTCTCTCCACCAGAAATTTCTTTCTCCTCTAAGTTTTGGGGAAAAGCCATGCAGGAAGTAATATTTTTTTCCATACCAGTGGATCCCAAAACACTTTATAAAAGCATACATTTGTAGCAAAACAAATCTGCCTCTGTAAGGGCTGCAGCAAAATCCACCTAGATAACCATTGCAGAGCAGACGTGCAGACACAAGAATGTTTTCCTGTCCCAGACTTTTTTATCCTTATTAAAACAACTTACATTATCAATGTACCACAGACATAACCGGAATTGTTGAGGTTTGCCAATTAATTTAGTTAGAATAACCTAAGTTAAGGAGGTAACTTCAGATTTACCAGTCTGGGTTGTACCAGGGATGTCTGGAGCAGTTAAAGCAGTGCAATAGAGAAATGAATTGAGCCCTTTCTCGACAGAGCTGGTTTTTAGTGACTTTCACTCTTATAAAATTGAATGACACATTTGTGAATTGTGAATTATGGAATTAAGAATTGCAGTTTTATGTAACTCATACTTTAAGGGCTACCTCTACTGTTAAGTTAGAATCTCCTTGAAAAAACGCATTTCAGTCTGACTAATGTTTCATAGGAAGCAGAGACTGTGCCATAGGGGTTTTTATGTGGAACAGAACCTATTAAGCACCTCATGATGTGGAGGCAATTCCAATTACACGAACAGAATTTTCTAGATTTACTGGCAAAGTTACATTTCAGTGTTACAACAAGTGGCCACCGGTGCACTTTCAAGCCAGAACAGCATTCAAGTAGTCCCACCCTGGTAATTTTCTAGCCTGGGTTTCGAGGCAGTTACTTGGAATTCCACATCCAGTAAAAAAGGCAATAACAACTCGCCTGTTCCTTCTTCCTAGTTCAACAGCATTGTCTTTCTGGAAAACCTCCCCTTGTAACTCAAGGCTATATTAAAGGAAAGTGGCCAACATAATCATCTTTTTAATCTGAATCATATCTCCTTTTAGGAATGCACTGAAAGCCAGTAAGTGCTGGTTCATTTTGGTCTCCATGACGCACACGAGACAGGGCAGAGCTGACCAGCTGCAGCGAACCCACTGCTGAGCTGGGCCAATGGATTGCTCCATCCTCCAAGCAGATGTTTCTCTTTTAGACTAATGGAGCTCTTGCAGACCAGATCCCTTCCCAAGAGAAAACACCAGCACAGTTGGAAGCTGGGAGGACTCATCTCAACAACAGAAGCAAGGTGCCAGCAGCATCAGCCACAGTTTATTAATAAAAATCCATGAACAGAACAGCAACTGCATTTTGTTTTAGCTAGTTTAAAAGAAACCCACATAAAACAACACTTTTTCTTCTCTGTGTGGCCCTCTTAGTTGTAGTGTTTTTGTCCTATAGCAATAGAGTTCTGTGTGAGAGAAGAGGAAATTAATCTCTTGCTATTAGCCTCACTGTTGCTCTGTCAGTCATAAAATGAGAGAGAAAACAATTTGTGTAAATATTCATTGTTAAAATCTACATCACATGTGATAATTGATACTCTGACTGTGCCTAGGTAAAAATAAGGAGAACTTCATTGTGCTTTGAGAGCAGACTGGGTTTGATTTGAGTCTTATACCTGGAAGAACCTCTTCCAGTGTCAGTCCATTCATATTTGTTTGTGTCGCTGTAAGAAGAGAGAAATGCTCATTATTTTTCTCCAGGGGAGGATGACAATGAACAGAGCTAGGCTTCTATGTTAGACTTTGAATAAGAATTGTTTCCAATTCCTTGAAACATTCTCTTTCATCTTGGGACTTGTACATCTGTCTTTGTCTAGTCAATGGTTTTGAGAGCTGCTTTTAAAATGATAATTAATGCTGGGGTTCTTATGCAAATGTGACCTGAAACCTGGAGAGGGAAGTTTCATAGAAAGGACATACAAGACAGGAAACTGGGGAACAGTTTGAATTGCTTCATTTCTGTTTTCCAGAAGCAGTGGCAAAGAATTGAATCTCTTCTCTTGGAGAAAATGTTTTAAACTTCTGGAACAAAAATGTCTCTACCTCTGTCTCTCTGGGTTTGTTTTGTTTTGTTTTTTCATATTATAACATAGTTGACTTCAGACTTTATTTGGCTTCTACAATACACATTTCTCCCTGGAGAAATACAGTGAGGAGAGTGTAAGGATTTGATTTGTTGGCAAGAAGATAAGAGTGAGGAAAATTAAGATGTTAGTGTCAGATTGCTCCTTTTCAAAGCATTTAGGGAAGGTAGAGCACCCAGAAAAACCTCACCACAAAATGGGAACTACTCTGGGCAGCTTGCTGCTCATTTTTCTTGCTATTCATGTTGAGTTTTGAGGCAGGTAACCCTTATTAGCCCTCAAAAGCCCAATAACACAACAAGCATTACACTGTGGCCATCAGCACCAGCTGTAAGGTTTTTTTGCCCTGATGAAACCTCTCTGTCACTGATATTAAGTAGGGAAATGAGCAGTTTCCATTATAGTACAATTGAAAGGGAATGGCAAACAACACTGTGTCTCACATTTCATTGGCTGCACAGAAGCGTTGGCTTTTAATAACATCTTCTTAAGATTATTTATATAGTTTATTTGCCATTATCCATATCAGTTCATGCCCTTTGTGTATTTTAGATAACATTGTTGTGCTTCCTTTGACTTAACATTTGGTGTGCTGTGAACTTGCCAATAGTGAGAGCATATCATGCTTCCCTCTGTCTGGTCCTTTCCCCAGGCTGTTTATTAAGGAACAACCCATTATTAGAGGTTGTAAATCCAGCTTTTACACTGGAGGTCTCTGTAGCTACACTTGCAGGGGCTCTTTGCCTGTACTACTTCTGTTTAAAATTATATAGATTGATTAAATGCTGAGAAATCATTACAGAGGGAAATGAAAGAAATCAGGCAAAGCTCAGCACCTTTTTCTGCCTGGTTCTGGGAGACTGTGCAGTGGGCAAACCCGAATTCCCCTAGAGGCTGGTCTTGCTCAGTTCTGTAAGCTAGGCTTGGTTTTCTCTAGAAAAGTGGCCACCCACGTAAGCTTTAATCAGATCCCAGCTCCTTCTGCCAGCTCTATGGCTCTCCTGACAGTTTTTGAGCAGGGTCCATGAAGATCCATTTAATACACTAACCAGAGCAGCCTCCTGGGAACCTGTACTGTTGAAGAGCTGGGATAAGGCATGAGACAAAACTGTCTGAACCAAAAAATGTGTGTAGAAAAAACCTTGAACTGTCATCTAATTGCAGCTAAACACTTGCAAAAAACAGGTATTAATACTGGCTGGATGGCCAATGACCTGCTGATGCTGATTGCTAATGATTAAAAATGTAAGCATAAGGAAGAAAAAATGCTTTCAGACCCTACAAAATCTAATAGCTGCGGCTGCAGAAAGAGGTTCCTGAGTAGATAGGATGCAAACAATTGCAGTCCTCCCTGCTTGCCAAAAAGCAAATAAAATAATAATAAAAAAGACATCAAGGGCAGAAAACAGCTCTTCCCAGAGTACAGGCATCCATGAACCATCATAGAGGCCTCTAAACTCATCTGACCTTCCAGTCATTTGGGAGTCAAGCCCCTGTAAAGGATTAGTTCAGCCTCCTAAGATCTGTGAGGATTAGGAAAAGTATTGTGGTTTTGAGTTTTGGATTTTTTTCCCCTCCTTCTGGATCTTTGACTACACATTAATTCAATGGCCAGATCATAACTGTGAGACTGTGGAACTTTTGCTTGTGCTGACAGCAAGGCACATGGCATTTTTATGTTTTGTTTTCAGTTTCTAGTGTTAAAAAACATTCTGCAGTGTAGTCTTTAATTTGTATTACAAGACAGCCTCCCTCTCCAGAAGCAAAATAATATTTGATGCAAAAATTCCTCCTCAGAAAGGCTTCCAAAAATGAAACAAAGGAGGAACAGATTATTCTTTCCAGAATCTGTGTTAAGAAAGGCTCTGAGCAAGTTCCCTCTTAGGGAGTACCCAAGAAGTAATTCTCTCCTGCTTTGCCCCAAAGAGAATTTAAGTGCCTCATAGTGGAGGAAACTGTGCTCTTTCTTTTTGTATTGCAATCTATTAACTGCTTGTTCAAGTTTTTGGTTTCAATAAAGGACATAGTACTAGAGACTGGAGTAAAAAATGGTGTGGAGTGGCTGGTGTAAAAATGGCATGTTCCTGATTTCATTTAAGTATTCTGAATACTCTGAAAGACAAAAAGAGTTAAGCTGATGTATGCTCAAGGATTTTGTGATAATGGAAAGCTGGAAGGGAATTACTTTGTGGGTTTCAAGGCAGAGTTCACATTTATTCACTTCCTAACCACTCCCATTTCCTCCATCCATTCAGCAGATAAAGCTGCTCTCTAAACCAATAGCTGTTAGGCTTAAGATATTTCCTATCATACTTCTGGAACAAAAACATTTTATTTTGTTTCAAACTGGAGTAATTTCCACTTCTTAGTAGTAAAACCAATACATATCTATACATGTCTCTATATATGCACATATACACAAAAATAAAAAATGGGAAAAATAGAACTGGAATAATTCAGGTATATGATTCAATTTTAACATGAACAAAATCACTAACCTCTCTAGGGAATGCTATTTGTTCACTGAACAATTGAAAAAATGAACCTTTACTATCTTGGCAAAGGGATGTTTGATTTTTGAGATACTTGGAAGATTTATACTTAAATGTATACTCATAAAAATCTGCATTTTTATTGTCACAGTGCATTAATTTAGTGCTCTGCTTTCTATTTTGAGTGAATCAGTCAGATCTGGTTTCTGTTTAGGGTTTCAGCAACTACTGCTGTTCTGTTGTTTAGCAGAGTTGTCCTGTGTCTGAGTTAGATGTCACCTCCTTTGCCTTGTCCCTGGAAATGCCCCAGGAAGATCAGGGAGATGATCTACACCTCTCTCATTTTTCCTTCTGCCTTATCTTCATGTCTCCATTGTGGAGGAGGATGCCCAGCTCTCAGCCAGGGTAATCCAGCCCAGCCACCCAAAGTTTCTCTTGCCAGGGTCAGGATGTCACAGCCCTTTCTGCAGAGGGGATGAGCACCCCCGTGGCTCCTCACTGGGTCCTGTCTCCCTTCTGCAGCTCCACAGAGTAAATGAACTTTCCCAAACTGCAGCTGGTACATTTAACTGACTCTGCATGCCAGGCAAAGGCACTGACCCCTCCACCTTCACCTGCCCCCTCTTCTGCTGCTTTCAAGAATTCCTGTGCATTCCAAGATGCCCTGTTTATTTATCTAAATTCCAAAATCCCATTGTTCATCATGAGCTCATTTAATTTTCTCCAATAACTACTATTCCCAGTCCTCTCTGTCTTAATCAGAGGCTCTTTACTGAACCATTCCTGCTCTGATTAGTTTCTGTATTTGCATTCTAATATCCAAGTATTGTTTTCCTCTTTACTCTCCATTCCTTTGTCTCACTTTTAATTCCTCTCTGGCTACAGCAGATTTAATTCAGCACTCAAATCAGGCTCTGAGGTGAAACAAAGTGGTTGCCAAAGATCCAGAGCTTTCAGGTGAGGTGAACAAAATTTAGTCCCTCAGCTGCTGTGCATTCATGTGCTCTGCCCTGGAAAATATCTAACAGAGAGTGAGTCTTTAAGAATCTGATTTGGTAAAATGAAAGAAATCTGTTTTGAGCTCCTGTTATCTGTGAATTTTCAAATGGCTGTAACCTGGCTAAATTTAGTGACTTTTCAGAGCATGAATAAAAGAGCTGCTCTTCTTTAGTGTCAGGATTGCTGCTCCCATAAGAATGTTCTCTCTTGATGGGGAAGAAGGTAAGTAAGCTGTTCTTAAAAAGAACAATAAATCTCTTTTTTTCCTGCTCTAGTTCTTAGTAATGATTGGCCAGTTTTGGCTGGAATCTTACATCTTCTCTCCCATTTAACTAAAACAAAAAATCAATCTGAAACAGAAAAGGAGCCTGGAAACTTTCAACCACAAGAGTCGGTTTAGTCATTTTTAAGAAATGGGAAACAGTGTTCAGTTAACTTTAATAATCTAGGTAGTTCCTATTTTACTTCTAACAGGAGTTTTAGTGTGGAATATGTCTGTAGGTTTCATTAAGTATGCCAAGCTGAAGTCCTTACTGTTTTCATTGTGTAATGAGTATTGTATATTTAAATGTAAGAAATGACTGAGACTTACTGGAAATCAGGAGAATATGTCAGCTCTCAAGGTGTTTCAGTTCAATAAACCAGTTCTGTAAGATGTACTGGATAATAAAATTTGATGCACATCATAAAACAATGTATATTTTAAAAATATATAACATAGTAAAAGTCTGGTGGACAAAAAGGAATTTTTGCTTGCTTTCCTGGGTCTGCCATGGATTTCCTGAGAATGAGCAAAATAATTTAGCCTTCTGTATCCATTTGCTTTATCTTTAAACATTTGCATACACATAATCCTTTTTCCTCCTCTGTTTCTTATAAATGCTTCTAAAGCCAGGATTATTCTTTAAATGGGCCTGTAGTAACTTGCATGTTTGATGGTGCTACTTTTTTCTCTTGATTACTGCAGAATTTAAAATACTGCTGTCAGCTCGTTTTTTCCAAACCTATCCCAGTTCCTTATGATGACATGGTTGGCTTGAATGGTGCATTAAAACTATTTAAAATAAGCATAATCCCTTGTGTGGGAATCACAGAAGCGACACTGTGCTGATTTTGGGTCTGACTGGAGCAGTGTGAATTTTGTGCTTGCAGTGTAAGTGGCTGCTATTGGTTTGTTGCAGACAATAGATATTTTGTCAATGCCTTGCAGTCTCTGTGGAGCTGATATAGCAATGTGGTACCCATTCCTGGATGCTGAGCTGATGGCTGAGCCCATAAATACACCTGTGTTACTCATCTGGAGGTGCAGGCTCCTGCCCAGTGTGTGCCTGGATGAAATGGGCTGGGTGAAAGGGCCTTGTCCAAGCTTTAGCACACAGGTTGCTCAGGACACTTGGAATCAAATCATTCATCTTAACAGGTTGAAACAGACACCACAGGAATCTGAGATGACAGGAGACTTCCTTCTGTGGTCCTTTTGTAAGGATGTGCATGTTGATTTAACCCAAACATAAAATCATACATCACATCCATGTGTGTGTAATTAAATGCCTTTGATAACCTTTGATAGTAAATTACCTTAAGCCGTCTGGAATAGATTTAGGATGCAGCAATAGCAGGCAGTACAGCGCATGACATTTTGTTTTCTGTTTTGACTTGTTAAATCTGAATACTTGGATCTTTTTTATCTGTGTGTACACTTTCCTTATCAATGGAACTTCATTTGAGCATCAAAGAGTCCCTTTAGGAAATCCAAATTCCTGGAGTATTGAAATAGAGCCTTGTTGACGGAGGTTCTTTCATTAGACAGGTGAATTTCCTGTGGGCTTGGAGTCCTGTGTAAGAAAATCACCTTGCTTCCAAACCTTGTGCTTCAGTACGAAGAAGCATCATGTTTATTTGAATGTTTCATTAGAAGGCATTAGAAAGGGCCTTCTCCTTTTGTGTGCTAATTGTCTGCTACAGCATAACATTTTAACTATTATGATTTTTACTATTATGATTTTCACTATATTATTATTATTCCCTTACCAACCCAAATGTTTGGAAGGACAAAGTTAATCCTCTACGTATGGGTTTGGAAGTTCACTTGGCCAGGGGGGTTGTGGGATCAGAATACCCTGCCTGGATGTAACCTGGGGATACATGGAAGTCTCCAAATGTTTTGCAGATCAGCAGCTGATGCTGTAACTGGATAATTGGTCAGGAGGTGTTCCAAGCCACATAAAAAGAAAGCTTGGGAAAACAGCCACAGGGGAACTCCTACAGACTTTGATTTGGCACTGAAAGCTTTTGGCCATCATGAGAGGGATCTTGGCATTGACATGTAAAAACTCTAGGCTGGGGTTGAGCTGTCCTGAGGGGTTTGGTTTCTGCAGCTCCAGGAGGAAGCAGGAGCTGCTGGAAGATGTTCACAGTCCCAGCACTCTTAACTTGCACCTGCAGTGAGATAAGGAGAAGATGGAAATTCTCAAGCAGGTGAACAAACTGAGAATTATTGAAATAGTTGCAGCTGAGCCTTGTGCCCTTAACTAGATCTAAATATTGAAAACATGTCCTTTGGAGATACCTGAGCTGACCTGTGCCAGAGTTGAGTGGCTGTGCCAAGCTAGCAGAGGTGTTTCCCATTCAGGTGATCTCAGGAAAGCAATGCCACATGGAGATTTCTGGTCCTGCTTCAGCCACCTGCTTCATCAGAAGGAAGAGGAAAAGGGTAATTTGTAGCCAGACATTTTTGTGGTCTTCTTTTGTACTCCCTTCTGTGTTTTCTTTAGGTATTTCCTCAGGAAAGCCAAGAGGCTCTGTCCTTGTATATGTTGATTTAATATATAGGTGAATATTTCCATATATTTTTCCCCCAGTTACTGACCAGTTGAAACACCTCTTTTTGAGGTAGATATCCAGGAGACAAAGTGATTCCCAGCAAAGTTGTTTCCCTGATGTGTTTTCTTGGGATCTGTTCCCTATTCTGAGGTGAGCTAGCTTTGATTTTGCTGCAGTTGGATTAGTTTTAGATAAACTTGTCTGTAATATCTTGATATTACAGACAAATGTATACAGATATCCTCTTGGTATCTTGGAGGATGGCTTGCATGACATCCAAATGTCACAGTAATAAAAGTGAGTTTGGTAAGTTTCATTTTATATCTACAAGTGAAACTAAAATAGGAGCTGCAACTTTACCTTGTGTTACTTCATGCAGCTTCACAGCTTCAAAATTACTTTGAAAATAAAATGTTAGTTTTTTTCTGAAATTCGAAATCAAAATTATCCATAGTTAGTGTGAATATTCTAAAATGTTCAAAGGAATAAATAAAAGTTATATGTTACAAGTATATATTTCAGCAGAAACCCCTTTCTGGTTTCATAGATTTAATTTGCATCAGGAGCAGAGGGACCATAGAGAGCTAAAATCTTAGAGTCTTGTTCTATTAAGTGATTTCTATCAGGTTGCCTTTTCTTTCCCCATAGTTTTGAGATTTAATTCCACCCCTGTCCACATCAGCCAAGTGAGACCACAAGTTTGGGTAAACATTTAATATAAAAACCACTTATTTTTATCTGGAGAAATTTCTTGTATGCTCTGTCTCTAATAAATTTTCCTTCTGAGTGAGGGAATTTGGTTTTAGCTAAACTGGCTATGGGCTTTGTTGGTTTTTTTGTATGAAAAATAACTTTTGGGTTGTTTGTGGTTTTGCATTTGTTTGTTTCCTGATTCTAAGGCAACGCTTGCATCTTTATTGATCTTGGCCTTGGAGCACTTGAATTTAGGGAGCTTACAAGACCCTTTATACATCCAAATTTCTCGTCCATTTCTCATTTAAGCAGAACTCCTGGATGGACCAGAGTTTAGCACAGCAAAAAGCAAGAGAAGTTAAGTAATCAGAGGAGGGGTATCTTTGGGTTATAAAATGTCACTCAGAAGTCTAAAGAGGTTGTTGGCTTTTCTGTGAGATAGTCTATTTTTTTAATAATGAAATCTTGGATCATTTACTTCACTGTTAGAAACTGTCCTTTTCCAATTAAAAAATCAGTATATCAATTTGACCAATACAAATTCTTATTTACTTTCTCAGACTCTATGTACTGGGAAGAGTCTTTATGATATATGTTTTTAAAATGACAAATAGAGCTTTAGTTTTGGCAGATACCCATCACATTTTAAACTTCTGGCAATCATGATGATAAAGAAGTTTGCATCTCTGTTAACACTACTATTGTTGCTGTTGTATCCTGGTTGTTTGTTTGGTTTTTAAAGAAATATTTAGATTTTACATGGGCAGAACTAGACCTGAGAGTCAATTTTGTGTGTTACTGCTATTCCTCAGGCAAATGCATTCTTCCTTTTCTACCTGTGTATTCATCTGAAGGCTGGGTGCAAGAAAACTGAATCTTACACAAATGTCTCTGAAGGCTTCTAATTTTTTTATGATTATATAAATACCCACTCAGTTTGAGTGCATGAATGAAGGGCTGAGGAAGGTCTCTAAACTGTAACACCTTGCAGCTGACATGAGCTGTCAGTATTGGTGCACTCCAAAAAGAAGTTTTTTGAATGCCAAAATTTCATGCTTCACTGTTATTAGAAGAAAACTAGACTTCTAATTTTTCTAAAGTTCTTGAAATTAAACTTTGCAGCTGTTTGCAAACTGGATCCCATTTATGAGGCTGTTAGGCCAGTTGTCTTTGTCACATCATTTTCTTCTTGCTCTTACTGACATGAATAAGCAGGTTTAAGTTGTGCTGAGTCGAAAATCAGTTTTAAATCAAGCCATCGAGGTTGAATAAATAACAATAAACTACAGAGGGGCGACCAAAGATGAGTCAGATACGATGTGATGAGTCATTGAGTGTAGAACACATTTGTTAGAATTGTACAGAAATGTCAGGGTTTTAAGCAGAACTTCATGTGCAAGAACATTGGGAGTTATCAGAATTAAGAGTTTGTTTGGCTATTTCTAAATTTTTAATAAATGCATGTAAACACTGTAAACATTAAGAAAGATCACTGTGCCTTTCTTTGGAAATGGCTTTGAAAGAAAAGTCTTCTTCAAAGTATTTTCAGCTACATTTGCACTAAACCTGTTGCCATTTTTTGGTGTTGCTGTTTTGTCACCTCTGCACTAACACCAGCTTCTCCTGCAGCTGGGAGCATCCGAAACAGCAACTCCTAGGGTGTATTTGGATTTTTTTAAATAGGGGAGAGTGAAATTCTTTAGGAAGAATAGGGATTAAAGAATAGAATTCAATTTCGATTTAGATTGTTCTCTTTGGGGAAAGAATAAAATCCACTTTGTGCAATTAGTTTTCAAATAAGAAACAAAGAAATTCGGGCTGCTGGCAGTCAGATCAGGTGTCATACATGTCCCTTTTTCTTGAAAGTTCAGGGTTCATCACTGGCCAGACATTAATCTTACAAATAATCTACTTTTTAAAGTTATTGGCTGGAAAATGTGCTCATGTGAGAAGGTGTGATTAAATATAGCCCATGCCCTGGGGCAATCAAGAGTACTCCTGGATGAAGGGAAAATCAAACTAATGGTGAACAAGTCCCTAGCAATTTCCTGGTACGTTGCTTAAAAACAGACATGATTTTATTTCCTTTCTGAATATCAGGATAATTGCACATTTCTGGAAGGTCTGATCCTAATAATGGAGAGTTAAATATGAGTTCAGATCAGAATTTGAAAGAAACCATAGTTCAGTGTAAGAGGCTGCAAGCTTTAATTTGGCATCTTATAGGAAAAGTATAGGAACACAAATCCAGCTATTCCTAAGATTCATTATTGTGTCCTTCAGGATTGGTATTAGACCAAGGGGCTCTTTCTGAGCTTGATTTAATTATGTCATCTATTAATTCTGTTAAGAGTAACCAAAAAAGTGTATTATTCCTTCTAGATTTTCAGAGGGATATGTAGTTTAAAATATCAAATACGTAAATATCATCACAATTAAAACCATTTCAATACAGGTAAACATGATTTTAAACACTTGGTTTACAAATGCCTTTCCACTAAGAAATGGTGACCACAATAACCACACAGTCTGAGTCTCCAGAACCTACATAAAACATAGAGGACACTTCATTTTAACTTGGAAGATGATTTTTTAAAGAAAAATTCTATAAAAGCTAAGTGTTTGGCAGAGGCAGAATGTTCTTTGTGACTCACCTGGTCTTTATCAGAACAACCTTGACAGTGCCTGAGCATGGCAGTGATATTTCTGTGAATTACCTGGCTGCCTTTTCTCTGTTCCCAGGAAAAAACATCTCAAAGGTAGTTTAAGAAACCAATATTATCAAACTTGTCATGTAAATTGAGTGGATTCTGAGTATCTGGGAGTATTTTTGGTATGGAGGGCCAATCTATCACTGGTCTACTCAACTGAATTGTTGAGTAGATTACTCAACAACTGCTACTCACTTTTCAAGTAATTATATTTTCCATGGGGTTTTTTTGCTCTGTAGTGGTGGACAGTTTTCCCCTACTTTTCTGATGATCATAGAGACTAATTTGCATTTTTTCACTGTGTGTGAGTTAATATTTCCAAACTAAACATTGAAAATAAATATCCATTGCTTTGCCCTGGCAGAACAGCATTCCACCCCAAAAATATTTTTTCACATATATTTTATTTTCAGCCTCGTCAATCCTTGTTCTCAAAAATGTTTTATATTTTTGGAGGCTGCTGTTTGTCTCAAACTCTTTGAGTGCTTTGGTCACTCAACTTTTCCTTAACCATTGTCTTTTAGTAAACTGGTTCCATGCTTCATTCTCCTTGCTGTTAGAAAGTTTCAATTTTGTGTCAACACTCAATTGTCTTTACTAGCATTTCTTGCCCTGTTACAAAAAGAAAAAATAGTGGTTTTTTTTCTGGTTATTTTTAAAATATTTTTGGAGGCTGCAGTTTGTCTCAAAATATCTCATATTCAAGTGCTTTGGTCACTTAACCTTTCTGTAACCATTGTCTTTTAGTAAACTGATGTCATGTTTCACACTCTTTACTGTTAGAAAATTTTAATATTGTGTCAACACTTACCTGTCCTTCCTGGCAATTTAAGTTCATTATTGCTTGTCCTGTTACAAAAAGGAAAAAACACTACCTTGGGTTTTTTTGTTCATCTCAAATTCTTTCATATTCAAGTGCTTTGGTAACTTAACTTTTCCTTAACCATTGTCTTTTAGTAAATTGGTCCCATACTTCACTATCCTTACTGTTAGAAAGTTTTAATTTTGAGTCAACACTTAACTATCCTTCCAGACAATTTAAGCTCATTTCCTGCCCTGTTACAAAAGAAAAAATACTACCTTTTTTTTTTTCCTTGTTTGTTTTTTTCTTTCGTGTTACATTTTTATATTTTTGGAGGCTGCAGTTCATCTCCAAATCTCTCCTCTTCGAGTGCTTTGGTCCCTTAACCTTTCCTAGGGGCCATCCCCAGCGTGGTGGCAGTGAAAGGCTCTTTCAGCACTGTTTCTCTGTGTCTCTCATGCTGCTGGCTCGCAGGTGCTCAGAAACCCTGGCAGGAAAGATTCAAGGCTGAATGGATGTGACGTGCTGACGTCAATGAGCCAGGCTTCAAAACAGCTTTATAACCTGGAGAAAACACAGCAAGCCTATAAAAGCTGTGGGAGGAAAACCTCTCGGTGCTGCAATAATCCTTCCTCAAACACAGGCACCCCCAGCAGCCCTGCTCAGCCTCCAGCTATTCATCACACCTTCAGCCTTGGCTCTGCCCTCAAGGAAGCAGACAAAATAACTCAAAGCTCTTATTTCCTGGCTGGAAACCCTTTGGATGTGTTTTCTTGTGCTCCTCTGGGGCAGTGACAGGCTCATTCTCTCTGTAAGACAAATGAGCACACAGCCCAATTTCTGCCTTCTTTTGGATGTCCTCTGGTGTCTTTATGTCCACCCCAATCTGGTGTGACTGAGAATTTGTCACCATCTTGCACAAGGCACCTAGCTGAGACCTGGAAACCAAAGCTGTTGAGGAAGGGTGTTGCAGACCTCTTAATTCTTACCTCTGTTTTTCCTTGGACTGTGGTGTTTTACACTTATTTTAAACCTGCATCCCTGGTGCCTGTCAATAAATGGTCTGGGTCCCCCACACCGGGCCGCAAATCCTCCTTTGTGTTGGCTGTATTGTCTGTGAGGTGAACGAGATCATTGGACCAATCCATCTGAAATTGGGTATTCAGCAACAAAACCAACAGCAAATTTCTGTAGAACTTCTGCTTTGTAGTGTGTACCAGCACCATTGGAGGAATAAAGAATAAATTGGGGCTGGCACGCTGCTTAAGCAGAGCAGCTTAAGTCTAGGCTTAACTGAATTACTGACCAGCCTTGGAGGAATCTGACCATTTCTTATCTCAGCCAGATCATTAAACCTCAGCTTTTAGGCTTCTCCCCCACCACTGTATGTGAACGGTGCTCTCAGTGCCACCATACCCCCATTTCATTAGCCAGGATGTCACTTTGTGCTGCCTGTCCCAGCACACCTGTATCACTGGTAGTGCTGTTTCCAAATGTGTTTCTCCTCACACCTCTGTGTCCCTAAAACTTGGTTTTATGGGTTGTTTCTTCCTGGCTTGTCCATGTCTTTGGAGCTCATAACTGAGTCAGGTCTTCAACATGAGCTACATATGGTCAGGAGCAACAGAAACAGCAGCTTGAGAAGGGGACAATTCCACACCAGCCTGGGTGCCTTGCACAGGGTTTGAAGTTCAGGCACAGAGGTTCATGACCTGTTGAATTTGGGTGTAACTGAGGGACCCTTCACAGGAGATGAGACCAAGCCAGCAGCTGAGGTCACACGAATTTTCAGCACAGCACCCTGCTCTCAAGATGCTGGTTCCTTTTTTGCATCCTTATTTCTGCACCTGTGTGTTCTGGACCCTATGGGATGACCTTCCCTGGGCCAGGGAATTCTATGGATGTTCCTGTGCTCCCTATCTAACACAATTACTGTACAATAGCACATTATCTTTTTCATCCCTACTTTCCAAATTGTTAAATTTCCCTAATCTCCTTCTGCTTGTACTGGTAACAAAACAGAACAACTCTCAATTTTTCTTATCAAAGTCCTTTTCCCATAAAAACTTATGTTGAAATATTCAACAGCCTTAGGAAAACATGTGACTTCCCCTCCTCAATTACTGCCAAAATTTGGCTTCCCTATTTAAAATGAGACTTTTAGGCCATTTGGGGTTTATCTACAATAAGCCCACAGATGAGGTTCCTCCTTGACCCTGCAGCTGATTGTGAAACTGTCACAAGGAGAGAGTTATGCACTTCGAGAAGGCATAAATCCTGGAGTTAATCATAATCAAAGTGCAGAAGTTAGGAATCAGTTAAAGGCACAAAACCAATCTAGCAGCCATTGCAGCTGCCCTTTGTGCAAATCCATCATTTGGAAAAAGATAAGCATCCAAGGAAAAACAAATGCCTCTTGCTCGAATGCACACAATTTCCAGTGCAGAGGTGGTTGCCTTGAAATCCCAGCTCTAATTTAATTTGCTTTATTCAAAACATTAATTAGAGGTGGGGGTAGAGGAGGGAAGGGTTGTTTATGGAATTTTGACGAGGGTTCTGTTGGGCTTTTCTGGTTTGTCTTTAGCTTGGACTTTCTTTGGGGGTATTTCAAGGTTTGTGATTTTTTTGATTGCTTACAAAGTTTTCTGTCTTGCCTGACCCAACAGAGATGATCACAAGAGATGGTTTTCCAATCCTCTAAAAATTCAACTAGATATTGGACTGATCACAGAACTGGGCTCAGAGGTGATGTGCAAAATTCAAACCTGAGTTATCATTTGTCAGCTGAAATTCTAACTGTTAAACCTTCTTGACTCAGATAATTGAGTCATTTATAGGAATTTCTGTCAGAAGATTTCCTGTGAATATTACTTAAGAGCAAGTGTAGTATGGCTTTAGACAAACAAAACTGCAGGAAACAAGTCTTGGCACAAAAATTATTTGCTGCTTGATTGAAGTGGAGGCAGCTAAAGGGGTGGGAATCCAGTTTCACAGGGAGATAAAACCTATTACCTTTATGTATTTATTTTATGTTAGGGTTTAGTGGGTTTTGGTTGGTTAATTGGGGTGGGGCTTTGGGAGGTTTGGGGTTTTTTTTTCTGGTGAGGTTTATTTGGCTTGGTTTTCTAATTGTGGAGAGGGACAAAAAGAGTCTGGAAGAAGAACAAGAGATCAAGAATAAAGGCTTCAACCTGTCTGCCTTATCCAGGGTGAATCAGCTGTACTTTTGTCTTCTCTGGAATATTTTTTAAAAAGTATTTTTGAGGTAGTTCAATTTGATGTAGTGCAGTGTTGCCTGGAGAGGAGGGTTGGGATCCAGTGTCCAAGGAAAATGAGCATTCCATGGAAATTTGGGTGTGGGAGCATTTCCCAGCAGGGCCCTGTGGGTGTTAGCTGCTCACACAGGATGAAAGGTCTGCAGTAGGAGATAGAGAGCAGCCCCCAGTAAGACTGATGGTCACCTCATCCTCATGGTGCACTGCATCAAAGCAATTCCTGTGAATACATCGACTTTTGTCCAGGAAAAGGGGAAACTAAAACTTGTTCGTGTTATGGAAGTGCCTGAAGCACTGAATTACTCTGCTATTATTTTTCTTCTCTGTGCCTCTCGTCCTGTCTCTGTGTTTTATTTAATTTGCTTTCTTGACTGGAAGTTCCATATTTCTTGATGCAACTTTGTGCCTGGTACTGTTCCATGAAAAGTTTTGCTCTTCATACTTCAAGAGTTTGTGACAAAAGAAATAATTTTGTTAGAAACCCCCTGGCCAAGCTGTAATTGGCACACTGCATCCCAGAGCTCTTCTGTACAAGACAAGAGAATGCATATTGCTGTGCTGTGCTCCTGATGGTCCTCAACTCTAATTAAAGATGCTTTGCCATCTGTGAAACAGCTCCAGCAAGAAATGTGAAAGCAACTCCAATTGTATTATAATCACTTCTAGCCTAAATGGTTCCTTAATGCTGGCTCTTTTGTCTAATTTGGGAATAAAATCCTCTGTGCAAAGAGTTTTGGGCTGTGGCCCTTTCTGAAATGTCTGGATTAGGGTTCTGTGCTGTTCAGGAAGTCAGATTAGGTGACCACAGTGCTGCCTTCTGGCCATAGGTCCAGGTAAAGGTTTCTCATTTACCCTTTCCCTTTTCTCCTACCACATTCAAAGTGTGAAATCCAGGTATGACACTGTGCAAGGGCTCTGCCTGGAACATATTTGTCATCCTCCTTTTTTTTTTTAATATATTTTTCAGCTACCACTTCTCAGAAACTCTCTGGAATAACAAGATGTGTAGTGGAGGTTTTACTCTCCAGGAGAGTACGCTCACTGAGGTGCTACAGTTGTGTTTTATTTTGATTTGTGTTTATTTTTTTATCTTAAAAAAAAAAAACCCAAAATCCAACAAAACAAACAAGAAATCCCAAAACAGCTATGGTCCCCAAAACCTTGATTTTGCCTTGCCCAGGTTTGCCAGGAAGGTTTCCTTCCACCTTTGGCTTGCACTGACAATGGTCTTATTTTCTGGCTGTACAATACATTGCAGGCAGAACTGAACAAGTAGATTAAAAAATTTGAAAGCACTTGTGACATCAAGGGATAGATTAAATCACCAAGACAATTGAATAATATTTTCTGCAGAAGATAACATTGCAAAATGATTAAATCCATAGGCCGTTTTAACTGCCTTATGTCCTCTGCTTCAAAATATTGAGGTCAAAGTACCCAAGGCCTCTGCTGCTCAAAATTTCACTTTGAATTCGCTGTCTGAGGCTATCAGGTCTCCCCTGGAAGCAGGACACAGAAAACCTTCAATGTGAATCAAAGCTAAAACATGGAGTGCTTACAGACCTTTCTCTGTAGAGGCTGATTCAGAGCACTTGGTGCAAAGGGATGGGTCATAACCCCATGGTTATTTATGAGAAATGTTATTTTGTTTTATTTCAGAGATTGTTAGTCCTAATGGTTATTTAACTTGCTGGATTAGCAGATATCAGTTTCTCTGGATTGAAGGCACCTGAGACAGTAGTTCATGTTCAGACTCAGGTGTTTATTATTTCTTATCAGTAAAACAGTCTCACTGCTGTGAGTTCAGCAGCTTTTCATTAGAAGGCACAAAAGGGCTAGCAATCTCTTGGTACAAGGTCTTTGAAACTAAACTATCCAGTTAAGAACTGACACCTGGATTATTTTCCCTTTTAACCCAATAACTGATCCCAAAGAGCCTGCAATGAGGGCTTTTCTGCCCAATTACAAACTGCCACCTAAACCCATTAAGTAGAAGGAAGAAGGTAAAGAACAACTTGCCTCCACCCTAAAACCTTCCTCTTGCTTCATATTTGTTTCTATATTCTAAGACCCCAAACTCTAAGTTTTCCACTGTGTGATATTACACACTTCTAACCAGCTACACACCCATAATCCCAGCGCTATCAACTAATTTTGGAAGCCTTCCCCACAGCTTCAGGTCAAATGCAGTGTTCTCTTGTGGGTCTGTGCCTTTCAGCACAGCAAGTTCAAGATTCTCACTATCCAGGATTCCAACAAGCAGATTTCTGAGCACCATTAATCCACTACCTCAAAAGTTCCCTCTTGTCCCTGAGAAAAACCAATCCAACACACGTGAGAGCTGAGCAGGGGCAAGGTCAGAGCCAGAGAGACAGTGGAGAAGGCAAAAAGAGGTGGCCATTGCAGGTAGGACCAACCCATTTGGAGATATTTCAGCAGGGCTTGTGTCCCTGCTCTTTACTTGGCTGGAAATAAACAAAAAAAAAACCAAAAAAAGAGATTGTCACCAGAGTCACACCTAAGGCAAATCAGCACACATTGTGCTGATTTGAGCACTTGAAAATGTGGGTTTGGGTGGCATTTTGTAACTAGGCAGAAAAGTCTGCATTGCAGCTCTTTGGGATCTGTTATTGGGTTAAAAGGGAAAATAATCCTTAGCATTCAAAAACACATAATCACGGAGCGATTATACGGGGTGCTTTTTATTAAGAGCTCTGGGAATCGGGGTATATTCAACCCAAATCTGACTCCGACCATACATCCAAAATGATCATGTTTTATACTCTATCGTTACATAACTTTCATGCTAATTATTAAACTTATATTGTTCTATTGTATACATAAATTTAGCCCCTCTCTGAATTTCCAACATAGTTTCTCACTATTCTTCTTATGGTTATATAATAATTACATTTAATTACTAAACAATCATCACATCTAACAATTACATAATTTATCATACTGCTTACGCAGGTGCAGTTGATCTGGGAAAGCACAAAGCCTAACATTTTAGATTCTATCTTTAACTTTTTCCAGGGTTCCGTTATCAATCCAGGTGTCAGTTCTTAATTGGATAGTTTAGTCTTAAAAGACCTTGTACCAAGAGATTGTTGGCCATTTTGTGCCTTCTAATGAAAATAGAATTTGCTTTATGCAAATTTTTCCTGTGCCAACAAGCAAGCCATGCACTTCCCCTGTTTGTCACTTCCCTGTCCATAGCATGGAGATAAAACCCTCCCCAATATCTCTGCATGGACTTAAATTAGAGTGGCAGGTTCTGTTCTGAGACAATTTCTTTTTCCCCAAGTTTTCCTGCTGACATAATAGATACCAGATAGTCCTGGAGAGGGAGAAAAAGATTGTCTTTTAGAAAGTAAATGTAATTAGAAAAGTCTGTAGAGGAAATGATCTGATGGGTTTTTCCTTTCTTTGATTCCTCTTGATTCTCTGAAAATTATTTCTTTCTGAAGCAGTTGTTAACTGGCATAGTGTTATTGTCTTACAGAAGGCTCACCAGACCTTATTTGTTATTTATGTTGCTATGACTCTGAGAGATAACATCACACCTTGTGTTACTTTGACTTGGAAAGAGATGCATTAGAGAGTTCCATTCTGTTCTTTGCAGAATAAAATAAAGTACCTCTATCCTCACTGGAAAATCAAACTTTTAGCACCTTCTTACTAGGCTCAGAGAGCCAAAATATCAACACATACTGTGCAACAAAATTCCAGGAGGTGATTTTGGTTGGTTCCTGTAGGAATAAGTCCACAAAAACACCCTAAAGGGTGTCAGGGGCTGCATTTTTTTAGCCATTTAAGTGACTTTTCTAAAAACACTGAATATTCAGCATATTTAACCATATATACACCCAGCTGCTTGTCTGTGCAATGAAAAATTAGTGTTTTGATAAGTGATAGAAGAGCCATCTATATATTTCAAACCCAAATGACAAAATAATTTGGCATATTTTCCTAGCAGGATCACATGGTATTAAAAATGTTTTATGGAGGAAACATTTTAAACTATAAAATATTCTGTTTGTTTTTTTCTGCTTACTGAGATAACAGCAGAATGTTTTGTCTGCATAACCAGTCCTTATTAGCTGCTGGAGATGTAATATTGATTCCAACTTCTTGGAACTTCAGCTCAAAAGAGAGATAATTTATCTTTGGATAGGAAGTTTCCAAGAAAGGAAAGGGGGTTTATTGGTTTTCTTCTATTTAATTTTTTGGGGGTTGTTTGTGCTTAGAATGTACTTTAAATTAGTATAGTATACAATAGATAGTGTGTTACTTTGGATTTATTTCCATGCATATGTTTAAACCTCTTATTTAAGCTGTTGGTGCTATTAACCACCAATTAGTTGCATACAACTAATTGTCTTTATTATGGTAAGACCTCAATGCCATTTATGATTGTGTTTCACTAGATGTTATATAAACAGGCCAAAGCAATACATGAAAACCACAGTTTCAGTATCCCACAGAACAATAAATTTTATTAAAGAAGCAGATCAACATTACATAGGGACAGCAGATTTTTTTTATTTGGTTCATTTAATTTGATTTGGTCTATTTAATTTGTTTAAATATTAAGTAAGTGGTGCTCAGTAAAAAAATGGAAGGGGATTATTTGATCAGGAGAACAAACAACGGGAGAGATGAGAAGGGAAGCACTGGAGTGAATTCAGAAGGGGTAAGAGAAAGGGAAATAAGGCAAGCAGGTACTCTGAGGGCTAAAGGGAAGTGTCAAAGAGAAAGTTGGGAGGAAATATATGGAATGAAAACTAGTAAAATTCCTGAACACATCATAACACCAGATATTACCAGTAGGTATTGGACTGAGGGATTTTTTTATGCCATGTGAGGGATGAGACCAGCATAAAGTGATCTTGACATCAGAAATCCTGGAAGGAACTTAAATTCACTCCTCTTCCTCATGGCAGCTGAGGTCCTTGATATCTGCAGTTTTCCCTAGCAAGGGAAGCTGTGCTCATCTGAGAGCAGATCTGTTTTCTGTCACACCTCACACCTCAGTGGTCACTTTCCCTGCCTCTTTAACCGAAACACTGGCCATAGCAACATGAAAATTAGATGTGTCCTTTGGCATTGACAGTGGTTCCATTATAGCTGGTGAATATTTGGAAAAATGAGTTGTTTCCCTATCCTGCTTTTAGAGAGGAAATCTCACTCTGGAGTCTGCTCTTTCACATTGTTTCTAAATGGAGTTGAGCCTGTGCCATCTGCCAGCCTTCCAGATTACTTGGGAACTTTCATGTTGCTATTTGCATAAATTGATGCATAATTTAGGTTTCATGCTCACCTTGAGGCATTTCTTCACTGATTCCAATGAGGACATAAGTTATCTCTTGCTGTAGTGGCTGCACCATCATTATTATTTTAGAGCAAAAGCCTAAAGGAAAAACAGTCAAGTACATTTCCTGTCATAAACCTGAAATCTGGAGCCAGCACCTTAAAATGCAAGAACAAGCCATTAAAAATTGCCCACAAACATGAAAGAACTGTTTTAATTTGTTGCCAAAACCAGTTTATCAGATTAAGATGGCTGACTGGCTTTCCTAATGTTTGTGCTGCAAACTTTTTCTGGTCTGTGGTTTGCTGTGCAGGATGCCTTTGTGTCACTGGTTTAAGAGCCTGACCTTTAGTTTTGAGAAATAATTTTTTTGTTGTTATTAAGAGAGTCCGAGGAAAGCAGAGCTTTGTTTTTACTCTGCTACCTTTAATGTGAAAACTCAAGTTTTTTTAGAATTCCTGGAGCAGAATTATAGAGTCTGCCCTCAGCTCCAGGTGAGGGTGTGGAGCAATGCCAAGCACTGACACAGGATGGGGGGACCATGGATTGAGGCCAGCCCTGGGGAGAGGAATTTGGGGGTGTTGGCTGATGGGAAACCCAGCAAGAGCCAGCGGTGCGCACTGGCAGCCCAGAAAGCCAACCATGGCCTGGGCTGCACCCAGAGCAGCCTGACCACAAGGTCCAGGGAGGGGATTCTGCCCCGCCTGCAGGGCTGCATCCAGCTCTGGGGTCCCTGCACACAGAGGGGATGGAGCTGCTGGAGCCAGCCCAGAGGATGAGGGATGGAGCAGGTCTGCTGTGAGGAAAGGCTGATGGAATTGAGGTTGTTCAGCCTGGAGAATGGAGGACTTTGGGGAAACCCCAATGGGGCCTACAAGAGAGATGGAGAGGGACTTTCTGTAAGGGCACAAGTGACAAGACAAAGGGAATGGCTTCAAACCGACAGAGAAGGTTTAGATTGGATATGAGGGAAAAAATTATTTATTGTGAGGATGATAAGGCCCTGGCACAGGTTTCCCAGAGAAGCTGTGTCTTCCTTATCCCTGACAGTGGAATGCCAGGTTGGATGGGCCTTGGAACAACCTGGGATAGTGGAAGTAGTGGAAGGTGTCCCTGCCCATGGCAGGGGGTTGGAACTTTAATGTTCTTTGAAACCCAAACCATTCTGTGATTCTACGGCTTCTTCCCCAGAGGTCTGGCATCTCCAGTAATTGTTTAGCTACTCCTACAATGTAGTAAAAATGAACTTTTGTTTGCAGAGGGCTCTGAGACGATGAGATAAAAGATTCTGAATAAGTACAAAGTATAATTATTAGCTAGTGTTTACCAAGGTTTTATGATTATCACATTATCTGTGTAAACAATATTTACCTTAGAGCTGACAGGGTGAGATCTGGGCACCCCACACTACCTTTTTGCACTTCCACTGAATCTCACCTAGCAACATTTGAAATCTTTGTCTTCAGTTTGCTGCAGCTCAGTCCAAAACTCTGAAATTAGGTGACTTTGTTGATAAAACATTGTTTACTTAAATATTGGAAACAGTCAGGAAAGAACCACTTGATTTCAACAGCTGCTTTTACAAGTGTGTCTTGGCAAGTAGTCATTTATTTAACCATCAACACAAAATTAACAAGTGAAGGTACTCTGAAAAATTTCTTTAGGTTCTCTAAAGAAACACGTATTTAAAAGGAAATATTTAAGTTTGATGTATCCATGTACTCTGTAATACACACTGAAGAAATCAATTTCTGCCTCAAATCAGCAATTCTAAGGTTTCTGAAGAGTTTTTACTGGTATTTGTTTCCTCATTGCTGTTGTTATGTGACCCCAGGACAGTGGTCAGGTTATAATTACTTTGCTTGAGGATTTTTATTTGTACTTCTTGGTGTTCCAATTGTCATTGTGGATGCAACTCATGCATTTCATAGTTTAAAGGACTTAAGGCAATAAATCTCAGCAGGTAACAGAGGTGCACTTTCAGTGACATGACTATTGTGATCACATGTGCACATTGACCTCTCTGTTCCAGCTCACACTCTAAGTTGTTGTTCACTGTATTTATTTAAGATTTGTGTAGTAGTTTTGATGGCAATAAGAATTCAGAATACCTTTCTGCTCCTTGTCAGAATGGATGCTCAGAAATTTCTGCTTCAATGTCAGTAAGTTCATTTGAGCTTCTCTATAAATTACATAAGCTGTTTTTTTACCTCATTACTTTAAGGAGAAAAGAGTTCTGTTTTAACTCAGCTGCACAAAGGTGAGAGAGAAAAAAAAATATAAAAAGGAAAATAAAAAGGGTGATTTAAAAGCTTATAGAGTCAAAGAGAATTTGCTAGCTTTCAATATTTCACAGTACTTACCATGAAGGTCAGCATTTGTCTTCCTCTTTGTTTGAAACCTGTCCAATTTCCATTCAGATGCAGCTGCTTCAAATGCCTTTTGTTCTTATACAGGTTTGAGCAACTCCAGAATATTGTAGAGGAGAAGGGAGGGGATGAGAGGAACATCCTGACAAACCTGAAGGCCTTGTCACAAAGCAAAAGGTGTGATGCCTTGTCAAGGCTGACCTAGAACAGAGAATAGAGTTACAGAATAAAGCAGGGATTTATTCAAAGGATCTCCTCCATGGATGCACCTTGGGCAGCACCAGAGCCCAGCCAGGGCTGCACCCAAGATGAACCAAAATGGCCCCAAAATGCACGGCCGGGCACGGGCTCTGTCCCTGGGATCAGCTCTGCTCCATTTGCACCTTGCAGTTCATTGTCCCATTCCAGCTTTAGCCCTGCAGTCCCACCCTGCTTGTTTTTCTCTCTCCAGCCCACGGTGTTTGTGCTCTTGGGCTGAGATTTGGGTCATTTGTCCTTGGTGCCCAGCTGGAGCAGGAATTGTTTTGTCTCCCTGCTCTTTGCAGAGAGCTCAGCATCCCCTGATATGAGCCCAGACCTACAGACTAAAGCAGCACAGAATCTGAAAATACAAAATCTAAACCTGAGGCATCAGGTGTATTCCTGTGAAGGCCATCCCAAGGATGGGCAGAGCAGCAGCATTTTCACTGGCTAGCACTGCCCAGAAGAGCTGTAAATAGAAACATTTCTCTCCCTGGTGCCAGCCAGGTGCTGGATTTGTGACCATGGCATTTGCAGATCAGCTCTGCTCAAGCAGCCCCTGTGCCAAACCGTAGGCAAAAAGAGCAAGCAAGCAAGATCTCAGCACAGGGGAAGGAGAAAATGGGATGATGAATTCAGCATAGGCACAGAGTATTTGTGGCTGAAGTAAATATTTCTCCTGGGTCAGATCACTTTCTATATTCTCTGATAAATGAACTGGCATAAATGGACATATTACAAAGGCTTTATGCTTTGGTTTTACTTTATCCAGACATGCAGACTGAGGAAAGATGTGTATTTTTCACTCAACCCAAGATCTATTAATCACAGCTTTGTCTGTGTAAGCTCTGAGAATCTGGATCTAAAACACTAATAATTCCAAAAAAAGGTGTTTTCCCTTTACCACTTAAAATCTGCAATTCAATGCTCTGTCCAGGAGAAGAAAACTTCAGCAGATAACACCCAGAGCAAAGAATGCACAGCACTGGACATAGGCAGCTGACTTTGCAGCACATCTATCCTGTCTTTTATCCCACATGCTTTTACACTTCTGTCAGACACCTTCCCTAAGCTTCCCCATTGAGTGCCATCAGTGGCCACTCCGCCCATGCTCCTTCTGCTTTTTAGCTCTGACAGCCTTCACACATGACAGTGCACAGCCACCAAGTGGTGTTTGGGATTTGGGAAGGGACTAGGAAGCAGCTCTGCATCCTCTTGGAAGGAATTGCCCTGTGAAGGCTCTGCCTGCCAAGGCTTGAGGTCTGCAGCACGAGCTGCTCCTCGTGCTTGGCCCAGGGCACACACGACATTCTGCAGCTCTCTGAGTGGCCAAGGCCCAAATGCTGCTTTGTAAAGAGTGTGTTTACTTTATATGAACATAAGACGTTTGAGAAAACTTTATTTTAATCAATAAGTTCAAGGTTAGCTGGATGTTTTAGGGGATACAAGAATGGCTTACTTTATCCTACCTTTAAATGTTAAGGTTAGTTAGTTAGTAAAGCAAGGACGGTGCAGAAATTAATGGAGTGTATATATAAAATGGGAATGGTGTCAGAGCCAATTTTCTTAAGCATTGTGAGTACTGCTGATGTAAAACAAAATAATATTTTTCATTCTTATGAGTGCCTGTGAACTTGTTGGAAAGTCAGAGATGAAGTTTAGGGTATTTTTGGGAGGTATGTACAAAGAATAGGTGCAGATTGTAATTTTCATGTCCATAAATCACCACAATACTCTTGACCCGGTGAAGTTTATTGAATCTAGTGCTATCTTTCATGTAAAATACCATGCCTGTAGTCTACAGCTTTTAAGGATCTATTTTTTTCCTCCACTGTATATTGTAGAATTCTATCCTTTCCTAATATGGTGTTTGAGAGATGTTTTAAAAATAAATCATATTGACATTTGGATTTAATTATAAATTTCAAAGATAGGAACACATAGTTTATACAATATTTCAGCACAATGTTCATCTGAGCAGTACACTATGAAAACTTTTTATTAAATTTACTTTATTCAAGGAGCCCAAACACTTAGGTTTTTGGGAATTTGTATATTGATATGGAGAGAGATCAAAACAGTTGTCAGCTGAAATCAAGAGCTGGCTCTTCTGTGCAGAAATAAACCTGTGGGATCCTCATAAGTTACTTAAGCCATGGAGTGAATGCAAATTAGCTTTTTTCCACCATATATTAGATTTTGTGAAAGGAGAACTAAAGACAGTAGTTGTAACAATGCTGGACTTGAAGCCAAAAGCACAGAGGCTGGATTAGCAGTAATTAGCTATAGTTAATTAGTATATTGGCTGTGTTTCCTTCCCTGTATCTGGTATTCCAAAGCCAAGTCTGCAGGGCCAAATTCAGCCAGGGGCTCCCCAGCTCCAGCCTGGTGTGGACCCTCTGGAGGGAGCCCAGTATGGGTTTGGATGGTTTGGATCTGAAGGTGCTGATGGAGCAGCTGAGAGCTGGATTCTCCTGATGGGATAATGAAGAGAAGAGGAATCCAGGCTCTTTTCAGGGGTATGTGATGGAAGTGTAGAAGTACCGAGCCCAATAATGTGAGAACATTGAAAGCTCCAATTTGACATAAGAAGAAACTTTTTGGGGATGGTTAGACACCATGACAGGGACCTGTAGAGGTTACAAACTCTCCATTCCTGGCAATAGACATAACTTGACAGAACAAGGGCCTGAGGAATCTGCTGCAGGAATCTTGGAGCAGCAGGTTGGATTAGGTGGCCTCCAGGCATCCCTTTGCAGCTGCATGATTTTCTGCTTTCCAGCAAGCAATGAAAGAAAAATGAAAAGCAACAATTAACACTCAGATCATTAAGAGTTTACAAATAACAATTAGTGGGTGACATTCTATGACTTTTAACAGCCATGAATTTCTGGTTTTGCACTGAAGAGTGTGTCTCTCAAAAAGTGAGCGCTGTGGTGAGCTGGTGCTTGTCCAGGGTATCCTACAAATATTGTACAATTCCTGAAGCTCAAAACTCTTAATTCATGAAGTATATTTTTCTCACCAGCCATCAGTTAAAACATTTTCTAGCTATTTCTCCCACCTTCTCAAGCTCCTTTATACTTCAACTTTTTTCATCTCTTCACACACTGGCACTCCCTGTTTATAATGTTGCACACTCTGAGCACACTTCTTTATGCAAAAGATTGCAATAGATTCAATAAAATTTTTCTTTAAGTCTACCAAAAGTCTACAAGACCCTTGTGTCAGATGTCCCAAAATACACTGATGTATGGGAATCCTCCAAAACTATGGTCTCCAGGGCAGCTTTAATGACTTCCTGGATATAATCCAGTGTCTTGCAGGACTCTGAAGGATATTTTGTCTTCCTAATGTTACTGCTTCAACTGTTCAGAACCTAAAATACAGATGAATAAAAATATCCAAAAGAGAGAAGAAAAATGGAAATGGTGAAATAGCATACTCCATCACCATTTGCTTGGAAGAAGCTGATGAGACTGAGGAAGTCAGAGATTGCTTGAGGCATTGAGTCAGGCAGCTGGACAGGGGGGGATGTGGGACAGCTGGAAGTGCAGGTAGTGCTGGAAGTGCAGGTCATAATCCAGCATATGTGGAGAAAATCCAATTTTTCTATTAGCTAGTGAAATTATTCAGGATAACTGGTTTATTTTTAGGGCTGTTTATGTTTTCCTTTAATAACTTTTGTAATGATCACACTCCTTCAAAACACAAAAAAGTAGTAGAAACACCTGCCAAGGCACCAATAAATTTCTTTCTTTCTGTTCTTTATCTTGCAATCCTTTGAAAAATCTTAACCCAGTTGAAGCCTTCTTTAATACAAAATTTTCAGAAGAACAAAAAATACCTGGGTATGTGGTGTGATGGTTTCCGTTCAGTGTGATCTTCATTTTTTTCTGTTTGCTGGAAAGACAGATCAGTACAGGACAAGAGTGAAAATGAAACAAAAGAGCTGAAACCACTGTTAATATGAATATAGAGGTTGAAGGGGCAGAGCAGACTGAGTGTGCTTTGGGCGCTCTTCCAAGAAGGATGACAAATGGATACTCCTCACCCGGGCCAGCTCTTCCAAAAATTCACTATAGAATTTGGATGGGAAAGCAGGGCAAAGTTTATTTTAACTTTGAGTAGAAAAAAGAGCATGAGTTCAGCTGCCAAAGCTGTGTTCTCAGGTCGTACTTGGTGTGCAGGCATTTGCAAGGTTTAGCTGCCTCCTATCTCCCTGGTCCTTGGGCAGGAATACATTGCACTGCCAAGAGCCACTCGAAAATCCATTAAACATGAGTAAAGCTGTCAAGCCCATTTCTTCTGCCTCTGTCGGTTCCGTAAGAAGCAAGAAAAAACACATTTGTTTTTAAAATACTCCCTTGCTGCCTTTGTTGCTAAGATGTTTTTGCTGTAGCTGAGCAGCTCTGCTGCTGTTACAGTCCTGTGTGTTTCAGTTCCTGGAGTGGAAAACCCTGAACAGAATAATCAGGACAAAAGCTTGTAAGCCAGGTTTCAGACCCCAAAGTATTGTTTAAAGGACTTTGCATCTGCTCCATTTGGAAAACTGCAATAACTGAAGCCTTCCTTCCACTCTCCTTTTCTTTTTTTTTTCTTGTTTTCTTTTTTTTCTTTTTTCTTTTTTTTTTTCTTTTTTTATCCTTTTCTTTTTTTCTCCTTTTTTTTCTCCTTTTTTTTCCTTTTTTTTCTTCCTCCTTTTTTCTTCCTCCTCTTTCCTCCTTTCTTCTAAGTTTTTCTTCTCTCTTTTGTTTTTTTTTTTTTGTTGTTGTTGCTGTTATTTTTTTTTTTCTTTTTTTTCCTTTTTTCTATTTTTGCTGGTTTCCTACACCCCCACTTCTTGATGTAATTCCCATGTTTAGGAATGCAAGATTCTGTTGAAGCTGCACCCTTTTCTCTCTCAAAGCACACCCACTCCTCTCCCTGATGCAGCACACACAAACTGATTTTGCACTGCTGGGATTTTGCAAGCACAAAAGAGGTGTGAGAGTAGCAGAGTTGGGACCAGGATCCTCTCCAGAGCTTCCCTAGGACAGATATTCAGTCATGGCTTCTAAAACTGTGAATTTCTGCAATTCATGGAGTGCTGAGTCAACTAACGTGGCTGGTAATAACCCCAGCAGGAGCAGATTTCAATTTCTGCAGGGTTTTTGCTCCTCCATATCAGAGCAGTTACATTTCTGTATTATAGGAAACTCTCTTTTCCTTAAGACACTATTTTTTCAGAAACAGGCAAGGAGTTTTTCCCCCTCAGGAAGTTGTTTGCAGCTCTGCATTGCCAGGCCTTTGATTTGCATGGAATATCTGTTGCATGTAAATTACAGAGCAGCTGCTCGAATTCCCACTGGTTTGTTTCTCTTCACATCTCGTCAAGGACAGAGGAAACACAAAATTCATTGTTAATCTAATTAAATTAATTCAATTCTAAACAGTCTAATTAAATACTTATTAGTCAAATAACAATGCTGCTAATACTTCTGGTTGCAATTATATGCAGTTAATGTACAAACAAACTCTGGTATTTATTCTTTCCTTGCATGCTACCTTTACCCTTTCACTGCCCCTCTGGGTCCAAGGCTTAAAAGTTTCAGTTTGGCAAAGGTGCAGGGCTTGGCAAGTGATGAGCATCCCAAGCCCTTTACCAGGAGGAAGTTGTTTTTTATTTTTTTCCAGTTTTCATATGTGGCCATTTTAATGTTTGTCAACGTTCTGTATAGCTTGTTTTTGACTTCATTGATCTGCAGGTTTCACATTGCATTCAAATTTACCATATCTGTTCTATATGGATTGAGTACTTGTTCTTTTTTTAACCCCTAAAATAATATTTGCCCAGTCCTTTGACTGTGGCAAAGTGGTTTATAGCCCTGGAATCACCCTGGTTCCCATTGCTGGTTCTTGTCACACTTTCTTGCTGTAACCGATTCAAGATCATTTTAGCCAAAGCCCAGAGCCCTTTTCTCTGTATTTCCACCTGGGAAGACTCATGCTCTGAGGGGACACCCTTTCATTTTAGTATAATATTGTATATTATACTAAATGTATATAATATTTAATATAATAATCATGGCCACGCATTTCAGTGTAATATTCTGTGTGTTTGGCATGCCTGCAGGGAGAGGTGAAGGTAAAGGAGATGCCCAGGTGGCATCTGTGAAGTGATACCTCATTCCTCTCAGTAATACCTCACTTCTCCCTTCTGCATGGAGATGTGAAAGTAAGGCATCCTTTATTTTTTATCTTTTTTCCCCACTTTTACTTTTTCTGTGATGCTGCTGTTCATAGCCAAAAGCTATGAAGTGCTGTCTGACAGGACAGTGGACTTCAAAGGGGATTCTTCTGGACTCCTCAGGGCTTGCAAAGGAAATATTTGGGACAGATTGTAAGTTTGGGATAGCCAGAGGAGCTACCAAAATTACCACTACATTTGGAAGTAAGCTTCTTCAGTAAAAACCTTTTTAACAAAGGTACCTGTTTATGTTTATATACCTTTCAATGTTACAGGTCCTTCACTAGGACACTACATCCTTTCTGAAAAAAATATTTATTGTGATTATTAGGATTCATTTTTATTTATGAACACAGTCAAAAGTATATGTTGTATCATGAGAGACGTGGAAATCACTCTTCTTTTACTTAGCTTGACTCTTATACCCTCCACATTCAGGCAGGATCCAATCCACAAACCTGGCAGTGATATTTAAGTGCTGTTATGCTGGGCCAGACCAGCCCAAGCACTTGGGCCTTGCAATTAGAAAAGTGCATTTTTACCCTGTTTCTACCTGATTTCTTTTCAATGTTTTAAATTTAGGCTTTTAAGCTATATGCTGTCATAATGACTGCAGCCTGGAAAGTAGCAGCATTTCACCTGGTTTCTTCCAGGTGCTGGAAAACTCATGCAGCTTTCTTAGTCCTCTGTGTTTATGGAGAACTTTTAAATGAGAATTGTCTAAGAATGCCTCCAAAAATGATTCTTTTTATGAAATATATTTATCAGGGGCCTGGAAATGTCTTTTCTTGAGGAATAAGTCAAGCAGCTGAGAGGGAATTGTGTGGAGTGAAGAACAGATACCTGTCTGTAAATTTGGTGCCATGACTCAATAGTAAAAGATGGACCTGCTGAGGAATTTCAGGGTAAAAAAGTAATTTATAGGATTGAATTAATAACATATTTCATGTTTTGATACTAAGGCAGCTAGACAAAGGATGGAAAATTTGGAAAATGGTGTGCATTTTCAAATCAGTCCTACTTATCTTTTATTAGCAGTGTGAGACTGGCATGTGACAAGTTATGAGTTATTAGAGGGCACTGAAAGACCTTTGAAATGGTAACTTCAAACAGTCTCTTTTCTCTTTGGTTATCAGCCCATTTAGGTGTTTTATAAATAGCAAAGATAGATTGTCAGATACTTTCAATAGGAAAGAGCAGGGGCAGCACAGGGAAGTAATAAGTTATATGAGATACCAATCATATTTCCATCAACAGAAAATGACTCATGATTCATAAAAGCCTCCTTTATACTAGAATACATTGTTTAGAATTTTGTTTAAAAATTAAACAGAATGTCTAGCATTTCAGCAGCTTTAACTTGCTGGCTTGATTTCTGATGAACATTTTATAAATAAAACATATATTTCAAAGCTTGAATTCTCCTCAGAAGGAGCCCATGGGCAGTTTTGCTGGGATATTGTTTTACAGTGCAGTCATATTAATTTGCCACCTGAACAAGGCTTTTGCAAGCAAAGCAATGAGTAAGAAGTGTGCTTTGAGCTGGCAAGTCAGAATAAGGCACCTTGTGAAAACAAACATGCAAAAGACAAAGCTCTCTGTAAAATGCAAAGCTAAATTGATGCCAAGATTGCTGTTCTGAATAGCAGTGTAGAGCAGCACAGTGAGATTTCAGTCAATTCACCACCTGTGAGTAATCCTCTAAATAAAGGTGTAAATTTCACAGTAAATCCTTCTGCAGGCTTTCTAAGCCCTGAGCATTAACAGGAAAACAGACAGTGCACAATTCAGTGCGCTCTGTGGGGAAGAAGGAAGGGTAGAAGATAATCCCTCTGCCACTTTCTTGTCCCACAGGCTACTTGCACTTATCTGCATAGAAGAACCAGTTTCTTTTCTGCTGAATTTACCTCCAGAATCCTGAGTGCATCACAGGCACTGGAGGGCAGGCCTTTGTCACTGTCATATTTTCTGAAAAATCCCCTTGCCCAGGATTCTTCTCCTGGGAAGCTGAAAAGCCACAATATTATCTCATTTACATCTCCTGTGTTTTGCTGCTTTGGAATGTGGTTGGAGATTGTTTATCCAACAGGTGAATTGTTTTTACTTATTGGTCAACTATGGCCCAGCTGTGTTGAGGCTCTGGAGAGAGTCGTGATTTTTTCATTAGTATCTTTTAGCCTTGTGTCTGTATCCTTTATCTCTTCTTTAGTATAGTTTAGTATAGCATTTTATATGTAATAGAATATCATAAAATAATAAATTAGCCTTCTACGAACATGGAGTCAGATTCTCAATTCCCTTCTCCACCTAGGGAACCCCAAAAATAGCACAGACCTTAACCCAGACACCAGAGAAAAGGAAAGTCCTGTCTGGAAAAGCCTTCCATCCCTCTATTACTAAATTCTTCTGTCAGGGGTGGAGGCTCACAGTGCTTTAGGAGCAGCAGAGCCAGGCTGGAGCCAAGAGAGGCAGAAGGTGGGCACATCATGCAGGGATTGCTGACAGACTGCTTCAGTGCAGTGACAAAAGAGCACACCCCAGTGACATTTCTCTATTTGACACATGTATGGATATATGAGAATATTATTAGCAGGGTGCCCTGTGGCAGGAAGGAATGATGGATCTGACTCCATGTTTTCAGAAGGCTAATTTATTATTCTATGATATTATGTTATATTGAACAATGCTATACTAAACTATACTAAATAATACAGAAAGGATACTTACAGAAGTCTAAAAAGATAATAATGAAAACTTGTGACTCTTTCCAGAGTCCTGACACAGCTTGGCCTTGACTGGCCAATAAGTCAAAATAATTCACATGAAACCAATGAAACACTCTCCAACCACATTCCAAAGGAGCAAACACAGGAAAAGCAAATCAGATCATTATTGTTTTCCTTTTTCTCTGAGGCTTCTTGGCTTCCCAGGAGGAAAATCCTGGGTGAAGGAATTTTCCCAGAAAATATAACTGTGACATATGAGTGCTTCAACATTTGCTTTTTACAGTTTGATTTAGCCAGAACAAAGCATAAAGCCGATGTCTCCCAGCTTTAGTAATGGCTCTATGTGGCCACATTTCTCTTCAAAGAGAAAAGCAAGGCACAACTTTCCAAGGATATTTTCTGGGAATCGCAGCGAGGAACCTCAGAGAAATAAAAACCAATTCTTGTCTCAATTGCTGCTCCTCTTGTTGTGCACAAGTGGAATACATTGTAGAAGATTGTTTACCTGAAGAGAATTAGTAATTAGATTCTGGTGTGAGTGTTTTGATTCATGACCAATTGAATCGATGTGTGTGTGTCAGGACTGTCGGCTCACAGTCACGAGGTTCTGTTCAGTGGAGTGCTTGTGAAAATTCAGTGTAATGTAGTGTAATATAGTTACAAAAGTTATAGTTATAATTACAAAAAAGTAATTAATTAGCCTTTGGATATCAAGAGAGTCCTCCTTGTCACTCCTCCCCTCATTTGGGGTCACCTTGTTTCTGATGTGTGTACCCATAGCAGGCTCTCCCTGGCCAGGTGGCTCCTTCTGCTCACCTCAGCTCTCATCCCTGCTCACGTGCCAGTGCTCAGGCTCCCCCAGACAAGGTGTCTGCATGCTGGTAATGAGCATGAGCTTCCCCCTGAAGGCAGGCCAAGCCCTGAGTGCCAGGGTAAGCCTTTGAGGGAGCCCCAACTGTGCCAGGGAATGTGCCAGGAGCAGGGAGGTGGGGATGACTGTGGCCCAGCTCTCAGCCTGTGGCCTGGCCTTATTCTGTTTACTGGAATAGACAGAGCACACAGCCAAGGAGGTCAGGAAGAGAGCGCAGCACTGAATGTTTTCAGCACACTGGGGACATTTGCCCTGCTGGCCTTGGCAATGGTTTCTCATGCACCACTTCTGTGCATATGCTCCTTCCCTTCCCTGCCTTGCCTTCCCCTCCTTCCCCTGCCTGCTTCCACCTTTTCATGGGATGTCAGACGGTGCAGCAAAAAAGCCTGCAATTATATTTCATCTTTATTGGGTCCTGTAATGATCCAAATAATTGCTTGAGTTTTAATCTGCTTTATGCAGGCTGAGCACTTCTGGTCACACTTGGAGAGGAGGACTAAGGCTCTATCACCCTTAAAAAAAAACAGCACATATTCCCAGAAATGTCCAGGACTGCAAAAGGCTGCTTCCTGCCATGCCAAGGAGCCTGCAATAGGGTCTGTACTGCTGTGAACTTCTGCAGAAATCACAGCATTTGATTTTGGGGTTGGTTTGGTTCCAAGGGAATACAGAGCTCTAACCCAGGCCACCCTGTGCTGCACACCACTGACTTTCCCACCCGTGCTCCCTCTGGGGTGCAAACACAAGTTGTGGGCAAAAGAAACCTTGTAAAGGGGAGTAAATATTATCCCAAATAATAATACTAGCAGTGAGTAGTTTCTCCAGTTAATGTGGCAGCAGTGTGAGTAGTTACATCATCAGAGAAAAGGCAGTGGTAGAAAGGATGAGTCCACTATATGGATGATTAAGGTGAATTCTCTCTGGTTTATATAGGTGAGTTAACAAAGTGAATAAAAAATGCTCCCTCAGTGATCTATGAGTTCATGCCCTGCTGCCTTCCAGCAAGGCAAGAGCTCCTCAGTGCCTGAAGGATTTTTTTTTAAATACAGTACAGGCTGTGTAATCACTGAAGTGTTTGAAAACTTCCCCAACACTAATTTTATCTGTTTGTAATGGTGGAAACCTGGTGGAGCAGTGAGAATTGCTTTCAGGGTTTCCTGAGGAAAACCTTAACAGCTGAGAATGCAGCTTGATTTGGGCCAGCAATCCTCTGGGCAACGAGTGGTTAAACCATGAGCATCAATTAGAGGAGCTTCAATTAGTGAAGGGTGTGCATGTTTGGAGCTTATTTCACTTGTTTTCACAGCTTGCAGAAAGATTAACTAAAAAAGGAGTGATCTTCTTAAGAGAATCTAATGCTGACTTGTCTATACCAGTAAAAACTCGAGGCCAGGGATCTGAAAAGGCAGAAAACATCCCCAAAACCATGGATATAAAACTGTGCAAGAGGGAGGAGGAGTGCAGCTCCAGACTCCAGCACAGGAGAGCTGACTCTGCTTTTACAGTGAGATCAAGGACAAATTGTCTACTGGCTTTGAATCAAACACTGGCTCAAAACTAAGATAATGGGAAAATTTCCCTTTTATTTGACTTTATTTTTTTTAAAGTGTTTTTTATCTTGCTCATTTAAAAAGTCTGTGCCTCTGTTCTAAGAAGGGTTTTTTTCCAGGATCAGAGATATCTTGCATTCCTCAAGTGCAATTCACTCCCTATAAAACTCTCTGTGTTCCATATCAACCATTAATGTTTCCAGATTGTAAACCTGACAGGTTTAACAGATTTATTCTTGTTTTCTATTAATGTGAGGCTAAGACTGTGAGGTTAACATTTAGCATGCTGTGGAGACTGAGCAGCTCTTTCTGTGTCCATGATTTTGTTCCTTGATGAAACTAAACTGGCAAAATAAACCAGGAAAAGCATTTCTTTCCTGAAGTGACTGAGGTCTAAACAGTTGTGGTTTTGACAATCAATGCAAGAAATAAAGATAGAAAATATAAAATATATTAATATTTATTAAATTTGGGGGGGTTGTGGTTTGTTTTTTTTTTTAAGTGGCGTGTAACAAACTTTAGTGCTGACTGGGGACAAATTAAATCCTTTTCCTTTGCCTGATGAGAAGCTCTGGTTGTACCTATTTAGACATTAGCTAAACTTCCCTTGAACAACAAAGGGAGTATTTTGTTTGCATGTTTAAGTTCTGCTTAGTAATCAAGCCTGTTTTAAGTATTTACAGGAAGCTGTGTTTTGATTCTCAGCAGATAAACAAGCAGGGCTTTTATATAAAGCTTATGTCCATAAAGCAAACAAAACATCTGATTCACTGTTCCAGTGTGGGAAAAATATAACTTACTATGAAAAAAATCACACTAAGGGATTGATTTATTTATCTATTTTATTTAAATCGTAGACTCATATAATAATTTGGATTAGGAGGGACCTCAAAGATCAGCTGGTTCCAACACCCCTGTGGTAGGCAGGGAGACCAGGATGCTCAACAAACATGCAAATGAACCTATAATTAGAAAGAAATTTTCTATAACACAAAAAAATGAACACTGAAAATCTCCCAAAAATGATTCTTCTTCTCCTTCTTTTCCACCAGCTGGGAGAAAACAAAACAAAAAAAAAAAAAAGAGAGGAGAATATTCAGGCAACTGCACCCTTGTATTTAGGGCAGGTTCTGGTTTACCTGTATTGAACAGTTCATTGTCCTATCAGTTTCTGCTGTGCTTTTCTCATTTACATAGATTTCAGTAGTTTTACTACTTTTGTAGCTAACTAATGGGTTATTCATCATAACTATTAGCTTTCATGGGGTCTCTGCCCTCAATTTAATGCATATACTAAAATTGGTTCACTGCAATTTCTAAGCGTCCATGAGAATTAGACAATTTTTAAGTAGCAGCACCAGTGTTTTGTTGATTAATAAATGTAATTTTTGGTTTGAATGGCACCTGGAAGTAACTCTGCACTAAGAAACTGCTCTTGCTATCTGCATTTTGTATCAGCTGAAAAGCTGACACGAGATTCATCTCGCTTCCAGGAGTTATTATAAACACATCCTTTGTGGAAGAGATTGAAATATTTTGAATTAACATGTGAAATATTAAGTGGAGAAATATTAACAAGTTAGTAGATGATTCTTTACTCTTACAGATGTATGAAATATGAAGTACATATGTGAAGATGCTCAAAAAAAAAAATCTTAGTTTTGTGTGCAACATTAGAGCAGAGCCACAGGGAAAGAACTTTATTTCATCTTTTTCTCTCATATAAACTGGCAGCACTTTTAAAACAGCTCTTTCATGTCAGCTCTGTACATAATTGTTCTGTTTTGGCTGGCAAGTATTATTTGCTGAAATACCACTTCTTATCTTCCATCTCTTTGCTGGCTCTTGTCCACTTTTCAGCTACTCCTCTGCATCTTCTGACTCGCTGGCTTCTTTGAGAGATGATTTATAGGGCTGCAGATTGTCTTGTATGCTGCCTGCTTTGGGGATTTTGTGTTTTGCTTGTTTGGGTTTTTTTTAAGTGGATGTCCCACTGTTGTTTTAGAAAGGAGCATTCAGACTTCTTGGGAGTAACTGTGAAGGTGGCTTGCAGTGTGTTATAACTATATGAAGGAATAACATTATTTAGTTCATAGACATAATTCTTAAGACATTAATAAAGATTTTCTTTTTATGTGACAGAAAACTTTCATGCTTACATTTCAAACTCAATCCCTTGCTGTTTTCATTGCTGCCATTCTGTAATTGTTCAATGACTCTAAGAACAAGAAATGTTTCCTACTTTCTTTTGCAGGAAATGATACAGAACACTGTCTCCATGAGGACAGTAAGGGATTGTAGTAATTTTTCTTCTTTATTTTAAAAAAGCTGGTTTTAATAACAACCTGGAATTACCCATGTATAATCCATCAAGGCTTTTATGATCTTCAAAACAGGGAATGCTTTTTGTTCCAGTGACTTTTGTGAAGTCACATACCAGAGTGATGAGCATAAGAAACCCTAGAGAGACAGGAAGTCAGATGTCCTATAAGGCTAAATTCTTTTCTCCTCTGGGCTGACTTTTTCTGTAGAGCATACCACAATGTGGCATCAGCTCCAACTCTCACTTTTAAGAGGAAGCAGAAATTTGTAGCATTTACATTCTCTAGAAAAATCACTTTGCTTAAGATTTTTCTCTTAGGAAGCTGAGAAGTTTCAGAGTAAAGGAAAACAATTCTTATTTTATTTGCTTCTCTTCTGTTTTACTCATGTGAAATGTGTTTGGAGATCATTTACCCAAAAGTAATTGTCTGATTGGATTCTGGTGTGAGTTGTTTTAACTCTGGCCAATCAGGGCCAAGCTGTGTCAAGACTCTGGAAAGAGTCACAAGTTTTCATTATTATCTTTTTAGCATTCTGTAAGTATCCTTTCTGTATTCTTTAGTATAGTGATAATATAATATAGTATCATAAAGTAATAAATTAGCCTTCTAAAAGCATAAAGTCAAATGCATCATTCCTACCTTCATTGGGGCATTCCCTACAAATACAACAGAAATTATTATCATTTCAGGCTGTATAATTCTAGTCCCTTGTTCTAATTTCAGGTTTTACATGTGTTGTTAAGCTCAACAAGGCAATTTCTGTTGTGAGACCTAAGTACAGCTTGATCAGGGAGCATTAGGAAACATGATGATGGTTATTTGGTTAGCCACCAATTTCCTTTCTCATGCTCTCAGTCTCAGATTACTGAGCTTTCATCTGGCATTCTCAGACATGCTCACTAATTGTCCTGCAGCAGACAAGTGAAGAGCACGTTTTACAAGTCATGTGTGGGACATAATAACTAATGCCAACTCATATGTTGCCAGGATACAGATCTTATTTGTGTTTAGGATTATTTAATTAACTTCTTAATTGTAAAGAACAGAGAATTGAAGCATGCAGTCTAAAGCCCAGTCAATGCAGAAACTCAATAGACTGCAATGAATTTTGGCTCACACACCCATTGCTCTGGTCATCAACTATATCGTGGTTGTAACATAAGAGATGAGAATTAAAAGGAGCTTGGATGCAGTTGGAGGAGGCTGAGTGGAGGGGGAGGATGTTATTAGGAATACCAGAATAATGGAAATGCATTTGTAGAGGATTGTTCAACATATGTCATGCAGATTAAAGCAATGTTGAACAGCTGCTCAAGTGAATGTTGTCAGTCTTCCCAAACGGGCTAAGCACGAAGGGTCTTTGGAAAAACTAAATGTGGTAATGGGATCTCCAAAGCCTTTTTATGGATTTTTGGGATGCAAATTGCAGGAAATATTAAATGTTTGATACACTCAATGCTCAGTGATCTCTCAAGAGACAGAAGGATGTACAGAAGTTGGAAAGGTAATGTCTGAAAGTGAGTCATGGCTCCCTCTCTGTAAACTTGTACAAACACATAGTGTGGAAGGGCAGCTGATGTTTGAGTTCATGGAGGAAGGTGGCTGCGGCTGACGCCTCTGCAACCCAAAGATGTTGATCCAGAAAGAGCCCCTCTCTCATTTGCCGTCAACTTCCATCCAAGAGGAGAAATGGAAATGAAAAAATACAACAGAATTGTCAGATTTAAGGGAAAGCAACTGAAACCTGAGTGCATAATCAAGCTGCATTAGGCTGCTTTTGCAACATAAGATGGGGCTGTCAGTTGTTCTTCAAACTCATTTAGAGGTATGGAAAGTCCACAAAACCTTAAATGCGTTCTGTCTGCTCTACTGTCCTCTCATGCAACTTTAGACTAGCTGGAAATAACCATAATCGTGTATCCTTTACTCTAGCTGTGTTTGCCAGACCAGGTTTGTGGTGAAATGAGATGCTTTAATGCAAAAAATCTAATTTTGGCATTGCCTTAAGTAAGAAGAAAGGATCAAAATAAAAAACTCATTGATTAAATGAACAGTGAACTGATGACCCAGTTCAAGTATGTGGTGGAAGACCATTTTAATAGAGGTGAAAGAATCTGAAAAAAGACTTTTCCCACACAGCGGTGTGGAAATAGTGGTCCAAGCATCTATATACACATATTTGTAGGCTGAACACCACTCCAGAATTGTGATCTCACACTGAATCCCTTCTGAACTGTCATGAAAGGGAGGCTCAGATGCTCTGCAGTGATGATGTGGTGGATTTGATTCACAGACTAACAGACCTAAGGTGCTTCATGCACCAGAGCTCAGGCAAAAAATCCTCAGGATGTTTACTGAGTGTTATTTACCAGCCTTGGTTTATAACATTATTAAATCCATATAATTCATTGGATTTTTTTGAGATTATGTGCTGTGGAAATACTAAGGTATTTCAAAAAGATTTCTTTTACTTCAGTACAATCTGTCCCTAACTCAGCCTTTACAGATTTTTATGTGGTAGTTACCTTACAGCCCATTAGTTCTTCAGAAAAGCTGATCCAGGTTTTGTAATCTTTTTTTTTCCCCAGATGATTTTTAACAAGCCAGAAATTTCTCTAAGATCTCCTTCTTGACTCCTTATTTCCTGGCAATTCTAAGATGATTCTTTGTTTTCTCTTCCAAGATTCTGGAATGCCATAATATTTCTCATTCAGTTTTTGAGGAAGGGTTGCCTGGTTGTCATGTAAAAGTTTCAGTTCAAGTCCAGTTCCAAAAATTGATAATAACTTTATTTAATATTTTAGCACACCAGTGTTTTACCTAAAACAATCTATCCAGTGTTTTTGTAACAGTGATGGTATGGAGATTTTAGGGAAGTAAGGTGTGTGAGGATATATTGCCTCCCTTTCTACAATTGGCTTCTCTTAAAAGAAAAAGAAAAGAAAAGAATATTTCTTCATACAGTGCTGCCTTGTGCAGTTATCCCCCAGTAACTGGAAGAATATATTTTTAATAAAATGTTTTAGAAGAGCGCCAAGTCATTCCTGAAAGCCAGCTCCTGTCTGAAGCTCTCTTTTCACCTGTTTGTTGCCCTTCTGAACTCTTTGGGATATTGAATAACTTCTGTTTGGTTTAATTCTGTGTGAGTGGTGCCTAACACACTGTAAGTATTAACATCAGGACACAGGAATGAACCTGAAGCCCAGCATGTCCAAGACACACATTTTAATTTAATCACACGTCCCTAAAAACTTTTCTCTCACCCACTGCTTCAAGCAATTATGGCCATCTCTGGTCTGTAACACACATCTCACTGTAAATCCTTAAGTCTGCAGGCATTGGACTCAGTGTCTTAGATTAAATCAGGAAAACTGGCCTTGTTCACTATCAAATAAAACACAAAGTCCCGAATCCAAGATGTTTTACTATGTTATTTTGCCAGTAAAATAAAAGTGCAGTTTTTTCTCATGGATCAACACAAGGGGAGAGGTGTTAATCTTTGCTGTAAAGGTCATTTACAATATGGAAATGCTGCACACGAATAGGTTTCAGCTTCTTTTTCCCCTGGCTTTGGCTTTGAAACTCCAAATTATAAGATATTGTAAAGAACTCTAAATTTAAAAAATCCTCAGAGAAATGCACTGTCTTAAAACCAAACCCAATACTAAATGTTCTGCCTCTCACAATCTCTTCTTTACAAAAAAAAAAAAAATCCTCTGGAAAAATCAAAAAGAAAATACTTTCCTCTACCCATTTCAGGCTACAAACTCCACAACCCTCTTGCGTTTTATTTTGGTTAGCAGCTTGGACTGCCTTACTGCATAACTAACCTGAACAAATATTGTGCCTTAGATCATTTCAAGGGAGCAAATTCCAAAACAAGCAAAGAAACAATAGACAACAATTTTTTTTTCTCAAGGAAAAGAAGTAGGTAATTAATTATCCACCTAAGGAGGAGAGCTAATAATTTATGCGTGTTTTTTTGATTAACCGTAGTACAATTTATATCGATTTTAAGTCGGGAAGGATAAAAGAAACCATACACAGTAGTTTTGAGCTACCTTTAGCCCTACTGTGCTGTGCACACAGTGTAATAATATCCTTACCAAAACAAGGAATGGTTTATGCAGCCCCATGCTGCATGGGAACCCTGTAAATACAGGAATTTCACATAATGTACAAGTGTCACGCTTTCTAGAGGGTATTACATACTTTTTGCTACTTTTGCTACCAGGAACAAAGCTTTGTGGTCAGTGAAAATATTCATCTATAGCCCTGATGCTGGTGTTGAGCAATATTGAATTTTAGAAGGCTGCTTGGAGTCCAGACCCTCTCCTATCTCTGCAAAGCCAGGAGGAGGGAGGGTGATGGCAGCACTTCCAGCGTGGGGATTCTCTCTGACTCCTTCTGATGGTCCCCAGACATAACCACAGCAAATACCTCTGGGTTTCATCCCTCCTTTGAGAGGGAAGGGAAATAAAAGGTCCTGTTGCAACCCAAAATCTGATTAACTTTGGCTGTGGTGGGCAGCTTCCCTGGTAGCTCTGAGGCGCAGCTCCTCCTCTGAAGGAGAAGGGAAAGGTGTCTTCCCTGGATACGCTGTCTGCATCCACTGCAGCTTTTTCCCAGCCTGGGACTGGATATGCTTATGTGTTTCTTGTGTGTGGTGGCTGTTTATAGGAGTTTTTTTGTCACTTTTTACATTTTTGAGAGCTTTTCTGGGAAGCTCGAGTGTTTTTTGAGGGGATAAAAGAACTCTGTGAGGATAAATCGGAAGGTTTGCTAATCAGACTTGGTGACTGGCAAAGAACACATTCGGGACTTGGTAACTCTCTTGGTGTCATTTTTGAGCATGTACTGTCTGTGGCTAAGAAATGAGAGCAGTGCTCTTTGTTAATCTGTCATATTGTCCCTTAAACATCTAACTAGAAACCGGAGGTTTACAAGGACAAGGTATGGTCATCTCTAAGGGAATATACCTAAGAAACCAATGGCCTGAGGAGCAGGATTGGATCCACTTTTTGGGGGCTTCAAGCTTCATGCACCCCAGCAATGCCTCAGGTTTAGCTTTTCTATTTTTCACATTCTGTGCTGCTTTAGTGTGCAGTTCTGAGCTTCATATTAGGGGATGGTGAGCTCTGTGCACAGAGCAGGGAGACAAAACAATTCCTGCTCTAGCAGGAGAGGGATTTAGAAATCCTCTTCATTCCATGAACAGCAGGGTGGCACAAATGTCTGAAAATCCTGTTACTTGTTCAGCTTTCTTGCAATGGATCTCAATGCCTCATTTTGGGCTTCCTATTCCTGCTGATGTTGCCTCCATTTCTCACCTGCATACCTTCATTATTTTTACTGAGCAGCTGTTTCTTTTCATCCTTCACTTGACTATTTTGACTGATAGTTAAATGAAAGCAGCTCTGCTGCTGCAGCTGAAGAACAGACCACTGCTGTTCCCAAGGGAATGTTCTCTTCCCATGAGTGCAGCAAGATGCTTCTGAGTAAAACCTCCAGATGAGTGATGCCTTTTTAATTTGACACAACTTTACATTATGCTCTCCTAACACCTTGCATCATGCCACTCTTCTGTCTTCCTCTTCCTCACTCCAATGATCTGCCTCCTGTGAATTTTTGTCATTTACAGTATTCCTTATCCTGACAGTAGGAATGAGATCTCACGGAGCAGGAACATGGCAGACAGATCTTTGAGTGTCAAAGTGTTGTTTTTATTTTCTTTTTTTTTCCTGGTGGTTTTTCCTTTAGATGTCTGTTTCTAGCACTACACAAGGACAAACTTGCTCCAAGGCACTCACTCAAACTCTGCTGTGTTTCCTAATGCTTCAGTCTTTGACTTTGCATCCTTAACATTTTGTAACGTCAGTTCTAATAACTATTGATAACTAACTAACTAGTTCTAATAACTATTGGTAACTAATATCAATTTATGTATTCAAACAATAAGAAATAGAAGATGTTTTCAAAATGAAAGGTGGGTTTGGAGTTGTTTTTAAAGGTGGGTGTATAGTTTCCATGTGTGCACTTGCTGGAACACATGTTGTTCTTGTCTTCCTGTAAATTCACACAGAGCTCAGCCTGATGATCTGTTATTCCATTTAATGCCTTTATCCCTTCCATATGCCAGAATGGTCTCATTACTGTAAATATGGACACCTGTTCCAAATTATTTCTAATGGCCTTAATTAGGCCTATTTCAAACTTTAATTATTATTTTGCAGCTTTTCTTTAGAATCAGATTCGGGACACACATTTTTCAGAAGTTGCAGGGATTGCAAACAAAGTTCCATGCACTCACAACTGCTGTGGCAGCTGTAAACAATATGCACTACTCCCATAACATTCTTCAAATTGCAATAAATTTGTTTCTCTGCCTGCCTTAGTAATTCAAGTGCTTGAAGTTAAAATTTTAAAGCAACCACCTCTTCTTAAATTATAGATATAAATTGGTTTAATAACTACTTTCTTAAAGGTCAAAGAGTGCAGCCAAAACCAGCAAATCTGTTCACTAAAGGGAAGCATGTACACATCAATATAAACTGTTAAAACACATTATCAGCTATTCTCTTAAGTAGTTAGTTGGGGTTTTTTTAGTTCCTTTAAAAACACCAGGCAGAAAAATCATCCAGTCTACTTTTCACAGGTAGTCATGTTCAAGACAGGGGGAACATCTTCAAAAAGCTGTGAAATCCATAAATGCTGACAGAAAAGAGGATTATTTTAGCATTGGTCATTCATTTAGTCAGCCTGACCTTGCTGTTGAGCACAGCTTCCTTCTCAGAGCTAAGAGCAAATTTGGAATGGAAATCATGGAGATGTTGCTCTGCTTATCCCTTCAGCTGAAAGGAAAGCTGTAAAGTATTGAATTATTGCCTCTCCTGTCGATCTGCTGCTCCCTGCCCAGCAATCGCTGCACAGACTGTGGAAACTCAACATTCAACCCCCCAAATGCTGGAGAGCTGCTGTGCCAGGAAGGGACGGGACAACACCAGCAGGCCTTTATGGTCTTTCCATCCCTCTTTATGTTCCTCTGGTTCCCTGTGTCCATCCCTGCTGGTGAGGGAGAAAAGGAGGCTGGGATCACAGCACAGCCCTTACCTCAGGCATCAGGAATGTGCCTTTCCAAGTTCAGCCAAGTATGAGCCACCAAGACACAACACCCTTTTAAACTGACAACCTTAGGCCAGCAGCACCTTATTCCACAGCAGTGCTCAACAAATACAGACCTGCTCCTTCTTGAAAAAAATAATCAATACCTCAGAGCTACTGAGGCTTTGTCACAGTGATAGAGACAACAGTATTTTCACCTGTACCCCTTGTTAGACCCCCATAATTGTATTAAATGTTTCTTCTTGTTTACACTAGTCCATAACCTTCTTCAGCTATGTGACAGAGCTCTTTCTCTTAAGCTCACTAGGGGAATTCTTGGGAGTGAAGGTGACCATGGGGGCATCATGGGTGACCATGGCAACCTTCATGTGCTGAAGGTCCCTAATTTATTACTTCCTCTTGATCATCACTGTTTAGCACTCAAAAATAGGTTGCAGATATTTCAAATCCAAAGGACCACTTGGTAAGCAAGTTATTCTACTGGACTTGAGTTCATTTCACTTGCCAAATTCTGAAAGTAACCTTGCAACCAAGAATTTTCTTTTTTTTTTTTTTTCTTTTTAGGATGTGGAATTGCAGTAACTTTTCAAAACATTGCAGAAAAGTTACTACTGAGAAATCTGCTTGAGAGTTAAAACACCCTGTGGTTATATACACTTGGTGTAAGACATGGCCAGCATCAGCTTGGGGGCAGCAGTAATCACTGGTGGAGTACTGAGTGTGGTTGTATTTTTGCTATTTCTGCTTAGTCTTCTGGGTCTTAATACCTTTAAAATGAATACGTGGTGCTTTCCAATAAAGAGCAGTTTCCCTGTAGCATTTGCTACATTTTGCATATATTTAGTGTTATTTGAGTCAAGGTGGACAAGTTAAAGAGCCTTTTGTTCAGAGCATATGGTGATTTAAACCTCTGCATTCCAGGACTTGTGCATCTTCTTTACTATTCCTTACCTACCATACTATTCCTTCCTTACCTTCCTATTACTAAAGGCACAGTGTCCTTTAGTTTATAAATTAAGAATACCTTTCCATTTTTATCTGATATCTGTCACTTTGGTTTTTTGAGCTTTAAAGAATATATGCTACACGTAGGATTTTTATAACCATGGTATTTTTAACCTTAGATCACAGAGAATTCTTAAAAGCAAATATTTCCTCTGTGCCTTACAGCTAAAAAATGCCTAAAAATGCCAGTAAACTATTCCATCTTTAAGGTTTTACCCAATGCTGACAGCAATTACAGTGTTGCTGTCAGGTGTGTGCCAGGACTTGGAGCGCTCAGACAAATTTCAGCTCTGCTGTCACTGGAGATATTTAATTTCAGATTTTGCTGCTGTTGTTGTTTCACTGAGGGTGACACAGCTGACCAGGTTATGTTTTTCATGGTAATTTGACTAAATAAATATGAAATCAAAGCCTTTTGCTGCCTTCTCGAGATGCTGGTAAATTAGAGCAGGAGCAGGGAGTGGAACAGATGGGAGCTCTCGCTCGCCTGGCAGGTGAGTGGTTCCTCCGCGGGTGGAATCCTGCCAGCCCAGCTCTGTGGCACTGCAGCACAATGGAGTGTAAAGGGCAGAGTGTGGATCCCTGCCAGCCTGCCTTCCTGGGAAAACAATGAGGAGGAATAACCTGCTCGTGCTCCAGAAAATAAAGTGATCTGCTACAGAGGGAAGGATGTCAGAAAAAATATCTGAAGGTGTCAGAGCCACTGAGAAACAATGTGATGCACTGTTTCTACTAAGATTTTCACTGAGAGATATTTGACTATGCTGTGTTGAATTATTATCTTGCTAAATGGATATTTTTTTCCAGATAATAATGTTTCACAGAAAATCCATCCTGTTTGGTGAAGAAAAAGTAAGGTTTCTTGTAAATACATTGGTTTTATGGAGAGTATTTTCATTTTAAGTTCTCTCTGGTTTTATTTTAAATTTTATGGAGTAACAACAAATCTCTGTGTGGGTTTGTTTCCCACAAGTCTTGTTACAAAAGTGATTAAACACAGGGGCACTGCAGTTCAGTTCCCACCTGTTAAAGTTTAATCTTTAGCCACTTAGTTGTTCTGTGACATGCTTTGGACTACTAATGCTGTAAAGCCACATGGCATCTCTTAAAATTAATTTGTAACAAGCTAATAGAATACATCTGAAACACCAGGTAGAAGCTGTTAATGTGACTAATTACTGCCTGGGGCTCAGCTCAGTTGAAGGCTCGGAGAGCTTGTGGTTAGACCTTGCTGGTTTGCAGGATGCTCCTGGGGACTGGGAACTTCAGATAAGACTGCTTTCTATGGCATTTCTTATTAGAAAACCAAAATAAAAACTCAATAAATCTATTAACAACTTGTGATGCAAAAGATCAGTGGGGTCCAAAATCCAAAGAAAGGAATTCCAGTTCAGAACCAAGCTGCTAGATCAGGATCCATTACAAAGGGCCCTGAATAGGTATTCAAAGTGAATTCCAGTGAACATTATGGTAGTAGTTATTGGATTCTGATAATCAGAATCTTAGAATAATTCATTTTAAAAAATCATGTAAATTATGATGGCACCTGTAGCAGCAGCAAAAATATTGTGTACAAGGTATTGGACAGTATTAACTGCAGTGAGCTGATGTGTGCTGAACTGAATGCTTAGAGATGCTATGAGATGTTTACCATTTAAAAATGTACGTCTTTTTCTTGTGCTGAAAATTCTATTTAATTTGGGACTTGAGAATATAATTTAGTGCTCTGTTTTTAAAGCCTGTAGATACTGGGATGGAAGTTCTGCCTTCCAGAGTGCTCCAAATGAAAGCAAGTTAGTTTTTTTCCCTATCCTTCTCCTATTTAGAAGGATATAACATGGAAGCTTATTTCAATGGGACTGTATTGATATTTTCTCCCAGAGTATCAAGTCTGGGAACTGCATGACACGGTGGAGCTCCTGCATGGCACTGATGCCAACATGGAGCAGATACCATGTCTAGGCAGCTGGAATGTTTGCTTTAGTTGCATTTCCAAAACTTGGTCCAGAATAACTACAAACGTACAGACAAATGTGCCAAATCTACAGGAGACTGGAAGAACAGCCTGGCAGCCTGACTGCTTTTGCAGCAGGGTTATTTTGTGGCTTTTTTTTTCTTTTTTGGCTGGTTGCTCTTTAATAATTTTTGTTCTGTGAACTTCTCCAGCAAGATAATCCTACTATCAAAATCACAGCATTTGAGTATTTTTGAATTTACCAAGAGCCTGGTACCCAAAGAGGCACCACTGGGAGTTGTTTGTTTGATGGTTCCTGCAGCAGGGTGAACAGATTCTTTTAAAGATGTGCCCAAATATTCAAACTCCCCTGGGAATGAAAGAGCACACATTGCTGGGGACAAATATAGAAGTTCTTATCAGAAGTCTGAATCACACTCTGGCCCCTAAGGAGTAGAGAAACACTGATGGTCTGACTCCAAGAGAGATTTTTTGGGTAAGGGCTGTGCTCAGATGGGTTCTCTGTAGCTGGAGGTTTCTTCTAGACAGAATTGAGAGGTGCTGCTGCCTAACACCAGGAAACTGGACAGGAAGGTTGTTCAGTGGGATGTATTTTGTTTGTTTTGTTTTGTTTGTTTTCTGCAGTAAAGCTTGATTACTCAACTGCACTCCATCTTGTGCAGTTATTAGACATAAACAGAGATGTGAAAACCAATGCACAAGAGCACAATATGTGAAAGGACACAGTCTAAAATTCAGACAAAAAAGGAACAGTGATAAATGCACCCCAAGATGCCAGTGCAGAGCTGTACTTTCTGGAGAATACAGAATAAAAAGAAAAGTTCTGCAGTGAGTCTTGTACAGCAGCCAGCCAGGCCAGCTGTGCAGGCATTGCCAATTATCATCCACAGGACAGAAAATAATTATTGCTGCTAAACAGCTTAAATAAACTGAAAGCAAGGTGACAAGAGTGCCATGGAATAGCCCATGCAGTAATTCTGATACACTGCACCACTTTGATGAGCCTGGTGCACACTGAGCAGCCCAAAGCAAACACAGATAATTATTGCACAGTAAAAGCATTCAGCATGAGGGATGGCTGCTGATTCCAGCTGAGCTGCACATTCAGGACACCCTCAGCATCCTGGTGGCACCAGGAGAACTGCTGATCTCTGAGCAGGACATTGCTGGATAAGAAACCACATCATATGTGACCTAGAAACAACAATGTTTTTCCACTCAGCCTTGGAAAACAGAAAAGCAGACTCTAAAGGCAAAGGATAGCAGCCAGTGCTTCCAGGAGAATGAGGAATATTAAAATTGACTTTTTTATGCTTGGGCTCAGCTTGAGAAAGGATCTTGCTGTGCTCTTTTTGCTGTTTTATGGGGATTTTTGAGTTTTGGTTTGTGGTTGGGGTTTTTTTGAAGACACACCCCAAGACTGTTATTAGTGGAAATACAGGGCTCAGTTTCTAAGAGAAGCAGAGACCCTGGTAAACACTCAATAAACTGGAGTCTTGTGCTGTTGTCTGCTGCCACACTTTGCTATTTGCAGAGTCATGGCAAAATGTTGAGAAATACAAATTATATTACTGACAGATGGAATTGTTTCTGTTTAAGGACAGATGCTTTTTATACAGCTTTTATTTAAAACTATGGATTTTTTGAATGCTTGTTTATGGAAATTTAGAACAGCAAATTACCACTTTCCTCATTAACATGTGTTTTTCTCAGTAAAATCTATTTTTCAAGAACTTCATGCATTTATGCAACATTCCATGTAACTAAATTAATTACATAGCCAGGTTTTTTATGATATTCAAATACCATTTGGGGAAAAGAAACACTTCCTGAATTAACTCCAAAAATCCTTGGAGATACTTTTCTTACAGATGCATGAGTCTCCCCATCCCTTCTAATAGAAAGGACATCACAGCAACATTCTTAATGAAAAATTTTTAATTTTTAATGCAAATTTTTAAATTTTTTGTAGTTTCTGTAATAGGTCAGAAGCAAGGTGTGAAGGAAACTCACTCCACCATTGAGATATGAGCAGTGGGATGATAAATAAAATAACAGTATAGATTTACCATAGTTGTTGTCTGGGCTTCATCTCCCCAAGCACTCTCTGTGCCATGATGCAGGTGTCTGTGCCTTGGAGCTTGGTCTCCAGCACCTGAATGGAATTCTGGTGGCTGTCAGCTCTCAGTGCCACAGCAGAAGGCAGCCAGATGCAAATGCCAGCTTTGAAGGTGCTGTGCTGCATCAGAAAAGAAAATTGAGCAAAGGAAAATTTTCAGATAAACTGAAAAAAAAAATTAAAGAAGTTTCCTTTTGGTTTTCCTGAAAATTTATTTTAAAAAATTGCTTTCATTGCAGAGAAATGTTCAGTTTTGGGCATACAACACTTTTTCTTTATGGGGCTACTCAGGAAAGCGTTTCTGTCAGGCTCTTAAAATGCTATTTATCTCAAAAATGTAATTGTGTCTCTGGTGCATGACAAGTCCAGCAACACGGCTTAGGGAGCACAGTTATTTGTTACCATCCCTGCAGCAGAAGAAAGATGCTTTTAGGAATTTTAGTCAACATGAACTTTGCACAGGAGAAGCCCAAGATCAGACTGAAAAACTGCTGGCAAATTTCATTAGAAGGGGAAGGTGGCTAGGTGTTTTATCTTTCTTGATTTTTGTATGATAAATATGGGCTTCTGTTGCTGGTTTTTAAAAAAAAAATTTAGATATATAAGTCACAAGCTTTGCCTGGCTAAGCTGAATTTCAGTGAAATCAGCCACCTCTGCTTTCCAGGGAAAAAAACCCCAACCCAATTCCACTCCCTAGATCTAACCCAATCAAGGGCTAATATTAAATTTAACTTCCACCACGAGGCAAGCAAACATCAACACAGCTGTGCCATGAAAAACACCTCAGTTGTGAAGCCCAAATTCACCTCTGTGTGGACAGTAACTCATCTCCCTGTGACTGTCAAAGGTTCCAGCAGAAACGTGGCTGAAGCCCAGTTTTAAGATGCATCATCAGGGTAATTTGTATTATGCCTGTAGTGTCTACCAGAACACAAATATATAAAAGATAAAGCATGCATACAGAAGATAAAACCCACAGATAATTAGTTCAGCCTGAAAGCTAAACATTTGCAGAGATATGTGGTAAGGCCAGCAATTTCAGACTACAGTAAATGAAAATTGGATTTATAGGTTTAGAATTGCCATCTCTCATGCCATTGTATTGACTTTCATGAGTGTGAGGAGCAGGTACAGGAGCTAATGCAGCCTCAGCAGTTAATTGGTAAAGATAAAAAGCCACAGGTGAGATGGAAGGGAATTACTGTAATTGCCAGAGAGAAAGGTGAGATAGGCGATAGTGATGATTTGATGTTTTCTGGGGAGGAGTGGTTTTGGTTTCTCTTTCCCCTTTGCCCTTCCAACTCTCTACTGCCCCATTGTTTTTAGGAAGATGGAAGAAGACACTGAATTTTTAAAAATAAATGTTGACCAACAAGCTTAGTACAAGACAGAGGTGGCCTTAGCTGCACAGTGGCCCTTTGGCCCTGATCCAGACTCTGGCTCCACAGGTGAGCACCCTCTGCTAACAGCAGAAACATGGAAACCTGATCCTTCCATCAGCTGCCATTACTTTCTCCTTTCAGGAAAATAAGCTTTTCTCCTTGGGAACAGCTGCTGCTCATGAAGCTTTTGCAGGATGCAGACTGTGAAATCTGGGGCCATTTTGTGCCAGTATTTCCCTGTTGTTCCAGCTCAGGAGCAAGTTCCAATTGAGTTCCTTGCACTTCTTGGACCAGGTAGTCTGTGAGCAGCCCAGGTGCCATACAGATGGTGAGTTTGATCTTTTAATGTGATCTTTTATAACCCTGATGGTATTTTTAGAGCTGTTGTCTTACCTCTGATCTCAAGAGGATGTTATTTTATCTCTTCTTTAACAGATAAACTGCAAAGTCAGTGTGATGTGCTTTCATTCTTGTGCCTTGTAAGAGAGATTTCAGAGAACAGTTTTCAAGAAGACTTTAGCTCTTATTCCTTGTGCATAATATACTCAGGCTCTTTATGGAGGATACATTTTATTTTATTTTATTTTGCATTTACACATTGGGACAGCTCTAAGGCCATTAGAATGCTTTTAATTCCAGAGTAATTGAGGTATTTTTCCATCTATGTTGAATACTGTGTCTTTTGTCTAAGAATCTGACTGATGTAGCCCTTTCTGCTTGGGAATATTAAATACACTTGGAAGCAGATAGGTTGTTATTAGCTGAAGTTTTTTCTCACCATTGCCATTAGATTTGCTAACTCTGAGGTTTTCAGCAAAGTCTGTGATGTTGGTCTTGCTCTTAGATAATTTGATAATTGACTGATCTTTTCATACAAGTTTTATCTTCAAATGCCAAAGTTGAAATTTCTTAAATTTGAGAGGTCCTATGAGCATCTATGGACTTTGGAAAATTGCTTCTGGTCTTATGGACTTGTTTTCACTTGAGATATCATCAGCATATTTGAGGGGGATATTTTCTGCTGTCTGTCTACAGGAATATCAAATGAGCCCAGAGCACAGAATAAATACTTGCAAGTCTTCTATTGAACATGAATAAGAGAAAGAAATAAGTGTAAATTAAAATGTGCAAAACAAATTTTTCTCCTCAGCGCAGCTGGGTGCATACTTAACATTGCTATGGAGCAATCTCTTCCTCATTATGGAGAATATTCAATATATACAACACAAAATCTAGAAGCAGTGAATTTAGTGATATAGGAGGAGAGATCTCATGAGTAGCCTTTTCTTTGCAAAGAACAGCTCTATGTCACTTTTGACAGTCTTTGTGTTACACAGAACAAATTGGAAAAATCTGTGTGGAAGAAAGTGTCTTTGAAGTACACAGCTCCAGTTTACTCTTTTTTTTTCCTTTTTGTTTGCAAGCTCAAAAATAAAATCCTAAATCATGCCATAATTTCCTTTTCTGTTATATGGAAAAAAGAGGATTAAAGGTTATGAACTTTTTTGCTGTTAATTAAAGGGAGCAGACAGATATGGTCTGAGGCAGAATCCCCAGAAGTTCTGAGCTGACATATGTGTCTGTTTACAAGCTTGCAGTTGGTCTCCACCTAAGAAAGGGGATGGCAAAGAACCCTAAAATCAACCATCACCCCCAGGCTTTGTAGATGATGGATCAGGCTCTGACCTACACAGAACTGTGAATATAAAGCCTCGTAAATATAAAAGCCTGCAACTGGATCTAGGAAAAAAGTTGTATACAAAGTCAATTGTCAGCTTTGATCATGGGGTAGAGGCTACATTCTTTTTCTTCATCTCTTACATAATTGCACTTTCAGAAAGCTCACTGTGTCTTGGATGTGAGCAGGGCCTATTTTACTCTGCAGCTGGAGTGGAATCATTTCAGGAGGATCTCTGGTCTGGTTTTTGGTTTAGCTCAAAAGGACACAGACTCAACCCAGTGGCATTTCTCTGTGTGTCTGCAACACAGCAACTTCTGAACATCACACCCAAATGCTTCTGAAACTTTAGGGCAAGTTTTAGGTTTTGATAGCCAAGACCTCGGTTTCACAGAAAAGTAATAAAAGAAAATGGGAGATGAGCAGCTGCTTGTTTCTCTCAAATGCAGCCACAGTTGGAGTGGTTTTGGATCAGAGGCCTGGGTATGGTTCCTGTAGAGCAGGGTAGAAATGACACTTTCTCCTCACAGCTGCTCAGGATGGTGTTATTCTGATGGACTGCCTCCTCCAAAAGTGTTGGTGTTAGGAAATGGAAGGGCAAATGAGAGATGTGAGAAAGGGTGGAGGAGTACTTTGTGTAGTGAGAATATCCTGTAAAGAAAGACAGCAGCTCAAACATCAGCAGGGATGTTTGAGCTGCTGTCTTTCTTTACAGGATATTATTTACAGTAACAGGAGCCTCCGTTACTGGGGAAGGTGGGCTCCAAAAAATGACAATTTTTCTGGCCCCTGTGGACCAGAAAAAAGTGGAGATTGAGCTGCCAGGAAAGAAGGAACACTGGGACAAAAACCTGCAGGATCCTGTTGTGCCAGAGACCAGGAGGTGCTGCTGGGGGGTGGGACAGGCCAAGAGAATGGGGAGAAATTGTGCATGTTAATTGGGAGAGTGGAAGAGACAGAGATGTGGAACACACAGCACCTCTGGGGAGGTTTATAATGAAAGTTGGTTTGGACAGATGGGGAGTGTGGAGGAGAGGTTTGGGAGGAAGGCAAGAAACCTCTCTGGCATGCTGCAAGCTCAGCCTACAGAAGCTGCAGAGTGTGTGACCGTCTTGTTAACTTCATTTCACAATGTTCCCTGCATGCTTTGTGCGGCTTCCAAGTAATGCATGACATCAGAAATCTTAATAAAAACCACCTGCTGGATACGTTTTATGTTCAACTCTGTTAAACTTTCCTAGTTCAAAATATCCAGTGCTATCTGGAGCAGGAGGACAATTACTTTTCTCTAAATTTGCTGAGCTTTGTTAAATGAGTTCTTTCCTTAAGGAGTAAAAATGTGAATTTATATGCTTTTGGAAAATCACCTTTCAGCTGTTCAACTTTGTAGGCTGATAAAAACAGCTGTCAAAATTAATTTCTGACCCTCCTCTTGAACTTGGTCTGCTTCTATCAATGTTTATGGCCTGTGTTTCAGGAATGATGAGGAGCTGACTGCTGTGTACCAGGGAAATGTGGGGTCTAAGTGGCTCTAGGTCTAGTGAGAGCTTTGCTCAACACACCCCAGGAAAGCTCTTTAAGCTTCAGGCTGCCTGGACTCTTTCAAGTCAGACAAGAAGCAATGTTAATACATCCCTCAGCACAAGGGAAGAGCTGGTGTGGGCCAGAGGTAATTAATATCAGCAGTTAAACTGGCTGTTCATTAAAAAAATAAAAGTATCATTAGAAATAATTGCTTAGCTTTCCACTTTTGTGATCCAAAAATTCTCGGGCTGCCGTGTTCCTGTCTGCTAAATATTAGATCAGTATCTCCCAAGACAAAACAAAACAACCATTCTTCTCTGGGCTAAGTTTATTCCAGACTTTGTTTAGCTGTGATAGAGGTTCCCAACAGTCTCAGTAATAAAAAATATGTGTAGTGGGCTGTCTCTTTTTGAGGAGTCTGAGCTTCCATCCCAGAGTCGCAGCCAGAACTCAGCTCCTTCCTGTGCCTGCCCTGCTCTCCAGTTCATCCCTCATTGGTGGCACTGAAGAACACTTCCCTGGAGGTGGATTTCTTGTTGTCAGTGAACTTAGCCATTTGCAGGGGGTTTTGAACCTCTTTTTGCTTTATCAAAAAAAAAAAAAAAAAAAAAAGCCAGGCACAAGGGCAGCTTCTGAAAACTTATTTTAGGACAAGGAAGGGGGTCATGACCCTGAGGCTCTGCTGTTTAAATCAGCAGAACTTCTCTGGAGTGTACGTAGGATTTAGGAAAGGGCACAGGCTGTGCTGGTTGTGTCACAAATTTTCCAGAGTGCTTTTTCTGAGCAAGCCAGAAAAAGATTTGCCTGAAGGGACACATGAATATGGGGCGCATGAATGACTTTTTAACACAAAAGTTCTGGGGTTTCTAGGGGACAAAAGGACCAACATGTGGGCACCATAAGGGGCTGGAGGAGGGAAGGTGGCACGAGGTTGGCTTCTGTGCACCCTCAGTGGGATGTGCAGGGTTGGGGGGAAATTGGAAGATCTTCTGAGACCACTTGAGATCTGCTGCCAGAGCTCAGTCTCAGGCACTGAAATCCCTGTGCCAAGCTGGAAATGTGGGACTCAGCCTGGAAATAAGATGTGGATGAGGACAAGTCTCCCTCCTATGGTTTCTTTTGAATTGCCTGGAGACAGGAGTGGTCTTCTCTCCGATTAAGCATTTCTCATTCAAATATTTTGGAAAGAAATGGAGTCACTTCATCTTTAATTGCACTAAACAGTTCACAATCAATAATGCTCTCCTTTGCTGCCTTTGTGCAAATGTTCAAGTCTTTGACTCTCTTGAGGATGGGCTGTGAGGGCATTGCTAGATCTAGTGAAAAAAAAAGATTGTAAATAAATCTCTACACATAAAAGCCCCAGGCCTCTCTGGGCACATACTTTTAAATCTATTTATTCACCTTTTCCCCTCTGTTTTCATATTTAGATAGGGATAGCTGTGGTGTAAAGCAGAGCTATATATTTTTGTCTGTTAGGACATGAGAAAGGGCACAGTGCTCTCTGTTTCAGCAGCTGTTCTGAGGCCAGTGTGCTAACTGTATTTATTTATTAGTGGGTTGTTTTGGTTAGACTATTTTTTCCCCTGGTGTATGTGCTGCTGCAATTGGTGCACATGCTTTCCTTTCCTTACATCATCAAAGAAACTGGCTCAAGAGAATTTCATGGATTGCTTGCTTTTGGCCTCTGAATTGTCCAGGTAAAGATCTTTTTCCTATGTGTTTCTTCCACATCATCTAGCTCTGAATGTATTCTCTTGGCATGTGAAATAGCAGGAATATATGTCATGTGTTTTCTGAGGACACCAGCCATAACCCTCAGAAATCATTTGCTTCTTCTCTAAGCCAGAAGCCATTGAAGAAATTAAATCTGGATGAAAGATGAAAATATATTGCAGTTAGAGAACAACTGTCGATTCTTTTGACAGCAACTGTGGTTTTTAATGCTTCCTTAATTTTCACTTCCACATATCTGAAGTTGTGATTAATCCAGTGAAATATTCAAAATTGCCCCAGTAAATCTCACTTTCCTAAACAGGATTTATCTTAAAGCCTCATAAAGCACTCTAACAATCAGATCCAAAGTTTCCTTTGTGATGCAGATAGGCATCACATACGTAATCTTCACATCTCCAGTTTCCAGGAGTTCTGGAGGAAGAATTTTCATCCACTGAAAAACAGCATCTTTCACTGCAGGGGCTTATTCATACCAAGAACAACTGTATTTTTCCAGACAATAACAAAAATGTGTTTCTTGCCTGTGGATTAAGAAAAATCTCTAGATGAAGACCAGCTTCCCTGCTCCCTTCCTGTTCAAATTCTGAAATTGGCCTGAAAAACTGGGTTTTTTCTTTCCTTTTTCTGAGCCATTCTGATGCTCTGTGGTGTAACGGGCTTTCCTTAAAAAACAGAAGCTGTGAAATGCTGGTTCTCTCCATTCCAGCTGTTCAGGAATACAGATAAAACAAATGTCATGAATATCACAATAAATCCTGAAACCTGCAAAAACAATGGGAGGGGGGAGAGCGATCAGAAGCTGTGCAGCAATGCACAGATGGAGAAAATACCCTGGGGGCTCCTGCAGCTTTTGGTGACTTTTCCTTTGGCGCTTTTGTCCTGTGACAGCTCCTGGCACTGGGTGGAGGGAGCAGGGAGAAGGAAATTCACCCTGCAACCACAGGGCATTCCCTGCCTCACCCTCCTTTTGGGTCCCCAGAGGTAAAACTGGTGAGAAAAGCACCAATTAGTGTATGTGAATATCTACCAGATTAAAATTATGAGATTATGCTGATTTTTCAAGAATGGGCATAACAGGTCCTAAAATTCCTCGTGAATCTTGTAGCCATGTCTTTGTTGTGGCTTTAAGTTTGGCACAGCAAGAGATCTTCCACTTGCCATGGGTTTTTAGGGACCTCAATCACTGGGGCTCTGCTTCCCCTGTATTTGTTCATAACAGGTTTGTTGCATAAACACTTTTATTTTTAAAATGCATGAGCATCCAAAGAAACATTTCAGGGACAATAGGATCTGAGGTTGTAAATACATTCTTGTGAACTTACTAAGATGAAGAGAATTTTAGTTTGAGAAGAGGAAAAGCTTGTGATCAGGCAACTGCTGTCACAATAATAACAAAAGAAAACAGAAAATCACTGTCAGTTTGATTGTTTTGGGAGTCTTTGTCCTGCCCAATGGTGCCTCTTTATCACAACCTTTTTTTCAGTACAGGGTGCAACCTAACTAAAATATAGAAGCATCATAACTAAGGAAAGATTGTGTAAATTGTTATTTACTGTACTATTTAAAGGACTACAAAAAAATTAATTTAGCATTTCAGCAATTGAACTAAGTGCAAGAACTTCCAGCTGTTATAAAAATGGCTGTTTCATGAGGGATCACAAATACCAGCATTGTTTGTGTAACTCAGTTCCTATCAACCTAAAAGATGCATTAAAATTGTGATGAGGTTTTAGCAACTCGAGGTTGTTGCTATTACTAATTAACCCTGCAAGCAGCACCAAAGATCACTGCACCCCTGCCATCCTTGGGCTGAATTTTGACTGAAATGGTTTCTTTGGCAAGTCATCACACCAGAGACAGGTTTTGGGATGCAGGGATTTCATCTTGCCCTCACCCTTGTCATTCTTTGGTGCGGGCAAGCACACCACACTGAAAAACAACATTGAAAGCTGGAAGTTATTTTAATTCAGTGAGAGACACTGATGGAGAGGAAGCAAATGGCAATAAGGCCCAGAGAACTATAGAGATCTATTCTTACTATTCATGTCCATGCCATTGAAGCTGATTTTCCTTAGATGCTGAATTACATCTTCAAGCATAATATTTGAACTCTGTTTCACTGACATCAGCCTTGTCCCACTGCCCTGACTTAGGAAAGCTCAGGGTTTGGCTCACTGTTATATCCCAGCCCCCAGTTCAACAGAGGCTTTTCCTCTCCGAAAATTTCCTTTACTTAAAGTTTACAATTTACTTGTTGGTGTGAAGATGCTTTGGAAAGAAGGGCTTCTGACAGACCTGGGTCTGCTGCCAAATTCGTTCTCTTTTTAAGGGAGCTTTGCAAATTTTAATTACAGTATTTCTACAAAATCCTTGAAGTATTGTTTCATGCATTTTGTTACTTTTCAAGAGGAAGGACTAGCTGTGGCTCAACCACAAAACCAAAGGTATTTGTTTAAAAAACATATAATAGGTTTTCTGCAATACATATCCACGTTCAATGAGTATGCAATGTGTTTTCTAGGCTGTTTGCAAGGTTGGTGATGTGTGATGGAAGCTCAAGCTGTAAATGAAATTCATTCCTGAAAGAATAGGTGACAAGGCAGTGTAAGATTTAATTCCCATTGCATGAATCACTTCATTTGCACATGTCTCTTTGCACTTGATTGGACATACTGATATTTGAAATGCATTACAAATTTAATCAAAAGCATTAAGTAAGACGCACAACATTGAAATTACATCCAGGAAAACATCTGGGACTAGGGAGGGGGAATTATTCTTGCATAAAAACTAAAGATTCTATACTTTCATAAACTAATCGAATAAACAAAGGCATATTCAAGCTCCTCAGGAGATTATGTAGAAGGTCAACTCCTGGCATTTCCCAGACTGCAAATCCATGCATTGATCTGAATAGAGTTTTGTATTTAAATAACTCCAGGGGTGACTCCATTGGACTTTTTCCTCTGCAGTCTGTTAACAGTGCTGAAATGAGCTCAAGAGGACTCTTCCCATGTGCAAAGTCGTTCAGAGTTGAGTTATCAACTTTGGGGGACTGAAGGTTCAGTCCTGCAAAGTTCATTCACACAGATAAATCCACTTTACCCTTTGAAGAACTCCAGCCCAGAAAGGAACAAGGCCTTGGGGTGAGGTTGATAATGAAGTGATTGTTTTACTGTCCAGATAAAATCCCCTGAAGGTATCTGAAGCTATGTTCTTTAACTTCCTGCACAGCACACAATCTTCCTCATGTTTATAAAATATATTCTCTCCTCTTGAAACCAAACACCAAAACACTTCTTCTTCCTCTCCAGATTTGCTCCATATGGAAAACATCACAAACTAGGACAAAAGCAACAAAGGTGAGAAGATAGAAAAGTTGAAAATTCTGTTTAGGTGACTAGATAATTTCAAATATTTCAGAAAGGGCCCTCTCTACCACCCACTCTATGTAACAGTTACTTCTCTACTGGTTGTTTTTCCCCACAATTTTAAATAGTGACTGAAGAGATTAAAATTAATCAGACAAGCAAAATGAATATACATAACTTTCTTACTGTGTGTGGAATCTGCACAGTTAAATTTATGTGTTAGGATACCATTAGAACAAAAATTGTAAGGTGAAAACATCAAAAATCTCATCTTTGACATTGTTTAATGAAATCCCAGGTGTGCAGTTGAAAGAAATAATTTGACAAGTTTATATGAAAGAAAGGTGATGAGTTTACCTGCAGCAGACCTGATAAGAATTTTCATTCATTCCTTATGGAGCAGGTTATCATACTGTAAGAGAGTTATATAAAACTTAAATATTCCTGAGTAACTTCTTCAAATCTAAAATAAAAACCCCAAGATGTCTGCCAACTAATTTGTCTTAAATTCTTATGCTAGAGACCTTTTCTTGATTTTCCCTCTCTTTTCTCAGCTGAGGTGTCACTATTGAAGTCTAAATAAGGAGGCAAATATTGAGCTGTTCTAGATCATTAGTGATCAGTTTCTTGTTCCATGGGCTCATACTGTCTGAAATCTAGGATGGAGAAAAATTGTAATTTACAGAATAGTAATTCTATGGGTTAATTTTTTCATTAATATAATTCACATAGCAGAAAGGCATTGGCTTTCTGGAAGACCTGCTCAGCAATAGGAGAATAGTTCTATTTATCAATATTGTTTTGAGCACAAATACAAAATAGTCCCATATCAACTACTGTGAAGGAAATTAACACTCTCCCACTCAAAACAAAGATATGTTTTGAAACAGGTCAGTCCTTCATTTGCTTTGATGGAGCAATATTCAAATATTTTGCATTCAGCTCTGATGATACACAAAGTATAACTTTAAAAGTTGTTTATTATTTCAGCTTGATTTGTTTTCCACAGAAAAGCAAACAGAAAAAAAAAATCCCAGGCTGAATTTCCATCAGATGTGAAGTTTCCCATCTGTTTTGGTCTTTAATTTTTTAAAATTTGAACATGAATGAGAGATTTCTATCAGTATCTGAATAAAATGCCCAAAATCTGAATAGGATTTGAAGAACTTACAGAAAATTTCTGTTGTTCTGATCTGACACGACTGAGGGATGACATTTTGCTTGTCTTCCTCTTACATTGAGATAAAAAACATTGAAAGCTCCATTGTTTATAAATAAAGCTGGAAGGAAATTGGCCTGAACGAATACATTGAACAGATGCATCACCTTCCATTATGCAGACAAAACAAATAGCTGTGTTTTGTGAAAAAAACCTATCAAATTACCAGCTACACGATGCAAAAATGTATCTTGGATAAATGGGCAAGTTCCTAGCACCTGTGGGAAGCTTGGTGGCTGCAAATCTGATTCTTTCTCTGGTTATGTGCTGACCTCCTGCTCCTTTGGTACTGAATAACTTGGGTTATAATTGTCTTCCAAATCCTGAGGTATTTATTTAAATTTACTCTCTAACAATCTTATTAAAATAGGAACTGTAAAAAAAGCTGCTGTTTTCATTGTGCAAACACAGTGAATATCATCAGTCCCATTGTCAGATTCAGTGATTCTAAAGGTTTGAAAACACTAAAATGACCTGAGAGTGTCACCTTTTTTTTTATTTAAACAGATGGAGGGTGGAGGGAGGCAAATAACAGCAAGAATTTCACTGACTTTGTGCTTAAGGATGACCAAATAATTTTGGCTGAAAATGTCCAAACACATTCAGCCTGAGGCATAGCTTGAGCCTGGAGAATTTGAGTCTTGGTGGTTTCAGTTTTTATGAGTTTCCTGGACTTCAAACAAGACCATATAAATTGGAGGTATTATGCAATCCTAATAATAGGTTATGTTACCAATTTGCCCACAACAAACCAGTCAGCATACCTGAAATTCCTAGGTGTGCTGTGGTTATTAAAAATTAGTGTTCTGTGACTTGCTGCTGGACTCCCAGCATGAATTTATTGGGAAGAAAAAAAAAAGTAAATTTTGCTCTTTAAACTTGATTTTCTTCAATTTTTTTTCCAAACCTTAATGGATCATATATTGCAAAAAGAGTTTTATTTCTACTTAGCTTCTTATTCCATCCCTATGAGTGATTGCTTTATTTCAAGTGATGGTTTCTATAAGCTTTAAATAAAATCATAGATTCTTGAAATTGCTTGGGATGGGAAGGCACCTTAAAGACCATCTCACTCCAGCTCTCCTGACATGGACAGGGACATTTTCTCTGTCCCAGGCTGCTCAGAGCCCCATCCAGCCTGGCCTTGAACACTCCCCAGGATTAGCAGAGATGAAACCAATGAACAGAGACTGTTTTTCACCCAGGTGAGATGACATTGTTCTGGTTGTATGAAAGCTGTGGGGAAATGGCCCAGGTACCTACCGTGAATAATTCAGGGCTCTAATCTATAGAATTTACTATCTACAAGCACCAGTCTCTAGTACCTGTTTTTATTCTGAGGATGCAGATGGAATTCTCCAAAAAATCAGCCACTGATGATGAAGTTTTTCTTCTGAAAAAAATATCCGAATTCGCCAAAAGAGGCCTAGGGCCCAGACAACTGGAAAACTGAAAGGGTGGCTGCTCCAGCAGTAGCAGGGGCTCGGTTTGGCTGGATGCTCTTGCATGTAGCTCAGAATGGTCTGAGTTGGTCTCATGGGCTGGCACTGAGGTGCCAAATGAGTGCTCACTGTTCTTTATATCAGGGGTGCATTTGTCCTACAGCTCCATTAAGTATAGTTAACCTGGGTTAAAAGAGCAGTGAAAGAAGTTTATTGGATTTTTAGCTATTTGAGCAGATGAATTCAAGCTCAGATTCTCCCACAGGCTTGGGATTCTACTGAGAGCTCATTTTAAATGACAGATTTCACGGCTGTAAATTGGGGTAACCAACCCAGGCTAAGCATCCCCAAAGAAAGTTTTTCCTTTAGCAAAGACAGATATGAAACACATCCTTGTACAGTATGAAGTCTTGGAAAGCTTTTCTTCTGGAGAATTGATGAAGTAGCCATGACTCAGAGGCTACTCAGGAAAATATGGTTTTAGCCCTGAGCACTGTGTGCTCAGCTGCTGTACTTGGCTTTCTTGTTTTCCACTATTCCCATGGGCTATCACAATTTTTCTTTTTTCCTTCATCTTCTGTTCAGTAGGGATATTCTGGGTCTTTTCTTGAACTTAGCTGCTGTAAGAACAGTGTTCAAAGCAACTTTAGGAAATTTTGATATGACCCTTTTTCAATAAATCAATAATGTTAACATGCTACACTTTCTAAATTCATTTTCAGTACTCTTATTTTTCCAAAGAGTAAAATTCAGTGAGAAATCTCTAAATGTCAGGACATGTGAAATAATTTCCAGGTTCTGCTGCTGCTCTGCTGTGAGCCACTGAGGCAGGTGTCTGCTGTCACAGCTCTCACTGTGGACAACAGCTGTGCTCAAATACCTGGAAATCTAGATGAGAAGTATCACGGTCAGGATAAAATGTGGCATAGCAAGAACGTGCTGCAGTATTTTATAAACAAATCTGAAATGTTCGAAAGGTAGTGCTTGTAGTACTGGGAATATGTTTTTACTACATACTTACTCTGGATTTTTTTTTTTTTTTAATAGACCTTATTTTGCTCTGAGTTTTGCTGACATCTTCCCTGTGTTTCAGGACAGTTGAGGCAGGCCTCACTTTTTATTTTCACAGCCTGTTTATGAATCAAAATAAAGAAGTTAATCTAGTGTCACGAAGCCCCAGCACTTATATCAGAGGTTGATGACACTCTCAACCAATATTCACTAACATTTTGTAAATCACTTCCCCCTAGCTGATGACACGTTTCAGGGATTAAAAGTTAATACAAGGTGTAGAATTCCATTTCCAGTCTTGCAATTCCTCCTATAGTAATAATAAACTGATTATTCTTTGAATTTTAAGCTTCTTGGCCTATTTCTGAGTGGTGCTGGATACCCACTGCTTCCAAGGAAATCAGAGTTGTGCATTCCCTCTCTGCACTAAATGTCTGGGGCACCCAGCTTTGTGTGCCAGCTGTGTATTAACTAAAAATTACAACAGCAAGTATGATGAGCTGGTCTACACATTTTATTTTCTTCTGCAAATTTATTGCAAAACTTGATCTCCAAATTACCAACAAAAATGAGATTTTATAGTAATGGATAGCAAACTATTGTCATGCAAGACACTGGTTTACCAAGAGTGACTAGAATTTCACTTCCAAAGGCTTGACTTTATCCCTTCCAGAACTGGTGTTTGAATAGCAGAGTTTTTAACTTTGGAGTTGAACTTTCCCTTAGAATGCAGCAGACCTGGCTTCCACATGTGTCATGCATACCCATTTTACTTTGTTTAAATCTGGTCTAAGTTTGGGGAATTTTTTAGAAGCAGATAAAGATCAATCAAGTTCTGCACAGATTTAGTTTTCATTGCTCAGGCAAATTCTCTGCTGAGACATACTGCTGTGGGAGTTGTAGAAAATCACAAGAACAGTCAACTGAATTCATTACTATATTTCTTTGTAGGTAGTACTGATGTATATGATAATTAAAAGTTTAATAGCCACATTAGAAGGTAAAATATTTTTCAGTTTGTACATAGAAATCATCTTCCTTTCATGTGTAGTTTGAAAGTTTAGCTAAAATAATGAAAAATCAATTCTGTGAGGGGAAATAAGATTATCCATTCCAATAAGAGCTGGAGGAAAGGTTCTACACTGAAGTGTCATGTGTTATTTGATGACGGAACATTTTTAAGGTTTTGGGGTTGGGTTTTTTTAGCAATCTTCAAAGATCCTTGATAATTTTTTCTGTAATTTAATCAATTTCTGCACAGAGACCGAGTGTCAGAGTCTGAAAGGCAGAACTGCTGGGAATTTGGATAAGCAAGGCACAGGTGAGGGACTCTGGACCTGCTGAGTCTTTAAGCAGAAAAATATATACAAACTAGAGTTGTAGAGAAACAGCAAAAATTATATAGTAAAATTATAACCTCTGGTGCCTTGTGCCATTTAGAATTAATCTTACTGAACAACCTGGTGCCCTTTCAGTTGAACTAGAGCCCTGGCCAAATTTCAAATCTGTGTCCTACCTTACAGGTTTGTTTAAGTCTATAACCAAAGACTAAAGCTGTGACTCACCTGTAACTTTTAACACATCCCACTGTGGCTCCTTTGTGTTAACAGAGGGAGATCCTGGCCCTGCACCTTGTGTTCTTTTGTGGAGGTGCTCTGAAAATCTTGTTGAGTTGGAAAGGCCAGGAATTCTCACTGTTTTCCAAGTCTGGCCAAATTACTTTCCAGGGTGGAGAACAGAGTATATTTTATTGTAGCAAGGAGAGGTAGTATTGCCTGGATTGACACCTTTGCTTCCTGTATAGAGTAAATTCAGCAGAGCTGCAGTGCAGACTCCTGATGGTTCACATCCAGGAAGGAGCCTCCCTCTAGCTGAGTCCCTGGGAGCTGCACTGACCTTTGTCTGCTGAAGACAGCTATTTGCACATCTGACATGCCTTTAAAACGCCAATCAACGCATTCTTTTGTAGCTTTTTAATGCTCTCAGAAGTCCATAGGGAATGAATGAACCTATTTGTAATTCTGGCTGGGCTTGATCTCATTCAGCTGAAGGAGCATAACCTGCAGTTCTCGTTGTTTCCGTAAATTCACACCATCCATTTTGCAGTCAAAACCAGATGATGCCCCTTGGAATGATGCTTGCTTGGAGTGTTGGTTGCACTGTGTCAGCTTGTGGGCTGCTCTTCCACTCTTCCATGCACTGCACTGGTGGGATCACAGCCCTGGCACCGTGATGCTGCATACCTCTATGCACGGAGGCTTTGCTCCTCTCACTGTGATGCTTTCATGGGATCCACAGTTGTGGGAGAAGCCCAGGTTCAGTCTCCACAGCATCTGCTGGGCAGTGAGAGCCCAGATTAGGATGTGCAGGAGCTCAGGGGTGGCATTTGCACTCTGGTGTTTTGTCAGGGCACACATTTGCAGAAGAACAGGGAAATCTCCTGCCCTGGGCTCACACGCTGAATCAAGGCTGCCTATTGAACTTTCACTGAATATTAACTTGTACTGCACTTGGCAAACACACTTAGCAAAAGGTGATCATGGCAGCCCCAGCTATTGATTGTGAGGTGGGTCTGCTGCAGTTCCCAGTGCCAGTTCTGCCTGAGGGCTGTGCCAGCTGGGTGCCCTGATCGCTTCTCAGCATTATGGTGATGAGGACTTGTGGATTGTTCTTTGTCTGATGTCAGCTGGTTCCATTTGCCTTTGGAGATAAAGACATCTTTTCCTGCTCTGGCGGTAATTGTTAGCAACTTGCTATTGAATCTGGTTTATGTTGTGCTTTTTTTCTTTTTTTGTTTTGTTTGAACTATTCTACAATGCTGATTAGATTAAAGGTCAAGTTTGGCATTCTCTCTCCATAAACTCTAGAGTAAGCCTTTCTGATATCAAAGGGATTGTTTGGGTGTAGCTAGTGGGAGAATTGGCTCCTGTACTCTTGCTCAAGAGAAGTCAAAAGGTTGAAGTCCAGCTAAAGATTCATGTTATCATCAGAAATGCAAATAAAGGAGTCACGAGGCTGGATGAAGGATGATGGGTCAGCATCTTGGGCACTCCCAGATGATGGCATGTGGAAATCCCTAAGGGAGCCTTCAGGCATTGGATCTAGGGCTCTCAGAAATTCTTTAATTCAGGGCACTTTCTGCAGTGAATGGGACCACAGCAGAGTAAAATTTTATTGACATATTTCTTGTCCTTCAGGCTGGAGAGGGCAGGTGAGACATCCTGTGCTTGTACCCAAATTTTCCATGCAAATTGTGCGCTCTTTTCCTCTGAAGTCATTCCTTTGACTGCAGTCCACTAATTTACATTTTAGCATCACTGAGCATCCAGTGTCCCATTTCATGGCATTGCTTTGTTGAAGAGTATTAACTCTGCAATATCAGAGATGCAATTAATTAATTAATTAGACCTTACCTACATAATGCAATAACAGTAGGCATCACATATTCCCTGACTATTCTTCTCCTCAAAGACTGCATTTTTTGAAGTTTGCAGAGGTTTATTTTTGAATGACAGGGCACTTCAGGGTTCTAATTTGCATTTCTCTGCTTTGCTGTGATCAGGACTTCGAGGAGCAGGGAAGCAACCTTTGAGAGCTGGTTCACTTGCACAGCTGGCAATAAAAGGCTATGTGTCAGAAAGCATTATGGACCTGATAAGAGCCTGTGACTTGAGCTGTATGAAAAAAGTGAAATGAACTCACGCTCCTGCTGATCATGATGTGCAAGGTCAGGACAAACTACTGAAATATTGGATTGCAAATATGCTCTTGGCAGTAAAAGTCCCGACTCAGTACAGCTTGGTCATTACAGGGAAGCACAGAGCTGCGCAGTAAAACCAGCACCGTGCTTGAAATTAGTTCCTGAGAAAGGGTTATAAATCTGAAGGAAGTTTAAAAGGGATTTTTTCCTAATATTTTTCCTTAGTGTTCTGTAGTTCTCATTCCTGTGCCTTTTTGATTGTGCACTTCACCTCAGGAATGGTCAGGGCTGAGGAAGGGAGTCCAGCTGAAGCCCAAAAGATCAATGAAAGGGATGGAGAGGCAATTCCCTTTTCTTTTTTGTGTGTGTTGGTGTCTTTTTTCCATACAAGTGGTGAATGTGAAAGCAATAAAGAGGGAGGAGATAAAATCTGGGGTTTTAGAGAAAGAGCTATTATAAGGACATTAAACCCATGAATGTGTTGTCAGTGAAACTGCTGGAAGCAAAGAATGGAGTAGAAGTAACTTGGGGATTTTTTTGGTGAAGCTGCAGGATGATAAAAGCAGTACAGTGGACTTAAAATTGGAAAAAGAAAATAAAAGCAAGCCAGGGGTTAGGTTATATCCTGTCCATAAATTTCATGTGTTCTTATAGCCATTTTTAAATGCTTTTAATTCCAGTAAAACAATGGTCCAAAGGACTGAAGACTTTTCCACATAAGTGGAAACTTCACTGAAGTTAGGAGAGCTTTGGTATGAATTCTTCCTTAATGACTAATCATATTTGATCATTTCATTAGACTCCAAGAGGAAGCAAAAATGGTGAGTCTGTTTGTTCTCTCATCTACAAAAGATGGTGGCCTTATCGTGTTTCAGTGGACAGCTTAAAACTGATTTATGCTCTCAGTTATCTGAATGAAAGGCACTGGCATTGCTGCTGGTCCTCTAGTTCCTGGATGCTTGCTGCTTTCCTACTGGCTGCCAAAAACGGAACACTTGATTAGCAGTGACTGTGCAGCTAGCTGAAGAAATTACAATTTAAAAAAAGAGAGTGACAGGTCTAGCCAGGCTTGGGACACAGAGCAGCAGAGCTCCCTTGACTTAGGACTCAAATGGCCCAGGAATTTGTTCTTTCTTTACCCCACAATGCTATGTGTCAAAAGAACAATTTAAAAAGAAAATAAAGCAGAGAAAAATGAAATAAATTTAATTCCCAACCCTCTTTAGGCACAGCTGCAGCAGTCCTTGTGCACTAATGTTAATTAGCTGGAGGCACTTCACCTCTCCCATTTGCTTTTAAAGAATGAGAATTTGAGTTGGCTTTGCTGAAAGATGGACTCTCAGCTCCAGGAAGGAGGCCTGGTGTTCTCCCAGCCCAAAGGTTAAGGCTCTAATCCATCCCCTGGAGCTAAAAAGGTGCTGCTGAACCTTTCCCACTCCTTACAGAATATAATTGTTAGGATATTTTGAAATGAGTAAAGGTTACGGTTAAAGGCTTCCATTCACACATCTTCCCTATTGGCTTAGTTGCTGCTGTTGTTCTGATTTTGAGATCACAAAGATTCTGTAAAATCATCTTATTTGTCATGACACTACTGCTATTCACAGCTTGGGGAAACACCATCCTCCTCCTCCTCCTCCTCTTTGGCATGGTTATAGCAGTTACTGAACTTGAACTCTGTCAATCCTTCATCAAAATCCATCCAGGGTGGTAAAAGTGCCTCAGCTACCAGCAAAGGGCAAACATTGCATGAATATGTGTATACATATATATATGTTATTATATGTATTTATATTCTATTGCATGAATATATGTGTATATATATTATATGTATTTATATTCCATTGCACAAATATGTGTGCACACAAATGTTCCCCTTGGCTTCCCTATGTCTGTTACTTTGACTGAAAATCAGATTTATGAGGTCAATTGAAAGAAATTACAGAAGAAATTGCTTTCATCTCACATCATCACGCTGTTTTTCTGAGCACCTCTGGATCTTTATGTAAGAGCTTTTCTTCCTTGCTCATCTGTTGGGGTTTCCTCTCTGTTATATCACAGCTGAAAGGATACAAAGAAAGTTCTTGATTTGCTTAACTGAATCAAAATCAAGTGTGGGTTGGCCGTGTTCATTTTAGGTCTCCATTATCATGATGTGCCTGGCCTTTTCATTTAGCTAAATTGCTCTGTGGTTTGAGTGGTGAGGAAAGAGCCCTGATGTGTTTGTACCATCCAGCTTTTCAACACCATCCTCTACATTTCTCATAAGAGCAGACTTGGAAAGAAAAACCCCTTGTTGCCACGTGCACAGATTTTAGGCAATTTTTTCTAAGAGCAGGCACCTTAACAGAGCAGGAGCTGAAGTTTTTTGTCTTCTTGAAGAACTAATTGCAGCTTCAAAGTATAGTTTTATCAAATATTTAATGTAACCCTATAGTTGTCTATATACTATATATATATATATACAGTTGTCAAGAAGCTAGAACTATGTATTTTAAGTCAAAATTGGCTAAGCTGAGCCAAAATATGTCCACAACTTGCAGCTCTAAACCTTCTTGTCTCAAGGCTATCTTCAAGCAGAATCCATAAAGTTCAATCCTGTATTTTTTACTGATTATGTAGCTCATGGATTTTCCAGCCTGATCATTACTGAATTCAGTGTGCCCATCAAGCTCCTATGGCTCATTTCTTACACAGGTAACATTGGCAGAGTTTTAATTAGCTGGACTGAGCCATTAAGGACATGTTCTATCCTGTGGGGCAAAGCTTGTGAGCTGGCCCTGTGAGTCAGGCAGTCATTGGTGTGTGTGGGATTGCAAACCCATCTTTGAGCCCAAACCCCTGTGCCTGGGAAGGAAAGTGAAATCCACAGTAAGGCTGCAAAGGAGCATCCAAGCGCCTGAGTCCTGACCTGCTCATTGGCAAGGCAGCAGCAGGAGATAAAAATCTACCAGGCAGATCAATTTATAGCTCAGCTGTCCCCAAATTCCCCAGCTTTGTGCATCAAACCCAAAATCACACTCTGGCAAAAGACTCGCTCCTAACCAGCCAAAACTTTTGTTGCACTTCTTCCACACACCCATTCTGCCTTTTGATGGATTTGTTAGAAGATGGAGTGTAATTCTAAACACAAAAAGAGGGCTAAAGTTTTGGAAAGTAGGTTGTGTTCTACTCAACAATTCTGACAAATCAAAATCAGACCTTAATTTTTCTTGGATTTTAGTAGGGGGCTTTGCTAGTTAGAGAATACACTGACACAGAAACAGTCTCTATATAAAATTGCCTTTTAGGCATAATTCACCACTGGCATTTTAAAGATGTGTTTTAAACACTCTGAGGTTTAGTCAAAATAATGGAAAACATGAATATATGTGTCCTTATTGGTCCAAGAACAAGAAATTTCAATCTAAGACAGTACAGATAACATGATATCTTTTATTGAAACAAGAATATTAATCTAATCTTTATATAGTAATACATCCAGAAGCAGAACTTCTGGGCCTCTCAGCTTGAACTTTATAAAATATTCTTGTTCCAATAAGAAGTATCACATTATCTACCTTGTCTACTTAAATGCATATTTTAAATGATGGATTAGTGGCTATTTTGGGTGCATTTTTACTCTGTTATTATCTTGAGTCTCACTTAACTTAGGCAACCCATTTCAAAGCTATAAACCTGTACTCTTTATATGCCAAACTCAAATATGATCTCTTTTTTTCTCTTTGCTTCAGTCACACTTTGAAATAGTTTACACAGTCCCAGAGTGTTGTATTGATGTACTCTTGATTTGGTTTTATTATATTTTATTTCATTTTTGTCAGCAAGAGAAAATAATTTCAAGAATAGAGGACAGCTTTTAGTGAATTTTATGCAGAAAGACCAGGGAAAAATAACTCAGAGCTCCCATAAAATGATTATTTCTGGGAATGTGATATCTGTGGAGACACCACAATCATTTCAGTGTAGAGGAAAGATTGTGTTAGCAATCACTGCCTCTATCAAACACTGCATGATTGATGACATTTGTGGATCCTTTGATTGCAGTCTTTCGATTGTTTGATCAAATCTTTTGATTTTTGAGACTAGGAGTAAGTGTGGCAGAAGGGAATCCTTGGCTGGCCCCCTGATACTTTTACATGGTGTGTTCCCAGGGATCATTGAAGGGCTCTTAGATGCTTAAATGCAGTTCCTGACCTTTTATCCCCACTGAAGTAGGAGTGTTGCCTACTGCATAGAAATGTATTAAAACAATCAGATTTCTCCCTGAAAATCTAGCTGAGAAATGTTAGATGTACAGGCCAACACTTAACTTTGCCATTTGACAGGGGAATGAAAAGTTAGAGAACTTTTCCACCTGCACCATTTTGGCTTCAGAGGGAGTTTGAAGAAAGGATGCAAACCCATCCCTGTTGCACTAACAAGGAAATCCTGAGCAGAACCACCTCTGTAGCTTTTCCCAAGGTTCCACCAGGGGAGGATTTGGGAACTGCCTCCCTCAGAGCTGGGGCTGTCCCAGAGATGTGCAGAGCAGAGCATCTCCCCTGCCAAGCCTGACCACTTTGTGGGCTGTGGCAGCTGGCTCTGGGCCTGCTGGGAAAATGAACTTTGCAATGAGATTTCATCACTTCATGGCCACAAAAGGCATAAAAACCCTGCTGGGGGAATGGCAGAAGGCTGCAGGATTTCACTGGGGCCTTTATAAGGTGCTTTGGTTTTTTCATCAGATGGTTTTTGGGTGCTTCAGAAATCTGACATCTCCTCTGGAAAATACTGATAGGGTTTAAGAGCTAGTTTCCTGATAAATAAATTAAAAATTGCAACATCTGGGTACATACTGTGTTGACTAGGCTACTAGTCGACATATGGCTATATAGTCAACATAGGCTACTATGTGTGGTTGGACAAAGCCAATATGCAGATAGATTTCCTCCCTTTCCCCACTTTTTTCCAAATTTCACTTAAAATAGTAGCCCACCCTCTGGAAGCACAACTTCTCCAAGAGCCTTATATGTCTGGAGAGCTCAGCACAGTGCACCCCTTTGCTTTTTGAAAATGGATTCCTGAAGTATTTATTTTTTTTTAAAGGTTTTAAAAATGCTTGAATAGCAAGAGATGTGTACATGTATAACAGTATTTTCTGAAGAAAAAATTCATCTTTAACACCTTCAGGAGGTGCTTTGATTTGTGATATATCACAGAGTAAGCTCTGTAGGTTATCTGCACATATCCTGTGCAGGAGCCACTGCTAGCAAACAAAGAACAACTGAAACTGTCAGGAGTACAGGAAGCCAGCAGCAAGGATGAAACCATAGGAAAAAAATTAGAAACAATCCTAAAAAATTAGGAACAATCCCCATAGATGTGTTAAACACTGTGTGAGAGCTTGAGGTGGAGCTAGGAAAAACCCAAAATTAATCAGATGAAGGGATGTCAGTGATCAGCTACAGCATCCCATGTTCAAATGCTCCTGGGGGAGGAATGGGATTTTAGCAGCTGAGCAAGGAGCCAAGGCTGGGAGGTCTAAGGAAAAACAGCATCTGCCATAGAATTGCTGCTTTTGTGGTTTCCATCCATGCTGCTCACTTTGGGCTTCAGATGAGGAACCTTTTGGGGCCATCTGCAGCTGGACTTTTGTTTGGCAGCCTGTGTCACATCCTCTGTGGTACTGGGGAAGGGAGTCTGTAAAATAAGCTACTTCCACCTACATTTATCCTGGCTCCTTTCAGTTATCCATTCCTAGATAAATTCTCCCAAACCTGGTGCCAAAACTGTAAGGTGCTGGTCATGTTTTTGTAAGGCTGCCTGAATGACTCACCTCATTTCTCAGATTACTGATAAAACAGGGGGGAAATTAAAAAAAAATCTAGTAGGATCAAAAGCTTTTGGCAAGCTGAACTGTCCTTTTGTAGGCACAATTACTTCTGGCCGAGGTGGGTCTGCGAAACATGAGGCTGAACTCATGCTGAGGTGTCTTGGGTTGGAGTAGAGGGATTCAGGTTGAAGAACAAAGTCCTGTCTGTAGAAATGAATGAAAAACCTGGCCTCAGGCTCTCCATTTCTGACTGCTTCAGATAGAGATGAGAAAAGACAAGGAATTTTCTTTCACACCACAACCAGGAAAGAGAAGATCGGCTCTTTCCTTCAAATCATTTAAATTCAGCAGGTTGCCTTTAAAATCATTTCAGGAAAAGCACTCTCTGGGCAAAAATTTTGTGTTAATTTTGCACACATGTCCTATCAGATTCAACAGAAAGGTTTTGCCTGCTCAGAAGGTGCAGTTCAGACATGATCTGCATCAGAACAGCAAGAGCTGAATGCTCTCCTGTGCAGGAGGGGAAGAAGAACCCAAGGGAGGACCATGAGGTGAGGTGGTGTGAAGGAGGAAAGTGGATGTGCTCAACTGGAAGGAATGGCAAAAGGCCTGTCTGGCCCAGCTGGAGGGTCATTTAGGGCCATTTTTTGGGGCCTTTTGAAAGAAAAGACCATGGCTGAGAGACGTTAAATTCTATTTGGAGGGTGTGTTTAAAAACAAGGTTGTTTTTGGAACCAAAGCTGAACTTTAGGAATCTAGAATTAAAGAAACAGAGGTGGAGTGTAGGGAGAAGTTGGAGAAATGTTCAGCCCTTGTCCTGTGGCCAGGCTGGTTTTGTCAACACCTTGTTTTCAACACAACTACTAGTAATTTGAGTCATTTATGCAGTTTGCTCTTGATATGTGCATACTTTGGAAGAGAAAAGCATTTCTGGTGGTTCAACTATTTGGCCCTATGTATGGCCTGATTAATTTTTTTTTCTGTATTAGTTACAAATCTCTCCTTAAAATTTAAGTACAAAACCCAATAGAGATCATAGTAAGCATTGCACTGTGTCATCAGCTCTTATAGCACCAAAACCCCCAGTGAAACAGAGGCAATAAAGAAAGGGAACAGCATAATAATTTTGATCTGTGCTTCTTGTTTTTATGACTGACCAGCAGGACCACAAGAAAATCCTTTAACTTTTCTTGCTGCAGTGACAAGACAATTTTAATACTTCTACTGAATTTCATTTGGCTTACTAAGTTTCTATAAAGTGCTTTGATCAGTTTGCTTAAATACAAGGCATGACGGAAGCAAGACCTGCTTTTGATTCTGTATTTTCTGCTGCTGAGATGAATGCTGATAGAACAAAAAAAAAAGAGGGATACAGGAGAAACCTGGAAAAATGTTTTGCACATTCTCTGTATGCTTCCTCTTCCTTATTTCTCCCCAAGGAAATGAAAGTGTAATGGCAAAAAGTAGGATATTTAGCCAGTTTTTTACAGAGGAGAAAAGCAAAATTGCTGACTGAAAAGTAGGACAATTCTACCAAAAGTAGGGCAGCTTACTGCACGTTAAGTACCTTTGGATTATGTGCATTGTATCACGCCTGCTTTGCACACACAATTAGTTCAAAGTGGGGCTCCCCACATGAGTTCACTGAGGAAGATTTATCTCAGCAGATAAAGCTGCAGCAGCACACATCAAATGGGGTCACAACACACCCGCCAAGAAAATAATCTGGAGAGCAGCTACAACTGCCTGAGCTCATGTGGAAAGGGAAAATGTCACTGGTGCTTAGGCTTGAGATCAAATCAGATGGGAAAAGTGATGCTGGAGCAGGTCACAGAGACTGAAATTCTAAAATTTGTGCTTGGAATGACTGCACAACCTGTGAAGTTTTAGTGCCTTTAAGGATGAGATCTTTTCAATGTCGGCAAAGGGTGCAAGAGTCAACACAATGGAGAGTTTTTTAAATGGATTTTTTTCATAAAGGGTTAATGGATAAATGACTTGTGGGGGCTCAGGTGGCACTTGGAGGGCAGTCCTTCCAGGCACCCTTGTCCAGAGCAATGGATCTGCAGTAAATCACGTGTGGGCTGATATTTTACATTCCATAAGGCAGGGTGTGGCAGCCCTTGGGCTGTGTCCTCTCAAAGTACAGGTCCAGATAAAACACTCCTGGCTAGACCTAGGAAGGAGCCCTGCTTCAGAGAACAACCTGGAGCTTTGAGTTTGGCTTCTCGCAGTGCACATGGAGGGCTAGCAGGGCACCCTGAGGCTTGAAGCAGAAGTAGAAACCCAGCATGATCTGAAGATTGATTTCCTGACACAACTCCTCAAACATTTTATCCTGTTCCACTTGAAAATTGGCTTACACAGAAATATCTGTGATTTCATTCATCTGAAACATGATCTGACAGTGCAGAAGGTATGTGGGAGAGTGGAGGTGAGGGCATATTAGGATGCAGAAATGTAGTATAACTGCAGTGCACTACTCCTTTCCTTCAAAATAAATAGGTATATTTGAAAGCAGGGCCTGCTTGGCCTGTCTGTCTGAACCAGTGACCTTCCAGTTTTATTTGTGTACAGTCAAAATGATGCTTCTATTAGCAAGAAGGAGGGGCCAGTGCTCCTTTACAAGGTTATCTGCAGATGTAATTTTAAAAGTGAAATTTCCCTCCATCTGTGTCAGAAAGAAATGTCAGCACCCAAGGCACAGAAAGCATTTTTCCCTTTTTTCCCATAATTCCTTCTGCAAGTGAAAAATTATCACTATGCTATTTTTTAAATTACGTTGTTTTAACCCTTATCCTGTTACTTTAGAGTTGATTTCTATTCACAGTACCTCACTTGTGCTGTAAGTAACTTCCACTTCTTGTGATTTTGCAAACATGAATGCATTCATTATGTCTTGATTAGGTGCTGGAAGGTCCAGCCACAACTGTTTAGCAAGGCAGAATAAACAATTCCATTTCTGTATCTGCGCAACTTCATCAGTGCTAAGTAGTTTTACAAATGCATTGAAATAATCTCTGATTTGAGTCAAGGTTACATAAATTAAAGCTTATTTAAGAATAAGAACTGTTCTTTCTGGCCAGCCCAAACCTCCCAATCCACAATGATACAAACTGTCATACATACAATATTTCTTCTGCTGAGCATGATATAAATTATTGCTGATCATATTCCCCTCTGAGTGATTCTTGCCCAACTAAATTTACTGCACTGAGCAGAGATTCAGTTTTAAGGGAGGTTAATGATGTGAGGAAATTCAAGAGCCATGGACCACAGCCCTGGTGAAGATCTGGACTATAGTTATTAAAAACCATCACTTCAGCAATCCCAGTTTCTGTTTAGAGTCTTCTAACCAAACAGTTAAGCCATGTTTTCACTGATTGTGATTTCCATGGCTGGAGCTGTGTCCCCTAACTGAGAACTTACTGAGGCACTGAAGGGGCACAATCATTTCTCTGTAAGCTCTGGGAATCTTTTTTTTTCAGAGGTGCTCCCCACTCTTTCACAGAATCACAGAAATTCTAGGTTGGAAGAGACCTTTAAGATCATCGAGTCCAACCCATGTTCTAACACCTCAACTAGATCATGGCACCAAGTGCCACATCCAGTCTTTTTTTAAACACATCGAGGGATGGTGACTCTACTACCTCCCTGGGTAGATGATTCCAGTATTTGACCACTCTTTCTGTAAAATACTTCCTCCTTAATTCTAGCCTGTATCTCCCTTGGCGCAGCTTGAGACTGCGTCCTCTTGTTCTATCTGTTATCGCCCGGAGAAAGAGACCGACCCCCAGCTCACCACAGCCACCCTTCAGGAAGTTGAAGAGAGTGATAAGGTCACCCCTGAGTCTCCTTTTCTCCAGGCTGAACAACCCCAGCTCCCTCAGTCGTTCTTCATATGGCTTGTGCTCCAAGCCCCTCACCAGCCTCATTGCTCTCTGGACACGCTCAAGCATCTCAACGTCCCTCCTAAAGTGAGGGGCCCAGAACTGGACGCGATACTCCAGGTGAGGCCTCACCAGTGCCGAGTACAGGGGAAGAATGACCTCTCTGTTCCTGCTGGCCACTCCATTCCTGATACTGGCCAGGATGGCATTGGCCTTCTTGGCCACCTGGGCACACTGCTGGCTCCTGTTCAGCCGACTGTCAGCCAGCACCCCCAGGTCCCTTTCCACCTGAGCACTGTCCAGCCACACCGTCCCCAGCTTATATCGGTGCAGGGGGTTATTGTGGCCCAAGTGCAGTACTCGGCACTTGGACTGATTGAAATTCATCCCATTAGATTCATGAGTGTCCATTAACCTTGTACTGCTGTCCATCCATGTTTTTGGTCTTAAAGGGATTCATTTTCTCAGTTGATAGGAGAGGTTTGTATATTTACATATTTGGAGGTGTCCAAGGGCAGGCTGGATGGGGTTCTGGGCAACCTGGTCTGGTGGAAGGTGGCCCTGGCCATGGCAGGGGACCAGAACTCAATGAACCCTTTAACCCAGACCATCCTATGATTATGATCGTATTGGTAATGGTTCTTACTGATCTTACTGGTTATGGTTGATTATGGATCTTATTTCTAAGAAAAAAAAACACTGCCAAACATGAAAATTTCAAACAGGTGCAAGGATGCTTTGCTTTTTCTCAGCATAAGGCAGGCAGAGCTTCCTAGTACAGTGAGGAAAGATCATTATACAGAATAAAAGTGGGATCTGTTGACAGAACTGCAGTTTGAGTGCTATCAAACATACCTTTATTCCCTTTTCCTCCCAGTCTCTTTGCTTTCACATGACTGCTATTCAGGATTTCACTTTCAAATAAATATTTGGCACTTGCATCCAAAAAGACAAACAAATACGCAGAGAAAAATTTGCCTGAGTAAGCGAGCACTCCTATTCAAAATTCTGTGGCTAGATGAACGGATAAGTGACAACAGTGATGAATAAATAGTGCCGGGGCCTGCCAAAACCCAGCATTAGAAAGTACAAACAAAGCAGCACAGAAAACAGATGGATTCATTTTAAGTTTTATCCTTTTTCAGTCAAGAGATGCTAATGAGGCCACTTCACTTTGCACCGTGACCCTGGCACGGCATGCGCCAGCACCAGTGAGGGGATGGACTGGAGCAGCTGCCTTCCCCAGTGCCAAGTCGTTATTGCCAAAACTACAGAAAAACCCAGATCTTCCTGCTGAATAATGGTGAAGAGAGCAAGCACCATCCCAGCCACGTCACTCCAGGTATTTGTGAGTATCTGTGCTGGATTCATCACAGGAAGCAGAAAAGGGGGGATTTTCTTGCTGGGGCTGGCAGGGAGAGGAGGGAGGTTGGTGCTGAGATGAACTGAAATCTGGTGAGGTTTTTACAGGCATGGGCTGTGAAACCTCATGAGCTGCTCCATCAAATCCGCCTGGTTTGCTCTGAGCGTGGCCAGGGCTCGGTGGGTATCGGAGGCAGGTGCAGCCTGCTCGGCTACTGGCACCAGTGCCATATGGCAACTCCTTCCTGAGGAAATCAGCCTTTGCTCTGCTCCTCCTGCAGCCCGAGGAACAAAGCCTGCTGTGAAAAATGGAACTTTCAGGGGTTTCAGTTTCAAATTGGTTAAAACAAATTTTGAATATAACGAAGTTATGCTTGAAATAAAACTCCAAATTTGAAAATTATGTCTGTTTGGCAAGCTCCGGTGCACATACCCAAAATATAATATGTCTGGACAAAAAGCCAAGAAAAAGCATGTCTTTGTCTGCACATGTGGATTTGGATACTGTTTCTAGAAGGAAATTATAAGAGAAATAACATCTCCCAATGATAATTGCCTATTCTTAAAGTTCTCAGGGGAAATTTCTAGCAGCAAGTCTCAATTTTCCTGTGGTTTCATCCCCCCCAGAGCCTGCTGCTCTTGTGCAGATTCTCCTCCCTGTGCTGCACCTCCCTTTCTCTATCTCCTTCTTCCTTGTGCCTTTGACATTGTTGACATTTTCCTTTTAGGAGAGTTGTTCCCCTGTTTTTCCCCAGAGCTTTTTCCTTGCATCATTGGCAGTTCAAACATATTTATTTCTATTTAAAAGAAGCCATTAAACAGAACTGATGTATCCAACCTGTGCTGCTAACAGATGAAATGGCTTTTGCTAGAACTACCTAAAGTCACTTTTCACACATATTTTCCTTCCAGGCATTGTGAAAAGTACTTCTGGTCTTTGGTCCTGTTCTGGGGAGCTCACATGGGACCCAGGTGTAATTACAGCTTCTCAGCCAGCACTGGTGTGGGATCTGTGCTGGGACACCTGCGAGCTGGAATGTGTCTCACAGGTTGGAAAAAGTGTTTTATAGCTACATGAAAGGTAAAGGGAATATAGAGCTGTAAGATTATTTTAAAGAGAAGCCAGGAAAAACTATGGCTGTGACTTCTCAGCAAGCAGGGAATTTAATTCATAAAACAAATGTGTTTGAAAACAAAAACTGTGATGCTCCCTGCTTTCTCATTCATTTTTCAGGTCATATAACTCAGCTTTGCTACACTCAGTTATCCAAAAGGGCTTTCATAAAGTAAGGTATTCATGTGTATACACATACTTTGAGATATAATTTCCCTGCAGTAACTTTGTATTCCTGCATGAAGCTAAATGAAGAATTGACCCTATTTCTGACTGCACAAGAGCAGGAGGCCTAATGGCTCTGCTGTACTTAGATATATTTGCTGAAAGGAGTTTAATAACATAATAATGTTGCTGCCTTCCGCTGTCATTTCTTAGGATATCTGTCATCTGGTTGATTGGAAAAAATTCCCAAAAGAGTTCTGGCATTCTAGTCCATTTCCTAATCCAATAGTTTCATTACTTATGCAATTTTCCTTGTCCTGTGGGGGAAGGACATGTATATTATTGTTCATTCCATGCAGATTTGGAAATGAAAATCACATCATAGTCCCATTTCCCATCCTCCCCTGTCCTTGGTTCCCTTTTATCTGGAAACTTGGAGGATGCCATCATGCTTGTGCTCTCTTACCAAGGAAATCCTGTTATCAGTATGGAGGGGTTTGATAGTTGGCTTGTAAGTAAAGCTGAGTTAATAGAAGAAATAACAATCAATGATTTTTCAGTGAATTTATAGCAAGGAAGAAAAGGCAGTTAGCATGGAAACAGATTAGAAAAGAGATATGAAAAGTTTTGTAAGTTAGACTATGTGCATAAGTAGATACACTATACTTATAGATACTTTATTAAATTTTTGTAAAACTTTTGTCCATTATATTGGCATTAATTATTTTGTACTAATGAATATAATAAGTTATTGTGATGCAGTTAATGACTTAAGATCACCCTTTTTAAGAGTATAGAAACTGGAGAGCATGCAGAATAAAAATTTTTTCTTCTTACACCTTGATCACATGTCTGTCTCGCCCAACCTAACAGAGACATATCAAATAAATCAATTTTTTTTTATGAACAGTGGAGGCTTTAGGAGATTGCAGAAGAGCCATGCACCACGTTCACCACCCCAGCTGCTGAGTTTCCCTGATTGCTGTTATAATTTTGTTGCACTAATCAGCCACAAGATGATAATAGTCATGTAAGGCAAGCAATTACTAGGTTTCCTGGGATAGTCCAACCACAGGGACTATTCCTAATTTAAAGGAGCTGTAACTGCCAGTGTACATGTATGTATTTTTCTTAAACATTTCTAACTATAGTTATGAAGTGAAATAGTAAATTGTATTCCCTCTTGTTCTCCTGCAGGGACCGTGCCTAAGCCTGGAATTACTGACATCTGTGTATCATTTCAGTGGTAAATTACAGCTGGGACATGCTAACCCCAAAGTGTGAGTAAGAGCTGCTCCTAAATGATTGGAAACTTCTTGGCAATTTGCTGTTGAGTTATAATAATTAGCTTAGTCTTCATTCTCTTTTGATAGCTGTGTAAAATTTGTGCTATTTCCTTAGCAGCAGAGTTGATTGTTTAATCAGCAAGAAGAATGGTTTTTCTGCTGAAGATTAGATCTCAACTAAGCCTCATTTTGTGTTAATTGTCTCATTGACAACTTCCTCTCCTTCTCCCCTTCCCCCATATAAGCAGAGGAGTGATGGAAACCTGGAATTAATATTTTCATGGAGATGATGTAATTTCCTGAGTTGCTCCAAAATAATCTGAATTTCAAAACTCTTTTACCTACTAATTTGAGGAAAAGTATAATAAATAATACAAACATATTAATGGCCAAAACATATTATCTCATTTTAGATAGCTCGTGCCCAGTTCTCTAATAATGTATTTGTGCTTGTATAACAAGAGGCTAAGCACAAAAAATACAATGGTGAAACTCAAAATTTGTGCTATTTATCTCTGTTGCCAGTAAATAAGATTAGAGTAAGTGTTTACACATCTCTTTAAATCTACTGTCCTTGAAACCAATTAACATAATAATGAATAATGAGTTTTTCATTTGTGAGATTGTGGGCAAATGGTAAAGAGGTTAGAAATCAACTTTCTTTCTCAAAATTAATAAGTTGCAGCCCTTGTATCCATGTCATAACTATCGAAGGGAAAGTAAAATTAAAGCTTTTTTAGTCAAGGGCTGAAAATTTAAGTAGCACTCTAAGATTCACATGCTACTGGGAATTTGGGCTTTGACTGCCATATTTTGTATTGTTTGTGTAGCAGTAATTATGGGATAGCTCAGTTCACCATAGAAAACACATGTTTTAATAATTCTATGCTGCTTAATAGGAGCAAGATGAAATAAATGGGCCATGGGGCAGATGAATGAGAGTTTTAATGCCTTTGTTAAGACTATCAATTGCTTAATTGAGAAACCATAATCAAATTCAGAAAAACTCTTCCAAATCATCATGCTCTTTGGAGATGCCTGAATTCTGGAAGTTTGGAAAGCTTCTGAAACTTCTCAACAAATGCTATTTTGTAAGTGTGAAGTAGAATTTGAGGTATACCAGAAGAAACAAATGAGAAGCTATTTTTAGGAGATGACTCTTGCTGTATATTGTATGTATAAAATATTTATAATTTTATATATGCAAGCACAGTGCTTAGGGACATGGTTGACTGGTGGATTTGGTGGTTTAAGGTTTGTGGTTGGACTTGACGATCTTAAGGGACTTTTGCAATCTAAAACATTCCGATTCTCTAAAATAAATGTTGCTGAAATTTAGATATATTTCCAAAATGCTGGGAATTTATACAGATTCCAGTGGTTTAAGATTATATTATATGCAGGTCAAAAACATTGTTTCTTCTTATGCTACTTATTCCATTGAGTATTTATGTTCTACTTTACTCATCTTTAAGTGGTTTTCAATAAGTTATACTGCAAGTGTCAGCTTCAAATAGTCTTTGACTCCTAACTGACAAATCTCTACCCTTTTGAGAGTACAGAAAAAATAATGTTCTAAAAATGGCAAATATCATTATTATTTTATTAGTTATGCAAATTTGTTTCACAGTTCTTCTTTGCCTTTGTTCAGTTTTTTTCTTGAATGGGTTTTTTTTCCCTTATGCTGCCAAATATTTGTTTGGAAGCTAATAATAATAATAATCTCATAATAATAACAACAATAACAACAATAACGATGTAACACTCTTCAGCATATGTGTCAGTTTAAGGACACTAATGTTGTTGACTCTGTCCAGAAAAATCAACTTTACATGTGCCTAATTCTTGTATTAATTAAGTATTTTCTTATTCCATAAATTTTCTTATTCTTGAAATGCTTAATTTTCATATTAGTTATTTTCTTATTCTGTAAATTTTCTTATTCTGTAAATGCTTAATTCTCATATTAATTAAGTACTTTCTTATTCTGTACATGCCTGTCTGGAAGACAGAAAATTTAAGTTAATTCAGTAGGTCTGAGAACACTGATGGAGTCTTAATTTTAGCATTGGCTTCTAGCTACATTATAATTGTAATTGTACAATTGTAGGTATTTTATCTTTTTAAAACACACCAGAAATAACTCTAATACATTTCTAGCACTAGTAATTATTCTGTGTTTACTTGCTTTTAATTTCAACATTTGCTCACTCTCTGGGAATAATCACGAGCACCAGAATTGTACAAGATTTCTACAATTAGGAGTTCCCTCCCTTCTACATCATAAGTTTAAATATTAATGGAAACAGTTTCAAAATCAGTTCCTGGTTGTTGGTAGGAAGATCCCCAGTGACATATGGAGCTGGTATGAATGATGGGCAGAGGAAAAGAGTTTAGTTAAAGGTCTTTGAGGACTTCCCAGAAATTAAATTTTCATAGTGAGCATTGAACTTGGATTTCCCCTTATAGAAAACACTGAAATTAAAATGCGTAGAAACTGAAATGGAGTTTGATAGATTAGCACAAGAGTTCTGTTCTAATTTAGAAGAAAACAAAAATCAAATGTCTTTGTCTTCTTGAAGCAGCAATAAAATTCTAAATTTATTATTTTCCTCAAATACTCAAACTGTGATGAAAGTTTCACTAATCATGAAGTCAAATGGCACCAGTTGTGAACAGAAGCCTAAATAATGTGAAAGATTTGGAATAACCAAACCTGATCACAAATCATACATTTATTAGCTCATTCATCCTAAAAAACCCTGGGTTTAAAATCAAAAATATGGATGATGCAAACAATCAATGTGGTTTATTTTGTTTTGTGGAAGTCTTGTAGTCCTTGCTGCTCCATTTCCAATGAGGGAAATGGTTTACTTTTACTGAAATTGTGGCTGGAAAGAGTTTCCATCCATAATCTCTCAATGCAAATACATATACACACATTTCTACATGTCTGTGTTTATACACACATTTATCTATCCATCTACAGGTATGTAAATATTTTTATTTTAATCCCTCAAGCATGCAGTTCAGTCAGCCTGCCCATGCACTGAAATGCTGTATTTGCAAGGCAGGGAACTAAATATTGGGAGAATATGTTCAAAATTGAATGGCCTATATAAGTTTTGTTTTATGCTAAGCTGGATGTGAAAAAATATCTCTTTCATATAAAATATCAAGAGGCAAAAGAGCAACAGTGGCAATGTAACTGAACAGCTTGTTTTATTTCAAATACCCTGGAGCAATATCTTTTTTTCCCCACTTCTACCCATCCTTTCATTCTCCAAACTGATTCTAAAAATAAGTAGTGTTAGTGTTCAAAGTGTTGTACAGGTTTTTTTATATAACTGTTGTGGGCAAGATCATTTTTATTATTACATTAACATGAATTTTTATGTGTATATTTTTTGTCAGTTATCAAATGTGAAAAAAAATGTTATGATATTCTAGTTAAGTGGGAATATATTTCAATTTTTCATGATCAGTGAATGGGAACAGCTGATACTATAAATAGATCATGTATTATTTCCTTTTGTGTCAAACATTTTCAGAATCATAACTCTTATCTTAATTTGGGGGGGAAAAAAATTAGACACTGGATGCAAATTCCTTCACTTTTTTAAATAAATTAAGATTCATAAGTAGACTGATTTAAAAGCCTGTTGGGCATGTATGCTCCAAATATTGTGCTTAGAAACCTTTTCTTCATGGAAAGTGCAGGACAAAAAGGTGGGTTTGATCAACCACAATTATCTAAAGAGAGATTTTACTTTATATCTTCCGATGATTTATCTTAGAATATTCCTTTGCAGTGAAAGCCCAAGAGCAGAAATGCATATGCAAGCAGTAACTGCACCTGTGACCACAAATGTAGGATACAGCAAAATCTCATTTTCCCTTTGTGCTCCTGCAGTCTGGCATAATAAGGAAACTCAGAAATATTTCATGGTGTTCTGTGATGTAAGAACTATTTTTGTAGCCTGAATGGATTTTAATGGCTTTGGAAGAAAAGTGCTCCTTGTCTATCTCCTGTGTACACAAAAATTCTGAATGTTACCAGACTGAGATAGGAATCCTGAATATTTAATGAGGATGTGCTACTGACAACTCAAAAATAAGCAAAAGAGGCTGCACAGGATTATTTTACACAGGACTATTTTACCATCTTTGTCCATCCTGTTCAGTATTTCAACCTTGCTCTCTAAACTTTTAAAAATGGCGTTTCATATTTTAAAGTGGGCTGGACATGACTCCAGTGATGTTGGCACTGAACTCATAGCTGGGTCTTTCATGGGATTTTTTATTATTTTGTTTTGGGTTTTTGTTTTTTTGGGGTATTTTTAATCTTGAAAGTCAGGTTTCACTCTGAAAGTAAATTCCATTCTGGTTGTTAATAAGGGTGAGTTCTTCCACCATTTAAGACAGAATTTGTTGGTGTTTTTTCAGTTTGGTTGATGGTTGTTGTTTTGGTTGGTTGGGTTTGTGTTTATTGGGGTTTTTTGTTATTTTTGGTGGGAATGGGGTTTGGATGTTTAGGCTTTGTTGGTTTTTTTTTCTTTTTATTTGGTAATGATACTTCCATATTTTCTGAAGTTAGTGCTGCTTTGTAGCCTGGATCTCTATCTGTTAATTTTTATTTTTACACAGTTTCCTTTATTTTTATTTTTTTTTCTTCATTTTAAAGACAATAAAGATCCCAGATACCATCAAAGCTGTTACAGGTCTCCAGGAATATCTCCATTTCAGTCTCAGATGTGATATCTAAGCACTAACTGGGAACCTCTGTTCTCATCAGTATATACCATCAGGTGAATTTTTTTTTTTCTTTTGGGGAAATTTGTTTGGTTTTTTCCCTTCCTTTTTTCACTTCCTGGGTCTTCAAAACAATTCCTGCTCCAGCTGGGCACCAAGGACAAATGACCCAAATCTCAGCCCAGGAGCACAAACCCCGTGGGCTGGAGAGAGAAAAACAAGCAGGGTGGGACTGCCTGGGCTAAAGCTGCAATGGGACAATGAACTGCAAGGTGCAAATGGAGCAGAGCTGATCCCAGGGACAGAGCCCGTGCCCGGCCGTGCATTTTGGGGCCGTTTTGGTTCATCTTGGGTGCAGCCCTGGCTGGGCTCTGGTGCTGCCCAAGGTGCATCCATGGAGGAGATCCTTTGAATAAATCCCTGCTTTGTTCTTAAATTCTGTCTATTCTCTGTTCTAGGTCAGCCTTCCCAAGGTATCCAAAGGGGCTGAGCTGGTCCCTACATTGCTGCCTGTCTGCTCTCCCCCAGCTGGTTGAGGATTGACTGGAGATCAACTCAGGATCAAGGTATCCTTGGATTCTCTCCCTTGGCATGCCAGCAGTGGATGCACGCTGTCCTTCCATGCCACGGGCTGTTCCAAGCTGCAGGAGCACCCCTTGGTGCCCAGCCCTGCGTGGGACGGTGTGTGACAGCAGCTGGGCACAGGGACATGCTGTGTCTGTCTTTGGTGACTGTTCCAAATCTGGGTCCAACAATATTTGCTCGGGCACAGAGAAAGTCTGGGAATTTGATCTTGGCATGTGCCTGCAGCCAAAAATACAGTGCAGCAAGTGGGCATGGCTGAAATTCACCCCTGTTATCCCAAATGTCACTCTGAAGGTTCTCAGAGACTTTCAGGCTCCCATTAGACTCAGTTGTGCCAGTGGTGTCTGAGTGTAATGAGCTGGACCTGTCAGATGCAAGTCCCAGCCAGCACATCAATTCACTAGCTTTACAGATGTGATTCTTTAAAAGATCTTTGTAATATAGATTTTTGTGATTTAGACTTGGAGTTACCACCCTCTGCAGTACCTGTCTCACAGTTTGTGTCCCATTAAACATACTTGTGAGCATGCTTAGGAGTGAAATTAAATTGCTATTTAATGAAATAATTTAATTGTTACTGGAGGGACACTTTATTGTCACTCACGAAAACCTATTCACAAATAGGAAACAATCTCTGATTTCTCAGTGCTTTAGGAGAAGTCCCCTCGGTTTTCCTGTAAGATAATGTAACAAAGGCATCCACAGTGTGGGTGTAAACTGACATTTTGTTTATTCAAGGAACAAATTGCACCTAGGCTGGCCCTCAATCCACAGTTCTCTCCTCAAAGTTTTCCTTTGTACATTGAAATGACAGCAGATGCCAAATTCAGCTTTTTAAACCATACCTAGAGTGAATAGCTAATAGCTTCCTGATTTACCACTGCTGCATGCTTTGAGCTTTGCAGGTAACTTAATTTTTGAGATTGAAATGCCTATTTTTATTTTATTTATTTTTAAATCAATGGTGTTTAGATCAGTATCGGCTGCCTATGAAACTTGTTTGGGTTAAGATTTCATTATGAATTTGAAATGCCCCAGATTCATTTAAGAGGTTGTCTTAAAATACCTTTGATAGACTTGAGCAATTTATGATTTCAGAGCCAGCTGCTGACTACAGAGTAAAATCAAAACCACCTAACAATTCACAGTTTTGTTTGGCTTAAGGTTTAAACCCAGTTCACATAAAGGAAGGGCTGAACTCTCCACCCCAAGATTTGTTCATCTCTTTTGCAGCTGTAAAATACTGGAGTGCAATTATTATTAGCAACCTAAATGAAAATGTTGCTTTTCTCCTATACAGGGCCCTGTTTTAACTAATAAGTCCTTCTGTAATTATTGTGGGGGTGCTGTATTGCTAAAATATTCAAATATGAATTACAAGGAGTTCTCTGGGAGGAATAAGGAATCATGCTACAGTCATAAAGAGATCACAGTTTAAAACAACTAAATGCAGATAGATGGAAAAAGGAGAACTAAAATGTTTGGGATTTGTTCCTTTGTCTGCCCAGATACTCTTTATTTTGTCAGTCTTTGTGGAGCAGCTTCAGAGTTGCTTCACATTCCCAAAGAGCAATTTAAATCTCATTCAATGTACACTTGTGAAAAGCAGATTTCATTAAAAAAAATTTATTCTTTTACTCAAAATGCAGCCTCAGTTGTTATTGACTTTTTTCTTATTAATTGAGAAACCATTATTTTTACATGATGTATATATTTTCAGTTTCTAAAAAGGTACACTGCATGTAGGTTCACTTAGCCAGCAATGAACTGAAATGTGGCTGGAGCCCCTGCTCATGTCCTAAAACCAAGAAAAAATTATACAGGATTTGAAAAGGATTATTAAGAGAATAAAACCCCACAAACATTACTGTTAGGATGAGATATTGCTAATTAGAAGAGTTGCAAGTAAATTTTCAAAAATATTGTGGAAGAGTCAAAGGAAGTCAAACATTTTTTGAAACAAGTCTAGCTCAGGATCTCTTGATTCTGGGTTCTTTTCACACAGCACTGAGTACATTTAGAAGCTTCCAAAATTAATGGGGATTTTTTAATAATGCAACAGACTAAATCCTAAATTGGGGCCTGTCATTTCTCATTTTTTTTTAGTTACGCAATGAAATCTGCAGGCTGCAAAAGAAGATCATGCAGTGCCCTCGATGCAGACATCTCTCCTGCTGGCTGGGTAAGTATGGGGTAAATATGGGATGGCTGCTGCCTGCCTGCCTCTGTGGGTGTCATTTGTGCCCCTCCAGAAAGACTGGATGTCATTTGTGCCCCTCCAGAAAGATGAGGTGTCACTTGTGCCCCTCTGAGATGCTAAAGAGTCACAGGTACATCCCAACTCCCACATTTGGTCACCACATGAGAACAACTAATTTGCTGCAAAGAGGCACCGGGGAGGAGATAAAACTTCTAATTAATTGCACAGATGTTTTTTCAGAAAAGGAGAGTCACGCAAATCCTGAGCTCTTAAGAACCAGCTACCAGTGAGGTAAAACTGCCAGGCTCTGGTGTGTGCCACAGAACAAAGGGCAAACTAAGCAGTGTCACTTATCTGTGTCCTATCAAGAACTTCACAGAGGTGATGAATTTAAAATAAAGAAAGATATCTAAATAATTTTCAGATTTTTAAGTAAGGCCAGACTGTCCCCTAAATTTATTTTAGAAATGATTATTCAGGCAGTGCCAGTTAACAAAGCCTGATCCTGAAAGGACTTCAATCCATAGTGGTTATTTGTTGTTCACTTACTTCATACAAACCTTCTCTTAATCAATCATTCAGGTTTTTCTGGTCCTTAATCCTTAATGGTCCTTAATGAAATGCTCTTCACTGGCTTTTGCCAACTTCCTGAAATTGAAGAAAACAACAGCAAAGGTCTCTCAAATAAACCTTAGTAGTTGCTAACAACAGTGGTAGATACCCCCATTATTAAATTGGCTGCAATAAGCCTATAAACAATGCAAATGGGGTGTTTAGGGGGTTATTTCTCTTTTTGAGCTCTCATCTGCCTTTCTGTGCATTGCAGCCTTGCTGAAGGATCTGCAGTTCAGCTGTTGGTGAGAGCAGCTGCCCTCAGTGAATGGTTCCTCCATTTCTCCTTCCTCCAAAAGAGTCCTCCAAAGTGGCTCATCAGCTTCCTCCTCAAGGAGTGAAAGGATCTGGGTAAAGGCACAAGAGACATCAGCTTGTCAGGCCATCCACAAAACCTTCCTTCAAATGTCTGGGAGCAAAGGGATGCCTGACAGGGACGTGGTGCCATGGAGAGCCCAGACACAGCTGCAGCCCTGGCAATCCTCCAGTCCAACCTCCAGTCCAAACTCAAGGGGCTGCCCCAGTGGGACAGAAGGGATGGATGGTTCCATGTCACAGGACTTCCACTGCCATTGCCTGGGGACCAGCAGGGACCAGAAAATAAAGAGGCCCTCATTTTCCACATCGGTGGAAAAGGAGTGAAAAGGAGTGAGCTCTGACAGAGCACAAACCAACCAGGCAGGAACAGTCCCTGTGCCTGTCACTGCTGTGTCAGTCAGGAACTTTGTTTAATTCTGAGGATTCATTATTTAAATCTTAAAATGCCTCTCTGAAACTCAGCGGAGATATTCCTGCTTTCAATAATACATTTGCAATAATGCTGTCCTCCCTCCTTCAGACCTCTTTGAAATCAAGCACTGCAGTCAGTGACATGTTGACAGTTTTGTATGAATTAATGAAAAAGAAGTTGGAAGTGGTTGACCAAGATTTATTAATTATTATTCTTAAACTGACCATATATCCATGTTGCTCTTCTGAAAAGAAAATTAAGAGAAGAAGGAACTGAAAAATGATTTAGAATTTATTCTGTACCTCAATCTACAAGATACAATTTTAAGTATGAAGGCTTCTGGTTTGAGGTGAAAATTCTTGCTCTAAATAGTATTTGCTGGTATTATTTATTAATTTATTGGTATAAATTGCTTTCCAGGTATTGCTTAACATGCTGAGAGGATGTGAAAATGGATATTTCCAATATTGGGAAAACATAAGTCCAAAGTTGGTCACTCAATAGATAAAGGCTAACTATTATTTAATCCCTTTTGTTTAAAAAGAAAATTATTTATCATCTTGGCAACAAAACCCTAAGACACAAAACATTAACATTCCTGCTGAATATTTTATTACATACCCTTTATGATAAAAATCTAAATGCAAAATCTTCATGATCCAAGCACAGAAGTGACACCTAATCTTCCTGAAGCACTCTGGAACGTGTTGAGTTGGAAACACGAGTCCTCTGAGCCTCATGCTCCATTAGCATGCCCTCCTGTTTCACAACCCTGCTTCCTTCAGCACCTCAGCCTTCCCCAGAAATTCTGTGCAATTTGCCTCTGCCCGTCTGCGGCAACAGCCCCAGGCAAGGAGAGGGCGAGGAGCTGCCAGCACTGGCCAGCCAAGGGCTTGCATGGCCATGCCAGCTCAAACACAAGCACTTCCTCTTGCTGCTTTCCTGCTCCCGAGGCCAGCCAACCAGAGATGGAATTTCTGCATTCCTGGAACACCTGGTGTAGGCTCTCAATGCTCACAATTATCCTCCCAGCCCTCTGCAGGTGCAGGGCAGGTTCTCTGAGAACACAGCTCTACAGTGGATAGGTTCCCCTATAAATCTCGGTGAAACACATGCCACAGGATTTAAAATGTGTTTTTATTTTTATAATTTTTGCTGAGAAAGCAATAGCAGTTGGAATAATGTTACATTATAAGGTTGTGAAGCCTCGGGCAAAATCTCCAGCTCTTAGTAAATGCAGGGCTTTCTATTGCAATGAAAACCTGCATGTCAGCATCTTAAGCTGCTGGATCACTTATGCCTTTACAATCTACACCACCCAGTCAATTTTTACCCCTTCTCTCAACACAGGCTTTCACTTCTCAGGCATTTGTCTTCACCCACTATAGGACACAAAATAAAACGATGCGGATACTAGAACTTCTAAGGTAACAAGAAGAAAGTTTAATTTCTGACTTCAATATTTAGATTTTCAAAAGTGACAGTGGATTGGAGGATGGCAGTGCCACCTCTCCAATGACACTGGACAAACCAGCAGTCTATCAGAATTTTCCACCTCCAGAAAGGAATGTAAAACAGTATTTACATAAAACTGTGAGAAAGTTTGTTAAAGAATGTAAACATCAGAAGGCTTAGAAGAACAGGGTAATCAGACAGACTACCAGCCGACCCCTTGCTGTTCTCATCTGGCAGGGCAGCTCCAGGAGCCCCTTCCCCTGTGTGCTCTGGCTGCCAGCTGCTGCTGTGGGGCACGCTGGCTGTCAGACAGGCTCTGAGCTGTGGGAGCCACGGGCTGCTCCTCCTTTGGCTCTGCACACCTTGCTGCACAGATGGTGAGCATGGCACGCGCCGCCCACTTGTCTTTCTGCGCCTCTCTCCATATGGTTCCTGTGCTGGACCTGCAAACAAATTGCAGCTCTTAGTGGGCCTAGGAAATTAATTTCATTAAGCTCAGCGAAGCTGCTGTTAAAATTCCTCGTGTTCTTGCACTGGTGTGAATGGCTGTGTGAGTCAGGTCAGATTGAGATGGGGATTTGCAGCTCCCTTGATTTTACTGGAGTCAAACCCTCCTGTGCTATGCCTAAAGCTTACTCTGCGGTGTGTCTGTAAGCCACTTTAGCATACAGGTGAGTTCCTCATTTCCCCAAGAAAATAATCTCATGACAGGTGTGAAATCATGCAGCTTTAATATCTGTACATGTACATTTCATAACATCTGTAAATGTTCACTGCATAATATCTTTACATGTACATTTCATAATATCTGTACATGTATATTCCATATCTGTACATGTATATTCCATAATATTCCATGTAGATTCCGTAACATGTACATTTCATAACATCTGTACATGTATATTCTATAATATCGGTACATGTTTACTGCATAATATCTGTAGAAGTTCTGATACTTCACAGATCACAAAGTCTTGGAAATGGACAATGCCACTTGCTGCTTTTGGTGGTGGGTAGGGGAGACAGTATTAAAGCAATCTGACATGAAAATGGATGAATGATTTATATTTTGATGATCGATTTGGTTGTATTCTCTTTGTGCTTAAAAGGAACTGATTAAAAAGTCAAGATTTCAGCGTCTAGGATGACATCTCAAAGGGAGCTCGTAAAGGTTCACCAGTCTAACTTTCATTGTAAGACTTAGCTCTCCCTGAGACTCAGTGTCAAAGGCCAGAATAATTTCACAGATTTTTTTGATATATTTGTTTCCCAGTTAGCCACTTGAGACCAAATCCCCAAGAAGGAGCTGCAACATGAGGGGATTTCTGTATTATGGGGTGGAGCACGGCTGTCCAGGCTGTTGAAGGTGCTATAACACTGATTTAGGGCTCAGCTGCATGGCTAAAATGCAGCCCAAGATGGAAATGAAATTTCCATCTTGGGCTGGTGAAATTCCTCAAGAGCCACCAGCAGTCCCTGCTGAGAGCTTCTGCTGCCCAGCACATGGGGCAAGAATGTATATTGTGGCTCCTGGCCATGTAAGGTCTGGGTGTACAGCTCATAGAGCTGTGGAATCTGGCAAATACAAAAAGTAGGGATATTCATGATGGAGACACCTGTCCCTGCTCCAGTTACTTTATGTATTTTAAATATTTTTTTAAATCTTATTTTCAACATTTACACTATAAATCTTCTGTAAACCAGCCTCTGGAACAGGGGCTGGGATCCAGGTGTCTCTGCCCCTCACTGAATATTCCTACCACAAGGCTGTGGTGCCACACTCACTGCTTTTCCCTTTCTACCACAGATATTTTTTATTTATTTATACAAAGTGAAACAGATTCACCATCAAGGCTGGCAAGATGAACAAAATATTCCATGGGCAGGAGTTTAAAGCCCAGTGGAAGAATGAGAGGAATTTGCTACCCAGCCCTCCATCCTTGGTGAGTGGTGATTTTGGGAAGCTGCCCCATGTGCTCACCACATGCCTCTGCGGTTTTTTTCTCAGGTGACACAGGTGGAGGAACTGTGCTTGAGAATCCTTCCAGGCATGACTTAGACACGGAAAATTCAGCTCTGCTGACACTGCAAGACTCCTGGACGAGACCAGAAGGGAAACTCTTGCACCTGGTTTAACACAAGAAGCCAGAGCACTGTAGAGGTAGCTGAAGAATTTTTGCATGCAGGCACATTAAGGTAAACAATCTTTGAAAATCCCACTAAATACTTATTTGCATCTCTAGATACTTATCTAACTACAATAATTTGATTCCAGATCAATTAAGAACTTGTGTTTCTTGAATATTAAGACTTTGCATTACATTTTTTTTCACTCTAAAAGAAACTTCCTAACATGGCTCAGAGGGGGATTTTCATTAATAAGTTATTAGTGAGCCTGTACTTTTGATTGAGTGCATTACATGTCAAGTGAGAATTGTTTCAATGTAATTAATTATTTTTTTGGCCAATCAGTAGAACAGGTATTCATTCTTAGCCTCCCTTTACTCTGAGAGATTTGGTAATTTTCCTTGGAAGACACTAGTTAAAATTCACTTTCAGCCTGCATTTCTGTTTCTCAGCTGTTTAAGCAGAACTCATTTTTCTAGTCTTACTAGGAAAAGATGCTTTGAAAATATCTGTCCCATTTCTTAGGAAAAAAGTTGCACACTTTTATACATACTTATAAATCCCAAAATCAGAAAGCATAAAACTGAGTGTGCTTACAGAACTACTCAAAAATGAGAGTAATTTGCTGACATTTTTTGATACTGTTAGCTCTGGAACACAAGATAAAATGGAACTGACACCAAAGACAGTATTCAGGTTAGTAAATATCTTGATTTTTGTGTTGTCTCCCAGAACTGTAACAAAACAGGTTATATGAAAGAGCATTGAAATTCCTGTTAGAGGAACTTGTGACTTCCTTGTATTTCTACAGAATATTTCTAAGAATTAGGAAAAAAACCCCAAAAGAACAAAACTATCAGATAAAAAAAAGAGACTGAGAGAGTATTTGGTGTTTAGGGATCAATGAGCTCGATAGTCTAGTCAAATGGAAACTTAAGAGAAATAGGGGCCCATCCTACAAAAATTTATGTATTCACTCAAATTTGTTGAGTGAGAAGTTTTTTAAGTGAATATTAAAAAAAAAGGAATAGTGGAATAGTTAAACTTAATTCAGTGATCAGAAAACTAAACACCATTTGAAGCACAAAATAACCAGAGGCTCCTGTGCAGATTTGAACCAGCCAGTGTACTTGTAATTATTACTTTTAAAAGAAGGTGAATATTTGCTTTCAAAACCCGTACTTCAGGTGGCTTCAAAATTATAACATACAGAATGTTTAAAAGTAATTTTTTTCCTGAACCTAAATTTATGAGATAAATTTATGGCATAATTATTTAATGGTAGCAAAAATAAACAAACCAAATTTTGGGACGGTCATTGAAGTATTATGAAGGTTGGCATCTTTAAAAAAAAATAGCAAACAGAGCGCTTGTAATCGTGTTGCTATAGGACATTTCTTTCAAAATATCAGGTCACTGCTAAAAGTTGTTTCACAACTCAAAGCACAGGTTTTTCCACTGATCAGGATTCACTATTGCAGCAAAAACCTCTGCATAATGTGAATTCTCAGTTGCAATAAAATGGAATCACTCTTTGAAAATGAGATTCCCTCATTGGGCATCATAAAAAAAAATTTCTATTCACGTGTATTTTACAAGAGCCTGGAGTGACAGAACAAGGAGAAATGGCTTCAAACAGACAGAGAGCAGGTTTAGATTGGACATTAGGAAAAAATTCTTTTACTATGAGGGTGGTGAGGCCCTGGCACAGGATGCCCAGAGCAGCTGTGGCTGCCCCATCCATGGAAATTTTCCAGGCCAGGCTGGATGGGGCTCTGAACAACCTGGAGTAATGCAAGGTGTCCCTGCCTGTGGCAGGGGGTTGGAAGGAGATGACCTTTAGGATGCCTTCCAACCCAAACCATTCCACAATTTCATGATTCTACTGACAAAAGATATATAGGCAAAAAAAATATATATAAAAGTTACAAAAGATAACCTTTAAAAGGCTCCAGTCACACTCTTTCCTCTCCAGAATCAGAATTTTACTCTTTAGCATGATCATTCATGTAAGCTAAAAGTAATCCATTGCATTCTCAGCAATCCTTACTTTGAAATATAAAGTTTGTACTTTCTTTAAGTGCCTCCAGTGGAAGTGTAACAGACTCAGAGAGACTGAAAACTCACTTCTGTGCTTGGAAAAAAATCTGAATCAGCCTATTCTTTAGAGTACATGAGGATTCTAATTGTTTTCCTAATACAATAATTGGTATTCTTTCTATGCACACCACAATGAAAGGCAATGGAAATTTTCATAAATTAATAAATTTGATTTGTCATCAAGTGGATGTTCTCCACAATATAAGACTTAATTTTTACTCATTACATACCTCAGTAATGTATTTTACATTCCCCTTATGAAGAAAACCTTGAAATGGTGAATTAAATGAGACACATGCAGAGTGGGTGTTGTGAGTATGCCTGCACTCAACTCCAAAACAATATTATTTACTTTTCTGCTGAAAATGGTATAAAAACAATCTAATTCACATGGTAAACATGTTTCAATGCCACATTCTCTATTAAAATCATTGAATCAGCAAGATAATTCACACATTACTTTTTTTACTACATATTACTCTGGATGCTTAATGAATTAAATGAAAAATCTGTCATTTTCAAAACTTTCAATTGAATTTCATGTGATAGTCTGTGAAATGCTACTGAAGTCAGAAATGCTCATATTTGTAAATAAGCATATTTTTAAGTGCTCCAGTAAACAGATAAATCTGTCATGTAATGTACTGGTCATTACCTAAACTACTGAGGATTTTAATGACTTAGAAATGTTGTAAAATAATTTGATATCCTAACACAGAAAACTAGCATTAATGTCCAGAACATTACCACCATGTGTAGGTTTTAATCACAGTACATTTCACAAATTAGGAAAATTTAACTTTACTCAGTCAATTAATATTCAGTAGCATTATAAAAATTCATATAGACTTATTCCCATGCAAAGTCATAAGAAGTTGAGGAAAGTTTAATGACAAGGAATGAGAGAAAAAAATTAACAAAAAATGTAAGAATAATTACCATAAGTGTAGACCAAGAGTGGTAAAGTTGATAATGTATGAACAGGACTGTGCCTATTTTTCCTTTCCCCACCCCATGGCACTCTTCAGTAGGACGTGGTGCAGAATTTACTTCACTTTCACTATTGCTCCTTTACCCCCAGAAGAGCATCTCACTTCAGCTCAATCCCAGCCCTTCTGCAGGATTTGGGACTTTTGTTGTGTTGCACCTCTATTTTTGGGGGCACAGAGTGTGTAACCGGTTATGGGAAGTGGCTATACATGTTTCTGGTGGTTTCCCAGAGCAGCTGAGGCCCTGTGACCACAAAGCAGCAGCAGCATGGGAAGAGACTGCAGGGGAGGTGTGGGGAAACCAAACAAAAAACAAGTGCTGGTTGTCTGATCTGATAGCTGTGCTAGATCTCACATTTCCATTGTGAGATCTCTCCTCCTCAGTGGTTTGGGAAAATCATTGTTTCTCCCTATGGATGGAGAATTGTGTTTTGTGTGGATGCCTAAAGTCCCCTGAGAGGATTAAGTAAAGTACTGCTACTAATGACATGTCAAATTCACTTCATTTTCTTCACCAGTGACTAAAGATGAAGTGATTCTGAGATAGATGATTATGTCCAAAAATTCTTTACACCTCCTTCTCTTCACTATTCATTTCCTTCTCTTTGTTGTCCAGAGCAAACTGCTTTTATTTTTTTTTTTTCTTCAGTTAAAGTCAGTTCACCTTTATTTTCTAAGAGACCTTTCTGTGACATAACCCATGAAACTTCCTGGGTTTGTTTCCTTTGCAGTCTCCACGAAGTCTCCACCATCACTATGGAAGATTGTGCTGCAAATAGAAAGTAGAAAGGGTAATTTCTGGTTTTCACTGGAGTGTGAACTGCTGCAGTTTCTTTGGTGAATGACTGATACAGTGACCTCATCCTATGGAATGGTTCCCATTTTCTTTGGGTTGTTATAGGCACCTATTCATCAAAAGGAGGCTGAGTCTGCAAGTGCCAAAAAGATGCAGCACCAGAACTTCAGCAAAGTCTTGAGCTCTTGACTATTTGCAGGGGTAGAGAATAAGAGAAATCTCCAGAATTTCTCTTCTCTAGAGAAGGAAGACAGAATTTTTAGGTGACTACATGCTCAACATACTGTTCAAGGAGTAGCTGTCAGCTGTAGACAGCCTAATCCAGTGGAATCAATCATGAATGAAATAACACAAATACATACACTCCTGCCTTTCCCTTTCTTTCTGTGTGTCCCTGCACAGGAAATCTCCTCAATCATCATTATTTCTCATCTTCTGTGCAATTCATGTTCTCTTTGGCTCATCACCCACCATGCCTTCCCACCTGGCAGTGATTTTGATGGAGACTCTAAAATTAAATTGCTGCTGTTTTTTTATGAAAGATCTTCACAACTTAGGTGCCTGAAACACCCTTAGATAATAGATGAATAACTGACAATTACACTGTTTCATTCAGAAACATGCAGAATTAGTATTTTTATCAAATCCCACGTGGCAGAGGCCACAGCAAAGTTCATCTTCCCATGTACTGATCAATACATGAGAATTTGTGCCTTGACTTTTTGAGCCTTGACTTTCATCATGCTACCTAATGCAGGATGTGAGAATGGATATACCAGGAAAAAGGACTCTTAATTTGACTTTCTTGTGTCAACTTCAGTGCAGAAAGTGGCAGATGCCTTGGGGAGGTCTGGTCTGTTTCATGTGAGACTGGAAAGAACCTAAAATGTGTCCAGCCAAAAAAAAAAAAAAAAAAAGCTGCTGCTTTTAATATAAACAGAACAGAATAATTAATGTTTTAGCTTAAGGAATTAAAAGAATATAGTCAATTATCTGCTTTGATCTATATATTATAATTCTAAATGGGGTGGCAGCAAAAACATTAAGGTAGGGGGTGTTTATTCCTCTAGTCCTTTTTGTTTTCATTATTTTATTTAACGTGTCAATATTTCTGGTATCAGGAAGTATAAGTGTAAAGTATTAGGTCAAAAGTCTGATCTATCTGATTTGCAACTGCTGTATGTGTGCTATCCAGTGTTGCAATATCCATTTATTTGCATTTTGTTCTGATGAATCTAGACTTAGAAACACCTGGAAGCTGCATATTTTTATTTTTAAAAAATAGTAGTAAAGAGTAATGTAATTACTGGGAGGTTGATGTTTAGGGTAGATGGAACCAGCTATGTTTTTCTAGATGTGCATGGCAACCTGCTGATTGCTGTCTCACCAGAATAAACTCCAAACCTTTCCAGCTGTTCTTAATCTGGCCCCTTAACCTTTAAAAAAACCAGAGGCTTTCCATTCCTCGGAGCCAAACTTTGCTAACAATATCTAGGTTGTTTTTAAACCAAGCTTCAAACATAAAAATGACTAATAAATCCATATTCCATAATAGTTAGGCTGGAAAACTATTATTTTAAGACAGACTCAGTTTTTATGACCCTTTCTAATAAAAATCCCAAGTATGCTTCACTAATGCTACCATTTCAGACACCCAGATCCCGGATGATAGGCATGCTATCCAGATAGATGCACCAATAAATATGTAAAGGCTATAAATCTGTCTCAAATTAGTGATTTGTAGATGTGCAAGGGGGGAAGGAGGGCTGGGAAATTCTGTTTTCTAATCCTTTCGTTTCCTGACTCTTAATGCTCTGTCACTTCACAGCTGGTGATTGTATTTTTCCACGCTTTGTATTAAATGCTAAATACATTACTCCAGGCACTTCGGGGTTTTGCACAGACTTTGTCCGCACCTGATTCCACTCGTGTGAAGGCCAATTTTGGGCAGCCCAGGGGCAGGGCCAGATTGCCCTGAGAGCAGAGAGCGAGGCAGGTTTTGAGGAAGGAAACAGCGGCTTTTGGATGGAGCTACAGCCTGGAAACCCAGAACGCTTCGGAGCCCGCTGGCTTTGGGATTCCAGCTCGGGCTTCCTATTAAAACAACAACACAACCCGTAATAATCACTCATAAACATCCATCTTCCTGACTCTTTTACGGCCTCGTAATTGCCCCGACCCTGACAGGCGGATTTATGCCCTGGCTGCCAGCGCCCGGTGCCGGGGAGCTCCGCCGGGGCAGGGCTGGGCTGCCCTTCCCCAGGAGCCGCTCCGGCGGCTTGGGGAGCGGCAAAGCCCCCGGGCTTCCCCTCAGCCTCCTTGGTTATCGCCTCCAGCAGCCCGCTCCGCTGCTGGGCTTTGAGAAGGTCCCGCTGGCTCGGAGCAGGTTTGCTCCGGGGCTCTGGGCAGCCTCCCTCCTCTCCCGGCCGGGGGCAGCGCTTTTCCCGTGTCAGGCTCAAGCACTATCCCCGCAGTGCTCAGGAGGGATATCCTCTCCTTGTCGCTCGTCTTTTTCTCCTCCCTAGCAGGCTTACGTTCAAGTTTCTCCCGCAGGTCTCTCTCTCGCCCTCCCGGCAGGACCTCGCAACTTCTGCCGCGGTTCCGCTGGCCTTTTATTTGCTTTTTTTTTTTAAGCCCTGTACTTTATTATTTTTTTTTTCTCCCTGTCATTTCTCATACCCCGCAATCCACAACGACCTGGAGGCCCCTTCCCCCTTCCCGCGGGGCACGGGCCGGACCCTCGGGCGGGCAGCGCTGGTCCGCCCCCGCCGGGAGCGCCTGCAAGGCAAAGGATGGCCTAGAAATTAAGCAGCACTTCCGAGGTGGTCCATCTGCCTCTCCCCCTGCCCATTTCCTTACACCGCTTACGATCTCTCCGTGTCTCTCCCAGTCCTGTACTTTCAAAAAGACATTTTAATTTACCGCCCCAAGCCCGCGGAGAGGCGCGGCGCTCCCCGGCCCCCCGTGCCTCGGCCACCGAGCGCAGACCGCGGGGTCCCTCCCGGACCCTGCCCGGCTGCGAACAACCGCGGGGCGCGCAGGGGAGCCCACCGAGCCCATGGAGGAGCGGAGCCCGGCGGCAGCGGCGGAGCGAGGGGCGCCCGCCCGGACCGCGCCGCCGCCGCGGGAGCCCCGGCGCCGCCGGAAACTTTGCTCGGCGCTGAGCGACGGCTCCCTCTCGGCGCTGCCGGCCCCGGCGGTGAGGCTGGCGCGGGGGGAGCGGCGCTGGGGCCGGGTGCCGCCCGGCGCGGTGCCCCTGTGCCCGGCCGGCGCCTCCTCGGGCGCGGGGCGCTGCCCGGTGCGGGGCGGCGTGCGGCCGCGGGCGGCGGCGCTGCTGCTGCTGCTGCTGCTGCTGCTGCTGCTGGCCGCCTGCTGCGGGGGGGAAGCGGTGGCGCAGACGGCGCTGGCGGCGGGGGAGGAGGAGGAGGAGGATCACTTGCTCTCCCTCGCCGCCACGGGGGTGGTGCTGAGCTGCCTGGCCGGCGTGACATGGCTGGTGCTGAAGCTGAGGCAGGGCGTCCTCATGCTCGCCGTGACTAGCGCGGCCAAGACCACGTCCCTCGTCGCCTTGGAGAGGGTCCCGGCGTCCTGGCGGCCCTACCTGGCCTACCTGCTGGGGCTGCTGGGCATCCTTCTGGCCGGCTACGCCGACCGGCTCTGGCCCCCGCGGCGGGCCGCCCCGCTGGCCGAGCCTCCCGCCGCCCCCCCGGCCGCGGACGAAGCCCCGGTGCTCAGGCGGCGGCGGCGGTCCAGCTCCATGATCTCCCCCGAGATGTCGGGCGGCGGCGGCAACAAGACCCACCGGAGGACCTCGCTGCCCTGCATCCCCCGGGAGCAGGTAGGGCTGCGGGGAGACGGATTCCAAACTTTGCCGGGGGTCCCGGCGGCGGCAGAGGAGCCGCTCCTGGCCGGGGAGGCCGCGCACGGTGCCGGCTTTGCCCGGCTCGGCGCGGAGAGCCCCGGGACGCCTCGGGACGGGGCCGGGGCAAGCCGGGCTGAAGCCGGGCTCTCCGGACCAGGCAGAGGGCTCGGGGTGTGCTTTTCCCTTACAGCTGTGGCCGGCGCCGGCTTTTGCTAAGGCTGGCAGAGGGAGGGCTGGGGTGGACGGTGCCTGCTGGGCTCCCGGAGCCGGTGGGAACCTTCCCCGAACGCAGCCCTCGGGTTCCCCAGCATCACTTAGGAACCCCGCTGTTTCAAAGCTGTAGTTTCCTAGAAAGGTACCTCAGCCTTTTAAAACTTGCTTTAAGCTCGAAAGGGGTGTGTGCGTGTGTGAGCCGAGCAGCTCGGCTGTCCGCGGTGGTAGAAGTCCCTTATCGGGGCGGTAGCCCAGGCTCGTCTTTGCACTTTGCTTCCCCAGCGCTGTTCCCGTGCTGTAATCAATAGCTCCGGCTCTGCCCTGGCTGTGGGAACCGGTGCGAGGCACACGCGATTTATCTCAACTTTGTTTCCTCTGCGAAGCTGTGATTGGAATGGCTGAGTGAGAACTTCATTACCAGAGATGCGTTCGTTTCAATGCACACCTCAAAAAAGCTGGAGGAAGAAGCAATCAGGCACCGGTATCTTTACTGCACAGCTGTGTAGAGAGCCCTGACACGGACACAAAGTGGGCTTGGTTCTGCGCTTGAAGGGTTTTTCGGTTGTTTTGAGATTTAAGATTGCCCCACAAAAATATCACTTGACACTTGGATGTCTTGAAAGTCAGCGCAACTCCTGCTAAGCAGTGGAAAGGGAAACCTGGGGGGAAAATAAGTATCAAACTGTGTTAGGTTTTCTTTTTCAACTAGTGTTGAAAAGGATTCTGTGCTCTGTGATCAAGTGAAGCGTGTTGTCATACACCTAAGGTTTTCTTTCAGGTAGCTTGCTGGATAAGCAGCAAAGTATTTTCCAAGTAATGGCTATATCTAACTATATGGTGTGGGTGGCTGGTTTGTTTCTGGAAATCGTTTGATTACATCCCTTTGTGGTTGGTATTGACATTTCTTAGAAGAGGGCCTGACAACCTTACATACTTGAGACTTGTTTTACAACAAACGTACTTATTTATTTAACAGTTTTGTTTAGGTAAAGTAAATATTTACCACAGACAAATACAGTGTGAAAAAGTAGAAAACTGACCGAGTTCTGACTTTAGCAGGAACTGAGAGGCAATGGTGTAAGAGTAATTTGTAAGTACAATAAGGCACAAAATTAAAACTGTTTATGCTTACTTGGGGAAGCTAGGCATTTCTGGTGGTTTCTTACATCATTTGTAAGGTCTTAAACATGTTTTCCACTTGCTTTCACACTTCCAATAAATGCAGCCTTTTAGTTAACATCTCTAAATGTAGTCATTTGGAGACAGGACTCAGTGACCTTGGTCCTTGTCTTCTCTCATGGAGGAGCTTCAAATCTCCTGCATGTACCAGAAGGTGGGACTGGTGATGGATATAACAAGGTAGACTCCTTTTCCCTCCCTGCTGGTGCATTAACTGGGGACAGTGCCCCGAGCAATTCCCACCTCCAGGCTGTGGAGCTGGCCGGGAGTTATCTGCAACTGTTCCGTTCACCCGCTGCAGGATTTTGGCAAATTCCTCTTCCTTTTGTTCTCACTCACTATTAATCAATAGTGAGATCTGGTATTGCTTGTGTCTCTGTGTGATTAGAAATGGATGATAACTTTGGAGTTTGGGGAGACTTTCTGCGTTTATTTTTTTTTTTTTAAGCACAATGTGGCTGTGTGTATGTGAACTTCTCTCCCTAAAAACTGTTCTCTTAAATAAATGCTAGTGTGAGTGAAAAATGGAAAAGTTGAAACAAAGCTCTGTAAGGACCTTGAAGAAATGATGGGAGAGTGGGACTCTCTTATAGCAAACACAGTTTATGTTTATAGCAAAAATCAACTCCCTGTAGACTTAAAGAGATTATAGGTAAATGTTTTTCTTTAGGACAGTTTTTAAATATAACATGTTAAAAATAGACATGAGGGCTTTGAAAGAAAACCAGGCCTTCTCTTGCCCCCCTGTTTTTAAAAAACATCCTCTGAATGTTTCTGGTCCTGTTTGTACATCTGCGAGCTGCCAATAGTTTTCATCAGGAAATAGATCCACTTTATTGCTTTGAAACACGTACTTGAATTTAGTGAGTAACATTAAGCAAAGTTTTAGTGATCTTTCCCATCAACTCCCGTGTAACTTTCCTATTGCTGAGCACTTAATTGAGCTTTTGTTTTTCCAGAATTCAATTCCCTTCATATTCGACTCTTTCTGTTAATACGAGATTCTATGAAAGTTGGAATTTCTGAATTTTTCTTATTTAGTCACACATCTCAATTTTAACCTGAATTCTTCTCTACTAGAATTTGAAGGTGAATCTACGTGGCATTGTAAAGGACAGTACCAGGAATTGCAAACTGACAACATGGATATTGTGTTAACACACCTTATGTTAGCATCTTATCACTTCCAAAAAGAATTTGAAAAGAAAAACTTTCATTAAAAATGCCACCATCCAGAGTTCAAATGGTACCATGATGCAACCTTATCTTGTTGTTGCTAGAAGTGCTCTTTCCCATTTTCAGTTCTGTGCTTTTTGTGGTTGCTTTTTGTATATGATCTTTCTCTTTCCCAACTCTGGCCAAGTCTTTGGATTACAAGCTTCCAGCCTGGTGTGAGTGTGGCTCTCATTGAGGAGTGTGTGCCTCATCTTGCTCCCAGCTGAGTCTTGTCTGCCTGTGATTTCATCAAGGCTGCTCCTTGAGGGCTCACTCAGCCAGATTTGAAAGCGGATGCAGAGCAAAATTGTGAATGGATGGATAAGACAGGGAGTGAGTGAATGAAGAAATGCCTTTTTTTTTTTCAGTAAATCCAAAAGCACCACCAAGAAGATGGCTTTTGGAGTTTTTCCCCAGGTTTTTGCAAACATTTTTATCTCCTCCTGAAAGTGCAGAGAGGAGGTTGGTGGGGATAGGGAGGGGAGCAGAAATGTGTTCTATGTGTTGTTTTTTCCCATTAAAATATTATAATGCCCATGTGCTCTGAGGCTTGTGCCTCTGATGATGTGTTAATCTCAACGTGCAGCAGTCCAAAGGGATGATTTTGCCTTGGTGGGTAGAATGCTGCTCAGGAGATTGTAGCTGGGCAAATCTAAACCATGCTGAACACTCCTGATTTTGCTTTCAAGCTTTGCTTGTTTTGTTTAGGGAAGCTTTTGGCTACCTTGGATTTATTACAAGTATGTGTTATTTGCAGCTGCTGCAAATAGTTTGATTTGCTTTTGCAGGATTTTTTTTTTTTTTACCTTAGTCAGGAGACGGTAGGGGTACAGCACACAGTCTGAAGGATTTTCTGGTTCCCCAACTAGAGGGTGACACAGCCCTGTGTGAGAGATGGTGCTGAGTCCTGGTGGAGGAGCTTCTCCCATGTCCCCAGCTGCCAGGCCAGCTGCTCCATGTACAAACTCCTGCCCATGAGCTCTTCTTCCAAAGGTAGACAGGTTTTCTGCCCATTTTCCTTATGTATTTCTCTTTTGCTTTTATTTCTGTTTTCTTTATGTATTTCTATTCTGGGCAGCAGGAGAAGAAGAAAGCTCTTTGCGTTCCCGAGGGACATCTGAGGGTCGATCATTTATTTTCTGTTGCTTTGAGACTTGTTTTATTCTGCTGCGTCTTTCCCATCCCTTTTCTCCTTATTTTTTCAGGCTGGTAACTTGGTGCCAGCCTCGTCTACCTTCCTTCAGCAGCAGCAGTAGGTTTTTTTCTCAATTGACTGTTTTTCATGGGGTTCTGGGTGGTAACCCTGCCTGTTCCCAGCCCTAGCCTGGGAAAGTTGTGTGCAGGACTGTTGTTATCATTGCCTGTCTGTGGAGTTGAGAAGACAATCCTGTAACAGTTCACATGGCCAAAGATATCTCTGCAGTGATAAGATCTAAGAAACAGTGGAGAAAAAGAAATACATTTGTCAGTTTTCCTTTTTTGTTTCCAAGGGAAAAATTAAAGCTTTATCTTTTCTCATTGTTTGATAGTGACAGCTTTGGTAGTGCCAGGAATATGTTGCTTCTTCCCCTTTGCTGGTTCTTCCTCATTTTACCTAAAAAAGTAGAGAAATGTTCCTTAAATTAAAAACAATTTTTATTAATACAGATCCTGTGCTCTGGCTTGAAAATGGGAGCGATCGGGGTGCAACATAGAGAAATTTAAAATTTTAGAGGGGACTGGCAGATTGAATTTAGCTACTGAACTTTGTGTCTATTAGACATGTGAGGTTTTATATACCATGTACCTCCTCCTAATAGGGTTTATTGAGCTGTAATTACTCCGATAAGATTTAATGGCATTGCCATTCAGGTCACTAACAACTAAGGAATACTGAGGAATTATGTCATCTGGTGACTTGCTGAAACACAACCATGTAAAATATTAAAGAAAGGCTCCAGGAAAAATCACCCAGGGATTCCAGACGTAATGCTTTATTTTCTTTTGCATGGCTTCATTTACGCAAACCTGCTCCACTTGGTTTTTTTCATTTCTCTCTCAGCCTCACAAAAATGTTAAAACTGCTGCTGAAACTCTCACCAAGGGCTTAGAATCTATTTTTGTCAATTGGTTAAATCAAGAAATGTATATTATGGTATATTGGCTAAAAAGTAAAGTACAGTAGTGACTTTCTGCTCTTTCTGCCTGAAGTGTGAAAATGCAAGGCTGGGGAACTGAAAGAAATCCTGTGTACTCTGGGTTGTCATGTTAATTAAATAAACAGCCAGAACAGTGACCCTGTGTATGAAATGTGTTTTGAGAAGCTTGTTGGGGGTTGGAGGGGAAAAACAGTGACACATGATGTTTTGGACGTTAACTGTGACATTTGTATGAATTTCTCCTAATCTGCTGTTAGCGTTCTTGCATTCCTACACTTTTTTGTGGGAGACTGAGTGTTGCAAACAGAAGGAATAGTGCTGGGGCTTTTTTCTTTAAAAAGTAATATAAAGAAATAACCTCAGCCTGGAAGTGAAAAGGTTTGCTGAGTTTGGTGGTGCAAACCACAGGGCTTGGAATGGGGTGAACTGACTGCCTCCTGAACTATTTGAGAATGAAAGGAACACTGCTGCAAGTAAAACTTTGAGGCAGTTGCTGTGATTTACCCAGGCAATCTGATGGAAGATGTACAGCTTGTAGCATATCCCTTCGCAGATAAGGAAAGAAATGTACAGATTCAGATAACAAAGTGGAAGCTGTGTTTTACTTTGTGCAGGGATTTAAAATTTTTTTTCCTCTGCTTGGTTTTGAAGAAGTTTTTTATCAATTACCAAGCACTTTCCTGAAAGTCTCTTCTGTGTTAGTCAGGGTGTCACACCTCTCACTTGGACTATGTAGTTTTTCAGGTTTCAGGAGGAAGGTGGTGGGGTTGGTTTTCTTTTTTTATTTTTTTCCCTTGGGTTTTTTTTTTTAGTTGGTTGTCTGTTTTTTTTGTTTGTGTGTGTGTTTGTGGGGTTTTGTTGCTTTTTGTTTGTTCATGGAGTTTTTTGTGTTCAAGTTGTCTCGCTCTAAGTCCTGCAGCAAGTTTTGCTTTAAGCCCTGCTCCAAGTGGTAGCATCAATTCTTTATATTGTGAGTAATAAAAAAAATATCATGAAATGCAACATCTGTTTGGGTTTTAAGTTGTGAGTGGAATATCAGCTCTTTTCCTTCCAAGCTGCTTTTGGAGATTCACTGGGGTTGCGGGGAGAGGATGTGCTCTACCCCTTTGTCAAGCTCTGGCTTCTTTAATTTATTTATTTATTTTATTTATTTTTTATGAAGGCTTTGAGCTGCTTTTGGAGATTCGCTGGGGCTGGGGGGAGAGGATGTGCTCTACCCCTTTGTCAAGCTCTGGCTTGTATTATTTATTTATTTATTTATTTATTTATTTATAATGAAGGGTTTGGGCCGCTTTTCTTCTCCCTGTGTGTGTGTGTGTGCCTGTCATTGTCGCGAGTCCCTCGTGGCGCTGGTGATGACGATGGATGATGGTGGTGATGATGGTGGTGCTGGTGATGAAGGCGGCTCCGGTCGCTCCCGCGGCGGGCGGGCGGTGCCGGCGCTGGCGGGCGCGGCCCCCTAGAGGGCACGAGAGCCAAGCCGGGCACGGAGCATCATCCACAAAATCTGTCCGTGGTCCTTAACTCAGCCCGTGCCGGATCTACCCCGCCGCTGCAGAACGTCCTGACTCTGTGTAGCATTTATAAATGGAACTGGAAATGCCACCTGAAAAGCAGGATGTCCCCCTGTCCTCTGCCCTGCCGAGGCCACAGCTGGGGCTCGCTGTCCCATTCTGGGCTCCTCAGAGCAAGAAGGACAAGGAACTGCTGGGGAAAGTTCAGCACGGGGCTGCGGGGATGATGAGGGGACTGCAGCATCTCTCCTGGGAGGAAAGGCTGGGAAAGCTCGGCCTGTTTAGCCTGGAGAAAAGATGATTGAGAGGGATCTTATCAGTGCATCCAGATGTCTGAAGGGTGAGTGACAAGAGCCCAGTGCCAGAGTAGGGGGCACAAACTGAAACACAGCCAGCTCCACCTGAACGTGAGCCAAAAGCACTGAGCACTGGAACAGGCTGCCCAGAGAGGCTGGGGAATCTCCTCTGGGGAGATTCAAACCTGCCTGGCCACCACCTGTGTCTCCTGCTCTGGGTGAGCCTGCCTGAGCAGAAGGGTTGGACTAGAAGATCTCCAGAGGTGCCTTCCATGCCCAGCCTGTCTGTGATTCTGTGTGATGTGCTGATGGGACGGATGGTCCTTCACTGCTGTTGAACATGGATGGATGGACGGCTGGATGGATGTTTTCATAGTGCCACCTCAAGGGCTGCTGAGCAGAAGGGAAAATATGGGGCACAGGGAAGATACTGGTAGTTACAAGAGTTTGGTCAGTGAAATGGCATTGTTCGTTATTGAACCTGTCAAGAAAAGGATTTTGTGTCAGCTGGCCACTGGAAATGTGCTGGTCACTGAAAAGGTTTTGTGTGTGGGAGGTTTTAAAATGAAATTGGGTTAGTGAAGGTATGGTATGGACTGGTGTATCAAGTTTTGGTCAGACATACAGAACCATTAGGATCCACAGATAGCCCAAACTTCTGAGCCTCATCTAAGAAGGGACTGAAATTGTACATAAAACCAGATCTGACTGAGGGGTATTGATGAGGTTTGCCTAAAAATGGAAGAAATCTGGAAAACAAACCAAAACAAACCCATCTCCAGACCTCAAAACAAACTCCCCCCAAACCTCCAAACAAATTCCCCCCAAACCTTTTCTTTTTAAGCTGCTATGAAGAAGTCTGATTGTGTGAGACAGACACTGATCATGAAAAACAAGTGCGTGCCACAAGGTATGGATGAAGCTCTTCCAGCTTAGACATTTGTATTTATTAGTTATTGAAATGTGTGAAGTTGCTGATGCCAGACAGTTTGAGGATTAGAAAAACTGTTTGTTTTTTTTTTAAATCTGATAGTTAGGAAGAAAGTTCCCATTTGCTCACTCTCTGCTTTAGTGACTGTACTGCTTTATCTGGACCTATCACTGCACAACTCTCTGTACTTTTACTGCAATTAACTACTGAAAAAAAATTAGGGAGAAGATATTTATGAGCATCAATACAATTAAAGGCTCTCCTCCTGCCCCTGAAGAAGGCTGGAAAATTACAAAACCTCCACATATCAGAAATAGCTCAGAGCATAGCTGACGCTTCCTTGGCTAACACCCCCAATCCACCAGTAAAATATGTGGGGTTAAAGTGGTTTATATTACTTTTGTATTTTGTAGGTTGCTGGAGTTGGCTTTGTTTGGTACTAAGATTTATGCTTTGGTTTGAATTTTAAAGTAAAATAAAATTACATTCTGCGTCATTTTGTTGTTTTTTGGTTTTTTTTTACTGAGATTTTTGTCTGCCTAACTCTGTAGGAGTGGTGCTTTTCAAATATTCTCATGATGCTTTTTCTGATGGTTGCTGAAGTCCTGAGGCACTCCCTGCTGACTCTTTAAAAAAAGCAACTCTTCCTCTCAGACTGGTTGGTCCTCTTAGAAATATCTCAGCTTCATTAAAAGCTGTGGGAAATATAAATTTGATGATGCCTGCTGAAAAACTATTGCTGTGTTTTGAGGATCAAGTCACTGAGGGTTGCTGGGTGGTTTTTTTGTTTTGAAAAAGCTTCTTGTTCCTGGTTGTCTTTGAGTAAATCATAATACTGTAGGGGATCAGTTATAACTGAGCTTCAGAACTGAACATTACTTATTCTGAGCAGCATCCTTCTGACTGATTTCTCAGTAAATTTGTCCATATAAGCACAGCTGTGAAATGAATTCCAGACAGGGAAAGAATGGAGTATTTGAGTGGTGAAGGTTAATTGTTTTTTGAACTATTGCACTCCCAGCAGGTTGATGATACCTTGCTGGCATCTCTGTGTGCTGGAGCTGCTGCCAGGCATCAACAATAACCTAAATTGCTCCTCACCCTGGACTACAGATACTTTGAGTCTCTTCCACTTTTACTGTATGGTTTTAAATAATTCCATGCATGTTTGTGTTCCATGCCGTAAAGGAGAGGCAGACCATTCATCTGTTTTGTTACTGATGTTAGATGAAAATACTGATTCTTGGCAAATACATACACCCCAAATTTACCTTGAAATGTGGCTGAAGGCTGTGCATGGGCTGAAAAGCCACATCCAAGCAAGTTTTACTCTACTTTGTGGGCAGAAATCTAGATATGCTCTCCCAAGCTTTTTGTTGCCTGCAGAGTAAAACTTGTGAAACCTTGTCTGTGCTGGAGTATTGACTCTCAGTTGAGATGACAGCTGTGGAAAGGTGCAGAGCTATGTGAGAAAGTGGAGATTAAAAAGGGCTGCACAGCCTTATGTACTGTCTACCCTTGCCTCTGTGAATGCAGTTTCAAGTGCTTTTGAGAGAATTTTTTTCCCTTTTGTTTTCTTTCCTCTCCCTTCCTGGCTTCTCTTCCTCTTTTCTCCTTTTCTTTTTTTTCTTATTGATGTGTGTTTGAGCTCACCAGCAGACAGATCTAACTGGGATTTCCATTTTGCTGCTTCATTTCCTCTACAAACCCACCCCTCAATGCAGCTACCACTATTTCTATATTGGAAATGCTGAAGTCCTTCCCCCAAAACTCACCTTTGAAAGGCAAAACCTGTTGGATGCTGCGCTGAATTCTCTGGTGCATCTCTTCAGCTGTACTGGTGGTGATAACTATAGGTTCGTCTTGGTAAAGTCTGATCACTGTATTTTGTGTTGATAAGGAGCTTCAACGTGTTTGGGTGCATCTGTAATTGCAAGATAACTGGGAAAATATCTTTCATGTGGCTGGAGTTTTAGTTGGAATTTGTTACAGGAACGCTTGTGCTGAGCTGCGGCCTGCCTATTACTCTTGTGAAACAATGGATACCTTCACCTTCTCACTCAGTGATATTTTAAAATTCATGTTGAACAAACGAAGGTTTGTTAAAAACACTATTTTTCTAAAATTCTTTTTGTAAAGGTTAGTAATCACCTCCTCCTGTCTCTGCTGTTTTCAGCCCTTCCAGGGTAACTGGGTGATCCTTTCAGTTCAGTCCTTAGTGCAGAAGGAGCTGTGTTCACATCCTAAAATCCAATGAGAGCTTCTTATTTTTTTTTAACAGCTAACAATTCCTTTTCTTATTTTAAAGAAAGAAATTCAAAGCTAACATTTGTTGTGCTGCTGAAAATGTCACCTGACACCTTGTAGCGTGTTTTTATAGATGTGTGCACACACATATAAACATCTATGTAAATGTTCATATATGTATGTATGTATATACACAAATTAGTATTGTGCAGTTGAGAGGGATGGAATTCTTTGCTTGACTCTGACAGCACAGTCAGCAAGCCTGAGTTACATATGACAGGGTTCTTTCTGGGTATTAAATCATATTTCCTGATATTTCCACAGGCAGTCTTGTTTATTAATATGCAAGCTTTAGCAACTATTGTTTGACTTTTAACTCTATTCTTTAAATATTTCTTCTTCTTTCTTGATGTGCAAACGTATGCCAAGTTGTGCAATTATTTGTAAACACTTGAGTAGTGATTTTAATCAACAGATTACCACTTATATCTTACCAATGATACATTCCAGTGTTAAATTTGGAGACTGGTGCCACAAGTCTGTTCTAGAGGTGAAAGCCATAAAGATGCTTTCCAGGTGTCCCTGGGCTGCCTTGCTGCTGGCTTCAGTTGTGATGTGGAGCACAGGGCTGGCTGGGCAGGAGGAGCTGGGCAGCCTGAACTGGAGCCACTCCTGGGGGCACAAAGAAGGGGCTGTTTGTACAGAAATATTAACAGAATGAGCAGCGTTACAGCATTACTTGTCTGAGGTCATGCACCAAGCAGAGGAGAGAGTTTGGATGTCCTGAATCACAACCTGCTTTCTGCACTAACTCCTAAAATTATTTGTGTGGCCATCCCAAGTTTGTGTATTTGTTCCCTTGTTTAAACTGAATTTCATAAGTGTTTATTAAAGATAAATTTTGCAGGTTTGGTGTGAAGCTAAAATGAGACTACAGCTTTCTTTAAGTGTAGGCACAGAGTCAGTGGTGATTGGGGTGGGCTGTGCCCAGTCATCCCCAACTGGCCCCAGCTGTGCCCACAGGTGAGCAGCATTAACAGTAACAGCCATGCAGGGCACAGAGGGCACACAGGGGCAGGGCACCAGCAGCAGGGCATCAAAGGCTGGCCTGAGGGACAGGGCAGATGCTGCAGCCTGCTGGAGTGGAAAGGTGCTACTCTCTATGAGCAGATGCCTGAAGCCTTCTGAAGAGGTAAGGTGTTATTTTGTTTGGGTTCAAGCTTTCTGAAACTCTGTGCTGACACTCTGTGTATTATGGGTATTTCAGCTGTGACATGTGCTGTGACAATTGTTCAGTCTGGAGCTCTGGCTGGTGAGAAGTATGATAAGACCAGTTGGAAAAAATAGGTGACTTGCATTTTTACAGCTAAGCACAATGAGCTTTACCTGGTAAAACTCTTGTTAGTAGTGGATATGTTGTTGCTGCTATGTAGCAGTTCTCTGGGAAGATGTGGACTAGTTTATATTTGTTGTTTATAAAAGCAGTTCCCTGAAAGTCACTGCATTTTTGTTGAGCTGAAATGTTTCAAGTTAATTCATATGCCATTACTGAGGGTTTGGTTTTTTTAAAACCAGCTTAATGTGTCTGTAAGTGCCATTCTTAAATGCAGCCCTAATTGTCTACTGATTACAAAGAACTGCAAATGAATAAACATTTTCTCTTAAAGGATTTAATGCTGTGCTTCATGTGAGGGGTGGAACTGTGAGGATGATTTGGAAGCTAAAAGAGGGTTAAGGGTGGAAAAGGAACCTGAACCTTTCCAGCAGGCTTCTGCTGAGAGTTGCAGAGCATTCATCTTTCCTGTGGCTTGTGGAGAAGCAAAGAACCTTTAGGAGCAGGCAGGTGTATCCATAGGTGTGTGCAATCTCATCATTCTAGGCAGCATGGGCTCTGGTTGTGCCTCATTACAGAGACCACAGTAAGAAATCTGCTCAGTGACAAGAGAAATATTGTCTGTGCTTTGTTGGGACTGCAAACTGACCTGTGGGCCGTGGAATCCAGGATGCTGACTCCTGCTGAGCCTGCTGTGTTTGTGTCGAGCAGGGTCATAGAGGAGCACGGGGTAACAGTGCCACAATTAGCTGGACTGGGGTGCCAGCACTCAGTCACATATTCCAGCTTCAGTTCCTCTCAGGGATCCAAGCCTTGGATCCATGGTCCTTTCCTCTTCGCCAGGTACCTTTGGAATCGGGGCCAGCTCAGAGGAAATCTGAGAAACCAGGGCTTAACTGAAATTGCGGACATCTAAACCTGGCTTTCTGGATGCATCTGCTGTGGTGAGGCAGAGAGATGGCAAACACAAATGTTTCTTGGAGAGCTCTTGAGCATTTTTAAGTGAAGCAGTAAAGACAGATTGTCTATCCCCTTCCTCTCAAAGCTATCCAATCTTTATTTCAGCTTTCTCTTCTGCTGTGAGTGGTGTATAAATCTAATCCTGAAATGTGTGATGTTCCTATTCAGGGCTGATGGATAATATGAATTTGTGATAATAGTGACTGAGGCAGAGTTTCAGTGTTTTCATTTCAACATTTTAGCTGCCCTCATCCTTGGATCTTGAATGATCTTTTCCTTTTGTATTATGCATAGATGAAAAAGAAGATCCTTAAGATGAACTTTAAGACTTCCTGGCTGTCACTTGAGCAGACTTTTTGAAAACTCAAAATTTAAAATTCTGGATATTTATCATATTGTCATGCCTAGACACAGTGTCATGTTTAGACCTTCGGATTTTATTTTTCTTTTGGAGACTGCAACTTATCTGTGTTGAAAAAATGGTAAAATTCTTCCAGCTGCAATAATATGTGCTTATTTCATGTTCAGATCTGCTTTATATATTGTCTCTTCTCAAATGAAAGTGGTAATGTGATGCTGAGAAAAACATTGATTTTTAAGCTGAAGTCACTGTATTGCAAAATTGACTGATATGCACTGAAAGAAACCCAGCCCAAAAAATCCTCAGATGTGATGAAACAGCTTCCCTTGCTGTCATTCAGTGCACTCATGAGAACTTGGCCTGGGGGCTCTGGCTCTTTTCTTCAGTTAAGGTTTTTAGACTGAGATGAAAGTAAAAATCAGGTTGTCTTAATCATTTATAATAGCAGGTTAAGGAGATGAGAACTTCAGGGAGAAACTTGATAGCCCAGGGTGTATCTTTCCTGTGATCTTAATGCATTGCTATCTAAACCAGTGAGTCAGTGCTTGTAAGCATAATTATGTCATACGCTATCTTTTGGATGCTTGGATCTGCAGTCACAGATGGTTTTAATGAAATTTTAGCTATCTAGCTTCTTAGCTGTATGCAGGTTTGTTTTCTTTTTCCATGTGTTTATTTAATAAAAAGCAAACTTAAAGGTCATGCTCTTGATGGCTACATGATTTGAGTTAACAGCTTCCTCAGTACCACTCTTCTGAATGGTCAAAAAGTTTTTTTGATCTAGGAATACTTACATCAATGAACTGATTTTTCCTGCCTCATTCCCTATCTTCTAGTCCTGCAAATCTGGTCCCCCTTTCCTCTCTCATGAAAGACAGGCCAAACAACACAAGGGTGGGCTGTGGCCACTTGATTCTGCTTCTACATGTTAGGAAAAGTGAATTAGATTTGTTTGATGCTTGTCTGTGAGTGACCACCCAAGAATGACTGCAGTTTTGTCTGGTGAGATGATTTTTTTTTTTCCCTTAGCTTATCTTACTTCTTTCCCTTCAGCCAGCATCTGGTGATGTTGTTGTTGTTTCTTTGCTTTTGCTTTTGATTGTTTTGGAGTAGGGGGAGATAGATGTGTGTGTTGAAGCAGAGATGCACCCATGGGTGTCAGTCTGTGGAGATGCTACCTCAGATTTTAAGGGATGATAGAGTTACCTGGCTCTAAATGCAAAAGCTTGAATGCAAAAACTCACTGATGCCTTGGAGGAAATTTCCATACATCAAAGGCAGGTTTGCTCTGGTCACAGTATGTGAGATGAGCATGGGAAGGCAGTTTCAGATGGGCACAGGCCAAATTTCCCACTAGTGTGCGAAGTCTGCCCTAAGAATGTGTACTAACTGCAGGAAGATGCTCACTGCTTTTTCATTTGTTAATCAAGAAATGCATTGAGGTGATTACTGCTGTTATTTCACCTCTCCCCTCTCAATTCTAATGCTGGATCTATTAATTGTTTAATCCTTTGCCCCTCCATAGGGTTGTGGTGGCCTTTCACCTTCTGGGCCTGTTTGTTCTGGGCCATGGCTGGTGTGGCTCGGGTGACATCACAAACATTTGTGTTGGCAGTCCTTCCTCCTGGAGGGCTCTGGAGTCTGACAGTGGTGAGGATGACTAAGTAGAGACAGATTTATGTGGAAATCTTATTAATACCCATAAAAGAGAGAATGGAGGCATAAGAAATTTGGCTCCAAAAAAACAACCAAAAAATGCTCTGTTCTTAGAAACATTTGGCATAGCTCCATTATGCCTTTTGTGGGAACTGGTTCTTTGTCTGGCCTAATCTAGACTTTTTTTTTTTTTTTTTTTTTTTTTTTTTTTTTTTTTTTTTTCCTCAGAAGATTGCTAAAGACTTCCACTTTTCCCAAACTTTCTCACAGTAGAAAAAAAAAATAATTTTCACTTTGGTAATGCAAAAATCAGTTAATTATTTCAAAGATAATGAAACACAGATGTGTCCTCTTGTTCCTCAGCAAAGATTTAATGGTAGCCTTGCTGTGAGATCTTTCACTGCCTCCAAATGTCCATAGATATTACATGGTGCTTATAATCAAAGTGGTTTACTAAGAAGGGGAAATAAAAATAATTTTCACTTACAGTGTGTGAGGGCTGGAAAGGAGCTGTATCAGAGATGTGAAATCATAATTCAGTTTCTTTCATAACACGTTTGATACCAGCCTTGGGAGAAGAGTTTTTGATGCTCAGTGTGTGCTAAGGCTCAAGCTTTTCTCTGTGCAGCTGCAGTAAGATTTTCTGCCTAGAAAACCCATCTTCCTTTATGGCATAATCCATAGTATACACACAAATCTTTTATAAATAAAACTACCTTTATGTGCTCGGTGCATGTAGGTAGAGTTTTTTGTCCTGGAAATAATTTGCAATATATTGTTCTGTTGAATCTGTAACTGAAAAAAGTTCTGGTTTGCTTTAGCTATTACTGTGATGACCTAGGCCTTTGGTTCATTTGGATATTGTGTTTTAGATCTTTAACTGATCCATGCACATGTCTTGTACTTTTTCCATGTGTATGTTATTTTTCCCAGCAAGTATGATATTCCAAGCTCACTCCTGATGTGACCACACACTGCTTTGAAATAGGAAGCAATAAATTAGCCTTTAGGGCTGCAAGATAAGAGCCAGACCTTATTCTTTATTTGTTTACCTCTGCTTCTTGGATGTGTGCAGTTTTTAGGCCTGCTGTTAGCACTGCTACTGAAATTGTTACCATTTCAGAAGATCAAAGCAGCAACAAAACAAAGAAGAAAATAGGAAAAAATTCTTATCTGGATGAGAAGATAATTTATATCTCCTTATGTTTGCCAGGGTAAAAATCTTCACCATGAGCTGTTGCTTAGAACCTGGAGAGACAGCTCACCTCCGCTTTTCTTAGGTTGTCCCTGATCTGGAGGCAGTGGAAAGCAGTCTGCATGGAGGGCATTGATATCCTGCACATGGCTTGTTGGCCAGGAAAGGAAATTGCTATCTTGCATTTGAATCCCAAGGCTGTGCCCTTGTGATGATAGCAGTGTGCTTCTCAGGTTCCTGAGATGGAATAGTTCTTTTTGTTAAGTCTTGGTAAGATTTCAGAGCTTCCATCCTCACCAGTGCTCTACTTCTGCTCCCGAACGTTTTTGTCATTTGTGGGAGCAGTAATGCTGCAACAAAATGTTTCCTCAGGCCAGTAGGTTTATCATTAAGTGGTTTTGTCAGATGCTTCCACACACAGCTGCCAGCATTGAAGTCTTTTATTACTTTGGTGTTTGAATATTAAGTGGCAAATCAGTGTCCCCTCTGCTAATCTTGCTTAGCATTTGTATTGGTCTTCTTACTTTCAGGACACTGTGCAGACTACTGGCTTGGCCTTCTGAGGTGTGTCATGTATTCAATTTGTGCTGAGCTGGATGGGCAGCAAGGGCATTTGGCATCTCCCAGGAATGAATATGCTGACAGATTAATCCTGTGTTGACTTTTATTTTAAATAGCATTGTGGGAGAACCACAGAAATCACTGTTATTCCTTGCTTGGGTCAGAGATGTGTACTGAAATTGTTGGCCCTGACTTGCTGTCTTCGGAGTTAGGCTTGTCCTAGATCTCTGTGGGATTCTTGGAAGCTGAGAGAGATGGAAAGTGAGAGCTCTTTGTGTTGGGTGTAATATATCTTGTTGGCCTTTCTTGAGGTAAATGAAATACTCAATCAGGAGAGGTGAATTAGCTCCATGTTCTTCTGTCCCATCTTCTTCCTCACTTCAGCTGTGTGATTTACCTGAGACCAGCTGGCTTGGGCTGGTGCAAAATCCATGGGCAGCTGTGTTTGGATAAAATTCCTTTTGGAGGGAAGTGTGGTTCTCAGTGTTCCCTTGTTTGCCATCACATCCAGTCTTGGCTGGATGAAGCCTGGAAGTCCAGAGTTCCCCTGGAATTCTTCTGGTACTTTACAGCTCCTCCCTGGTTTTTATATGCAAACAGCATTCTTTAAGAGGCCTAGAGGGCGGAAATGGCTATGAATAAATCTCATCTATTTTCTGATATGTCAGAAGATACGAGACAAGAATAGGGTGCTCCATGTCTGCTGGTAGCTGATTTCTTTTCATCCTATTTATTTTGTAGAGGAAAAAAGCCTGGATATTGGGGAAAACTTCTGTGAATAGTAGTAGTGAAGTTCTGCAACAAGCTATGTGGGGGAATTTCATCTGTGTATATAGGAGGTTCTTTCAGAATAGCATTTTAGATATTTTTCTGAGTGGGTCTAGATACCTGCATTTTCTTAGAGGAACTCATAGTTGTTGCTGCAAATTTTTCCTATTTATTTTGTAGAGGGAAAAAAGTTTGGTTGGATATTGAGGAAAACTTTTCTCTGAATAATAGTAGTAAAGTTCTGCAACAAGCTATGTAGGGCGATTTAATCTCTGTACATGGAAGGTTGTTTCAGAATAGCGTTTTAGATATTTTTCCAAGAGGGTCTAGATGAATTTCTCTTCTTAGAGAAAACCATAGGTTTTCTGCCATCTTTTCCTATTTATTTTGTAGAGGAAAAAAGCTTGGTTAGTTGTTTTATGAATACTAGTTGTAAAGTTCTGCAACAAGCTATGTAGGGCAATTTCATCCCTGTACATGGAGGTGGAGGGTTCTTTCAGAATAGCATTTTACGTATTTTTCCAAGTGGGTGTAGGTACTTTTTCTTAGAGAAAGCCATAGATGTTTCTGCCAATTTTTCCTGCATCTGCCTGTGGGTTGTGCCCCCAGCTGCTGGCCAGATTCATCTGCAGTGCCACTTGTTCTGTTTGGTGCAGACCCAGCCAGTAAGCCCCGTTTATGTTCGAGTCAGTGCCTAAAGTGGAGTGTTAATCCCACTCCAGAGCCCAGGTGCCTGCCCTTAGAGGGGATTACTCAAGATCAGATCACATTTCTTGTGTCTCTTGCACTGTTGCCCTTCTCTGATTCAGGAGGTGCTGTGTTATTTAGTTTGTATTACCAAGTCATGATTGGTGGCAGACTTTTTTTTCCTCCCCTCTTTTCTTCCCTGTAAATGATAATGTTCAAGTTCCAGGTAGGCTCCTAATTGCTCTTCATTTTGGCCCAGCTCCAAAGGCGATTTATCAAGTCCACTTGTTAACTTAATGCTTTTATGGCTGCCAAGAGAGTGCTACATGGCCTAAGTGAGATGGAGTGGCTGGGATTTGTTAGACTTTGTGTGCAGGGAGGTTTCCTAGCAGCCAGATAAGGGACAGCTGTGTGAAGGGCACAGCAGCACCGTGTCACCCTTGCTCACATGAGGGAGCAGCACTGGGCTTGTGAGAGAGCTCCTGTAGGAGGAAAAGCTTTGGGATGGGTGTGTGAAGGGTACAGCGTGTTCTGTGCCTTATTGCCTTGTCAGAACCCAGGGCATTCCTCTGACTGCTCTGGGTGGCTTGAGACCCTGGCAGGGGGCTCAGAGACCTTGGCACAGAGTCACAGACACCCGTGCCTTTGATTTTAGCCCATGGAAACAATTCCCACCTTTGTGTGAAGAGTTACAAGCTACAAAAGTTTGAATAGAATGATAGTGAATTTGTCACAGGGTGAAAAAGTAGAATTTTGGGGATTTAGAATGGGGGTTCAAGAGGCAAGATGGAAGAATCTGGGCATGTCCTGTCCTTCATCTTTTGCTGTGATGGTGGCACTTTTGGATTGGTTCAGAGCAGAGACAGACTGCCTAACATAGGTGATAGGTATTGCAAATTATTGTAAATAAAGTACATGTAGTTCTTAGTATAAAAAGCCAACACCACCCCAAGAGCAGAGACTGTGCCACAACCCAACCTGCTGGACCAATCTCAGCAGGTCAGAAAGACAAATGTATTAAATAAGAGAACAAAACAAAACAAAACAAAAAAACCAAAACAAAACAAAAAAAAAACCTAAAAACAAAACACAAAGAAAAAACCTTGAAAACCAGAGCTGAGGAATCCTGACTTCTTCCAGCATGGGGCTGGGAAAAAAGACCTTTTAATACCTCAGGAGCCATTCCAACAACTCAGAACCTGAGCTATGCCCTGCTACCCAGCTGAGTAGTTCTCATCTGCTTGGGTTTTAATGCTTCCTGTCACTCCATGTTGGTTTGTTGTTGGTTTATTTATTTATTTGTAATTGCCATTTCACTCTGAACTAACTGGATTGCTGTTAAAAATCTCATCATGGCAGCTGTAAAGTTGCCTAATCAACTGCAAGGAGATAATCTTTCCCAGGGGAGACCTTTGAATGCACTGACTGTCAGCAGGAATAGGTCAGGTGCCTCCAGGTAACTTTGTGGGAAGGGAGCCTTGTTTTCAAAACTGTATCTACCCTGCTTTGTTAAGGACTAAGGAACTGGTTAGTGGGACCTGTCATAAAAGTCCTCTTTTATGGTTGTGCTAAATCCTCTTAAAGAAAGCAAACAACTTTCTCATTAATGCTGCTCTGCTCAGCATAGAAATAAAGCAGCTGTTGTGACTGTCAGAGGCTTTAAGAAAGACTTGGAATTGGAAAGAATTCCCACTTGATCAGTTGATGAAACTCAGTGGGCTATGGCAGTGCATTCTTATCTCCATTTTCTCCTTGGAGTCTGAGAAATATGTTGAATTTGTGCCTGAGAACTTGTTCAGAGTTACATTTTAAGGGGGTAAGTGACACCTGGGGGAGATAAGCTGCAACAAGAACTGAGATTTTCATAGTTTTCCTGTAAGTCAAATGATTAAAAATATGTGAGGTTTGGTGTATCAAACTTGAAGAATAAATCCCTTCCTTCCTATGCTGGATTCCAACATTCAGCAGTGGAAATACTGAAGAATGTTAGTTGGAACTGATGCTGACCATATTGGTGGCCTAAAATACTTGGTTAAAACTACTTCCAGAGCCTTTTATAGCTTTGAAGTTGCAGAACTGAATAGCTCTGAATTATACTAAAGCTTCTTCAGATGTCTTACCTTCCTTCTCTTGAACTGGGGAAGCAGAAAGGAAAAAAAAAAGACCAGAATCAAACAAAAAATGCTTTTTTGTTCTGGCATTTTGACTCGTGAGCCTGCAGTGGGTGCAGGGGCATTGCTTGAGTTTCCTCATCACCTCTGTGTTTCTGCAAGCATGGGGCTTTGTGTAGGACATCCCTGGGATCCTGGGCTCATTTCATAAGCAGAACAATGTAACATAGGGAATTTGATTGCAAACCAGAAGTGTTTATGTATGGAATAAATATATATCAGTGGTTTTAATTGATGTGTGGGTAGATGCAGGCCTATTAATAGATGGTAATAAAGCACCACAGCTGTGATTTATCAAGATTGACGTGAAAACAAATATTATTTTAGTACTCAGAGGAAATTCTTTGTAAAGCATGTACAAGAAAGGTATTTTAACCCACCTCAACGATTTCCTGCCCAGCTACATCCAAAGAAAATCAGACTTTTTCCTCTGCCCCCCACAAAGGGTCACTTTAAAATCATTGTTTCTCCCCTCCTCCATTTCTCTTGATGTTGGGCTTTCTGTTTGATTCAGATTTTTGGGGTTTTTTCCTCTTGTCAAATTCTTCTTTAAGGGATTTTTTTACCTGGCATGTAAAACTGTCTAAAAAGTGCAGCTGTGGGGTGGGGAAGGGATTTAGTTTTGTGTTTAACTGGGAGGTGTGCTGAAGCTGAAGGGAATTGATGTTACCTCAATGTAAGGCTGGGAAAACTTGGTATTCCTGCCTGGTGTGCTCCATTTAGTGGAGGAGGAGGAGGTGCCCCTCAGTGTGGTTTGGTCACAGAATCACAGAATGGTTTGGATTGGAAGGGACCCTAAAGATCATCCAGTTCCAATCCCATTACCATGGGCAGGGACACCTTCCACTATCCCAGTTTGTTCAGAGCCCCATCCAAGCTGGCCTGGAACCCTTCCAGGGATGGGGAATCTGCAGCCTCTATAGGGAACCTGTTCAGTGCCTCACCAACAATTTTTGGGAGGAGTCACAGCTTTTGTGCAGCTGCTCAAAGGAGGCAGAAGGAATTGCCTTGCCCTGTCTGCATCACAGCTGTTTCCAGCTCTCAAACCTCTGAAATCCTAACAATGTCTTGGCAGCAAAATGGTCAAGTACCATGAGTAACCAGAGGCTTGGAGATAAGTGGTTTGGGTGAAAGAACCTGGAAATGCTTGGTGAACCCGTGGCTTGAATTTGTCTCTTAAAATGTTGCAGGTTCATCTTGCCAAACTTCATCTGCCTGAGGGCAGCACTTCACTTAACACTGCAAGTCCTTAAACCTCTCTAGCATTCAATTATTTTTGTCTTTGTTTTCAAAAAGAATTTTTTTGAATTCTGTTCGATACCATTCCTGCTTCAGTTGCCTGTCAGAAATGCAGCCAAAAGCCTTTTTGAGGTGGAAATTAAAATAAAAGAGATAAAAAAAGGAAAATGCTACTTAATTGGATACTCTACTTTCTCCTACCCAGAGAAGTTTCCCATTTCTCATTGGCAAAAAGACTTTGAATGCCTTGTGCTCATAAGTCTTCCCTCTCGATGTGTATCTCAAACCACAAACACACCATTTGTCTGCAGGGAATTATATTAATAATATGAAGAGTGACTAGAAATAAAAACAAATCTGGTTAACATCATCCATGACCTGACTTGATTAAAAATAATTTCCCCCTTGAAAAACTATTCCAAATGCTGTTTCTGAATGAAAGTTTAGGTAATAACAGTGGCTGATAATACAGGACAGAAAAGGATTTGCAAGAAGCATAACCTTGAGCTCCCTTCTAGCCTGTACTGAGCACATAGATTGGAAAAGAATGATAGATGAGGACTAAATAAAGGATTTCTGGCTGTGGCTTTTCTTGTGTGATCTTAATACTTAATGATGAGATTTATGTTTTCAAACATAGCTTTATCTTCTAAATATATTGTAGAAGGCTAAATTGTGGAGGGAAGGGGAAAAAGTGTTTCTGCAGTGTTGAAATGCAGCTTCAGCATTTCAGGAGTCAGAGGTTTCTGCAGGAGCTTGTGCTCGAGGGGCATTTTCTGCCCTGTCACAGGTGATCTGATCTGCTGGGGAGCCCAAGGCATTTCTTTGAGTCCTTCCCAGGTAATTGAAAGCACATTTCAAAGGCAGGGTGCTGCTGGGCCCCTGGTTTGATATCCAGCTGTTTATGCAGTTACATGCCAAGTACTGCTGCATCACTTTGCACCCCACCATCCACCCTAGAAGATGTGTGCTGAGTACACTGCTTCAAGAAACAGCAGAGGGATTTCAGGGTGTATTTTTCCCTGAAAGATTGAACAAGTTGTCTTTGTCTGCTGTAGATATAAAACCCTAAAATGCCCCCCTGCTTGTCTCTCTCTGCCTCTCTGTGTTATCCTGCTGCCACTCTGTCCCTTTCCTGCATGAAGGAAAGGCTTGTGGGGTTGCTCAAGGCAGAGGTGCTGCAGTTGTGCCTGGGGCTGTTACAGAACAGCCTTAATTGCCATTTCCAGAGCTGTGTGGCTCAGCTGGTGCCATTCCCAAAGGATTTAGCAGCTTGGTGTGTGGGTGCTCTGCTCCTCTGGTGTGGGTGGAAGCAGGAATCTCTGCACAAGCAGTGACTGTGACTGCAGAGGTAACACCTAGTTCAGTCACCTCAGTTAACTTCGAAGCACATGGTAAATAAATGTCAAGAAATTATTGGATTTTACTCAAAACATTGCATACAAAGAAGTGTTTTATATTCCAGATGTTTTTAATTGCCTCTATATTTATAAAAGTGACATTTAATCAAAGTATTTCTGAATTTATTTTTGACCAAAACTGAAATTTATTTGGAATGTTTGCACTGGGGAAAGCACTAGTACAACTTTATTCTGCTTGCTATAAATTATTTATTTCAAGAAAATTTTGTAAGCATATTACTAGGCTTTTACAGAGTTGAAATGTAGGAAAAGGAAGAGGAATAAAGTAGCAATGGAAGGAGATCAACAAAAGAGTTGAAATTGATAAAGAAAGCTAGTTTGTATCCTGAATTCATCTATGTTCCTCAAAGAACAAGTGATTTGTAGTTCATGTTTATAGGAACTTTGACATTATTTATTTCATTCAGTTTCTTTGAGATGCAAAAATCAAGCAGCTTCTTTTTTTTTTTCCCTGCTGGGAGATAGCAAGAGAATCATTAATTGCCATCAGAGATGGATTACTGCTGGTCTTTCTGCCTTGTATTTAAAAATTAAAAATAAGAGATTAATTTACTAATTGAGAAAGGGATTTGTGTAATTTCAGTGTCTGCACCTTCTGAAACACTGTCTTGTCTATTCAGTAATATGCTAAGTGTGTCAAGCTCTGTAATCACAAACTGGACATGTGACACAACAAAATGGGAAAAGGTCTATGAAATGAATATAATTGCTGCCATATTTACTGACAACAGGAGATCAACTATACTTTCAGAATACAAAAAAGACACTTTATCAAGGCTAGGCATTGGGAGATGGTCCTGCAGAGTCTGGAAAAGGGGCATTTGAGCAGGAGTAGGGATTGTGTCTGCCAGAAAAACAAATCGGCATCATCATCTGTGTTCTTCTCAGGGTGGCAGGTTTCTGGGAACTCAGATACCCTGGATGGTTTTATCACAAAGCTGTGATGGGCTCAGGCTCCTTGTTCTGTTTGTTTCATCTCTTTGTGCAGTTGAAGTAAGATGCTGGTACATGTATTGTTTCTTTGAACAAAGCCAACTCTTAACTTTTCTTCTTGATTTTGTAACTTGGATGTTCTGTGGTATGTATGTGTGCTTGGGAGCTCTTTCTTAAAAATGAACACTTTGTTAAAGATCACCGCATATGTGGATTCTGTTAGCAGGGAGTGTTGCTGTGTAGGAGAGTGATGTGGATGGGTTTTACTATGAAGGAAAAATAACTGAGTCAGGGGGACAATTTGGCCAAAATTTTGTGGGAATAAAGAAAATCCATCTTTGTCTCAAAACTTACTCTTGTAATGGCTGTATATGTGATTTAAATCTTCCATAATTAAAGATTATTCCTGTGCTATTGCTGTTTGACAGTCCCAAATGGCAGAACCCATAAATCATTGTTTGTGCAGCCACTCCAAATGCCAGAACAGCTACAGGCATTCACTGCCCAGCTTTTGCAGGTCATTGATCCTGCAGCTTTGTGTTTTGCTGTACTTTGTTTCTCCTGGGTTGGAATACCTGTGTATAGGACACGTGTTGCTTCTTGACCTGCTCTGTGATAAGGAGCAGTAAATCTGTGTGAAGGCAGTAAATCTGTACATTGTCTTTGAGCACGTGGCTGTTGTTTTTTTGCTTGGTCTTGCTGCCATGGCAACTTTTAATACTGCCTAAACTGGGAGGGGAAAGAGCTGTTTACACCTAACTTGTTGGTTTGGAGGCCTTGGCTTGTTTCTGCAGCACAGCTCTGCCTGACAGCTGTGCACTGCACTGTGCTTATTCTGTGTTTTTCTTGTGCAGACCAGCCCATGTGAGCACCTCCAAAAGCAGAGGATTTGCCCAAATTTGAATGGGTCCAGCAGTCTTGTTAAGCAAGGGGTTGTGTGGTGTTGTATTGGTAGAGAGCTCCAGGTAAAGGGGATTAGACCTCATTCCCAGTTTGTTCCAGTGCTGTACAGCACTGCTTTTATATTCATCACCATGGGTTTGCCACTTTGCCCATCTCAGTTGCTGGCACTCCCCAGTGGGGTTGGCAGAGCCATGTGGGCAGCCTGGCTCTTCTGGCATTCAGACCTCATGATGTGATAGGTGTGCTGGGGTGCCTGGGTTAGGGTGGCACATCACTCACTGACTGCTTTCAGCTGAGTGTTTCATGTCATTAGTGTGACTTGTGGCACCAGTTTCTTATTTGTGGGTTTGCAGGACAAAAGAAAACGTGACTTGACTGTTTAATCTCTTTGTGCAGTTGAAATGGTCCCAAGCCTAAGGATGCTCTGGCAGGGTTATATTGGATCCTTGGGTGGCAGGTACAGCAGCCCAAGAGTTTTCACTTTTCGTTCTTTCCTTCTCCCTCCTCCCGTTTGGAAGAAGTTTTTCAATAGAAATACATAAAGCACGGGGTGTTTGTTTTGGGCTTTTTTCTATGAAAACTGTGACTTTGCTTGGTTTGCCAGTGTTTGTCCCTTCCTTACCACTCGCCTTCATCACCCTCTCTCCCAAAGACAAATGCAGAAGTTTCTTTGAAACAGATGAAACGGAAAAACAGACCAAAAAAAAAACACCTTTCAGCAAGGATTTTCTGTTAACTTGAACTAAGCAGTAACTCTCTTTTTGTGCCTTCCAGAAGGCTTGTTGTTGTGTTGTTTCATGCCTGGGATGGCTGAGGGTGAGGTCTGTGGAGCTGCTGTGAAAGGGCTGTGCGTGATAAGAGCGGGAGGCACAGTGTCATAATTAATGCTGTCAGAAAGTGTTTCTTTAAATGTGACTAGTGCTGTATTTCCAGCATATTGTATTCATTTTCCTTTTATTGTGGTCTGACAGTACACCCTGAGCTCAAACCAATTTCTTAATCCTGAAAAGGCTCTCAAGTCAAGTCTGGCTGTGGGAGTTTAGGCCTGAAGGGGTTTAGGGCTGCTTCACAGCTGGAAAAAGTTACTTTTTCCATTAAAACAGGAATTAACTGGCTTTAAGGGATGTATGATCTTTTTTATCTTAAGAAAACTCTTCAGTAATAAGAAGAGCTTAGATTGTGATGGTCTGCTAATCAAAATGAAGATGTTCTGGTTTATGGTGTTTCCATAGCATTTGGGTGTAATGAAATACTCTCAGTGTTAACAGAAACAGGATGAATTTTCCTTAATGAATGTCATGGAAAAAAGTTCAGAATTAACTGCATATGTGAACACTTTTGAATCCTGTAGTGAGTTTTATTGATTAATTGCATGTTTTAAATTTGATTGCAATTGCAAATTGCTTGAAGGTATCATGAGCACAGGATTTCCTGTCTACAAATTTTTGGGAGGAATGTGTATGTTGGCAATCAAATAACCCTGTAACCTTTAGGGTTGTTTTTCCTTATAAAGTTTGTTGTGTGCAACTCCAGCAGCATCTTTCCAGCTGTTAACAAATTCAGGTAACAAACACATCAAGCTGGAAGCACTTCTGATTTTATAAATACCTATCAACGTGATGTGTGGACATGTATTTTATACTTTGCTAGTAAAAATATGTAATTGTTTTGGTGTGCATCCAGACACAGGGCCCTTTCACACTGGTATGCTTTGATATTTGTGTTCTCTCTTTTCTTCTTGCTTGAGCTTCATTACATGTTACATGATAAATACAGCCTCCAGGGGAGCTGCAGGTTGGACATCAGGAGGAATTTCTTGATGGAAAGGGTTGGCAAGCATTGAAATGGGTTGTCCAGGGAAGTGATGAAGTCACCATCCCTGGAGGTGTTCAAGAAATGACAGTGTGACATTCAGGGCCACAGAGTGTTCAGTTGTAGGTTGGACTCCATAAGCTTGGAGGTCTTGTCCAGCCTAAATGATTCTGTGGTTCTATGATTAATTGCATTGGGACAAGGACATTAATATGCAGAACAGACTGAGGTTGGAACCTTTGTACAAGCTGTTTTATCACAAGGGGGTGGATTTGTCTGGTGAGAAGCATGAAATGGTGACCACAGAGCATCTGCTTGGGCATCCCCAAGTTGAACCACTAGCCTGTTATCCCTGGGGGAATTTTCTTTGACTGTGAAGAACCCACAGGTGTTTGAAAGAAATGACTGGGAATCAAATTTTTCCATTTCTGTTACCTCCTCAAGGAAAGCTTTTAGAGCCTTACCTTAAAGTGTTCAGTAGCATGGCTTTTGAAGCAGGTTTTGGTGGTTTGTCTGTTTTTCAAGTTGGCAGATTTTTATTCTGTAACCATAAGACACTAGTATGTACATGTGCTTGGATGGAAGGATTATTATTTTTTCATCTTTCTAGCCACCTATATATAAATGCAGACTTGAGTTTTTGGGTTTGTGAACATTTTGATATCCAAACTCTGTTTGTAGCTAAAGGAAAAATAGGATCTTTTTAGTACTTGAAAATTGAGATGCATACATGAATTTGAAAACACAAGTACTACATGTTCTTTTTTCTCATGTTCCTGCTGTTATTTTGATTATTGTGATAGAGGTTTTCAGTAGAATGCTGTAAATATTTATTTCCAGTCCCAACATCATAGTGTGAGGCTCTCATTCTCTACACCTGCAAGACCGTTCTTGGGACAGATAGAAATGCTGTTGAAAATAGAAATTTCATTTCTTGGTGTGCTGAAAGGTAACTTGGTTGCAGCTGCTGGACTTGCATGTGTTGAACCATGCAAGTCCAGCACTTGGGAAGACAGAGGCATGGTAAGGGTGACTGGTGTTCACATCCTGCTAAGTTACCTTGCAGTCAGTTATGTTCAGGATTGCAGTTCAGCAGGACTCTGTGCTCACTGATGCTTTTTCAGGCAGCTTTAATGTACATTTTCGTGATGAAGGTATGAGTTTCTGAGGGTTAGTGTTGCTGTTGACACCCTGATGGTCTCTCCCCAGATGGAAACTGTTGTGTGCTCCTTTTCTCCTTGAGGAGATGGGCAGGGGAGGTTTTTATGTGCCACCAAGTGTGTCCCTGAAGCCCTAGGAGCTAAGGTCACTCCTGGAACTTTGACTTGGGTGTTGCAGTTGGTATTTCAGCTGGGAATGGAGCCTGTACCTATTGCTGTTGTGCTCCTGAGGCAGAGATTGAAAGCATGCAAGTGGAAGAACAAATTTCCAAGCAAATCTGGAAGTATTGGGTGGTTACAGGAACTCTGAGCCAGAGAGGGAAGAAAATGTACCCTAGCACTAGAGGAAAGTTCTGAAAGAACCCAAATTGTACATCCAAACACTGGTGGCTGTGGTATTTCTGAGTTCTCAGACTGAGCCCCTGTGCTGGTTTTGGCTGCCATGTAGAGTTAATTCTCTTCTGAGTAGCTGGTGTGATTTGTGTTTGGGATTTGTGCTGGAAGCACTGTTGATAACATAGGGATGCTTTAGTTGTTGCTAATCAGGATTTACACAAGGCCTTTTCTCCTCACCCCACCCCAGCAGCGAGGAGGATGAGGGTGCACAAGGAGCTGGGAGGGGACAGAGCCAGGACAGACCTGAGCCCAGCTGACCAAAGGGGTGTCCCAGACCATATGGATCATGCTTAGCTTGGAGGAAGGAGTGGGATGTTTGCAGTGATGGTGTTTGTCTTCCCAAGACACCATTTATGTGATGGAGCCCTGCTCTCCTGGGAGTGTTGAACACCTGCCTGTCACTGCATGTGGGGAATGAACTCCTTGTTTTGTTTTGTGTTTGTATGTGTAATGTTTGCCTTGCCTCTTCAAATGTTATTGTCTCAACCCACAAGTTTTCTCACTTTTCTGATTCTCTTGCCCATCTCAGCAGGGGACAGTGAGTGAGTAGCTCTGTGGGGCTGACTGGGCTTACACCAAATCTGTCCCTTTGAGCACCAAAACTATCCCAGCACAGCCCCTGAGCGGGTTTTCCCAAGGAAAGAGTGGCAAAAGCTCCTTGCAGCCAACCTGCATTGCTGACTTTCCTGGTGGGTGCTTCTCTCCCACGCTTTTTTCTCCCTTCCGTGATCTGCTGTCACAATTTTCTTACATGTAGAACAGCTCTTGGTCAGAGTCAGGCCTGCTGTAGTGCTGCTCCTTTGGTCCAGCAGTGTTGCAGGACTCTAAGATTGGTTCTGTATTTCCCCTGTTGCTCAGCACACTTCAGATACCCTCCATCCTGTTCACCCAAGTGAGTGAGCTATGAAAGGTCCTGCTCTCTCTAGCTGGTGAATGCACTTTGGTGCTTTGTCCAAATGGAAAGAATAGGGAAATAGAAATGAAACTCTTTATACACCTGTCATCATTTTCTTCTCTCCTTTGTAAAGGAAAGACAGAGAATGTGCTGTTTGGTTGTCCAAATTACTTGCTTGAGTTTTATGCTGCTGCCACTACCACTGTTTAGAATACCAGCACTCCTGGCTTTGTGTTAACGCCCTTCATGGAGTTTACACATATTTCTGTTCAGCAAATGTCCTGGCTGTGTGTTTTTGCTGCCTTTGCCAAATTACTGTTTTCAGAACAGTTTCCCACACACGTACAGTAGCTGACCAAATGTGAATAGCTATGTTAGGCATAAAATAGGGTTTGTAAAATGCAAAGTTGTAAGTAAATGTCTTTCTGTTTTCACTTTTCTTTTATTCTCTGACCTGTAAATTCTGACTTGTCATGTGCTCAAAAAGCAAGATGACACTGAGGTATTGAAATTGTAGTGGTAGATAAAATATAATAGCAAAGAAAACATGCAATTTTCCAGCTATGTTCCTGCTAATACAGGCTGCTTTATTTTTCACTGTATTATGTGTTTCACTACAAGACACTAATTTTATGTGTAGTACACTGCAGTGGAAGATTTCATTAGCTGTCATAATTCTTCCTAGCTTAAAAGCATTCTGATCTCAGCTGTTATTAACAGAGAGAGATGGTGTGGATATTACTCAGAGTAGCTGATGTTCTTTGTGCTTGTGAGCTTGCACACAAGAATAATGCTGGATATACACAGGCCCTTTCCTAAAACATGTTTCTCCATGCAGATTTGCTCAATGTTGTGTCTTCTAGGAAATATGAGCATTTATATTTTGTTACTTTCTGGGCTCAGAAAGGACATTCCTCTTTTGCTGACTACACATTCAGCTCTTCATTATCCAGGATTCTCTAATGCTTGGTAATCTGTATTAATGAATTTCTGGGAAGGGAATTATCTGATATCTTTGTGACCCTGTGGTTGCAGTGCTGGAGGTGCCAGCTCTGTAGCAGGCTGTGGTAGCAATAAAAAAAGAGTTGAAATATTTCAAGTTTGGTTAAAAAAAAGTTTACAGATGCAGGGATGTTGGTTTAACTCTTAAAAACTTGCAAATGCATTAAATAAGAAATTCAGAAAGAAATAGATCTCCTTAATACATGAGTATGGCCAGAGTCAGCCACAATGACATTAGTGCCAGCTGATCAAAGGAAGAGGTTTGGTATTTAATAGGACAGGAGTGTGGGCATACTGACTCATAAAAACCCTGAAGAGTTTATTATTCTGGGTGTTGCTAAGCATTAAGTTCTAGAGAATGTATGTGTGACTAGCATTTGATTTGGGGAAGATTTGCTAAGTCAACCAGAAAGAAGTAAAGCAAATTTATAATCTCACATGTCTTTAAACAAGGCTTCAAGTGATGACAAAAATAGGATGGATGCTATTGCAAGGAGAATTGGTGACTGTCCTTTTAGATGCATAGTTTCCATAAAAGTTGGTGTTCTTATTGGCCAAATTTGCTCCAGGACCTGCCCTTGAAGAATTGAAATTTTAAATGAGCTTGCTTGCAGGAAGGAATCAATGAGTGCTCCTCCAGGAATGCTCCAGACTTGCAGTTTCTCTTCACACCTGCCTCTCCAAGCAGCAGTGCACACTGGCTGACTTCCAAGTCAGCTGTGGTTTTTTTTTTTTTTTTTTTTTCCTCCTTAGAGTAGCAGTTGCAGGTATCAAGGAATGCTATGGGACTGAAAAGAGAAAGCTCTGGCATTTCCCACACTTCTCCATCTGGTTTCCTTGCCAGTGGCTGTCGCGTGAGAGGTTGATACTGCTACACCCAGTCCTGCTCAGTTGTGCTGGTGCTGGATGTATTCCAGCTTGTTGAAGGAAACATTATTCTTTTTATCCCTTCCCTGAGGGCAAAAGTCCTTCCATGGTCCATTTAATTACTGCAGGTTATTGTGATTGAAATTTCCACTATAACAGCGTGTGCCAGGGACTGTGGTGTGGTTTGTTCTGAAGCCTGACCCTACACTTGCTGATTCTGCTGGCATGTTTGGTTGGTCAGGAAGTCATTTCCCCCTCATTTTCCCCCTTCCACTTTTACCAGCATAATTCTGTCAACAGAAGCCCAGGTGCAGCTATGCTTATTCCAAGCATGAAAGTCCACTTGGTGCTGTTGCTAATCCTCCTGCAGAGTCTTGTGCCAAAGTAAGCTGTGTCTTGGCTAGGTGATGGCATTTACTGGTGTGGCAAAAGGAAGCCATCAGATTCTGCCCAAGGCCCCAGAGCAGGCACCCAGCTCTTTCCCAGTGTGTGAATAAGGTGACTGCAGAGTGTGCTCCTGTCGCCATATTTTCTGAAAAATCCCTTTGCCAGGATTTTTCTCCTGAGAAGCTGAGAAGCCTAAGAAGAAAAGAAAAACAATTATTATCTGCTGCTGTGGAAGGCAACAGGTGCATCTTTGATTGGTCTGTGTTGGTTGTTTTTAATTAATGGCCCGTCACAGTCCGGCTGTCTTGTGACTGACTCTGGTCAGTCACAAGATTTTATTATCATTCCGTTACTTTCCCTGCTAGCTTTCTCATGAAATCCTTTCTTCTTTTAGTATAGTTATATCATTTTCTTTTAATATAATATAATATATATAATAAAATAATAAATCAGCCTTCTGAAACATGGAGTCAAGATTCTAATCTCTTCCCTAGTCCTGGGACCCCTGCAAACACTACCACGTGCTCCAGCCTGAGTTTGTTGCTGGAGCCATACCTTGATCAGTCATTCCCAGCTGGCCAAAGTGACATGGGACAGCTACAGAACCCCCAGAGCTGATCTAGCCAAGGCTGTGGTGGGCACATCGCAGCTTCTAAAGCTCAGTGTGCATCTCCCTGTCCCTGAGCAGGTTGGGAGCAGGAGGCAGCTGCTGAGGAGGCTGTAGAGGGGAGGTTTGTCCCAGGGAGCTGTGCCTGCTGCAGGGTTGACAGGACGTGGTGGCTCTGCTGGGCTGGCACTGCCGTGGGCTCACGGCTGTTATCGGTTCCTGAGCGAGCGAGTCACGTCTAGACAGGGCTGGAACAATAGACCATAAATCACGCTGGGAGCTTGCCAGCCTTGCTCAGGAAACCTGGGGCTCTGTGCAAGGCAAATGTCCCCCAGCTAAATCACAACAAAGCTGTGTTCCCCAGGGCCTTTCGGTGCCCACAGAATCACTGCTTGGAAGGAGGTTGAATGTTTTTATGTTTGCATCAAGTAAATGGCTTCTTACTGAATGTTGGGAGTTTGCATTTTGCAAGCGTGGGTTTGTAAAGGAGAGGGATGCATTGAGGGCTCCAGCACCTTCATTTTGTATTGCAATACTGGCATCCCTCCATTCTTCAGTGCAGTGCCAATAATTTCCAGACAGAGGTCAGGTCTGTGGCAGGTAGCTGTGCATTACTATTCATTACTCTTACTCTCACATGCAATACAGGTCACAGGGCTCTTTCCCCCTCTCCTTAATCTAAAATCCAAACCCGAGCTGGTTATTATTGCCAAGAGTTTTGGAAAGAGAATTCACTCTTCTAGCAATTGTGTATAACTTTCAGCCTTGTTAGTAATAAATAAGAAACAATCTGAAGTTCTGTAAACTGTAATTCATCTTTTTTCGTTTTGTTAGTTTATTTTTAATTTAAAAACCTGTTTAATTTCAAACCTCATTATTGCAGGCCTTAGAAATATCTTATGGGCTAAAGAGAAGAAAACTTTTACCCAGCTGTTTTTTTAGTTAATAAAACAATCTGTGTTTTGGGTGATATCCTAAATAATTTTATAATTAGCACAAAGCTCCAATGTTTTTCTGTTGGAGTTGAAAATATGACTTATGTAGTTCACCTCTGCTGGAAAAATGACAAAGCTCTTCAGGCTCTTCATCCTTCTTTCACACATCCCTAAAAGGTTTTGAAATCTGATAAGGATTTGGGCCTTCTTTGTAGCAGTAAACAATTGCAAATAATAGAGCTGTGTGTACTTGTGTGGACTTTTTTTTTTACTCTTCTCAACTCTTTGATCTCATTGTGGCTTTTGGCAAGAGAAGCATCAGTGCTGTGTGCCCTGGACCCCACGCCATCCCCATGGATTTCTGGGGACCAGCACAGGAGAGGGGAGGAAGGCCATCCCAGCCATCTCTCTGCCAGCACAGCTCTTTCTTAAATCTTTGTGATGTATTTATTTTACCTTCTTTTTCTTGTTATCTCTTTGTGATGTATTTATTTTATCTGCTTTTCTGCTGGTCTCTTTGTAAAAATCTATAGCTTTGAGGAGGATGAGTTTCTTCCAAAGTGTATAAGGTTTAGAGGAGGTGTAGGACCCTGCTGTCCCTTTGATGGGAATCTTAGCTGGAATTTTCAGATTTCTTGTAATTCTGTTATAAATCCTCCAAACAAGTCTCCTCTCCCTACAGACAATTTCTTTTCTTTCTGCTGTACCATTATTCAGTCCATTCAGCTGCTCCAATGCTGCCATAGGATTCCCTTATTCCCCCTTCCTTTTTGGGATCCCTGTGCCACACATAATGTTCCTGTGGGAGTAACTTAAGAAAAAGATGATGTCTCACCTTTAGTCTGCTGTGTGGCAAGTGTTGATTAAGACATCAAGCTCTAGTTACTTTTATATTTGTACATCTGCTTGCTAAAGTGCAATTCTCTGTGTGTATTCAATTTTTTTCCCAGTTTTTCTGGAAATAAATTATAAATGACATTCCAAGTAAAAATATCTACGTTTTTGTAATTTTTCCCCTCATCTCTATGCCAAGTGTATCTTGGCTCTACCCAGGGACCTGATTAAAAATATTAAAACACACTTACCAGTGTGCAGTGGCTACATTTATAGCATCTGACTTGAATGTTTGTTTCATAGTCTGGATTGTAACAATCTGATTCTCAGACTGCGATTGACGTCAATTTAATAGGAAAATTCAAATGAACCTCTATTAGATTTTCACTATTAAGTTAACAATAAAAACTTTCTACAGATGCCTTACGCAGACAAGGCTGCTAACAGAAATATTACATTAATAAAAATCAGACTTCCAGAAACAGAGAATAACTAAAAAAAACAAACAGTTTTCTTTTCCATCTTCTAGCTCACAGAAATATTCGCTTTTTAATTGCACTAGCGGTTTAGATGTTAAGAATTGGGAGAAGACAGATTTTGGCCATTCGTGGTCGTGTTGCAAATCGCTTGGCTTTTACAGAGCTGGAGAGCCCTTCCAAAAGTGTGTGTTTGACCAATTTCATTGCTCTCAAATTCATCTTTCTCCCCTGAGGTTCTGTGGCACACCAGCTTTGCCAGCTCTTTCTAACCTGCTCAGTCCAGCTGCTCACAAGGTGCTGATAGAACCAGAAAAACTCTGGGGACACCAGATTGGGTCAGGACCACATCTCTCAGGGTTTGCGACCTCTGCCGCGGCTTGCCCCACCTGGGGCTGTTGGTAGTTCGTGCCTTGAGGGCTGTGCAGTGCATGGCAGCTGATGATGGAGTGAGGAAATAATGCTGTTGTTCATCTACAGTGGACATTCTCTGGCAGAGACCAGGCTGTGCTTAAATTTGCCTTGCTGATAATGAAGGGCATGGGGGACCTGTGGCACATCCAGGTGGCTGGACACTCCCAGACACAGCAGGAGCCAGGGACTCAGCAGAAAGATCCCAGGCCTAACTGTGAGTGGATAAAAGCCCAGCAGTTCCTTTGTTTGGATTCCCTCTCCAAGACACCACCTTGAGCTGTTTCTCTGCTACTGAGCCATGAATAAACTGCTTTAAGGATCCAGAGGTCTGAGACTCTGCTATAGGAAACCTATTCTGCCTGTGTGGAGGTGCAAAAGGGGCTTTCATCCCAGCTCAGGGGTGTGAGGGTGATTCCAGGGTGGCTCCTGGATTTCTGGTCAAGGAATATTCCTTAACAACCGAGTAGTGCCATGCTGGCACCAGCTGTTTCCATGGTAGGCTTTGAATCTTCTCCATCCTACAACCAAACACGAGCCCAGCCTGTCCTGCCTGTGGAACTGAGGCTCTGTGTGCACCAGTGTATTTCCTTTTTAGTTTCATCTTGTCTCTGCCAGCTGAAATAACAAGGCTTTTGAGACACAGCCACATTGTGCTCCCATGGTTTAAGGTTTATGTTACTTTAGCAGTGTTTAGTAGGTATGCTGCACAAATGGGCACAAAGAGTTGCATTAAGGGTTTTGTCACGAGCTTTCAGTGTGTTCTATGGACAAATGAAGGGTGCTTTCTATTTGCCCTCCCTCTATCCTCCTGTGATTTTGTGCCCCCTGTGATTTTGTGAGGTGTGTTTTGAATGAATGTAGACTTATTTAACAGTTTTTTTACTTGTCTGCCACTGAGATGACAATGTTCCATTGAAATGTTTGACAGCCTGAAGTAGCTGACAATTATTTCACATGTGCAGTGTTTATCTCCTGGTGCTCAGTGTTACAGCTCAGAAGTGACACCGACATTGGGTGTGTGAATCTCTCTGTTCCTCCTATCAGCTGTCCTGCTGGCCTGCAACTTTTTAAAAACACTCTGTGGCTTTTCCATCCCAACAGGGGCCCTCTGTTCTAAGTCACGCTAGGTAACTCTGTGTTTCCTCACCCTTCTCCATCCCCTGGCAGGACGGTGTCCAAAAGTGCAGCAGGAAATGGGGACCAGGGAGTTATATATCAGTAAAAATTGAAACTACTGTTCTTAATTTCGGCCACTTCAGTCTGCTGGGGATCTTGTGAAAGGTCATACATATTTCTCAGAGTAGTTGAAAGGACCAACAGCATCTGTTAATGTGACTTGGGGTAAATAGAGCGCAGGGCTTTGAAGAGCCCTGCCAGAGTAGCTGTGTGCTCTTGTTTGTTTGCATTTTGTTTGCAGATTCCCATGAAGAGAATCCCAAGCCATGAAGAGCAGTGTCCTAACCTAAAACACCTTGGGACTTGGAAGAGTTTTAAAGCTTTACAAATGTATAATCATCTATGCTTAATCTTCTGATGATTTCTTTAGGTAGTCACATGGTCAAACTCTAATTTGTGCTCTGTTCATGTAGGGATGACTTAGAAAAACTAGCTTTTTTCTCAGGCAGGCAATATATGTGTTGCACAGGAACCTCAAATATAAACTGGGCACACAATTACTGGGGAGGCTCTGGAATGCTTACTAGGAAAATGATAAATATTGTATTTGCTGTAGAAGACACGAATATCAAAAGGCAGATAGTCAGTTTGATGGCAGGTGGGAAAAGCTGCTTTTTGTTTGTTATATTATGCTTTGAAAAAAAATCCCTAAGACTCAAAGCCTTTTCTCCTGTTTACTGCTTTCAGTGAAATGCAGACTGATCTGTTTCCAAGTGGGTTTGGCTTTCTGATTTCCATGGTTCAGCACAGTGCTTTGCATTACAAAGTCAAAGGCAGCTGTAATACGTTCAGTATCTCTGTTTCCTCTTACAAAGTTAATTCTTTGAATTTTTGGCAAATTGACTGTTCATTTGTCAGTGTCACCTTAATCTGCAAAACAGATAGTGAGCAGCTCAGTCTTTTTCTCTTCTTTGTTTAAAGAAGTAGACAAAATAAAATTTGCTGAGATATTTTCTAGAATACAGATGTTGTTTTCTTAGTCTATAAGGTTGCATTTCTACAGTAAAAGGAATTTATGAAGTCTGTAGGCATTGCCATGGTGAGATTTTCCTTTATACTGATGTTTAGGTAAAGTGCAAAATGCAGGGTCTCTTACTAGTGAGCCAGATGCCTATTTCAGATGTGGCTGTGGATTTAACTTACTGTGCTTGGCTTAACAGGCCTCTTCTAGGTCTGAATTATTCCAACTAGAAAAAAAATATTCTTAAGAAATCCTGCAGCTATTTGGTCTGAAAATTCCCTTCTCTCCTATTAGCAGCTGAGATTTATTTTTCTGTTTAACTAGCTGCATCTTTTGTTCATGAGAATTGGCATCCTGCAGTGGCATGGTGTGTGTCCAGCAGTGAATTGTGATGTCAGGGCAGAGACAGCAGTGCGATTTATTATCAGACTGGCCAACTGGTGAGCTTTGTGAAGCTCAGGCAGCCCACACAAGTTCAGGGATGGGTGACCTTGGGCTTCCCTCTCCTCCTGCAGAAGTGAAACTTGGGGTAGAGCCAGGCTAGGGAGGTCTGGCATGGTCCGAAGCATGTGTGGCCTCGTGGCTCTGTCTGGATCTGGCCACAGGCCTGCATGGGTGGCTCTGGTCAAGCCCAGATGATACCATAGGTGTTTTTTATCAGCAAGTGATTTTTAATAGTGGCATTTTTCTTCTGCAGTATGGGGAATAATAGAGCTACGACTTCTTAATGTTATTTGCAGTGTCAATGCGGTGTTTCTCTTCTTCTCCTAATCCAGCCAGCTGACTGCAGTGCTGCTTCAGTTTGGGGCAAAAATCTGGGTTGTGGCTGTGAGAATTGGACAGTTCATCCTCCCCACTGGGATGGCTGGTGCTGATGCCTGAGCCCCCTCAGAGCTGTGGGTAAGGCTGCTGATGGCAGCGTGCCTGGGCAGAGGTGACCTGTGGCTCTGCAGAAATGGGTGCCCCTTTGCTCTCAACTCCCTGACAGTGCTGGGACTTGTTTTGCCTAAGCAGGGAGCCAGAGCGATGCCAGCTCTGTTGTCAAAACCAGCTGGGTGTGAGGTGATGCTACATGAAAGCTTCGGAAGAGCAAAATGCACTCAGACTATTTCAGGTAATCAGCAGCTCTGTTATCCTAGGTAATCACAGTAAAACAACACCTACCATCACAGAGGTTGTTCTGCTTTTTTTTAATTCCATGTTTTTCAGAACAGTAGCATGCCTGCAGTAATTCCTAGGTGGTCTCTGTGTGTGTGGTGATGTCAGCAGCTTGGGGAATTAGCTTTGCTGAAGTTTACATCTGCTGACTCATCTGTTTAAAGAAGTTGATTCTTAATTTTCACAGTGTAATAATTTTTCTCCCCTCATGCAACAGCTGAGAAGAAAGAGATGGTTATGAGGTTTAGCAGGGGCTACCACAGTACAGGGTTTCCTTGCAGCCTTTTAACTCACTGCATGTTTTAATGGCTGCAATATACAGAAAGCCTCAGTTTCATGGTTCTGCTTGGACCTTGTCCAGCTTCTGCTGTGACAGTACAATTCAGCAGAAGCCCTTTTAGAATATTTACTTATTTTTAGTATCTCAGAGTTTGGCATGTGGTATCCTGGATCTACAGAAGAGTCCTAGCAGTGGTGCCTTGGCACTAATGAATGTTTGATATCTCTGTTTAGGGTTTTTTCCACTGTTTTTGTTTGGTTTTTTTTTTTTCATTGGGTTAAAAGTTAAAGCCCCCTCTGCTTTCCTGCTCTTAAAATCCAGTTTTGCTGCTCTTCTCTCCCTCCCCTCAACACCCCTTTGGGAGCAAGAAGGAATGGTGTCTCTGGCAAGGAAACAGGTAAGGTTTGGTTGGTAAGTGGAACTGATTTAATTAAATCTCCTTTTCAGCCTCATAATGGAGTCATTCAAGAAGGCAGAGGAGTAGGAATGTGGCTTCTGAGTCTTTTTTTTCCTCTCCTTTCTCTTTCCTTTTTCCATCCCTGCAGTCAAAGAAAAACGGCTTTCTACACAAAATACTCCTTTTTCTGATAATTTAAAAAATAGGCTATGTTAAATCTAATTTTTGTTAGCACATCTTTGCATTCCTGGAAACACTAGAGCAGTTTTGATGAATGTATAGTATTTGCTGTAGACACATGCCAGTATAAGAGTGAGAATTCCAGATCTGTCTAACACCACCTGAAACCTCACAAACATTGAGCAATGGAAACATAATGCCACAGAAGTCTGTTTTCCATCCTGATTAGCTCGTGGTCTTGTATGATTAGTTTTACTCTGCCAGCTCACTTTGGTTTTGTTATCTTGACAATTGATGTCAATACTAGCATTGCTCAGAAAAATTGGACTTGGAATTTTGTCAAAATGTATTTTTGTTTTTGGAGCCCAAGTATTTTGCAAGACTCATCAGTTTTGCTGGTTTTTTTCTGGGGAAAATGATAGAGAGCTCTGAAGAAACTCAGAGAGAGAGAGAGTGTGTGTGCACGTGAGTGTGCACATGCATGGTAGGTTGTTAAGGGACTGGCTTCAGATGTGCAAGACTTGGTTCAGCTTCCTGCTCTGCATGGTATAGAGCAATGCAGGATGGAAAACTACTCTCTGACCTTTGAATTGGGTGGAGTGAAAATTCAATCAGTGCTTTCTTACTGCTGGGAGATTGCTCTGACTAATGGTTTGCTTGCTTGAACTGGAAAGCAGGAATTTTTGATTTTCAGAATGGAGTTGTCACCCCAGGATCAGCTGGAAATGTTGGGCAGAGTCCTGGTCTTTCAACAGAAGGGATGATTTGTGTGAATAAATCTGAAGGAACCAACAGTGGAGCAGGATGGTTGTTTATGGTATTTCTGCAGTGCCAAAGAACATGTGTGCCCTGAGACATGGGTACACTGAGCTGGCTTCCTTACTAGGAGCAACAGTTTTCTCCAGCTGAGCAAAACAAACCCTGGCTGACTCCCTGGCTGTATTCTGGATATTTGAGCTAGCTCTGCCCTGCAGTGCTGTGAGTTGAGAAGAGCTTTCCCTGAGTGCTATAAAATTGTGCATTTAGCTGCCTGGTGGTGTATGCCCACCTCCAGAGGAGGAAGATTAATCCAAGTGTCTCTTGCTGTCAGACTTGTTGGAAAACACCACTTCCCTCTTAGTTAGCTGCTGTTGTGGGTATTTATTGTGGCCCTGAGAAGGCAGAGAACTGCACTGCCTGTGTGTGGGAAATGAATTTGTAGGGAGTTCTTAGGGTTTGATAGAAGGTTTATATAGTTATGTGTTTGCATGTAAATTCTGAGATAAGAGATGTCAATTTAGAAATGTTATGGAAGAGGACCGATATTGTTGAAAGAGAAATGGAGTTAGGAAAAAAGTTTTAAAGGATGGTTTTGTAAATAAGATTAGGTACTTTGGAGAAATAGAATTATAAAAGATGTATTGTAATAAGATTTATGAGGGGTAGTTTTAAATTATTGGTTTTAAGGTATTTATAATATAGTGTGGTAAAAAATTGGTAGGATAAGAAATGTTTATAGTATTTGGTAGTTAAGAAGCAGTTGGGTTTTGATTGCAGTAGTGTGAACTATAATATTTGTATTGGGGTTTTTTTATGAGATTGAAAATGGAATGCAAGTTTTTTATGACTCCATTTCTCTTTCAACAATATCTATCCTATTCCATAACATTTCTAAGTCAACATTTCTTATCTCAAAATTTACATACGAATACCTACTACATAAACCTTACGTCAAACCCTGAAAACTCTCTACAAATCCATTTCCCACACCTATGGACTGCTCTGAGTTCCATGGGCTCTCTGAGTTAATGCACTTTAAACAGCCCTATAGATGTGCTGTGGCTCTGCTCCATCAGCCTGCTCTGCTTCATCCCTTTCCTACTGACTGACTTTGCTGAGAATTTTAAATTTCCTGTGCTGCAAGGCAAAGACCCACAAGAAAATACTATATTTAACCTAAAACTGTAGGGAAAACCTCAAAAATTAATCAATAATGCTAAACTTAGGAATGTATAGTTTAAATAAAAATATGTAATATCACAAATAAAAAACGTAGAGTTGAAAGTTTTAAAAAATAATATATAAAACTAAAATAGTAGATTTAAAACAGTAACTAATCCTCTTTCTTCATAAGTTATTTTATTTCATAATTAAACAAAATTCCACATTGTGAACTTTAAATAATTAGTTATTAAGTTAAAAATAATTTGTGTCATTTCTTAATTAGATAGTTGAACCTTAAAAAACTCGATAAAGAAAAATAGTTAACCATTTTATACCCTGGTAGTAAAATACTACAAAACACTCTACTTATAAAACTGTAACATATATAAAAAAATAAATAGCTATATCCAAACACAAACTCTCATCCCAAGTACATTCAATCCCAACCTCAGTACAAAAGAAAAACCAAACGCCAACACAGGGCATCTTTTAATGCTATTATAATTGTTACTTCACTTCTTGCCTTCCCATCCCCGTGCAGGAATGGGCACAGACTCCACGCACGCGGATGAGGAGGGCAGAGCAGAACAGCTTGTTCTCTGTTCCTGAGCAAGGGCAATGATTTACTCAGTGTCTGCACCTCCTAATAGGCTGTTCCCTTATCCACAGAGTGCTTCAAAGAGGCAGAATTACTTGTGTTTAGGTGTCTAGCACAGTGTCAGAACCCAGGGCATTCCTCTGCTGCCCTGGAGGGCTCCAGACCCTGGCAGGGGCTCAGAGACCTTGGCACAGAGTCACAGCCACCTGTGCCTCTGATTTTAGCCCATGGAAACAATTCCCACCTTTGTGTGAAGAGTTACAAGCCACAAAAGTTTGAATAGAGTGATATTAATTTGCCACAGGGTGAAAAAGTAGAGTTTTGGGGGTTTTAGAATGGGGGTTCAAGAAGCCAGATGAAGGAATCTGGGTGTGTCCTGTCCTTCTTCTTGTCCTCCATCTTCTGCTGTGCTGGTGGCACTTCTGGATTGGTTTAGAGTAGAGACAGCCTGTCTAACATAAGTGATAGCTATTGGAAAATTATTGTAAATAAAGTACACATAATTTTTAGTATAAAAAAATAACACCACCCTGAAGGCAGTCAGTATACCTCAACCTGACCTGCTGGACAGACCTCTGCAAGTCCAAAAAGAATGTATTAGATGAGAGAAAATAAACAACCTTGAAAACCAAAACGGAAGAATCTTGACTACTTCTTCAGTCGTGAGGCTGAAAAACAAGACTCTTTAATACCTGGGGAGCCTTTTCAGCAACACAAAACCCAAAAGCACAGTAGGCTGAATGTTGGCTTTGTAAGAATTTGAACTCCAAGTGTAATCATCTCTGTGCAGGTCCTCTGGAAGCATCAGGTTGTTTGTTTGTTTGAAATTGTTGTAGATCAGTGATGTCTTCAAAATCTTTACTTCCTGAGCACTAACAAGTCAGTGCATATTCCCTGTGTGTTCCTGTTCCCATATTGTGCAATCCAGGGCTTTTCTTTCCTTGGGGAAATGGCCCTGACTCTGTAACCAGTGCCTCTATAATTGCTGTAGAACAGCTGTGCTCAACACGGCAAGGACTTTGTTTGCTTCCACATTATTTATTCATGTATTCTTTTTCTTTTTCCAGCCCCTTGCCCCCAAGTAATGGTGCTTTCTTTTTGTTCTTTTAAATTTTTTCTTGAGACTCCTTTGATGGAGAATTCAGCCTTTCCTACAAAACACCACATTCAGGGGTTTTATGACTCATTTGTAGCTGGAATACCTACTGGGGCAGTACAACAGGCTTGGATGCAATAAAATGAATCACCATGACAAGTTCTACGTAAGAGCTGTTTGGTAAATGTACTGATACAAGAGAATGCCAAATGAAACAATTCCTTGCTTTCTTCCTTTGGCCCAAGCAGTTATTGCCCTGAAAATGAAAGAAATCGATTGTTAATTCCTTAGACATGTTAAAAAGATTGAGGCTGCATCAGGACTAGGTGCTGCTTGCATCGTGCTGGGCTGTTGCAATCCATGTGGAAAAGGCTGAGCTTGATCAGTGGCTTTACCAAGGTCTACGTTGACAATAAATTTTTTGGGAAGTGTTCTTGTGGGTGAAATGAACAGGATATTTTTAATAACTTCTCATTAGTGAATTTGTACTGGTAGGAGACAGGGCTTCATTTCATTTTAGATGTCTTTTCCAGCTGTGGTCAGTAGCATTTGATACTGCAGAGGAGGGAGAGGAAACCTCGCAGCAGATTGGAAAATGGGTGGAATTTTACTTTAAGCAGCTCTGAGAACTGAGTAGCTCCTCCTGAGCCAGCCAGGCTTTCTGGGCTTGCAGCATAGCAGTGAAATGGCAGTGCACCTCTCTGCCCTCTCCTCCAGTGCTTAACCCCTTTAGCTGCACAGTGGTCTGCGTGAATTTTGGTCCATGTCTCCATCACTATTACATAGCTGTAGTTTGCTTTACTCTGCGAGAATTATTTTCTAATTAACTCTATGTAATCTGTGTTTCAGTAGTGGGAGTTTAACTGAAAACTTAATTTGGCCAAGCAGTGCTTATGCATAGCTTAATACAATAATACATACACACACATGTGCTCTCTTCCTTGCACTTCATTCTGTCTCTCATCTTCATCACCAATGATCCTGTGTTGTTTACTGGGTTTCAGATCTGTAACTTGAGAGCCCTGAAGCTGGAAACTGCTTAGAAAAAAATATTTTTCTTTTTCTCCATGAAAACATAAAAGCATTAGAGCAGGACAAAGTGTATCTCAACTTCTTTCATAACATCTATGAAGAAAATGAGTTCCGAGAACTACTTTACTCTTCTTGTGGAGGGGATACAGGTGGTCTGGTTCTGTTTGTGGTCATCTGTAGCTACCACCAAACACATTTGCATCACAAAGCTGCTCCCCTGCTTCTGCAAAACCAAATAAACCATGTGAACCAGGTGATGAGACTGAAAGCATAGTCTGAAAATAGTTTGAAATCACCATTAAAAAGTAATGGAGCAAATTTTAAGGCACTGTGTTGGGTGTTTTTTCCCTTGGCATTAATGGTGTTGGTATTGCAGATAAAGTATTCTAGTGAATTCCCAGAGAATCAAGTAAATTCTCTGCTTGTCCAGGCCTTCATTTATTGTTGGTATTGATTAGGTGATAGGTACAAACCTGATTGACAGACTGTGGCCTGGTTCCTTTGTTCTGAGGCTGCATAAATGTTTTGTTACCTTTTTATATTTTATCTAAGAAGTCTTGTATCAAACCTTTCTCTTCCCTCTCATCTCCTGCACTGTGGTCTAAACTAACCCTTGAAATAATTTTACATCTTATATGCATGGAATAGGAATGACTTTGGACTCATGAAATATGATCACCTTCAGTAAAGCTACAGGAAGAATGGGTCCTCTAATCTGTCACTTTATTGAGGAGTAATTATATTCTGAAAAAAAGTTATTTGAGAGAAAGAGCTGCAGAATAAAAACTCAAAGGAGTAAGCAGATAGGAAACTAAAAGATTCATAAGCTTTTTTTAAAAGATGGAAAGTATTTTTTTTCTCCTTTCCTGGTTTCTGAGCCTTTAATAAACCTGCAAGCCATGGTTTTAAGCTTTTTCTTTTTATTTATTTTTATTTCTCCACAAGCATGAGAACTTGAGTTATCTTTTAAAATAAACAAAACAGAAATCCTGCAACTGAGATATTTGGATTCTCACGGAGTCTTACAGTTCCAGCAGCTGGAGCTTTAGGAAAAAATATGAAGCTTGTAATAATAGTCACTCCACCCAAATGGGTTAAAGTTTGGACTTCCATGGGATTGCACATTTCAATTAAATGCAAGCTGCAGTAATGGGAGCGAGGTCCTGAGCTGAATTCCCATTGCACATGTTTATTTACATGGACAAAAATTCAGCTGAGGGAGTGCAAAGGAAGTGGGCAGAATTAGGATGTGTGATTTTGAGGAAATTCATTCTTTGGTTGCTCTTCCTTTCTTCTTAGTGGCTCTGCTTTTAGAACGGTGTTGTACCTCTGATTCATCCCGTTGCCTTTCCTTGCTTTTAGAAATAGAGAATTTCAGAAGTTCCTTAGCTGCTAAACCTCAAGGATCTTTTCTTGCTATGTGTGTTTTCCTTCTGCAAATCAAAGATGTTTCTTATGGTCTTCAGGGAGTGGGGTAGGACATGGTGCCCAAAGGGTCTGCAGAGGTGATGTGGTTGGGGTGCAGAAGGAAACAGGAGAATATTTTCTTGCTGCAGTGCTTCAGGTTCCCTTGCTTGTCTTCTGAGGCCGGTGTTTTGTGTGTTTCTCTCTGGGTTTTTGGTCTGTGTCAGGAGCAGCTGGGGAGCTGGTTCCGAGATATCTTCTGATGAGCACACTTGTGAAAACAAAGCTCCCCTTCAGTCTGTAACTCACAGCTCCTCACTGTCCCACCTCAGTGTCACCAGGCACTTCCAGAAGGTGGCTCATCTCTCTTGAACATATTTTGGAGTAGGAACAGCTATCAATGGCACAACACACTTTTCAGTGAGGAGATAAAGTTTTTAGGCCTGTGATATCTTGAGCAACAATTTGGCTAACTGTAGAAAAGCAGGACAAAGGTGGTCCCAAGCATAGTGTAGCATCTCTGCCTCTTTTGCTGCAGTGAGGAAGTGCTGTACTTCAAGCTCTCAGTTCTTCAGTCCCTAATGAGTGACAAGTGGAGCTACTTTCTGTCACAGAGGCACAGATCAATGTCTCAGAGAAACTCATGAAGGCTGACACAAACTCTGGGGTTGATGGAGATTGGATCTGTGGCACAAACTGAGTTGGAATTGTGTGATGGAGTTGGTACATTTAATGTGCTCTGACATGGAGGTGTTTGAGCAGATACCAGTAACTTTGCAGTCTTTTGTTTGCCTTCACTTGGAAATTAGTAGAATTTGTGTACTTGAAGTGAGTTCCTTCCTTTTGCTGATACGTAGGTGTTCTTCCTAATGTTTGAAGAAGCATCATGCTTGCAATGAATACTCCAGATATTAAAAAATCAGGCCCAGCCAAGAACAGCTTCATGTTTCCAATGTAGATGTCATTGCTGTGGGCAGATAGGGTCATTTGCAAGAGTCCTTCTATCCAAGCCCTCCTGGTAGTTTGGGAGTTTGTAGGGGTTTGCGACTTCCATTTTTTTCTTTGCCATCTACCTTTTTGCTGCTGCATGTGACAGATGTCTCATAAGTCTTTCCATTCCCTTGAGACAGACTATCTGCATAGTTGGTGAAAGATAATCTTGTGCATAAAGCTGCTTTTCCTTGTGGGAAAAGAATTTTCTATTTGGTTTGTTGTTTTGATTGCATTATTTTTGGTTTCTTGGGGGTTTTTTTCATAAGTGTTTCCTTAGCATGGAAAATGAAAAGTTGTAGTGTTTTGTAGTTCAGAATTTGTCCATGTTAAACCTTTTAAAAGGGATGTCCCAGCTGATGACTTTTGTACTTTCTAATTAAAAGAATGAAAAAAGTCTGTATGTTGATATCCATGAATATTACATGGCTGAACTTGCTGTGGATTTGCTACAAATCCCAGCAGGTGTCAGAGCTGTAGATTAATCCAAGGGGATGCTGATGAGCACAACTTGTTCACCCTCTTTGGTGCTCTGGATTTGTGACTTAAAATACTCAGAAATGCCGCAAATATCCCTTAGCTGTGCTCTTGAAGCTGGCTCTGCTGCTCTGCCTGTGCTCCTGGCCTTTCCACTTCCCCTCTTTCCACGATCTGCCAGGAATAGCACATTTTATATGATGCCAAATTTATAAATTCCTCAGACCACTTGGTCTGGGAGGAATGCATTAATGGTGTGGCTGAGTTTTAATCTGGGATGTTTTTAATTTTCAGACCACGTTAATTTATTTTGATCTGAAAATTACAAGATTCACTTCAATTCTCCATTTTATTGCTTCTTTTAATACTTCTTATTTGCTCTTTTTTTTTTTTTCTTAAACAATTAGGTCTTTCCAGTGTGCAGTCACACCTTCTTTTTCTGTCTTTGATAACTGATGAAGAAGCTGTGTGTTTGAGTAGACTGTGAATCCCCTTGAGATGGTAACATCAGTGTGTGTATTATAGTTGGTTTGTGTTGCATATAACTTTTGTGCCAGCAGCTGTTTATTAAGCATCCAGCTAGGGCTAATCTCCAGATTGTTAGCAGCTATTCAGAAATGTTGTGTTCAGTTCTAGGGCTTTTACTGTTTTATGGCCCCCTACTCACTGGAAAATAAGGTAGACTCCAAGCTGAGGGAACAATGGAGCATTCTGAGGTATTTTTGTTTTTCTTTGACATAAAGTCTGGTTTTGGAAATTTGCCACAGACACTTGTTATCACTGCTGTATCAACTTCTTGTGTTGAGCAAGTGACTGAAATTGCTGTTTTCAGCCCTAGCTGCTTGCCCAGCCTCAAACTGAATGGGAGATAACAATTGTCTGAGTGCCTCTCCCGAGTTCCCAGGAAAGAATTTCCATTTCTGGATAAGATTTTGGTCACACTTGAGTTCTTCATCCTCCTCTTATGGAGTTGTCGTCTGCGTTAACTCATTTCATACAAATATGTTTGGGATTTAATTATTTAATTATTGGGTTTTAATTATGGTTTCTTCTCAGTAGCCGTCTTTTCTTCCCACCTGCTGTAACAGGGAAATCTGTAACTCTGACAAAGCCTCTCTGGCAATGCCCTAGCCACTCATTACCTGGAATTAGGAGAGTCTTCTTAAAGTAGCTGTAAGTTAAGCAACTCTACAGAAAGGGCTGTGAATAAATATTTGCTTCCTGTTGGATTTTTGTGCTGCCATAGTTTTATCACACGTGTAGTTGAAGGGGTCTTTCCCCCCTCCCCCCAACTCTTTCAATAGGCCCTTTTCCAGCTCTTGATATAGCCTCAACTCTGTTTAAATTATTTCTTAGAAAGATGATCTCTTGCTGTGTTTAGCCCTCACAGACTCCTGGCTGGTTGTTGATGTAGAGGCTGCCTGCTGGGTGCCAGTCCAGGCTTTCCTTTGGCTGGTGGAGGGACACAAGCCCTACTTTGTTCAGCCCTTTTCCAAACCTCCCCACCAATATGGTGGGCAGATGGCAGAAACACGAGCCTTGTGTAAGACAAACCTCTGTGCTTGCTGGGAGGAGCTGCAGGGATGGAGAGCCTGTGGCCTGAGGACAAAACTCAGATTATTTTCCTCTCTAATCACATATCCTGTTTTTGTAATGGTTCTGGTGGCGAGGCCACTATAATAGGTGAGCAGAACAATGCTGCCCGTGCTTTTCTCGTGCAGAAATTGCCTGTTTACAATACATGGAAGATTTAGTGCAGCACACTGTGACCTTGCATGTTGGGCAATTATTTCAGTGCCTCCATGGCGCCTGGTAAATGCATTTCTGTGCTGCTTGAGTACTGTGCATGGGCTCATTGCTTCAGTCTGCATCAGATGACAACACAAAGCAAGAAACACCACTGGCAGTGGGGCAGGACAGCCAGTGCATGTGGTAAAGCTCTTCAGCCTCATGCTCGTCTCAGTTACAGTTGTCCATCTGCCAGTTTGTACCTTTGGGAGGTGGGGGCGGTTTCCATGTCATTTCTCTCCCTGGAGGAGTCTTAGATGCTTGTCATTGTATATTGATTTTGTATATGAATACATAAACATTGCAGCAGTGGTGGTAAGAAGGGAAATGCAAGTTACTGTCCTCTTTTCCAGAGATTTCAGGCCAATCCCTCACTTTAGGAGGCTGGGAGCATATGTGTCTCAAGAATTGGCTCTAGCAAAGACTGAATTCCTTGAGTGCTTGCTGGAGAACTCATGAAAATTAGCATCACTTAACTGACAGTGTTAAAGCAATACCAGTCTTAAAGTTTGCATGCTAGAAAAAAAAGCCAGTCAGGTTTTGTGTGGCAGGGCTGCATTATGACCTTTCTTGGGACAGGCTGCTGCCCTTCTAAACTGAGAAATGGCAGTAGAGGGGTTCCTTTCTCCTAAGACCTCAGAATTCTGTTGCCTGAGTCACAGTCTGCTATCCTAGGACAAATTCCTTGCCATCGAGAAGTAGGATGATTTGGGTGACACTTTACTGATACGTGTTGTACAGTTGTTTGGACTGTGTGATTCTTTTCTCCTGACTCTTCCTTGTGTTTAGGCATCTAGATATGAAAGGTTAAACTGGATCAAGGCTACAGGACTAACAAATCCTAAGTCAATTACGGTCTCTGTTGTACCACTGTCTTTATTCTTTTTTTCTCCTTAACTAAGTTAAATAAGGGTGAAATCAAACAGGGAAAGATGCTGTTGTAATTTATTATCTTCCTTAAGCATGTAATAATCTTATCTCACTCTTCTCATGCTCAGGAAAAAAGAAAACAGAGCAGAAAGGGTTGGGTCAAGTCAGCAAAATTGTTTTACCTCTTGCATTGTGTGTGTTCCTTTGTGGACCTTCATGCTGTATTACAGCAATTTACACTGTGGCAGAAAGTGTTCAGAAGCTCTGTTTTGAGTAAATGTTTAACTTTTGATAAATGCTGTATTGTTCTGGCCAAACAGCAGTACAAACATGTCACCATTTGGTGCCTTTCCAGTGTGCACACCTCGTTCCTCTGTGATGCTTTCGTTAAACTTGAACGAAATCAGGGTACATTAGGTACTCATCTGAAGGGCACAGATTTCAGCCAGCACTCCTCAGAGCCAGGTCCATCCTTGGTGGAAGATTTCAGTGCCCATGGAGGAAAGAATTTGTCCTGTTACACATCTCTTCTTGTTGATTGTACTGGAGAATGAGGCCATTTCTCCTGAGACCATCTCTTTGTGTGGGATGAGTAGAGATACCATCATATTGTTTTCTCTTCTGTCCAGAGGGGACCAGAAGCTGGATTATCTGGGTGATGCTGCTCACTGAAATACAGCTCTGGTAGGCAAAGGCTGAGGTGAGCTGTGTAGAATTGGGAGCATCGCTGAAGGTGTGGGGAAGAGCTGTGCTTGAGTAGATCAGCAGAACTGAGCTGCAGTTGAGACGGGGAAAGCCAGGATGCTTCAGAGACCATAAAACAGAGCTACTATTTCAGGAAAGGGAGAATGTTTGGTCTAGCCAGTGGTTGCCTCTAAAAATACTTCAAATATCATTTGAGTCAAAAACAGGGCAGACTATATGCATATTTACCAAAAGGAGAAAATTAACCACCAGGCATCTTGCCTTTCAGAACATTTCACTGTAGATGAAAAACATTGTTACTCTCTATGTCTGTCAAAATATCCCATGACAGAACTTGATTGGAATAAGCAACTGTGAGCCCAAAAGTACATCCAGACCTGGAAGTAAATGTGTGAGGGTAGCTCTGATACAGAGGTTTCTACTGTCTTCTTTACCCTTTTGCTGTCAGGCTGTTGCTTCCTATTTTCTGGAAGGAGATTGAGGAACAAAGCATGTTCATGAGCAGAAGCCATAGTAACTGCCTAGAGCAAACAGCTTGATTCTGAGGCACCAAAATGAGTGTTCATGAAAAAGGACAGGTCTGTGCTTTAAGCCAGAGCTGTTTGGTATGATCAAGCAATGCCCTTGAATATGGAAAAAACTGTATTCCTGACTGAGCATCCTGCACTCATGGCAAAATTGAGCTGTCCTGAAAAGAGGGATGGGATGTGCTGAGAACATGACAGTAAAGATCAGAGTTTTCACCATATTCACCCAGTACAAGCAAGTAATGTAGGGAAAATAATTATGGAATTCCCAGCAAAAGCAAATCTTAGTGACTTAGAAATTTTTCTTGTTCTTCAAGCTGGTGAAACAGTGCTTCAAGGTGATTGGTTTTTTTTCAAGGTAGTAAGTGTGGTTTTTGTTAAATGACAAATTTCATCAGGACCAAAATAGTTTTTAAACAAAACTGCAAAGTTGTCTAGAAGAGTTTTACCTTTTGGTAGAGAAGTTAAAGCAAGCACAACCTTTACCAGCTTGCATTTTCCTGGGAATTTGGTGGTGAATAGCCCACATTAGTAATCCAAACCTTAGACTTCTGCAGCAGTGTAAATACCACTAGAACAGGGCACTCTTTTAAGTTGGGATGTTTTTATTTTAGGCTTTTCTTCCTCATGAAAGCAGGGCTGTGTAAGCATCAGTAACATGCATATGATTACAGTAAAATGAGAAATTTCTCATGCTCCTTGCTGTTCTTGAATCAGCTGCTGGAGGTTGGATGGGGGAGTGGATTTATTCAGCTGTTGCATCACCAGCATGTGGCTACTGCAGGTGAAAGTTTTAGATGCACAGTCTGAAAGCATTCTGCATTTGAATTTGCGTAAGGATTTGCTAAGGTATTGAGGTACAGGAAGCTTTCTTTCTAATGTAATTAATCATTACATTGTTTAGGAATTCTAATTTATGGTTTTCTCTTTCTTAGTGTGTTGCGTTCCTTCTACACTTCATATTTGCACCACCCACCCTGATATCCTTACTCCTTTTTCTGAAATATTAATGTATAAGCACATTATCCAATACAGAACTGCTCTTTTCTTTAGAAGCAAAAGATCGGCAGCAGATGATGATGCTTCTCAGTATAAAGTTGTCCTAATGCTCTACAGAGTAAACAAAATATATCTTAAAATACCTTCTGGGACCATCTGGTAACTTGGACAGTATGAAAGGAGATGATCATCTTGATGAAAACTTCAGAACTAGAGGGATTATATACCTGCAAGAAAGTGTTTCAGTAGAAAAAAGGTATTATATGCTGAAGCTGCACATAATAAACTTGTGTATTTTCTAGTCCAGTATTTTCTAGTCTATATCAGTATTGGCCTGGCCATAGTCATTGTTTTCCTGGCCAGGGCTGGATCAGAGTGACCAGCTTCCACTGCTTGGGAATTCCCAGCAGGTCAAGCTGCTCATTTCCATGCTCAGTTAATGAAAGCCACTCCTTGTTTTGTTGTGGGAGTGTACCTATGGATGTGTAAAAAGGAAGTGTGTGCGTATGAAAGAGTTAGGGCTCAAATCTGGGGAAAGACATCCTCAGGAACCTGGGATGTACTGCCAAACCTGCTGGTCTGCCTCTCTCACTGCAAATGCCAGATGTGGCTCTTTGATCTTGTATTTATTAACAAAAAGCTACCTGCACCTAAAAAAACAACCCAGACACCTGACCCTCCCCTCTGCAGTAACCCACCTCAGCAAGGCAAATAAAGTGCCTGGGCCCATCTGTCCTCTCCAAGGAGGACTGGGACAAGCAGTGATGGATTTGCTTCCTTAACAGACTTATGGGAAACACTCAGGTGATGTACCTGGGGATGTACCTATTCCTGACACTTACCTTTATTCTTCTTAAAAGTACTGATGTTTCTAATTTTTTACCATATTTCACTGTCTGAAAGTTGCATACTGATCTAGTGTGCAAGCCGGGAAATGTGTTTTTTGGGAAGCAGGACTGGGTCTTTAATAATTTTTCTAGCTGAAAGAGCAACAGTGAAACTGCAGCTTGGCCTCACATACGTGGTTTCTGCAATTAAGGGCTGCAGCTGCTCTACTTTTTTTGTCTCTGTGACGCAAATCAAAGCGCAGCAATGGTATTGCCTGAGGGAAGAGAGAAAGCTACTTGCTCGCTTCCCCATGCTGATAACTAAGCAGTGATGACAAGAAACTGGGGCAAAGGAAAGTTCAAAAGCAGAATCTGAATATTATAAATGACTGGAGAAACACAGGTGCCTCTTCCTCAGCACAAAGGGGAAAGAGAACTGTAAGAATGTCAGAAGAAATTACCAGCTCCCCAAGGGAAAAGATGTCGGGCTGTAAAATTTCTGTGGCTCAAAGGGATTCTGACATGTGAGGAAGTTGGGGTCTGTGTGCTATCAAACATGTTACAGTCAGGCCCATTTTAAATGGGATTAATTTTCACCTGGGGACTTCAACCTACAGGAACCTTGATTGTCTCACCTTCTCATATGAGTCTCCTCTCACATGTGTTTTGATGTCTACCTGAATGGTGAGATCTGATTCACTATCCTCCTTTCATCACAGGAAATTGCAAGGGAACAGAAATATTAAGAGAATGAGCAGCATTATTTGTCTGAGGTCATGCAGCAAGTAGAGGGAGAGAGTTTGGATGTCCTGACGTCTTGAATCACAATCTGCTTTCTGCACTAACTTCTAAAATTATTTGTGTAGCCATTCCAAGTTTTTGTATTTGTTCCCTTGTTGTTGTCTAAACTGAATTTCATAAGCGTTCATTAAAGATAAATTTTGCAGGTTTGGTGTGAAACTTAAATGAGACTACAGCTTCCTTTAGGTGTAGGCACAGAGTCAGTGGTGATTGGGGTGGGGCTGTGCCCAGTCATCCCCAGTTGGCTCCAGCTGTGCCCACAGGTGAGCAGCATTGAAGGGAACGAGCCGTGGAGTGCCCAGGGGCACTGCCCAGCCCCAGAGGGCACAGAGGGCACACAGGTGCAGGGCATCAGCAGCAGGGCACAAGAGGCTGGGCTGAGGGACAGGGAGGGCAGATGCTGCAGCCTGCTGAAGAGGTATGGTGTTACTCTGTTTAGGTTGAAGCTTTCTAATGTTGTATGGTGACATTCTGTGTGCCATTGCCATCTCAGCTGTGACATTTAGGCATCAGCTAGACAGTGAATGCAGAGTTCTACCAGGTGAGCTGGAGAAGTCCTTTCTGCTGGGTGTTGCTGTCTCTGTGCCCCAGCCCTGGCAGCTTCCTGGCAGGGAAGGAATTGCAGGGCTTAAGGCATCCAAGGCTCTGCTTTCATTGTCTACAACTTGGCCATTTTGGGGGAACTCGTGAGGAGGACACAGAATGGCCTCTGCAGTACTGTATCCCCTCCAAACTTTGAAATTCATTTTTTTGAAATAAGACTCACAAGAAAGCAGACTTAATTTTCCACCGAGGTAGAACAATATTTTTCTCTAGCATCTGCACAGTAAGCATTCAACCCATATCCATAATCTTAGGCACAAAATAAAGAATCAAATATTGCATGTGGAGCTTAAAATGAGCTATATTATGGAAACTATTGGCCATGTTAAACTGCTACTGGAGCTTGGACTTGTTGCATGTGAGTCAAGTCTGCAGTATTTTCTTCTGGTGGTACTTGCACCAGTAAACCTCACATGCTACCATGGAAAATAAATCCACATCTATTGCAAGGCTGGGATTTAAGACGTCTCTTTTTTTCCCTTTCTTTTCCCTTTTTTTTTTTTTTAACCTCCAGCTTTATTTTTTCAGCTAAGGCAGAAATAAATTTCAGGACTGAATAATTATCATCAAGCTAACTAGTTTACAGCACTTGACTTAAAATAAGGAAATAGTTTAGAAATATATTTAGGTGTTTGCTACTAGCAATTTTATTGGTAATAAAGAGGCTTGTTGACTTCTTTGCTGGAAAATGGATTTATTATCTTGGGCTGGAAGCTAAGGAAGTGCAAGTGCTTTATAATGATACCTTTTAAGCAGGACCCACAAAAGTACTCAGGAGCTTTTCAGTCACCTGGACATTATTGGGTAGCCCACAAATGACCTACCCACACTGGTAGTTATTCTGCAGTCCTAAAGCATTTTAAGTTTTTACCTGTGGGACCCCTTCTCTGTAAATGCAATTTCCTCAGGCTGATACTCTGGTGCAGTTCCTCATTTTGTTAGGTGTTGGCTTAATGTATAATATAATCCAATCATATTTTCTCGGGTCTTGTCTTTTAATGTAATTTTTATTTAAAATTACATTTTATCTAATGTCATTTTTGGGGTAATAAGGGAACGTTCCTTTCCATTTGATGCAGTTGTGACCATAATAGCAGTGAAGTTAAGATTGGAGTTCTGCCTTTTTAGGACTCATTTGCTTCATGAGGAGAATGTAGACTGAATGTTTATTAATGGTGTATACTGAATATTTATTAATGATGTTTGGTAATTTTTGTTTCCCATCATTCTGCTGTCTTCAGATTAGTAAGGAAATGAATGCTCACTTACTTTATTATGTCAAATCAATATTAATATTGATCTAATAGTAATAAACTAATAACTCCTGCTGTAAAATGCTTTAATATGAACTTCAAGAGGAATATTAAAATTTATTAGTCATTCCTTAAAGATGATTGATATGCTAGAGGGTTTCATAGAAATAAAAATTCTAGATGGGGAGGCATGCAGTGCTAGCCTGATTTCAATAAATTTTAAACTTTTTTCCTGCTGTTTATAGTTATGATAATTGGGTGTTAAAGACTTTCAACAGAGTCTGATGCTGACTCTCTTTCTTTATTACTTCCTGCTTCTAATCACCCTTGAACTGCATTCATCTCTGCCACAGACATATTATTTAGCACAAAATTCCTTGTCACTATTTGTAGAATTTACCAAGGCTTTGGTGCCACTTCGTCAGCAAACAAACTCTTCGTGGTTGTCTTTTTTTGTGCTTGGCCTTGTGAAGTGTGACTGGATGTGTGTTTCTGGAAGGACACATGTGCTTTCCATTTCTCCATGGAGAAAAGCTTGTCCCTGTGTCAGCTGCAGCTCCAGGGTGTGATGGTCACGTGCAGCTTTAGACTTCAGCTCTGTACAAATACTGGGCTGCTGTTGGAATGTACCACTTGTCTTGAGTGACATCTCTTTTATTTTAAAAAACCCCTTTTGAGGTGGTAACTTACTTATTTTTTCAAAGATAAGACCCTGTCTTCTAAGTAATTTGAAATTCTACTCCAGAGAGTAGAATTTTTCTACTGAAAAATTTTCTGTTTTCTGATGCATGAATGAGGCCATGAACAGAGCAGGATTTGTCCACTGATTGTGAATATGCTTGAATTACCTGCAGACTGTAACACTGTAATCTGGTCCCCTGGGTCGCTCCCTGGACAAGGTGAGGTCAGATTTGTAGAAGAAATATTCCCGTGCTTGCAGTTCAGACTTGCTTTCAACAAATATAAAGACATATGGGATTCTAAATAAATTCCAGTGGCCTATCAGAGGAAAACATTCCTTATCTTCTCTCTCCTCCTCTGACAGAATGACACATGTCAATAGGAAGTACAATAAAATTGTTCCTGTAACTTCCAAGGAAAAGGAAGAGCCCTCTTCTGACTCTGAACATCACTGAAATCTGTCCTGATTAGACTGTTCAATACAGGGATGTGGGCAGGTATTGCTTTATGGTGTGGCAATCAGGCAGCGCTATTAAAAACTGCTGAACATCAGCTGCTCCTAAGATGCCATCCTCTGGTAGAGAGGACAACAGCTGGAAGGAAAATTGTTGTAGAAGCTGTCACTGCAGCCTTAAACTTACCTGGGACATGTTTTCATCACAGAGCTGTGGCTGTGCTTGCTGCAGTGGGGATTTGGGACAGTCTTTACGACTTGCAGCAAAAGCAATTGTTCTGGTTCTGGCTGTGATGTCCTGAGCTTGGATATTCAAGCAGTTGCAGTGGCCAGCACAAATGAATACTTGTGTTCTTGTATCTTAGGTAGGATTTTCCTAAATCAGGCATTTCAATACTCGCCAGCTCTTCAGGTTCAGTTTAAGAACAGCAGGGAGAATTTAAATGCTAAAATGCCCTATTTTCTAAATCTAAATCTGTTTCTGTATGTTTTCAAAATAACTTTTCTTTTTCTCTGTTTTTATGTGAACTTCAGCTAAACTTGTTTTTTAAATTACTTTCAATATTTGGCATTTAACTTCCAGATTTTTTTGTTTGTTTGCTTTTCCTTCTTCGATAAACTCATGGGCGAGAACTTAGAATTCCCCTCCATTCTTTTTACCTACTATTAAAATACTATTACAGAAGTAACTAGCATTATCTTTTAGTCCCATATTTGGTATTTTACACTTAAAAGAGCATTCTTGGCTCTTCAGCCTCCCTAACAAAATGGCTTGGTGGACTGATTATGGAATAATTTATGAATTTTTACCTGCCTGTGGGAGACTGGGGCTTGGGGTAGCTGGAAAGAAACAGGCAGGATTCCTAACTACTCCATTCTTTTAAAATTATTAATATATTACATCTTGCATAAGCACTGAGCATGTGAGGAAAGATGTTTCAACTGGATGTTTTTTGGTTTTTTTTTTGTTCCAGGTGACAGCTCTTTATTGGCCTAAGGGGATTTAAAAAATCCTGTTATTCTATTCTATATTGGTATTAACCTAGTTCTGTTTTGTCCTTACAAACTAGTATCAAAACTACCCAGCTGTGTTCAGAAAGTAGATCTTGGGAACCCTTCTTTTGTTGCTTTGCACAGCTCTGGTGCCTTTAGAGGGCCAGGGCCATTGGCTCTGGAAATGCAGGCACACCTTGTCTTGGTAAGAGAGATTTTTTGGGTTTAGGGACAATGCTTAATGCATCTTTTAAGCAGTTTTTCAGCTGGACATGTGTCAGTCACACTAGTATTTGTACACAGCTGAAAGGAAATGGGGCTTGTTCAGCTATAGATTAAGGTAAATAAGAAATACAAGATTCTGCTTTCCTTCAGTACAGCAGCAAAAATATTAATCTCTGACTTACAGGTCTCTATTAAACACAAAAATAAGTGAAGTAGTAGATTTATTAAGCTCAAAATAAGAGTTAAAAGGAACAATAGTGATGCCATGTGTTTCTCCTCCCAGCCCCCCCCAAATGTGTTGATTTTAAATGCATCCGTAGAGCTTGTTTGCAGTTCCTCATAATTACCAAATGAGCTCTGCAGAGGAGCAGACAAGGTAATCAGACAGTCAATTATTTACTGGTTCTTCTGCCTGCATTTGCATCTATTTTCATTTCCATTATTACAAGGAGTTTGAGAGGATTTGCAAAGCACGGAGGCAAAATGAGAGGTAAGAATTTCATTTGGCTCGTGTTTTTCATTGCCTCCAAAGAAGTTGTTTTTGATGTTTGCTCCCAGATATGCATTTGAGTGTGGGGACAGAGAGAGGCAGGCAGGATGAATTTCTTTTGCTGGTTTCCACCTAACCCAGCGCCCAGCACGGAAAAAGCTTTGGAGTGCCCTGGCAGTTTTACTGACTGTCGCTTTTGTAGTGACACGCCAGCCCCTCTGACATGAAGGCTACCAGGAGTGAGTGAGCACACATGGCTTTTGTGAGGCAGTGATAAATTGGTGGACAGTTGGGCCGTGATGGCTTCAGAGGTTACGTGTTCCCCGTCAGCGCCCCGGGGCCGCTCGTGTTCTGTGTCAGTGGGGTGCATCTGAATGCCATATGTCACAAAGACTAATGTCCTCACTCTTCCCCCTTCTAATGGGCAAGGCAGACACCACACACTTGGAAATTTCCGTGCCTGCCTCCCAGATAAACACTAACAGGGCCAGCTAATTGTGTATGTTGTTAAACACCAGAGCTGCTCAATTGAAAGGTGGACCCTGGCAATTTATGACAGCCATTAAGGGACTGAACAGAACCAATTAAAACAAAAAGGCATTTTTTTCCTGACAGAAGGTTTGGTGGTAAAAAATTAAGTGGGCTCTTGTCCAGACCAATTGCTGCTTCACTGATAGAGAGAAGTTAGGACCAGGTTGGAGTGTCAAAGTTTAAGAGTACCAGATGATAGTTTAGACACTTGTTTGCAGAGGGGAGAGCAAGAACACACATGAGAGTATGAAATCTCCCTCTTAACTGGGACTGGGAAACTGAATTCTTAAAAATGTATCATCATAATAATGTATAAAATTCACTCCTGCAAAGAGGTCAGATTGCAGTGTATATACTTAGAAAATAAGGGATGTAAAATGTTAATGAATAAGCAAAGTGTTCTGGAACAAAGCTCTAGGGTGAGCACGTGTGGTTGTATGTGCAGGGTGGAGTTTGTTACAGGGGTACACTCCAGATTAGGTGAGTTTTGGAATTCATTAATCTCTAAACTGACAATAAATTTAAGTGCTTCTGCCTACATTTTTACAGTCTTTACTTCCATTCTTGTCTAGCACAATAGATTTAATGGAGTTTGAGGTAAACAGAGCTGTTCCATATGTTATTCCAAGTGCTGAATGTTCTGGGAATGTCTCTGGCAAATGGTTGGAGGAGCAGCAGTATAAATCACAAGAAAATGGCAGCCATGCAAAGAATGAAACATATGGATTATGGATGCAGAGTGAGGAAAAAACTATCCTGCAGGAACTGCTAAGGTCATGGCTCTGTTCTTTCATGTTCTTAGAAGCACCAAAATTGCACTGTGGCATAGACAAGATGGTCATCCAGTGATGCTCACCCTTCCATTCACATGTGTTGCTGAATAAAAAGGGGGTGTGAAGGTTTCTGGAGCACAGAATGCCTGGGATTCATTCTTTAACCAGAGAGGCTGAAAGCTGGGCAGGCAGGGCATTCACCTGGGAAATGGAAAGAGCAGAAACCAGCTGAAAAAAGAAGTGATCATTTCCAAACTGGCTCAAATGTCCAAAAGCTCATATTACATTCTCTTATGTATTTGTTTGTCTATGCCAACCCATTTAGGCTTTTTAGGGCGTATTTGACAGGTAGGAGAGGGGTTCCCATGTTCACTACCTGCGTCTGATGAATACTTAAGCAAAGGATCACAAAGAGGTAGTAGGAAGGGCCAAAAATGCCCATATATTAGAGAAACTGGACTTAAACCACTAAAGAATCTGAAAGATTAGAACACTGTTATAAATGCACATTTTTTGTAGAAATTTGCATTTTTGTAACAACGTTTTCCTTGGCGTGTGAACTTGCTGCTTAGTGAACTTGCTGCTTAGTGAACTTCATCTTCAGAGCATCCCAAATATAATCAGATATGAGTTCACTTCTTTTGCTGCTTCTTAGAAATCTGACCTTCAGATTTTATCTTTGTTTTTTTTCCTTAAAGAAAATATTTTGATTTATAGTAGCTGATTCATTTCAAAGCATCTTTGTTCAAAGAAATTTCTCCAGACTTCAGGTGATGTGGAGCTTCATCCTCCCACCACAGCTGGTTAAAACAAAGGGAGAGGTTAAATGACTTGGTCAGGGTTCTGCAGTGAATCAGTGCTGCAGTTTGGAATGGGACAGAGGGGAATTTTAATGGTTTTAACCATGAGGCCACTGGTGGTGAGTTGTGGAATGGGACACTGGTATCAAAAGTGTGTCCCTGGTAGCTTTGTTTTGGTTTATTTTTATTTTTTCCTCTCTGCCAGTATCAATGAGTGCTTTTGCATCCCTAGTCTGGTACTCCTTAGTCCCCAGATCAGTTTTAGGGACCTGAAGGAGTTTGTGGGGCACAGGCAGCTCTGAGCCCATGGCTTCCCCTGAGGAGAAGAGAGGCAGAGGAGGGTGTGATGTGCCAAAGCTGATTGCGGAGCTGGAGAACAAACCCCTCATCCTCCATGGCTGGTGAGAAACCAGGTTTTTACATTGTGTAGTGAATTTGTGTGTTGATGAAGTCAGAGGCTGATACTGAAGGTGATATAAAGCACACTTCTTGTCTCTTCTAGGGATTGTGTAGCTTACTTACAAACCTTCAGGCTTAAATTGGGAAAAAAAGGTGTAGAGAGCCCTGAATTCTACTCCTGCAGTTATTCTCAACACTTTGTACCAGAACACACTTCAGGTTGAAAATACTTTTGTCTGAAAGATACCTTGCCTGATTTTAATTAGCATTTTTTGGGGGGGAGAGTTGGTTTTGTGTCTTTGATTCAGTCTAATCCTGCTTCCTGCAATAAATGGCTTTCCATGTAATGGGTGCACTGGGTACTGCAAGGCACACATCTGCTAGAGGATGCCTTTGAAAGTCAGGCTAATTTATTGGATAAGTGGCAGATTTCTGATTGCAATCTCTTTTCAATAACAGGGGATCACTTAAGTAAGACAATAATCCCCTCTATTTTTTTTCCAAGCCTTAGGTTTGGGGTTTTTTTTCCATCTGTGTTTTAATCATCTTACGGCTAATTTTTCCTTCTCTCTAGGCATACTTTGGTTTCTCTTTCTTCATAAACAGTCACCACAGATGATTACAGGGAGTTTTGTTGTAGTAGAGCTTGTATATGACACTGACACTGCTGTAAACTCAGAAACTACACTACATGAAATTGCAGGATTATGTAGACTACTCTGGCTTCAAAACAAGTACCATCTCTGCTGGATTCTAAACTCCACATAAAAATGGCGATTTTGGAAATAGCTGTCAGAGAATTGCTTAGCTGATACTTTCAGTACTTGCTACAGAGGTAAGAGGGGAGTCTCCTGCTCTCCCTGGGTGTTGTGCCTGCATTTCTGTGTTGAGTGTGTGCATAAGGGCACAGAGACCAAGTATGACACAGAGCCAGTATGACATTATTGTAGTCTCTAATAAATGTCAAATGTTAAACCCTCCCTCTTTTTTTTTTTCTTGAATAAACAATATTCAAACTGCTTTAATAACTTTAAGGCTAAACCTGTGCCACGTTTTTTCAGAATTTAGGGTTGGAAATTTATTTTCTTCTTTAGTAATTTTACAATCCTCTGTGTGTTGTTGTTAAGCTTAAAACATGCTTGTATTTAACAGGTGTGTATTTAGCCTGTTTCACTTCACAAACCAGTCATAAACTTTATCAAAATAATCTTTTTGGTGCCTGGGTGTTGTATTAGAAGGCTCGGCTGGTACAGCTGGAGTGTCAGATCCAGAAAAGTTCTTTCTTAACATTTTTTCAAGCCTTATTTTCAAAGCGGGTAGGTATGAGGAGTTCAACTTTGGGGATAAGCAAACTGAGAGGGGAAATAAGTTCTATTTCAGTATATATAAATGTAGGTGCTCAGAATGGAAGCTGAGTCTTGTAATTCCCTACAGTGCTGTGACCACTGTGTCAAAGAGCCTTCATACATAAATTTATCTGTATTTTTCATATATGCATAAAGTAAGTAAAATGCTTCCTCTGAAAATTTCTTTAACCAGGCAAAACTATGGGTGTGTAGAAATAGGAGTAACAGTAAAGTGAACTGAAGACTTCCCACCTTTACTTTTGCAAATCTAGAGTAGCCTTTGGGATGTGCTTTTTGCCCTGATGCAGTGCGTGGTCTGCCAGTGATGCAGCAGAATTTCAGAAACGACTGGAGGAGACACCTCTGAGGATACCTCTTCACTCTTGCTGGTGCTCACCTAAATTACCTGAGGGAAATTATTTTTGTATGAGACATGAGTGTTGGGTTGGGTTACAGTTGGGTTAAACCAGTCTTTTTCTGGCTTACCAAAAGAGCTAAGGATGGAGAAAGTCTGGAGACTTTTTGTAAGCCTTTCTTTCTGTTGTCTCATGATCTGTTTTTAAAAGCAGAACTAATTAAAATAACTAGAATAATATTAGAATAAATAGTAGATCAGGTGTTTTCTCGTTCCAGGTCATTTTAAGAAGAACAAGTTGAAAGCTCTGTAGCGTTCTTTGTACTTTCTTACGGGTTATTTTGAAGGTTTTTTCCATTGTACTTCTATTTTTTTTCCCTTTTTCCATAATAAACTTTGAACTTAGATGTGTGTGTGAATTGGAAGTAGCAGAGTTAGCAATCCTCTTTTCTGGCTGTCTAAAATAGTGCAAGGCACTGAGTCACTTCTTGCCACTAATAAGTTGCGTCACTTTGCCAGGATCAGAATGTTCCAGTCTCCAAGCAAATAGTTTGAAAAGTGAAAAACCAGTTGTTGCCATATATGTGTGTGTGTGTGTGTGTTCATACACAGGCACACACTCCCTCTCTCTCCAGCATCTCTGCTTATCCTAAGGTGGTGATGGATCCTTCTGTGTGTGGGGCAGTGAATTAATAATCACCACTTCTTTCCACTTCATCACAGACTTCGGTTTCAGCAAGGGAGGAGATAAAAAATACTCTTATGCCCATAGCATTTTAAAGCTGAGGTTTATAAGCATAAATGAGGGAAAACGTGGAGATTCCATGGGGGCAAAAAGAAAAAAAGGTGGAGAGAATGCTAATCTTGTCAGATCAACTTCTTGTAGTGGTTTTATTTTGCACGTCTGATTTGTTATATTCAGTTGTGAAGTGATTTCTGTCCTATATGTGAGCGCTGTTCCACAAAAAGCCAGGTGTGTTCCTGCTCCTGGTTGTCTGCAGATGTTTGCTATGCTGTTTGATGTGTTGATTTGAAAACTTTATCAAACAGGAATGAAAAGCACAATCTTTATGCTGATTATTTTGTGTCCATTTATCGTCATGGTTTGCTAGCAAACCCAGTCCAAACCCAATCCATCAGGATTTCATCAGGATAGGTCAATTTTGATGTCTTAACGCTTCATTGGTAGAAAATTATAGGCATAGAGTCAGTGGTGGTTGGGGTGGGGCTGTGCCCAATCATCCCCAATTGGCCCCAGCTGTGCCCACAGGTGAGCAGCATTGAAGGGAACGAGCCATGGAGTTCCCAGGGCACTGCCCAACCCCAGAGGGCACAGGGGGCACACAGGGGCACTGCAGCAGCAGCGGGGCTGGGCTGAAGACACCTGAAGCCCTTCTGAAGAGGTTTGGTGTTACTGTGTGTGAGTTGAAGCTTTCTGAAATTGTATGGGGATATTCTGTGTATTGTGGCTGTCTCAACTGTGACATGTGCTGGGACAGAAAATTCCTCTCAGGTGAGAAAAACTGACTAAAGGAAAAACCACTGGAGATGTGTGTGTGCAGGGACCCTTGGCTGAAGGGGCTGGGCAAAGCCCTGGAGATTACCTGGAGGTAGCTCTGGTTTATTCTGAATAATCATGCTAAACCCCTGGCAGGGGACTGTAGGTGCCAGCACCCTGAATCCCTTCAGAAAGGGATCCCAAGTTTTTTGGATGTCATTGCACTGAAGAGCCCAGCACTTCAGTGGCTGGCTGGGGTGCTGAGATAATTGCTCAAAGCAAATGAAGGACTTGCTGTACATTTGCTGTTTCAAATAATCTCACCAACTGATGGGTTATGATTATTAATGAATAGCAGGAGAGTCTCCAATAGCTGTTATCATTATGATAATGCTGAGAGTCTGAATGCTGGGAAATCAAAGGAATGACAGATTGCAGAGAATATTGATGCCTTTGGAGGAAGCTGAGGGCAGAGGCTGACATTGGTGAGGTGACTTAAAGCCATGTACCGTGGAGATCATTTTAGCCTTTGTGCTGATAAGTTTTGTGGCTGCTGTTAATTTTGCCTTGTACTTATAGAAGCTCTTTTGAAAATATTTAAGCACAAAAAGGCATCTGACTTGTGTAACATCATCATTGAAGGGTGTCTGGTGACCTGCTCCTTTAAGAAAACAGTCTAAATACTGGATTTCAAGGGAAGGTGTTAATCAATACAGACATCTAGTATGAAGGGGAGAAGAATCTTTTTCCTTCCCCCACAACATCCCATAAGATAAAACCAGCAAACAATGAGTTTAAAACCCCTTCAGTTTTGATAGAGACTGACTGTATGGTGAAGTTCTATGGCCACAGAGGCAGCAGGAAAGAAGCGATTCTTTTATTTCCACATCCTTGCTCTCTTGCCATAGCCTCTATGGTGTTTGTCTAACACTCACGTAAGCTGCACCAAGCTCATAAAGAACAATCCCCCCATTTTTTTTCCAGCCCAGCATGGACTACCAGCACCTATAAACTGTGCATGGAAAAGTAATTTAATGGTACATTTCTTCACTGTGATGTCTTGAACAGCTGAGCTGCCTGGATCAGCAACAATTTGCAGTGCTTTTGTGGATCAAGGTAAGAGCTCCAGAGGGAACGTGGCCTCTGAGGTGCAGGTCTGGCACAGCTATTTTGGGTCATTAGAGGTCACACATGCCTGGTATCTTCCAGCAGAGCCTCCTCCTGCCACCAGAGGAGCTTGAAAATGTTTGTTCTGTGCCAGCATGGCTTGTCTTTATTTACCATTGAAGGGTTTTACAAGACACTTACATAGAGCATCAATGCCAAAGGATTTGGAGGAGGACAAGTCAGTTTGTCATAGCTAAAGTTGTTGAAGCCCCAAAGACTTGACAGATGGGTTCAGGTTAGATATAATGTATATTTTGTGTGGTTGTTTGATCAGGCATGTTTGCCCACTGCCTTAACTGGAAAAAATTGTATGGGAAATTTTAAAACACAGTAAGTTTTATAGATAAGAAATACAGCTCCACTCTTTCAGCCAAATATGTCATGAGTTATTGTGACAGCTGCCTGAATGAGCCATGTCATCCCCAAGTTAGAAAAGGAAAGAAACCTTTATGTAGAGTGTATATACCTGTTAATATAAAACTGTTTATACCTGTTAATATCAAACATTGTTTTCACTTGTCTTGTGAGTTTTTGTTTTGTTTGTGGTTTGGTTTGCTATGTTTTTTCTTTTTCCCTGGTATGTTTCTCAAGCTTTTCCTAGACTATACTCACTGAAAACTTTACTTTAAAATGCAGACAGATATTTCCCCATCGTTACCTTTCAGCAGGCATCAAAACTTGTAGGGGAAAATATGAAATACCCGAAGATTTGTGTTTGGTCACAGCTCATCATAATTTCAGTGGTTCCATGTGGAAATAAAGAACCCAAACCATGCTTTGCATTACCTAATAAAATAGAAATGTGTAGTAGTTATCTTTAGCTATTTAAATTATGTGAAAATAGATAAAACTATGCATAATTTGTGTGCATCATGGTGTCTTGCTTGCGATTTTTGGTCATGGGTGTCTTTATATGGCAGAAAGCGTTCAATTTATGGTGGCAGATCATGAACTATTTTTTTTAGCTGAGTTCCTTCCGGTCACACAAATTCAATTTTTTGGTTTTTTTCCTTGTATAAATATGTGTTTTGCCTTGGCCACTTAAGACTTTGAGCCTGCTAAATACAAATTTTTCACAGGATATAGGAAGGTGAAAGGAACTGATTTCCTGATGGCAAAAAAAAAAGATGGATGGGTGAAGGAAAGAGAAAGGGACTCAGTTCCCTCAATTTCACAGCTGAAAGGAAGAGACTTAGATGACTTCATCCTGAATTTCACAGGGAAAAATCTGTATGGACTGGGCCTGTAGGTGTACTGTGGTCATGGAGTCAGGCTTGGCTTTCCACTGGCACAAGGACAGCAGACAGGTCTCCCTGGGGAAGCCCTCTCCTAACACCAAGGAGAGCTGCTTGAGCAGGCTGAAATGTTGTGGTGAGGGGAAGGCAGGGCCTGCTTCTGCAGCAGAACAACCCTGGAAAAGGTGCAGTTGTGCAGAATCCCTTGTGGCTGCTGCTGAGCTCGCAGGAAGTACTCGCAGTGTTATCATTATCATGGATATACACTCTTGACCCTAAAAATATTTGTTTTCAGAAAGTATGCTTGCAGTGTCTTTGTGGCAAAGTGCAGGAAGTTTTTCATTGTACAGCTGGTTTAAATTGAAACTTTTGAGTGTAATGGGACAGATCTCCATCTCATCCCATCCCCCAATGAAAGTTTTTATGCGAGAGCACATTTTCCATGACTCCCTTATTGTTTGAACATCAGGATATTGCATAAGCCTCTCTGGGGGAAAATGGAGTATGCAGAAGCAGAGGATGACCTGTGCCCACCCACAAGGGCTGCTAAATGCAGCTTCACATGTAGTGTCAATAATGAAGAACATCAGAAGGAAAAAAGCGTGTGGGCATTTGAATGTTTTAATTAGTGAGTGTTTGAATATTCACATCCAGGTTCTCACGCTGCTTCTGCAATCTGCAGGATGTGGGTGAATCTCCTAACCTCTGTGTTCCTCTCTCCCCTGATTTGGAATAGAGCTCTCCTTTTCCCTCATGGCAAAGTGAAATGGACAGGAGAGAAGAAGATAAGGAAGTGCAATGCAGGGTTTGGGGTTTTGTTGGTTTTGTTTGGTTTTTTAAAGTTTCTTTGCCGATAGAATTTTACATGCAGTCTTTTAAGAAAAATGTAAATGAACAGGCTAAGGTGTTAGCTTGTGCAAGTTGCAGAGTTTACTCTGGAAAAGTAGCTTGGGTGGCAGTTTTGTGTGACAGGCTTCATCTAGACAAGGAAAGATTAATGCCTGGTGAATTTATGTAACTGCTACTGAAGACGAGCATTCCTGTCAAATAATCTGGAGCTTTGAACATTGCACAAATTGAGGAAATCCACGTCAGTGTTCTGGTTGAAGTTTGTGGCCCAGCTCTTTTCAGTGTCAAGTAGCTTATGTCAAAGTACCTTAAAGTCAAGAACCAAGGGTTCTTCTGAATCCAGGATTCCATTTGTGAAGTCTTTTACAGACTCTGCTTTATTTCTCTTTGCTACCTGGAACACCACCTCCCTGGGCTGAATGAAACAGTGCTTGAAGAGCCTGTAGTGGTGCTGGAAGAGAGCAGGACAGGAGAGCAGGTTCTGGCTTCTGATCTCTGTATGGCCAGACCAGTGGAGAAGGTAAATAAAAATGTTCTTTGCCTGTAGATGTGCACTGAGTCCCTCAGAGTGGAAATGAGCAATTAGTGTCTGTTTGCAACATTATCTTATCAAATCTGCTGGAGACTGCCAATTGACAAATTGAGGGGAGATTGTCTCTTCCTCTTTTTGAAAGGTATCTCCTCTTAGGACAATGTCTGACTGTGAGGCAGAAAGAGGAGTAGCCCTGATGGGTACTATAAATCATTTACTTGAGATAAAATTTTGATAAGCATTATAGAGAAATGACCTCAGTGCTTTATTTCAGTTAATGTGAGCTGTCACTCTGTGTTTATTGCCCCTGTAGTTAAAGTTCATGGAAGTTCCTCAAAGGGATGCCCTTGAATCTGGGACTTAATGACTTCTCCCTCTACTGGAATTAGAGCTTCTAATTGGAGCAGCTTGGATTAATGTCACTTTTTTGCATGAGTAATCATATACAGCCTTCATGTATCAGAACTCAAATCTACAGAACTACAGTGTTAAAAGCCAAGAAACTCTAGGCCAGTGACACATCTTAGAGCTGGGAGAGGAATTTGAAAATCGTGACAATAAATGTTCTGAAGTTATTAGGAGGTTTTTCACCCAGAGGATGGTCAGGCACTAAACAGGCTCCCCAGGGAGGTGGTCACAGCCCCAAGCCTGACAGAGCTCCAGAAGCATTTGGGCAACTCTCTCAGACACATGGTGGGATTCTTGGGATGTCCTGGGCAGGAGCTGGACTGCAGAGATCCTTAGTGGTCCCTTCCAACTTAGAATGTTCTGTGATTTCATATAAATGAATGCACCTATTAAAAAAAAACAAAAAACAAAAAAAAAAAATTTTTAGGGTTTGTGGGTTTCAAGCTTTGTTCCTGCATGTCACTCACGGGTATAACTAATGGATTTGGTCTGATTTGCTTTATTTTTTCCTCCAAGTGTAAGGGAAGATCGTGATGTAGTTCTCATATGGCCACTGATGGGTATTTTCGAGAGAGAACTTCAGCTATTGTAAAACTTATTTAGACTTGCAAGCACTGAAAGTTGAAATAATTAAGAAATGTTCAGCTTGATCTCAGATGGAATTTCAGGACCAAAAAGATGCAGACCTGAGTTTCATTGGTGGTTGTTCAAAGAATGGAGAACATATTCATGTGACTGGTTTGCATTCATTCCATACAGAATAGAAGGTGCCTCGTTTCAAATGGCAGCAGGTCAGGAAATGGAGGGTTTTAGATCAAATTGCATCCTGCTTTATTCAAACTGCAAGGTTCTTAAAATGTGAGGGAAACATCAAAAATCTGAAACAAATTATTTTACTTTATGAAAAAAATCATTTTACATTTATGAAGTAAATTATTTTACATTACAAAACCACCACCAAAGAAGTGTGAACACTAGCATTTCTGTCCTTGGGCACTCTTTGAATTTTTGAAGGTGTAGAGCCCATGGCAGTGTCTGTGAAGGTCATAGAGAAGTGCATGTGTGCTGTGTTTCTGGAGATCACAGTGTTCAGCTGGCACAGTTCCATTCCCAGTGCTCTAATGAGGCTTGCTTGGAATACTGTAGTTCAGACCTTGCTTGCTTTTATTCTGAATTTTGTTAAAATTGGCAGTACAAAAAAAATTATAACAGGTTCTCCTTATGTTTCTGTAGAGATATTTAAGTTTTGTGTGAAAGAAGGGCTCAAAAAATTGCTAACTTAACTTTCCATATTTCCCTCATGTTGTTTTTTCTTTTCTTTTTTTTTTTTTTTTAATGTGGCTGCTTTGATGGCAAGCTTTATGGGGCACACCAAGTCTTTATCTCTGCCAAGCACATGGTGTACACCTTGTACACTAGTGAGAATCATTAACTTGCATATATTGTAAAACAGGTTATCTTCAACACAAATACGTGAGCAGTCAGAGGGATGGAAACACTGCAAAAGAGTGTGTTAAGTAGGTGGTTGATAATGCTTTTTTATCAACATGGCTGAGTAAAACACTGGATACTTTGGCCTTAAACCAGATGAGCTCTTAGGAGCTCTTAACTGTGCTGAAGTGTTGAGCCCAGCAGTAAAAAGGGAAGGCCTGCAGTGATTCCAGTGAGGTTTGTTTGCTGGCGGGCATGCGAGCATCTGCCAGCATGGATTTGAGGAATGTGGCCCCTCCTGGGAAGAGCCCATGGAGGGGAAATTGCAAGCCCCAGCTCAGCTCTTGGCTCCTTTTACCCTTCTGATGTTGGCCTGTTTTGCATATCCTAAAAGGACTTCTTGCTTTGTTTTCATGTTCTTTTCACTTGAATTAATCAGTCCTGGAAGTGGTAAAACAGTTTGGTTCTTGCAGACAGGGGACACATTTCTGGTTGTGCTTCTGTGGAATTCCACAAATGGTGAAGTGGAGCCAGATATTTTCTAGCATGTCCTTCTGGTAGGTCAGGGGATCTTCCCATGTGCTCAATTTGTGCCACAGTTACTCATTCCCAGATGCTTTCTTAAAAGCATTGCTGTAATTTGTGACCTCATGTGTGCCTGTATCAGCCATCTCAGTTTAAAAACACAAGAGGTTGAGCATTCAGACTCTGTCACTTATGCTTCCTTGAAAAATAAATTATTTTGCCAGAATGGGTTTAGTTGGCTTGTTGAAAAAAACCCAAACCAAACAACTTAGATTTTCACAGTGACTTGTCTGTTTGTTTGTTATGACAACATATGATTTGTAATACTGTGCATATAAACTAAGAAAAGTCAAATATGGGGTTTCTTATTCTAGAAATTATTGGACTGAGAAGTATGCAGAGCATTGGAAATTTAATGGGAGACAAAGAAACGAATACAGTAGGCTACAGCAAAAAACCTCCTTCCTGTTTTCATAATTTTATTATTTGTTCAGTAATGGAAACATGATGTGGGTAGGTTTCCCAGAAAATCTCCAATTTCCTCACAGCCTTACTGTGAGGTAACTCAGAGACTTGTCAAAATCTGACCTATTTTCATGCTGCTGTTTACATGTAGTCCTAAGCTGCTTCTCACTAAAAGAAGTTGTTTGCCTTTGAGACCTGATGAATTGGAAAAAAAATATATAAAATAGTAAAGTTGGACTTGCTAACTTTGTTGCTTGAGTAAAGTAAACCTGTCATGAACAGCACAATGCCTGGTTTGGTTTTGTGTGCATATAAACCAGATATAAGAAACAATTAAACTTTGTTACCCCTTTTTCAATAAAGGACTCTAGCCAACCCAAGAATGTAATGATGTAAAAGAAGGAAAAATTCCTTAGTGTGGGGTAGTTCTTCATGGCTTGGTGGCAGCAATTAGTAATATGGAAGGAAAGTACAAAGTGTCCTAACTCTAAAGCTGCAGTTTTGTAAGAGGAGACACTCAGTGAAAAGGGGGAGACAAGACCAAACCACTCAGTGAACAATTGGTGATTTATCCAGGCTTTCTCCTCAGTAACCATTTGGTATTTTTCCACAGCCACGAGCTGGCACTCTGAGGTCTGACTGTCCCAAACACTTTCCAGCAAGCTGAGCACAGCACATGGTTGGGTGCAGGGCTGGCAGCCCCCAGCTGGGGTTCTGCAGGCACACAGTAGCTTCCACTCAAAAATACAGGCAAATCAGAGGTGAGGAAATCGATGGAGAACAGATTCTGGTGCTCTTGGAGAGGTTGGGTGTTTAATCCTCTGTGTTCCTTCATTTGATTGTGAGGGTTGATATTGGTTATGTTAATGAGTACAGGATTAGAGTCAGCTGCTGTAAGATTGGTCTGGTGTTTGTTACAACTAAATACTGGGGAGTTGGACAAGATGTTCTCCTGAGTTCCCTTCCTGTGGTTCTGTGAGCTGTATCTGAAGCTGCAGAACCTTTGCAAGCATTCAGGCAGTCTGTTGATGGCTGCTAAAAAGGGTGAATAATGCGGTTTACTGGCATTTTCATTGTAGTGAGGCACTAGAAAGTCATGTCCCTTCTCTACTCTGTGAGTGTTACTCCTTTGTGACTGGCCATGTTTCAGCAGGTTACTGGTGGATCCTTCTTCCCAGAGCTTAGACATGCTCACTGCTTATGTCAGCTTCATCCTGCCAAGAGAACCTGCTGAGAGGACGGGGCAATGTCTTGCAGGTGAAACTTCCTCCCAAAAACCATGGCAGCTTCTCATTTTGCAGATCAGAAATCCTCTAGGAAAGGCAGGCTGAGGGTCCATCTTCTAGAGCCTGCTGTGAGTCCCTGGGGAACACAGAGGAGGAAATGGAAGCAGACAAGGTTCTGCTTGTTTTGATGACAGCTGAAATGGCCATCAAAGGCTCAAAAACGCAGAATTGGTAATTGATTTTGTGTGTGTTTTTTCTTTTTTTTTTCTTTTTTTTCTTTATTTGTTCCTTTTTTCTTTTTTTTTTCTTTTGTTTTTTCTTTTATTTCATTTTTTTCCCCTTTGTTTTTTTTTCCTTTTTTTAATATTTTTTCCTTTTTTCTTTCCTTTTTCTTCTGTTTTTGGGGAGATTTTCTTTTTTCTCTCTTCCCCTCTTCCCTTCTTCCTTTCTTCCCTTCCTTTTTTTTTTTCTTTTTCATTTTTTTCTTTATTTCCAAGACAGTGCTGAAATAGCTCCCTTAGCTCTCTGTATGTAGGTTAAATGTGTTTGAGTGGGTCCCTGAGCTCTCCTGTGCTTGCCAGTGATTTTTCTGACTATTAGGAAAATGGGAGAGGCAATTCACTCAGATTTTTACTTGTGTGAATTAAGGTTTGAATGAAGAGCAGGGATAAGAGAGAGATGCTGGTTATGGTGACAGTTACTTCTTACAAATGGACTCCTGTGATGCATTCTTGTACTAAATTCAGGGAGCTCTTCATCTGCTCAGTGTTGATGCTGTTAGATGGTCAGACAACACAAGAGGAATATAGCGGGAAAAACACCTGAGAGGTTACAGCAGGATGTATGGATACTAAAACTGCCCTACATTGTGATTTCCTGGGAAGGATGGGTCATCCTTTCCTTCTTGCACTTTGTCTAATCTGAATTGAAATGAAATCACAGGTGTGGAATCTGCATTGTGTTCTGCAAACTTAATTCCATAAACTACTGGGGTGGTGGTTTGGTCTGACTTTCCCCTGGCACTGTGCAGCCACAGGAAAGGAAAGAAAATAGGTGTTTCTTGAAGAAAAGCTGTAGAAAACCCACTGCATTTCTAAGTATCTTGTGAAATCGCTGGAAGCAGTTAAGCACAATTTTAAAAGGGGTTTGATAGCCTACTTATAAACCACAGATTTGAAATATTTTTGCTTCGTGTCAGACAACTGGAGATGTGGCAAACTAAATAAATACACAAGAGAGCAAATTGGCCAAGACTGAGATTTGATCATTATAAATCTGATTATTTTTTCTTTTTACCACAAGGATGTTAGTCTTTGTGTCTTGGTGCTGGATTTTTTTGGTCTTTTGTTTTTTTTTTTAAATCTGTTCACGTAAATAAAAATTCCTTCAGTACATGAAGTGTTTCATCTTTTTACTGGGCTCATTTTTCCTCTGCCTATAGATATAAATAGAATAATGACGTCTCACTCTCTGGGCTTGGTGCATCATTCATACAGCACATCTCCTTTCTAGGTCACAAAGCTTTCCAACATACACTTTTTTATTAAACATTGTGGTTGTGCTCAAGAACACAGGATTTTTTTGCATCTGAAAGCAGTGCTTCATTGAAGGATGGCAGCAGAGTAGAAAATAATGAAAATATATCATTGATTCAGAATTGTAAGATATCCTGATTTCAGTAAAAATATGCTTACTCTTAGGAGTGAGTCACAGACCATGGTGAGTTTGAGGGGGCTGTTCAATTTTATTTGTCCTGTGGTTGTTCTTGGGAAGTTTTATGAAAGGGTGTGGTAGATATTACACAAGACCAATGAGTTTATGGTAAAGTAGTCTTCAAAGTGAATTTTCATGAGGAAATCATGATATTAGCTTTTATTTTATGCACTCAGAACACAAATATGGTCATATGACTGCAGTGTAGCTGATGGGATTTTTTGGTATCCCCCTGAGAAGGCTGATGGGTACCTTATAGTTGTGTCCTGGTGGTAGGTAAAGCAGAGATGCCTCTGAGTAGGGTGGGAGCGCTGTGTGTCTCTTAAGCCTTCAGTATAAAGCACAGTGATGCAAAAGTATATGATGCAAGAAAAAAATAGCTGGAAATTTTACTCAGTCATGTCACCCACATCTTTAAGGAAGGCAAACAGGACCTGGTTTTAACCAGTTAGTCCAGGCAGTTCTGCTGAACACAGATTGAATGCTGCTGATACTTCAAAAGCCTCAGTTTTGCATGACAAGTGTTGTTTTGAGTAATGTGGTGCCACTTTAGTACATGATCTAGACAGTGTTTTCATCACAGAAGAGTTTCCTGTGCCACGGTATACTTGAAAAGTGATTTATAACTTGGTAAGGACTTCTAGCCTTGTAATCTCTTAAAAAAAATTGCCTCTCACTTTCCCAAAGACATTTTTAGCTATCAGCATTTTAGTAGTTGATTTTTTTTTTGCCACCACCCCCATGCTAACTGCAGAGTAAAGTAATTTAATTGTGGTTTCTAAACAGATGTACTTGGAAGAAAACCTGGCCAGAAATAACACATCAAAAGACAATTACCATGTTGTTATATATTTATTATGTAGCATCCTCTTTCTTTTCTTGCCCCTTGCTTGTCAGCTGAAAAGTTCTCCAGTTTGTTTTTTTTTTAGAGGTGTTCCATTTTGGGCAACAAGCAGAGACAGAAAAATTTTGTGTGTGTGTGTGTTGTTTCCTTTTTTAGCAGGAAATCAATGGGAATATACATTACCCTAAGTAAGGTCCTGACACACAAACATGACAGTGATGTACAACACTGATATATGTACACACACAGAAATTTCCATGGGTTTTTTTACCCTCTTAGGGTCTGGAGGGAAAAAAACCCCATCCTTTGTGTTACCATGGTCACTGTTTATAGTGACAGCATTTGCCCAAAGTTATCACACTGCATTTCCTTTAGCTTGGTGCTGCAAAGCCCTCTGCCTTTTAGCTTCTGCTAAGGGTTTTGCTCCAGAGGAGATCAGCTACAAAGGATTTGGTTTGTATTTTTTTTTTCTAATAGCTATGAAAATCAATAGCAGAGCTTCCCTGTCTCAGTGGTGCAGGATCCTAATCTGAGCACACACTTTATCCTTAAGAGGAAACCATTGTGGTAATTTGCTGGCAAATGCTTGAAGGCAATCAGCAAAGCACTCCTGTGATTTCTGCTAACCCAAAGGAAACCACAAGCCAGTCTGTCTTGGGTAGTTCCTGTGATTTTTCTCATACCAACAGCTGATGCCTTTTTTGTCCTTTTCCTGTGATGCTCCAGCTACTTCACTTGGACAGCCTCATGCCTGCAGACCTAGCATTCATGCTGGCTTATGTGAGAAACCAGTTTCTGCAGAGACATTTTGCTGTGTTGGAAAGTTATCTGATCCTTGGCTTTCCATCTCCCTCACTAAACATGCAGGTCAAGTTCGTTCCTTTTTTTTACTGTCCTTGACTTGAAGACTGGTGGCATTTCCAGAAATTCTGAAGCTGCAGTTTGAATATTTTTTTATCTTATCACTGTGGTTTTTAATATTAGTTCTTTCAGTAATACATACGCTATTTACTACCAGGCTTCTTAGGCTTTGCCTTACAGTGTTATGATGCTGCCCATCCAAATATATGACCAATGTAGATGTCTGGACCTTACTGCCTAATATAAAATATTTTCCAGATGGCTTTGAAGGACTGGGCAATTTTCACATTAAGGGGTGATCTGAATGCATTTTGGAGAGTTTGCATGTGCAGGCAATTCTGGCAGTGGTGAAAGATGAGCCATGCATTTTGTTGATGGGGCTGCACTGTGCCAGCTGGAGTTGGAGCACCTGGGAGATTCAGCCACTCCTGTGGAACTAAAAAAAAAGCTCCTGCCTTGTAGAAATGATTGCTGATGTTTTCTTTTTCCTCTTGAGTGCCAACACCAAGGGTACCCATGTTCAGCAGGGAGACTTATTTTAATTCTCAAGCTTTGCATGTGCCTCTCTGTGTCTGGAAAGACCCTTGTTGCCAGGAATGCACATGGGGCGTGGACCTCACTTTTTGTGTTTTTTGTGTCAAGTACACTGGAAGCATGGATTATTTAACTGTTTTCATTCACCTGTGCTGATTTTGAAGGCAAGCAAAATGCCATCATCTTCCTCCTTTGGAAGTGCTATGGCTGTCCATTTTCTTTTCTCTCCCAGAAGAAGGATTTTTCTGCCTACAAACTGGATTTCACAGTCACAAAATCAATTTTCCAGACATTCCAGTATAGTCTTTGTTAATGTTTTGAGTGCACCAACAAAATAATGCAGTTTGGAGAGCATCTTAAACAGAGATTCACCTTAATTCATCTATGAATTACTTTGTCCTTGTTGTAATACAAGCAAGCCAGTTTTTCTTGTAAACAGGAATTTATTCATTACTCAGTCAAGTTCAAATTCTTTTTTCCAGCCAATGGAGAAGCTGCATGGCTTCTCTTTATTTTGGAGGGTGAAAATAAATTTGAAGGCTGCATGGATTAAAGTGCTGCAGTCAGGGGAAGTGGAATTGCCTTGGAAGCAGATACTGCATTTATACAGAATTGTGGTACTACTGTGAAGGTTTTTTTGTAATGAGAGAGAGGCAGGTATATTTCTTTCCTGAATGAAGACAACTTGATTCCTTATTCCCATAGTTATTTTTGGTGGTCAGACAAAATACCCAGAAACTTGAGTTTCTGAAAATACAATATTCAAGGTGCTTAGCTGGCTGTGGTTTCACGGTTACTTTATCTTGTTAAGTACAGGTGGCTGTTGACAGAGTAATAGTGCTTTCTAACCATTTTTATCCATTTTATACCAGCAGTGCTATGAAATCAGTTGCAGAGTAAGCTGTCAGGAACTGACCCTGCTGAAAATGGGGGTTTGTGGGTTTTTTTTTAATTTGGTTGGGGTTTTTGGTTATCCCTTGATTATTCTAGTTTTTGCCACGAGCCTGGAATTGGATTTATATACTCACAAAACAGCAGGTGTGTTCCTGGGCCATGGTTTATCACTGCAGGATGCCATCAAAGCCTGTAGTGACCACTGACTTTCCCTGTGGCCCTTGTGTCTGAGGCTTGCCTCTTGCTTTTGCTGTAATGCCTAGAAGCTGAGGAGACCCTGAAATCCTTTCAAGGAGGAAAGGATGAATCCTTTCATCGAGGTCATCATAGATTCTTCGTGGCTCTACAAACCTCTAAATAGGAGGTTTAACACGTGCAGGTTTCATGTTTGGACCTCAGGAGGTCCTATTTTTATTTCATCCCATTATTTTTGATTTTTCTTCCATTGGCTTAAGTCCCTTGTTTATAAACAAATGTAAAATCCTTTATCCCATAGGTATAATTGCCTTCCTGTTGTAGTAACATTACATAAAGGCTTAAGTTTAGAGTTTCATGCTTACTGCTTTTTCCCCATTATGCTCAGAGGGATTCTTTTAATTTTTCATGAACCAGAAATTTCAGGCTATTAAAGGTAAAAATACTGCTCCATGGAGTGTTTGAAATCAAAGTAGCAGCATGAGATCAGGACCATGAACAGCAAGGAAAGGCATGGTTAGAACCACTGGTCTAACTTGTTGATTAATCAAGTTGGGTATTTTAATTTTTTTTTCCCATTTGCCTTGTATACACCCCTTGTAATCATGCTATTGATAAGGATTCACAAAAACTCTGTCTTGGGCTTGTAGAGATTATGGAAAGCCAAGAGAGCCCCTTACAAAGTGCATGGGGCAGTGTGAGTTAAACAGTGGGATCTGAGATGGGGTTTTGTCTCCCTGCTGACTGTCCCAAGTAGAGCAGTTGGGCACTGATGAATTCAAGGCTAATTTGCCCTGTCACGACTCAGTTGCTGCCCTGGAACTTGGCTGACTCCTCCTGGTTTCAGGCAGCCTTTGACAAAGGACTGGTTTTTATTTGTGGCTTTATGCTGGTTCTGACTAGGGCACTCTGTATTGCTGTGCGGTTCTAGCAATCAAATTTCAATTTGTTCTGTTGGCAAATGCGTCAGGCACAAGAGAAATTTTATGTATATGTGAGCAGAAATGTGTTGTTTTTCTTTATTTCTTAAACCCTTGGCATGATTTTTCTGTATCTCCAAAGCTGAGTGTTTCCCATATATGTATATGTTGATTGAGTTCATCTTTTTGGTTGCCATAAATTATATTTCTGTGTGTCCTGCACCACTTAGCAACGACAAACATTGTTTTCTTGTGGTTTAAGCTCCCTTTGCTCTTAAAAGAGAGGTTATAAAACCTATTTACAAACCCTGAGGTAGAGAAGGATGATTATCAAAGAAAACATGGAATTTTAGAGGTCGATGAGACAGTGTGTATATCTGTTCGGAAAGGATTGCAGCATATAATATGTATTCTTCTCCTGTGATTTCCACATTCCTGCCAGAAAAAATGGCATCTTCTGTGATGTTGTTTGGTCTTAAGTAAAAAAAATGTGTATCTTTACTGCCTTTTAATACAGAAAGGAATGAATCCTGTTGGTCTTAATGGCTGGGACCCCTTGACATCCCAAATTTGTAAAGACTATTACACTCGTGTGCAACACATCGCTTCGCTAGGTCAGGAACTGTTTGCAGTAAGGAGGCATTGCAAAAACATTTGTGGAGTGTGGATCTTTTATTTGAGGATCAATTAGGGTCAGTATTTTTACATCTGTTTTTGCAGATTTTTTCAAGCCATATTTTGCAGGATTGGAGGAAGATTGTGAAATGGCTTAGAGAAAATATGCTCAAAGTAAACATCACAACACACTTGGGCTACCCCCATTAATAGAAATATTTAACAGATTGAGGAGACCTCAGCCTCATGTAACAGCAATGATATGTTACATTCCAAGATCCCGAGGCATGTCACAGTCATTAATTAACTGGAAACAATAACTTCCTTTGATGACAAGTAGTGTTTCCTCCCGATGAGGCACATAGGATTAGATGCCTATCTCAAAGCAAAAACATACTGCTCTTGAAAAACACTTTTATGAGTGCTTATTCTTTTCCATTTTCACTCACTTTCGTGTAAGGGTGTATATCACGTCACCTCATTGTGTGTTTAATTGCTTAATTGCATCCTACTCTTCCTCTGCTTTGATGCTAGTGGAGGGGTAAATCACTTTGCTCAGAGGGCAGATAAATACTCTGCTGGTGTCAGTGAAAATTCAGTATAATGTCATTTTAACAAAAAGTGAAAGCAGGCACTCTTGTAAGGAGTGAATTTTCATGGAAAATGCAACTTTTCTCCTGGAAGATCAGTGACAAAGTTCTTTTTGAATATATATGTATATTCATTAGCCTATAATAGCTATTAGCCTAAAGGAAGGATGTGAGCTCAAGTGGAAGAAGATAATGAAGTAAAAAGTAAAATAAAAAGATAGTGAAATAAAAAACCCTAGCGGATGCAAGTTTTGTTGGGAAGAGAAAGATGATGCTCCTTTCTGCCAGCACACTGGAAGATGCTGTCTTTTGTCCCATGTGACCCCAGGTCTCGTTCTTCTTCCTTTACAACTGAAAGTTTAACTAAACAGAGGAAATGTTGTATATCAGATGTAGCTCTCAGCACAGCACAGGCTGGTCTCACAGGCAGGAAGGAGCCGGCAGTGAGCAGCAAGAGGGAAACCCACTGCAGCTCCCCATTCCCTCCTCTCTGCACAGCACAGATGGTTCTCGTGATTTGCTTGTTTTAATAGGCCTTCATGGGCTGCACAAGGAATGTTCCAGCTGAGGAAAGCCAGTGTAGTAACACCATGAATCAGTGTGCCAGACTGATCTGCTCGCTTCCCAGGAAAAAAAAATAAAATGCAAATATGCGATCAGCACGTCGCTCTGGTTCAGGCTGGATAAAACAACGGCTGCGCCAGGGGCTGATAGAGTTTGGAGGCCTCTTTAAATGGCCTGCTTGAACATTTGTTTTCTCAAATGATGTCCAAATACTCCCTGTGAGCTCCCAGTCCCACCCTTCTGTCCAGTGCTGAGCCCTGTGCTGTTATGCAATGCAGCCTTTGCAAACTGCACGCTGTACTGAGCAGACACCAACCTGGCTGTCACAGGGCCAGGGTGGGCTTGTTTTCCTCTCCTTGTAGTTGTTTGTAAACAAATCACGCTCTCTTGCGTGTTAACCTCAGTTTACAGACTCAGAAAAAACCTGTGCAGTGTCCATGTGTGTTCTGTTTGTGGCTGAGGTCTGTTCCCCATCCTGAAATTTTATGCAGTCCTAGAATTTAATGCAAGGAGTTTGGGTCCTTATTCTTGATTCCCAAATTTTAAACTTAAACTTGGATTATCTTCATGGGTCACCAGTCTCTGTTTTCCAGATAATTCTGTAAAGTTTTGGGCTCCTTTTTATCCTCTTCTTTGGATGTACACAGACACCTGGTTCTACTGCATTTTGATGCTTTTGAAGTATTCACTGTGAAATTTGTGTAGAGCTGTGGGCTTTAAATTGGTCTGTATATAGTGAACGTTTTCCTATACATTTTTGATTGATCAGTGAAGTAATTAGCATCTGTTTTGAAATAAAGCCTCAGTTAGTTCTGTGCCTAATGATAAGGTAAAGACAACTGTAAGGCATGAATTTGCTAAAGGTTGTCTGCACTGGTTTCAACTGCAGTTGTTATGCTGATGTGGGAGAGCAGACATATATCTGAGAAACAAAGTGTTCCAGAATGGTTTTGTGATTTAATAGAGCAGTTTTGGAAAAGTGTATTTGCTGCTTTGAAAGGTGAAAGAATTATGCTATCAAATAATGAAAGGAGGAACCTGTCTATCCTATCCTGGTTTCTTGCTGAAATAAATTTCTGAAGTATGTTCTTAGTATCTTCTACAGTGGAAAATTCTTCTTTATGAAGAACAGATCACTTAGAAGGTTATGTGAAAAAAATATTTTATGACTAGACTTGTGACATTTCCTTATTCAGTCATTTAAAAGCATTGCTCCACTTTTGCATGACTGCAATCTTGATGTAACCTCTTTTCACCTTCAGCTCTCTGCTCATGCTTCAGAATGCCTTTAATTTGGTTTTCCATAACATGGAGAAATATTTGGTTTAAGATGCACTCACCTCACTTGTATTTGGTAATGCCTTGCTGGTTGACTCAGTTTGACTTGAGACTCCAGGTGTTGTGACCAAGGATGTGTTACTCCTTTGGTGCTCTCTGGAGATAAACCTTTTCTCTTGAAACAAATCAACAGGAACAACATCAGCTGTAATAAAGCTGTTTGATGGCCCATCTGAGCCTTGCCTTTTGCACTGATGTGTAATTCTAGCACTGGATGGGGAGCAGTGACAGATGCTGAGCAAACAAACCAGTGTGACTGCTCTTGCTACAAAAGCCTGGTGGTGTGTGTTCAAAGGCGCTGGGAAATTTGTGGTTGTGCAGATCTGTGTCAGGGACACCCCTGCAGCTCAGTCTGGTCTCCAGCTTCCTGCCAAAAGCAGTGCACATTGATTGCTGTGCTCTTAACCCTTTCTTTTCAGCAGTTGTGGGTAATTCTGGATACATATTTGAAATGTCTACTACTCAAGTTTGCTTCCTTAGCAGCAGATTTCAAAAAAAAAAAAAAAAAAAAAAAAAAAAAAAAACAACCAAAAAACCCCAAACAAGTAAACAACAACCCCCAAAACGAAACAAAAACAAACCAAAAAAGTAGGTTAGGGAATCTCCATGCAACTTACTTTCCAGAATGTTTTTCCCCATGTATCCTAACTTAAAGGGGGGGAAATGACTCGAAGGCTGGCTTGGCCTCAGGAGCAAAAGTGCATCTTGCACTGCTGAGAGTTGCTCATAAATTGCTGTATACATGGTCATTTGATCTCTGTCTGCTTGGCTTAATTAAAACACTGGAATGTTTGCTCAGTAGATAAGAACATTTCTGAAAGTTATTTAAATTAGCAAGTACTCTGCTTACTGTCATTTCCCCCTGCCCTCCTCCCCTCTCCTCACAGCATGTAGCAATAAGTGATATATGACTAAAGAATAAGAACAGTTAAGTCACAGATCGTCGAACGAAAAGCCTTTAAGTGAATGCTAAACTTCTTTGCTGTTCATGTTAAAAGTGGTGTGGGGGTGTTTCTTTTGTGTTTCTCTGTGTTTTTTAAAAAGCTTCACTTCTCTGTCCTTTGAAACTTTGGGTCTTGACACGAGCGAGACATTTTTTGTAGAGGAAAATCAACGTGAAGTTGTAGATTGTCTAAAAAATATGTTTAAATGTAGTGTTAGCAATTGGAATAGGATGAATAACATTAAAATGTTCCATCTAGTATTTGAATTGTTGTTGTTACCATTTGCTTTCCAGAGTGTATTTTAATTTGATTTTTTTTTTCCATTTCCTTTGTTTGAAATATTCAGCGAGTGTTTGTATTTTTCAATTTCTTAGATTTTACTGCTGCAACTGTGGAATTTATTTTGGCCTTTTAGATATGAATGACTTGATATTTTCCCTGTCCTTGTAAGGCATCCCATTGCTCAACCTTTGTGAAGCAAAACATCTTTTAATGTGTCCTGATCACCACCAAGGGTAATGGGAAAAGACTGCTATATCACTTTCTTTCATTTTGTGAGTTCTTTCAAAAATTTCATTTGAAAGAAAAAAAATACAGGTTGGAAAGGCTTCCTAACTGCAATAAGAGATCTTTTGTCTCAAGAGGTTAACAGGTTTATGGAAATTTCTGCTGCTTACAAAATGTGCAGAGCCCAGGCACCAAATATTTAAGGTTTCTGCCATATTTTCCATACCTGGTGGCTTGGAGTAAACCAAAGGCTACAGTTAATTCATTGATGTGAGTTTTGTAAATTCAAACCTTATTTGTAAAAATACTGTTCTTACCAAGGTTGCCTGTCTGAAGTATTTCATAATTAGACATTTTCTGGAAAGCAGGTTTTTATTAACCTGTAATGCTGGGTAGTGGAAAGCACATTGACAGCAGGGAAATACAGATCTTTTCCTGTAGCCAGAGGTGGGAGAAGGTTAATCAGAATTTTTCATTATTTTTCCATTTGTTATGTTCAAGATCAGTACATGCACAGGGTCTGATATCGCATCTGGGCTCCTCAGTCTTTGCTGAGTTGTCTGTATGTCCCTCACCTTTACACCTTGTTCTGCCCCACTGTCAGATCACAAATGCATTGTTTCATGCATTTCAGTGCATTATTTCATGCTCTCCAGGGTTGTTATCTCCCTTTGGAGGGCTCGTTGCTCACCATTGCCCATGTGATGCTCAGTAATTATCTGCATTTAATCAGGGAGCGGCAGATGTGGGTGGCAGAGGTGTCAGGTGACAGTCCCATCATTTGGGAATGGGGACGAGGAGCAGGATGGTTTTCTAGCCAGGATGGCTGCTCAAGCAGCAAAAGTCACTTGCATTCAGTACACAGAAGAGTTTTCTGATATTTAAGTGGTGTGTTTATCCAGTGAAAGTTTCTGAGGGCCTTTTCTGGAAGAGAAAAGGGCCAAGCAGGATGACAAGCAGTGAGCAGTGTGGATTAGTGCAGTTAATTTGAGCTGGCTCATTGCTCAGCTTTTCCTCATCCTGAAAGTTGCATTTACTCCTGCTTTTATCCTGCTGTGTTTCCTGTTCCATCATCACGTATGTGGATAACACCACCTTGTTTCCGATGGCTCTATTTTCAAAGTTTTTCTCTTTTTTTTTTTTTGGTTTGAATTGTGTTTCAGCACTGCTGGGCTGTGTGGTGCCATTCCTGCAGTGGAGAGGAGGATGAGGGAGGAGGAAGGCTGTGCAGGTGTAGAAGCACAGGGAGGTGACTCCAGCCCCAAGAGCTGCGGAGGAGCTGGCTCAGGCAGCACTGAGGTTATGCAGAGGGCTGAGGAGGCAGCCAGCTTGAGAGGAGTGCAAGTCTGCAGTGGGGAATAGAGAGAGAGCAGATCCACAAAGCATCTTGGATGAAGTCCACAGGGAGCTTTACAAACCAAGAAAGAGATTGCTTATGCTGGGTCAGGTTTCTTTCCACGCAGATGTTGTGTTAGCTCTTGCATTGTCATTATGTTGGACCTCTTCAGTGTGACTAATGTTGCACAAATTTCAGATCTTTTTGTCTCCATGAATATTCAAATGCAAGGAATAAGCCTTGAAAAGTTTTCTCTATTGCTTGTCCTTCTCCTACCCTGAAGTAAAATAACTTTCCCTACTGGATTTTAAAAGATTAAGTGGGGAGTGAGTGTGCTTTCATGTGCAAATCAAAATTCACTGACGTGCTTTGCATTTCTAAGTCTAGAACTGTAAAAAAATCAAGGCTTTTGTTTTTTATATAATAAGGAAAGTGGTTTCTGAACTTCGTTGCTGTTTTCTGTGATTTCTGCTTTAACTCTTCAATGAGTTAAAGGGCTGGGAAGAGACTGTGGACATGACTGTGTAAACTTTATGATAGTGCCTCATAACGCCAGCTGTGTGAAAAAAACCCAGTGTTTCTGCTGCCTGTGTTTCCCTGTCATTCCCTTCTCTCCTAGCAACAGCCAATTTGGGCAGTGGCTTTTGATGCTCCACATTTGACAATGTGCATCCAGTGCCATGGTCAGCCCTGGCTCAGTGTAACTAGCCAGAGTTGCAGGAACATGCTGATTTCTGTGAGGAATTAAACCAAAGCCTGGAGGAGTGGGCACAGCCCTTCCAGAGGAGCAAGGATCTGTCAGCAGAGCTGTAGCCCATGTGTAATTCCTACAAATCTGTGAGTGGGAAATGCCAGTGCTTATTAGGCCATGCATTAAATATCATTGAACAGATGTGCAGAGAGCCTTTCATTCATAGTGCTGCTAGCAATGAATGGAGTATTATGCTCCCATTCTACATTTTTAAGTCAAGTGTAAAGATATGTTTGAAAAGGAGAAAGAGTGTTAAGTGCACCCTGCTGCCATTCATGTTTAAAGACAGTGGGTTTTTTCCTCCAGTATCTAAAATTAATTACACTGGGAATAAGGATTTAACAATTCAGTCTCAAGTTGTACAGAATATGAAAATACACAGTGAGTATTGTTTGTTTGTTTTTGATAAAATATATCTTTGTCTCTCATCAGACAGAATTTTTCAGGAAGAACAGTTCTTGAGCTGTAGCCTTAGCATTTCCCAAGGGCTGTGTTATCTTTGCTCTCAGGGGTCCTTCAATATATGTGTGTTTTAACAGTATTGCTTTTAAATGGCTTAGAAGACTGCAAGGAAAAGCAGGCGTTGTGCTATTTTTCCTGAATCCCCTTCAGAAACCCTTCATTGCTCTCCTCCACTTCCTTTCCCTCTCAGTTCTCTCCTTGTTTTACACCAATGTGAACTACCTTCAGGGGTTTTCTGTCACTCTCTCTGATCACAGAAAAGTCTTGGCCGTCTGACTTAACCTTATCCTCGTGCTCAGTCAGCTCACCTTGAATGAAAGGATTGCACTTGAGATTCCTGTTAAAGGTCACACTGTTAAAGGAGGACTCTGATTTTCTCATGGGTGCGCTGACAAAAGGTTTGTGCATCTCAGATCTCAGCCTGTTTGTACCTTTGTTGACATTATAACATTAAAATGTACAGGTAAATTTATCATGTTACATGTGAGCTTCTTGGCCCCTCTCAACAATAGTGGTCCAGGTTTTACAAGGAAAAAAGATGTTTAGGATTTGTTAGATTTTGAGGGGTTTTTTGTATTTTTTTTTAAGAAAGAGAAAAACAAAAGTTGTTGGAAAGGAGTAAGATACAGCCTTCTTGAGAACTACATTCAAATTTTAGGGCTTAGGAAGAGACCTTCCAGAGACTAAGGAGATGTGGTAATATCTGCTTGTCTGGAGCTCCTGGAGCATCCCCTTAGACATCTGAGAGCAGCTGGGCAAGGGACCCTGAACTGAAACAGCAATGAACTGTTCAGGGACTAGCCCATGCCAGAAGTGTGGCTTCCAGAAAGTCCAACCATGGAGAAACTTAGCATTTAAAGACATTCCCTTTTTTGGTTTAATTTATCATTAATTTACAAAGATTGGTGTAAAGTGCCTGCATTTTGGACGCCAGTGGAAAGGAAAAAATACATTAAGAGAAAAGAGTCATTTTGAGGTGCCTTCATTCATCTGCCACCATCTCATTCCTGTCTAGGTTTCATATCATGCCTCCTTCTCTTGGACTTAAGTGTGTTTTGTAAAGGAGAGTGATAAATCAACAGCAGATAACCTAGAAAGCACTTATGGGGCCTTGCATTTTATTCCTTTTAATTTGGTTTAATTTGGTTGAATTGAACACTCTGTTTTCATCTAAGTCACAAAGATTTTTGATATCCCTTTCTAAATCATTGTGGTTGTGCTTATTCTTGTTGTCTCTTTGAAAAAGCATGAGAAATATGAAGTTACTAAGTTGGCTGTGCTTTGGGTGGAGTTGGACCAGATGAACTCCCAAGGTCCCTTTCAACCACAGTTACTGTATGCTTATAAAATATTTTAATTAAAGATTCATGTGGGGTTTTTTGAGCTTCCCTCTCTGTAGTTTGACTGTGCAGCACTTTTGATAGAAGTAATTTTGGAACTGAAGATAAACTGTCTTTTCATGTTCCCCCGAGTTTTGTCTGTTGACATCAGCAGCTGTGTGAGCATCATCTGGGAGTGAAGTCTTTAAGGCTTCAGTGGCATCTGAAGCTGACTTGTGCAAAGAAAAGTATGGTTAGTGGAGTGCCATGTTCCTTCTGTCACCCTATCACAAATATTTAAGGAAATTAAGAAGACTAACATGATTTGAATATTTTAAAGCAAGGAATTAAAGATAACAATAGGATGAACTCTAGAAATACCAAATGAGCTAGGTAAAGAATTTCTCAGACCTGATTTCAAAACAGAATTTGTCACTTTTGCTGAAATGTTAAATTATGTTTCACTTTTTAAAGATTCATAGAGATATATGCTAGCCAAAAATGACATAAAGCTTTATTTTGAGAAGAACCTGCTCTTGGGGTTACTTTGAAGTGTTGCTGTTTCTTGGCCTGAGACAATTCCTGCTCTCCCCACTTCCCTTCTTCATTTTTACTGAACCACAAAGCCAGAGAATGTCATTACTCATTTAACTCAGCTTTCAAGCTCTCAGCATGCTTATGTTAACCATACAATTGGGCATTTCAGAATGCTGACCAGATTAATTGATCACTTCAAATATTATCCTGTTTCAGCTGCAATTTACATCAAACTTATCACTCTGAAATGATGTACTGTTTCCTGAGAGCATGTTTCATTTGAGACTGAGAGAAAGTACACTTGATTGGGAAGGAAAGAGGGACTCACAGGGGCAGGAGAATGGGCTAATGAAAAACCATCTGGATCATCCTGCCTTCAGGACCCAGTCATCTTAAAAATCTTAGGTCTGGAAAGGACATATGGTGTGATCTGTTCCAATTCTTCCCTGTCATGGTCAAGCGTGTTATGCATTCCTCTTCACAAACCAAACAAGTTTCTAATTCCTGACTTACCGAAAAAGCAGGGAGCTCTGCTAGCATTGCAGTGCTTTTAGTCTTTGCTTGGATCTGGATTACTCTTAGCTCAAATAAGAATATGTATTTGGCAATGGCTGCTCCTAATCTTTTCATCTGTCTATGGTTGATCCTTTGGTGGGAGGTACTCATCAGGCTGTGTGTCAAATTCCACTAATTTGTCCTATGCCAACAGAAATTGCTATGGCTTTGTCTGTTTCTTATTATTTCAGAGTAATGGCTTTTTTTTTTTTATTTTTTAAGGTCTGTTTTATGTTCATTCTGTTGCAAATTCAATGGAAAGAATGTCTCAGGGCAAAGGGAATGCATGTCAAGTAGCAGCAATAATGGAGAACAGGGTCTCACATGGGGACACTGGTGGTCTTAAACGTGACTAACAGCTTCTTGCTTGTATTTTAATAAACCCATTGCAGAGTCAGCCCTGCTGTAAAGTGGCACCAAAAAAGGCAGCTGGGGCTGGGATGGTGTCCTTGGGATGGATGAATGGGCTGGGGCAGGTTTGAGTCCATGTCTCTCCCCAGACAGGGACGGTGCTCAGCCACTTGCGCCAGCCCCCACCAAGTGCCCAGAGTGCCAAAGCCTTGAAGGCTGAATTTAAACAACAGTGAATGTAACAAAGAGAGCTTGAAAATCCTCCCTAAGAGTGTTCAAAGGGCTCATGGACTGGTCCAAATGTGCTATTGATTCAATGTTACTGGAACTGGGAATTTTAAACCACCAGGATGTTGCTACCCCTGCTTGTAAAGCATGTGTTAGATAAAGTGAGAAGATGATAAGGGTCCACAGCCTTTTTACAGTACTAGGGATGACTGATCCCAGTTCTACCTGTGCAGAGCTGAGGTGTAGAAAAGTACTTTTTAAAATGTGGGGTTTCCTTAGATTACCTTGTCCTGGAGCTGTTAGAGAAGACAAAAAATTTCCTACATAGGCCAGTGACAGTAATGGTTTGTGTCTGTTCACTGACTCAGAGTAAGATGAAGTCGAATGCATTATACATTTTACTGTTTACTTCTTAACTGCTTTTTTTGCCTGGGTGTAGGTTCTTCTTTTGAAGAATGAAGTCAGATAACCAGTTATTGCTGAATATACATGCTGCTTATCTCTCCTATCTCTGTTCTCAGCACTTCACTTGAGAATTGTGGGGCTTGCATTGGGAAATGGAGTTAATTTAAATAGCCAAGATAGCAAATGAATTTGAAGTGGATCTGTGTGTGTTTCAAAGAGGCCCCAAAGAGGCTGGAGGAGTAGCCATGACAATCTAAGGATGCAAAAGGACCTTGTGTGGATTAGAGACAGCCTAGTTTGTATGGTTGCCTGGGGTTTTTATTCAACACTTGCACTGCCTCAGATCATCCTACCTAAAACATGTGGGTTCAGCTCCTTCCTCTGTACCTGGAGCACTGTGGACGTGGTTTGCTTCTCAAAGTGGAGAGTTATGTCTGTTGGAAAAGCAGTTTAGAAACCTCTCCTGGTACCTTCTGGTGTGAAGATACTTTAAAATGTAACTAGTTCTTACATTTGCCTGTCTGAATTATTGCCTTGGGTTTTCAAAAAGAAGGGAAAGAGAAATGAAACCCATTTCTGAGGGCTGTGGTCTGAATGAGGGGAGTATTTGAACAGAGCTCAATAATGTGAGCCTTACATTTGGAGCAACACCTTCTTCTGTCAGTTCAGAACAGGAAAATATGGAACCATTATTCTCTGTGCTGTCTGTGCAGTTCAGATGCAGCTCAAACCAAGTTGCTCCCTTCAACCTTGAGTCCAGAAAGGGTATGACCTCAAATCTGTGTGTTTATTCTGTATAAATATGGGTGAATCTTTTAAGGCTGCTGCTGCTCTGCTGTGGAAATGTCCATTTTATAAAGGAGTGATGTGTGCCTGCATACATGAGAGCAGAGCTGACCTCACAGCTGGCATTGAGCCCTGATTTTGGTCACCTGTGCTCCCCTCCCCTGCTTATCTTCTCCCTTCCAGGACTTCACTAAGTGGTGTTTTTAGGTTCCCCTGCTCTGGGACTACTTGATCACCTAACTTTTGCAGACTTACAGACAATTTATTTCTGTGTGTGTCTGGGTGAGCACTGAGGCATTTTTTGTCCTAGCCTTTGTTGCTTAGAGGTGTTTGGGGCAGGATTGTTAAGAAAGAAGATGATTGTTTTTACTGATATTCACTCGAACCATAATAATTTCTAGGCTTTCATTTGGGGCCAAATGTGAGCACATCTTGTATTTCTTTTTTTTGGCTAGCAGAGTAAAGTGTGTGTTTAGAAAAGGCTTCAAGTTGCACAGAGGAAGCTACTTGAACCACTGGCTTCAGCAGATGGAACTTCTTACCAGATACCCCTTAAAAGGTTTTTGTACATTAAAGGCCAGCATTTCCACAGCAGTTTTTCAAATCTCTTCTGTAAAGTTGAGAAATAAAGCAGCAGATATGATAAACTGTGCTGCCTTCCTCCACCCTTGTGCAAGGATGTTGATTGTAAACCCAAAAATCCCTTCATTGATAAAATCTCCCCCGAGCAGGGGTCAGTTGTCCATTTCCTGACCCATGCATGGATCTGTTGAGAACATTTTTCTCAGGAACACTCCTTCCTTTTTGCTGTGTCCTCTTTTCCATATGCTGTCCCTGGATTATTTCCAGGGAAGGAGAGAAGCCACCAAAAGGAGCAAACCAAACCCACCAAATCTCACCCCACCTCTGGTACTGCTGTAGCATCTGCTCTCAGACCCAGATGTAAGCATCTCTAGGGTGTGATTGTTGTATTGTTTCCATACACCAGCATGTTAAAAATCCAGTTTCTTCCTCTTGAAAAATGTCTTAGACCTCCAGTAGCTTTAGGGTCATCTTGCTTGTATAAGGACAGCAAAATTCAGTCTTGGCTTGTGCATCTGTAACTTTTTAATCTCGTAACACGTTTTAGTCATTTTAGCATGTAGTCCTTTAAACAAATACTTTCTTACTCCTATCACTTACAAGGTTTATTTGAACAAAATTCTATTGTACCAAATAAATATAAACAGTACTTCTGCATAATACTCCTATCCTGCATTCCAGAACATTTCACAAACCTCAAACTCTCAAGTTTTTATTTCTTAGAATCACCAAAGGCCAGGAAACAGCGGAGCATGGTTTGAAATCTTTACATAATTACATGTAAAGCTGGCACCCATGCTGCTCCTCTGTCAGCAGGAGAGTCAGCCTGGAGTCTGAGAAAGAGAAGTGCTGGAGAGATAAGTCATGTGTAGGGGAATGGGAGGACTCTGAGAAACAGGATATGACACAGAGGCCATGGGAAAAAGTGAAACCTCCTCCTTTGCCACAAACGCAGATGGCTGCAGCAAAGCTGGGTCTTGGTGGGTATAGGAGCAGCTATAAAGAGCAGCTGGTATTGGGGGGCCTTATAAGAGCACCCTTACATGGTGGGCAGCACTGAGGATTTGATAAATCTGAAGACAAATAATTATTAATGCTTGGCAAAAGCAGCTGCTCGTAGAAGCCAGGACAGTCACAAAAAATGAGTAATTTTATGCTGAGAGAAGATTTGGGCCTGGAACAAAACACTGGGGATCTAAGGAGGAGCCCTTAGTGTTGCTAATAAATATCCACTTAGGCAGATTTGTCACTCATGTTTCTGGAAGTTTTGTGGCTGGAGGAAAAGAATGTGCTTTTATTTCTTGAGCAGCTGTTCTTTTAAATGGGTGCAGCTGTACCACAGTGTCCATTGACACCAATTGCTTTGTGATTTAGGGTATTGGTTGCAGTCAACCAAGTAGAAAGATAATTTTTTTTTTCTTTGTTAAAAAGAGGAAAATCTTGTGAAATAGCTGGAGTTTGTCAGACTGGAGCAGGCCCCACTGCAGTGTTTCTGTGAAAGGTTTTGAGGGCCATGGGAGAGGATTATCATCAGCTGAGCACAGCTTTGCTCCCATGACCTGCCACATGCAACGTGGAAATCATCTGAGAGCCTTCCTATGGCAAGGGTAGCCCTGCAGTTATGTAATGCAGTTTTACTGTTAGAAGTATGTCAAAACAGGAGCTGTGAACTTGCGAGCAATTCAGAGCTGAAGTTTTTCCATATTCTCACTCCAAAAGGTTTTTTTTGAAAGTTTAATGGAATGCTGTTTGGCACTTTTTGATGGGAGTGAGTTTGCATGTCTCAAGGAGACCTTCTTTTTTCCTAAACTATCCCATTCTAAGAGAGTTTCCTAAATTCAGGAGAGGAATTCTATAAAGATACTTTAAAATGTAACTAGTTCTTACTAGTTCCTAAATTAGGAGAGGAAGAGTTTTAATCTTGGTTTTCTCAGTAGTCCTGGAGAAGGGCTTCTGTCTTTGTTGTAGATATAAATTATTAAGTATCTACAAAAAGATTTCAGGGTATTTCAGTCTTTTCCAGGTAATATAATACTGGAATTTTAAACCATCATCCTTAAGGACTTTTTTGCAAAAATAAAAATCAGGAAGACATTGCCTGCTGCTCAGCTTTTGTCAAACTGTGGTGAAATACCAGGAGGTGCAGTCTTTTGAGGGAAATTACTTTTTAAATCTAAATGACTACAATTTCTTCAAGATAAGCAACTCCTACAATTATGGGTGCCATTATTTTGTGTACTATTTTTAAATATCTAATTTTTGAGTAAATAATAGAGATAATGGCATTGCAAATAAAACCATACCATTTCATTGTTTTCCTTGAAATTCTTAAATTTCTACCAGTTTGTTAAATCCAGGTGTTCAGTGAGAGGAGGGAAATCCACATTGAGTTTGGAGTTTGGAGGCAGTGGAGAAGGAACACTGGGAGTGCTCTGCTCATCAGCCAGCAGAGAGTTTATTGTGGCCCTGAGGGAGCCTTCTGAGATGCCACTGGGATTTTTTGTGTTGTTTTCTTTTTTTTTTTTTTTTTTGTGGCATGTTCCTTTGGTTTTTTGGTTGGTTGGGTTTGGGGTGTTTTTTTCTGGGGGGGGGGGGAGGCGGGCAGGCAGTGTTAATGTTTATTTTTGTGGCTTTTTAATTTATGCATTTGAAATTGCCCTTCCCCCCCCCCCCCCTTACACTGTGCTTTTGGGAAGTCGTGGGGGATTTTTGCTTGGCTTTGTCTGGTTTTGTTTAAACTTTTTCACTTTAATTTCTGGTTGAAGTAGCACGTATAAAATTTTTGTACTGCAATAGGCCTTGAAAAGCTGCTTACTGAGAGATTAATATAGATACATTGATTAAAAATTCAGTGTAAATTCAGTGTAAACCACTGAAGTCAATTGGACTTACTTTAATTGGTTACAGGGCAGAGCCTGCCCTACTGTGGTCCAGTGGGTCGAAAACACAGCAATTCTTTTTGGATTCTTTGGATAAGTCTTTTTTTCCCTCAGCAGTTTATGCTTAACTTATCTAAAATTCCCAGGAATTACTTGTGAGCTGATTTGAATTCTACTCATGGTTATAAAAGCTGGGAATTTTGAGGTCTTCTTGCTTTTTTGATTGGATTTACAATAAGGTGAGAGCTTTCCCTTACACAAATTTCCCTTTTCCCTGAAGAGAACACCCACCAAAAACAGGTGGAAGTGCCTATCAATGCTCTTTAGCAGTGACTCTACCTGAAGTCCATATTCTTTGGGAACAATCAGGCATTTTTAATTTTTTTCCCCTCTTTCTGTGTGTTGAGCAGCTGAACCAATAAATAGTTGGGATCCAGTGATTACTAGTGGATTTTAGCAACCCCCATTCAGCTGGACAGCAGCTTTTCCACATGTTTGGTTAAACAGGTAAAGCCAAGTAAAGGCAGGAAAAAAAATGAGTTCACTGTGCATCACAGGGCCTGGCAGTCAGATATTGGAGGAGTTTCTGCTGCTTCCTTTGGGAATGGATGCACTGGTTTCAATGCAGTCTGCACAGGAGGGCATGTCTTTCCTTGTTGGACAAGGAAAACTCCAAGGTTTTGGGGTAGGGTGCCTTAAAACATCCTTGCACTCTAGTCTTCAGCCAGGAAAAAACAGTAAATGTCAAATATATTACATAGTAAAAGAATAAAATTGCTAAGAAAAGAAAACTACTTGTAATTAAAATCCATAAACTGGTAATAATTCTAAGCATCCCAAATGTTTTAATTTGTTGTGACTCTAAATCATTTCATCCACAGCTTGAATCCTTGGAAACTACCTGAATTGTGGCCTAGTGAATATTTGTGACTCAGGGAGAGTATTTTCAGCCTGTTTCTCTTGGGAATATAGAATATTCTTACTTTGTAGTTGTTGGAACACTGAGTAGACCTGTATCATAAACAACATATGCTGCTGTCATTAATGGTATTTTAGGCAGGAGGCTGTGTTGGAAACTTTTCCCTTCTGAGAGGGGGCAGGAGTGGGAGCCTGGAGGAAACACTGCTGGGCCAGTTGTATGTGAGTTTAAAAATAAAACAATTCCAGCACCAGCACCCCCCAGCCCAGCCTCTTCCATAGGTTCTGTCACCAAGTATCTGTTTATTTCTAATGGCCCTTTTAAATGACAGCTTCATAAACTGAACTATCCAAAACAAAGGCCATGGAGTTTACTTTGGCCATCTCAAGTAAATTTTCCTAATCTAAACATCAGCAGTGCTTTTCATAAATCAGTGCAATGACGTCATCTTTTCAATTAGCCAGGCTGGTGTTTGTGTTCTGGCCTCAAAAGCTATTTGACCAGTTAATGTTTTCAGGTTTTGTAGTAGTCCAGACTTCTCACCAGTTCTCAGTAACGTGCTTGAAGTGGGAACACATTTATCAATAATTGCCACTTTTTAAGTGCAGATAGCAGACAGTGATTAATTGCTAACCTTTTCTGTTGTCTACCAGAAATAACAAGCACAATCTGTGGAGTTCAGAGCTGTTCAAAATATATCTCACAGTTCTTACTGGGGGACACAGACATCTGCAATTTAATAGGTGGTAGGAAGAGTAGGGAAATAAGATAAATTATTGGGTGGGTTGTATTTCCAGGAAAGGTAAAATGAGGTAGTGGTAAGAGCTGGGAGTGAATCATCTGTCTGCCTGAGTGTGCTAGTTTGTTTTATTTTCCAATAAGTATTTGAAAAGGTTATTTCAAAGAGATTCAACTTCAGTCTCCTTTTCCTGCAGATTAGAGGGATCAAGCCCCTGCTGGCAGGGAGGCTGTGTGCAGTGTTGGGCTGGGGAACAGTTCAGTTGCAGCATATCTTTTCCTCTCCATGAAATTGCTTCCACTACATGAAAGAGGTTTATTCTGATAAGGTTTTAGCAAAATCCACCAACTGCCAAGAAACAGTCAAGCAAAGCAACAGTGTTCTTCCTCTTAATCACACCTTCCTCTATGTGGAAATAACAATAAGGGCTGACATGAGCTGAAAAAAGCCAGAAAATGCAGAGCCAAGCCTTAGCTCCTATCCTTAGCTCACCCCAGCAACACATTCATGCATTGCAACACAGATGCTATGTCAGGTCACCTCTACCATAGTGTCAGCTGGGACTGAATCCCCTGAAAGAGAAACCAAAAATTATCTTAAACACACAGACTGTTCCATACGTGTGTGTACGATGTATGGTTTTGTTTATGTTAATGATGAGACTTGCACCAGTTAAGGGGTTTTGTCCTTGGCTTGAAATGTGCAAATGCTGGAAGCTGTCTCTGTGAATTTCTTTCAGTGTCCTTTGAAACAACCTGACCTTGGGTTCCCATGATGCTATTTCTGTTCTTCAGTTTTCTACACACAGAGCCTTTCAGCAGAGCTCCTGCTGCTTGTCATTGCCATGGCTTAGCTTGTTGATAGCAGGAGTGGGAGCTTTGTCAGCCAAACTGTTCTTTGGCCATTTCTCTTTCCCCATCACTTCTGAGGCAAGTTAGGAGCCCTGGTATTGGTGATGTCTTGAGAGGCTGCCCTAGAGCAGAGGCTGGGCAGTGTTACAGAACAAAGCAGGGATTTATTCATGGATGCACCTTGGGCAGCACCAGAGCCCAGCCAGGGCTGCACCCAAGATGAACCAAAATGGCCCCAAAATGCACGGCCGGGCACGGGCTCTGTCCCTGGGATCAGCTCTGCTCCATTTGCACCTTGCAGTTCATTGTCCCATTCCAGCTTTAGCCCAGGCAGTCCCACCCTGCTTGTTTTTCTCTCTCCAGTCCATGGTGTTTGTGCTCTGGGGATGAGATTTGGGTCATTTGTCCTTGGTGCCCAGCTGGAGCAGGAATTGTTTTGTGTCCCTGCTCTGTGCACAGAGCTCACCATCCCATCATGTGAAGCTCAGTACTACACACTAAAGCAGCACAGAATGTGAGAAATATAAAAGCAAAACCTGAGGCATCATGAGCAGTGCTGTTGGGCTGCAGCAGAGGCTGAAGGAGCAGCATCAGTAGACACTGAAGCCTTTGGGTCATTTTAAGGGAGGTAATATTCTAAGAGAGCTGGAACAAGTTCAGGAAAGGCAGGGAAATGCCATCACCTTTGCTGGTGAGATACTTGCAAGTCTCAGCCCATTTCAGTGGGATGGCTTTTGCTTCCTATGGGGCCCGCATCACAGAGGCTTAGCTGTGAATTGGCCACAGACTTGCTTGAGAATATGGAAACTTTCCCTTGATGCTCTGTAGGAAATGTTTTAAGGCCTAGGGCTCATGCTTAAATTGCTGAGCTGATAATCATGCCCCTTAGTCTGTCTTCAGGCAAGGGAGCAGAGTGTGGGAGTGAGCCTCACATCTATTACTGAAACTCATGAGTGTGGGTGCCTTTTCTTTAGAGCAAATTTCCTTGATCTTGGACAAGAAGGAGGAATGCATTAGAGCTGGAGATGTCTGTTAGTCTTGTTGAGGCACTTGTGCAGCATCTCTCTGCACTGAGCTTTTTGCCTTGGCTCTGATAGGGTGGTGCTTTAAGTCACAATTTAGCCCTGGCCTGATGAGTGTAATGGCTGTTCTTCTAGTTGAGGGGTTTTATTCATGATTTTTGCAGTTGACTGGGTGAGTTCCTTCTTGGGGGGTCAGAGGATATTTTTCTAATATCAACTCTAAAAAACCTTCCCTTGAAGCCATTCCTTCTTCTCTTATCCTTTGTTACCCAGGAGAAGAGGCCAACCTCCACCTCACTACAACTTTGACATGGTTCCCTCTAAGCCTCCTTTTCTCCAGATTAGCAACCCTATATCCCATTGCTGTTACTCAAAAGATGTGTTCTCTTGACCCTTCTGTTGCCCTTCTCTGGACACACTCCCAACACCTCAATGTCCTTCTTGTCGTGAGGGATCCAAGCAAACCATCTGAGGTGTGGCAGTGGTGATCTCAGTCAAGGGACACTGTTGTAGAAATACTTAGAAATACTAATTTGGGGGTTTTGGCCCTTGAGGAGGATCTTTATTCCTCGTATAACTTGTTCAAGGGCTGCAGAGATGGCAAAGTCATCTTGAGAGCAGGCCAGGGGTGGAGTTCTTGCTGATAACCTAATGGCAGCCAACCCTTGTCCAGAGCTTGGTGAGCACTCAGGAATCTGCAAAGAGGAGAATAAATGGTTTGTGGAGTGTGTAAAATCCAGTGAGCAGAGACTGTGTGTTGTTCTGAGAGGCTGAAAGCCTGGATTCATGCATTGTCTGGTAACTGGAGCTGGGTTATCAGTCACACTGTTGGGGATTCTGGCTGACCATGCCCTTATCTCCCAAGTGCTACCGGTTGCAGGGCAAGTGCCTTTTTTTTTGCTGCTTTATGCAGCAGCTTCTCACATGTCTGAAGGGAAAGCTTTCTCCTTTCACTGCCATCACTTGGGCATGCCAAGGTCAGCACCTTGGTGGGGGGAGCTGAGGTTTGCTCTGTGCAGATAGAGGCAGAAAAGGGGAAGCTGTGTCTCTGCAGGCCAGCATTAAAAACATTCCAGGAAGGTTTTTTTTTTTTCCTCAAAAGCAAATAATTGCAAAGAACACAAAAGCAAGTTCAGCTCAAGAAGCTGATTTATTGGAATTTGGGGTTTGCTGTGTGAGTCTGGGATGAAAGGGGATGAATTGACCCACGTGCAGGTGAGGCAGGGCAGCCTGGAATGACTGCAGAACAACAGAAAAACAGAACAAGGATGGCTTTCCACTGTGGAAGTGCAAATCTAGTCGCAAATTCATGAGGGGCATGATTTCCTTTGGGCTCTTCCGTTGAGAGGAAAGGACTCACACAGCCAGCACTGATTTCCCAGCCCTACTGTGAATGCTCAGTACATCTGCACAGATCAATACATCTGCCTGTCCCATGTTCTGCTGGGACTGTTTGGGTTACAAACTCCAGCTGGAGCTGGAAACCCTAAATGGAATAAATGTTGTGTGTAGGAGGTGAAATCATGCAGAAAAGGGGTTTCCTGCAGTCTGAGACTGAGCCTAAAACCAGAACACAGCACAGGTTGTGTAAAAAGTGAAGGCAGGAGCAGTCTGGATGATTTTTATGTATATGAGACTCTGCCTTTGTCCTGGAAAGAGTGAAGGAATTGACTTAGAGAGGTACAGAATGTTGTAACAGGTAGTGAATGTATTTTGGTATTTGAACAACAGCCACAGACTGAGAAAGCTGAGTGAAATGGAATGAAAGATGTGGGGGTAACTCCTGGGTAACAGTTGATAGCATGGGCTGTGTCTTCAGGGCAGAAATTTCTTTTATCATCAGTCTGATTTATACATTTCATTAGATATGGATTTTTTTCAAGAAAAGAATCTGAGCCAATCTTCTTAATGTTTTTTGATAAAACTGGTTTATGAGTGGTGCTCTGGGGTGAATTTTATCAAAATAACCTATGAACTTTTTAAAAAATCCTTCAAGAGGCTGAAAGACATATAAATCTTATTTTCAGTTGGATGCACAGCAGTTTGCCTTGGGCTACACATTATAGGTTCAACAGTTTCTAGGGCCTACAATTCTGATGAATGGGAATAATTGCTTATTCTTAGGCTCAAGAATGCAAATTTTTAACAGTTACAGAATAAAATGCATTTCTGAGGCTTCCATGGTACAGAACCACAGAATATCCTGAGCTGAAAGGGGCACACAAGGATCTTTGCCTCTGCACAGGATGGCCCCAAAAATCAGTCCATGTGTCTGAGAGTGTTGTTGAAGCTCTCTAGAACTCTTGGTGCTGTGACCACGGCCCTGGGGAGCCTGTTTGAATGCACAGCCACCCTCTGGGTGAAGGTGCTGTGTTCTCCCCTTTCCACAGCAGTATCAGAAGGGTAAATCAGAATCAGAACTGTAGCAGCACTGTGTGATTTCATGTGGAAAAATCTCCAGTAGGTCCAGTGGGGTTTAGTGTGTCATAAGTGTAGCTTTTTGGGCAGTCTCTGAGCAGTGATAAATACAGCAGCTAGACTGGCTTCTAGTGGCAAAATGTCTCTATTAAATTTTATCATCTGGGGGGAAAGGTCTGAAAGCAGATTATTTTATTTAGATATATATTCCACTTGAAGCTTATTCTCCTTACATAAGCTAATGCATGTACTTTCTCCAGTAGAAGTGACAGTTCATGTCTATAGGAGATGAAAGACAAGAATTTCCTCTTCCCTCTGGAATTTTTAGCCTTTTTCTTGCTCAGGAGTCCTTTTAAGTTGCAACTTGTCTGGTGTGTGCTGTCCAAAGCTGTTTTGCACATACCTGGAGGATTTTTAAACACTTTCTAGAAGTACCCTGTTGTCTCAGTGCCTGGTGACAGACAGCTGGGAAATCCTGGCTGGTTTTCATTGGCATTGCAGTTGGCACTGCCACTTTGAGAGCAGGGGATGGTCCCTGCTCTGCCCTTGGAACACATGGACTCTGGTGGTTGTGCCTTTTTGGACCCAAGATTTCCCAAGTGCATTTCCTTTTGCACACAGAATTGTCTTTGTAATCCAGAGGAAGGAGAAACTGGGTCTGAACAGGTGCAAGAGAGACATGTGAAAAAGAAGTCGGAAAAGAAATATAAATATTTCTGTGCTCAAGCTCAGGAAATGTGGCATGCTGTGCCTTTCTGGTGAGGAGACAATTTTCCATTGAAGTTAGAGGTGAAAATGCAGCAGTATTGCCTTGGCCATGCTTCTGTCAAATAGCCACAAAAGTGAAAGGAGAGGTGTTCAAGGCTTTTAGGACATTATTGATTTGAAACTCATTTTGCATCTTGTGGACATTCACTGTGTGAGTATAAAGCTTCTTACATCTCCAGGCTGAATTTTGAAATTATTTTAATCTTTTTATTAAATTTGGTGTGATCTTGTAACTCTGAACTAAGCCAGATTTTCTGCTGAAGCTGAAAATTTGCAGTTGATGTATTTCCTCTCAGCAATCCTCTAGGTGATGCCCTCCCATTTCTACTTCTCAAACTAACATGAATTAAGGCAGCCTGCCTCTCCCTCCCCTCCCCAGTCTCTCACTGTTCTGGGAGACAGGATTTAACACTGAGAGCAGCCACACACTGGTCACCAAAGAAAACCTTTATTTCTTGAAAGCAATAGTACTAAAGAACTTCAGGTGCAATCAGTGCAGAGTGATGGGTATTTATTATGGTTCCTGGCTATCAAGTTTTGGGGATAAAACCTAAAGATTCTTCATGTTATCCCTCCCATGATGATAAAGCCCTCTATTTTTAAAAGATGCTTATACAAAATTACCATTTTCTTGTCTGAAAATTTAAAAGATTAATGTAATCTCATACCGTTTCTTGGAGGTTGTTTTGTAGCTGACCCCTTTCTGCTCAGAAAAGTTGGGTTTTTGTCTGGATAGCTATTGATTTATTTGGGCCAGAAGCTATAGGGGCTGTTAGCATTATTAAACACAAAAACTGAAATTGCTCTGATAAGGGACTCATATGTTCAGCTGGTCTTTGACTGGCTCTGTAGGAGACTTTTAAATACGTAATCTAATTTTTTCAAGCATTCATAACAATCTATTTACACATAATTTAGAGGTCTGTCAGATCTCCAGAATTACCCTGTTAAATTATTGGAGTTAACTTTTAGTGCAGGTTGTAATTAGTTACGTGTTCCAGCAGGGAATTAAAATCAAGCTGTTAGCCTGTACATCTTCACTGAAGAACAGAAAGCTGTGGCTAATTATTCTGATGGTGTGGGACTGCTGGCTGGCTTAGGAAGGGAATTATTTGAAATACAATCTCTTTGCAGCAAGGCTGTGTATTGCATCCATGTTGAGGACTTAACAGTGAACGATGATGGCTTTCTAGCTTGGAATTATCTGCTAATTGTTTTTTAGGTGATAGATATTGCATTGATTTCTGTGTGGCAATTTAAAATCAGGGGCAGAGAATGGGAGGGGAGGAAAACTGGAAAACCCTCTTTGCACGTGTAGTGAGAGGGATCCCAGAAAAGAAGCCATGGATGAGTATGAGCAATATTACCTGGGGCAGGTAGTAATTTTAAGGAAATAATTTTAACAGAAGATAAATATTTAAGTGGTCAATTGGCTTAAGAAGAGCAAGCAGGGATAGGGCTACACCCTATTTATGTACTTGCTCTGAAATCCTTTGTATATGAGGAGGGCTTTTACCCAAAATCTTTGTGACAGTTGAAAAAGAAAAGACTAGAATTTGTGATGATGAATGCCAGGTCTGGTTTACCATGGTGTGTGAGGGGACACACAAGCTGTTAAAGTGTCTTTTGTTTCAGAAAGTGAAGTGCACAAATAGAAAAGAAACTTTTCAAATTTGACTCCAGCCAATAGGAAGCAACAGCTTAAGTATATGCAGGAGGGAAAGCAACATGAGTGATGAGGGATGGCAGCAAAGTAATAATATCAGCTTTTGTGTGTACATATGTGTGTGTGTATATATATAGGCACATACCCAACCCATGGGAGCTGAGTCTAGGAGCTAAGGAAAAATGAGGATATGTACTAGAGGTACCCATGGAGAAAACCAGGAAAGGCTAAGCCAAAACCCAAGAGGTGACCTGCAAGATACACACAAAATCAAAGGGAGTTGTCATATGTAAGTACTCAGTGGAAGATTAAAGAGTCAATCCACTTCTTCATGCAGTGGGAGCCCAACATTTTTGATATTTACTCATGGCTGTTGAGCAGCTGTCTTTATGGAAAAGATCAGTTGTGTGGAAGATGCCTGGTGCAATCACTGTGCCCACAGGTGACAGATTTATGTGGGGAAGGTTAGAGGACATTCACACATCTTTAGGGTGACCTTGACTCAATGAATTCCAGGTTAAGACATGTGAAGAGGTGTTGGCAAACATCTTGGAGCTGCCATATATGAGAGCACCTGTGAGACAGACATATGGATTAGTGTCCAAATTGATTTTTGAAGAGGGGGAGGTAGGTGAGAGAGGAAACTTCAAATGTTCAGTTCTCAGAAAAACACTGAAGCAAAGTAGCCAGAATGTGTTTAAGCACCTAGAAAAACAAAAGTAAAAAAACTACTGCTGGTTTTGTGGTTTGGTAATTTCACTATCAAGCTGAATGGTGTACCTCAGGGAATGTTCATTAAATACAGAAACCCTGAGGAGCTAAGAGAGACTGTCATTATCTTGCAGAACAGGTTCAAATTCCAAAATTTATCTGAGCAAGTTGCAGTTTCAGTGTGGGAAATGAGCTGCAGCTCAGTTTGATAAATGCAGATTAGTGTAGCTAGGCAATCCTAAGGAGGATGGGAAACAACCTGCTTGGAGCAGCTACTTAGAAAAAGAGCTGGGCTTTTTTTTTTTTTGTGGATCACAGCCCACACTTGGAAAAATAACATTCTATGGATGTGGAAAAAAGTTAGTGACATAATGAATACCTTAAACTATGCTATTGTATCAGCAAGACAAATCACATAACCTTTACTTTGCTCTGCAATTGCAAAGCTCTTTGGCTTCACACTGGGCTCTTTCTAATTTTGTTCCCCACAGTCCAGGAAAGATATGAACCCAAGTCCAGAGGGGAGTTCTTGAAATGACTGGAGATAAAGAAAACGCAACCTCTGAAGAAAGATTGGCAGGATCTGAGCCGAGGAGGCAGAAATCTGGAGGAGTAACATGACTCTTTGAAAGGCTCTCCCAAGGAGGAAGTCATCATCTGTTGTGTAAACGAGCAGAGAGCAGGGTGCTGGCAGTGGCAGCAGCGCTGTCAGACAAGGGAGCTGGGTGTCTGTCAGGAATGTCACCACCCTGAGTGACCCTGACCCAAGGCAGGGCTGTGACCTGGGGTAATTCACACATTGCTGCCCGTCAGGTTTCACTCAGCAGTGACCACACTCTGACCCCAGTATAACAGCACAGCTTCGGCAGTCTGAGCACTGAGTCTGATTCCAGATGAGAGTTTGGAGATTGTTTTTGTCTGTTCAGTTCATAAATGGATCTTAAACTTTCCTAGAAAAACATATATGGTGTAGGGCAGAGTGGTTCAGAGTAGAAGGATGGCAGTCTTGTGCTTGAAATGAACCTGCTTCTTTCCACTTCTAGATTTGTTGGCAATTTGTAACTTATTTTAGTGTCTTTCAATAATTACACACATAGATGATGTTTTGATGACCAAAATCTGAAATTCTTTATACTGGGATTTCATTCTCCAGATCAAAGCTAATTTGAGGCAAATACATTCATAGATACACATGCAACTCATCAAATTCCTAAATCTACTTTATTTTGCCTTTTTTTTGATCACAGTGATGCAAATGATTTCTAGTCTTAGGCTTTTGAAGTTTGCTTTAGGGTGAAGTTTGCAATAACAGTTGTGTTAAGAAGTGTAGAAATGAACCTTTTAATTTTAATTAGAACTTGATGGAAGAGGTAGGATCCACTCTCTGCGGAAATTGCCAAGAGGGATTAAATCCTTGCAAAAAGCACCCGAAAACAATCAGGTCCACTTTTAGGAGCAGCTGTTTGACTGCAAGAAACAAAGGGGGAAAAATACTGAAGAACACTGGGAGATGAGAATATAACTAGTATTTCTGATTTCAGTATTTCAGAAACGCTAGTCCCTCCCAAGCTTCCACTGGATCCTTATTTCTTTCTCACTCTCTCTCTCTTTTTTTCCCTACACTTCATTTACGGCTTTATTTCTGTTACATTCACCACTGGCTGTACATGCATTTCCATTTAGCTGGAATTCTGAAACTGCAACTGCAAGGGTGAGTAATTTCTTTGAGACTAGAAGCCATAAGTATGTGTTTAAAATAATGGCTCCATCTTAGACAAACTGTCAAGGTGTGCTATGATTTGAAGTTCCCTGTAGAAAGCAATCTTTACTAGATGGCTACAAGATGTGTTGATTTTTAGGCTTTAATTTAGAAATTAACAGAAGATATCACAGTTTGACTTGTTATATTCCTCATTTGGAATGGTGTTGGGGCTTTCAGTGGTTTAACATCAGATGTAAGTTTTTAAATTACATAAATGTGTGCTTTTTCTTTGAGTGTCTCCTTGATCCTTATTATTAAGAAAAGTGCCACAGGACACTGAAGCATAAGGTTGTCATCTGCTGCTTTCCTTCACAGCTCAGCAGAGCCAGCAGATGTCCTCCACCTTTCTGCAGTTTTTAGGGCTCATGAGTTGAAATGGTTGGTGCTGCATTCAGTGTCACATTTGCTGTACCAAAAGAGACTAGAAAAAAAATTGCTCTTTGCCTTGAAATCCCGGATATTATAAATTGGTCAGAGCACAGGATGGCCAGGGCTCTGCTACCAGTTATGGACCACCAGTACAGAAACCAGTGTCCAGTTTCCTACCAGTTTAGCTTCTGACAAAGTTGTTTTTCTCACGTGGCTGTCCCAATGGGTGGGTTACTGAAAGTGCCTGAGGCACTCGCACAGTATCACCAACTGTCTTGTGTCCTTATCAGTGCAAAGTGGAACAATAACATTCCTTTAAATTTTCAGCATGAAAGTTAGAAGGTTTTTTGTAAGTGTTCCTTAGAGGTCTGCCCATCACGAGAGAGCAGCACAGAGCTGAGGAAGCAGCAGCAAGTTTGTACAGCTGTTTTTCCATCCCTTTGTCCTCAGCCCTTTGAGATGAGAGCATTTTTGGGAAGTTTTGTGTGTCCCAGCAGCTCAGCTCAGGGCTGCCAGTTCCTGCCAGCAGGAGCACGGTGGTGGCTCTCAGTGATAGGAGTGGTGTGGCCAGCAGGAGCAGGGATGTCATTCTGTCCCTGTCTCTGGTGAGGGCACACCTGAGTGCTGTGTCCAGCTCTGGCCCCTCAGGTTGGGAAGGACACTGGGACACTGAGCACATCCTGAGGGAGCTGGGGGTGCTCAGCCTGGAGAAAAGGAGACTCAGGGGTGACCTTATTATATGGCTTACACCTTTCAACTCCTGAAAGGTGCCTGTGCTCACCTGGGGCTGGCTTCTTTCTCCAGGCAGCACTGACAAAACCAGAGCACACAGCCTCAAGCTGCACCAAGGGAAATACAGGTTGGATATCAGGAATAAGTTTTTTACACAAAGGGTGATAAAGTTCTGGAATGTTCTGCCCAGGGAGGTGCTGGAGTCCCCATCCCTGGATGTGTTTAACAAAGCCTGGATGTGGCACTGGGTGCCAGGGTTTAGTTGAGGTGTTGGGGTTGGGTTGGACTTGAAGGATCTTGAAGGTCTCTCTTCCAACCTGGTCATTCTGTGATTCTGTGACACCTTTCTGTCCTGAGCAGTACAAGGCTGGCAGGGAGTGCTGGCTCTGGTGTGTCTAGACAGGGAAGTGCTGTGCAGGAATCCAGCTGTGCTCTTGGAAACAGCTGGACTGTGCCCTGAGCAGCACTAATTATCCTGGACACGGCAGCTCACTGACATGGCAGGGCAGCTCCCACACCTGAGCTGGCTCCCAGAGCCTGCAGGGATGCTGCTGGAATTAGTGCTGTGGACCTGCCTGACTTGTTCTTTGGGTTTTTTTCTGTTCTGCAGAAGCTGCCAAACATTTATCAGGCAGATAATTGTTTTGGCTGCTCTTGGCCTGGGTTAGATTCCACCTGATACATGGGAGCTGGCAATTCCATATCTCGATTACAGAGCTTTTGTATTCTTTTGTGTACAGTGTAATAGTTGTTATAGATTGATTTGATTACCAATGCAGCATCTGAGCCTTTTATTAAAAGTGACAAACCTTTTGAGACTTGTAGGATTTAATGTTCTTGACTGGCTCAGCCTTTCAGGGTAAGTCCTTCTTCTGCATTTGTAATAACTGGCAGATCTCCTTATTAAATTCAGTAAGAGCAAAAGCATATTTCCATTGAAATGAATACCTCTGGAATGAATTCTGTTTTAGTGGGAAACTTTCCAGTCTGTCTGTGCTTTTATTTTGCTCACCATGTGAGTCCTTTCATATATTTTACTGTATTTGCACTTATTTGCAGTGCCATATAACAGAGCCATATATAGGTATGAGTGCTTTTCTGTTCCTAAACCTCTGCTGGTCTGTGCTTGTCCATGAATGTGTATCATAGACAGAGCCCTCCCATCATCTGGGATCAGTGTCCACTGAGATCCGTAAAATCCTGGTAGGGATTGAAACAATTCTTTTATTTTCTGTTGAAATTCTTTATTTTCTATTGGTTCTGCTGAAAAAATTCTTTCTTTTCTTTTGAGGTAATACAATTTATTCATCCAACATATCTGTGGTACTCCAGTTTGTTTACAGCACAAGACAGTATTAAAATGTCACCCATTCAGATAAAAAAGTTACTCATTTTGTAGCTTTTATTTTTTCCTTTGTAGACTACACTTCAAAAATTTTTATTTCATTTAGAAGATGTTCTGTACCTGTGGAAATGTCAGTACTGGAAGTCAATGAGTCCTTTTTGCTGCCTGTGTGTTGCTGAATATTAAATATCTACAACAGGTTCCTTAGTTAGGGGACAACTGTTTGCCTGTTGAATCTTTCTGCAAGAGAAATAATGTGGATCTGTTGGTATCTAGACTCACAGTAGAACCAAGTTCTCTATCAGTGGTGGTCTCTGTGCTTTGCTGGAAGTAGGAAGTATCCTATTTTGCTCCTGTTGTTTTCACAGTGTTCAAAATAAAACAATCCCTGTGCCATTGTGATGCAGTTTATTTTCTTCATAAAGTGCAGTGGCATCACAAAAAAAGGTTTTAAAATGTTTTGAGGTCCTTCATATAGCCTCATATGGGTTTCAATGAATGATTTCAGCAATACCAGTTTATATACCACCTTCAACTGTTCCTCATTTTTCCCTCCACTGACACTCAAAAGTGTTGATCTCCCATTTCATTATGGTATAAAGAAAACCAGATTAATTTAAGCCACTTTCTTAACATGGATTTGACATTAAACTAAAAGGAACTGCATTTGTCTTTCCTTTGCCTTGAGGCATGAGAAAAATGGCTTGTATCTGCCTGCAGAAGATCATTTGAGCTTTTTATGGTCTCCTAGTTGATGACTGGCCAATGATTTTATTGGCTGCTAAATGGTCTGTATCTCAGTGAGGCTTGGAAAATAGTCCATACCAAGAAAGCCATGGATGGTCCCTTGGCTTGGAGTCTCTGAGGGAGAGCTCCAGACAGATAAGTTTTTCCTTTCTGCTGGTGGGTGGGGTTTGAAACATGTATTGCTCATAGCTGATATCAGGTAACGTGACAGTAAAAAACTGGATAAAATGGAGCTGGAATAAATTTTGTCAGTAGAAAATGCCTAGAAAAGTGACAAATGCAAAGGAGACTTCCCCTGTATTGTATCTTCATCAAATCTCTGTGTGTAACACTGTATGGAAAAAGACAGCAGTAATGGGCTGTGGCCTGAAGCCTTTGCCATAAAAACCTCCACAGCAACAACAAACCAACAGCTCTCTTGCTGCAAGGTGATCATTTTCTGTTGTCAGGCTGAGATATATTCTGTGTGATTATCAGGAGGTCAAAAGGAAAACCATCTCTTTAACCCCTTTCGATGATTTTCCCCCTTTACCACCTTTCTGAGGGAACACTTAGTAAATTATTCTTGGCAGAACCTCAAAAGATTTTTGGCATGCTGCGGGGAAAGACTTAAACAGCTAATGCTTAAGTTAAGACTTAAGTTTAAGGTAAGACTTAAACTAAGACAATGACTGATGTACTTGCTGTAAGAGAGGGTTTTTGGGGGAGATGCAGAAGCCTTTGACCCGTCCTCTTGCCTGGGTGCCCCTGAAGCAGCGTGGCTCAGTTCTCAGAGGGAACACCTGGCAGCACAAATGCATCCCAGTTTGCTCTGGAAAGCTGGGAAGGTAGATGGAGCTCTGGTGCCAGCAGATTGAACACTTGCCTTCTTTCTTTAGTGTAATTACATTTGCTTTTCAAATTAAAGTATTTCCTCCTGATTCATGGTATGACAGGTCCAAAACTGTGATTGAGTGCAGGCTGGAGGGCTGCATGCTGGAAGCCAGGTGTTTGGTTTGACCTGTAGTTGTCTGGTTTTCTTGTTTTGTTGCATGCTGGGAATCAGGGAAAATGAGATTTATTTTGGAGTGCTGGTTCTCTTTTGCTTTGTAGCACTGTGAAACTCTTTGATCTCAGAGGATAGATTTTCATAGGGCTGTGGCCTTAGGCCAATACCCCTGAAGGAGCTGTCAGCCTTACAACTACATATTCTTCTGTGGAAAGTATTTTTTGTTGTGTAGGTGACATTGTTAAGGTACACACTGATGACTTATTTTGCTTTTTTCTAGAAAATTAATTCTTTGACAGTTGCCTCAAGTATGGCATCAATCACTTCGGGAGCACTCTTAAAAGAATTCTGTGAATCACAAAATATACCAGGGCAAAAACAGCAACCTGCCCTGTTGAGCAGTCCATTTGCACTCTTGAGTGATTAACTCCTCATTTCCAGGGAAATGAGTCAGCAAGGAGTCAGGCCAGAGCCTGAGTCATCCTTGTGCCCATGGGGGCTCACCACGAACCCGCTGCCCTGGCAAGAGTGGAGCTGGCAGCTGGTGGAGGGCATCTTTGCTTCCCTCCAGGCACCCCAGGACTTTCTGTGGCTGCTCTGTGTGATTTCCTCTCACTGGGGCTGAGACAAGAGGCTGAGGAGCAGGTTCTGATCTCTTTGCTTTCTCCAGTCTGCCTAAAAAGGGATCAGAGAGAAGCTGGAGCCAAGTTTTCCTCCAAGGTGCATTTTGTAACATCCAGGGGCATTCAGCAGGGCAAGAGAAAGTCAGATCAGTAGAAAAATTTTTCACAGCAAGGGTAGTTAAACAGCAGAACAGTGTGCAGTGTAAGGCTGGGGCACCTCTGTCCTGGGGGTGGACAACTCACCTCAACCAATTGTCACTGTGATATTTTATGAAAAGTCCCTTCACCAGGATTTCTTCTCCTGGGAAGCTTCAGCTTCTCTCTGTTTTGCTACTTTGGAATGGGATTTGGAGAATTGTTTACCCAGCATGTGAATTGTTTTAATTTAATGACCAATCACAGCCAGCTTTGTCAGACACTCTGAGTCTGTCATGAGTTTTTATTATCATTCTTGTAAAGCCTTCTGATGTCTCCTTTCTCTTTCTTTAATTTATATTTAATATAGCATTTCTTTTAATAGAATATAAAATCATCAAATAATAAATCAGCCTTCTAAGAATGTGGAGTCAAATTCTAATTTTTCACCTCGTCCTGGAGACTGCACAGCACAACACCCAACACCCTGAATTAACCTGCCTTGAACAGGCACCTGAACTAGGTGACCTTGAGAGGTCATTTTCAACCTGAATTATTCATGATTCAAAAATCTGCATGTTTAACTGTGCTCTCAATCAGAGTTTTCTAACCTGACTTCAATCCAAATCTCAGGTTTTAATCCAAACTGAGGTTCACCCATAACATTTGAATTGTACTGGTTTCCTAAAGAACTTTGGGCATTCTAAACTTGATGGCTTATTTTTTAGCATTGCTCTTCAAGAGGGATTTATTTTGCATTCATGGCAAATAAAAATTTTCAGGAGGTGAGATTGTAGAAGTAAGAATGGTGCTGGTTTGGGCTTTGATTGCAGTCTGTGACCAATTCCAGTGCTGTTTGTTCTTCTGGGAGTGCGTGTCCTCACTGTTGTGGCAGCGATGATGTGCCAGCTTCTCCTTGGCCTTCATCATTGTACATGGTAGCCCCAAATTTGTACCTAGGTAGCCTAGGGGACCTTTGTGGCTGCACTTTTTTTTTCTGCAGTGGTGAAAAAGTACTCTCTGAAAGGCCAGCGTAGCAAGGGGGCAGCACTGTGTCTCCCCAGGAAGTTTATTGTTGCAATAACACAGATAAAAAGGATTAGACAATGTGTGGAGTTTCTCAGGCTCTGTGAAACTAAAAATAAAAACTCTATATTTTTTCTAGTTACTTGTATCTCAGGTGCCAGTATGTACTCCCAGGCTTTTTCTCATGGATCCTTGATGCTGTTCCTTTTGAAAAAAATATTTCAAACTGCATTTAATAATTTAAAAATATCATACTGCTTTGACAGGTTTTTTTTGGTACTTGGTTCCCTAGCAAGTAATTTTTAAAAGCACTGCTTAAGTAACCTAGAAGTTTGCAGATTTATTTGCTTGCTTGCAAGAAAGACAACACTGTCATTGGTTTGTCCTCTTTCAGGGTAAATTTTTTTGGTAGTTTTGCTGCTCCCAAGTTTCCCCTTCAGTTTTCTGTCAGGGACTTCATTCTTTTACGCCTGACACTTCTTGAAGTGAATATTGAGTTTTTGTTTTTCCTGTCATTAGGCTGGCCTACCTCAAGGAAAAGTTCAGACCCTTCCAGAGAGAGGATCAAAGAGGTCAATTATAAATGAAAGGTAGGGGAAGGAGGGATATTTTCCTGTCTTGCTTCATCATTTTCACTGATGGAGTCTGCAGAAGCAGAACAGTCTGGTGCTTGTAATATTTGGGGATGGCTCTGTGTTTCCTGAGCTCATGATGGAAAGGAGCCAGGAGAGAGCTGGAGCAGTGCACACCCTGCCCACATGTTTGGAATGGGCTGGGAAGCTGCCTCAGGTTCTGATTTCCCAATCACTGCCTGCAAAAAGCAGGGATGGGGGAGAGGGGGAGGAGATTGCTCCTATTCATTTGTGGAGGTGGGGGAAAAAGAGAAAGGAATGGAGAATGGAAAATGAGAAATAGGAGGAATCTGTTGTCTTCCTGCTCCTTGGGGGACTGTTGCTAGACAGAGCATTTGATGAAGAAAACGCCATGTTTGGGTTTTCAAATACTTGAATTTCAACTGTGCCATTGGCCTCTGAAGCTTGCGAGTGAGTCCAAGAGAAACAATCTTCCTCTCCAAAGAGGTTTAGCTTGCATCTTTTAGGCTCCTTAGCCTGTACAGTCATTTGAAGTGATGTAATGAATAAAAAAGTGGAAGTGGCATCTTTCAAATCTTCCTTTCAACCAACCTCAGGCCTGGGCAGGAGAAATGAAGGGCTCCCCATAGTGTAGAGGAAGGTAAAAAACATTCAGCTTTATCTTGGTTCTGTTTGTAAAGCCTTGATGAATTCCAAACCCCCCCTCCCCAACCCCCCAAACCAGAGAGGGAAGGAAAATGTTGACTTTGGAAAGGATGAGCCCTGTGCACAGGAGAGGTACTGATGTGCGGTCAGCTGCTTTGGATTCTTTTCTGGGGTTTTTGTGGCCCTTCTTTTCCCCCCAGCAGTACAAGGCAGTTCATTGAGAAAACCTTAAAGCAGCCTGTAGGACATGACTGCAGTGGCAGCTCTGCAGCCCATCCTCTGGCTCAGCACAGGAAAATAAAATGGTATGTCTTTTCAGCAGGGAGAGATTGTCCTGCCTTCCAGAATTTCCATGTTTCTGCAGCGAATTTGTAATTATCATGAGTCAAGACCTTTGCATTTTTTTACACATTGCCCCACATAAGGAAATAATTCTGGGTGATCTCTCATAAGCAGTGAGCAGGTTTTTCACATTGTGGAATTGGCTGCAATTTACCCTAAAATCTGCAAGATTACTGTGGTGACCCAGAGGTGACTTCTGTACCATCACCCCACCCATGGCAGTAGTCAAAAATTACTGCTTAATTAATTTTTACTGCTTCAGTCTGTTCAGAGTGGAGAGAAATCTGGAGGTTTAAATAGCATTGTAATGGAAGGTGAGCCATTCATTCACCATTCCCATCCTCTGCTTCTTGGGTGGGAGCAGGAGAGGTAGGACAGGTTTCTGCCTGCTCTTCCACTGCCTCTTTTGTTCAAAACTTGAAAGCTTTGTCCTCTCCTGAGCTTTTGGTACTTGCCAGCATCAATAGACCTGAACACAATGGTTCTGCCACCCTGAGATGTCACAGGGGAGCTGAAGGCTCAACCAACTCAGGAGAGAATTTACAATCCTGATTAAACTCTATGGGGTTTATTTTAGTTGTCTTGTTCTGGAGTGAGAAGAGGGAGTAGAAAATAACAACAATAATAAACCAACAACAAAACAGCTTCATTTTTTGATAGAGTTTACATCCTTAGGCATAGGTAATTCTGCCAGAAGAGCAAATGAAGCCAAAGATCTGTATGTTTTTGAAGAAGCCTAGTGGTTTTTTTGAAATATGCTCATAGTAAAGCATATGTTTTGAGCTAAATGTGCAGTGGTATATACAATTAGTCTTTGAAACCCAGTACAAAGTAACAGCTGCTTTGAACTCAACTCCAGAAGCTTTTTATGGCTAAAAAGTAAAAATAAAAAAATCTTATATGAGATATAAAAATATTAATGTTTCAATAAAATGTATTTTTCCATGTTGACCAGGTCACTAGAGCTACTGTAAGCAGTAGAGCTGTTTAGGAAGGTTTTCTATTTCAATATAAAGATCCTCTTTGTAATTAGTTATTTTGATATTTTGCAGCTTTTCTTCTTGGAACTCAGAATATGTAAATATTCAGCCTTAGAAACTTGTTTGCTAAAGGAAAAGGAAAAGAAAAAAAATTAACTCTGTGAATGAAGGGGCAAAAGTCACTTGTCTGAGGGCTTAAAAACAGATTGATTTTGAGATCTGTCTTGTTTTTTACAGTCCCTACAAACCCAGCTGAATGCTACTAAACCAGCTGGACTTCAAATGGTCATTCCTTCTGTCCTTCCCCTGAGCACAGACACCAACATCCTACATTAAATTAGACATCTGATAAAGCAGAAGCCTCAAGTGCAAGTGCTCATCAGTGGGATGCTGGTTTTCAGGGTTATTTTTCTTCACTCCAAAACAAGATAAATGACATAAAAGCACCGGTAACTCAATACCAGTGCATGTCAAAGAAACCCATCTGGAAGAACACTAAAAAGGGTTACAAATTGCTGGGTTAAAGAATGGGTTCCCAGGAAAAATAAATTGTTAGCAAAGCAATATTGGTCTTCATTGAAGAAAACATCTAGAAACTGTGAGAGATGTTTAACCTCATTTTCTTCCTTCATTAATACATTATGTGGTTACCCAAACTTATGATTGAAGGGCTGCTTTGTTCCTTCTGTTAGAGACTAATGTTTTGACTGAATCAGGTAAATGGAACTTGTCTTACATAATTAAAAAAAATAAAAAAAAATCTGAACCTAAAATGATTTTTGATTATACTTTAACGAGGCACAGTTTCTGAGCTTGTTCACACTGGATGATTTTACTTGCTGCATCGTTTAAATATTCATGAAACTTGAAACAGAAATGAAGGCAGGTCTCACTTCTCTGACTGTATAGCTCATAAAACTCCACTGACAAACATTGTAGAAGGATTTATGGAGCTTTCAGAAATAAGGAGAAGGCTAAAATTATGGTAGCCTGCATCCCATTATCCTCTTCATGTCCCCCTCATGCCCTAAACCTTTAAAATTATATACATCTCCTACACATCTCTGCATATTTCTTTTTCCTATAGTTTCTTTGATCCACTCATTGCACACAAACTTGTGTTGGAAGTAAATCTGTGCTCTGCACTGAGGGCACCAGCATTTGCTCAGATCACATCTTTGAGGATGCTAGAATATGTTTAGAGAATGAGTCAGGAGACTGCAGAAGGAAAAATTTCAGGGTGAAGATAGGTGAGCGATGCTCTATAGTGATGACTTTTTGTGCAGTTTGTTTAAAATCCAGGTTCTTATAAGTGAGTTCCAGTTTTTATGATTGCTTGACTCCTTATCTTATTTACTGAATTCTTCCAGAGATCAATGGGTACTCTTTTGAATATGGAAAGAATTATATAATAAGAAAAGTTCTCAGAAATAGACCTTGGACTTCTCATGCTGTATCTTTGAAATTAGTAGACAGATTTGACCTGACATTCTTTGTCTTAGCTCTCTCTTCCTTAAGGAAGTTTTATTCGCATAAATATTTCTGAAGCTCTCAGATATGGTGGTGATGAATGTTAAAAGCTCCCAGAAAATAAAGGAACAGACAGGAGAATTTCCATAGCTTGGAGTTAAGTTTTAGTGCTTTATATTCTGGAGAAAATGCAGCTGCTCATTCAAACACTTTTGTAGGCAACGCCTATTCTGTTTGCCAAATCAGAATATTTCACCCTGCAGTGAAACACCTCATGGCCACTTCATTAAGCTCCATGCTGTGCTGTAGAGGAAAGAGTGACGTAAAACTGGATTTTTGAGTTAAAAAGTGGGGCTCTTTGTTTACTTGCAGCCATTTTATTTCTTTTTCATTCATTATTCAGGTGAATCAGTAATTCAGAGAGATCAGGTGTCTGCCTGCCTCTGGCCATGGGAGGGCCATGAGTCTCAGCTCAAGGTCTGAAAAGTTCCAGTGCTCTGTTGAGTGAATTTCTCCCAACTCTCGCTGCTCTTGACTCCTCTGACAAGAGTTTTCCCTGGCTTTATCTTTGACCTGTGGTCATGGTGCCCAGCCTGTTCCCAGTGCTGAGGAGCTCTCTGGTGGGATGTCGTGTTGGAGATGCCAGTCTGTGTGTCCCTGCCACAGTGACTCCCTGTCTCTTCTGCTCCACTGCTGTCCTCTGATCCTGGACAAGGGGGACTGGCTTCACAATGGGAGCAGGTTTAGATTAGATCCTAGGGAAAAATCCTGTCCTGTGATGGTGGTGACAGGCTGCTGAGAGCAGCTGTGGCTGCCCCTGGATCCCTGGGAATGTCCGAGGCCAGACTGGATGGGTTCTGAGCAGCGTGGGACAGTGGAAGATGTCCCTGCTCATTGAAGGAATGAAATGATGTTTAAGGTTCCTTCCAACCCAGGCCTTTCTCTTGTCCTGTGATTTTGGTTTTGCTAAGTCCCACTATGAATCCCTACTTGCCCAATGCCCCTTGCATTGTTACTGCAGTTTTCTTCCCCGGATTGTCCCACCTCTCCTCCAGCTCCTCACTACCCTGACCCTTTGCAGTCCCTTGCTGTGATTCTGGAGCTGAGCCACTCTGATTTTTTTCCTAGCAGTGACTCTCAGCTTTCACAGCAGTGGGACAATGGCACTTTTTACCCCTCTGTTTCCTTTTTCTACCTAGGAGATGAGGCTGTTCAGTCTCCTTCTCCAAAGTATTTAAAAATCTGGATAAGAAGCAGTTCAGCTGTCTGCAAACACAGAGCACCACTGTTAATGAATGAAATGAGAGAAAAGTGGAGTTGGTGATGGTGCATTGAGACAAACACTCAGGCACTTTTCTGCCCAGCTGCAGGGAGCCTGCCCAGCCATGTCAGTGCTGGGCATCCCTGCAGAAACTCAGCGGTTCTTTCCTTTCAAGTTTCAGCCCCTGAAAACAAACAGCAGAGGCGCTGAAGCAGTCAGTCCACCTCAGTTTGGTGTCTCCCAACATTTGTTTTCCCCACTGGAAGATGCAGCACGGTGTGCTCTGAGCCCTGCAGAACCAGTGTGCTCTGCCATCTGCCTCTGCTGCCATCTGCTTCCCCGAGCTGGCTGCAGCCACAGACAGCAAAGCCCTTTTGACAGCAACAGGGAGGTTATCTGTCCTAAGCCAGGGAAGCATTTCTCCAGAGGAGCAGGGGAAGGTGGAAGTTCGCTGGTTTAGCGTGCCTGTGTTCCTATTTGGCACTCAGCATTTAAGAGTGACCTTCCTGCAGTTTGGCTGCCTTGCAGCCCCGTGAGGCCTTTAGCAGAGACAGGAGGGGCTGCTGATGCCTTGAGAGGCTGACCTGGAACAGAGGCTGGTCAGAGTTACAGAATAAAGCAGGGATTTATTCAAAGGATCTCCTCCATGGATGCACCTTGGGCAGCACCAGAGCCCAGCCAGGGCTGCACCCAAGATGAACCAAAATGGCCCCAAAATGCACGGCCGGGCACGGGCTCTGTCCCTGGGATCAGCTCTGCTCCATTTGCACCTTGCAGTTCATTGTCCCATTGCAGCTTTAGCCCAGGCAGTCCCACCCTGCTTGTTTTTCTCTCTCCAGCCCACGGGGTTTGTGCTCTTGGGCTGAGATTTGGGTCATTTGTCCTTGGTGCTCAGCTGGAGCAGGAATTGTTTTGTCTCCCTGCTCTGTGCTCAGAGCTCACCATCCCATAATAGGAAGCTCAGACCCACACACCTAAAACAGCACAGAATGTGAAAAACATAAAAGCTAAACCTGAGGCATCACTGCATAGGCAAAGTGATTCTTTTTTTTTTTCTTACTGGCATATATTTTATTTAGAATTTAACAGCTCTTTTTTCCCCACTGTGTTAGAGGGATTCTTTTATACCCAGCTGTGTAACCTTGCTTGATGATACTGCAGTGATTCTTCAAAAGAATGAGGATTTTGCTTCACTTTTTGATTTTTCTTTTTTTTGAACTTCATACTTGTTTGAGGTTGTGCCCACATTTTCTTCATGTCTTTGTTTTTATCTTAATAAATAATACAGAAATGAACTTGAGAGATAATACATAAATAGACAGCGGTGTGTATCCACAATTTCTTAGGGTTATCATTTCCTCGTCATGTGTGCATCTACATATAAAATATATCCTTCATCCACACATTGGAAAACCCTTGAAGAATCTCTTTATAAACAGTGCTGGGCAGGGTTTTTTTGGTTGGGTTTTTTTTTTTTTGTTTTCTGTTTTGTTTTGGGTTTTTTTGGTGGTGGTTTTTTTTGGGGGGTTTTTTTTTTGGGTTTTTTTGCCAGAGTTAAACATTTGAAGAGCAAAGTCCCATGTGTGTTTCTCATGGGCCTATTTTTAGTTTCTCGTATGGGAAGAATGGCAAAAAATAGACCAGGACTGAGTTTGGATTTAGTGCCCAGAATGTTTCTAGGTTGGCTGACAGGAGTCTGTGGCACAGGACTTCAGTACCACACTTCTGTACACTCATTAACAGGACTCCCAGCAGAGCTACTGTACTTTCAGCACTCCAAACACTAATTTTAACTTGCTGTGAAGTGCACCATAGCTCTGAAGTACTATTTTCAGCCTTGATTAGGGATTGCTGACCTGAAAGATGTATATTTCTCCACGGAGAGGCTTTCTTGCATTCATAAATCTCTGGTTTGGTTGTCCATCTCTCCCTCCCTTCAAAAGCTGTGGATTGATGGGATGCACAGAGATTTGCTGCACTTTATGCTGGGGATGCATCTATAGCCTGCAAGTGCTGCATCTTTTAGATGTGCATCATTTTGATCCAATTCAAATATTTAAAAGCATCAGGTTTTTTGCTTATTTGGTTATTGTTTTCACTTTCTTCTTCTGTCCTTGGTGATTTTTATGTGTTGTTCAGTGCTTTGGGCTCAGGGTGGAAGGCTGGTATTTCAAAAGTGCAAAGTGCAGTTCTCCTCTGGCTGTGACACTCCAAGACAAGGAGCTCTTAGAGCAGACTGTATTTTAAAGCATATTTTCAAATCATGACTTGACAGCTAAGAGAAAAGAACATAGACATTTCATGTCCTTTACCTTAAAAAAACCTCTAAAACTAAGTCTAAAACTTAAAACTTTTAAAACTTAAAAACTTTTAAACTTTTAAAACTTTTTAAAACTTAAACTTTTTAAAAAAAACTTTAAACTTTTAAAATTTTTGCAAAATAACTTGTGGCTATGAAGCTTTCCATGGAAATACCTGCCTCATACTTTCCTGGTGACTTTCCATTGCAGCTGTTTCCTAACTAAATAAAATATCCTGCCTTATAAATGACCTGCTAGCATTTAAAAAAGAAAAAGGTGAGCATCTGACTGGGCAGGGCTTGGCTTGTTTGAAACCTTTAAAAGAAGGGGGGGTAATACTGAAGCAAAAAGCTTCCTATCCCCTGAGACAGACAGAAAGGAAAACAAAAGCCCCAAGCTCCCCAAAGTGGAGCAAGAATTGAAAATATTTCAAGAGTGTCCCCTCTGTGTTCTGTTTGACACTTACAGAATACCTGCACTTTCAAAAAACCCTTTAAATATTGACTTGACTGGAAATGAACAATGAAAAGCTCTGGCCTTTGTTGTTCATCACTTGTTGGGCAATTACATGGCAGCTTTGTATGATTTTCTTGGCATGGCTCTGAATTTGGTGTGCAAGTCTGAATTGTTCAGCACTCAGTTCACTGACTATTAAATGAGCAAATTATTCCAGTAGCAAAAAGGGCAAATTTTTACTTTGCCCTCATGTTTCCACCCATCTCTGTCATTCTCTGTTTATGTGAAAGGGAATGAGGAGGAAAGGCAAATATTTCCCTGCCTCCAGGACTGCAGACAGTTGGAAGAGATGTTCTGGTCACTCCAGATTTGGTCCTTTGCTTTTTAGATGTGGCTGTAGTGGGAGTATATCTCTTCTTTATAACAACACACAGATTTGAAAAGCCATTTTCCAGAACTTATGGGATACTGATTGAAAACCAAACCAAAACCTCTGTAGAGAGGCAGGTTAGGGTGATAAACTGTGAGGGTGGGGTAGCAGTTTTTCTTTTAAAAACTGACTTCATCAGACAGCTCCATTTTGGCTTGGATGAAGGCTGCATCACATGTGAGGCATTTCTTTCTATTTGCATTTTATAAATGCACAGGGTACTCCAAGCAGGTTACAAAAACTGATGGCTGAAGTAGAACTGCAGAGTGATTGCAAATAACGAGGCATGAACAAGAGCAGAGGGAATAAGGCCTTTCAGCAGCCTTCATTTAAGTATGTGTACTTAATTTCCCTGAGTGTAAAAGCAGCAGGAAGGTCCCAGAGCAGGAGAGCAAGTTGGGCAGCCAAGGTTTCAGTGAGGAGCTGCAATCACAGAGCTCCCAGTGTGATGCTTCCCCTCGCCCCCCTCCTCTCCCCTCCTGCATTTCTTGGCTCCCCTCGCTCCAGGCTGGTGGGGTGTGACGTGAATGACTCCCAGCCAGTGACCCCCGTGGCAAACCTGTAAAACATCATACAGCATGAATAAGAAGCCTCTTCTTAGGCCTGCAGCTGGCTGGATGCAGACATACGGCAGCAGGGATGTTTTGGAAGGAAGGCAGGGCTTGACAGAGAACCCAGTCTCCTGATAAAGGTTTATACTGGCACTTTCCTGTGTTTATAATACCATCTGCCAGGGCCATGGCCTCTTTTTTCATCATATTGTTGTTTAAATTTTTTTTCCTAAATCCAATCAACCCTTAGGTGTAGGAGTCTGAAAAGCAGAAATTTGATATCGATGTAAGTTTTTCTTTAGAGTTCTTTGACGGGAGTTGTAACTGCCTGAGCTCAAATCTGCTTCATGTATAAATTGTCAGGACCAATTGTTCCTGTTATGAAAAGAAAGTTTTATTTTTATAAATATTCTCAAAACAGATTCAATATTGCCCACTTTTTTTAGTTGCTTGTTTTTTATTTTCCTCATGTAGATATTCAGTCTTGTTTGCTTGCTTGCTTTTTCAGTGTGTTAGTTTAGTATTACAGGATAGTATAAGCATGGTTGTTTTCAAGAAGGGTTGCTATTTGAGTGTGTTTTTAAAAGCTCTTTTCCCCCTCAGCCACACAATCTCAATAATAAGGTTTTCTCAGGCCTAGGCATCTGGTCTCTGGTTTAAGAGCTGCACAGTCATGCTGTTTCTCTATCAGTTATGTGATAACTGGTACTTTAAATAATCACCCTTGACCTTTTTGTAGCCTTCCAGGCTGATAGATTGGTTAAAACCATATTTACAGTGGTAGCCAGGGTGGTTCTTTGCTCAAGTGTAACTGCTGGTTTGGGTTTGTTATTTACAGTAGCCCTTAGGATTTCCCCTTGGATATCTGGCCCCATTGTTCTAGAAGCAGCACAGAACCAGGACAGAGACACACTTTCTTTACCCCAGAGAATTTTTGAGTTTTGGCTGGAGGAAAGTTCTGCCTTGAACTGATTCAATACCACCTGGCCCCCATGTGTTAGGCCAAGAATTTTCCTCACATTGGGAAATTAAAGTTTTAAAATGCAGCAAGTTGTTTTTCTGGCATTTTTGCAGCCGCATTCAGTGACAAAGCAATTTTTTGGCTGCTGTAAGTTGAGGTGTTGGAGCTGTACTGACTGTGTCCTCTTAAGGCAAAAAAAATTCTCAGGCAGTAGATAGTTAGTCACTTTCTAGCAGCCAGGAGATTGTTGGGCACTTTGTGAGTTAAAAACTGAAAAGAAATGGTTCTAGCATAGGAGAGATGCTAATGAACTTGAAAAACAAGAGCTAAAAAAAAATCTGGGCTCTTCTTTTTCACTTTTTTCTTGACTGCTCCAGATACAAATTAACCTTGTCTCATACCTCTTCCATATCTTGGGTGTTTTCTTCTGGTTTGGTCAGAATCTGACAAAAATCATTAATTAACTCTACCCTGGTGCAGCTAATCCCATGGGCCTTTTCTGTAAGTAAAGTTACTGCTTCCTGTTGTTCCCACAGGGACTTGGGAACAATTAGAGGAGATTGGTCAAGAAGGTTGGAGCAGCTAAATTGGCCAATTCATCACTTCCTTGTTTGCTAGATTTAGGGATGGATTTTGCATCCCTTTTTAGAAGGCAGCATTGACAGAACCAGAGGACACTGGTCAGGCTGTGTCAAGGAAAATACAGGTTGGATATTAGGAAAAAGCTTTTTATGGAAAGAGTGATAAAGTTCTGGAATGTTCTGCCCAGGGAGGTGCTGGAGTCACCATCCCTGGGTGTGTTTAACAAAGCCTGGATCTGGCACTGGGGGCCAGGGTTGAGTTGAGGTGTTGGGGCTGGGTTGGACTCAATGATCATGAAGGTCTCTTCCAACCTGGTCATTCTGGGAATTCTGTGTGAGTTCTGTGGAAGTGTGTCCTTTAAAAAAAAAACCCACAAAACAAAAATGAACCAGTGAACACTTGTCTGCCTGCTGAGCAGTTAGGTGTACCACCCAGACAAAACGCTGAGTTCTGTGTCCTGTCCTGCAAGAGTGAAATTCCTCCCAGGTGTGGAATCCTGGACAGCAAAACAAAACCAGCCATCTGCTTGCCACATTCCTGGCACATTTCTGGTCTGGGTTCTTTGTTTGGTTACCTGGTGGTTGTATGAGCTTGGAGGATATTCCTTCTTTTCCCTCTGCCCCCCCATTCAATAACAGGATTTATTAAATCGTTGGCCTTGTAGCTGGGTGTGCTGCCTGGGTTGTGGATCAGGCTCTGGCCTCATTCTGTCTCTGCTCTCTGGTGGCCACATGCTGTTAGATCTCCTTGGTCCTCACAGCCTGGCTCTGGGGAGGTGTTTCCTTGGTTTGGACAGTGTTTCCTTGCTGTGTGCCCCCGGGACACGCTGTGCTGGGCACCAGCAGTGCAGCTGGAGCAGCTCCTGTGCCACTGGGACGTCTGCCCTGCCCTGGGGTGATGCACACCTGACAGCAGGGACAGCAGGCTGCAGCGCTGGTATTTTCCTGGAGCACAGCACGTGCAGGGCCGTCTGCAGCTGGGTCTCAGGCTGCTGTGAGCTGCTGCCAGCCCCTGCTCTCTGCCTCTCCTGCCTCTCCCAGGTGTGCAGCTCCTGCATCCTGGCCTTGGAAAGACTGAGCAGCCTGGAAGTCCTGAAAATCGGGCCGCTCCCTGTGGCTCAGGAGCTGCCCAACAAGCAGGTTCACAGCCCAGTGACCAGACTTGCAGGAATCCTTTCAGGAGACAAAGCCTGAATATCTTGAGCAACTCTGTGAGCGAGGTTAGACAGCAGCAGAAAAGCTCATTTATATCAGTCAACCCTTTACAACCTGAAACAATTGTGCTGGGGTTTTCCCAGAGTTTTGGGGCTTTTTTCCTTTCAGATTTTAATATCAACATTCTGTAGTAAAACAAAACTGAAATGCTGTTCTCCTAGACATTGAAATATTGAAAAAGGATGTTCTGCTGTGTGATAAATATCATCTTTCTCCCTTGAAGTACATGTATCAAAACCAAAATCTTTAACTGATTCAATTTGTGAAGCAGTTGAGTTTTGAAGAAATCCAGGTTTAATTCTTCAGTCAAGTGGTTGTGTTATTTGTCTTTATGCAGGTGCTCTTTGCATTCTGGAGACAATGAATTAATCTGTATCTCTGCAAGATACTTCATATTAAAAAATGAATCAGTTCTTAAAATAAATAACCAGAAGGATACTTCATTCAAGCAAAAAAGCCCCAAAGTCTTGTGTATTAGGATGTGAGGACATTAAATCTGTGGTATCCAAAGTGCATTTTTAACTCGTGCTCTTCAAATAAAGACTTGGCTTGCATTTGTGCTGTAAGGCAGGAAGAGATTTTTTGCCATTCTGTACTGTTGCAGTAACAGGTATTTAGGCAGTGGATAAAATTTACTGGGTAAATTTTCACATGCTTTCTGACCTTCCTGATGCTGGCATTGCCTCGTCTTCTCAAGTAGAACTGAGATTATTTGGCCCTTGAGATAAAGAAGGAGAGATAAGGTTATTTTTAGCATTAGCTTGCTTTAGTTCTGGCATTTTGTTCTGTCCTGCCCATCCTCCTCAGTGGAAGGATGCAGCTTGTTTATTATATTTATAATAATTTACCATATCTGCTCTTCTGGCCTTGGATACCAGGCCGAGCTGAGCTTTACCCTGCAGCAGGTTTCCCACCAGTGCTGGGGCAGCAAGCCACACATCAACCATGAAAACTCAGTTTGCAGTCCTTGCATTTATTTTTGTTCTCCTCTTTGCAGTCCTGGTAGTTAAAAAACCTTCTTTCTCTCTTAGAGAAAATGTAATTTGGTTCTTTCTCTGTCTCTTTCTCTCCCCTTCCTCCCTCCCTTAACAATGTTGAAGATTTTTTTTTCTATGATTCAGACTCCAGGAAGTGCAATTTCTAAGCAAATGAAATGCTGTGATGTAACACTCTAAATGCTGTAATTTTTTACAGCAGCAGAAGATAACCCAGCTGTGTCTTCTGTAAGTTACAGTACAAGTATTTAGTGCTGTTGTCTTTAGAGATTCCACATGTTTAGAGCTTATCAGTGTGGACACTGATAACTGTGTTATACAGTGATCACTGTGCCTGTATTTCTACACACTTCTTTCTTCATCCTCTGTATTTAATACTGTGGAAAGTGTTGGGAGCATTATGCATATGGAGGCTGGATGTCACTTTGTAGTCCTAGGGCCAACAAAAAGTGGCATTACAAAGAACTGGGAATCCTTTTCCCCTCTTTAATCATGTCACACTCCAGCCTGGCACTGGCAATATTCACTTTGTGTGGCTCCTTGGTGAGAGCTGGGCACATGAGCAGCTCCTTGATCCACCTTGGACTTCTGATTTTCTCTTGAAGCACTGCAGGTGTTTTACCATGAACTTTGCTTTCCCTAAAAGCAAATTAAACTGCTGGTTCCACTGTGTGTGGTGGGGGGAACAGGGTGGAGGTGTGGGAGGAAATGTCTAAGGTTAGCAAAACTATTTCAGTTATATACATTTTTATTTATGTTCTGTATTTAGGTATGAGAAGGGAAGTTATTTTTTCATCTTCTGTAATTCTCCCAAGCTCATAAAGCATCTGTTTCTCAGCCTCTGTCACCTTGGCCTGAACCAAAGTTGTTGGTGGCCCTGGTTCTCCTTCAAGGAGTCTTTGTCCTAATAAAGGGACCCATTGAGAAGGCCCAAGGTGCACAGGCACTCAATATTCAGAATGCAACTTGTGGAATTTGGGTCTTTATACTGATAAAGTGGGCAAACTACAATTATCCATGGTTTCCCTTTCTGAAAAGAAAGAATTGCATGGGAAAATTGAAAGTGGAAGAGAAGAAAATGGAGCTCTTGTTGTGAACACTTTGATGTCAGAGGTGCTTCACACACCTCAGTGAATCAGAGCGGTTTGTGAGAATGCTTTATCTCCTGGCATTTTGGCTCTTTATCTCTTCCTGTCCCTTTTCATCTCTTTTCATCCACTGAAACCTCTCCTGTTAGGGTGGATGGAGGTGCCTGCCAGTTCCCCCTTGTTCAGCACAAGCCCAGTGTGCATCTTGCTGGCTTTTCCCTGTTTATTCCCAGCATCTCTGGCCTCCAGATGGGGAAGCGCCCATGTGACAGCATGTGTGTGTGATTTGGAGCAGCAGATGGGTGAGAATGACAAACTGTTGCTGTGTGCACCTACCTAGAGATGACTCAGAGTCCTGCCTCTGTGTGTTGCTGTGCTGTCCCTGCTCTCCTTTATGGGCTCCTGCATCCTGACCCCATAGGGATCCAGATTTCAGTGCTGATGTCTATTTGTGATGTCTAAGAAAGCACAGAGTGTGTTAAAATCATGTAGGGAGAAAAGCAAGGTGGGATTGGCTTGATACTCCAGCTCTGTAGTAAAGGGAGATCTCGCTTCAGTGTGGGACTGTCACCTGGCATTTAGTGCCCTGTTTAAGTTGCCTTGCCCTGTGCTGATCTTGCTCTGGATATGTTCTGCAGAAGGAGGGTGGTGGGAGGTGAAGTGCACTGACAGGAGAGGCTGGTGTTTCTGCCCTGGTCTACAGCTTTGGGTATTCCCACTGCTCAGGTGTGGTGGCATCAGCTAGCACGGGCTGTGCCTGGCAGCATGACCCCAAGGCAATCGGTACCAGTTCCAGCAGAAGGGAAATTCATGGCCCAAAGGTGTTTTTGCATGCATTTCAACTGGACTGTCACTTAATATTGTCTGGTGGGAGAACCTAAAATTGTGTGTATTTCCTTTAGGGTCAGCAGGGTCACAAATGCTGTGGCCATGCATGCACATGGACTTGCTAGGCTGGGAATGCACTTAGCACAAGGCTTGGTGTCTGATTCATGGCATTGATCTAAACCCCACAAATTCTGCACTTTCTCTGTGTGTTAGTCCTGACAGCTCTGCTGCAAGGCCTGACTTGGGGTCTCAAAAGCAAAGCCCTGCTCTGAGCTCTGCTCATTCCATAGAGCCAGCAGAGCACCAAAGTTTTGGTGCCTGTGGTCCCATAAATCTGAGGTAGGTAATCAAATCCTGCTGCTATCTGACTGAAACACATCTTCTGTGGCCAGGAATCTGCATGTAAATGTCAGTGGGAAATTCTCCTTGTGAATTTTCTGTGTGGCACTTGGCTTTTCTTCCCTTTATTTTAAATCACGCAGCTGCAAGGATGAGTAGAAAAGATCCCTGGTTGGCTGCTGGAGAGGGATCTGGGCCCCCTGTGAGCTCCCTGCCGAGGACAGCTGGAGGAGATGGGGATGGAGTGGGTGAAATGTGTCCTGCTGGAAGGAGATCACTGAGCTGATTTAATTAGTTCCGTTTCAGAGCATCCATTTCTGCTCGGGTCACTGCTACGTTCATCTATTTGCTTTTTTCCCCCCTCTTAGCAATAGCCAAATGCAGGGTGATAATTAATTTGGCAGGTTGATTGAGATTGGGTGGCAGAGAGGGGAGTTTTCCTGGATGAGTGATGAAGCATTGCTGGTTGAGCTAAAAGTGAATAGTCTGAAATAGAAAGTAGTTAGTAGAAAATCCCCCCAAGGGTGTGTTTAAACTGAATGTACTTTGAGTTTTGACATTGAGGTTTTTTAGTAAGCTACCAGACTCTACAGTGTAATTTTAGGACATTTGCTAGCTGGGATCTAGCTGTTGAAATATCAGTGCTGTTCTGCTTTGTGAAGCCTCAGAAGCAGGAAAATGGGGTGTTAATGAAAGAAGTGGCTCGTTTGTGTGGGTGTGAGGCTGGAACAAGCCTTGCCAGAGCAAAGCTTTTTTCTTTTCCAGGCCAACCCTGGAAGCTGAGGCTTCACCTGCCCAGACTCAGGGATGCTCTCAGAGAGGGAGAAGACTGTGTGGGTCAGGCTGCTTTGTGGGAGGCCAAATTCTCCTTATCTTAAAGTGTTCATTACTTCATTGCAGCTATCCCTCAGTGCTACCATTAAAGTTAATGTGTTTCAGTAAAACGAGCTGCTGGAGCTGTGTTGCCTGGCTGGCTTTCTGCCTCACTCTGTTTTGGTCTCACCAGGGACCAATTCCTGGAGTCACCATGTTTTGTGTTTCACACCAGATGGACACTAAGTTGCCATATTACCATAAGCAAAGTCTGTTTTTTTATTTTCAGGAAGTGCTGATGCTATCACAAGAGATCTGGTTTGGTCAGGCTGCTGGATTTGTTGCTCACAGAATTCCCACTTTTGGGGCACAGTGGCACTGCCACCTTTGGTATCTCTGTTTTCCTCTCTCACTCTCTGCCCTCTTCCTCTTTGGGAGTGACTCTGCTCTGCTGAGAGTTTGAGCTGGCAGCTGTGCCAAAATGCCATCCTGTGTGCACAGGGAAGTGCAGAGGTGACACCAATGAGTCACGCGTGTCCCTGTCCCTGCTGCAGTGGCTCACTTCCCTTGCTGGATCTGGAACCACTTCCAAAGGTTAAATGTCTGGTGAAGCCTCCAAGCTTACTCAGTCCTAAGGGCTTTTTTCTGCTGAGACTGCCAGTAAGGATGTCAATTTGTGATGGTTTGGGGTTTTCTTTGGGTTGTTTTCTTTTCCCTGTGAGGTAGGCACTTATCCCCTGGGAATCCAATTCGAAAATTCCCATTTTTATGCAAACTACCAGAGAATGGTCAGCCATTTGATGAATGCACTTGCTGAACTCATTGGACTTTCCATATGAGCTAAACTCATAAAACTTGCTCAACTCATTTGCCTTCCATATGAGCTGTTGTGATCTGTGTTCATATTGAGGGTGATCCACCTGAAATCAGAGCTTGACTGAGAAATCCCTGAAAAGCTTTACCTGCTTTTCCAGTGGGTTTTTAATTGCTGTGCAAAAAGACATTTCTGTGGAAGCAGAAACCCTGCTGTGCACTTTAACCAGCCTAAAAGGGCTCACCTCACCTTGGAGCTTTGTGTTAGCAACACCAAGTGCAGAGATGCCTATGTGACACCAGGATTCTGAAAAGATGGAAAGTGAGAGAAAAGCTATGCACAATAAAGAGAGAGTAGAATTGGAAACATAGATTTCAGAGCAGATTTTTTTATAGAAATCTTAAGACTCTTTAACAAAAGAAAAAATTATGTTAGATGCCTCACCATGATTTCCGACTTTGCTAACTCTGCTGCAGTAGCTGTCTAATTATCAAGCTAGTGCCAGGCTTGGTATTGTGAATGGGATTCTTGGTGCACAGAGAATGATTCCCAATGGGGGAAAAAAAAATAAATGAGCTTTCTGACTTTTCTAGGAACTTAATTTCACCAGAATGGACTTGACTGGGTAGCTGTGAGTTCCAGGAACTTCATGTGTGTACTGTGAATAGCAAGCAACATTTAAATAGTAATTCTTCTCCTTTTTATCAATATACTTTTGTTCTTTAGTTAACTTGCTGCTATGTTTAGCACTCTTGATGCTGCTGTGTTGCCCTGGCATTCCCATACTGAGAAATCTTCTTCTCTAAGTGACTCTTGGTAAATTATCTCTGTAGCTAAGCTGGGAGGGTATCAGAGTAGCTGTGCCCACAGCTTTTATCTCACCACTGTAGATATTTTTCTCTAAGGCTTTGGCTTTCATGACTATACTCAGAATGAGAAAGTGGGAAAATTTTTCAAATGTGAAAAATATATGGAAAATTTGGTGAACACTTTTACTTGTGGATTACTAGTCAACCAGATCAATACGCCTATTATTTATCTACCAGATCAGTTCAAGGGAATAAGAAATCTATTTATGATAATTTTAATTGTTTTATTCATTTATTCTGAAATGAAATATCCAGATTAGATCATTAATTTAGGAAAAAAAATCTGCAGTACATCTGCAAGTAACTCTTTGTGTGAAATCCATCATTGAGGATCACTGAAGAATAAGAATTGCTTCCAAAAAAACACAATAAAAAACCACTGCCTCCTCCTCCCTTCCACCCCCCACTCCCCTTAAAATCAGGTCTTCTCTCTATTTTACTACAGCTCTGCCTCCCAAACCTGTTGTTTAAAATCCTCCTTGATCTGTGAAGGATTAATAGGGACCTGAGAAATTCAGTGGTGGGAGTGAAAATAATAGAAACACGCATGGATTTGTTTTACTACTGTCATCTGTTTAAGTAGTTGTGACAAAAATTTGTATAAAACCAGATACAGGGTGTGGAGGTGGATATTCCTGTGCCTTTTCTTTTTCCCACCTACATTTGGTTTTTTGGTGTTGTTTTTTTTTTTTTTTTTTTTTTTTAACTTCCTAGCAGCTTCACATTCTCTGCAGTGAAAGCTGCTCATTTTCAGGGGTGCTGTGGAGCTGCCCTGAGCCCACTGCTGTGTGACACTGCCGTGTCCCTTGTAAGGAAACCAGCATCCCTGCATCCTCCTGCCCTGGAGGAGTCAGCTGCAGTTTATTGTGTGGAAATAAGAAGGATGCTTGCTGCCACGAGAGCCTCCCCCAGCATGCAGGCTCCTGCTGTGTCTCCAGTGCCAGGGATGAGCTCATTCCCCCGGAGCTGCGTCCCTGCTGTGCCTTGGGGACAGTCACTGCTGTCCCTGCTGCTGCCTTTGGGTGTCCCCTGTGCTGCTGTGCCCATGGGGCTCCCCTCAGCCTTGCTGCCTCTCCAAGGCCTTGGTTTCTCCACTCCCTGCTGCCACAGTGGCTCAGCACACTGAGCAGTGCTCTCTGCAGCCCTGGCAGCGCCCTGGCTCCTTGCCTCACCTCCTAGACAGGGTCTCCTCCCAGCAGCTCCCTCCAGCACTTCCAGCTTCCCCAGGGTGGCAGCTTCAGAGGCCTTAACTCCATCCCCACATGGGTCTGAGCCTGCAGAGAAGGCATTCACTGCAGCTCCCCCTCAAACCCATCACTGTACCTTGTTGGTACAAGGTACCAACGTTGGTGCCCTTCCTCCAGTTCAAAGCAGCACCAAGTTCCAACTTCCATTTCTGCCTCTGCTGTGGTTTAAAAAGCTAATCTCTGCTTCCAACTGTTGTCCAGCAGCCCAGAAACCATTCAAACAATTTGATTAGGAAGCAGCTAAATGGCTCTTAAATGCTTACCCCCAATTTATTGCTTTGGTGTGTTTCTTGTGGTGAGTTATTTTTTGGGGGGTTCTTGTTGTTTGGTTTTTTTTAAACCAGTCTTGGAACTGAGTCTGGCCCTGGTGATTTGCAGGGCTAGAAGATGTTGGGAGCATTTGGGTGGAGAGTTTCCTCTCCACAGTGGCTGTGATGACACGAGCATGCAGCTCACACATCTGGCTGAACAGCGCAGCTCTGACATCTTGTGCTTTGTGCTGACCCTGGGAGCTGGCCAGGGGCTGTGGAAAAGGGATTGTTTTTCCAAATGCTGGAGGCCTTTGCTGTCTGTGTGTCATGGCCTGCACATGCCTGTGTGTGATCACTCTCAGCTCACAGTATCTCTGACACCTGGGATGCCCCAGGGCAGGGTGCAGTTCTGCCATTTGGTGGGGAAGGTGGTCAGAGCAGCCACTTGCTCCCCTGTTATGTTATCAGGATCTGGCAGTGGTCAATCTCAGCAGCTCCAGCCTGCTTAGCTGCTCCTGCTGATTATGTCCACACCAAAATTCCCTCCCTAAATCAATTGAGTCAGTAAATCATCTCTTTTATCTTGATTGCCATGAAAATGCAGGGAACAGTCTATGGGATAGAAGGAATCCTACTCAAAATAGCATGTGCAAAATCACCCTGTTAGCTTCTGTGTGACCTGACTCCTGCATGTTTGTAAAAATAAATGTTTCCCCTAATATGTAATCAAGGAAATAATTTGTGCTTTTTTTTTTTTTGTTACCCAAAAAAGAACTTATCGGGAACATTTTGTGCCTACATGCTGGTAACAAAAAGTTTCTTATTGCCAGTGGAAATGTGATCCTGACTGGAGCATGGCTAATACCCATATTCAGAGAATATGGATCATACTGTGCCCCATTCAGCACAGGCTGTAAGGAGGCAGTGTCGGAGAGCTCAACAGTGAGACACTGTTTCACATCCTCAACATGCCCATTCAACTAAATCTCTCCCAAAGAGGGAAGATGTTATGCTCATGTTTAAATAGAAGCTCTGCTATTTTGGTGAAGGCTGAAACCAGGTGCCAACCTGATTGGGTACTCCTCTCTTACTCTTCTGGATGCTGATTCCCAAATATAAACAACTCTTAAAGCTGCTGGCTACCACCCCGCCAAAACTTCTCGTCATCTCATTGGTAATTCATTTTTACCAGTACTAAATGTGCTAAGTCCTTGCAGGAGTGGCAGAAAGGCATTTTTGCAGGTTCTCAGCTGTTTGGGAGAGCTCAGGCTGCCTTGTTCATGTACCACAGCCAGTTCAGTGGGAAATGTTGGATGTAAGTGCTTGGCTCCTAATCCCAGATGGCGCAGAGGAGCAATTTCTCTCACATTCCTGTGCTTTGCCTTGTGTCCACTTTCCACTAGGGAGAGCAGGACTTTTTTATGTTCACTATAATGGAATGAGGTATCCAGCCACAGTGGAAATCTTTAAAATCCAAGAGAAGGAGGCAGTGAGCTGGGGCAAGGTTCTCACGTGCATTTGGACTGTGTGATCTTGTTTCAGCCTTGTTGAATCCCATTTATTGTCTTTGGTGTCTCCATTGGCTGATTTAGCTCACTTTTGTCATCACCATCTGGTTGTTTTTAGAACAGTAAAAGTGTTATGTATGTGTAAATATGTGTCACAATCACGTTCCAGAGTAATAGACTATAATCTGAATAGAATTAGAATGGACTTTGAATGGATTTAAAGGGTTTTATTAAACACTAAATGTAATTAATTCATTGGTCCTCTCTAATGCTTACAAGGAAAGGATCTGCTCATTCCCTCTAATGAAACTGTGCTGAGTTTAAACAATGCTTTAATAAATCCATCTGGTTTCAAAATGCTGCTGCATTCTGCTGCTGAGGATTCCCTCCCCTTTTAAAGAATATACATGGGACTGCTTGCATTTTAAATATTGGGGTTTTTCCCTGACTTGTGCCCAGTTGGGGAGGTCCTTGTAATAAGATTATGCCTTTTCTATTACTCTGACTCATTTTGGGTTGGTTTTTTTTCTGGTTGGCTTTGTTGGAGGTTTTTATATATTTTTTTTTTTTTTCCCCAGCTATTGCATAGTTAGCAGTACTGCTGTTTCAGGAGTGCCAAAATTAAAACCCTGGTCCAGAAAAGATTGTATAAGGGAAAAACAGGACTTACAAACAGCTGAAAAGGTTTAAATTGTCATACTTTACTTTCTGTCCTTTTTAGATTTACTTAGATCTTCTACAATCTGTGTGGGTCACATTTTCCTCCAGTTCTCTAATACTAAGGAGGCTAAGAATTATGGTTTATGAATTTTAATGAAAGTTGAAATCCTTATGTAATCATTTGCTGGGGTTTTAATTAAATAACCATATAGGAGAAGAACTGCATTTAGAGAGGCGAGGGTTGAAGATGCTAATTTTTAAATGGCTTTGTTCTACTTCAATATGGCTATCTTAAAAATCTGATGTAATGTACTTTATACCATTCCTTACTCCTTTGAAGATATTGCTGCATTAGTGAACAGAAGTTTTAAAACCACAAGCTGAGAAAACTTCATGGTGTTTATAGCAAAACCCTGAAATTTAGAGCTCAGACTCACACCCTACATCTCCAAAAGGGGATGAATCCTTTCACTTCTCCTCTCCTCTCTGTGCCTGGGATTTTGGAATTGGGGTCTTTCCTCAGCTGGAATGGGGGAGTGTTTTCCCTGGAGAGCTGTCAGTCAGTTCTTAGGGTAGCACCAAGCAGTGGTTTTAGCACAGGCCATGTTTGTGTGCATTCCTGAACATGCAAGGCTCGTTCTTGTTGCTAAAAGCTGCTTTCCTCTGTGAGCATTTAAGCTGCCAGAGATGGGTTTCCAGGACAGTTTCAGATGAAATGTAAAGTAGCTCCTTTTATTCTAACAGAGACTGCATGCATGTAAGCTGTGTGGGAGTTTGATTTCAGTTTTATCCCTCCTTTCTGCTGCTGATACACATAGCCTTGGTTGGCTGGTCAGTAAGAATAATAAATTTGATGCTCTGAGGCTGTTCATGATCACTCTGGACCAAATTGATTCCAGAGAACTTTCAGAGGAGGTGGTGGGGTCTGGAGCAAACCCATCTGTATGTGATAAACTTAACTTCCCCCTACTTCCAAATGCATTTTTATGTCAGTATCTCTGTTTGCATGCATGCACCAATTAAGCAGTATATTATTTTCTTTTTCCATGATTTCAGAAGGTTGAGTCACTCAAGTGGATTTATGCACACACTCTGTTTTCTCTGAGTGTAGTTCGTTTGTTGTTTGGTTTTTTGTTTTTTTTTGGGGGGGGGGGTTTGTTTGGTTTTTGGCTTTGTTTTTGTTTTTAATTCTGCTTTCTTCATCTTTTGATTTCTATTCAGCTTGTAGAAATCATTATTTCTACCTAGCCCAATAATTCAGGCATACTTTCTTTCCTCCTTTTCTGGCTATCATGCTCCAGCACTGTTTGTCCATGAAAATAAAATCAGGTTCAGAAGGAATTGAGCTGAGTGCGGCTGGTTGAGCTAAAGGGTGTCACACTGAGGCAATCATCCCTCTGCAGAATGATGGCCTGGCAGAGATTTTGTCATAACCTTTGGGGTTCTCTTCTTTCTGAGGCATTTTTGTGTGGTATCCATTTCATTTTTCATTCTTCTACTCCTGTGTTAGTAGGGACCACCACATGCCAAGAACATTCTAGCATGACATGAGCACAGATTTTTAGATAACAAGGGAGAAATGCATTTTAAAGCCAAGTAAGATTTTATGACAACAGTAGGAAAAGGTTGGTTTCATAGGTCATGGATTAGATATAATGTTTAAAAACAGCCTCACTGTTTTAGCTGGGGACAGCCATGTTGAGTTTGTGAAGGGTCCCTCTCACCAGGATGAGGTGAGAGATGAGAATCTGACCCCAAGTTCTCAGAAGGCTGATTTATTATATTATGATATGATATTATATTATATTATAGTAAAAGAAATAATATACTAAAACTGTACTAAAGAAAGAGAAAGGAGATATCAGAAGGCTAGAACAAGAATGACAATAAAAACCCCTGACTGACCAGAGTCCCAACACAGCTGGACTGAGATTGGTCATTACATCAACACAATGCACATGGAACCAATCAAAGATGCACCTGGTGGTGAGCCATCTCCAGATCACACTCCAAGCAATCAGATAATTATTGTTTACGTTTCTTTTCTGAGGCTTCTCAGGAGAAAAATCCTGGCAAGAGATTTTTCATAAAATATGACAGTGACATTGATCACAGGTAACCACCCTGACACACTTCAGTGCTTTCCTGGGACTGGCTGCACTGGGAGTATCCCTACATATGGGAATAGTGATTCCAGGCCTGGCTTGTGACTGCACCTCTCATTTTTGGTGGCAGTAATAAAGCAACCTTTCACTTTTCAGGGAGCTAGTGTGAGAAATGATAGTTGCTTTGAAAAATTTTTAAAAGGTTTATTAAAACTTTATCAAAAATTGCAATAAAGACTGAATAGAGAAAATAAACCCAGCACTGGGAGCACAGGATTTTCTCTACTATGTGCTCCTCTACACAATGGATGTTCTGCTTTCACTGTGAGACTTGCTTTCTGTGCTAATTCCACTGATAGGAACCTGGAGGTAAAGGTATCACCCTGAGAGCCACCAGTGGTCAGACTCGAGCTAAATTAATTTTCTTTTAGCCAAGTGAATCAGGAAAGTGGGAGTTACTTCCTCCCAAGGCACAGGGGCTAAGAATTAAAATTGAAGAGGGTTTCTGGTCCACAGAGAAAAGACAGGTAGGAGGGTTCTGGCAGAGTTTCTTTGAAGCACATAACCTTTGGTAGGAGCATCTCTTGGTAGTTTTTGCACATCAGTTATTAATTTAAAAAAACATCAAAGCTGTGCTTCATGCAGTAATGGACAGCAAACAGGGAAACCCAGCAGAGATAGTGTTTCCACCAAGAGTACATGGAAAATAGGAAAAAATTGCAGTAAAATGAGGGTGGCAGTCACAAGGCTGTATCAGGTCAAAAAAATGATGTGACATTTCTGATTTTTGATGCCTGTCTGCATCTGTGGTTTGTCTCCAGTTATGGAGATAGATAGTTGTGAGTAATAACTTAAAAATTAGGAGCCCTTGGGAAAGAAAAGGATAAGGAGGAACAGTTCCTGGAGAAGATTAAAAAAAAAATCTCATCATAGGAGGTGCATGTGGCTTTCCTGATTTTGCAGAGTAGCTTTAACCTCTTGTCCTGGGATGAATGTTTTGAAAGCAAGTTCTGCAATAAGTGTGGGTTGTGAATCTCCTTGCCTACCTCTGAACTGGGGGAAGGCATTTCCTTTGGGAAAGAATTTTGGGAAAAATGAGCAAGAAAATGTTCATGGCTGTAAGTCAGTGCATGTCACATTAACCCTCCTATCTTTCATTCACACATTTTTTTTATTTGAATTAAGCAATGCCTCTTTGTGGAGGAGCAAACAATGCCCAGAAGAAATCCCTGAGTAGATGTACAAAAACCCCCATAACTCAATGGTGAAACAAATTTAAAGCTGTTGCTAATTATCATGGCCGATATAAAATGTACATTGCTGATTAATCAAATGTGCCCTGGTTTTGGTAGTCTCCTTGTTGATGTATCAGCTGTCCTTTTGCCAGATCAGTATTAAACATTTGGCTAAAGCTGAATCTGTGGCGGTGGGGATTTTATTGGCACCAGCAGAGTTGTGATGCCAGATGTGTTTGGGTTCTGAATGCAAAGGTACAATGTTACATGGCTTCATTATGAGTCTAAAAGCTCTGTGAGATAAATCATAAAAGCAAACCTGTTTATTTCCAAGAAAAATGTGTAATGGATATAAAAGCATGAGTGTTTCAATTAAAATAATGAGTGCAATTTATCACTTAGCTCTGCTTTTCTTTGTTTTGCAGCTCATGGGGCATTCTGAATGGGATCACAAACGAGGACCCAGAGGCTCACAGGTCAGTTGCTCAGTATTTTGTGTTTGATTTTGGCTTTTTGTACATTCAAGGCATTCAAGCAAGTTTTCCGTCTGAGTTTGGCAAAGTTGTTAATTTTGTTAATATTTGCAGGGTTTGGAGCAATGGAAAAAGGCATAAAACCATGGCAGCTCACATTAATATAATTTTTGAGCTGTAATTCAAACAGTTGATCCAGACAGAGCTGAGTCATCCAACAGAAAGGGTTTTTCAGTAGCAGGAGGATGGATTGGATGTATGGAGAAAGCATTTCTTACTCAGCTGTCTCCATCAGGACATCAAAGCCATGCAATTTCAAACAGCGTGGGTATAATCTGTTTGGTGGTTTGGTTTTTGGGTTTTTTTTTAATCTGACAAACTTGTTAAAACTTGGAGGGCTCTCTCTCCATAAATCCTTTCACTGTTGACCCAGGTGTTAGAACTGTGTGGGGAGGTGCAGAGAAGCCACTGGAAGGAAATTATGCCAGTAGTGTTAATGGTATCACAGTCCATTTCAAAATTATCTATAATAACTATCTCTTGTAATTATCTATTGCAATTGCTGCAAACAAGACATCACTACCAGTATTGATGTTCAGGAATTTTCCTGCTTGGCTAAAATAGCCTTTCCCATCTAGTGTTGAAAGAACATAAATATATTATTAGAGCTCCAGCCTTTTGTACTGGGTTTTACTTCAGGTGAAGGATTTTTCACGTGGATATTTTGTACAAATGGCAGTCCAGAGGTGTCATAAAAGCATTAAAGGATATATAATAAGGTGGGAAAAGAAAACTGGAGAATCATAGAACAGTTTGGGTTGGAAGCGACCTTAAAGATAACCCGGTTCCAACCAAGTGCCATGGCAGAGATGCCTTCCACTGTCCCAGGTGGCTCCAAGCCCCATCCAACCTGGCCTTGGGCACTGCCAGAGATTCAGGGGCAGCCACAGCTGCTCTGGGCACCTGTGCCAGAGCCTCAGCATCCTTACAGAAAATAATTTCTGCCTAAGATTTAATCTAAACCTACTCTCTGGCAGTTTGAAGGCATTCCCGCTTGTTCTCTCACTACAGTTCCTGATGAAGAGTCCCAAAATGACCCAAGCTTTCTGATTACTGTGTGCTATCCTGCGCCCAGACACAAAAACCAAGGAAGAAAAGTTTCATTAGAGAGAAGAAAATGTGCCTCACTTATTCCACTGTAGCTTTAGATTTTCTCTTTTACATTATTCTGAAAATCTTCTAGATAGGAACAGCATTAAACCTGATTTAATTAAGTTCCTTGAAAGGTTAGGAGAAATTAGGGAGGTTCTGGTTTTTGCAGAATTGAAAAGACTTTTTTTATCCTTTTGTGATTCAGTTACATTGTTGCCAGCTTGTGTCCTTTAAAAAATGCACCTGTGTAAAAAAAACCCAAGATCTTGCTGAAAAATTAAGGTGAGTGATGTGTTAGCTATACTTAAATACCTTAAAACCTAGGAAGAAAAAAAGGGAAGTGGAATCACTGCTTTACCATAATGTAAAACTAAAATCCACGCATGAACTCCTGAAGCTATTCCATCAAGACTCATTAAAAACTCTCTGATTCAGTGAAGGGGATTTTTTTTTTAGGAGCTAGTAGGTTTTCTGTGGCATGTGTTGAAACATAAGGGGAAGCTACTACAGTGCATGTCACACTCTTTAATGGCCCACTTGGAAAACATGTTCCTTTTCTGTTCCTGTTCTGCACGTAGGAGTGAAATGCAAAGTGCTGCAGCTCCAGGTAGAGATGGATCTCAAATGAAATGCACTGGGGCCCACGGGAATTTCTGTTTGCAGCAGTTTGTCTCGTGATAAGCATCTGCAATTCAATAGAATGTTAATGGCACAAGTAGAAAGCTGTCTTTACAATATTTAACTTGCTCAGGATGCTCACTTCTAGGATGGCCATCACTGCACTCCCCTTTTGAGACTGCCCTCATGTATGTGTATGTATGTTGTAGGATTCCTTTTCTTTTAGAATAATTATACTATTAAGGCTGCTCTAATTAGATTGAATTATAGGTTGCCTTACAAAGAGCAGGGAGTTCCTGGCTACATACTTGTTCTTTTTTTTTCCTTTCTTTTTTCATCCCTGAAGTCAGCACTGCCTGCTCTGAGTGCTTCGTGCTGGGAATTTTCTCTATGGATTTGAAATTAAGCAGGAAGTGCAAAGTGAATTTCATTACATTTTGTGCTTAATTTTAAAGATTAATATGTGTTAGAATTAAGAATTTAGGCATGAAACTTCAAAACTGAGTTACAAATTAAAGAAATTCCAAAGTGTTTAGGAATATTCAATCCACCTAAGGAAAAGTCTCTCAAATATATATATGCAATCTGTAGAACCATATCATGAGAAGGGAAAATAGTCATACATGTTTGTAATGCTGGCACGTGCCACAGGAAAGTGTGACTAGCAGAATTCATCATTGGAATATTATTGCTCTGCAGAAGAAAAATATGCAAATTGTCCTTTAATCATTCTGCTAGAACACAGTACACTAGTACACAGTACACTAGTACTTGGTACTGCCAGGATCTTGCAGGTGGGCCCCAGGGCACACTCTGTGCACACGATTTTATGTTTTTACCAGGGCTCCTGGGTGTGTGGGAGTAATTTGTTGCTCTGTCATCAAGGCTTGTTTGGCTTGCTGGAGATGTAGGCGTAGCCCCAGAGTCAGTGCAATCGAGCAATCTAGCATTGTAGAAGCAGGATGATGGAGAGAGGAACACAGGTCCAGGCTTTTTAATTCTCTGTAACCACAAGAGCTCTCGCTTCTCCATCCGAGGTGCTGCGTTTTACCCCTCCAGTTCCTAAGCAACAGCTATTTCCAGAGTGAGTGCGTCTGGTGTTGTCTACCTACTCCAGGCTCCTTCCTGGGAGGTGGCTGGGAGCTGAGCTGCTCGCTGCCTCAGCTGTGCCACTGCAAGGACACAGATGCTATAGAGGAGCACCACAAGCTGGGCTCTGACCAGTCTCCACCTTGCAGCTCACCAAAACTTGTGTGCTTCGGGGAGCTCTGCAGCCTACCATGAAGAGCAGGAGTCAGAACTGAGGTTCTTGCCACTGGTTTGGGACAGAAGCCTTTTTTTGTCAAGTGTGGCAAAGCCTCTAGAGCAGATTGAGGAGGATGAGCCGGAAATCTCTGTCCTTGCTGAAGCGCAGGTGGGAGTCCATTCCCGCTGGGGACCAGGTACTGTGCTCTGGGAATCTGTCTGGGGTGTCTGCCTGCCCTCAGGGCCACTGTAAAGAGAATTACAATGACCTCATGGGGCTCTGGGGGCTCTCTGAACACAGGGAGAGACAGCTGCTCATTATTTGTCATTCCTAAGATGAATGCTGCCAAACTCTGGTAAAGCTGATTTTGCCAGGGCATGTGCTTGTGAAGGTGGAGATGCCATGGCAGCCCATTAATGCAGAGGTCTTTAACCAAAAAAGTCTCCCTGTCTCAAAAAGGAGACTTGCTTCGGGAGTATTTGAAACTGAGTATTAAAAACTATTTTAAACGGAGTGGCTAAGGGAAATAATAATCTACCATTGATGGGTTGGTGCATGACTTTTTTGTGTTTCATATCTTACATGTGTGTGTATGAAGTCACTGAGGCATTGGCAGAACCTTGGTGTTTTCAGAGTCTGCCCTCAGTGTCACTGTAAAGAGAATTACAGTGACCTCATGGGGCTGTAGGGGCTCTCTGAACAGAGGTAGAGCCAGCTGCTGGTTATTTGTCCTTCCCAAGAAGAATGCTGCCAATCGCTGGTAAAGCTGATTTTGCCAGGGTATGTGCTTGTGAAGGTAGAGATGCCATGGCAGCCCCACTAATGCAGGTGTATTTAACCAAAACAGTCTTCCTGTCTCAGAAAGGAGACTTTTCTAAAGGCTTCAGGAGTATTTTAAACTGAGTATTAAAAACTATTTTAAACTGAGTGGCTAAGGGCAATAGTAGTCTACTGTTGATGGGCTGGTGTATGACTTTTCTGTGTTTCATATCTTACATACATGTGTGTGTGTGAAGTCACTGAGGCATTGGCAGAATCTTGGTGTTCTTAGGGTCCTCTTGGTTGTTGTGTCATTCCAAGTGTGCTAACCAAGAGGAGAGTAAAGCAGATGCAAACAGAACATATGTAAACATCTGCTGGGAAAAGCAAATATTGTCACCAGCAGCAGGACTGAGATGTGATGAATGGCAGTGTGATTAGAGTATTTTCTACTTCTTGCTCCACGCACTCAAAGATTCTCTGATTTTTTTTCAATACTTTGCTTGAGATGTACAGATAATAAAATAAATAATTACAGAAAGAATATTGGTGAGCTAACAGCTCCACTCTCAATCATAATTTCATCTCAGTTTTCCATTTATAAAACAGTTGACTCTGAATGGTAGTTTTTATCTGTAGAAAAGAGACAATTGTTTGACAGGAAGAAAGACAGAAATGCATCCCAGTTTTTGAGAAGCATCCTCCTGTGCATTTTTATTAAGAGGGAGAAGGACAGGGAAGATTATATATCATATTTTATGTTTAAAGATAAATCATGCCACTTGGAACTTTTGGAGATCTCAGACATATTAGTTGTCCAAAAAAAACCACAAATCCCATGCTGTCACATAATTATTCACAATAAAATAATAAAGCATTGTTGATTAGTACAATTTTATTGCACTGAAAGGGATTTAATTGATCCAGATCAGTCCAGCAATTCCTAAATGTCCTAGGAAAAAAAGATAAATAAGTGCTCTGGTAGGAAGTGAATCATTTGTGATGTTGTTTCTGTGAAGATGCAGAGACACTGATGTTATTTCAAAGGGAAACTGGTTTTCAGCCTTACTTTTCCAGCATTTCCTTTGAATCCCTCTAACCCTGATGTTGCATGGCGTCATTGATCCTATTGTAGCACAGTATGTGGGAAAAATAAATATTCCTCACCTAGGAATATTTATATGAGGTGTGCTTGGCTGCACTGAGCTGGGCATCAGTTCCACCATCAGTCCCTCGAGCCCTCTGAGGGCTTTAAAAGAGGAAAGGGAATTTCCCTGACCCATCTGCCACTCTGGGACAGTGAGACCAGAAAGTGATGCACATAGAGTTTACTTGAGCATAGTGTGAGTCTGTGAGGGCTGACTGAAGGAAAATGCAGTTACTGTGCAAGATGACAACCCCAAAGAGGCAACTTCCTGAGTGCTTTAGGCTGATCCTGCTCACAAATTATTGTATAAAAATAATATCTCTGCCTGTTGGTGAAAATCCATTCTTTAGTCCTTGAAGGGATGCAGTCTCTTACTGTGTTCTTACAGCTGACCTTGACAAAATTCCTTGATATTTTGACAGGTAAGCAGTGACATTGTAGGTTGCTTCTCTACTCAGAGTAGATAAAAGATATTTGTGTTAACAAATAACAAAACCTCTCCAAATGGCTTTTTGCCACCTAAAATGAAAATAAAAACCAAACAAAAAAAAAAAAAAAAAAGGAAGGAAATAAAATCAAACTGTAAAAATGGGATATTTGGCTTCATCTTGTTCCTACTGTAAAACAGTGTGGCAGGTGTGACTTAAGAAAGTGGAAACTGTAAGTCCACAGTGAAGTTTCATACTATATTTGAACATACTTTTTGGGGTTTTTAAAGTCATAGAGTGATATTTTATTTCTTATCTTGCATCCTCTGCATGAAATCAAATGACACCCAGAACTGTTTAGTCAAGGCTGAGCAGCCTGAGAAGTAAGGGTGGTGAAAAACCAAGAGTGGTTATGATGTCTATAGACAATATAGTTGGAGGTTGTTGGTTTGGGGTCATTTTTTTGGAGCTAGGTTGTTATATAATTTTATTTTTGATCTTTTGAGCATTGTTTGTGCTCTCAGACACTACATCACAGAGGTCTCCATGGTTTCCAGGCTCTGGTATGACAAAGGAATTTTCCTCTCATTGTTTTGTGTTTTATGGATGTGAAAGAGTGAGGAAAGTAGGTTTAACTGGCAACCTTGAATTAGATCTCTTTGGATTTGGTTGATGAAAAATGTCTGATCTTCCTGTTCATTTCTATATGTGGAAGATACATCTTTATCCTGGGGGTGTTTTTCATGGGTAAATTTAAGCTAAATAGCGATAAACTAAATACCATCTATTGGCCTCTATTTAACAAACTGTAATATTTCTTAGTTCTTTAATCTTGAATGGCTTTGTCAATAATTTCAGAAGGAATTACCTTTATATAACTAAGGAAAGAATTTGTGAGTGTTTTTCTTTCTTGCCCATCCAGCTGTTCAGAGTGCTTGAAAGCTCTCCCTGAAGTTTCAGTACAGGGGTTTGGGGAGTCATTCTCTGTAGGTTTAATTTGTTGTATGTGCCTGATGATCTTGTTTTTAGGAATAAAAAATCCTAAATTTTTGTTCCTGAGGACTGCAACTGAGAATGCTTTCACTGAATGGATATGGATTTAAAATGTTGTTGTAGCCAGATGAGCCAGAGGTGTTAAATATTTGCTGTGATGCTGTTGAGTATTTCCACCTACCTGAAATTCCATGAGCTGTAGCCTTTGAGCATAATGTCCTAAGACAGGAAAAATCTTGTCACATTATCCCGTGATGGAAACTTCTAATTGTTTCATTGATGACTGTGAACTTAAAAACACAAACTAGATTTCCACAATGATGTAAGAACATGACCAGAAGTTTCTATAGGGATGTATATACTTTACATTTTTTAATGTATTTATAGGTATTTTTATAGCTGTGGATAGTTGAAATGAATGCAACATGCAGTTCAATAAAAGCAGTAATTTTTATTTTTTTTTTAGGTAGGAATTCATGCTTACAGCAGTGTGGGCAGTGATAGTGCTTTCTGTAGAATTAGATTGTGATGGGTTAGTGTAAAACCAATGAAGTGATGCTTCCCTCACCTGCCAGTGATTTACAGCAGAGCTGTGCCTAAGGCAGTTTGCATGCACACTGCAATATCCTGTTCCTGACCATTGATGTGGTGGATGGGACAAACTTCCACAGGGTTTTTGGAAGGGTGCTCAGCAGCAAATGAACTCATCCTGACTGAGTCATAACTGCAAAATGATAAACCAAGGGATTTCCTGGGTCTCCTATAGCATTACATCATGCAGCCCCCATATATTCACTGTGTGTTCAGTACAAAGCAGGGTCCTGCTGGAACGTGTCATTGCAGTGATCCTTGTGCCTAACCAAACTCCTTCTACTTTACCTGAAAACAGCTTACAATTAAAAAAAATAAGGTTTCCTGTTAAGAATGTTTTTGTGGGTCTCCACAGCTATTCATTGTTAATAAAACTTTCCATTATCCTTTCATTCAGCAGACAAGCTTTCCAAGCTTTAGGGACAGAGCAGAGATTTGCAGGGTTTGGGATGTTATGAGAAAGAGGCCTCACGGCAGGGTTTTTGGTAGGTTTGGTTGGAATATGGAGCTGGGAATTGGGGGAGGAGAGCTCCTTCTGCACAGCAAGAAAGGTGCAGAAAGCTGAGCCTGGGATTAAGAAGTGACCTAGGAAATTCCTCCTTGCTTTCTAATGCAGCAAATGGGTGATGCAGAGCAGAAAGCAATCTCACAGGAATAATCTGCCTGAGGTTTGTCCTTGCTTCTCTTGGAGTGAGGAGTTGAGGCACAGCACTCTCTGGGGCTGTGGGACCATTTCTTTGTGTCCCGCAGGATTTCTCCCTGCTGCTCTCGGGTGAGACAGGAGCTGTCACACAGGCAGCTGTGACCCAGATGATGTGGGCAAACCTCCTGCAGCCTTCCACATCCAGCACTCACCCCTAGGATGGAGAAGAACCTTTGAATTACTGTCAGCCACCCTGAGAATCCTCTCTGCTCTCAAATTCTCTGTCCCAAAATGACTGCCAGGGGGACAGGAGTGGATTGGAAGCTCAGCAATGACTTTCACTCTGTCATGTCACTGTTCTTCATACCTAAGCAGGAGCTCAACACAGATTTCCAGATATGTTTCCATTCTTCTTCAAAATCCTTCTCCACCTTTATTCCTCCCAGGTTTGCAGTGCAAGTCCTGGTGCTGGTCAGGCAGTCCAGCTGTGGCACAGAGAACCTTCTGACAATATTTAATTTGTATTTTCCTTTATTCAGTCAGCAAGTTCCAGTTCAGGAAGGCTGCAGTACGACCATAGCCATGCTGCAGATCAATGCAGTTTGGAAATGGAATCAGCACTGAAATCAAACAGGAGTAGGAAATACATGCTGGTGAAATGACTCCTTGGAGAAGCAGCATGGTAGGAGTGTAAGAAGTGTGGCACAGCGCCATTTGTCTTGGTATTTTGGAAAGCAGAGATAGTGGCAGAAGCTGATAATTGTCCTTTTTTCCCCCCTTTTTTTATTTTTTCTTCCCCAAGCTTTTCCTCAGGCTGGGGGTGCATGTTCACTGGTGTGGTGCAGATGTGGATTGCCTTGGCAATTGCATTGAGAAGTGGGATTGTGAACTGTCATCATTCAGAGCAGAGGAAGGAGATTATTTTCCTTTTGGGGTGATCAGACTCCTGAAGCACCCCTTAATCTGCCTGCATTTTCTCTCTTTGCAGCAGTTTTCATAATTTGATTTTCAGCATGTTTCCTAATTTAGTTAACTCTTTTTTTTTCAGAACCCTGGTTTTTATATGATTTTCTGACTAAAGCTTATATTTCTCAGTTGCCTTTTATAAATTTAGAGTCTTAAGGTCTTCAGGTTAAGAGATTTTGTTCATGTGCTTTTTTGGAGGTTTGGGGGATTTTTTTTTTTTGTTTGGGGGTTTGGTTTTGGTGGGGTTTGTTTGATTGCTTTGGTTTTTGTGGGTTTGTTTTCTAGCTGCAAACTTAGGAAAAATTTTTTTGTTGGATTTAAGGGGGTGGGAAATGTACTGGCATCTGATGGTTAAAGTTGCTGACTACCTTTAAGACCCAAAAACTTACAGACTTTCAGAGAGTTTAATCCCTGAAATTCAAGTCCTCCGCTTTAGCACAAGACTAAGACAGGGAATTCTCTGCAGGTTTTCAGGTTGCATATTTTCTGAATTGCCAAAATCCAGGCATCTGTATGCCAGTCTCTGAAACAAAATCTACACTGAGAATGTTCTGGGACCAGAGTAGGGCACCCCAAAAGAGGTGAGTAGTTAGAAATGAGTAAAAGTATCCCTTAGTCTCCTGGAAATGCCTGTGCTTGATAAAATGTTCCAACTACAGACTGACTGCAAGGGGAAATGTCAGTGTAAAAGTTCAGTTTTGAAAAAGTTTTAAGCAACTGCAAACAGGGTCTTAGGAAGGGAGGGTTAGCCAAACTAATAATGACTGATACAGTCAGGTGCTTTGTAATGAAAAAAAATACCCCCCACATTAAAGTTAGGTAGCAGTGGGACTTTTGTGATGATAGAAGACTGCATTTTAGTTCCTGACAACTCTGCAAAGCTGGGAGTAGTGCCACAAGATGTTCTTTTAATTTCCAGTAACACCTTAAATTTCACTTACGGCATATGTGCATTCCAGGTATTTGTCACCTTCCCAAGCACATTTTTAACACAATTATTGCAAAATTTTAGCTTTCTCTATTCAGAGATGAGCCAATTATGGAATGAATGTGATTAATGTATTTAATTTTTTACTGAGCAGGGTTTATTCCTAGTTTTCAGCAAGTGTGCTTCCACTGGCATGTTAATACTAGCATCTCTGGGGGATGTGGGCTGCCCTAACCTTCCTTACTGAGTTTCCACAATGCCATTGTTGTTGGAAGATGTCATATTAACAATGTTAATGAGGACAGAATGAACTGGCTGATTTCCCTCTATAAAGGAAACTTCATTTTAAAAGCATTTTTATTACTACTGGTTTGTTTTGGATTTTTTTTTCCCTCTGAGTTTTGTGTCCATACTGAGGCACATATGTATGTTTTAACTGCTGCTCTCTGGGATAGTTTGAAAGAATAAGTAAGTGAAAGTATTTCCTATTGTTCCTTCCTTACAAGAAAACATGCTGAATTCTCTAGTAGCTCATTTTATGAGTTCCCGAGTGGAAAGGCTCACAGCTGATCAGCTCTGCTCTCAACAGCAGATGTTCTTTTTCTTGACTTCAGCAGTAAGCTATAATTTTGTTCTATGTCTGACGGATCAGTGTTCAAAATTTCAAAATGAGTTATTGGAGCAGCCTCCTGAGATTTTTGAATAAGCTAGAGCTGGAGTAAATCTTAAAGTCAAGTCATAAAAAAAAAAAATTAATGTGGGGTTGGATTTTAGAGATCAAAGGTTCGTTGTGTAATGGCTCTGCTTTGCTCCATTTTCAATTCCTGAAGTACCTTGAATGTGACAAGAGCAGTAGGAATTCTTACAGTCCATAAAGGAAGGCTGGAGATTAAAAGGTGTTGAATCTGGAGTTCATAATTATTAAGTTGCTGATCTTATGAAGGGCTGGAAAAGCTACTGGTTATGGTGAATAGAGGAGAGATAGAGGCATCAGTTAGGGAATAGCAAAGTAAAAAAACCCCAACATTTAGCATGAGAAAGGTGTCTGTGTTAATACCCTGGGTGCTGGACAGACTGCACCCTTAGGAAATGTGCAGGTGATACAGAACCAGGGCAGTGGCTGCTACAGGGGATGGTGATGGTGCCATTCAGGGGGACAGCTGCAGAAGGGGGCCAGCAAGAACCGTACTAATTAATGGGGACACGAGAGGAGAAAGTCCTCCCACCCCTCAGGAGATACACAGGGGCTGGCTGGCTGGGGAACAGCCTGGCACAGAAGCACCTTGGGGGTCCTGGTGGACACCAAACATGTCCTCATGGCAAAGAAAGCCTCCAGCTTCATGCTGGGCTGCACTGGGAGCTCCAGCAGGCTGAGGGAGGGGATCCTTTGGTGCAGCTCAGCACCAGGGGGACACATCTGGAGTGCTGGGCACAGCTGTGTGCTCTGCAGAACATGACAGAAGTACTGCAGTGTGTCCAAAACAGGAGCACAGAAATGGTTAGGGGGCTGGATCATCTTCTGAGGAGAGGCTGAGAGAGCTGGGACTGCTCAGCCTTGAAAAGAGAAGGCTCAGGAGGATCTTGTGAATGTGTGTGAATACCTGGTGTGAGAGTGAAGGAGATGGAGCCAGACTCTTTTCAGGGGTGCCACTGGATAAGAACCAATGGGTACAAGCTAAAATACAGGAATTCCTGTTCAAAAATAGGCAGGAACTTGTTTAATCTAAGGGTGACCAAGCTCTGGTTTTGTGGAAAGGTTATGGAGCCTTCATCCTTTGATTTCTCTCTTTGTTTTCCCCTTGCACCTTCTCCTGCAAACACACAAAATTCATGAGGAGGCAAAAAAAGCTGTAGATGGAAAAGTGAAGCCAGGAAAAAACATCTCTCCAAACAAAGCTGGGGCTATATTAAAAACCAGCTACCAAGGTAGTGATTTAAAACATGTAATCCCTTTTCAGACTACATGGATAGTGCTTTGGTAGAAATCCAGATAACCTTTCTGTTTCCAGTAACTTTGCTTCTGAAGCACAAGAGCTCACTTCTCCAAAAATGAGGAAAATGTTGATACTGTCTATTCTGGTATCTGAGAAAAAAATTACATCTTTCTGTCATGTACAGTTTTGAAAGTTGATATGCTGGTCTCATATACATGCCCTTGGCTTCAGAGCAGCCCCCACATATTCAGCATTTTCAGTTTTCCAGGATAGGGGGACCTGATTCTCCAAAGTTAGGTGATGGATATGAGCAGAAATGTGGAATGGCAATAAGCTTTTGTGTCATATTACCATGGACGAATTTTTATAGGTATCTAAAAATAATAACTCTGTGCATATTGAGATTGTGTTTTAGGACTCCTGGAGGGCTTCATGTGCTTGCTTCTTTTAAATTAACAGTTGGAGTTGAGTGAACAATCTGCAAATAATTATTTTAGATTAAATTCTTCATTAAAATGCAGAATAGGAGGGGGGCTTAGCTGACAAGAGAAGCTGCAGTACTGCTTTCTATTCCTTACAACTCTGTGGGATGTGAAAGTGATGAACAGCTGAAGCCAATGATTAGAATCTTCAAGGATCAACGTTGCCTTTGAGACAGCTCTGTCTCAGAATGTGATTTTGCTGGGATTATGATGTGGCTGCATTTTCATCACAGAAACAGCCCTGGACAAAATCACCCTGTAGGTTTTGACTTGTTTCCATACAGATAGGAGTTGTTAAAATGCAGGATTGTACCTGTGACTCCTGTGTGTAGCTGCCACCTCCTGTTTTACAAACAGACACCAGGTTTGGGTTTTGAGGTACTGTAGGGTAGTAATTAATGATGGAGGTTGCTTGGGGATGGTGGGGAGCAGCAAAAGGCACAGGGTGTCCTTCAGCAAAGGACACTTCACAGTGTGACAGAAGATCAGCAGTTCACTGGTGATGAGATCCCCCCAGCACGTTTGGGCTCATGCTGAGCACTGCACGTTTTCTCCTGAGGATTAAGTGGAGCATGGAAAAGGAGGAAAAGTAGAAGCTGAAATAGAAGTGCCTTGAGTGGTGTGAACATTAAGGCACACTGATTTATCCTGCACCACTCACAGAGTAAATCCCTTAATGTCTTGAATGGGATCTCTCCCATTGCCTTTGGAGCTCCACAGACAGCACCTTTCTTTCAAGATTCTGATGCCCTTTCTCCAGCCCCCTTCACCCCACAACACTGAGTCCTAAAGTTGGGAAGAAGAGAGTGGAAAAGTTATGCAACTGGGCACTGGATTCCTGAGATGCTCAAGGTTCTATTTTTGTTGCTACAGGCATTTGAAAAAATGTACTTCCAATATTTTGTTTTGGAATTACTGCTGGAGTTCTGAAGTCCAGGAATTTTTAGCAAGTCCTCACCATAGGAGCAGAAAGAAACAAATCCAAGATATTTTAATATGGCACACATAGTTCTGCTGTTGCCAAAGGGAAGTGCTCCACTTAAATGTCAAGACAATGTTAGCAACAACTGACCCAAGAGAAATGAGCTGGGGATCCCAGTCCAGTTTCTAATGGTTGAGTGTCTTTCACTGAAAATTCAACCTCAGTTTTTCAGTGCTTAGGAGTTGTATGTGGATGTGGAATCTGAACTTTGCTTGTTTCTTGAAGTCAGGCTTTTCAGAGTCCTTGTAGATGAACCTTTCTTGGTCAGCATGTCTTGTATGCTCTCAAGGAACTACTTGAGGTGGCAGCCACATAAAGGCACAGAACAATTTCTGGGTCAGCCTTTTCTCCTGGTGGTATTTCAAAGTGCACCTCCTATTTCTGTTTAATTAGAGATTGGTGTCTCTTGATATCAGCTGCCTTTACTAGAGAAATAATTAGCACTGTTTTAACTGATGTGATTCTTCGCATCATCTCATTTCATCTCCTCTGGCGGAAGGTTCTCTGTATTTCTCTCACTTGCCTGATCACCCCTCCTACTATGAAGCCAATCTGTCCCATTCATACTCCCTGCCATGTTGCAGTAACATGTCAAAGGACTTTTTTGGCCATTGCCATGAAATTGGAATTTAACTTAGCCCTGCTTGTAAGTTTCTCATACTGCCATAAAATTTTCTATGTGTGTTGATTGTGGGTCTGATTTAGATGCAAATTTTCAGCTCATTCATATGATTGTTATTTTTCCAGATAATTCTTTGGGGTCCCCAGCTTGACTGCTAACTTCATTTCCGTTGCAATTCCTGCCTAGTCCTTTATGGATATTGCTGGGTTCTCTACCCAGGCTGGCATTCCAGACATGTTTTCAGCTGGCCCGAGTGCATATCAGCATTTAGTAACTGATCTTCACCTCCACATTTGATGATATTTCTTCTGTATTAGGGCCTGTGTCCCATTTTTTTTTTTCCTTAAGAAAAGTTGAAATGCCTCTTTATTTTCCAGTAATTAAAAGCCTAGTTAGTATATGGGAGAATACTGACAGGTAAGGATTAAGGGCTGTACCAGGGCAGGAAGTTTTCACTTCCCACCTTTGCCCTGGACACCAGGTAGGCAGCAGACTTCTCTAAGTGGGTCTGCTCTGCATTTTGGGCCTTCTGTTCCTTCTCCTATAACAGTAACACATCTTGTCTTCTTTGAAAAGAAGAAGAATTTTGCTATTGAAGCAATTTTGGAAGCCTTGGATGAGCCATCACTCCTGTTGCACCTGCATCAATGCCTGCTCTGTGGTCATTCGCTGATTGGTGAACCTGATCCTGACCAGGTGAAATGCAGAATCTTTGAATTTGGGCTGGTTCTTGTTGCTAGTCTCCAGGAGTACAACCTTTAGCTTCTGAACTGAATTTTTTCTGTTTCCAAAGACCAACGTGGTCTTGGAGAAACTCAAAAACTGATCCCTGCACACTGATATATCCTCCTGGTGAATTCCCCAGAGTTTGTGTCACTAATTTCCTCAGTGGCAGCAGCAGCCAGACTAACATCTGGTGCAGGTTAGAGAAACACCAAAAGTATAGAAAAGCAGCCTGTGGATGGCAGTTGGGAAGAGGACAAGGGGACTGACACTGAGTCTGTCTCTTCTGTCTGGAGAGCTGTAGTGACAGAAGTGCATCTCATTCAGCTGCGCAGAGGTGACATTCTGGAGGGTCTAATGGCAGAAATGTGCACTCTGGACTGGCAGATGAACCTGTGGTGTGTTTGAACAAACAGCAAGGCAGAGGTTGAGCAAGATATATTTAGTGAGAAATTTGCATCGTGTATGGATGGTGACAAACTGTAGCATTCTTGGAAAGCTGCAAAGCAAGAATTCTTAAATTAGGCTCACGGTGCTCTCTCTATATGTTCTATATAGAATATATATAATGATGATATGTACATATATAGATTCTAGCTAGCAAATAAAAATTGAGTATAAAAATGGCAAAACTGAAAAAGAGGCATTGTGCTTACTATATTTGTGCTTTCTGATTTAACTTAGGAGAAAAATGGAGGAGGAAGAATTCCAGTTTTAGAGAACAAGAGCTGAGTTTCCATGACCATTTCCCCTCCTGAAGTTGTACTTAATTCAGCTATTTGGAAAAGTAGTTGAAGAAAAAGACAGGAGGAATATTCCATCTTGCACAAACACAGACAGAAAACAGAAGCCTCCTCCAGGCAAATAGTCTCAGGAGATGGAGTAAATTGCCAGTCATCCATCTCTCTTTCCTGGATTACCTGATGTATTGGAGCAGTTAGAGAGGCATCTACTGCTTAAGTGCAATCAATAATTTGCTTTTATTGCTTTATTTTTCTTATTACAACTTTGAGGTCATGGTTGTAGTCAGGAGCTTACCCTGGCACTTTGCAGAGATGTGCTTTCTTTTCAAAATCTAGTGTTTAAAGGGAGGGCAAGGAACACTTTTAAATGTCAGCTGAATGGCAGAAATGATGACTGAACTCCAATAATTGTAATGCCTTTTAACCCAAACTAGATTATGAACCTGCATTAAGAAGTGTTTCCCACCCAAACTGTGTTTGCTGATGTGGCAGCTGGTGCTGGGCACACAGTCCTGCTTTTGGCATTTCTGGCAGAGGCTCAGCTCAGAGTGGCAGCATTTGAGGCTTCTGATGTGGAAAGACAACCTTGTGACAGCCTTAAGTATTAGCAAAGAGATGGGATCTCACATCCTTTCTCAGGTGCAAAGGTTATCACATACTGGGGGACAAATCTAGAGTTGCGTGCAGCTTATTTTTTCTGTTCTTCTCTCAAGATGGAATTTCTTTAGATTTGCATTTTTTTCTGAGTAATGTTTTAATAATATATTTTTCATAGGTATATGGACAGACTGTATGGGGAGGTAGGAGGGAGGTGGGTGTCTGCTGCATTTAAAAAGCTGTCTTATATAATGCAAAAAAAATTAAAGCATGAGGAAATGTATCATGTCTTTGTTACAAAAAATTTATCTGCTGTTACTTGGATCTGATGTATCAGGAAAATGTGCTCTGGAGAACAAATTAAGGGTTTTGTGCTTCTGCTGGGCTGTTTTGTTCCAAAACTGGCCTTGGAGAAAGCAGAAGCAGAATCATTGCAGGGCCTGAATTTTCAGCTTTGGAAATTACTTCCTGGGCATGAAACATGTCTGCACTGTTGGATTTTGAAACCAGTTCTTATTTTTTGCTCTCTCCCCAACAATCAGGGAGATTTCTCCCTAACAGTCTTGGGGAGAAGTGCATGCAGGTCTGCAGCTCCAGCTCTCCTGGCTCTTCAGCAATCTGCAGGACTTCTGTCCAAGTTTGAGGAGTTTTCAGAGGAGTAATGATTTCTTGGATTTCTTACTTTAAGTGATTAATTTTCTTTGGATGGAATAATTTTATTATCTTTTAACAGGAAAGGCAGAAAGTTAAATCCTAGGAGAGATCAACTGCTCCCTTTTGGGGCACAAAGTAGGATGATGAAGGAGATCAGCTAGGCAGTGCTCCTCATGTAAATGCCATCATTTAGGTTCCCATGGCTTGCAATTACAGCTTAAATGGGTTGCTCTACAGGCAAAAATCTAATTAAACCTAATTAGTCAGTAATTTATGCTTCACATCCTGTATACACCCCAGTTCCCTAATCCCTGTCACCACTGGAAATCCATGGAGTGCTGGACAGCAGAGGAGGTGACCACTGACCTCATATTGAAGCCATTCCCTCTCTGCTTCTGAGGCCATACCAAGCATCACCCCTCATGAAAATTGATGGTCATCTAAAGAAGTTTGGCCTCAGTTTAAACAGTTTTGGCTTTTATTTTGCTGTCAGCCTTGGCTGAGAGTGGCCAAGAAGCTTCAGCTGTTTTCAGAAGGTGTCTGAGAGGGTGATGGCAAGAGGGGTACCACATGATTGACTTTATTTTGCTAAAATGCTGCCAATACATAATCAGGGAAGGTGATATGCCAGATATTTTGTATTTATTACTCTATTACAAGTAACTGGTATTTCCAGCCAAGAATACCTAGTTGACACATGAGCCCATTTGTGTAATTCTTTTAGCTGCTGTGATGGTAGTTTAACATATGTGGGAGCATACAGTACTTCCAAGGGTGCTCATTAATTGTGGATTAGCACATATTTGTAGTTATTGTCTTAATTAGTTCCTTGGTTGAATGTAAAATGAATAACGTACGTGGTAGCATTCATGTAAAATGCATGAATTAAAGAATAGGATCTTTGGGAAGAAGTTTGGCACTTCCCAGCAGGAGGACAACTAAAAGAATAAATTTATTTTCTTTGATACAGACGCATCATTACTTGCTGCTACAGTAGGCACAAATTTCCTTTGACATTCCCACTGAAATTAGATCACCTTCCATCCCTCTGTTTTCTGATAAAATTTGTAAAATTATATTACATTAAAAAGAACAAAAGGAACGTGACCACAGCAAAGAGGCAAAACAGATTTTAAAGCAGATAATATCTTTTGTGCTGCTTAAATGCTGCTGGACTCCATAGGAGCCCATTATTGGATACAGTCTAAGTATTCTTATCTAAATTATTTTATTAAAAAGAGGAGCAAAATATTTTTTAACTGCATTCAAAGACAAGTTGTGGTCTGATGGAGGTTCTGAATTCTTAGACATACCCTGTTGTTGTGGGGTGTGCTGGTTTTTGGGGGAGGTAGCAGGGGGCATTGGAAAGGTTTCCTGAATAGAATAGGTGCAGTATGGAAGAATCAATTTCTTTGCCTCAGTTTTAACCTCTTCCACTTCTGATTTGCTTAGCCTACAAATGACTGTGACTAGTCACTACTTGTGTTTTGGAGGTTATGGGGGTTTAGAGTTATTTTTTTATTAAAGAACTCCAAATAGTGTAAAATTTTACAGTGAATGCAACTAAAGAATGTAGGCAGAGGGTGCAAAACAAATGCTTTTGAACTGAGCTGGCACACTCTTAATTTTAAGATTAAAGGTTTCTTCTAGTGCGGCGCTGTTGTTTCCTTCCTGACTTACCAAACTCAACGTGTTTTGGGAAGTATTGATTTTGGCAGTACCCTTGTGCAGACACAAGTGAGTTGGCTTTGGTATTGGGAGCAGTTCAGCATATACTGAACCAGAATAGGATTTGTTATTGGGAGCAGTTCAGCCTGAACTAGACATCCTCAGTAACATCTCCAGTTTCTCAGCTCACCTGGCTTGTCTGCTTCCAGCAATGAAGAGCTGTTCCCTGCTTAGCTTTGGTGTCTCTGTATTTCACTACATCACTCTATAAGCATCACTGTTAAGCCATTCAGCATCTGGTTTATGTCAAGTGTCAGTGGACTTGATGATCTCTATCTGCTCAGCTATTTACTTGCCTGTTGTGTTTTCATTTTTCCCCTTTTACATATGAAACACTTGGAAAAGGATTAGCAACACTCATGTGAGGAATACATGGATGGTGGATATAGTTCATAGAACACAGACCAAATTCTGTCTCAAAAGTAAACAAAGGACCCATCCCAACACAGCTGTGAGGAAACTGCACATCTCTAAACACCCTGTGCAGAAAGGGCAGGGGGCAGATTGCTTCCCTGCTCTGCTGTGGTGTCAGCTGCTGCCTGAGCACCCCCTAAACACCCAGCTCAGCTCACACACAGATTCTAACAAGAAAGGAGTGATGCTTCCTTCCAAAATGCTCCTGGCCCAGCTCTGCCTTTTCCTCTGCTCTCCCTTGCATGCATACAAAAAGCCTTCTGAAGGAGGGAGCCAGATTTAATCCTACCCATAAACTCTCCCCAGCACTGCCCCCGTAGCCAGCTGCAGGGTGTTCATCAGGGATGAAGCTGTGGGAGCAGAAAGAAAGCTGCCTTGCATTTACCAGGCTCAGATGATGTAGCAAGATGTCAGGAAAATCATTCAAAATCTGCTAACTGACCAGAGCTGCTGAGTTTTTAGTAAAGTAGGAATGGTATGATGTTGTTCTGGCACTGCTCCTTTTCCCCTGGTAGATGTGCTGTAACTCTTTTTGGAAAGTGTCTGTGTTTTGCATGTCAATGTGCTAATCGAGTTTTAGGTAAATGGAGACACAAAAGACTTAGTCATTGCTTCAGTACCTGTCTCCAAAAGCTCAGTTCCAGCTGCATGAACAAAAACTTTGCTTGTACATAAATCCCCTTTCTGTACCAGAATTTGTGAAGCACAAAATAATTTTCCCTAAGATAGTTGTTTGGATTCTTTTTCCCCTGTATTATTTCAGAGGGGGAGAAGTGCCAAGAGTTTGTGTGCCTGGATGTGTATGAGTCAGTGCCTGAATGCATGTTTTATTCATCCCTTCATTCTCAGTCTGGGGATACTGTGGCTGGCACCCTCAGGCATGACCCAGGTGAATCTGTGCCACTGTCCAAGTGCTCTGGTGCTTCTTACCAAACCTTTTGTCCAGTCTGACTGCACTTCTTGAGAGGGGACGCACTGCTTTGCAGAGGAAACTGTACAGAAAGGGAAGAGCAAAATTTGAAAAAAAAGATGGTATCTCCCTGTCTCTTCTTTCTGCCAGTTCAGGATTGATCTGTGTGGGCTCTCCTGTGTCACTCTGCAGTCAGGCAGCAGTGGAAGTGAGCGCTGCTGCTGTCAGATGTCTTCCACCCCCTTCTTATTCTCTTACATTGAATTTAAATATTTTGAAAGTTAATACACTTAAATTCACACACACAGATTTTAACAAGAAACCCAGGTTTGTGGGTTTCAGTGTAAACCATTAGAATGCCAAGTAACTGAGGTTAAATTTTAGAATGGTTGTTTATGCCAACAATTTATAAGAGTGGAGGAAATAAACCTTTCTGAGCAGCTTTCCTAACAGAAAGTGTGACTTAAGCCAACAGAAATGTGCAAATAGCTTAGTGCCAAACCTGCCTGACATGAATTGAATTTATTATACACCAGGCAGAAAGAAATTCAAACACTCACTTCAGGCCGCATTCTGTGCTGTGATTTGAGTAGGGGGTGTTGTGTGCAATCTGTGTGAGATAAACTGCTCGGGAAATTAAACTTTGGAAGAACCCCCCCACCTGTGGCATTTTTTGCTGTCAGGCTCGTGTGATTGCCTGCCTTTGGGTGAACTTTGTGAACCCTGACATTGCAACTCTGCTCAGTGTCACAGCTACAGTACGTCAGGCTCATAACAAAATAAACCTCCCACCGGAAACAGCTTCACTTTGAAGTTCACAAGCTTGCTCTAGTCTTGGTTTTAAAAGAGCAGTATCATATATCAAATGCACTGAAAAGTTATTTCAAGCTACTTTCCTATGATAGAGCACTATGGTTAGGCCACTGCTGTAAGTGCAGATGTATTCATCGCATTCCAGGCTTTGCCAGCACTTTATTTTATTTATGGCTTGCTCCATTCTGCTTTATTTTTAATAAGTGTTGGTAAAATCTGTCACATTGTTCCATGCTAAAGACTTCAACACAGTGGTAAATTAAATTTAAAACTTTTCACAATGATATATGTGTTAGATTGGATGGCACAGGGTGAGGAATTTTAGAAAGAATTTGAGATGGGACTTCTGAATTTATTTTGATGATACAGTTTATTTTCCTTATCTTTTGCATAAGCAAGAAGGGCGAGTTTGGCTCACATTGTTAATAGTATAGTTTAAAAGGTTCTAAAACCCTTAGTTATAAGACTTTTTAAAGATTTATTAATTAATAAAACATTGCCAACAAGGATATTTATGTTTTTGACTTAATCTTTAAATATTTTGTCTTATAGACTTATACTACAGTGTAAGATTTCTTGATTAATCATGTTATGACACAAAAACCTACAGTACTACATTCTAAACTCCTAGTTTACCTCTATAACTACTTTTATATCTTAAACTCTAAAACTCTAAACTTTCTCCTACTGAACTGCTTTGAACTATAAATCCACTTCTAGCACTTAAGTTTAGAAGCCTTTTCCAAAGTCTCAAATCAAATCCTGTGTTTAATTCTAAGCTTTAGCGTACAGGCCCAAAGTTCTGAGAATTCCTCACATTTCAGATTCCAGCAGCACAGCAGAGAACTCAGGGGTTAACAAAAAGGCAGGTTCACAAATGTGAATTAGCTGCCATTTGTCAGAAATAATTTTCTCCTGATGAAATCAGAAAGTAAAAGCAGTAAATGGCAAAGCTCAGCGGCCAGTCCAGCATTTCTCTGCATCAGCTGGCACTGGATGCACTGACAGGGCTCCACTTGCAAGGGCCCCATTTGGTAAGATGCTTGACTGTAGGCACAGTTTGTAGTCTGCACGTGGCTTCTTGTGGTTCCCCATTTCCCTTAAAATCCTTTCTGTCTTCCTGTGGTGATAGTGAAAACATGGCTAAATTGCATTCTCTCAAAATAATTATAATTGTACACATCTCTGCTTAGGTTGTGGAGGCTGCTGTAAAGGTAGTAAAGGACCCTAGTGTGGGAAACAAATTTGGTCACACCATTATTAAGTAACAGTACTGAAGTAAACACCTGCTTAACTTGCTTGATGGGAACCTATGTTTCTAATTTTTTCTTTTTTTTTGAGAGGTAAGATCATGGTGTCTCGGAGATCCACAAGGATCTTTGCAAGGCTGTAATGTAATCAATGACTTGTAATTTCTCACCACTGCTGATCCTAGTACAGAGATTTTATCTGGAATCTTTATAATTTGTGTTCTCCCCAGGACATTACCACTTTTGCACTTTCAGCCTAGTGGAAATATTTAATTCTGTTGTTCTATAATGGGCTATAAAAATGTGAGCATAGCACCTGCATTGTAAACCTTTGGTTGAGCTTCTGACTGTGATTTATGCTGCTGTGGTAAAATCTGTGGAAGTGCCCCCAGGTGAGGATACTCAGCCCTCAGAGGAGGGCAGTGAGGGCTCCACTGGACCCTTTCACACCCTTGGTGAGCAATCTGCTCTCAGCTCCACCACTGGGATGGATAAAAGGGCACCTTGTAGGATCTGTACTCCTCAGTGCATGGAACTGTGTGGCATTCACATTCTCTGAAAAAATCCCTTTGCCCAGGATTTTTCTCCTGGGAAGCTGAGAAGCTTCAGAGAAAAAGAAAACAATTCTTATCTCATTTGTTTCTCCTGTGTTGTACTCACGTAAGGAATGTGTTTGGAGATTGTTTACCCACAGGTGATTGTTTCATTGGATTCTGCTGTGAGTTGTTTTCACTCTTTGGCCAGTCAGAGCCAAGCTGTGTCAGGACTCTGGGGAGAGTCATGAGTTTTCATTATTATCTTTTTAGCATTTAATAATTATCCTCTTTAGTATAGTATTGTATCCTTTAATATAATACAGTATTATAAAGTAATAAATTAGCCTTCTAAGAACATGGAGTTAAATTCATCATTCATGCCTCTGTCAGGACATTTCCCTGCAAATACAATAGGGCTGGGATTTCCTTATTCTGCCTTCCCTGGCTGGCTCTGCAGTGGCTGCCAGGATTGTGTCAAGGGCACATTCTTTCCACTGCCAGAGGTGTTTACTGCACTATCAGCTGTGAGTGGGGAAACAGCCCTCAGCAAGGGGCTGGCACACAAACAGGGACAGGGGAATCATCTCCAGTGGCCTGACCACATACATGGCCCTGGGTTTATTTCTGTTTCTTGGGGTCTGGATTGAATAAACACCTGTGTTGAGACTCAGGTGTTTATTATTTCTTATCAGTAAAACAGTCTCACTACTGTGAGTTCTGCAGCTTTTCATTAGAAGGCACAGAATGGCCAACAATCTCTTGTTACAAGGTCTTTTACGACTAAACTACCCAATTAAGAGCTGACACCTAGATTATTTTCCCTTTTAACCCAATAACTGATCCCACAGAGCTGCAATGCCACCCAAATCCATGGAGAAGGAGGAAGAAGCAGCATGAAGAAGAAACTCAGGATGACACCCTGTGCCCTCCATCTTGCTTCCATCCATAACACACTAAAAACCCCAAAACCTCAATTTCTCACCCAGTGATACACCTACCCTGCTCTCTCTATTTCACACTTTTGTGGGTTCCAGTCTATCTTGAAGTCCAGGAAACTTTCTCCATGAATGAGGGTCAGAGTCAGTGCTGCCCTGGGGGTCAGGGCGCCCCAGAGCAGACAGAGGAATTTTCCCAGTGCCCTGGGTTTCCACAGGTTTATATTAATTTCTTTGATTGACAACTCAATATTGAATTCAGGAGCCTGAAATATTTTTACAAGCCTTTCAGCTCAGCTTGCCTTCAGTTTAGAGAAGTCCTTCAGTGCAGGCAGTCACCTGCCAGCCTGCTGTGCTGGTTTAGCTTTCTCAGCTCTAGTCTCCAAACTGAAATATGGAAGGATCTCCAAAAGAAAAGAGGGCAGTGAAGGGGAAAGGGGCTTCCCTGAGCGTTGACTTCAAGTGGGAACTCCACAAGTAGTTGGAACAGCAGAGGAATTGGCCCAAAGAAATTTTCAGAGGTACCTGGCAGGGAAAGAGATAGCACTGATTAGAGAGAGAGATGACTGGCTTGGACAGCAGAACAAAGCAACTGGAAAACAGGAAATAGCATTAGGAAATGCTCCCCATGCAAGAACAAACAAATATTTGTACAGGAGAATCTGCAAGTGGCACTGCTTTCCTCCCACACTGGGTACAGTTGCCAAAGTGATGGGCTCCCTCTGAGTAAGGCACATTTAATGTATGCACAGTGGATGGCAGTGTGTGAATAGCCCCCACAAACCTTGAAAATTAGATAAATTTGGCAATTCTGAATTTTTTGCTATCTGTCTGGACATAATGTGCACGAGAAGCTGAGAGTTCATTGGAGCGGAGCTGGTAAGACTTTCTGGGAATGTCTCTACAGCCATTTCTTTTCTTAGCCGAGGAGCTCCAGGCTCTGCATCAGCTTCAAGAAGTAAAACACACACTTGTCATACAGACACAGGGCGGACAACTTTCTTTGAGTGGGTGATTAAATGGATGGAGAGGCATCTTGCTGATTCTGGCGATAACACAGTCCTCAGGGGCTGTATTTGCCATGAGTTCATTGAAATATTACCCTGGGACCAGTGAAAGAAGGCCTGAAATTTTCTTATTTATTGCTGAACTGTATAAGCTTTACTGGAGAGTCTTCTAAACAGAGTCACTGGGTGGGACTCAGTTGTGAACTCTGAAAATTGTTTATAGTTGAAACAGACATGATGTGATGCAGACCTGAGAGATAGGAGGAGAATCCAGAAAATCTCTCTTGCCTGTCATGTGTGTAGCTTTAAGTTTACTCTCGTACATTTTCAAGTGGTGGCTTAATACCTATAAAATTATGGAAGGATGGTTTTGTTGTTTATGCATTTTATGGAGTCAATAAATAAACCTTAAGCAGAAGTGATTAAACCTGAAATGGCAGCGGGGAATTGCTGTATCTCTTCTCCATCCTCTGATTCATTCCTAAGTCAGGATTTACGACTAACTCAATTAAATACACACTTTCTGCATAATTGCCCATGTGCGAGCAGAAAGTAGTCACTTGTCAGGGATTTTGTTCATTTCTGGGTTGGCTGCCTGAGAACATAAGGAACTGGGAAGAAACTGTGGAATTACCCATAAATTTTCTTAATTGAATTGAGCATAAGCTTTCAAGCTTAAAATGAGAGCAAGGAAAACTTTCCAGTTTCCAGGCAGAGCTGTCTCCTTGCAGTTATTTACACAGTGCTGCTTTGATTTGCTGTTAAAAAATTACACTGGGGCAGAGATTAGGAATTCAAAGAGCAGTTTTGTAAGGAAAATGCCTCGATTTCATTCAGTAAGAGGAGATGTGTTAAAGAAGGGGGAGGAGGGGGGCAATGAGCAGGGCAGAGAAAAAGGGCTATTACTTCAGGCAGGTTTGAATATTCAGCCAGGGAAACCTTGAAGTAGAGCCTTTAGAATGTACTTTTTTACAATATTTTGGTGAGACAAGTGAGAGCATGTGGCCCTAGATGACAGGTCAGCCTCCTCCTTCTCTCCTCATCATCACCCATCCTGTGTGGTTCTCATGTTTTTGAGGAATAATGTTGAGGGGATTGTGTTTCTGTCACAAAGCTACTGTAAAATTTCTAATCCCTTGTTAAAAGCGACTCCTGAGCTCCTTTTTTCAGGATTTAAATGTGCTTCATGGAGGACATGTCCATCCTTTTGAAGTTTGTGTTAAAGCAGTGCTCTGCTGCCCTTTCCTGCATTTGGATGTGAGTTGTTAACTGAAATAACTGAAGAGATCTCTGATAACAGGAAAATGTACTTTAATACAAAAAGATACCTGATTTCTTTGCATGCACGCATGTTCATAGTATTATAATAGCTTATCAGAGATAAGGTAACTTATATTACTGACTTAAAATATTGGCATTTTTCATGAAAATGCAGCAAATTTTCTGTTCCAAATGGCATGTAATACTTAGGGGTAATATTACACCTTCTATTAAATATAATTTAAAATTAGTACCTGCAGCTTATAATATTATCCCCCACAGGATCTGTACATCGGTCCTAGTGTGACTTTACAATGTTTAATTGTATTTCTATTTGTTGATTTAGTCTGAAAATAAGTTTTAAGACTAATTTTAAGTATAAAGAAAGGAAAAGAAGTGTAGAATTTGTTGTACATATTTTTTTGTACATCTCTTGTCTTTTCTCTCTTGCCACCGTGAAATGTTGGTGTGATGTTTTATTTAAACTAGCACAGAATTTCTTTCAGTGGGTTCCAGATCAGTGTGCAAGAAGTGTAGCCAAAGGAGCTAGATGAGTGGTGCATCTTCCCCAGCCTGCAGTGCTGGAAGTTTTTGTGTCTTTCCCCGTAGTGTGTGCTGAGAAATCCATTCCTCACATTCAAACTTCAGCACCTGACAGTGGCCCGGCAGAGTGGGAGAGGAGGATGCAGTGCTGCTTGTGTGGTGCTTGGCAGCATCTCTGATCTGAGCCCTGCCTGCCAGGGCTGCTCAGCAGGGTAAAACACAGGCAAGGGGTGAATTTTGCTGCAGTGCTGCTACAGAATTCCTGGCTCTGGGCTGAGGTTTGCAGTAGCACCAGCCTGAAGCACACACACCATGGAGCTCTGCATTCCTCCCCCTCCCGCCCAAGGCTTTTGCTTTTTTGGGGGAGGTGGTGGTTGTTTTTCTGTGCCTGCTGACGTCAACAAAATTGCCAGATGGCATTTCAATGCTTTGCAAAGAGACAGGAGCCTTTTATTACCGGGGTCACGTGGATCCCATTCATTTGCATTCCCAGAAGTGGGCTAAAGCTTTTGCTCACTCTGTAGGCAAAGAGTGCTCTGCACCTTCCAGGACCCAGAGGGCCTTCTGTGGGATGTCGCTGCCTTGGGAATCCTTTAGGGGATGCAGAGATGAAGGCTTCACTTCATGTTCATTTGGCTGATGTGGAAATTCTGAAAGTCTCTAGGCAGTTGTGCTGTGCAGAGGTTTTGTGGGTTTCTTTTTGAATGACAAAGGAATACTTCTGTGAATTTAGGGTAATAAACAGACTTAGGGTTTAGCTCTAAGAGGGTTACTTAGTCTCTCAGGCCCAGGTGACTCAGTAGCTTGTGGAACAAATGTGCAAGTCTAACAATGTGATAAATATCAGCAGAGAAGAGGAGCTGTCAGGGTTTAGGTTTTGAAGTTTTCAGGCTCCATCACTAGAGCTGGGCTGTGACATGATGGATGCATTGAAATGGAAGAGAGTCCCTTTATACCCCTGAACAGATGACTGGGAGCTCACTACCAGATGCACAAGATTAAACCAATTTACTTTGCTGTGCTTGAGCCATCTCCACAGCAGCTGGGCAGGGGACATGGCAGAGTTGGAAGGCCAGAACAATCTCTCACTGATGCTGCGACTCCAGTACCAGCCCTTGTCTGGCAACTAACCCAGGAGAGAGGGAGATTATGATGGGATTTTCAGTGGACCTTGGAGAAGTGAACCTGGAGGAACCTGCAAGGCTCACAGGGGAACATGGGAATGTTGGAGAAGGGAAAGCTACACTTGATTTTAGGTAGCATGAAGATTTCTGCTTCTTGCAGATCAGTTGATCTTTGCAGTAGTTTCTCAGGTTAAAAGGTGCTCCCATCTTTCCTTTCTGAGAAGGAAAGATGGGAGCATCTTTTATTTTTCCTTGAAGCAAACACAAACTACCTTTGTTGGAGCACATGGACTCTGTGGTGATGCAGAAAGGAGGCTAAATAATCTGGTTTTGCCATCTACCTCACAATTTCAAACTGAAACTCCCCTAAACCTGTCTGAGATTACCATAGGCTCCAGAATGAGCAATAATCTGAGCTCACAAACCAGGTTTTAATAAATTTCTCTTTTGTTTTCTGAAAGTTTCAGCTTTCAGATGTGCCCCCGTGGTGCATCCCTGCTCAGAGTACACTGCAGTGACAAAGATGTGTGCAAGTTCCCCAGGGCCACATATCTGAAAAAAAAAAATAAATGGGACAACATAACCCTATGATCTTTCCAAGTGTGAATATTTCATTCCTTAACAAAGTGCTGTTGAAAGGCACTTTGAAATGCACCAACTCCCCTTTCCTGCTTGATAAGCCATGTGTGAATACTGCTTACCCTTGTCTTACCAAATTCCCAGCTGTATGACATGCACTAAGGTCTGGTGATTTATCATGGTATTTGTGTATGTTAAGCTTTGCTGTAATTCACATGCTGTTAAGTGGTCACAGAAGAACACACAAATAAATATACTGAATTATTGGACTCTTCAAATCTGGTGCCATTATATTCTTGACTAGGAAGTGGAGAAATAATTTTAAACTGGCTCAGAGCAGACTGGGTGATGTTGCAGAGTCCGAAGAGTAATAACCAACTTGACCCTGCTTTCATAACCCCATTCTTCAACTGGGGGAAGAAAATGCAGTTTCTTTAGGGCTGGCATCTCAGGGAAAGTTATTGCTCATGCTGTGCTCCCATAGCTAATTTAATTTCACCGGGGAGCAGCGAGCACGTCGTGATTCACAGATCATGGAGCAGGAAACAGCCTGTCAACTTCTAGGGAGCTGCAAGGGGGGAGAGCTGCTCAGAGAAAAACAAAAAATCTGTTTTGGGAGGGAATTCAGCTCATGAGCACAGCAGGCAGACTTCAGTTCTGCTGTGACTCCTGGTGAAGTCAGAGGAGTCACTCTGCAAGATTAATTTGCCCCTCTGTTTTTCAATTTGTAAGGTCTTGAGTGCAGAGGAGTCCTGTGGTGGATTAAACACAAAGCAAACAAGCAAAAAAAAAATATCACTCTTCTCATCAAGAATCAGAGGCTTTTGAGACTTCAGTTTGAACGTGTCCCTTCCATCCCAAATGAGCTGTATTCCACAGCCTGACATCAGCTTGTACCCAGCTGAGGACATGCAAATGTGAATACTTTGCATCTTTTTGCAATTCAAAAAGATCAAAAAGAAAGAAAGCTGTTTACACTAAGATGCACGTGGAAATATTGCTTTTTGTGTGTATGTGTGTTGATGTTTCTTTATTAGCATTTTAATCTGCTTTCATTTTTCTATCTTCCATTATTATTTCTATGTGGATAACTCTCAACAGCTCTTTTTGGGGGGGGAAAAAAGTGCAGTAAACTTCAACCAAATTAGAAAAATTAGAATTTTTTCTAATTAGATTAGGAAATACTTTCATGCTGAAACACTTCACAGTTCCAGGTAGAGTTTAGCATCTGCAGCAGCTCTGATAACAGACAGAAACAGAAGATGGGGAGAAGTGAGAGGCATGTATATGTTAACCTTATGTGTTGGGCTTATTTCTCTGAAAGGAATTCTGCTTTCTTAATACAAGCACTGCATCTATTGCTGGGGAGTTTTGTGTTCCTAGAGAAACTTCTGCAATCCTTCTGCTATGGAATATTTTAGTATGAGAGTCGGTTCAAAATGCTATGAGGCTCCCTCCACCTCCTCCAGATGCAGCAATTTCTTTGTTGTTTGTACAAGATCTGCAAGATTGTTGGAAAGAATGTGAGCAGTGAGAGATTACTGAGCTAATATATTAAAAACCATGGATTAAGATCTTTTTCCTCCCAAATCGATGATGGCATTTCACAGGCACAGCAGAGCTACAGTCCTGATTTGAAGGAGGAGTAGTGCCATCTGGTGATCCACGGGAAAGGCTTTTCTGCACCTAAAGCGGCAGGATCATAAAGGATGATCCCTGTGTAAAGAGTTCTGCTCAGTTGTAGCATGGCTTTTACCTCACACCTTCTCCTGAGGCACTGACTCACCTGGAGCGGTCACCTGGCACAAGGTGTGTGCTCATTTTTGGAAGTATTTGTGCTCCAGCCTGGCACAGCTGTTCAGACTAGGTCTGAATGTCATGTTCTCACTGCCATCCCCTTCTCCTGGTCTGATTTTCACAGTGCAGCTGGATGTGCTCACATCTGTGCTGCCTGACCCTGTCTCCTGCCCTTCCACCTTTCACCATGCTTCTGACCCTGTGAGAGCCTGGTGGGCAGGCAGAGACCCTCAGAGAGAGGAGGGACAGTTTGGGCTCCCTTGGTCCATCCCCTGGGAGCTCCCAGTCTGCCTGGCTTGGCTCCTAGGCAAGGCTGAGGCTGGGTTCCAGCCCAGAGCTGCTCCCTGATCTCCTGCCTCATTATGTCCTGTCAGTAATGAGGGGCTGGCGTGCGGATCACAGAATCACAGAACTATGAGGTTGGAGGAGGCCTCTAAGATCATCGAGTCCAACCTATGCCCTAACACCTCAGCTAGACTGTAGCGCCAAGTGCCATGGCCAGTCTTTTTTTAAACACATCCAGAGATGGTGATTCTACCACCTCCCTGGGAAGAGCATTCCAGTACTTTATTATTCTTTCAGAGAAAAATTTATTTCCTAATATCCAACCTATACCTTCCCTGATGTAGCTGGAAACTGTGTCCTCTGATTCTGTCAGAGACCAACCCCACCTGTCTGCAGCCTCACTTCAGAAAGGTGCAGAGAGCAATAAGGTCACCTCTGAGCCTCCTCTTCTCCAGGCTAAACAGCCCCAGCTCCTTCAAATGTTCCTCACAGGGTTTGTGTTCCCAATCCCTCATTGCATCTTCTGGATGCACTCGAGCATCTCAACATCCTTCCCAAACTGAGGGGCCAGAAATGGACGCAGCACTGAGGTGTGCCCTCACCAGTGCCAGGTGCAGGGGCAGAATGACCTCCCTGCTCCTGCTGGCCAGTCCATTCCTAATCCTCACCAGGGCTGCTGCTGCCTGGGGGGAAGCTGAGTTCAGCTGCTGCTCTGGAGCCATGTGGGCTTTTCCGTGGCTGGCAGCTTGGTGCACGGGGAAAAGATTGTCTTCAGTCAAAGGTGGGTTCATTAATTGCTTGTACAGAGCTAATGGACCTCCTTTTAGAGGTCCTCCATTAGCAGAAATAGTTACTGTGTGTGCTTAAAAGCCTGCCCATGGACAGGTTCTTTTTTTAAAAAAATATTTTGTGCACATGGTGGAATGTCCTTTGGATGGTTTCCATTTAGGCTGGTCACATCAGCAAGCCCTTAAAGCATTTTATGTAGGGTCAGAACATGGTTTTGTCTTGTTTGACTGGTTTCAAAGTATACCCAAACTCACACAAAGCGAGTTTCAGAGTTGAGTGTGAAGTCCTATTTGTAACATGTCTGGTTGTTTGTAGCTGGCACGGGCCTACACAAAACATTAAACAGTCTTTAGAGACAGGTTTTGATCTGCATTTTTTTCTCAATTAAAAAAAAAGACCAACTAAATGTTAATTCATTTATTTCCAATCAATTCCCCTTCCCTTATTTAAACTGAGGTATTAACATGTGTGTGAGGTATATTACTGTGGCTCTGTATAGAGTTTAATAATTATATAGTTAGTAATTATTATAGGCATGTTTATATCATGCCAGAAAAGTGCCATCCTAATGGAAGGCATCTTTCCTAAAAGGCCCAAGAAGTGGGTACTCATCATGTTGCCTTCTTGTGCCACCTTGATTTTATTGATTGGAAACCAAGAATGTTTCTTTGATCTGTCAGTGCATAAAAGGGCAAGTGCATAAAAGGATTGTCCATAATTAATTTGGTTGGGTATTTCATTTTGCTGTAGCATCATACAGAATGCTTCAGCTTTACTCTCCACAGCAGTTGTAGCTTGCATTAAAAGAGAAAATGGATACAAATAAATTTTTACTTAGATTAAGGTTAGTCTTCAGATTCTTGGAAAAATGCCAACCTGTTGCACAGTGAGCATTATTGATATGCATTTTCTGCTCTGTGTTAGCTAGGAATGACAGTAATTAAAAGAACAAATCATTTAAATGAAGTGATTTTTCTTTCTAGAGAAGCTTGTTTCCTAATGTTGTTGCCAAAATCTCTCAAATGCATTAGGAGAAGAAGGAGGGTGTACTGAGAGAATTGATCAGCAATTTATGTCTTTGGTTCTTTTGCTTTAATGGGATAAGTGGGATATCTGGGGCCACTGGTAAGACTCAGATGGAAGCAGTCAGGAAGATCCTGGAGCATTAGGAAGACACAATCCATATGCTTCATCAGCTGATCAGCCAGAGCACCGTATGGCAAACAGTCCAGCATGTGGTCTGCTCCAATTTGTTAACAAATATGTCACACAGAGCATTGTGATGGGAGCTGCACGTGACTGCTCACCAAGGTCAGGCCTGTGAAGTCAAGTGTTTTCTTGTGATTAAACTGGTCTTTTATCTGTGTTGCTCTGAGCTTAACCCCTCAAAGTTAAACTGATTTTTGGGAGGATCTTTTGCTTCAATACTCTGCCTTAGATCACCAGTGTTAACAAACCTGAATATTGAAATTATTTTGGAGTCTAATCCATTATGGATCCCACTTAATTCAACTGTGAGCCTCTGACAACAAAGGACAGACTAAGCTTCTGCAGAAGTCTAATAAATAAAACAATGCAAATATGGGCAGCAGGCTGTTCTTCACAAAGAGAAACCATAACAGTTTTTTAAAAAAAAAAAAAAACTAAGGAACTTCCTTTCATCATTTTCAAACTAAAGATTTAAGTTTTGAGAAGTTGACGCAGTTTCTTGTTCCTATCTTTTAATAAAACTGTCCTAAAATTGCTGAAGCAAAGCCAAAATAAGCCCTTTCTGTCACCAGCAATTCCAAAACAAATAATTTTTCTGTCAGTACAAAATACTTTTTGTGTTTGCCTGAAGTTGTCAGTGCACTCAGAATCCTTGAGCTGCTGTTTCTCGTTGGTGAGGACACCACACTGTTCTCTGTATTAGAGAGCTCTGGGGCAGAATCATGTGATGATAAATCTCATCAGCAAATAGCCCAGTACTGTGTGCACCAATTAACAGCATCAGTTCTGAGCTAAAATGTCAAGTCTCTGTGTTGATGTATCTTCCCAAGTCTTTGATTTTAGATGGTAAAACAGATTTGTGTGTTGACACTTCTTTTCTATACCTCCTTATATAAAAAGTCAATTAGGACTTTTAATTCCAATTTTTTTTTTCAAAAATTCAAACTCCTTACAAAAATTCAGTTGAGGCTTTTAACCTGTCTGCCAGGACCTATGTAGTGTACCTACTCAGTGGTAGTAAGTGCTTCTATTGCACTTACTGATGCATCATCACTGCTTTATTACTGCAGTAGATTCAGATGAACTACTGAAGTTCAGCTTCACAAGGATATTTAACATTTTAAAAAGCCCCATGTGCAACCCACAGTTTATTTTTCTTTCCCTTAATGTCCACATCGAAGCAGAAAGCATAACTCACAGTGGAGATAGAAATCATTGTCAAGTGTGGTTGCCAGCATAAGCACCAGTGCTTCATGATCTGTGTCTGTTTTCTGGTCTCTATGGCTCTGTTGCCTTTTGTAAATGAGAAGCTGGTGCTGTTATATTTAGATGTGAGTTTGACTCTAAGCTTTCGAAAAACACAGAAGTGTTTGGGCCTCATAAAATAGTGCAGACCCTGAACCAGAAAGCCAGAGTTCAGTATGGGGAGATATTAATGATGCAGAAGTACAGATTGGGTCTATCTCTAATTAGAATTGAGAAGCAGCCAGGGTGTCATAATTAGGAATATTACATGCATTTTACTTTTTTCTTTTTCTAAAGTGCAAGTTAAGCACTGCTCACAACCTTAAATACACCAGTTGTAAGTAAGACTTTTCTTAGATTAAAACTGTGCACAAGACAAATCTGTCACAAGACAAATCTGTCACCAGCTACATGGAAGAAATTAGAGATTGCTGAAATGACTTAGAAAATCTTAGAGCCTTTAGCATCCAGTGTGTAGATTAAAGGGCAGAACAGCAGTCCTGAAAATGGCCATCTGATGCAGGCATTGACCTGTGGTTATCAGATGTCCACCTTGTATCTCAGCAGGCAATATTTTTTTTTTCTGTTTCATTTGTGACAGCAAAGGCAAAATAAGCCCACAGTATACACTAACCTTGTGTGTCTTTAAGTTGGTCCTTGCAGGTCAAGGATGAAGTAGGTTGAAAGCAGTCCTCAGGGCTTGCTGCTCTGTCAGTTTATATCTGTGGTAAGTGAAAAAAAAATATTTTAATATCACAGAAGGCATGCAGAGGATAGTGTTTTGTATTTCTTGTACATGAATTACTGGTTCTCCCTGTTCTGATCTTCATTGAAGAGTCTGCCAATAAATAATCCAGGAGAGGTGGGGGATTTTCACATCTAGTGCATGCTTAAATGTGACTTTTGCAGCTCATGGCTTTGGATGTTAGTAGCTTGTTCTTTAGAGAAATAATAGCTCTGCAGCAGCTATGATGAAGGATTTGGGGGCTGCCAGTCCCTAGGGCTACAGCTGGGGTTTTTTGAATGAGTCATAATACAAGAATCCAAAGCCAAGTGTTACAGAAAAATGATTAATTCTTTTCACAGAGGAGTTCATTAGTGACATAAAGTCATGAGGAAGAGGAGGAGGCATCTCTAGCACTCAGTGGCTATTAACTGGTATTAGTGTGAGTGCTTAAAGTCAGCAGAACTGAAATAATGCAAACCACAAGGTCTGATGGAGAAGAAAAAAATGCTGAAATTGGACCAATTTGTCTGCAGTGAGGCTCTCACTGGAGTCTGATGTGCAGAGGATTTATCCTTTTCAATGGGTGCAGAACATCACTGCACCTTTGGCTTCACAGAAAGCCTGTTCTTAAAAATGGACCAGTACATCTCAGTAGTGTTCATGGTCACTGGAGAATTTCATGGCAGCCTTCTGCTCTGCTGCTGCAGCATATGGGAAACATGGCCCAAGATATACATCTGGCTCCTGCTGTCATTTCCAAACCCCTGTTGGAATCCAGTAAGAACAGACTGAACATTAAGCGCTCTTTATCTACAGCTTCACTGATAATTACTTCCTAGTTTCTAATTTTTACTTATTCTGGTTTTCAACACTCATTCTTAAAACCTTATGAGGTTTGCTTTTTTTTAGTTTATTCTCCTATGACAACTCCTTTTTAGTAACTGAAAATATATTTGACACCCTGTGTAGCAAATCTTCATTCCACCCTGCCAATCTTTTGTCCTCATTTAGAGGCTGCATTTATTTGCATTAAAATTTTAATGATATTTGTTAATTCTCTTCTTCATACTGTTCAGCAGTTCTTAGTGAAGGGCTGGGATGGATGTGAATCCATGGAATGGATGAGATGGATGTGAATAGCTGGGTTTATTTTCATACATATTTCTGCAGTTTGCTGCTAATTGTGAGGTTGCTTCTCAAGTTGCGTCCCAAAAGAGCCTGAAGTGCTTTGAAAGGGAGAAAATATGGCAGAATGTGGCTCCTTTGGCTTTGCTCTGGTGTAACTGAGACTGTCAAGTTGAGAATGTGGGAGGATTAGTTAGTACACAGAAGGCAGAGCAGTGATTATTGCTTTCAATGGATCTTTTTTTAACTCATGCTGTGAATTTGGCTGCTCTGTTTTAGTTCACCGTAGCATTAAAATAGCTCTCCATGCTGAGCAGGCGTGTTGGAGCTGTAAACTCAAACGAGTAGGATCACCGGGTATTAATAGATGGTTTATTCTTCCTGTATGTGCACCCAGCACCCCACTCCTGCTGGGTCCCACTTGTGTTGCTGCAGCTCAAGTTGAGGCTGAAGACAGTTGTCACTGTTTTCTGCATTTGAACACAAACTATCAGCTTCAAGCTACCAATTTGTGACCATCTGATGTACAAATTGGAGAACAATAATGTAAGACAATTGAGGACAGCCTCTGAAACACAGAATTGTTCTCCTTGGTCTGCGTTACTCAAAGCAGATTTGAGTCCCATTTAGAATTTAATTTTTCCCATCTGCTGTGCTTTAATTAAAAGCAATAATTTTTAAAGTTCCTAGTTTGGTTGGAGTGGCGTCTACTTTGTAAGTAATCAACCCTGACTGTGACTGACTCTGTGATCTGCTCTACATCATCAAGTAGTTCTTTGGGCTGGAGAGTCGTGATGTTTTAATGTTTTTAGGCAGCCAAATAGCACGGAAAGTCCCTTGGAAGTGGGTGACTGTGTCCCCAGGGCTCTGCTGAGAACATCAAATACCAGCGTCAGAGTTTCCACAAGGTTCGCAAGCTGTGACCGGCGGCTCCCAGCCAGGGAGCTCAGCCTGTGCTTTCCCCTCCTTCCAGGAGCTGCTTTCCCTGGATCCTCCTCATGGCATGCCTGATGCAGGAGGTCATCCCAACTGGCTGAGTGTCTTCACTTGGACTGGGATTTCCCGAGGAGCCCAGGGCAGAGCACATGTATGGCTGTGCCCCTTGCCACGCTGTGCCACCCAGCACGCCCTGTCCCTTTCCCTCTGCCTTCCAGGGTTTCCAGCTGTGCTGTACATCTGTGGCAGGAGGAAATGTGGAAAATTAAGCACCACTTGATGTCAGTACCAGTGGAGTTAGTTCATGTGAGGTCCTTTCTGTCAGATATAAATGACAGGGATTTAATTACGTTGCATTGGGCTGTGTCCAGTATTTGCATCCACATGGGTTCAGACTTTCCTACTCTGTAGGTCTTGAAGCTGGACAAATCCAGTCCTCCCACTCCTTGAGATTATTTCTGCATCTTTCTTTTTACTGTTGCTTGGTTGCTAGTGACCACGAGGATATTTTCCTTCTCTGTGTGTGTAACAAATCTGGAAAAGCCTGCTAGGTGACCTGAAAGCAAGAACCCATAGCCTCCCTCGAAAGTTACAGACGGCACCAAAACTGCAAAACAGCTCCAGTGTGTTCTCTGTTTCTTGAATGCGATCCTTTGCCCTTTGGAATATTGTACACAGTGCCGGAGGACACGTGTGCACTGTGTAGGGGTGAGCACTTCCATGGTGGGTTTCTGACAACCCACAGAGGTCATGCAGGGCCAGCTTTGGTTTCATTTTTCCCAAGGACTTCACAACCAAATCTGGACATATCAGGGCAGGGAAAGCAAAAAAGGCCTTACTTGCACCTCCAGTGCCTGCTGCAGATTAAGTGGTATCAGTTTACCAATAGTTTTTTAGGATGGATAAAAGACTCCAACAGTCTCCTTGTAAATGTCTGAACAATTTTTCTCAAACACTGAAATAATTCACCCCAGACAAATACCTGGCAGTGTGTGTTTCAGTCTGAGCTCTTTGGCTGACAAAGCTGTCACGAACTGAAAGATCCTGTAATGGAAGAAAGTTAGTCAGCTGTAACTGTGAGCCTGGTGAGTGGTGTCACCTAAGGTGTAGATGCAGGATGTGGGGATTGCAGCTGCCTCCCCAGACAAAGCCTGCTACAGACAGTGATACATTCCACAGGTTTTATAAGAAGGGGGAAAAATGTATTTCCTTCTCAAATGAGTGTCTCTTTCTTAAAGAATGGTGGTGTTGTCATCCTGGTTTTCTAAAGAAAGTAGTCATGCTACTCTGTGGCAGTTTCAAAGAAATGTGGCAGATGGGTAGGAGCAAGTTTCAGAAATTATTTTCTTCCTAGAAATTTTATGTTAGCCAGTGGTGGGATATAGGAGGAAGGTCCAGATCAGTGGCCTTGCTTGGTAGTAGTAGAAGAGTGGTATTTTAATATACTGAGGGATGACAGAGCCAGCCCTGCAAGAGGCTGCTCAATCCATGCACAGCCAGCCCCAGGCTGGGCTGCCTGCTGCTCACTCTGTGGCTCAGGGTTGCTTAGGAAAGGGCTCACTGCAATATAGGGAGGGGACGAAAATTTTAACTCTTTAATGAGACCCATTTCATCAGATCCTGCCTTTGCAGAACTACTTTGAAGCACTTCCTCTGGCTGCTCTGTGATCCTTGGACTCTGGCACCTTCCTGGCATTACAGACACACTTGATGTGGCAGTCATGGCACTTTCTGCCCTGCAGATCAGAGTTCAGTGTAATTGCTGTCAGGTAGCTCTGCTTTGCTGTGCTGGTGCCATCCCCAGCATCTTGGAACCAGGATTAAAACTCAAATCATTGTCTCAGGCAAGATTTAGAGTTTCCTTCATTGTGGGCTCATCTTCTGTGCCTCTGTGTCTGGTTTATGGTTATGTGGCCCTGGGTGCTTTAAAGACTCATCAGCAAAGCCAGGGACTACATAGATGCCTTGGAAAGGATTTCTTTGATCAATGTGATGAGACAACAGGAAGATGCTATTTCCAGCCCTACCAAAGAGTGTGCCTTGCAGAGCCTGTGGCTGGTTGACCTCCAGAGAGCAGTGGAAATGCTGTGCTTCATTAAGCTGGAGAAAAGTCTCATAAACATCTTTTTTGCTCACCAAAGAAGAGAAAATCTGAGATCGTGTGCTGGTACAAAATAAGAGAGAAATAAAAATAAAAATACTCAGTTTCTAGAGCTTTAAATAGAGAAAAGTGAAATGTGAAAGAATTGCATGCACGCTTTTTCCCTTAGTCATTCAGTGGAAGGTGGAGTAGTTAAGTCTGTGGCGCCTTTAAAATGATTCATTATTTCCATAGAAGCCAATTGATGTTTATCCTTCAGATTGCTCTGTGGACATTAAAATAATGGAGAATTATATTTGCTTTTAATTTTGTTTCCAGACAGCTTGGCCTGAACATTTATGATGTGACTTGGAAACCATATCAAATAGTGATTTATAGCTGCTGGTAATTGTGTGAAGATTGAAGATAGGCTGGATGCTGCTTTCCTTTGCTTTTTTTTTTTCCTCTTTGCCTCCCCCATTCTTTTGCTTACAGAGTGCTCTTGAGTGCAACATGGTGAAAGGCCAACATCTCTGCCTTCATTGCTTTTCCTCATACAAGCCACAGCAAATGAAGATTTTATTTCTCCCTAACATGAGGCTGTGTGAAATGAATTGTGGTTTGTGTTTGATAATTGGTTTGGGATTTTTTTTCCCCTTTGCATAAGTTTTGACTGGTTTTGTGTTGTCATGATAATCACCCCCTTTGTAGGATGGAGAGAGTGGTGGTTTTTAGTCAAGCTGGATGAGAATCATATGCAAAACATGAATGGGGAGGGGGAAGACTTTTCTTTGTGGTAAGGCATTTGTTGAGTGTATAGATGTCAAATGTGCTCCCCAGGTGAGCCAACACAAGTAGTTCATACCTAAATTTATCTATCTGGTCTTATGGCTCAAGGAACTTGTTATTCCTATTTTCCAAAATTCATTTTTCCTGCACAGTTTTATCTGCTTTTTCCTCCTACTGAGTAAAAAGCTATTCTTAGAGCTTTGTGCATAATATAATTTAACAGAAGAAAACAAAGGGAATTTTGTGGACTATCATAGAAAAGCCCAGTGAAGGTTATCAAAATTTTGAGAACTTTTCTAGTCATGTTGCAGACTCCAAAACAAATAATTTAAAACTAAAAATTTTAAAGTATATTAAAATTTTCCAGGATACTGTTTTCATATTGAATATAAGAGTGTTCCTTAGAGTTGTTTCCTGCCCTGACAAAAATCATCTGTGTGATACTGGGGCATGCTACTTTTGTGGTTTGATCCTGCACATGCAGCAGTGTGTTTTAGGTTTGTTTATTTTTTTTAATTTCTGTACATAAAAGGAAGCCTCAAAACATGCAGCAAGTGCATTTGGGCCTACTTAGGAATTCCAGATGCAATGTGGCCTAAACCAGCTGTTTTTCAGCATTGTAAGGAATTATTTTTTTCTTCTTATCTTAGTTAAAAATGAGCCTGTTTAGTTTTGCTTTTGTTCCCAGCCTGTTTGCTTTCTCATTCTCATGCCCCAGAGCATTTCAGTTTTAGTCACTGCATGACTGCTGAAATCTGGGCTGGAATGAAGTCACAAAATGAACAGCAAGCCAGTCTTATCCAAAAGTCATGGAAGGGAACTGCATTCACAATTATTGGCATAGATGAGCAAATGAGCACTGACCATTGTGAAATTAAGTCCACCTTATCTTAGCTCCTCGTTGTTTTGTTTTGTTTTATCAAATTAGTTGTTTGTTATTGTTTGCAAATGTTGTTCATGCCACAATTCTCGAGTATCTGGCCTTGGAGCTTCAATGAGTAAAGTGCTTTGGAAAGAATCCAAATCCAAAGAATCCAAATCAGCTCATGCAGAGGCTATGCACTTAGTAAAAAACAACTTTAAAAGACTGAGCAAGGATTTTATCTGCACTTTTACCCTAAAAGAAGACTACCTGCATATCTATCTGTGTGCATGTGCATATATACAATACATATGCATGTATGTGATTACATTAATCTCAAATTTTCAGCAGTTTCCTCTCTTGCTTTCACATCACCACAATGATTTACACTAAATTCCAAGTTTCCTTGCCCTATAGGGAAACACATTGTCATCTGTTTTCTGAGTAATGGTCTGCAAAGCATATACAGCTCTCTACTGTTTTTTAGCACAGACTCTGAAAAGTAAAATGTTTTAAAATGTTCTCATGCATTCAATTTGTGATATTTTTTAGAAAACAATAATTTAAATGGCTGTAATTTTACCTAGTCAGACTAGTCTGATGGTGCTGTAAATTGACCCTGACATAGATGAACCATTCTTACTTTTTGACTGGGTCTTAGATTTAAGGCAGGGGTCACCAACGCACATGGCAGCACAGGGAGCTGGAAGCAGAAATCCATGGAGAAGGGCTCTCCCTCTCCCCCCTTGGTACTAATCATGGAAAACAATGCTGGCTGCTTTGCAAAATATCAGTACTGCTGCACAGAGCCTCTGCTTATATCCTACTGAGTCAGACTTGTTTACTTCATAGAAGTATTAATCTCTGCCTCTGATTGTCAACTACTCCAGGCTTAATAGAATTTCAAGCAGTGGATGACACAGTTTTGCTGAAAATATGAGGCTTCCATCACATTTCGAGTGATGTATTCTGCCTCACTCCCCTTTGGTCCATTTGCCATGGCTGAGGTTTAGATAATTAATTACTGCCCTCCCAAGCCTTGTTCTTTAATTTAAGGATTTTCTTTAGCATCTGCCAGAATCTTCTGCGTGCACTCCTGAGATGTTAAGCAATGAAAAAGCCATTAAGTTAAATTCAGGCATTAATTTTTTTTTTCAGTAGGATGAAATGGTGCTCCAGTAGATTAAGCAGTTTCTGGTTTATGTTATTTCATAGCATGGCAGAGAAATGTGGGAAGAGGCTGGCTGGTCCTCTGGCTGCAGGAGAGGATGGTGAGTGAGGAAGCCCATCTTCTGGTCCTGCAGCTTACCTCAGTCTTTGCAAGAAGCAGGACATGAGGAGGGATCCATGGAGAGAAACATCTGTTTGCCAAGGGACTGATGTCCACGTTATGCAACTGGGAAGACAGAGGGAAGGGGTTTAGCTTTACTTAACTAATACATCATTTTCCTCAAATATGTTTTCTTATTGCCTGTAAAGGCTTTTCTGAGAACGAAGCAGTGTCAAGTTGTGTTACTCTGTTCTTTGTGTTTTGAGGTCCATGAATGCTGTCATGAGTCATTCCTGGCTGGGGCTTTAATCACTCTCCTTCTCAGTCTGACCAATTCTCCACGCTCTTTGCTTGCCACTCCAAGCAACTTGTACATTCTTTTCACAGACATAACTTCCCCATTAAGCAAACTATGTATTTTAGCTTTTTCTAAGAAATACATGAAAGCAAATTAGCACAAAATCTGCTGCAATGGTCTCTCTGGGAAACTGCACGTACACCTGCTACACCCCAAACAGGAGCAGCAGGACTGAGTTTATGTGTCAGAGACACAACAAAGGGAAAATGGTCACTCTTGGAGTGCCTTGAAACAGCAACTCCATGCAGAATTTATGGAGGGTTTTAGTGCACCAGCTAGTGGGGCTGAAATGTCACTTCTGCATTGAAATTCCATATGCCTTCTGCATTTTTAGTTGTTTTAATTCTCTGTGCATCCAAGTCTCACTGTTGTTTATTAGAGTTTAAAGATCCTCAGACCTTTGCAATTGTACTCTATAGCTGTCAATTCAAAGACTTGACAACCTTAAGGTTTAAACAAATCTACTTTTTTACTCCATTTCAGTTTTGGTATAGCTGCCCAATATGCAATTGCTTGGAGAAGAATGTTGTTGCTACCATACCAGAATACTGTAATTTAGTTGCATGGAGATATTTTACAAATCCCAGTATATGCTTAGGATTAATTTCATTTATCTGGGCCTAAGCACTGAACATTAGTTTTTCTAGATTAGTTGTTCTGTAGTTAGTACTCAGGCATCTCTCAGGAGAGTCTCATCCCATCCCAAGCCATGTCTCCAAAAAACTGTTTGTGCAAATAGGCCCTGGCTATTGACCACGTCTCCACAGGGAGCCTGAACAATTTATTCAGATGGGAAGAGTCAGCTGCAGATGGTGGAAACTGTGAAATCAGATATGATGGAATTCCAAAGTCTTTGTAGACTGATGATCGATCTATTCAGCATTGTTCTCTGTATTTAAAGAATTATTTCATGTTATTATTTTTCCACCTGCAGATGCTTTAGCAGAAGCTGTGAAGAGTTCACCACAGCTTGAGGCAGTGCCCAGCAGGTTGTTCACTGCTGTTTTCTCACCTGTATTATTTCTCTCGTCTTTAGTCTTCTGGCACAAGCATCACGGTGGACATCGCTGTCATGGGAGAGGCCCATGGGCTCATCACAGATCTCCTGGCTGATCCTTCACTGCCCCCCAATGTCTGCACGTCCCTGAGGACAGTGAGCAACCTGCTCAACACACAGCTGACCTTCCAGGCCATCCACAAGCCCAGGGTGAATCCCTTGGTGTCCTTCAGCGAGAACTACACCTGCTCCGACTCGGAGGAGTGTCCGGAGAAGGGAGAGAAACTGGCAATTCCCAAGGTGAGTGCTGGAGCCTGCCTCTCCCTAAAGGGATGTCATTGGGCTGTCAGATGTCACTGGGATTTTTGTGTGAACTGCCATCTCTTCTTCCTTCCCTTAATTAGAAAGGTGAAACCTACAGAATCACAGAATGATGAGGTGGGAGGAGACCTCTAAGATCATCGAGTCCAACCTATGCCCTAACACCTCAGCTAGACTGTAGCACCAAGTGCCATGTCCAGTCCTTTTTTTTAAACACATCCAGAGATGGTGATTCTACACCTCCCTGGGAAGAGCATTCCAGTACTTTATTATTCTTTTGGTGAAGAATTTCTTCCTAATATCCAACCTGTACCTTCCCTGACGTAGCTGGAAACTGTGTTCTCTACAGAAGTCAATTAAAAAGTTTCTATTGATGACCTTCATGTGCTTTGGATCAAGTCTAAACTGTTGTGTACCCCACAAACTAACAAAAATATCACAATCATTAGTATGACAAATACTGTGAGCTCATGGAAGTTGTCTTGAGAAGAAAAAGATGACAACCATAAATATAAATGTAATACTGCCTTGAAAAATGGCTTTATGAATGCTCAGGGATCAGGCAGGAAATAACCAGTGTTAACCACCCACACTTAGCAAGTGAACAGCTAGAAAGAGCACATCAGATTTGAAGTAGTGTGAATTGTAGGTTTGTTGCTAATTAGCTGTCCTGCAAGGCTTACATTTCATTTCTGAAACTAAACCAAAATGCTTTTGTACTGCAGCCTCCCTTGTAAAATTAAATATAGGCAGAGTACATTGCACAGTCAAATGCTTTTATGTTTTTACAGTTTAAATGGCACAGCCAGTCATTCATTCCAGCATTTCCAGGCATCTGAATTGCAACGCTCGTGATTCTTTTATTACAGCTTAGTGTGATGATAATTGCCACCCTATTTGTCTGTTTAGCAGCTGTATGTACAAAATGGATGTTCACAGGTTTTTAAGCACATTTCCCAGTTTATTTTAGTGACCATATCTATAATGGCTGTACCCCAGGCTCTGAGGGGAAGAGTTAAGTGGAAGAGCACTGCTATCACATGAGCACACACAGGGAACAGATACAAGTTTGCTGTTGCATAATACCCTATGAGGAGGAGAGAAATGAAGGATGAAGAAATGCGTTAATGCTACAGAGAACTAATTAGATTGAAGAATTCATTGACCTAAATATATCACGGTTCATAAAATAAATAGTTTGCATGTCTTTATTTAAAGTGTCTAAAAGCAGATATAGGACCTTCACCTTAACCATCTGACACTGAGCATTTTGTGTAAGGAGATAATGTGTTAACATATTTATCCGCAACTTTGAGCTTCAGAACCACAGATGTCTTCCATCTCATATTTCTTAACCCTCTGGCAAAGTCCAAGCTCTCCATTGCAGATATATTTATTTTAGTTCTTAGCTATAAACACTTCACTAGAACTTCACAAGAGAAACAGCTTCCAAAATTATGGGATCTGCAACAGCAAATCTGGCTCCAAAAAAGATCCTTTATTATCTTTGCCTTCAAAAATTTGAAAAAAACATGTGAATCCTGTTATTTGGAGAAATGGAGGAGACAGGTGAAAGAAAAACGCAGTGGTGGTTAAGAAAAATCTGCTGTAAACAGTGATGCTTCCTCTAAGCTTTTTGAGACATCATATCCCAGAGCGTGCAAGTTTTATTTCAATGGATTGAGTAGATATGGCAGGGAAAAAAAGTTGGAGCTCCCCTGCCTTATTTTTCTTACAGACTTTCTTGGCTTGAATCTCTGATTCTGAGGACCCATGACAGTTTAAATCAGAGTAGTTGAGGTTGAAAGTGCATCTGGAGATTGTCTAGTCCAGTCCTGTCCCTCAGCTCATTGAGGAGAAAGTTTCTCTAGGCTCAGCCTAGATCAGGTTGCTCAGGAGGATGTCCAGTTGGGTTTTGAATATCTCCATTAATGTAGATTTCACAGCTTCTTCAGGCAACTTCTCTGTGTTCAGTCCTCCTCACAGTAAAAAAAAATACTTTTCTAAATTTTAATTAAATTCTTTGTACTTCAGTTCTTGCTCCACTGCCTCTTGTCCTGTCACTGGGCATCCCTGCAAAGACCCTTCTCCTTTACACCCTCCCTTTAGGTATTTGTGTACACTGGTAAGATCTACCCTGAGACATTTCTTTAGACTGAGCAATTCCAACTCCCTCAGCCTTTCCTTTCATGACAGATGCTTCAATCACTTTTATGGCCTTGCTAACTTGTTTAAGTACCTTTGGCCACATCAGGTGTTGAACATGTGTGGCTATGGGGCTGTGCATATATAGATATAGATATATATACCTGTTTTTAAACTTGAGATAGGGAGGATGGTCCAGACTGTCGAAGCATTCAAAGCATTGGCTGTGTTTGAAATGAATAATCCGTGGGAGAACCCAGATTTAAAGGTGTTGCCAGGCAGAATGAAGCCAATGGAAGTGGTTTATTTGTGCATGTGCAGAGGTTTTGCAGCTGTACCAACTGAAGGGCCCTGGTTTCCCCACAGCGCTTACGGAGGAGTTTGCCTCCAGGACTGCTGAGACGAGTGTCCTCCACCTGGACCACCACCACATCAGCCACAGGACTGCCCACCCTGGAGCCAGCTCCAGTCAGGAGGGATCGCAGTGCCAGCATCAAACCTCACGAATCTTCTTCATCCAGGTTACACATTGCCTCCTCTCTCTTTTATCTTTCTCTTCGGGCAGATTTCTTTAGTTCCGTGTGCAAAATGTATTCAGAAATGCTGGCTGTGAACTGTGTTAGAGTTACTTCTTCATGTTTCTCTAAATGGATTTGACAAAGAAGCAGCATTCCCATTTTTTGTCAGGGTATGCCAAAATTATTCATATTATTGGGTAGAAAAATAAATTTTAAAAAAGAACTATTTATGTTAATGGAATGCAGAACTGCCCAATAAAATTGGAAGAAAGGCTAAGATATCTGGTTAAAGTTTTCTTGAGATGTAGGGGTTGCTTAGGTGGTTATTGCTCAGCCTAGAAAAACTGCAGCAATTACATCAGCAATTTCTAAGAACACACCTACTGATGTGGTCCTGATATTAAACCAGTTCCTAAAGCACTTCTCCATCTCCCATTCTTAGGATCTAATCCCTGAGCTGGAATTGTGAAGCACATGGTCCCCCTATAGAATGGAGAGAGAATTGCGTCTGCTCAGCTGCTTATAGCCAGCAGCCAGCTTGTTTGGGGAATGTGCCGAGATTTTAATAAAAGTTGTACTACCTCCACACCATGTCATTACAACAGGATTTCCTCCCTTCTGGCTCTGTGAATACTTTTCTGTTCTGGTCAGAGGGGAGCAGAGCCATCAAAGGAAGGTGGAGAGCAGCCAGTTGTGGTACCACCCTGTGAGAACGAAGTTGAGGTCCCCTCCCTACCTCAGCAAGGGCCATCACCTTGGGGCTGGTGGATGAAGAAGGAGTGTGGAAACACTGGGGAAAGGAAGATCAGAGTGAAAGCACTACGTTCAAGAAGAGAATTCAGAGCTGGGACATCAGAAGACTCATGTGCTTTTCTGAAATTCAAAATTTAGGGAAAGAGATAGGACCTTGGAAGGCCCAACATCACCAGTGTTGGCTGTTGGATAGATTGGGGGAATGCAGCTCCAGAGAGCAGCTTCCTTCTAAGGTTGGCCTTTCCTTGAATACCTAAATGTGTCCCGTGGATGAGGCTGTCACACAGGGTGTGGAGGTGCTCAAGGCAGCCTGCAGAGTACCCTGAAAGCCTCATGCAAGAAAAACACGTGGTTTGCCAAAGTTCCCTTTGTGAGAAGTCCCATCTGCCTCAGTAAAAGTAAATATAAGGAAGCTGTAACCAAATGCAAATGTTCTTCACTCCCAGACCTGTGGTTCCTGGGGTGCATTTGATTTATGCTGTTGATCCCAGTCTCACGTAGTGTGTAAGTGTCCCAAGATGGGAATCAGAGGGAGAGGGAGAGCAATTAAATGTTATTGTTGGTCCTTCCCTGTGGTTGTTATATAACTCTGCATGAGGAGCCAGCTAAGCAGGCTATCAATTCTTCCTATGTTTAATGTCATAGCCAGTGGTATAATTATAGCTCTGTCAAGCCTCCCAGCCTACTGTTTGCACTCCTTCTTTCACAGTAGGAGAAACAATGTGTATTCCAGAAAGGGGGAAAATGAATCCTGCAAGTCTAGCTTTAAAAATTTTGGCTGACCAAGAGAGATCTGCTTTCAAGGAGAAGAATTTTGAGCTGAAGAGAAAAAATATATCTTGGTTATCTGCCACTTCCCTGTACCAAATTCAAGCACTCCACTGGTCACGGAGAAAGAAACATTTCATAAGTTGAACAGTAGGAGAGAGGCTGACACTGGAATTGCCCTGTGGCAGATTCTCTAGTTACAAAACATGCAGCTTGTTCCTCACAATGTGGGACATGACTTCTGGATTTCTGGAGTCACATATTTGCAAAAATCCCTCATAGCTGTCAGTTTGAGATTAGTTTCTGTATTCTTCCAACCCCATGTAATTGAACCTGGGTAGACATTATACTGGAAAAATAATAGAGCTTCCACATTCTTTCCCTCACCCGCTTTTATATCAAGTGATTCTCCTGTAGGAACTCAAAGAATATGGGTCAGAGATTTTTGGTTTGGTTTGGTTCATTTGGGTTATTTTACTGTACAGTGGGCCAGTGTGTTATATTCTTCATGACAATGAAAAAACAAAGCAAAACCTTTTTTTTTTAATTTTATTTTTTAAGCATCTGTATTCTTTCTTTGCCTCACTTCATCACAGATTTTAAGAATTTGGGCCCATGAAGACAGCCAGCAAGTGTTTTTGTATGTAGTATTTTCTATTCCAAAACAAGATGTTTGCAGAGGTAACACAGCACCACATGCTTTTTTCTTTCAGAATGATTTTTTTCCTTCAAGTTTATTTTTTTCAAGCTCAGCTGGAGCTGTGCTACTTTAAAAGTCTGTCTTCAGCATTGAGTGTCATCTCATCCCTTGGATGAGAGGCTGCGAGGAGAAATGTGGAGCCTGGCAGACCTGTCCAGAGAACTCACAGCTTGATAAGAGCCAGTGCTACATCCCTGCAAGAAGCTGACATTTGATGGGTGTCATTCAGGAAACTCATTATAAATACAGTTTTCTTGCTGTGCAGAAGATTTTTGCCTCTTCTGGCATACAATTACCACCCAAAGGCTAAAATCATAGCCCATGCTGATGCAGAGGACTAACACTGCTCCCCACACACAAGGATATGTGCACTTAGATTCCTTCAGCACAAATTCCCTTGCACTGATGTCTCCAGGGTTGGAGAGGGGCATTTTTTGGGGAGTTCAGCAGGTATTTCACCTGGTTAGGGTATGAAGGGGCACACCACTAAGCACAGCCACACAGGATGCTTCCAGTCCTCCCCAGGCTCCTGAGTGCCCCAAGGGTTGTTGTGTGCCTGCTGTGGTGCCAGCAGCTGAGGACACTGGGTTTCCAGTTCTGCTGAGAACTTGTGTCACTTCTGGCTCTTTCAAGGAGGTGTTAAAAGAGAACATAAATTTAACTTATTTCAAGCCAACTTTTGAACCTCTTTGTGCTGTCAGAACAATATAATGAAGGCATCTTTGTATAAATAAGGCAAATATGTCTCAGCACTGAGGGAAGTCCAGCTTTAGACTGGCTGCATTGTAACTATTTTTGCTGAAGGTGGTACTGAGTGCCTCACAAACACCACTTCAGCCAACTCATGGATGTCATTTCCCTCACCAGATTTTGAGCTATCTCAGTATCACCTACTCCTTGTTGCAGCTCCTCACTTGATAAGATCTGCCATTAAAGAGGCTTTTTCCTGTGTTAAATGTTGCTTGTTTGTGCTCTGGTTTGGCAGCTCTGACTCGTGGAACAGCTCCATTCTGATGACAATCACCAAGAGCAGGTCCTTCTCCACCTCCTACGCCGTGTCCTCCACCAACCACCTGAATGCCAAACGGCAGAGCCGCCAAGGTGAGTGGCACCCCCAGCTCTGCCAGCCTGGCCTGATCGTGCCAGCAAATCACATGGGCTCTGCTTTCTTCATGGTGGAAAAAGCCCACTCTTTATTCACTTTTTTGTACAGTTTTACTGACCTCATGTGTGACTCCAGTTGGTCAGGAGCTTTCTTGCCAATCACTTTATTGGCTATTAACAAGTTGTTATTCTGTATTGATTGGTCACTCAAACCCCTGATGTGTACATGCAGGGAAAGTTGTTTGTGAGAGATAGTTTTCATTTTTCTATCTCATCATCACATTTTAAAATACTGCTATGTCTTCCTATTTTGGAAAAAACTCAAGTGTTTTCATATGTAGTTTTGCATCACATTGAAGTCATTGGTTTGTATCTGTTTATATCTTCAACACTGCACATTTGAAGTAGTTCTGGAGGACCTAAGTGCATGGATGTACTTAAATAATACTCTTTGTATTTTTATGCTTTTCTTATCTTGATTGTGAAAAAATCCTTGCTGTAGCAAGACACATTTTCTCTCACTTTTGCCAGGAAATGGCTGAATGTTGGATTATTGAAAAAAAAGTTTTGCTTTTTTCTGGTAATTTTATTTGTGTTTACCTTCCCTGGTAAATTACTTTCTTAAAAAAACCCAAAAGTACACACAACAAAAAATATTTAAATAGACCGGATCTCTGCCAGCAGGAGAAAGCTTGCTGTGATTAGAGACATTATTGTGAGAAGTACTGTTTAAATTCTCAGGACTTGGTTCAAATTGTTGAAAGACCATGTGTATTGCATCCTGTATGAGTTATGAATATTCCTTGGTAACGTATATCTCAAAGATGGACAACAATCCAGCTCAATCCCCTATGCAACTAATAGACTGTGAAATGTTTTTGAAGACACATTTTTGGTGGATGGAAAGCTGATATCTCAATGAATTCATAAATGTGAAACAGAGGTTTCCTGTATTTTAAAGCCATTTCCCTGTGTCATGGCCATCTGATAACGTTTTAATTGCTCTGAAGGCTGTAGTGTTCTGATCTCAAGATTGCCATTATATCCTACTTGCAATCATTGAATTAAGACACTAAATACATACCACATTTGCTGGAGAAATCCTCTTAATCAAAACAGAGATGCTGGATATCTCTAAACTACAGCACAGCAAATCAGATTTTTTTCATTTTTTAAACTCTTGGATTGTCAACAGTAAATCAGATTTTAGCCTCCTATCACAGTAAGTTTCTATCAGGGAAAAAACACTGGAACTGTGCATGTATATCTTGCAAGGATAATATTTCATAAACTTAGATCAACATATTGCCTTTTTTTAAGATAATTTTTGTGTCTGGAATGCATTTAGATAGGGGGCAAAATTCAAACATAAAACCCCTTCAAATTCCTAAGGCCTTGCTATCCTTTGGCTTTGAAGCTGAATGTGGTAAATTAACTGGGGCTGAGTTCCTGCAAACTTCAGAACAGGAGCTAACTCAATTTCCATGCATTTCCTTTCGAGATAAATGAAGTTTGCACTTTTAGTCTCGTTTTGTCTGAGACTAGGAATTGTAAAGTGGATTCCAAGAGAAAGCAACACTTTGATTAAACACTGGATGCATTTCACCTTGGCAGTGGTGCTCAGATGGAGTAAGGGACAGAGAGAACCACACCTTGCTGGTGTTGCACATGTGGATATTTGCAGTTCCTGTGCTCTAGCTCAGGTGTACAGTACCGTGTGCTGCTGAAATGGTTGCAATTCTCCCTTAGTGAGCAACAGATATAGAAAAATCAACTCAAACTAAAGATCAAGGCCAAAATCTTTAAGAAATGGCCCCAGAAGTGCAGTATTTTATGTAATGAATGGCTACTAAAAATTGCTCTTTTGCTTTATTGCTTGTCTACAAACCTATAGAAATCCAAATTTTGTGGGAATGTGTGTGATCCTGCTTTAGAGATGGTGAGAGAGGAGCTGCAGATGGCTCTGGGAGCTGCCTGTTTGGGCTGTGTCTCTGTCACTAGCACATGTTGATACCAACAGTGGTGCCACAAACTCCTCTGTCATTTCATGCCTGTCCGCTCAGTGCATCCTGCTCACCAGGGAAAATATGCTTTGTGTTTTGGGCCAGATCTTCAGCAGGTAAAAGTGGCAGATAGCAATGGAAGTTCCTCACTCTGTGACAGCCCTGGGCTTGGCTCAGGGTGGAGAAGGGAATTCTCTTTATCTATTTTGGTTTTGGAGACTATGCTGGTGCATCTCAATAAGAGTATTTCTGCATAGTGAACTAATACAAGCATCTGCCACTTCTGATAATTGATAACACAATTGATAACACTCCTCTTGTCCTTGGCCAGGTATCCCACCAAATATTTCACCTCTCACCTCCCCGTGCCATTCGCCGATTCAGGGGACGCCTGCCACGAGTCCTACTGGGAAAACATCTTCTGTGTCATTTCCAGAGCCCACAGACACTGACACCAAGCAGGGCCTAAAGCCACACAAGGTCTTAACTTCTACTCAGAGTGCACCTACCCTGTCAGACCCTGTTATCAGCCCCTCCATCATCTGCAGCAGGTAAGATGATCATTTGACATGCCTTGCAATCATTTCACGCTGTTCTCATGAACATGTTCTGTTGGCCCACATATAAGTTTTTTTGTGATTTACTGCAGTGTTTATATAGATTTTTCAGGTTTATAGTACTTCAGTAAATGTGTAGATCAATGCTACAAAATACTTTTAAAGTAGAAGACTGTTGGCTGTGTTTATTCCTATGTTTATTGCTCCTGTCAGGTGGACAGCCTGATTCCTAAACAAATTCTTTGTCAAGGACCTGCAGATCCCGAAGTTGGATTTCATGTTTGCAGCTTGTGTTTCTGGAGCCATGCCCTTGGCATGAGCAGTCACCTTTAGGGCACAGGCCAAGGCTTGCACAGCAAGCACCTGATGTGCATAGAAAAATCTGACTGCTATGGCCAGAAGTGCCTGAAGACTCTGTGATTTTGAGAAGGCTCAAAATCACTCAGGAGCCCATTCTCTCTGGAGGAGTGGGTCCTGTCTTCCCTAGGCAGAGTCAGATTAGGTACTGTGGGGATATTTTTTTTTCCAGAAGTCAACTGCAGATGAGTTCTTTCTACTGCTAAGAGTTCCAGTAACACAGTTTAATTTCTTACTTTAAATTACCCCTTTATTAGGGAACACAGACCACACCTACTTTGCAAAATTAGCATTTTTGGAAAGAAAGTTGTTCTGCTTATCTTCTCAGAAAGGATTCAGTTGCTAAATCAAATACTGGAGTTTGCAGTATGTGTCCAGTTCAGAACAGTAGAAAGCACTGGTATTCCCAAGCCTGTTCCAGTGCAGTTTCAAGGTTGCTTTGCTCACCAGATGTTACTTTTGGCTATAGCACGAGTGGCCAGCCACCAGAGAGCATGGCTGTTATCAAGTTTGACTATCTTTGGAAATAGTTTTTAGTTTCTGCCTTCAGTCACATGATTTTGGATGTGTCTCACTGTGCTGTGTGCAAGGCTAGGAAGTGGCTGTGAGAAAGTTAAAATTGAGACTCCAGCTTTGCTCAAGGGAGTCATCCTCACTGGAGTTTGGAGTCAGATCCAAACAGGCTTTTGAGATGGATTTAGATTAAATAGAAACTTAAGTGCTTTTAAATTTTCCAAAGGTATACCAAAATTGGGATTTGGAGAGGTTCATTTGAAATTAAAAGTATATTACACAACAGAAATAAAGCATAAAGGTGCTGGAGTCTTATTAAGCTGTGCCTTTATTATCACTTCAGGAAAATACTGTCATTTCACAAGTGAAATTCATTTCTGGAAGCCTTCTACGAAAAGGAACTAAGAATTCCATTTAAAATATCAGAAAAGAATCAATGTAAGCTTGTTGTAGATAGTAATGAAATTAATAACTTTTTCATCTTGTTTATCAATCTGACTGATGCAAGATCTATTTGCTTGGCTATGCACTACAAGTATCATTGAATACAGATGAGCATTTTAATCTGGAAGTCTTTCAGGAACTCATGCTGTTTGCAGGGCATACCCAGCTCCAGGATATATTTGGATGACCCAGCCAAAAGCTAGCTGGCCCAGGAGTTAAGCCATTTTTATATATGAACTTAAAATGGTGCAAAGGTTCTAGTACAAAGTTTGACCAATCCAAATAATTCTGTAATAGTTGCTTTGTGAAGACTGTTGTATATAAGATATGCCACAAAATGCTGACTTAAACCAGAGAAAATGTCAGGTTGTAATTAGGGTTTAAAGGGAGCTATACACAAAGAATAAAGTTTTTTAATGGAAGGGAAGAGCCAGTCATTTGAAAAGGTCATGATATTGTGGTCTGTCCCAAAATGTATTTATGTTCTGGAAATGATGAAGCAAACTCTGCCCTCTTGGTTCTTGTGTACTTGGTATGCTGTCACTGAAGTAATGATAAAATATAATTTTCCTCCTTAAGAGGAACATATTCAAATTTTAGGCAAGAAGAGTGCAGCCAGATCATGATTGTGTTCAGACTGAATTCTGCAAGATTGTATGAGACTCTGGCAAAGTTTCATAATTTTAATTCATCTTTATAGGGAAGCTGTAGATATAGAACTAGAGGGTTTATTTTGTGCTGGTATACTTGCATAATAAAAAAAAAATATTTAAAGAAATCACATGGTTCAGGTTTACTGCTGAAAACACCAATTCACAAATTTAATGGTGTTGGGCAGTTAATCCAAAGTCTTTCTGCATTTTTGTCTCAAGATCCAATAAAACTTTAGCAGTCTCCTGTGATTTTGTCTGGAGAACATATCCTAGACCATGACTTAGACTGTATGACATAATCTCACACTGCCAGTGGGAAATCCTTTTACACAGGACTGTCTAAGCCACGTGGTTCTTCATATTGTCTGTGTTTGTTGATGTATTTCAGCTGTGGCAGACCCTACAACCAAATAGAAGCTGGTGATGGGACACTAAATAGAAATGATGCTACTACACACACCCTGAACAGAACAGGTAATTCTTTGTCAAAAACACCTTGTTCCCTCAAATTAAGTAATTATCCATTAAAAGGGCAGATGAGCTTGTCAATTATAAAAGGAGAACACACCCAGGTGAGTCCATACAAATTGTCTTTGACAATTTCATGTCCAAATGCACCTTCCCTTTTCCTATGTACTACAGCATGTACAAAATGCTTATGGAGTTAAGTTATGAAGATGATACTGTTCCCCTCAATTTACTTAAATAATGTTCCTCAGAATTTTTTCTTTCTTCATTCCCTGCTGCCATTTTTTACGCTCTGCAGGGTAAATCTTTAATGCCTTTGGACAGATTGTCTGACTTCAGAGCCAGCCAAGCAGCACATATGTATTGTGAGTCAGAGCTCCTGTTGCTGCTACTCAGAAGGTCACAGGCTGGCTTCCATGAAACCCTTGCTGTTCGCAGCACAAGCTTTGTGATTTGTGTTTGCAGAGGATCCTGCCCAAGCCACCTCTGACTACGAGACCAACAACAGCGACAGCAGTGACATCGTGCAGAACGACGACGACACGGATTGCTCCAAGGAGCAGCCACGGAAGGGATCTGGCTGTAGGTCCTACACACCTGAGACCATCATCCTGCATCCCTTGACACCACCTGAGGTAGCTCCTCTAAGTTCCCCCAGCACAACAGAATGAGTGTATGCTGACACTGAAGGGGAAAAAAACCCAAAATTAAAACCAAACTAACCAAAAACCCAGATCCCCACAAAAAATGTGGTCTAAGGGTGCTGCAAGATATTATTGTCTTAAACAGCAAATGCTGCAGTGTGATGAACAAGTGATGATTGTCTCTCAGCATTCAGCTGTGAGCTTGGTTGTGATGCAGAGGGAAAGCTCTGTTTAGTTAAGTTTTCCACAGTCTGTTGTACAACTGAATTAATAATCTGCAGTTGACAGGACCTCTTGAAAAATTTATTGTAATCTGCTGGAGTTGGACATGCTGAGAGGAGGCATTTTGCTTGAAATGTTCTAACATTTCCTCATCTCCAGTTTTTAAGTAAAATGAAATTCCAGGGAGTATACAGGGGGAAATGTGAAAGGAGGGGCACAACCCAACTTTTATTTGCAGACCTTGAAAGACAGATAGGTTTCAGTTTAAGGACTACAAATCTTCACTTGGACTGAGCTCTGTTAGCCATGTCAGAGTGTAGTGAATGGGTCCTGATGCAGAAGCAGAAGCTGGGAGCTTTTCTGTCTGTGCCACAGTGAATTTCACAATGAAGACAGCCTCCCTTGGAAATGAATGAATGATTCCCAGGAGTGAATGAACGAGTCTCAGTGCTAAGTGCAGGCACTGCTGTTTCATAAACAGAATTTCCTATCCATTCAAGTGAAACACGTTACAAAGGAGAGTGAGTAGCTGCAGGGCTGCAAGAAATGAGGACATCTATCTGAGCTGAGTGAAGTACTACAGACTTACACATGATGCTAATGTGACTTTAGCTTTTAAGAGCATCGGTTTTTGCGTGAGATGCTTCACTGAACTAACAATCCTTTTTATTCTGATTTCTGGCACAGGACAAGCCTGTACTGGCTCCTGAGCCTCTGGTTATGGACAACTTGGATCCCCTGATGGAGCAGCTAAATAGTTGGAACTTCCCAATCTTTGATTTGGTGGAAAAAATTGGGAAGAAATGCGGTCGGATTCTGAGTCAGGTGAGAGGTGCACCTTGTCTGCAGGGTCTAAATGTTGGCAGATTTAGACACAGACATGTTAAAGGCATTGTCCGTACAAGCTGATGAGCCCTGACACCTAATTCAAAGCTGACAACATGAACTCTGTCTCATTATATTCCTTATTTTTGAATGTCTTTATTTTTAAATTCAAAAATGTGAAAGACAAAAATCATGCACCTATTTTGCTTTCTGCTCTCTGCTTTTCTGAATATTCTCTTGAGATGCTTCCAGTCCTTACTGAGTTCTTTGAGAAAGGATTTCTCATGGGATTTAGCATGGGAGGGCTAAACAGTAAATGTATTCAGTGGATGCAAGATATACAGAGTTTGGTCCTCTTTTATACTGAAGATTTCAGTGTAAGATGCCAGAAATAAAAGGTTTCAGATTTCAGGCTGGGAAAGAAAGCAAGGTTTGAGGAAGTGGGGGTAGAAAGAATCCTTACTATATTTCCTCATTTTTAAAGAATCAGAGCTTTGAGAGAAAATTAATATAATATTATGTAGGGAAGATTTGCTATGATCTGGGAGAGCTTACTAGTCTTTCTTTCAGCTCTCAGGTTTTTATTCCTTCCTGGAGCTTTAATTCAGTTACTGACACAGCCTGTGCCTACCCAGCTCAATTGGTGTCACCTCCATAATCACTTTCTTGGCTGAACTTACTACTCAGTTATGCCACTTTTCCTGGCACACTGACAAATTAGTCATTTTTTCTTATAAAATCATTGAAGATTATTAAACAGGAAAAGCAAGTAATTATTTTTATTATTATTTAGGGATGAAAGGGGAAAAAAGCCCCAGAGAATCAGTCGGATCACTTTACAAGGCATTATGTAGTGATGAGTGCTGGAAAGAAGAGATAAAGTTAATTGGTACAATGTGGTACAATTATCAGCCCCCCAGAAACACAGAGGTCAGTGTGTCAGGCAGATTTCAGTGTAACAAGCTCCAGAGAATGCTGGATCAAACCACAGTCTCTTGGTGGTTACCTATTATTCAGCTACATTCAATTATCTGGTGGTCAACAAGGAGAACCGTGGCATGAATTCATATTTATTCTCTGCTCTGCTTTTTTGTGTTCTGCAGCTTGGCAAGCAACATCTGAATTTGACCAGCCTGCCAAGTCTCTAGGTTCACTTTAGAGAAACAGGCAAGCTGTGGATATTGGATATATTTGTTGGATAAACTCAGTGGTGCTCATTGAGGCACTTTTGCACTGGACAGTGAGTTTGGGATTGAAATGATATCCTAGATCATACTGCTCATCTTTCTAATAGCATGGAATGATAATGGAATGATGAATGAAACATAAGGAGAACCAGAACTGTCTTTTAATGGCATAAAGAACAGTTTGGATGAGCCAGAATTGATTCTGGTTTTACCTGGGTCTCTCTGTAGGCTTTAAGCACTTCTCCAAGCTGAATGGGCTTCTGTAGCTCTGGACACAAGTCCTCTGTGCTTCCCTCAAATTGCACTAAAGCTCCTCACTCTACTTCCCAAAATGTGGTTTTTGCACAGGTTCTCAACATGTTCTCCACTTCACAGTTCCACAGAATGAGACTTGAGAAATAAAATAGAGAAGCTTTAATATTTGTGATGAAAATTCAGCATTTTCTGTAACAGCAGTTTATAACTCCCTCTCCCTAAAAGCAGAATATAGCAAGTTCTACCTTGTTCACAAAACAGAGATCCTTATTACCCCCACCTACTCAGATGTTGCTAATGAAAATATTTTCAGAAATCAGGAAACTAAAAAAAAAATTTTTTTTCTGTCAAAATCACTATTTTTTTCCCTGGTTTGATTTTTAAATCCTGGGATATTATTAACAAAGGTAAACAAAAGCTCTAATGATTATTCTCAGTATTTTGCTATCAAATGGACTAACCCATTAAAAAAAAAAAGTAAATTAAAAAGCTGAATTAACTATGTTTGCCATGCTAGGTTAAATTTATGAGATGGAACAAAGCAGAGTTGACACATGCCTCCAGGGAAGCATTCAGTTTAGAAGGCAAATGCTGGCTTAGCATCTTTGAAGCTGCTTGAGATATCTGTTCCTTCTTTGTGGAATGTTAAATTGATTCAGACATATGAAAGGACCCCAGACCAGTCAGGAACCATGAAAGCATCTGTGCAAACTGGAGTGGCAAGCCCAGTCAATGTGGCAGTGACAAATGTGCATGAGAGGGTTCAGAGAGGAGCATAAATTCAGTCTCATTTAGAAACAGAGCCACGCTCTCAGAACCAAGCTGTTGCTTCTTAAGAGGCCATAAAATTCAGTAATATCTTCAGTCACACTAAACACTTTTTATGTAATTCAACCTAAGGAGTTTTATATCTAGTTTGAAGAGTTTTTCTCATCTACTTAGCAACATAGATTTTTTTGTTGTTGCTTTTTTTCTTTCAGGTATCATACAGGCTTTTTGATGACATGGGGCTGTTTGAAACCTTTAAAATACCAGTGAGGGAATTTATGAACTACTTTCATGCCTTGGAGTGTGGATACCGAGAGATACCTTGTAAGTAAAAATTCGTGGTACATAATGATGCTTCCCTCAAGTTTTGGGGATTTTGTATTGAAGCCTTTCTTCTTGCATTATAAAACTACTTTTTCTCTTCCAGTACATCATGACCAAGTGGATGGCTAGGCACAGGCTGGTGCTGAACCACAGCCTGTCATCTTTTTTACTTTGTATTTCATCTTTACATTGTTTCATAATTCATGGCAAAATCTGCCAGAAATCCAGAAATCATATAAAGCTATTATTAGTAAAGACTGTTTCCTTATAATGCAAGTGTACCCCAGTGCTCCAGTTGGAGTTTTTGAAACATTTAACTCTCTAAAGGCAACTTGGACTTTTACACAGTAGCAATGCTATGCTACCAAAGGAGATGAGCTTTATAAGCAGAAAAAATATACCCAAAAAATTAGTGAACCCCGTTCTGTTACTACAGCTTAGCTGATACTTTTTCAATGGGAAACATCTATTCCCTGAAAAACCTGTTTTCAGTCATCCCCAAAGTATTTTCCAATTCAAATGAAATTTATCCAAGTGCCTCAGCTGCAAAAGACTCCTGTTTTCCCAAGAGGAAAGAGTTATTACCCATTTTAGTGGCAGATAAACCCAACACTGAGGAACACAGAACACCCTGTTTTCTCTGCACTTCCAGAAAAATGTGGGAGAAATCATTATAAGTCATGTAGTCTCTCTGTCAAATATTAAATACCCGTTGAAGCAGTGGGAAGGATTTAAGGAACGCTACCTTAAAATGCCTTCAGCCAGGTGGTTTGGAGTCTTTTCTGGAAAAGTGAGAGCCCCAGTTCTGATCCTTTCCTTGTGTTTGATCTGGATCAGGGATCAAAAGCAGCAGATCACAGCCTGAGGAGGTCAGAGATGGAAGTCCCACAGCCTGTTCTGCTGAAGCCATTTCTTTATGTTTGAAACATTTAACTATTCATAGAGTCTCTGGGATTTTTGTGAACCTAGCACTCTACTTCCTTGGTTTTTTCTTAAGTGATTTTTTGTTTTGTTTTGTTTTACTAAAGAAGAATATCTTTTTAATACAAGATCGAATTATCTTCCTTTTTTCATTTCTGTGAAAAGAGCAGAAACAGCTCTGCTGCTCGTGCTAATGTTGGTTTTGTCTGCTGGATTTTGGCACACGGTACCCACTAGATGGTGCTGGCAGCCCTCTGTCAGCAGTGCCTGGTGTTTCACAGCTGCCTGGTTTTCTCCCCATCGCAGATCACAACCGAATCCATGCCACGGATGTGCTGCATGCCGTGTGGTACCTCACAACCCAGCCCATCCCGGGACTCCCCACTGTCATCAATGACCACGGCTCGGCCAGTGATTCAGGTATCTTTAAATGTTGGCATCCTCAAGTTTCTCTCATGAAATTTGCTGTCAGAAAGGCAACAACTGGGGATTGCATGCAGAATTTTTTGAAAATTGTAGCACAATCTTAAAGTTCAGTAGCACAATGAGTGTTCTAGGTGTTCAGGTGTGTTTGTGTAACTTTGAAGGGAATGGAATTGTTCCTCCAAAACTTAATACTTGACATTTAATGATGTGTGAATGCAAGCCTTTGTGGTCACCTGTAATGACAGATCTTTGTTACCGTTTGATCTTTGCAAAATATTTTTGTTTTTGCAAAAGCTTTTTTCCTAGGAAAACTGTATTGTTAGTGCATTTCAGGGCTATATCAGAGGCACTGTAGACTTAAATTCTTAAACCCTTCATTAAATCCTTAAACCCTTCGTTGTTTTGCTATTCTACAATTTCTGGGGCATGCAGGCAGTGCTGTGCACTTGCCGCTGCTGTCATGAAATGTTCTTTGCTTTTCCTCACTATCTCTAAATAAGAGACTTGTTGCCATCTGGAAATTGCTTTACAAGACCACTCTTCTTCTGTTTTATGAATGCTCACTACAGGAAGCTGTTCTTCTTGCATTTTTATATTAATTTCTCCATGTTCAGTATGGTAACTAGAAGACCTGTCTGTGTTTCATGGGAGTTCTCAGAGGGTTGCTGAAAAAGCAGGAGTTTGTTCCATTTCCGCTTCTTTTTTTACTTTTTGGTTTGGTTTTGTTCTGTTCTGTTTTTGTTGAGTTTTTTGTTTGTTTTTGTTTTGTGTGGTGGTAAAGGGTTTTATTCCCAGAAAAAATTTATTAGCAAGGGATTTCAGTGGCTTTGTAGGTGAGGTGGAATGAAAGGGGTTGAGTTCTGGGGCTTTTTGATGTTTGTTATTTGAAAGACATTGTTCAGCTGCACGCAGGATCCATTCGAGGTCGTTGAGATTAAATTAGCAAAGCATCTCAGTATCTGTCTCTGACAGGTATGCTCAAGATCTTTCAAAAAGAGAATGATAAGACGATTATCAGTAAAGATTCAAAGTCTAGACATTTGTATTGAAAAACACCCACTGTAATTTAATTACTAAACTCTAGTCCATTGCTTTAAGGACTACAAGTGTCTCATGTACTTGTCTACATGATGAAAGGAATTACAGAAAGGCGCAGGAAGATCAAGTTTCCCAGAAAGTGCCAGTGTGGCTGTCAATCCAGGTTTTACTGCTTGTGACTTACATAGTTGGAGAACAGGTTTTGGAAGGGCTGGAAGATCCCCTGGTGGGATCAGAATTTATTCCTATCCAATTGTTTGCCTTATTGTACTGGATCATAGGCGCAGAAAGCACTGAGGTCAGGCTGCATTTATCCTTACTGCAAATTTGCTCCTTCTCTCCCTGCTTTATTGCTTCTCTCACTGAAAGAGTGGCCCTGGATTTTTGACTGTTTCCATTTCTTTCTTTCTGCTCAGATTCTGACAGTGGGATCACCCACGGCCACATGGGATACGTGTTTTCCAAGACATACACACCTACAGATGACAGCTACGGGTGCCTGGCTGGCAACATCCCTGCCCTGGAGCTGATGGCTCTTTATGTGGCTGCAGCCATGCATGACTATGATCACCCAGGAAGGACCAATGCCTTCTTGGTAGCAACCAGTGCTCCTCAGGTGAATAACCCTCAGGCAGCGTTGCTGTGCAGTTTGGAAGGGCTCCATGACAGCTTTTCCTTGCTGGTGGTTCCCTGTGGCTTCCATTAAGCACAAGGCTGCCAAATATTTTGAAACAGCTTGTCAAAGTGACAGAAATTATCATTTCACTTGGGGATTGCTGGTAAGAGTCTTACACACCCTCAGTTAGCAGAGCTGCTGAGAAAGGTACTGATAAACTGTGCCAGTGAAGAAAGTAAAGGTCTGCTGACTGAAAGAGAACCTGTAACTGTGGAAGAATGGAAGAACTGTTCTACCAAGTAATGCACAGAAAGATTAAATAAAATAAAACATCCCAGTTGTGTAGCTGACTGTGCTTTGTAAGTTAATTGTGCATGATCAGAACACATTTTCTGTTGCTTCTATAGAATATGAGCAGCTTCAGTCTTTTTATGAAAGTATTTGGAAGCAGGGAGTGGAAAATAATCTCAGTGTTATAAATGTAGAATTCAGGCTTGCTTAAGGTTACACAGAAGTTACTGCCAATCCTGAGAGTTGAATTCAGCAATTCTGAATCACTCTTTATTGGCTTAATTATGAGATCATCTTTCCTTGCTTTACATAGCTGACCTGCCTGGCTTCAGCACACTGTGCTGAAAAATACTTCTATTGATGAGGAAATTTTAAAATATATATATTTTTTTTTTAATGGTTGCGGGTCAGGCAGGGTCTGGATTTACTCCCCAGCTTGCAACCAAAATTCCTCTGTCACCAAGAGCAAGTCACCTGAACTCACTCTGGTATCACTTTGTGTCTGTGAATTGATAGTAATGCTTCTCATCCTTGCAATGCATTTCTGTGATCAAAACGTTTGATACTTTGGCCAGGTAAATAGACTGGAAGAAGATACTTATTATCTTTAAATCTAATTGTAAGAAACAAGTGCTATAGCTCTGTGCTTTTAAAAATCAGAAAAGGAAGTTAGATGATTAGCCTTTTTGTATTTACTCTAGTTTAAAATTAAATTAATAGGAAAAAAATAGTTTTCTTGTTATTTTCTGAGTGGAATTACCATCCCGATGAGAGTTCAGCATCTTATTTTGATAAAGATTTGACCCATTTGAGATTTCAGCCCTGAGATATCTGTCAGGCTGAGTATGTGTTTTTTGCTTGCAAACTGGAATTTCACCTATTTCTGTCTTTGGAATCAGTCCTACATGGACACCATGCCTGGTACGATTGCCAACAAGCAGTAATGAATTAAATGAGCTTCATTCTGACAATCAGGGAAGCACACACACCTATGTTATATTAGCCATCAACCTGTGGCCTGAAACAGGATGATCCATTGCTGTGGTTTTGCTGAGATAATTTTGTCAAGATAGTTTTGCCGAGATGGTTTTGCTAAGTTGGTTTTGCTAAGATGGTTTTTATGTAGATGGTTCTGCTGAGATGATTTTGCCAAGATGGTTTTGTGTAGATGGTTTTGCCAAGATGATTTTGCTGAGATGTTCCTCAGCTGCCCCTTGTGCTGCTTCCACAGGCGGTGCTGTACAACGACCGCTCCGTGCTGGAGAACCACCACGCTGCTGCTGCCTGGAACCTCTTCATGTCCAGGCCAGAGTACAACTTCCTGGTCAACCTGGACCACGTGGAGTTCAAGCATTTCCGCTTCCTCGTCATCGAGGCCATCCTGGCTACTGACCTGAAGAAGCACTTTGATTTCGTGGCCAAGTTCAACGCCAAGGTGAGATCAGTTTGGGTTTCTGGGGCATGGCCAGAAAAGACTGTGGGCCTTGGGAGCATCCAGCAAGAAGGATTTCTGTTTCTTCTGAATGTCCTTTTGGCTGCTCTATTATAATATATTTATATATGATAAATAATATATATATAATAATATATTATATTGCTTTTCACTTCTTTTTCCCTTTCCATATTGTTAATTCCAGCCTGGTCTTAGCTCACCTGCTTATGCTAGTGATTTTGTTGAACAGCTAAATATATTTTGCAGTACCCCAGATCAGATCAGATTTTCCTCTTCTGCCTCACATCACCATCCTGTTTCCCTTTCCCTGTCTCCCAGGTGAACGATGATGTTGGCATTGACTGGACCAACGAGAACGACCGCCTGCTGGTGTGCCAGATGTGCATCAAGCTGGCTGACATCAACGGGCCTGCCAAGTGCAAGGACCTGCACCTGCAGTGGACAGAGGGCATCGTCAACGAGTTCTATGAGCAGGTAAAGGCATTCCAGAGCTGCCTGCCTGTGTTCTGGAACATGGCAGTGCTGCTGGCCAGTGAAAAGTCACAGAGAGTAGGGGTGAAGATCTTGGCTGGAGTCACATTAATGCATTTTTTTGCCAGACAACTGAAAGTCCATTTGTCACTGAAGTTTCTGATGTGTCCTCAGAGACCTCTGGTGATGGTGTCGCTACAGGCTGGACTGTTCAAGTCTGGCACTGTGGACAAGCACTGGCATGGTGAACAAGTGTTCTTTTCCTCTTTCTTTTTCCTGTTGTTTTTTTCCTGTTTTTCCTCTTTTCTTCCCTGTTTTTCCTCTTTTTCTCCTGTTTTTTTCCTTTCCATCATGGCTGTCATTTCCCCCTTCTTTAGTGCAAACCATGTTTTCACCCTTCCTTCTGTGTTCTTTTAGCTGGTTCTCATGGCTCTCCTCTACAGTCTCACACTTTTATTGACATGTAGTCTCTCAATGTCCTTGTTCTGATGGTCTAAACAGAGCAGTGGTATTGTTTCAGCTTCTCTGCAGGCCACACCTCTGTTCACACAACCAGAACATTTATGTGCTGAGCAGGACTGCAACACTGGCTTTCAGTTCATCACAGGCCAACCACAGCTGCTCCCAGAGCCATATTTCAGTTTTAAGACAGCTCTTGCAGCTCTCAGAGGTTGGACAGTACAGCTGCACTCATTATGCAGGGCATGCTGGTGGCACAAGGAAGGAGGACAGGCACAGATTGATGTAGAAACCCTGGGAATACAGCCAGGCACTGCTCCTCTCTTTCTAGGTGTAAAGGAGCCCTTAATTGAACCTAATTTTCTCATTTTAACCTATTTAGCCCTACTGAGTGCAAGGGTCAGGGCTGTTCCCACACTGTTCCTCTGTTTCCTGAGTGGGAACATTTTGAATGTTCTGCTCAGATTAAACTCCACATCCTTTCTTTTCCAGATGAAGCAAACAGGCTAAATCACTGAACAGGACAACCCCCAGACTTTTCAGGGAGACTGTGCAGTAACTTGGAGTCACAGACTAATCCTTTTTAGAGCTTTTTCAGCTTTCCTTAAATTTACTGCACTTACAGTTTGGAAAAAAAAAAATTCCAACCAGGATTTGCTGCTGCCCTCTGGAGAATGTAAAGAGACAGGGAAAGGGACATAATTCAGGCATTGACCTGAAGCTTCTTCCTTTCTTTCAAATCTCCCAAGAAAAAGAAAGTACAATGAACCTTACCTATAATAGGGATATAGCTGGTTACATTTTTGTTTTCATTTTTTTTCTTAAACAAAGAGAGAGTGTCCCAAAACAACCTTCATGCTCCAAATTTTCTTTCAGGAAATCCTTTTCTTCTTCATTACCACTGTCCCAACAATGTGCTTCACAGTTCTGGTGATGATCATAGCTTGTGTGGGTGACTAGTGCATGCAGACAGAAGCAGTTAATCAGATGTAGGATATGACTTTCCTTTTTTCCAATAAAAGCTGTATCAGAGTGAAGTGCCCCAATATATTAACATCAGCAAAACCTTGAATCAAGCTTGTGAGGATACAGATGTGGGAAGATATTGTGTTACCTGTTTCAGAGTATGAGCTTGTGTTATTTTCCATCATTTAGAAATGGGATCCAAAACAGAGAACATGCTCTTTCTTGGATTTGGTTTTGGCATTAAGGAGAATAAGCTAGATTCTCAGTTACTTTTATTAAAATCTATTTTTCTTTACTTTAATATGCTATAAGAGGTGTATCAAACCCTGTTCACATGATTTTGAGCATTAGATTTTTTTCTGCAACTGGAAAAGTCTTCATATTCTCATTTCTAAAAAGGAGAATTTTATGGGAAATTTGAATTTCCCTGGAGGTATTATCAAAAAGTACACATGTGAATTCAACCTATGCTGTGAAAATAATGAAGTATCTTTTTTACAATAAACACCAATTCCTTTGAAGAATTTCACTCCCATATAAATAAAAACTGCTTATTAAAAATGTGTTGTATAAAAATATTCAAAATCCTGTGTCATATTGTTGCAGGATGTTTCCTTCTCTTCACAAGTCCAGTAGAATTATTTGAAGACAGACATATTAGAATTTAAAAAACCCACACTGCAAGATGTTTCTCATAATAAATCATGTTTTAACAGAAAAATAAAGAAGAATTTGTAAACGTTTCCACAGTCAGCATTTCTCCCAGTTCACAGCTAGGAAATCTCAGACGTGTTTCTGTAAAGAAGAGCAAACTGTCACCTCTTCTTAATGTGCTTGCTATTTCAAGAATGGATGGCATGTTTCAGTGTTTTGTCAACACAAATATTTTGGTTTTAATGATAGCACATAACATTTCAGCATTCGTTATTATTAAATAAAGCAAAGAAAACACAAGGAAATGAGATATTTGCTGTACATACTCCAAAATTTAGCTCTCATTTTTTGGCCTTCACCAAATACAGATAGAGTGTTGGTCAGCTGTGAAGACCATTACTTTTGAAAAATTTACATTACAAGGAGATAAATATAAGCGAACAAAATGGAAACTGAAAATGCATCTCTAAAATCTAACAGGTATCCCATAATATAGAACTCTGTATTGTATTACAGAAATCAGTTATATATCAGGCTTGATTAGGGAGGTTTGATTTTTGGGGGGGTATTTTTGTGGGTTAGATTTTTTGGAGGTATTTTTGGGGGGGGAGATGGCATCTGGCCTGGTCATGTCTGCTCAGCTGAGAACTCACTGATATCACCAGAAGCTTTGCTGTGGTAGGGAATTGAGTATATTAGATTTGACTCTGCAATGAAGCTTTACTTTATTTATCATGAGAAGAGAGAGAAAAAACCTCATGCCTCCCTCTCTCCCCCAAAAAAGCTTTGTGGGAAAGATTTACTGGTTTTGAGCAAATGAATGCCATATATTGCTTTAATTGGAATCATTCTAATAGTCACAGGAAACAAATATTTATGACCCAAAGCCAAAAGGACATCTCCAGGTTACTTTTAATAAGGATGAAATCAATAACAAAGCTAGTCTGGTGAGGTAGCCCTGTCTTGTAGAAATTGTCTTATTCCCTGTAAACAAGGTTGCTGTGAACTAACAATCACACCGTCAGAAGGGATTTTTAAAAAAATAGTGTGAAGAAAGAAATTAAATAACAATTTTCAAGTTTTCACATTGTGTAAAGTTCAGGACTAGGGGCATCCTCCTGCAGAGTCATTGTTAAATTCATCCTTGTTAAATTTACATTATTGGTAGTGGGTTGGGATCAGCTCCTACAAGAAAAGAGCTGTGACTGTGCCCATTTGACATGATGGCACTGTCACGATGGAAGTGCCAGGCTGGTGTGGCATTCACATTTTCTGGAAAAATTCCCTTTGCCCAGGATTTTTCTCCTGGAAGCTGAGAAGCCTCAGAGAAAAAGAAAAACAATAATTATCTGATTTGCTTCTCCTGTCTTTTGCTCCTTAGGAATGTGTTTGGAGATTGTTTACCCACAGGTGATTGTTTCATTGGTTTCATGTGAATTGTTTTGACTCATTGGCCAATCAGGGTCAAGCTGTGTCAGGGCTCTGGAAAGAGTCGCGAACTTTCATTATTATCTTCATTATTTTATCTTTTTTTATTATCTTCTGTAAGTATCCTTTCTGTATTCTTTAGTATAGCTTAGTAAAGTATTCTTTAGTATAATATAGTATCATAAAATAATAAATTAGCCTTCTGAGAACATGGAGTCAGATTCATCATTCCTTCCTGCCACGGGGTGCCCCTCAAATGCAACAGATGTTGTCCTTTCAGCATTTTTAATTGGCTGGATATGCTTTGCTCCTTTTTGTGGCATGGTTTTGTTTCATTTAGCTGTGAGGAATGACGGCTCTTTTTCATCTGCAGGGTGATGAAGAGGCCAGCCTGGGGCTGCCCATCAGCCCTTTCATGGACCGCTCTGCTCCCCAGCTGGCACACCTGCAGGAGTCCTTCATCACCCACATCGTGGGACCACTCTGCAACTCCTATGACTCAGCAGGGCTGATGCCAGGAAAGTGGATAGAAGAGAGTGATGAGTCAGGAGACACTGATGAGCAGGAGGAGGAGGAAACAGCAGAAATGGAAACTTGTGAAAACGCTGAATCCAGTAAGTGCTCGACTTCCATTTTCCAACAAAACAAGTTCCATGCTCGACTTCCATTTTCCAACAAAACAAGTTCCATGGAGTCACCAAAGCACTAAGCAGAGGCTGTGAGCTGGCCAGGTTCAGCGTGGGCCTCCTCCAAATTGACAGTGAGTCCTTGATGTCCTTGGCTGTCCTTGGAGGAGCTGTAGCCACTTACATTGTGAATGGAGATGCTTCATGGTTTCAGCACCAATGTGGTTCAGATCCATCACTTACTTCTACCTTACCTGGGGTTTCTGGTGGTGGGTCATCTGTGCATGAGGGCTTTCTAGACTCTTTTAGGTCTGGTGTTGATAGATTGCAAGAATTTCAGTTGAAAAAAGGATGTTTGGGAGAAGATTTTTCAAGGAAAACACTCATCATTTCCATGAGTTAACATGACAAATGGGAATAATAGAATGAGGATCTGCAATGCTCATGGAGTAAAGGAGTTTTTGACAATAGAATCATTTTAATGCACATCTCTCAAGGTAACATGGAGAAGAGGGGGAAGAGAATTGGCACTGAGCATTGCTGTGTTGTGTGCTGGGAGCTGCATCACTTGGCTAACCAGTAACTAAAGTTCATGTTCTTCTCTAGAAAGGCAACACTGCCAATATTTGCTGTACTGAGATGAAAGTTTTTACTTTGAAAGGAGATTTCAGGCACTTGTGGGAAGTGATTTTTAAGAGAGGTTACTGCAGCTGTAGACCTCTTCCTTAAATCAGTTTAATCCTCCTTTATCTTTTTCTTCCTTTCATGTTCTTTCTCCCGCTGAATTTTCTACTGCTGTTCCTTTATTTCCCTCCTCTCAGTCATCTTTCTCTCTCTCCCCTGTATCTAGAAGTTTTAGCAAACAGCAGCCTAAAGTGCACTCATGAAATACCAATATTTTTTTCCCTCAACAGCCTCACTTTTTCTGCTCTTTCCCACACATGTTCTTTCATGCCCTGCCTGAGTATCATCCCTGCTTTCTGTTGGGAAAGCTGAGAAAGATTTAGTGAGTGCAGTAAGTCACATTTGGATGTGGAACCTAAAATCTGTGTCTCCTGATGTGCAGAATTAACCTTTTATCTCTAGTAAGATTCAGTGGTAAACGGTTTTTATTTAAGAAATCATGGTATTTTTCACACACACAAACACACACACATACACACACACACACACACACCCTTGCACATATTTTAGGTTTAGCACTTCCACATGCACAAAAAAAATCTCTTAGAGAACAATACACATCAAGTAATGTCACCCCCATGGGTTAATTTAGCACTTTATGATCTATCAATTCTGTAACAGGCAGAGCCATGTGTTTGTGGCAGATTGGCCTTTCTGGAAGTGCCTGCTAGGAGGAAATGTATGAAGCTGAATTAACACAGACCCCAAAGCCTGAAACTGATACAGCTGTACTAAAAAAAAAAATATGAAGGATGTTCTCATATCCATGATGTCTCTAACCTGACTTTGAAATCCTTGGTTTCCTTTCATTTAATGTCTCTATTCTATTATCTTCTGTATCACCATTAGTGGAGTCAAATAATGCTGTTTTCAGGTTAAAAGCACTGATCATTATTAACCCTTTTCACATTGCAAACAGACTGATTTTAATGATCTTCTGTTTTCTTCTTTACCTTGTTATAGCACCCTAATACTATAGCATTTTAGACTTTGGTTTTCAAAGCTTTAAAAATTAAAGTATCAGAAGTTTTGAAATATTCCACAAGTTCTTTCTATTTCCTTCATACCAAATGGGGGGTGCTCCTCTTCTCCATCATACTAATGTGTGGCAAATTGTTGTCTTCAGGTCCCCTGAATTCCCTGTGGCTGTGTGGACCTTACTCAGGATTGTGTGACATCTTTTGTGTCAGTGTAGGGGCCTCATAGTTCCTTAAAAGTGTGTGCCTGTGACCAACCCAATTTTGGACTTTCTAAACTTTCTCAAATGAAACAGTAAAAGGTTGAGATGTCAGATGCACAGACGTTTAAGACTGGTATAGATGTTGGTAAAGATCTTTTGATGAAAATGCCTTTTAGGCAGATAGAAATATAATTGTGGCAGGAAACACTTCATCTAGGTCCTGATAATTCACTGAAGAAGTTGAGATCAATTTAAGAGTTATAACGTTGAAGTAGCCATAAGTAATTTTTTTACTATACATGTACTTGCCCTGAAGGTCTTATGCAAGTATAAGAATTAAACAGACTCAGTCTTTAAAGATTCAGACAAATTTTAACTCCACAGCAAGTGTCTGCAGAGAGCAGCAAGATGTGGAGTCACCTGGGAAACCCAGGAGAGAATGTCCTGCTGTAGCATTGGCAGCAGAGTGGCTTCTTATTAGTGCTAAACCTGAAGGTTTCCTACAGGGAACCAAGGGCTTTCTAATGAAGGATTGAATTGGATTTGGTCTGTGCTCAGTGAAAAGCTCTTTGTTTCCAGTTCAAAAGCTTCAATGGCTAAACATTTTGGATCCTGACACAGACATACTTCAGGCAACCTGCAAGTACTAATCCACGCAAATTTATCTGGTACAAAACATTCCTCTACGTCACCTCCTTTAAAGAAAAAGCAGCAGTTGTCTTTGGAGGGGCTATTACTTCAGTTCTGTGATGGCCATTGTCACTGCTAATGACCAGGAAAATTTTTCAAACTTTTTACTGCTAAGGAGTTAAGAATCTGTGTTGGACAGACTATATTGACAGGAAAAAAAACCCTCTTCAGACTTTTAGTGTGTGTCAGGAGCCGTGAGAGCCACCAGGGACAAAAACACTTCATAGGCTGAGAGCAGGGGCCTGGTGCTTCAAAAGCAAAAAGAAGCAAGCTCCTGTGGTAGCATTTGGCTGTATGGGTGCTTCTTTAGTACTCAGGCTGCTGCCAGAGCAATGTTGTGCTTGGGCTTTAAGGTCACCTCCACTGTGATGGGAGAGCAATGGATAAATTTGAAAATGGAATACAGGAAAAAAAAAATCACAATTTTTTTCCCCTAGGACAATCAGCAGGGATCTGTTGGGGGTGAGGGGGGCATAGAATTGAATGTGTGTTTAATATATGTTAATCAGAGTCTTTAAGAACTTGATATAAAATGAGCAGAAACAGCTCAGCAATGTGTTTTATGCAATAATCATTCAAAGACGAGATACCTCTGTAAGCAGCTGAGTCAGGCACAACATGCAGCCTTGGCATAGGATGAAGTCAGGGAAAAAACTGTACAGGAAACTTTCCCCAAGATCTGGAGAGGCACACCTTTCTGATTTAATACTGTTCAAATGTTGGGGTTTAAAAATCTGTCATAGCACACTCTGTCTGCTTCCTATGCCTTCAGTCCCTTTTCCTTCTCCAGTAGAAACCAGCACATTAATATCACATGGTGTTTTACAGGAAAGAAGAAGTTCAAGAGGAGGAAAATCTACTGTCAGATCACTCAGCATCTGCTTCAGAACCACAAAATGTGGCAGAAGGTGATTGAGGATGAGGAGAGGTTAGCTGGGTCAGAGAAGCAAGGCACGGAGCAATCCCCACTGCACCAATCTTCAGAACAAATCCAGGCCATCAGGGAGGAGGAGGAGGAGAAAGGCAAGGCCAAGAAGGATGAAGAGGAGAACACAACTGTAGAACCAAACCAATGACAATATTTACAGCAGTATTTTACGACAGATTGACTCGTGCACAGACTCTTTCTCAAGCCAGCACAGCATTTAGACACAACACTGTAGAAGTATGGGATAATGCGCCTACAGCTGTTTCATTTGTTTCTCTTTCCTTTTTATGGTGAGGTACATTGTTTAAACTCCTATGCTCAAGGAAGCTTTCACACTGCAACACCGGCTTTACAGACTTTCTTTGAAGAGATTTGGGGGTGGGTGGAATTATATAAATATATATATATATATATATATAGCCAGGGTTATTGGCTGCACACTTCAGCAAATTACATTTAATGATATATTATGGTCACTGTGATATTTACAGGAGAAAGTTATCTGAGGAAATGCTGCTTCTGAAGCACATTTGCAGTTAACAGTAAGGTACCAGTTAAGTGGCTTTTTTTTGCTCTTAATGCTGAGGGATAAAAGTTCCAAAGCTTTACATGAATGCTGATGTATCCTGCCAACACATGTGTGAGTGAGGGGGTGTTTGCAAGTGTGAGTGGATGTGAGGAAATACAGCATGCTCTGAGTTCTTACCACACTAGCTGTAGCACATGTCCCAGCATACCACAACAAACAGAAGGCCAGAATTTTAGAGAATTCGTGCCTGCAAGGGAACAATTTTGAGGAGCTTTGCTTTCCCTCCAGTCCCAGTTTGCACTCCAGCTGCGGGCAGCCTCCGTTCAGCAGCAGCCCAGGCGCTGCTCTGGCCCTACCAGCTGTGCTGGCATCACCTCCTCATCCTCCTCCTCCTGGGCAGCTCCAGGACTGCTGGCGACAGGGATGTGCCAGGAGGGCTGTTTGCAGAGGGGCAGTGCCTGGCACAGCAGCCTGTGCCCTGCAGAAGGCTGGCCCTGCCCGTGCTCTGCAGGGTGAACGTGCCGCGGGTATGGGCACGCTGTCCTGTCCTGCCCTCACCCTGCCTCTGGGCATCCACCACCAAATGTGGCATTGAGAACAAAGCTAAACTGCTGGGGGACAAAGGAAGGGGAGCGTGGGGGCCATGGGAAGAAGGTAAAGGTGCATGAGGAGCTGCTTGGGCACAGGTGCCAGTCCTGGTGGGCTGGCACGCAGTATCCCAGGATCTGCTCCCATGGGCTTCACAGAACTCGGGTTTTCAGTGCCAGTTTGCTGCTGGCATTCTGCTTAGGAGCAGCATGTTTGATCCCACCAATATATTTTTCCTTTCTTCTTTCTTCTTTTTTTTTTAACAGAAAGAAAAAGATTATGCCTGTAAGAACAGCAGATCTTTTTTTTGTTGTTGTTGTTCTATTCATTTGTTTTCTCTGTTTATGCTGTGAGCCAAATGTCTATTTAAAAGGTTGGATATTCACTTTCAATATTTTATTTCATGATATATTTGTCAATGATTAGCTATCTAGATGTAAATATGGAAAAATTTTTATGGGTTCCTGTAGATAATGATATCTTTAAGAAAAAGAAAAAGAAAAAGAAAAAAAGGGAAAAGTTGTTTTGTAAAGATAATTTTTAAAAAAATAAATATAAAAGCATTTTTATACAGTGTAGCCATTTCCAAACCCCACAAATAAAGTCTTGAATAATCTGTATAGACCCTTCTGGGAAACCAGCAGTCTACAGGATCAAGGCTTTAAAATATTAATGCTTTGGGGACTGGCAGCAGCCAAGCAGTACCCCACAATTTAGAGATTTGTTCCCACAGAAAGAGTTATATATATAAACTTCAGTGTCTCTCAGAACTCCTTTGACTATGTATGCTTTTTCTAGTTTGATTCTGCAGCCCATCACCAAGAAGAGGGTTGCTTGTGAGAGTAAGATTCCTTGTGAAAGGCAGAGTTTGTAGAAATCTTTTCTGTATTAAATTTCTGGCATTACACCCATCACTTTTTGCTATTGTTACACATTCACCAAATTTCATGATCCTGTTGGCAACTCCCCAAAATGTTGGAAAACATTCTCTATCAAAGGCAATCACAGGTGTGTTATCACTTCAGAGTTCCTTCTTGCTTTGTGTTTCTGTCTGCTCAAAAGAGGATTTGGGGTTTTTGCTGTTGCATTTTTCTGATATTGCCCTGTCCTACTCTTAGCTGTAGAAATGTTTGTCTTTCAGCAGAGTGACTGGGGCAGGTTCTGAATGCTCTTACCAGCAGGAATAGTCAGGAAGTGTTTTCCAGTGAAATCAGGAAAGCAAAGATCCAAATTGCATTGCTGTTTTAAAGGGAAAGGACATAGCAGAATTCATTCAAAACAAAAAAGTTGTCTCTGAGTTCTCAGCAAGTCTCCACCAATTCCAGCTTGTGTTTTTTTCACATCTCTTCTGTCACTTTGATCATTTTATTTGGGCTTTTATTGTGCAAGTGAAATGCATACCTTATAGTATGAGAAGGTTTTATTATGCCTCATTCTATCCTTTAAATTAAATTTACCGGGATGCTTTAAATTGTCCCATCTCCAAGCACTTCTTTCTCAATTTTCAGTGCATAATCACTGCAATTGGATTTTAATACTGAGGTTTATATTGCCTTTGCTGGAAGAGGAAAAAAAATCTATTGCTGCAAGTGTTAGTGGGTGCCCAGTTGGTAAAATTATGAAGAACCATTCAAGAATGTGGCCAAATCCTGTAAGTAGGTTTCACATATTCCTCTAAACTGGCATACACAGGGTTGGAAGAACTAAAAGTAACTAAGAAAAGTTATCTAAAAATGTGCTGAAATGAAACCATTATATTTTTCTAGTCATCATTTTTGGTCGTTTTTCTGCATTGCCAAGGCAGCTGTTAGAAACTGATACAGCATTGCTACCCCAGCCTGTTCATGGGAGCAGTCACTGAGCTGGACCTTTATGGTGAAGAAATTGCTGACAGACTTAAAATGAGAATGATTGTTGTTTTTACCTAAACTAGAAAGAAATTCCACTGAAGAAGCTGAAGTGGCTGCGAGCGCTCAGCTTGGTAAGAGGTGACATTTTTTTCCCACTTCAAATAGTTAGTAATCCAATTTCTGCAGGTGGTCCCTCCTTATGAATCTGATTCTCAGTCTTTGAAGTGCATGTTTGGCAGGCAATGATCAGGAAATCTCCAGGTTGGTGTAGATATAACAGAAAATACCAGAGAGATTTTATGTCAAGAATGTGAAAAACTTTTTTTTCTTTTTGCTTTGGGGTTCATAGATAATGAAGCAGGCAATTTAGGGGGCTTTTTAATATTTTCTAGTCCAAAGGAGGCAAAAGATTTTTACCTGCAGTTGAGCAGCCTTTTGGAGGCAGGAGTTTTTTACTTTGTGTAGTCCTTTGGTGTTGCAAGCACCAAATAATCCACAGCCTAAGAAATATTTTAGGAAGAAAAACTAAATAAAAGAAAATGAATTGTATTCAATCAGAAAAATGCTCTTGTTTTAGGTGGTATGTTTATAATGTTGATATAAATTCCTGGTACATAAAATATGCAAAACATAAAGAAAGCAACCCCAATTTAAATGCTGTTTTGCAGGGGCAAACCCAAAGTATTTTAGTTTTCTGTTCTTTAAAAACAAGAGGAGAAAGACTAGATTGTTTTTTTCCGTTTGGATATTTTGTTTTTCCCACTTTAATGGCACTTGGTATTTGATCCTCTTCCCTTCTAGTCTAGAAATGCTCTTGCAGTGCTTGCAGCTCCCAGTGCAGTGACAAAAGGACTCTATGTCATGTAGCAATCACATGTAAACACTTTTGTCCTTATATTGGCACTTTTGTTGATGGCCACGTGGTGTTTACCATGGAATAAAACTTGTCTCCTTACACTTGTGTTGCAGAGGGAACACATGGAAGTAGAGAGTGTGAAAGCCCCTAACTACTTAATTAACTTTTTTGGGGAGGGAATATGAGACATTAGCTTTTAAGGAACCAAAAATGGTGTGTCTAAAAACAATAGTTTCCACCATGTTCAAAGGGCCGTAGTTTGCTCTATATTTATGCTCTAATTCTAAAATCTTGAGTTGTTTTTAGCTTATTTAATGTGCAGAGCATTTTGACACTTGTTTCTGAAAATCATCTACTCCCTCCAGTAGGAAGATGGTGTTTGATGAGATGTTGCAAGCTGTGCATCAGAAGTGAGTAGCAACAATCTAGGGAAAAGGGATTTTGCTGTGGTTTTGGCAGGATTTTGGATGGCCTTCATCTATGAATGAAATCTTTTACACAGAGCTGTGTGTCACCAAATGTGACATCATTCAGGGTGCTGGTTCTCATGGCAAACATGGTCATGTTATGGCAGGAAATGGTTCCCAGGGAAGATGTGACTTGAGAATGCTTTTGGTAATAATTCCAGGATAGTTCTCATCAGTTTTTATTCTGACATCATGTGTGAACTTCTCTCTGCATCATTATCAGCCTAAAGATGGATTTAGGTCTTTACCATTAGTGTACCACTGTTAGAATTTCTTAAGATCCTGGTGGTCTGAATCTGGAAGAAAATTAGGGCTACAAAAGTTCAAATTGATGCCTTTAAAGGTACCATTTGGCATCTAAGCAAATTTCCCTCCCCAGTCCCATTCTATGGATTCCACTTGACATAAAATTCATTTGTTTTCTTTAAAAAAATCTAAATTTCTGTCTGCTTTTTTGATAGAATTTTTTCTTTCTGAAATTCTGGCCCAATCTTTCTTCAGAAATGCCCTGGGAAGTAGAATGCAGTGTGAAGAAGGCAAGGATCTTGCCAAATTGAGCATCAGAGCCTCTAAGGACTCTGTGTGGGCATCCACACAGATCTGTGAGCTGAGTGGGTGTGGGGGAGCTGTCAGCAACCTGGACTTGGAATCCTAGAGAATTTTGTCAGTTTTCAAAACAAACCCTAAGCATTTTGGAAAGCTTAGCCATGAGTTTTATGCAGCAAAAGCTCTGTGCTGGTGCTGGTTGTTAATGAAGTTCTTGTGCAAAGTCTGTGTAAGTCCTGCCTCCACTGAGATGTTCCATCCTTCCATCATGGATGGAAGGAAAAGTTCAATTTAAGGAGGAGAAGTTTCTAGGCATTCCATGGCCTCGTGGGCAGAAGATTAGGGAGAAACACATTGCCAGAGCGAAGGATTCACCTCTGTGCTGGCCTTAGAACTTGGGAGTTCCTCCCTGGCAGCTCACAGCTGGGGAAATCAGTCCTTGAGTGGATGGGGCTGTACACAGGCAGGAGGGAAGTGAAACCTGCATTCTGCGGGAAGGAGCAAATAAAATCATAGTCCATTATCAACCAGACTTTGTAAAACAAAATTTATTTTCCTTTTCTTTCAAAAGCAAATGTAGTCCTGCTGAAATGGAGTAACATAGAGTTTCTGGGAGGTTAATATCTGCTTGATGTTGCAGTATTAGTCAAAAGGATGGCGGTGTTAAAGAGAAGACAATAATTCCCATTAATTAGAGCAGGAGAGTCTTTTTTTCCCCTATTCTTCAGTGAATCAACAAGTAAGAACATCCAAGGATCTTTGAGAATAATACATGCTAAGTGATTTTGAGCAGATGAAAGAATCATAGAAATTAGGTGAGAACTGTCTTAAGAAACATTGGAAGAGCTTGCAAAATTATTGCTTATTGGAGTCAAACTTTGATTTACAGCAAAATAGCACCAGTTCTTTCCAGAGCAATTTATTGTGATAGATTTTTCTTTGAATTTCATCACTTTGTTCTAGCAAAACAACATTCCTGTGCAGGTAAATCAAAGCAGGGTTTAGCCCCTGCTGTGGTAGATATTGAGTCCCAGCTTGGAGGGAGCAGTGTGAGAATTATTCTCCATTTAAAACCTAATTATGATTTATTCAGAGGCCATTAGTAGGATTTTCCTGGCAGGCAGGTGTTCTTTTGATGAAAAATGCATCCCACCACCTCAGCAGGATGCAGATGTCGCCTGAGTGAGCCCTGAGGACAAACTCCTCAGGAGCCTAGGGGGAAGAACAGTGCTGGTGTATTTCTGCAGAGTTCATTTTCACACCGACAAAAGGCACAAAAGGCAGGATCTTGAGCTAGTTAACAACAGTTCTTTGGTAAAAATGAAATGGTAAGCACTGTGCAGTCTGAAACTCTGCCAGTGTCACTGAGGTGTACACAGACATTCCCCCCAGTGCTTGCTCCTGTAAAACTGCTGTGAGTTCAGGTAAAACCAGCTGGCCTTGGGTGTGTCTGTCAAGCTGAAGGGTGTAGTAAATCAAAAAGAATTTTTGACTGAAGTTGTTTAATTCTCCTTAATCTAGGAAAACTTTGCTTTGTGCAAGTGGAGGGGAAAAAAAAAAATATTTCATTTGAGCTTTTGAGGTTGCCAGTCTGTGCCAGTGGTTTCTTGTTCCCAAAACTGTGTGTGCAGGATGCCTGAGATGTGCCTGAGATGGGGCAGCAGAGGAGAATTGTTCTGCCCTGGATGCCAGAGGGAGCCTCTGTGCTCTGGGGAGCACCACTGAAACCTGCAGGTGTGCAAAAAGCAGTGATTTAATTGGGGAAACCCAGATATTCCTGTTTTCTGTGTGGAAGCATAAGAGCAGGTACACAGGACTTTGCCACAAGCCATGTGTCCTTTTATGGCTGAATTCTCTTGTCCTGAGGCAAAACCATAGTCATGAGATCAAATAATAGCTCAGTTTTCAATGTTGTCTTCCTGTACTGCAGCAAATGCTTAGAAACAATTGATGTAAATTAGCAACTGCTCTTTGCTTTTAAGTATTTATTTAAAGGAAATGGGAGGTTTTGGTGGTGGTTTTCATTTTTCTCCTCTGACACTAGTCATTTTCACCCAATGCTTTCCTAAAAAAGAATTAAAAATAAAAAAGCTCTGTGATCTGGTCAGAGAGAAAGCAGGGAGGGGTTGGCCATGTGTGTACATACTGCTTTAGGTAGAAAGGCTGCTAAAATCTGTTAAAGCTGACTTTCCTTCCCAAAATTCCTGCCTGATCCTGAAACACAACAAAAACCTGTATTTGAATGCAAAATGTTGATTTGTAAGTGTTTGTAAACCTTGATAGAGTACTGCAGGTGGTGTCCCAAAAGATCAAAGCCAACGTTAATAACTGCTCTGTGGTGTTGATGGTATCTTTAATATTTCAACCATGTCAGCGTACTTTTGATCATTACTTTTCTAAACTTAAGTCTTCTTCTCTTGAATAATCAATATTAGATGTTTGCATGATGGAAAGTAATTTAAGTTCACTTTTCAAAAAGCAGTGATTCATTCTGTGGGTTACGTTTGTTTAACAGATTCACATTTTCACTGATGGGTGGCAGTTTTTTTTTCTTTTTAGTGCTTTTGATAGAACAACATCCAGGATATTTTCCAACAAAAACACATTTTTCCACCTTTGCATCCAGTTGTGGAACAAATACCTTCCAAAACTAATCCTTTTCCAATGCAGTTTGGCCTGTCTGGGTAACGATATGCAAGTATGTATATCATGTAGAAGATGTGATTGAAAAAATTAAAAATTTTGGTAATCAAAAAATTAACCTAGCAAGATTACAGCCGTTTCTGAATTAAAATCTTGGGTGTGCCAATATAGTTGAAGCACTTGACCCCACCAGATTTGAAGGCCAAATTATATAATTTTTTTATTTTAAATTTGACAACAGGCTAGAAAATTTTTTTTTTTTTTTTTAAATTTCAGGAAACACTGAGAAATTGGTGATCTTACATCCTGTCCTGTGAGGGTTGGCTCCTGGTCTGGGACCTTGGGGCAAAGTTATTTTAATGATGCTTATTCAGACTCAGCTATAGTAGCAGGTTTCCACAAATCACTCGTGTACTACAAATTCAATCCCTCCTTGATTTTTTTTTTCACTTCAAAAGGTGAGAAAAAGATGGGGGGAGTGTAATTTTATACGGCTCTATTTGACAAAGGGTTTTGTGTACCTTTATAGTTCTTTTGAAGCAATATTTTAAAAAATAACTGCCAGCCAAAGTGGCAATGCAGAGAAGTGCCATCTTGTTTAGGATTTGTACACGCCAGTTTTTAACACAGTGTTCTTTTCACTAAGTACTACATACGTTAATTTATATTTATATATTGTCAATATTGTTGTAACCAAGCTTCTCCTTTCTAAACACTTCAGGAACAAGGCCTTGTATTTTTAGGTGATTTTCATAAACAGAATAATTCTTTTCCTTTCACTAGTATCTTGCACTCGATACATGTAGCAATACTTAATATATTCTCTTCACAAGTATTTGTTAAGTGATTTAGTTAATGGCTGATAAATGTTTTGTACAAAATAGATTCTGTACAGGAAAAAAAAATCTTTTAGATAAACATTATTTATTTTTACTGTTTTGTAAGTTAGACACTATAATGAAGCTCCTTTTTGCCAGAATTACTGGAAGTGCCTCTTGGTAAAATGTATTATACAGTAAATATGTATTCAAAATTATTAGAAATACTTGTCACAAAATGAACAATGTGGATGTTGCAATGTGAAGACAAATGTACAACATAAATATAATTCTGTGGTATCCTGTTGGCTGTGTTTCTTCTTCCTTTATTGGACAAAATTGCTTTCGGTGCCCAGCTTTAACTGTCAGACTACAAATGACTTGTACCCTCTTTAGACTCTGATTCAAATCCAGTGAAAGCTTGTATATATTGAATTATCATTTTAGCTGCCAGCCCTGCCTGGTGTGTGTTAGTGACCCAAGCTCATGTTTATTGGTATCTGATTTCCTGAGACTTTTACCTGCAGAATTCTTCACTTTGCTTCAGATTGCTAATAAATTCCATGTTAAATCCTTTGTGACTCAACCAATCTGTGGAAAGCCTCATTATAACCATTCTTCTTTAATGCTAACCAGTATTTCAGCATCCATCATCAGTGTACCACTCAATCCAATTAATTTGGACTGGATGTGGTCAGTATTACAGGGCAGCATTCAACAATGCACAGTGACTAATGCTTCCAGAGAAAATGAAATGTTTTACTTTAGCATTTTCCCTCATTAATTATAGCAGTAATCTGTTAAAGTGGGACATCAGTGAGTGAAATCCATTTTCTTGCCATTATATTTATAAGTGTGCTGTCATTTTTCAGTGTAAAATTTTACTAGTCTTTTATGTGGGCTAGAATTGATATCTAGCTACCTTATTTGCTCACTGTTTATAATTTAAAAAAAAGTATCTCACAGCTGTCAGAAATTTTACCCATTTTTAAAGTTTTATTACCTACTTTCATCAAAGACTTGGAAGCTCTTCAGCTAATTGATTTGAAATGGTTGCATAAAAATTATCTAGATCAACCATGTCTTCAAAGCCTCTTTTCCTATAAGTGAAAAATTAACAGCTTCCAAAATCCTCAAGAATATCTACTACGTATCTAGCTGTCAGTTTTCAAATGCCCCCCAGTTTATTTGTCCTCTGGCTAAAATTCTGAATGGAAAAAAATTGGAAGGAAATTTGCACCAGGCAGTGATTAGGAAGATACAAATCAGAATCATTGCCAGGAGGAAAGTAAAATTTGTTTTTACCTGTTCCAAGGGAACTGCTTCTAAGCCAGCAGCTGGTCTGTCCCAAACACTTCTTAACTCAAGAACATGTAATTAATGGATGTTAAATTCACAGAGAGGAATGCAACTGGAGTAGCAAAGAGAAACTTTTGCCTCACCACTTCTCATCACAAAGAGCAGGGGCTACCAAGGTAAGGGACGCCCTTGTCTGAAAATCCCCAAACTCTCTCTGGAGCTCCTCAAACAGCGAGAGGTTCCCATGGGAAGAGCTGAGCAATGAAACAGGGCATGAGCAGTGAATCTGCTAATGAGGCCACACATGAGCCTGCCTCTCCTGGGGTTCTGCTAAAGCATAAAGGAGACCACGAGCACAGTCCCTCTCAGCTCAATTAAATGTTGCATTTTCCAGGTGTTCAAATTACCTTAATTGCTGGGCACATCTAGTTCCCTAAAAGCACTTGAAGTGTTTCACTGCAAACACAACTCTCAGAGAGCTATTGGGCCTTCATTTGGCAGTGCTTCCTTTCAATGTGTGTTCAGTTATCTCACCAAAGCCCTGTGGAAATCAGCCTGATGCCCCCACGGGCTTCCCAGATATTGTCAGTGGTTATTGCAGGGGTGGAAGAGAAACAACTTGGACAGGAGGGTAATGTGCAGGGGCTACCCTGGCTGCTGGGTCTGTAGCTCTGGAGTTGCCATCTCTCACCATCCAAAGGGGAATTTTTACCCACTCCACACTGGATTCCCATAGACCTGGTGTGCTGCAGTGGAAGTTGTCAAAACTATTTCATTCAACATCTTCACTGCCAGAGGTGACAGGAACCTTGCATTAATTCATGAGGAAACATGCAAGTTTCAAGGTGAACTGAAAATTCTGATCGTTTGTGTCACACCCAATGTGGATTGCCAGCTGTCATCACTGCACAACCTGGGATACACACAGGCAGAATGGTTTGGAAGTCGGCTACAGATGAAAGGTTGCTGCAGCACCTGCTTGTCTTCAGCCAGGAAATACACAGCAGAAGGTTCCTGTTTGACCTGCACAATGGCTTCGTTTAATGTGCCTTTTATTGCTGATAAATTACTTCCCTTCTCAATCCCTTGCAGGTGGTGATTGTTTGTTACTGTTCTTGATAAACACATCATATTCTATAAAATCAACACCTTCAGTGTAGAATCAGCTCTTCTGCTCAGTTCTTGGTACCTTCTCTCTACATTTCTAGGCAAAATCTTTGGGTTTAAACGTACTTCAAATAACTCATCTTCATTAAGGAAAGTGCTATGGGACTATTTTTAAGATTAATGGTATTAATCTCTGGTAGCTGGACAAGTTCCAATTTCACTTATTACATCTTCATACACAGAAATTCTCCCCAAAGCTCCAGTGGGTGCAAATGCTTCCTGCACTGAAGAATGTCACGTTACTGGATTTCTCATTCAGGCTGTTTGTTGCACTCCCTCAGAAACAGGTCTCACAGGGCCCTCTGCAAAGTGTGGTCCTGTATAAAAAAACATAGTAATTCTGTTCAAATGTCTCCTTAAAACCTGGCTGACTCTGCCATTTGACTGCAGGGGCAGGGCAGGGCAGGGGGAGTTGGTTGGGGGTTTTTCTTGGTTCTTTGCTTGTTTGTTTTTGGGTTTTTTTTTTTATTAACCATTCAGGAAGGAAAACCTCGGAGCCATTTTTATCTGATCAGTCACCTTCTGCAAGTGCTTGCAAGGTAATGTAAAGCTATTGACCACACTCATAGAAGTTGCCTCAGGTACCCTGAACAGAGGGCATGCACAGAGGAGGTGATGCTGTTCTGTGGTCGGGGTGCAGTAAAGAAAGGCCTTCACTGCCACTCCTATTTTTGAAAATTTTTCTTCCTTAAGTCTCATGCATGGGGCTGAAAATGTAAATATCAAGAATGATTTGATGAATGCCTCAGAGTAAAGAGACTATTCAGAAGGATCTTTGCATATCCTAATAACAAGAAGTTAGACAAGTCCAAAATATAATTGGAACATTCTTCTATTCCTTTGCTGTCCTTAGGTAAGAAAACTATTCTTTGAGGATAGATCTGGAAGTCTTGAATTGGACAAGAAATTCCCAAGTCTGAAATTCCCCCAGAGTTTCTAAAAGCCAAATTTATTATTTAGGTATAATTTGTCTCTGGTTCTTTGTGTGGAATGGGTACCCAAGGTTTGTTCTGGCAGTGGGGTTCCTACTCATTTATATTCTTACCAAGCCTGTTCCTAGGACTGGCAACAAAAAGAAGAGGAAAATTAACGTTGAGAAATTAATAATCCATAGCAGAAGAGTAGCATAACTAAAGCAATTAAAATTTTAAAGGCAGTGAAACTAGGATGCCTTATTATTAAACTGCAAATGTCTTCCCTCTTTCTACCTCTCATTGACTGCAAGCTGCACATTTACAGTATTTGTTGCTCAGGGTTGGAGCATTTACATCAGCAAAATTAAAATATTAAAGGAGCATTTGGGCAAGTTTCAATGAGAGTAGTTGAAGACTCATTCCACCAAGGGTTTATAAGTAACTTTGCTTTGCTGCACAGTATTAAGGGTTGCAAATGTATTCTCTGTTGGACTGTAGGAATCACTTGAATTCAGATTTAAGATGATATTTATATGTTTTTGCTTGTGTTTTTAAACAGTCTTTTCCTTCTGTTGGAATTCTATTGGAATTCTGTTGGAATACTTTTGTTTTGTTAAATGTCTTTTAGGAAGGAAAACATTTCGTGCTTCCAAAGGCTGGCCCTAAAGCTGCTGTGCTGTCAGTGTAATGCTGGGCCTGTGTATGAAGATTTGCTTGTCACAGCCATTCACTCTGGCTAGACAAGGCTTTTTAAGTATAATTAATTTAACCTGTGCTTTAGAAATGAAGGTGGTCTGGCTTCTAATTTCCTGCTGCTAATTCAAAGTAGGAATGCAAAGAAAACAGACCTCAAGGAACAAGCTTCAGTCTGGTTCTTTGTCCTCTAGCTGCTTTAAAGGTTTTGTTCCAATTACAGAATAGATATAATAAGCAGGCAATTTCTTGTAGGACTATAGGAAAGCAAAACCTTGCTTGTCTGTTTCATTGTCTAGCAAGCTTCCAGTGGGTTTTGTGTCATTGTGCTGTGGGAGGCACTGAAAAGTGACAAGCAAGGGGTGTCATGTCCAGTGTTATAACTGGCAGTGATTTGTTTCTCATGTCTCAGTCCTTGGTGGTGAATTGTGCTGGGTGATGTACAGCATTGCCTTTCCATGGGACACCCATGGCCTGCAAGGCCTGGAAAACCAAGAAATTCCTACCTGGATGAATTTTAGGGAGGATCTGGTGTTCATTTATTCTGAGCATCTTGAAACGCATTGCAGAGGATGTAAGTAATCTCTGAGGAACTGCTATAATTAGTTCATAAAGGAAGAGTGACATTCTTCTGGAGGTGTAAGAAAATTTTCATAATGGAAAATACCTGCCCCAAGTGGTTTTGGGGAGTTCCAGTTAAGATACCACCACCTATAAAGAAGTCAGAGACAACTCTGTAACAAAATTTCAGTAAAAGACCAGCTGTGGTAAAAACCTGATACTGAGGTTTTACGATGAACTAAAAATCCAGAAAATATGAGACAATTGCACTAAATCTTGTGGGCCTTTCAAAGCACTGCTGCTTTCTAAAGGACATTAAACCAGTCTGTAGGTATTTTTCTGGGAGTATGGAGGACAAGGCTCTGGTGCTTATCGATACCATTTGTAGCATAATTTAGGAGGATTTTTATCACAAATTTAGGAATCTGATAGTGAAATTTCACTTATTTTAAAGGACAGTGTGGTAAAGGTTACCAGTGGCAGAATAACTGGAATCTGTGTCAGAAATCTTTGGAAGCAGCAAGGTCAGCAATGAAGATTAAAGGTCATGGCAAACTAGCACAGGTCCTGTATTGTGCAAATTCAGTTTTCCTAATGATGGAAGGAAATGGCCTGGAAGCTGTTCTCCTCAAAAGGCTGAAAGAGCTCATAATCACTAAGTCTCCTAATCACTAATTACTGTGGACTACTAGGCACCCTGATATCTCTTAGAAAAGGGGAAAATAGATTTCCAAGTTTCAAAACCAAAGAAGGATATGAGATACTTTAAAGTACAAAATGTGAATTAGGTGTAGTGTAATTAAATTCCAGACACATTAAGAGCCCAAAATGGAGAAATAATGAAGGGAAGGATAATAATTTGTATTAAATCTACGAAAGCAAAGCCTACTCTGTGTTTGGCTGTGTGAGTGAGGTTTTAGCTGCCATGGGAACCTGCTGTACTGCCGAGGGTGGGAGGGAATAAGAGGGGAAAAGGAAGAAGAATTTTTAACTTTAATACCTTTTCTGTTTGTATAATCAAAGCCTACAGGGCAGCAGAAGACAGGATTTACAGCCTCTCTCAGCTCAACAAGCTACAGAGGGAGCTAGTCACATTCCTCACCTTTACCTAAACTTTAAAATTAATATTTCAGCAGCCATGACCTTGTGGCAGGAAAAACTCTGGGTGGGAATGAAGTCTTCAAAACTTTCTTTTCCTTTCCTTCTGGTAAAGGACTTCACTGACTCTGCCATACATTCTGTCCTCCCCCTTAATGGGTCTTTTCCCTCTGTTGTTTTTGTTGGGTTTCTTTCATGTTGACAGGGACATTGCCATGTGGATTTCGGGCATCAGGGCAGAACAGGAAGGACCAGGGACTGGATAAGTTTTTGTGAATCTCTTGTCCACCCTCAAGCCTGTCTTCTCACACACACTCCCCATTTTCTTTTTATTTTTTCCCCAAGCCCATTCCCCCTTGAATTCTTCTGTTTCCTGGAATTAAGCAATTAATAAGATCAGAGTTTTGGTTTTTTTGGTTTTTTTCTCTCCACAAAGCTTTGTCACGTGCCTCCTCAAACTTACAGCAACTTGTAAAGAAAACTACCCCTGGGATCTGTTTAGGTGCTCCTCATGCTTCCCACCAGGGCACCCAGCCCCTTTGCTGTGCTGGTGTGCCCACTGTCCTGGAACTGATAGGAGGGGACAGAGGGAGAAAAACCTGAGCAGGTGGGGGAGGAGGATGGGGGGCAAACAAAGAGCAAATGCTCAGGCAAAACAAGAGACAAAACGAGTTCCCCCACCTGCATTCTCTTCCTCTCTCTACCTCCAGAATAAGATGCACACCCACAGACAGGGTCATTTCTGAGAGGAGGTTCTCCCCTCCAGTTTTTCCCCTTTCTGTGCATTCAAGTGTGGGTTTGCATGAGCAGCAGAGGAAGCTTACCTATGAAAACTGGTGGGCACCATCTCTGGGGATTCCTGCTGCCAGGTAAGATTTGGCTTTTCTTCTTCTCGTTGCTGCTCGACTTTTCACAGAGGATGCCTCTCAGCTGGGCTCATGGGTGAGCTGTCTGTGTGTCCAGCCAGTGCAGCAAGGGCAGCTCCTGTGCCTAAGGCTAAGGAGGCTTACTGCAGGGTGGAGGAGTTCCCAGAGGGGGAAGGATGTTCTCTCTCTCACTCCTGCACTCTGCATGAGGGAAGGGGCACTCCTGGAGGTGTCCCAGCCTGTGCTCAGGGACAGGGCTGTCCCTGGAGCTGACCCTCAGCACAGGTGCCCATGCCAGCCCTCGGGACGTGAGTGCCACCAGGCTGTGCCACAGGTGAGCCCCTGGGAGGGCTTCTGGGGGGATGGAGAGCAGGGGGGCTCCCACAGCCCCACAGCTGGAGGCAGGCATGGAAGGAGGGCTCTGAGCCCCAGCTGTGGGCCCAGAAGAGTCAGGGACAAGGTGTGAGCGTGGCCAGCAGCTGTCCTTCAGGCAGTGTCACCCACCAGGCAGTGTCTCTCAGCTGTTCACACAGCTGAGGTGAAGCACAGCTGGAGTGCTGCAGTGTGTCACCCTAACTTTTTAAGATTTTTTAAGATTTTCTAAGCCTTCTGATGTTTACATTCTTGTAACAAACTTTCTCACACACTTTCTGTAAATAACTCATTGAATTGCATTCTTTTATAGAAGAAGAGAAATTTGATGGACTGCTGGTTTGTCATTAGAGAGGTGGGTGGATGGGTCACTCAGGGACAGGGTTTAGTGGTGGACTCTCAGTGCTGGATCTACAGATGGACCAAATGATCTCAGGGGTCTTTTCCAGCCTAAACAATTCTATGATTCTCTGGTTACCTTTTTCTGGCATTCCTGCCATGTTTGGAAAGGAAGTGTTAAGGCATTCTCTGTCCTCATTTTCTGTCACCAAAGAATTATGGTGTGGTGACAACCTGAGACCATCCTTGGATAGAACCAGAGATGTCCCTCACCTCCCACTGAAATTGAGTCTATTAGGAATAGTCCCACTGTAACACCAACGGTGCCAAAAGAATTTGAGTGGCAAATCTGTGATTACAGTGAATCAGTCCTGTGTGTTCTGGTTGCACCAAAGAGATGAAAACCAACAGTGCAGCTGGCTGGGGTTCAGCTGGGCACATTTCTCTGTGCTCTGCCTTGTGTTAAATCTTCCATCAGAGGCATTGTCAGGACAACCAGACTGATGCTCTGAGATACATGGCTGCAGGTGGCTCTGGAAACTGCCAAGGTCCTTAAAGCCATGCCTCAAGAGCAGCTGGGGATATATTAAACCTGTAGATATTTATATAGATATACCTGGGGATATATTACACCTGTAGATATCTATATATATACCTGGGGATACATTAAAACCTGCATGGATATCAGGCCTTCCTTGCATTCTTCAATTTGACAGTCAGACAATAAAATTTAACAATTTTTCTGCTGTAATAACGTGAGCATAAGTGTTGCTTCAGCTCTGCTATCCATTTGAGATTTGTTTCAGCTCAGTGGAACACCAGCTTGCATGCTGCTGTCAAACATCAGTTTATCATATTCCACCACAGCAATTTTTTGGTGTTCTGACCAATCCTGGGTGTGTGATGCAATGGAGGAGACCCTCTACACCTTTGCCATCTTCTCTAGCTGGAAGATGCTTTGCTCATAAATAAGGACATTTGATTGAGCTGTGGTGCATATGTTTTCCTTTTCCAGGTTTTGGGTTTTTTTCATTCCAAATTTGCTGTAAATATGCAGAGCATTTCAAACCTTACAGTAGAGGCTATTTGATGTGCTTCCATGGCAGCACACCTCATGTGATTGTCATAAAAGGATTTATGCTGTGAGGTACATGCTGGTTTTCCCCATTGTACAGGGTCAAAAGTGGGGTTCAGGTTCAAGAGTGGGACTTTTCCCAATACATCAAGAAAATCAGAAGCAGACCAGGAATAGGTGCAATAAGTGTTCAGCAAGCACAAAAAATTTATTTTTATATTGCAAAAAAACCTCTATACTCCTTAGTGTTGATAAGGAAAGATATTAGAGTTCCTGTCAAGACAGTGTGAAATGCAAACATTTCTCTTACATGTAGTCACAGCTCTTATTTCAAATGATGGAGAGATCTTGGTGAAAATTGTGGTGCCATAAGCAAAGTCCTTTTGTCGTGTTGATATAAGAACAGAGCCTATGAGCAAATATTAGCCTCTAAAGATATACTTCTGTTATTTTCACCTGTATTTCTGGTAAAACAGGTGGCTGTTTGGGAAGCCATGAAGACACATGCATCCAGAGGTATAGACATAAAACCATACATATTTTAACTTATGTGAGATGTTTATTCAGGCAAACATGAGAGAACAGGAACTTTTCCTGTTCATATTTTCAGGCAGCAGTTCTGTAAAACATAGGACTGCCTAAAAGTGAACACAGAAGCTGATTTCATAAATATTTTCAGATCTGATTTAGAGATTGAAATTAAGAACAAAGTAGTGCAGTATGTAACTAGAGATTTAAGAATTGCTGATACCTTTTGTTTTCAAATTGCAGTATTTAGTTTTTCTTTACTTCTTTGTATTTACCTGCAAATAAGCAAATTCACATTTTCCCTGAAACAATTGACCACTGAGCCCTAAGACTCTATGTAAAATGGTAAAGGGAACTAAACCTCTTTATTCTTGTGTAACTCATTAGCTGAAATCAGATGATTAGAGCTAATGTTTCCATCTAAAACAATTCAAGTGCCTCATTAAGGGGGATAGATTTCCTTTGATCTAATTACTTAATGTCCCAGATATATGGGAAATTCAGAGATCAGTGCTGAGAAATCTCTGCAGACCTGGTCACATCCAGAAACATGAATTTACATGTAGCCTTCAGAAATGTAATTTAAAATGTTAATGAGCCTTGTTCAGTCCGCTGGCAATGCTTGGCCAAATGCTTAATGAAATCACATTGATGATGGCCAGAGAGCGAAGATGATGGCTGTTTGCTGAGTATGATTTAATCTCCATTATTATAGGCAAGTGGATTGCAAATTTCCATAATTAAACATCCAGCACACTGGTCAGATTCTGTTGTAAAGTTTGGTAATTGCTGTTGTTGGGAAAACAGTCCAGCGGGGTGTTGCTGTCACATGATGAGCTTTTGAGGCTGAGCTAATGGGATGCCCTTTTAAAGTGTTCTCCATGTTTTCTGCTTTAGAGGCAGAGGATACCATCATGGAGGTTTCATCCAAGGAAAATACTCACTTTTTCTCAAACAACACAGTCTTGCCCGTGGACCGATCTTCATTCAAATCCGAATCTTCTGCATCCAAGGAAAAGCAGGCGTGTTGTGGAGGTATAAAGGTAGAGTAAGAGCTTTTGAATATTCCAGTAGGGAGTTACAAAATCTCTCTATTTTTTTCTTTTTTAATGAATGATCCCTTTTTAAGTTCTGATTATGTCATGCTGAGTCAGAATGAAATTATTAGATACGTTTCTAAGTCACAGAAAATCTTCTTCCGATCTGTAGTTGCCTAAGGTTTGGCAGTCATCAAGTATTATTTGTTCGCTGAGGCTTGCATATTGTGAGATCTTCAAGACCCATCCTAAAAAGTCCCTCTATCTTCCTTATTGCTCAACCTGAAGTTGAGAACAGGGCAGACAGCACAGGCAGCTGTCAGTGCAGATTGCTTTTTTAAAGATAGTAGCTTTTTTAAGATAGTTGCTTTTTTAAGACAGCAGCCATGGTATTCTGCTGGGCTCTCCAAACTAATACTGTGTTATGGTCTGTGTGCTTTGAGTGCTGTATTATTAAAGCATGATTGTAATGCTCCTCATTCAAGAGAACTCTGCATGAGGTGACTGCAATGAAACTGCAGAAATATTATTTCTTTTTTACCACTTTTTCCACACCTCTCTCACCCCCAGGAAGTTTTTCCTGGAGCAGGGAGGTCCCTGCTCCGAGCCTAGGGATGTGGCTGTGCCTGCCTGGAGGGAGCTGCATCTCCCTGCTCGGGACAGGGGGCACAGCAGCCCGCACAGGGCTCTGCCTGCTGCCCCTGCCCCTCCTCCTGACACTCTCCTGGGTGAGGGCTCAACATCACCATGCAATGCTGAGATGATCTGAGTTACATAAAAAATGAGCTTTTGGCGTTGCTTCGTTCTTTTCATGGTGCACAGTCTTTATTTCTCTTGTTTTGTCCCCTCACTTAAACACGCATCTTTCAGCTATTAATCCAACTCCAGTCAGTGAAATGAGCAATAGTTGCCCTGAAGTCTATAAATTTTAAATGGTTTTGTTTTGAAATGAAAGATGAGTTGGTATTAAATAAATTTTGTACCATAATATAATTCTATCACAGCTTCTCCATTTGCTACAATGATAATCCAATCCCTTCAATGAATAAGACTTCAGTCACACATTAGCCAGTCAGGAATCAGTTTATTAGCTCCAGAAATAGAAAAGCAATATTATTTCAGCTCAGTTTCTTTCTCTTTAAAGTTGTGTCTTCTAGGAACCCAAACTGATATTACTAATGTATTTTTGTAGGAACTTAGAAGCCCTCTCTCTTTTTTTGGTGAACTAACCCTTTTTGAGTTCTGATAAGGTCTTGCTGAGTCAGAACAAAATTATTAAAGATATCTCCAAGTCATAAAAAAGTCTGCTTGAGGTTTTGCCTAATGTGTTAAGAAAACAATATACAGATACAACAGGTTGTTTTTACCAATTATCAACCTTCCTATGTCTTAAAATTGCCTTCATTAACCAGAAAGATGTAGTGAAATATCTGCTTACAAGCACTGACAAAACAGAGAAGAATGTGAAATCATGTGTACCTTTCTGTCCCAGCCCTAGCTCAGGAGGGCCTTTCCACCACTGCACACCTGGCACAGAAGCAAACCCAGTAAAAAATTTGTTCCAAAGACATTCAGAAGTATTTCAAGATGTAGTTTACCTATACAATTTTCCTGTAAAAAAACCCAAAACTATGTGCTGTCACATTGCTATTTAAAATCCAAGGGCATAAAAATACAGAAAATTATAATGTTTGTACTGGAGGGTCCTTTGAGAGATGCTGCTATAGGAAAAAAAGAGGGTTTGTAAATATTTATTTACCCACAACTGTTTCTGAAGGAGGGATAACCAGCCCTGGATAAAGTGACACAGAGATATATTTGAATATACTTGAATTTGCATCCAGCAGTGCTGCTATTGCCACTGTGCCTTGTCAAATGAGGCGTTGTGAGGTTTGCACTGGAGGTGAGTACATTGCTCAGAGCAGCTGGTTACTGGGAGTGTGATTGTCAGAGAGGATTAAGGAGCTGCACATGGTTATAGACTTCTAAGTAAAACCTTAATGTGTTTCTCAACTTCTGGGACTGGGTTTTATACAAAGCATCCATATTTGTATTCATTTTGGGTCCACACCACCTGTACCTGAAGGTAGAAAGCAAAGTTGTGGTTTCCATGACCTATTCCACTGTGTGTGATTATCTGTGGAGCAAATAAACTGAACTGGGCTGCATTCAGTGAGGGCTGATTTAGGCAATAGATCTGCAGGAACAGAGTTCACTCTGAGGACCCTGCACTCCCACCACAGGCACTGCAGACCAGCCCTCATCTTTCGGGTTAATTCTGTGGGAAAGGGGCTCAGTCTGTACCTCTGAAGTACAAACCAAAGCACTGGGAAGTTTAATTTCCAAAGCCCATTCCTGATTCAGAAGGACATGCTAAAAAAGATGCAGTGATAGCTGAGAGAAAACTGTCTCTGCAAAATAAAGGGAGGGGAGAAGGTGCAAAATGCAGGGTGCACTCTGAGGAAAATGCATGTATTAGTAGAAGAGAGTTGCCTGGCAGGTTCATCTCACAGAACATGTAACATATTTAGAAATGTTCAAAAACTCACCTCCCCACCAAGCCACACTTAGCATTTATCCATATGGTTACTGTACAAGAGAAAATCACAGGTTTTTTGTCTTTCAACAGAACAGTAACTTTGGCCTCTACCTGAAATTAGCAATGCTTGAGAGTCAATTCAGTTTTTATCAATATTGCTCATAAGACATGAACAAATCAGCAATCTAGCATTTAATAAGAAGTAGGAGGAATATTGGTTTGGCTATTTGGCAAAAGAAGAGGTAGGAATGCAGAACATGTTTAAAAATAATTCATATATCTTCTGTACTGCCTGATTTTAATCACTGTCTTTTTTTTTTCCCAGATATTTCTTGGTGCATTGTCTTTTGTTTATTTTGCTAAAGCACTGTCAGGAAGTTATCTAAAAAGTACTATCACACAAATAGAAAGAAGATTTGACATCCCTTCCTCTTTGGTTGGTGTTATTGATGGAAGCTTTGAAATTGGTACGTGCTGTAGAAACACGTTTTTATTTTCAGAAAAATAAAAGAGTGATGCAGTTTGTTCTGAGGAATTATTGCATGAATCTCCCTGAAAACTTAAAACTGAGCAAGATTCACCTGGTAAAAATAAGTGGGGCTATCAGGATGATTGTTTTCAATAGGATAAGGTTGCTAATACAAGCAATTCAGCATAGACATAAAAAAATATAATTTGATAAGCTAAGCATGTGGCTAATTTTAATTTGGTAAATTAAACATGAGACTAATAAACTTTTTGATGTTGAATTAGAATTTTCCTTCACAGATTTCTGCAGGCAGAAATCCACCTCCCCCACAGGTGTTTGTCCTTTGTGATCTCCATTATTATAGGAACAGATTATTAAGCATTATTAAGCTTTATTATTATTAAGCATTATGCCCATTATTAAGCAGCAGGAGAACAAACCTCTAATTATAATCTACATTTTTTGTCCAGTCCCTCTCCTTCCCTCTCACACTAAGGTTTCCAGCATGTCATTATCTCTTACAATTTCAGGTTACTGAAGTTATCTCATGGGTGTTCTGTGGGCTGTGGTACTCACTGGTATGAAATCTTGGCCTAAGTGTGTAAAACTCAGCTTGATTCCTCCTTTTCCTGCCTTTCTGTTTATTTGCTCTCTTCAGCTGGCACAGGCTTTCTCCTCTTTTCCAGGTGTTTATCCAAAGCTTTATGGTTTTCCTAGCACAGGAGACACTGGGCTCCTGCGAATGCCTGGAAAAGGGAGAAAGGCCATTCCCACCGAATCAGTGCCTGTACTATGAACTGGGAATTGTTATTTTAGGGGATCTCCTGTCAACAAGCAGTAAAACTCAGTTTTCCTTTTGTACTCTCAAAGGGAACCTCCTAATCATAATTCTAGTGAGCTACTTTGGAGCAAAGCTTCACAGGCCAAGAATAATTGGAGCAGGCTGCTTAATTATGTCAGCTGGAACATTTCTAATTGCAATGCCCCAGTTCTTCATGGGAAGGTAAGTGCAGAGTGATCCCTGTTTTCCAGCTGGGCTGTGCACACTGAATGGCACTCACTAAAACATTTAGGCATTGGTTGTGATGATAGAAGTAGGCATATGGGGATGTGGTTACTTAATTTAAATTTTTTTTTGTGAAAAGATTTATTACTGTAGAGCAAATAATTATTTATTTTAAAATTATTTTAAATATTGTTTATTATTAAAAATAATTATTTATTTTATAATTTATTACTGTAGAGCAAATAATTTAACATGTATACTCTTTTAAGCTGTAATCAGCTTTTTCAAATTAGTCTCTGATTTTGACTGGCCACATTTTGGTGTGGTTTAGGAATTGTTGAAATGACAGTAAAGAAGTGATGACTAAACTCAGAAAGACAAGCCAGAGGATACACCAGTGTCTGATAATCTCAGTCCAAATGCATGTATCATAGTAGCGCAAAGTGCCTGTTAAACTGAAATTAATCACTGCTGCAAAAAGAACCAACGGGACAATTTTCATGTACAGATGCAGTACAAACAGAGCTCTGTTTATGCCCTGAAAGCCACCACAGGCAATGGATCCAGATGGATTCTTATGGATGCAGATGAAATTTGCATTTTAGTGCTTTAGGCCTGTCTGGTAGTCACAGATCTGCTTGCTTTTTCTCATCAGTACTTATGGATAAATACAAGTTTGTTTTCCAAACAGATACAGGTATGAAATATTCTCTTCCACCATCAATTCCACTGTCAGCCTCTCTCCATGTCTGCAGGACAAAAGCCAAACTCCACTCTCAGCCCTGGAGAAATCTCAAGCAAAAATAAATGCAGGTGAGAATTGTCTCTGTTAAATCCTGGGGCTGGTAGTGCTTTGCTGTCATTGATGTTCCCCAAATCCTTCTGTCAGGAGATCCCAGTTTTCATTAGAAGGCAGTGAAAGAGTTTTCTAAAAAGGAGTGGGGCGGCAAATGTATAAAACCAGCAAAATTGTACTATCTTTGAGGCAACTCATGCTAAAAATTTTTCTACCATAGGCCATTTCACAGTTTTCCTACTGTTTCTCCCACAACAGAAGTATTTTAGGAGCCCTGAGCTTTGAGTGTCAAAGTGCTACTACAAACACATGGTTGCTGTCTCTTGCTGTGCCCCCAGGGTGTGAGAAGGAAGCAGGCTCCTCCATGTGGATCTATGTTTTGCTTGGAAACCTCCTGCGTGGAATAGGTGAAACCCCCATCCAGCCCCTGGGAATTGCATACATTGATGATTATGCTGTCGAAGAGAATGCTGCCTTATATATTGGTAAAATAAATGTAATTGCTTTTTCCTCGTGCATTTCTCCCCAGAGGAGAGAACTGAGTCGTTCTGAATAATGGAATGAATTTTATTGAATTAACTTGCCCTGATTGTTTTGTTTGCATCATTTCCAATATTAAAGTTTATTTAACAGTCATGTACACCCAAGGGACCAAGTTCCCATTTAATTATACCAGCACAGTTCCATTATCTTAATTTGGTGAAAGAATTTGACCTTGGGTTCCTGCTGTTACCCTAATCTTCCTAATTCTTCTGGATGTGGGCTGCTGAGCCTCTGTGCACATTCAGTTCTGTGGAAAGTGATAAAAACAGGCTCTCTTTTAAGCACTTAAAATAGAATTGCAATGGGCACTCAAAACATTCCCTCCAGATTCATGAAGGATTGTAAACAATAGTACTGAAGCTTTAGGAAGTTGGGATCAGTTTTCTTGTTCATTGTCTGATGGCTGTACCTGAAATATTACCAAAAAGTCCTATCTCATCAGCATCTGCTCTTAACAAGTTTCCAATCAGGCGAAAGGCAAAAAATCAGATTCTCTCTGTAAAAGATTCAGTCTTCCCAGATTTCCAGGTGAATTTTTTCAAATTCAAAGTATTCAGAAAGTTTGGCTGAGGATGTATTGAAACATATTAACAGTGGAAACCAAAGCAAAGGGATTTCTCAGCCTGTTCAGGGCCTACCTCAACTGAAAGCAATCAGTTAACTTTAAAAAAATGACATTTGCTCCCCAGTTACTGTGATCCTGTCAGCTAAGCCATTTCTAGCAATTGTGCATTGGTGCTGCTGTTGAGTTTAGGCCATTCAGTTTGCTGACATTTTTTCCTTTAGGCTGAATGTAAATCTTTAATTGGATAACAATAAAATGTGTCATCATAGTGGGGAAGATTTTATTGATGACTTTTTTTTCTTCTTGTAAATATTTCAATTTGTGTACCTGTGTCTTTCAATATTTCAATGTGTTTCAATACAATATTTCAATGTGTGTCTCTTGCTGCCCATCACATGCCATAATCTGCTGTCAGATGCAGAAGAACCAGTGCCATTTTTTAGCTCAGGAGTGTAACAGTGCCCTGTTTTCCCTTCCAGGCTGTGTGCAGACAGTGGCAATTATAGGGCCAATATTTGGCTTTCTCCTGGGATCCCTGTGTGCCAAACTTTACGTTGACATTGGTTTTGTGGACCTGGGTAAGTTCAGAACACTCAGGCTTAAAAAAACCCAGTCAGGGTTTTTAAATAAAGGCTCCAAAAATCCTATTTTTGGCCAAGAACTCTGGTTATCTGCTAGGCATGAGGGGCTAGCAGGGGTAGAGTGGGCACTCTGTGAAATGAAAAGGATACAGCAGTGTAGGGCTCCATGCAGAATAGGCTGGCAAGGAGGTTGGGGGTAGAGGAAGAAGGAGCTCTGACTCTTCCTCAGCCCCAGCAGATCTGCAGCAGGAGCCTCCAAGAGATGCTTGCTAAGGAGGCTCTGGGGAGACCATGGGAGCCAGGAGGAAACAGGACTGAGGCTCAGGATCCTGCATGTGCCTTTTTAATATTTGTTGCCCAGAAAAGTGGTTTGACAGGGGGTACCAAATCTCCTGATTGCTCTTCTTCTGAGAAAACAATAATTTAAAAAAAAATCAGGAGGAAAACAGGTTTTTGTCTGGGTTTTTTGTGCAGAACAGCCTGGCTGGGAGCAGGTGAGCAGCCACCTGGACTGCTCCACATGCTGGTGCTTGCAGCATCTCTGGGGATGTGCAAGTGGCACAGCAGTGTCAGGGCCAGCAATCAGTGAGTCCTCAGCATGTCCCCACAGCTGCTCCTGTAAAACACTCACAGTGACAGAACACAGAAAAACCTGGATGGAAAAACCACCCTGCAAACGCTCCTTCCTTAGCAGCAGCGCATATCCTCCAGATGTGTTTATTTGATATAGGGCTCTCCTCGAGCCATGTCTCATAAGCTCTTGGAGATCTGTATCACACCTGAGGTAGCTCAGCCACCTCAGATGGCATAAAATCAGCAGGATGGCTTCTGTGGCAGTGTTGGAAACAGAAAAGTTTTAATGAGAGGCAAAATAACAAAGCTTTTTACAGAGAAAAATCAAGCCGGGGCAAGAGGCTCTTCTTGCCCCCAGTAAAACACCTTACAAAAGCCATTAGTTCCTTTGTTCTCTTATTTTTCTAGTAAATTGCTTAGGCAGAACTTTTTGGCTCCTGTCCAACTGGCTATCCTTAATTTTGAGGTGACTGCCAGGTCCTATGAGATGTCTTGTTACCTAATGGAGGAGAGAAACTTCTGGGCTTTTTTTTCTTTTTTAGGAGACAAAGGACAGTTTTGTCACTCCATAAACAGGATGCACATCCCTGCATTTATTTGTTTCTCCTTTTCCCCTTTCTGCAGACACTGTCACCATCAGCCCCAAGGATGCGCAGTGGGTGGGGGCGTGGTGGCTGGGCTACCTGATAGCTGGGCTGATCAGCATCCTGGCTGGCATCCCCTTCTGGTTCCTGCCCAGGCACCTCCCCAGGCCCCAGGGCAGGAAGGACTCCAGCACCTCCTCTGAGCACTCCAGGTTCATCACTGAGGACAGCAAGGACCAAGGCACATCCTCCTGGCAGCAGGCGAAGCTTGCAGAGATGGCAAAAGGCAAATCACTTGAGTTTTCTTCCTGATTGTTCAGATTTTCTCTCAGAGGCTTTTAGACTTAAAATTTTAGACTTACTGAGTCCCCATTTTAATGGTCTCAGAATTCTGGTTTTCCCCTTTCACTGTCCAACTCCATAGTACACACAAAAAGATCACTTCAGTGTTCCCTGGATTTGCTATTGCATGCGAAATGGCTGAGATTTGTAAAATTATAATAGTGGCCCAGCACATATGAAGTTCTGCAAAAATGTTTTATTCACATGTAGTGACTGTTGCAGAAGTGATGCTCAAAAAAACCCCCAACCCTTGATTTTTGCTAATTATTTTTTTCCTGCATTAGGAAAACATTTACAATATCTGATCAGAATATAGATGGGCACAGAGCAGCTACAGTATTAGAGGAGGCTGTCTGGATTTAGACAGAAGCTGGTTTGCACAATTGCATTTCCTTGGCCTTGCTTTGCCAAAAGCATTTTCCCTCAGAACTTGAATCTGCAGCTCAGTATTTCTGTGTTTACTGTCAGCTGTGCTGAGCGCTCTTTGCCCCAAATTAAGCTAAACAGTGCTGTGGCTGTTGAGGACAAATAGAAACTACATCCTTCCTGGTTTATGGTGGAAAGAAGGCATTTAAAACAAGATCTCTCTTCTGAGGAATTGATGCTTAGTGTTTTGCTCCACTGTTCCTCCCTCCAGAAATGAGGGAACTGTTAAGAGCAACAGGGAACTTCACAGATTCCCTCTGAAATGTTTTCCAGTTTTGGGATTTTTGGAAGGGGCACACATGTTACAAAGCATTATTCCAGCAGTAATTCTCTCTCTGGCCTGATTGTTATTTCTGCTGTTTTGTCTTGCAGACTTCTTGCCATCCCTGAAGAACCTCTTTGGGAATCCAGTTTACATTCTGTATTTGTGTGCAAGTATTATTCAGTTCAATTCTTTGATTGGCATGGTGACATATAAGCCAAAGTATATTGAACAACAGTATGGGCAGACATCTTCCAAAACTAACTTTGTCATAGGTAATGCTATAGCTGCTTCTTGATATCTTTAATATGGACATTTTAGGAGCGGCATATACATATAGGAAAAATTGTGGTTTTTTTAAGGTTTGTTAATTTCTTCTCCTTCCTTGTCTTACTTTAAGTAATAGCTCATAGAAGGTAAGTTATTTCATTTCTGCTTCAGCACCAATTAACTCTGACTTTATCTGTGCAAGACTTACTGTAAAAGTTTACATGATCTGGTATCTTAATTCCCATTTCACCGGAAATCTGAAAAGTCCTTCCCCTTCCTTTCCCTTCCCCTTTCCCTCTACATCATTTGTACATACCTAATGTATGTACAATACAAGAAAATAACTGAGAAATAATTTTAAAACAGTTCACATAAATTTATCATCAGACAGATCTGCTGCCTTGGTGGCTTCCCATTTATTTCAACAAAACAAAGATCAGTTCAATGAGTGCTGTGGGTGACTCTCTGCAGAGATTGTAGTTAAATAAAATGAAAAAAAGTCATATCCCAAGCTGCCCCTTACAGCACAAGAGACAGAAGCTGCTTCAGCCTTTGGGTACAGAAATCAACATTTTTATAGCTGACTTCATGAGGGTGGACTGGACTGCCCAGCTGCTGAACCTGCATGTGGGGTTCGGCTCCAGAGGTCCAGGGCTTCAATAGCATTAGCAGCAAAGAGGTTTACATCTCCCCAGCCCAGAGGGAGCTGCCTTGTTCCAGAGCAGCATTAGTTGCACAGCAACAGAGGTCTATATGTGCAGAAAAGCTGATATGATCCATTGTGCTATGTTAATTCCATTCAAGATAGAAGCTGGAATTTCCTGGCACCAAACTCCTCAAAGCAAGGAGAAATCTTCAAGTACAGTTGATGGCCAAAGAAAGTCCAGAAAACAATCCCTACATTCAGTGTAGTACTTCTCATTGTATTTAAAGATTTTCTGGAGCTAAGCTTTCAGGTATGTGCAAAGTGAGTGCGGATTAGGAACCATTTGATTTCTCTGAGTGCTGGGACTATATCCAGCAGGGAGTGTGTGACGGCTTGGTTAGGGGAGGATCCTGCTCAGTGGCTGTCCCTGCAATAAGGTGATTTTTCTTCCTCTTTTTCTTTTCTCTCCAAATCCACCCTTCCTAAGGAGCCTGAGGGCTGACTCAGATTCAGTGCTTATTTGTGTTTCAAACATCTTTTACTCTTTCTTCTTCTTTTTTTTTAAACGACAGTTGCTATCAAACTCTCTGATAGATACCAAAATTTTCAGAGCAATTTGAAGCACTAAAAAAAAAATATTTAAAGGCAGGTCTTGCTCTGGCTTTCATAATATTAGAAAGAACTAAATTTGTCCTCTAGGAATCAGCAGATTACTCCAGAGACAGACTAATTGTGGAAAAAAAGGAATTGGAAGAGCATTACCTAAACTTTATCCATAATCTCTCTGTCAAAGAACCAGCAAAGAAGCATGTCCTTGGGAGGAAGTTTCTCAAAGCTGTCCCCAGCACCTTTGTAAGACTCCAAGGACCAGTCTAAGTCTGGACAAAATAAAATGTCCTGACTGAAGATCTTTTATAAGATCCTTCATCCTATTGCTGCAGTTGTTTTTGTGCTGACAAGGTTAGCTCATTGAGCTGGGGTTTTTGTTAATACAGAATTTTCTGTTTGATTTCAGGTCTTATTAACATTCCTGCTGTAGCCTTTGGCATATTCTCTGGAGGACTGATCATGAAGAGATTTGGAGTCGGTGTTGTGGGGGCTGCAAAGCTTTCCCTGGGATCATCTTTCTTTGGTTACCTTTTGCTGCTCTCCTTGTTTGCCATGGGCTGTGGGAACTCGGAGGTGGCTGGACTGACTGTGTCCTACCATGGGTATGCTGGCAGGGCAGAAAGGGCCATTGCAAACCCAACTCCGGCCTCACTTTGTTTCACAAAGTAGATCTTGTTGAAAAGAGAGTGACTGACCTGAATGTGCTTCCCAGAAATTTGATTCAAATCAATGGAAACCACTCCATACCAGTGCGTGTTGTGTCACGACCCTCTCATGATTGTGGCATAAACCAGTGGGGTTTATGTCACAAGTGCAGATTATTTTTCTGATTACTTTTTAATCATTATTGCCATGGGACCCATCCTATTAGCCCAGTGATTCCTGGCAATGTGAGTAGCTCAGTAGGGGGAAAGAGATTCAATAAATTGTTTCTTGCCTTTGTGTGCCACTGAACAATGAATGGCATTTGATAGCCTTTGAACTCAAAACTGAAGGATTCATGGATTAACCATGAGGCACACCTGAGGCTAACATTTTACCCATGCTATTACTCTGTAAAACTAACGTTTTGGGAGGAGTTTCCTGCACTGGCTCACAGCAGCTCCACTGGTGTCTGATGACTGAATTTGACAGAGAGCTGTCGTGCAACGTATCAGACACTCAGTTTGGATGAATCCCATTCTGATCAGTTTCTTTCTAACTTCTACAGAGACCATTTCCCATGAGTAACTCACTCCCTTCTATGCCACTTGCCCAGTTGTGTTAAAGCTGCACAACCAAAACCTTAGAAAATCTGAGAAAATGCACAAATATAAATTGGTAGCTGTCCCTCTTAATAAAGTACATACTGTCTCACAGCAGGTGGTGAGATGGTGTGAAAACCTTTGGATAACAGAGAAATGAGGATTTACACTGCTGTGTGGTGTGAAGAGACAACATTTAATGGGCTACAGAGGGAAGGGGTGGCCAGGTGCTCCTGGCAGAGAGCATCAGCCCACAGGCGATCATGGTTTCCTCTGCTGGGCAGATCCTCTGCAGCTCCTCTTTTATTCCACAGAGCTGAAGCAGTGAGTGACCACGAGCAAGCCCTGATTTCAGAGTGCAACTCAGGCTGCTCCTGTTCCAGGAGCGACTGGGACCCCATCTGTGGGGAGAATGGGGTCACCTACGTGTCCCCCTGCCTGGCTGGCTGCCGCGCGTCCAACGGCACCGGGAAAAACACCGTAAGAAAACCCTGCATTGCTGTGTGAGATGGGACATTGATATCTGATAAAAGGTGGGAGATAATCCTTCATTTCCATGTGAGGTGGGGTCATTCTTTCTGATACAAGGTGTGAGAAAATCCTTCATTTCTGTGTGAGTTGGGGTCTTTATATCTCATACAGGGTGTGAGGCAACCCTTCATTTCCATGTGAAGCAGGATCTTTATTTCTGATACAGGGTGTAAGACAATCCATAATTTCTGTGTGAGGTGACCTTTCTTTCTGATACAAGGCACTGGGAAAAATGCCATAAAATTCTTTATTTCCATGTGAGGTGGGATCATTCTTTCTGGTACAACCAGGTCTGTCAAAGTGGATTTAAACTGAGCACAGCACATCCTCTTCAGCCCTGAACTCCTCAGGGTTTTTAGCAATTTGGCACCCACATTTAAAATTTTTTTCACTTTACTGTTTCCAGCGGAAATCACAAGCAGAAAATGTAGGAGGCTTTTTCCTTTTTTTGAGCTTTTGGCTACCAAGACTGTTGGAAAAAACCCTAATAACTAGATTCATCAACAGTAGATACTTTATAATTTTCTCCATCATTATATAAGCCTTTTCCTTTCATAAAATATTTCCCACTTTGGACTTAAACTTTCAGCCATCCAGAATGTGCAATTCCTAAACATCCAATTCCCCACCATTTAGGTTTTCATAGACTTTTGCCTGCTCTCTTCCAGGTATTTTTTAACTGCAGCTGCGTGGGAACCTTTGAATCTTCACAGAGCTCCTCAGCTGTGGTGGGACCGTGTCAAAAAGGAAACGAGTGCCCCAAAATGTTCCTGTATTTCCTAGTAATATCAGTTATCACTTCATACACTTTGTCAGTAGGTGGCACACCTGGATACATACTGCTCCTAAGGTAAGGAATAATTCCTGCTGGCATTGCCAAATGTTTTCAAAGTGTTTTGACACATGACTGGTACTCCCTCCCCTCCTGGCATTCCTAGTATCAGGAAATGTTTTGCAGCTATGCAAGATAGCATATTCCATATAATTGTGGCTCCTAGATTTTTCTCCTTGTTTTAACTATTGTTTTAGCACAAGATTTTCTTTTCCTATTTCCTAATCACAGATTTATTGAATGCTTGTCCCAGTGCATATTTAAGTGTTGGAACTATTTGTACATCACTGTAAGCTTTGAGGCTAATTTTAGCAAGTGCAGAAATCAGTTAATACTACAAGTGCTTAATCTGGATTTTTGTCAGCTACTTGCAATGTTTGGATTCCCAGTCCTGCTCTGCTCTGTTTTGGAAACCTTTCTTTCTCAGTTCCTTTTTCCAAATTACTTCCAGATGGGCACATTCTACTTCTCAAACAAAACAAGAGTAAATCCAGTCTAACTAATCTTTGGTATTATAGCTGTGTTTTCATGCTCCCAATTTCTCCTTGGTTTTGAATTCAATTTTCTGGACCAGGCCCTTTCTCATTGCTGGTATCTTTATAGTCCACGGACAATGCCAGTGTTTGAGCTGGCTGAATGTAGGCTGTATGGAAAAACCTAAAAAAAGAAATGTGATTTCAGCTAGGGTTCCATCACAGTCCTTCAACCAGAATAAATATTCACACAGAGACTTTCAGAAATGGCTGATGTGAGGATCCTTCTCCACTGCCCTGCACAAATCCTGCCAGTGAAGTGTGCACAAGCTGCACAGCTCTCCTCACACATCTTTTCTTTCAGGGTTACCCCTGAGTGCTGCAAAACCTCACAGCATCTCTCTCTCCTCGAGGGCTCTCTCCAAGAACAATCACACTGTAATCCATTTTTACTGAAGCTCCTGCACAACTGAGCTGTCCCTGTGCCAGGATGAGGATGATTCATTGTGGTGGTGTTCACAGGGGTTCCAGGACAAGGGAAGAGATGAGAATCTTGACTCCATGTTTCAGAAGGCTGATTTATTATTTTATTATATATATTATATTAAAAGATAATGATATATTAAAACTACACTAAAGAAAGATTAAAAAGACATCAGAAGGCTAGCAAAGAAAAGAACGGAATGATAATAAAATCTTGTGACTGACCAGAGTCCCAACACAGCTGGACCTGTGATTGGTCATCAAGTAGAAACAACTCACATGGACCAAATAAAATGCACCTGTTGCATTCCACAGCAGCAGATAATTGTTTTTCTTTTCCTCTGAGGCCTCTCAGCTTCTCAGGAGAAAGAATCCTAGCAAAGGATTTTTCAGAAAATATGTCTGTGACAATTCATGAGTGGAGAGCTTGCAGCAAAGCCTTCAGGATTTGTGCCAGATTGGTCTCTGTGGTTGCTTCTGACACACTGGATAAATGTGGGCATAGAGCTATGCAGGGGTGCAGTTCCCCTTTCCCTCTACATCAAATCTTCCTTCTATCCATAAGGTATCTGGTGGAAAATGGGCAGATCTGGAACCACACAGGGCCACAAAACTGTGGTAGCCATGCTCAACCTCCTGCTTTCTTCTTGTCCCCACTGCATAAAAAATGGAGTGTTTGGGAGATGTTCATAACCAAGCACATGCAAGCTCAAATCACACAGAGCTGCTGCCCTTCTCAGCCCTAAGTACCTGCTCTTGGGGATCTTACTGCTTAATCAATTCAGTAAGAAAAGCTTAGAAAGGTTTTCAGTTACAATACTAAACCACAGTGTTATATGAAATCAGAAAAACAGTTTTATTGGTTCTGCTCCAATGCTTTTATTGCTGTTGAAAATCATTTTACTTTGAGAGACATTTAAGAGAAACTGAGAAGTTATGTGTTTTCCTGCTGGATTGGAGGCATCCACCTTTGATATGCAGCTAAATAAAACATGTTTCAGTAAGTTCAATCCTTTTTTTTATTTTTTTTTTCCTGCACTGCAAATGGCCTTTGGGCACAACTCCACTTTAAGCTCATGCTTACTTTTGTCTTTTTTGAAATCCATCACTGACTGACTTTCTCAAAAAATCTGGCTGAATTGAAAGTGTGCTTCTGTTACCAGAAGGAAAATAAATTTTCCTTGACACAAATAGTCCCAAGGTCAAGTTGTAGGCTTCATTATGTATTTTTTTCCAATGATCACTTTTAGAGATTATTCAGCATTCAGTCATCTCTGTTAAGATTCCAGCACTTAAGCAAGCTGATGTTTTCAGATGAGCAGCTATCACTGCACCTGCCATGGAGGACAAATACAGCTAAATCCCTAAAAGCCTGTAAGATTTAGTGACATTTACTTTGATGGTTTGCACACTGAAGTCATTGAAATGTGCTTACAGCTGGTGACCAAGTCATTTCTGAAATGTCATTTTGGTGGTATTAGTGTGATTACAGCAGCCAGGGAACTTGGGTAAGTCCTGAGGTTTTTGGGAAAAAAGCCCTGCAGTTCAGATCGCTGTTGTTCAAGCACCAGCTATTAATAGCAAGGGATTAGGCAGTGAAAAGGAAGTCTCAGATCTCCCTAAGAGGTCTGGCTATCACTCAGCATCACAAAGAGTTCCTGCTTCCTTGCAAAGACAATACAAAAAAACCCCAATTTTTTTTCATCTGAAAGAGAATATTTTTTGCAGGATATAAATCCTGTGAAACACATATCAAATATCTAGTTATTGCTTTCATTTTCCACTTTTTGCGTTCTATGCCCTCATATTTGTTCAGGAGGACTCTGGGCTGAGGAGGGCTTATGTAGCAGGTGTCTAGCAGGGGAGCAAGACACTGTTCTTCCAGCTCAAAATCATTTTACAGCCGTGCCCTCATAGATGGCACTGCTTGTATAAGCCACAATCAAGAGATAGTGTGATGATAATGCATGGAAAAACCTAAATAAAGGGCAGGGCATTAGAGAATAAAGTGTTGAAAGCTACCACTGGTGAGGAACAACAGAGTTCATTCTGAAATGCCTTTATTATTTTTTTTAAAATATTCCAAATTACATTAATTTTTGAAGGAGCAGAGGCCACCCTGGTTCAGAGACTGTACCTCCGGAGTGCTATGTTCATCCACGGTGACAAATTGAATTTCAGCCCAGATAATTTTTTATTATTTGAATATTTATTTGAAGATATTTATTATTGAAGAGAATGACTGTGACAGAAGTTTTATTAATCACCATATTGATATATGTGTTACCTCACGTACCAAAAATGTCCTTGTTTGACCATGTGACTGGCACTACCCACTTGCCAAAATCAAACACATGCCCAGATTTGTGCTGGATTAGGCACTGTAATAGTCAGTGTGGTAGGTGATGGAGGAGCAGCAGGTTTGAGCAGCAGAGGTGATTCCTGCAAATCTGAGAGGCTCCGTACACACCCTGCTGACAGCAGGCTGGGAAAGGCAGCTGATCCCTGCCCACCCTCAGGGAGCCAGGATGAGGATCCAGGGCTGGAGCCGGGCTCATCTGGAGCCAGGAGAGCTGGATGTGTGTGTGGGACTCACCCTGCAATCCCAGCAGGGCCCAAATGCAAATGGTCTGCTCTGACAGAGAATGGCCTGGAGGATTTGCCTTTACAGGAGGTGTGATCCTGATCTAGATAGGGTGCAAGGAAAAGTGAGTGCCTGAATACCTTGTACTAGCCTGGGACTTGATCCTGAATTTCAGGGAGTGTCAACTGAATAAAACCATCCAATGGATGGGTGATTTCACTAGCAATTTTCTTGTCCTGTGTTAGTAACACCCCTAAGTGCTAATATCATCTGAAAATCCACAACCATCTTAAAATGTGTTGTTGAATATAGATGTTCAGAATTCCTAGGTGCTGTTCTGCTTTTATCACCCTTTTTACATATTTCTGCAGTTTGCTCAAAGTCCATGACATTAAGGAGAAAAAGGTCACATTTCTTTCCTTTCCTTTCTTTCTATTTGTGTTCTAATTATATACACCTGATGCTTTATTTCTAGGTAACACCTCTTTGATTATTATTATTATTTTCAGGTGCATTAAACCCCACTTGAAATCATTTGCACTTGGCATCTATACCCTGGCAATAAGAGTACTTGGTAAGTCCATTTGTACTCCTGAGTTGGTTTTAATTCACTCTTCACTAATAATTTCTCTTAGAATTGAGCTTTGATTGTTGTAAAGAACAATGTCTATCTGCAAATAGATATAATTAAAAAAAAAAAAAGTTGGAAAAAGGAAATTGCTTTGTACTTCATAAATCACATAATTATATCCTAGGCATAATTTAAATACACAAGGCCAATATTTATAGAGATGTGATCCTGTAGGCTATGAAGCTAACATCAAAATTACGTCTTGTCCCTTACTCAGCAACAAGTGTAAAAGAACAGCTGTGGCTGAGAATTTGTGATTGCTTTTCAGGCATGTAGTCACTAGTTTCTAAGGGAATTAATGTGACTGACTACAGGTGTGCCTGGGGTTCACTGCAGTCTTTTGGCAGAGCCACCTGAAATCAAGAGTAACATGAGATTCCAACGGACTGGCAATTCTAAAATCCTCTAGGTCTTCATGAAAAAAGAATCAGCAAGAAGCAAGCACCCAATTTACATGAGCAGAGTTAGATGAACTGAAAATTATATCAAAGCAAGCTGTTGGCTTCTTTCTTACACCTTTGCAGGCCAGGATTTTCTCTCCAGGCTTACATTCTCCTCCAGCACCCCAGGTGACACAGTGCAGGACGTCCCCATCAGCACATGTAAAAAGGCTTTTCCTTTCCATCAGCCCCAAGAACTGCAGTAGGTTTGCCCCTGCCACAGTGGGATCTCAAGATGCTTGGGGGATCCCTGCAGCCCCACTGCAGGCTCCAAACCCACTGTCTCTGTCCCTTCTCATCCCCACCCTACGCCCAGACTGAACAGGCTCCGTTGCTCTCAAGAAAGGAGAATTATCTCCTACTTCTTTCCCCCAGAGATGTCCTGCAGGGTGAGGAAACCAAGCTGTGGCCAGCACTCCTTCCAGGGACTTCCAGAGGCTTTTTGATGTTTTGTCATGTTTTCCTGGCTTCCCACAGGGAGGAAAGGGTGGTGTGTGCCTGGGCAGCACAAGGCACGTCTTCCCCAGCCAGCGTGCAAGTGTCCTTGCTGTTAGAATGCATTATTGAATGTTGTGTGTGAACCTGCCTCTAGATCGAAACTGATCACCCTGGACAGTAAATTTCTCACCTCTGTTTGTTTGCTCAATACATCCAGCGGGGATTCCAGCCCCAGTGTATTTTGGAGTAGCCATAGACACCGCTTGCCTGAAATGGGGCAGCAAAAGATGTGGGGGAAGAGGAGCGTGCAGACTCTACGACTCCAGTGCACTCAGGTAATGCTCTTCTCCATTCCTTCCTTACCTTTGGTTCTCAAAGTACATCTACACCTGGCACTGGTAGCAGAATTTCTGTTGGAAAATTTGAGTGAAAGATTTGAAACTAAATGGAAAACTCTGACTAACAATATTAACAATAATGCTCATATTTCACTCTTTTGATTCAATCTCTTTTTGGATGGGAGGGGTGGATCATCTTGTTTCAGTATCAGCTGTAAATAATTGTCTTTTAATAATTCACAAAAAAAAAAAAGTTGTGTTGAAACCTCACTTTTATGCTAAAGCTTCCCTCAGCTTTCAGTATATCTGCTGTCATACTGTGTGTGTGTGTAAATAAGTTACTAAACCTAATTTTTCTCCATGTTGGAGCTGGATCAAAAAATGGTCAAAAATTTTGTGGCAAAGGTGCCACAAAATATGCTTGGTTTATCTAGAGGCTTAAGTACAGAGTTGTCTTTATTAATTTATTGCTAGAGGACAGTAATTGTCTGAACTGCATTTGTGAAAGGCTTCTCCAGAAATGAAGAATGGAGTAACAGTGGTAAGAGGAAAATGGGAGAACAGTTTGTCCCTTCTCCCACCACAAGGAAAATAAACATGAGAGAAGGGTACATCTTGTCTTGAAAACTTGAAGGAAAGAGCAAAATCTCAGCTGGGACTCTTTTTGCTAATAAAACATTATGATGTTATTGTTGCTGCTGTTGTTGCTGTCATTATGCCTGCAAAGCAAAAATGCCATCAAATGGTCTTGTCACCACTGGTACTGTTTATATATTAAAAAATAGAGTAACTGCCCTAAAAATATTAGTGCTTTTCTTACTGAGGCACATTGGGGTGGAGGTCAGGCAATGCCTGAGATGCTTTTTTGAGCCCAGAGCACTCTGCACCTGACCTGGGTGAGCTGACAAACTCCCCTCCCCAGGGCCATCCCCTTGACTACAGTGTCCTTACCCAGCCTTACCTGATGAAAAGATGAATGTGTCCTTGCTGCCTTCTGGTCCTGTGTTGGCTCTGATCAATCATTTCTCTCTCAGGTATGTGTACCTGGGGCTGACTTTGGTCTTGGGCATGGTGTCCATTTTCTTCAGTGTTGCTGTCCTTTGCGTTCTCCGAAAAAAGTCATCTCCACAAGATGAGACCCTCTCAGCCAACGGGGAGAGAGGCGCCTGTGGGACAAAGAGCAGAAAAGACAGTTTTGTCAATAGTGACCAGTTAATTCAGTCAACTTACTGGCCAGAAAAGGAGACCAGGCTTTAGGAAAACTGAGATCTCTACCGTGCTTTTACCCAGTGAGTGGTGTTCCAGGCAAAAATCCATCATCAGTGAAGCAGTATCTTAGTAGCCGCCCTGAAAATGTTCACCCTCTTGCAATTTTCACTGTGAAGCCCAAAAGCAAAGACCACCAATATTTGTTAGCACGTGAACAGCTCTGAAAACACTGCTCACCCTTTTTTTCAGCTGAGTGAGGGGATTTCCTATGGCTGGGGAGGTGCATTGTGCCCTCACCCAGACCCCGTTTCTGCGGCTGCCCCTCAGCTCCCTCCCTCCTCAGGAGGCTGCCAGAGTTGCTGCTGCCCCTCGGTGTCCCCCTGGGTGTGAGGGGCAGTGGGGAGGCTGCCCTGCAGCTCCTCTGCCATGGCTCCAGCCAAGGGTGGCGCAAAACCTGACTTGGCCACCTGGAAGGTGCAGGGATCCTGGGTACGGAGCCCATCCTGGCCAGCAGCAAGGCACGGGGCAGCAGGAAGGTTTGCTGGGAGGAAAAATCAGCCACAGGCTCTGGGCACCTCCTGGGTTCCATCCATAACACCTGGGATGTCAGTGTTGTGGGTAGGAATCTGTTTTCCAGTAGCTTTTGTTGCAGCGCAACCATCAGCAATAGAAGTTGTCGTTAACCACCAGCAGTAGAAGTTGTCCTTACAAAGAGGCACAAGAGTACCATCCAAAGGAAACTGGGATGAAAATAGAGCTTTTTTTAGATCTCCAGCAGTTTCTTGCTACTTGCTAGTACTCAGTGTACTAAATAATTCCATGCACTTTATGATGTAATAACAAAATTATGCAAGATACGTATGATTTATACTTTTAAAAGCTATGACAAGACAGCTTGGGAAAAATAAAATTAAATTTAATTCAAAGACCAGGTGACTTGGGGCTTTTCCTTTTAATTTGTCGTATTTTCTAGCTGAAACTAAGACATTTTTGTGCTTTGTCAATATTTGATATTAATTATATTTGGGGTGGGGAGTGCAAAGGATAGCTGTTTAATGTGAAAAAAATCTCAGGAAAGCTTGAACTGGAAGAGGTGATGGTGGGTCCATAGGGATATCCTTTAAAGCAACCAGAATTTTTGAGCACATGGTGAAAGGTAGGCTTCATCCTTCACAATATTGGCAAAACAAACCCATATCCCATCATTTTTGTCCCAGCAGTGACTGTAGGTACCCTGCTGCCTCTCCAGTGGGGTGCATGAGGAGGGGCACTGCATAAGAGTGGGATTTATCAATGACCAGTGATCAGTGATCAATGTCTGTCCTGTGCCAGCAGGGGCCTACCTAATCCACTCAATAGCAGGACCAAGAAGGATGGTGCTTAAGCACCAAAAATCCGCAGAAGGTAAGGTTTTAAACCCATTTCTGGGGAAAATGCATTTGTCAGAGGAAGAGCCAATGCCACCCAGACTGGCCACATGGGTCAGTGTTTGACAGTGGCCTGGAATTTGGAGAGCCAGACTCCTGTCCCAGATCTTTGTCCTCCCAGGTGAGTGTCAGAGGCTGTGGGCACTGAGGTCCTGCACATCTGTGCCTGTTCACACTGGGCTCAATACCACTGGATATTGAACTAAACAAACGTAATTAAAATAATCTGAAGGTTTATCAATATGGGACTAGGCAAGAGTTGTGGTCGGGATGAACCACAAAGATTGGTGTTCCTATCTCAGGTGTCATTCATATTACATCATCATAAAACAGCAAAAAATGTCAAACTGCATCAGCACCCAGGAGTAAAACCAATGCTGGGAGCCTCCCACAGCCTCCCAAGGAGGGCACTTCCCATAGAAATGAGCTGTCACATCCCATGAGAGAAAGGAGGAACCCAGCTTAGTGCACACTGGGATAAAAAAGGAGACATATCTGCATTTTGATATGTTGTATGATGTTTGATGTTGTATGAGTGTCAAAGCCATAGGGACAATTCCTGCTTTGTGGATCAGTCCTGGTGAGGACACTGCCACCCACCAACTATGAAGCTGTCACAGGGCCAGGAAAATTCACTGATTTCACCTGGGAGAGAGAATATCTTCTTCTCAGGAGCTGGAAGAGTGCTGTGTTGTGGATTCAGTAGGAGAATGACATTGATAACACACTGATGTTTTGGTTGTTGTGGAATTGTGTTTACCCCAAGTCAAGGACTTTGCAGCTTCCCATTCTCTGCCAGTGAGAAAGAAGCTGCACAAGACCTGGGAGGGAGCATGGCCAGGGCAGCTGGCCCAGACTAGCCAAAGGGAAATTCCCTTCCCTGGAATGCCATTTCCAGGATATCAACTGGAGGGAATTGCCCAGGAGGAACCAGTGGTTGTTAAGGAACAGACTGGATATCAGTCCGCAATCATATCAGGCATCAAAAAGTTGTCTTTCTCAGGCTTTGTTTCTCTTTCTTTTTTTTTTTTTCTCCCTTTTTATTGCAATTATTATTATTATTCTATTTTATTCTAATTACTAATTTTTTCTTGACCCATGGAGTTTACCTTTCTCTTTTTTTTTATTTTTTTCAATTTTTTTCAATTCTCCTCCTCTGTGGAGGCCGGGTAAGCAAACAGCTGCATGGTATTTAATTTTGGTGGCTGGGGCTAAATCACAACCGGCAAATAAAGAAATTAAGATAAATAAACCTATCCTACTCTAGTTCAGAAAGAAACAAGGACAGAAAAAATCATCTTCATGGGTTATCTCCTATGGCTATATATTAAGCCTGTAGTTGGTGAATAATTCTTTAAAATACAGGCTTTCCTTCCATAACCCATTTTCTTTCCACATAAGAATATCAGAAAAGAGCTTGTTTCAGTAACTCTTATTTGTACTATATTTTGAAAATGTTCATTTTTCTCCTCCCTTTCTTCAGCTATGATAATCCTGTAAATTAGCAAGCTGATAGAAACCATTCCCACTTTGAACTATTTTCAAGCCTGCTGCTTTTATTTTAGTGCTTCAAGTAGTAACATGAATGCCTGGATGAGTGTCTGAGCATAGATGCACATTCTGGACTTATTATAATACTTGAAAAAATTATCTCAGCATTATTTGGATCTGTGAGCATCTTCCTACCAGAATTCTTCATCTTAAACTGTGTCTGCAACTTGGTGCTGTCTCACCAAGGTCAACAAACCTGGATATTTTCTTTTTAGAGTTAGAGACACCAAACCACAGCCAAGAGACTGCAAGGAAGCAAACATCTTTCAGAGGTGAGACTGTTAAAAGAGTTAGCTGAGGGCATTTCCCAACCTTTGCTATCAGCCTCAGAGGCCAGAGTGGGGCTCACCCCTTGGTAAGAAGCTCTGTGCGCCATGTAAAGGTGGGATATTATAGAAAAGTCCCCATTGTTCACATGCAGAATGAGACTGGGCTAAGCAGGCCATGCCACATAATAAAACCCATGAGCCAAAGGCACATTTCTTCTGCTACCTCCAGCAAAAAATACAACTCTCAAATGAAATTACATGTCTTAGTTATAGGCACATCATTTTTAACCGTGTCAGGAGGGAATCTTCAAGAACTTCTAACAGATAAAAAGGCAAAAAGGTGAGATCAGAAGACTGGGGGAACAATGCATCTTATATGGATATATATAAAAAATATATGAAATATAGCTAATATAGCTATATTAAGTATAGATAATGTATAAAATATAGCTATGAAACTCATGCCATGCCAGCATCAGAGGGAATTACCAAAATACAGAGAGCAAGGGGTGTGGATATCTCAAAAACAGTAAACAGGTTGAATAATTATAGATTGCCTCCTTGAAATGCTTAAAATAATGAGGAAGATTGATACATGAAAGCAGTATTGCAATATTTTGAATTAACAGCACAATTGGTATAATCTGAGAGAAAACACTGGCAGTACCACTTTGGCTGATGATGACACAACATGCACTCTAATTCTGAAAAATATTAAAAGTTACTAAAAATTCTAGAAGCTCTGAAGTGCATAGACTGTCAAGCAGCTAGGTTGCAAGAGTATTTTAAAATCATTTTCACATAGATAAGCACTATTAATAATTATTAATAATCTACCCCAAAGGCTGTTGCCTAGAGGGATCATAGATCTGGTTGTCTGTTTTTGTGCCCTGGAGCATCACTAAGCAGGTGCTGCATGAGGCAGCCACTCATCCAGTGCTAATCAACCTCTAGAAGGCAAAAAGTCCATAATTGCTGTAAAAGACATGAGGGGCAATTTAAATGCGTGGCCCTTTAATGGTGATGTGAAGTGCTCATTAAAAGGACCTTATTTAAGCAACATGTGGCTAATATCAGCAGGTTAGTTAACCAATAGCTCATCCCAGATTATTGCAGTTCATTGAATTTTGAAGAGAGTAAATAAGGAAAGGATTTAGTGGGCAGCACATGGAGCACATTCTCACAGCTGGATGGTGACCAGGCAGGAAGCTTTCTCTCATGGCTGTTGAGCATGGTAAGGTTGAAAGGTTGTTGTGCACAACCGGAGCCCTCTTGTTGATCCTGTGATGTTGGCACTTCTAAAATAAGATGTGGGAAAACACAAACTTGTTTAAGTAAAAACCAACCCGTGATAAGATTATACAGTCAGCAACAATCTGTTTATTTAACTGTGCAGACAGACTGTTTTTCAGTGTCTGGAAATCAAGCAGGATAGAACTGTAATAGATTTTTTTTTCTTTTTTTTTTTTTTTTTACTAGAACAGTCTATGGGATGTTTCTGACATCTGATAGATTTTTCTGCCTGGAAAAAAAATCAAGACTCACCCATTCTTGTAAAAGATCTGCTCTAGTGTAATGAGACAGATGAGCAGTTTATGGCAGTGGTTTTGTATATAATAGCAGGTATTTAATTAATTATGTGAGCCATATTAATTTTTTCAGTCCTGTTAGCTCAGTTAATGTCCCAGACCTTGTGAAGGCATTGGGGGGCTTTCCCTGGGGTTTCACCTGAAGTCAGATGAGTTTTGTTTCTGCTGTTCTGTGATGCTGCTCACATTTGGATGGGTTATTAAAAAGGTCTAAGCACTCTCACCTGTCAGTGATTTACACTTAATTAATTCTATGTCTGTAGTAACAACTCCAGTCCAAGCTGCAGGTTAAGGCTGAATGCAAAGAGAAGCTGTACAACCAGTATTAATATCTACCCTTTGTATTTTAAATTTAAAAAAAAAGAAAAAATATCATTAAAACAGCACATCATGGTCTACTTTTCCCCAGATAGATGCATGAGGTAAATCAATGAGAAAATGATTGAGTTCTTTTGAACAGCAAATGCTCCACTGAGCAGTGGAAGGATAAATTCCCAGACACTGCCTAAGATGGAGACCACAGATCAGCTGTTTTTCTCACTTGTTAGCTCAACAGCACCACACAGAAACTAGACACTGGGACAGGAGCGCCAAAGAACCTTTTTCTGTTGTGGAAAAGTCTATTTTCACCCTCTGAGGATTCCTGTAGTAGCTTAACTACAGGAGTATTTGCTTACACTTGCCGTACACCGTCCCTTTTATTTAGTTTGTTAACAAAGAGTTAAATTTTAAAATACATCGATTTTCTGTATCTGGGGATTAGCACCCCGAGAATAAGAAGGGCTCTGATCAAAGCTGCCTGCTGCAGCTGGCCCCTGCCTGGGAGCCGCTCCCGCTGCTGCCCCTGCCAAGGGCGCCCTGGCAGCTGCTCCTGGTGGGATCTGCTGCCACCCTCTGCCTGGAGGAGTCTGCAGCCGGAGAAAGGTGACTAAAGGCGGCTTAAAGGTGCTAAAAGTTACTCACTGCGGCTTTTGTAAGGACTGCTTTTAACCCTCAGCAGGAATCAGAAATTACTGATAGCTCAGTGTTCTTATTAAGGGGATTTTTTACTGTCATAATCCTTTTTATTTATATTGTTCCTGCAAGTGTGAGTAATATAGAGGGGGGTCTGGGATGGAAAAAGGGATACATCTCCTTTTTTAAGTGTAAGACCATAGTCTGATTTTACTTTGGTAGTTTCCCATTTTGGCAGTTTTAGTCAACAGTTCTTGGTTCAAGAGGTCAGCTTTGATTTCTGATTCCACACACTGTTTGGACAGCAGCAGTCTGAAGAAAGAAAAATTCTTCTCAGCCATACTGAAAGCAAAGTATAAAAGATATTTTAATGCCGGAAAGATGTAAATTAATGGTGTATACAGGGCTAGGAAAAATAGGGAGAAACTGATTTGTACTCACTTGTCAGAATGATGAAAACAAGGAAATGTTCTTTATCATATAAGGGAAACAAAGAATATTGAAAAACAAAGTAGCATCTTTTTCTACAGGTTCTACTGCTCCACAGTAAGAGAGTAATTTTTGCTCCATCCCTTTCCAGATGTTTAGGATTAAAAGGCCAAAAAACCACGTGGATAGGTCTGCTAGTACATCTGAAGACAACCTGAAAATGCAACCTTGGGAATGCAAAGCTTCACCAAAAAACTTTGTAAAACAGGGAATACATGCTTGTCTTGGGACTAGAAGTGGGTAATTGGTGTTTTATGCCACAGCAGGACGTGAAGGATCACTAACTCTAAAAAAAAGATGTCCATGAATTTCCATCTCTTGCGTGTATTTAATGCTCAATAATGCTCTGACTGTGAGGACAACTCTTTTGGAAAAATTACAGTGATGGCAATGTTGGTTGTGTTGGGTTTTTATACATTCAGACTTAAATATAATGGATACAGTCATAACCTACACCATGGATTTTCTCTGCACTGTTGAATGAAATGTTCACGTTATTGATCACTCAGTCATGGAAAAGTAAAAATTGTTCTGCACAAAAAGTTACAGCCAAAATGAATCAATAAAATAGCAGCAGAGGTTTATGGAAGATTATAGAGCAAGTTAACCTTGAAGCCACTATAGGACACAATGGACTGGTGATTTGGAGCAGTCAGCATGGATTTATCAAGGGTACGTCGAGGTCTGACTGAGCTGGTTGATTTCTGTGAGGAAATCACACTGGGGATGTGGTGAGAGTGCTGGCAGGGAAGGGGCAGGAGCTACCAGAAATTGAATATTTTGGTGTAACCTCCAGGCAGACATCTGCCTCGAGAGTAACTTACCTTTTAAGTACAATTACTCTCAGGAATCAGGCAGAAGGCACAGCAGGGACACAACCAAATAAACCTGTCTGGGTTTCCTTGAACTAGGGCTGTAAGTGATAAAGGGCTGCTCCAAAGTACACAGAGCCCTAATAAATGTTCATATTTCACCTGCCTTTGCTGCTAATAGCAATAAACAATAAATATGAATGGTCTTCTAAGAATAAGTGATTATTGAACACCATCTTTATTCCATATATCCAAGGCATTACATTTTCTCTTCCTGCAAGTTCTTAGTTGGCTCTAGCAGATCTGAACTGAATGGATTTTAGCCATAGACAGTGGAAGTAAACCTTCGTAACAAAATGCATTAGAAGCAGGAATATTTCTAAAGTTGGGACATCATATTTTTAAACACCAGGAAGGTGTGAACCATTATAATATAGACAATTTCAGGGAAGAAAAAATAAAAGATGCTTCACAAGAGTTTACAAATGGAACACCCTTGCACGTCTTCATCCTAATTAACTTTTGACCTCTGTGGACAAACATGGATTTTGGGACCTTTAACAGAGGGCAGAACTGGGAGGAGACAAGATTAAAACATTGGTTTGAGTTGGAAGTTAATGATTCTTCTGCCATGTACCAGCAGAGCTTTGCTTAAGGAGAGAATTCTCAGACTTTTGAGCATTTGTGTGGTAGCATAACTGCTGTTGTTGTGGATGCAGAACCTAGGTAGGAACCTCTTCAATATTCTTTCTGTTAAGGAACCTCTTCGATACTCTTTCTGTCTGTCTTTAAAATGTTCTTGTTAGTGTTTGCAGCTATCAAACAGGACCTGTGTGGTTTCCAGTAGCATTTGCTGTAATTGGCAGCAGCAGAACCAGTCCTGGTGGAAGTTTCAGTGCTTTATTGGTGGCATCCTGCACTGTGTGTGTCTGAGCTGTCAGCATGGTGTGTCTTGAGCAATGAGCATTGGGGTCTGCACTCATATCAGTCTGATACTCATTTTTCATGTTAGCTGAACTTCAAATGTCTTGCTATGGGTGTATTTAAAGATCAGACAGTTGGATTAGCACTGCAGTTAGTGTAAATCATTGCAATTCCATAAATTACTGGAGGAAATGTGGCTCTTGATTTGTGATTTGCTCTTATGATGGGTGATGTCACAGTCCCTGGGAGTGCAACTGTGGTAACAATCAGCCCAAAGACTTAGAGTGCCTTTGATGCCTTCTCAAAAGTCCTCAAATATCACTATATTTCACTTTTGTAAGACTCTACAAAACCTGCAGCAAACCATTGTCTTGACCTTTTTAAACTTATTACCTGTTATTCATGTGGAGGTTTTTTTTAGTTTATGTTCCTATTCAATTACAATTTTAGTTTATGTTCTTATTCTTATTACAATTTGATTGCAATGAGGGGGTATAAAACAAAGCTGATTTTCTTTTTTTTTAAATCAAATAAGGAACAGAACTACTAGAGTTAGGCTGTGGCTCCTATCAGATCATGTCCCCTGGAGAACTGAAAAGATCTGTCCTTTGCAGGGCTGCCTGCATTCCCTCTGCAGCTGAGCTGCAATTGCTGCATGATTTCCCATGGTGTCCTGGAAGCTGTCAGCTCCCAGCAGCACAAACAATGCACACTGGTTGTTAGCTGGGAGCCTTGCTTTCCTCCCACCCAAAGTGGTTCTCAGAAGAAGCTGTACTGAGCATAAAATCAAGTGAATTTGTCAGATGTTCCAAAGAGTGAACTGAGTGTTAAATTTCATCTGTTTGTACTGCTTGGAACTTTTTAGTGGATTTTTATTTTTTTCCCTTGGTTTTTGGGAAGAGGTTTGGTTTCTTCCCCTAGGGAAAAAGATGGGTTAATTTATGTTTAGGCTGATTGACTACCTAAACAATACCAATTATTTACCTGCCTAATCCTGTCTTTCTGCAAATGCAACTCTCTCATATCACCATTACAAAAGAGTAGCCTGTGCAGGCCAAGAATGGTAGTTTTAGAGAACTCATATTAGTGAAAAGGCACATTTGGTGCAGAAAGCTTCCTACTTTTGCTTTCATACTTCATATTTTTAACCAGACCTTTGATTTATTAAACATGGGAAAAAATGCTAATGAAAAAAATATAAAATAACAACTTTATCAATACTTAAAATTATCAGGCTCAGTAGCTACTGTATGCTGTCATCGATTGTCAATCGACCTTTTATCTTTTTTTTTCCTAATGTTCTTGTGGCCTGGAATTTCCCCAGCCTTCAACTCCTCCATCTTCAGCTGATATCTGTGTAGGTCAGGGTCATCTGAGGGTGGGAGGACATACTGTCACCAGATTCTAAGTTACGTTGTACCTTTAAACTCTCAAAAAAAATCCTGCAATGATTTTCTCCCCAGCATATTATTGCGGTCATCAATGTATCATAATTTCAAGGAGAAGTTTCTATCTTCAGGCTACACAAAGACAGGTGAATTTCAGAGGAGCAGCTGCTCAGAAGTATTTGTGTACAAGCTTTTCCTAAGCACCAGGAATTTTATTTCGTAACATTTTTGTTCATAGCAGTGCAGTCTTGGAGAAATACTTTCTCTACTTCTTGTTCCTCTCTGTCTGAGTAGCCAAGAGGAAGGAGAAGCCAATTTTTTTGTCCTGGTACATGTGCTGACCCAGCCTCATAGCACAGCCACAAAAGAGTTTGGGAAGTAGATATTAGCAGTGGGAAAGCAGATGGACGTTTTCCAGCATTGGAAAAGTTCATCCAACTTTTTTCAGCTGCATTCAAGCATATAAAAACTCTCTTTGTGTGATTTGTTTCCCCCCTCTCTCTCTTTTTCGCTGTTTTCTCAAATGAGGAGAGTATTGTGAAAGGTGAAACAAATCAGATCATGCGAGCTGTGATTTCTGGGTTCTGATTTGAGGGCATTAATTGCAATACTCTTATCTGCAGATCTGAACATGGCTTGTTTCGAGTGACCCATTTTTTCTGAGGGGCTCTGCGGTGGCTTCTGGATCGTCCTTGAGAAATCTGTTCTGATTGTAGTGGGAGTTGCACAAACAGGCAAGTGTTTTCATTCTTTAAATAAACTTTGCAAACAGATACATAGGCTTCCTTTACAGCTTTTCTCTCAAGTTTCCTTTTGTAGTTGTTCATCTCTCAGATACAGAGTTTTAAAAAGCTAAGGAAAAAAAAAAGATTAAGTATGGAACTATCCATTGCAATAAACCAAAATAAAACTTAATAACCAAACAAGGCTTTCAGCACTAAAACATTATGATGTGTCAAAGGATATACCATTGTCTATGGCTACAGGAAGCTCCTGGGGGAACTGGAGCAGTTCTACTGATCATTTCAAGCATTTGGTCATATAGACAGCACTCTGCAAACAGAAAGAGATCAGGGATACCCTGCATATTATTGCAAGAAAAAAAAAAATAAGTGATATCCTTACAGAAGGTCAGCTAGGTGAAATAATAAACTCCTTTGTCACTAAGAATTGTTTCCAACAAGCCAGTGTAAAGGAATAAATTGAATGGCACAGTGTTACTACGGATTTTACCAAATCAAAGCGTGAGTTGTAAGCCACATGGCCTGCAAATTTAGAGCTTCCTGGGACTCCCTGTGCTTCAGCACTACTGCTTTGTTAACCCTTGTAGTTTATTTTTGAACAGAGATTTGTCTCTTACTCCTCTGTCCAAACAGCCTTTTTAGCATTGAAGAACAGGACAAGGTAGAAAGATGGGTGCTCATTTCTTTTAAAAAAACAAAAGATGTCAAAACTAGATGTTTCAGAATTTAAACAAATATACACTTTGAAACATGCAAGTCCTTGAGCCACATTGTTTTAAGTAGAAAGGTTCAGTTTCAACATCTCAGCACTTTGCTGTAATTAGTTTCACCAGATTCATCAGAGAGGTCCTTGAGCAGCTCTACGTTGGCAAATGTGCTTTGGTGTTTATTGCTGTTTCCTCTTGAGCTCAGATCACTCAGTAAAGAAATCAGCCATGACTGTGGAAACCAAACCCAGCAACACCAGTGACTCAAACCAGGAGGCAGAGCCTGACCAGCTTTTGGATGATGAAGGAAACAAAACCCCACCAGTCAAAAAGACTTCCTCTCGCACTGGATTGAAGGTTTGGTGCCTTAGCAATACCACCATTAATTACCATTGGTTTTTTTGTTAAGAAATGTTGTTCAGATGTGACATTTGTGACATGCTAAATTCCTTCATCCCTATCCCTATCCTTGGAGGAACTGGATATGTACTACAGGTCCGGGGGACAGTCAGATATTATATTTTCCCCAAAGAAAATAAAAATTCACAATAGACCATATTTATTCACAAGTTACTTGTAGGTGGATCCCCTTGTTGGTCATTAAAAAGAGGCAGCAGCGTCAAGTGGAAAACTTGAACCAGCCTCAGTTGGGTGCCTGCAATGCACTGTCTGGAGGTTGTTGTCTCATAGGGTCAGAACAAGGTGAGGTGAACCAAATTTCATCAAATGCTTTGTGGCTCACCTGAGGATTGCATTTTAAACCCCAAATGACCCCAGTGATTTTTGTTGGTGTTTTCATGCTTATCAGCAGTTTAAGATTCCAGCCAAACCCTCTGAGAATAATTCTGGCATAAGGCACAAAGGGTGATTCTCAGAAATTTTGCCAGTCAAGCTCAGGAAATATAGAACATATCCGGACAAACCCCACACTTGGAAGATTTTTGTCTTCCTTCCGGACAAAAAGAGAGTAAATATACCAATTTTCAAGCTTTTGATTCCCGGATTAGCTTCATTTCTTATAGTAGGTAGCATTGCAATGTCTAAACCTATATTTACTTTGTTTATTTACCCAGGTTTCTGTTGTATTAGAACTCTTGCCCAGTGAGCAAAAAATCTATTTGCTTTTTAGACTATGTGGAAATCACTGGATAATATTTAAACAAACTGAAATATTTTTCTAAATCTATCTTTATTTGCAAAAGCCACCAGGTGTGTTGGTGGAAGCAACAGTCAAACTACAAAAGAGTATTAAGCTTTTCCTTGTGAGATATATGATATACAAGACACATTTCAGAATATATCATATGCCACAGAGATGAACTTGGTCAGTTAGTACCACATTCCTCATACTGACGTATCATAAAAACTTGCTTAAAGCATCAAAATGGTGCCATGTGATTGAATTAAAAGCAATAATGAATTGGCCTAAAATAAGGGACATGTGACCCAAGGAAGAGGTAATTAGGAATCAGATTAACTTTGCCACTCCAATTTGAGTAACAAATGTGTCATGATGATGATGGTTCCGCACCATTTTAAACACCTCTGTGTTTGATCCCTCTGTGACCAGTTTCTCTACCTCTCCCTCCCCATTTCCTGTCTGAATCTTTTCCCAGGTGTTTCTGGCTGCTCTGTCCTTCAGCTACTTCAGTAAAGCCCTGTGTGGGACCATAATGAAGAGCTCCATCACCCAGATTGAGAGGAGGTTTGGCCTGACCTCCTCTGTCGCAGGGTTCGTCGACGGGAGCTTTGAGATGGGTAACGGATGTTCCCTGACACACACACAGCTGCTCAGAGACAGATTCTGGCACTCATTCTGGTTCTTTACCTTGCAGGCAACCTGCTGGTGATTGCATTTGTAAGCTATTTTGGAGCTAAGCTGCACAGGCCCAAAATAATAGCTGTGGGATCCTTTACTATGGCTTTGGGATGCTTTTTGTCAGCCATGCCTCATTTTTTCATGGGATAGTAAGTACTGCTTGTGGTTAATTTGGGTGACTCACACTGGAGTTGCATTGTGCTGTCTGGTTTTTAAATGCAGCTTGCTGTATATTTAGCCTTAGATTTCTGAAGGCCTGTGGGACCTCATTTCCAAATGCAATGAACCCCAGGTGACACACACATCACTGCTGTGATGGGGAAATGTTCATTTAAAAAATACAGCTCTTCTCAAGTGGAAGTTCAACTCCTCAAAAAAATGAGAACATCACAGTGCTTTAGTTTCCACTCAGGCTTATTCAGAAAGGAGCCAAAGAATGCAATGGTGCTGGAGCCTGTAGATGGATGAGTGCTGGTGGAACTCATACCAGGATTTTCCTGTTCCAAATGCACATGCCTGGTTGAACTGACTTTCTGTGTCTGGTTAATTTTTACTCACCTTCTCCAGGCTCAGGGAATTACTGCATTGTGCTTATATGTGATAATGTTTCTAGCCGTAGCTTGAGCACAGGGATGACCAATAGAGTAAGACATATTTCTGTTGATTGCTTAAATATATTAGAATAATTTTAGGTATACTACTGTAAGAAGAAAACTGAAGAATGCTTTTATTCATGTCAGTGGATCTCGCACTAGAACCAGACTCATTATCAGTTTTTCACTCTTTAAGACAGGCCATGGATCATCCTCCTCTGGGCAACTCATGAACCTGAGCCTGAGCATTTGTAGGGGAGCTGCTCTGCACTGATGAGTGCTCTTTGTTCCAACCTGAAAAATAAGCCTGCCTGGTCTGACAGAGCCAGGGCAATTCTTTGAAGCAGAATGTGTGCTTTGCCATGTTGTTCTGCTAAAGCTAATTGTACTTTGCCCCTCAGCAGCATTTGTTTCTGGGAGAGGGATCATGTTGGAGCAGCTGAACAGTCCAAACACATATCAAAGATGGAAAGGGGACCTTTGCTCAAACTCAAGACATTCATCTTTTTCTCCTTGGCTGTGGGGCCAACACACAGAGCTCACTTAGACCTGACTCTCAATTTAAACGACAAAAATTCAATCCTATCCGAAATACTTTCACAAGCCCTATTGAATTTTCCAGCTTAAAACATTATGCCTTCCAGAAAGAGAATTCCAAGTTTTATTTTTTTCTTAATTTCAGTATTTTGGTTTTCTAAAATGTTCTTTAATCATTTTATTTGCACCTTTGAATTTATATTTAACCAAAGATACCTTTCTCTTTAGGGAAACAGCAACCAAGGTGGTTCCAGCCCCGCCACACTGGTGTTTCCCTAGTGAGCACTGCTCCTAAACCTCCTGTTGTGTGTTTGCAGCTACAAGTATGAGACAGCATCACACACAGATGGTTCAGCCAGCTTAAATTCCAGCATAAAGCCCTGCTCCCTGCATCAGGATGTGAATGACACTGTCCTAGAAGTCTCACAAGCAGGTATGGAACTGTAAATGAAAGTATAAATACAGGAGCTTGTTTTGTCCTTGGTTGCAAGGACTCAGTTACCTGGACCTGGAGATGGGGACAGGACAAGAAACTGCATGCAGTTTAACAGAAATAAATGGATATTGCTATAATCCTCCTTACAATATGGAACACAACTGTTTTATGTGTTGCTTGTATGGGACACAGGTAGAGAATGAGCCAAGCTCTGCACCAGGAACCATCTCAAACTTGTCACATTAAAGATACATGATATATGCCAGGTAATATATTTATGAAAATATCAATAAGTTATTTTTTTAAATGAGCATTTTTTCTGATGGGTAATACTGACCTGTGCTTTTAGAAATGAAATGCAATGGGGGTGGAAGAATGTGTTATTAAAAGATCAAGAAAATTTAGAATGGGATTTACAGCCTTTCATTTAACTTCTAAAAGGAAATGTTCTCAATAACCTTGATTTCTAATCTATAATCATTTCATGTGCTACATTTCCTGGGTTTTTCCTCAGTTTCCCATTCAAATATTTTATTTTCAAAAAAGATCTATTGTTTGTTTGTTTGTTTGTTTGTTTATAATATTATATCCTCTGCAGGCTGTGAGAAGGAGCCATCGTCATATATGTGGATATATATTTTACTGGGAAACATGTTACGTGGGATTGGTGAGACACCAATAACACCCCTGGGCATCTCTTACCTCGATGATTTTGCTAAAGAAGAGAATGTTCCTATGTATGTAGGTAATCTCAACATGAATAAACTCAGAGATTCCCAGTGTGAGAGGTGGAGCACCCTCTGCAGAAGACAGCATTCAGCCATCAGAGGGTACTAGCACCTGCCTCATTGTATTTTCAGGCTGTTTGCACACCATAGCCATGTTGGGCCCCATGTTTGGCTTCCTGCTGGGATCTCTGTGTGCAAAGCTGTACGTGGATATTGGATTTGTGGATCCAGGTAAGCAAAACAGAGGAAAAGTGAAAGTGAGCTAATGCTTGTTCTCAAGAATTGCCTATAAATGGTTTCATACGTATGCATTATATTATTATATTATATATGTTATGTTTGAATTATATTTATTTAATTGTTTTAATTGTAGAATTGATTGACATTTTATTATTTTTATTGAATTATAAATTTATATATTAGATATATAACATACATAATATATATAATTTATTGTATATATAATACATAATTTATATTATATATAATGTATACTATAACATATATATTATATATACTATATATGTAATATTTTATATATAATGTATATAATATATATTATTATAATTTATTATAATAAATTATTTCAATTATAATAATAAATTATTATTGAAATAATTTATTAATTTTTATTTACTGAATTACTGAAAGCTTTTAGAGTAAAAGCAGAGTTAGAGTGGGAGCATATTTTAGAACGGTGCTTTAATATTAAAGGGTTGTAATACTCACTTAAGCCTAAGAATTAGTACCAAGGACTCTCACAGAACCAAGATTTTTTTCTAAACTGGAATTTTAACAAAAAAGATTCTGCTAGTACAGCAGGTTTACAGTCTGGGGGAATGACCCACCCTTTCCACTGAGTAATTTACATTATTTACATTTCACATCCTTTTGCAGCACAAAATACACATTTTCTCAGCCCTTGCTTATTCAGATGAAATGAAAACACATGTATGTGCTCACATCGGCACAATGCCAGAGGGGACACAGCAATGCCTGTAAGTGGTGGCTGTTCCTTTTTGTTCTAGCAGGACCGAGACGTTTTCAGATCTTCAGAATCCTGTAGCTAGATAGGTGATCTATTTTGTGTTTGCCCTTTGTTAAGCCAATGTTTGATTTTATTTAGGAGTAAAGACAGTGAGCCAATTCTGGTCATACCAAGTCTTAAAATCTTAGCTGCCCACTAAACATGCCAGAATTAAAACCCATAAAAATAGAACTAGCTACTCTCACCTCCCTTGCAGTATATTTAAAGCCATAGGTAATTTCACTGACACTACAGAGAATGTCCAACTGCTTAATAGCAACCTACACAATTTAGGAAAGCAGAGCAAGGTCTCAGGAGCCAAAAAGCACACCACACTTGAGTCCTGTGTGGTTTCCCATGTGCTGGGGAAGTACCTTGGTGTTGCTGTGTCTGCCACAAAACATCAGCCAGTGAAAGGTGTAGAATGGCAGATAAAATAACACTGGACAAATGGTAATGACTTCAGAGCAAAAGATAGTAAGGTTGGATTAGATGTTAGGAAGAAATTCTTCCCTGCAAGGATGGTAGGGCATGGGAACCAGTTGTTCAGAGAAGTTGTGGATGCCCCATCCATGGAAGTGTCCAAGGCCAGGCTGGAGGGCCTCAGACCATCCTGGTCACCCCTGAGGTGGGTGTCCCACAGGACACCTTCCAATCCAAACCGATCCATGATTCTATAACACCATCCAGGGTATGATTCCTGATGCCTCCATTGCATGGATGGCCCCTCACTAGATGTTTATTGCTGGAAGTCAGGCACTATAAAATGTAGCAGAAAAAAGCTGGGAAGGTTCAGCTTCTCCACTGGGGTAACTTGTGCCTGTTTCTCTCATTTCCAGGGAGCATCACCATCACCCCACAGGATTCCCGCTGGGTGGGTGCATGGTGGCTTGGCTTTTTGATAGGTGGAGTACTCAGTTTCCTATCTGCTATTCCATTTTGCTTCCTGCCAAAGAGCCTGAAAAAGCCAGAGGGAGCCAAGAAAGACAAAGCTTCACATGGGCTCTTGGAAAACATGGGTGCCATGATGAATAAACTTTCTCCTGAAAAATCCAAGCCAAGGAAGTTGTCAGTGCTGCTGAAAGGCAAGTGTTTCTCGTATGTTATAAATGTGAAAAGCAATAGGCACAGCACACATAGGAAATGTAAGAGTTCGGCAAAATATTTTGCCTCCCTGCACTTCCATCTAAACCAGGCAGCTATCCCCAGGAAAGGAAAGGTCCACCAAAAATTATTAGAAGTGCTCAGGACTCTGAGGTTCTGCATTCATCACCTGAAATAAATCATCACCTGAGTGGCACCTACCTCTAAAATTTTGCACTAGAAGAAATTTGAACAGTGGAAAAGTGTTCCTGTATCTGAACATAAAGAAACTATTCAAAGGCTCCTTTTGCCACATGGAAAGACAAATTATTTATTTGAGAGAGTTCATGGAGACTCTGAAGTATGTTGGTGCCTGATGAAAATACTTCAGTCTTGAATAGTTCTGGTTGTGCAGTCCTTAGGCCAAAGAAAGTGGTGGAAAGGTGATGGAAAGAAGTGGCTTTGCTTAATTTGTCAAATTGTTAGTTCAGATCCCTGAGGAAGACACTGAGATAACCCCAGTGAGGCAGCTCTCACTTAGCCTTGAACCTGTGATAGTATTCATGCAAGCTGAACCAAGTCTGGGCTGTGTGGAGCCCCTTAGTCTTCATGTGCATATCATAATAGAGCAGCCAGACCTTAACCCATACTTCTGTCTCCTTTTAGGATTCTCTTCCTGTATCTCAACCTCTGGTGTTTTTCAAGAACCTGATTTTGCTTTCAGATACCCTCATGCAAATGAAGATCAGTACAGCTTGCCCTTGGACAGCTGAGAGCAGGACCTTGCCCTAAGTTTTGCAGGTTACTCACCAGTAATTATGCCATGCATCTTTCAGTGACAACTCATATGTCCCTTTCTTTCAGATTTCTATAACTCCCTGAAAAAGGTATTGGGTAATCGAATGTACTTTACATTTTTGTGTTGCTCACTGTTACAGTTCAGTAGTTTTATTGGTTTCGTGACTTACAAACCAAAGTACATGGAACAGCAGTATGGACAATCTACATCCAAATCCAACTTCCTAATAGGTGAGAAGAGCTGCTTGTGCTGCCAGCAGGGCATGGTGGGCTTTATCTGGGGCTCAATTCCATGCAGAGCAGGTGGAGGTAGATGGTGGTCTGACCTGAACCTGAATTATTAAAAATACATATTTTGTGCCTGTGGGACCATAAGAAATTTTAAAGTTATATTACATTACATTAAATTTCCATTATATTTATAGCTAGGGCACCCCAAATATGCAATGAATGTGGTGTGGAAGTTTTAGTTGCTGAATCACCCTTGCAATGGGAGTGGGTTTGGAGGGGTAGGCACTTCACAAGCAGCAACTCCCAGGGGCTGGAGTGAACACAAACCTTCCTAAAGTCATAACAGACCATAAAGCTGACAGGAACAAAAATCTAAGGACAGACTGGCTCTTAAGACTATAATGATTCTTGAATTCTAACATTCCCCTTCTATAAACTCTTTCAGGAGTTACAAGCTTACCTCCTGTAAGTCTTGGGATTTTCCTAGGAGGACTTATAATGAAAAAGTATAAAATGGGCATCATTGCAGCGACAAAGTTTTCAATTACCATGTCATTTCTGTCCTATGTCATGGGCTTGTTACACTTTTTTGTTGGCTGTGATAACCACATGGTGGCAGGAATGACAGTGTCCTATGAAGGGTGAGTATCAAACAGAAAAAAAGATTGTGCTTTTCTCCATAGTTCTCAAAAAAATGTACTGTGGCATCAAGGCTAAAGGAGAAACATGCTTTTGCAATGCTTGAGAGAAAGTGAGCACTGCCACATGTCACTGGGGTAGTTTTGTTGGTCAGCCTGACAGAGCCCAAGGCTGGTTAAAGATTAATTAGGAATTGCTTCAATAGCAATGCAGGTTGTTTTGCTGGGGGTGGGTGGGAGTATTGCTGTGCAAGGTTTTCAACAGGAATGTAAATGGTGGACCAAGGAGTATGCTTAGGGAGCACTGGGATGAAAAAATGGCAAGCACATCAGTTTCATTTTCCTAGGAAGGAGAAGATGAGTTCATCTTGTTGTTCAATACACAAGGGATGTCTGAAAGCAAAAGAAAATACTGCATTCTTCATATCCTCAGTGAAAAGTTAGGCTTGTGAAAAGTTAGGCTAGGCTTTAACAGAGGAGTATTTTTTAACTACAGAGACCAGGAGATTTGGTTTCTGCCACTGGTGCATTTTTACCAGCTGATATATTGATAAGACTGTGATAATTCTTGCCAGCTCTAAATTCAGTTAGAGGTGAGCCCAAATTACCTCTCCCTCCTCTCTCTTTTCTGTCTACACCTGTAAAATCAGTAGCAATGTTTAATTTGTTTTAGATTTCTCTATAATCTATCAATGGCTTTAATATCAGTGCAAGTAGGATGGAATCTCAAACAGACCAGTAGAGATATAGAAACTGAGCTGTCAAAACATGGCCTGGGCACGTGAGGTGGGGTTTAGAACAGCAACACTGTCACACAGAAGGGTCTTTACTGACTCCGGCACTGAATTAAAAATGTCTTACACTTGTCTGTACTTAATTTCCAAGCAACCCCATTCCGTACCACAACAATTCCCTGTTTTCGGAATGCAACTCTCACTGCAAGTGTTCCTCCAACGTGTGGGATCCTGTGTGTGGAGCCAATGGCATCACCTACGTCTCTGCATGTCTGGCTGGCTGTGACACCTCTGTGGGACATGGAAAGAACTCGGTAAGAGACCCTGCTTTGGTTCCCTACCAGCCTATTTTCCATGAGACATCAGGGGTTTAGTAGGATAAAGCATTTCAGGAAAGCCAAAGTTACTGGGGACAGGTCAGTAAGGGAGTTTTGATTTCTGGCTGTGCAAACAGCACAGAAAAGCGAGATTTCTCTGAGTTATTGCACTTTAAGCAAAAGGCCCTAGCTCGTTGTTCTGCATATTAACTTTCGTCTTCTGTAGGTTGAGCACAAGAGGAGGAAACGCACAAATCAAATTGGTTTCATGTTGCCTGAAGGTTTTCCACAGGCTTTGCCTTTCACAAATGTCATTTTTGCTGCCCTGAGGCTTTACCTAACAATTTAAGTTCACTAAGAGTAGTATCTTCCCTGCTATTGATGATTAAAGTGTAAAAAATGGGTTAAGGCAAGGCAGCTTGTTTCCTCCATGTGAGACTTTGGGATGTCAGAAACTGCTTGTTTTTCTGGGTGACTGATTTTTGCTTGGCATGGAGAAAATGCCAAGAGTTCCAGAGACAAAGCTCCAGTCCATGGATGTAAACTTTCATTGGGCTGTGCCATTTGAATGTTTCCTGATCACTCCAGAATATAAATGGTCTGGAGCCATCTCTTTACTGTGTTTTCTCTCCAGCAGAACCCCCATTTCATGAGCAGTGTCCTACCAAACCTGTTTTGTGTCTTCCAGGTCTTCCATAACTGCAGATGTCTTGAGATCAGCAGTTCATGGACAGGAAACAATTCTGCCACCTTGGGGCAATGTCCAAAAAGTGATGATTGCTCAAGGAATTTCATTTATTACACAGTAATACAAGTCATAGGTGGATTTTTCTATGCCCTGGGAGCCACTCCTTCATTTATACTGACATTCAGGTGAGTACACCTGGCTGTTGACCAAAGGCTTTCAAAGTCATGTTTGGTTCCTTATCTTAGGGAAAAAAGGAGTTTCTTGCTGATCAGGAGCTGCAGTGGTAGGACAAGGAGTAATGGGTTCAGACTGAAAAAGGGGAAGTTTGCGTTAGAGGAAAGTCCTCCCTGTGAGGGTGCTGAGGCCCTGGCCCAGACATGCTGTGGCTGCCCCTGGATCCCCGGAAATGTCCAAGGCCAGGCTGGATGGGGCTAGGAGGAACCTGGGACAGAGAAAGTTGTCCCTGCCCATGGTTTTGGAACAAGGCAATTCTTTAACATCCCTTCCAAACCAAACCGTTTTGTGATTCTCTGGTTCTGTAATCAGGTTTTCCAGAACATGTCCTTTTTTCTGCTTGGATTTTGAAAGTGCCATGCATTTGCCAGGATTTCTGGATGTGCAAGGAGAGGACAGAGGCTGGAGATAGGATGAATTCAAGACCAGTGCCCATTTCTGATGCCTGCAGTGCAATTCCCCATGAAACAAATGAGCCAGGAGGCTTTGTGCAGCCCAAGATGTGTCCTTGCACAGAGGAATTCTGTTCAAGCACAGAAAGATGCTGCACTGACCCTGCTACCTGCAACTCTTTTGTCTTAGAGCAGTAAGATATTTCCCATGAAATATTCCATCAAGTGAGGGAAATGTATGCCCAAGAGTGAAGGCAGTTGGAGAGCTCATTTCCAAAAGGTCAGGATAGACTGATTATGGCTTTAAAATTTCAATTTCTTAATCGTGCATAGGGAATGGACTTGCCAGGAGCTATTTGATGAAAATCAGTGGATTAATTCACCTTTTTCATACTGAAACACTGAACACACTTCAGCAGATGAAGGAAGCACTCTTTTTCCAAACCTCCAAAGTGCTTCTTCCATCAACAAGGATATTAAGTTCAGGTTATTTAACAGCATTTAATGGGCATGTCTAAGCACTAAATAAGCCAGAACTTCTTACTTATCCCTCTTTTTTTGCAGATGTGTCCAGCCAGAGCTCAAAGCTCTCGCAGTTGGTCTCTTCACACTGACTATTAGAATGCTGGGTAAGAGGAACATTGCAGGGTCCAACCCGCCTTGTGTGCTCTGGGAGCCTGTAACCACTCTAAGGAAATATCAATCTGATTTCTAAGAGCACGTCCTTTCCTGTGAAGCCCTGTCCCATTTTCTGCTGTCTCCTTGCAGCTGGGATCCCAGCACCAGTTTATTTTGGTGCAGCCATCGACAGGACCTGCCTGAAGTGGGGCAGCACCAGCTGTGGGAAGAGAGGGGCCTGCAGGCTCTACGACTCCAATGCAAACAGGTAAAGAAAATTAGGGCAAAAAACACCTCCCTGTGGAAATGTGGTGGTGTTTGTGGGTCCCAAGGACTGATGACAATCTTATTGTCTGATGACAATCTGATTGAAATTAAACTACTGATGAATTTGTGACAATATGAGGTATTCTGAATCCAGGCTTAAACTCTCACATGGCCATGAGAAAGCAAAATAACAGCTGAAGAATTTTGGAGGGAACTAAGAAGTGGAAATTTATTTACTGAAAATTAAATCCTGACTAACATTGTTTATTTGCTTTATGTGGTGAAATGCTGCTGATGTGCTAAATACTAGAAAGAGAGGGAGGACAAAGCAGATTCATGAACAGCAATGGACACAAAAGGAGGCACAGAAGAGATGAGAATCTTGACTCCATGTTTCAGAAGGCTGATTTATTATTTTTTGATATTATATTAAAAGAAAATGATATACTAAAACTACACTAAAGAATAGAAGAAAGGAGACATCAGAAGGCTTGAAAAGAATGATAATAAAAAACCCATGACAGACTCAGAGCCTTGACACAGCTTGGACCATGGTTGGTCATCAAGTGAAAACAATCCACCTGAGACCAATCAAAGATGCACCTGTTGGTAAATCATCTCCAGACCACATTCCACAAGAAAATATTGTTTGCATTTCTTTTCTGAGGCTTCTCAGGAGAAAAATCCTAGCAAAAGGATTTCTATAAAATATGTCAGTGACATGGAAAGACATGCTCTGTTGTCTTACACTGAAGGGTGTGATCCAAAATCATGGTCAGATATAAACTCTGGACTCAGCTTAAAGTTTCCTGAAATTGAAAAATCTCGAGATCAAATGTTAAGCTCCCAATTTTTAGTCAATTTTTCTGTTGAAATTTATTATCCATGACAGAGATTTCTGGAATGAATTGTGTATTTTTAATATACTTATATTAAAATTATAAAATGTATATTTTATTTTATTTTAAAAATTTATTTATTATTCTATTATATATATATATAAATTTTCATTGAAAATTTTAATATATTATATTATTTATTATATAATAATATAAAATAATTGTATAAAATAAATATAATAATATTATATTTATTATATTAAAAATACCTATTCATATAATACTTATTTTAAAAGTATATATTATATACTTTTATATAGTACTATATTATATACTTTTATATATAATACTTTATTATATACTTTATATATATACTTTTAATATACTATTATTTTTAATATACTTATAATAAAATACCTCAGACCTTAGGACTTTAAAGAGGGAAGTTACCCAAATTTACCTGATTTGCAGGTAGTTTGTTCACACTGGCAATAAAGTTAACTCTGTGCATTGGCCACTTTTGAGGAAAAAGTCCATGGAGAATATTCTACTGAGTAGCTGTGGGTATTGGGAAAACCCAATCACTATCAGTCTCCTGGGAGAATGCTCCATAGATTTTTCTCTGTTTCACTCAAGCCTTGGCTACTTCTGATGTGTTTTTTATTTTTAATTCCAATGGACCACTCTGGTGGTGACCTTAATATATTTCTAGCCCTAGAGTCTAAAGCCTTGAACTGATAATAAAATCTTGAAAAAAAAAATAGGGAAGAAGATGGAAGTTTCACTTTGAAATTATCTTCATAAGCAAAAAGAATATTATCAGTTCTTTAAGAGAAGTTTTTGCACGTAAAATATCCCTTTTTTGGTATCATTCACAAACAATGAATTTTAATGTCTTCCCCTAAGCTTTTTTTTTTTTTTAATGAGAGATTTAAAAGCCATTAAAGTGATTTTCTTTAGTGTTTTTGAAAAATTCAACACCTGGCCTAATTTTCTGTGCTCTGTCCCGCAGATATGTCTACCTTGGTTTAGGAGCACTTTTAAGAGGTCCTTCCTTTTTGGTTGCAATAATTTTTTATGCATTGATAAAGAAACACTTTCAAAATAAGAACTCCGGGCCTGTAGAGAATGGACAAGAAGATGCTGCTATGAATAAAGAAGACAATTGCAAGATCAAAGAACGTTTGCCAGGTTCTCCTGATGCAGAGAATGAATCCTCTATTTAGAAAGAAATTTGACATGTGAATCAGGTCAGCTTCTTTTAGAAACACCATTCAAAATGCTGTGAGTAACTAAATAATAAATATGTACAGAGAGCATAACTAATAAATAATAAATATGTACAGAGAGCATAACTAATAGCAAAACTGCAAACAACAGCAATAAACACTAACAAACAAGAATGAAAGTGCCTGATGTCTACCTGATTGCCAGTAATAACAGAATGAGTTACACAGCCTGACAAAGTAAAACCTCCTTGGCAGTTCTGACAGAGCCAGTCTGGGGTTTTTTTGTGGGATCGAAGAACTGCCAGAACATCCATGTGCCAAAGGCTCACAAAAAGTGATCCTGACCCCTCCATGCAGGGGAATGACACAGGAGAGATGAGCTCAAGGCTTGGAAAAGCTTTCTGACTCCATCAAATTCAACCAAAATTCACGGTAAGCCAAAGCATTTAAGCCGAACACCTCACCGAATTGTGTCATTGCACCTGTTTTTAATCTCAAAATTGGCAAAAAACCAGTATTTTTCAAAGAAGCATTTGAAGAAGCATTTGGTCTTACCTCAGCTGAAAATGTTGCACCTGTTTAAAAATACACCCACGTTTTCATGAAGACAATGGTTTGTTTTTTTTTTTTTAAGTCCTCGAGTCATGGAATTTCATTCAAAAATACTTTTTTTTTTTTTTTTAATTTATTTTTAAAGAGATTCTGAAGCACCAGCAATGCTCGTGGCTGGGTTGCGATGCCCGCAGTGTCCGGCAGAGGGCGCCCAAACGCCAGGGTTGCTCCCCATTGCCATCGCAGTTATCGATGTTTTATCGTCAGCTCTGGTTTTCCCGGGAAAAATTCATCACCAGCCAGGAAAAACACCCATCCGTGTTCCCACACACCCTCTAAAATTCCCTCGGCTCATCCACCTGAGCTCATGTACTTAAAGCTGCCTTTGTGTATTTGGTGGTTTGCCTTTGCTGTGCTCGCCTCACTCGGAGCTTGACAACATGACTTTAAAAAGAAGAGCACTTGAGAGCCATTTCACAACAGGAAGGTTGACACTTCAAAATAGATGCTCAAGGCTCAGTGGGATATGTTTAATAGATATATTAGATATGAAAAATATATCTATATGTTGAGCAAAATGCTGAATTGTTCTGAAATGTGTTGTCTGTCATGACAGCAATCACTTAGCAGTGATTGCAGCAGCTGAAGGGAGAAAAATGGGACTTTTTGTCCAAATAAAGTGATATTTACTGAAGGTAGAGATTCTCCATCCATCAAAACTAGAGAAGCTCTTTATTCTTCTTTAGCCTGGGGAAAATGAGGCTCAGGGGAACCTGTGGCCCTCTACAACTCTCGACCAGGACCCGGGGATGTCAGGCTGTTCTCCCAGGTAACCAGAAAGAGGAGAGGGGAAATGGCCTCGAGCTGGGCCAGGGGAGGCTCAGCTTGGCTTCAGGAATATTTTCTTCACAGAAATGCTTGGAACAGAGTGCCCAGAGAAGTGGTGGAGTCACCACTCCAGCGGAAACACACCAAAGGTGTGCTGTAAACTGGAAAATGAATTTACATTGTTCAGTGCTTGCACAATGGGCAGGAGAAAAACACAGGAAAAGAAGAAAAGTCTTTTCCCATCTTGCTACTTTCTGTGCCTAAAGCAGGCAAGGGAATTATTTTTGTCTTTTTTATTACTACTCAGAAAAATAACTGTGCAGAATCTTTCCCACTTTTTAAGTACCTGATGTCCAAAATCTATACAGAAATACTTTTTAGCAAAGTATGCAAATAAAATAAATGTGTGTTTTTCCAAGTCTGTGTGCAGAGCTTTATGTCTGAACCAATGCAAGACATGAGAAAGGCTCTTTTTTTTTTTTTTATGTGGTGCATACCACCCCATGGATGCTGCCATATGTTTATTCTGGAGTAGAGTCTACAGGCAATACAATACATCCCAGACATATGACATAAAGACAAAACAATCTGTCAGTTTTGTTTTGGTGACAAGGGCCTCTACTGATGCAAATCCATCAGGTGTGAATAATTTCACATTGTTTAAGCTGGGAGCTGTCATCTAAAGCAGTGCTAAATGTATCACTATTCTTTTTTTGAATTTCAGAATTTATCAAGTGAGTTTTTTGGCAAAATGCCCGTCTGACAAGCTGTATATGTATATGTTTATCTATATCTATGTCTATGTCTATCTATCTCTATATCATCTATCTTTATCTCTATAAATCCATATATCTATGTCTATAGATATATAGAGATAGATAGATAGATAGATAGATAGATAGATAGATAGATAGATAGATAGATAGATAGATAGATAGATAGATGATAGATAGATAGATAGATGATGATAGATAGATAGATAGATAGATAGATAGATAGATAGATAGATAGATGATAGATAGATAGCTGATATAGGTATAGATATAGATTATATATATATATATATATATATATATATATAAGATACAGATAGATTAGATATAGATATAGGTATAGATGTAGATATAGATGATATAGATGATATAGATATCTCCAGTGAAGCAGAACAACAGAACTGACTTTAGTTTCAAACAAACATGTGCATTTTCCTTTCTAATAAAACTCCTGGGATTTGAAAGAAAACATAAATTTAATGCATTAGTGTGAAATATGACAATATAAGGGACAGCCTGGAGTTGTGTGCAGGCCCACCCTGAGTGGGATTTGGGTCACAGCCTGACCACGGATGGATGCTGTGTTAGCTCCCTTCAAGGGTAATTGTCCTACCTGCAGTCAGATCTCTCAAGTCTTTCAAAATATCAAATTGTTTGCTGCATTCACCTGAAATCCTGGCAGTTATAAATTATTTTTAAAAGATACCTGCAGTAAGAGCACTGATTTGTTTCCTTGGTGCTCCTTCTTGTGCATGCTTTCTGGAATTCCTTACTTACACTAAGTAGCTGCAAGTATTTACTTGCAAAAGCTCCTTAGTTTCCAATTATTCATACTATTCTTTTTCCCCCCGTGTTCTTGAAAACAGATTTTTGAAGGAGAATTCAATACCTGACTCACTTCTGAATCATCATTAATTTCAGCCCACCAGTCTTTTTTTAATCCTCATTTTAATACACAGGATTTAAAGTTGTTTGTTGTTTTGCTTGACTTCAGGAATGCATTGAAGTTGGTTAAAAAGAAGCATTATGGAGAGCAAGAAATGCTTTTGCCATCCAGGTCTCACAAATGCCCTCATTCCTGCCCTGTTTGACAAATCCTCCGGGGATATAGAATATTCAACAGCTACTTCTTAAGGTCACCCAAGCATTAGTAGGACTGGAGAACCTGGGTTTGGGTCAGTTGTCATTATCTCTATATTGATGCACTTTGCAGTCAATTTGAAATTGCAAAAAAATGTCAATATTGGCTTGGAAAGAAACAGCAGGCAATTTATTGAACAAATATGCTCCTGTTGATCCTTAAAAGGTTTGGGAGGAATGAACATTTCAATAAATGTAGAACTACAGAAAATTGATGTGGCAGCACATCAAAATCAAAATCAAAATAAAAATGTGTCACATCAATGTATCACGTAAATTATTCTAAAAACAGATGAAATGGTGAAAACAGTTATCAAAACGGTGCAGAGAGCACACGTGGGCAGTCTCTGCAAGACATCAGCTCTCAGGTGTTATTTTGAAAGCCAAATTAAGAGCAAGTAAAAAGGACTGGAAATCCAAGGAATAGAACTGATTACAGTAACAAGACTAAATTGCCCCAAAATTTGGTATTAATAATGAAAATCTGCAAATTATCCAGCCCAGCTGATTCAAAAAAAGGGAACTCCCCTGGGTAGGGACTGCAGGGCTGTTTGTGTTGGTGCTGGAGTGAGTTCCTGCACGGTGCAGCTTGAAGGGAAAATCCTGTTAAGGAATTACTGCTCTGCTTGTGATCACTTCCTTCTAAATTGCTGCCACTTACCCTCTGCAGTGATCAGCATCGCCTATTTGTGTTCCTTTCTGCTCCTCGGGTTTTATCTCAGAGGATGTCTTCTGGGGTCTACAGGAAAAAAAAAAAAAAAGTAGAAATCATGGTATTTCCACCAAACTTTCCATTTGTGTCTTCAGCTCTTAGGTCTCCATCAACACTATGGAGTCAGAGAAGAGAGAAAAACGGAGCTGGAAATAGCAATTATATATTACATAAACTTTTATATACTACATAAACAATTATATGTATGTATAAGAATTATAAAACATATAATAATTTTAACAATATATAAATATAAACACACATATGTAATTTATAATATATAATATTTTAATCAAGTATTTATACATATAATTTATAATATACTATATTATAACAATATATAAATGTATAACAATATAACAACATATCAATTTATAACAATTATATATTACATAAACATTTATATTTCACATAAGCAAGTATATTTATATATAACAATCATAAAGCATATAACAATTATAACAATATATAAATATTATATATATAATTTATAACATAAAACAGTAAAATGAAGTATTTATTTATATATAATAATTTATAATATACAATATTATAACAATATATAAATATATAACAATACATAAAATATATGACAATTGTATATTACAATAACATTTATATTTTATGTAAGCAATTATAACTTTAAATTATAAAACATATAACAATTACAATATAAAAACATACCTATAATTTATAATATATAATATTACAACAATGTATTAATATACAGAACATAGCAATAAGTAAAATATATAACAATTCTATATTACATAAGCATTTGATATAATATCTAGTATATTTATTATAATACAGAGGCTATATATAATATATATTATATATATTATTTTATCTGTATTATATAATAGCATATATAGATCTGGTATAACATTCTATTTGGCCATTATAATCTTGTGATTCATACCTTGTGATGAATAAAATCTTATTTAGAAATCTATTTATGTGTTATGTTTAGGAGATGGTTTGTGACTCATGTACCTATTGCTTTAAGAAAAATGTTGAAGCAATCAATACAGAAAACCTGGCAGGGCCTCTGAGGTATTTCAGATCATAATATTGTCATCATCATTATTATTATAATAGTTATTATAACCTGTTATTAGTACAGGGGTAATATCTCGGGTTTCTTTGATCTTGTCAGCTAAGGCAGGACTCAGCACAAAATCTGTGATGATGTGACCCAGTGTAATACTGATTTTAGAGGTAATAATATGGAACATCAGTGTTCCAGTGATAACATGATATTAAAATAAATATGCATTCCAGTGAGATTCAGTCATTTATGGGTTTTGCAGATAACAAGAGCACTCATTCATTTGGCAGCAATATTTCCTACTGAGAAACATGAAACTCTTCTGATTATTTCCTGCCTGCTGACTTCAGAGAAGGAAATGCTGCATTTTATAGAAATGCCTTATTGTGAGACACAGCTGAGGAGAGGAATTATTTCGGTTTGACAGTCACTGCCTCAGAATATCTCTGCTTTAAGATGCAGATCTGTTATGAGAATTTCAGTAATATTTCTCAGGGTTTCTCCTGCAAAATGCAATTTGTTTTTCTTAGAAAATCTCAAGGATTCCAACAGAATATTTTGTAAAGACCTGTATTTCTCCTGTAAAAATATCTTATTAAAGTTCAATTACTCTTTATAAAGTTCAATTATACATATATACAATATATACAATTCAAATTCAATTATATATATATACAATTACTCATTAAAGTTTATTAAACTGATCTGCAGAAATCTGATGACCTGTTGCTTTCTGATATTCTCAATCACTCAAGACTTGCTTAGTTTTTCACTAAAAGTGGTAATCACATTACAGCATGTTTAGCACACTTATCTAAAAAAAAAAACAAACCAGCACTTAGTCCCTTTGCAAAACAACCCTCAGCTTGAAGGGTTGAAGCATAAAGCATAAAGCATAAAGCTTGAATGCTTTATGTTTATAAAGCATTAGTTATGTTATGTACTTCAGAATAAGTACATTCATTAAATAGAAAGTAACACTGGAAAAATAATCATATTTTTCAGATCTTTATTAAGAGTTTCAGCTGGAAAAACTTTCAGCTTATTTCAGACTTGAAGGCAAAATGACAATATACTCCACAGTGAAAACTGGTAGACGAAATCTGATGTTACCTATGTTATAAAAACACTTTGAATGCTTTAAATTTAAGTTGACAGCCTAAGGTATTTTCTGATTATTCTGCAACAACTAGTACTTTATTCCCAATTTATTTTAGTGCCAGGACAGACAGGAGTTGTTGATAATGGGGACACAAAAGCCATAAGAAGGCTTGGTTTTTAGAGGGTACATGATCCTAATGCATACAGAAAACTGTGGGTTTAGGGATGCTGGGGTTTTTTCTATTTTTTTATAAACAGCTAGAAAACATCACAAAACCAGGTAGCCATAGGTCATTATGTCTGCTCAATTGTGTATTTAATACAAAGAAATGCCAGATAACTCAGCTGTCTCCTGTTTTGTGTAGTTATTCTGGCAGAAGGACTTTGAAAATGCCATTAAAGAGCTTTTTGATATCCTCAAGGGAGAGTTGGGTAAACAGAAGGCTCATGCCCTTAAATCTCCCACAGTCTGATGAAAACTCACTGCCTTTTTTATTTGTTTATTTTGATTTTGCTGGACTTACCATGATTTATATGTAATGATCCCCAAACTGTATGTTTGTAGTCTGTATTTGAAAGCACACCTGCCTTGGTAGAGTTGCAAATTTGCCTCCAAAATGGCTTTCTTGGTTAGCAGTTTCTCTTATGAACTTGGAAAACCACAGGTTTTTCTTTTTTCCTGGAGGATCTTCCCAGTGATGGAGCTCAGACACAGGACAAAGATGCCAGTTTTGATCCCAGAGTCAGTAATGTGATTTTGCAATGAAACCAGAGCCTCAGGGCCCCCTCTGCCTCTCACTGGCCTTTGGAGCAGGAGGAATTACAAGGGAGAGTATCTTTACTTCTTCTCTGCTGTGAGAAGCAAGGAGATAAAATCTTTTGGAAAAATCCCACTTGGTTCATCACCTATTTAATTTTTTCATGTTCTGTACTAGCTGGTTGTTGAAATACAAGCTGTTCCCTTGAAGACACTTCTACCTTCTGTTCACAGGAGAGTGCTGGATTTGCACTCAAAAAACAGAATATGTTGGAAAAACAGCATTGGATTTGTCAGAATACTGAGTGAGAGGCTCATTTAAACTTCCTACCTGTGCAGGGTTTGTGCTACTATGAATTCAGGACTGTTATGAAGAATGATCTTAATTCTTATTTGTTTGAAAAACCTCACTTTACTGTTTCATCTGGGATAATATCTGGGCATGAATCGTCAGATCTGACCAGAATCTCATTTCCAGTCTGACATCAATTATCAAAGCTCCTTTGCTGAAACATTACCTCCTGGAGAAATCAAGATGCTCCCATCAAAAAACACCCTATAATATTAAAAAAAAAAAAAAAAACACAAAAAAAAAACCAAAAACCCAAACAACTCAGAGTACAGAAATAAATACCCAAAAAACAGAAGTAAAGGGAAATGATGTTAGTATGATAGTATGAGTCACCTGACTGACTCTGTGTCTGGCGTAGATCAGGAATGTTTCTAGAGCTGCCAGGGCATTTATTCAATGTTAAAATTCTCCTTACAGAAGGAGAATGACACACCATTATTTTCTCTGTGTACAGTTCCTGAGGTTTCTGGAACTTGGATTTTTCTTTAATAATTTCCAGACCTAGATGCACTACTGGTATCTTCTGCATTAGAGAAGTTTATAATCAGAGTTTATAATCAGTTTATAATCAGAGCTGTGAATGGAAAAAACAATGTCTACATGTGCTGCTCATTGTCTTTAAGCAATAAAATGTAATCAAATCCATCCCCAAAGGCCAGGATGTCAGGAGCTTCCTTTCAGTGAGTATCCAACCCTTTTCCCATCCCATCTGGGGCAGATGGTAGAAGAAAGGTCAGAAAATAGTTTAATAGAGAGAATCCCTCTCTTTAGTCCACTGATCTTCCTCTTTCTGAGATAAAGTGTGGTAGATTTTCTTTATGTTCATTATCTCTATTCCATATCCTAAGGAAGTTTAAAATTAGGAAAGAAATTTTGTTCCCCAGTTTTAGGTTTCTGTACAGCACTGTAGGAAGACAAGATACCCTCCAGAAAATAAAGCAAAAAGCCTGTGGTGATGGAGAGAAAATCTACAGTGATCTTCCTAAGTATGTTTGATCCTATTGCAAAGGTACTTCCTGAAAGCTGTCAACAAAAAAATCACACTAATAATATTTTTAGAGATTTCTTTCCTCTTTTAATAACTGTTGTTATTAAAATTTATTTAATAACTGTTGTTATGATCTTCCTTTAATAAAGCTTTTATCTGGACAAGGCTGCCTGTGGAAAGCTGTGAATTTTCAAGTATTCAGTACTGTGTTTCAAGGTTTATTGAAGACTCCTTAAACAAGGAAGGTAATTTGTCTTTATGTGGTACAAATACAGTGGTCCTTTGGCTTAAAATGCCCCCCCTCCCCTCCACACAAACACAAAAAAAAAAAAAAAAGAAACTTAAACACCTATCACTTTATTGCATCAGTTCAGAGTAATCTTTCTCAAACCCATTACTGAGATGTGCTGCAAAAATTAATACACTACTTTCTTCATTTGGTTTCCACTTTGACTGTTGAACACACTTTGCTTCAAAACTTCATTGGCAAACTTCATTTCTCTCCACTCTGACTGTTTTTCCAGCCAAACCCCAGAGCTGTGGTGCAGTTTGAGTTCTGAGGGTGCTCAGTGACAGCCCTGGGGTCTCACCTGGCCACGGCTCAGGGGACCAAGCCTGGAACAAGGAGCTCAGCTCATGAAAGGCCATCAGAGAAGCCCAAGTGAAACTTGATTGTCCATGTAGAGCTGTAGGACTAAATACAGAGCAAGAGGACTTGAAATAAAGTCAGTGAAAAATGTCAAAGCAGCTTATTGTGGATTTCTTCTTCTTAAGTTTTCAAGCATAATCAAATTTATGACAAAATTGCAAATTTTGGCTTGTCCTACTGTTGGTCTAGAGAGGGACTGAGAGCAAGAGGATGGGAGAGTTTTCCAAAATTTTGAACACCTTTTCCCCTTATTTTTGTCTCAGATGAGGAAAGGAAGAAGATAGGGTAAAGCAAATAAAAAGCCAATGTTCAAAGATACTTTTTTGACTCCCAAAATGTAAACTAGTTTTTGAAGTCTGTATTTAGACCCCTTTTGTGCTCAGAAAAACTGGAGCACAGGCAAAGTTACAAAAGACCTTGGGGTTTGGGGTTTTTTTTACATATAAGTTTCCTCACTCTCCTCTGAGGTTCTTGAACCAGGAAGAATTTCTCTCTTGTTGGCAGTTTCTGGTTCTTTGCTGGTTGAGCTTTCTGCATTTTTAATATCTGTCATCTCTTTGCCATCTGCTTTGAAGCGTTTGATAATTAAAACAGAGAGCACTATGTACAAGAGACAGCATCCTGCCCGTAGTCCTGCAACGAGCCCAAGATACACATTCCTAGGGGGGGGAAAAGGGACAAAATGCAATTATATTAATAAAACTTTCCAATTCTATATGGAACCAAATAGGTTATAAAGAGCAGCTTGACAAAACCATCTATTCTCAGCTAGGTATTGCTTCACATTTGAAAATAAGAAATAACAGGCAGAAAGCAAATGACCTTGTGATATTTAGCCCCAGACAGGCTCTAATCAGGTCTCAGACTTCCAGCAGAAATGTCTGGAGTGTCCTGCCATCCAGCAGACTCTGTTTTAGGGCTGACAAAAAGGAGCTGCACCTGCTGGGCCTTTTTGCCTGCTGTCCCTGTCCTACCCCAGCTCCTCCTGGCCACTCATGTCCACCCCCCAAGGGGATTTTTTGAGATTTCTTATACAATAGGAAGGAAATAAATGAAGGGTGAGGGAGAGAATCTGCAGATCTACACATACTCCACAGTTTTTCAGCACCCCACAAAGCCAAAGTGTCACAGAGTTACTCAGTGCATTTATTTCATTATTCAGTGCAGACTACAATCAAAGAACTAATTCTCATTACTTCAGGCAGTACCCTGCAATTTTAGATGTCAGACTGAATAAAAAGTCTTTGGTTTATTTACCTATTAAGGTGTAGTAAGGAAGAGTGGTTCTGTCAGACCCTAATCTGACAGCTGGCAAGAGGAAAGTCCACCCTGGTCCCTGCTCCCAGATCCCCAAACCCCAAAAAGGATTACCTGAACTCTTTTGTGTCGTACACTCTGCAGGACCCTGATCCCCCACAGCTTTTTGTCCCCCATTTCAAGCAGGTCTCATCTATCAAGGCACCAAAATAAATAGGGGCTGGGAGTCCTCCTGCAAAGAAAATTCTCATTACATGATCTCAGACATGTGCATCCCATCATTTAACCTCATGTAAAGAAATGAGGAAGTCAATCTCCAGGTTTTTTAATTATGCCTGCATAGAATGGGACTAAACATCCAGTCCCAGCTTTGAGATTACAAGATTTACTTAAGTAAAAGTACTTAAAGGGAGTTGAAACAATGGACTTAAAACAATAGCTTAATAATATCCAGCAAGGGAAATGTTAGCAATTCCCTTTAATGGTATTTTTATTAGAAGTTTAACTTCCTTTGTTTAAAGAAATAATATAACCAACTTTTGCAATCCCTGGTGTGGAATTACATGCCATGACATATGAATATTTATGTATATTGATTTATATATTCAAGTCTTGCCATGAAAAGGGGATTAGTGCAGTGCAAAGGGATGAAATTTAGCACTTGCTCCACAGAAACTGGGTAATAAGTCTACTATTTAAGTAGTAATGGAAGAATTTCTTTTAGACAGACAATAATTTTTTAATATCATCAGTATGAGGGAGATTGTGCAATTTTCTGAAGTTAACTGTCCTACAAAAGCAGAAGATTGATTCTCTGCAAAATATGGACATTGAAAAACAGATCCAAATAAATGACTGCTAGGGATTTTCTGTGTTGAAGTGAGGGGGAGAACGACCATCCTATAATGCATCGAACTCCGACTTTATTGATCGATCCGTCACCTTAAATAATAGTGTTAACGAACTTCATGCATATTCCAAAATACAGCCCCATGATAGGCTAACAGAGAAAACTCTAACCACTCCTTTTGTTTTACAATACCGTTGATTGTTTACATCAAACAAAATCAGTGTTCTCACTGTGATACGAACGGTTCCCAAAACTTCCATAACTGTTCCCAGGGTGCCATCTTTTCCCAGAGAGGATGTTACCTTTGTTATGGGAAGACTGCCTGAGAACTTTATTGTTTATGCAAGGATGCCTGAGAGAGACTAATTGTTTATAGAAGTCAGGCTGGAAGCTGCTTTGAAACTGCTTCACAGCTACCTGTTACTTTTCTCTCAGCTGCATGGCTTCGTGGCCTTTTTCTTTAAGCCATGCTTGAACTAAACTCCCGACATTTCTGAAAGGCAGAGATTTCAAAATCAGCAAACAAGGGAAGATGAGGCAAGGTTCATTTGATGCAGGGCAGATCATGTATCTGAATAATTAAATTATTGTTTATTGCAGATAAACTCAAGAATCAAAATAACAGGCAAAGTACATGGGAACTTTAAGGGAATAATGGTCAGCAAAAGGGAGGATGGTGTTAGGGATATGCAGACTGATCAAGCTCAGGTAGTTGTGTCCACAATTTTTAAAAAAAGCAGCTCAATAGTAAAAGAAAATTTCCTTCCTTTGCCTCATTTATTTTAAGTGTAGAGAAAAAATCTGAAGAGATAATCATGATATGTAAATACACAATAATAATATGTAAATACTAGGTAATCATCATATGTAAATAGCAGGAAATATGTAGTAAGCTCCTCTAAACATTTTGAAATGCATAGTCTGCTTACAAAGAAAAATTTTGGAAAATCTCTTCTGTTTTTCTCGGGAGCAAGGGCAGTGCAATGGCTGCCTCTGGTCTACCTCTTTGGCTTCTTTGTAAACCCACTTGAAAACCACAAAGAAATTCAATCTTACCTAGTACTCTACCACCCAAAGCTTCTATCCCAACAGCAAAGGATTTCAGGTCTGGTGAGACAGACCTGGAAAGGAAACAAAAAGAGTGTTGAGGAGCAGAGAAATGGATCTGCAGCCATGCTGAGAACACCTGCCCATGCCTCACTGCAGGAGTGCTGTAGCTTACCCAGCACAGCCCCTGGAACCCCGACTGAAAACATCCACCAAGTTAAAATTCACATGTAGAGTCTCCTTCCACAGAGAAACACCCACTGAAATAAATGCAAGAATCTACAGGAACGCATCTTGAACCAAAGGAAAACAGGTTGTGAATACTTCTGGGAGGTGGTGCACAGGGATATGAAAGCCCACCAAAAGAAGGCAGTTCAGGCCCATAACTTAAGCTCAAGCCTGGCTTTATGAGGGGCTGCACTGTGCAGTGATGACCAGAAGGAACAAGGGTGTGCAGTCCTTGTTGATTTAACCACCTCAGCCTCGAGCATTTTACAGAGAGATAGCAAATGTGAGTGACCTGGCTATAAAACACCTCGTTCCTACCAGTGGAAAGCAGCCTGTGTCCATCAGGTGAGCTGGAGAATTGACAAAACCCAGAGGGGAGCACTGAGCTGGCACAGGGGAAGGAGGGAGCCTGGCTGTGCCCGCTCTGCACTGCAGTTTATACACCACTATATTGTCTCGTCAGCATCACCACCAAAGGCTTCTCACCACACAAATTAGGGCTCTGAAAACTGGCCAATGATTTTTATGCACACCTGTCCATAACCCAGGTGTGCCCTGCACTCAGCACTGCAGGAAATCAGCAGCTCAGCCAAGTTATTTAGTCATGTACAGTGACCATTGTGATTCACCCATGAGCAGGAGGATAAAGACAATTCCATGTGACAGGCACAAAATATTGTATTTTCTTCTGGATGTAAAATGCTTTCCAACTGAAGGAATGAAATTTTTAAAAAATATTTCTGCTATAATTCTGCTTCTGTCAGCTGAGCAAAAAAACGTGAGAATCAGACTTCTCCCAACACAGAAGATATTGTGAGGCCACAAGGCTTAACAAAGGTACCTGTTTTTCTCTGAATAATGTGAACAGCACTGGCTATGGCTTAGCAATGCATCTCATTTCAAGTCCAATGCTCTGGTAAAAACATCCCTATCACTGGAATTGAAACCCAGCATTCAGGATCAGCATAATGCCCCCCCTTTCATCACCAAAGTATCTACTCTGCATCAAATTAGAATTAAATTTCTGGAAAGATATTTTGCTCTGCCTCTGAAAAGAGTTGGATTTCAGAGCACAGGTAAATAAATCCTCAGGGGCACAATTTGATCCACATGCCATTCCTCACAGCAGGAATGAAATAGTACATAGCATTTTCTGTTTCTCTTTTCCCAAGCTTTATGGTCAAGGTAAGATAAAGTATTTCACCTAAACATAATCATGTATGTAGGAGTGCCTCCTAAGGCTAAAACAAATGCACATGCAGTCTGTAATGCTAAAAAATAGGGAAAGGCTTTGGCACAGCTTTCTCTTTGGCATTGTCCCAAAACTGCAGAGGAATTGCCACTGAGCCCTTGTCCTTCCACACAGCTGCAGTTGTGAAACACCTGAAAGGAGAAGATGAGAAGAATTTATTTATTCAGAATTCAGCATCAATAAACAACCAATTCATCAGCTAGATTTTTTTACTCTCCACACCAGCCAGACTGATGCTGAAAAACCCTCTGTAATCATCTCTGCAGACTGATAGCCAGGTCACTGATATGCCCCAGCCTCTCTGAGCTGCTCCAGAGACATAAAGCAGGTGTTCTAATTTCAGCCACTGCTAGAACACAAGGTGCTCTGTGTGCGTTTCAAGTGGGTCAAAGCTAAAAAGTCAAATGTGAACTGCCATCCAGCCATCCTACTCAGGTATCCCATGAAGAAGATGTGTAACAGCAGCAACAAGAAAAAATAGAGGTGTGGACCAAATATGCATCATGCACATAGGTCATTGTGTTCCTAAACAGCATTGGATTGATAATGGGCTTTGAAGTCAGCACGACACATGGGTTTGAAGGCCAATTTTCCTGAAATGAAGCCAGACAATATTGATGGGATGTTTAAATACAAGCCTGATAATGCTTCTTGTCTTTTTCAGTATTTTCAGTGAAGACAATTCTGCTTCTGCCAGAAGATATAAGCATTTGCACACTCTTCTGCAAACATGGTGTTTTTAACAGTCTTGCTCAGGCAGGATTATTTGAAGTCCTGGAAATGGCTTTGGTGCTGATAAAAATATCTTCCCTATATCTAGTCTAAAGCTGCCCTCTTTGAACTTAAAACCATTGCTCCTTGTCCTAATGCAGAGTCATCTATCCCCTGGTATTTACCATATTTTTTCCTGTCCCAGATGAGGACTTGCACCCTGCAAAGCAGGCTGTCATGTATGTGATGCCATTGTCCCCACAGACAGGGTCCCACTGGTCCAGCTTGCAGCTGCACTCAGCATTGCAGCTGGCCACGTAGATGTGCTTGCTGGAGGAAAGGTGCTTCATTCTGAAGGACAACAGGAGGAAATTAAAGAATTATTTAGTGGAATTTTATATTTTAAAAAATTATATATATTAAGGAGTATGCAGGAAAAACATGGAGAAAGTGAAGTGATCAAAATGGACAGATACCTGCACTGTGAAGTTGTCATATGAACACTAAGCTGATTTCAGCTAAAATAAAGTTCTCTTGGGATTTTTCATCAAGCAATAACATTTCTATGGATTGGAAAGGCATGAAAATGAAAAGGCTGGGTGGGAATATTACTTTTGCATTTGAAATCTCACCCCAAGAAAAAAAAATCATACCTAGAATAGAGATTCTACATGGTCCAAGGAAAAACCATAATTTCCTCAGCAGTAGGATATCCTACCATATCCAGGTGATAGAGATAGGGTATAAAAGTAAAAAAAAATACATAAAACCAAAACAGCAATTGATATTTTTCCACTGGACCCAGGTCACTGTATTAGAACACTCTGAGCACATGTTAGCAGTGCTCAATTTCCTGAAAGTGTTAGGAGCCCACAAGCTACAAATCATCCTTGCTGTGAAGTCAAATGTAAGGTAAAAATGTTCAAAATTTACCTTTTCTCCCTCCTTCTCCCTCAGCCAAAAGCACACATCATGTGGGCTACATTTCCTCTAAGTCTTTTAGAAGGGAAGATAAGAGAGGGAATTAGCCCTCATTAGGCTGTTGCTTCTCTTCAAAATATAAATTGTTAAATAGGTAAAAAACTAAATGGGTCACTTAACCAGAAACAACCCTGGCATGTGTCAAATTCTCCAGACTCAGCTCTCCTGGAGAAACTCCAAATGCTCTTTATATATATTCTCTAACGCTATTGATGTTTATTTTTAATTCACTCTGTGGCATCAGATGTTGCACTCAACCAGTTTATAAAATCTATAAAAATATATAGATTATATGGCATATTTATTTATTTTCACATATAACGTAAACAATAAACAACTTCTACTTAATCATATGAGTCAATTATACAAGAGTCCTACATTTCCCACAACACCTTAAATTAAAGCTTTGAAATAGAATATAGAAATTCAATTTGCCTGTAATAAATGTCATCTTTTTAAGCAATTTGCCAGAATATATAGGTATGTTGTCAGAAATAGAAAATTTAAGAAAAAGAAAATTAAGGGAAAAAGAAATGTCCTGTTTAAAAAAATATGGAAAATAAAATTGGTGTATTTTCCCCATCCCCAGCTTTAGGCATGACTTCAGGCTGACAATTCCGTCTCAAAACCTGGGATTATTGTCTGTGCACGCCCCGAAAGCAGCAGCTGTGCCAAGAGACCCCGGCAGCCCGAGGTGAAGGGTACAAACCCAGAGTAGGGCGCTGTCAGCCCGGCCACCTGCAGCACCTCACAGCTGCACGTGAAGTACAGCAAGTTCACCAAATATGCCACAATAAAGGTAATGCAAGCAAACTTGGCCATTTCAGTTATGTGGAGCTTGAATTTCTTGATGAGGAAGCCTCCTAGAAACATGCCCAGGATTGTGACAGGTAGAAGTATCACACCTGCAAAGAGACAGTAAAAAAATATGAACTGCTCTCTCTTGCATTGACTCTTTTAGAATACATTTCTAAAATAAATAGGTGTATTCTATTTCTAGAATAAATAGGTATCAGACACCTATTTTTAGGCTGATTCTTTGAGGTTCTAAGATTTATATTAACTTCTAGTAATTTCACATCCCCATTTTCTTTTGCAAATCATATTATGACTTTAGAAAGCTCAAAATTCATTTTTACCATATTGTTGTTTATATGTAGATATAACAAAACCTGTACAGGTTCCTGGTAGAAAATGGAGTAAATGTCTTAGCTCATACACACTTCATATAAAATAAAACATAAAACTTCATGAAAGCTACAAAAGAGTCTCCAAAATGGAACATAAAAGGAAGATGCATCTGGTTCTGCACTGGATTCCATTTTGACCTGAGACTGGATAATGAGATTATTTGCATTTAGATTTAATCTGTTCAGTATTTCACAAACACCAGCCCTCACTTGCTAAACAGGGAGGTTTGACAAGGTGTTACTGGCAGGGGTTTGCCTTTCTCTGCTTTTACTGTTGATTGGTTTTCTTGGTTGTTTCTGTAAAATTTTCTCAGCATTCAGAAAATAAAAAAGATAGGAAAAACAAAGTTCTCCCCACATTTGTAGCTGACTAAGACATTGTGTCTTCAGATTAAAGTAATTCAATATCAGTTCTGCAATGACCTCACATAGCCTGGTTTTCCTTTCAGATTATGAGACCATATCAATCACTGTAAGATTAATATAATTTCAGCATTCTTTCTTTGTAGAACACTATTAAGTACTTATTTCTGAAGGAGCTGGCAAATAGAAAAACAGCTTTGAAATTAATGAAGTGACTCAAACTTTTATAATTTGGTTTCTTATTGCCTATAAAATTTGGATTTGTAATCAAAAGAAAAGAAGATTTATACCAATATGTTACTCTGAAAAGAAAAAAAAATCACACATTTCATTAAACATTTTAAAATTTCTTTTCTATTAGTTTTTATTTGCAGCTGATGTTTGATGTGTGGTTTTTATCTCACTATGAAAAAACTTCCACCCAGTTTTAATAATCCTCTAGCTCAGTGAATTAGGAGCACTAGGAAAATTAACACTAAAATTAACATCCATTTTCAAAATACAGTAATAAAATTAGGAAACCACTACATGCTTTCTTTTTAACCAAAAAAAGTTCACATAAGCTCCTTCTAAAACAGAAGGCAAGATAATAAATAAAAGCTTCCTTTTTGACACAGGAATTTGAAAAGAAGTCAGGTACCTACCAATTAGGAAGATGGCTTTTGCCACTGACACATTAAATTGCTGCTCCATAAACTTTGCCTCATAGGTTATTATCCCAACAAGGGAGTTGTACTGCAGAATGGTGAGGAGGATGAACACCGCAAAAATTGGATTTCCAAACAGCTTCCTGAGTGCTGGCAAGAAATCTGCAATGGAGAGGAAATACTGTACACCCTGCTAAACACAGAGAGGAGTTGTTTTGGCATCCTTTAGATAGTGAAATTAACTTGGATTTAATTGCTGGCTGCATTTGCAGGTTATAATTCTGTGCTTATCACAGCACCTGATTGCTCAGGTGAGAGTTCTCATTGCCAACACATGCCTGGTGTGAAAGGAGGAGCAGCACAGAGGATGCTCAGCTGGGAATCAGGATCCTGGATTATTTTGTGAGTGGCACAGGGTTCCTCAGGCTCACAGCACACATCCTCAATGCCTTCACAGAGCATCAACATCCTCCACCAAGAGTAAAATGTGGTTCCCAAAGCAGGAGCCCTCACCAACCACACAAGGACTGCACAGGAGAGTGATGTTTAGAAAACAGAAGCACCTGGCCCCCCAAAAAAGGCTGGAATCATTTCTGGGACCCTTGGTTAGAATATTAAAATCCATTAAAATAAAGTGAACATAAACATCTACATTTAGACTGTAGTCTGGCTCTTGGCACAGCTGCCTAAAACATCTGCTGTAGGTGTGCACATATATACAAACAGAACCTCGGGTCTAATAATAAAAATACAAAAATAAAAGCAACAGATGGTTGGATCTGGTGGTTCCTATATGAGATGAATTCAGCTTCCCTGAGCTCAAACACAGGAGCTACAAATCCAGGGAGTCTCCAACATGTAATGTAGTCATAATGAGCTCCATGTTTCCTTCCCAAACATCTGCCTCAGTTTCCTTGCCAAACACTTGCCAACCCTAGCCTGCCCACTATGGATTGCTCATGAGTGAGGGATGGGATGTTTTCCTCACTCTCTCTTCATAACCATGGCATTGTAGCTGTAATCACCTCACAACTACCAACTGAGAATCTCTGGTGCTCAGAGAAACAGCACAAGTTTTTCCCAGCTGTCTGACATCAGGAGAGGACTGAAACTTGCCTTTAGCATGTAATTATAATAGCACAAATTAAAGATATTTTTGTCGATAGTTTGCACTACAGAAACCTGCATTTGCTGAAGGTTGTGTGAGTCCATGCTCAGCTCACAATGAATCCATGAGACAGAATTCATATGCAAATATTTGGGTAATAATATTTCAATATTTCACCTTTTACTGCCTCTGAGAACTGTAATTGTGGTTGAGCTGGGGGTTCTGTTTTACAGGGATCTCCTTGAACAGACAAGTGACTAATCTTCAAGTTTTCATTCTCTCCTTCTTTTGGTAAGGAATAGGGCAAAAACCAGAAAGGCAATGAAGCAATGAAGTTGACAGCTCCACAGATAAGCAATCCAAGCCACCACGCACCAACCCAACGGCTGTCCTTAGGATTTATGCTGATGGCATCTATAAAATACAGAAAGACAGGAAAATAGGGTAAATATTATGCAGAGCAGTTATTATAGATTATTATACATTACTGTATATCCTCATATATATAATTATAAAGGCAGAACAGAGGTTATCTATGTTCCCTATGAAGAATTCAAATGCAGCTTCAAATCATAAATTCATAAAAGCATAATAAATAGAATAATAAAATCATTCAAATCATAGAATCATAAAATAGTTTATATTGGAAGGAACTTTTAAGATCATCTTCTCTCACCCCCTTTCTTGGGCAGGGCCATCTTCCACTATCCCAGGTTGCTCAGAGCCCCATCCAGCCTGGCCTTGGACACTTCCAGGGATGGGGCAGCCACAGCTTCTCTGGATAAGTTGTGAATGACCCACCTCTGGAAGGGAATCAGTCCCATGCAGTCAAAAATAAATGTGTCCATTCAGGCCCATGGTGGCATTTCCTTGCCACAATCCTCCAATACTCTCTGGGAGAGTGAGCAAAAGGATCTTTACCACAAAAAAACACCCTTCCCTTTCTCAATTTCCCAGAGTGCCCTCCATCCCCATCCCCAAACTCTATAGGTTTTCCTCAGATTTCCTCAATTTTTCCCTGGGATTAGAGACTTTTAAGTGATTTGAACAATAAGAATTTTGAGATGGAACTTTGCTGCATGCTTTTTAGAGAACATACTTTTTGCTAGGTGTTGAAAATATCCATGAGCCTTTCACCGTTCCCTCAAGAGGGGGATGGCCTTTTATTCAATTAATCATTTGTTCTCAGCTGCACAGCAAGGGTGTAACGAGTGTGTGTGCAAACATTAAAAAAACAGTGGGGGTTTTCCAAGGGCTATTCCAGGCACGTTACAACGGCTGATTTTAAAACCTCCATTTTTGAACAGGAAAAACTCTCCAGAGAACCCTTGCTTTTGGGGCAGTGAGCTGGGAAGGTGCTTCTTGGCATGGGGGTTCCTATACCCAGACACCTTGTGGCTTGATGTGCCACCCCACGCTGGTGGCCATGGTCCCTCACCGATGTCCACGACGCCGACGTCAACCCAGAGGCTGGCACAGAAGGAGCCCAGCAGGAAGCCCAGCGTTGGCCCAAACATGCCTGAGGATCTCACCAGGCCTGCAGGACAAGGGAGACAGCAAAAAAACTGCATGGGCAAGGCAAGCCTTCCCCTCTGAGGGCGGGGAAATGAGAGAGGAAGGAGCAGGGCATTGCAGAATGTCCTGAGGTGCGAGCTGCCCTGACCACAGCTGGGGTGGAGATCGCCCTAGGAGCAAATGAAGGCTGCCAGAAACCCACACTGCATTTTGCTGACCTGATGTGTAAATAAAGCACAATTTGATTTTGGTTACCGCTAGTGGCAATCAACAAAAAATAAAATAAAATATTATCTAAATAATTCAATGATAGGTTCTCACGCTCCCTCGCCACTTTGTGTTGCTCTGTTGAAATTTTGTTGTGAGCAGGTAATAGGATCAAACTACAAACTACTCAGTAATTTGGATTCCTGAATTCCAGTGCAGAGCTGACAACTTGAAGTTGCAGGATTCATTCCATAGGAAAAGAAGGAATTCTTTACCAAATGTCTGTAAGTTCTTGCCCACATCTAGCACTGTGCTCTGTAAATCCTTTTGTGTTCTACTGCAGAGACTTTCCTCCTGAGAGAGTTGGTTTTGCAAACTCGCTTCTGAATGTAGTGATTGCTCAGTTTATCACCCAGAACTTCTGTAATAAATTGTTACATCTTAACAAATATGCTAAATTTTCTGTTTCTTCCCATGGCAACTCTAGTGTTATTGCTGTCACCACAACTCTACCAAAATTATTTTAGTTCATTCCATTAAGAAAATGCTGTCTCTGCCTCCAAATAATTTATGTTCTTACTCAACAAAACATTAAAGGACAAAGGAAAAAGGAGAGACAAAGCTGAAACTTCTTGTTCAGGGTAAAACAGTGAGATTAATGCTCAAAATCCATCAGCAAGGTTTGACTGACCTTTTTATTATAGGACTTTATTTTTTATGTTTGTGCTTTAAAAGAACACTGATTATTAATTGATTCAATCAGATGATGAAAAATAAGATTCAGAAAAGAATTGAAGTTAGCCAAGAAAAGGAAGTCCTGTTCCACAGAAAGACTGTTTCAACTTCCACATTTTTTACAAAGTGGTTCAGTCCACCAAAATGAAATAAGTGACTGAAAACTGCTATTCTGAATGTAAAAATGAAATATTTTATAAACTGCAAACTAAATATTTTATTTCTCTGATGTAAATGAATTTCCATTTTGGCTGAATCCATGTTTACTTTATCTTTTTGATCCCACTTGCCCAGTAGTCCCCAACCTGTCTCAATCTCTCCCACATTAAATTCTGACAAGAACAAAATTCAGCTAAACTTTTTAAAATACCTTCAATCAGAAGCTCAGAGGAGATTACAAATATTTTGGATAACTGCTGAGTGGAATGCTTGCTTTTGACACAGTTCTTGCATTTTCTTCACCCTGCAGATTTCCTCATTTCCAAATGAAGACACTGGCCATGGCCTTACCCTGTAGCATCACATGCTGTGCTCTTCCTGAAACTGTGTCTTAATGTCTTTCTGACCAGCTCAGTTTCACCAACTTGACTTCAGGCCACACAAACATCCCATGCTAATAAATTGGTTTGCCAATAAATTGGTTTGCCAACAAATTAATTAGCCTGGGTGTAAGTCTCTCTGTCTTGGGCAATAGGTTATGTGCTGTCAAAACAAGATCAAAACCCCAATTAGAAAGGATTTGTTACAACACCCTGACAAGGTGTTGTTTATCCTTCACCAGAGAGTGACTTTAAAAAGCTTTCAACTGGAAGTGAAATGTGAAATTCAAAAAGCCAGGTAAGAGCTCCTGAAACACATTCACATTGCTGTGGTTAATTGTGACTTCATTAGAGATCCTCACGTTCAGGACCATTCCCTTATCTGTGAAATAGTGATCAGAAGGAATTCGGTTCTCTGAAGATGTGGTACTGAAGTTGATGTGCCAGATAAGACAGATATGACTTTATACTTTGGGGAAATGAGTATTTGATTATGCTTCTCTTCATCACAGAAGCTCCTCTGGGAAAGCAAAAAGGCCATCCTGGAGTTATCCCTAGAGAATAATTATGAGACCTCCTTTACACTGCTTGGTGTTTTTTGCACTGCTCAAAGTTATCCAGATAATTTCTTTTGTTGAGTTTCTTTTGTTGCTTGACTATAGAAATGTTGAAGAACAGAATATCTAGCATAAAAACGGCTCATTTGTACATTACCTATGTAAAATGCTGAATTTTCTTCTTTAGAAAAATCATCAATATATGAAACTCCCAGAGGCATAATTGGTGCTTCCCCAATTCCACGTAGGAGGTTCCCCACCAACACAAAAAGCCACAGATAGGAATTTGTTGTTTTCTCACATCCTGCAGACCATAAACATTTATGTTTCTGTGAACATAATTCTGTCAATGCTTTACAGCAGCAGTAAAATAAAATAAAATATGGAGATTAACAATCATTATAGGGTGGGTTTATATACATCATGGTTTCTAGCAGGGGTTTTACTGCTTTCCAGTAAAAAAGGGTTCACAACAGGGACAAGCTGAAGAGAATCCAGCGTCAGAGCTTTATCTTACCAGCATTTATCACTGTGCTGAGTGTTTCTGGAGCATCTGTGGCTGGAGGGCCCCCAGACCCTGGGGAGCAAGCTGACACACTCGTGGAGGAGTTGTCCACACTAACAGTTATCCTTTCATAATTGTAACTGGAAAACAACTGTGTGAAATACAACTGACACATGAAGGACTTTGCTCTGCAGGAAGCATGCCTGAGCCCTGTTCACATGTGTTCATTCCTGTCTCACACACACAAAGTAAACGAGACCCCATTCCCAGTGCTTTGCTTAAAAAATAAATGGGTATCTCCATACCATTTTCAAATGCTCTGATGATTCTAACCCTAATATTTTCCTGAGATAAAGAGCAACAAACCTGCCCCCACAGATCATTTTTCAGAGTGCAGGACAGAGGCAGAGTTCATCAACATCTGTGTTTTTCCATAATGGCAACTCTTTCTTACCTTTGTAGCAGATGCAAGGATGCCAAAGGATTGGAAGGGTAGGATCTGCATCTGACAATTATGTGTTATATCTTAAATGGGGATGGGGTATTTAGACATTTAATTCTCCCCAAGTTTAGATTAAAACCTTCAGCATTTTAAAGGGGTTATCATGAGTAGTCACCATGGAGAAAGAAACCTTTACCACCAAGATCTAATTACAGTTTGCTTAAATATAAGAAAGGAAACACAGTTTAAAAAATTCTATTTCTATTTCTATCCATCCCAGGTGGAAAATTCAACCCACTTTATCCTTAGTTATGTATAAGTTCTGTAGAAATTTGAGGTTTCTCTCCTGCTTACCTGTAGCAAGAGGTAAGCTTTCAGAGAGGAAATCAGAATGCCAATATTTTAAAATCCACCCATTTTCCTGTTGGAATAGCTGGAACAGACTACTACTGCCAGGCTTTTAACTCAGATGCATGCTTTAAAAACTATTTTGTATGATCAAGTTCCATTAGTGCACAACATGAAAGGTCTCCATATTTACCGTCCCATTAGGAACTGAGGCATCACTGACAAAAAAGCTCCTACAGACATGATGAGACACCCAACAGCAATTATTTTTGGCCTATGAACTCTTGGTCCAAGGTAGCTCACCAACACCATCACCATCAAGTTACCTGCATCAACAGGAGAGAGAGCAAGCACAAAAATATAGGTTTTTTGGGGGTGAAAGAGTACTGAGAAGCACTGATCCACTTTTGAAGTACATATACCTATCTCAAAGCTGCCATCAATAATGCCAACAATTGATGATGAGATTTCAAATCTCCTTTCAATTTGACTGGACATGCTCTTCATGTAGCTTCCAGACAATCCTTTGGCAAAAAAGGTAAAAGCTAGAGCTCCAAGAAATATCTGAAGAGAAAAAATAATTGAGTTTACAAAGTAACAGTTTTTGCTTTACAGCTGGATGCCTGAGCAACCCAGTCAAGAAGCACAAAAATCAAATGCTTTGCTTTCTAATTCTCTATGAGGAGAATCTGCCTATTGTTATAATTAAAACAGATTTTACTTTCTCTTTTTAGGGAGGCCTCCAAAACCTCTGCTTCTTCAAAGAAAAGGAAAATTGTCATTGATGGTATGCACCTTCTAACTTTCTAGTACATATTGGTCCAGCTGTTTCCTTCCCTAGGAAAAACTTGAAGTTTTCCATAGGAAAAACTTCTTCCTTACGAAAAACTTGTTGCTTATTTCTGGTACTTATATCACATACTCATATCTGGTACTTATATCTTATTACCTCTCCTTCTCCTGTTCTAAAAAACATGAGTAAAAATATATATCTGCAATTACTACTGTGACTGTAGCACACCTCTAAATGAATTATTCGCAAAATATGGCCTCATTTTTCAACTTCTGAGCATATTTAACTTCTGTATGCTTGGAATCACAACCACTGAATAAGAATGGGTTGGGTTGGAAAGGATCTTAAAGATCATCTTTAGATCATCCTTAAGATCATCTTTAGATCATCTTTAGACCTTTAGATCATATTAAAGATCACCACCTGCCATGGGCAGAGACACCTTCTACCAGACCAGGGTGCTCAGAGCCCCATCCAGCCTGGTCTTGGATCTTCCTGGGATGGGGCAGCCACAGATTCTGCGGGCAGCCTGTGCCAGGGCCTCATCACCCTCACAGTGAAGAATTTCTCCCTAATATCCCATTTAAACTCACTCTCTGTCAGTTTGAAGCCATTCCCCCTTGTCAATATTCTCTTTTCGTCTTCATTGTTAGCTCCTTCAGGTACTGGAGGGCCACAAGGAGGTGAGCCCTGAGCCTTCTCCTCTCCAGCCCCAATTCTGCAGCCTTTCCCTCTGTGTCCCTCCTCTAGGCTGGCTCCAGCAGCTCCCTGTCCTTCCTGCGCTGGGACCCCAGAGCTGGAGGCAGCTCTGCAGGTGGAGTTTCAGCAGGGCAGGGCAGAATCTCTCCCTCCCTGCTGCCCAAATCCCTTCCAACCGCCTGTGGATGCAGCCCAGAGCATTTTCCCTACCACATATAGCACCAAACAGTGCCATACATAACTGACTGAGTTTTGATAGGACTTCAAATGAAAATTCAGTGTTCCAGAGAAATTATGTGGTGGAGGTTCTTCCATACCTTTAGCTTTGAGCAGTTATGGCACAGAGTCTTGGCAGGAGCTGCACTGCCATCGCTGTCCTGGAACAGGGATTTTTCTTTAAGCTGGCCAGCAGTGATTGGTCTGTCCATGGTTTTCCTTCCCCAGGTCTGAAATGTCTCCTGTTTGAAAAATACTGCTATGTTTAACTATTATTGGCATAAGAACTGCATTTCCAATGTTTTTCAGACATACTCAGTGGTGAGACACTGCTTGAGATATCTGCACATTGAATCTTTTCTCATCTTTGAACAATCATTAAAGAGTGCTCATAGTAACTACTGCAACTAATTAAGGACTGGTGCACCTGATTTGTGACATCTGCTTTTTAAAGGCTACAGAACTTTCTTGGACAGATGGAAAAGTTATGGATAAATCTCTGAAGGTTTTTAGAAACCTCTGTGGAAAAGGAAAGTCCCCAGGCAGCTGGAGGCTGGGACAGTTTGTCAGAAAAAGACCTTCACCACACTTGAGCCAGTCCTTTCTGAGATATCCATTTTTGATCACTGTTCCAGAATAAATGGACCTTTGGTGTGATCTAGTAGGCTTCTGCTATTATATTTCTGAGGATTTTCTTAGTGAACACTACCATTCTGTCAGCATTTGAATGAATAACATTATTTATTGGATAAATATTTGTAGACTCAGACCAGAAATGATGACAGAGGAGAAAACAGGGTGAGCAGTACGGTAGATAAAGATGTATTAAGGGGAAAGAGAGCACTGATTAAAAGAAACAAATAATGACTATCTATAAGCTCACAAGCCTTCACAAGTTTCTGCAGGACAGATGATAAATGTAGATATTTTAATAATACTGATAAAGTTTAAGTTTAAAAGCTGGCTCTGATTCAAGGAGTCAGCTATGTTAGTTGGTGTAAATTAAGCTGATCAGGGGAAAGCAGCTAATACTGAGATATCTGGAATGATAATAAGTTTTTTAAAAAACTTCCAAGTTTGTCAGTTGGAAAACTGGTGCAACAGTACCAAAATCAACCAGTTAGCTCCTACATACACATATGCACATATATTAAAGGAGTATAGAATATATCAAGAACATGGCCAGTAACATTTTCCCCACAAGACACTGGAATCTCAAACATGCCACGCTGTTTCAGCCACATGGGAACTTTGCAGGTTTCCCTCCTGCAGGCCCTGAGGCCAGCTGACCCATGAGTGGAGCCCACTCAGGTGCTGTGGGGGATTTTTGGCACCGAGGTTGTGGGGATGTGGCAGAGTCACTGGACACCCCAAAAACATCACCAGGTTCCTCTGAGGAGTTCCTCTCTCCCCAGCAAGATGCCCAGGGCTGCCTGGGTTCCCTGGGAAATGCCCACCTATGCCAGAAAGGACAGCAAGTTTAGAAACCCAACAATTCCCTAGAAGTTCCTCCTAACCACTGAAAATAGGCACTAATGTCTCATAAAAAGATATAAAGCTTCGTAAGGACTCTAACTTGATTTTTGTAAATTTTAGTTCCAAATCCTACTCCAGTAGGAGGGGACAGTGAAAAGCAAGCATGTATATTTCAGACTAAGCCCCATATGAAATTTCTAAAGGGACCTAACCTTCCTTAGACCACCTTCAGCAGCTTCTAAATTAAAAAAAAAAAAAAAAGTTTCAAAAGTAAGCTATAGATAATTCAAGTGTGGTGAAGTCAGACTTACCCCAGTCTTTAAGGATAGGAACTGAAAGACAGTTCCTCTCTACTGCAAATACAAACTCTAAAGCAAATACATTCTATATTGATTTATATTTTGCTGATGATTAACATTGTGAAACATCTGACTCTGGTAAAGGATCTACAGGATCTCAATCAGTGACGTGGTTTTCTTTTCAATATATCAATTTTTTTTAAAAAAAATGTATTTATGGTTCCAGACTAACAATCTACCTGAAACTCATAGAAAATGTTAAATGGTAGAAACTCTTCTCTTATGCCTAATGGAACAATCACATTTTCCATAACCACTCTACAAGAATCAACTTTGGCAAACCAGTGAATCATTGACGCCAGTGGTATTTAAAATTAAGCAAGAAAAATGAGAAAAGATTTAATTAATGAATTAGGGGTAATGAATAGTTTTTCTACAGAGGGATAAAATACGCTGCTCCCAATGGGAGCGACAGCAATTATCCTTTTTAAAAAAAAAATTGAATTTTCAAAATTGTACCTCAAAGCCTTTCAAGTTTAGTGACAACGAGATGTGGAGAAAGGCTGCACTGGGAGCTCACAACTGAACAAACAACCAGGGTAACCAGCAAATGGAAGGGAGCAGGGAGGAGGGACAGAGCAGTCACTTACTGTGTGTCAGAGCGGTGTCAGGCTGGTTCTCTCCCGTGCCCCGGGCTCCAGGCTCGGAGCCAGCGCAGCGTCACAGCCAAAGCTGTGACACAGCCTGCTCCCACAAGTGAAACACCTCACGACATGGCTTAAACCTTGGATTTCCTTCTTATGGTGATTGCAAAACTTGCCCCCCGTCAGCGGTGCGGGAGCTGTGCAGGAGGCAGGTCTGGTGCTGCCCCTGCTCTGGCAGCCTACCTGCACCAGTGCCAGCCTCTCCCGGCTGCTGGAACAACTTGTTTTCTTCACTCTTCCTTTCTTTTTTTCTTTTTTTTTTTCTGATCTCTAAACATTGGAGCTGCATCAACCACCTCTCAAAGGGAGCTCCCTGCCATCCACCCAACGAGCATGGAGTGGTTCAGCTCAGGCACGAGAGCCCTGGGAGTGCAGGCTCAGCTTCTCCAAGGACCTGAAGCCTCCCAGATCTCACTCCTTGGTGCCTTGGAGGAGGGTCACAGAGACACCAAGGGGTGGCTGAGCTCCTGGGAGGGCATGAACAGCTCATGGACATCTGCCACTTTTGGGGATGAGCCCTCTGTGCCACAACTCCAACGCAGTGACATGCAGTTCACCCCAATCCAGTGGTTTGCACGCAGAGCCTTGATTATCGTCTTCTGTACAAAAATACACTAAGGGATTTGCTAAAGGCTTAATGAACTCGATTACTTATGAGTTATGGAATCATAACCTTTAGTCAGAACTAAAAAAACCATTATTAAAGCTAAAAGAAGTTATAAACTTGCTAAGTACATAAATATGCAAGCTCTCTCTCATTGCCCCCTGAAGCTTGCAGGTTAACTGCAGACAGTCATTTTATCTGCCATGTTTGCGCTTGTTAATGGATTTGGCTTGATAGAATTTTACACATTTTAATGTGATCATTATATGTGCATTGATTTATTATGGGTCTTAATTTAAAGTTTCAATTTCTCTGTTTTACCAGCACAACTATATGCTCTCTATATTTGCCCTCATTGAGCAAATGAAAACAACTTATTTCTACCATTTCATGAGAATATTTGCAAGAGGACAAAGTGTTATTTTCTATGATCATTTTAATGTAGTGTTCCTGCATTACTGTTTAATGCTGATTTCTTGTTTAATTAATTTAGCTTTAATACAAGAGAACAATGTCCATGTTGAAACTCACTTTCTCTTAAAAGAGTTCAGAATATGGGAAATCCATCAAACTCATTCTTCAGATAAATTGATTCTCATTTGCATACTTTTACTCAGGTGAAGAACATTTATCTTTGCCTACTTCTTAATGCCTTAATTATTTTAATTTTTTTTTAATCTTTAAAAAGCTTAGATTCGTTTACCAGAATACCATTAGAATGAAGCAGATTTTGCATCATCTGACAATGTCAAATTTATACATATTGCAACATGTATTTGGACTGCTTTTAACTACTACAGTATTGCAAAGCTAGCAGGAAAAAAATGTATGAACATTAGCAATGGGTTCCCTATTTATTCTTGTCAGTCTGCAGCCAGGTGGAAAAAGTGTTGGAAAGGCGCCTGCAAGGCCATTGTCTGTCAGGAGAGCAGGCTCTGAAACACAGCTCTCAAGATGAGATACCCACAAGAAATGTGTTTTAAAGCTGAATACACAGAAGTTTGTCTCTAGGGGATGTGATTCCTGTGATCCTGGAACACAGATGGCAACATCCACTCACAAGGCAGCCCCACATGGATTCAGTGCAGACACATCCAGATGAGCCACTCAGCCAGGCTCACCTTACAGTCAGAGGAGGGAAAAGAAGCATTTCCAAAGGGATGGGTCCTTTGATCTATTCTAGATACTTACTTTAGGCAGGAGATGGGATGACCTCCAGATATGGCTGGGAAAGGGCAAGATCAGCTTTTGGCAACAGAAAGTCAGGAGAGATGAATCCCACTGTAAAAGACTTCATAGAAACAGTCTTCTGCAGCCTTTCCAAGCTGAGCTGCAGTGCCTGTGGCAGCGTTTGCCATCATGCCTTGTCCATATCAGTTGTGATGCAGCAGCTGCTGGCAGGTGAGGAGCTTCTTCCTTGCTATGGAAGGGCAGTCCTGGAGGGGCAAGGTACATCTGCAGATGCTGCCGAGCCCAGGAGGAGCACAGCACCAGCAGCACACACCAGAGCCAACAATTAAATAAAAAAAAAAGAATGGGATAAACAAAAGGATATCTGAACATGCCACACCGTGGGCTGTTGTGTCAGCCACCAGCCTGACAAGTGGCTGTACTGGGAACCTGTTCTGCAAGGCCCATGGCAGCACAGAAACTCAAAATCAGGAGAGCAGTTCAGCAATGAGGAAGTGTTTGCTGCTGCTGCTGCTGCTTCCAGCATCCCCAGGGCTGGCTGTGACAGGCAGTGTGCCCAGGGGGGGCTGCAAAACCCCCTGCAAACAGCCCCAGGAGCTGCCCCCTGCCAGCCAGGCTGCGCAGCACCACCCTCCACCTTCCCAAAGCAGGAGGGGCTGTCCCTGCTGGGATCTGCCTGGCTGGCTGCAGGCAGCAGCCGTGTGCTGTGAACCACATCTAAAGAGTGCAGGATGCTCTGCAGCCAGGGACGCGTCAGGACACCAAGGGAGAGAGTGCTCAGGCATCTCCTTCCTCCAAGAGGTTATTTTGTGTGGCAGACACCTCAGAAACTGCAGAATTTTTAGCTCTGGCCTGCTGCCATGCTGAGGTGAACCAGATGGCAGATTCCACTCTTGTTCATCGGCGGATGAAGCTCTGCACGAGGGGACCCACTTGTCACTGCTTTAGCTGTGCTTGGCTGCACTGATGGAGCTTTCCAGCCAAACACAGCCCCAGCCTGCAGCAGCACAAGCCCAAGTGCCAGGCTGGCAGACAGAACACCCTGTGTGCTGTGGGGCTGCAAGGGCAAGGCTCAGGGAGCTCGGTCTGCAAGGCACACCATGAGCTCTCAGTCACACAGGGAGGGGGAACATGAATTGTGACAGATTGTACCCTACTCCTGCTGAAACACTGAAGGACAACACGTGCAAAAAGAGGGGATAAAAACAGTGAATCCTGTGCCTCAATACAAAAATAGCTCTTAGAGGTATGATTTGTACATGAGTTGTTCTGTCTTTTTCTTGACACCAATTTTTCACCTCTGGAAAAGTGCACAGAGGATTTGGGGTTGCTAAGCCAAGCAATCATTTGATCTTATTTTATTAATTCCAGCCTCTTTAGGTGTCAAAGAAAACTCACAAAAGACAAAGATACAAGTGGCAAAAATAATTTCAAAGTGCTCTTCTATGAGAATTTTCTCTTGTAAAACGTAATTTGGCAACTCTTTACAGGCATTCTGAAAAATTGACGTCATCTAACTGCAATAAGGGAATTTTCTCCCCAAAGATTGAGTACCCTACTGAGTACTCTTGTGTAAAAACCTCCAACAGTTATAGTAGTAAATGAGAAGTGTTATGATCTCTTCAAACTGTAAGACAGGTATTACATGCATGGTTATATGGGAAACAGTACTATTAACCTTGGAGAAAGAGACATTAAAAATTATTCCAACCCATACCATTTCTTAGCAAGCTGCATTTTGCATTTAGATGTAATTTGATCTTGAATTAATTAGGCTTCTGAAAAAGAAAAGGATGTCTGAAAAAATCACGTTTTTGTCAGAATTGATATAAGACTTCCAATCTGAATCTCCAGCACATGCTGGAACAATGCCTTAACCTGAATAATGGAATTATTGTTTAGATGCGCCTTAGTCTTACAAATAAAGAGCAGCCCAAAGAGGGGATGCTTTCAAAGCTGAAAAGAAGAAATTAAACTGCCACTGACAACCTTTGGAAAAGGGATGCCCACTTCAATGCATGCCTTTGGAAATCACCTTTTTTTACAAGTGTCTTATGTGCAAGCTGAATTAAAAATGAACCTAATTAGCTCTGGAGAAATTTAGCTTCAAAAATCGCAGCTCTTTTTTGCCACAGAAAGTTTGTATCAAAAGAAAATAAACAAGCAAGTCTTTAGTGGAGTGCAACCCAAAGGAAATAATCTTCAGTGTATTATTACTGATAGTAACAAGATCTCTGCAAGCTCCAGCCCAGAGTGGGAGCAGCCCACTGCCTGTGCCAGCCCTGTGGGAATGGAAATTGTGCCTGAGCCGGGGGAAAGGAGCAGGGAGCTGATCACAGAGCGGGGCAGTGCCCTCCTGAGCTGAGCAGCAGGGGAGAGCTGTGAACAGCTGGCTCTGTGCACATCTGTGCCAGGAGGGCATTTCCAATCTCATCTCCCTCTGGATGGTAACCCAAGGGCACAGAAGGAATCTCCTGCTGCTGGAGGAGTGCAGACCCCCTGGATTCCAGTAAATTTGGCCAAAGCCTCAGGAAGAACCCTTGTGAGCATTAGGATGGGCCCACACAGCTGTGGTTTATCAAGGTGGTGAATGGTTAAGTGCTGGCCAGCTCTTGTATTAAAAAGTACAATCATTCAATAATTCCCAAAAAGTTTTCATCATGTCCTTGGTGGGAAACATAGAAGGAACATCTCAATACCAATTTGTTTGTATTTTTGGATGTTATAGACTTATCTTTGCTTTTTTTTAAATATGAAGAAATCCTAAAGTACTTTTACATGTAAGACTATTAATACTTATGAAACCTAGACCTGTTTTTCTACTAAATGGTGTTTCAAAAGTCCTTAAAGAAAACTTAAAACTTTGTGCTTTCACTTAAAAAGAGATGGATGTGGGAAGCTTCAAGGAAAATATTTTCTTAATTATTCTCAGATCAGTTCTTCCCTTTGCAGTTCCAAAGAAGGTTATTTTTCTTACAGTCACTTTTTGAAAAAAAATAAATTACTTAGAGTTTTGTTTTTCAATAAAACTATGCATTAGGAATTTTTTAAGCATTAGTTTCAGTAATTGGTTTTGAGCAAGCTGGGTTTTTACATGAGAAAAATCTGAAACAAACATATTGGGAGCTATCATTAACATTGTTGAGCAGCACAAACTTAGGCAAACATCCCATGAGAATTTTTTTTCTGAGGAATGCAAACAGATCACCCTCTATGATCTGGAAGAAAAGTCAGAGGTATCACTGATACAGCTGGAGCTGTTCCACTCCAGGAAGCAGCACGGCTCTTTTTCACTCATGTTTCTCTGCTACAGAAGTTCTGTAAAGCAAAAAAAGTCCCCGAGACAAGTTTCTGACACTCAGCTACACAGGAGCAGTGACAACCCAATTTACTAAAAATACTTCTTTCCTTTTTGTTGTGTTAATGTCCCAAATTCTTGAAAAATAATCAAAATAATCAATGAAAATAATCTCAAAGGTAAAAAATTCACACAGTATGAACTTAAAGCAATATACACTATATACAGACATCTTTCAAGGAAGCAAAATAAAATGCCACCAAGCAGCAGTTTTCAGGGCAATAGGATGCTGATTATGACACAAATTTTGTGCATTCTTGAGACAAATCACAATGCACCTAGTACACATAGGGAAGGTACAGCCTTATTTCAGGGAGACTGACACCAGCAAAAATCTGAAGAATGTAAAAATATCAAGGAGAAAAAATAAATGTTAAATTGGATGAAAAACTTTGTATTAAAATTTAAAAAATGAACACAACAGGGTGCCTGTGACACACTGGGAAAGGTTCCAAGAGAGCAAAATTAACAGGGTACAAAACAATCTCCAGAGAAGTAATAGAAGTCATGCCACCTATATTTTTAAATTTGACTTGGCAAACATCAATACATATGTGCCAAGAAATAATCTTTTACTGATGGTAAGGAATGGGATTTATTTACTGTACTCAATTTATAAAGTCAAAAGTGTTAAACCAACTCAATCAGGACTAGAATTAGAGGCCTGGGGCATTGTATTGTTCCCATCTGCTCATTACCATCCCTGCCTGCATTCTCCAGCAGGAGCACAATATAAAGGGACTTTTTAAAGGGATTTTTGAATCCCCTTTGGCAATCCCTGAGCTCCCATTTGCAGCTCTCAGTGCAATTGTTGTACCAAGGCAGAGGCACCAGATGTTTTTCTGCTGTTGTGGTGTCAGTGCCAGGGGTGTCAGCCACAGCACCCTCTGCTAATTGTGCTCCTTTCCCAGTGACCACAGGCACCATCTTTTATCCCAGAGAATACTGACTCCAGATTCTTAGAAGTCCTATTTATCATTTTATGATACTATATTAAAAGAAAATTATATACTAAAACTTTAAGAAACTATATAGAAGGGAGACATCAGAAGGCTTTACAAGAATGATAATAAAAACCTGTGACAGATGCAGAGAGCCCAACACAGCTGGCTGTGATTGGACATTAAATTAAAACAATTCACATGCTGGATAAACAATTCTCCAAATCACATTCCAAAGCAGCAAAACAGGGAGAAGCTGAAGCTTCCCATCTTCCCAGGGGAAGAAATCCTGGTGAAGGGATTTTCCATAAAATATCACAGTGACACGACCCCAAAACTCTGAGGGAACAGTTTTTCCTCCCTGTGCATCAGGGACTTATCCAGATCCCTTTCCATGCAAACACAACCCAATGGATGCTCTTGGTACCTCTTCTCCTACCTGATTACTTGTTTTTTGCACTAAAGGCATATTCAGACTAACCTCAATCTTGGTCTCTCCCTTCCTGTCTCTATTTAAATCTGTTATTGTGATTTTGTTATAAAATCATGCAAATGAGCACTGAGAGCTCAGCTCAGCTGTCATTTAGGGCACTCAGGCCTTTGAATTTCACAAAGAGATTCCCTGGAAGACTGAACTGCAGCCCTGTCTTGGCTCCTGTGAAAAATTCACATATCAGAAAAGGGGAGAGGGAAGGTACCAATTTCACTACCCACACTGAATGATTGCAATGGCTCACCCCAGAACCAGAAAGGTTTCAGTGTGGAATGGATTTCTTTGGGATTTATCAGCCTGCAGTACTGAAGGAAAGCAGCTTTCCCACCCCCACCACTCTTTATGTCTCCAGGTGTTTACTGAAGTCATAATTCTTTTTTTAACAATACCACTGGCTGACTCTGTGTGTATATAATATATCAAGTTGATGGTGTTCATACAGAAATAAGATTTGGAGAAATACCAGCTCTTCTCTTCTCTACATAGACTTGTCTAATTAACACAGGAAAATCCAATAGAGGCCCTTACGGTCTCTAAGAACAGTGAATAAGTGAATCCAGCCCCTGCTGCTCAGGCCTTCCTCACCCAAAAACATAACAGGATAAATGAAAAGAGGAACTTGGAAACAGTTTCGTATTTCCTATATTTGAAATTAGAAATAACTTCTTCAGCACCCAGGATGGGATTTCAGATGACAGGTTTCTACAGAAAAGGGATCCAAATGGAAAGTCCTTTAGTAGACTCCATCTGATAAATTGGAATGCTGGAAAATTGACAGAGAGCATAAAAAGTTGTCTGTGTGTGAAACAAGTTGTCTGTGTGCACATACATATATAAATATATGTATTTTAATATATATGTATATATATGTATTTATATATTTTTATATATTTAAATATATATAATATATAATATATAAAATATATTATATATATAATATATAATATATATTATATATTATATATATAATAACTTGCAGGAATATTCCTTTCAGATATCTATGAGTGTATAAATATATATGATTATATATAAAAATAGATAGATATAAAAAATAGTTATGTTTATATGTTTTATATAAATATATATGTATATATGCATAAATTTATTTATATATATAAATATATATTTATATACTCATAGATATCTGAAAGGAATATTCCTGCAAGATTCTGGCCATGGAAGTAGAACTTACAAAGCACCAGTAGCAGCAGCAACATTGCAAATGCTGCTGTCCTCTTATGCAAACTCACCAGGAAGAACATTCAGAGTTACCACAGGAGGTAAAAAACTACATCACCACCACCACCAAAAGTAAAGTAAAACAAACCACAAATCAAACAAAACAAAAGGCATAACAAAAAAAACCCCACAAGTCTTGTGCTCTCTAGGGAATTTTTTTAAACTCTGAACATTTCTGCAGCACCTGAAGCTGGCTTTCCCCATGATTATGTGTTTCTATTAGGAAGTTTCCTGGAGCAGAAGGAGCAGCCATGGTGCGCCAGCAGCCTGCAGCTGTGCTGTGCAGAGAACTGCCCTGGAACAATGGAACAGCACAGGTACAGCATGAACTGCCCCCTCTGTGTCTCATTAACCTCACCTGAGGAGTTTGTGTTCTCAAAGCTGCTTTTGGAACCATTCAGCCTCACAAAGCCAGGCAGCCTTTCCTCCAACACAGGGGGGCAAGGCCTTTTAAAATCAAAACCTCTGGAATGAACTCCTTGTTCAAAACCCCCATTTCCCACCTGTAATGGGGATTTCTGCCCCTTCCTCTTGCTCTGCCATGTAAGGATCCAGCAAGGATCTGCCACCCAAGTTCACAACCCTGGGCAAAAGCCCTGAGCACCTCTCCTGGAAATTAACAGGCACAAATGTGGTGGTTTTGGTTTGCTAATTTGAGATTTTTTTGGTTAATGTACTAATGAGTGTGGTGGGGTTAGTGTTGGCTAATTACTAGTGCACTTATTGGAATGTATTTACTTCTTTTTGTTGTTGTTGTTGTGATATAGGATTAGGAGAAAAGTTTCAAACTTTAAAAGGGTATAAAGAAAAAAATTATTAAATAAGAGAGTAAAAAAATTTAGAATAAAATTTTTAGGATAGTTCTCTTTTTCTTATCATATTTTCTTTCTTAATGATAATGTAAAGAAACAAAGCTTGAAATTTTAATTCGTTTACTACTTTTAGAATAGTCACACTTCTGGCCTGGAGTTACAGCATGGTCTCTTCCAGAAGTGAAGTCAGGCATTGCAATACCTTAAATTTCACTTCCCAAAGGGATCCTGTGTGTTTTATCCTGTGATTTTAGCCTGCTGTGATTTAAGAAATGTATGCCCTTGATTCCCTGGACAAAGCAAGAGAGGGGCAATTACCAGGTAATTTTCTACATTCTCAGAGAAAGTCCTAAACAAAGAAAGTTCAAAATCCCAAGCATCATAACTGGGAACACTTCATGCCTTGTTAAGAAAGGAAAAGACTAACAACAATTCTGTGTGGAAAAAAAAAAAAAAGAAAAAGCAGCAGTATCCAGCCAAGAAGTTGTTGCTGGATATATCCAGTTTGTGTCACATGGCCAGACTTACATAAACTAAAAAGTGAATTGGCTTCTTTGCATGCCAGATCCCACCCCAGGTATTCCCAGGGTGTTCCTCCCACAGCCACTGCTGAATCAGCTTCTGGTACCATGGTTTGCTGGGATGAGAAAACCCTGCAGGGAAGAGTCAGCTGCTAAAACTCCACTTGAGACAGAAAGGTTACAAAGCCTGTAAAACACTGCTCACCACTGATGAAATTACCCAAAATTGTTAGTGTTAATTTAAGAGGTTTGTATCCCAAACACAAAGCCAGCATCATATCACAACCAGACATGACCTCAACCACATTACAGTGTAAGGATGCAGCTTGGGTCATCACACCTCCCTTCCGTCCACTAATTAAAATCAGCTTGTCAGGTAACATATGTGCCTCCCAAATGAGTAATTTTCTCTCAATAAAAAAACCAAAAAAAACCCAAAAAAAACCCAAAAAACCAAAAAAAAAAACCCAAAAAACTATGATCATAGCTTGGGCAATATGCATAATCAGAAGTGTTTATCATGTGCATCAAGAATAGGTTGCAATTCTTTAAAGCTGGAAGCAGCAGGGCAACAATGAAGTTTATACCAGCCACAGGATTTTTTAGGATACAGATAAGACTGTAAAATAATGAGAGACTTAGCAATTCAGTAGCTGATGAAATTAAAATACAGATAAAATAGTGAAAACAAACAAAAAAACCACATAGTCTTCTCATGCACAAAGATGTGCATTTTACAAAGCAGTGACATTTTTCAGTGGTACTGAGGATTTGTTATTTCTTTGAAATTGATGGCTCAACAGCTGGTCCTAGTCAAAAAAAACCCAATGGAACATCAAAGATCATTACAAAAGACCTTGAGTACAAAATGGTAGATAAATACATGTTAGAAATTCTAGATAAACACTTGTGCGCACAGTTTGTGTATCATTGCCTTTAAAATACCTCCAAGTTCATCACATTGCCTGAAAAGCTTCAAGTGTTTGCTTCTCAGTGTTTGACAGCTCCCAAATCCAGGCACCACCACCCTGCCTGCCCGGACACACAGCCTGGGGCTTTTGCACTGCTACATTCTCAGGCAGGTGAAGCAGAACAATTAAACACAGCGTTAATATATCCACTGAAATGTTAAATTTAAGACTTTTGTGCAGAAATTCTAATTTTAGAACTTGGAAACATTCCTATCTGCTTCCTCTCACTTCAACACACAGGGAGTTATCCAAGTCTGACCCTTTGGCAATGCTCCACATAAGTGGCACAGATTTGCCTACTTGACAAAGCCCTTTTGTTTCTCACAGCTGTGAAATTCTGCTGCTCTGTAACTTTTCCTGTTTCCCAGGTTCCCTGGCACCAAGCTGTGACTAAATGTCTGCAAAGGGTTTTTAACTCCAGCTTTGGAGGAATATGACCACAAGGAAGAATGATGGCTCCCAGTGAGTGTCCCTCGCTAGCAAGAACAATGCTCAAAATCAGCTTCAAATGTCCCCAAAGCCTCTGGGATATCTCTGTGTTGCTTTGATTTTTTTAAAGTTTTTTGATGTTTTCATTTTTGTAACAAACTTTCTCACATACTTTGTATAAATAACTTACTGTTTTGCATTTTTTATGGAAGAAGAGAAATGTAATAGACTGTTAGATTGTCCAGTGTCATTGCAGAGGTAGCATTGTCACCCTCCAATCAACTGTCACTTCTGGAAATCTACAAATGTCAGAGTCAGAATTAAATTTCCCTCTTTTTTACCTTAAAAAATCCAATGTCCACATCTTTCTGTTTCATGTCCTACAGTGACAATCTGTGATTTAATAGGGAGCTGAATTCTCTGCTCTGCTCCTGGCTGCATCATATTTGTAATTCTTCCATTCCTCTTCCTCATGTTCAGCTCCATCATCCAATACAAAGGGAGACAGGGAAAAGGACAGATCTTTTCAAAAGAATCAGCTTTAAGAATCACTTGGATTTGAAGAAACTTTAGATTTTGGAGCTAATTTCCTGCTCTGAGAGAGGAAATGGATCTTTTCTCACTGACCCCACAAGGACAGGAAGCAATTCCAAGCACACACATATAGATGTCAATAAGACACCTTAAAGTAATCAGATTGTAACTGAATTAATAAACTCTTTTGGCAAAATATCCTTCCCACTTCTTGGTGGCTGCAGAAGGTCCCAGGTGGTTTAAATGGGAGCAGGTGTGTGCTATATAGAATAAACTAGTAGGAAATACTTGCAGGTACTGGAGCACCTGTAGGAAATTTGTAGGAAAGATTTGCAGGTCTGTGGTAGTTCCACAAACTCCTTGCATGCCATATGCAGTAGGATAACCAGAACCTGTAATTAAATAAATAAAATAAAATAACCAAGACCTGTAACAAAAAGCCTCAAGAAGTTATTGCATGGGCACTGGCAGACAGACCTAAGGGTGCTCTGCACTGGGGCCAAACATGAGGCACTGCCAAATTAGATGTTAAACATGGATGCATCAAACTACAGAGACACCTTGTATAACTCAGATCAGCAGGGTTTTCTTTCACTTTTGTTACCTGACATATTTAGGGTTTTATTTCTCTAGATATTTCAGACATGCCAGGGCAACAGGTAACTGAAGTAATGATTCCTAATTACCTTTCCTTGTCAATGCTCAATTCAAATCTTAAAACATCACCATAACACAGCATTTTTAAAATGTATTTTTAAAAATTTATTGTTATTACCACAACACCCAGACCATATCATAAACCAATATATTGACCACCTATACTATGCAGAATAACAAATAATCCCTGCCTGAAAGGACTGATAATATCATTAAATAAGTTTGTGGAAAACTGGGGCCCAAAGAAGCCACAAATGCTGTCTACAGTCAGTGACACTCTGACAGAAACCATGTGAGAATTCCTAGATGAAATCTGGCATCACTTGGAGTTAAATGCAAAATTCTCTCTATTTTCAGTGAAACAGCACTGAACACATATGTTCCTGCTCCAGGGCCCTTTGCTCAGACAACTCAATCCTGGCATTTCATAAGTTTTCTTATTTCTAGCCCTTGCTCTTTTGCACCAAACATATTTTTCCCATGCCTTGTGTTTATAAATTGATACTTTTATAATGTAAGTAGGATACAACTATGTGTAATTCTATTAATCTCTGTCCAAGTGTTCCTTACTGAAAGTACAAAATTTTTCACAAGGATATACCCAATATTTACACTGCAATGTTTTTTTCCCAACATGTCCTTCTGTGAAATGCTATTTCACTGCTTCTTGTCCTTTATCCTGCATTTCTATTGGTTCATTTAATAAGACTGGCTTTTCAGATTTCAGTTGCTTCTTTAAAATGAGCAGAACAAGTGTGCTTGGGATGTAGGACACGCCACGTAACACTGCTGGCAGGCCAAGATAGAGCCACCTGAAATAAATAATGAATGTCATTAAAGATATGCATTTGTAAAAAAAGGACAAAACTATTCAGCAAAAACATTGCTGTGTGAAGGTTACAAAGCCACTCTAAAGCTTGTGCCCTGATGCGTTTGGGTCTCACAGAAGATGAGAATGTGAGAATAGAGAATATGAAAAGGTAAAATGGCCTTTTACCTCTCCTAATTTCAGGCAAATGATTTAGCAAGTTAGGCACCTGGTACTCCTATGGCTTTATCCATAGGGAAAAGAGAGTCCTGAAAGGGCTCAGACTACCTGGTTAAAGTTTCTAAGTATTCATAAGAATATTCTTCCAAACCAACCTCAACACAGTATTACAAGGAATTAGTATGAGGCCACAAGTTTGACAAGATTTTTCTTTAAAAATTGCACATCAGTCCTTGAAGGACTACAAAAACATGAAGTGCAGTATTCTGGGCCAATTTCCAAGTTAAGTAGCTGTATCTTCTCAATAAAATTCTTTTTTTTTGAAATTCAAGTACTGTTTCAACCATTTCCTGTTCAAAGATATTGCAGTCACCCACTGAACCTTTTTCCCACATGTGCTAAGTGCTTTTCAGTATTTTTATCATAACTCAGTGTTTTCAGAGCTTGTTCTCATGAGAGGTTATTAGTGACTATTATGGCACCAGAACATTTCTGTTCAAAGGTTTTTCCAATGTCTGTGTCAAAGGTTGCACTTTGCAAATAAAGCCAATGTCAAGTAAAGTTGTATTGTATCTCTAACACAGGAGCAGTTTGTCTGCTAGGGAGAAAAAGTGCATAAAATTACATCTCTACTCATGCAATAATAGAGTAAGAAGGAGAAATTTAAATGAAGCAGAAAACATACCTGTATGTGACAACATCATACATCCTACACGCTCCTTCTCCACCACAAGTCATGGTACCCCACTTCAAGCAAGTGGTGTCTATCAAAGCTCCAAAATAAATGGGAGATGGAATTCCAGCTGAAAAGAACATGAGCAAAATTTCTGTGATTTCCTTCTGGTTATCAGATCCACCAGAGAGCCTATGCTGTTTGTCACCCACTCCATCTGTCCTGTCCTCTTGCAGCATGAACCTCATTCTCTATTTATCTTCTGCTCCCTATTTTTCCTACCCTCAGCCAAAGATTTTCTTCCCTGCTGCCTGTTAAACAACATCCACATGCAGCAGCATGGACAGTGTTTCCTATTCAGAACTCAAGGTTCTCTCTCATCAGTGAGAGTCAATGCTGCCTTCAATAAACATAAAAAATAAGAGTGAAGGAATGCCAAATGGCTTTCCAGTGAGCAGCAGATGTAGTCCTGTGTCCTGCTTTCTGCAATATACAGTTAATACAGTTGATTTTCTTCTTAGCAGCTGGTACAGTGCTGTGGTTTGGATTTAATATCAGAATAATGTTGATAACACAGTAATGTTTTAGCTGCTGCTAAGGAGGGCTGACATCAAGGAGTTCTCTGTGTCTCATGCTCTGTTTGTGAGGAGCTGCACAGGAAACCAGGGGGGAGCATGGCCCAAACTGGCCAAAGAGAAATTCCACAACCTTCAGTGTCATGTTGAGTACACAGAGTGGAGAGAAGCGGCAGGGAGGGACTGATTGAGGACTGTTTGGGAGTGGGATGGGTATTGGTCAACAGCTCACAAACAATTTTATTCTGCATCACTTTTTGTTCTTTTGTTTTATTCCTCTCTCTATTTTTCCTATTATTATTATTATATTTTACTTTCTTTCCATGCTAAACTATACTTTATTTAACCTGCATGCTCTACCTTTTTTTCCAGCTCTCCTCCCTATTCCATGTGGGAGGAGAATAAGTGGATGCAAGGTACTTAGATCCTGACTGGGGTTAAACCAAGATACCAGTCTATTATCCATTAAAAAAAATTGCAAACTGCAAGCAGTTCTACTTTGCCATGCTCTGAGAGCTGTGAAAAAGAATTCCTAAATGGTTCCTGATCAAAGGCACTCCACAGAAGCAATGACTCCTGTGCCATGCCCACAGCCCTGATGGGATCCTTCTCTAGCTCTAGGTCAGCCCTAGCTGCTCTTCTGAAGTGTGTGAGATATTTTCTTACCAAACACTCTTGAAGCCAGCCCATGGATACCCACTCCAAATGACTTCTCTTCAGGCTTTAGAGACCTGTATGATAATGTAATGACTGTGATGATAATTGCATTGTACAATTATTCATAGAGGTGACATTAATAAGAGATGTTTAACCTTTTTTTTAATCAAATTCTTCATCACATTAGGCCCAAACCATTCTAATAATGATCTCGTAATGCTCATTAGGTGATGTTTGCTGAAAAGTTCCTTATCTAGGACTGCCAAATCACAAAAGGAAAAGCTTCTATCAGGGTATGGTATCAGGGCCAACACAAAGTGCAGCGCAGTTGTGCCTTAACATCATAAATTATCATTTGATTAAAATGATTGATAAACTCCCAGGTATCACACACCACTCAATATCCCACTGCCCTGACTCAGGGCTCCTGCATTCATTCAGGATAAAGCTGACAGCCAGAAGCTGCATCAGATTACAAAGGTGACATGACACTGAACCTTAACAGCACAGAAATGCCATCAGATTTCTCTGCTCTTCCTCCTTCCACATGGAAACTAAACACCTTTTAATTCCCTGGAGAATTAAAACCTCAGAATAAAAAGTCTGGTAGATTTCATAAGACAAGGAAATTTTACTGTACCTCATTAAGACCATGTATCCAGGCATGGCTGCTAAGGAAAAAATGAAGCTGCAGACTAATGTCAGGATTAAAAAATAATGGAGCATCTTGTCACAGCTTTCATGTCCATCACAGTGGCCCAGAGTTGCAGAGATGTTTTGAGATGAAAACCCTGAGGCTGCAACACAGGTGCAGTTTTCAAATACCTATCAAAAGAGTATTTTAATCGCACAGATTGTCCAAACTCACACTCTGATGGCCAAGCCACACTGTTGGCACCCATCTCACTGTCTCCTGCTCTCAAACCTGTTACTCATGAGCAGCACTGCACTGAGCCTCCCTCCCAGTTGGCCAGCCACAGGTCCAGCCATCCCTGTATTTGGGGATAAAAGTGCCATAATGCCTGGTTACCTGGCATTTTACCTTTAAATCTACAGGGTAAAAGAGATTATAATAATCTCTTTAATAGTTCATGCTATAGAATTTCATTTTGGTTAAAATGTTCTTGGGCACTCAGATTTCCAGTTGGCAGCACCTTCAGAATAATTTCTCACTCCTTGTTAAGCATTTAATATTCCTTTAGTTCTTAAGAGAGAAGAATTGCCCTTCATTATATTTTTTAATTCAAACTTAAACCGATTTTCCTATGCAGTTTGAAATTTCTGGTGCTACTCAATGAATTTGTTCAAATTTTTTACCTTATATATTCAATGTACATGAATATATAAGGTAAAAATATATTAATATATATTATATGTACATTAATTATGTATATGATTCCCCATCCTATATTGGTATAAATATTTGCCACCTACTTGATTTCACAGTTACAGTACAATAAAATGTATGCTTTACCAAACTCCTTCCAGTTCCTCTTGAGGATTTACATCCAGCAAGACAAGGTGACACATAAGTGATCCCATTGCTCCCACAAACTGGGTCCCAGATTTTAAGTGGGCAATCACAATCCATGTTGCAGCCAGCCAGGAGAGTATTTTCTGCATATGAAACTTGTTCTATTCTGAAACACATTCGGAAGATGAATAAATATTTCAGTAATGAGATACCCACAGTAACCCCATGCAATTCTTAAGATTCTATTCTAGCTCAAGTGTTGAATCAGGACCCAACCCTACATGCTCCTGCCCTGAAGTCATGCCTTTTTATCTCTCTATAGGACACTAAATTGTATTGTATTACATTAATATTGTAAATAAGGTATGAATACTCCACAGCTTTTTTCTTATCTATGGCCTGTATATTTTTAATAGTCCATAAGGGTTGTATTGGCACCTCCATGTCCATTTTACAGACACAAAGCACAACCTGGCCTAGTGGAAGTGTCCCTGCCATGGGGCAGGGAGTTTGGAGATAGAGACTCTTTAAGATCCCTTCCAACCCAAACCATTCTAAGATTGCCAATGATCAATGGTGGATTTCAAATCAAGAAACTGCAGATAAAATACCCTCTGATAACTTGATAGTAATCAAATTTGAGTAAACCAGTGTAAGAACAAGAAGGGGATTTGTTCCTCTCTTATTCTGAAATTGCACTCATGTATGCCTGATTTCACCAACAGTTTTTATTTTCACCTGCAGTTACAGACTTTAATATCTGTCTTAGTAAAAGAATTAATATGGACATGCAACTGCATGGATATCTTTTTTAATACACTTTTGTTGTTTGAAAAAGGCATGAAAGACCTAATGTCTAATGCAAGCAGAAAGCCTTGAGAATTTAGAACAGGGAATTGCAATGGAGCTTCTGGCTGATTCTTGACAAGAAAAATCATCCTGTTGTTTTAAGACTGAAGTCCTCCTGAGTCCCAAAAAACATACCCTTGATAGGAAACTGTTAGACCAGCAACTGGTGAGGTATCACAGACAGTCCAATAGGCAGCAAAGTAGAGAAGGTATTCCAGTAAAGATACCCAAAATGCTATGCTCGCAGCCTGATAGATATTTATCTTGAATTTCTTCATGAACAAGCCTCCAGAAAAATACCCAACGCATAGAACTGGCAAGTTGTAAACACCTAGTTAAACAAGTGAAACTTCCATGTTAAAATAAAGGAGACCATCAAAGCTACTCTACTACAGGGCAGCTAGAGAGGGAGCTATATAGCTGCTGTGAGGGAAGGTTGTGTTTGGCAAAGACTCAAAGGGTGCCTGGGGCTGAATAATTTAACTACAATCAGAAATGGTCTCTGCTAATTTCCTTTCACAGCCAAAACCTCTGCCAAAGTCAACAGCAGGTGAGAACTGCTTGGGGAGGGATCTACAGGGTAGGGCTAAAATTATTCATTGGAAAACGGCAATCTAGAGTTGCACTCTAGGTCCCACTCAAAAACAACCACAACAAAAACAAAACAAACAAACAAAAAATAATAATAAGAAAAAAATTATATTGTTTCAATCCAGCCTCTGACTGGGAAACTCAACAAAAAGATCTGTGCACATCTTAATTAAGTGCACATCTTAATGCACTCTAAGCATGACAGAAAGGAGGAACAGGCTTTCAGTTTTGAGATGAGATTACTGAATGTGCTCTCACATCATTCTTTGATGATTGATGCTTAAAAGAAGCAAATTCTGACTGAAAGACTCATTGGAAATGGTTTTACACAAGCATCACATGGCTTAGTTTCATATCAGCTGAATTTTTGGACCCAATTCAAAAGATGGGAATTAGATTATAAAATTGTGCACAAAAAATTAGATGTTTAGCAGAAAATGCATTGGCATTTAGAAATGTTTTGTAATGTGATATCCCTCACCTGTAGAAGCATTTAACCTTAGTATGTATATATAAATACACATGAACATAAGTATATATGTGAAAATATAGATAATTTGAATAGAGACATCACTAATTGATAGAACATAACAAAATGCAAACATACCAATCAAAAAGATGGCATCTGATGCAGATTTCCCAAACTGCTGTTCCAGATACTTGGGCATGAAGGATATCATGCCATCAAAGGCACTGAACTGTAGCACAGTTATGCATATAAATAACATATACACAGGGTTGTGGAACAGAGCCTTGAGGAAGGGGATGAAATCTGCAAGGAAATAATGCCTTGAGTTAGTGTGATGCTTTATGAAAACAATGTGGCTGTGAGGGAAAGGGGGGAACAGAAATGGTCCTGAGCTGGACCAGGATAAACCTTGTGCTTTGCCAGACACCACAGGCCAAAGATCCCTTGCTTAGTCCAGGGTGTCCTCTACCCAGAGATACCCTCACACACACACATGCACACCAGTGCAGCTCTTCCTTATAAAAAAATAATAAATAAATCACAGTGGCAGCAGCTACTGCCCCATCTTCCCTCCCTTTTCTCTCATCTCATGCCCCCAGAGCACTCAGCAAAAGCCCTGTCCTGCAGCTGGCATCCAGAGGGGTGAAATGCGCTCCAGAGCTGTGACAAGCTGCCCCAGAGGGCTGAATTCTGATTTTGGGGTTTGCTGCTGGGGCAGAAGAGGTCTGAAGAGAGCTGTGAGCACACTTATTCACACCATCCTCTCATAATCTGCATCAGCCAGTTTTCAGCCAAGTAAGCATCTGAGAAACTGATTCACACAGGTCTTTCCTCTGAATAATGCCCATTGTCAGGATTTGAACCATAAAAAAAGCCCCACAATTCCCCTTTGTCTAATGTTCTCTCTTAATCAATGTGCTGAGCTATTGTCAAGAAACTCTGCAGATAAATTTAGGCATCTACAAAACAATGACTGGGCCTCACTGAAAGTGGGCACCGCTTAGGATGGGTGTATATCTTCCAGAGCTAAACAAGGACCTTATTAGAAGTAGCTCTGTATGCAAATCTTTCAAAAATTAGTTAAATCTTAGAAACACTAGAAATAAGCTGCATTATTTACAGATGCAGTGACATTTTTAATCATAGCTTCTTAAGGAAATTTTATTGTTGTTAAATTAGTTTTATTTTAGGTTATTTTTTTACTATAAAAACATTCCTATAACCCTGGAGCACTAAGGAGCCACAGCTGAGCTGGGAGAGCAGTATTTTATTCATTAATTCATTTAAGGCTAGGTGGCAGCAGAAAGAGATGCTCTGGTTATCAAGATGAAGCTGCAATATCAGCCAGGACCTAAGGACTCACTCTGGGTGTGGTGAATCTGCAGGACCCAGCTGGAAAAGCACAGAGAGGGAGCTGCCACTTGGAATTTACTCGCTGAAAATTTCTGAGGTCCTGTCAGAGGGCCCTGAGCAGGACAGGCTGCTCTGAAGATCATAGCCTTTGACATAGTTTATTCACTTGCATTTCCAACCAGGAAATGTAGGAAGGATTTTTCCTTTAAATAAGGAAGGGAAAAAAATATGCTCCTACTCTTGTAGGAGCTCCTACTCTATGTTCTTACATAGATTTGAAAGACCAGAGATGTGAAAGCTGCCAGGTGAATAAATGTGAGTGGAATACATCTTTGTTCAGCAATAATTAAATGTTTATGAGGGTTAATTTTCTGTCAATTCCCTTTTAGGGCTTTCAGCTGTACTCAAGAAATGCACAAGATTTATGTTGGGTTTCTGCTTTTCTGCCCAGTGAATGTGGGGCACAAACAACTAATATCTGCACCTCATGCCCAGCTCACTGAGCTGTAATATTTCTACTTATATTTCAGAGCTTCAGCCCTTTCCTGGGAAGCAGAGATCTACGTACACCTGAATTGCAAGAGGGGAAAAGGAAGGATCCAGATCCCATATCTATGAAATCAGCTTTTTTCCTCTGCAAGGAGCCATTCTAAATTCCTGTACAAATCCCTTGAACTGCAGAGACATCAAAACAGAGCAGGCACTGCACATCTTGGACCCACCTTTAATTACAAAGTACACAGAGTTCACACCTTAGGACTAAAGCTAGAAAGGAATAAAATGCAACACAACTTGCCTTTAGCAATTTCATACATGGTCTGCTTGGCTTCATTCTTATCATTTTCTTGCAATGGTGTTGCAGTTTTTTCACTTGTCTCCTCAGGTTCATTGGTTTCACCTTCCTTCACCAGGGACTTGGGCAAGAACCAGAATGGAATTGCCACCAGCAGATTGAGCAGCGCACAGATCAAAATGCCCAGCCACCAGGCCCCAACCCAGCGGGCATCTGTGGCTGCTATAGTTATCTCATCTGGAATAAAACACAAAAACAGACTTCTTGATCACTTCAGAAACATTCTTTGCTGTCATTTTGGGCTTTCCCAGTCACCTCTGACATAAAAGCATTTTAATGATTCTTAACATGAGGCTTATGAAAGAGCATATTCTCCAGTTTTCTTTTCTAATGTTGCTAATTTTCTGGCAAATTTCAGTGGCTTGTATTAAGTTAATTCTAGTCCTTTCCTCTGTTAAGCCAGATGACACAATTTTTTCAACAGATAATTTACAAGCAGATTGATTTGTGTACCTATGAACTGAAAATTATAAACCAATCTTCTATTCTAAAAAAACGCCAACAAACTCATGGTGTTATTAACTCCTGGTGGGATTAACTCATATTAGCAAGGAAACATCTTTTAGCTCTGAAAAATACACCAACTACAGACTTAAAAATAAGGTTTTATATGTTCACCCATTACCTGCACCTACTGATCCAATGTCAACAAACAGCTCTGCACAGAATGAAGCCAACAACAAACCAAGGAAGGGGCCAATGACAGTTGCTGTATGTAGACATGCTAGAGTGGGAAAAAGAGAAAACATTCTAAATTAGAACCCAGTCACAATTACCTTCTTGGAATTGCTCCATATGGTTAGGACAGCTCTACTGAAAAAGTATTTGCACCTAAAAATGGCCTCATTCCAACAAGTTTCTCTCTGGTTAAATTACAATCCTAAAATATTGTTGTTTTGAAAAAGCAATAATTAATGTTTTCTGCATTTCTTTATTGGGCTGAAGGGCATCACAATAATCCTTTCTTTTGCTTTTGTTTGCCTGTGTGTTCGGAGAAGGGCAATTACCGCAACAGGGTGGATTTACCCAAGTAGAAAGGTGAATTCTCTGCTTTGGCAAAATCCTCCAAATAGGAAATTCCCAAAGGCATGATGGGAGTTTCCCCCATCCCTCTCACGATGTTTCCAACCATCACAAAAATCCACAGCAGGGACCCAGGCTCTTGTTCACATTCTGTGGATAAAACAAAAAAATAAGAATTAATGTTTTAGTCCCAACTATTAATGAAAATCTGGAGACAAAGAATTGACCAATAGCTTAAGCTTTGGTGGGTAAGCCTGTCTTATAAAAGAAAATATTAATAACTAGTCACAATACTATTTACTTCCTTTCTCTCCTTGAAGTGGGATTTCTTCATCCCATAATCTGCTTCAGGATTTCACTGCTCTCTCCCCCTTTGTCATGCTCAGATTTCTCAGTGCAAATTCATTAACCAATAAAAAACAACTTTGCTGGCAGCAGCTGCTGCCTTTCTGGGTGTCTGACCAAAGATGAAATCCAGATCTCCTGTTTTAATGTTAAATTGCTGCCACCAAACACAGGTGAAGCAATCCACATTCAGATGGGGTCACATTCAGTCCAGTTTTCACTTCACACAGGAAATGGACTCAGATACATGAATATCACAGCCTTGCTTGTCCATAAACCAATAAACAATCACCTTACCCAAGTAGATTCACAGGCATGAGGGTCTATGGGATCTATGTGCCTGTACGTCATTTAGATGAAAATAATTTAATCAACAATCACCATTATTTAATAAACAAGTGATTGCTAATAAAAACAAAAATCCATTTATTTAGACACTAGAGACATAGAAAAAAACATCAACAGACATAGGAAAAGTCCTACCTGTTGATGGTTCCTCTGTAGGCAAAGAGGACAAGTTGTGATTAACAAGGCACAGAGGCATCACTGAAACATTTTCCCGTTGTGAAATGCTGCTTTCAATGTGATACCTGTTGGAAACAAAGGAAAGAAAGCATGTGCAGGTCGAGAAGATATTCATGAGAAACATTCTCATTTGTCCATGCTGGAGTCATGGAGTTACCTATAAGAGTAGGTAGCCAGAGTCATTCCATGCTCGTCACAACAGGATTGAAGGATCAAAAAACACCTTGCTGATTAAAGCCTACACAAGCTTATATTATTCTTTTTTTTTAAGCCAAGCAAAAAATAATTTCAAAGGAGTTGAAGGATCATTATGGTCAGTACTAAATTTGCTTCTAGCTATTCTTTTAGTCAGAACAGGTAGACAACATCTCTGCACTGTGGATGTAAGAAATCAATTTGGCAGTGAAAATAGCTTGAGAAACACCTATTCCTTATCCTCTGGGAGGTCTCTTTCTCTGAATAAATTCCTAGCAGTGCAGAGAAAACAGAGTTCCAATTTTCATTCTGCATTGTTCAGGCTAAAAAAGATTTACATAACACTGTCATTTCGTTGTGCCAGTTTGTGATGATTGATAATACTCAATTTCATTCCTGCCAACACAGTGACCAGGTATGATCTCTCATCCAGGTTCCAGATCAAGAGATCTTTAAAAATCACAATTTCTATTGTCCATCCAAGCATATAAGAGCTAAAAGTGACAGCATCACAGCTGTTAGTTGGGAGAGCCCGTGCAAAGGGGAGCAAAAGGATGAAGGCAAAGGCAAAGGCAGGTGCCCAGCAGAGGGGTAACTCTCCTCAGGAGGTGATGATTGACTTTTGGAGCCATCTCAGGAGCAAACCCAAAGAATCTGCAGTGATCAGACTGAATCCATGCTCAGCAATGTCTCTCCCCATAAGCAGCACCCTCAGTGAGAGGATGAAAGGGTTAATGCCAGCAAGGGTCACAGAAGCTGCTGTGAGCTAAGCACAACACTCACCTCCCAAACAGAAAATGAGGAAGTGATATCAAAAGACATCCAAAGGATAGAACTGTGCAGCCCAAAGCAATTATTCTGGGTCTGTGAAGCTTTGCTCCAAAGTAACTCACAAATGCTATCAGCAGCAAGTTACCTGCAAAGAGAACCTGGGTCACCATCTGCAAAGCAAGGCACCCCATAATAGTTACAAACCTGAGCATGTCTTGTGAGCTCCTGTTTCTTTTTTTGTCTTTAAAAAGTGTCACTAGACAGGGAACTGCCTACATGGTGCAGTAATTCCCTGCTATATATGATCTTTTTTTGGAAAAGTTACATCACATGAAAAGAACAAGAGAATAAAAGGCAGGGTGGAAAAGAGATCACAGTGAGAGAGACTTTTAAGTGCGCCTTTATAGAGGAGAAATTTCCCACTACTTGGCATAGAGAACAGACCCAGGACTGCAGAATAATATAGGAATATTATTAGGAATATTCCCCAAGGATACTTTATTTGGTAATGTGTAGGAAAATACAGAAGCGTATATCATAGTGTTTTTGTACTGAAAATAATAAACACAAGATAACCATCATACCAAAAAAAAGGAATAATAATTTAATATTAATTTTATTAATAGCTTAATAATAAAAAAGTCACAGGTTTTTATACCTAGTACCATTTAATAACAAAAATGTACTAAAAATCTTCATTTTCCTCACCTCCACTTTCACTTAGAAGCAGTTGATTTTCTCCACTTATTGCTATGCAACTAAGAAAAGAATCAAGCTTCATGTTATGAGTCAGGCCCTATAAAAATAGCAATTTAATAATTTTACACCTACTAATTTTATGATCTTTTTGTCAGAAGAACAAAACCATGTCTCTGAGTGATGAGCGTCATGCTCTGAAAGAAAATAATGGCTTTTTTATGTATCATTTCTAAACAGGCTGTGCTGAATCAGTGGCTCGAATGACACTTAAAGATAAACATATAAGTTTATCACTGGACAATAAAATCTACTGACAGGCAAGGTAAGGAGCACTAAAAGTAGAACTGGAAATTTTCTTTGCAAGGACAGTTGTACAGGTACAAAATCTTAAAATATTATTGAGTTTAAATAAGGATTCACAGTCCACTCCAACCAAGTTTAATTAAAGGAACTACAAAATTCTAAATATGAGCTTAAATTCAAACAAAGTTTACATAGTTGGTTTTTTTGTGTATTGAATATATCTGAAGAAAACATCTCATAAACTAGTTCTGTTTTGTTAGTTGCTCTGTCATATTTTATGATAGTGCAGAAATTATCTGGACCAGTTTTTAAACCTAAATTTGCCCATTCAAGAGGTCCTATTAATTTCCAAGACATGAAATGGTTACAAATCAGCTCAAAAGAATGACAGAGTTGGCCACTATTGCAAACAGAGTAAATGAGAGCAGATGAGAGTCACTAAGACATGCTCAGACCGCAGATTACATTTTCAAAGAATCAGAAATATCAAAATGAGAGATTACCAATTTCAAAGCTGCCATTAATGATGCCCACTAAAGAAGCCGGGATATTAAATTGTTTCTCTATCTGTGTGTACATGCTGTTCATGTAAGCACCAGACATGGTTTTCCCAAGGAAGGCAAGTGACAGTGCCAGCAGAAATACCTAGGAAGGGAAGAATGCGTAAAAAATTATACATTTATGCATATTCCTTGGTTATTTCCCCCAGTAAAGGTGTGCTTCCAGTTAAAAAAGTGAGCAGTTCTCTTCCGCTGATGTGTGTGTAAATCCCATCACCTATTCCTTTCTAGAGTTATGGCTTTGCCAAAAAAACAAACAACAAAAAACCCCAAACCAAAACACACCAAAAAAAAAACAAAAAACAAACAAACAAAAAAAAACCCTACCAAAAAAACCCAAACAAACTTTGTTCTTCTTCTTCTCTAATTGACCAAGACTGCCTTCAGCAGCCCCAGGTCCCATTTAGCCAGCCAAGGCAGCAGTGCCTGCTGCAAGGTTGCCACCTGCAGGACCTTCCCACCCCCTGTTCACCCAAATGACAAATTGCTTGCAGAGCTGAGATCCTTTCCTTTGGAGGAATTACTCCATCCAGGATCTGCTCTCCCATCTCAGCAGAGGTCATGAGGCCACAACAAGTAATTTCAACCAAAAGGAGTCAATAACATGTCCTTTTTACAAGACAATTAGCAGAAACTGACAGCTAAAAAGTTAAAATGAGAGCAGCAGTATTCAAACCCTTTTAACTTCAGGCTTCTTTATAAACAGCATTTTTGAAATGAAATCAATATTATTTTTAAATAAATCTACTGCAAAAGCTAAAAAGCAAAAGAAACACATTTGGATTTTTAATTACTATTTTTAAAAAGTTATTTTATAAGATTTTCTAGCATTTTTTGACATTGAATTACCATTCAAGATCAACAGGCAGTTTTTACTGCCACATCCCAGTCAGTAAAACTCATTTCACAGCTTTAAGAAGGAAGGGTAAATGTGTTAGCCTGGGGGGATTACACAAAGTCAGTGGTGAAGTTTCAAAGCAGCAATCAATCAGTACCTCCAACATCTCACAGAGCGGAAAGTTCAGGGAGAGAAAAAATCAGCACAGCTGTTTACAAACTTTTGTAAGGGCATTAAGGGTAAAAGACAACAGCTGATCCATTCATATAATCTAGGCTGTAACTTCTACCAAAATTCTATAAATGCAGTAATTACAGTTGTGTGTTCTTGCAAAATCACTAAAATATGGCTGTACCTTCAGCTTGGAAATGCAGCAGAATTTGTCCTCTGCACGTGGCTTCTCAGGCTCCTTCATGTTGCCTTTTTTAATTGACACTGGTGTCTGTTTCTGAGTCTGCTGGCCATCCCATTACAGTGTTGGAAAAAGATGAGAGAAAAGAACAAAAGTTTTTGTCCCATGCTTACAAAAATATGATATTCCTTTTAAGAGATTTGACATTTCAGCATTTTCCTTCAATAATTGCAAACTGGATTGCAATAAAGCCTACCAGATCATGGATTTTATTCTAAATTAAATAACTTGGTTAGAGTAGAGACATTATCTCTTGGCATTGAAATAGAGGAAAACAAAATCAAACCAAAACCACCAGACCAGCTTGAGATCTAAATGGACACAAAACAGACTCCATTCTTCTTCCCCTCCTAAGATTGTCAAAAATATTCCTCTTTATTCATCTGCCTACTTTTGCTTATCTCCATTTCAACTTGATGATTAAAGTGTCTCACAATGCTAAGCTGCCTGCTCTGTTGAAATTTTACATATATTCCAAAAGTGTGTTCCAAGAAGGAGCAATATATTCCAGGGATTGGATATACTGACCTGTAAAAGCCCCAACACATCTGAGGGTTTGCACAATGAATCAAAATTTTATTCTAGTCATTCCAAGGGCTCCTACAGAGACTCCATTAAATAAAGTTATGAAATACAGTTCCCTGGGGCCTGATGGAGTGAGGTGACAAATCCTACCTGACAGACAGGATGGATACAGGTGAATTTCCTCTTTTTGGTCTGGGGAACACTTCCCAAGGGATCCTGCAGCACCTGCTCTGCTCTGTGCTCTCCCCCTCATGGGTCCAGGGATGGGGAGAAGCTTGACCAGCCCACCAAGAGGACTCAGCTGCCTTCCAAATTCTTCACCTCAGCACCCTCCTGGCCAATCTCTCCAAACATTCATTTCTACAACAATGTTAATCCTCTCAAATGTGTTTCCTAACTAACTTGATTCCTAGCAAGTCCACAGGCATTAACTCCTTCTGTAGCTGCTTTCTCACTTGCAGCTTTGAAAAACACAATGCATTATTACAGCATTCCTGGAAACACCTTACAATTAACAGTAGGTGCTCAGCACTCAGACAATTATCTGCGATAGATACAGAGATTTTATCTCTGCTTTGCTCACAGATACTTCTACAAATTGTGTTCAATCACAGGACTAAACTGTACTCACACAGCTTCTTTTTTTTTTTTTTTTTTTTTTAATTTCCTTCTTTTATTTTTTTCTTTTTTTTCACTTTGAAACAAAATTTATATCCCAGGGACTTATTAATGCTTTATCTAAATACTGCTTTTCTCTGAAGCCCACCAGCAATACCAAAACATGACAGCAATACCCTATATTTGTCCTCTTCTAGGAGTTGGCAAAGGGATTCTTTCCCTTTCTGTACCAGTTTCACTGTATTTCCTCGCATTTCACTGTCACACCCAGGGAACATCATCTGGCTAACTGCAGGTTTTCCTTCCTGGTGCTACAAGCTACCAGACAGCACCCTGTTACCTGACTTGGGGGATCAGACACATCACACTGCTCCTCATGCAATTACAGCAGTCAAAACAGCATTTTTTGCCTTTAATTATTCATACCTTCCCTCACAGCAGAAATTAGGATCCAGGAAAAAAAGCATTTCAACCAATTTTTTACTGGGAAGATTATTAAGTTTATTAATTGAATAACCAAGTAGACAGAATCATTATTTCCAGCTCTGATTCTGAAATTGCTTTCCCCAGCTCTATAATATTTTGTGGTCACACTTCATCAAATGTTACTGATGCCAACATAGACTAACAGCCTGAATTATCAGAAAGACACAGGTGCATAACTCACTCAGCTCAGGTGCACTCACACCACACTTTAAGTCCAGGTTAGAATTTAAATTACCATTTCTGTGTCTATGAACACACATTTCTTGGTCCCATGAACCAAGTGTGCTCTCACTCCCTTGTCCATCTACCTGCTCTCCATTGTACATTCCTCTTGGGTACATTGGTTACACTCTTGGGCTCTTCAGACTCACCTACAAACCTCTATATCTCATTGAACAGGCCAAAATATAGCTCTATTAAAATACATTTATTTTAAAATGGGTATGCAAAAGTTTGCCCCTGGGTTCTTAGTGAACTACAAGCACCTGAGTCCACTCATGTGAGCACCTGCACCTGAATCCCACTCACAAGCCTGCAATGCTCACTGAAATTTCAGGGAACAGGGCAGTAAAATTCCTCCCTCCACCTCTGCACTAGGCCGGTGACACATTTATGGCAGGCTAGGAAGTTGGCAATGCCCAGAACTGCCTCTTCCATCCTCTCCACTGTCTGAGTGAACCTGCAGGGGCAGCCAGAAGGACACACAGGTGATCAGAAAACACCCACCCTGCACATGCACAGAGATTTCTCACTGTGGGGGCAGCTCAGAGCAGCTGGAGGACACAGAGCACCCAGGGTGACCTGGGCTGAACAAGGCTGGCTTAAAACCAAAGCTGAGCCTTCCAGTGAGGACCAAAAGAGGCTGGTTTGGTGCAGCTGCCAGCAGCAGGCAAGCACTGAGACATCACTTTGGAGCCACTTGTCCCACACAAACCATCACATTAAATCACATTTCACTGATGCCTCAGATTTAGCTTTTATGTTTTCAGATTTTGTGCTGCTTTAGTGTGTGGGTCTGATCTTCACATGAGGGGATGGTGAGCTCTGAGCACAGAGCAGGGAGACAAAACAATTCCTGCTCCAGCTGGGCACCAAGGACAAATGACCCAAATCTCAGCCCCAGAGCACAAACCCCGTGGGCTGGAGAGAGAAAAACAAGCAGGGTGGGACTGCCTGGGCTAAAGCTGCAATGGGACAATGAACTGCAAGGTGCAAATGGAGCAGAGCTGATCCCAGGGACAGAGCCCGTGCCCGGCCGTGCATTTTGGGGCCGTTTTGGTTCATCTTGGGTGCAGCCCTGGCTGGGCTCTGGTGCTGCCCAAGGTGCATCCATGGAGGAGATGCTTTGAATAAATCCCTGCTTTATTCCTTAACTCTGCCCAGCCTCTGCTCTAGGGCAGCCTTCACAAGGCATCATCAGTCTAACAAACTAATAAAAAGGAAAAAAAGCACCCAAATATCTGAATTTAAAGTTGATGATGCAATGTTTTGCAAGTTGCCTTGCCTAAGTCCCAAGAGGATTTGCTACTTTCAAAGTACAATTCATCTTCCATTTAGCTCAGCTTAGTCATATAGATAGATAAACTGCCACATCTTAATTTTGTTTACAGGGTTAAAAATCACAGAACATAATGATTCAGAAAGCAATTATGGTGGCAGGATTTTTAACTAATTTATTTTTCTGGTTGCAAAAAGCTTTTTGAAATCTTGTTTTACCAGGTACAGTTCAAACTCTTACTCAAAAGCAATTACACTAATGTTAGACTGAGACAACGGAAAATCTCCTCATGGCAAAACAATGAGGTACTTACAGTCTGAAAAGGTTTCTGCAAGAAATCACTGATATGGCACACTTGAACTTTGACTTTAAATCTACATTGTTGAAAATTAACCAAGTATGGGGCAACTTGTGTTTTTGCCAAATTTCAGTTGTGCATTTTGGAGTGCTCAGATGTGACAGACACGCACTGAGTTCTCCGAAGGAAAATTAAGCCCATCTGTTTCTTTTCCCTCCAAAAATAAAGGCCAGGGGCTACATCTGTTTCAGATCTCTGAGCATGAAGTGCTGACACTCCTGTGCACTGAAGACATCCAGAGAGCAGCCACAAGCCAGAGAGGAACTTTGGGAGTGCACCTAAGTGTGTAAATTTACAGGTTGGGTGGACTTTAGGAAAGGGTGGCACAGGGTCAGAAGGGAAGAGGGGAATGAGATTACTCATTACTGATTTACATTGCAAAATCAGAGAATAATTTGACCAAGCACAAATAGTCCTGGCTAACACAACAAGAAGAGATCATTTGACTTCAATTAAGTCCATCAGACATCTCATCTAGCAATCAGTAGATACACCTTCAAGTCCTAAGTGAAAAAAGCAGAGTACAATCCATTATTGGTCTCAATGTTATGTGGCATGATGATTTACCTACCAGGAAGGACATTTCTGCCCTCACTCTAAACACAGCAGCTTATTTTGAAACCACTAAGGTCCAATAGCTCTTTCCCAGCACTGCAGCTGTAAGCAGCCACTTCTAATCCATGAAAAGGTGGGAATGTGAGCTGCATCTGCACAGAACCACAGCACCCATGGGCTGAGGATGTCATGACAAAGAGCAGGTTCACCATCATTTGCCCCATCAGCTCAGATCCAGGGCAATGTTTAAAACCATTTTATTTCTCAGAAGTGTCTGCTGGGAGCTGCTTCTCTGGCAGTCCATGCACCTCCCAGTCAACTAGAGGGTAACAGGGAGAGTTTCTTACAAGGACAACACAGGATTTGCTTCTCAGGGTTGTGTCCTGATCTGGGTCCACGCCCCAAAACTTCACTGCAAACTTCAGCCTTTGAACAGACCAGCAGAACTGAGCATAGGAACCTCACAACAAAGACCCTGTTACAGCATTTTCACTCCTTTCACCCACTCATAGGGGTCCCAGCATTTGCATAAATGAAAAAAAAAACCCTGCTCAAGATATTTTGGGAGCCTACTCTCAAAAGAAATCGAAGAAGGATTCAAAATAAGGAAATATGTAACAATTTAACTGATTCTCCATCAATCAAAAATACATTTATATAGGCAGTGTTTATACCAAACTAAACAAGAGGAGCCACAAGGTCTCATTGTAGCGACTAGTGAAGAGACTCAGGTAAAACCTTGATCTACTCAAACCAGGTAGAAAAGCATCCATCTGCATTTAATAAAAATGTAGGATGATGTTTGCCCCTGTATATGTAGAAACACACACAGGCACAAAACTTTCTGCCCAGTTTGAGCCTGAATTCGGACTTACTTTGACCATCCAGTAATATTTCCTTCCCTTTCACATCAGTGGAACTCATGTCAGCTGCAGGCTAAACAAAAATTCAGATCTGTTTTCTGTCCTGAACTCTGCCATCCACTCTACTCATCCCTTTCAAGTCATGATTGCCTCAATTTTTTGCCATGTAACACAATAAAAGAATAAAAATAATAAAAACAAAATAAATAAAAACAATAAGCAGACTTTTCTAAAAATCATTCAGACCCTTCCTTGGAGATAGTACTGCATAGGTGCGAAGCATTATTGCTGTCTGGCTTCATAACTAGCTATTTATTTAAACCAGTGATATTGCCATAATAATTTCTGCCTTGCGAAAGCAGTTTAGCCCATTGATTTGCACTTGTATGGATTTGGGGGCTTTGCTTTTGCTTTGGCAAAGCATATTCATGCCTTCTAGCCTTGCAGCTAAATTTATGAGTACATAAAATTCCTTATTCTTCATAAAGTTTGCTGCAAGTCTGGAAGATATTCTGCTGTACAAACCTCTGGTTTTAAATGTTAGGAAACATAAATGCTTTAATTGTCAAAACAGCTTTTCAGAACGTTGAAAACCTAATTATATACTTTTGGGCAGTGCTTCCTAGTTGAAGTACAAAGGGATTTGTTGTGTGATCAGCTTAGAGGCAAATTGTCTCAGGAACATACTCTGAGAAAAGCTGAAGAAACAAACTGCAGGTTGACTGGCAGCTCAAAGCTTCAAAGTCTCCCTGGAGCCTTTTCCTCTGGAAAAAATGACATTACCTGTGATTCATCCATCAGTGGTTTATGTAACCTGATAGCATTTCACTTCACTATCCATCACTCCAGGAGGATTTGGGGTGTGCCAATGTGCTCTGCGTGCAGAGATGGTTAAAGGTGACACTGTTGGCCTTTCTGGGCACTCTGGACTCAGCTCAGTCCTAAAGGGTGTGAAACATCCAAGGGGAAGATCCAGGACCTTTTGAGAATCAGGCACCTGTGAGCACGGCTTTTCTACCAACATTTCATTTTTAAACATTGGAAATTTTCCTAGAATCTCCTGAAATAAACACTCTTCCTCAGAAAGGCTAAAGCTGCATGAAATATACATCCTCTTTTGGCAACAAAAATTAAAGTGCTGGTTTCAAATAACAGTGTAGCTTTAAGAGTCTCTGATAAAAAATACCTCACCTCTATGGTGATAATCTCTACAGCTCTTTCAACAGTGGCTTTTTTAACTTCTACAAATTGTTATGAGTACGATAAAAGGCAGCAGGATGATGTATGACTTAAATCAGTGGGCTGTAGTGATCCACAGCTCCATGAAGATTATGCCTGCTTATGACAACATCCTAAAAAATAGTTTAAGAATGTGTTAACCCCTCATTTACATGAAGTATGAAATGTTCTGTTGACATGAAATTATACATGACATTGTCAACATTGCTCATTTTTAAACACAATATCCTAAGCATGAATAAAATTCAACAAGTATGTGGGGATGTGAGAGCTCCCTAAAATGAAAAGAGCCATTTGCAGCCCATGGGAACTCTAACAAAATGAAAGTTAGTTAGTTAAAACTAACAAAATCTAGTTAGAAAAACTCCCAAAAACTTTCACTTTTGTTAGTGAAAACTAACAAAATCAAGCCTACAGTCACTAGAATCATGGTCACTAACCAGAGTGGAAATGTCTAGGGATCCTGCAGATCAAGACAAATAGTAATAATAAAAAAGATTACCTATGCAGACAGTAATTTATGTGGCAGAAAATACTCTGAAATCAAAAGCAGAATTCAAGATACCCACTCTAAATGTACAGTAGGTATCCAACACCTGTGGATTTTAAAGACATTTCTCCGGAGGTCTATGCCTCTCTGCTGCTCTGCACAAGGTTCTTCTCTCAATTAAATGCTTTCCTAAGGTGACTTTTCAACTTTTTCCTATTAAAATGTTATCATTCATAGGCACAGTATGTGTCAATATGAAATTATTTCAGGATGTTGATGACTGAAGGGCCCCGGAGCCTCATTTTTCCCCCCTTCACAATAATGCCATGTTTTCAATTTTCCACTGAGCGTTTGGCTCAATAACCATTTATTGCAAGAAACCACCACCTTTTGGCCTAGACATGTCACTTGAAGCTCCTAAATTATTTGTGAAAGCTCACATTTAATTATTGACTTTTTCACACCATTCCTGAATTCTGTTATCAAGGATGAGCTCCACCAAAAGTGGATTTGCTGCTAAATGGAAGGAAACAGCAATATTTGGAGTAAAAGAAATTCCCAAAAACAGACCAGAAATCCACTACATGTTTTCAGATGCATATGCTAAACTTCTAATGAATTTTTAGTGACTTCTTACAGTAGAAAGACATTTCCAGGTACCTCTTCATGTTCCTTGTGCTTATCAAAGGCTTTTCTCATCTCCAAGCAGAAAGAAAAGGTCAGGTCACAATGATTCAGGCATGCTGTAAATCCAGCCCTACTGCACTTCCTCTTGAAGAAGGGCTATGTTATTTTTCACCTAGGTGTGCTGACGTGCCATAAATAAATTAATTAATGTCTCATGGTATTGGCAACGTAAATTCTCCTACGTCAGCTCACAGACTGCATCTACCCTTGGTGAAAAATTATTATGAACATGACTGATCCTCAGTTCAGCACAAGCCTCCTTTTTAAACAGCAGGGAAAATGCCACTATTAATAGCAGAGCTGTCAAGACAGCATCATCTGAAAGACTCAGAATGTTTCAAGACAAAGCCAGATTGTCATTCTCTTGCAGCAGTTTGCAGAGAAGAAAAAAAATTCTAGTTTTTTTTAAAGTGGGATAATTTAAAAGAAAACTTGGTAAAAACTTAGGCACTGCCTCAGGTGTGGAGGGCTGGCATGAACCTGTGTGGAATTCTTTTGGAAACCAGCAGTTTCTCTAAAAGTTGAGTGATTTCCTTTGCTTTGCATTTCCCAGTGATTCACCTGCAGTGGAATAAGTCTGGGGAGCACAGAGGGTGGCTCCTGGTCTCACTGCACCTTCTGCAGATGTCTGTGCTCTCTATCACAGCTGCTGGGCTGAGGAGGAAGGGGTGGAGAGTTCTCACAGTTACTAAATCAGAAGCAGCACTTCCACACATGCCCAATTCCTCTCTTTTTTCCCCTAACAGGAGCATTTAGGGAGACTTCATTGTCATTTAATAGCTATAGGGTGGCCAAATTGAGGCCTTCCAGGACCTGGAGGGAGCCCACAAGAAAGATGGAGAGAGACTATTGACAAAAGTATGTAATGACAGGACATGGGGGAATGGCTTCACACTGACAGAGAGTGGGTTTAGGTGGGACAATGGGGAGAAATTCTTCCCTGTGAGGGTGGTGATGCCCTGGTACAGGGTGCCCAGAGAAGTTATGGATGCTCCTGGAAGTGTCCAAGGCCAGGTTGGATGGGGCTCTGAACACCCTGAGATAGTGGAAGGTATTCCTGCCCATGGCAGGGGGTTGGAATTGGATGAATTTTAATGTCTCTTCCAACCCAGGCCATTCTATGGTTCTATAATTCAGTATATTCACCTGCCATTCCTTTCAGCAAGGCTTTTTGCTCTGCTTTGAAATACACATGAATCCAATACATTAGAGAACTCCCTGCTCTATGGCAGAAGTGGCAGGTTATAGCAGTATAGTAGGAGTCCCTGTACAATCTATGTACTGGATAAGTGGCCTTGTCCCAGTCCTAGTTATTCTAAATGAGCCACAGCTGTGAAGTCCTTAGTTGGGCAGCAGCTGTGGCTCGTGAAGGTTACTAGGATAAAAGGGGCTGGGTTGAGAGCCCTGGAGGAGCCCTGACAGAGCCACAAGGAACGGCACTGCTGGGAAGAGCTGCATGTGAGAAAACCAGCTAGAAGGTATGGATTTTAGGAATATAATAACAACAGTATGATTGCAACAGCAGGTGTACATTCCAGCAAGATCTTGGAAACCTGAACAACTTTTTCTACATTAATTGCTATAGAAAGAGACTGAGGATAATTAGCACAGCAGGAAGCAATGGATGACTTGGTTTACCAGAAAGGAAGAAAAGTAATGCTGTTCCATATTCACATTTACCATCAGCATGGTTCACAGCTCTTGAGAGTGGCATTGATAACCAAAAGGGAGTCCTGCCTTTGCTTTTAATTCCTGGAAACAGGTTGCAGGAGAGACAGGGGAAATGAAAGTCAAAAAGTTAAACCTTCTGTTGTATTCAAAGGTAAATTGTTGGATGCAATTAAAACTCTATAAACTGTAAGTAAGAATAGCACTAGGGACTAAAACTCCCCAACCACTGGGCTGTCAGTTCTGCCTTTTCTGATCTAAAATGGAGTTTATTTCTCCTGTTTGTGGGATTCCCAGCTACAGGCACTGATTCAGCCCAGGCTGCTGAGCTCATTCTCTTTGCAATCATTAGCAAGAGTCCTTGCAGGCTACGTCACCGCCCTGTCAATAGCGTGAGCTGAGTAACAAAATACATCATAAAAGTTGGTTTAAAATACTTCTGACTACCCAAATTACTCCTTTTCATTTGCTCATCAATCCCATGGATGGACACTGTTTATTTCTGAATCATCTTTTTTTCCTCTGGGGGAGAAATGAGTAACTTTCCACCTCTTACCTCTCAGCTGCTTCTTAAATATTTCTTCCTCAGGTTTAACATCACTTTTGGGATCAACAGGAACAGCTCTTTGTATTTTTATCAGCACTGGAATGGCCCACATGCAGCAGGGGTAACAAAGTTGTGCTAGCAAAAGCATATTTAATAAAACACTATTTGAACAAAGCAGTTGCACACAGCTTAAGTGCTAAGGGTAGAAAAATCAAAACTTTACACACACCAGAAAGTGCAAACATTGTGGTTTGCAAACAAGAAATACTGGGAAGAGAGTATTATAGCCAAAATTTTCAGACTTTGCCATCCAAATGTAAAAATCTTGGGAACAATCAAGGTTCCTATCATTATCACTTGTCTAGAGTGATTTTACACTCCCTCTGATGCTTCACATAGGTTTTAGTTCACAGAATTCACATAATGACTAGGTTGAAAGAGGCTAACTAGTTACTATAGTGCTGAATAGTGTCCTGATAACCAGGGCAATCCTAGATATTTTAGGACATAAAAAATGACAACAGAAAACCTGATTTAGTCTTCTAATTTAATGTTTGGCTTACCTTGACTTTTTCAGAGGTACTGACACTATCAATGAAACCTCCTTTTTATGCTTTACTTTTGGAATTTTTTTTGCTTTACTTTTGAAGGTTAATTAAAAAAGATTGAAAGGCTACTAAAATTGCTATAAACAATTGTATTTGCTATTGTGCTCAGCTCACATACGAGCTAAAGCTGTGACACAGGCACAGCTCTGTGTCATTACTGGGAATGTTTACACTGATGGATGGTAATGCTGCTGCTGCTCTGATTGCTGGTTTATTCCAGAAACTGAAATAAGTATTGAAATAGTTGAAATTTAGATTGTAAGTTAATGACTAAACCTTTCCGTTCTCCCTTTTGGTACAACAGGGCAACTAATCCAGCAGTTATTCCCACACTTCCAGCTCCTGGTAACTGAGCAACAGAATAATTTACTGGAGACCCCTGCCTCACACATGTGTGCAGCAGCTGGGGAAGTGCCTGCACCAGGGAATGTGGCTCTGACACTCCCAAATGGTGGAGACATACCCATTAGCAAGAGTCTTAACCTGTCTTATTAATGTTATTAAGCAAATGTAGAACTCAGACATTGAAAGTGGGAACCAGCTGCCCAGCAGGTGCCAAGAACAGCCTAAGAAAAAGATAAATGGGAGAAAGAAGGAGACAGCCTTCAATCTCTCTCAATATGAGAGTTGAAGCACTTCTGGTGGAATTAATTCAATTTGCATTTCAGCACCTACAGTGTAAACATCTGCACCTGAGGAGTCACCCAAGGCTGCTTTTGTAGGCAAGAAGGAGAAACAGGCACAGACATCTAGGCTGGCTTAGACTCCTGCATGGGAATGGCACTGGGATGGTCTCTGCTCACCTGGCATTGAGGGACACAGGTCCCACATGTCCTGGGGGGACAGGAGAGCAGCAGACCCTTGGGACAAGGCTGCTCCCTGTTCCTCTGCTGCCAGTGCACAGCATGGACAGCATTTTGCAGCTCCAGACGCTGTGTGGGCAGCTCCCAGAAGGGATCAGGGAACTGGGAAAACATGTCTGCTGGGTTATTTCTGAACCTCAGTTCTGGTGTCACCTAACCTTCTTATAGGCACGATTCTTCAGACAAATCTCTGCATAAGCACTTAAACATTTTAGTATAAATATCTAAAATTACCATTTTTCCTCAGAATAGAAGTGATCACCAATTTCTTTAATAAGAACACTTGATTTTCTTTGATTTTCTTTTTCCTCAGGCTGATACAACACATGTCAGAGAACTCTATGTTGTCAACAGGTAAAAGTTGTCATGCAGAGGAATAAAGGGCTTTTTCTAAGATCAAGGTAAAGGAACTTTGTCAGTGGTAAAAATAGCTTTCCAGCCGCTCATTGAATGGTACTAACAGTCAAGTATTTCATGCCAGCATCTTGAAACTCAAGTTATGAACTGTTCTGCTGTCAAAGAGATTCCACAATTCAATATTCCATTCCTGTTTGCGCAGGAAAACGCTACTGCTGCTTAAGAGAATTGCAGCAGGAGCTGCAAAACTTTACTTTTGTTAACTTTACATGTGACTAATTGCTGGAGAGACTTCTTGCTGACCCTGCCAAGATGCTGTGCAGCCCAGGAGGCTGGCAAAGCTCCTGGGACATCATGAGCCCACTTTCATTTCCACAGTGCACTCAAGAAGCAGCCTTTCTGTTCTTCTCTCAAAGCATTAGTGCCCCCCCCCCCCAGTCTGCTTTGCAGGACAGCTGCAAATGGAATTTGGGATCAATATTTATTTGAAAATTGGTATTTCATTTTATTTCTCTTGAGCCATAGCTTGATTTAAGTTTGATACAGAAACCATTCACTTAAATGCCTTAAACAGAAGAGATTCTGAGGATTGAATGAAGTTTTTTAAAATCTTAAACACAAACTTATCTATCTATTGTTTTTCAGGATTTGAAACAGCATCTCTCACACAGGCTGAGCATAAAGACCTCTGCTGAGTGTCAGTGGCACACAGATCTCTTTCCACCCAGGAAAAAGCACAATAAGGCATTGTCAAGTTCAACATCCAAGCAGGGAAGATTGGCTGATGTCAATCCCCAGGCAGAGTACCTGTATAATTGTTTTTCAGCACAATACACTCTCTGTAAAAGGGGTTTAATCATGCCTTCATTTCAGAGGAGCAAAATTGCCAGAGTGAAATTAACACCAGAATGTTATTTCATCATAGTCAAATTCTACAGTGAGTCTTTGGAGAGATAAACTTGTTTCAGATGTGGCACAGAACTTACTGTCTTGGTGAAGATAAAATACTGCACTTACTTCTCTTACACTGGGACTGTCCATCCAGAGAGGGAATATCAGGAACCTGGTGAAAAGAAGTAAACGATCATATAAAAACAGAGAAAAAATATCCAGCAGTGGCACTCTTTAAAAAAAAAAAACCAAACACAACACACAAAAAACCCTACACCAAAACAACATCTACCACAATCAACAAAATATTTTGTCACTTTCTAGAGCCTCATTTGCAGGCTGTTGTAATCAAGTTAAGAAGTCACTATCCCAGCTAAATATTCCTTCTGTATTCCCCTCGAGTAGCCTGAAGTGAGCCAGCACTGGAACTTGAGCCATTGCGAGGAAAAGCTGCTACTACAGACTAAACCAACAAAGAAGGGGGTTTGCAGCCCAGGCAATGCTCTTGGCACTGAAGCACTTCTGAGCTCTGAATTTGTCTTCTTGGGGGTAGAAAAGATGCACATGGTAACTTCACACAGAACTTTTGCTCAGCTATTGTGCCAGAACCTTGTCCTTTATAAATAATTAAAAGATTGTTTTCCAAAGGCATTGGGGTACCTAGAAAAAGCTTAGGAAACAGAGGGAGAAAAAATTGATTTGCCTAATTTCCACTGAAATCAGAGGTAAATGGTTCTAATCTGTATCCTTAGAAATCTGCAATTAGGCAATCCATTGACACTGGATTTAGTCTATTAAAAGCTGTACATTTTTCCCTGAACCATACTCAATGCACGCTAAGGAAATAAATTTCCACAGGTAGTTTTATTCTGACATTTCCTTGCTTTTCAATCCTAGTCTTTGCCTCCTGAAAAGTATTAATTGACTCAATTTTCACTCATGACAAAGAACCCACCTGTGTTAGTAAAATATGAGTTTTTACTTTCATAGTGACAGAATTTTCATTCACATTTAGACCTGACTGTAAAATGTACATGATTTCTACCATGTTACCTTGAATGAGAACTCTAGCTGTCAATTTAAACAACTTTCACTCTTTCCTTATTCGTCATACAGCTTCTCTTCTTTCAGACACCTTTTCCTCCTCATCTATATTCTGCAGCAAACCTCCACAATTTTAACTCTTCCATCTTTTCCTGAGGTATGTTTTCCTGCATTTCAATTACCAGTGGCCTGGAGTTTCGTTTGCTCTGTAACTTTTGTTACCTTATTTAGCCCTCCAAAACACCCACAGGGAATATTACCTCAGCAGCTCATCAGAGCTGAAAACTGAGGCTACGTTTGTAATGTGCAGGATGCCACTGCAGCACCTTCAGCAGGACACTCTGCACAGCCCAGGTGAATATTTCCTGATGCTCTAGTGCAATAATGACCCACCGGCCTCTGCTCCTCTCTGGGGCACTCTCTGTCTACAGGCACTGGAACTAACGACAGTCTCTCTGTGCTGCCTGATGTCAGAGCTGAGAAAGGTGTCAAGGATATATAAGAGGCAGAAAGGAAGAGGGAAAAGGATTCTCCAGAGCTAGGTGCAAGCGTGGAATTGTTGCATGCACACTTCTTGCTAAGCCAGAGGGCTCGCTGGCTTCTCCAGTCAGATCTGTGGCCACAAAAAGGTAAATAATTTCCATTTTCTCTTACTTTACCTGCAGTGCAACAGATGTGCTTTAAAAAGCACAATATTATTAATCAAGAGCATTTTTCAGGAAAAGGCAACTAAGACAACTTTAAAGTAAACTGCACTGGGAACCAGAATTTGAGACTGGGATGTGTCAGGAAATGCAAACCAGAGGTAAGGGATAGGATTGAAACTGCGGGATGGAAAATGAGCATTTATTCCTGAGAGCTGTATTTCTGAGACTGAGTTGTGTCACTAAACTTGAGAGGATCATTTTTCTCACTCCAGCCTGTGAAAAAGACTGGCTGCTCTTGATTTAGGACAGAATGGGCATCAATAACAGGACATGCTGAGGAGTATTTGGGTCAGCTTTCCGTTTTCAATCATTGTTCTTTGCAGAAAGTTTGGCAGGAAAGATGTGCAACCTAAAGCTGTCAGTTTTCTTCATTGCACTTTCTGTCACTCTGAGCTGTTTGGAAGCTACACCTATTGAGAGGTGAGTAACAAATAATCATGTTTATTTCCCTTTAGGGAAAAGGGGGTTCACAGTATTGCATGAGTTGCTTTTGCTTTCATGTCTCAAATATTATAAAAATAGAGTTATTCAAGCTCACTGTTTTATTGTTTAAAGATTACTGTCTGTGGCTGATGATCTATCTGATGGTACTTCCAAGAGACAAGGATGGATGTTGCCTGTAATGTCACAGAATACACTCCCAGGACTCAGTGAGGAGATGCCAGAACAACCAGCAGCAAAGACAAAAAGGTATTGATTTTCCCTTGTTTCTTCCAGCCATATCAGATTGGAGCAAACTTTGTCCCAGTGATATTCTGCTACTTGAGAGACTTCAGCTGTTTTTCTCAAAAAAAAAATTTATTATGAATTATATTATTATTATTATATAATTTAATTGTTTTTATTATTTTATTATTAAAATATTAAATATTTCAAACTAAATAGAGTTTACTAATACTAAAATACTTCTGCTAAATAGAGTTTGCCTGTAAGCATAAAGATCAGCTTTTCTGTAACATAAAGATCAAAGCATTTAGGGTAGAAAGTGAAATCCAAGGACAAAGTTATAAATCATTTATGCAATTTGCAATTATAACACTTTCATAAATTACAAAGGTTGCAAATAGTACATTACCTTGAGAAGAAAGGTGTATTTTGCAAGTGCCTTCCTTTTTAAAAAATTTGTCAGATTTCCAAGCCTGAAGAGGGAAAAAAAAAAAGAAAACATACTCTTCTTAATAATATTACTGCTCAGCTAGAATGGAATTATTTTATGGTATAAATGCTTTCAGTAATTGAGCAATTTTTTAAATCACAGAATTAAAAATTAATTTAATCATGGGAAGAAGGGAAAGAAGAAATTGGTTATGATAGAATTTTACTTGTCTGAAACACATTCTCATTTATAAATTCACAAATTCAATTTCAGGCAACTTTTTAATGAGTAAAAACAATTTCAAGATTTATTAGCAATTTATACTAAAATATAAGCAGCACTGAACTATTCTACTTTTCACAGAATCATCAAAGTGGGAAGGGAGCTTCAAGTTCATATAGTTTTGTCAGGCTTTTGAGTGAATTTATTTCAATGACTATTCTGTTACAGATGAATTCAGTAAATACATATATATATGTTACCTGTTCTTCTCTCTTTGAATATATATTTTTAAAATAGTATTATATGAAAAATTTTATATCTTCAAAAGTATTTTTATAACAGAGATGAAGTTCTCACATTTTTACAGCTATCACTTTAAAATAAATACAGACCCCCCAAAATAACTGTAATATTCAAACAAAAGGCATCACCCTGAGGAGTGTGGTGTGCCTTATCTGCTTTTCTGTGGCCTGGAACCATCTCTCACTGGGTGAAATGTCTCCTGGCAGCAAATATTCATTTAAAGCTAAAGGGGTGGTGGGTTCAGCCAGGCTGGACCTGAGATAGAAACCCAGAAGCTCCAAGAAGGGCTGGAGTTCGCAACTTGATTTTGTAGCTTTAGTGGAAAAGAGAATTCTGGCTCCACAAACAAAGCAGGATCTCTGGGAGAACCAGCTGCTGTTTGAATCTTGTATGTTAAAGGCTTGATAAAACCAGTAGAAATACCCATGAAAGTCAATGAGAGGTTATATAAAGGCCTGTCCAACAATTTTCTTTTAATGTAATTACACATTTAAAAATTTAATTGCTTAAAAATGGCTGCAAATCTACTAATGAATAACCAGTAAATACAGACATTCCTTTCACAGCTGCTATTCCACTTGGATTCTCAGATCAACACAAATAACTTCAAAGGTTATATGATACTTCAGATTATAGATTTAATAATCAGTAAGCAAAGGAATATATTAGTAACTGCTCAGAGCTTGAAACTGGGACATTGTTGCTCTTCACAGTAAATTTGAGTCAGAAAGTGGTGTCCAACTCATGCCATAGCAGCATGAAGGAACCCAAGAAAATAAGCAATAACTCAGTAAGCAATCTCAGCAAACCAGTATATCTGTCTGAAGGAACAACACAGCAGTCCAAGGAACAAATTTGAAAACCCAAGCTCTCTCAAGCTAACACTTTTATCACAATTTAAAGAAAAACCCTCATGCTACATAAATTTCACATGGAGTTCTGTAAATGGTCTGTTGGTTCAGATCATAGAATGTTATTTTTAGATACAGATTCCTACTTGGACACTCTTTTAAAGTATCATTGAGCAAAATATTCTCTCTCACTACAAAAGAACTTCCAAGTTGCTTTTTTGTTCCGAAAAAGATGTGGCAGTTTAGTCAGAGCTAAGTGCTAGAGACAGAGCTGAAAACCATCCTAAGTGGTACTGCTGCCTGTCACCATGATATTTTCTGAAAAATCCCTTCACTAGGATTTTTTTTCCTGGGAAGCTTCAGCTTCTCCCTGTTTTGCTGCTTTGGAATGTGATTTGGAGATTGTTTATCCAGCATGTGAATTGTTTTAATGACCAATTAGTCCAGCTGTATTGAGGCTCTGAGGAGTCACCGGTTCTTGTTATTCATTCTTGTGAAGCCTTCTGATGTATCCTTTCTCTTTCTTTAGTATAGTTTTAGTATAGCATTCTTTAATATGATATGATATAATAAAATAATAAATCAGCCTTCTGAAAACTTGGAGCCAGATTATCATCTCTCACCTTGTCCTGGGGACCCTCACAAGCACCACAGCTACCTCTGATGAGATGTGGTGGTGATGGGAGAAAGCCTTGGGCTTTAGCCCACTTGGTGTGGACTGGAATATTACCAGTCCCTTCAGGGAGAGCAGGATATGATTCTGTGGAAACACGAGAACTAAATGAATGTTAGTGATTATCATTATGTTAGTAATCCTCATGATATCAGCAAGAGCTCTAAATAGATTTAGAAGTTCAGCTGCAAGTTAAACGTTTAGTCATTGCTTTCACTTAGTGTCTTACCTATACTATCATTACAGGTTTTCTGGCTGTCATAAACTGCTGTGCAGGATATCAATAAAAACGACATATGACTGTTCAGGTCTCTGCATTTGAATAACCCCCATCATTAAAACTGATAATAGCACCCAGCACAAGGATTTTTTTCAGGCACAAAGTAGGTGGTGGGAAGATTCTAATGTTCCTGTATTTGTGCACACATTAAAAGAACTCCCACATTAGCAGAACTGAAGTGGCTGTGAGAAGCAGCACACTTGATTATCACATTCATATCTTCATAAAAAAACCCTTTACCCAGGATTTTCCTCCTGGGAAGCTGAGAAGCCTCAGAGAAAAAAAGAAAACAATAATTATCTGATTTGCTTCTCCTGTGTTTTGCTGCTTTGGAATGTGTTTGGAGATTTTTTTATCCAACTGGTCATTGTTTCATTGGTTTCATGTGAATTATTTTGACTCAATGGCCGATCAGGGCCAAGCTGTGTCAGGGTTCTGGAAAGAATCACGAGTTTTTATTATTATCTTTTTAGCCTTCAGTAAGTATCCTTTCTGTATTCTTTAATATGGTTTAGTTTAGTATTCTTTAATATAGTGTCTTAAAATAATAAATTAGCCTTCTGAGAACATAGAGTCATGTGGGAATCCATAAAATCAGAGGGTTTTGGGAAAGCTGCAAAAGGCAGGCCTCAGAGACAGCAGAACTGTGATTAGAGCTAAGCAGTAGCTATGAGATTTGTCAGCCGAAAAACTATGTAAGAAGTAGAAAATGACAAATAGAACAATGGTCTGTGTATTAACACTTGTCTAGAATAACTCCTTAAGCTACAGAAAAGTTTATCCAGCAAGATATTAGGAAGTTTTAAGCTTAATAATGGAGCTCTGTGCATTGTATCTTAAGGCTTACAAGCAGGTATTCTATTTGAAATAAGTAAGCATTGTTTTAACTAAAGGGATGTGTGCTTATTGTGGTTGGATAGAACTACTGTCAATGTGCTTCTGCTTTGTGTGAGGGGTAAAAAAACTTTTAAAGTAAGTTATAACATGAAGTTCTTGGTCTGCTGCTTGGGATGTGAGCTGCTGGCACCTTCCCATTCTCATAACCATGGAATGAGACTGATGCTGGAAAAAAAAACAGCTCAAAATATGTTCCTAGCAGTAGCAGTCCCATCCCATTGGTGATTTGTACATATACCACCGGCCGGCGATAGAGTCAGATTCATCATTCCTCCCTTCATCTGGGGGGAACACAAACCCACCACTCCATTGCTCTTCCCTTGGCTAACCCTGGCTCTCTGTGCCCACCTGGCAGCCACCAGCTGGAGAAGAGGAGGTGCAACACGGCCACGTGCGTGACCCAGCGCCTGGCGGATTTCCTGGTGCGCTCCAGCGGCAGCGCGGGCGCCCTGTACCCCCCCACCAACGTGGGCTCCAACACCTACGGCAAGAGGGACGCGCCAGGGCTGCCAGGCACACAGCCCCACAGCCACGCACTGCTCTAGGGGCTGCTGGAATGCTCACTTTTAATGTGTCGACAACCTCTTGGTGGTTTGTTACTTGTACAGTCTTAGCAGTGCCTTGTTTTCTCTGTGAGTGTGTGGTTTATGTTCACCATTATGCTGTGCAGGTGCCATGACATGCATAGGCTGCTCTTTCAACTCCATCAGAGCTCCAGAAATCTGCTTGGGAAACCCCTTTGTAAAAATCCACCATGATAATAAATGGTAAAGTAATTGCAAGGAGGTTTTTTTAATTATTATTATTATTATTATTAAAATGATGAAAAAATAAACCATGATGTGTATGTCTTTGTAAAGTTCCTAATTAAAGAACAACAAATGCTCTTAACTAAACAAGAACAAAATCAACAAGAACAAATATGTTCTTAATAAAGAACAACAAGTATCAGAACGCTGGCAAAAGTGATGTCCTAATGAAAGTAAACCAGAGGAACCTTCTGGTTCTGAACCATCTACAGCACCTTGTTTTGTACAGCTGCAGGAACAGCTAGATGAGAAAAGATGCTGCATTGTGCACCATGGTCATGCAATTATGCAGTTTCCTGACTGCTCTGTATTCACTATAACATGCAGTAAGCAAAGAAACTGGTCTTGCAGCACAGACTTTTGTGCCTGTTTTAAGGATTTGCAGTTCTTATGTAAAGATGGTATCAGTAAAATGTAAGCATAATGAGTATGAGCTTTTTAATATGGCTAAGATAAAGCTCTGATAACAATCTAGCAGAAACTCCAGTCCCTGGGTATTCCTTTCCTTGAACCAGAGTTACAAAGGGAAGAGAAAAAAGCAATGAGTAGAACCAAAATGTTCATAGAAACTCAGTAATTTTTTCCAATGGCATACTTACGTTGCTACCAAAATCCAGGGAAAGTATTTCACAGATGGGCAGACTTTAATCAGAATCTGACAGTGTTAATTTCTCCTATCTCAGCCCAGGATTGGTGCAGGCTTAAAAGCCTTTAAAATCCTTCAAATTGTTAAGCAAATTTTGATAGAGGTGACATTCTATATCACAGAAATGCCTGGTTTGCCCACACTTTCTTAGGGAAGGGTTCACTGTCATCTGAAAAAACATCATTGTCCAATTATGAAAAACATTCAGCAAAACCTTAGTTCTGGAGAGGCAAATGAAAGTCTACTTACTGCCTTCAGCTGGCTTGTTTCTCTTTTAAAGTATACCTCCAAATAGAAACATTTTTGCTGAATTTAATGATAAATGGCATATTCACTTCATTTCACAAAAAACCCCATGGAAATAAAAATTACTGCACAGGATTCCTACTCTAAAACTGTTACTAATTACTCTCTTTATGGAGGAAAGTTTCAACCTTCAATAATGTTCTAATTAGTGATATCAATTCTGAATTTTACTGAGAAAATTATTTATATGGTATTAAAGTTGCCTAATGTTTCTGCCAGCTTGAAATGCTTTCCATCCCAGTTACTTTCTTGTTGAACACACACTGTGTGCTTGATTTGTGTTTCAGTTAGAATATTCATGTTTCAGAACAGAAACAAGGTGAGAGGAGGGCTCTGAAGTGTCACTGTGACACTGTTTGTGCACAGGAGCCACCAAGTGGGTACTTGGGAGTGGGTACTGATCCCAGCCTGGAATTTGGGCAAAGGTTTTGTATTTTCAGCCACGACTTGACAAACCCAGCAAAGCTCAGGCTGCCCATGCACAGGGCCAGTGCAACTGGGGACATCCATTTCTGCCTTCTGCACTCCTGAATCTGCTGGATTGGATACCAGCATCTGTTTCACATGCCCAAACTCTTCCAGAAACACTGAAAAATAGAACTCCTATCCCAAATTCAGTGAAAGCACAGAGAGAGAGAAGAGGGGACCATCTCACCTGTCCCCAGCTCCTGTGTCTAACCAGCTGTCAGGGCTCTCCTGCTATTTGGTGGAGGAAGAATCTTCTTCCAATTCATCCCAGCTTAGACATCTATTTTAGGATGGGATTAATCACTCCTGAAGTGCCTCTATTTCTTCCTTGGTGATAGAGAGTGTCTAGACAATTAGCTGAAAATGAGCACTTAACTTTCAGATAGCTGGAGTTAGGTGACAGGAATCTCATCTGCATTTGGCATCAACTGCTCAAACTCAAATCAAAGGGAAAAAATGTGGTAAAAAAAAAAAAACCCACACCACCAACACCTCAAACTCCAAACCACCTTTTACTCTGAGCTATGTTAGCTAATTCATCAGTCAGAGCAGCTTGAGAAACTCCCCCAGATTCCCTAGAGAACACAGCTCTGCTCCCCTTCCTCTGAGAAGAAGGATCTAGCCATAACAAGCCTGGATACAAGCACAATCCTGAGCAAATGAGGCAAGAAAAGAATGGATTGAAAACTATAAATTAATAATTAATTTATAAAATAAAAAATAATAATTATTTATAAAATAATAAAAACCAAATTATTAAAAATAACTTAATAATTAATTAATAGTAAGCATTTAAGCATTGCTTCATCAGCTCTGCAAACAGCATAACCAGAATTTTCAGAATACTTAAGAAAAAAAAAAGTGTCTCTATGCATTTTTTAAAATCCTAGTATGTATTTCTCAGCTTCCTCAGGGATGTAAATATTACTTGAGAATCCAGCCTTACATAGCTTGGGTTCTTTTTCAATTCATTTGGATTCCCTATATCTTCCAGAGAATATGCAATCAAACAAAAAATACAAAAAGAGGAAAATTAAGAATACAGACAATGAGATAAACGTGGCTATATTCCCTTTAAAAAACTAAAAATACTAAACCTCTGCTTTTTAGTATGCTCTATGAAGTTGTGTTTTAAAAAAAAGACAGAATAAGGACATAACATTGAATTTCATTAAATGAGAAGGGGAAGAGTAAAAGTCATCAAACAAGCAAAAGGGTTGTTAAAAAAAAAAGATTGTAGGAACATGAAGAATGTTTTAAATGGAGTAGTGGGCCCTAGGGTCTAATATTTCTTAGGAACTATGACAGCTTCATAAAAGACAGGATTTATATTTTCTCATGATGAATAGAGTTGAGGAAAGGAATTGATTTCACTTGTAAAAGCTTAGGCTAAAACCAAGAAAGCACACAATATTCATGAAACATCAAATGTATTTTCCTGAACAGCAAATTTGGAATTAATAGTTTCAATTGCTATTAAAGAAATTGGCTATTTTTCAAGTAAATAAGTCTCTTGATGAGAGTTTTAAACACCAGGCTGACAAAGCTCCCATTTGCTGGGAAGCTTTAATTTAATGGAATTAGTCTGGATTTTACTGAATGGCTTTCACTATTTGAAAGGTAATATATTGATACCCTGAATAAAACCCTTTTCCTGTACTGAGTATCTTCAGCAGCTGCCATCTTCAGCCTCCAGATTTATGCTGGCTTTGAGCCAAGGAGCTCAAAGCTCCTTTACAAATAAAGTTTGGAAGGTGTGGTGGACTCCTTGCTCCCAGTTACAAGGTTTTTTTTACAATTTCTACAATTTTACAATTTTAAAATTTTATAATTTTGTAGCCTGAGCTGGTTATCCCACAGAACAGGGACAGCTCTGCATCCTCCTGCAGTGCAAAGAGCAGAAAGCTGGGTTTAGGAACGGCACATCTCCCTGCCCTACACAGAATAAGGGCTGAAGTCACACAAAACTGAATCTCTCCATGGAATGTGACAACTTCTGTCCCAATCATCCCGCTCTGTTTTTCTGTTATCTCTGTTTTTCCACACTCAGAAAAAATCCCACACTGAAAACCAAAATATTTTTGTGGAGCTGTGTAAGGCTCCAGAGCCAGACTCAAACTCAGAGCTGAATTCACCATTTAAACTCAGCTTCAGTTTAGGAACACAAATCTGGATGCTCTAGTTTTCCTGAAAACTTTAGACAAATTGTTTCCAGCTGCAATTGCGATGAAAACTATTTATCCTTTATTAGATTCAGTTAAGAATTCTTTCTCTAACTAAAAAAACTACCTTAAAATCAAAATGTTAACAAAAAAAGTCTCAAACTAGGAATCATGCATTCCATGAATGTTAAAAGTCGTGTCATCAAGAGCTCACTAAGGAACAAGACAGTGATGATAAAACAATAGTTAAAATTGCTGTTCATTGTGCAAAAAATTATCTCCTTGAATGCTAAAACATCTGAATAAAAATAAAAAACCTCAAATGCATTTTAATCCTAACAATAGGGCTGACTTGAGTAACAGTCATGCCATAAAGTCACTATTTCCTAGAAATGCTTTTAAAAATACAAAATAGGTTTAATTACTCAAATTAAGACTCTTAGATCGGCCCCTCCTATAATAACTTTTTTCCTCTCCACCTTAAAAGACTCTTTTTGATCCTGCATTAGAGACAATTAAACTGTTTCTTATAGGACTCTTTTACAATATCCTTATTGTAAATAATTATAGCACAGGTAACCTGAGATCTGCTGCAGAACAGCTAGTGACATTTATTATTTTGCTTTTCAAAAGGGATTAATATACTGGAATGCATCAAAATAATTGGAGTTGTAATAAATAAGTCATTACCCAAGTGAATTTAAATAGCTGGAATTAATTTTAAATGAAGTGCTCCTCAATAGGATTACGATAGCATTAAACCCAGAACGTGCTTATTATTATTTACACTCCCAACAGAGGCAGATCAGGTTTTTTCAAACAGAACCAGTCCTTATTCATTGAGCAGCCCCTTTGGAAGGACTCAAAGTGGGACTTGCTTCCACTGGGGAAATTGTGCTAAAATTTCAGCAGCCTGTGGATGATTATCAGTCCAGCACTGAGGAGCTGGACTGCTCTCAGAATATAGGGCATTTTTAAATATCATTCATTTTCAATATCATTCTGTGTTGCATGTCAAACTAGCCGTATAACAGAGAAAAGGATTTTTTGTAATTTGTCTATTTGCTTGTTTTACAGATGGAAGAAAGAAAGAAAGGGGTCATAAAAAGGAGGAGGGGATAAATAATGTTAAGGTTGCAAAATACATAAATTCTTTGTCCATGATCAGTAAGCAACTGGCACTCATTTTTTTATTTCCAAATTGCCTGCTGTGCTATGGTACAGGAAGGAGAGAGGTAAAACCAAGATTGTGGGACAGAGTATTCTTTGTCTCAGCAAAAATACAAATCTGAAGCAGCCTCATAAAGGAGGGGATGGTCAAGAGGACCTTCAGAGGAAAGATTTTTTTCTTTTTTTCCTATCCCTTCTTGTTTTGGGAAAGTTTGAAGGGAGGAGAGAATCAGTGAACTAAACATTTCTGTGAAAAGAGCAGAGCACAGACAGGAAGAGATAACAGAATGTTTTCCAAATCTGCACACAGAGACTCAGTCACAAAAACAGCCTGACCTGAATGTACAACTCAAACAACATGCACAAACAACATGGATCCATCTAGTGAGCACATAAGGCAAAATGGCACAATTTTTTTTTTCCAACACTGAGGCCAAAACCAAAATTTTGAAGAAGAGGATGGACACTATTTTGTTGGTTAAAAAATATTTGTGGCCAAAAGTCACAGAGACTTTCAGGCTTGTATCAGAGTTTTCAGCTTTAATGAATCTTTACTCTCCTTCAAAAGCTTTCTACCACATGTTCAGGCAGGTATTTCGTAATTCCTTTAACAAACTGGAGGGCACATTTTTCTGGTGTGATTTCTCAGAAAATAATAATTTTGTTAAGATCACTATCAAGCCATGCAGCACAAATCAGAATCATGGGTTATGCTGAGCTGGAAGGGACCCACAAGAATCACTTGAGTCCAACTACTGGGCCTGCACAGGGCAGCTCCAAGGATCCCTGAGCATTTTCCAAATGCTTCTTTCTACAAAACCTGGCTAGAATAAAACATTTGTAAACCAGGAAAGAACTTGAGTCAATTTAAAACCCCGAAGCAGAGTTATTTCAGATCATTTGCATCACTAATAAAAGCAAACCTGCCATTTGTGGGAGTTCTGCAGCCAAAAGACCTTGGCACTCAGGACATTTCAGCACACCCTGTGTACATATCTGTGCATGCACAGGGTTAAACACAGCACAGCACAAAATCCTGCAGCCTAGGTAAATAGGAATTCCCTCTTTGCATTTAATGTATGGAAAACACACTGAAGTTCCCAGGTTCTGCTGGGCCTCAGCTGACTAACCCAACATTTAATCATTTATAGAAGCCCTGCCAGAACTAATATTATTTTTTATTATTTTATTTTATTTTTATTTCTTTTCTTTTTATCTTTTTGACAATTTTTTTTTCAAAATTCTCTATGATGAGTGCCAAAAAAATAAGAATATCAAAAGAGTTTTAAAGCAGGACACATTATTGCCAGCTTTGGGAGGTGGGGAAGAGTGAGATAAGAATAATTTATTAATTTATTGTGATCACTGCCCTTGAAGGTAAAATAGGAAAAAATGGAGGATAACATGATTCAACTCAGGAGGCACCTAATCAGCAGCCTGGAAAATATGCCAGAGATGTAAGTGAAAACAGAGAACACCTAAGGTAAAGGGATGTCTATGGGGGGTAGAGCTAACTTTGGTAGTTTTGAGACCAAAATGCATCTCAGGGACTCACCAGGCCAAGCAATAACACTTGGGGCTGACTCTCAGGACTCAAAGAAGAGCATAAGCTTTGGACAGGATTTCTACACAGGAACTAGCTTCACTCATGGGGTAAAGATCTCATTTTCTTCATTTATTCATCATATTAGGTAACAGGTTTGAGTAAAGGCTGCAGGATTTAGCTTGCTGCTGCTAAACATTTACAGAAAGCATCAAGACTGTGCATGGTTTAAGAAATTGTTTTCTTTACCCTCAATTCAGCATGGCAAGAAAGAGACACGAATGGCATCAGCCAATGGCCATAAATGTCACTGCTTGTATATTAGACCATATTTATTGATATATCCTGGAAGGGACTGGAGATTGGGTGGGTGACTAATGCTTAGGGTATAAATTGCTGAGAGGAGAAAACTGAACATAACTGTGAACTTCCTCCTCACAGAAACACATCTGTCACATTCTGATAATACAAACTGCAGTTCTAATCAAAACTGAGATAAACAATGGTTTTTAATCCAGATATCTGCATCCAGCGCATGTTCATTCACCAAGGAAGACTCCTGAGTTTGTTGGCTTGTACTTCCACAGAATTAAAGAATTACAGAACTGACATTAATCTCTGTGGCATCAGCTTTTCTTGTGCCTGCCATATCCCATAAAATCTCTTTTTTCCCCCTCAAAGTTTACATAATATCACTGGAAATCAAAATATCTATCAAATGAGTTGCCACAGACTGTGAACTTACATGCTGTGTGCCACTCTGTGCCTCACAGTCTCTCTCTGAAATACCTGTTTGAAAATTGCCTGTTGTTTCAAACTGGAAAAGATAAGCTGGAGAAAAGGCCTAAAGAAACTGTGAACCTGCCCCATTGTTTTCCATGGTGTTTCACTCTCAAACCTAATAAACACTGGTAAATAAATACTGTTAATAAAGAAACACTGTTAATAAATAAACACAGTGGCTGTAAGCAGGCAAGAATAAAGACGTAAAAGTTACAATGGTGGTGGGAATATGATTATAAAGCCATTTTCTTTGGGTAACATGTTTTGCTGCAGCTTGGATTTTAGAGTACTGTGCAATTCTTCTCTGCAAAACAGCAACTTTGATAGTGAAATCTGCGTAAGTCTTCAGACTTTTCAAAGCAAAGCTGAGTACCAAAGTCACACACACCACATATCAGGCGATGTTTGAAAACAAAGCCAGTCCCAACAAAGCCTGAGCGCACAAGCAAAAGATAAAGCAGGAATGTTTTCTCTAAGGATATATCACTCAATATCACCCATTATCATTCTGTTTAACCCTTTATTGCCTCTGCTTGTGTCAGTCACTTAGACACTCTTTAAACCTCTGTTGCACCCCCCACTTTCTTTTATAATATATAAATATATAAGTATAATGCTTTTACTTTTCAATGAATTATTTTTGCATTATTATTATTATGCACTTTTCACTTTTCAATGCTACTGCTGCAGCCACAGAACACCCCCATTGCACTTATCTATGCTGTGCCAAATATGCAATAAATAGATGTAAGAGAGCTTTTCCTGCTGGAATTTTCCCTGTTCTCCTGGCCTGATAGGTTTCTATTTGAGCTAGGTCTTATGAGCTCTGAGAACTTCTCACACCCCAGATAGCCCAGCTACTCTGAATGCCACAAAATTAGTAGGGTGGCTTTTGAGGTAGTGTTGGAAACAGAAAAAGATTTAATAAAAGATAGAATAATAAAGTTCTTATAGAGAAAAACTGAGTTAGGAGCAAGAGGTTTTTGCTCCCGCTAAAACATACCACACCAAATTAATTTTTTGTTGTTATTTTCTTTTTCTAGTGAATTACCTAGGCAGGACTTCTTGGCCTCTGTCTAATTGGACAGCCTCAAGATTGAGGTGAAGTCTAAAAGATCCTATGAGGTGTTTTTGTACTGAATTAGGAGAGAAACTTCTGGGCTTTCTGCCTTTTTAAGCAGACAAAGAATAATTTAGCTACAGAGAGCACATTCCTACACTGGCCCTGCAGCCTCTTCTAAAGAGCCATGGCCACTGTCCAGCTCTGCTGCATCTCAGCACAGCCCTGTCACCTGAAATCCATAAATCACCTGAAATCCATAAATGAGGACCTCCTGGAACAGCATCCTGCAGCTGCTTGCTGTCCAGGGAATCACAGAAAACAGAGCTGGCCAGACTGGCTGCACACCTGAATACAATCACACAGCTGGATTCACACACAAGTGAAATACAACCCAAAGGAAAGGGGAATAGCATTTTTCTAGTGAAGTCCAGAGCAGCATCGATTTCCACAAATGAGGCTCAGCCTGAGCTGCCCAGGGAATGATTGCCCTGAGCTGTGCTGCGACAGGAACATGCAAAGTCACTTCTGCTGGGAACCCAGTGCCCTTCTCACCTCCCCACTACCAGAACTGACCCCTTCCCCCTTTCTACCTCCACAGCAGCAGCTCCTCAGTGCAAGCCACGGTCACCCACACTCACCCCTGCTCCAGCTGGCTCAGAACTGGCTGAGGAAGAGCTGCAGCCCCTCACTGCCCCGAGTTCCTCCCTCCCTCCCTCCACACCCAGGTCCCCTCTCTCCAGCAGAGCAGCTCGGTGCTCCAGCTGCTCATCTCTCTTTCAAAGAAAACTTAGGAATAAAAGCAGCTGGGAGGCAGGAAGACAGCCAAGTTTGTTTGCCCTTGAAAGGAGGTGGTCACACACAGAGAGAAAGGCAAAATGCACAGAGAACTCCTGAGGAAATAAATCCACCCTGCTATCCCCTCTGCATCAGTCACAAGCTGAATAAGTTGGGCAGTGAGAGACCATGGTGACAACCCTCAGGTACATTTCTTTAGTGCTTTTTCAACACGTGCAAAGGAAGCCCCAGCCTAAGGGCACACACATTGCCAGGAGGAAACACCTCAACCATGGCCCAGGGTTCCCTCTCACTGTGTGTAAAAGTAAAACTGAGAGTTTCACTTAGTGCCAGAAACTTCCTCAGAATATAATGGCAACTTCTATAAGCAACAGGGTCAGCAAAGAAGGCTTAAAATAAGTTTCAGAGACAAAATGTGACCATGCATACATGTGTAGATTTGCAATAGCACCCACAGGCGACTCCTGCAAACCAGCAGGAGTGTATTTCTACAGAATGAAGCTTTTGGGAAACAGAGAAGACAAGGGCTAAATACTTGGAGAGCAGGAAAAATGTTTTCTTCCTGAGGTCACCCCTAAAGTGTGAAAACCAGAGTCAGAGAAGCCTGGTTACCCAGCACTTTGCCTTGAAAATCTCAGATGCTGGCAGTGCTGGGGGCTGTGAAGTGAAAGGCAGGGACACCTCCACAATGTGAACCCTCTGGATGAGGGGAAAAAACCTCCAGGTGCAGGACAAAGAAGAGGGGGAAGCACACTCTAATTCTCAGCTTGCCTGTGCTTCATCCAGCAGGGCTCTGAGATACTCTTCCATTTTTGTGTAAGCAAATTGAATCATAAAGTTCCCTTACTGAACTAAGAATCCACTAATAACAGATTTGCTACAGGTTAAGGGACTGATTCCCTGAATGAAATACCAGCAAGGTATTACCAGAGAAAGGAGAAATCATTATAGAGGAGAAAAAAGAAAAAGGAAAACAAGCTGAAATTAAGAACAGTAATCTAATTCTTCAGTACATGATCTGGAGAACAAAAAGATACCCCAGAGGCTGTTTTTGTACCCTGAATACCCACAGTAAGGGCAAGAAATTTATACTGGACAAGACATTCAATGGATAAAGAAAGTGCTAATCAGAAAACTCATGAGCAATTAACTAAAGCAAAAAAAAAAAAAAATCTATTCACACTGAGCTCTGGAAACAAACAAAACAAATGGTGTAAGTAGCACTGCAGTGAGTCAGGGTTTGGAAATAAATAGAAATATTTCTGCCATAGCCCAGCATACACATTCCTCAGCCTTTCCTCACAGGAGCAGTGTCCATCTTCGGACTCCCTTGGTGCCTCCTCTGAACTTGTTCCTGCTTTAGCAGGTGCTGCTTCCTCTTTATATCCCAAAAACCATGAAAAATCTACATTGTGCATCAGCACTCCTGCAACCCAACACTCTGACAGTCTGCAGTCACTTGCTGCAAATAATAACTAAATAAACTCTTTCCTGCCTGAGATTTGGAGCAGGATTTAGGCACCAAATGAGCTGCAGGACAGTAAGGAAATTTTAATCACAAAATGTATTATTATAATGATAATGTCACTTATTATTTATTATGATGTTTGACCTTCAGTTACCTTTGAGTAACCTTTTTTCACCAGAGATACACCTGGCATTGTAAGCCTCCAATCCATACAGTCAACAATTAACAATCATTAGATTTATATTGTTTTTTTAATACTTTTCAAATGCTCAGAAATAGTCTCCGCATATTTTATTTTTCAGCAGTACTCTCTGGCTTTACACCTTATTAATATACAATATGCTATATACTTATTTTCTAACACAAACTATTTCAAAAATACTCCCATGAATATATGCTATGGTAAATCACATTTCTAAATTGACCTGTACTTAAACTGTGATGAAACTTTTATAAAATGTGAATACTTCTTCCTCTGAAAAATGTGATTAATAAGCAAGGGCCTTAGGGTGCCCAACAAAGTCAACAAGTGTTTTGCTTTTGCTTTAAGCCACACAATTCTCTTATTATTCTCTGCACTGAAAAGAACACTGTTTGCTGTGTCAACATAGCAAATGTCCAACAGTAAATACTGGAGCATATGAAATAGCAGATTTATTTGTCAAAACACTTTTGAGGAGAAAGGCTTATTTGTGGATGTGAAAAGACCAAGGGACACTTTCCAGTTTCTCACTTTTGGTGGTAATTTTAAAGAATAATACCTAAATAAGGTAAGCACTCTCAGAATCAGGTTGGAAAAGTTGTGCTACTTAACACCCTTGTATTTTTTTTTAATAATATATTGAAAAGAAAGGAAAATTACAGAACATTTAAAAGCAGAAATCTGTTCCTTGACTGTGTAAACGAAGGTGGCTTGCAGCCAGAAGAACTGTGATGCTTACATTCTTGACTCACTCCTTTATTTTGCCACCAGTAAATCCACAGGCATTCTGTGTTTACTGGAGACTCTTTTCCAAAAATGATAAAAAACAAATGCAAAAGTTGTCTGTAACTTGAAAGAGGCTTTCTATATGTGGATTTTGCAAAGTTAATGCCCATATTATTCATACTTACATAAGACCCCATGTTCAGATCCCAACAAGGTGATTTTTAAGGTCAGGCTTTTTCTGTCAAACAAGATTTTGATTTTTAAACTAGATGAACATATTTATAATTTCATGAAATCTTCCCAGAAGATAGGGTCATGCTGACCTTTTCAGAGAAATTATATGACAATTGGGAAAGTGATCCTGATAGCATTGTGCTACTAGGAACAAAAAAACATGTTCCAAAAACTTCATCAAGTTCAACCTCTGATGCACCAGCAGAGAGTTAAATGAAAGGAAAATGAATCATCAAAAGGGACTGATGGAAAAAATATTGCAGAAGAGTTTCTCCCTCTGCAAATGGTAGAGAGAGAGAAAGAGGGAGAGAAAGCGAGGGAGAGAAAGTTATGCAGTCAGAAAGCAAGAGGCCAGAAGACAAGAAATGTGCTTTTCCTTATGTGCAGCATTTTGATGGGTAGATGTATACTGGCCACACTTGCTCAGAAAAGGAAAATTTGTTTATTTTGTTGGTTACTGCAAAGCTTTATGATAAATACATTTAATTTGCAACATTCTTTCTTGCACTTCAATACTATTTGCAGATTAGCCTAAGCAGAACTCATCTAAATGCCACACCTCAAAATGTGTTTCCTACAAACACTCTGCAAATTAATTTCCTACAAACACCAGAGAAACATTTGACATTTTCTGGTACATCAGACTGGTCAGAGGCTCAAGGCAGGCAATACTCAGCCCTCATTGTGTCAGAATTACAATTCCTGTCCCTCTGCTGTTATTCACATGGGAATTGGTAAGGCACTCCTGCAGGAGTAGGTTTAGATTAGATAAAAGGAGGAAATTCTTCTCTGTGAGGGGGTGATGCCCAGGCACAGGGTGCCCAGAGCAGCTGCCCCTGCATCCCTGGCAGTGCCCAAGGCCAGGTGGGATGGGGCTCTGAGATGTGGTCCAGCAAAAAGGTGACCCTGACCATGGCAAGGGGGTTGGAACAAGATTAATTTAAAGGTCCCTTCTAACCCAAGTTATTCTATAATTCTAAATATTTTTATGAAGTTGCTAAATGCAATTTTCCTTCCAGCCTGTCCTGTGCTGTTGGAATTATGATTTGTCAGACATAATTTTTTTTTTTTTAAATAAGAGCCTTAAAATGTTTTAGGGTTTTCTGGTCTGTTTCATTCTTGTGTGGGAGTACACAATTTTTCTAATGGATGTCTATGCTAAAGACAAAGATACCACAAGTGATTTACAGCCCATCCATGTAAATAAGCTACCAGGTGTTTCCAATAACTGATAGATAAACCACTAGATTTTCTAAGCCCATTGCTCTGACAAGTCATGGTGATACCTGAATTTATCTCCAGCTGCAAAGCTCTCTTGATCAGTATGTCTCCTGAGCAAACTCTGGGTCTGCATGTGTTAAAAACATCAATAATTATACTTTTTACTCAATTTTTTTCCACAAGGGATTCCTTCTGGGGTTATTCTATCCTGCAAGAATGAGATCTGAGTTGCACATGACACTTGCAGAAGTCTCATATCCATATTTCTTCATTATGCAGTATTTAAACTGTCACTGCTGTAAGAAATCAAGGTCAGGGGAGAAGGAACAAATCCCAGGTAGGAAGAACGAATAATTGAAATTTTGGATTTTAGAATATATTTCTAGGTATCTCCTTAGCAGTGGAGCAGCACTTTCCCCTTGCTAGCAACCTTTGTTGAGTTTGGTCTGAATTCCACATCAGCCAGTGCTGCTTTTTCAGGTGCAAGCATTGTATTTATCCAGAGACACATGTTGGCAAACAGAGATGTTTGGTGGGAAAACATGCAGAGCCATCAAACCATGCAAAACTTGGTAACATTCCAGGAAAAATTTTCTTTTGTGGAGTGCAAGAGGTGACCGACCCCACAAAGGAAAGAATAAAGTTGTCAAAAATGAGTTTGTCAAAAAGAAATAAGAATGTGGCCTACAAAGATTCTGCAGGAAAATTACAGTTACTACAGAATATCCTCATGATCTCTGCAAATAGTAGAATTTTTAATCATTTCAGTAATTCCGTAGTTGGAGTAACCTGAGATAGGCTTACCACTTCTATACAGTCAAAATAAAGTCACACAGAAAAATAGAAGATTATCTTGGTTCCATTCCTTACTCGGAATGATCAAGCTTCATTTCCAAAACTACAAATCACAGCATGACTTTTTACCATCATTTGCTTATCTGTGAAACATGGAAAGCATTTGGAGATCCTGAGATGAAAGGGGTCTTAGCACACCATAAAAGTGAATGACACAGAACAAAAAAAAGAAAAACAAAAACACCAAGAAAACAAAAGCAAACAAAAAACCCACAGAAAAATAAAGTGTTTAAGCAAGTATGTGTAAAGTAAATCTAGTTTATAGTCACAATGCTACTAAATCCCCTAGTTTAGAACGCAACTTCTTGCTTATGGAAAAACAACATTTTAGAGTTTTAAAACACTACATAGAAATCATGTACTGGATGAAATTCTCAATGGCAAGGCACCTGTGGCAGAAAAGCAAGAAATAACTTAATGTATAATAAGCACTACAGTTGTTCATCATAAGCCCCTGAAGAAATGACAGAAAAATAAGTTAGTTGACAGAAGAAGTCTCTGTCTCAGTTCAGAGAGTTTTATTTATCAACAAACAAGTTTTGCTCTGTGACAAGACTACATTAAGGGAACTATTAAGCTAAATGTACCCAAATGTTGTTTGTTTTACCTATCAAAAGTTATCAGTGTCAGAACCACTGCCAACATACAGGCTTGGAAAGAAAGACACAAAAGCTGGTTGTTTTAGGCTGTTCTTTTAAATCACAGTTAAGACTCTGCATGGATACAAGATTTTTCCCCAAAAGCTAACACAGCAAGTCAGGAGACAGCATAAAACCTCAAAAAATAAAGATTAAATCTTTATCTTAGATGAAAATCATCCTGGGGAGAATTGCATGTTTATAACTAAATAACCAGTGAATTTTACATATACATATATATTTGTATATATATATATGTGTGTATATATATATGTGTATATGTATATATGTATATATGTATATATGTATATATGTATATATGTATATATGTATATATGTATATATGTATATATGTATATATGTATATATGTATATATGTATATATGTATATATGTATATATGTATATGTTCATGCATATGTAATATGTGGACACCCTGGGCTGCCTGGCCACATCAACCCAGGGACATTGCTGGACCCAGCTGGCCAGAATGGATACCCAAAAATGTTCTGCAGACACAAAGTGTTTGAAGCACCTGCTCTAGAATTATCCACAATATTAACTTACATGCTCTTTCTCCCACAGGTAGATGATTCAAACCCTGGCCCACAGGCAGAGGAACAGGGGGCATCTCTGACCACATCTAAACTACCAGCTCCTTCCTGCATTGATGGTGTGTTGAAACAAACCATTTGAAGGGTGGCTCCTAACAACTTTTGGCAGCAGCCCCTGAATCAAAATAAACCCAGCATTGCACAGGAATTTTTTGCCCAAATCCAGGAGGCAGCACAGGTGCAATCTCCCAGACAACGAGCATGAGCAGAGCACCAGAAGATGGATGAGAGGTGCAAAGAACTGGAGATGTACAAAACCTGCAGATAAAGACATTTCTGGCAGACACTCACAGGGTGGAATTCCCTGGTGGTCCCTCCCTCACCTGGGAGCTCCAATGCTGGGAGCCTGGGAGCCCTGGAAGCTCTGGCTGTGCCTGTCCCTGTCCCTCGTGGGTCTGTGCCCTTCCCTGGAGCCTCCTGGTGAGATTCCATGGATGCACCTGGCTCACCACATGCAACACCTGGGGCTGCTCACCAGCCCCTTAGCCAGGACCCACAGGACAGGCACAAATTGCAGGGGTGTCACCCCAGTTCCAGGCTTGTCCCCCCTGAGGGCGGCTCTGCTTCCATGGCCCCCTCAAGCAAGATTGCTCTCCTCACATGCTCCTGCTCTGCCAAACAAGTGCTGCCATCATCTTAGAAAATATAGACCCTTTTACTAACAGTGCAGAGGAGGCATTGTTCTGGGAACAGCATCTGGGAACAGTGACACTGCAGGATGCTAGAGAGGTAAGGAGGGGAGGGAAAACACACAAATATAAAGCTATATGGGGAAAAAAAAATTTTCTATCCTATCCAGAAAGCTAATCACTTCCCAAAGCTGAATTGCCAGCCAGATGCTGAGGTGGCTCTGTGCTTGACCTAGCTGGATCCAGGCTTCTCTTCACTGTGCCCATCTGTCCAGAGGCAGTGCAGGTGACAAGGGAAGAGGGTGCCTACAAAGGGAGCAGTGCTATGACCCCTAATACTGTAAATTTCCCTGGCAGAACTAATCCAGGCTACCACAGGCAGTGGCAATTAATGGGAAGTGACACAACTGTGTGGTCTGAAAATGAGGTAACAGAATAGAAGTGTCACTGTGCTTCCCAGGGCAGTGATAAATGATGTCACCTCTGTTTCAGGATGTTCCAGGTGAGAAGCAAGCTTTAACCACACAAATTAGAGAAGGACAATGAAAAGGCATTACACCCAAGAATAAAAAAAATAGGTTACTGTTATATTGCTTGCATTCTTGCTATGCACCACCTTGCTGTGCACACTGAGAATCTCTGTGCTTTTCTCCCTGAGCAAAGAGGCCTTCCTCCATCCACTCCAACTATTATTTTGTTCTCCACATGGCTGACCAACAATGGGTGGGCTACAGAGTGGCTCCAAGGCTCAGGTAATCCTTAAATGTTATTCACAGGATTCCCCATTTCTGGGGAAACTGTACTGGCTTCCCTCAGCAGTCAGTTGGTCCAATTATACTTTTCATATGTCTTTTATCCTCTTTCTAAATTCTGAGCTTGTTTAGGTATTTTTTTTTTTGTCCAGACAATCTTAAAGAAATGGGGAGTGTTCCAGATTTCATTTTCAAAAGCTAGCACTTACACAAGCCACACAAGGGGTGTTATATTAATATTTTATTTGGCAAATCCACCAATCCCAGAACAAACCATACTATTCATAAAGTAAAATATTCTCCACATAGATTAGCAGTCCCTTCATGCCAGGAGGTTAAAAAATAAGTACATTGTCTGCTTCCAAGAAAAAAGGCCTGCAAAATGGTATGAGAATTGAAAAATGAGAATTTGCATTTTCTCCCAGAATTTGCATTTTACTCACAAACAGGTACCTTACAAAAAACAATCAGAAGGGCTTCGTATGGCATGCTTAGGTGTATACAGGACAATAACTGATTTCTCCCATTTTAAGTGAAGCACTTTCTGACTGTGAATTAACTAAAGAGACCATCAGAATCACAGGCCATCTCAGACACGTGAAATCTCATGAAAAGTGTTCATGAATGAGATGCCCTTTAGAGGCTCACATCTTTTCTGCTTTCCCCTAACAAAGGCAAGCTTAAAGATTAATGTTCCACTAAGAGCCAAAGCAAAATAAACTTCTCACAGATCCATGGTAATAATGTTTACTCGCACTCACAGAAAGGAAAGCAGAACCCAGTCAACATATTTTCACTGGCAAACTCCTGAATGTTTTTGCTAACTGCTGTAGTTTCAACTAACAAAAATATTATGACAGCACAAAACATTCATTTAGCTGGTATTTCACTAGGAATTAATTAATTTTTCAAGTCCAATGTGTCAAAATTACAATGCTTGGCGCACAAATGTTTCTAGAGGGAAAATCCTAGTGGTGATCTGTTGTAGCGGGTTATGTTAGTTTGTCTAGTTGCTCCCCCATTCTGTATTGTGGTTCTGTCCTCCATTATTTTTCCCGCCTAAGTAATGTCTGTCATTTAGTTGGTATGGTTACTCCCGCCTTAAGTTCTGTCAATCCCCTTGTTATGTGAGGTAACTCTCAGTTCTCCTCCCCTTGTTTCCCTATATGGGAGCATACTCCTCCCTCCCTGGTCCCAGTCAGTCACTCCCTGCTCCTCCTTTCTTTCCAGAATGTTCTTCACTTTGGGAGCTATGATTGGCTGTGGGACCGGGGCCCCTCCCTAACTATGTATCCATTGGCTTTCTCGTAATGTTGGCTATCCTCAGTTCACTCCCACGCCTTCCTGGATTGGTTCTGTCGGAAACCTGTCCTCCGGATTCCTCCCCCTTTATAACTGCCTGACACCCGTGTCTCAGGGTCACTCCCTGGTTGACTTCTGTTGGGTGGTAAACATGACTGTCATCAGCGAGTGCCCAGCTCTCGGTCTCGTCATTTCTCGCAGCCTGCCAATCAACTCAGCGTGATCTCGTCCACACAGACGCAGCCCGAAGCCTTCTGCCGGTGAGGGGCGTCCGTAGGAGCGGTCCTGGGGCCCTGCCACCAGGATTAGCTCCCCACCTATGCAGTAGCCAGCTGGCCGCCCTGCTAGCCAGGCGGACATTATTCTAAGGCCGCTGACCGCTGCAGTGATCATTGTGGAAATAAAGGAAACATACTAATCTCTGGATATCTGGTTGAAGAATACACCAAAAGCAGCTAAACTCTGCTTTTGAATGCACTGAAATGACAATAGAATGCATGAGCACGGTGTAGGGGCATTTCCCAGCAGCCTGGTGAACATTTAGGTGTCAGCATTGCACAGTGCAGCTGTCCTGGCTCGGCAGGTTCAGGTATGTGCTGCAGCGTGGGTATAGCCTGGTCTTTTCCATCCTGCACACATCCCTCAGCCTCGGGATGAATTGTAGCTCGAAAATGCAGAAAATGTGGTGAGGAGTCTGTGGTCAGCTCCCACTCAGCACAAAAGATTACACCACCTGCACGGCCTTGCCTTTATCTAACACTGCAGCGAGTTCTCATGAGAACATCTTTTTGTTTGACAGTAGAAGTGATTAATAGAGATGTTTTTCAGCCACGAGAACCCTATAAGAGCCCCGAAGACCGGGGCGCCGGGTACCCCTTCCACCGGGCAGAGCAGCACAGCACGCTGCGCCCCGGCTCCACGGCACCGGAATCCCGCACCGCCCGGCATCCCAGCTCCCGCAGAGACGTAAGATCATCCCCACTTCTCCCCTCCTAGCTCTGTCCATGGGGGTTTGTTCGACACTGCAGCTCCTGGGGGGGAGGGGTGGGGGCGGGCATAGCTCCAGGCATCCTTCCCGGCTCGCTGCAGGCTGGGTTCCCTGGGAACAGCGCTCCGGAGCGGGATAGGGCACACGGATCCCCCTGGGAACAGCGCTCGGGGCGGGCACAGGGAGGGATCCCCCTGGAAACAGCGCTCCGGAGCGGGACAGGGAGGGACCCCCCTGGAAAAAGCGCTCCGGAGTGGGATAGGGCACAGGGATCCCCTGGAAACAGTGCTCTGGAGTGGGACAGGGAGGGATCCCCCTGGAAAAAGCGTTCCGGAGCGGGCACAGGGTACAGGGATCCCCCTGCAATCGCCGCTCCGGAGCGGGACAGGGTGGGATCACCTGGGAACAGCGCCCGGGGCGGGCACAGGGAAGGATCCCTCTGGAAAGAGCGCTCCGTAGTGGGTACGGGGAGGGATCACCTCAATACAGCGCTCCGGAGCGGGACGGGGAGGGATCCTCTGGAATCACCGCTCCGGAGCGGGACGGGGAGGGATCCCCTGGAAACAGCGATACGGAGTGGGTACAGGGATCCCCCTGGGAACAGCGCTCCGAAGCGGGACAGGGCACAGGAGGGATTGCCTGGAAGCAGCTCAGGAGTGGGCACAGGGAGGGATCCCCTGGAACCGCCGCTCCGGAGCGGGCAGGGGGCCCCGGGCGGGCCGGGACTTTGGTGCGGGGGCTGTGCTGTCTCTGGCTGTCCCCGTGGCTGGGGACAGTGACACTGCAGCCCCGGCGGCCGGGGCCGAGCGGCGCTGACCCGAGCTCGTCCCGGTTTCATCCCTCGCTCCCCGTGGCTTGGGAAGCTCCGGCCCGGGGGTGCCCCCTCCATGGGGCAGCCAGGGGGGAGCGGTGCGGGACGCGCCCATCGCCCCGGGCCGCTCTCGGAGGCGCTGCTGCTGGGACGGGGGGATGCGCCAGCGGGAAGGACACGGCGGTCCTTCGGGAAAGGGATGGAGAAAGGGGGTGGGTTTGGGTGTGGGGAGGTGCCTCTTTAGCCGCCCAGCCTCTCCCGGCCGCGCCGCAGTGGGAAGGGATGAGCGGTCCCGTCCCGGGATGGCCGGTGCTGGAATATTGGCAGTGGGCTGTGCCTCTCCTGCAGCTCATCCCTCGAGGGTATCTGAAATAAACAGGGCCAGGAGACTTCTTCTCCTTTTTAATGCCTTTATTATAAGTGATGAGCTCAGGATTGAGCAGCTCGACTGGTCTGCAGATTCCCGTCGTCTCTCCCAGGGCGACGAGGAGGAGAAAGATTTGCGCAGCTTTGTCCACTAGGGGCAAAGCTGGGGGTCTGGGCCTGGTGGGGGCCTTTAGGGCGTTGTGACCCTCCGGTGTTACTGCTGCTGGCTCTCTTAGCCGGCTCTCGGCGCCGGGGACGACTCCTGGTCAGTGTGAGAGGGACTATGATGCGGAACATCCGCATCTCTGCAGGCCCAGCACTCCGCTCCTCATGTCCAGACGTCACTCCAATCTCTCAACTCTTAGGTTGCTCGTTGTTTTTGGGGTTTTCTCAGTACATTTGGAGCAGGGGTCCCACACAGCATGCTGGTCCTTGGAGAGATTTTGCATATCCCTCCCCTCCAAAGTCTCTTCTCCTCACTGTTCGGGAGGTCCCCACCCTTGACTGTCTCAGACAAGGGCCATTAACTCGCCCCAGCCAGGGCTTTTACTGATACAAAAACAACTATTAACAACAACGACCCGTAATTACCATAGCACAAGCAGCAGCCCAGCAGCAACAGTGGTAACCTTTTTCTCACAGAAAAAATTGGCAGAATTTTTGTTCATAACAGTATCCAGACCCTGAGGGGTGGAAATAGTGGCTATTGCACCAAGAATGAAGGGATGAATATTAACCTGCGGGTGGCGGGGTGGGGAAAGCAGAAAAATTGGATTAAGAAGTTTCTCGCAGCCTAAAGGCTGCCCAGTTTATCGTGGGTGATGATCGGCACTGGTGAGAAATGCCTGATTTAGTGCTTAATAATGTTAAATTAGGTCTAGGGAAAATAGTCCTTCGGGGTGTCAGGAAAAATCAGGAAAATCTACAAAATCCAGAGATTTATGTCCAAAAAGGAGACAGAGGAGTCCTGCAACTTTATTTGAATAAAGGGAGAGAGGTCACTGTGGCAAGCCCTTTGGAGGACACAGCCTCCTTTAATCCTAAAGTCCCGGCCGCTTTTTGCCCTCTTCCTTTCCCCATTGGCTGAGGTGTAAGGAAGGTACAGCCTACCCGAACCACCTACCACATATCCCCCCTTGAACCTGTCATTTTACCCCGAAGTTTGGAAATGCAGGCTTGTACACACCCCTATCTGCATCAGGAGCCAAGCTGTGCCAGAAACCTGCTGCAGTAGAGACATTCAGACCCATTTCAAAGCCATTAACATCCACCCATTGCTTCATCCATGGAATTGTTTGTAAAGATATTAGCTTTCCTCTCAAGGGCATCACCCTCTCAAACCCGGGTGCTGGCTGTGGGAGACATGAGGGTGCTGTGTTGGAAAATCCCAGATCTACAGAGACTGAGAGGCATTTTAAAAGACTTTATTCCATTATCAGTCTCATAGAAGGGTGAGACATAAAACTCAACACCATTCCATCAGAAGCCACCCTATTTCCTGGGTACAATACCTTTATAAATGTTTTTCAGCCTATTAGCTTTTGCTATCGCTTCTAACCCAAATAATCTATTTTTTTTCCCCCACGTGGTCCTGCTGCAATGCATCCTTCACAGTTCTAATTCTCCAAAATATCTGTCCTTTTGCAAGGCCATCTTCTGAAACTTGTTTCTAGCTCGATCTCTCTCTCAACAATGTCATCTCTATTCCATGGCACAGCCCTGCTAGGCCTGTGAGAAACGGGGTGAGCTGTGGCATGCAAGAGAGGAAAATTTGGGAGGGAACGTGCAGCAGGACAGGGGCTGGCAGATGGAAGTAAAACTTTCAAAAAGTTTAAAAAAAAAATTTAAGAAATCAGGCACCCTGCCAGGCCATGCCCAGGCTGCAGATGAGATGAGCAGCATCTGGTGTTGGGGACGTGTACAACCCTTCCTGTGATGGCTAATGCAGGAATGTACATGTGTCCTGAGCTGTGTGACTGCTGCTTCCTTCTAACAGGTATCCTTTTTCATGTATGTTTCATCAGTGCACATTTTATCATGTGCAGTTAACTCCTAATTAATTGTGAGAAACAACACTCACTCTTTCAAATTTGTAGAAGTTTAATAATGGATAAAAAGGACAATATCCAGTGCTGGGGTGCTTGGGTGCTGCCAAAAGCACACTGTTAGCCTAAAACAATTTTCTTATATACTTTTAATTACATTGGTTAAATGCATATGAATGAGGTTATCGGTATTCAAACATTCCTGCGGTTTTACATATTCTGGGAATTCTGTTGTTTGGTTGTAACTTTGACTTGTCTGCAGGCAATCCTGTGGATTAAATAGATGTATTTTATTTCTTCTTGAGGTTCCATTCTGTTGTTCTGACAGTTCCTGAAAACTGGAGAGTCAGTAGTAGATCTTTCTCTTGGCGTCCTGATTCTTGTCACTGTTATCTCATAATTCAGATAAGATAGTCCACAAATACATCAAATCAACATAGCTATTTCACAACTTTGAGTTAGTTAAAATAAAAGTATTTAACAGTACACAGTTTCTATTTTAATATTATGCAAAGGTCTAAGCTATAATATATAAATATACTATTTATAAACTACACATGGCCAGAGCATTGGCTGCAAAAGATGACAGAAAAAACTGTCAAAAACTGCTTTTTATACTATGTTAAAGCAGTTAAAATGGATTACAAATAGTACTATATTAAAATAGTTTTGATGAATAATAACTTGCAAAAGCAAATACATAAATGTGAAAGCCAATACTTAAATTGCCATTTATAACAATAATCACTATTACAGCGACCTGATGAGGTCTTCTGGGTGAGAGATGGACGAGAATCTTGTTTCATGATCACAAGGCTAGATTTATTGATATATGATATATAATACATTATAACTATACTAAAAAGTATAAGGAGAGAAGTTGCAGAGGCTGCTAAGCTAAGAATAGCATAGGAAAGAATAATAACAAAGTTCTGTGTCCAGCAGAAAGCAAGGACAAGCTCTCCTGTGAGTGGTCAGCAAATCCAAACACTCACAAAAGCCCAATCACCGCTGCACCTGATGCATTCCACGCCAGCCGATAACAATTGTTTACATTCTTCTTCTGGGGCCTCAGTTTCCCAGAAGATGAACAAATCCCAAAGAAAGGATTTCTATGAAAAAAGGTCTGCGACAAGTCACTTCCAGGGTTCACACTATTTATTAGACGGTGAAGGCACACCTAGGAAAAGCAAGAAACAAAAATCCAGAGTCAATCAATCCAAACCAAAATAAACTGAAAACTATTTACATGGAGGTAGGGGGTGTAGGAGGGGGGTGACAAAGGATAAAGGGGTAAGGATAAAATGGAGTATGAACTAAAGGTTCAATTGCACTTTACAATATTTAAACTTAACAACACATTAAACTTAACAGCATTTAGCTTAACTTACAACTTAAATGTAACAATTTAGCAAAGGACTCATTTAGGATTTACTGTAGTACAGAGCATTGTGTCTGCCTGAAAAAAGTCAGGAAGAAGGTTTTGAGAACTCAGATCTTCTCTGATGCATGATTAGCACCTCAGGCAAGTTTGGAAACATCTTCATACTGGATATCTTCAACTCTGCGCCCTTTTAAAGGTCCTGAGTTGATGGTTATTGTCACTGAAAACCTCTTCTCATTGATGGACTCCAAAATGGCTTCATTTCCCCTGTACCCACCATTTAACACCAACACTTTCTTGCCTGGTGCTGGTATTACAGTTTCTAGATGTGTCTGATCAAGTTTCAGTTTGTCCCCAGCGTCTATCACCTTCACAATTGCTGCATATTTATCAATCACTTCCTTAACAACTGCCTTCTTCTTGTGGTATTTCCCTTCCAGCTTTTTTGTAACAATTTTTACAATGATGTCACGCTGTAACCAGTAGTCTGTTCGAGATGTTCTTTTCTTCTCCTCCTCAAGCTCCATGATCTCATCAAGTGCAGATTTCTTCATTTTCTTCTTGGGCTGACCAGAGCAATGAGCTGCTCCTGTTCTTTTAACTGCACCCTCCACCATCTTCAGTGCAAGGACACTTGTTTGAGAAGATGCTGCAACTGAAGTACTTGCTCCTTTCTTTAATTTAAATGTAACTTTTTCATCTTTGTTTTCTCTGCTCAATTCAGTATAGACTGGCATTTCGAGTTCTTTCCCCTCCAAACATCTTCTAACTTGTTGCTCAAGTAATTTAGAAGTTTTTTCTTCATCATCGAGGTCCTGCTTCTTCTTCCCCTTTTGTTCCTGCTGCCTGTGAATGGTCTCTGGGTCCCTGTTGATGTACTGGATGTACCAGCCCTTAGGGGTCTCATCAACCCTGCAGAGCCCTTCTCTCCCCAGCCACTTGGTGAAGTCAGTCAGGGTCTCCCACTGGGTGGCATTCATGTGGATGTGCTCCCGATGGCTGATGTACTCGTTGTACACAACGTTGTTGTGCACTCTCCTTGTTCCAAAGCGCCTCCTGAGCAACTCCAGGAAATCCCTTCGGAATTCCTCGGAGAAGTAGTCCATGAACTGCTGGGGGTTCTCAGCAGCCAGCAGCAGCTGTCTCTGGTGGGACTGGGACATGCAGTGACACTTGAAGCCGTTCTCATCACGGCACTGCTTCTGGCACATCTGGCAGTACCAGCGCAGCTTCTGCAGCCCCTTGCTCTTGATATGGTTAGAGATGGCCTTGGGGCTAAGGAAATCTGATTTCCCCATGACACCAACCCTGTTCCAATCCTGCTCCCAACCCTGTGCCTGTGCAGTTCCCGCCCCCTCTGGAAATGGCAGTGGCCAATTACTAAATAGTGATTTACTTACACCCCTGTCTTACTTTTAAAAAGTGCTTAAGAATTTTGGAACCACAACTATGGGAAAAACAAAAACCCTCTGTGCTGGTTTGAAAGCAAACCAGTGGGAGATCCCAAGTCACAACTACAATTTAAAATAAAATGAAGCAGTACAAAAACACTGCCAGAGTCAGAATAGACCTGACCACCTGTGGGTCAGGGTGGTGGCAAAGTCCCATTCAATGGTGGCTCAGCCCTCCTGCAGTGACAGATGTTGTTCTGTTGGAGCGAGGATCCTGTAGAAAGGTGGAGTTTTACTCTGGAGGTCCAGTGGTGCTGTAGATGGGCCTGGTCTCCCTCTGGGAATGCAGTGGAGAAGAAAGCTGCTCCTCTGGGAATCCAGTGGAAAAGGCTGCCTGTGGTGTCCCAAACTTCACATTATATCCAGTTTGGAATGCCTGGCTCCTCCCCCTGGGCAGAGCATCTCATAATGGGATGATGGAGTTTTATCAGCCATGCAGGGACACTTAATGGCCCACTAACAGAAGATAACCCCCCAGAGGGAGGATGGGTCTTGGAAGAGATAAGGAACCCTGCCCCACCTGGTTTTAACAGATAAAGCATACATGCATTTGGTTACATCTTGCATTGCAACCTAGGGCACCCTCCAACATTTTTTATGTTAGAAAGTCAAGGCATTATTTCATTATCTGGCCAGGATGTTGTTCTGGCCAGCATGTACCATAGAAAGCATCTCATCCACACACATAGCCCAGGTATGCAGACAGAATCAATCCATCACACACCACTTTTACAAGATTTTTCAGATGTTTTATACAGTCAAAACTCATAGAAATTAATTCAGTCAGCATTCATGGGTCCCAGGTTGCAAAGTTCTTATATTTGGTGCCCTATTGGATCTGGATTTCTTTGCTTCTGATGTTAATTAGATTTTCATTCCTTGATTTTCTTATCAGGGTTTTCAGGAGGTTTCTCCAGCTGTTCCAGAGGCAGAGTCTGGGATAGATGTTCCTAAATGGGTGCTGATGTTCTGTTGATGGCCTTTATCTCTTTGGTGCTATTCCCAGTCTGTTGATATGCTGAGTTCATCAGGCCTCACACAGATAAACAGTGCCCTGGAAAGAAGCTTCAGTTCTCTTCCCACAGGACAAAGGTGAACAACCCTGGCTAAAGTTATATAAACCAATTTTAAATGGATATATTTTCCAGCAGGAGAACATATCATTGCCTCACCTGGGGACTGGTTTACAAACCAGGCTAACCAAATTGGGATTCTGTTATGGCCAAATTTACCTGTGCAGCTTCAGAGCAGCTGTAGCTGTGACAAACATTTCTCCCACATTTACTGTAGCATAGGCACACTTGCATGCACACAGACATAAAGAGTCTGTACAAGGTACCTGCTAAAAACTCCCCTCAAAGGCAGTGAAATATTCACTTCAGATGCCTTTGCATCTTCTCCACAAGCCAAGGGTCGAGCCTTGAGGAGTGAGGGTCTCAGCCAAGGATTCATCAGGGATTCTCTGAGAGCAGTAAACTTGAGAGTTCACTCACTGAGAGGCCCCACTCAGAGGGAGGTTGTTGGTCACAGCCTCTGCAGTCCAGAAGGGCTCAGAAGGTCCCATTTTGTACCACTGTTTACAGGGCAACAAGACAGTGGGCATATATGTGTGTATATGTCACAGTTGAGACAGCCATGACACACGGAGTGTCACCATCAGAAAGCTTCAACCCATACAGAGTAACATCATTCCACTTCAGAAGGCTTCAACCCACACACAGTAACATCATTCCACTTCAGAAGGCTTCACGCATCTGCCCTTCTTGTTCTTTAGCCCAACCCTTTATCCCCCTCATGTTTGTGCATTGCACCTGTGTGCCCTCTGTTCCCTGCTGTGGTTGGTCAGTGCACCTGGGCACAACTTTATATTGTACATGTATTTTATTTATGGCCAGATACTCTTTATATTTAATTTTATTTTTTATAGAATCCTGGAATGATTAGGGTTGGAAGGGACTTGAAAGGTCATCTAGTTCCAGCCTGCTGTTGTAAAATTTCTGCTTAAGGTCATTTACCCTAGTCCTGTCAGTACATGCCCTGACAAAAAATCCCTCTCCAGGCTTCTTGTTGGTTCTTTTAAAGCACTGGAAGGCTTCTGCAAGGTCTCTCCAGAGTACTCCAACTCTCTCAGCCTGTCTGTGGAGCTGCTGTGTATGGGGACAGGGCACAACCTCAGCAATGCAAGGTCTGACCCATCCCCTACACACATTCCAAGCTCCCAAGATGTCTCTGAGGAGATCTTTCCCAGTCTGACACAGGTAACTCCACTGTGAAATCTCTCTCAATGTGATTGAGTGGGGCTTATTATCCCACCAGTTTACTCAGAAACCAGCATATCTTTTGGCATCCAGTGTGGGGCAAAAGAGAGAAGTTAGAATTAGAATTTTTTTCTAAAGCATTTGTGTATTGGGTACGACAATCCCTGATCGTCATGATGCCTGATGTATTCCCATGGATGTTGCACTTTGCCCCGTATCTATTTCCACACATGGAGAACTATTTGTTCATCATGATGGCCTTTTGAAGGCCACAGAGAGGAATCAAAATTGCTTTGTTAATATGCTGTGTTTATTGCATGGTAACATCAGAGTCAATGAATTACATTTGGATTATATATTTGGTGTTGTTTGCCTGTGATAACCAGATCTCACCTCTGCCAAGCCTGGAATGAGCACCTTTCTGTCACAAATTTCTCTCTTCTGAGCTTATCTGATGAACTGTTGTGCATCTTATGGCAAGTTCCTTCCACTGTGATCTTGACAGTTTTTGGGACAGCCAACTGTGCCCTTTAAGTCCTCACAGATCTCTGGAGGTCCCTTCCAACCTCAGCCATTCTGTGACTCTGGGAATATCCCTTTGGTCAGTTAGGGTCAGCTGTCCTGGATGTGTTTCCTACCAACCTCTTGCCCATCCCCTGTTCATTCTGGCCTTTGGGGGGGGGAAATTATTCACATTGAACCTGCTCCCCTTGGCTTGGAACCAAGCCACCTCTCTGGTATGCTTATTTGAGCAGAAATGACCCCTTGTGCTCCTTCCCCTGCCTATGATGTAAGGTGGGAGAGAATAACCTCTGGGTCCTGGCACCATGGCAATCACGCTACTGCAAAAATTACCTGTCCTGGCTGGAAGCAGGACAGATTGACCATGTACAGCCTCTCTGGGTAACCTGTTCTAGGGTTTCACTGCCCTCAATCTAAAAAAAATTTCTTCCTCGTATCTAAGTCTGTGTGTCCACACCACAGAGGCCCAACAGGCCTTAGAGTAGGCGTCCACAGAAACGGGAACATATTTAAGGGGACCAAATTTTGTCACATGAGTAATGTCAGATTGCCATAGCTGAAGAGCTTGTAGCCCTCTGGGGTTTGTTCCATCCTGGGTCATGGTGACATGCTGCTGACAATCAGAGCACAAGGCAATGACATCACGTGCTGGTGCAGATGTAAGATGGAATTGATGTTGTAGGGCATGAGCCCCTTGATGGAAAAACTGATGTGACAATTGCCTGGTGTAATGTGTCTGGTACCAGGGCAGCCCACACCAGGGCTGTTATCTTATCTGCACAGTCATTTCCTTCTACAATGAACCCAGGCAAGTTGGTGTGACTATAAACATGAAGAATATAAAATGGTGCAGTTTGTTGGCATAAAGCATGCCATAATGTTCTCCTTTTTATTTACCTCTTTCAGAACAGCACAATCTAAACTACAAACTCAATTGCATACATACTGAGAGCCAGATACAACATTTCAATTCTCATAAGGCCATCAGCCTGGACATCAATCTTTCCAGTCTCTGACAACCACTTGTTTTTCACCCTAGGAATAGATTGTTGTGTTAACAAATGCTCATTCTCAACGTGTTTTCACATGGGAGCTTGCAAACTACTTAGCTCCACTTAGAAGTGACAGGCCATCTAATTTAGCAAAGCAAGGCCTGATTTTATGAGGCCTTTCTTTTATAATTTCTCTATTGCTCTGTCACAGAGAGATAGAGAAATTGTAATTTCTAATTATAATAATAATATAATAATTATAATTGCTCTATCTCTCTTTTGTTCTGGTGTTCAAACAGCTTGCATCTTATTAAGGCTGTTACTGGCTATCTGTTAGATACGGGATAAGACACAAAAAAGACCAGTGACAATCCACAAAATTTATTTAATCCAATTATGTCACTGATACAGGGTCTCGTGGCATGGGAAGACAAAAGATAATGTCCAATGTCTCTTAGAGAAATAGAAATAATTGACCATTGTTCTAAAGCCCAAATAGCTGAGACTCAGGAATCATGTTGTTTAGGTAGGATCAAGTTCATTCGCTGGAAATGTTGACCTTGACATCACTGAATGTCTTTTCTGGGAGCTTTTGTTCTTGCTCTGACCATGAAGGCGTAGCTGCATGACGTGCCAGGGCTGGGCCTTGCTCAACCTCCGGCCCCTGAGAGCAGCTCCTGCCACAAGGTGCTTCAGTCATCTTGCCCAGGGGCTGTCAAATCCAATTGGCAAACCAAAACCACTACACCCCCTTCCCTCTGAATTGTCATAATTTTCAAATTAAGGGGCTTTCAGGCAAAGATATGAGAAAAGGAATAGCACATCTTTACTAGTGTGTGTATGTATGTAATGACCAAGGAATGGACTCAGACCCATAGTGATGATCAGACATTTATTGAGAGAGACAAGACATTTTTATACACTTCTTCAAGACATAGTATTTCCTTATATGGTGTTTTACTCTAAGGGGCCTATCACGCATTGCCACATCAGTAGCATCCTTTCTTAATGCCCCTATATGGGGTGATCACACATTGTTCAGGTGTCTGGCAGCTTCCAGCAGGAGCCTCTCCATCAAGGGAGAGGATCCTCCTCATTTCACAGTGAGGACCTGGAGAACCTTTCCCAGGAAAGGCTTCCAATTTTACCTCAAAAGGGGGTCCAGCTTTTAAAAGACAAAATAAGCAAGTCAAAGTGACTTGATTTCATTTTTAGTAAAATCCCCTGGGTCTGATGGCATAATTCCCAACAGGCCAGGGCCAGGACCTGGCCAAGGCCTAAGCCTTGACTGGGAGGCTTTTCCTAATTATCTACTAGCAAACCTTTATTAATATCAGTGAGGAACATGACTTCACAAGAGCTTATCTTCCCAATAACAGGGGACAGATTAAAACACACAGTAACTGGTAACAACACACATCTTCCTACGAATGGAGACAGTGATTTAACAGACAACCTTAGGAAACAAAATTACAAGAGAAAGTTTCTGCCTACAGGCTGAGACTCGGTCACTGCACCACTGCAGCTCTGTTCCCTTTTTTTTTTTTTTTTTTTTTTTTTTTTGTAAAAAAGTCAAATTTATTATTTTAGTTCCCCTCTGATTTTCCCTTCATCTGTACTTGTCTTTTTGTCTACTGTAAGTGTAATCTCTCTCCTTATAACGGCTGCGGCTTGAATGCCTGTGTCTGTTCTCAACCTTGCTCTTCTCCCTGCAGTGTTCTTCATGCTTTTGGTCAGACTCCTTAGATTTTTTGGTCCTCTTGTTATCTTCTTCACAGTGGTGGTGCTTCTTCTGCTTCTGTTTTTTAGCCAGGTGTGACTGACTTGTGTGAGACTCCTCTATATCCTCATCCAACACGAGGTCATACTTGGCATCTCGCTTTGGTTTTACTTTTTCTTTCAGTGCAAATTTAGAAGGTTTGTCACATTCCTTCTCATAGTCCTTGAAATCTTCCTTGGTATACTGCCCAGCTTTTCCCTTCCATTTAACCTTTGCAACAGACTGGCTAAAATCCACATGTATCCGTCTGTCATCAATCAGCACGTTGTCCATTTTGAAGTAGGCTTTCTCACAGTCTTCCTCCTTTTCAAACTCAATGAAAGCATAACAAACAGATTCACCAGTCTTCCAGTCTCGGATCACTTCACAACTTTTAATGGGACCAAATCGTGAAAATATTATCTCCAGGTCTTCACCTGTGGTCACAGGATTCAGTTTACAAACAAACAGCACATTTTCTGGTGGCTTGATGTCTGCATCTGGTAAGTCTCCCACCATTTCCAGAAGAATAGCATGACTTTTTGCTTCTTTTTCAGCCCGAACTTCTTCTATTTCATCTGCAGGCCGTCCTTTCATGTCATCAATTTCTTCATCTGCTCCTATTCTGCCACTATCGAGCTGTTTCTTTGTAGGTTCTGGTGAGCGATCAGGAACACACAAGCCAGGTGGATCATCAAAGGGATCTTCTAAAATTACTGTATGGTTTATCCTGATATCCTGATATGGGATAAAATCCTTATCTACAAAGGTTTCATTAATTGTCTTCAATACATCCATGCCTTCTGTCACTTCTCCAAACACTGTATGTACACCATCAAGGTAATCCAGGTTTTCCCCTGTGGTAATGAGGAACTGTGATCCATGCTGATCACTTCCATTGTTCACCATTGACACTGTTCCCTTCTTCTTGTGCCTGATTCTGGGCACCTTTTCTGCCTCAAAAAATCTGGCTTGATCACCATACAGTTGACAAAATATGGATTCCCCTCCACGGCCGGTTCCTGTGGGGTCACCAGTTTGTATAATAAAATCCTGCTGGACATTATAAATAAGACAAAAGTTGTAGTACTTGACCTTGCATAGCTTCAGGAAATTCAGACATGCTCGGGGCCGCTCCTCCGTGTACAGGTCGATGACCAGGTCACCCACCGTGGTCTCCAGCAGCACTGCCATGCTCTCAGGAAGAGATTTGAGAATAGGAATAACAGGTCTTTACTAGGAAAATTAAAATAAAATGCAGCAGTACAAAAAGCACTGACAGAGTCAGAATACAACCTGGTACCCTGTGGGTCAGGGTGGTGGCAGCAGTCCCATTAAATGGTGCCTCAGCCCTGTGAATCCCACAAGACCAGCTGTGGTTCTGGAGGAGTGGGGATCCTCCATAAGGATGAAGTTTTACTCTGGAGGTCCAGTGGTGCTGTAGATGGGCCTTCCTCTGGGAATGCAGTGGCGAAAAAAGACGCTTCTCTGGGAATCCAGTGGAAAAGCTGCCTGTGGTGTTCCGCAGCTCTAATTATATCCAGTTTTGAATACTTGGTTCCTCCCTCTGGGCGGAGCATCTCACAATGGGATGATGGAATTTTATCAGCCATTCAGGGACACTTAATGGGCCATTAGCAGAAGATAACCCCCAGAGGGAGGATGGGTCCTGGAAGAGATAAAGAACCCTGCCCCATCTGGTTTTAACAGATGGAAACAGCATACATGCATTTGGTTACATATTGCATTGCAGCCTGAGACTAACAATTTTTCAACAAAAGTTCTTTTATGTAACAGGCGTTCCTCTTCCAATTTTTATATACTGGTGAGACTAAACACACACAACCTATTCCTATTCACTTGCAGACATATATGCTCCTAAGAAACAAACTCACAGTATAACCTGCAGAACTCAATCATGCAATTCCTTTTATTTTCTCTTGTACCCACAGTTGAGACTGAAACAGCACAGAGGGGAATGAATCCCAGAAGGCAAGAGCTGCAGAATTGGCTTCAGGACTCAGACCTGCCAATTCTGACAGGTCCATACAAACCACGCAAAAAGGCACAAGGGGGGACTTCAACCCCACAAAACCACAGCTGCAAAATTCACAATTCACCCAGGCAATTATAAGATTTGGTGCAGCCCTTATAACAAATTAAATTTTGAAGGAAGCCTAATCCCCACACCAAACCCCTTGTTTTAGCTTTTGCAACTAAAACCAAACCCTTTTGTGCACCACATACTTTAGAATTCACAGTACAATTGCATTTTATGTTGTGTGACAGTCTGGTCAGAGAGCGAGAAAACTAGATAAGTTTTCCTGCTGGTGATGCCCGTCTTTTTTTGTCAGTGAGCAGGGGGACAGCGTAGCACCACCCCAAAAGCCACTTGGCCCTGCCAAGCCTCACCTTCACCTGCCCTGCACACCAGGGTCCGACTCTCTCACAGCCAGCAGGAGCTGCAGTTCCTGACTCAAGATCAACCACCAACATCACGGGTGAGGACAGAGCCATCCCCGCCATCAGCCGTTGTCACAACCACACTGGTCACTCCATCAGCTCCTGTATCGAGAGCCAGGGAGCCTGCAGAGATGTCCCAGCCACGCCCAGCATCAGCACCTGCCCTCAGGTGTTTGGTCCAGCCAACATCACACCCCCTGCCAGCTTCCCCCTCCAGTTCCTCTAAAGCTGTCTCAAATTCAGTACGCGCTGCCAGGCATAATGTGATTGACTGGGAGGTGGAACGAGATTTGCTACATGATGTTGAAGAATATGGCCTTGGCTCTGCACAAGTTTTGCAGACTCTCAGAGTGCTAAACTCAGGCCTGCTTTTTCCATCTGATATTAGAAAAATAGCTCAGGTACTGTTCGAGCCTGTACTATTTGGTATTTTTTTGAAGTACTGGAGGGAGTCTGCTGAAAAGGCTGCAGCAGGCAACAGGTATTTGCCTCAGCAAGATCCTAGGTTCCAGGTGGGGGTGGATGTTCTCCTCGGAGAACAGGTCTTTTCCAGTCCTAATTTTGAGGCTACATGGGACTCTGCTGTTCTTGAGCAGAGTCAAAGGGCAGGATTTCGTGCATTGTTAAGAACTATTGAATTGGCCTCCCCTGGGCCAGCATTTGCAGCAATAACTCAGGGAGAAGATGAACGTTTTCTGCCATTTGTCCAGAAGCTTGCTGATGCCCTTGAGAAGCAGATTGAGGATGATGCCCTAAGGGAGACATTATGCAAGCAGTTAGCCCAGTGCAATGCAAACAGTCAGTGCAAGAGGATCATAGCTACTCTTCCAGGCATCCCATCACTAGTAGACATGGTCAATGCATGTGCCTGGGTAGGGTCTGTAGGCCACACAGTGCCTGCTCTGATGGCTCCCTTACAGCCAGGCCAGATACCCTTGGGGGGTGGACAACAGAAGAGCAAAAATAAGGGCAAGGGAGGACAAGGAACATGCAGTCCATCATGGCCAGGTGCCTCCTTCTTGTGCGCTAGATGCCTAAGGCCAGGTCATTTTGCTGAGCAATGCAAGGCTAAATTTCATGCCAATGGCCAGCCTTTGGCAGACCCAGGAACAGGACAATGAGCACAGGGGAACTGTGCCCTGACACAAGTGATTCCTCAGGGCATGGTGCTGGCTCAGACCTGCCCAGCCAGCTCGGAGGCATCACCCAGGGCTCCGCCGGTGTGGATGCACATACCACCAACACAGTTCTTTTAGAATCCTGTAGTGAATATAATTTTTCTTTGGATGTGTTCAGACCTTTGGGACAAGGACTGGGTGCACTGCTTGTGAGAAGATCTAGTGTCACCCACTAAGGAATCTTTTTGCACCCAGGAGTCATTGACTCTGACTTTTCAGGCCAAATTTGTGCTACGGTTTTCATGCACATCCCCCGTCACTATTCCAGCAGGGACTCAGATTGCTCAACTTGTGCCTTTTTAGTCATGCATCCCCAGGATTCGCCAGCAGTCTCATGGGAATGGTGGCTTTGAATCCATGGGCTGCCACAAGTCTTCTGCTCTGCAGATGTTTCTGCTCAGCCACCACAGATGACATGTACCCTGATTCTACTGGGTGCCTGGCCACCTCAGATCCATCTCCAAGGTTTGCTCAACACCGGGGCGGATGTGACAGTTGTCTCCCTCTTTGTATGGCCTCTTATGTGGCCTTTGGCTCCCATAGGTTTGGCCATTGGAGGGCTGGGGGATGTGGCACATACCTTGGTGAGCCAACACTCTGTGCTGATCAGTAATGTGAATGGGCAGACAGCCACAGTTCAGCCCTATGTCACTGCAGCTCCAATCACTCTTTGGGAGCAGGATGTACTAGCAGCCAGAAGTGGGATGGATTTTTAACTGGGGACACTGCATTGAAGGGCAGAAGATATCCTACACTGCCTTTACAGTGGCTGGTGGACAAACCCATTTGGGTTCATCAGTGGCACCAGACAAAAGAAAAATGGATGCCCTTTGTGAACTGGTTCAGGAGCAACTGCAACAAGGACACATTGAGCCTTCTACTAGTCACTGGAATACTCCTGTCTTTGTGATAAAGAAAAAATCTGGGAAATGGAAGCTGGGACAGGACCTCTGAAAAATTAATGCAGTGACAGAAAGCATGGGGGCAGTGCAGCCTGGTATGCCCACACCCACCATGCTCCCTGCTGGATGGGACATCTTGATCATTGATTTGAAGAAATTTTTTTTCACAATTCCTTTGCATCCTGATGACAAACCAAAGTTTGCCTTCACAGTGTCTTCAGTCAGCAATGCTGAACCTGTGCAGAGATATAATGTGTTTTGCAGAGATAGCGAAAAACTCCACAACTCTGTGAAAGTTGTAAAGCCAGTATGTTTATTATTACAGCGCCGGACGCATGTGGAGATTACTCTCCTTAAAAGGCATGCGTACCTCTGGGAACTTCAGGTCTCTTTCTATTCCCCTGTCAAATATATATGCATACAGTTTCACAATAGGTTCACACATATTCATTTTTATGAATTTCGCATGATATTTGGATTCCTTTCTGATAAAGGAATGACCTGCTTTCACAGCAGTTTCTGTCTCTCTTTATCATCCTCTGTCTCCCCCCACTTATCTCTGTCCTTCACTGAATCCCTGAGTCTAGGCCTTGCAGTCAGGCTACAGACTACAGGCTTCAAACTACAGACTGAACTCAAAGATGTACATTTCACCTAAATCAAAATGGATTTCTACTCTAGAGAATTTCCACTCTGTCTCAAATGGAAGGTTTTGCCACAGGTTTTGCTGTCACAATAGCCTGACTATCTGTCAGTGGTATGTTGCTCAGGCCTTGTCTGGAGTCCACAAGCAGTTTCCTCACGCATTTGTTATCATTCCATGGACAGCATCCTGGTGGCAGCATCCCCCAGGATGAGTTGTTGAGGGTACAGCCTCAGCTGTTCACTGATGTGCATTCTTGTGGGCTGCAGGTGGCCCCAGAGAAGGTTCAGCAGCACCCTCCTTTCAAATATCTGGGAGTCAAAATTCTTCACAGAACTATTCAGCATCAGGAGGTGCAATTCTCGGATTCTATTAAGATCTTGAATGATGCCCATAAATTGATGGGTGTCATCAGCTGATTGTGTCCTTACTTGGGACTAACTGACAAAGAACTGTCCCCATTGTATGACACCTGGGGCCATGGCTATGCAAGTGTTTCCACAGATACTGGAGTTTGATGGGTACCTGTGAGGCATGTCTACCCTGATTTGTGACACCAAAGACAGAATGTGGCCAACAGGCAACCTCAGAGTGATGATCAAGATGTCAACCATCAATCAGATGGCCCCTCCATGAATGGGGAGTGAACATTCCATCCTTTCTTTGTTTCCAGAAAGGACTGTTGACAGGCTAAGACTGTCAGTTCTTTCAACAAATTAATGATTAGTTGTTACTATATTATTAGACTTAGTATTGATATTGTATTAGAATAAGTAGCTGATTTTAGGATTAATAGTTTATTTCTTGTAAGAGGGAATCACAAGATCCAATCTCTCTGACCATTTTAAATCGTTGTCCAGTTGAGGTTCTGATTGATAACTAGCAACTGCTACAGGAACCTCTGCAGCTCTGTTTGTTCTCCTTTCTGCAAAGGACCCTGCAGAGGATTTAAACAAAAAGGGGGACCTGTGGATGTCACAGGCTGGTCAGAGAGCGAGAAAACCAGATAAGTTTTCCCAGAATTGGCTTGTGAGACTTTGGGGTGTAGAAGATAAATAATGATAGCTTATCATAACCTGTAGGTGGTGTTTTTTGACTCTCTGTTTTCTTGTTTTTCTCAAAGATTGTTTATTAGAAAAGTGTCTCATAAATTATCCAGTCAGGTGGAATGTACTGATTAATTGACCAGACAGGTCTATCTGTATTGGAACAATGTATAAAACAGGATCTGTAGTAAACACATCCTTCATGCAAACCAACCCTCTGGTGAGTCTGTGTCATTTCTTACTCAATGACAACAATTTTATACTTTTAACCTGGCTCAAAGACTCAAATCCACTTTTGATATTCACTTATATAACTTCAGACATATATTTAATAGACGGTAGCAAATTAGCCATCACTTGTAATTTTTTTCATTATACAATTTTGTTATTGATGCCAAAAGATTTTTGCTTTTTATATGTTTTTCATATATTTGTAGCTCTGTAGACTATTACTGTATAGTTATATAGTTTCTTCAGCTAATTCCAGTATTTTGTTAGATAAACACATTCCTGGAATCCTATTCTAATCTTGCTTTTTCAGTGAACAAAAGCCATTTTACTTTCCCATGTATTTAGATATAAACAATGTGGAGCTAGAAGCAAATGGGAGGCTTCAGTAGGGGGCCAAACCAAGAGGGGGAATTACTTCAGTAACTATACTTCTAACAGGGGATTCTTGTCAATTATGCCAATTTGCTAAACTTACAAATAATATCAGTAAATTCTCAATAATTCTTTTATAGAGGGTTCAAAATTCCTGTGCTTACACATCTGATAGGCCAACGTCTTAACACCATCCAGCTCACTGGCCTCACTGCAGACTTAGCAGTCTGTATTGAGGCTTGAATGAGATTGGTTGGGGTCTCTGTTTGAGTTCAAATCCAGCCTATGATTGTCTTATCCTGGAGACTCATTTACTTCTACTCTATAACAGCTAGGCTGGACAAGTTAAGGTCTGCTATGGCCAGTTTATCTGTACAGCCCACAGGCCAGCTGTGGCTGTGACAGTTCCCCCTTTCTCTGTTTAAAAAGGGCAAAGTATTCTTTGCCATCCTCTGCAGGGCCCTTTGCAGACAGTGTTATGGCGGGGTCGTTCATCAGAGACACACAAACGACACAACTCTCAAAGGTTCTTGTGAAAAACAGCCTCAAGTTTATTCTCACAGCTCCTTTATAGGAGCTGCAAATTGCCCAAGCTTACACATGTGATTCATTGAAGTCTCAGCACCATCCAGCTCTCTGGCTAATGACACATCTGCATTTAGGGCTGAATGACATTGGCTGAGGGTCCCTGTGTAGATTTGAATCCAGCCTTATCCTTGTTCACCCAGGGAGCTGTTTTCTTCTAGGATGGTTGGGTTTCAGATCAGCTGCAATGTGACTAACAGGATGACAAAGCCAGCATGATGTCACTGATGATAAGCCCAGGTCAAATAAGGTTTTCCACCCAAGTGGACAAGCCCAGCCCACCTAGGCAGGGATGCATCCCATGTATCATCCAGGAGCTGTCAAATCTCCAGCAATACAATCTTTCAGGATAGCATGCTGCAGGAATTACAAATTAAAACTTAACATTACAAACAAGAAAAAATTCAACTTTAGAACTGTCAGAAAAAACAACATAATAAACAGTTTGTCTTAGTTTGGGTTTGTGACCCATGTCTTTAAATAGATAAAATCCTTAAAGTCCCTCATATCCCAAATATATCTACAAATTACAACTCAACACTACAAACAAGAAACTATTCAACTCAAAACCATCTCAATTAAAAAACAAACATCCTTCTCCTATTGGTGTTTCTCAAATGTTTGAGTCTTGGGGTTCAAGTAGGGTGATGAGTAGATTGTCCTGCCATTGTTGACAACATTCTGCATCTGACAAACTGTCAGCATGCTAGTGTTTCGCAGAGAAAAGAAGAAACCCCACAATTTTGTAAAAGTTGTAAAGCTTGGTATGTTTATTACAGCGCTGGACGCATGCGGAGATTGCTGTCCTCAAAAACGCATGCGTGCCTCTGAGAACTTCAGATCTCCTTTTATCTCCCCTTCCAAATACATATGCATACAGTTTCACAATAGGTTCATACATATTCATTCCGTGTGACATTTATCACCAGTTCCTCTTTATCAAAAGAATTCCTAGGCCAGGGCAGATTGGCCTTATAACCGTTTCTGGTTTTCTTTTTCTGTCTCCTCACTATCCCTGTCCTGCAGTGTTCCCTTCAGCTTTGGCCTTATAGACTTTTCACCTCTCCTAGACACTTTACCTGATTCAAAATGGAATTTTACTCGGGGGGGATTTTCACTCTGTCTCACTAGGTCATGTTGAAGGCAATGGAAAAACATGAGAACACCCAAAACTTACATGGGGGGTATACACCCATCCAGCATTCTGTTTTTTGGGTTTCTTTCCTCCTACAAAAGCTTTATTCAGTTATGTACAGAACATGTTCTGCTACTCTGGATCCTCTTCATGGTCTGACTGCTGCTCCTCTTCCTGCCCTTTGTGTTTTACCAATTTTGCCATGAGCTCTCTTGCAGGGTTGAAGACGCCGCTGGTTTGCTTCCCGCAGACGTAGCAGCGCTGGGATTTGCGGTAGTGCTGCAGGGCACAGCTCTCACAGAAGTAGTGCCCACACCTGGTGACCACAGGGTTCTTGAAGGAACCTCTGCAGATGAAGCACTTGAAGGGCATGTCCTCCTCACCACTGCTCACCTCGTAGTTCTCATCGTCGCTGGTGCCGTAGCGGCGCTCGTCCAGCTCCCGTTCCAGCTGCCAGCCGTTCTTGTAGTCCGAGCGGTCGTGCAGGAACTTGCAGCTGTCCCCAAAGCCACAGAACCCGGTCTCTTTGTAGTCCTTGCAGATGTCAGGCTGGTAGTCCCAGCGCACCGTGGCCCGCAGGTGCTCCGGAGCACAGATGGGGCCTTTCCTGACCATTCTTGAGGAGGCATTTCCCATCGATGTGTCCTTGGGCTTCATGTACTTCTGGTAATTGCTAATACCACGGTAAATTTTATCGTCTTCCTTTCCTCTCAGCTCCTCCCGGATTCTTTGGCTGCGCTCAAAGATGGCCTGGGCATCTTTGTCCTTCTCTGTATCCAGTTCATACCCTGCTGTCGCCCCCATGTCTTCTGGGCCAGCAGGTTTTGCTGACCTGGTCGATTTGTAGGTGACCCTGATCTCCTTGGCAGGATCCTCATCCTCACTGCTGCTCTGTGCATACTCCGGCCTCTCCCTCATGCAGTGCCTGGTCCTCTGGATCATGGGGTTGGGGGTGTCCCTGGGCAGCTTCTTCCTCACCACGGTGCTGCCCTCCTCCCCACTGCTGTCCTGCTCACTGCTGGGACGTTTTCGCCGGCCACCTCCCGCAGCTCGGACCCGCTTCTTGAACACAAAGCTGCACACACTGCTCTCCTCTGCCATCAGGTGCTGCTGGTTAGAAAATAAAGGCAGAAAAGGCTTGAACTGAGTCAGGGTATAACCTGGCACCCTGTGGGTCAGAGTGGTGGCAGCAATCCAATTAAATGGTGGCTGCAGTCCTCCTGCAGTGACAGGTGTGGTTCTGGTGGAGCAGGGATCCTGGTGAAGGGTCTGGTCTTTCTCTGAAGGTCCAGGAGTGGCTTTGTGGTTCTTCTCCTCTGGGAGTACAGTAGGTGAAGCTGCCTGTGGTGTTCCACAGCTCAGATTATATCCAGTTTGGAATGCTGGGCTCCTCCCCCTGGGTGGAGCATCTCACAATGGGATGATGGAATTTTATCAGCCATGCAGGGACACTTAATGGCCCATTAGCAGAAGATAACCCCCAGAGGGAGTTATCAGGGATGAGTCCTGGAAGAGATAAAGAACACTGCTCCACCTGCTTTTAACAGCTAATAAAGAAGGTGATATAATACATTGTAACCTGAGACACTCAGTATAACACCTCTTTTTTGGTGAGGTTCAGCATTCTGGAATGTTAGACAATTTTACAAAACTATTTTTTCATACTTGTTGGACTCATAAGGTTTATGAGTTCAACTAAGGCTGCCTTGCTTTTCAGAGCCATACCCTTACAGATCCAGGTACCACCACAACCCAACTAAATTTACATATCCCAGATTTTCACCCTTATCCCTCCCACCAACCAGGTTTCAGGGAGATCCCCATGAACTATATCCAGGGAAAGAGGAAAAGGTCAGTGGGGAGCAACTTTCAGTAAAATTTTCCAGCAACAAACTTATAGCAGTCTGTAAAAAGAAACTTATAAGACATCAAAAACACAGCAATCACTAATGAAACTGAAGTTACCTAGTACCCAACTACTACTAACAGTGGTGATCAGAACCATGTAGGCAGCAAGCTGGAGTAGCCAGCTATCCTTTTGAGAACTTTTCTGGAACTGCAGTCCAAATATTCCCCAAATACAGGTGTGTATTCCTTTCCATTTACAGCGTTAAGCTTTTCTAGCTTGATTTCTGCTAAGGCAGTGGTATCCCATATTGTCTGGAATAGGCCACCAATGCATGTTTAAAATGCCTATTCCTTTTACATCCAAATACAAGCAACACTTGCAAAAATCCCATATTGTTATTCCTACTCAAGTAACTTCATTTTTTTATGCTTGTGCTGGTTTGAAAGTAACCAGCATCTTGGGTGATTTAATGATTATAATTTATTCCCTGATCATCTGCTTTATGCCCAAAATGGTTGCTGTACCTTTAAGGCTCTGGTGGGGGGTGGGAGGTTGAGCCCCTCTTCCTTGGGTTTTTTCAAAGCATCACTCTCCAGGCATCTGTGGTACTGTGTAGACTGCATTCTTTTTTTCTTTTTTGCTTGGTTTCTGTTAGCTCAGGCAAGAAGTTTTTTCCCTTTCCCTGTCCTTGGAGAGGCTGTGGCAGTGATCACTTGGTAGCTTTCCTCAAAGTGAATTGTACAGTTTGGTTTTGGTCTGAGATCAGAGAGAATGACCAGTGGGAGAAGAACTGGCCAGAGAAGGCTGCTCCATCTCAGCCCCTGACCTCAGAACATCTGAGCCAGCAGGAGAAAGGACACCAAATTCACCTGCTTCAGCTGCTGTGAAGAGGAGACCAACGCCAGGGACTCACCAGGTTCCCATCTGATTTTGGTCAAGCTTCTGCATGAACCCCTTGTTTTTTAGGGTTTTTTTCCTTGAGACAGGAAAACACCCCTAAAAACCTTGTCCTACCATGTTGCCACCTGTTGTGGGTTTTTTTCTTTCTATAGAATTTTGGGTGTTTTGTTCTATTGGTGGGGGGGGGGGGACGACAGTTAAATATCTAGCATTTATTCACCCCTTTTTCTGTTCCATGTGGGCACTCCCTCCATTTGTCAACAGAGGGATTTGAGTCCCCAGGAGTGAATCAATGTGCAGATTGTAGATGGTTTGGGCATTGGTAACAGGAAGGTCCCCAGAGGCAGATGGGGACAGAGGGAACAGACCTACCCCTGCTTCAGGGATGAAGGGGACCAGGGACAGAATCCACAACTGAATCCCTGGTTACAATAAAGCTGAGGAAGTGGAAAATTGGCTTTTTAATAGACACTCTGCCCACTTACTTGGTATTAAATACAAACCAGGGAAAAATAAGCCAAGAAACTGCAAATGTTGTTGGTGCAACAGGAGAAGTGGAAAAATGAACATTCTTTAACCCCATTAAATTCAGAAAACAGTGGATAATACACTGATTTTTATATATGCCTGAGTGTCTCGCTCCTCTTTTAGGATGAAACCTGTTAAGTAAATTGGAGGCTCAGATTGTATGTAAAGATGGAAAAATCAATTATTGGTACCTGAGACTAAAGCCATCAAAGGAAGGACTTTTATGTTGCAGGGAACACCAGAACCAGACAATTCTGGAGGAATACCCAGAAGCAGGAGAAAATACAGTAACATCCCTGGTTTGAGCCAGTGGAGCTCCAGGCTATTCCCAACAAGCTCAGCCTGTAAGTGTTTCCCTAAAAAATGGATCAAGACTGGTAAGGCAGAAATTGCATCCTTTAAAATCAGGGAAATCCAGAGGCTAATAGAAAATTTCAGGGAAAAATCACTGGTGGTTTAAAATGATAGATTTGAAAGATGCCTTCTTTTGCATACCTCTTGATAAGCAAAGACAGGGCATTTTTGCCTTTGAATGGGAAAACCCCCAAACTGGTCAGAAGACTCAGTTTACCTGGACTGTGTTACTGCAAGGATATAAAACAGTGCAATGATTTTGGGGAACCAGCTGGCAAAATAATTACAGGTCTGGAAAAAAAGAGAACCCAGAATTGTTGGTCCTGCAGTATGCTGATGATCTCTTACTAGCAACTGAACCTAATGAAACATATATGGAATTGACTGTGAATGCTCTAAATTTCCTAGGCCAAGAAGGTTACCAAGTGTCTCAGGAAAAAACTTAAATCATGAGGCAGCAAGTTACCTGCCTAGGATTTGAGTCAGTACCAGAACAGCGGAGGTTGGGAATGGACAGAGAAGAAGCCATGTGCCATGTACTCCAACCTGGGACTGCCCAAGATTTATCAGCATCCTCAGGTGTGACTGCATGATGCAGATTGTGGGTCTCAAATTGCAGAATTTTGGTAAAACCATCATATGAGCTTTTAAAGGAGGCCTTGGAAGGACCTCTGATTAGGACTCCTGATGGTGAACATGCATTCTGTAACCTAAAGCCGGCCCTGATGTCTGCACCTGACTTAGGACTTCCAGACTTAACAAACCCTTTGAATTTTTTGTGCATGAAGAGCAGCCCCTCACCCTTGGAGCTCTGGCTCAGAAGGTAGGAGACTTCAAGGTCTCAGAAGGTAGGAGACTTTCAAACATGGGGCATGTTTGGAAACAAGTAGAAAAAGTCAGCCGTGGGTGGCCCTAGTGCCTGTTAGCCACAGCTGAGACTATTCTCATCCAAGAGGCCAGGAATTTGGGACTGAAGACATTAGTGCACAGTTTGAATGCTGCATCAGGACAAAAGGGGGGCATTGGCTTTCCCTGAGTCAAATGCTGAAGCATCAAACTGTTCTACTGGAGCAAGAGGATGTGGAAATTAAAGGAACCACAGCAGTAAGCCCAGTCCAATTCCTGAACACCCCAATGCAAGGAGAAGAGCCACTGACCCATGACTGCTTACAGAAAATTGAGAAGGTTTGTGCTGATTGGCCAGACCTACAAAAGGCACAAAATGGAGATCCAGCAGAGTTCTTCTCAGACAGAAGCAGCCTTGTGCAAGAAGGTGAAAAGCCAGCTATGCAGAAAATGCATCAACCTAAATAATAGAAGCTGCACTGCTGCCCATGGACAGCTCAGCACAAAGGGCAGAACCCACAGCACTGCAGAGAGCCTTGGGAGTGGCAGCAGGAAAAAGAGCAAACATATGGACCAATTTGAAATTTGCATTTAGCACTGGCCATGCCCATGGGGGTATATGGAGGGAAAGAGGCCTATTAACAGCACATGGCTCTCCAATTAAATAAAAACAAGAAATACTGTTCCTCCTTGATGCTATCCAACTGCCCAAAGTGGCCATGCTACACTGCAGGGCACACCAGTGTGGGGATTCCCAAATTTGTGAGGGAAATAAATAGACTTGCAGGTAAAGCTGCTTGAGAGGTTGCACAACGAGGCATCCTAGCATTAATACCTGAGACATTAATACCTGAGAAAACCATTTCACTTCCAGAAGGTAGCCCTGGGTATAGTCAGGCAGATTTAAAATTAGCTGCTTACCTAAAAGCCCAGAATAAAGAGGATGTGTGACTGGTTACTCCCAATAACCAGGTCATCATTCCATCACAACTGATGTTACAAATTGTAAAGGACAAACACCAGCAGACTCAGTAAGGAATTGATGCTATGGTGACCAGTCTGCAGACCCAGATACTGAGTGCTCATAAGACAAAAATTGTCAGGTCTATTACAGAAAAATGCCCACTACGTCAAAATAATTGTTTGAATTCAAAAGGACCTCCTCCAGGGATCACTAAAAGAGGAAACAATCCAGAGGATTACAAACTGATTTTTCTGAGCTGCCACACCAACAAGGAGACAGGTATCTCCTAGTGTTGGTAGATAGCTTCTGGCCATCCAATAAAAATTTCTACTGCTGCACCAACAAGGCCAGGGAAGTCACTAAGGTGCTCCACAAAGAGGTCATACCCAGTTTGGTGTGCCTACAGGGATGTCACCTGATAGGGAACCCCACTTTGTATCTGAAGTGCTTCAGCAGCTTAGTAGGAGTTGGGTATAAACTGGGATGTACACACTCCATGGAGACTGCAGTCCAGTGGAAGACCTGAGTACATGAATCAAACCCTAAAAAGACAAATCAACAAAATATGTCAGGAAACTTTCTTGAGATGGCCACGGGTGTTATCACTAGCCTTGTAACAAGTTAGAGTACAGCCCCAAACTAACCTGAAGGTGAGTCCATATGAGTTGATATTTGGGGGTCTGTATTCTGTTGCAACCTTCCCTGGGTCCAAGACAGAGACTAGAAGTCAGGAAATGGATCAATAATTAATTTCATTAGGGAAATCCTTGAACGGGCTAAAAAGGTTTATTATTCCCTCAGAACCTGTTGCCCTGGACACCCCAGTTCATTCATTCCAGCCTGGGGATCACATACACATCACGACCCAGAAATTGGAGCCACTTCAGGAGCATGGAAAGGACCTTACCTGGTTCTGTGGACTACAAGAACAGCTGTGAAAGTGAAAGGAATTAACTCCTTGTATATATTATACCTGAATTAAGAGGGCTCCTGACTCAGAATGACCAGTGGAAAACACCAGACCCCTGAAGCTGAAAATCCTGAAGACATTTGTAAATGAGCAGTGAAATGTACAGTGACATCTAAAACTTATGGGAATCACATTATCTTTAGGTGGGGGTGTTGAAGAAAATTGAATATTGACTTTAACCCAGGGGTTTGGTAAAATGTGCAATCTGTCCAGCATTGGAGCCTGCCTCCCTCTCTGCCCCATTCAGCAGGGGAACACATTCCTTGGGGAATTACCTTTATATATCTGTCAATGGTGATTCAATATAACAATCTGACCAAGGTGATAGCAAAGGCAAATGTCACCCACTAGCTGGATGAGAAGCAGAGATGCAGGTGACAAAGAGATTGTATTCTTAAAGGTCTGACAGCTTGGATGAAAATAAGGCAAAGGGGTGAGGAGTGTCCAACAGGGTCCCACAGTCTCATCCACCATTTTTTAGGATTTGCTGTAGTAGCCTCTGGAGGCCAAGCAGCCAGGCTGATAAATTTATGTTAAAAATTATGAAACATCCCAAAATGTCTCAGACTTGCCAGAGTGTCAAGCTCTCTGAAGCAATCCTCACACCTGGACAAAGCCCTTAAAAGGACAATGGGAGCACTTAGGGGAGGCAGTATGGTGCCTAGATTGGGAAATCACACCTATGAATCACCCCAGTAAAGGTCAATAGAAGTATGGAGAAGAATAAAACAATGAAAGTCAGTCCAGCAGCACAGGCTAGATGGCCAAATTAGTTCTAAACTTTAGTATCCAACCCTTAAATTGTGTCAGGTCCCTGAAATTTCCTTCCCCAGGTTACACTGTTCGGGTACCCCAGAGGATATTTATCCACCGGACCACTTTTTGGCCCCACACCTGACAAGTTACCTTAGGATTACTGACCTTATGCCCAGCGTGGGAAAGAAGCCCCATAAAAGCCCAGTATTGGGGTAGAGTAAAGCAGGACCCATGAATGGACAGGATCTTCAGCTTCCACAATGTTTGAATGGGCCCTGCTGAGTTTTCTCTTACAAGGAACCATGGCTCTGAAAACCAGAACTTAGTTTCTTTACTTGCCAAGTTAGATTATCTAACAATCTCAAGCTACCGAAAGGGGACTTCAAATTATAAATAAGCAAACATTGAACAAGCATTGGTCTTAGATTTATTGCTGGCCAAAGAACAAGGGCTTTGTGGATATTTAAAACTGGACAGAGAACACTGTTGTGTACACATCCCAAACATAAAAGATCTCCAAAAACAACTTAACAAAATGTGGCAAGTTGCTGAAGACAGCAATGCTATCCACAAGGACTCGGAAACTAACGGGTTCAGTAAAATTCCCCAAGGAATAGGGGGATGGCTGGCTAAAATACTGGAAACCCTTGTAATTCTAGTTGTAATTGTAGTAATTATTGGTCTTGTTATTGATCATGTTTACAAAACACTCATTTGTGGTCTTGCAAGAATATGTACGATTGTAGATAGAAATTGAATTGAAACTTACCAAATCATCTTGCCAAAGCAGAGGAGGTTCAAAGGGGGGAGTTGGTGCCATGAGGCTTCACTCCATTTCTCCTGTGCCTGTGAACATTCAGCTGAGAAATAAAGCATGCAAAATCTGCTCTTTCAGAAAGGACAACTGGAAAAGAAGGGGAAGACATCTGGCTCAGGAATGCAGCAATAGCCAAAGCAAGGACTGAGTTTGGGAACCTGGGGAGGTTTTATGGTAATGGCCAAATGGTAACATGCATGTAACACATCCAAATTGTAATGTGCAAGCAACACAGCTGTAAAATCTTGTGTGCACACAAAGTTAGCAGTTATCACCCCTGTAACCTGAATAAATGATGCCCTTCTTAGCTCTAAACTGGTCTTAAGGAGTCTTACTCAACTAGTTTGCAGTGGATCTGGTGACAGCTCAAGCTGAGGTTTCCCTCAGCAGAGTCTCAGCTGCCTCTCGTTCCATTAGGCCATTTTTTCACAGCACAGTAATGCAGAAACAGCTGAAGCTCTCTGAAGCAATCCTCACACCTGGCCAGAGCTATTAAAGGACAAAGGAGCTCTCAGGGAGGCAGGAGGGTGCCTGGATTAGGGGATCATGCCTTCCTCTGAGGAGGGACACCAAACAGGTCTGTGGGCTTTTATCCTCTCACAAGCACCATGCAAGTCTTCCTCTTGACTCTTCTGCTCCTGCTCTGTCTCCTGGCACCACACCTTTTCTTGCCTCTCTGGTTTCTGGGGTTGAAATGGCTGAGGTATTAAAAGTCTTTTTTTTTCCTCCCAGTCCAGTGCCAGAAAAAGTAGAGATTGCTTGGTTTTGCTTTTCAGGGTTGTTTATTTTCTCTTATCTATTCCATTCTTTCTCTGTCCTGCTGAGGTTGGGGTGTGGCACAGTCCCTGCCCTTGGGGTGGTGTTGGCTTTTTGTACTAAAATCTGCGTGTACTTTATTTACAATAATTTTCCAATACCTATCACCTATGTTAGACAGTCTGTCTCTACTCTAAACCAATCCAAAAGTGCCTCCATCACAGCAGAAGATGGAGGACAAGAAGAAGAAGGAGAGCAACTGGATATGCCCAGATTTCTCCATCTTGCCTCCTGAACCGCCATTCTAAATCCCAAAAATTCTACTTTTTCGTCCTGGGATAAATTCACTGTCATTCTACTCAAGCCCTTGTGGCTTGTAACCCTTCACACAAAGGTGGGAATTGTTTCCATGGGCTGAAATCAAAGGCATGGGTGGCTGTGACTCTGTGCCAAGGTCTCTGAGCCCCTGCCAGGGTCTGGAGCCCTCCAGGGCAGCCAGAGCAATGTCTTGGGTTCTGGTGATGAAAATGGTGAGTTCACCCTCAATTCAAGCCCGTAAAATGGCATCATAAAGGTTTTCCCCTTCCCTTTAAACTAGAAAATAACAATCCCCCATCAGCTGATACCCCTAAATCAGGAAAAAGATTTTCCTTCCCCTGACCCTCTTAATCCTCACTGACCACACCTGGGGCTGCCCTGGACCCTGATTTTTGCAGGAATTTCACTCAATCCCACTCTACTTCTTAATAAACTGAGCACACCTTGCTGCCGTTTATATTACGTGTGAAGCTGGCTGATATGGAAAAATGTTGGGATGAGAAAAAGTGGAATTGATAGGGATTGATATGGAATTGATATAGAGATTTATGTGGAATTGATACGGGTTTACATGGAATTTGTAGGGGTTGCTGGTACAGAGTGCTGGGATCGGACCTGGGGTATGGTGTGAGGGAAAACTCGGACTGGATTACCTGGAGTAGGGAATGGGGAAAAACCTGGACTGGATTTCGCCAGAATATGGAACGGGGGGAAAACCCGGACCGGACTTCACCGGAACACGGAATGGGTGGTGGGGGGAAACCTGGAATGGATTACGGTTCGATCCCGGCATGGGTGCCCAAGACGGGATCTGATCCCCGTACACAGACAGCACCCACACGGTACAGAGATACCGAACGGGCGGGGAAAAGCCGCTGCGGGGCGGCTGCACACGGGACCGCCCGTGCCCGCGGAGCAGAGGAAGGTGTGGCGCTCCCGCGCTCCGTAGGCCGGGGGCGGTGCAGCAGGGCCGGGCCATGCCGGGCGGGGCGATGGCGGGGCCGGGCGGCGCGGTGCGGGGCCGCTTCGCCGTGGTGGGCGGCGGCATCGCGGGGGTCACCTGCGCCGAGAAGGTAACGGGGCCGGGCTCTCCCTCCCCTTCCCGCTCCCCGCCAGCCGAGAATTGTCCGCAGGGGTGCGGGGAGCTGCCTCAGCCCGGGGAGCCCCGGTGTGCCCGGCCCGCGGCGGCCCGGAGCTGCCGCCTGCCCGGTGAGAGCGGCTGGCGCTGACTTAGAGAGATAAACCCCGCGGGCCACGGCCACCGAAACATCTGCGCTGTAACTGCACAAGTTCTCATGTGTTTCAGTAGTTCCGTACTCTGTCCTGCACACCCCTAATCCTCGTATTTAAAAATAATTTGAATAATTTTTTGTGTGTCCCTGCAGAAAACACCAGCCAAGCGCAGCCCCAGAGCATCAGCCCTGTAATACAAGGATGTTTATCTGTGTACAGATACCTCTCCAGAGGTTCAGAGCTGATAAGGTTATTTTGAAGCAGTTTATGAAACGCTTTGTAAAGAGAGTGAGTTATTATCGCTGCAGAGAGCTGGCTCTCTGTGCCCTGGCCCAGAGCTCAGGGATTCGGGATCCCTGCAGGAATTACTCTAAGGGACTGTGCTGCAGCCCAGCTGGAGGCTGCTGGGATGTGCTGCTTTTAATTAACACTGCTCAGTTTTTATAGGCTCCATGTTTTAGGGCTGTCTACCTCATCCAGCTCTCTGTGAGCCCGAGCTCTAAAAATAAATTAATCTGTCACTTGGTCTCAAGGATTTTGATGGTTTTAAAGTAATAGTAACTGGAGGTAATTTTGCACCTGTAGAAGGAAATTATGTGGGTAATTAGATGGATGAGGAATATTTTATCTCTTAGGGCTGCAGAGCAGCATACAGACTGTGTTTTGGAGGCAGTGTTCTTAGGGTCCCTCTGCTTGGCATCTTTCCCCCAACAGCACCACTTGTCTTGGTCTGTGTCACCTTGCTGAGCAAGGCACATTTAAAATGGGAGTTCTTCCCTTTGGCTTGGGGCTTTATAAGTCTTGCATTACTTAGTGGCACCCTGAAAATGATCAGTTTATAAATAGGGTACAAAATATGCAGGAAAAATCAGCATTTCCTCTGTGCAAATGAAACCTGTAAGCAATTAGTCACTGCTGAGCAGTAAAAAATGTGTATCCACCAAGTGGGTGTGTCCAGAGATCCCATGATCACAGTGTGAGCCATCAGATGGCCTTTGGAATATTGTGACAGTAGTCCCTTACACTGTGGCTGCAGTTCTTGAAGATATATTTTTGTGTGATTGAAACAAATGTTGTCTCCAAATCCTCTTCAGCCCTTATCCTTCTGTTATCCTCAAGTAGTGTTTTTTCAATGATTCTACAAAACCAAAGTAATGTATTAACATATGATTTTTTCACCAGTAGTTTTATTGTGTTTAAGTCTGATGATGACTCTTATTGTGGTTTCTGTTTCTTTACAAGCTGGCTGCAGAATTCCCATCAGAAGACATTTTTTTAGTGACAGCTTCCCCAGTTATCAAAGCTGTAACTAATTTCAAGCAGGTAAGAGAGACTTCATTTTTCTTATAGTGAGACATGTTCCAAGTTTTTTTGATAATTTAGAACCCAGTGGTAAAGATGCTCATGACTTACAGCCTGTTTTCATATTTGTGTGATTGCAGTGGTGTCAGCAAGACTGACAGGCTATTTTACAATGATCAGTAATTGTGAATATATTCACACCATTCAGGCAAAGGTTAAACCAGGTACTTACAGGACTGAAGTGTGTTCAGTTACTGAAACTTTATTTATTTATTTTTTTAGTGAGTGACCTCTTAGAAGCACTAGAATGGTATCATAGTCTTGCTCATGTTTGAATTTGGGGCAGAAACAGCGAAAAAAGGGATAACCTTCTGGGGAATTGATTTGGGCTTTGTCTATTTCAGCAGCTGCTTATTCAGTGACATCTTTCCTGCTGGTTTGAAGAAGAAAATCAAATGCATGCATGAATTCAGATTTATGGCTAGTAGGGCATGAAGCTGAGTCTGAGAGCTCTCTCTGAAACTAACACCCAAGTACAGAATGCTTTCTGAAAGTGCTGAGTGTCCGGCAAAGACATCTGCACAGTGCAGAGATGTAAAGTCTGTAATTCACATCACTGGAAATTTACATAGCTGAAGAATAAGGGAATAGCTAAGCACTATTAGAAGGCAGCAGAATCTGGGATTTGGACATGAGCATCTTAATTTCTCTCTGAATTGCAAGCATGGTGTGGCTTCTGGTTCCTAGCTGTGTTCCAAACTTGAATACTCAATAAAGTAGCAGGCCTGGAGGTTTCCATGCAGCTATTCTCTTTTGGAAAAAGCCACAAAATTGTCATCACTTATTTGAATGATTTTCAAGTTTTGGCTTGCCTCTTTGGGGTTTTTATTTTCTTTGTATTTGTTTTGTATTTGATGTTGTCCATTTCCCCCGAGGTCTCTAAAATATCAGGTAGTGGCTCTGGATGAGTTATTTTAGCAAAGTTACAAAAAGAAAAACCAGGATTTTTACACTACATCACATAAATGAAAAAGCAGTGTTAACAACTTCTTTATGGAATAAAACATTGTAGCAGAGCAACTGCCAGGGTTTTCTTTTCTATTTTTGCTTAATCTCTGTCTTTAGGATTAACATGTAGTACTTGGACTCTTCAACCAGGAGCAGGCATGAAAAGATTCTGTATGGAAAAAGAAACTTTTAGCAGTTACATGGTAACTCATTTTCAGACAATATGGGCTTTATGTTGACACTTTTTTACCATAAATGGACACAGCACCTTCTGTCAAAAGCTTTAGAAGAAGAGATGGGTAAATGATCCATATTTTTAAATACTTCTCTTTCTCCTACAGGTCTCCAAAACACTTGAGGAATTTGATGTTGAAGAGCAGCCAAGTTCCCTATTAGAAAAACGATATCCCAATATTAGAGTTATACAGTCTGGAGTGAAACAGTTGAAAAGTGATGAACATGTAAGCTAAGGTTTTCTTTTTTATTTGTTTTTTATTTTTTTCAAATTTTGTATATTAAATATAATTTAAGAAGTAGCTGAATGTTTTGGGTGAGAAATTTTGTTCAAGAACATTTTGGTTACTGAATTGATAAGTTACCAAAATTACAAGAAAATGTTTCCTAATTCTAATTTCACTTACTGCTTAAACTGTTTTTCAAGTAGAAGTAGATACAGAGGACAAAATACATCTTGAAAGAGCCAACATTTCCACCTTTTCTTCCTTCTATTTAGCAGGAAATACATTGCAAATATGAACAATGTGCAGCATGTTCACAGCCTTGTTAGCTCTGTGCCAACATGTTATTTTCACTCCAGCATGTATGAGAAACTCACATTCACATCCCAAACTCATTTTGCTCTCTTCTAAAGTTTGGAGATGTAATTCCAGGTGGATTTTGTTAACATTCTGAATATAGTGGTTTTCTTATATCATTGCTAGGATAGTGTTTTAATATTGGTCTTGGTGGACATAAATAATTAATCTATGTGGATTTGGAGGCTCTTTTGCCCAAAATCACTTTAAGCTGTGCAGCTTCTAGTTTGTAGAACAACAAATCATGTCATAAAATGTTAAAATTTAAGGTCTTCTTTCTCAGAATGACATAGCTTGTTGAGTGCCTCCACTTTTTCTCCAGCAAAGAACAGATTTGCAGTATTTCTGAACTGTGTCCTATCCTGTGCCTGGTTAACTCAGAGCTACTGCTGTTGAAATGTTTGAATGAGATTCTCGATTGCTGATGTCCAGCAGTGCATGGTTCTGTTCCTGGGGCCTGAGGGACATTTGTCACATAGAAAACACAGAACTCTTTTGGCACAGCCAGTGAGTACCAAGTGCCACCAAGTGGTTGATCTTGCTTCGAGTGCACTGTGTGCACTTCCCACTTTATTGGTCACTTATTTGTGGTGAGTGTGATGGCAGTAAATGACGCACAGTGAGGAAGAGTATGAAGCCTAGTTCCTTCAGAAGCCCCTTACAGCTTTTCATATCTGCAAATTACTGTGACATTAAGGAAAGATGTCTCTTAGATGTCTTCATTTTTGATTTTTCTATTCTCTTCATTGTTAACAGAAAATTTACACTGAAGATGGGAAAGAATACATATATGAAAAGCTTTGTCTGTGTGCTGGAGCCAAACCAAAATTGATTGTTGAAGGGAACCCGTATGTGTTAGGAATCCGGGACACTGACAGTGCACAGGTAAATGTGTTTGGGACTTCAAAATGTGCAATGTATTCCTGCATCTGGTGCAAAGTACCAGAATTCTTGTGGAGTGAAATGGAGAAACACAAAATAATGTTTGCTATTAGATATTCTTAATTAGGAGTATTTTCACTAGCAGCAAAACAGCCTTATAATGCCACTGAATTAATTAGCCTCCGATTTGTTAAGTTAATAGATAGCTCATACACATTATTTCTAACATGATAAAACGGAATAAACAATATTTTTTTTCACCCTCCAGGAAGAATCCAATTGGAAAATATAAAGAAATTTCCTTGGGAAGAGGTGTGTGGTTCCTGGTACAAAGGGCTGCTTCATGCAGTGGGAAGCTACTGAAGGAATGACTTTTTATTCTCTTGCAGTTCTACTGTAGCTTCTCCTCTTTGTACAGAAAAGAGTTAGAAATAGTCAAAGATGTGGAAAAGTTTTCACCTGAGAAATGACTTAATAGACTAAAAATTAAGCTTGGAAGGCAAAGTTGAAGTCTCCCTGCTACAGGTCTTCAGAAACAGAGGAGCATTGCTGCTCCATAAAATGGAACTGCCATTCATCAAATGAAGCTGGACCTTGAGGATAAAAAAAGGAGTTACATTTTCAAAGAATCTGAAGTGAAACTGGAATTGCTGATTGCTACAACAGCAGCTTCTGTTGCAGGTCTCAGCCTAGCTGGATGTGTATCAATAATCTGAGAAAATCAAGACTAAGAGCAAGAAAATACTGAGAAGGATATAATTGATCAGTGTGAGGGAACATGCTCTAATTGACATTTTTCCTTTCTTAATGCAGGCTTTTCAGAAGAATTTGGCTCAAGCTGAGAGAATAGTGGTGGTAGGAAATGGTGGGATTGCCCTTGAATTAGTGTAAGTGAACGAAAAATACATAATCAAATAAAATCTTTAACAATGCAATGCTAAATCTAGTGTAAATGAGTTTGGGAGAAGGTTGACTTTTAAAATTTTATCTCTTAGAGCATTTAGTAGCAAAACTGATCACAGAGGGTTTTTTTTCAACTTAGTGGTTTTTACTGATACATAAAATCAGAAAAGCTCCAGAAGAAGCTTTGACACAGATGTCAAGAATATTCAGTTCATGTTCCACATACTGCAAGCAATATCCAAATGCTTGTTTTTAACAGTGGCAGTCTGGCAGAAATGCACTTGTTTTTCATTATGGGGAGCAGGAAATACTAATTATTAGTATTATAAATTGGATCTGCCCCCTACCCCAGTTCAGTCAGGGTTGTGTTGGTGAGGAAGTATGACTTGTCAGCTTGAAGAGATATTTTTAATGGGTTCCTTATGTAAATGTTTAGAAGTGGATTTGATAGGTTGGAAAATCTTGGATCCCCTGGTTCTGGCTTCTGGAAGGAAACTTGACACACTTCTGCTTGTGTTGCTAAAAGATCCTTTTCAGGCAGTCTGTCACTTTATCCCTTGTTGAAATGCTCACAGGTATGAAATTCAAGGCTGTGAAGTAATCTGGGCTATCAAAGACAAAGCCATTGGGAACACTTTCTTTGATGCAGGAGCAGCTGAATTCCTCCTTCCCAAGCTCACTGCTGAAAGCCAAGAGAATCCCATCGAGTGTAAAAGAACCAAGTACACAGTGGAAGGTATGGGGTTCAGCTTCCTGACACTGCAGCAGCAGCATTTCATATTAAAGATAGTCTTAAAATCAGTCAGTTTAGCACCTTAGAGTAAGCCTTACTGTTATCATTCATGACATTTCCTTCTTCAAAAACTGAGAGTGAAAATGCAACATAGAAACCCATCTCGCATTTATGTAGACAGAATGTAATACAGCTTCTTGTGAGCTGTAAAAAAGGGCTTACCTTTGTGCCAAATTTACATTAATTCCCTGTATTCCTTCTGCTGAAGAACTTGTTTTATTTTCTGTAATGTTTTGATGTGAACTCACCATTCTATAGGGAGGAGCTGTCACATAATGAGATATTGGAGGCGCAGGTGAAACTACACAGAACATTATTACAGGTGGAGGGAAAGTGCAGTCTCAGAAACAATAATTAGCACTGCATGAAGAAACATCACACAAACATAGGTAGGGCCAAAGTCAGGACAAAAAGAAGAGCATGGTTCTAGACATCAGGCAGGAAGAATAAGGATATTACCCCAGATGGTATTTTTCTGTTAATTGAGAATCCTTGTTCTGAATTCTGAGGACAAGGAAAGTTGCACACTAAATCTGATATACTCCATGTCTTTGCTTCAGGAAGTGAGGAGAAAGGAAGGCCTCCAGGAGCATCTGACAAGCTGGGCAGTGCCTTGGGCCCTGACTGGCATGAGGGTTTACACCTTAAAGGCACTAAGGAGGTAGGGGCATAACCTTGCTGCCAGATTTATTTGGGTGTTGTGGGCATGAGCACAGGGAAGAGTTCCATGTTTGCAATAAAGCAAAATCCTCACATTTAATTTTTTTTTCATTTATTAATTCCTGAGCTGTTAGGTGTTTGCATCTTTTCTGCATTTGTAAAATGACCTCTTGATTTATAAAATCGAGAGTGATCAGTCAAAGACCAGCTAAAGGATGTTGAGGATATTTAGCAGCTTAATCAGTGGTGGTTTGGCTGTTGAAGGCTGTGGAACTGTATTTGTGTAGTGGAGAATAAAAAAAGGCCCAAATTCACCAAACAATTTAGAGAAACAGGTAACTTCCCAACTTCTGGCTTGAGCTCAGAATATGGTTGAAATGTGGGTTGATGGTACAGAGTATTTTTTCTTTTTACTGTGTTTAGAACATAAACTTATTATTGTTACCAAAATTTAATGAATTATAGAAAAATAAAGGATTTGCAATCCTGAAAGACAGAAAAATGAGTTTACTTTATTCTGTTCTGATAAGGTTTGAACTCTCTTCCTGCAAGCTTAGGGGAACCTGAATATGTTTTCTGGCATGTCAGAAAAATCTAATTGTTGTCAACTTTAAAGAAACATGAGCTACCTGCTGAAAAAGCAGCTAAATTGCCACTGGCTATGGTTAGAGCTGTGCCAAAAGGAGGAAAGTGTGGGAATCCAGGTAGTGGGCTGGGATATATGGTGGGTGGCTTTCCACTTCAGTAATATCAATTTAGGTGAAGATGTCCTTGCTATTATCAATCTTGTGATCACTAATCATTATGTTTATAATTCTGTTTCTTTTTTTTTTTTTTTTTAGTTTTCTCACAAAGTACATATTGAAATACTGTGTGAAGTAAAGAAAATTCTCTTACAGCAAGAATTTATCCAACTGCAGCAGACTTCCCTGACTTTTCCTAAAGGAGAGAAAAATGTAGAGCCAGATGAGGGTGAGTGCCAGTGCTGGTAAGACCTTGAAGGTAAATCTGTGCTGGAGCATGTTTGCTGTTTGAAAAATAAATCTTTTTTTCTCTATAATTTGAGGTCTAGCAGTTGACAGTAATCAAATTTATGTGCTGCAATTAAACTATAAAATCTTGCGGGTCAGACGCTTTTTTCCACAAAGTAACCAAAATCATGTGTGCAGAATATTCCATCCTAACACAATCCATTAAATATTTTAATAGTTAAGTTAAAACATGAGGAAAAAAACCACGAACATTTTGTATCAAACTGAAGTAAACCTTCCAAGTAGAGGAAAATATGCCTTTTTAAAAAATGAATAATTATACCTATAATTTCAACCTAAATAAAATGAATATTTTTAATACTATTTTAGTAATCAGTTACTTTCAGCACAAGTCAAGTCTGTGCTGTTCTTTTTGCTTTTGAGGCGCTTCTGTGCATCTGTAAATTTCTACATAAAAGAGTATTTGGCAATTGCATACTTGAGAGAATATCTCACAGGCCACAGAGGGTTTTAATTTAGGAAAATTCTGAAGGAAGTTATTGGTGGGAGTTGGAGCTGAGATCCAAAATAGTTTTTTTCTCTAGTTCTGAGCAATGGTAAGAAAAGTTACAGGTAATGTCTGATAGTGTTCTCCTTTTTATTTTCAATTTTAACCTTTCTTTACCTATTCAGTTACCTCAAAGGTTTTATGGTTTTATTTTCATTCATATCTTATCATAAGACATAATAAAGTAACTTCTGTTGGTTACATTCTCAGGGCAAAATTTTCTCGTTTTTCAGTGCTGTGGCCTGTATATGTGGAATTAACTAATGGAAAAATTTATGGATGCAATTTCATTGTCAGTGCAACTGGAGTTGTGCCAAATGTTGAACCATTTCTTGATGGCAATAATGTAAGTACACTGATTTCAAGTAAGGTTAAAGAAACCTTTTCAGCTGGTTTATGCTTCTGTTCTGACATGGATTGCTAAAGATTTAAATACTGTGTACCATCTCAAAATAAGGCAGGGTATGTTGATACTGAGATATCCAACATGATACAAGTGTATTTGATTTGTGGACTTGGTTTATTATGTTGCTCCTCAGGTGTTTATATATAGTACATATGCAGTGTTAAGCCCAACCAAAGAGAGAAAATCATCTGTATAATTGACTAATGTGGCAAAAATTTAGAATAATTTCCATGTTAGTTCTGTACCATAGTCTTACCTTATTAATCTTGACATTTGCTCCTGGAAAGGAAGCAACTACTTCCAGTACTTTCCATCTGGGACACTGAGCTGTCACAGTGCTCATGTTCATTGATGGAAGTCAGCACCCAAATGTGGCTGGTGATTCTGGAGTTCATAACTGCCCATGTGCATTTCCACACCTCAGGATCATTTTGCTTCTGTGTTCACTGCCTGCTCAGCAACAACTAAAACATCCCTGGGTTATTACCACTGATCACAAATCCAACAAATAGCCCCATACAAGCTACTACTAAAAATGATCCCAAACAAAAGCAGGATGTTGTGGTATTTGGGTTAAGTGGTGCCATCTGATAATGAGGTAAAAGGCTGTGCTCTGGTTAAAGAAGGAAATGCTGAAAACATAGATCTGATGTTGAGCCATGATGTATTTCCATGCCTATGCTATAAGCTTAGATCAGGAATTAAGTTTTTGCAATGATATTTTCTTGCCTTGGCAAAAATACAAAGTGATCTCTTAAGACTGGGTATCCCTGTAACAAACACACAGTGTGATTTGGAATTTGGCAAGCTCTGTGACTTCCCTGCCTAAGTATCAGTAATAGTCCTTTAGAAACCTTTGCTGTGCTCTAGAAATAATAACAGTAATGCTTTGTACTTTCCATGGAGCTCTTGCCACTCAGCACAGTTTCATGGTAAATAATAAAGGAACAGCTGATTGTTAAGGGGGAGGGAGTTGGGTGCCTGGTTCCATTGCTGATGTGTGAACCCCTTCAGTTTGCTGTGGGAGAGGATGGAGGACTGAAGGTGGACAAGCACATGCACACGTCACTGCCAGATGTGTTTGCAGCTGGAGATATCTGCACAGCAGCCTGGGAGCCCAGCCCTGTGTGGCACCAGGTACGTCCTGGCACAGGAGTTACACGCCAGTGCTCACACCAAGGAGGGACAGGTTAACAGTGGATTGTCACTGACCGATTTTCTGAAAAACTCCTTCGCTAGGATTTTTCTCCTGAGAAGCCTCAGAAAAAAAATATAAACAATAACTATCTGAGGGCTGTGGAATGTGGTCTGGAGATGCTTTACCAACAGGTGCATCTTTGATTGTTTGTGTGTTAATTGTTTTTAATTAATGGCCAATGGCAGCCATCTGTGTCAGACACCAAGTCTGTCACGAGATTTTATTATTCATTCCTTTCTAGCTTTCTGATGTCTCCTTTCTTCTATTCTGTAGTATAGTTTTAGTATATAATTTTCTTTTAATACAATATATATCATAAAATAGTAAATCAGCCTTCTGAAACATGGAGTCAAGATTCTCATGTCTTCCTTCATTCTGGGGACCCTCAAACACTGCCACATTTGCTGACCCTGAGTGAGTGACACCCCACAGTGGATAATCCTGGGGGTTTGGTGGCTGAGTTCTGTGGAGGTGGCTGGAAATGAGCTGGCCAGCCCCTCTGAGTATGAACAGCAGTGAGTGTGCTCTGAGTACTCACTGCAGTGAGTGTGCTCATGGCACAGGGATGGCCTCATGACTTCAATCTTCCCAATTGTCTCTTGCAGATGAGGCTGTGGACCCAGGCTCGGCAGATGGGATGGTATGCAGCAAAGTGCATGGCAGCAGAAGCTTTAGGGGAGTCTATTGATATGGATTTCAGCTTTGAACTATTTGCTCACATTACAAAATTTTTCAATTACAAGGTCAGTACAGTCTGATAGTTGTAAACCACCAAGTAACACATACTGCTTGCTTATATTCACTTGCTGACAGTGAGCAGGTGCATTAATATTGAGGAAGCAGGTTTCTTTCTATAGTAATTAATCCTAGCTTAGATTTTCTCATTTTGTGCTAATGTATATGGTATTTCATGGGGAAGATTTTTCAGTCCATTGTGTGTATTTGTGCTAATGTGTGTGATATTTCAAGGGGAAGATTTTTGAGTCCATTGTGTATTGGCAAGCCAGTGATGGGGGAGGGACCCTAGGGATGCGTATTTCCCTGTTTGCATCCCTTTTGAGGCCGAGAACTGTTAGCAGCAGAAATGCTAAAAGCCACTGCAGTGTTGTTTTTCCCTTCTCCTTCTGCTAGGTGGTGGTTTTGGGGAAGTACAACGCTCAGGGCCTGGGCTCAGAGCACGAGCTGATGCTGAGGTGTACCAAGGGCCACGAGTACATCAAAGTGGTGATGCAGAACGGCCGAATGATGGGAGCTGTGCTCATCGGTGAAACGGACTTGGAAGAAACCTTTGAAAACTTAATTTTAAATCAAATGGATCTTTCAGCCTATGGTGAAGATCTCCTAAATCCAGATATTGACATAGAAGATTATTTTGATTGAACAATACCCCATTCCCATTTTGTATGAAGCTTTGAGAGCAAGTCATAGATCTTAGAAAACCGTTTTCTCAGGACTGGAGATAAATGCAATCCTCAATTAAGATTTTGGGTTGATCTTGCTAAAATACTGACTGGTTACTGCCACAGGTACCAGCTAATGGTGCAATCTCTGTCGTGCTGGCTCATATGAACAGAGAACAGTTTCAGGGCACAGGGTGCTCAGAGCTCTTGCTACCTGGAATGCAGGTTGCAAATACATGGCCTTACTCCATTTTTTTTTTCCTTTTTCTTTTCCCCTATAAGTTTAATTCTGAAATAAATGTATTTTCTACTCAGTTAAGTACAGAACACAGGCTTTGCACAATGAAAGCCAGGATGAGATGTCAGTTGAGAGCAGCCTTTGAACTGGTTGTCCCTTCAGCTGTCCAGGTGTTGGGGTGGAGCTGCACTGTACTGGATAGTGCCAGCCCTGGATAGCAGTTGTTTCATCCTGGCTTTTGATTTTGTTCTACAGTTGCTGCCTGAGAGTTCCTATTTATTTTGGATCAAATTTGGGACAATTTATTGTACTCTATACAAAGCTGGCAGTACATATTGAGACTTGTCCCAGACAAATAATTTAATTTTTTTTAGAAGAATGACTGTTTTTAACTAAATTTTCAGGTTTTGGTGAAGGTCTCAGCTAAAGGATGGGTGAAGGAGTATAGGCTTTATTCAGTGTCACAATTTTACCAGAAAAATAAAGATGAAGAGCATGTTCTTAATGATATTATTTTTATATTTGTTATAAGTGTAAGGGAGAAGAACTAAAATTCAACCACCCAGAACTTGCACTTATTAATGAAACTGAACATGCCTTTCTGATCTTTTAACATCTTAGCAGTCAAAGTAAGAAAACAAAATTGAATCTAGCAGTCAGCATCTGTGCCTGTGAATGCTTGCAGTAGCTGTTGAGTGTTTCCTAGGCTGGCAGGTTGTCTTGTTTGTAAACTTCAATTGAGGTACCTTCTGCCAAGCACAGAAGTCATGAATTTCTATTTGAATAACAACCTAGAAAGGTCCAATTTGAAGAGCAACAGACATATTTCAAAGGGATAAATACACATAAATACAAACAGTATGTCACTCCCACGTGCCACAGTGGGTGTAGGGACACATGTCCCTACTCAGAACTGCAGAGGTGGCAGTGCCCACGTGGGCTGGAACAGCCAGCCCTGGCACAGCAGCAGCTCTGAGCCAGCCAGGGCTCCAGAGGAAGGATGCTGGAGCATCCCTGTCTCCAGCTGTCTGGTGTCACTCCCTGGGGCTGGTGACAGCGGTGCCCTGGCTGCAGTGGGGTCACTGGTGAGGAGGAGAGTCACTTGCACAGCAGGCAGAAGAACAGGAGGTGACAGGGTCTTCATGCTGAGCTCAGACCACCAAGTCCTGTGCTGCAAAGGAGAGAAACCTGAAGAGGACTCTCAGGGGAGCAGTGCGTGGAGACTCCCAGAGGAAGGAAGCCTGGAAATCTCTGCGCCTCTATCAGTCCTTTCCAGACTGCATGAACCTGCCACAGTGTTACTATGTACTATACTTGCAAAAGAGTTAAAAAGGCAACATGGTCATTATAGAGATTTTGTAATCGTTGCTGTATCCTAAGATATGTGCCAATTATTTTGATAAGAAACATGCTTTCCTCTTCTATTAGCCTTCTAGATTTGACACTTTTTAAAGATATTTGTTCCCTGTTCAGCATTTATTAAATAAAAATAAAAATACCAATACTAAAGCACAAACTGAACTTAGACACTGCGCTGTCCATGGAGCAGCAACCATTATTAGATCCTAAATGTAGTCTGTGACACTAAGTCAATAACTACTGGTTGGTCATGTGCACCTGCCTGAAGCTGAGGCTTCTTTGCTTTTAAGTTATGACCACAGCTGGGCCCTTTATGTTCCTGTGATTGATTCACCCCTGAATCTTGGACAGTCTTTGATCCAGCCTGGGCATTTTCTCTGCTTCCTTTTGAAGACTGAGATGGTTTGACCTGTAAGATTAAAGAGTTCAGTGAAAATTCTAACATTGCTTTTCTTTTCTTTTCCATGTTCCCACACAAGAGAGAAGATATTTATGAGGTTATGATATTTATGATGTACATGCATACACATATACACACATACACATATATATGCATATATACATGTGCTCCATCACATTCCAAACACTTCTGGATGTTGAATCTTGAAATTCTATGGTAGGAGACTGGCAAATGCCTACAATTAGAATATTACTGATATTCTCACATTTCACTGACCATAAAAGCTAATATCAATATTTTCAATGCCTTCAAAAATGAAATAATAATGTCAAAATATTGCCAGAAACTTATCAAAATGAAAAGGGTGTGTTAGGTTAAGCATAGAGACTAGACTGTGTTTTTTCTGCATTTTTGCTTCTGACATTGTTTGGAAAGTGTGTTGTTTGCACTAATAACTGAAATGCAATTTGATGAGGATAGAATTACTACAAAACATGTTTTGAGCAGATACCAAATGATTAAATTAAGCTCTAATGGAGAAGATACCTATATGGCAAATCAGAACAGATGTAAATACCTTGGAAACACTTTTGCTGCTTGTTATCCCCTCTATGGTGATGACATGTCCCTCGTTTTTCAGCAGCCAGGCTTTGGGTCCCACCTTCAGGTAGGATATTGTAGCAACGGCTGTGAAGCTGAAATCCTCCCTGCATCAATGAAATCACTGTTACAGGGGAAGGTTGGAGATGGAGGCCGGAATATGCAGGGGAAAAAAATCATGGAATCATTAAGGTTAGAAAAGACCTCCAAGACATCAAGCCCAACCATCAACCCAGCACTGCCACTAAACTATGTCCTCAGGTGCCACATCTGCATGTTGTATGAACAGACCCTGGAATGGTGACTCCACCACTTTCCTTCTCAACAACTCTTTCCATAAGGACAGGGACGCATTAACCCTTCTGATAGGTGTTGCAGAGAGCAGCTTCATTCTGCTTCATTTTTCAAGTAGACAGGTGACTTAGAGCTGCTCTGATCAACACTTAACACAATTCAGTTCATGGACCTTGACACACACAAAAACAGATGCACACTTGTCACTTGAAACACATGGAGGAAATTGAGGAAAAAAAGATGTAATAAGTCATCTGCTAACCCTCTCAGTAATATTAAAAAAGCTGTATGGAGAGATACAAAGAAAAATGAAGTCAAAATAAAGGGACTGGATATTTGTAGGTACTCTTGAACTTAACAATTATAGGAGAAGACAAAACACATAGCACATGGACAACTTACAGAGGCAGCACTGGTGTTAGTTCCACTATGATTTCTTAAAATTTCTGAGTCCCACCTTCCACATTAGCCAGTGTTTCCTGACTTGGACATCGTGTGCACAACCTCATTTGCTTTCCTTATCCATGGAATGTGAATGAGAGCTGTATGAACTTCAGACTTCTCCAAAATGAATCCTGCTGCAGATTTAAACATTCTACCTGAATACAGAAGACCCCACGTTTTTTTAATTGCACGGGATGCAGCATTTCAACTATTCCTCCAACTTTTGAAAAGGAAATATAGCAATACTTGAAGGGTTTTTAGGAATCCAGTATATGTATCTGAAATGAAAAGAAGACTACAGAATGTAACCAATTAATTTATACCAAAGTAACAAGAGAGCAAGGTAAAATGACTACTAAATATTAAAAAACCAAAGCAAAGAAAACCAAATAGTTATCTTACATACTTCAGATACTGCTGCAGCAGTAAATGAGATTAACAAGACCAAAAAAACCCAAAACACTGCAAAATGTTTTTGCGGGTGGAGTTTGGCCATAACAGGTATTTAATGCTGCTAAACATTGATCAATCCTTAAAATTCCCTGCTCCAGACTCCCCATCCTACTTGTATTTCTGAAATTCATACAGTGATTAAACATCATCTAGAGACAATCTGAGCAAATCACACATCCCAGGTGCTGTACAAAATAAAAAAAATAAAATTGTATATCAAATCTGTATCATGTTATTCTGATAAGCCACAGATTTGATAAAAAAATCAAGTATTTTAAAAAATGCACCAGTGGAGGTCTAGATAGGCAGTTATTCTTTGTTACATGCAGTAGAGGCTTGGTCATGAATGCCCAGGTGGCTACTAATCTGTTGCACTATCTTGGAAATGAAATGCGTTCCTCTCTCTGAGGATATTGTGGCTGAAACTCCGAATTGTGGCATTATTTCTTGTAATAATACTCTGGTCACTTCTCGAGCTTTGACAGTTCTGGTGGGGAATGCTTCTGGCCAGCTTGAAAATGTATTTGTCAATACCAATAAATACAGATACCCCCCCCTTTCCTTGGGAGCTCTGAAAAGTCAATTTGCCACTGCTGTCCAGGCCCATGGTCTCTCCCAGTCTGACTGAGTTTCAGCCTCGGGGGTGTTTTTGGTGTTAGTCTGGAGGCAAGGATCACAGTGTTGGTTTAGCTGAGTAATAGTGGCATATAAATTCCTAGCAACGATATTTTCAATTAGATATGTGTTCTAGAAAGCCTGTGGAAACTACTACTTAAAAGTCAACACTTCATTTGGATGCACTCTGTAACATTGGCAGCCTTGGTCATTCTGGCAAAGGAGCCACACTTTATAAAAGCTTTTAAGGAGTTAGACTCCAGTGTGTTTTCTAGTGCTGTTCCTTCACTAGTGACCAAAAATGGGAAGGGATTACCAACTCCCTCTCAATGGTAGCCCACCCCTTGTGGTTGCATGTCTCTTTTGATTAGTATTATTATATTCTGGCTCATTTTCGAGGGAAATCTGTCCATAATTACCTCACCTTTTGCTGCTTTCCTTGCCTCTCCATCCGTCAGCTCATTTAATGCAAACATTTTCTGGCTGGCTTGGTGGATAGAGAGGCAGAAGAAGGCATCTTTCAGGTTTAAAACAGTAAACTAGGTTAGCTCAGGTGTTAAACAAGTTAGTAAAGTATATGGATTTGCTGCCACAGGGTATAAATTCTTTGTTATCTTATTGACAGCCCTCAATCCAGTACTATCGATTACTGGGCTGATTTCTTTCCTATCTTCTTTTGAGGGGGTACTGCTTAATTCTCACTGGTTGTGTTGGTTCCTTAAGCTTGATTACCAAAGGGGGACATTTTTCACCCTCCCTTTTACAGCAGAGGCCCATACTCCCAAAAATACTTATTTACTTATTCTAACATCTCTTTACAAATGTCCTTCTTAATTTCAATGGCTGTTAATGTTAAGCCTGACATTTTTATATCATTTGCCTCCAGTAGTTTTGAAAAATGTTTAGCCTGGAAGATACAATAGACACATGATTTCCTATCTCAGGAAGTGTCACCCTTCAGGCTTACATATCCCAGGATCATAAACGTGTCAATGTATATAAGAATATTTCAGTTCAGACATCAAAACTGAGAAGATCAGCACCATGCCCATGTACTTGTAATTATCTCCCCTTTATCTAGAGCAAAGTCTTACATTTTTTTTTCATTTTCTCCTGAGCAAAGAAATCATATATTAGATTGATCTAAAGGAGTAATAGTGATGTTTTTATAGACAGGTTCCTACTGACTATTACTTGTTTCCTGAAACCACTGACCTGTGCAGGTGAAAATACAAAGTGTACAAATGATGAAAGTTGATGGGGGGATAGAGGCACTGACCATTGCCACCTGTGATTCCATAACTCTCAGAACCTCTGGAGAGCCTGAAGCAGTGCCTAAGTGACAGACCCAGATCCTCCTGGTAGAGAGGCCCAGAATTGCTCTGTTCTTCTTCCCCATATAATTCTCCTGTAATTCTTTATGGGAAATCTTCTCATAGAGTTCTGTGTTATATCCTTGAGCAAAGAATGCTGTGTAACTTCCTGCAGGGGGATACAGTGTGGGTAAATGAAGGTAGTATAGAATGTAATCTTATCCCCTAAAGAGTTGCAGCTGAACCAATTACTAAAGATTAGGAGCAGGCCTGATGTTAACAGGCCACACCTGTAGCCAATAACAAGAAGTGGTATAAAAGACTGGGTTGGTATCAGGAGTCAGATGGTTACTGCAAGGACCAAGAAGAGTCAGAGCTTAGAGGAGCTGCCTGTGGGAGACACTGAGGAGGTACAAGGCTCTGGCAATATGGAGTCCTTGCTCTATAATGATAAGAGAACCCTGGATGTATAAGACAACAACTTCCCTCTTTACAATTGGAGCACCTTCCATCCCTCTTGCTCTGAGTTGCAGCATTTGGCATTATCTAAAATGATACCAGTCTGTTTTTGTGGTCTTGGGCAGGGCCAGCTGTTCTTTATCACACAGAGAGGAGTAGCAGTTCAAATGGTTATTCTATCACTGATCCGTAGCTTAGTTTTAGAGGTGCCTCATTCGCCTCATCAGTTCACTTGCTCCTAATTAATTTGGTCAAGTCATCAACAAATTACATCCCTTATTAATAATCTCATAAGTGAGATTTATGGCCAGCATTGCTATCACAGCCATGGAGATAAAAGTGAAATCTGTCTTCTATCTATGGATATTTATCTTGCCTCATGCATTTTACCAGCAGCTTTTTTTTTTTTCTCACATTTTATAAAATTAACTCAGTATTGACAATGAAAATCATATTGCAGTAATCAGTAGAGTCTACACAATTAAAAATGAAATATTACATTAAAATACATACAAATAATAAATTGAAATAGGAAAGGAAAAGAGGCTTGAAACAGAGGCTAGATTTGAAATAATGTGTTCTTATATCAGCCTCAGGAGATCTGCCCAACATGAAAGGCCCTGCACTTTAAGTGCCACATTTGTTTTATGCACTGTAACCAAGTATTTTGAAAACTGAAGTGAAATAAGAGTTTCTATCACAGATCAGAATTCATAAAGTCACAGTCTTGTGTTTTGTCTCTTTCCCACTGGCATCTCTTGGCCTGTGTGGATTTAAATGAGGTGGTGAAAAATTGGAGCTTGCCTGGGAAACCACACCTGGCTCAGCCATGATTTAATAATGTTAATATTTTTTCAAGTGGTATTTTTTCAACATTGAACTGTGCTTTAGAGAAGATATTTGGTAATAATTTCTTTTAGAACAATGTGTTAAGAATCATTGCAAGGGAGAAAGGCAGTTAGGTTAATGGATGATGATGGCATTGTAGTTTCATTTGCAAATATGAGGTGAGTGGCAACTATTGAAAACAGAAAGTTTGTTAATGGCAATAAAAACACAAAAAACACAGGAGAAATTGAAGTCATAAATTTCCTGCAATTTCCAGACTTATTAGACAGCTGATCTACTTGTGTGCAGTGATCATTGGTTTTCATCACTCACATTTGAGAGAGTAAAGGAAAGCATCGAGTATTTATTCTAATTTATAGTAGTTGATGTGCATACACAACAACAAGGTAACAATCTACTACTGGGTTTTACTGGATGAAAGAATTGGCAAAGAGTTCACTGTTTCCAGAAAAATCTTTAACAGCTATGGGCCCATGAGTTTTCCTGAGAGGAGATAGATGCAAAGCCCAAAGCTGGGTAAGAAAACAAAGCTCTCTGTTCAGAGGGCTCCAGAGCAGGGGTTTGTTTATTCAGAGCTGGGAGTGAAGTGGATCTCTCTGACAAACTTCACTCAATGTTGTTTTGCCTTTAGTTTCATTCTGATTTGTAAATTCCAAATTACAAAGTATCAATAGCATATTCATATTTGTCTAAAGCTGTGTCATATTTCTATGAGAGTTTGTTGATTTCACTCCCACGTCAGTTTCTACTGTGTAATCCTCAGTCTACTGGTGGTCATTGATGAAGACTTCTGTAGTATTCCTTCTGTTTAAAGTTCCTCCCTCTATCTTCAGGACATTTCTAGTGTATCTTGGGTATTTTTAGTCTGTTATGTTTTTAGCTGAAATTTGGGTTTGCAGGATGTATTACAATGTGCTGTTTTGGTGTGGATGGTGCTTGCTATGTCACTGGCTTTGCTGTCTTGCTTGGTACAGTATTACTTGTTTCCATTACTTGATTCAATATAACGTGTAGCCTCTTGTTACCTACAGTTTAGGATTCAGACAGTGCTTGTGTTTGTCTGAGGTAGAATATGAGAGTACTTTGAGGGGAGGCAGGTGCCTCGGGTGTGGCTGAGCACCATGAGGGTGGCATGCGGTGTAGCCTGCATGTAACTGAGGTGGCGGCAGATGCCGATCGTGCCCCTGAGGGGCTGTGAGGGTGTCTGGGGACAGGGGGATGAGGGCAGTGTTGCTGAGGGGCACCGCAGGGCGCTGTTCCCGCCCAGGGGGTTGCGTGAGCCCCTGAGCTCCCCTCAGAGCTAAGGGCAGTTAGTCGAAGCCGCCGGGGGCGCCCTCAGCGCCCCTCACGCTGAGGGCGGTTACTCGAAGCCGCTGTGGCCGCCGCTCCCGGCGCGGCGTCGGGCGGGTGACGCCCCCGGGCTGTGTGGCGCCCTCGGGCAGCCCCTGGCGTGAGGCAGAGGAGGAATGGAATTTCCCTCACGCGTCTGCACGGTGTTTCGGTTTGCGGGAGGAAGCCTTGAGGTAAGTCAGAGGGGAGAAAAAAAACTTAATGGGTGGGAATGCTGGAATTCCCTGGCATCACCTGGAGAGCATGGAATGAAATATTTTGGTGTCCAATTGAGGAATGTGGGAACAAAAGCCACAGTAATCTGTGGCAATACTGTAGTGGACATCTTTTGAAAGAAAAACCCTTCTCAAAGGAAGAAAATTGGTTTTGGGGAGAAATCTGAGGTAATTTGGGGAGGGTGGGCAGAGAAAATTCTGTGATAACACCTGAGGTCATTTTTAATGCCCAAAAAGACCATTTTGGGGGTAAAATGTAATTTAATATGCTAGGGACTGAAGGAATAATTTGGAAAGAAATCCTGAGGTAAAGTGTGAGCACCAGAGTGAGCAATGAGGGAGAGGTGGCTCTCCAGGTGATGCTGAGGGGATCTGAGGGTCACTGAGGGAATAGGAGTGTAAACCCCGTGTGCTGCTGAGGGGCCATGAGTGTTCCTGAGGGGAGGTAGATGTAAAGCCCAAATCTGGGTAAGAAAACAAAGCTCTCTATTCAGAGGGCTCCAGAGCAGGTGTTTGTGTATTCTGAGTTGGGTGTGAGGTGAATCTCTCTGACAAACCTCACTCAATGTTGTATTGCCTTTAGTTTCATTCTAATTTGTAAATTCCAAATTACAAAGTATCAATAGCATATTCATATTTGTCTAAAGCTGTGTCATATTTCTATGAGAGTTTGTTGATTTCACTCCCACGTCAGTTTCTACTGTGTAATCCTCAGTCTACTGGTGGTCATTGATGGAGATTTCTGTAGTGTTCCTTCTGTTTAAATTTTTACCTCTGTCTTCAGGCCTTTTTCAGTGTATCTTGGGTATTTTTAGTCTGTTATGTTTTTAGCTGAAATTTGGGTTTGCAGGATGTATTACAATGTGCTGTTTTGGTGTGGATGGTGCTTGCTATGTCACTGGCTTTGCTGTCTTGCTTGTTTCACCTGCATCTCTTGGTCCAATATTACTTGTTACCATTACTTGATTCAATATAACGTGTAGCCTCTTGTTACCTACGGTTTAGGATTCAGACGGTGCTTGTGTTCCTCTGAGGGGGAATATGTGAGTGCTTTGAGGGGAGGCAGGTGCCCCGTGTTCATCTGAGGGGACCTGAGGGTCACGGAAGGGATGGCAAATGCCCTGTGTGTTGCTGAGAGGGCGTGGGGGTTACTGAAGGAGTGGTGCGTGCCCTGCATGTTGCTGAGGGGACACAAAGGTGATTTGAGGGGCAGGCAGGTGCCTCAGGTGTGGCCGAGCACCATGAGGGTGGCATGCGGTGTAGCCTGCATGTAACTGAGGCGGTGGCAGATGCCGATTGTGCCCCTGAGGGGCTGTTAGGGTGTCTGGGGACAGGGGGATGAGGGCTGTGTTGCTGAGGGGCACCGCAGGGCGCGGTTCCCGCCCATGGGGGTGCGTGAGCTCCTCAGCTCCCCTCAGAGCTGAGGGCGGTTACTCGAAGCTACCGTGGCCACCAGGGGCCACCTCAGCTCCCCTCACGCTGAGGGGGAGACCTCGAAACCTCCAGGGACCGCCCTCAGCTCCCCTCACGCTGAGGGTGGGGGGAGACTTGAAACCACTGTAGCCGCCAGGTGTGCCTCACCCTCAGCTCCCCTCAGAGCTAAGGGCGGTTACTCGACGCCGCCGGGCGCGCGCTCAGCTCCCCTCACGCTGAGGGCGGTTACTCGAAGCCGCCGTGGCCGCCTGGGGGCGCCCTCGCCCTCAGCTCCCCTCACGCTGAGCGCGGTTATTTGGAGCCCCTGTGGCCGCCACTCCCGGCGCGGCGTCGTGCGGGTGGCGCCCTCGGGCAGCCCCTGGCGTGAGGCAGAGGAGGAATGGAGGTTCCCTCACGCGTCTGCACGGTGTTTCGGTTTGCGGGAGGAAGCCATGAGGTAAGTCAGAGGGGAGAAAAAAAACTTCATGGGTGGGAATGCTGGAATTCCCTGGCATCACCTGGAGAGCATGGAACGAAATATTTTGGTGTCCAATTGAGGAATGTGGGACCAAAAGCCACAGTAATCTGTGGCAATACTGTAGTGGACATCTTTTGAAAGAAAAACCCTTCTCAAAGGAAGAAAATTGGTTTTGGGGAGAAATCTGAGGTAATTTGGGGAGGGTGGGCAGAGAAAATTCTGTGATAACACCTGAGGTCATTTTTAATGCCCAAAAAGACCATTTTGGGGGTAAAATGTAATTTAATATGCTAGGGACTGAAGGAATAATTTGGAAAGAAATCCTGAGGTAAAGTGTGAGCACCAGAGTGAGCAATGAGGGAGAGGTGGCTCTCCAGGTGATGCTGAGGGGATCTGAGGGTCACTGAGGGAATAGGAGTGTAAACCCCGTGTGCTGCTGAGGGGCCATGAGTGTTCCTGAGGGGAGGTAGATGTAAAGCCCAAATCTGGGTAAGAAAACAAAGCTCTCTATTCAGAGGGCTCCAGAGCAGGTGTTTGTGTATTCTGAGTTGGGTGTGAGGTGAATCTCTCTGACAAACCTCACTCAATGTTGTATTGCCTTTAGTTTCATTCTAATTTGTAAATTCCAAATTACAAAGTATCAGTAGCATATTTATATTTGTCTAAAGCTGTGTCATATTTCTATGAGAGTTTGTTGATTTCACTCCCACGTCAGTTTCTACTGTGTAATCCTCAGTCTACTGGTGGTCATTGATGGAGATTTCTGTAGTGTTCCTTCTGTTTAAATTTTTACCTCTGTCTTCAGGCCTTTTTCAGTGTATCTTGGGTATTTTTAGTCTGTTATGTTTTTAGCTGAAATTTGGGTTTGCAGGATGTATTACAATGTGCTGTTTTGGTGTGGATGGTGCTTGCTATGTCACTGGCTTTGCTGTCTTGCTTGTTTCACCTGCATCTCTTGGTCCAATATTACTTGTTACCATTACTTGATTCAATATAACGTGTAGCCTCTTGTTACCTACGGTTTAGGATTCAGACGGTGCTTGTGTTCCTCTGAGGGGGAATATGTGAGTGCTTTGAGGGGAGGCAGGTGCCCCGTGTTCATCTGAGGGGACCTGAGGGTCACGGAAGGGATGGCAAATGCCCTGTGTGTTGCTGAGAGGGCATGGGGGTTACTGAAGGAGTGGTGCGTGCCCTGCATGTTGCTGAGGGGACACAAAGGTGATTTGAGGTGCCTCAGGTGCCTCGGGTATGGCCGAGCACCATGAGGGTGGCATACGGTGTAGCCTGCATGTAACTGAGCTGGCGGCAGATGTGAAGGTCTCTGAGGGCAGGGGGATGCATGTTTGCCGGGTGCTGCTGCGGGCCCGGGACAGTCTCCGATGGGGATCCGGTTGCGTCGTAAGGAACGTCCCTCCCTGAGCCTCGGGGGGGGGGGGGGGTGGGGGGGGTGGGCGTGTTCCCGTCTTGCCGCCGCCGCCTTCCGATCGGCACCGCGGGGCGCGGTTCCTGCGCATGCGTGGTGGCCCTACCCCATGGTTTCCGGCAGCCGCAGAGGCGGGAAATCAAACGCGGTGTTTCCGTCCGCAGCGGTGCCCGCACAGCCCGGGCCCCTCAGCCCCGAGGGCGGGAAGTCGAAGCCGCTGGGTCCGCCGCTCTCGGCGCGTTGCCGGGCGGGGAGGCGCGGGCCGGGAGTCTCCCTCGAGCCGCCCTCGGGTGTGGTAGAGGAGGAATGGAAGGCCGGTGTGCACTGTGTTGCAGTTTGTCAGGGATAGAGCTGAGGTAACTCATAGGGGCAGCAAGAGCTGCAGAAGGGACCAATGCTGGAATTTCCTGGTTTCACCTGAGTGTGGGGGAAGGAGTGAATATTTTGGGTAAAATTGAGTAGTGTGGGAACAAAAGCTGCGATAATCTACGGAGGTCATACAGCAGTCATTTTTTTGGCTAGAAGATTACAGTGGCTCTCTAGCGAAGCGTATGGTTTTTGGGGAAAAGTCTGAAATACTTTGGGGAGGTGGGGCAGAGAAAATTTTGTGATAAAACCTACGGTAATTTAAAGGGCTAGAAGGAACATTTTTGTATTGAAATCTCAGTTAATCTGTAATGGAATGAATCAAAGTAAAAAAGGAATTTCTATGGTATAGAACTTTAGAGGAGCAAAATCTGTTAATCTGTAGACAATATTTTGGAGGTAAAATCTGGAGAAGTGTATGGGGCAGAGAACAAACGTTCTTGGGATAAAATCTTAAGTGATGTATAGGACATGGCTAGAGGATGATCTGGAGGGAAAATCAGAGACCCTCTTTTAGGGGCGTGAAAGTGATTTTCTTGTCAGAAAACCTGAGGAAACCTAGGCTAAAACAGCTAGCTAAAAAATTAGTGCCTTCCAGATGGGTGAATTTGGGGTAATTTAGAGAGGAAAAATGAGCATATTTGAGGGAAAGTCTATGGTAACAGAGCATTGGGAGGCAGCATCTCTCATAGACAATCTGGGATATTTTAAAGGGGCAAGAGGTGACATTTTCAGCTGAAGGCCCTGGAGTCTTTACAAGGGAATTCTTCTGGGAATAGTGGGAGCTGCAGACAAAATCTCTTAGAAAAGCATTCCTAATGAGTCCTGAGGTGCAAAATACGGCCCCATTGCTTTCTAAACTCCTCAGAGAGGGACCTGAGTGAGGGTAATAAAGTCCTCCCATCTGATACCATCACAGGATTATGCCTAAAAGATTTTATAGATGTAAGTGAAGCTTTTTAAAAATTCTTCCTCAGAATACAGAATTGTAAACAACAGGTATTCCCATTTGCATTTATATATGTAAACTCATATTATTTTATAAGATAAAAACTATTCAAAAGCATCTTAATAAGAAATATCTATTACATAGCAAATACACAAAAAACCCAGTACAGTATAATACCCAATCTGCGAGGAAAACTGATTATATTAAAGCTACAAAAAAACCCTCTTCAATGAAACTTAATGTAACATACCCAGGCCAAAAAGGCAGGAAAATCGCATGTACTAATATGTGACAGGGAACTGATAGGTGTCTAACAATGAAGGAAGGATCATTACAAATAGCATTGAGAAAAATAACTTGAAAAACACACTGTTGGTAATTCTGGCTACCATGTTTAAAGTTGCATGGTGGGTATTGGGTGGCGGTTCCCTGCAGGCACGGGGTCTGGAGTTTCTCAGGCCTGAGCGTGTCGTCGTCCATTGGCAGAAGCCGCGGGGCGACGAGGCAAGAGCGGAGGCGCCTTCGAGATCAAGAGCGGAACGGCGAGGCGCGGGAGCCGAAGAGGGACGCGAGGGGCCCTCTGGGCAAAGGGCTCTTTCCAGGCCAGGGCGCCTTCAGGGTGCCGCGGCCGGCTTTGCGCTGGGCGACCTCCCTGCGTGCAGGGCTGGTCCTTGCTGTGCTTGGCCTTTTGCCTTGTGCTCCTTTGGCTGTCCGGAGAGAGGGGCGACCCTGTAAAGGAGGGTGCGAGAGCCCCTGTCTCCGCACCGCAGGGGGGAAACGGAGCTCTCCCGGCCCCCAGCCCAGCTACCCTGTAAGCAGGGCAGGGCTTTTCCCCAACCCCGGCAGCTTTCTGCCTGCTGCTGGCCCCTGGCCAGCGTGACCCCCTGTACTTGGGGCGTGTCACAGCCCGTGTCCCTGGTGCCGGTCCTGAAGCGCTTCAGCGCGTCGAGGCCCCTGTGGCCTCCTCTCAGTGCAGGGGCAGGTGTGACGCTTTCCTGTCCCGCTCAGCATTAGCAATGGCTCCCGAGAGTAGGTTGGCTGCGCAGAGCTTGCTCCCTCTTCTGGGACTGTCTCCCCCTCCCCTGCCTCCCCCTCCCCTGTCTTCCCCCTAGACTTGGTGCGAGTGAGGAAGTGTGGTTGTGCTTTAGCAACAGAGCCAGTGTAGCTTAGACTTCCCAGGAGGGAAAGAGGAGCTCTGTGCAGCCGCAGGCGGGTGCCCAAAATGCACGGGTGGAGAAAGCCTCCGGCCTTGCCCCTGCTTTCTGAGGGCGGCGCGAAGCCGCTTAGCGGCAGCGTGGGCAGCGTGACCCGCCTGTAGCCAGGGCCAGGGCGTGCGCCCACGCTGCCGGTGGTGCTGGTGAGCTGCCAGCGTGCGGGCCCTGTACTCGGGGCCCGTGTCAGGACCTTGGCGGCACCCTTTGTCCCCAGGAGCAGCCCCACCCAGGTCCCTGTAAGCAGGGCTGGGGAGGCTCCTTTAGCCAGGCGACAGGAACGAGCGCTCCCGGGCCCTTGCCAGGGGGCAGCTTGCAGAAGTGCCGTGCCGCAGGGCACGCTCCTGCCTTTGGCAGTGCTTCGGGCTGGCGCCAGGTGGCTGGCGGCCTCGTACAGGAGGCTCCCGGGGCTCTGCAGGCGGCTGTGTTGCCGCGCCGCGCTGCGCTGTGGCCGGGCTCTGGCCTGTCCCCAGGTGGGGCGCAGGCCGGAGCCTGTGCTCCGTAGTGCTTGTTGGGGGGTGCCGGGCAGCGGGGGGCGGCCCCGTAAGTGGGGTTCTGTGCGTCCCCTGGCCTCGGCGGGCGGTTGGAGGGACCCCCTGTAATCAGGCGGGTGTGCCTGGCCCCGGTCTTTCAGAGGCGTGGGGCCAGGAGTCACGGGGCCGGGCGTGTGCCCTCCCTGTCCTCAGGGCTGGGCTGGCGGCCCCTCGGCTTTAGGCCGTGAGCTGGACTGCCTGACGGTAGAGTCAGGTTCCTGTTGCCTTGGGGGAAGGCCGAGCTCCGTGGCTCCCCGGGTGTGGACCGGCCTGTAAGCAGGCTGCGGGTCTGGGAGCCTTTGTGCTCCCTTCAGCTGGCAGCCTGTGTGGGGCGCCCGCCCCGTTAGTGGGGAGCGCCCCGCAGCTGGTGGAGAGAAGGAGCCTCCATAGGCCTTGGGGACCAGAGCCGCCCTGTAAGTGGGGGCCTGTAAGTGCTCTGGAGCCCCGGGCACTTTTTAGTCCGGGCAGCGGCCTGAGCCCCCTGTAAGCAGGGGTGTGCAGCCTCTTGGCCGCTGCCTTGCGTGCCCAGCTTCCTTTGCCCAGAGGGCCCGGCTCCCAGCACGGCGTGGGACTGCGCCGGACGTCGGGACGGTGAGTCAAGCTGTAGTTGGAGGCTTTTGGGCAGCTGGGGGGCCGCGGCGTTGCTGGCATGAGGCTGTGGGGCTGTTGGGTGGCACTTCCCTGTGGCAGCTGGAGCTCCTTGGGCCTGATTGTGTCCTCGTCGACGTTTGCAGAAGCCGTGGGACAGCGAGGAAAGAGCGAGCCGCGGGAGCGGCCTCTTCGAGCTCAAGAGTGGATCGGCGAGGCAAGAGCCAGCCTTCAGCGTCGGCGGCCTCGAGCTCAGAAGCGCAGCCGCAAGGTAAGAGCAGCAGCTTGTCGCTGAATTGTGGGGCTTTTGGGCAGCCGGTTGGGGACGTCCTTGTGGGGCTGTTTGGTGGCGGTTCCCTGCAGGCACGGGGTCTGGAGTTTCTCAGGCCTGAGCGTGTCGTCGTCCATTGGCAGAAGCCGCGGGGCGACGAGGCAAGAGCGGAGGCGCCTTCGAGATCAAGAGCGGAACGGCGAGGCGCGGGAGCCGAAGAGGGACGCGAGGGGCCCTCTGGGCAAAGGGCTCTTTCCAGGCCAGGGCGCCTTCAGGGTGCCGCGGCCGGCTTTGCGCTGGGCGACCTCCCTGCGTGCAGGGCTGGTCCTTGCTGTGCTTGGCCTTTTGCCTTGTGCTCCTTTGGCTGTCCGGAGAGAGGGGCGACCCTGTAAAGGAGGGTGTGAGAGCCCCTGTCTCCGCACCGCAGGGGGGAAACGGAGCTCTCCCGGCCCCCAGCCCAGCTACCCTGTAAGCAGGGCAGGGCTTTTCCCCAACCCCGGCAGCTTTCTGCCTGCTGCTGGCCCCTGGCCAGCGTGACCCCCTGTACTCGGGGCGTGTCACAGCCTGTGTCCCTGGTGCCGGTCCTGAAGCGCTTCAGCGCGTCGAGGCCCCTGTGGCCTCCTCTCAGTGCAGGGGCAGGTGTGACGCTTTCCTGTCCCGCTCAGCATTAGCAATGGCTCCCGAGAGTAGGTTGGCTGCACAGAGCTTGCTCCCTCTTCTGGGACTGTCTCCCCCTCCCCTGCCTCCCCCTCCCCTGTCTTCCCCCTAGACTTGGTGCGAGTGAGGAAGTGTGGTTGTGCTTTAGCAACAGAGCCAGTGTAGCTTAGACTTCCCAGGAGGGAAAGAGGAGCTCTGTGCAGCCGCAGGCGGGGGCCCAAAATGCACGGGTGGAGAAAGCCTCCGGCCTTGCCCCTGCTTTCTGAGGGCGGCGCGAAGCCGCTTAGCGGCAGCGTGGGCAGCGTGACCCGCCTGTAGCCAGGGCCAGGGCGTGCGCCCACGCTGCCGGTGGTGCTGGTGAGCTGCCAGCGTGCGGGCCCTGTACTCGGGGCCCGTGTCAGGACCTTGGCGGCACCCTTTGTCCCCAGGAGCAGCCCCACCCAGGTCCCTGTAAGCAGGGCTGGGGAGGCTCCTTTAGCCAGGCGACAGGAACGAGCGCTCCCGGGCCCTTGCCAGGGGGCAGCTTGCAGAAGTGCCGTGCCGCAGGGCACGCTCCTGCCTTTGGCAGTGCTTCGGGCTGGCGCCAGGTGGCTGGCGGCCTCGTACAGGAGGCTCCCGGGGCTCTGCAGGCGGCTGTGTTGCCGCGCTGCGCTGCGGCCGGGCTCCGGCCTGTCCCCAGGTGGGGCGCAGGCCGGAGCCTGTGCTCCGTAGTGCTTGTTGGGGGGTGCCGGGCAGCGGGGGGCGGCCCCGTAAGTGGGGTTCTGTGCGTCCCCTGGCCTCGGCGGGCGGTTGGAGGGACCCCCTGTAATCAGGCGGGTGTGCCTGGCCCCGGTCTTTCAGAGGCGTGGGGCCAGGAGTCACGGGGCCGGGCGTGTGCCCTCCCTGTCCTCAGGGCTGGGCTGGCGGCCCCTCGGCTTTAGGCCGTGAGCTGGACTGCCTGACGGTAGAGTCAGGTTCCTGTTGCCTTGGGGGAAGGCCGAGCTCCGTGGCTCCCCGGGTGTGGACCGGCCTGTAAGCAGGCTGCGGGTCTGGGAGCCTTTGTGCTCCCTTCAGCTGGCAGCCTGTGTGGGGCGCCCGCCCCGTTAGTGGGGAGCGCCCCGCAGCTGGTGGAGAGAAGGAGCCTCCATAGGCCTTGGGGACCAGAGCCGCCCTGTAAGTGGGGGCCTGTAAGTGCTCTGGAGCCCCGGGCACTTTTTAGTCCGGGCAGCGGCCTGAGCCCCCTGTAAGCAGGGGTGTGCAGCCTCTTGGCCGCTGCCTTGCGTGCCCAGCTTCCTTTGCCCAGAGGGCCCGGCTCCCAGCACGGCGTGGGACTGCGCCGGACGTCGGGACGGTGAGTCAAGCTGTAGTTGGAGGCTTTTGGGCAGCTGGGGGGCCGCGGCGTTGCTGGCATGAGGCTGTGGGGCTGTTGGGTGGCACTTCCCTGTGGCAGCTGGAGCTCCTTGGGCCTGATTGTGTCCTCGTCGACGTTTGCAGAAGCCGTGGGACAGCGAGGAAAGAGCGAGCCGCGGGAGCGGCCTCTTCGAGCTCAAGAGTGGATCGGCGAGGCAAGAGCCAGCCTTCAGCGTCGGCGGCCTCGAGCTCAGAAGCGCAGCCGCAAGGTAAGAGCAGCAGCTTGTCGCTGAATTGTGGGGCTTTTGGGCAGCCGGTTGGGGACGTCCCTGTGGGGCTGTTTGGTGGCGGTTCCCTGCAGGCACGGGGTCTGGAGTTTCTCAGGCCTGAGCGTGTCGTCATCCATTGGCAGAAGCCGCGGGGCGACGAGGCAAGAGCGGAGGCGCCTTCGAGATCAAGAGCGGAACGGCGAGGCGCGGGAGCCGAAGAGGGACGCGAGGGGCCCTCTGGGCAAAGGGCTCTTTCCAGGCCAGGGCGCCTTCAGGGTGCCGCGGCCGGCTTTGCGCTGGGCGACCTCCCTGCGTGCAGGGCTGGTCCTTGCTGTGCTTGGCCTTTTGCCTTGTGCTCCTTTGGCTGTCCGGAGAGAGGGGCGACCCTGTAAAGGAGGGTGTGAGAGCCCCTGTCTCCGCACCGCAGGGGGGAAACGGAGCTCTCCCGGCCCCCAGCCCAGCTACCCTGTAAGCAGGGCAGGGCTTTTCCCCAACCCCGGCAGCTTTCTGCCTGCTGCTGGCCCCTGGCCAGCGTGACCCCCTGTACTCGGGGCGTGTCAACAGCCTGTGTCCCTGGTGCCGGTCCTGAAGCGCTTCAGCGCGTCGAGGCCCCTGTGGCCTCCTCTCAGTGCAGGGGCAGGTGTGACGCTTTCCTGTCCCGCTCAGCATTAGCAATGGCTCCCGAGAGTAGGTTGGCTGCACAGAGCTTGCTCCCTCTTCTGGGACTGTCTCCCCCTCCCCTGCCTCCCCCTCCCCTGTCTTCCCCCTAGACTTGGTGCGAGTGAGGAAGTGTGGTTGTGCTTTAGCAACAGAGCCAGTGTAGCTTAGACTTCCCAGGAGGGAAAGAGGAGCTCTGTGCAGCCGCAGGCGGGTGCCCAAAATGCACGGGTGGAGAAAGCCTCCGGCCTTGCCCCTGCTTTCTGAGGGCGGCGCGAAGCCGCTTAGCGGCAGCGTGGGCAGCGTGACCCGCCTGTAGCCAGGGCCAGGGCGTGCGCCCACGCTGCCGGTGGTGCTGGTGAGCTGCCAGCGTGCGGGCCCTGTACTCGGGGCCCGTGTCAGGACCTTGGCGGCACCCTTTGTCCCCAGGAGCAGCCCCACCCAGGTCCCTGTAAGCAGGGCTGGGGAGGCTCCTTTAGCCAGGCGACAGGAACGAGCGCTCCCGGGCCCTTGCCAGGGGGCAGCTTGCAGAAGTGCCGTGCCGCAGGGCACGCTCCTGCCTTTGGCAGTGCTTCGGGCTGGCGCCAGGTGGCTGGCGGCCTCGTACAGGAGGCTCCCGGGGCTCTGCAGGCGGCTGTGTTGCCGCGCTGCGCTGCGGCCGGGCTCTGGCCTGTCCCCAGGTGGGGCGCAGGCCGGAGCCTGTGCTCCGTAGTGCTTGTTGGGGGGTGCCGGGCAGCGGGGGGCGGCCCCGTAAGTGGGGTTCTGTGCGTCCCCTGGCCTCGGCGGGCGGTTGGAGGGACCCCCTGTAATCAGGCGGGTGTGCCTGGCCCCGGTCTTTCAGAGGCGTGGGGCCAGGAGTCACGGGGCCGGGCGTGTGCCCTCCCTGTCCTCAGGGCTGGGCTGGCGGCCCCTCGGCTTTAGGCCGTGAGCTGGACTGCCTGACGGTAGAGTCAGGTTCCTGTTGCCTTGGGGGAAGGCCGAGCTCCGTGGCTCCCCGGGTGTGGACCGGCCTGTAAGCAGGCTGCGGGTCTGGGAGCCTTTGTGCTCCCTTCAGCTGGCAGCCTGTGTGGGGCGCCCGCCCCGTTAGTGGGGAGCGCCCCGCAGCTGGTGGAGAGAAGGAGCCTCCATAGGCCTTGGGGACCAGAGCCGCCCTGTAAGTGGGGGCCTGTAAGTGCTCTGGAGCCCCGGGCACTTTTTAGTCCGGGCAGCGGCCTGAGCCCCCTGTAAGCAGGGGTGTGCAGCCTCTTGGCCGCTGCCTTGCGTGCCCAGCTTCCTTTGCCCAGAGGGCCCGGCTCCCAGCACGGCGTGGGACTGCGCCGGACGTCGGGACGGTGAGTCAAGCTGTAGTTGGAGGCTTTTGGGCAGCTGGGGGGCCGCGGCGTTGCTGGCATGAGGCTGTGGGGCTGTTGGGTGGCACTTCCCTGTGGCAGCTGGAGCTCCTTGGGCCTGATTGTGTCCTCGTCGACGTTTGCAGAAGCCGTGGGACAGCGAGGAAAGAGCGAGCCGCGGGAGCGGCCTCTTCGAGCTCAAGAGTGGATCGGCGAGGCAAGAGCCAGCCTTCAGCGTCGGCGGCCTCGAGCTCAGAAGCGCAGCCGCAAGGTAAGAGCAGCAGCTTGTCGCTGAATTGTGGGGCTTTTGGGCAGCCGGTTGGGGACGTCCCTGTGGGGCTGTTTGGTGGCGGTTCCCTGCAGGCACGGGGTCTGGAGTTTCTCAGGCCTGAGCGTGTCGTCGTCCATTGGCAGAAGCCGCGGGGCGACGAGGCAAGAGCGGAGGCGCCTTCGAGATCAAGAGCGGAACGGCGAGGCGCGGGAGCCGAAGAGGGACGCGAGGGGCCCTCTGGGCAAAGGGCTCTTTCCAGGCCAGGGCGCCTTCAGGGTGCCGCGGCCGGCTTTGCGCTGGGCGACCTCCCTGCGTGCAGGGCTGGTCCTTGCTGTGCTTGGCCTTTTGCCTTGTGCTCCTTTGGCTGTCCGGAGAGAGGGGCGACCCTGTAAAGGAGGGTGTGAGAGCCCCTGTCTCCGCACCGCAGGGGGGAAACGGAGCTCTCCCGGCCCCCAGCCCAGCTACCCTGTAAGCAGGGCAGGGCTTTTCCCCAACCCCGGCAGCTTTCTGCCTGCTGCTGGCCCCTGGCCAGCGTGACCCCCTGTACTCGGGGCGTGTCACAGCCTGTGTCCCTGGTGCCGGTCCTGAAGCGCTTCAGCGCGTCGAGGCCCCTGTGGCCTCCTCTCAGTGCAGGGGCAGGTGTGACGCTTTCCTGTCCCGCTCAGCATTAGCAACGGCTCCCGAGAGTAGGTTGGCTGCGCAGAGCTTGCTCCCTCTTCTGGGACTGTCTCCCCCTCCCCTGCCTCCCCCTCCCCTGTCTTCCCCCTAGACTTGGTGCGAGTGAGGAAGTGTGGTTGTGCTTTAGCAACAGAGCCAGTGTAGCTTAGACTTCCCAGGAGGGAAAGAGGAGCTCTGTGCAGCCGCAGGCGGGGGCCCAAAATGCACGGGTGGAGAAAGCCTCCGGCCTTGCCCCTGCTTTCTGAGGGCGGCGCGAAGCCGCTTAGCGGCAGCGTGGGCAGCGTGACCCGCCTGTAGCCAGGGCCAGGGCGTGCGCCCACGCTGCCGGTGGTGCTGGTGAGCTGCCAGCGTGCGGGCCCTGTACTCGGGGCCCGTGTCAGGACCTTGGCGGCACCCTTTGTCCCCAGGAGCAGCCCCACCCAGGTCCCTGTAAGCAGGGCTGGGGAGGCTCCTTTAGCCAGGCGACAGGAACGAGCGCTCCCGGGCCCTTGCCAGGGGGCAGCTTGCAGAAGTGCCGTGCCGCAGGGCACGCTCCTGCCTTTGGCAGTGCTTCGGGCTGGCGCCAGGTGGCTGGCGGCCTCGTACAGGAGGCTCCCGGGGCTCTGCAGGCGGCTGTGTTGCCGCGCTGCGCTGCGGCCGGGCTCTGGCCTGTCCCCAGGTGGGGCGCAGGCCGGAGCCTGTGCTCCGTAGTGCTTGTTGGGGGGTGCCGGGCAGCGGGGGGCGGCCCCGTAAGTGGGGTTCTGTGCGTCCCCTGGCCTCGGCGGGCGGTTGGAGGGACCCCCTGTAATCAGGCGGGTGTGCCTGGCCCTGGTCTTTCAGAGGCGTGGGGCCAGGAGTCACGGGGCCGGGCGTGTGCCCTCCCTGTCCTCAGGGCTGGGCTGGCGGCCCCTCGGCTTTAGGCCGTGAGCTGGACTGCCTGACGGTAGAGTCAGGTTCCTGTTGCCTTGGGGGAAGGCCGAGCTCCGTGGCTCCCCGGGTGTGGACCGGCCTGTAAGCAGGCTGCGGGTCTGGGAGCCTTTGTGCTCCCTTCAGCTGGCAGCCTGTGTGGGGCGCCCGCCCCGTTAGTGGGGAGCGCCCCGCAGCTGGTGGAGAGAAGGAGCCTCCATAGGCCTTGGGGACCAGAGCCGCCCTGTAAGTGGGGGCCTGTAAGTGCTCTGGAGCCCCGGGCACTTTTTAGTCCGGGCAGCGGCCTGAGCCCCCTGTAAGCAGGGGTGTGCAGCCTCTTGGCCGCTGCCTTGCGTGCCCAGCTTCCTTTGCCCAGAGGGCCCGGCTCCCAGCACGGCGTGGGACTGCGCCGGACGTCGGGACGGTGAGTCAAGCTGTAGTTGGAGGCTTTTGGGCAGCTGGGGGGCCGCGGCGTTGCTGGCATGAGGCTGTGGGGCTGTTGGGTGGCACTTCCCTGTGGCAGCTGGAGCTCCTTGGGCCTGATTGTGTCCTCGTCGACGTTTGCAGAAGCCGTGGGACAGCGAGGAAAGAGCGAGCCGCGGGAGCGGCCTCTTCGAGCTCAAGAGTGGATCGGCGAGGCAAGAGCCAGCCTTCAGCGTCGGCGGCCTCGAGCTCAGAAGCGCAGCCGCAAGGTAAGAGCAGCAGCTTGTCGCTGAATTGTGGGGCTTTTGGGCAGCCGGTTGGGGACGTCCCTGTGGGGCTGTTTGGTGGCGGTTCCCTGCAGGCACGGGGTCTGGAGTTTCTCAGGCCTGAGCGTGTCGTCATCCATTGGCAGAAGCCGCGGGGCGACGAGGCAAGAGCGGAGGCGCCTTCGAGATCAAGAGCGGAACGGCGAGGCGCGGGAGCCGAAGAGGGACGCGAGGGGCCCTCTGGGCAAAGGGCTCTTTCCAGGCCAGGGCGCCTTCAGGGTGCCGCGGCCGGCTTTGCGCTGGGCGACCTCCCTGCGTGCAGGGCTGGTCCTTGCTGTGCTTGGCCTTTTGCCTTGTGCTCCTTTGGCTGTCCGGAGAGAGGGGCGACCCTGTAAAGGAGGGTGTGAGAGCCCCTGTCTCCGCACCGCAGGGGGGAAACGGAGCTCTCCCGGCCCCCAGCCCAGCTACCCTGTAAGCAGGGCAGGGCTTTTCCCCAACCCCGGCAGCTTTCTGCCTGCTGCTGGCCCCTGGCCAGCGTGACCCCCTGTACTCGGGGCGTGTCAACAGCCTGTGTCCCTGGTGCCGGTCCTGAAGCGCTTCAGCGCGTCGAGGCCCCTGTGGCCTCCTCTCAGTGCAGGGGCAGGTGTGACGCTTTCCTGTCCCGCTCAGCATTAGCAATGGCTCCCGAGAGTAGGTTGGCTGCACAGAGCTTGCTCCCTCTTCTGGGACTGTCTCCCCCTCCCCTGCCTCCCCCTCCCCTGTCTTCCCCCTAGACTTGGTGCGAGTGAGGAAGTGTGGTTGTGCTTTAGCAACAGAGCCAGTGTAGCTTAGACTTCCCAGGAGGGAAAGAGGAGCTCTGTGCAGCCGCAGGCGGGTGCCCAAAATGCACGGGTGGAGAAAGCCTCCGGCCTTGCCCCTGCTTTCTGAGGGCGGCGCGAAGCCGCTTAGCGGCAGCGTGGGCAGCGTGACCCGCCTGTAGCCAGGGCCAGGGCGTGCGCCCACGCTGCCGGTGGTGCTGGTGAGCTGCCAGCGTGCGGGCCCTGTACTCGGGGCCCGTGTCAGGACCTTGGCGGCACCCTTTGTCCCCAGGAGCAGCCCCACCCAGGTCCCTGTAAGCAGGGCTGGGGAGGCTCCTTTAGCCAGGCGACAGGAACGAGCGCTCCCGGGCCCTTGCCAGGGGGCAGCTTGCAGAAGTGCCGTGCCGCAGGGCACGCTCCTGCCTTTGGCAGTGCTTCGGGCTGGCGCCAGGTGGCTGGCGGCCTCGTACAGGAGGCTCCCGGGGCTCTGCAGGCGGCTGTGTTGCCGCGCTGCGCTGCGGCCGGGCTCCGGCCTGTCCCCAGGTGGGGCGCAGGCCGGAGCCTGTGCTCCGTAGTGCTTGTTGGGGGGTGCCGGGCAGCGGGGGGCGGCCCCGTAAGTGGGGTTCTGTGCGTCCCCTGGCCTCGGCGGGCGGTTGGAGGGACCCCCTGTAATCAGGCGGGTGTGCCTGGCCCCGGTCTTTCAGAGGCGTGGGGCCAGGAGTCACGGGGCCGGGCGTGTGCCCTCCCTGTCCTCAGGGCTGGGCTGGCGGCCCCTCGGCTTTAGGCCGTGAGCTGGACTGCCTGACGGTAGAGTCAGGTTCCTGTTGCCTTGGGGGAAGGCCGAGCTCCGTGGCTCCCCGGGTGTGGACCGGCCTGTAAGCAGGCTGCGGGTCTGGGAGCCTTTGTGCTCCCTTCAGCTGGCAGCCTGTGTGGGGCGCCCGCCCCGTTAGTGGGGAGCGCCCCGCAGCTGGTGGAGAGAAGGAGCCTCCATAGGCCTTGGGGACCAGAGCCGCCCTGTAAGTGGGGGCCTGTAAGTGCTCTGGAGCCCCGGGCACTTTTTAGTCCGGGCAGCGGCCTGAGCCCCCTGTAAGCAGGGGTGTGCAGCCTCTTGGCCGCTGCCTTGCGTGCCCAGCTTCCTTTGCCCAGAGGGCCCGGCTCCCAGCACGGCGTGGGACTGCGCCGGACGTCGGGACGGTGAGTCAAGCTGTAGTTGGAGGCTTTTGGGCAGCTGGGGGGCCGCGGCGTTGCTGGCATGAGGCTGTGGGGCTGTTGGGTGGCACTTCCCTGTGGCAGCTGGAGCTCCTTGGGCCTGATTGTGTCCTCGTTGACGTTTGCAGAAGCCGTGGGACAGCGAGGAAAGAGCGAGCCGCGGGAGCGGCCTCTTCGAGCTCAAGAGTGGATCGGCGAGGCAAGAGCCAGCCTTCAGCGTCGGCGGCCTCGAGCTCAGAAGCGCAGCCGCAAGGTAAGAGCAGCAGCTTGTCGCTGAATTGTGGGGCTTTTGGGCAGCCGGTTGGGGACGTCCCTGTGGGGCTGTTTGGTGGAGGTTCCCTGCAGGCACGGGGTCTGGAGTTTCTCAGGCCTGAGCGTGTCGTCGTCCATTGGCAGAAGCCGCGGGGCGACGAGGCAAGAGCGGAGGCGCCTTCGAGATCAAGAGCGGAACGGCGAGGCGCGGGAGCCGAAGAGGGACGCGAGGGGCCCTCTGGGCAAAGGGCTCTTTCCAGGCCAGGGCGCCTTCAGGGTGCCGCGGCCGGCTTTGCGCTGGGCGACCTCCCTGCGTGCAGGGCTGGTCCTTGCTGTGCTTGGCCTTTTGCCTTGTGCTCCTTTGGCTGTCCGGAGAGAGGGGCGACCCTGTAAAGGAGGGTGTGAGAGCCCCTGTCTCCGCACCGCAGGGGGGAAACGGAGCTCTCCCGGCCCCCAGCCCAGCTACCCTGTAAGCAGGGCAGGGCTTTTCCCCAACCCCGGCAGCTTTCTGCCTGCTGCTGGCCCCTGGCCAGCGTGACCCCCTGTACTCGGGGCGTGTCACAGCCTGTGTCCCTGGTGCCGGTCCTGAAGCGCTTCAGCGCGTCGAGGCCCCTGTGGCCTCCTCTCAGTGCAGGGGCAGGTGTGACGCTTTCCTGTCCCGCTCAGCATTAGCAACGGCTCCCGAGAGTAGGTTGGCTGCGCAGAGCTTGCTCCCTCTTCTGGGACTGTCTCCCCCTCCCCTGCCTCCCCCTCCCCTGTCTTCCCCCTAGACTTGGTGCGAGTGAGGAAGTGTGGTTGTGCTTTAGCAACAGAGCCAGTGTAGCTTAGACTTCCCAGGAGGGAAAGAGGAGCTCTGTGCAGCCGCAGGCGGGGGCCCAAAATGCACGGGTGGAGAAAGCCTCCGGCCTTGCCCCTGCTTTCTGAGGGCGGCGCGAAGCCGCTTAGCGGCAGCGTGGGCAGCGTGACCCGCCTGTAGCCAGGGCCAGGGCGTGCGCCCACGCTGCCGGTGGTGCTGGTGAGCTGCCAGCGTGCGGGCCCTGTACTCGGGGCCCGTGTCAGGACCTTGGCGGCACCCTTTGTCCCCAGGAGCAGCCCCACCCAGGTCCCTGTAAGCAGGGCTGGGGAGGCTCCTTTAGCCAGGCGACAGGAACGAGCGCTCCCGGGCCCTTGCCAGGGGGCAGCTTGCAGAAGTGCCGTGCCGCAGGGCACGCTCCTGCCTTTGGCAGTGCTTCGGGCTGGCGCCAGGTGGCTGGCGGCCTCGTACAGGAGGCTCCCGGGGCTCTGCAGGCGGCTGTGTTGCCGCGCTGCGCTGCGGCCGGGCTCTGGCCTGTCCCCAGGTGGGGCGCAGGCCGGAGCCTGTGCTCCGTAGTGCTTGTTGGGGGGTGCCGGGCAGCGGGGGGCGGCCCCGTAAGTGGGGTTCTGTGCGTCCCCTGGCCTCGGCGGGCGGTTGGAGGGACCCCCTGTAATCAGGCGGGTGTGCCTGGCCCTGGTCTTTCAGAGGCGTGGGGCCAGGAGTCACGGGGCCGGGCGTGTGCCCTCCCTGTCCTCAGGGCTGGGCTGGCGGCCCCTCGGCTTTAGGCCGTGAGCTGGACTGCCTGACGGTAGAGTCAGGTTCCTGTTGCCTTGGGGGAAGGCCGAGCTCCGTGGCTCCCCGGGTGTGGACCGGCCTGTAAGCAGGCTGCGGGTCTGGGAGCCTTTGTGCTCCCTTCAGCTGGCAGCCTGTGTGGGGCGCCCGCCCCGTTAGTGGGGAGCGCCCCGCAGCTGGTGGAGAGAAGGAGCCTCCATAGGCCTTGGGGACCAGAGCCGCCCTGTAAGTGGGGGCCTGTAAGTGCTCTGGAGCCCCGGGCACTTTTTAGTCCGGGCAGCGGCCTGAGCCCCCTGTAAGCAGGGGTGTGCAGCCTCTTGGCCGCTGCCTTGCGTGCCCAGCTTCCTTTGCCCAGAGGGCCCGGCTCCCAGCACGGCGTGGGACTGCGCCGGACGTCGGGACGGTGAGTCAAGCTGTAGTTGGAGGCTTTTGGGCAGCTGGGGGGCCGCGGCGTTGCTGGCATGAGGCTGTGGGGCTGTTGGGTGGCACTTCCCTGTGGCAGCTGGAGCTCCTTGGGCCTGATTGTGTCCTCGTCGACGTTTGCAGAAGCCGTGGGACAGCGAGGAAAGAGCGAGCCGCGGGAGCGGCCTCTTCGAGCTCAAGAGTGGATCGGCGAGGCAAGAGCCAGCCTTCAGCGTCGGCGGCCTCGAGCTCAGAAGCGCAGCCGCAAGGTAAGAGCAGCAGCTTGTCGCTGAATTGTGGGGCTTTTGGGCAGCCGGTTGGGGACGTCCCTGTGGGGCTGTTTGGTGGCGGTTCCCTGCAGGCACGGGGTCTGGAGTTTCTCAGGCCTGAGCGTGTCGTCGTCCATTGGCAGAAGCCGCGGGGCGACGAGGCAAGAGCGGAGGCGCCTTCGAGATCAAGAGCGGAACGGCGAGGCGCGGGAGCCGAAGAGGGACGCGAGGGGCCCTCTGGGCAAAGGGCTCTTTCCAGGCCAGGGCGCCTTCAGGGTGCCGCGGCCGGCTTTGCGCTGGGCGACCTCCCTGCGTGCAGGGCTGGTCCTTGCTGTGCTTGGCCTTTTGCCTTGTGCTCCTTTGGCTGTCCGGAGAGAGGGGCGACCCTGTAAAGGAGGGTGTGAGAGCCCCTGTCTCCGCACCGCAGGGGGGAAACGGAGCTCTCCCGGCCCCCAGCCCAGCTACCCTGTAAGCAGGGCAGGGCTTTTCCCCAACCCCGGCAGCTTTCTGCCTGCTGCTGGCCCCTGGCCAGCGTGACCCCCTGTACTCGGGGCGTGTCACAGCCTGTGTCCCTGGTGCCGGTCCTGAAGCGCTTCAGCGCGTCGAGGCCCCTGTGGCCTCCTCTCAGTGCAGGGGCAGGTGTGACGCTTTCCTGTCCCGCTCAGCATTAGCAATGGCTCCCGAGAGTAGGTTGGCTGCACAGAGCTTGCTCCCTCTTCTGGGACTGTCTCCCCCTCCCCTGCCTCCCCCTCCCCTGTCTTCCCCCTAGACTTGGTGCGAGTGAGGAAGTGTGGTTGTGCTTTAGCAACAGAGCCAGTGTAGCTTAGACTTCCCAGGAGGGAAAGAGGAGCTCTGTGCAGCCGCAGGCGGGGGCCCAAAATGCACGGGTGGAGAAAGCCTCCGGCCTTGCCCCTGCTTTCTGAGGGCGGCGCGAAGCCGCTTAGCGGCAGCGTGGGCAGCGTGACCCGCCTGTAGCCAGGGCCAGGGCGTGCGCCCACGCTGCCGGTGGTGCTGGTGAGCTGCCAGCGTGCGGGCCCTGTACTCGGGGCCCGTGTCAGGACCTTGGCGGCACCCTTTGTCCCCAGGAGCAGCCCCACCCAGGTCCCTGTAAGCAGGGCTGGGGAGGCTCCTTTAGCCAGGCGACAGGAACGAGCGCTCCCGGGCCCTTGCCAGGGGGCAGCTTGCAGAAGTGCCGTGCCGCAGGGCACGCTCCTGCCTTTGGCAGTGCTTCGGGCTGGCGCCAGGTGGCTGGCGGCCTCGTACAGGAGGCTCCCGGGGCTCTGCAGGCGGCTGTGTTGCCGCGCTGCGCTGCGGCCGGGCTCCGGCCTGTCCCCAGGTGGGGCGCAGGCCGGAGCCTGTGCTCCGTAGTGCTTGTTGGGGGGTGCCGGGCAGCGGGGGGCGGCCCCGTAAGTGGGGTTCTGTGCGTCCCCTGGCCTCGGCGGGCGGTTGGAGGGACCCCCTGTAATCAGGCGGGTGTGCCTGGCCCCGGTCTTTCAGAGGCGTGGGGCCAGGAGTCACGGGGCCGGGCGTGTGCCCTCCCTGTCCTCAGGGCTGGGCTGGCGGCCCCTCGGCTTTAGGCCGTGAGCTGGACTGCCTGACGGTAGAGTCAGGTTCCTGTTGCCTTGGGGGAAGGCCGAGCTCCGTGGCTCCCCGGGTGTGGACCGGCCTGTAAGCAGGCTGCGGGTCTGGGAGCCTTTGTGCTCCCTTCAGCTGGCAGCCTGTGTGGGGCGCCCGCCCCGTTAGTGGGGAGCGCCCCGCAGCTGGTGGAGAGAAGGAGCCTCCATAGGCCTTGGGGACCAGAGCCGCCCTGTAAGTGGGGGCCTGTAAGTGCTCTGGAGCCCCGGGCACTTTTTAGTCCGGGCAGCGGCCTGAGCCCCCTGTAAGCAGGGGTGTGCAGCCTCTTGGCCGCTGCCTTGCGTGCCCAGCTTCCTTTGCCCAGAGGGCCCGGCTCCCAGCACGGCGTGGGACTGCGCCGGACGTCGGGACGGTGAGTCAAGCTGTAGTTGGAGGCTTTTGGGCAGCTGGGGGGCCGCGGCGTTGCTGGCATGAGGCTGTGGGGCTGTTGGGTGGCACTTCCCTGTGGCAGCTGGAGCTCCTTGGGCCTGATTGTGTCCTCGTTGACGTTTGCAGAAGCCGTGGGACAGCGAGGAAAGAGCGAGCCGCGGGAGCGGCCTCTTCGAGCTCAAGAGTGGATCGGCGAGGCAAGAGCCAGCCTTCAGCGTCGGCGGCCTCGAGCTCAGAAGCGCAGCCGCAAGGTAAGAGCAGCAGCTTGTCGCTGAATTGTGGGGCTTTTGGGCAGCCGGTTGGGGACGTCCCTGTGGGGCTGTTTGGTGGAGGTTCCCTGCAGGCACGGGGTCTGGAGTTTCTCAGGCCTGAGCGTGTCGTCGTCCATTGGCAGAAGCCGCGGGGCGACGAGGCAAGAGCGGAGGCGCCTTCGAGATCAAGAGCGGAACGGCGAGGCGCGGGAGCCGAAGAGGGACGCGAGGGGCCCTCTGGGCAAAGGGCTCTTTCCAGGCCAGGGCGCCTTCAGGGTGCCGCGGCCGGCTTTGCGCTGGGCGACCTCCCTGCGTGCAGGGCTGGTCCTTGCTGTGCTTGGCCTTTTGCCTTGTGCTCCTTTGGCTGTCCGGAGAGAGGGGCGACCCTGTAAAGGAGGGTGTGAGAGCCCCTGTCTCCGCACCGCAGGGGGGAAACGGAGCTCTCCCGGCCCCCAGCCCAGCTACCCTGTAAGCAGGGCAGGGCTTTTCCCCAACCCCGGCAGCTTTCTGCCTGCTGCTGGCCCCTGGCCAGCGTGACCCCCTGTACTCGGGGCGTGTCACAGCCTGTGTCCCTGGTGCCGGTCCTGAAGCGCTTCAGCGCGTCGAGGCCCCTGTGGCCTCCTCTCAGTGCAGGGGCAGGTGTGACGCTTTCCTGTCCCGCTCAGCATTAGCAACGGCTCCCGAGAGTAGGTTGGCTGCGCAGAGCTTGCTCCCTCTTCTGGGACTGTCTCCCCCTCCCCTGCCTCCCCCTCCCCTGTCTTCCCCCTAGACTTGGTGCGAGTGAGGAAGTGTGGTTGTGCTTTAGCAACAGAGCCAGTGTAGCTTAGACTTCCCAGGAGGGAAAGAGGAGCTCTGTGCAGCCGCAGGCGGGGGCCCAAAATGCACGGGTGGAGAAAGCCTCCGGCCTTGCCCCTGCTTTCTGAGGGCGGCGCGAAGCCGCTTAGCGGCAGCGTGGGCAGCGTGACCCGCCTGTAGCCAGGGCCAGGGCGTGCGCCCACGCTGCCGGTGGTGCTGGTGAGCTGCCAGCGTGCGGGCCCTGTACTCGGGGCCCGTGTCAGGACCTTGGCGGCACCCTTTGTCCCCAGGAGCAGCCCCACCCAGGTCCCTGTAAGCAGGGCTGGGGAGGCTCCTTTAGCCAGGCGACAGGAACGAGCGCTCCCGGGCCCTTGCCAGGGGGCAGCTTGCAGAAGTGCCGTGCCGCAGGGCACGCTCCTGCCTTTGGCAGTGCTTCGGGCTGGCGCCAGGTGGCTGGCGGCCTCGTACAGGAGGCTCCCGGGGCTCTGCAGGCGGCTGTGTTGCCGCGCTGCGCTGCGGCCGGGCTCTGGCCTGTCCCCAGGTGGGGCGCAGGCCGGAGCCTGTGCTCCGTAGTGCTTGTTGGGGGGTGCCGGGCAGCGGGGGGCGGCCCCGTAAGTGGGGTTCTGTGCGTCCCCTGGCCTCGGCGGGCGGTTGGAGGGACCCCCTGTAATCAGGCGGGTGTGCCTGGCCCTGGTCTTTCAGAGGCGTGGGGCCAGGAGTCACGGGGCCGGGCGTGTGCCCTCCCTGTCCTCAGGGCTGGGCTGGCGGCCCCTCGGCTTTAGGCCGTGAGCTGGACTGCCTGACGGTAGAGTCAGGTTCCTGTTGCCTTGGGGGAAGGCCGAGCTCCGTGGCTCCCCGGGTGTGGACCGGCCTGTAAGCAGGCTGCGGGTCTGGGAGCCTTTGTGCTCCCTTCAGCTGGCAGCCTGTGTGGGGCGCCCGCCCCGTTAGTGGGGAGCGCCCCGCAGCTGGTGGAGAGAAGGAGCCTCCATAGGCCTTGGGGACCAGAGCCGCCCTGTAAGTGGGGGCCTGTAAGTGCTCTGGAGCCCCGGGCACTTTTTAGTCCGGGCAGCGGCCTGAGCCCCCTGTAAGCAGGGGTGTGCAGCCTCTTGGCCGCTGCCTTGCGTGCCCAGCTTCCTTTGCCCAGAGGGCCCGGCTCCCAGCACGGCGTGGGACTGCGCCGGACGTCGGGACGGTGAGTCAAGCTGTAGTTGGAGGCTTTTGGGCAGCTGGGGGGCCGCGGCGTTGCTGGCATGAGGCTGTGGGGCTGTTGGGTGGCACTTCCCTGTGGCAGCTGGAGCTCCTTGGGCCTGATTGTGTCCTCGTCGACGTTTGCAGAAGCCGTGGGACAGCGAGGAAAGAGCGAGCCGCGGGAGCGGCCTCTTCGAGCTCAAGAGTGGATCGGCGAGGCAAGAGCCAGCCTTCAGCGTCGGCGGCCTCGAGCTCAGAAGCGCAGCCGCAAGGTAAGAGCAGCAGCTTGTCGCTGAATTGTGGGGCTTTTGGGCAGCCGGTTGGGGACGTCCCTGTGGGGCTGTTTGGTGGCGGTTCCCTGCAGGCACGGGGTCTGGAGTTTCTCAGGCCTGAGCGTGTCGTCGTCCATTGGCAGAAGCCGCGGGGCGACGAGGCAAGAGCGGAGGCGCCTTCGAGATCAAGAGCGGAACGGCGAGGCGCGGGAGCCGAAGAGGGACGCGAGGGGCCCTCTGGGCAAAGGGCTCTTTCCAGGCCAGGGCGCCTTCAGGGTGCCGCGGCCGGCTTTGCGCTGGGCGACCTCCCTGCGTGCAGGGCTGGTCCTTGCTGTGCTTGGCCTTTTGCCTTGTGCTCCTTTGGCTGTCCGGAGAGAGGGGCGACCCTGTAAAGGAGGGTGTGAGAGCCCCTGTCTCCGCACCGCAGGGGGGAAACGGAGCTCTCCCGGCCCCCAGCCCAGCTACCCTGTAAGCAGGGCAGGGCTTTTCCCCAACCCCGGCAGCTTTCTGCCTGCTGCTGGCCCCTGGCCAGCGTGACCCCCTGTACTCGGGGCGTGTCACAGCCTGTGTCCCTGGTGCCGGTCCTGAAGCGCTTCAGCGCGTCGAGGCCCCTGTGGCCTCCTCTCAGTGCAGGGGCAGGTGTGACGCTTTCCTGTCCCGCTCAGCATTAGCAATGGCTCCCGAGAGTAGGTTGGCTGCACAGAGCTTGCTCCCTCTTCTGGGACTGTCTCCCCCTCCCCTGCCTCCCCCTCCCCTGTCTTCCCCCTAGACTTGGTGCGAGTGAGGAAGTGTGGTTGTGCTTTAGCAACAGAGCCAGTGTAGCTTAGACTTCCCAGGAGGGAAAGAGGAGCTCTGTGCAGCCGCAGGCGGGGGCCCAAAATGCACGGGTGGAGAAAGCCTCCGGCCTTGCCCCTGCTTTCTGAGGGCGGCGCGAAGCCGCTTAGCGGCAGCGTGGGCAGCGTGACCCGCCTGTAGCCAGGGCCAGGGCGTGCGCCCACGCTGCCGGTGGTGCTGGTGAGCTGCCAGCGTGCGGGCCCTGTACTCGGGGCCCGTGTCAGGACCTTGGCGGCACCCTTTGTCCCCAGGAGCAGCCCCACCCAGGTCCCTGTAAGCAGGGCTGGGGAGGCTCCTTTAGCCAGGCGACAGGAACGAGCGCTCCCGGGCCCTTGCCAGGGGGCAGCTTGCAGAAGTGCCGTGCCGCAGGGCACGCTCCTGCCTTTGGCAGTGCTTCGGGCTGGCGCCAGGTGGCTGGCGGCCTCGTACAGGAGGCTCCCGGGGCTCTGCAGGCGGCTGTGTTGCCGCGCCGCGCTGCGCTGTGGCCGGGCTCTGGCCTGTCCCCAGGTGGGGCGCAGGCCGGAGCCTGTGCTCCGTAGTGCTTGTTGGGGGGTGCCGGGCAGCGGGGGGCGGCCCCGTAAGTGGGGTTCTGTGCGTCCCCTGGCCTCGGCGGGCGGTTGGAGGGACCCCCTGTAATCAGGCGGGTGTGCCTGGCCCCGGTCTTTCAGAGGCGTGGGGCCAGGAGTCACGGGGCCGGGCGTGTGCCCTCCCTGTCCTCAGGGCTGGGCTGGCGGCCCCTCGGCTTTAGGCCGTGAGCTGGACTGCCTGACGGTAGAGTCAGGTTCCTGTTGCCTTGGGGGAAGGCCGAGCTCCGTGGCTCCCCGGGTGTGGACCGGCCTGTAAGCAGGCTGCGGGTCTGGGAGCCTTTGTGCTCCCTTCAGCCGGCAGCCTGTGTGGGGCGCCCGCCCCGTTAGTGGGGAGCGCCCCGCAGCTGGTGGAGAGAAGGAGCCTCCATAGGCCTTGGGGACCAGAGCCGCCCTGTAAGTGGGGGCCTGTAAGTGCTCTGGAGCCCCGGGCACTTTTTAGTCCGGGCAGCGGCCTGAGCCCCCTGTAAGCAGGGGTGTGCAGCCTCTTGGCCGCTGCCTTGCGTGCCCAGCTTCCTTTGCCCAGAGGGCCCGGCTCCCAGCACGGCATGGGACTGCGCCGGACGTCGGGACGGTGAGTCAAGCTGTAGTTGGAGGCTTTTGGGCAGCTGGGGGGCCGCGGCGTTGCTGGCATGAGGCTGTGGGGCTGTTGGGTGGCACTTCCCTGTGGCAGCTGGAGCTCCTTGGGCCTGATTGTGTCCTCGTCGACGTTTGCAGAAGCCGTGGGACAGCGAGGAAAGAGCGAGCCGCGGGAGCGGCCTCTTCGAGCTCAAGAGTGGATCGGCGAGGCAAGAGCCAGCCTTCAGCGTCGGCGGCCTCGAGCTCAGAAGCGCAGCCGCAAGGTAAGAGCAGCAGCTTGTCGCTGAATTGTGGGGCTTTTGGGCAGCCGGTTGGGGACGTCCCTGTGGGGCTGTTTGGTGGCGGTTCCCTGCAGGCACGGGGTCTGGAGTTTCTCAGGCCTGAGCGTGTCGTCGTCCATTGGCAGAAGCCGCGGGGCGACGAGGCAAGAGCGGAGGCGCCTTCGAGATCAAGAGCGGAACGGCGAGGCGCGGGAGCCGAAGAGGGACGCGAGGGGCCCTCTGGGCAAAGGGCTCTTTCCAGGCCAGGGCGCCTTCAGGGTGCCGCGGCCGGCTTTGCGCTGGGCGACCTCCCTGCGTGCAGGGCTGGTCCTTGCTGTGCTTGGCCTTTTGCCTTGTGCTCCTTTGGCTGTCCGGAGAGAGGGGCGACCCTGTAAAGGAGGGTGCGAGAGCCCCTGTCTCCGCACCGCAGGGGGGAAACGGAGCTCTCCCGGCCCCCAGCCCAGCTACCCTGTAAGCAGGGCAGGGCTTTTCCCCAACCCCGGCAGCTTTCTGCCTGCTGCTGGCCCCTGGCCAGCGTGACCCCCTGTACTCGGGGCGTGTCACAGCCTGTGTCCCTGGTGCCGGTCCTGAAGCGCTTCAGCGCGTCGAGGCCCCTGTGGCCTCCTCTCAGTGCAGGGGCAGGTGTGACGCTTTCCTGTCCCGCTCAGCATTAGCAACGGCTCCCGAGAGTAGGTTGGCTGCGCAGAGCTTGCTCCCTCTTCTGGGACTGTCTCCCCCTCCCCTGCCTCCCCCTCCCCTGTCTTCCCCCTAGACTTGGTGCGAGTGAGGAAGTGTGGTTGTGCTTTAGCAACAGAGCCAGTGTAGCTTAGACTTCCCAGGAGGGAAAGAGGAGCTCTGTGCAGCCGCAGGCGGGGGCCCAAAATGCACGGGTGGAGAAAGCCTCCGGCCTTGCCCCTGCTTTCTGAGGGCGGCGCGAAGCCGCTTAGCGGCAGCGTGGGCAGCGTGACCCGCCTGTAGCCAGGGCCAGGGCGTGCGCCCACGCTGCCGGTGGTGCTGGTGAGCTGCCAGCGTGCGGGCCCTGTACTCGGGGCCCGTGTCAGGACCTTGGCGGCACCCTTTGTCCCCAGGAGCAGCCCCACCCAGGTCCCTGTAAGCAGGGCTGGGGAGGCTCCTTTAGCCAGGCGACAGGAACGAGCGCTCCCGGGCCCTTGCCAGGGGGCAGCTTGCAGAAGTGCCGTGCCGCAGGGCACGCTCCTGCCTTTGGCAGTGCTTCGGGCTGGCGCCAGGTGGCTGGCGGCCTCGTACAGGAGGCTCCCGGGGCTCTGCAGGCGGCTGTGTTGCCGCGCTGCGCTGTGGCCGGGCTCTGGCCTGTCCCCAGGTGGGGCGCAGGCCGGAGCCTGTGCTCCGTAGTGCTTGTTGGGGGGTGCCGGGCAGCGGGGGGCGGCCCCGTAAGTGGGGTTCTGTGCGTCCCCTGGCCTCGGCGGGCGGTTGGAGGGACCCCCTGTAATCAGGCGGGTGTCCCTGGCCCCGGTCTTTCAGAGGCGTGGGGCCAGGAGTCACGGGGCCGGGCGTGTGCCCTCCCTGTCCTCAGGGCTGGGCTGGCGGCCCCTCGGCTTTAGGCCGTGAGCTGGACTGCCTGACGGTAGAGTCAGGTTCCTGTTGCCTTGGGGGAAGGCCGAGCTCCGTGGCTCCCCGGGTGTGGACCGGCCTGTAAGCAGGCTGCGGGTCTGGGAGCCTTTGTGCTCCCTTCAGCTGGCAGCCTGTGTGGGGCGCCCGCCCCGTTAGTGGGGAGCGCCCCGCAGCTGGTGGAGAGAAGGAGCCTCCATAGGCCTTGGGGACCAGAGCTGCCCTGTAAGTGGGGGCCTGTAAGTGCTCTGGAGCCCCGGGCACTTTTTAGTCCGGGCAGCGGCCTGAGCCCCCTGTAAGCAGGGGTGTGCAGCCTCTTGGCCGCTGCCTTGCGTGCCCAGCTTCCTTTGCCCAGAGGGCCCGGCTCCCAGCACGGCGTGGGACTGCGCCGGACGTCGGGACGGTGAGTCAAGCTGTAGTTGGAGGCTTTTGGGCAGCTGGGGGGCCGCGGCGTTGCTGGCATGAGGCTGTGGGGCTGTTGGGTGGCACTTCCCTGTGGCAGCTGGAGCTCCTTGGGCCTGATTGTGTCCTCGTCGACGTTTGCAGAAGCCGTGGGACAGCGAGGAAAGAGCGAGCCGCGGGAGCGGCCTCTTCGAGCTCAAGAGTGGATCGGCGAGGCAAGAGCCAGCCTTCAGCGTCGGCGGCCTCGAGCTCAGAAGCGCAGCCGCAAGGTAAGAGCAGCAGCTTGTCGCTGAATTGTGGGGCTTTTGGGCAGCCGGTTGGGGACGTCCCTGTGGGGCTGTTTGGTGGCGGTTCCCTGCAGGCACGGGGTCTGGAGTTTCTCAGGCCTGAGCGTGTCGTCGTCCATTGGCAGAAGCCGCGGGGCGACGAGGCAAGAGCGGAGGCGCCTTCGAGATCAAGAGCGGAACGGCGAGGCGCGGGAGCCGAAGAGGGACGCGAGGGGCCCTCTGGGCAAAGGGCTCTTTCCAGGCCAGGGCGCCTTCAGGGTGCCGCGGCCGGCTTTGCGCTGGGCGACCTCCCTGCGTGCAGGGCTGGTCCTTGCTGTGCTTGGCCTTTTGCCTTGTGCTCCTTTGGCTGTCCGGAGAGAGGGGCGACCCTGTAAAGGAGGGTGTGAGAGCCCCTGTCTCCGCACCGCAGGGGGGAAACGGAGCTCTCCCGGCCCCCAGCCCAGCTACCCTGTAAGCAGGGCAGGGCTTTTCCCCAACCCCGGCAGCTTTCTGCCTGCTGCTGGCCCCTGGCCAGCGTGACCCCCTGTACTCGGGGCGTGTCACAGCCTGTGTCCCTGGTGCCGGTCCTGAAGCGCTTCAGCGCGTCGAGGCCCCTGTGGCCTCCTCTCAGTGCAGGGGCAGGTGTGACGCTTTCCTGTCCCGCTCAGCATTAGCAATGGCTCCCGAGAGTAGGTTGGCTGCACAGAGCTTGCTCCCTCTTCTGGGACTGTCTCCCCCTCCCCTGCCTCCCCCTCCCCTGTCTTCCCCCTAGACTTGGTGCGAGTGAGGAAGTGTGGTTGTGCTTTAGCAACAGAGCCAGTGTAGCTTAGACTTCCCAGGAGGGAAAGAGGAGCTCTGTGCAGCCGCAGGCGGGGGCCCAAAATGCACGGGTGGAGAAAGCCTCCGGCCTTGCCCCTGCTTTCTGAGGGCGGCGCGAAGCCGCTTAGCGGCAGCGTGGGCAGCGTGACCCGCCTGTAGCCAGGGCCAGGGCGTGCGCCCACGCTGCCGGTGGTGCTGGTGAGCTGCCAGCGTGCGGGCCCTGTACTCGGGGCCCGTGTCAGGACCTTGGCGGCACCCTTTGTCCCCAGGAGCAGCCCCACCCAGGTCCCTGTAAGCAGGGCTGGGGAGGCTCCTTTAGCCAGGCGACAGGAACGAGCGCTCCCGGGCCCTTGCCAGGGGGCAGCTTGCAGAAGTGCCGTGCCGCAGGGCACGCTCCTGCCTTTGGCAGTGCTTCGGGCTGGCGCCAGGTGGCTGGCGGCCTCGTACAGGAGGCTCCCGGGGCTCTGCAGGCGGCTGTGTTGCCGTGCTGCGCTGCGGCCGGGCTCTGGCCTGTCCCCAGGTGGGGCGCAGGCCGGAGCCTGTGCTCCGTAGTGCTTGTTGGGGGGTGCCGGGCAGCGGGGGGCGGCCCCGTAAGTGGGGTTCTGTGCGTCCCCTGGCCTCGGCGGGCGGTTGGAGGGACCCCCTGTAATCAGGCGGGTGTGCCTGGCCCCGGTCTTTCAGAGGCGTGGGGCCAGGAGTCACGGGGCCGGGCGTGTGCCCTCCCTGTCCTCAGGGCTGGGCTGGCGGCCCCTCGGCTTTAGGCCGTGAGCTGGACTGCCTGACGGTAGAGTCAGGTTCCTGTTGCCTTGGGGGAAGGCCGAGCTCCGTGGCTCCCCGGGTGTGGACCGGCCTGTAAGCAGGCTGCGGGTCTGGGAGCCTTTGTGCTCCCTTCAGCTGGCAGCCTGTGTGGGGCGCCCGCCCCGTTAGTGGGGAGCGCCCCGCAGCTGGTGGAGAGAAGGAGCCTCCATAGGCCTTGGGGACCAGAGCCGCCCTGTAAGTGGGGGCCTGTAAGTGCTCTGGAGCCCCGGGCACTTTTTAGTCCGGGCAGCGGCCTGAGCCCCCTGTAAGCAGGGGTGTGCAGCCTCTTGGCCGCTGCCTTGCGTGCCCAGCTTCCTTTGCCCAGAGGGCCCGGCTCCCAGCACGGCGTGGGACTGCGCCGGACGTCGGGACGGTGAGTCAAGCTGTAGTTGGAGGCTTTTGGGCAGCTGGGGGGCCGCGGCGTTGCTGGCATGAGGCTGTGGGGCTGTTGGGTGGCACTTCCCTGTGGCAGCTGGAGCTCCTTGGGCCTGATTGTGTCCTCGTCGACGTTTGCAGAAGCCGTGGGACAGCGAGGAAAGAGCGAGCCGCGGGAGCGGCCTCTTCGAGCTCAAGAGTGGATCGGCGAGGCAAGAGCCAGCCTTCAGCGTCGGCGGCCTCGAGCTCAGAAGCGCAGCCGCAAGGTAAGAGCAGCAGCTTGTCGCTGAATTGTGGGGCTTTTGGGCAGCCGGTTGGGGACGTCCCTGTGGGGCTGTTTGGTGGAGGTTCCCTGCAGGCACGGGCTCTGGAGTTTCTCAGGCCTGAGCGTGTCGTCGTCCATTGGCAGAAGCCGCGGGGCGACGAGGCAAGAGCGGAGGCGCCTTCGAGATCAAGAGCGGAACGGCGAGGCGCGGGAGCCGAAGAGGGACGCGAGGGGCCCTCTGGGCAAAGGGCTCTTTCCAGGCCAGGGCGCCTTCAGGGTGCCGCGGCCGGCTTTGCGCTGGGCGACCTCCCTGCGTGCAGGGCTGGTCCTTGCTGTGCTTGGCCTTTTGCCTTGTGCTCCTTTGGCTGTCCGGAGAGAGGGGCGACCCTGTAAAGGAGGGTGTGAGAGCCCCTGTCTCCGCACCGCAGGGGGGAAACGGAGCTCTCCCGGCCCCCAGCCCAGCTACCCTGTAAGCAGGGCAGGGCTTTTCCCCAACCCCGGCAGCTTTCTGCCTGCTGCTGGCCCCTGGCCAGCGTGACCCCCTGTACTCGGGGCGCGTCACAGCCTGTGTCCCTGGTGCCGGTCCTGAAGCGCTTCAGCGCGTCGAGGCCCCTGTGGCCTCCTCTCAGTGCAGGGGCAGGTGTGACGCTTTCCTGTCCCGCTCAGCATTAGCAATGGCTCCCGAGAGTAGGTTGGCTGCACAGAGCTTGCTCCCTCTTCTGGGACTGTCTCCCCCTCCCCTGCCTCCCCCTCCCCTGTCTTCCCCCTAGACTTGGTGCGAGTGAGGAAGTGTGGTTGTGCTTTAGCAACAGAGCCAGTGTAGCTTAGACTTCCCAGGAGGGAAAGAGGAGCTCTGTGCAGCCGCAGGCGGGGGCCCAAAATGCACGGGTGGAGAAAGCCTCCGGCCTTGCCCCTGCTTTCTGAGGGCGGCGCGAAGCCGCTTAGCGGCAGCGTGGGCAGCGTGACCCGCCTGTAGCCAGGGCCAGGGCGTGCGCCCACGCTGCCGGTGGTGCTGGTGAGCTGCCAGCGTGCGGGCCCTGTACTCGGGGCCCGTGTCAGGACCTTGGCGGCACCCTTTGTCCCCAGGAGCAGCCCCACCCAGGTCCCTGTAAGCAGGGCTGGGGAGGCTCCTTTAGCCAGGCGACAGGAACGAGCGCTCCCGGGCCCTTGCCAGGGGGCAGCTTGCAGAAGTGCCGTGCCGCAGGGCACGCTCCTGCCTTTGGCAGTGCTTCGGGCTGGCGCCAGGTGGCTGGCGGCCTCGTTCAGGAGGCTCCCGGGGCTCTGCAGGCGGCTGTGTTGCCGCGCTGCGCTGTGGCCGGGCTCTGGCCTGTCCCCAGGTGGGGCGCAGGCCGGAGCCTGTGCTCCGTAGTGCTTGTTGGGGGGTGCCGGGCAGCGGGGGGCGGCCCCGTAAGTGGGGTTCTGTGCGTCCCCTGGCCTCGGCGGGCGGTTGGAGGGACCCCCTGTAATCAGGCGGGTGTGCCTGGCCCCGGTCTTTCAGAGGCGTGGGGCCAGGAGTCACGGGGCCGGGCGTGTGCCCTCCCTGTCCTCAGGGCTGGGCTGGCGGCCCCTCGGCTTTAGGCCATGAGCTGGACTGCCTGACGGTAGAGTCAGGTTCCTGTTGCCTTGGGGGAAGGCCGAGCTCCGTGGCTCCCCGGGTGTGGACCGGCCTGTAAGCAGGCTGCGGGTCTGGGAGCCTTTGTGCTCCCTTCAGCTGGCAGCCTGTGTGGGGCGCCCGCCCCGTTAGTGGGGAGCGCCCCGCAGCTGGTGGAGAGAAGGAGCCTCCATAGGCCTTGGGGACCAGAGCCGCCCTGTAAGTGGGGGCCTGTAAGTGCTCTGGAGCCCCGGGCACTTTTTAGTCCGGGCAGCGGCCTGAGCCCCCTGTAAGCAGGGGTGTGCAGCCTCTTGGCCGCTGCCTTGCGTGCCCAGCTTCCTTTGCCCAGAGGGCCCGGCTCCCAGCACGGCGTGGGACTGCGCCGGACGTCGGGACGGTGAGTCAAGCTGTAGTTGGAGGCTTTTGGGCAGCTGGGGGGCCGCGGCGTTGCTGGCATGAGGCTGTGGGGCTGTTGGGTGGCACTTCCCTGTGGCAGCTGGAGCTCCTTGGGCCTGATTGTGTCCTCGTCGACGTTTGCAGAAGCCGTGGGACAGCGAGGAAAGAGCGAGCCGCGGGAGCGGCCTCTTCGAGCTCAAGAGTGGATCGGCGAGGCAAGAGCCAGCCTTCAGCGTCGGCGGCCTCGAGCTCAGAAGCGCAGCCGCAAGGTAAGAGCAGCAGCTTGTCGCTGAATTGTGGGGCTTTTGGGCAGCCGGTTGGGGACGTCCCTGTGGGGCTGTTTGGTGGCGGTTCCCTGCAGGCACGGGGTCTGGAGTTTCTCAGGCCTGAGCGTGTCGTCGTCCATTGGCAGAAGCCGCGGGGCGACGAGGCAAGAGCGGAGGCGCCTTCGAGATCAAGAGCGGAACGGCGAGGCGCGGGAGCCGAAGAGGGACGCGAGGGGCCCTCTGGGCAAAGGGCTCTTTCCAGGCCAGGGCGCCTTCAGGGTGCCGCGGCCGGCTTTGCGCTGGGCGACCTCCCTGCGTGCAGGGCTGGTCCTTGCTGTGCTTGGCCTTTTGCCTTGTGCTCCTTTGGCTGTCCGGAGAGAGGGGCGACCCTGTAAAGGAGGGTGTGAGAGCCCCTGTCTCCGCACCGCAGGGGGGAAACGGAGCTCTCCCGGCCCCCAGCCCAGCTACCCTGTAAGCAGGGCAGGGCTTTTCCCCAACCCCGGCAGCTTTCTGCCTGCTGCTGGCCCCTGGCCAGCGTGATCCCCTGTACTCGGGGCGCGTCACAGCCTGTGTCCCTGGTGCCGGTCCTGAAGCGCTTCAGCGCGTCGAGGCCCCTGTGGCCTCCTCTCAGTGCAGGGGCAGGTGTGACGCTTTCCTGTCCCGCTCAGCATTAGCAATGGCTCCCGAGAGTAGGTTGGCTGCACAGAGCTTGCTCCCTCTTCTGGGACTGTCTCCCCCTCCCCTGCCTCCCCCTCCCCTGTCTTCCCCCTAGACTTGGTGCGAGTGAGGAAGTGTGGTTGTGCTTTAGCAACAGAGCCAGTGTAGCTTAGACTTCCCAGGAGGGAAAGAGGAGCTCTGTGCAGCCGCAGGCGGGGGCCCAAAATGCACGGGTGGAGAAAGCCTCCGGCCTTGCCCCTGCTTTCTGAGGGCGGCGCGAAGCCGCTTAGCGGCAGCGTGGGCAGCGTGACCCGCCTGTAGCCAGGGCCAGGGCGTGCGCCCACGCTGCCGGTGGTGCTGGTGAGCTGCCAGCGTGCGGGCCCTGTACTCGGGGCCCGTGTCAGGACCTTGGCGGCACCCTTTGTCCCCAGGAGCAGCCCCACCCAGGTCCCTGTAAGCAGGGCTGGGGAGGCTCCTTTAGCCAGGCGACAGGAACGAGCGCTCCCGGGCCCTTGCCAGGGGGCAACTTGCAGAAGTGCCGTGCCGCAGGGCACGCTCCTGCCTTTGGCAGTGCTTCGGGCTGGCGCCAGGTGGCTGGCGGCCTCGTACAGGAGGCTCCCGGGGCTCTGCAGGCGGCTGTGTTGCCGCGCTGCGCTGTGGCCGGGCTCTGGCCTGTCCCCAGGTGGGGCGCAGGCCGGAGCCTGTGCTCCGTAGTGCTTGTTGGGGGGTGCCGGGCAGCGGGGGGCGGCCCCGTAAGTGGGGTTCTGTGCGTCCCCTGGCCTCGGCGGGCGGTTGGAGGGACCCCCTGTAATCAGGCGGGTGTGCCTGGCCCCGGTCTTTCAGAGGCGTGGGGCCAGGAGTCACGGGGCCGGGCGTGTGCCCTCCCTGTCCTCAGGGCTGGGCTGGCGGCCCCTCGGCTTTAGGCCGTGAGCTGGACTGCCTGACGGTAGAGTCAGGTTCCTGTTGCCTTGGGGGAAGGCCGAGCTCCGTGGCTCCCCGGGTGTGGACCGGCCTGTAAGCAGGCTGCGGGTCTGGGAGCCTTTGTGCTCCCTTCAGCTGGCAGCCTGTGTGGGGCGCCCGCCCCGTTAGTGGGGAGCGCCCCGCAGCTGGTGGAGAGAAGGAGCCTCCATAGGCCTTGGGGACCAGAGCCGCCCTGTAAGTGGGGGCCTGTAAGTGCTCTGGAGCCCCGGGCACTTTTTAGTCCGGGCAGCGGCCTGAGCCCCCTGTAAGCAGGGGTGTGCAGCCTCTTGGCCGCTGCCTTGCGTGCCCAGCTTCCTTTGCCCAGAGGGCCCGGCTCCCAGCACGGCGTGGGACTGCGCCGGACGTCGGGACGGTGAGTCAAGCTGTAGTTGGAGGCTTTTGGGCAGCTGGGGGGCCGCGGCGTTGCTGGCATGAGGCTGTGGGGCTGTTGGGTGGCACTTCCCTGTGGCAGCTGGAGCTCCTTGGGCCTGATTGTGTCCTCGTCGACGTTTGCAGAAGCCGTGGGACAGCGAGGAAAGAGCGAGCCGCGGGAGCGGCCTCTTCGAGCTCAAGAGTGGATCGGCGAGGCAAGAGCCAGCCTTCAGCGTCGGCGGCCTCGAGCTCAGAAGCGCAGCCGCAAGGTAAGAGCAGCAGCTTGTCGCTGAATTGTGGGGCTTTTGGGCAGCCGGTTGGGGACGTCCCTGTGGGGCTGTTTGGTGGCGGTTCCCTGCAGGCACGGGGTCTGGAGTTTCTCAGGCCTGAGCGTGTCGTCGTCCATTGGCAGAAGCCGCGGGGCGACGAGGCAAGAGCGGAGGCGCCTTCGAGATCAAGAGCGGAACGGCGAGGCGCGGGAGCCGAAGAGGGACGCGAGGGGCCCTCTGGGCAAAGGGCTCTTTCCAGGCCAGGGCGCCTTCAGGGTGCCGCGGCCGGCTTTGCGCTGGGCGACCTCCCTGCGTGCAGGGCTGGTCCTTGCTGTGCTTGGCCTTTTGCCTTGTGCTCCTTTGGCTGTCCGGAGAGAGGGGCGACCCTGTAAAGGAGGGCGTGAGAGCCCCTGTCTCCGCACCGCAGGGGGGAAACGGAGCTCTCCCGGCCCCCAGCCCAGCTACCCTGTAAGCAGGGCAGGGCTTTTCCCCAACCCCGGCAGCTTTCTGCCTGCTGCTGGCCCCTGGCCAGCGTGACCCCCTGTACTCGGGGCGTGTCACAGCCTGTGTCCCTGGTGCCGGTCCTGAAGCGCTTCAGCGCGTCGAGGCCCCTGTGGCCTCCTCTCAGTGCAGGGGCAGGTGTGACGCTTTCCTGTCCCGCTCAGCATTAGCAATGGCTCCCGAGAGTAGGTTGGCTGCACAGAGCTTGCTCCCTCTTCTGGGACTGTCTCCCCCTCCCCTGCCTCCCCCTCCCCTGTCTTCCCCCTAGACTTGGTGCGAGTGAGGAAGTGTGGTTGTGCTTTAGCAACAGAGCCAGTGTAGCTTAGACTTCCCAGGAGGGAAAGAGGAGCTCTGTGCAGCCGCAGGCGGGGGCCCAAAATGCACGGGTGGAGAAAGCCTCCGGCCTTGCCCCTGCTTTCTGAGGGCGGCGCGAAGCCGCTTAGCGGCAGCGTGGGCAGCGTGACCCGCCTGTAGCCAGGGCCAGGGCGTGCGCCCACGCTGCCGGTGGTGCTGGTGAGCTGCCAGCGTGCGGGCCCTGTACTCGGGGCCCGTGTCAGGACCTTGGCGGCACCCTTTGTCCCCAGGAGCAGCCCCACCCAGGTCCCTGTAAGCAGGGCTGGGGAGGCTCCTTTAGCCAGGCGACAGGAACGAGCGCTCCCGGGCCCTTGCCAGGGGGCAGCTTGCAGAAGTGCCGTGCCGCAGGGCACGCTCCTGCCTTTGGCAGTGCTTCGGGCTGGCGCCAGGTGGCTGGCGGCCTCGTACAGGAGGCTCCCGGGGCTCTGCAGGCGGCTGTGTTGCCGCGCTGCGCTGCGGCCGGGCTCTGGCCTGTCCCCAGGTGGGGCGCAGGCCGGAGCCTGTGCTCCGTAGTGCTTGTTGGGGGGTGCCGGGCAGCGGGGGGCGGCCCCGTAAGTGGGGTTCTGTGCGTCCCCTGGCCTCGGCGGGCGGTTGGAGGGACCCCCTGTAATCAGGCGGGTGTGCCTGGCCCCGGTCTTTCAGAGGCGTGGGGCCAGGAGTCACGGGGCCGGGCGTGTGCCCTCCCTGTCCTCAGGGCTGGGCTGGCGGCCCCTCGGCTTTAGGCCGTGAGCTGGACTGCCTGACGGTAGAGTCAGGTTCCTGTTGCCTTGGGGGAAGGCCGAGCTCCGTGGCTCCCCGGGTGTGGACCGGCCTGTAAGCAGGCTGCGGGTCTGGGAGCCTTTGTGCTCCCTTCAGCTGGCAGCCTGTGTGGGGCGCCCGCCCCGTTAGTGGGGAGCGCCCCGCAGCTGGTGGAGAGAAGGAGCCTCCATAGGCCTTGGGGACCAGAGCCGCCCTGTAAGTGGGGGCCTGTAAGTGCTCTGGAGCCCCGGGCACTTTTTAGTCCGGGCAGCGGCCTGAGCCCCCTGTAAGCAGGGGTGTGCAGCCTCTTGGCCGCTGCCTTGCGTGCCCAGCTTCCTTTGCCCAGAGGGCCCGGCTCCCAGCACGGCGTGGGACTGCGCCGGACGTCGGGACGGTGAGTCAAGCTGTAGTTGGAGGCTTTTGGGCAGCTGGGGGGCCGCGGCGTTGCTGGCATGAGGCTGTGGGGCTGTTGGGTGGCACTTCCCTGTGGCAGCTGGAGCTCCTTGGGCCTGATTGTGTCCTCGTCGACGTTTGCAGAAGCCGTGGGACAGCGAGGAAAGAGCGAGCCGCGGGAGCGGCCTCTTCGAGCTCAAGAGTGGATCGGCGAGGCAAGAGCCAGCCTTCAGCGTCGGCGGCCTCGAGCTCAGAAGCGCAGCCGCAAGGTAAGAGCAGCAGCTTGTCGCTGAATTGTGGGGCTTTTGGGCAGCCGGTTGGGGACGTCCCTGTGGGGCTGTTTGGTGGAGGTTCCCTGCAGGCACGGGGTCTGGAGTTTCTCAGGCCTGAGCGTGTCGTCGTCCATTGGCAGAAGCCGCGGGGCGACGAGGCAAGAGCGGAGGCGCCTTCGAGATCAAGAGCGGAACGGCGAGGCGCGGGAGCCGAAGAGGGACGCGAGGGGCCCTCTGGGCAAAGGGCTCTTTCCAGGCCAGGGCGCCTTCAGGGTGCCGCGGCCGGCTTTGCGCTGGGCGACCTCCCTGCGTGCAGGGCTGGTCCTTGCTGTGCTTGGCCTTTTGCCTTGTGCTCCTTTGGCTGTCCGGAGAGAGGGGCGACCCTGTAAAGGAGGGTGTGAGAGCCCCTGTCTCCGCACCGCAGGGGGGAAACGGAGCTCTCCCGGCCCCCAGCCCAGCTACCCTGTAAGCAGGGCAGGGCTTTTCCCCAACCCCGGCAGCTTTCTGCCTGCTGCTGGCCCCTGGCCAGCGTGACCCCCTGTACTCGGGGCGTGTCACAGCCTGTGTCCCTGGTGCCGGTCCTGAAGCGCTTCAGCGCGTCGAGGCCCCTGTGGCCTCCTCTCAGTGCAGGGGCAGGTGTGACGCTTTCCTGTCCCGCTCAGCATTAGCAATGGCTCCCGAGAGTAGGTTGGCTGCACAGAGCTTGCTCCCTCTTCTGGGACTGTCTCCCCCTCCCCTGCCTCCCCCTCCCCTGTCTTCCCCCTAGACTTGGTGCGAGTGAGGAAGTGTGGTTGTGCTTTAGCAACAGAGCCAGTGTAGCTTAGACTTCCCAGGAGGGAAAGAGGAGCTCTGTGCAGCCGCAGGCGGGGGCCCAAAATGCACGGGTGGAGAAAGCCTCCGGCCTTGCCCCTGCTTTCTGAGGGCGGCGCGAAGCCGCTTAGCGGCAGCGTGGGCAGCGTGACCCGCCTGTAGCCAGGGCCAGGGCGTGCGCCCACGCTGCCGGTGGTGCTGGTGAGCTGCCAGCGTGCGGGCCCTGTACTCGGGGCCCGTGTCAGGACCTTGGCGGCACCCTTTGTCCCCAGGAGCAGCCCCACCCAGGTCCCTGTAAGCAGGGCTGGGGAGGCTCCTTTAGCCAGGCGACAGGAACGAGCGCTCCCGGGCCCTTGCCAGGGGGCAGCTTGCAGAAGTGCCGTGCCGCAGGGCACGCTCCTGCCTTTGGCAGTGCTTCGGGCTGGCGCCAGGTGGCTGGCGGCCTCGTACAGGAGGCTCCCGGGGCTCTGCAGGCGGCTGTGTTGCCGCGCTGCGCTGCGGCCGGGCTCTGGCCTGTCCCCAGGTGGGGCGCAGGCCGGAGCCTGTGCTCCGTAGTGCTTGTTGGGGGGTGCCGGGCAGCGGGGGGCGGCCCCGTAAGTGGGGTTCTGTGCGTCCCCTGGCCTCGGCGGGCGGTTGGAGGGACCCCCTGTAATCAGGCGGGTGTCCCTGGCCCCGGTCTTTCAGAGGCGTGGGGCCAGGAGTCACGGGGCCGGGCGTGTGCCCTCCCTGTCCTCAGGGCTGGGCTGGCGGCCCCTCGGCTTTAGGCCGTGAGCTGGACTGCCTGACGGTAGAGTCAGGTTCCTGTTGCCTTGGGGGAAGGCCGAGCTCCGTGGCTCCCCGGGTGTGGACCGGCCTGTAAGCAGGCTGCGGGTCTGGGAGCCTTTGTGCTCCCTTCAGCTGGCAGCCTGTGTGGGGCGCCCGCCCCGTTAGTGGGGAGCGCCCCGCAGCTGGTGGAGAGAAGGAGCCTCCATAGGCCTTGGGGACCAGAGCCGCCCTGTAAGTGGGGGCCTGTAAGTGCTCTGGAGCCCCGGGCACTTTTTAGTCCGGGCAGCGGCCTGAGCCCCCTGTAAGCAGGGGTGTGCAGCCTCTTGGCCGCTGCCTTGCGTGCCCAGCTTCCTTTGCCCAGAGGGCCCGGCTCCCAGCACGGCGTGGGACTGCGCCGGACGTCGGGACGGTGAGTCAAGCTGTAGTTGGAGGCTTTTGGGCAGCTGGGGGGCCGCGGCGTTGCTGGCATGAGGCTGTGGGGCTGTTGGGTGGCACTTCCCTGTGGCAGCTGGAGCTCCTTGGGCCTGATTGTGTCCTCGTCGACGTTTGCAGAAGCCGTGGGACAGCGAGGAAAGAGCGAGCCGCGGGAGCGGCCTCTTCGAGCTCAAGAGTGGATCGGCGAGGCAAGAGCCAGCCTTCAGCGTCGGCGGCCTCGAGCTCAGAAGCGCAGCCGCAAGGTAAGAGCAGCAGCTTGTCGCTGAATTGTGGGGCTTTTGGGCAGCCGGTTGGGGACGTCCCTGTGGGGCTGTTTGGTGGCGGTTCCCTGCAGGCACGGGCTCTGGAGTTTCTCAGGCCTGAGCGTGTCGTCGTCCATTGGCAGAAGCCGCGGGGCGACGAGGCAAGAGCGGAGGCGCCTTCGAGATCAAGAGCGGAACGGCGAGGCGCGGGAGCCGAAGAGGGACGCGAGGGGCCCTCTGGGCAAAGGGCTCTTTCCAGGCCAGGGCGCCTTCAGGGTGCCGCGGCCGGCTTTGCGCTGGGCGACCTCCCTGCGTGCAGGGCTGGTCCTTGCTGTGCTTGGCCTTTTGCCTTGTGCTCCTTTGGCTGTCCGGAGAGAGGGGCGACCCTGTAAAGGAGGGCGTGAGAGCCCCTGTCTCCGCACCGCAGGGGGGAAACGGAGCTCTCCCGGCCCCCAGCCCAGCTACCCTGTAAGCAGGGCAGGGCTTTTCCCCAACCCCGGCAGCTTTCTGCCTGCTGCTGGCCCCTGGCCAGCGTGACCCCCTGTACTCGGGGCGCGTCACAGCCCGTGTCCCTGGTGCCGGTCCTGAAGCGCTTCAGCGCGTCGAGGCCCCTGTGGCCTCCTCTCAGTGCAGGGGCAGGTGTGACGCTTTCCTGTCCCGCTCAGCATTAGCAATGGCTCCCGAGAGTAGGTTGGCTGCACAGAGCTTGCTCCCTCTTCTGGGACTGTCTCCCCCTCCCCTGCCTCCCCCTCCCCTGTCTTCCCCCTAGACTTGGTGCGAGTGAGGAAGTGTGGTTGTGCTTTAGCAACAGAGCCAGTGTAGCTTAGACTTCCCAGGAGGGAAAGAGGAGCTCTGTGCAGCCGCAGGCGGGGGCTCAAAATGCACGGGTGGAGAAAGCCTCCGGCCTTGCCCCTGCTTTCTGAGGGCGGCGCGAAGCCGCTTAGCGGCAGCGTGGGCAGCGTGACCCGCCTGTAGCCAGGGCCAGGGCGTGCGCCCACGCTGCCGGTGGTGCTGGTGAGCTGCCAGCGTGCGGGCCCTGTACTCGGGGCCCGTGTCAGGACCTTGGCGGCACCCTTTGTCCCCAGGAGCAGCCCCACCCAGGTCCCTGTAAGCAGGGCTGGGGAGGCTCCTTTAGCCAGGCGACAGGAACGAGCGCTCCCGGGCCCTTGCCAGGGGGCAGCTTGCAGAAGTGCCGTGCCGCAGGGCACGCTCCTGCCTTTGGCAGTGCTTCGGGCTGGCGCCAGGTGGCTGGCGGCCTCGTACAGGAGGCTCCCGGGGCTCTGCAGGCGGCTGTGTTGCCGCGCTGCGCTGCGGCCGGGCTCTGGCCTGTCCCCAGGTGGGGCGCAGGCCGGAGCCTGTGCTCCGTAGTGCTTGTTGGGGGGTGCCGGGCAGCGGGGGGCGGCCCCGTAAGTGGGGTTCTGTGCGTCCCCTGGCCTCGGCGGGCGGTTGGAGGGACCCCCTGTAATCAGGCGGGTGTCCCTGGCCCCGGTCTTTCAGAGGCGTGGGGCCAGGAGTCACGGGGCCGGGCGTGTGCCCTCCCTGTCCTCAGGGCTGGGCTGGCGGCCCCTCGGCTTTAGGCCGTGAGCTGGACTGCCTGACGGTAGAGTCAGGTTCCTGTTGCCTTGGGGGAAGGCCGAGCTCCGTGGCTCCCCGGGTGTGGACCGGCCTGTAAGCAGGCTGCGGGTCTGGGAGCCTTTGTGCTCCCTTCAGCTGGCAGCCTGTGTGGGGCGCCCGCCCCGTTAGTGGGGAGCGCCCCGCAGCTGGTGGAGAGAAGGAGCCTCCATAGGCCTTGGGGACCAGAGCCGCCCTGTAAGTGGGGGCCTGTAAGTGCTCTGGAGCCCCGGGCACTTTTTAGTCCGGGCAGCGGCCTGAGCCCCCTGTAAGCAGGGGTGTGCAGCCTCTTGGCCGCTGCCTTGCGTGCCCAGCTTCCTTTGCCCAGAGGGCCCGGCTCCCAGCACGGCGTGGGACTGCGCCGGACGTCGGGACGGTGAGTCAAGCTGTAGTTGGAGGCTTTTGGGCAGCTGGGGGGCCGCGGCGTTGCTGGCATGAGGCTGTGGGGCTGTTGGGTGGCACTTCCCTGTGGCAGCTGGAGCTCCTTGGGCCTGATTGTGTCCTCGTCGACGTTTGCAGAAGCCGTGGGACAGCGAGGAAAGAGCGAGCCGCGGGAGCGGCCTCTTCGAGCTCAAGAGTGGATCGGCGAGGCAAGAGCCAGCCTTCAGCATTGGTTGTTAAGTGAACAAAAATCCAACTCAGTGACCACATTTCGTAACCAAATTGAAATAGAAGAAGAAGGAGTAATTTATATATTGAATAACTGAATCTCGTAGTGACATATGATTTTCAGTCTGGGAAAGTTCAAGTATTCATAACGGCACAGAAAATGCTCTGCTCAAGCTGAGTCCGGATATTCCATATTCATGTGTGGACCTTGGAAAACTGAAATTATACACACAATTTACCTTTAGGCCAAATCTCTCATTGCAAATGGATGTGGACTGATGTGAAACATTCAAAACAGGTGAATTTCAGATTGTTAGTGAGCATGTTACTTCATTAGTCCGTAATATGTAGGAATGAGAATCCCAGCATGTAAACAAATAAAACCAGATACTGAGCCCTACAGTAGTTACTCAAATGTTTCCTTCATACAAGTGCGCAATTAGAAATTGTATAAAGGAGGGATACAAGTTTTTCATGTATTCCATCAACAATAAGAATGTATTAAATATATAAAGTGAGGGAAAAGTTTTGTCATCTTCTTGAAAGTCACCATCCCAGTATTCTTATAATAGGTTTTTCTTTTCTTTGAAAAGGACCTACATAGTGCATTTTTAAAAGATCTAGCTCTTTAAAAACTTAAATTATGCTTCCTGATGCATCTGATTTAGTAGTATAAAAATTAAAATGCAGGAAAAGTCTGGGTGGTCCAGGTTACACCATGTGCAAGGCAAGAATTAATTGTGGGACTTGAGGTGTAATTGCTGAGAAATTTACAAAGAGCACAGTTAAAATCCAAGGCTCTGTGAAGCCAAGAGAAGTCTCTCACTGGCCTCCATGAGCCTAAAACTGGGAACAAATTTAGCTGGTTCTCTTTTCAGTACACGCACAGCATCTGATTGCGAAGACATTCATTTTGAAAGCACAGGAGGTTAGAATCAGGCATAGAACTACACAAAGCAAATTATTTATTCAATAGCATTATTTGCAATGATAAACTATCAGCATTTTTACATATGCGTAATACTCCTCAAATACAGATAAATATGGATTCAACTACAAGATTCATTTCATTTGAAAAAATGACAGAAAAAACTTTATATGTATGATAGGTATAGGCATTTATATATTGAAAAAAAATTAAAAAGGAGAAAGAAAAATCTGAATCAAATGTGGGAAGGCATAACATGGCCAAGAAGCAATAGCCATTCAGGACTTCAGGTAATATCTAACGTGAAACACAGAAGCCCCCCCACCACATGAGGCACTTGCCAGTTGCACTAATTCTAAAATAAAAATGCATTCTAGGTTATTTTTGGCAGTTAGCACCTATCTAATCTGCGTTAATTTAGTAAAACAGTGAGTCTACATAACTCATCACAAGCAATATCAATGTCCGACTCACTCAAGGAAGAGGAAAGACCACACCAGCAGAAACCAACTCTAAGTCCAAATTTGTCATTATCAAATCCTGAGAAATTCCAAAGCAATTTGTTTTATAACACAAACAAGGATAAGTATTGCTATGTAAGCATTTAGTTTACAATAAAAATTTGCATATAATGTAATAAAAATTTACTCTTGCATTCTAAGAGAAAAACAGATCAAGTTGTGACTTTGCAGAAAGCAAAGGATTTAAGCATTTATAATTGGACATTCTGACAGAACAGATAATTCTGCCCAGAACAACTCAAGATTAATGTTTAGGAATGTCCAGTGAGACAAGTACAAACATTACCCCATTACCCTGGCATGTCAGCCAGCTGATTAAAATTAAATGGGACAATATCATTATCCAAACAAAACTCTGTATAAGTGCATTTTCCCCTACTGGATTAGTTCACCTTTATGTTAAAAGATTAGACTTTGATTCTGCAAACCTTTTTTGTTTCATTCCTCAGCTGAGGTTTCAGTGTCTTTACTTCCACCTGCCTCCAAGTCTCCTGAGGAATGTTTTATCAGATTCTTTACTCTCGTCTTCTTTCGAAGGAGCTCCTGCTGCTTATCCACAAGCTCCTGCACTGCTTGCAGCTCATTCTTAATGGACACCACACCTCCTCTAGCATTGCAGGGAGAGGCAAGGAGAAGGCACAATAGAGACCACAGCCATGAGCTGATGCCACTTTTTATTGTGTTAATTGTACTCAAGCCAAGGATCAAGCTGTTAATAGAAAACCTTTATTTACATGTGAGAAGCAACATTAACCCCACTAAGTTTAACTCCTTTGGAGTTGTAACCAGGGCCATTGGCAACAAGCTGTGTTCATGTACCAAGATCTCCCTCCTCCACAGAAGAAAAGGATATGCTGAGCAACAGGGTTTGGATGTAGAGGGAAAATGTTTTATCCGTCCTTCACACACGAAAGAAGTGAAGCAAATGCTCCCCAAAAGCTTGGGTCACACAAGTGACTCTTTGGCAGGAATTGCCTCTTTCCATCCCAATATGATGTGTGTGAATTGCAGATTGTGTTCTGGAATCCAGTCCCTGGAGTCTAAAAGAATAATTAACACATACACCTGCATGCCAAGCATGTACTCCAGAACCAGGTCAGAAAAACATCAGAAGCAATTACTTCCTCCCCCACACCCACAAAACCCCAGAGATTTTGGCCCATCCAGAGCAGATATGCTAATATGGTTATGGAAACGAAAATGTGTGATGAAGATATTTCCCTATTTCAAATAGCACAAAATGGTGATAAGTGTCTTCCTAAATGCCCACTGCTGCTCAGCAGAAAACAGTAAAGAGTATCTTAAAATTTGAAGCACATTTTAAAAATATTGAAAACCAAGTAATTTCCTTGACAATCTTGATTTTCATCCTACAATAGCTTGGGTTGGAAGGGACCTTAAAGCTTATCTCATTCCAACTCCCCTGCCACTGGAGCAGGTTGCTCAGAGCCCCATCCAACGATGCCTTTAACACTTCCAGGGATGGGGCATTTTGGTTTAGTTTCACCTAAGAAATAAAAAGCTATCCAGTAAAGATTTGAAGAACAAAAATCTTTAAGTATAATAGCAGTGATCCCACAAAATGTTTTATGTATATATTATTGTAAATAACAATCAGTAACATGATGTGTTTGTGTCTTGTTACCTAAATGAACATATGGAATATAAATTATGGATCACCTGCAACAGCTCTCATCTTTGGAGAGTAAAGAATGTTATCTTTAGTATATCTTATTTAGCCAAACAGCTGTCACTAAAAAGAAAATAAATACATGGTAAAATATATTTCATTTTATAAGTAAACCTTCTCAACTTTAGAACAAATTTACTGCAGGACATTCTTCGTTACCAGAGCTGTAGTGTAACAGTTTAAGCACTGGTTAATTTAATTTGCTCACATAAAGAAGCTCCACTAGGTGACAATTGCTTTTTCCCTTCTGCAAAATGGATAAACACAAACTCCCAACCAATTCCCAAGGCCACAGCTCACCAGGCCTCTAAATGAACCCAAGTGAAGTTTAACCAAGTCATACATTTCCTGCAAGAGTAATGCTCTAAGGTAGACCAGTCACTCACCAGGTGCCCATTGCCAATTTTGATCTCCTCAAAGCTTCTTTTACAGAAAAGCCTGGACACATTATATTGTGCCCCTTAGAAAGGCAGCCACCATAACACCCAGAGGATCTGTTAGGAGGAAGTGAAAATGCTGTTAGGTTTAGAGGAGGGGTTCAACTTTGAATAATCATCAGTGAAATTAACGTGGAATTGAATTCATTGGGTCATTATTTGAACAACGGTTTTTGTCACATTGTACCTTAATAACACCAAACTAAAGAGATTGATATTTTCTGTTACTGCATCATGAACTATTTATTACAGAGATGGAAACAAAGTCTAATGGAAGGTGAAAGGGATTAAATTCAGCATTACAATTAATATTGGGGGAAAAATTCCTCACTACCAGCTGATTCCACCATAACAAGCATCTTCCCCGCTCCTATAAATAGAGGACGAAATACATAATAAAAGTGATGTGTGAATAAAACACTCCCGCATAACCCAGGGCCAGACCCAGACGCCTCTTAACCACCTCCAGGGGCGGCGACTCCTCCACCTCCTGGGTACGCTGCTCCAGCGTGGGACTATTCACAGTGTGGGACTATGACAGTGTGAATGGCATCCAAATATCCACAGTGAGCGTGTGCCGTGCGGTATTCCCTGCATCCCGCGCCCACACGCCAGCCGCGGGCACGGCGCTTGCCGGGTGGGGCAATCGGACGGGGCTGGATGGATCCATGGATGGACGGAGGAAGGGACCGAGGCCGCCAGGGCGAGCAGGAGCAGCGCCTCGCAGCCGTGTCCTCCCGTGCGTTGGGCTCAGCCGTGGCTCGGCCGACAGCTCGCACAGCTGCGCCGAGGGCTGGTGCCGCATCCTTTAGCTTTCATCCCTTATCTCTTATCCCTCATCCCTGATCCCTCGCGGCTCCCGCCCCGCGGCCCCGCTCCCACCTGCGCTGCGCGCCGGCCACGCCCCTTCCGCCGCGCGCCCTTAGCCACTGGCGCACGGGGCCCGGCGCGAGCTCCGCCTCTCCGCCAATCAGCGCCGGTCGCGGGCCGTGGGCGGGGCGGTACGCCCGCGCCGCCGTACAAGGCGGCTACTGATTGGCGGCCGGTGCGACCAATGGGCGGGCGGCTCTCATGCGGCGGGGTGCGTGTTTCCGGAAGACGTGGCCGCCGGTGCCGCTCCCGCCCGTGCCGCTCCCGCCCGTGCCGCCGTCACCATGATCTCCCTGTCCGACACGCAGAGTAAGCGCTGCCGCCGCTCCCGCCGGGGAAGGGCGGAGGGGCCGCCCGCTGCGGGGCTGGGGGCGCTGGGGGCCGGGGGTTCCCAGGGCGGCCGGGCTCGCAGCCATTGTCCGCGGCGGGGCCTCCCGGGAGCGGCCGGGCACGGTCCGGCCGGGCCGCTGGACACCGGCGGGGGAGCTCTCACGGCCGCATCCCCGCAGTGAAAGGCGCGGCGGCGGCCCCGGTGCGGCGGGAGCGGCGGCTGGCGGGGAGAACGGGTGGGAAGGGGGTGGAGAGCGGCGGGGCAGCGCTCGGCGGGACCCCGGCCCTGGGAGAGCTCTGCCAGCACGGCCGGCCTGTGTCCGGGGCTGCGAGTGCTCGGTGTGCCGTGCTGCCGTGCGGAGGGGTTGGAACGGACCCTAAAGATCATCTCAGCCATGGCAGGGACACCTTGCACTACTCAGGGCCCGTCCAGCCTGACCGGGAGCGTCCCAAGGATCCAGGGGCAGCCACAGCTGCTCTGGGCACCCTGTGCCAGTGCCAGGCTAGCGTTACAGGAGAACATTTCTTCCTGTTACCTAGCCTGGGTTTGTGGGTTTGTGCCCGTGGTACCTCGGCTGAGCGCTGTGAGAGAATGAATGAAAGCTGAACGATAAACAAAGTAACACTCAGCTACGCTCTTCTCGTATGCCTCCCTCTGGACGTCGGTGGTCTGGAACCACTGAATTACCTAGACAGTAAAGAGATTTGCTGTGCTGTTCTTGGTGGTACCACTCAAAAGTCTGCAGGTGATGCTGAGGGGGCTTCAAAGTGAGGCCGAGACACTGAAGTGGAAAAAAGCAAAAATATTTGTATGTGGCCATAGTTTTGTTTCTACCAAAGTGCTTGGAAATAGAGACCAAAGAAATGAAAGTAAAGCAGTTCCTAAGTGTGTCCTTTGCCAGGAGCACCAGTGGTGTTGAGGGTGCTCTGGACTGTGTCCAGGAGCTCAGGGGCCATCCTGCTCCTCTGAACTACCCCAGCCAGGGCACACCTGCAGGGCTGGCAGCTCAGGGGCCATCCTGTCCCCTGCTCTGCCCCAGGGCACACCCAGGGCTGGGTGCACTGCTGGACTCCCGGTACAGCAGGGACAGGGAGCTGCTGGAAGGGGTCACGGGAATGATGAGGGCTCTGGAGCATCCCTAAAGAGAAAGGACTAGCAGCTGGGCCTGTTTATTTTGGAAAAGACTGAGAGGGGATCCTATTTCTGCATGTAAATATCCCAGATGGGTGACAAGAGAGTGGGGCCAGGTATTTTCAGTTGTGCCAGTAGCAGAACAAGGAGCAATGGCCGTGAAGTGAATGAAGTACAAGGAGTTTAATCTCTATGTGAGCCATCACTTCCTTGCACTGAAGGTGGCAGAGCCCTGGAACAGCTGCCCAGGGAGGGGCTGGGTCTCCCTCTCTGCAGCCACTGGACACATTCCTTTGTCACCTGTTGCAGGTGGCCCTGCCTTGGCAGGGGGGTTGGGCTGGGCGATCTCCAGAGGATCCTTCCACCCTAACCATTGTGATTCCCTGATAACAGCTTAAGCTGCAGGGTAAAGGACAATGACAGGCCTGTGATTTAAATGACCATCTCATGTATGGGGCATTTCTGGTATGACTGCCACAGAAGGAAATGAGTCTGCCTGTAAAGCACCACAGCATCAGTTATGAAGGAGGGTGTGAAAAATCTAGAAAAAAAGAAGTTAAAATAACTTTATAGCAAGATACTGGAAATGAAGGTACTGGAGAGCCAGTTAAGGCCAAGGATGAAGACAGGGAGCAGAGTTTAGCAGCATTCAGGTGCTAAATATCTCAATATCTGAGATACTCAGATATTGTACTGTTACTGGGATGAGTACCAAGCCTTGGGGTTAACTTTTAGCTTTCTGATTGATTAAACCCTTGTGGGCTTTGCTTTTGCTCTTAACTTCCAGTCTGGAGTATTCATTGGGCAAAAAGATAAAAACAGTGAGTCTCCTTCTGAAGAGATTTTTATTTTGCTTGGTTCCTCATGTGGGACCTTCAGCTGTTTCCAGTGCTAAGACTGTTGGTTGTAACTGTCAGAGACAGGAGTACTAAATAAAACACTCTGACATTTAGTGGTTTTCAGGGCGGTTTTTTTTTCAGTTTTTCTGAAATTCTGAAGATAGTTCATTGGATATTTTAAAATTCACTGCTGTCTGGAAAAATGTAGAGTTAGCCATAGAGTCACTGGTGGAATAGTGTGAAAAATACCTGGAGTGAACCACTGCTGATGTTTGGAAAGTTAATTCTGCATCTGCAGTCTAGAAGGTAATTTTAAGTGGTGCAGTGAATGGTGTTATAAACCACCAGTAATTGCAAGAGAATTCACTTAGGTTTTCCCAAATTAAATTTTCAATACTGAAAAATACTGCTAGCAAAATAATAGTTATGCATTGAATATAAGCCATATTAGGTTTTGTCTTCTAAAAGTCTATAGCACACAATTACATTTCATTTTGCACTATATTATGCTCTATAAAAGACTTGAGATGTGTATTGTCTGCCCTAATCTTTCACAAGCAATGTATCTTAAGTTTGAATCTTAAAATCTGCTGAGCTGTTTGTACACCGTGCTGCAGTAGTCTTGCACAGCTTATGGAATTTCTGGAGAAACTGATGATGATTTGCTCCCTTGTCTCAGGAAATCATAATTATCCAGGATAAATACAACCTGACCAGTGTGTGTTGCTGCATTTCTAGGCATTGATATGTTGTATTTGACTAACGTGGGAAAGCTCTTCTGGCACAGGAGAAACCATTTTAAAATAGTTTGCTCCCTCTATAAATATTCATCGTTAGTTGTTGAAAGGATTTTCTGCAAAATGCCAGCACTTTTTCTTTTCCTTCCTCTGAGAAGTGTAGTTAAATATATTTACAAATTCTGATCCAAATCAAGGCAGTAACTGAGATGTCAGCACTGGAGGATAATAGTCCTGGACCATTCATCTTCTTCCAGCAGTTATTTTGGGATAATGAGAATAATGTTCCTTTCTCTTTTTCCCTTTTCCTCCACTAACCAGAGCACACGGGTGACTTGTGCAGTGAATCAGAGCCCGTTGTGGCAGAAGTGCTCCCAAACCGGTTTGGGGTGGTTGCAGAGGTGTCAGAGAGGGAATTGCCGCAGCTGCTGGGAGGTGGCTCTGCCTCCTGCCCACATCCACACCTTGAGCTGTGCCTGGGGAGGAGCAAATACTCACCTCCAGGACTGCTTATTTATCTTGCTGGCAGCTGGTAATTCCTCTGGAGTCCTGCCTCCAAGTGTTTTCCTTCCAGAATGCAGATTGTTTCTGCTCTTCTGAAGTAAAGAGTACTGGAGAAAAGGGCACTTGCAATTGTTACATTGCCTTCAGTCAGCAGATCCATTGAAAATACAATTTGCAATTCTGTTTTTCGTTGTAAACCAGTACGGAGAGTGCCTGTAGTAAATTGATTGGATCGAGTTACTTAGTGCTTTTAATTGTGGGGTGCTAAAATGCTCACAGTGAAAGTTTAAAGTGGCAGGCTATGCCACACAACTACAGCTCTAACAGCCTTGCTAAAGGCAAGCCCTCAGAGAAGTCTGGGGAGTGGAATGTTGCTGTAACCAATTTGAGCTGTGTTGAAATTTATTTCCAATAACTACTTAGAAGTCCTAAAACAGGCATAATTATCCTCCTTTACTCCCAAGCTCATCAAGCAACAGCAAATGACCAACTGCATCAACAGAGTGCAGTTAAAATCCATGGAGGCAGATCTGGCCTACAGCAGCAGTGAGGGATGTGATTGTGGATTTTGTGGTCTTTGTTTGTTTCAGGACAGGCTATGCAAAACTACTTGGAACTTCAAAATACACGGGCATATATACAGGCATAGTATTAGGATGGCTTTTGCTAAGCTGTTTTTGTTTTGCAATTTACAAACCTGTCAGTTACTGTGTCTGGTCACAGTGAAAACAATAATAAATGCATGTTTTTGCAGCCCTGTTGCTGCTGTTCCTGGTTTTTCTCTCCCATTCATCTGTGTGAGAGTCAAAGGAAGGCTTTAGAGATTTAAAATTAAAAGCAGGATGTATTTCTAATAGCAGTCTTCAAGATACTATTGTGAAATGGTAGTTTTAATCCTTCCTTGACGTTTGTTTATCCTACAAACCTTCCATCCTACTCTTGGCTTCCCAGTTTTTCTTGAGCATCCTTTGCAGAACTCAAAGTTTATAGAACTGTTTATACTGGAAAAAAGCCTTTAAGAGCATTGGGTCCAGCTGTTAACCCAGCACTGGCCAGTCCATAATTTAAGCAAATAAATTAAGTACAAAAGGTATTTTTAGAAAAATCTGCAAGTTAAGATAATAAAATGAAAAATTTCATAAAATGGAACTGCTATACAGCACTAGCAGTCTAGTGATATTGTACCTATGTGTAATGTAAATCTACCATTTAATTAATAAAAATTAAATATTAAGCATGAAAATTATAATTGAACATTAATCCCTCAATATTTAGTATCTACCAGTTTTGTGAAAACTGGCAATTGTCTGGAGCCCCAGGCTAGTGTTTGATAGCTGTCAGCACATGTGCTACTCGGAAAAATCCTGCAGGATTCATCCAAGTTCTGTTCCATCTAGAAAATGCTGTGCAAGTCATGGGAGATGGAACATGACGTTTCAGGAGCATGGAGAGGACCAGGGTACTTACATTACTATGGGAAAGATAATGGGATAAGATCTGCAGATCCCAGAGTATTCTGAATTAAAAGAGAAGAATGACAAGGATCCACCCCTTCAGTGAATGACCCATATGGGAATCAAACCCCGACCCTGGAGTTATTTGTACCATGTTCTGACCAACTGATCTAATCTGGAAAACAAAGTTTCATTATCAAACAATCCTTTAATTTACAAACAATCCTGTTCTCCAAGATAGCAATTAATCAAAAGGGATATATGTCTTTCCTATATGTATGTATGCATGTATGTATGTATATGGTTGCATTCAATTCTAGTTCCAAACATGGCCTTTGTTGATAAACAGCTTCCAAAGATCTGTCTGTTGAAGTAACTGGGGTCTACAAGATTTATAATATTTGTACAGTCAAGGAAGTTCCTAAATTTAAAATGTCTTTAGAGTGGATGTTCTAATTTTTTCCCCAGTTTTTATCCCTGACCTTTTCTTGGTACCATGTTTTGTTACATGCCTAAATTTGTTTCTTTTTCAGAGATTGGAATGGGACTAACAGGCTTTGGCGTGTTTTTCCTCTTCTTTGGAATGATACTCTTCTTTGATAAAGCTCTTTTGGCTATTGGAAATGTAAGTGACTTTTCTGCAGTGCTTAGAATCAAGTATGTGATCTATTAAAGATAAACTCAAAATAGAAAATCATGTTATCAGTTTGAAGCTGAATGACAAAGATTACTGTGGTGATCTGGTATAAAAGAGGAGTGCTCAGTGATAGGAGTGAATCATTTTTGCTGCTTGAGGTTAGAACAGCTCACACTGATGTGAATATCACCGTGGGTCAGGCCTGTGGGATGTTGGTAGACAAGAAGCAGCTTGTTCCACAGTTATGCTGCTGCAAATGTGATTTTTTGCGGTCCTCTGAGATCACTGTCAATTTGACTATCTATTTGGATAAAAATCTTCTAAGTACATGCTAGCAAATGTAGTTTTGCAGCGCTGTAGGAGGAAAGAAAGAAATATGAATTGCTGGCACTTCTGGCATTAGAAGAGCCAGACCTCCTTCATAAAAGAGAGATTCAGTATCTGCAGCTTTTACCAAATCAAAGTTGTCACTCAAAGCAGCACAGAAAATAAGTCCTAGTTCTGGTACAGGAAATTTGATATTTGGATTGGAAATGCCAGGGTGTTTCCTGCATGTGCCAGTCTCTGTGCCTCTGCTGTTCTCACCTGTGCCAGCCAAAGCACAGCCTGGCTGGGAGAGGTTCAGCCCTTCTTTTGCTGATGCCTAAAAGTCTGCAACCAAACTGATCAGTTTCCTTCTCAAACACTGAGATTCCCTGAAGGGAAATATAAAATTGTGTATCTGAATTTGTTGAAGCATTTTTATGAACCATCAGATCAAGTGTGCAGTGGGAGAGTGGAAAATGAAATAATGCTTATTTTCTTTTTCTAATGTAAGGTGGAAATATGAGATCCTGTTTAGGGAAAATGAAAACGTAGGTAGGAAGAGACAATGACAGGCTATGTGGTAACCAAAGATAATGCAAGAAAAGGTACTGTATCCTTGCAGAGAATTGTTTTTATCAAGAAAAAAAAAAGTTGTATCAGAAAGGGCAGGAAGTTCTAAGAAATTGTTTTACTCAAGTTTAAGTTTTGGATGCCATTTAACAAATCAATCTTGAGTAAAACCTGAGATACTATTGCTTTCTGAGCAAAAATGTTGTTACAATAATTCCAAGTCCTTTTGCTACAGGACACCAGAAGTAGTTCTAACTACTTGAGACTGGTGTTACGGTGTTCAGTCTATACTGGAACAAATAAATAAACAATAAAAAGACTCTGCACAGTAAAAAACAACTGTTCAGCTTTTTCCTTCTCTGGCTTGGCACTGTGAGTTGATCAGCAGAAGCGGTTGAAGATGTCAGTGGCACAGAGCAGAGGTGCTGTTATGTGTGGTGTCAGTTTTTAGGAACCTTTGCTGTCAGTAGGACTGAGCTTCAGCACCACCTGTGGGTAAAGCTGTGACAGGGCAGATCCTCTGTCTTGGGTATGTTAAAAGGATAGACCCTTTACTTTCAAGCAGCTGAGAGATACAAGTGCTTTAAGATGGACCTTATAAAAGAAAATCAGAAATAAATTCATTCTCACCAACCGTCTCCTGGTATTAACAGAAGTTGTGCAAGAAAGGCAGTGTAATTTTATAAAATATGTATGTGTGTGTTTACATACTGTACTTGGGAACATAATTAGTTGTTTTCTTTCTTTGGTTTGGTTTTGTCTTTTCTAGGTTTTATTTGTGGCTGGCTTGTCTTTTGTTATCGGTTTAGAAAGAACATTCAGATTCTTCTTTCAAAAACACAAAATGAAAGCAACAGGCTTCTTCCTGGGTGGTGTGCTCATAGTTCTCATTGGCTGGCCTTTAGTAGGAATGATCCTGGAAATTTATGGGTTCTTCCTATTGTTCAGGTAAGTCTTGTTTGAAAACAACTTTGTGTTAGTTTTTCAGGAATAAATGTATTGTGTAGTGTTTGTGTTAGAGTTGACAAAGCAGCATCCTTTAAATGTTCCTTTTGGACATATTTTAAGTGAAATTATTTATTTACAAGTTGGTAAGTATTTTTCCAAGACTCAAAGCTGATAATGTTGGTGAGGCATTTACCAAAGTGACTTTCATAATGCTCGTGTCTAACCAAAGAATTGTAAAGCTTCAAAATGTGTGGGAGCCCAAATTGTTAGCAGTATGAAGTTTCAATATCTCCTTATGGAAAAGGGATACTTGGTCCTCATTTCAGTAGGGAATTTGTTATTTTCTTTGACAAATGGGGCAAAATATTTAGATACAACCATCCTAGGTTTGTAACCTTACCATTTCATCACTTTGGCAGCCCAGGGAAAAGCTGTTTTCTGCCATATTTCATTACAATTGTGCCTTGGAGTCAGAACTGCTTGTTTGGGTTAGCAGTATCTAGACTGAGTTAAGGAAAAATAGAAATTCTATTTTTTTAACAGCAATCTTGAAACATGTTATAACTTTCACAATGTGTCAATTAAGTTCTTCATAAATGTACTGTAATAGTGAAAGAATTTTACCTGTTACAACCTTCATAGATATCTATATTTTTATTTTTATTTCCATGGTTGAAGTTCTATGCTTCCCTACAGAACAAAGCAAAAAATATGCAAAAAAGTAGAAAGAGAGGCTTCTGGTTGTTCTTGGACCTCTCTCCAGATGCAGATTGTTCCACTAATGGTTATTGATCAAGTTTCAGACCCTGAAGTGTTCTGTGAATGGCTGAATAACACCGGTCCTGTTAATCACAGTGAAACCATTGTTCTCATGGAGTTCTTTTTGTAACCAGTAAAATTGTATGTTAATCTGATATTTAGTTCAGATAAAATATTTATTTTAAAAGTCAGTCTGAACTTGGCTCTTACTAGAGACAGTGAAATTTCAGAAAATTAAATTAGTGGGTTTAATGTATTTCTTATTGTTCTGCTCTGTGTTATTCTGAATCCTGTCACTGTAAGTGCTGTGATAATCTCAGTATTCCACTGAATACACTGTCACTTCTTGCTTGGTTTAATCAGCCTGTACACAGCAAGTAGAATGTGTTTCCAACAGAACACCCTCCTTTAAAAGATCTCAAAAGAATTATAAGTTAGTCTGTCTAGGCAGGTGTGGTTATGGATTATCTAGTGGTGCTTGCAAGGTAAAACACTGTTGAGAGGTTTATAAAAGATCAATAATTATCCCCAGGACTGTCCCTTAGCCTGAAGGGAATCAACAAGGGATGGATAATTCCAGATATTAATGTTTAGCTGATCTGTTTTAATTTAAAGCATCTGGAGACCAGTGGTTTGGCGTGAATGATCTTAAATGTCTTTTCCAACCTTGATTCCATGATTCTGTGACCATCTTTTCCAGGACTCATTAGTTGATAGAATCTAAATCCCTTGCTACAAGGCTGACTAGTGACTACTTCAAGCAAAGCTTTTTGTTTTGCTTCAGCCTTGTTCCGTTCAACCATCCTCCTCCTGTCTGCAACTTGCTCCCTTCTGAAAATCTTACAAATGAGGTCTTTCCTCAAGCACCATTTTCTACTGTTCGTCAGGGTCCTGCTGCTTGGTTGCATAGCAGAAAACTGCCCTGCTATTATGGGACAGCTATTGTAATCTAAGGTGCTTTTGGAGCCTTGTTCAGATGACAGCCCTGCAGAGTTATGGCTGACAATATTATCCCTGCTGTACTGACTGTTCCTTATTCTTGGACACAGCAGTTGTTTTAATCTGTTACAAGTGATTTGTGGGCCCTGCCTCACAATTTACTGGGCTGCTGAAATGAAATGATCTGGTCTTAAAACAAAACAAAACAAAAAACCAACAACAAAACAAACAAACAAACAAAAAACCACCAAAACTCCAAACCCCCCTTATTGGTGGATATTACCCAGCAAATAGTTCTTAGCAGGGTGGTGAAGAGGATGATGACTTGTGAAATTTCACAGTTTCACTGTGGCTGAGGCCTCATTGCACATTAATCCTTATTCCATGCAGGGAATGCTGAGCACAGGATTGCTGGGAATGCCAACAGCTGCCTGCAGACAGCTGAGATGCTGCCACAGAAAATTTGGTTATCTGCTGCAGAGGTTAGATGGAGAGTGCAGGGGCTGCACCAGAGCATATGCCAGGGAAGATCCCCAGGGTCACCATTCAAACCACTGACTTCAGTTTGGGAAATAAATGAATGCACAACTCTGTCATGCTTCATTTTCTTTAGTTAATGTAAGAGTATCATCCATGGCTTTAATTACTCAGAACTAACTTCACTTGTTTCTACATTGGGTCTTGAATGTATTTTCTATAACATAAAGCGGAATTATCTCAAAATATGTATGCTAATTTTGAGAAATCCATTTTGCAGACTAAATTAGGTATTCTTACATGAGTTATTTTTTGATGAGTTGACTGAGAGTTGCCAGCTATGAAGAAAATTAAATCCATTTAAAAATACACCATTTCATTCCTGGTTTTCTCTTTACTCTGATGACTGTGTACTGATATATTTGGTAAACAAGTGTGCTGCTAACAAGCTGCAAGGTTTTATGTAATCTTGGTTTAAAAATTTTTTAAATTAATTTTCTTTCATGTTACAGCAATATGAGGAAAGCTTAATTACAAAAACTAATACAATCTTCTGATGTTTTACCTAAAGGGGGTTCTTTCCTGTGGTGGTTGGCTTTATTAGAAGAGTTCCAGTTCTTGGGTATCTCTTGAATTTACCTGGTATAAGCTCGGTAAGTTTGGTACTTCATGCAACAACTGCAGCATGTTCTGGTTTTCATTCCACTGATATAGCACCTGTAGAAATGCATCAAAAATAAAACAAATAGAACTTTGGAGCAATGACTTCAAATGCATTCCTGCACTGTTCTTGCACTATGCACATCCCACTCATTCCCAGGGAGACACTCCTAGAGGTAAAAGGACAAAAGGAGGCGTTGGCAGGAGCTGCCCCTGCTCGTGGGCAGTGGAGTGGGAAGAGTCCTGCATTGTGAGGGAATGCTGGGTTCTTCTGCTTCCCTCTTGGCCCTGGCTGACCACACAGGTGAATCATCCTCCTCTCCTGTTGTACCATGAGGAGGGCACCCTACTTGGTGCAGTATTTGGCTGAACTTAGGAAAAGTGGCCTCTAAAAGTAAAGAGTGGAGTTCAGTGTTATGTTGCAGCTCGTATGGTGAATCCAGAAACTCTCAGCTTGCATAATCATTCATCAGATATATTTATTGAGGTCCACTGCACCAGGCCACATCTGTTTATTACTATAGATTTGTGTTTTTTTCAAATTGAGTTTTCCATTTTTAAACCAAATGGCTGAGGATTTGAAGACAACAGAAGGATGCTAAACTAGGGTGTTTCAGTCAACTGCTTTTACTGTGCTAAATTATTTATGTATTTTAACACAAGCATTTGTAATACTAGTTTTGAAAGCAACAGTTTTAATAGCTAGTGCTGAAACTTAATAGTGGGAATAACTTAGATGCATGCAGGCTGTTTTTTAAAAATGAGTGTTCCAGATCATCTGTTCCAGTCTCACAGTTAGGCCAAGTTGTGGCTCATAATTCATGATCAATTGAATGTTTCATCTGTCAATTGATCCTAATCATATTTAATTTGATCATAACAGGGTTAAATCTTGTTTTTAAAAGAATTGTTAATGTTTTATTCAAAGCCTACGTAGGCTCAGAAGAGAATCCACAGTAATGGTCAGTTGAAATATCTTCCTTGGTCTACTAATGCATGTGTGGCTGAGACTGTATTGTTTTGTTTTAACCATTAAGCTGGCAGTGTTATCTGCATTCTTCTATTTCCTTTCTCATTCTGTTGCATCTTCATGCTGCACTCTTAATGTCTATATGAGAAAAACATGTTATGCAGAAACACAATTGCAATTGTAAGAATTTTGGTTTTCACAAACCTAAACCATGAGAGCTCGGTGAGTACTACTTGACTCTCATTTCCAGTCACATACTAACTGTGCAAGTAGCAAGCAGTATTTGAGAGCAGCTTCACTCTACATAAATGTCATCAACCTAAAACCTTTTTGTCTCCTTTTCCACAGCTTGTAGATAAAGTTGGAGAAAGCAACAACATGGTATAATGACGAGAGGGTGGAAGACTGATCTAAACTTTTACTGTATTATTTATAAAATCCCTTTGAAGAATACTCAGCACAAAGATTAAGTTGTGTACAAAGGAAAAAGCTTGTTACATTCTTTACATAACAGTTTAATTTAAAATGTATAGTCAACAGTATACATTAGAAAAGAAGCTCAGCAAGTGTGCTTCTAGAAAAGTAACTCCAGAGTTCGAGAAGTAAACTGAAGAGGGGAAAGTCATGGAATAACCCCTGTTACAACTGTTCAAGACTATTTTTGTTGGTTTCGGAAAACATGGTAGAGGCAATGAACCCTTGTGGAATTAACGGTGCCTGTTCTTTACCTCCTTATTTTGAAGGTGCAGTAGAGCAAACAGGCCTACATTTTTAAGGGTGACCCAAACTTACCCAACCCTCTGCTTGCTATCCTCAGAGTGCAAAAAAATCAAACAGGAAACTTCTTGTGTAACAAGAGATGCATCTTTGCATGAAGGTTAAGATGACTATTCATCTATAACTGTATTATGACAATAAAAAGGAAACCCTACACAGTTCTGTTGTAAACATTTTTGTAAATATGTGGCTGAAATACAGCATTGTTATCTTAATGTTTCAAAGCCAAATGTTAGTTGATTGTATTTGCCTTCCATTTTGGAATATGCAAAAGGTCAATCTTTAATAACTTTGGTCTTAAATGTTGGTTCTGAACATGCAGAGCTTATTGGGGAACTCTGGAAGCTGACTTGCAGGCCTTCCAGGTTGTTCTCCTTGAGACATGTTCCATGTGCATCCTGATGAGAATGTAGCCCCTTGTCACTAACGTGCAAACTCTGTGAAATACGCTTAGTTCACAAAAAACTGCATTAGGCTGAGGTGCTGATGTGAACCCTGTGACATGTAACTTACCAGAACCTGGAGCTTTGTTTTTAACCAGTTTGAAACTAAGCTTTCTTTGTTTACTCTGGAACTACGAATTGACTTTTATTTTTTACAGTAATAAAATGGAAACTTAAAGCTCTGTGTACGTGAGTCTGTGGGGAGAAAACTGCTGAGTGACTGGGGCTGACTACAGATCAAGTGCCAATCTCCATGTGTTTGTAACGTGTTACTGGTTAGCTGGTTATCTTCAGACAGCTCCTGGTTACAGCAGCAGCTTTGCTGTTACTGAGGATTCTTGGCTAACCTGGAATAAATGTCCCCTCCTAATGCCCAGGTCCCATTTCTGCTCCTGTTGGGGTGTTAAATGTTGTGCACTTGCAATAGTCTCAGTTACAGTGTCCTCACCTACCAATCCTTGTTCAGTGAATTGTGTTTGTGCAGGCAGGGGGTTCTGTTCTGTTTCATTTTCTTTTCCCTTTCATGTACTCCTGAAACAATTACCCAATGTAGTATTAAAGGTAGCTAGGTAGCCTAAAGGTCTAATGACTGGGGGTGTGTTTTTTGTTTTGTTTTGGTCTTTTTTATTATTATGCAGTTAAAATTGGAGTTTTCTAATGTTAGTTTTACCTTTTAAAAATCCTCGTATACCAAGCCTTTTGAAACTTGCTGTGAAGTTTATTTGTATAAAACAAGGGGTTTTTTCACTACAACTGTATAAATAGCCACAATCTGCTATTATCAATATTTAATTTGCTTCCTTCTAAAACAGGCACAAAATTATTCAGAAAGAAAACCCAACCTGTTTTTTTGCAATTAATAGCATCTGAAAAATCAGTGGGTTTATTTTATAAATTGCTATATTTTCTTGATGGCATGTGCATTACAGTTTAGAAACAGGAGTGAATACAATTGTTGGCTCTACCTCAAGAGATAAAGCATTTTAGATAACCCAATTTTAACTGCTTCTGTAGCTCTGTGGTGTGTTCCAATGACTACAGAATAACACTCCAGCAGCTTAGCCAGCTCCTGTTTGCTGTGGTAGGGCACTAGGCTGTGCTGTGGCAACCAAGTGCTGTCTCAAGCAGACAGTGCTCACCTTAGAAATCAGCTACGTGAAGGTTTTTGTGCCTCTGTCTTGAAAAATAATGTGATGGAAAAGGTGGATTGCACCACAGGACTGTGGATCTCTGGCTGCAGCAACTTGCTTGGTAAGCTGAAGTACCTTCATCAACAAGAAATGATGATGGTGTCTTTTAGAGGTGGTTCATGTGTGGCTGTGGATGATCTTTTGCCTCTGAGAAGCCGGGGTGTAGGCAGGTCATCTCAGTTATATTTAGTTCATTGTTTTAAATCAAGTCAATTTTTTGTCACATGTGAACTGTTGTGGAAAGCATCTGAGGGAACAGAATTGTGTGTTGAATTTAGCATAGTCTATCCCTCAAGGTAACGTTGTTTTTGAGATGGTTTTGCCAAGATAAATGTGGGTGGCAGCAAAGGTCAAAACAACTTAGCCTTAAAGTGTTTCTGTCCTTGTAAAAATATCTCTAACAGAAACATGCTTGGAATGTTCCCCCTTTTAAATGTAATTTATAATTGCTGCTTTAAAACTCATAAGGATGGATCTTACTGTGAGCAAATGAATACTGTAAATATCCTTGTCATACCTTGAATAAATGGGAACCTTTTTCTATAATTTGTCTTTGTGTCTTCGTGTGCACATTTTAAGAAAGTCTGTTGACAAGTGTTGGACAAGTTTTCCTTCCCAGAGTGACAGGAGTACAGGGTGTTACTGCCTGGCTATCTTACACTGTTGTGACTTTTATGGTAAATAGGAGCTTGGATTAATCTTAAATGGAAAGGTTTCCTCCCTTTTTTACAACAAACCTTTTACATAAGCATCCCCCTAATTTTTCAAGTTCCAGTTTCGGACACAGCACAACAAAATACAAAATTTCAGTTACATGGGAAACTACCTCCCATGACGAAATAACTGTGAAACTTCAGGAGAAAAAGAGCATGTGTCTAGATCCTGGAGCAGGGTTTTAGTCTAGCTCAAGGATATGACCGTGAGTTCTGTGTATCCTAGAAAGTGGCCTGATAAGCAGGTTTACCATTCCGTGGTGCTTTGCAAGCTTGTGGCTCATTGTTGAGGATTTTCCCAGGAGAGGAGCAAAGGAAAGCTTTTAAATGGTTGTTGAGGTGTTGTGTTGGTGCTGTGAACCAGTTAGTACCCTAAAAACTTAATTTGACCAAAGTTGCTTGTCTAGAAAGAACTGGCACTTCCTAATTTGAAAGGAAAAACCCCACAGCAATGTCTGGTTACATCTGTTAAACTAGGAGAGGTATAATTTTAATCTGTATGTGGCTCATGGCCAGTTAGTTTCAGTGGCTAGTTGCCATTCATTAACCAGGAGTACTTTGGCTTAGTTACTGCTCACAATGTGGTACCACACAGAGTTTAGAGAGTGTCAAAAGCAGTGCAAATAAAGTAATCTTGGCCCTGTGGCAGATGTCAAAATGAAGGGGATGGGTTTTTTTGAATTGTTTAAAGATTTCAAGGGACACACTCATCCCCTTGTTCCCTTTCTGGATGACTGATTGACAGTCAGGCTGGAGAGTAGAGTCCATATCCCTAAACCACATGTCTGTCTCCGAGCTGGCTCTTCAGAGGACACTGCTACCCCTTGGACTCCATCTCTGCTCCTCTGGCTGCCACACCTCTGGCTGCTCTAGCCTTCAGAGGGCCAGTGCCAGCTGTGACATCAGTGGCATGTCATTACCAGACTGATTTACCAGCAGAACTTGGCCCTCATGGCCCATCTGTTCTCAGTTCTGCCCCTCTAGTATTGATCTTGGCACATTAAAGCATCTCTTAGAGGAGCTGGATCTCATGCTCAGCCCAACAAAGAGATTCTGCAGCTGCTGTAATCCCTCACCAAGCCTAATTCACCACAATTATATGTTAAAGCTGCCTCCTCAAACACAGAATAATTCACAGAAAAAATCAAATGGCTACTGTGGGGTAATTTAGTGTGGAATTCATTATCTTAGACTAAGTATTATGACTGGGATTTGGAGCAATATCTATGTATGGGAATGCATTTATGTGTTGGTTACCAGTCATTAAGGGTAGTTTAATTACCAGTTCACCTGCTGAGGAAGTGCATGCCCAGAAATGTGCTTGCCAAAAAGCATCTGTGCTGCTGCATGCTTTCTAGCAGGCACCACTTCCCACTGAGTACTGCTTTTCTGGGGAATGTGGTGGATCTCCTATAGAAATATATAAGTTTGGGGTCTCTTACTGCTCACAGAAGCTCTGGATTCATAACTGAGCACCATAGGCCATGCTGGTCCTGCAGTCAGGGTCCCTCTGTGGCCACCAGGAGGAACCAGGAATGTGGGGGTCCCAGTTGCTGGGGTACTAGTTGTTGGTTTTTCTGGGTCTGGATTGAAGGCACCTGAGACAGTAGTTCATGTTTGGACTCAGGTGTTTATTATTTCTTATCAGTAAAACAGTCCCACTACTGTGAATTCAGCAGCTTTTCATTAGAAGGCACAGAATGGCCAACAATCTCTTGGTAAAAGGTCTTTTCAGACTAAACTATCCAGTTAAGAACTGACACCTGGATTATTTTCCCCTTTAGCCCAATAACTGATCCCAAAGATCTGCAATGGGGACTTTTCTGCCCAATCACTGCCCAGTTACAAAATGCCACCCAAATCCATGGAGAAGGAGGAAGAAGCAGCACGAAGAAGAAACTCAGGATGACACCCTGTGCCCTCCATCTTGCTTCCATCCATAACACGCTAAAACCCCCAAAACCTCAATTTCTCACCCAGTGATACACCTACACTGCTCTCTATAATCTATTGCACACTTTTGTGGATTCCAGTCTGTCTTGAAGTCCAGGAAGCTTTCTCCATGCATGAGGGTCAGAGTCAGTGCTGCCCTGGGGGGTCAGGGCACCCCAGAGCAGACACAGAAATATTCCCAGTGCCCTCGGTTCCTCACAGGAAGAAATGAAATTCCTCAGGTCGGGGATGGCAGCAGGGGGGTCACCAGCTGCTTGGGAGCACCAGCATGGAGCCCATGTCCCTGCAAAAGAGGAGGGCAGGTGGGGATGTCTCATGCTCAAGCACAAACACACCTTTTATTGTGTTCTTTTTGGCACCCGCTATTTGCTCCGAGTCCTATTCCTGGTGAGTGGGACCTGGAAAACAGCTTGAAATTTCCTGCCTGTTTTTGTTTGTTTGTTTGTTTTGGTTTTTGTTTTTTGTTTTTGTTTGTTTGTTTGGGTTTTTTGTTTTTGTTTTTTGGGGGGGTTTTTTGTGCACTTCTTTCTGAAGCCTTTTTAGGCTCGGTTTAATTTAGACTGGTGAACCACAGTGCAGTTTTAGAGCACAAAGAGGATGTTAAGCTTTTTATAGAGCGCTGTTGGAGCCAAAAAGCTGAGCAGCTTTTCTCTGCCCCTCTCTGGGCTGGCAGGGTTTGAGGCAGCCAGGCTGCACTTGGGAAGTTGGGAAAGCAGGATTTCCACCTGGGCACAGCCCAGATGCCTCACTGCCTCCTTTTCTCCAGGCACCCCAAAGCTATTCCAGGAACATCAGAGAAATCCAATATTTCACATCAATTCTCACCATTTAATTCTACTACTTGGAAATAAAAGGCTTTTTTGGACCCAAATGTTTACATCACCAAACCCACACAACCATTAGGTCAGTGGGTTTAAACAACAATTTTGTTTTTATAATGAAACCAAGCAGTTCTGCATTGAATCTTCCAGATGCTCCAGCTGAGTGGCTTTTATAATTCATTACATGTCAAACTCTGTGATCTAAAGAAGGGTGACAGAGCTGGGGAAGGGTCTGGAGCACAATTCCTGCGAGGAGCAGCTGAGGGATGTTAAGCCTGGAGGAAAGGAGGCTTGGGGAGACCTTATCAGTTTCTACAAGTCCTCAACAGAAAGGTGTAGCCAGACCAGGGAATCAGGCTCTGCTCCCAGGCAACCAGCAACAGGACAAGAGGAGACGGCCTCAAGCCACACCACAGCAGGGTTAGGTTCAACACTAGGCAGAATTTCTCGACAGAAAAACCGATTAGACATTGGAATGGGCTGCCAAGGATGGTGGTGGAGGCACCATCCCTGGAGCTATTTAAAACAAGCGTGGATGTAGCACTCAAGGGCATGGTTTAGTGGTGGGCTTGGAAGTGCTAGGTAATGGTTGGACTCAATGATTTTAAAGGTCTTTTCCTACCTAAATACTTCTGTCATTCCGTGAACCCCAGTGGAGATTTATCCTCCACTCTCTTCTTCCCCCCTCAATTGCACAAAATACTGTTTCCTCACTTTCCCACCAATTTTTAAGGAGGGCTGAGTGGGGGATAAAGAAGTAACTTTAGGAGCCGTACTACATGGGACAAATGGGCCAGCTAGGACTCGTGGTGCTCCCTTTTAAAGGGGAAGGATGGCGTTGATTTTGGTGAGAGGTGGGGATTCACATGAGATGCTAAAGGCTCAGAGCCAGCTGGGGTGGGTTAGGTGCTGCTGTCCGCCCTGTGCCTCCTCCACGCTCTGGAGCACCTGGACCCCTTTAAAAGCCTTTGGAAGGCTGTGTAATGATAGAGATGTCTCTTGAGGGAGGTCTGTCCCATTCTACCAGGGCCGGGCCGGGCCGGGCCGGGCCGGCAGCCCTGACGAGGTGCAACCGCCCAGAACCTTCTGGAAGCGGCCCGGAGCAGGCAGAGGTGAGGTGAGTGGCTGGAAAACAAAAGGCTGCAAGAAATGTTGGAAACCAACTCTGTTCTTGGTTAATTCCCGGAGCCCGATGTTTTTCTTGTCTCTCCGGGCAGAAATAAGTGACACATTCACAAAGCGCTTGTTTAGGAGGAATGCGTAAAATGCTGGGTTTAGGGGGTGGGAACGGAACGGGGGGAGATGTGTTTGTTTGGTTCCAATTACTCTCATGCATGCAGACCTTTCCCTTTCAGCCTTTTTCCCAGCATTTCCCCGCTTGTCAGAGGCTGTGTGGCCGCTTTCCCTTTTATCTCCTGGTTTGTGGTGTTTCTTTTTGCGAGGTTTAATTGTGCAGCCCGTGCTCTTTGTGCTGAGGCTTTCAGCCCTTCAGCATTGCCGACAAACTCTTCCTACCTCCTCCCGGCCTTTTTAGCTGGGACTTTACACCCACATTCTGCTAATGGGTTTATTTTACACCCAGATTCTGCTCATGTCTTTTACAGCAGAGCCCGCACACAGCGGGGCTGGCACGGCCGGGGAGGTGGAAAACAGAGAAAACAGAAGCGAGGAAAGGAGCACCGGGCAAAGGTGCTGCCGCAAAAAGATCCTGCTGCTCTGAAAAGCACATCCCCTGTGTGAAAAATGCGTGCCTTATGATTGGCTTTTCGTAAATATTCAAATAAATATTGTATGTGTCGTGTTAGAAAATTATGCTGTATTTTCTTAAGTAGTGTGGTAAATATACTTTTAGGTTATAACAAACTGTTAAAACAGAAACTATGCTATGTAGGGTACTTTTTTTTGAAAAAAAAGGACTCTCATTGAGATAGCAGCCACAGGACACCTAAATCTTTCAGAGAAAGAGAATTTATTGTTCTTTTATCAGGAGAAACTAACTTCTCCCCTCACTCAGCCCTGGAGACGCCGTCAGGATTAAGAGGAAGAAGCTGACACTGACCAGACAGAATCCTGTGTTTGAATGGAATGCGTATTTATACACCTCATCATGTATGAGGTGTATAAATATGCAACAGGTTATTGCTTTTAAGGGTTAATCCTCTGTTAACGTGGGTCCTTTTTTGGGCTTATTTTGCCCAGAAAGAGGTACCCAGACTGTCCATAACTCTTTGTTTCTATTGTCTCATACTGTCCTAATGCAAATTGTCCAAATTACTGTTACTCTAATTATATTGCTATTTTTATAACCCTTTTATTACTAGTAAACTTCTAAAACGTTGAAAACAAGTGATCGGTGTTTTTCACACTTGAGACCCTGCATCCCACTCCAGCTCTTCATGAGGAGTCAGACCATGCTGCTTTAATCTTTTTGTTTCTGCAAACAATCCTTCTTCCTCCTTTTCCAAAGGAAGATTGGAAACCCAGGGTACTAGGAATATTTGTCTGCTCTGGGGTGCCCTGAACCCAGGGCAGCACTGACTTTGACCCTCATCCATGGAGAAAGTTTCCCAGACTTCAAGACAGACTGGAATCCACAAAAGTGTGAAATAGATTATAGAGAGCAGTGTAGGTGTGTCACTGGGTGAGAAATTGAGGGTTTGGGGTTTTTAGTGTGTTGTGGATGGAAGCAAGATGGAGGGCACAGGGTGTCATCCTGGATTTCTTCTTCGTGCTGCTTCTCCCTCCTTCTTCATGGGTTTGGGTGGCATTTTGTAACTGGGCAGAAAAGTCTGCATTGTGGGCTCTTTGGGATCAGTTATTGGGTTAAAAGGGAAAATAAGTGTCAGTTCTTAACTGGATAGTTTAGTTGAATAGACCTCGTACCAAGAGATTGTTGGCCATTCTGTGCCTTCTAATGAAAAGCTGCTGAACTCACAGCAGTGAGACTGTTTTACTGATAAGAGATAATAAACACCTGAGTCTGAACATGAACTACTGTCTCAGGTGCCTTCAATCCAGACCCAGAGAAACTGATAGAAGAGCAGTAATTGCAACCATCAGCTTCTCCTATTACTGTGGTAGTCCTGACCAGTCTTTGAAGGACCTCTCCTTCCCCAAAATAAAAACAGTTTAAAAAATCATCCCACCCTAACATTTTGTACATATCTGAACACGTTTGTATGTATAATTACATAATAAGTTATATATACATATAATAATTGCATAATATTTTTTCTGTTAGGAAATTTCTACAGCACCAACCTGATCCTTAACCAAAGGTGTGTTTTTTCCCTCACTTTAAAAGCTTTCCACAACTATGTTTCCACATCTGCAGGGCAGCCATTTGGGAGTCTTGTACTCCAGTTACCTTCCTAATAAGAGTTTTAGCTTTGTGGCTGAAATCAGTCACAGGTTTTCCCTGGGGAATATTGTAGATGAAAGCTGATGTTTCCTTATTTTAAATATTTGTGCTAATGCATGTACATGCAGTCATAGAAGTTATGCAAGATTGAGTTTTAGTACAAAAGCCAATGTAGAAGTGAAGTATTTAAAAAGATGAAAACATGGCATTCTGGTATTTCTGGAGGAGCTATATATTTTTTAATAAGCTTTGGAACACATTTCAAAAGGGCTTATATTACAAAGAGCTTTGAAAGTTTTAAAAGATCAGTATCCAACTGAAGCACAGACTTTGTCTAAATGATACCATTTGATTGGATTGAATTTGGTATCTCCACATTCTTCTACAGGAACATTTTATGCCATTTCAGAAGAAAAAAGAAATCCACAGAATCCTAGACATTTTACATGGAAAACCAGGTTTCTACCCACCTTCTCCCTATCCTGTTCAGAGGATGTCACCAGGGTTTTAGAGGAAACTTTGCAGCCTATCAAGAAGGGTTTGTGCTCTTTATTCTTACAGAATTATCGATCTACAAGCTTCCTCTTTCAACACTTCCCATGTGGCTTTATATCATACGGCCTTTTTATTTCCACAACAGAGGTTCTTTATATTTCAGTGGCTTAAAAGTGAATTTATTCAGGTCTGGTTTGGAAAATGTATGTGGCTTAGATTCTTCCCCTCGTGGATCCCTACAACTTGTGCAAACACTTTGGACTTGGAGCATATAAATTACCTTATTCTCTCATATGTATGAAGAAATTACTCATTAAAACTTCTAAAGTTTAACAGTCCTGTCAGGCGTTCACGGAATTCTTGGTGTTAATGAAAAAACTAGTGTTGAAATGAATAATGTTTTATCAAAATGAAATACTCAGAGTGTAGAAAATGTAATTTCTTACTGATGGAGCAACACAACTGAGTGAATCACCAGAGGTAATTGTCCTTATGTCCTTTGCCTTGTAACTTGTGGAGTATTACATAAAGGACTGTAACTAGACTGAGGCAATGCAAACTAGTCCTTCAAAAATACATCTTTTTGGCCCATTTACCAGTGTCAGCTTCAGGTTTGGGGATATTGCAGCAAGATGCAGCTTTTCAAGTAAGTTCTGCAGCTTCTCTGAGTTTTGGTCTTCTTTTCCTGACTTTTACTTGCAACCTCAGGGCCAGCTTGGCCCTGAATAAAAGCAAAAGATCAATGCAAAGATTTTTTTTTTAACATCTCCTAGATATGTAGTAAGCGGTGGTTTTGCTTTGCATGAATCCTCTGTAGTTCAGATAATATTTCTTCCTTCCCATTTCCTCCTCCTATTTCTCAGTTTTGCCCAGGCCATGGATTCTGCTCTGTACCTCAGTAGTTGGCAGCAGTTTAAGGATAATTTGAAATGCATCTCTATGGTGAGCATGTTGCACAGAACTTTGGTAAAAGGCTGATTGTTCAGACTGGTAAACTGAGCTCTGGAAACAGTCAAATTGCACTCAAACAGCTTCTATTTTTGGTTTTGTTGTTTTAATTGGTTGGTTTTTTTGGGGTGTTTTTTTTGGGGGGGGTTGGAGTTGTTTGTTTTTTTTTTGTTTTTTTTTTTTTTTTTAAAGGGATTCAGGCTACTGAAGGGAGAAAATGCACAACGTGTAACGAGAAATGCACAAAGATATATGGATAAATATGCCATTGAGAGGCAGTCTCAGCATGGCTTTTCTGAAAGGATATCCTGAGCTTCAGAAGAAGGAAAGCTCCAAGGGATAAAATCAAATTGGGTCTCCAAAGCATTTGACGAAGTGCCTTAGCAAAGGCTCATAGAAAAGAAAGGTGCTTTTATGGTTATTGTCTTTAATTGGGTAAAAGATAAGAAACAGAAGAGAGGCTGCAATTGAGAGAAGGGGAAATTGAGGCAAACAGAAAAGACAAAGCTTGCTGATAAGAGTTAAAGCCTTCAGGGTAAGGGTGTTAAAACAATTCAGCCAAACTAGGGCTATCTGCAGTTCAGCCAAACTAGGGCTATCTGCAGCAGGACCTTATGAAACTGAATATACAGTTGTAAAAATAACATATAATAATGTCTGTGAGTATGAAGTTATGCACATAAAAAAAAAGCTAAATTTATATAAATGGGTGGGTTATGAATGGAGAGTTGCCTTTCAGCAAAGAAATCTTAGAATTAAGTAGATCAGAAATAGATTGGTTCACTTTAGTGCTCATGAAGATCCCAGACATGAAACAGAACTATAATGAAAAGAAGTAGAAAAAAGGCAAATTGAAATAAAATATGATGATGTCCTTTTTGAAACTGTGTAGCTCATGTCCCCATCCTAAATCAAGGATGATCAAGATTATTTAACTGTTTTATAGTAAACAAAAAAGATAGAACTCAGCTGGAGGAAGGAGATGGCTCACAGAGGGTTTGACAATTGCCTGTAAAACCACAAATTATATGCAGGGGGTAAAGTGCTCTTCATTTGTGTTTGCAGTCTCTCAGTATCAGAAAAATTGAGAATGATGTGAAGTTTTCAAGTGGCAAATTCAAAATAAAGCAAAATTATGAGGTTTCCCCCAGAACAGAGCTAAACTGTGGAACTGATGGAGCACAAGATCTGAAATCCATCAAATTTTATGTAGGAACAAATTAATAGAACAAAAAGCCACGAGGAGCTGTTAAGCCTAGAGAATTCATCTTTCAGGAAGTTGATGTGGCACAAATCATTTGAGGATGAGTGTATAGTGGAAAGAGTGTATGAAGCAAAGTGCCTCTGTGTGCTTATTTTCTTCTGGAAACTGTTCTGCAGGCATTATTACAGTGCCAGGACATTGAGTTAAATGGCCTGACCCTGGCTGTTCCTATGTGTGGTTGTAACCTGAAGATAACTCCCTGTGAATGGACTGAATTGCTTTTATCAGCACTGGGTAGCACTGCCCTGATGAGTTGAACCTATCTAAAGCTTCTTTGCTGCTTTTTCTGCCTCCTGGTTTTTTGCTCCATCTTTCTCCTCTCCTAAATAGCTGCTGAAATATCACTCTTCATGTGAAGTTCTGTTTTGGATAGTGCTGCTCAGCTGTGTTCTTTTGGAATCCAAAATGCTTGTAAATCCACTAAACAGCATTCTTACCTGGCTGAAGAGCAGCAGGAACAAAAACCTGCTTATGTAACCAATCTCTGGTTGCACTGTACAGCAGAGAATAATTCATGTACATCGTGCAAAGCAGAACCTGGCACTTGTGACAGTCACACTGAGATGAAACAACTTCCTACAGCAACTTTGAAGGAGATAAGAGAGGGAAAACCTTTACAAAAATATTAGTAGAGGAAGAAAATGTAAAATCAGTTATGATGAAAGTAAGCACTTTGTGAACATTACAGCAGCATTTTCTCAGAAAAAAAATGTGGGTTTTTTTTTCTTCTTTTTTTGTATTAGTTTCCCAGGAACGGGTAGAAGCAACACAGTGGACAGGCTGCTGTATTTATTGTGTTCGGGTGCTGGCCAGCTGCCTGCCAGGGACCAGGACTCCAAGGTGGCTCAGAGCTCTGCAGGTACATCCCAGACCTTGAGCATGGCCTGGGGCACGGGTAGGCAGGGAAACACCTCTGTGGGCCCCAGAAATCCCAGCTACAATGGGTGCTGTGCCCCTGTGTTGGGTGGCAGTGCTGGGGCACGGGTGGGCAAAGAAACACCTCTGTCAGCCCCACTAATCCCAGATAAAATGGGTGGTAGTGCTGGGGCATGGGTGGGCAGGGAAACACCTCTGGCAGCTCCAGTACTCCCAGGTACAATGGGTGTTGTGCCCCTGTGCTTGGGTGGCAGTGCTGGGGCACTCAGCACCAGGGAGGGATGATGACTGCGAGGTGTTGGTGTGTCAGCCGAGTCGGACACAGCGAGACAGAGGAAATGACTCAGAGCACGATGAATTGCTTAGTGCGGGCTGCGGAGAACGTGTCTCAGTGTGAATTACAGCACAAGCCCTGAATGTCTCCGCCGCGCACCATGCGGGGCCATTTTGGGGCGGGGGTACCCCGGCTGCAGCGGGGGCTCGGCCAGCCCGAGGCTCGGGGGGCTCGGTGTGGGTGCGAGGGGCGGTGTGGGTGCCGGGGGGAGCGGTGTGGGTGCGAGGGGCGGTGTGGGTGCCTGAGGGAGCGGCGGGGCGGGGCGGTCCCGGCTGTTCGCCGAGCTCCCCGAGCGCCCGCCGAGCGCGCCGCCCTCGCCCGCTGATGCAATCCGAGCCCAGCAGCGGCAGCCCCGAGCAGCAGCATCGGCAGGAGCCGCCTCAGCCATCCGAGCAGCCGCCACAGCAGTAGGAGCAGCCCCAGCCGGCCCCGGTCCCCCTCCGCGCCGTTCTCTCCGTCCCCGCGGCTCGGTGATCCCGCTCCATCCCGGCCGGAGCCCGGCGGGACCATCTCCCCCTCCTGCCAGCATGAGCAAGGTAAGCGGAGTTTGCTGCCCAATCCGTCCGTGTGTCCTTCCGGCGGCGCGGAGCGGCTTCGGGGCTGCTCCTCGGCAGCTCGCCGGTTCGTGCTGGCAGATTTTAGTGCCACGATTTGTTTGTGCTGTGAGAAGGGGATTTCTGTCCCTGGCGGGTTTGTTGTTTGAGATTCAGAGGCAGATTGTGTGTGGTTTTGCCTCTTTCCTTGCTCTTTCATTGCAGAGAGCACGTGTGGAAGAGAAATAATGAGGGAGGATGGGGAAGGGGAAGCAAAGGTGTATGATTTCCTCTGGGGTGAATTTTATGTTTATGGGACTCTCAATGATTTAAAAACACCCAAATAAAACTGACAAAAAGACATCAAACCGCGAAGGTTACGGTGTCCTGGCAGACATCAAGGCTTTTTGTTTTGCCTGTGAGTTTGTTAAAGCTCTTATGTCTGTCCTCGTACTAAAATAGACTTTGGGTAAAATCCGGTAACGTGTGCTGAGCAATTTCAGAGAAAACTTTGAATCATGGAAGAGGAGTTTTCGGTAGCAAACACTGACGTGGCCGATGAGCATCTATGGACACTGTCCTTTTATAAATGCCATGTTTATGTTCTTCGGCTTAGTGACCTGATCTGGGGATTAAAACCAAGTCTTGCTGGTCAAGGCAAAGGGCACGGAGTTATCACGGGCGCCTTTCAGCTGGGAGTACCAAGGGAGCATCCCAGCCGCGTTCCACCCTGTGCAGCGGCTCCAGCAATGCTCGGGTTTGAGGCTGGGAGCTGCACAGCTGCAGTCTGTGCCGGAGCTTACAGCTGAGGAAACCACGGCTGAGGTGTTTGCTTTCCTGGGTCACGTTAGCAGATGGGGCATGGGCACAGCAGGTGACTGGTAGGTGTCTCCCCAGCTCCTCTGTGCTGCTGGTGGTGTGTTCCTCACACCAGCAGTGCTGCAGTTGCTACTCCTGGCGGCAGGGCTGGCATGGGGCAGCCTTGGGATGCTGTCCCAGCCCCGAGAGGGGCACACCAGCCGTGGCAGGAAACTGGTCTGAAACTACTCAGGGAAAATACCCAGGAGCTCACCCAGCCACAGTGCTCAGACAGAATGGAGCGTCTCAAGGAAGTGCCAGACTTGTGTTTTATATCACTTCTGATGTACCTGTTGTGTGTCAAGGAAAGAAGGCAGGGTGCTGCTTTCCAGAGTGTCAGAATTCAAAATTGTGATACTGTGAAATATATAAAGGTAGAATATTAATATATACTAGCGATAATATTAATATATAATATTCTACCTTTATATATTTATAATATCCAGTACCTGCCAGGAATGCTCTGGTCTTACATAAAGAACAAGTAACAGGGAAACCATGGACCTATCAACCTGTCTGCTCAAAGCAGCACTGACATCTCATTGGGTTCTCACCTGCACAAGCCCGACCTTCCTTTGTCTTTTTCTTGTCTTTTTCTTGTCTTTTTCTTGTCTTTGCCGTAGCAGTAGCTACAGCAGTGAAAGGACCCTCTTGCCACTTGGAAGTGATGTAGCCTTGGGCAAGTCAGGGCTGTCTGAGCCCTTTACCCTTTCCTTGCCTCATCTGCTCAGACGGTCAGCCCTGCAGGGTTCTGGCTGTCACTGTGTGTTTGTGGAGCATGTGTCAAAGGAACAGAAAATTACAATTTGATTATCACCATACTTACATAAAACCTGATACATTAATAAATAACCCAATCAACAGCATCATTCCATCTCCTTGTCCCTTCATCTCTCCCTTCTCTCCCGTGCTTAGTCACAAGCATCCATTTTTCCTTGAACTATTTCCAGCTCAACCACAGCCCTCCCTTTCTGTGCTGTTTAAAGTGATGTATAAGAAATGAATTGTGCCTCCAGTTTATGCAGTCTCTGCCTTGTCCACCTCATGCACTGATTGTTACTGGCAGGCTTGGTGCTTGTCTGTGATCCAGTGGATATGCTGGTTTTTCCCCATGGAAATTGAGCACTGAAATATGCTGCAAAGCCATAGGTAAAAGAGAAGATTGCAGAGTCAGGAGATAGCTTTAACTGATATCTTATTAAAATAATCCACAGGCTGTATCCTTTGTTTAATTAGACAGATGAAAATAATTCAGGTGGATTTCATTAGTCATTTATTTGTCCCTGGGAGGATAGCGTTAGGAAGGCAGGTAAATCAGTTAATTAACTGTGTAAACACTCAGGTGCTCTGCATTTATTCAGGCATTTTAGAACAAATTAGGAGACCTGGTAAAGTATTGAAACAGACATTTTCATTGCTTCCCTGTGTTATGCCATTTTCTTAAATTAATAATCACAGCTGAATGTATAATGCTGAAAATTACCAGTGGGTTTGAGGGCAGGACCTTCAGTGTCAGAATGATGGAGCCAGGCTGTAAATTCTCCCAGTGAAATTTGCACAATCAGCCTTCTCAGGCCACAGATGTGGGGACTGGCACGTTCACATCCCCACAGTGACACACCACGGTCTCTGTGCTGCTGGGGAGGCTCGTCTCACAGAGGCAGCTCTGGGAGCTCCAGGCACTCAGCACTGATTGTGGCTTTTGCTAATCAATTGTGGCTACCCACATGCAACCATGGCTGCAGTGGAGCCCAAACTGCATCTTAAAAGCCTGGCTGTAGGTGGTGGTTGAGCATAAATCCAATAGTATGTCACCCTAATATACCATCTTTGTGGTCATTTCCATGTTTGCACCTTGATGCCTCCCAATCTAAAACAGGATGAAGTCAATGGGTGGCCCCATTTACCTTGGAAACAACCTCATTATTTTATGGCTTTACACATTAAAGGTCCAGGTAAAATTACATCATAAAACAGAGCACCTGTTGCAGAAGGGCAATTTAGGAAGTATTGCCATATGCTGTTGCAGAGCAAAATCCAGTGTTGCACTTATGGAAAGCACCCTTTGTGTGTACATCACAGCACCCAAAACTTAACATGAGAATAGTTGGAACTATCTTTAAAAATGATCAGTAAGTGTTATCCATCTGGGGCTTCTTTTGCATCTTGGTCCATCTGGGGCTTCTTTTGCATCTTGGTCCATCTGGGGCTTTTTGTGCATCTTGGTCCATCTGGGGCTTTTTGTGCATCTTTTGGAAACTAATGTCATAATGTCATTCCAACAGAGTTGCTCATTAACTTTTTCCCTTGAGGTCTGCGGTGTGTTTTGGATTCTATTTTAGAATATACCTGAAACATTAATGAAGGGCAGCATGTAACTTCTCTGCAGGTACACAGCTCCTGCTAATTCAGTGTGTCTGTTAGAGCATATCACACACCACATTAATGAAAACATTTCTAGCAAGCACAGAAAAATGTTTTGCCTGGTATACAAACAGGGTTTAATTCCACGAGGTTCTGATCGGAATAATTCCCACTAGGATTCAGAGACATCATGTCCACTTGTTTAATTTCGTTTAGACTGTTGGGTTAAGAGTCATCATCTCTGTAATAAATGTTTGAATTCACATTACTCTTACTGAAAATGGAGTTTTTTAAACCTTTAGCACTCAGTTTGAAAGAACAGAGTGTGTTCAGTCTGGAGCCGGCTCTGGGGTGCTGAAGCAGCCTTCCACAGTCTAGAGGAAGATGATGGAGGTGGGGCCAGGCTCAGCAGGGCTGTGTGGCAGGAGGGCAAGAGATTATGGCATAAGCTGAAACAGGAGAAGTTCACATGGGGTATAAGGAAAAAGCTGTCTCCACAAGCACAACTGGGAAGTGAGTTACCGAGGGAGACTGTGCAGTTTGCACCCTTGGCAGCTCTCAAGACCCAGCTGGGTCAAGCTTAAGAACCTGGCCTGAGCTCAGAGCCTGCCCTGCTTTGAGCAGGAGGTTGAATTAAAGACACCCTCAGGTTCCTTACAGCCTAGGTTTTCCTGTGGTCCTGAAAAAAAGCTTAGAAACTAAATTTTTTAAAATGCAGTCTTAGTTTTTTTAATACACCCAGTGGTGTGGACCTTCAGATATTTGTCCAGAGCCCTGAATGCTTGGCTTTTAACAGCACATAGAAGTCTGTGTAAGGGTGGTGTTAAAAAGCACCACTGTAGGCAGATTGCTTTGCAGAAGGTATATTCTTAACATGTCAGTATAGCAGTGTTATTTTCTTTATTATCTTGAGGAAATCCATGTGCTTAACAGAAGAGTGTAAGCTGTAAAACTATAAAGCACTGAATAAAAGGAGATATTTTTGATTTTCAGGAATGTGAACTTGAAATTGCTGCATCTGAAATACAGTCTATAAGGTTACCACACAAAATTGTATATTCTACTCTTATAAAGTGATACAATTGCTTATCATCATGCAATTAATTAAAAATTATAGGTAGTCCACCTAAAATCAGCAGTAACAGTACAGTTTCTTTTGATGTAGAGTTTCTCAACCTCTATTAAAATAAAGGAAATTCTTAATCAAACAACTATGGAAAAGAATCTTCAAGTGTTAGCATTTACTATGAAGTTACTGTCAACATAGCTGCCAGGTCAATTGCTATGTAAATTTCTTAGCAGATGCACGATACAGGTTTTACTTCCCTGGTTTTAAAGTTTGAAGAAACTGGTGGAGAGGCTAAGTTTTTGATCCTGGATGAAGGGAAGTTTAAGTATTTTTTAACAGGCTCCATAGTTTACAGTTTGTTTGTTATAAACTGTCTTTATACAATTATAGTTCAGAGTAACATGATTATTTTTTGAGAACAGAACATGAAGATTTATTATTGAATTATCAATATCGCAGTCCTGAATTCTGCCCTGTGGCAATGCCTGCTTAAAATTTGACAAACCTCTTCCTAATTGCTGGAAAGTATTGCCTGAAAAATAGAGGGTAAATATAGAAAAAATGAAGAAATAGCCTTAGCACAAGGTGTTACTACATGTAATGGCTACACAGGCACAGTTTTGCCACAGATGCATGTGTACATGCATGCAGAAAAAAACCATAATTCTATTGACATGCTCATGTATTTGAGGCATTTATACATCTTGAGTATGTCATTGGTGTTTTTAATATTATCCTTTATCTTTTGACAGTTTTTGAAAGACCATTTTTGGCATTTACAATTTGATTCTCTTCTTGACACCTGAAGATAGAAGTTCAGTAACAGCATTCCTTTCTGATTGTTCACTAAGCTGAAAACTGGCATTTACACTTGTTTTCTTTTGAATTTTCTATTGAGGTGGTGTGCTGTAGCCAGCAATGTTTTCGTCATGTTAATTGGGCAAAATATTTCTTAGAGCATACATATGAAATGAATATTTTTTCAGATGCAATTCTAAGCTTTTAAGGGGCTCAAGATTAGCTTCATACCTTCTGAAATGTGAAAAACATTGTTCACGTGCACCGAAGCCTCCCAGACCCTTTGCTCATGTTATAAGTGAGTCATTTGTCAGTTGAGATTTGTGGAGCTGAGCAGGACTGTTTGATCATTGATACAGGTGTTGAATTGTAGGAGGACAAGCCTAGAGTACTTGTCATAGGCCAGTTTATTATCTTCATTTCCATTTCTTACCAGTTCAAAGCTGTCATTTTTCTAACAGAGACTGCATCACTCCTGATTTATGTTTTTTATAGCTTTAACCAGGCTATGGTGTGGGCAAAGCTCCTCTCTGCATTTTGTGTGCTCTGTGTGTGCTTAGTGCTGACACTTTACAAATATCTCATCTGTGCTCGCCCTTTTCTTCCAAGGCCACTTTTCATGTGCTGAGAGATATTTTGCTCTCAAATTCCCTGGGCAGCCTCCAGTTTGCTCTGGGCACTGTCAGCAAATGATAGGGGATTTCAGATGAAGGACTTGCTCATGTTATTTATAAAGGACACACAGGATAAGGTTAATACAGCTCCAGAATTTTGCAGTTTTATAATCCATTATTTTTCCCTCTCATACAGTTGTTTCACAGTTGAATACGTATTAAATGGGTGGGATATCTGGTTCTGTCACCAGCTTGGAATGTTTTACCTCTTTTAGCAGATGATATGAAGAAAAACAGTTTCTCGGTGTTATCTTGTTATTGTACCACATTGAAGAGAGCAGTGTGTGACACTGCAGTGATGCTGTAGTTGTGCCCAGCTTTTCCTGGCTTGTTAGTAAGCATCTATCATGTTATGCTCCCTCTCTGTTATTGGAACAAGAACATTATTCTAGATGCTGTCCTCAGACAGATCCCCAGGTTCTTCCCTTTGGCTTAGCTCTGCTCCTAGTGCCCTTTACATCAAGAGGAAAGCTTCAGTTTCCTTTCTGCTTTGTTGAACTGTGTCCACTTGAAACAGACCAGGGCAGTGTTTGAGCACACAGCAAAACACACATCACACATTAGGCAGGCTTTGGAGAGCTCTCCCATTGCTTCAAGCCAATTATGGCAGGCCTGAACCCTGCTGGAGCTGGTGTGGGCAGGAGTTCTGCAGCCACCACCTGTGTGCTGTTCGGCAAGAACTGGAATAGGTTACAGCTGTGAGCAGTGAACAGCCAAACCTATTGTAAATCAGTCATTTGCACCTGGTCTTTCTTGAGAAGAGCTGGGATGGATTTGATCTTGTATTTTCTGGGACCACCAGAGAAAGGGAGGAATGATGAATCTGAGTCCATTTTCTTAGAAGGCTACTTTATTATTTTAATGCTATACTAAACTACACTAAAGAGTACAGAAAGGATACAGACACAAAGTTAAAAAGATAATAATGAAAACTGTGACTCCTTCCAGAGCCCTGACACAGCTTACCACTGATTGACCATTAAGTTAAATCAATTCACATGAAACCAATGAAACAACCACCTGTTGGATAAACAATCTCCAACCACATTCCGAAGGAGCAAAATACAGGAGAAGCAAATCAAATAATTTTTCTTTTTTTCTTGAGGCTTCTCAGCTTCCCAGGAGAAGAATCCTGGGCAAAAAGATTTTTCCCGAAAATATGACAGTGACAGATTTGTTGTTTTAGTTCCTGGGGAGCTGTGCAGACCCTGTTCTGGCACCCCAGCAGATTCCCTGAAGCAGCTGCTGAGCAGGGTGAAGTGTGCCAGTGGGACAATCCGTGCCTCAGTTTCCTGTTTGTAGAAGAAATAAATATTTCTGCCTTCTTTCACCTGGCTGTTGGGACTGTAGAGCCAGGCTTACAGTGAGAAGATTCCTTTGAAGCTTATAAATAATGAAGGTCTTCATTCTTAATCTGGAACAAGCAGTTTCAAGCCCACCATCAGAATCCAGGAGAACACAGTATTTGCAGTATTTCTGTAAAGAAATCTTTGCAATATTTCTTGCTGTCCTTCTGGCCTAACAGTGCAGTTAAAAATACATCCTGCCTAATTTTACTATAAATTCTTAAAATGCTGATTTAGAATACATGAGGAAAGGGGAAATGTTAGAGAAAAGGCTTTTAGATGTTTGTGATGTTAGGGAATGTTAGGGAATGTTAGGGAAAAGGCTTTTAGAATACATGAGGAAAGGGGAAATGTTAGAGAAAACATAATGACACAAGCTTGTGGTAAAGAGCAAAGCCCTGCTACAGTGGTAGGGGAAGGCATGCAGTAGCATTTATGGCCTTTCTTGTTGGCAGTTCGATGCAGAAGATCTCATATCAAAGAATTGGGCCTAAACACAAGAAAACTGTGGCGTCTTTCAGAATTTAATTTATTTTGAGCAATCAGTGTATCATACAGCCATGAGACACTGTCTATTTAGAAAACAGGCAGGTATATTTTTGTAAGTCAGCTGATTTCTTTAACATGTTTTCCTTCATGCCATTCTAGCAAACAGTGTGTTTGTTAAAAGCTTGATTTCTCCCAAAATTGGTCTAGACTGGGGCAATGACCTGATTAAAGAGATACAGGATAACTTCACTGCATCTCTGAACAAGAGAATCACTGTGAGCCCTGAAACTGGAGTCAGGGTCCTGCTGCAGCATGGTCCAGGCAGAGCCCACATCCGGGTGTGCAGGGTTGTGCCTGCAAGCAGGGAAATGGGCTTTGCTCAGACATTGGAGAGAAACAACAGCAGAGAAACACATTTATAGGAGCACTCTGAGCAGTGGTCTGAGCCCATTCAGATGGCTTAGATAGCTGCTGCCATGCCTTATCAGCCTCATCTGCTGGGCACTGCAGGGGCACAGCAGCCTCTTGGGAAGCAGGGACAGGAGCCACAGCCAGCACACTGCACAGTCGTGCTCCTTGTGCTTTCCAGCAGTGGCATTTGGTGATGGGCTGTGATTAAATAGGCCATGCAGAGTCACCAGGGCTAGATGTGGTGTCAGCCCTGTGCACACCAGCAGCCACACATGTGCACTGCATTGAGCCTGCTGTGTCAGTCACAGTTCTGTCATCTCTAGTGGCACTTACACAGCACTTATGGTGGAAAAAGTAACTCCTCCTTCCTCCAAAAGCTCTTCTGTTCTCTTCCTCCACAGAGCCTTTGTGTTCAGTGTGCCATTCATCTTTCCTCAGTGTCTTATGTAAACCTTTATTCCAGGGCAGAATGGGCTTAAATGGAACACAGTCTGAGCACTCTGAGAATAGCTCCAAGTGACCCCTGACACAGGCCAGTGATTCAGGGCTGGCCTCGTGCTCCTCCTGCTGCTGCTGCACTTGTGGGCTGTGTCCTTAAAAACAGGTTTTTGTCTGCTAGCTTTTTTCTTTAGCCATGTCAGTTCTCATTTTGGAATCCATCACTGTCTCTGCTGTGGTTTGGTTGGGTTTTTCCCCCCCCCCCAGCAATTTCTAGTGATTTATTTGCAAGAATAATCACTGAAGAAGCTTCGGTCTCCCACACTAAATTGTTTGCTCCCAGTTCTAAGCCCTCAGTAACTCCTCAGACAATGATTTGATTTGTTTTTGCTCTCTATGTTTTCGTGTTATTTATATTTTCATTTGGTAATTGCATAAAGCCAATTGCCTTGGTCATCAGCTGCAGAATCTGTGTGGAGTTTCAGGCAATTTCACAAATAAATTGCAAGCTACGTTTTATGCATCTTTAAATCAGATCTGTCACTTTTCTGTGCAGCTGTCTCAGAATAAAAAATATAGCCAGTATAACTGAATCTTCAAGGAAAAGAAACAAATTAGTGTTTATTGTGCATAGGCTCATCTTTTCTGGAATAACAGTGCAGTTAAAAATGCATCCTGCCTAATTTTACTATAAATTCTTAAAATGCTGATTTACTACCTGGCTTTTAGAACACATGAGGAAAGGGAAATGTTAGAGAAAACATAATGAGCACAAGCTCGTGGTAAAGAGCAAAGCCCTGCTACAGTGTTAGGGGAAGGCATGCAGTAGCATTTATGGCGTTTCTTTTTGCCAGTTTGATGCAGAAGATCTCCTTTCAAAGAACTGGGCCTAAACACAAGAAAACTGTGGTGTCTTTCAGAATTTAATTCATTTTGTTTGAGCAATCACTGTATCATACAGCCATGAGACACTGTCTAGTTAGAAAACAGGCAGGTATATTTTTAGGTCAGCTAGATCCAGCTGGTTGCTTTAACATGTTTTCCTTCATGCCATTCTAGCAAACAATGCATTTGTTAAAAACCTAATTAATGCTAGACGAGACAAACAAACCAACAAAAGAGTCACTTAGAGCACTGCTCACAGGAGTTAGAGATGGAAGAGCTCCATGAGGTCATCTGCCTCTTCCCCTCATTGTACCAGGCTGTTTTCCCAAATCAGGAGGGCAGTAAACTGTGAAGACAGAGGAAATGGCACTGGGGAGTGACAGAGCAGCAGAAGGGTCACAGGGAGGAAAACAATCAGGAGCAGTGTGAGCAGTGCCTTTAATATCAGTGTTAAAGCACACACCTCCTGGGGGTCATTGGTGAAGAGGGTTGCTTTAGAGTCCCTGCCTGTTTCTGCTAAGAAAATAGGAAAGAGAATTGTCTGGATGTGCAGGAAATGTATTAGAGCCAAGTGAGTATTGAATAAAGGGGCAGCACACAGATTACAGCTGCTTTATGTCCTGTGGTAGATGGGACTGCTGGGAGGCTGTCAGGGATTTTCACCTGGGAGGGATCACACTTCAGACTCAATTCACAGCTCAAACTGTAAATTTTTCTGAAATATGTGACAAAATAAATTCAGCCTGAAGCTGAATGGATCCCTGGTCAGGTTCTCCTTAGGGTTAGTTTCAGCAAATTAATTTGTTTTGTGCTTCTGCTGGTCTCTTTTTTTCCTTTAGTGTTCTTGATAGTTCAGCTTTATCAAGCCCATGTTGTTTTTGGACTTCAGGAGTAGATATCCTTCACTTTCCCTAGCCTTGCTGTATTTCAAGTGAACTGAGACAAGCTTTCTTCTGCACCAGTTCAGACATTACTGAGCTTACTCAAATACTCATTTAAGCACTGAGTCAAAAAATTGACATTAGTTCTAGAAGAGGTTTCTCACCAGAGTGCTGCTTGTAATGGCTTTACTTTGCAAACACTGTTCTGCATTTATTTGCTCTTGTGGAACCAAGTTTGTCTGCTTTTACAGATGTGATTCAGCTGTAAATGTTATTAGACGTGAATCTGGGGTGGACTAACTGAATATTTCTGCTTCTTGATGATCTCTGTTCCAAGGCTTTTCTAACCAGCAAGTTGTGCTCATGTAATCTGAATTGTCTTTTATTTAAGCCTCATAAAAACAGTGATGCTTGTTTTAAGAGGAGCATATTTAAGTTTTATTCAAATCAATTAAACTGGTTTAAATTAAAGCCAATGAACTGCTCAAGTCAGAGATAAGTGCCTGCACAGTTTTTCAGACTAATTTAATTACAATCTATTTCAATTCAGCCCTTATTTCATACAATGCAGCTGTCTTGTACATAAAACTTTGTATTTTCTGTGCCCCAATGCCCTCACTGTGAGGCAAAATGATTATTAAGTAGTGTGGAAGCCCTGGTTTTCTGCTACACTAGTTGCCTTGTGTTTGTTGTGTGCTGTCATTGCACAGCCTCTGTTTAACTAACATTAATGCCAGCCCAAGGTTGGACAGGCATCTACAGAGAGGTGACAATGCCAGGCTGACAGGGCATCAGGGAGGATCTGTGTGAGGAGGAACAGTCTGAAAAATGTATTGGAAGTGCAGAAATTAGCTTTGTAAATTGTGTGCCACAATTAGCACTGTGGTTCAGACGTGTTGGATATGTTCGTGTTCACATACCTGCAGTATAGGGACAGGATTGAAGTGCTTTTATGGCTCTTGGCTTCCATAAATGAGTTTCTTAAACTGTGGGAATCTTTCACAAGATTTAATAAATAAATAAAATAAAAAATAAAAGGAAATTAAAAATAAAAAATTAAAATAAGTAATAACTAACTAAAATAATAAATAAAATAAACTCTAGTTGATAGTAAAAATAATATGCTATCACTTTTCAATATGATATCACAAAATTAGCAAATTTTCTCTGACTTCGTGTGGGTTTTTTTTTTGTTGTTGTGTTTTGTTTTTGTTTTGTTTTGTTTTTTTGTTTAGCTGTGAACATTGTTAGTGGATTTTTTTCTGCAAATTCATCTTTTATGTGATGTGGCTGCCAAATTGTATTACTGTTTCCTAGGGACAGATCAAAGCTGTTTTGAAGTCACGGCAGTGTTCTTGCCTGGCTGTCGCAATACAGAATATTTGGCATTTGTGCACATTGGATTGTGTTTTACCTTGGAGCAGGGGGGCAGTTCTGCTTTGTGTGGCTGTGAGTGACAGGATACCTGTCACCACACACCTCATGTGGCTTTCCTGTGCCAGTGTGAGTCCTGGATTGGATTTATTGATCTGCTGTGTTCCTGCAGCCTGGCAAGGGCTCTCATTTCATCATCCTTCCAGTGCAAATTAGAGCATGAAATATTTCTTAGACACTTAGTAGCCTGAAGTAAAACTTAGTGTAGTTCTACTATAGTGTTCTTTAATATAATATAGGAACATAAAATACTAAATTAGCCTTCTAAGAACATGGAGTCAGACTCTTTCCTCCCTACGATGGGGGACCATGAAAATACCACAGTGAAGGCACAGGAGCAGCTGAGGCACACTCGGGCAGTGTAGGAAGCCTGGAGGGTTTAGGGAGGAGATGAGCCTGGTTTTGTAGCAGGAGGCTGAGTGATCTGACTGCACAAAAGGAGAGGAGGTGTGCTAAAGGCACCAGGGAGAGCATGGACTGCAGCACCATGGTACCAGGAGATGTAGATGTGAATGTCCAAGGCAGTCTGAGCACCAAGTGCAGCAGCTGGATGTCCAGGTTTGGGACAGCTCTAGCAGAAGACAGGTGACAACTGTTTAGCCCAAGATTGCCCACAAGTGCAGTGTTCCATGCACAAATAGCCACTGAGGCTTTTCCTGTGCCTTGTGGAAGAGTTAGGTTGGAGCTAAGTGCTGATGTGAGGAGCACTGTTATCCAGCTGAGTGCAATGGGGTTACTCTGTCAATGCTAAAGGATTAGTAATGGTCATTAGAGCATTGAGATCCTCAGTTAAAGTAATAACAGAATTACTGCCCAGCACGTCTTTATTTCAGTGGTGTTTCACAGTGATGAAATTACATATAAATCCTATTTTCCAACCAAGTTTAATCTATTGTAAGATTTTTACACCTCAGTAATGTTAAAATCAATGTGTGTTTTCAGTATTTTCAAAGGAAACCTTTGAAATACTCATCTATTTCCTGTTATATACATCACAGAGAAAACACTGATCTCTCTGCAGCACAACATAGGAAATAATGTTATGCTTGTGTGATTGTACAGCTACTTGAGACACTCTTGAGTGACTTTTGAGAAGTTGTTCACCTAGTGGCTCAAGTGTGTCTTTAGGATAACATCAGTGTTTTAATGGGGGCAGGTTTAAATCTACCATGCTATTAAACATAAAGGGCACATTTGTGTTTGGAATATCTCTCTTGGCAACATTGGCACTAAACCGGGGAGCAATTTTCCATATTGAACTTAGCAACATGTTTCAGATTTGTAGGCCATGGAGCCATTAAAATATGACTCTGTTAATTAGAAAGTAATTGTGGTATTTCTTTCTAGTGCTGAGGGATTAACTCAGTTTAATTTCAGTGTGTTAACAAAGGCAGTTAGCTACTTGCTTTAAATATGAGTTCAATCTGTAAAAATTAATAATGACTTCATGGAGAGCAGGATTGGCCCCATGGCATGTGCCCAAAATGGGGCTGGAGACTTCACTGGGTTCAGTGGTAATGTTGAACTGAAGAGACACGTGATGGAGCCCCAGGGGCTGTTCTGTAGGTGGTCTGCACTCCAAATTCACATGCAGCCTTGGTATCTTTAAGAAAGATCATGAAAGAGAATATTAAGCTGTATCCAGCTCACTCCAGTCCTCTGTGCTGATGCCAGCTCTTGCTTTAGGGCAACTCCATGGAGCAGCAACAGGAAGAAAATGAAGCATAGTGGTTAAGTACTTGTCAGTATTTGCTGTCACCAGTAATTATTATTAGCAAATCCAGCTTGGCATGCTGGAAGTTAGACAAGAGCCAGCAGTGGAGCTGGAGCTCTCTGAGATATTTTTTTTCCAGAGGTGGGATGATGGCATTAGGGTATTTTTCTTCCAGAGCTGGCAGTTCCGATCCTGTTAGCTGGGAACCAGCAGGTTCTCCATCCTCATTCATTGCAGTGCAGAGAAAAATCAGATGCCTCCATTCATCTGTGGAATGCTTCACTGCTGTCTGCTGATGGTGTCAGAAAGGATTTCTAGGATTTTACCAGTGGGTTTGGAAGTGTTTGAAAAATTACAGGTAAAGCAAGGAGCTGTTACTGTACAGTGTCCTTGGCTTTGGGTGACACTTTAGTCCTGCTTGGGTCTGCCACTCTGCCAAAGTGTTATCTTTCTGGAGTAGAAAACCCTCAGCTCTAAGGCAAATAAAACATATTTTTAATGAAGGATAAAGCATTCTGGGATATTGTAAAGAGATTTGTGATCTCTCTTGGCCCATTCTCTTTTAGTGCATAGGAAGGGTCCTGTAGCCACAATTGCCTGCCTTGCTGTAGAGAATTACAAAAAAAAGAGGAACAGTAGGGTTAAAGCTGAGAAGAGGCAGCAGGAGGGATGTGGGGGGCTCCCTGGGGGGAAGGGGAGAGGAAGTGAGATCTGCTGTGGCTGGGACTTTGCCTTTTTTTTTTTGCTGGTAGCAAGGCGATGATCTGTGGAAGGTCCACTGAAAATACTGCTTCTTTTTTCTTTTCATTTTTTGTCTGTTTACCATATTTCCAAGATCTGTAAAAAGGGAAAAGAATCATGTTATTTGCCCTCTGTGTAAGCCTGTGATCCATGTGGTGCCAGCCCTGACCCCACAGTTTGGTGGCTGCTATGTTGCTGACACTGCCATCCACCTGCCCCAGCCCTCCCTGGGAGTGAGGGTTGGGATCTCACAGGCTGACCATGAAAGGTTTTCTTTTCATCTTCTTTCCATCAGGGGATTGTACGTTTGATCTGGGGCTTTCCCATCTGGACTGGGAGCTCTCACCTGAGATGCAGCAAGCAAGTCCTCTCCATCCTTCCAGTTGTGCTCCCTAAAGCCATCATCCCAGCCATCCTCCTTCATGGCCCATCACCCCAGCCTCTTGCTCCTGGTCCTCCTTCCCCCTCCCAGGCCTCTGCACCCACTTCACCTTTTCAGCTCCTTCTTGAAGGCTGCTGGGTAACAAGGAACCTTGTTGTGGCTTTGTCTCCTTTGTTCCGTGCTGTAACTGCAGGGAAGGTGCGGGCACTGCAGGAGGGCCCACAGAGATGCTGAGGTGATGCTGTGGGAAATGGGAATCTTATTTTTAGGTAGATGGCTTCCCCCTGTCTGTTGTTGAACAGAAGGATGTCTGGAACTAGCACTCTTTTTTTTTTTGTCTTCTTTCCCCTCCCAGTTTCTTTGCAGAAACCTGAAGTTCAACAGTGCAGATTATGCAAAATTATTACTCTCCTTATTACTCTCTTTGGTTAATGAAGGATTTAACAAAACCAGTTCTTTCTTTTTTCTTCCATTCTGCCTACTCAACCTTCTCTTATAAAAGGCAAAAGCAAACCTGTTAGTTGGTTACTTTAGTAGAGAAACCTGAGTAAAAACTCAGTTTATTTATTCAGCTCTGAATGAAAAACTCATGATGTTGTCCATAACCTTCTACACTACAGAGTAATGATCTAATCTAGGGTATTACGTGTGTATATATTTGTCTCATATATGAAGCCTTGAAGTGCAGTTGCACAAAATAAAGGAACTGAAGTAAAACTGAGAGCCCAGAAGATGGAAAGTTGTGCTAAGAACTCACCACAGAGTTCTTGCCAATACATTTACTGATGCAAAGCCTGCTGATTCAGTACAGTCTGAAATGAATGAAGTGAATGTGTATCACCTTTCCTGCACTGTGCACTGGATTTGATTTGCTCTGGGTTTGTTTTTCGTAGGGTGGAGGACTCTCGGGAGAAGCAGGAAAGCAAATGACTGAATCTTTCAAGGTATGTTTCAATGGCCTTCATAAAAAAGGGGGTTTCCATTGGATCCCAAAGCTGTAGAGCTGAGGATCACAGAAGGGCTCCAAAGCTCTGCAGCTTGGGAACATTATCAGCACTCCATAACAAACCAGGCTGGGACAGTCAGGAATGCTGAGCAGCTGCCAGGAGCTGATGTGAAATTGCATCCCTCTCTTTTTATTTTAATCTTATGCCTAGAAATGAGCTCAGTTAAGATACCATTCTTTTCCTCTGTCTCCTTCCTGGATGCAGTGCTAGGAACTAAGAGCTCATTTTAAAACTGTATGGGTACAGATGTCAGTTTCCAGTTTTCTGTTGGAAGTGCAGAGCCTGTCAGCATGTGCTCCTTTGAATTCTGCATCTGTCCTAATTTCCTTTTTCCTGCCTTTTCTAAGTCCTTTGCCTTTATTCTTTATGTCACACATCTGTAATTCCTTTTCTCTTATTCCCTGATTTACAGTCTTCAAAAAAGCCTTATTTATGTTTTGCAGAAATGCAAAAGCAGTACTCAGAAAAACTCATGATTTTTCAGCAGTTCCGTTCCTGTTATTTCTGACTATTGTCAGCAGTACATGAGATGAAATTTTGATGATGTGCTTTGTAAGTGTTGTGTTCTTCCTGACTTTTTTGGGCACTGCCACAGCTGTGCAGTCTTCAGAGCTATGCTTAAGTAATTATTTCCCCTTCAGTTGTCAGGCTCTAAACAGATATGAAAAATTAATGCTGCAATAAATATTTGATAGTATTTATATTATCAAATATAATACATTTAATATTATTTGATATGATAATATTTATATTATAGATATAATATATGCATATAATATGTATGATATAATATATAATTTTATATTTATATTTAATATATATAATTGTATGTAATATATTATATATACTTTGATAGTGTTTATATTATCATATATTATTAGAATAGAATAGTCTAAAATAAAACTATATTATAAAATAAAACCATAAAAAATATAATATGATATAATATGATATAATATGATATAATATGATATAATATGATATAATATGATATAATATAATATAATATAATATAATATACAATTTAATTAATTTATTTATTAAAAATAGCTTTGGTAAGGTTTATTCTGATGTTAATCTCATTGAAAACAGCAAGGAATTCTTGATAGTCCATGACTGCAGAATTTCACTGTGTAGCAACATGCCATTTAATTTGTATTTCCTCATTCTCAGCCCTTCCCAGTTCTTCTCTTCCTCATTTCTTCGTGTTGTGTCTCTCTGGCACTTCTGCCCAAGGAGGAAAATTCAGGATGACTTTTCAGCCTGAAGGTCTGTTTTAAAAAATGCTGACAAAGTCAGGAATGCAGCCCGTTTTGAAACCACAAGAACTCACAAGTCTGGAGTGCAGGGGCTGTTTTGTGGATTCACCTTCAACAAACAGATCTCAGTAGATTCATTCAGCAAAATGTGCATGGATATTTGCAAACAAGAATTGCTGTACAGGAGGAGACCCTTGTGTAACCAAACTGACCCAAACTTTCACTCATTGAGGCAGTGTGAGGAAGGACAACAAACTCTTGTGTTTGGCTCACAGGTGAACTTGGCATGAACTAAAGCACGCTTAAGGCAGATTTAATTATACCAGCAGTCAAGCAGGTGCCTTACCAAAGCTCCAAATACCAAGTGGCACAAAGCTGGATTTAGTCCAGCTTCCTTTGCACTGATATTTGTGTGTCAGCCAGAATGGTAGATCATGGTAGTAGAGATGGTGGGTGAGGGGAAAAACACATTAACAGGTGGGACAGATGGTCATAGAGGGAATAATGCTAGGAGAAAGCAGCTGGCTCAGGCTGAAGTCTAATTTGTGGGACTTCATTCTTGCCTTATGGCTCTGTTTCTGAAGGTGAGCTGAGACTTTTGTAGAAATCTGGAGGTTTCTAGAAAATACTGTACTGTGGGAAGCGTGGGTATGAAAGTTAAGGTGAGAAGATATGTCCTGGTTGCAGTATCATGCATTATAATAATTATTTTTCAGCCTCTTCAACTTCTTGGTAAAATTAAGAAGGAAAAACTTCATAAATTAAGAAAAAAAAAACAGCAACACAAAATGAAAATAAAACAGCCTGGATTCATTCTAGGGATCTTCTCAAACATTTTTGTGGCAGACAGTTATGGGGTTACAATTTCAGAAACTATAGCTAATAATATTTCAAAGGCATGAAGCTGACCCATGGGGTTGAGCAAAGCTGCAATTTTCTGCCAGTGACCTAAGCAATCCAAGATTGTGGGAGTGCAGAAAACAGGGTATGGTTTTGGTTAAAGCTTACATAAAACATACTGTTTCCAGCATTTGAATGCCAGATTAGCCCTCTGAAGACATTTCTGTTCAGAATGCCGTGCTGAGCTTTTTAGGTGGGGTGAGCTGCTTTGAGTTCTGCTGCAGTTTCTGCCTGGCTTTCAAAGGTGGAGTTAGTTCCTGTACACTGGGGGGAAGGCATGAATGTTACCACAATTTCTGGCAGGCACTGAGCCCCTCTATCTGCTGCTTTTTCTCTGTTCTCATGCTTTTTTAAAAGCAGCAGGTCAGAATTGGCATTTCCTGCATCCTCACTGCCCCTGAGCTACCTTAGTTTGACTCAGTTCTGCAGTTAAAAGTCTCATCCTGGCAGGTTTGTAGTTACATTTAATGTATGGCATTTAGGGTTGCCTTCTGAGCAGTGATCGTGGAACAGCTAAGAAGCAGTGATTATGCTGAGAGTGTCAGATCTCCAAAATTTATCTACCAAGCTCCTTCCATGGGACTGAAACTTTCTTCCCTCCCTGTTGTATGCACTTATAAATATTTATATAAGTGCATACAACAGCCTTGACTGTAGTATGCACTTATAAATATATAAATAATTATCTAAATTATTTTGTTCATTTAATAGCAGATGGTGATTTGTGGCCACACCTAAGTTGTAGTTTTTGTCTCTAGCCAGCACTGGATCTCTGTGAGGGAGATATCACACCAGTAATGGAGAGTACAGTCATCCTTTGTGCCAGTGAGTGGTTTTGTGGGAAGTTGGATCAAGAAATGCACATATCTGGTTTTGTTCTTATACTTGCATCCAGTAATACCACAAAACAGCAGCACACAATTATGTCTAAGGCACTTAATTTTTATGACTAAAAATCTGGTAGTTCCTTTAATGCATTCATTCTGCTCATTGTGCTGTCACAAGACAGAATAAATGTTTGGAGAATGTAGCAGTCTGTTTCCATATGTAACTCTGATTTGGTTTCTTTTAATGTGTGAATTCTGACTTGGAATTCCTAGCACTTGATGTTAAGAAACTAAAGGCATCTGTGATGCCTTTTATTTCTTTCATATCCTGAAAGATGACTTAACGTAGCCTTTTATCTGGGAATTTGTCTTTGTTTTGCCTTTGAGATTGATACATGGAGCACTTCAAAAAGGTTTTACCTACTCCTGTAATGCTTCTCTGACTTTCAGTGATCTGAAGCTCTGGAAATTTGGCATTGTAATGGTGCAAAGTTCAGTACTTTTGTTTTACTTTTTAACAGCCTGTTTAGTGAGCCAAAGTGGTGCAGACTTTCTAGGAAATTTCTAGGAAATACTGGCTGGTTTGCCACATTGGAGCAGAATGGAGTAGCTGTAGCCTACAAGTGGGCCTGGATTGAGTTGCTCATGTCAAGGCTTGTGGTGGCAGAAGGAGAAATGTTTAACTCTTTAACTCCTCTGCTATATCAGTGATATGTCCAGGAGGAATGATGATGAGGACTCCATCTTATCAGAAGGCTAATTAATTACTTTATTATACTGTATTATTCTGTACTATATTACATTACGTGTAAACTGAATCTGCCAAGCACTCCACTGCACTCATCTTGTGACTGTCCTGATAGTCCTGATGCACACATCTGGATTCAATTGGTCAGTGAATCAAACCACACCAGAATCCAGTTACCAATTCCCTTCAGGTAAACAATCTTCCTCAATACATTCCACTTGTGAGCAAACACAGGCACAACAAATGAGACAAGAATTGTTTTTCCTTTCTCTGACGTGCAGAGAATGTGAATCCCAGAATATCCTTGGGAAGTTCTGCCTTGCTTTTGTCTGTGAAGAGAAATGTGGCCACAGTGCCGCTCTGAATATGTGTGAGTGCTCCCACAGCTTTCTGCCAGGCTCTGGGCCAGTGAGTTGTGAGCCCTGGCAGCTGCTTGAGCAGGGCTGTGCTGCATCCCCTGACCCCTCTGGGCATCTTGGGCTTGTTAGGGAAAGTGCAGTGCTCTGCTGATACACCTGCATGGCTTCCAGCCCAGGCTGTCTCACCTCCAGCCAGGTGAGGTGCTGGATATGCTGAATTTTCCATAGGGATGTATGCCTTATTTGTTTCTTGCATTGCTCTAACATTTTTAATCTGTGAATTAGGTGGTGCTGTGCTAAGTATTGTACAAATCTGAACATAAAGATTATTTCTACTCTACATATATAAAGCCCCCCCAAAAACTCCTACCAAAAAATCTCTGACAATTTTCCCACAGAATCTAAAGCTCCAGTGTACGTTACACGAGAAGAAACTGAAATTCTTTTTCCAATGCAGGTTCAAATTTCCATTTGTGATTCAAATTGAGGGACTGCCAGTGACAGTTTTACATTACTGTGAGCCATAATCATTTTTATACTAAGTGAGCCTGTGATTTGTGGTAAATACAGTGGGATATAGTATTCCTTACTCTGGGAATTGGGAGAGAGAGCAATCCATTTTGAGAAAATATATAGTTTTAAGCTTTAATTTAGCAAACTATATGGTATGTAAAAGTTTTCTGGCAGTGATAAACAACAAACAGTTCTCTGATCCTAGGGGTTTTTTAAATGAAAGATGAAAATTATTTTTTTATCTATCATTCTTGTTTCCCATCAAATGCAAAGATCAAAGTGTATAAAATACTGAGTAGTCCAATTTTTGAAACATCATCTTAAAGTCTAAACTAAATGACTATCACATTTGCACAGGAGTGTGACAGGGTTAAATTTCCACTTCTGGAAGAGTTTAGGAAGTACTGAGCAGTTTTCCTCTATTTCCACTTTATAGGAGCAGTAGGTAAAGTTACTGACATACTCAGAGCATATGGATCAAGGAACACTCAAGGATTTTTGGAATGAGGAAATACACAGGCATAGTTACCATATTACCCACAAGGCTAATAAATATAAAGCAATTTACATGGTTTATAGGTTTTCAAATATATATTATTTCCTCCACAGCTTGTCCTCAATTTATCATTTTCTGCTGACATCAGTAAATTATTTACCTGCCAAAGCACATGTGCACCCAGTGAGGCCTTTTGTCACATTGCAGCTGTTGATTCTTCAGGGGTTGTGAGTGTTAGGGGGGGATATTAGAAGAATGCCCTGCATTGGCATTTAAAATTCTCTATTACACTCTATTTTAAATTTTGCTTGGTGAGATAGAGCATTTCCTTTCTATTAAATTGTATGGGGAAAGATTTGTTATAGTAGTGACATCTTGATGCTGTGATGAGCAGTAGCTCCCTGGAATGTGTGTATAGAAAATCTGCTGTTACATAAACTGTCTGGAAGCAGTAAAAGAGAAACATCCCAGTGGATGTGTGTGTGTAACAGGATACAGTGAGGATATCCAAATGCTTTGGAGGTGGGGCTCTCATCAGCCCTGGAGAGGCCTCTGTGCCTTTGCTGAATGGCAGAGCTGGGCTGCTCTCATAAAGAATTCCTGTTCTCCTGTGTCTGATCCCCTTCAGCTGAAGCCCCTCAGTTCCCCTGTGGTAGCTCATCTCTGCATCACCTCTGTGGAAGTACAGAGCTGTAGCCACTGTTAGATCAGGGATGCCCAGCTAGAGGCCAGCTCTGTTATTGTCATAAAATATTTAGCTTGTGTGGGGTTGGCACTGCCTTAGAAAAGGTCGTTCTGATTTTAATTTGGTTTCAGCTGAATATGTTTGCTTTGGGTTATTGTCAACAGTAACAAAAGTATTTGGTTTTTGTAATATGTTGCATTAAAAAAAGATTGGTGAGTAATAATGCTGTTAAATCACTGTACTTTCATACAACCTGGTTATGCATCCTAGCAGGCATGTGTATGCTGCAGAATTATTTCAGGTGATTTACAGTCAAATCCATTCCCTCATCTTTACCTGCCAATAGGAAAACTTTATCCAGTTCCAGAATAAAGAGTGCTGAATGGTTTCTGTGATATTTTACATCCACGTGGGCATGGCACAAACTCTTGAGTATTACTATTAATAGGTGCACCAGGCTGACACATATCTGCTGCTCTCATTCCAGTTATTAGGAAAGAATTTGGGATCCCTTTGCAGCTCCTTTCACTGTCAGCTCGATGGGAAGTGGTTCTGTGTCTCTCTTCAAGTGGGTAATGTTCTTCAAACAGTTGCAGGCTTTTAGCAAATAGATTTTCTGAGCTGTAAGAGAGGAACTGATGGGTTATCTGGAGCTGGAGGATTTGCAAATAAAGCTAATTGTCTTCGGGTGAGTAACAGGAGCTTTTAGCCAAGATAAAAGGAAACTGCTGAAAACACAGCCAGGGGCAGTTTGGCTGAGTTGATTTATAGCACAAGAAAGCGATGCTTTATCTTTTTTTACTAGGAGCTTAAGATGTGTCTGTAAAATCACTGAAATTGCACTGGAATTTTGGAGATTGTATTTAGCTTGTATCATCTTCTCGATTTGTTTTTCCCAGGGTAAAGAGTTGATTTTAAAATGCAAGGCTTAGCACCAGTCAGTGATCAAAGAAAATTTATAAACTGACTCCAAAACTTAAAAAATCCATAGTGTCCATACCTGTTTACAGGATTTCTTAAGTTTTCATGTAATTGTGATTTCTTGTACCCAGTTTTGATAGTAAATGTTTTCTTTGCTGAGCCACTTGAATAAAAGCTGCAATTTAGGAAGAGAATTAAGTTGGTTGTTTTTTTCCATAGGATTCTCTTTTCCTTCCTGCTTGCTTTTTGGAAGGATATCCTAACTTTCCATGAATTAACAGCTTAGAGAGTTGGAAGAGGTTTATTTTAATCCTGTATTTAGTCCCTGTTTCTAAGAAAATACTGAGTGGAATGAAATGGCAAACTGTGGCATTTTCATTGGCAAATCAGACACTGAATTTCATGGCAATATTTAATTTACCTTCTGTCTGCCAGTGTGAAAGGGAAATGGAATCTGAGCAAGAGTCAGGTGTGGTTAACTGAGTGTTTGAAATGGTTCCCATAACCTCTGTACAATATAGAGACTGTACCATGAAAGCATTTTAAATTTATATTCCAAAAGGTTTTGGGTGCCTGCATTCCATGAATCCACTTTCCTGCATGTCTGCAAGCTTATTAAAATCAGGGTAAGAAGATTTAATTGCAACTGCTCAGGACTTGGTCATACGAGATTATGGTTCTATTCTTGGCTGCTCCACTCAACATGTTTGTGACTGGCCAGGCTACTTAGGCAAAACACTTCCAACTTGTCTGTCTGAAATTTAGGTTTGCAGTTCATTTCTTCCTTCGGCATGGCTACTTCTTTCAGAGAAGGTTAGATGCAGTAAATCTCATTTTTTGTTCCAGTTGCTTCATGTGAAGTACAAATGATATTTCCCAAAATAGGAGACAGAAGCGTCTTGAATCTTGGTGCAAAGATGTGTTATTGGCGAAATGTCAGACCTCTCTATTCCAGTCTTGTGTCACAGGCCAGTGTGAGGCCTCAGCTTGTGTTAGACTCAAACCTTCTCTCAGGCAAACTCTTTCTAAAAATGGAACACTGTGTTTATGCTGCTGTGCAGAAATGCAGTGGTTGTGAGGCAAGGAGCAGCACAGCATCAGCAATTGCATTAACCAAGCTGCCAGATCTTTGAGAAAAGCAGTTTGTGTTAATGCTGAACCACACAAATTAGGTAACTAGCTGTGACTGCCATTAGTGAAGAATGGTCCTAGTTCTGGTTTTATGGAAATATTTGTGTACAGACATATGAGAGGACTTTCTGCTGTTATGGAATTGTAGTCTGTGTTTCCCTAAATGGAATTGCTTCTTTCTAATCTGAATCCCAGGTGTGTCTGCACTGCAGATGTGAAGTGCAGTTGTATGGCCAAATAGAGTTTTTAGCTGACTTGCCTAAAGGCAACAGAGAGCTTATAGCAGTGTGTTTTCCACACCAGTGTGTTTTTCACACCTGTGCAATGGCTGCATTCAAGCCTGCTCACACTCCCTTCTCACCACACTCAGTTGATGGGGGCAGCTGTTACCAAAAAAATGATTCATGACCAAAATACAGCCAGTGGGTCTGGTTTTATTCCAATGTTTAATACACTCATCAACGTCTTTGTTGTCTGAATTGCATAGAGAGAACTATATTTGAAATGTTTTAGGGAATTTTTTTTATAGGGGAGATAGTAAGTGACTGTTTTTTGTAGATCTGAAAATACAAATAGCTGGAGTAGAGGAGGTAGACCCCACTGAAATAAAGTAGATTTGTTTCTTAAGATTTCCTTAATATCAGGTGGAAGGTTTCCTTAAGATCTGTAGGAACCCCATCCCAGCATCTTTCTTAACCTTAAAAATACATCTTGTGAAATATGTCAGTGGAGAAGAAACTAATCAGTAATGGAGAGAAAAAAAAACCCCAAACCTAGCAATTTTAAATCCATTTATTTTTCCTCAAGCAGAAGAAAGGGATGAGGTTGTAAAGACTCAGGTAGTTTTTCCTGCCTTACAATCTAGATTCCTACAAAGCTGGAAAAAAGGGTCTTGATTAACTTAAATTGTCTCTGGATCAAATCAGTGGGAAGTTATGCAGGCAGCATTTCAGCAACATGGAAAAACTCTTAAAATTTAGCTAGTGCCATTGAAATTAATGATATGTTTTTAGGGCAAAAGAAATTTATTTTATGCTTTATCATCTAGCCTGACTGTAGCTTTCCAACATCTTAATTTCCCTTCTGTTGTGTTTTGAGTGCTTCAGAATATATTTTCAGCTGTGCTGCTGCCCTGGGTGCCCTTTTCATTCCTTTAGGCAAGAAGTTTATGTCAATTCCATCCACTTGTCTGTTTTCTTGTCAGAACAGGTTTCCTTCCCTACCTACTGCTACAGATCAAACATTCCTGCAGCAGAGCTGGAGCCTCTGTCAGAGCAGGGGAAAGGTTAAAGGAGCCAGCAGTGGGTTATGCTGCCCTCCTGTTCTTGCAGGGTGTAGCAGAATTTCGTTCTTTGGTGAGACAGATATCTGAGCAGTATCTGTTATGAATAGTTTGGGGGAGATGCCTTGCAGAGGATGGACTGGACATGGTCCTTCCAGCCATATTTCCTGCTGTTTCCATGTCTGTCTCACAGCTGAGTCAGAGCCTTGACTCTGTTTTGCTTTGTCATTTGTTCTATGGTTTATTACCCAATGTACAGCCAACCTGATGCAATGGTTCCAGCACTCAGTCCAATTACATGTGCTGACATATCTCAGATGAAGTTTCAAGGAAGCTTTATGTTGAAAGATTTCTGTTATTTTTGATATTTACCCTGGGATTGCAGAAGACTGGTTTTTGTTTTGTTTTGTTTTTCCTTTGGTGATAGTAGTAGTAGTAATAAAAACAGGGCTTTTTTTCCTCCTCAAATCTTATTATAATATCTTGGCACACATTCCATTCTCAAGCCTCAGGCTCTGTTGTAAATTTAAAATAGTATTGATGGTAAAGGGATCATAGGATGGCTTAAATAAATATTACTTTATTAATTCTCTCCAACTCTCCTCAACTATGCTTTGTTGCCTTTCCCCATCACAGTAATTCCTTGTGCTTTTTGTAATCTGTCTCCTTCTCAGTATTTGTTCCACTGCTGTTCTCAAGTGGAAGGGCAGAACAAGTTCCTTGATTTTGCCTGTGCTTCTGTGTTTGTTGTTGCGTGAGAAGGCCTTGATCTTTCCTAGGATATGCTTACAAATTCAACATAAGATAAAAAAATTATTGCAGTAGCTTGTGATCTTGAATTAATCACCTAGACTGGAGGTCAGGGAGGTTACTGTTTTCATCAGAGGAGATTGCAGTCAGTCTCACTTGGGTGCATGTTAATGTTTTGGGGATCTCTGCTGAAACTTGCTGCTGTTTTTAGGTGACCTGTGAGTTATTTTACAGCTGGGACTGCCAGGTCTGGTTTTACTCAATTAAGTGATAGAAATGCCTGGCCTAGCCCAGCGCTTAGAAAAGTTTGGGTGTGTCAAATGAGTTAGAGCTGTTACGGCTTATGGTCTGGGATTTTCAGTGCAGTGCAAATAACTGCAGCCAAGGATCATTTGCAAACGCATTGCCAAGACTTGCTAGAAAGTGTAGGACAAAATATGTCCTTGCCATCTGCACCTACCTGAGATGGCTGTCTAGAGTTAGAAAGGAAGGAATGCAACAAGGAGAATGGCAGCTCTGGCCAGGGACTGCTGTCAGCTCCAAGTCCACTTAAAGCCATTGCAGAGGTGGGGTGGAACAAGCCTTGAAGTGACAGCTCAGCCAGGCACCAGGATGTGGTGTCATAGCCTTGATTAGAACTGACATAGATGAGCACATCACCTTTAATTGGCCCAGCTCATAATTGAGAAGATCTGTTTTGATCAAATGGTGAATTTTAGTGTCAAAATGTCACAATATGTCTTATTTACTTGGGCTGGGTAAAGCTTTGCCCTGGAAGAAGCTGCACTGGAATGAACAGGTACTTTCCAGCTGAGGGCGTTCTCAGAAGGTGTCTCCCGGGACCAGCAGCCCTGTGTAGGTTTAGTGTTGCCATAAAAGCCCTGAAAATCAACAGAATGCAGCTGTTTCCCTACCACTCCCTTGTGCCTACCATAGGCAGGGCAATTTTGGTATTTCCAATTCCTTACCAGGGAGTCCTGGGCTGGGATGTTGGAGGGACATCTTCTACATCCCTTTCTGCTGTGACATGGAGATTTTGCAGGCTTGGAACTGTGTCATTTTACTTTAGAAAACAGGTGCCAAATAGCTGCACTCAGACCATGTGCTACATCATCTTCTTTTTTTAGTCTCCCTTATCCTTTTTGTTTGGCATTTACCAGTTTTCCTTCCAGGTTAATGGTTTTATTGGACAACATCATCAGGAGGTGCTTTGAGAGCATGTTGGATAAACAAAGCAAACACAACACAAACCTAGCTGAAAATTCACCCTTGTGTTAGCAGTGCAAACAGTGGAGATCTGGATGGGTGCTTATGCCAATCCCTAATGCACCCTTAACATGCTGCTTTTAGGGCTTGGGGAATGTTTGCAAAGGAAGAGAGGAAATTGCTGTTTGTAAAGGTCACAGGTGATAGCAGAGTAGTGCTGTGATAATCGTTTAAAGAGGGATGTTAACAGAATAGGCATTGATACTTGATAATACTGTGGCATTTGTCACCTGGCCTTGCTCTGCTCCCCTTCTGTGGGATATTCTGAGTTTTTGATTTCCCTCCTGGTGCTGCCTGAACAAAGGGTTTGTGAGCCAGGGGAGGTGTTGTGTAGGGTGTCCTACACAGTGACCCAGAAGAAGCTGAGCTAATACTTCATGCAGACCACACTGTGGGAGAGACTTTCTAAGGATGATCCCCAAAACCTCCTCCCAGTGTGTTCTCCTCCGTGGAAAAAGAAGGCCAAATGCATTGCAGCACTTGATGCTGTCTTGACAGAAAAAGAATTTAGATTCTGAAAGATTGTTTCACACTGTTAATTTACACTGCTTGGTAAAAAAAAACTGAGAAAAGGACATAATGGGTGAAGGAATAGAGTCCTAGGAAAGGATATTAAGAAAGTAGTGGCCAAAAAAGTGGATCTCCAGAGAGGTTCACAGGATTATAAGAATGAGAAAATTGCCTTTTTGCCTGTTGAGTGATTGTTGCCCTGCTGGTCAGTGCAGTTCAGCATGTCTCTAAGGTCTTAGCCAGGCTGTTCCTGCTGTTGTTTGAAGGAATTGTTACGGGTCAGGTGCTGTACCTGACTCTGTTGGCTCAGGTGTTGGCACAGTGTCTGAAGGAAAGCTGGCTTGCCCAAATTCTGAAAGAACAAAGGGGATTCCTGGTCAGACTGTGCAGTTCCAGGAAGCTCTGTGGTCTGGGAGCTGTCCGCTTCTTTTCTGGATCAGGGTCAGAGTTCTGCCTCTCTGAACTTTCTGCCTTTGAGGGACTCAAACTGAAATGCAGCGAGTGAGTTTCTCCACCTGTTCAGCTTGCTGCTCCCTCTACACTTCTTGTGGATTTATGAGAAGAGCCAGGTTAAAATCCTTTCCCATCCTTAAATAAAAGCTATTGTTAACCCCAGCAAATTTAACAAACTGTTTTGAAGTGATGCCTTTCAAGTAGTTGTGCTGCCACCACTGAGGAGGCAGCAAAGGGAGTCATGAAAGCAGAAATCAGCACACTGATGGGAATTCTAGGAAAAGAGGCTTCAAATGATAATTATGGTCCCCAGGCCAGTTTATTGTACCATAATTACCCTAATGAAAGTGACCTGAGGAGCCTGGAATCTAGGGAAAGCAGTTGATACCAGGGGAAGAGGGAATTCTTTAGCAGCTGTGATTCTTTGCAGAGATAAACCCAGAGATACAGCTGTGTTCCACACACTCACTTAAGCCCCACTGACATCCCTGCTCCCCAGTAATTGTTTTCTTGAGCTGTGGATAATTGCAAACACTCCTCTGTGGTTTTTATTCTGATCCACATCTTCTCTGATACCTTTTATTCCTAAAGCTTGATAAGAGGGCTAAGAGGTTGCCAGGTAAAATGAGTTTCAGGACATCATTAGGTGGTGCTTCTCCCATTGGAGCATTCACTGTCAGAAGAATAAAGGGAAGAGTTAAGCAGAGTAATTGTTGTTTCATCAAATTATGTATTAATTCAACCAGACTAATGCACTGTAATATCTAGACAAGCCTTATAATTGGAGATAGTTGAAACAAGCTTTTAGCTATTCATGTGCTCCTGCTCTAAGTTAATTTCACATCTAAACCATTAAGCAAAAAAACCTCAACCAAAACAGCAAATCAATAAGAAACAGGTCTTTGTTCATTAAAGACATCTTGAAAATTAGGTTATTTACAGAGATGGGGGTACACTTCTTCAAAAGCTTGGGACTGATTTTGTCTCTTTTTCAAAATGCATGCAGAGGGTGAGAAGTCCAAGACACTGAGATCTCTTTGCAGAAGCACCTTTTTAGATCAAATAACAATTGTGCAAATCACTTGATCAGTATTCTGGACTACCTCTGTTCCAGTCTATTCCATATGCACCCAGCACAGAGGAGCAGGATTTCACCTGGGAGTCTGCAATAAAGGCCAGTGCTTTCTGGGTTATATTAGGAAGGAAAATGGAGCTTTGAATATGATTATTTGAACTCTCCCTGGCCTCTGAGCAGCAGTTTAAATGCCCAGAAGGAAGCACAGGAAGGGAAAGGAGAGGGAGACTCAAGGCTCTGCCTGCTTTGCAGCCCTCTCTGGTTGTTCAGCCCCTACCTGTGGATAAAAGGGGAGTGACGTGCCAGAGATCTGCATTCCTAATTTCCCTGCTGTTCTTCAGGATGATTCACACCACAGGAGCTATCATAGAGAAAATTAACTCCATCCCAGGCAGAACCAGTGCAAAACCCTGTGGCACATGTCTGCAGCTAGTTGTGGCTTATAAGAGTGTCTGCAGTCCCTGGTGCAGGGAAGGATTTAGCCTTTTTTGCTAATGGGATCTTTCTAGGGTCAGAAGTGTTTGAATGAGCAAGTTATTGTGGCATAAGTGACTTTCTGACTGCTGGCTCTGATCTCTCACATTGGTTTTATGTATTAAAGAAAAATCAGTGTGGCATGTACTTAGTTGTGATGGTGATTAATTTCTGATGATCAGCTTATGTTCTGAGGTACAGCAATTGGGTGTTAACCTAAGTGTCCAAGAAATTTCATGTGCTCATTTTCTGGGTTTGTACCTTGTACTACTTCTTCAACTTAATTCTTAAACAGAATTTCAAAATATGCTGCTACTTGTACAACAGCACTGTGTATATGTTTGTGTGCCCTTTATGAATATTTTGCCAGCTACTTAAAGGTTAGCTGCCTTTAACCATCATGTTATTAAATATCCCTACAGAGATAATATTAATTTCCTACAGAGAAAATATTAAAGCTTGTCCTTGTTCACTGATGCAGAATAATTTTAAATGAGTCTGACTTCATTATTTTGATACACTTCATTTTTGTCTCTGTGTTCCTTCAGGCTTCTGACTTGATTATCACCCCGGCCACGACATTCAAGGAGAAGCCAGACCCCACTGGTCTGGTGTTTGGAACTGTGTTCACTGACAATATGCTGACAATTGAATGGTCCTTGGCTTCAGGATGGGAGAAACCCTGTATCAGGCCTCTAGAGAACCTCTCCATACATCCAGCTGCCTCAGCCCTGCACTATGCTGTAGAAGTGAGTAGTACATTGATTTGGAAACCAAATGTTTTTTGTTTTATTAGCTATGGAAGCCACAGCTTTGTAATACAAGGAGTATTACTGCCTTTATTTCATTAATATTGAGTTACATCTTGTTCTGTTAAGTGGTGTTCTTCCAGAGTAATTGCAGTATTTACAACAGGGTTATGTATAACACAGAGGCAGCTTGGCCTGGGGATGCCAGCACACTTAAGGTCCTAGCTTAGGGAAGGTGAGCTCATTCTTGAGTGGTGATAAATTTATCTTAAAAACCATTCTTGTTCCCTGACAGTGGGTTGGTCCAGTTACTGTCTCTGATGTGTGTCAGGGCATCTCAGAGTAGCTTTAATCTGGGGGCTGAACATGCACTCTGTACAAGTCACTTGCAGCTGGTTTAAAGGTTGGTAGCTTGGATTGCAGGACAGGCTAGGCAGGTGCTTGTTTGAAACTCTGAAACAGTCCCTGGAGCTCAGAGCTGGATCTGATGCACTCAGTGTATACAAGTGTGTTTGAGGAGAACAGATAGCAGGGAACTTTGGGAAGTGGGATGTTAGGCTGGAAACCAGCGTGGTTAAAGTTTCTGTGCTTAGCTGACTGTTACCCATAGCTGCCTTTGGTGCCTGCAGAGCAGCTTGGGCTGTGCTCACACCTATGGGAGCCCCAGCAGGGCACAGAACCTGAAATGAAGCCCTCTTCTCCCAACTCTGGGTAGGTGGGAGTGTCTCCACCACAGTCTGTGGAGTTGCTTGTGCTGCTTTTATTATTATTTTTCCTTTTTTCCTTTTATTTTTTTTTTTTTTTTTTTTTTTTGTATTTTAACCACTTGTACAGGGGAGGCTTTCCCTGCTTGTTTTCCCTGAGTTCCTGCCTTCATTTTTATTTTGACTGATTTTTTCCTCATCTAGTCACCAAGCCTCCAGAGGTCCTGTGTAAATTACAGCAGGCCCTGGGCCTGAGGCTGCAGCTCTTGATCTGCCCAGGAAGTCAGAAACCACGCTGGAGTCCCAAATCTGTATTTCACTCTTAGTAGCACATTGCTTTAATGCTTGGCCTCTGGCCTGGTCTGAAATAATTGCTAATATGAATATGCTCTTTTTTTTTTTCCATTTTTTTTATTCTTTTACCCTTATTGCATCACGTTTCCTCTAGCCAAGAGGACAGAGAGAGGAGAATCTGGTGTCATTGCTGTGGCTCAATGAATACACAGTGGGTATAATGAAAGTGATGAGTTTGGCATTCCCTCCCCTTTCTCCTTGCCCTCCATGATGCAGTGTGCTAATCTGGATCTGCTGAACTCCAGATCCAGCTCCTGTGATGTACAGGTGTCAGATAGTGCTGTTCTCACCCCACTGTAGCAACCAACCATCAAGCAACCACAGCAGTTGCTTTCATTAAAGATGAACATTTCTGGAACACATCTCTGTCTCCCTTTTTTAATGAGTGGAAGGTTTTACTGAGCTCTGGAAGATGAAAAGTATTTATTTTTGGAGAAAAAGATTTAACATCTTGAGAAGGCTTTGTGTTTCAGTAATGGTGTGATTCTTACTTCTGTCAAACCATTGATCAACTCTTAGTAGTGACATTCCTCCCTTTTCCCTCTCATTAAAAGTTCTGTGAATGTGTTTGGGAGAAGGGTGGGGGGATAAAAAATGTGTTCTGGGATAAGAAAGTATCATTCCAGCCATGTGCTATCAGTTAGTGACTGGCCTGGTAAAAACCATATCAAAATATCAGCTAGATATCTGTAATATATGTAATGATATCTGATATATGTAATGCTGTTCTTTATTAAAGACTTTTTTTTTGGTGGCTACAATGTCTACCCTAGGAACAATTTCTTTTTCAAAATTGTGCCAAGCTTTTAATAAGGCTGGCATTGCCATAGGACTAAGACAGGTTTGGAAGGCAAAAAGTTCTGGGTTCTAATTCTGGTTCTGCTACATAATTGGCACACAGCCTGAGGAAAATTGCTGGGATTCCGCAACCCAGTTACAACCCAATTAAAATTTGTCATGTGGAAGGACCTAGCTCTGCCATGGAACTGCACACAAGTTTTCTAAAGATTGCATTTCAGTGATCCTTATGGAAAAGCATAGAATTTGATAACAGTGAAACCTGAAATACTCTGTTCAAATTACTTGGTCACAAATATAGGATTATTTTTTCCGAATAAAAAAGCTGCCTGTCTAGACTTCCAACCACAAGGGATGCAGTTCCAGCCACTTTTTGTGGAACAGTCAGAGAAGGAGAAGCCTGAGGAGACTGACAGCAGTGATGCACTTAAATTCATAGAAATTACACTGAAATTTAATGTACAAAGAAATGCTTTGGAAGATTAAATTCTGAGAATGTGACCTCTTGTCTGTAAGCATAAGTGAGCCTTTAATACTTAATCCAAATAAGAGCTGTGTATACATATATATTAATGTGAGCTTATATAGTACATGTGGTTTCTGTCTATAAGTATAACCAGAAATTACCAGTCTGTAGCTGAAAATAACTGGATATTTGGTGGGTGTGTTTTTTGATGTGGTTAGGAGATGCTGGGAGAGCATTGATAGGGTAAGGGTTTCTGATTGTCAACACCAGTTGTCTGGATCCTGCAGTTTGATGGGGTAACTATGTTTAAATTTCCTGTAAAGTATATAGAGAAAATATTTCCATGTATTTTATGTTTAGAGTAAGGCTGCATCTCTCTCATGCAGGCTAAATCCCATTCCACACCATAGGGGCATAAGGGGGAAATAAGTGACCAGCTCCTGCTACAACTACAGCAAGAACTTTACAAGAATTCTCTCCATTACCTTATTCTATACTTCCTAACAAAGATGTGTTTTGGCCAGAGCTGTAAAAATAATTAACATATATATAAAACAAAATTCTATAGATGCCTTATGTAAGCAGAAATGCTGCTTTGACTCAGGTATCAGTCAGTATGTGAGGGAATCGTTAAGTCAAACACATGCTACAAATTTTAATTGCTGTAACCAAATTATGAAAAAAAAATTGAGGTTCTAATGAGGAATTATTGATTTTCAGTTTTTAAATATTGATATTATTGAAGTTGATATTACAAAGATGACCTGCCTGTACTTCAGATAAATCTGTCTCACTGGGGTGTATTGCCAGAACTCACTAGTTAGCATTTTGGTGTTCGGGTGCTGTGAGCAGGAGGGTGAAGCTTTTCTTTCCCCAGCTGGCATGGATCCCCAGGGGTGAGCTGTCTGAGTCACTGTGTGCTTTCTCCCCTCCCTGGCTCGTAGCTGTTCGAAGGGATGAAGGCGTACCGAGGAGTGGATGGCAAAATCCGCCTGTTCCGGCCCACCCTCAACATGGACAGGATGGTACGGTCAGCGCTGAGGACAACCCTGCCAGTACGTACCCAGGGCAGCTCCTGCTCCTTCAGACAGCCTCCTCAGGGCAGGTTCTCACTGTCACAGTGCACATCTCTACAGCTTTTCACTGGCACTGGCAGCGTTTATCAAACGCTCTTTAGTCCGATAGCACAGTCAGACTTTGTTAACAGATCTTACTTATTGAAGGAAACCCTTTAACTGATTGTTTTAAAATCAGAACAGTGATGTTTTGCTGAAATCAGAAACAGGGTGTTTTGCTTTCATTGTTGCCTCCCTGCTGCCTCAGAGTGTTTCTGAGGTATTATTGTATTTGCAGGGTGCCCCATGCAGGAAGGAATGATGGATCTGACTCCATATTCGCAGAAGGCTAATTTATTATTTTATGATACTATATTATATTAAAGAATACTATACTATACTAAAGATTACAGAAAGGATACTTACAGAAGGTTAAAAAGAGAATAATGAAAACTCGTGACTCTTTCCAGAGCCTCAACACAGCTTGACCCTGATTGGCCAATAAGTCAAAATAATTGACAGCAGAAACCAATGAAACAATCTCCAAACACATTCCAAAGCAGCAAAACACAAGAGAAGCAAGCAGATAATTATTGTTTTCCTTTTTCTCTGAGGCTTTTCAGCTTCCCAGGAGAGAAATCCTGGGTGAAGGGATTTTTCCAGAAAATAGGACAGTGACAAGGGATGGGTGCTGTTCTGCATCCATCAGAATGGTATTTGCATGCAGGCAGCTGTCTGATTTGCTCTGGTGCTGATGTTCTCCCTTTTCTTCTTTACACTTTAGTTAAGTTGTTCAGCCTCTTGAGTGCCTTTGGTTTTTGTCATGCCAGTAACTTAACACTGCTTTTAGCAACTGTATCTTGGCCAGTGAACTTCCTCCCAGACTTGTTAGCTTAATTGCTGTAAGACCTTGGGAGCTTTGGGAGACTTGCTGGCCCTTGGAGCTGTAAAGCAGAGCACTCTCCTGTAGAAGAGGTGGTGCTGTATGCCTGGCTGAGCTGGCTGCACAGGGAGTTCTCCACATGCTTTGGAGGCAAGAAGGGTCAGTGGCTCCTTTTTGCCATCTCAGGAGGACACTGTGGAGCAGAGGAGGTCGCTCAGGATACTGCACAAAAAGGCACAGTAGCTAAAACCATGGGATATTAAATTCTGTAAGGAATGAACCCAAAGAAGATGTGAACCTCTGCAGTGTGTCAGTGTTGCATATCCTGAGTAGGTATTCCCTGGAGCATGTGGATCTGTGAGGACCACAAAGTGTTCCAGCTTTATTTCTCCATTTGTTTTTTTCCCTTTCTGTTCTTTGCCAGACTTTTGACCAGAAGGAGCTGTTGGAGTGCATCCGTAAGCTTGTGGAGCTGGAGCAGGAGTGGGTGCCCTACTCAACCGATGCCAGCCTCTACATCCGTCCTACCCTCATTGGAACTGAGGTGTGCAATATTTTCTTTCCCTTTTTTTTTCCTTTTTGTTTATTTAGGTACAAGGCAAAGCCCTCCATCCACACAGGGCAATACTCGGCAGTCAGTAGGTGACAAGATGAAGTTTGAAGGCAGATTGGTTTTGTGGTTTTACTTGAGAGTCCCCAGCACGAATTTAAGGTTGACCACAGTGCCACTCAGTGGGCACACTGGCTCAGAGCACAGAAAATAAACGGAGTTTCCTCCCACTACTCGAGGTGGGAATGGAGCAGTGCTTGTTAATTGGGGTTGTGCTAAAAGGATAGTTGTACCTGACGTGGTAATATTAAAACCCTAATAATTCAGAGAGAAGATGATGGATCACAGCTTGCTGTGTACATTTTGTAATTTCAAGTCATTTCTGAACAGAGAAGTTTTTGGAAGATTTTACCCTGTAAATTAAGATGTCTCAGAAGAAACACTTTCAACAGAGCTAAGGACTAGTCCCTCTGTCAATTATTCTTGAAAACTAACCTTCAAAGGGGCTCCTTAGCAAATAGCTGTTAATGAGTCCTCTCTGAGTTTCATGTGTGAGTCATTTCTGTAGCGTTGATAAAGAAACAGAGTTTATTTCATTAAATCCTTCAGGGTGCTTTTTTTTCAGCAGTAGCAAGAGAGAAATATACAATGGTAGAGCATAGGACAAGGAAGCTAAAGAATGTAGGTTCCAAACTATATAAACTAAACTACTACAATATCCCTATCTGTAAGTAGTTACCATAAGTGAGCATTTTACATTTCACACAGGTTCTAGGACCCCATTAATTTAATACTTTTAAACTAGTTGCAGATTTTCAGATTAAGGAATCTCCACTCAGTGACTATAAGGTACTGATATTAAAATTTGGGTGTTTACCCCAGGTTTTGTTTTTGGAAATTCTTTTGCTCTGAGCTTTGTTTCAGGACAGCCAACCCTTGTGGCCTTTCCATTAACCCAGGTTGCATGTCCTGCTAGGCTTTTATCAATCAGAAACCCAGGTACCACAATCTTTTGAATGATCACATCAGCAAAAATACCAAGATCTCAGTTAACCCTGTGAGAAGTCTTTCTGAAGCAGCAGGGCAGATAGAAACCAAAGGAGCCCTTTCAGCACCTGGAGAACTTTGGCCAGCACCAGAACTTCTTACCTGCACCTTAATTGATGATGATTTGTAGTGTGAGAACCAATCTCTGAGAGAGGAGGGGCCGAAAAAACTCTGACATTTTTGGTTATTTCCTGGGCTGTTGTGTGAGCTGTTTTTAGTAGGCAAATAATTTTAGCTCTCACTCAGGCATTCAGAGAGCCAGCACTCAGCTCTGGCAATGCCGGCTGGCACTGGACTGTTCCTGTCACTAATGCAGCTGACAGTGGTTTCTCCACTGCTGTTACTGCTGTTGTTGCCACTCCTTCCCCCAGAAGGCTTTGTGAGCTTCTGGTATGATCAATTAATATTATATTCATATATAGTATTATATTCTATTGTATTCCATTCTATTATTTTGTATCATATTGTATTATATTAATATAATTGTATAGCACTTTGTAAAGCTAATCTTTAAGTTCTCAAAAACGTTAAACTATTTGAGAGTTCTAGAATAATATATAGATAAATTGAATGGCTGCAAGTGAATGGTGACAGTATATATAAAATTAGGGTTGGTGTGCTGCTTGGATAAGGGGAAGGTTATAGAAATATTTTGTATTCATTGCAGCACTTTGCAGTGTCCTGGTAAAAGCACTCTCATGCTGCAGTCCCACTGAGAGCAGTGTTTCAGAAGCTGATGGTGCAGCCCCTGATGTTTGAAGGACACCAGTAACTTTGGATTTGTTTGCATTTCTTTATTTTCAGCCTTCCCTTGGAGTGAAGAAGCCATCTAAAGCCCTGCTGTATGTCATTCTGAGCCCTGTGGGCCCTTACTTTGCAAGTGGAACCTTTAATCCAATATCCTTGTGGGCAGATCCAAAGTATGTGAGAGCGTGGAAAGGGGGAACAGGAGACTGCAAGGTGGGAGGGTAAGAAAACATCATCCTGCCTTTTCTACACAGCTCCCAAAGCAGATTTGGTCTTTAGTGAAGTAACTAATCCAGAAAAAACATAGACGTTAAATTTAGTAGTTAAATAAACAACAGACTACAACGAAGAGTTCAAAATTGTACTTTGCTGATATTATGTTTGCAACTCACTTGCATATTTTTGTTTGAATATTACAGCCAGTTGATTTTTTTGCAGCATCTCAAGCAGAAGAAGTGCACCTGGTTGGTGTCCATGTAATACTTTGGCTCTTGCCCTTGCAATTCCTGAAGATGCTAGTTCTCTTAATATCTTTTATTAGAAAAAAGCCCCCTCACCTCTGGTGTTTTTTGTGCTCCAGGAGTTTCATCTAATGTATGTCACCCACCTGACATGAGGTAGATGAATTTTAAAAAACACCAACCAAAAAGCCCAAGAAAAACACCAAAAAAGCCCAAAACCTGGAGGGGAATTGTTGCTCCCTCTCCAGGATGCCAGCTGCTAAATAAAGATAAATAATTTCTGAGGGTTTTCAGTTGCAATAATTACAGTGTCCAGAATATGGAACAAGAGGTATGTTAATACAGTTTGGATGGATATGTTTGAGTTGTTGGTGCTGTTCAGCCCTTCAAAGTTTTTGGGTTGTAGGTACAAACAATCTAATAAAATCCTGTTGGAATATTTCTAGTGAAAATATCCCAGGGCCAAGCAGTGACTGTTGCAGAGCACTTGCTCATGAGGTAGATGCGCACAAAATCTTGTTTAAATTGAGAAGATGCCCAACCAGGTACTCATAACTCTTTGGGTTCTTTTTTCCCCTGAAGGAATTATGGTTCTTCTATTTATGCCCAGCAAGAAGCTGTGGAGTTTGGCTGCCAGCAGGTTTTGTGGCTCTATGGAGAAGATCACCAAATAACTGAAGTTGGAACAATGAATCTGTTTCTCTACTGGATAAATGAAAAGGGAGGTATGGTAACATAAAGTGTGAAAACTTTAACAGAGCAGGTGAATGGGACTGTAATCTACAAAATGATTGTTAGAATGCAGATGATAATCTTTTTAATGAGGATTGTTTAAGTTAGAGGGAATGCCCATTCTGAAAGTTACTGGGTGGCTGTTATTTGTGAGAGAGGAGATCCTGGAACAGCTGTGAGTGCTGCCTGCTGGTAGCAGACCGAACTGCTGGGCTGTCCCCATGCTCAGAAGGACAGAATTCAGCCCTGCACAAGGTCACACATCAGCCTGGGTGCCAGCAGCGTGTTAGGGCTCCAGGAGCTGTTGTTTCAGAAGCAGTGCAGACGTGCTAAAAGGCAGCTCAGGGCTGTGCAACCCTTCAGGCTCTGTAGCTTTGAGTGTGAGTGGCTCTCATCATCACTTGCTGGCCAGTCAGATATTCCTGAACCATCTCCAGAAGTATTGCACCATCCAATCCAAAACTCGTTGAAGAATTTGAAGTTCTGTCCAGTGGTGGCAGCGAGAGAAACACGTCGGTGGGTGTCAGGTATCAATAATGCTCAAAAGGTGCTTTCAAGATGGATCATCATTCTTTAAGCTGTTTTTACCTCTTTCTACCCACAGTCATCTCTGAGCAAGGTACATGCTGATTAAACTATTAAAACTATTAGAACTAACTATTAAAACCAGCCAACTATATGGGCATCTCAAAAGCACCCATTGGGCATGCCAGTATTCGGTGCTTGTGATAGCATGGGTACCTTAGTGAACTGTCAGCTTTCTGCAGAGAACAGGCAGCATTTTGTGGGGAAAGCAGTGTGCATTGGATAATTCAGTGTGGTTGGGATCCTGCTACCTGACTCCTCTTGCTATAGGACATGAAATAAACCGACATGCACGCTGTAACTTCCAAGGTAAAAAGATGGGAAGTTTTTTTTCTGACTCCAAGATTTATAGATTTTCAAAAGTGACAGTGGATTGGAGGATGAAAGTGCCACCTCTCCAACGACGCTGGACAAACCAACAGTCCATCAAATTTCTCCTCCTCCAGAGAAGAATGTAAAAACAATAATTATTTACATAAAAGTGCATGAGAAACTTCTTTACAAGAATGAAAACATCAGAAGGCTTAGAAGAACTTAACAAGGCAACATATTCCTATCTCCAGTTCTGTTACTTGTTCTTCTGCAAAACCTTTACCACATTTCTGAGAAGGGGGATAACAGTCCCTCAGTGCTAAGTGAGTCTGTGAAGCTTTATGAATGAAGTGATAAATATTAGACATGTTCTTGTTGCAGCAGCAGTTGGTTTGTCAGTGTCGATAGATGGCCAAATTGGAGCTTAGCTGGAAAAACATGAGAATAGATTTTGGCTCGTTGTGCCCAGGGAAGGACACTGAAGCAAGGACATAATTAGAATTCAATGTTCTCATTGTACTTGAAGCAGGAATATGCTGGAATGGTGCAGCTGCAGCCCTGTGCTGTTCCAAAGAGCTGCCAGGGCAGGGCTCAATGCTGCCATTGTCAGGTGGCTGTGGCAAACAGTTTGGCATTCCTGCCACCCAGGAGGGCTCAATGCTGGCACACCTGTCCTTTCACAGGACATGGGCATTGTCCCCATGGAGCACTTTGCTGTCTCCCAGGGGGCTGAGTCACTCTTCATGTGTGGGATCTTTGGCTGGGAATCACCCAGTGCCATGACATACTTGCCTGTGGCTTGGCACGGGGATTTGGAACTGCTTGTCACTGTGTTCTGTCACTTCACAAAGGACACTCACTCAGGCTGTGCTTTGGTTTTGTTCTGCAAATGCTGCAGCTGAGAGGGAACAAAAAAAGTGAGGCAGAAACTGCAGATCATCAGCAAAAGAAAATGCCCATCCTTGTGTGCTCTGAGGTGCTGCTGGGAGCTGAGCTGCTCTCCTTGGTTTATAAGCAGAGGCTTATCCCAGTAAAGCCTGGTCTAGAGGACAGCCATGAGGAGTAGGTTTTCTTGCAGCCTTTGTGCCTAAAGGTGACATCTTGTCCTGCATGGCAGGAGGAGCCTGGCAAAATATTTTGTTTGTAACATAAAGGGGGGAGTAGTGGAAAAAAACTGCTCAGTTTTTGGTGAAACAGCATGACTTGCTCCATACTGTTCATGTATTCCCACTGCTGCTCTGAGGATTATAATACAGCCAAAACTGCATCCCTGCTGTTGCAGAAATACCTCATCCATCAAATCCTATTTATGGTTTATATTCACTAAGTGAAAAATGTAGTCACCCCCTTCCACATGCCTCTTCAGAGCATGTAACTGTCCCAGCAGGCTCTTGACATTGAAACTCACTTCCTCTCACAGTGTCTGTTCTTCTGCCTAGAACATAGGCTTGGCTTTAAAAAAGCCTTAAAAAACCTTAAAATTTAAACATATGTCCAACGTGGAGATTGCTAGCTATGAAATCTGTGTGCAGTTTTGAAAAATTCCCTGCCTTCAAAATGATTTGCAAACATTTGGGCTCTGCTTCTATCTTTAATGTTAAGGCACTGGGAATAGTATTTGGGCATTATTTGATGTTTGTGTGCTGCAATTGAAATGGTGATTAAAGGTCCCCACTTCAGAATTACATAAATAAAAAGTAAATATTTTAAAAGATTCTCTGAAACAATCAGGTAAAATTTAAGGCAAGTTTGCTAAGTATTCTGTAGTTGGAACATGAGTTGTGCCACAGGAATGTCTTGTACAATTACAGTGCTAACAAAATCGGGATTGCAGCTTCTGCTCTAGTAGAGAGCCCCAGCAACAGAGTGGAGGGGAGAGCAGCAAATGCATGAGGTGGCAGATAAAGCAAAGGATGAAAAAGTACTTGTGGAAGGCAAATTAACAGACAGATGCAAAGCGGTGATTGCATGAGGGAAGAGTTGAAGAAAAGCCTGAGGGAAGTAAGGACAAAGACCCAGGACAAGCTGGTAGAAGAAATTTGCTGTTAATATCAGTGAAAACGGGGCTTTCTGGGTTGTCCTGGATCCTGAAGTTCACTTGGAATGTATCACTTTGGTAAAATACATGTTTGGATGAATTTCTTAGCTTTGTTACAGCCTGGCTAGTCCTGAAGGCATCCCAGGAGTGCAGTCTTACCTGCTCTGTGTTCATAGGCAAAGCTGCAGTTGTGTAACATGGAAGAGCTCATTTTAAAAACCCCTTTAAACTCTCTAATGGAATTCTCTTGTTAGAGCAAGCCTTTAACAGGTGTACCAGGGCACTGGGCAGGCAGTGCTGCTAGCAGAGCAATAACAGGAGGCAGCTGAAGAGAAACCCTGACATTGCCCCTCAGATGCTTTCCTTCTGCTTTTTGCAGCTATACATCTCAAGCCTATCAAAATAACTCAGAAGGCAAGTGGAGTGTGTGAGCTCACAGTCTGTTTTTTGGGAGATGGACACACTGATGTCATGTGGAGCCTGCTTTGGCATCAGTTCCCAGGGAGGATGAGCTTTGGCATGCCTTGTTGGATGGTGTTACCATCCCTGCCAGAGCAGATGTTCCCTGGCCCCAGGCTGGGAGGCATCACATGCATTCTTACAGAATTCTACAGAGCAGCCTGTTGGGAACATTCTGACACTTTCATGTCCTGTCTGCTCAGTGCTGTTTGGCAGCTGGCTTGACCTGGCACATTTTCAAACTAGCTCAAATCAATTAATATATGTTACTGAGCTTAAACAGATCCTGGGCAAGATCTGTGGCAACATCACCAGACAGAGAAGTGTAATCAGTCTTTGGTGGCAAAGTCCACAGTATCTGAAGTTTTCTGCTAAAGAAAGGTGTGTGTTAGATTGTGACTGGGTCACAAATGCAGAATTTCAGGTTTGCAGTGTTTAGAGTCAGGTGAGTCCTGTGGCTCATGGAAGCTTTTAAAGTCTTTCCCTTGTGATAGTTGTGCCAGAATACGGACCAGGCATGCATCACAAAGAGCAGTGATGGTAGGCAGACTCCAAAAAGGGAATGCTGTCATTCCTGACTGTATGAGGAAGAAGAGATGGCTGATGGAAATAGAAGTCTGGGATAGGTTGTAGAGTGACACTGGGGTAGTGAAACCAGAGCAGAGCATACAGGCTGTTCTAGGGCAGCATTTCTGTACATTCTGGCGTGGCAGGTTACACCTATTACTGGTGTGTGTGTGGATCCTCATAAAAGGAACTTGGAAGCACTGATAGGAGAGTCCAAATGAATGAATCCAGAGGTGGCTGCATTAAACAGTCACACAGTTATATATACAATACACTGGGGAATCAAACCACCTCCAAGGCATTAGGCATGTATATATTAATGTATTTAATGTTTCTTCCCTGCCCAAAAGGTGAGGAATAAACATATTTAATACATTAATATTAAAGGTTATAATAAAAGGTGAATATAAAATGTTCTAAACACTCAACAACAACTTACTGAACTGAGTATCTGTTTGTGTTCTTGCAGAACTCTGAGAAATGTCGCATCTTACAGGGCAGGGATTGTTTTTGGTGGCACAGAATCATGGAATATCCTGAGCTAGAAGGGTCCCACGTGTTTGGTGTAATATCAGTAAACTTGTGTTTGTTTCTTTGATTGTTTTTCAACCAATGCTTTTTTATTTGGCAGAAAATGAGCTGGCCACGCCACCTTTAGATGGCATCATCCTTCCAGGAGTGACAAGGCAGAGCATTTTGGAACTGGCACGCAGCTGGGTGAGTGCTTTGGCAGCAGTGGTTTCAATTGTCAGGTTATAACTTCAGCAGAAGTCAACATTTCTGGTTAAAGTTCAGCTGATTTGGTTATATCATGCAATCATACACCAGTCTGGCTTCCTAGGATCATACAAAGGCCTGGGTTGGAGGGGACCTTAAAGATCATCTCATTCCAGCCCCTGCCATGGCAGGGACACCTTGCACTGTCCCAGGCTGCCCAGAGCCCATCCAGCCTGGCATTGGAAAGGACTTTGAAGGCCATCTATTCCAGCCTCCCTGCAGTGAGCAGGGGCATCGTCTGCTGGCTCAGATTGCTCAGAGCTGTGTCCAGCCTGGCAGAAACCCTGCTTTCAGGGGTTTCATCCCCCTGGATATCCCCTCTTCCCTTCAGCCTGTCAGCCCCTCCACACAGCTTGGTGCTGCTGACAGAACTGGCTGAGCATGCACTCAGTCCTTTAACCTAAGGGAACTCAGGGTGTGCTCATTCAGGGATTCTCAGGAGCATCACCAGAACACCCACACCTGTCACACAGAACAATACCAAGCTTGTTAAGGCAGCTCCATGCAGTATTTAACACTTAGAGCAAGGAAACAAAGAATTACTGTGCATGACCATAGCTGCACTTCAGTCATCAGCTCATTATTTGTGCATTTAGTTCTCATGCTTCCAACCTTGTTTCTGCTAACAAGCATGCAGCCTGCCCAGCCACAGTCTTGCAGTCATCTGTCTGCCTCCTGTTCCTGTTCTGTAGTGCAGCAATCCAAGAGCTTATTTGGACCGGGTCATGTCTTGAAATGCAGCAAACTCTGCCTTGCTGTGTTCAGAGGTTTTATTGCAGCCTGGGTAAGGATGCTGCACAGCCAGAGGTTCATCAAGCTCAGGATCCTGTGTCCTGGATTGGGCTGGGGTTATGCTCAGAGTGAGATAACAGGAGTACCGTGTACATGAAATGAAAATTGCAAAGTCTGACATTCATTTTTTTTCTTGAAACACATCCCTTCAGTTGATTCCTATGCATTCTTCAACCCTTGTAGAAGGTAAAACACTCCCAGTATTAAGACTGCAGTGCAAATGGCTTTACTCATACCTGTAGTACAGTTAATTTTTGTATGTGACAGCTGTGTGCAGGCTACAGTGGAATGTTTCACTAGGGATTAAAAAAATACATCACACAAATTGGCTTGGCAGGTGAAATTAATCAACAGAATGTATCTTGCTTAGGAATTATCTGAGAGTGGGATGCAAATTGATATAATTTAGTGATTTTTGGACAAACTCTAACATGCTAGAGACCATGAGGAGAGAGATCCAGTGTCCCATAACAATTGTTCTTTGTTATTCCCTAATGTGATACTCTGCACCAAACCAGAGGGAAGTGCCACTTAATCATCAGCATTGCATCTGGCAAACCACTGGCACCTTTGTAGGGCATTCTTTTGATGAAAATCCATCTTGTGTGACACTGGCATGACTGAAAATGATCACAAGATCAGAGTCAAAATTTGACTTATTGTCACTAGGCTAAAGTCCTATTGGAAGTGTTTCAGAAAACAAAAACAGTAGTGTTTTTATTTAAGTTTTTCTAATTTTGATGGTTGCTGCTTTTTGTGCAGGGAGAATTCAAAGTGTCTGAGCGATACATCACCATGAGTGACCTGACAGCTGCCTTGGAAAAGAACAGAGTGAAGGAGATGTTTGGTGCTGGAACAGCCTGCATTGTATGTCCCATCTCCAAAATTTTATATAAGGGCAAGGTAAGGAAATGTCTCTTTTTTTTTTTTATCCCTTCTTTCTTCTGAATTTTCTCAGTTATTTGCAAGTGTGGGAGATTTCTCTTGCACAGGTGGAATTCCCCAGGCATTCAGGCTGTAAAGCTGATTTGGTGCTGTTTAGTCTGCACAAAGTTAGTTCAGAGCACTTGGGGCAGTGCAGCTGCATAAAAGGTTGTGCTTTGTCCACTCAACATGATAAGTACAATAAATATCTCTTAGGTGATACTTCCTGAATTAATAAAGTAGAATAAATGTATTGACGTTACCTGGTGCTAACATAATATGAGACATGGAGGTGCTGAGTGAGAAGAACTGTAAATATAAGTGTTGTATTTCTACACAATACACTTTGAAACGAAATGCTGTATATAATGTTACCTCTCCTGCCTGCACAATATTCCCTCCATTTTGGACAGATCTCTTGGAAGGCTTAGGTTGGCCTTTCTTGAACAAGAGCATAACAGTTTAACTCTTTGACATTTCACTGGCTTAGCAACACCCTCCTGTTTAAAAAAACCAACCAAAAACCCAACACAAAACCCCAAACTAACCACCCTTTCCTACTCATAAGGAGGGCTGGCCAGCATGATAAATATTTATTAAAACTTCTGGCAACCATAAGGTATTCACATATATGTAAAGCTATAAAGAATAACATGTAATAACATGTTGCTCTCTTTCTCTCCCCTTCTTCCTCTCCTTTGTTCCATGCCAGCACTTGCACATCCCAACCATGGAGAATGGGCCTGAAGTCACAACCCGTTTCCTGAATAAGCTAACTGATATCCAGGTAAGGTGTTTCCTCTTCTGTAATCAGGTAAAATAATAAAAGGTGAACGTTTGAAAGGAATGGAAAATAATATTTTTGGTAGTGCTGCTAGAGATGGCATTATATAATAGTGTAGATCCTTTGTGTAGTGTGATGATTCTGCCAGTTTTCTTTCCTGGAGAAAGTATGGTAGAGATGAAGCATAGAGATGAAGTATAGTGTGATTTTCCCCTACTCGTCTTGGAAGGTGGGTAAGAGTTGCAAGATATTACTGTTATCAGTGAAATCAAATACTGTTGTTAGAGGTTGCTTTTTAGGGGAAGAAGACAGGATTATGAAGCATCTTAACCACAATCACAAATGAGTACAGGTTAATCAGTGAGGCAGTTAAACACTCACTGGGCACAGCCAGCTCATCACCATTTCCCTTTCTCATTATCTTTCCAATCACGCGATCACTTCTTATTCTTAAAGCAATTCCATCCTCTGTCATGTGCTAAATATCAAAGTCTGTTTGGAATCTGTGCTTTATCTCCATGTCTGGGCATTTCAGAAACCATTTCAGGTGAAGTCAGTGAGCAGCAGGTGACGGTCCTTTTTATTAAAGTTTCCTGGGTTTTTTTTTCCTTATTTAGTGTAGTTTATGATGTGGGGAGTTTGGGGATAGGAGAAGAGCTTGGCAAGTTACAAAGCCCCTTTATGTAAGATCTGATAGGGGTTGCTTGGCAGTATTGACAGGATTTCTTGAAATTGACTCTGATTGTTTCCATTCTACAATTTTGGCTCCAAGTGTTCTTAGATTTGCCACTAAAATTTTTATGTTCCTGCCAGTAATCCTGTGATCTGTGTCTTTCTCCCTTGAGACAGTGAGCAGTGGAAGACAGAAAGATATCCAGCCTTTTTCCTGAGGGTCCCTCTGTGCCCTCTCTGATCACAGAGGTCAGAATGGATCAGGCTGGAAGGGCCCACCAGGGTCATCCCAGAGCACATGGCCCAGGATTGTGTCCAGTTTTGGAATATCCCCAGTGAGAGAGACTCCACACTCTCTCTGGACAATCTGTCCAGTTCTTGGTCACTGCACAATAAAGAAATTCTTCCTCATGTTCAGGTGGAACTTCCTGGGCATCAGTTCCTGTCCATTGCCTCTTGCCTTATTACCTTGGTGTTCCACCACCAGCCAAGGCTCAGGAGGAGGCTGGAAAATGTGGATTGTTGCTGAACATTATCTTTCTGGGACCTTTTCACTTCACTTGCCTGTTGATATGGACTTTTTCACATTTTAGCTGTGCACCCAGTCTGTGTTCATCAGTTACATGCCAGGAGTAAATTTGTTACTCCTGGAAAATGCTGGGCTCTTATGTCTATGCTTAATTTTGGATTCTCTTCCTTCTTTAAAAAAAAAATCAGGAGAGTTAGAACACATAATCATTGAAAACCATTTTTAAAATAATTGATTTTAAAGAGGTTGGTGGTTTCTTCCCCATTAAGAGTCAATCAGTGGTTGCTCGTTGTGTTTCTGCACCTTTCTATCTCTGGAGAGCTGGGCTCATATTCAGAAGGACCCCATGATGTTGCACAGAAAACAATGCTGTGACACAAAAAAGGGACTACATAATAACCTTAAAATGTCAGAGGAGAATCTTCAACCAAGATCTTCTATATTCTCTACCAGGAGGGAAAATAACTGATCTCTTTGCATTATCACTGGATTATTGTCAAATCATTTGGACAACCTGAGGCTGTTATTCCAAAGAATCTTCCAGTTTTGAAGCATAAAGTGGAGTAGAAATCACAGTCAAACACAGCTTTGGTCTGTGTGCTGTTCTGTGGCCTGAACTGGGGCAGTGTATCCATTTCATGTTGAACCATGGGAATTTGTAAAAAAGTGAAAATTCTCAGCACCACCACGTTCTGCATGTGAACCTGTGACCAAAGGTGCAGGCTCCATATCCACTGTTTTCATACCAGTTCCCTTGGGTAGACCGCATGCTGCTTTTATTATTTCCATATTCTCTCCATTGTTGTGTTTCCAAGTGTGGTTTCATGCTGCTCTCCTGCAAGTCTGCCCTGTTCAGTGCGATGTCTGTAGATGTGAGCAGCTGCTCAGTGGAACCAGAGCTGGAGTGACAAATTAGAACCTCATGGGCAGAACTGATTCAATTTCTCATGCCACTTGAGAGAGACAGTGGTGGCACTGCAGTGCACATTTCCCTTCCTGTCACTGAATGGATATCATGGTTACTAAAGCCTGATAAAGACTTCAAATTGAAGAACATACATTATATAAATTAATGGTGTGCTTATGAATGAATTAGTAACAGTACACTCTCCCATAGCTGTTTGAGTTATAAGATTTAGAGATGAGGTTTTTACTGTGGGAATACACTCACTGAAATACCACTCATGTTTCTGTGGGTTTGCACCTATGCTTTGAGAATAAACAAGTTTTTGCTGTGCCCTTTATGACAGGGATTAAGCTGCAACTTGGAAGGGATGGATAGAGAATATGCTATATTGCTTGTGCTACATGATATTAAATACATTTAAACACTGCAGGCAAGACAGCAGAGAAGAGACATTTAATCAAAGCCTCTTTCTTTCTCTGGGCAGTGAAAAACAACCAGGAAAGGACCATGTACGTGTTAATTTTTACAAATTAAAATTTGTTCAAGGAGTGGTGCACAGTGGAAGAGGGACTCGATTGACTAGACTGAGATCACAAAGCCCTTGACAGAATTAAAAATGGAAGCTAAATCTGATTTTATTTGCAGAAAGAAATTATTTTCATTGTGGTATTGCAGCTTCATTCTCCCTTGAATTCTGGGAGCAGGTGCAAACTCTATCAAATGGCAACTCAGACTGGTCCCTGCCACAATTTCTGTATTGGAGCATTGGATGATACTGCTGCCTAAAGATAACAAAATTTATAGATAACTGCAGCTGCAGAAAAGGAGCAGCAGAATTAATAATGAAAAGAAGAAGTAGATGTGATAATTTTGAAGGTCAGTTAGAGCCTTGCCTGGTGGAGTAAGGCTAAAACACAAACCCACTGAACACCTTTCCTTTGTGGATCTAGAAGTGCTTTTCTTCTGGCTCATCCTGACTTGGAGCTTTTGTCTTTTCCCTGCTTTAGTGACCTGTTATCACTTTTCCTGCTGATGCAGAACCGGTACTGGAGGAACTTCCTTTTTTCCACTCTGGAGAAATTAAGTGATCTTTTTGGCCTACATAAAGCCTCTAAAATCAGTTTTCATTTCTTGGTTGAAGGTGTTTTTAAGCTCCCTGAATATAACACTCTAAGGGAAAGGACTCCCATCTGCTGCTGTCCCTCACCTCTGAATTATTTACCTGCTTGAGCCCTGTGTGTGTTTTGGGGTCTCTCTGGAGCATTGTTTACAGGACTTCTGACAGAGCTTTAGAACATGGAACCAGTCTAGCTGTCAGAAGTGCTGCCTTGGGGCTGAATGCTCCCCTGGAAGTGGATGTGGCTGCATGCCATAGGTTGCCTTCATTTCTGCCTGGTGATCCCATTTGTTTGTGTACAGAAAGACAACTTGTTTTATTTTGGATTACAATTCTCCCTAATTGCACTCTGTGGTATTTGTGATGGTTTTATTTTACATTCAATCAGAATGCTGTAATAAAAAGCCACCTTGACAATAAAAAGAAATAAAATGAAATGTGTTTGTTTATTGGAGCTTGAGCAGAGGCATACTTCTGAGTGAATTAGTGAGCAGGCCTCAGGGAGTAACTGCATTAAACTGATGGAAGTGAAGCAGGGCTGTTCTGTGTCATGTGTGCTGAGTATCATCTCTGCTCCTTCCTAAATCAGCTAGTGTAATATGGGTAAAGCAAGCTGTCTCTAGTCTGTGCCCAAATCAGAGGCAGGTAAAGGCATAAAAAATAATGTAAACTACTATAAGAGCAGTGGAAATGAACATTTCTATGGATAGACCTAAAAAGTTGTAATAAACATACACTGATTCTTTTAACTTTTATTCTTAAACTTCATTTTTTGCTTTGTTTCAGTATGGAAGAGAAGAGAGCGACTGGGCAATGGTGGTGCCATGAAGGTGGCAGAGTCCAGAGCCTCCAGACACACCTGACATCTGAACAGTGACAAATTCTGTAGCTGCCAGTGTGTAGCATAGTCCCAGTATCAATTTGCTCCCCAGGATGATTGTTTCCACAATCTGGCAAACGTGAACACAATCGTTTTGATTTCTACTGTAATCCTCTTGGTAGAAGCCTGTCTTCTTGGTAGAGGTGCTAAATGTTAGCAATAGAACTTTCCCAATGGTTTTCTTAGTGCCTCCTTATATACAGTCTGGAAACTTGTAAAATGCTCTTCAACTGCTCTTCAGCTTGGTTTGTTTACTGCCTCCACCAACAGAGGATGTTGCCTGTTAGCTGCCCACAGGGTTCTGTTGGCATTATTCTGCCTTTTGCTCTGTGTTTGGGAAACAAAATTAGCCATACACTCCATCCTTTCTTACTCTGCTGCTATGGGAGATTCCTGAGTTTGCCTAGCCTGTTAGATGCCCTCCTACTCTATCCAATAACTTTGTTCTTTAGCCCAAAATTCTGCAGGATGGTTCCTGTTGGCCTCTTGCCCTTCCCTCTGTGGGGATTTGCAGTGCCTGCTAGGGCAGTGCATTTCTCTCTGAGAGTTGAGTACATCCTCCTAGGCATGATCTAAAAGGCCGTGTCAGGCTTTTAAAAATGAGATAAAAGTTCCCCTTTGGCCTAGCAGAGCTGGGCTCTGCAGACACAGTGTTACCTTACAGGTGAGTGTCCAGAAAAATGAGATTAGACAACTTTGGCTGTGAAAATTGAACCATTCTTCAAATAAGCGAAACCTTTGGATTGAGGAGTTTCTTCCATCACCCACTCACGTAATTTAGATCACAAAAATGTTTTCCTTGTCCCTTTCACATACTTACTGTATCCAGCCTCCATTGCCACATGTACTGCAGAAGGGCCTTCCCATTAAGGAGCAAGCAGTGTTGTCAGCAGAACATGTCTGGGAGGAAAGAGGCTTCATTCAAAACCTGATTTCATTCTAGTTAAGCAGATAATTCATAGACTGCTGCTTTCTCACATGCAGCCTTGATTCTTTGGAAGCAATACAGAGCATGTAGCCACAGTTGGGGAAGTAACTTCTGCAAATGTTCACCAACGACCATCCTGTAATATTTATTAGCTCTCTCCTTCTGCACACAGCTTTGTTGAACAGCTTTAAGATACCTCTTGCCAAAAAGGATAACCATATTCTCTATCAATGTTCCAAAGTGCTACTTCAGTATAAAACTGGTGGAACTTTATTGACACTTTATTGGAGTCCTATAAGAAGTAGAAGTGAAACATTTCTTGTTCTAGTTTGCAGTAGAGATGCACCAGTATTAAGGGAAACATTTAGCACTTTAATTTTTTTAAGACCAACAGTATCTCTCTCATTTGTAGTTACTGGCATTTGTTAACATAGTTAAAAAGTAAAATATAATTTCTAGTGGACCATCCATGCCTTATGCAGCTGTTAAAGAGCAGCCTTATGGCTTCCTGTTCATTTTTGGTCACATTCTGAAGACCCCTCCTTAGCCATCACTTTCTTCTGCTCCCTCAGATGATTTTTCCTGTCTTTGATTGCAGCCCAATCTGATCTTTTAATGAAGAACAGTTGAAGGTTCTCTCTGACAATGTAACTGTTGGTAAAAATTGATGGATAATTTTTTCTTTAGTCTAAAACTGCAAGCACAAAATGTTGTTTCACTCATAGTAGCCATAGTGTTGTGACGTTTGAATTTGTATCCCGTGCTGGTCTTTGTTCAGTATCTTACTATGTGTTATAAGCTGCTGGTAGTCTTTCCTTTTATTTAACTAGAAGTCTTTGCTTTTATTTAATTAGATGGCTGGAATATAAACATGGGGAATATGTCAAGGTGCAACATGGGGTAGAGAGTTTTATCCAATGAGATCAGTATTGAAATTAAAGTGTGCCTTTGACCAGAGTGTGGAGTGGAGCTCTCTGAAGATTCTGTAATGAGCAGCCATTTGTGGCTTACTGGTAGTGAACAATCTATTCCTTCCCTTAAGTTCATCTTTGATTTATCAGCAAATGGAAAAGTGAAAATTCCTAAGTTCAGATGCATGGCAAAGTGGTTGTGCAATACCTGAACATCTCAGCTTTGACAGAGCTGATAAATGATACCACATATCAGAAATCCCCATGAAGGCCTCAGTATACCAGCAGCAATCTATTCACTAGGCAGAATGAATAAGGACCAGTTAGAAAAATTACTTTACTGAAATGTAAACCTGAAAGTTGTTAAATTGGTTAAGTTGTTAAATTGGTTGCAAGTTATTTAACATGAACCAGGTGGTTTCATTTGTTGTGTTTTGCACTGTTTGCTGCACTGACCAGACAGACACCTCTGTTTTTTCTGCTAATGGAGACTCAAAATGAGGAGATTTGGTAGTGGAATGACCCACAGAAATGAGTGGCCGTTTCTCCCAGGGAAGAATGAAAACGTGGAGTGGGTGTGTGTTGTTGTCTTTAACATCTTGGTTTATTGCCTTGCTCTGTGTTAGCTCAAGGCCATGCTTGTTTCCAAGTGGAATCCAGGGGAATAGGTTTTAGATTTTAAACTTTGAAACCTAAATAAGAGAGCTGACAGATCAGTATAGTACAGGAAATTCTTCTGATGTTGCCTGCTGTCCTACTCTGAATTGTGGCAGTGCATTTTATCCCATTAATCAAAGGAAAGAAATAACATGTGTAAATAACAATCAGTATTTGGTATTGCATTCTCCTTGTTTTTACTTGTAAAATTTAGGAGGGAGCTGTGGTATTCCCTGAGCTAGTAACAGATTGTAAAAGAACATCTGCACATCTTTTCTCCATGTGCCCTATTTGTTTAATTGCAACAGATTTACATAGAAAGAGTATGGTACATCATAACTAGGCAATTATCCATTCTTCATCACTTAGTTATGGTTCTGGTAATTGATCATTTAAGACATAAGATAGTCTAACATTAGGAAAATTTGAAACTGTTAAAAAAAAAATCAACAAATTAATATTGTTGTGGGATATTTGCATAATTGGCTGTGATTATTTAATGTTTAATTGGGTTGATCAAATGAGATTCGGCCTTTCACATGCTTATGTTTTACAAACACTGTACTTTAAAATGATAATACTGAAATCTAATTTTCATATGTTCTTTCTTCTCTGCATTATTTTGATTATTATTTTCAGTATTGAGCATGTCCTTAATCTTAAGTTTGGTTAGCATGGTTCATGACTAAGAAAAAAGTCCTTCAAATAACAGCATTTTCATGAAACTGGCATTTCATGCAAGTTGTTCTGGTGCCAAGAATTATGGCTTCAGCAACTGGCATTATTTAACCAGACTGTTAACTGCAGTGAGGGCAAATTCCTTGAGAATGGCAGGGACAGAGCCAGGTGAGGATGCTGATAAAGGTTCCTGGGGTAGATAGCCTGGTCAGTCCAGAGCAGGGCAAAGCAAACAGAATTTTTTCTGGGCTATAGAAGGAAAGAGTGGTAAGACAAAAGCAAGGTAGTGAGATCTCTCTGCCCAGCCATTGTTTACACCTGTTCAACTGTCTCAAGCCAAAATCAGTTATCAGCCACTCCTCCTCTTTGTACATAACCTCTTGTTGGGTTTGCCCAATTCAACACAGAGATATCACAGATCCTTTCCTGTGTATTAGTTTTATTATTTATCCTCAGGCATGAGGAATGGTAATTTGGAAAAATATGATACTTGAAAGTCATTTGGAGTGCAAGTTATTTGAAATGTCTGTCTTCCAAGAGGTAGACAGAAAAACAGCTGGGACTGATCTCAGAGCTGCTTAATTAGAGGAGGAGCCCTCTTGAATTCAGGGGGAGGTAGAGGAGCTCAGAAGCTTTTCTCAGGTGGTCCTGTCTTGCAGAAACAGATTTGCTCAATCAAAGTGATTGAGGTATGAACATGGAGTCTTTTAAACTTTGCACCTTTTATAAAAATTTTGTTTTTTCATTTTAGAGTTCTGATGCAGTGTTTGCTGAACTGTTGTCTTACACTATCACATTGCAGTAGCTTAAACATACTTATTCTTTATGTAATCACCTTCTTTGTGTATGCCAAACCCCCCGGTCACTGTGACTTGGTCACCACTAGAATTGTGATCATTTTGGGTGACATAAGTGCACCCTGCTTGTGCTAAACTGAGTACTGAGTGCTGGCAGCAAAGACCAGAGCAGTGAGTGGAAAATCTGCTGTGTCAGGAAGAGGAGCAAGAGTGAAAATGAAAATACCCCTCAGGCCAGTGAGGCAGGAGGGCAGCAGCACATCACATCCACTCTTGGTGAGTCCACTGAGGGACACCACAGGTCTAGCAGGATCAGAGACTGATGTTGGGATTTAAGTTGGTATTAATGCTCTTCACCTGCTCAAACACCTCCATCTGTGCCTACATTTTCAGCTTGGGCCCCTGTATCTTCACTGAAAGCTGCAGCACTTTTATATCTTGTAAAACAGTGGAATATTTGGTCAAACAGCTGATGCTCCAAACCATCTAACAGGTCACTGGTGGATTCTCTTCCCATCATTTGTGTTAAGCCCAGTGGTGGACTGGAGCTGCAAGCAGGAGACAAACACACCATTAACACCATTTCCTAGTCCAGAAAGTTCACAAAGGGTGGATCTGTTCCCTTTGTCTCCTGGACTCACCTTGGCCACTGGGTGACAAAATGCAGGAAGTTCTTTGCCGTAATGAGGACAAGTTACAGTTTCATCTGAAGCTGTTTACAGACAATTTCTGTTGGAAAGCCAGAAGTCCCAACCTACTTGAGCTTTGAGGCTTTTAGGAGGGTGCAGAAGTGGTTACTGAAATTGTAGTGGGAAATTAGCAGCCTAGGGAGGGAGAAGTAAACACCTCTGAAGGGTCTCTGTTTTCTCACATGCTGAAAGTTAACTGGGTATTTTACAAGAATCTGAAGCATATAAAAGCAGTAAAGGACAGATGTGTGAAAAAGTACTGGATAAACTAAAGGAAACTCTACCTCATTCTTCTCTAAAGGTTTTTAGAAGCACAATTAAGAGCTCCTAATGGCATTGTTATGTAGTGACCATCTGGCATGAAAGAAGCACTATATTCGTGTGTCTGTACATCCTGTAAGAACTGTATTTTGCTGGCAGTAGAAACAGTCTATACTATTTGCAGTTTTCCTTCATCAGATCTGTATTCAAATGTTCTGTATTCAAATTCAATGTTTCTGTCTCCAATAAAGGAATTTAATTGGCATCTGTTTGTGGCACCTTATGAAATCATGGGTGTTGAGTGCAGCTAACTAAGTGTAATTATCCCAGAGATGGGAGCTGCTATGAAATAAATTCTTGAAGGTTGGACTAAAAGAAAAAATAAAATGTGGATGAAGTGTGGCATGTAAGGACAGCAAAGCAAGGCTGCAGTGGCAGACACGCACCTACCCTGCCAAGCCTGCAGGCTGAGCCAGTTCTCTCACTTACAGTAAAATGCTGGACAAATTAAGCAACAGAAGTGCCTACCTGCTAACCATGAAGGAGTTTTTAATATGCCAGGACTGTATAGCAGTGATTGAATGCAGCTCCCATTCTCAGGGTTTGGGGGTGATGAAGTCAAGGGAGAGAATGCCAGAAAACAGCTTTATACTTGGAGCACTTGCTTCACAGGGCATTTTTCAACAGTCATTACTCCCAAATATTTTAACCAGTGGGGAGCCTTTTGAAGATGGAAAGTACTGAAAGTGTGTGTCATTAAAACCTTGATATTTGCCATGTGTGGTGGCTATATTTACAAAAAAACTTTATGTATTCCCCCTTTCCAGAGAAGGGAATACTGTGATTAAAGGTAGTACTGATCCATGCTGTGGTAAATTAGGCATCAGGGTACATTTTCCACCTGGATTGGTTCTCAGTGATTCCAGAGAAAGCTGACACAAGACACTTTAAGGAAGCTGTAGATAGGTAAGTATGACTAATAACTGAGAGTTATTAATTAGTGCTGGGAGAATGAACCTAATATGTCAGAATAGAATCTGACTTTTTTCCTGTGTAGTAGTAAGTTGAGGACTGATATACAAGGTGCTGAGTGGGCTTCAGGGACCTTTTTTGAAAGACTTTTTGTTTTTCCTCCCATTTGAAACATCTCAGCAGCTGGCAGTAGCTCTGTCCAGTAAAGCACTTGCAGTATCACCACCAGCACTGGGTTGTTGGGGCCGCAGAGTAACAATTCTGAGGGCTTTGATCCAGGATACAAACTTGTAAAGTTGATGTGACCAGAAAAAACCAAAACCATAAAATCTTACAGTGAGAGGGCAATGCAGAAAGCAAATAACCTGCACAATACTACATAAGTAATATAATATTTTAAGTTGTCTTGTGCAGGGATAGAATGTAAGAAAATAAAGATGGTGCAGAAGGTGGTCTCGCACCTGAGGAGCTGCAGCTGCACTAATCACCAAGATTAGGAACACGCCTGCCCTTAACAGGCCACAGCTGTGCCCAATAAGAAGATTAGTGCTACAAAAGAGTGGGAGAGCTGGGCGAGGAGAGAGTTCGAATTTGTTGTGCTGTGAGGAGCTGCATATGAGAAATCACTGAGAAGGTATGGGAGCTTTGCAATAAGATGACAACATTGTCTGAGTTAACTTGTGTGAATAAGGCATGTTTGGATATTCCCAGCATAGAAGACACAGCCTTTCAAAGACAAAGCTGATTAAATACTGATTGGCTGTGTGGGATCTGTGAAGTGGCACTGTGAGAATGCCCAGAACATACCACCCATCCTCAGAAGACAGCAAATGTTCATTCAGGGTCTGCCCACAGGCAATGTAGGCAAAGCCCTGATCTGGATATGCAGCTGGAGCTGTGGCAGGGTCTGGAGCTGTGTGCTCTGCAGGGTTGTTATGTGTGAGGGAGTTGATTTTATATCTGCCCTTTATAGGTGTGCAAATTGAATACCTGCAGGGAGGCTGCCACTGCCAGAAACTCCATCCCTTGCAAAACAGCCAGGCCAGTTCTGACACTCATTGTGACAGGGCTGGAATTCATCCACTGTGTCACACCAGTCCTGTGGGGGTACCAGTTGTGGGTTTCTCTGGGTCTGGATTGAAGGCACCTGAGACAGTAGTTCATGTTCACACTCAGGTGTTTATTATTTCTTATCAGTAAAACAGTCTCACTACTGTGAGTTCTGCAGCTTTTCATTAGAAGGCACAGAATGGCCAACAATCTCTTGGTACGAGGTCTTTTGAACTATCCAGTTAAGAACTGACATCTGGATTATTTCCCCTTTTAATCCAATAACTGATTGGATTAAAATGATCCCACTGATCCCAAAAATCCTGCAATGTGGACTTTTCTGCCCAATCACAAAATGCCACCCAAACCCATGGAGAAGGAGAAAGAAGCAGTGTGAAGAAGAAACCCAGGACAACACCCTGTTCCCTCTATCTTGCTTCCATCCACAACATAATAAAAACCCCAAACCCTCAATTTCTCTCCAAGTGACACACCTACACTGCTCTCTATAATCTATTTCACGCTTTTGTGGATTCCAGTCTGTCTTGAAGTCTGGAAAAAACTTTCTCCATGGATGAGGGTCAGAGTCAGTGCTGCCCTGGGTTCAGGGCACCCCAGAGCAGACAGAGAAGTGTTCCCAGTGCCCTGGGTTTGCATACAGTCTTAAAACAGACGGGGGCTCAGCTGCTCTTTAGTGATACTTGCACAGCTCATCACCCAGCAGAGCCAGTGGAACACCAATTCCAGCAGAGACTGAACTGGTGTTGGCTCAGAAGCTCACCTGAGGTGATTTCTGTGCTCTGAGGGTGATGAAGGGAACAGCTCCCCTCCTCCCCAGCTGGCCTGTCCCTGCTGTCCCTTCAGGGTGCTGCAGATCCCTGCCTGGCCACAGGAAGCAGAAAGGACATGCCCAGGTGCCCAGCACAGGGAGAGCAGGGCTGCTCTCCTCCCCACAGCAGCATTTGTCTGAAGGACCTGCAGCCAGTCAGAAATCAGCCCCTATGACACATCAGGATTTATATCCCAGGTGCCAGACACTTTTATTATGGCTCTTAAACTTTAATGCACCAGACCTTGCTTAAGTCATTGCTGAATTCTGGGTTAATTTTTTTTTTTTTAACCTTCCTTTAGCTCATACAAACCTTGTGAGTGAAGTCTGTAACATTTGCTTTACTGTGAAGTCCCAGGTTGGATAAGAAAGGACCTTTTGAAGGTTTTGTGTCATGAGGGCATGTCTGAAAACTGACTAGAGCAGACAGTGAAAAATATGCCCATCTGTTTAGGAAACCTTAGTGCTTTAACATTTGCAGAAAAATGTCACAGATCAGCCTCCTGTCCTAGGATTTGTTGCCTCTAGGGATGGGGTTCTGACCATCCTGTTGTTCTGGATCCTCCTAAGAATCACATTGCTTTAAATGCTTAAAACCTTCATACCATCCCCACCCTCCACGGCAGAATCTATCCTTGTATCATACAAAGGACAGAAAATCTGGGAAGTTTGTCAGGTGTTCGTATTCCTGTCTTAGAAGTGCATTCCCAAATGTACCAATCTGTAAGCACAACTCATAGCACAGGTACCCTTTGCTACTCCCTCCTTTTGCAGGTAGAATATTTTTAAGGGTAAGGTTAGAAAGGTTTTAAGGTTAGAAATCCTCTCTAATCCCATTTCCATGCACGGGAGGAGTGGGTCAGTCCCTCAGCAGTGGGGACAGATCCCACCTGTGCTCAGTTTGTTGTGGTCAGAATTTTACTTTGTTTACTTTGCTGTCAGGTGGCTGCAATCACCTCACAGTTCCCCTTGCAAAGCCATTATTTTGCTGGTGGAAAGGTGCTTGGAGGGACACCCTGCCCTGCTGAGAGAAATGACATTTCCCTGGGCTCTCTTTGGTGTCTCCATCATCCATTGGTGTCTCTGTCCTGGCTGGGAGGTGCGGGTGGCTGCTCTCAGGTGAGTCTCTAATCCAAATCTGAGTCTCTAATCAAAAACCCTTCAGATTTCTCAGGGGCCTCTCAGACTGCTGGCTTTGTAGGCTCTGTGTGTGCTGAGGTGGGAAGCAAAGTGAGCTGTGTTGTGTGTGTTTTCCTCAGGACCAAAGAAACACAGTTTTGGGGATGTGGGCTTTACTTGTATTGCACACTGGAAGAATTCTGTCTGAGGAACCTTTTGGTCCCATCACATTGCTGAAATGAGGCTTCTTTTTAAAAAAGAAGTTGAAGACACTATTACCTAGCTTGGCTGCCTGTATTTTTGATGTCATGGAAGGAATCCAGTGAGACCCCAAATGCTGCATTTTTTCCCTTCTGCAGTCTGACTTCCTAAAGAGGCACAATTTGTATATTTAATTTTGTGACTTCAGGGAATCCAGATTGCAATCTGCCAGCCTGGGCAGAGGCTTATTTAACAATATGTGCATGAAAGCCTTGTAACTGAGACTGGTATTGTGCATATGGGCCATCAGCAATCAGCACAGTTTTAGGTCAGATGGCTGCCTGGTTTGGAGAGGTAATTGCTGTTGAGTTCCTACCTTGCAATTTCTTACATCTCCTGGGGTGAATCTTAGAGCTTGATGGTTCCTCTTTGGCTCTCAGGGTCCCTTGGGACATTCCCTTATGGTATATCTGAGTGGCACAAAGGAAGAGTCCTTATTCCACATTTCCTTCATATTTCAACAGCAACAAAACATCAACATCTGTGTTATTTACCCATTTTTGCACGCCTGTAATATTGACAAGCTTTTTAGTACTAACACAAGCCAGGAGTTAAGAGAGGTGTCAATAAATGAAAGTTTCAGCCTGAAAAAAGGGAAAGTTTCCCCAGTTTTGCAGGATAAGATCATATTAAAAATCCAACCTTATTTTCTGAACATGTGCATGTCCCTGCCAAGCCTCACAGCCTCTTTATGGCAACTTTTTCCTGGAAAGAGAAAGTAGCATGAACAAGGCTTTATTATCTGTTACTGCAATTTAAGCAGCATGAAGGAGAGCCAGTGTTTGACTCAATGAAACTCTCATCAAATTAGATTTGAAGTTCAGGGAAAAATTAATCTGCTGTAGAGTTGTTTAACCTGGATTTTTCTCTGAGAAAACAGATATCATCAGGAAAAATAATTTTGTGTTTGTGTAGAGCTGGTAGCCAGAAAGTGTTATGGTTTTCATTAAAAAAAAAAAAGTAATTCAGGGAAAAAATACTATTATGACCCCCAGATAATCAGTAATCAACCAAGAATATTGTAACAGTTACTACTTCATTCAGTCATCAGATGATAAGTTTGAGATCTTTCATGGGAAAACTGAAAATCAAACTGCAATTACAGTAAATTGCAAAAACTAGGATGGCTTGTAATGATTTATTTTTAAAAGACACTGCTTCTCTTGGTGTGCATAATGCACACTTCTCTGCAACCCATAATGTAAGTTTATCAGAGAAGTGATTTTCTTTAGGGAAAAATGACAAGCAATCTGGAAAGGAAAGGAAGATCAGCAGTTATCCCTGCTCAGCTCCTTCCTGTGCCTTGGAGCAGGACAGGTGACCTGTGGGGGTACCAGTTGTTGGTTTTTCTGGGTCTGGATTGAAGGCACCTGAGACAGTAGTTCATTTTCACACTCAGGTGTTTATTATTTCTTATCAGTAAAACAGTCTCACTGCTGTGAGTTCAGCAGCTTTTCATTAGAAGGCACAGAATGGCCAACAATCTCTTGTTACAAGGTCTTTTCAGACTAAACTATCCAGTTAAGAACTGACACCTGGATTATTTTCCACTTTAGCCCAATAACTGATCCCAAAGATCTGCAATGGGGACTTCTCTGCCCAGTTACAAAATGCCACCCAAACCCATGGAGAAGAAGGAGGAAGAAGCAGCACGAAGAAGAAACCCAGGATGACACCCTGTGCCCTCCATCTTGCTTCCATCCTCTACATACTAAAAATCCCAAAACCTCAATTTCTCACCCAGTGACACACCTACACTGCTCCCTATAATCTATTTCACACTTTTGTGGGTTCCAGTCTATCTTGAAGTCTGGGGAACTTTCTCCATGGATGAGGGTCAGAGTCAGTGCTGCCCTGGGTTCAGGGCACCCCAGAGCACACACAGGAATATTCCCAGTGCCCTGGGGTTTCCACAGTGACCCTCCTAGCTGCTGTTTCCAGCTGTAAAAGGGGGTAACAGCTCCCTGGAGACAGAGGTGGATGCATGGCAGACTGGGTGATCCATGAGCAGGGGAGGGCCAGATGGACTTGAATTCAGATTCCACCATGGCTGCCTTCTCCACACTAATTTATAATAGTAGGCTTATTTTTCAATTAAACCTTGTGATCACATCTCTGCCAAGTTCAGTGTTGCCTCCAGTTTCAGTAAAACTTCACAAGCTGGAGCACTGCCTACAGCTGACAGTGACATTTAAATGCGAGAAAAATCAAGCTCATGCATGGCCAAGCCTTCTAGAATTCCTTGTCAGCCTACAGTATGGATTCTGGCTTAAACAAATAAACACCCAGCTCATTTTCACCTAACCTTGGGAGAGTTTGCATTGCCTAAATGTTCTGCTCCCAGCCCCAGGTGACATCTTCTGGGATTCTGAGTGTTCAGAAGCAAATTAATGATGCCAGCAGCAGGCATCTGGACACAGAGCTATGATTTTTGCAGAAGAATGTCCATTTTAATCCCTTCTCCTTTGTGCATGGGGACCAAACATAAATTGAACCTCAGGGGAGGAAGGCAAGCTGCAAGGAGGGCTTTGGAGTCTGTTCCAGAAATTCAGGTTTCTAGTGCCCATAATTTTTGCATGTTCACTTTTCCTAATTGAGGACCAGCTGTTTTGCAAATACAAAGATCTTTTATGTCACTGACCAGCACAAAAGAATACATACAGGTGAGACTTGAAGCATTTACTGTGTTCAGCTTTGTGATCTTGACCCAAGCCCACACAATGGGGAAGCCCTGCAGACATCTGTGGGAAAAACACTTTAGCTATTGCTTCAGAGAGAAAGGATGGGCTGAGCTGCAGTTCAGGGACTTACCCAAAACCTTCCAGCTCCAGAACTGCCTGCCTGCATGTGCAGCTGTTACTGCAGGAGCCCTTTGGTGCCTGTCACTGTCATACTCTCTGAAAAATCCTCTTTGCCAGGTTTTCTTCTCCTGGGAAGATGAGAAGCCTCAGAAAAGAATGAAAACAATAATTATCTGATTGCTTCTCCCTGTTTTGCTGCTTTGGAATGTGGTCTGGAGATTGTTACCAACTGGTCATTGTTTGGTTTCATGTGAATTGTTTTAACTTAATGACCGATCATGTCCAGCTGTGTCAAGGCTCTGGCGAGTCACAAGTTTTCATTATCATTCTTATTAAGCCTTGTGTATGTATTCTTTCTCAATTCCTTAGTATAATTTCAGTATAGCATTCTTTAACATAATATAGTGTAAGAAAATAATAAATTAGCCTTCTAAGAACATGGAGTCAAATTCATCAATTCCTCCTTTATCCTGGGGACCCTGAAAATACCACAGGAGCCTGAGTGTGTTAGTGAAGAATTGGGGATTGTGGCTCTTTCCTGGCTCTGCTCACTGTGCCTGCACAAGGAGGTTATTCCATGGCTGCCTTCTTGCTCCTTTATGTGTCACCACACGTGTCCAACTGACCAGATAATTAATCTCTGGGTGTGCAAGATGTGGGGAAGTGGCTGAGATAGAGTTGTGGTATTTTTGGGGTCCCCAGGACGAAGGAGAATGGAGGATCTGACTCCATGTTCTTAGAAGGTTAATTTATTATTTTATGTGCTTATATTAAAGAATACTATACTGAAACTATACTAGGGAATAGAGAAAGGATCCTTACAGAAGGCTTAACAAGATACCAATTAAAAACTTGTGACTGCTTCCGGAGTCCCCACACAGCTTGGCTGGGATTGGTCATTAAGTTAAAACAATTCACATGTTGGATAAACAATCTCCAGACCACATTCCAAAGCAGAAAACACAGGAGAAGCAATCAGATAATTATTGTTTTCATTTCTCTCTGAGGCTTCTCAGCTTCCCAGGAGCAGAAATCCTGGTGAAGGGATTTTCCAGAAATGTGACAGTGACACAGAGTGAGACCTGTGCTTGGCCTCTTCTTTCCTGCTCACCAGTGAATTATTTTTGTGGCTTAAACACACAACGTAATGCTGGTTTGAAAGAAAAAAGGGGAAAAAAGGATCAGAAAGGTTCTTCTGTGACCTCCACTGCAGAAGCAAGAGCTGGCATCTGCCCTGGAGCCCCTGCAGTCAGTGTCTATTACATCCATGTCTGTCTTGTTCCTGCTTTTGCTTTTCCAGGTTAATGTGATTTTCTAGTGCCTGAACTGCAGGAACATTTGTTCCCTGATGGAACACTGAACTCCCAACTTTTCTTCCTTCAGCTTGCACCTAAAACCTGCCTTGTCTCCAGCAATCATGTTGTGACCCCTCTGATCTCCACAGGCAGGATGACTCTAGGTTCTTTATCACAATTCTAACTCTCTAAGCAAATTATTCCTTTCACTTGAGATGCCTGCTTGGCTCTTCTACCTGAAGAAAGACATCCATGGAAGGCTGTGTGCAGTTGTCTCCTCCCCTAGAAATTGTAGAAGAAAAGATGAAAGAAGTTGTTTCCTGTGTACAAAAGAAAAACAGGATAATCTTGCACATTTTAAGCTCACAACACAACAGCCACAAAGAGAACAGCAAAGCCTCTGTGAGGATTTTGAGACCTGCTGTACATAATCAGCCTTCAGCCCTGCTTACAGCCCGAGTGTGACATTGTGCCAGTGCTTAGGGCCATTCCATCAGTGCCCACAGAGCACTGCAGATCTGCCACTGGAGCTGCATTTGCTGTTTGCACAGTAAAGCCATACCTGGCCACAGCCCCACACAGGAAAAGTTGTACAAGGAAATGCACTTTTTTGGCTTTTTCTTCTTTTTTTTCTTTGCAAGAACAACGGAGTCATTTGGGGCTTTGGCTGGCACAGCTATGCTGGGGAAATCACAAAAATCACAATTCACCATGCTCCTAGCTGGCATGGCTGTTAGCAGAAGTTTGGAACAGAGTCCCAGTCTCACAGGGCTCTCCCAGCTCAGGAAGAACAGATTGCCTTTAAACTCACTGATCCCAGGCAACTCAGGCCTTTGGTGCTTTCCTGACAGCCCTGGGAGCTTGTGTGAGCTAGAGCAGGCTTTGCAGAGCTTTTCTAATGTTCTGTGATTTGTTTCAAACCAGAATATCTTTCCTTCATCCCTAAGTGCTCCTACCACCTTCCTTTCTGGAGCAGACTGCAGTACCTCTCCAGAAGGTCATTTGTAACCATTTTTGCTTTAACCCATAACCAATTATTTATCTGATACCAGAATTTGGAATAGGTTGGGAAATTGGATCTTGTTCTGGTTACCTTCCAGGCTTTAAATGTGGTGTAGGAAAAAAAACAGGTCAACTCTCCAAACAAAAAAATATTCTCTTTTCCTTGCCATCCAGCACCCTGTCCTCTTAAAAAAAAAAAAAAAAAGAAAAAAAAAAGAAAAAAAAAAAAAAAGGCAAAACCAAATACAGAGAACAGAGGTTGTGTATTTCAACATTAAAACTTCTATATTCGTCCTGCCAAGAAACACAACAGTCTTAATTAATTTTGTACTTATTTAAAAGCTTTAGTACTATGTTCCTTCCAAACCAAATAAAAACCAATATAAAATTCCTCTTATACTGAAATAATGTACAAAAGGGAGCATTTGAGACAGTCTACCTAAGAGTGGAGCATAAGCACCATCATCTTAACCTCCAGAGTGCTACCTTGTAAATTTATTTTCTTATACCACATTGTCTGTTTTTTCATCGCTACTCCCCAGGTTATTGCCCAGCAGCATTCAGAGTCATAACAAAATAACTTTTAATTCTTTGCTGGTTGGATTTCAGCTAAGTCCAGCCTTTCTCATGGTGTGTTCAGTGATGTTTTCCTGGTGGAAAGACATGGGGTGGGGCTGCTGCTCCTGAGCCCTCTGTGCTTGTCTGCCCGGGAGGAGGATTGGCCAAGCACCTTTGTGAGGCTGTACTGGCTGTGTGTCACAGCTGGGCCAATGTGTGGTGTCCTGAACACATCCCTGCCCTCCAGAGTCTCCTCATCCCACTGGGGTCCTGTCTAAGGACCACCACTCTCCTTGGCTAGAAGTAGCAGCCACTTAGAGACTGGGATAAAGACTGGGACAAATTTTCCCTGCAGATCCCCAGTGAAGCTGCCTTTGGTGTTTATAGAAATGCACCAAGTGCAGGTGAATGCTCACACCTGCCTTGTCCCTTGTATTGCTCCAGTTCCAGCTGTGGGTGGGTGGGATCTGCCCCTGATGCAGCTGTGCTCACACCTGCTCTGCTCCCGGCACTGCTGGCAGCACAGTCTGATTGCTGCCCCTGCCGCAGGGAACAGGCAAGGAGCTGGGGATGGAGCAGAGTCAGAGCTTGGAAAGGCTCAGCCTCAGGCAAACCTGAGCCAGGCCGTGTTCTCTTAACACATTTTGGGAGATAAAAGTGGTCTCCTACCTTCTAGGCAGCAGTGAATCATTATCTGGGCTACAGCATATAAAACTGAGGGAATCCCAGAGGCTCAAGGAGAACACACCTGAATTTGAATGATTTAATTATTTTTTTTTAATTTCTTGCTTCCCTTTCTGTTATTTATGAGGAAAACAAGTTTCACTCATTTGCAAAAAGCAAGGAGTCATTTCCTGACTTACTATACCTGACTTATTATGTGCTGATTATACAGTTTAAGTTGACTTTTGAATCACTAATAAAGCCTAAGCCTAAATCATAAGCAAGGTTTTAGAACCCTTCAGAACAACCTTGAAAATCCTAAGGATATTTTGCTAAGTAAACCCAACATCTGTCTTCCTTGGCTTCACTGTTTTTAAACTGCCTGATACAAATATTTCACCTTTCATCTCCATCATATGTGCTAAAAAATGATGTTTAAAAATAATTTATTCCCTTCTAAGGCATGTAGAGCTTTAGAAAAAAAGGTAGCAGGTATTATCGAGCTTGCAACAAACACAGCTCTTTACACTGTATCAGGGATATTTTTTTTCTAAGTTTGATGATGTCCAAACTTTATGGCTGCAGATACTTTGAAGTGGTGTTGCTCATCTTTTTTGTCATCTTTACCCTCTCCTTTTCTCAGGAATCTTTGCAGCCAGACCTATTGGAAACATCACAGAGTTAGACAACATGCTCCTGGTCTTTGCAGCTTGTGTACAGCAGCACTTTGCTTTAGTGTTTTCAGATCTCCTCCCATCAGTTCTCCTTACTTTGTCCCTACTACAAACCTTTGCACTTTTGTGCAAAAGATTGTATTAGCTGCTTAAAGTGAGAAGCAGAAATTAACAGCATAATCCTCAGTGCTAACAATTAGCATCCCTTCAGATACATTCAAAAGCTGTGAGTGAGACTCAGAAAAGATACAGCTTTTGCTTTTGTCATGCAATTCTACCCACCCTAGGCTTTTGATAGTATTTCCAGAGTTTTTGTCCTGTTGGGGATGGTTTGTAAATTATTTCATATCATGCAGGGAAGTCCCAAGACCTTTGACAAGAAAATTACCTTTGGCTTCACATTGAAGCCTTGTTACAAACCAAATCCTCCTCCCAGCAGTGGCAGTGCTGCCCACTGCTCTGTTCCTCAGCTTTTTGGAGTGCTCCTGGGCTGGAAAGAGCCAAGGAAAATGGAAGGGGAAGATGCTTGCCTTGGGGATTACTCCCTTCTTCCACTTCAGTTGCTCACAGTTGCAAAGGGGGTACAGCCAGTGTTGGGACTGCAAAGTGTTTAAAGACCAGCTCTATAGTTCACCTGTGTCAAATATAATCACCAAAGAGAGTTTCATGCCATAATATTTCAGGGCAAAAATAATGACATAGTTACACAAATATTACAGGAAAGCTGGTTCTCACAATATTTCCAGGTTGAAAAAATTAGCTAGGGACACATCCCGAATGTATGGGTGTATTTTCGGTAAAACATCAAGGCTTTAAGCATCAGTTGAGAGTGGAATTGTTTCTGGATGCTGCTGCTGGATCGCAGGAGCTCCGTGCTGCTTCTCCATCCCCAGCAGAGCAGCCTTTCCTCTCTCAGTCAGCAATAGATGGCGCTCAGTTTCCACCTGTCCCGCGACGGCAGTAGAAAATGTATTTGAAGTAATTAGGGCTGCTAAGAGATAACACTTAAAAGGGTTACTGCTGAAGTTGATGAAAGTGTGTGGGCATGGAGAGGCAGGAGCGCCAAGATGCTTCACCAGCTGGAGAAGTCTTAGGTGAGATAGTCTGGCTGCCAGAACAGGCTGCCAAGATAGTCAGAGGGAAGGAGCCAGGAACTGGAGAAGGATTTGCAAATTCTTGAGAACAGCTCTGCGATCCCCGAGCTGGCTGGGTCAGGTAATGCCTGTCATTATCAGCGATTGAGGATCCCAGGCCAGACACGTTAAAATTCCGCTCGGGATTCTCAGGCTGGCTCTTGGTTTGTCACAAACTCCTCTTGTCCTGGTGATACCTCGGGGTTTTAGCTTTTATTTTATTTTAATTTATTTTTCCTTTTCTGATTCTGTGCTGCTTCGGTGTGTGGGTCTGGGTTTTATATTAGGGGATGGTGAGCTCTGTGCATAGAGCAAGGAGACAAAACAATTCCTGCTCCAGCTGGGCACCAAGGACAAATGACCCAAATCTCAGCCCAAGAGCACAAACCCCGTGGGCTGGAGAGAGCAAAACAAGCAGGGTGGGACTGCAGGGGCTAAAGCTGGAATGGGACAATGAACTGCAATATACAAATGGACAAAACTTATAAAAATGTGAGATCTTGTGACCAAACCCTCCTTTCCTTCCATCTTGGAACCATCCAGGCAGAGCCACGAGTGTGGCTCTGGTACTGCCAGGGTGTGGCCTTTGAAGGCTCTTCAGTAAATATCCTTTCAGTCCCCTTAACTCTGTCTAGCCTCTGTTCCAGCTGTTTAAGGCACCTCTGGGATTAACCTATCCCCAGCTTGGGGGATGTGCTGGGGCTGTGTCAGCTGGGCAAGGCTGGGCTGGCAGAACCAGACAGAAGGGTTTGTGACAAAAGGGTTTTTTCACCATGAGCAGCTTTGTGACAGTCCTGCTGGCCATCACCCCCTGGCTCTGGGAATTTACAGGTGTGGCAGGCACATACAGCCCTTTTCCATGTGAAGCAGAAGGGGCAGGGAAGAGGCTTCCCTAGAGAATTTTGTATTCCTTTTTGGTGGCTCATTTTGGAGCACCATCACAGAGTAGGGCTCACAGTTTTCCTTGCCCTGTCTTTTTCTTTTGTGCCACAGCTCAGCAGCCCCAAGGTGATGGGTACAGGTGAGGAAAAGGAGAGGAGCAGCTTATTGCAATAGCAGATCGCTCTTGTGCAGGCTGTGGAAATGATATTCATGAGAGGAGAGGCTGTCCTGCTGGGACGCCGAGCACAGCTGGTGCCATATGGCCTTCCCTCTGCTGCTCTGATAGCTATTCTCACCTGGCCACTCTGAGCAGCTGCCTGCAGCCCCTCATGGGCTCCTTGCTGCTCTGCATTCTGCCCTCACGCAGGATCATGGATCCCTGCACCTTAGTACTGGCGTGGAGCTACTTATAGAGAGGTGTGGAGTGTGTTTGCCATGATTAGCTGGGGGTATACCCCATCTTTAGCCCTCAAATGCTTTGCAAAAATCAGATATATCGTGAAAACCTTTGACAAACTACTTTTCTTAAACAGTATCCCTCCCCTGACACATCTAAACATACCTTTTTTTTTTTTTTCCATCATGGAAAAATCTGTTTCTTCATTTCCCAGCAGGCTTGTCCTCAGAGCTGTTTTGCATAATGGAGTGAGCTAAGTCAGAGTGGTTTGTGGATGATGGCTGCACTGTGCAAGCTTTGCAGTACACTGGCTTCTTTATTAGGTGGGCAGGAGCTGGCACTGCAGGAAGGATGTGCAGAAAGAAAAGGAATAGCCCAAAAAACAAAATCCTGACCAAGGGTGTGAATGAGGCATGGGAGATACAGAAACCCAGTGTCAAAGCAGGAACACAGCAAATTTTGCTCAGACACACCATTTGAAAATTAAAAGCAAAATTGAAATCTTGTGTTAACTTTGCAAAATCAGCAAAACTTGTCAGATCTGACCCTGGGCTGCTCATCAGGACCAGACCAGAGCAGAACCAGACTGGGCCTTGCCTTGTCTGAGGAAAGGCATCCAGGTTTAGGAGGCTCATCTGGACTCTCCATCCTGCATCCTCCAAGCCACCTGAATATTTCAGGAGTTGACAATCCTTATTATGAATAAAGCCCAGTGTTTTGGAATCAGGCTGTTCACTGATTTGGTACCATTGAAGCAAATTTTGTGCCTGAAATGTTGTTAAAGTTTAAATGTGGAAGCTCTTTTGCCCCTCTCCTTGCCTCTTGTCCTTTGATAGTGCCTTTCAAGGAATCCAGTTCTCCCTCCCTGTTTCTCTAGCAGAACTCATCTTTACAGCAGTGGTGTGAAAATGATTGCACCTCTGTTCAAAGATCTAATTAGAGCTGGTATGGTTATTATTATTACTGCTGTTACTACTGCTGCTGCTGTTCTAATGGCAACTCTCTGCAGTACTTTGCAAAAGAAAATATTGCCATAGATTGGAGTTGAAGGCAGTTAAAGGAGTCCTCCTGCCAGCCACCCTCTGTTTCCTCCTAGTGCTTGCAAAGCTGTCTTCTAGCAACACTCCCAAAGGGCTGCCTGTCTTTTTTGGCAAAAACGGAACAGCCCCAATGCCAAAGGCAGCTCAAGGCTCTGCAGGGGCAGAGTTTTGTTTATAAAGACACCAGGAAGGCTGTGGTGCTTATCTGAGGTTGTAAGATGTTAAATGCAGGCCACTGCACATCCTTTGCTGGGCTGGGTTTGGGGATGCTCTGAGGGGAGAGGAGGTGGCTGCTGCTTTTTCTGCTTTTTCACATCACCAGACAAAAGGTGGACAGAGCAGAGACTCAGACCCATAAATCTGGTGCAATTAAAATGCTGAATATTAATTGTTAAAAGTACTCTGAATGAAAAGTCTCTGAAAGAGATATTTAAAATAAAACCCTACACAGAGTTTTCAATTACTGCTAAATGAAGCAATAAATGCACATACAGCCAGTGAAGTATTTTAATTATTATTCTGAGCTTCTGCCTTATTAGTAATGTACACTGGCTGGTGAGAGCAACAAGCTGCAAGGATCAGGAAGGATTCTCCAATTCTTCCAGAAGGTGTTGCTATTCTACAGCTCTGCTGCAGACCCACAGAGCCCTGCAGACACACTGTGGAATAAAATGTGGTGAGGCTGGATAAAAAATGTAAACCATACTGAGTATATAGAATTCCGTCACAAGGATTTCTATTATGCAGGGAAAAGAGAGCCTTTAGTGTAGTGTGCGTCCACAGTATAAATAGTTCAGCAAAATGTAAACACCAAATATTTCCACCAGAGCTCTTTGCAACCTCACATACAGTAGCTCTACTTTTCTTTTTCATTAAGGACTTCTTTTAATAAAGGGGCTTTTGTGGACTGAATTGGGGAAAATAGCAGCCACCTGTAACTTTTTTTAAACCTAACAGTACATACAGTACATCTATCAAAAGGGGAGGAATTTGAAACCTGCAGACTTTTTAAAGAAGCAAGTTCCACACATGATATAAAACAAATGCCATGTGTGCACCAAGCCAAGCAAATTAACAAAAGGGCAGGGGCACTTCCAATATTGCTTAAATAACTCAGGCCTAATAATGGGGTCTTTTCACACAAGCTCACAAAGGTTAAAATGTGTTTAAGAAGAAAAACATGCATTTTTATTGTATCATATGGCAAGAAACCTGATTTTTAAATTTATTGTTATTTTTTGTTGAAAGCTATTAGCCTGAGCACATGAATTCTCTGTGGGGTTCCGGGGGTGAGCGTAGCACCTTGGTGTAGAGCTGGGAGAAGGGGAGATGAAGGGGAGAGATTGGTTTTCCTGGAGCACTGTGTGCTGCTGGTCTGTCAGAAGTGACTCCAGGCATGACAGGAATGGAGCGAGCGCTGCTTTGTTTGCTATCAGCACCCAGGGAGAAGCCAAGAGTACGTGGGTGCAGGGAGTGATGCAGTGAGAGCCTGGCTGGTGGAGAAGCAGAGCCTGTTCTGTGACTGTGAGAGCCAGGTTGGTGTCTTTGGATGCTCAGCACTTGTGTGTCAAGCTGTGAAACGTTCCCAAAGGCAGCACCCTCGGGTCGGGGCGAGTGTGTGCAGTTGGGTTATTCCTCAGAGTTAGCAAGTGCCTTGTTTTTCACAGCCCCACATAACTCATGGCAGCCTTGGCACGACCTTTCAGCTCCAGCTCCTGGTGGTGCTGCACAGAGATCTGGAGCCACTGGGTTTCCTTACAAAGGAAAAGGAGTATTTTTAACATGGTCATGCTTTTCAGCTCGGTGGGGAGAGACAAAGACACAGGACAAAACGATACCCAAAAGTGACTAAGACAGGAAATTTAAAACTAGGTATTGGTTGGTATAAACAGTTCTTTGCATGGAGCTGTTGGGCCCCTTCTTCACTGGCTTGGAATAAGCAACAAAACATGTCACATTTTGCTTTTCCTGTTCTCCTCCATTTAAATTCCCCATTTCCTGTGGCCACATCAACATTCAAAGGTCTTGTGCATAAAATATTTGTGATCCTTCCATGTAAAAAACAAAAGATCTCTACACAGATCCACTAGAGATGGTCTTCTCTCCCCATGATACAGAATCTCTGTGAACAGAGCATTTAAAAACCCTTTTCCAGCCCTGTGTGATTGTCTCTCAAGCCAGAGATGAAATGTTGGGCATGGCTGTGCCAGGGCTGTGCTTGCCAGGTGTCTGGAGCTGCTGGTGCCTTGCTCTGTGTCTCAGGTGTTCTTGAGGCTTCTGCACCAACTGCTCAAATGCAATTGGCATTCAAGAATTCCAGAAATGCTCCAGAAACCCTCCAGGTGGCATTTTGCCAAAGCCAGGGGCCAAAGGTGTGAATGAGAGCCACCTGCACCCAGCAGAGACTGTCACATCAGGGTAGCCTTGAGCAAACAGCTGGGCTTTATTGTGGTCCTTTTGTGACAACTGAGATTTCCCCTCTAGTCAAAGCTGCTTTGCAATGCTTAACAAATAACAGCAAGATTCAAGATTTTTGTTCCCTTTGTAAAACACAGAGATATGTCAGGGAAACTGAGATGACCAAGAATCACAAAGTCATACCAAGGATGTGAATAGAAATCATTTCCCAGTTCCCCTTTTTCCAGCCATGGGGCTTTGCTCTAATTTATTCTTAGTGATCTCCTATTGTCTTGCCATAAAATTAGAGCTTTTTGAGACAGAGGACATAACTTCTCTTTTTCCCTGTCAGGCCCTGCTAATTGCTCTCTGTAGGGACATAATGAGTGCCATGAACATTACTGTGGGGTTGGACTTTCAGCTGTTTGTGATTTCAGTGCACTTCCATCAGAGTCTGAACCTCAACTCAGCCTTGGTGTACAACCAGGTCACCCTGGGCCCCCCAGTGAGTGATGCAGGGATGCTGAGGGTGATGCTGCTGCAATTCCTCAGTTTGCCTGGTCTTTTTGGCATTTCCATCTTACCTGAAGTGCAGCTGTTATGGCTGCTCCCTGCTATCATACCAAAAAGAGACTTCTCTTTATTAAGTATTTTTGGTATTCAAATTGCATCATGATGTATCTGACACATATCTGGCAATCTAATTATTTTAGTGCACTCTATGTGTTTGCACATCAGCCAGTGTAACTAAGCTGGTGGCTCTGCAGCTGGTTGGAATTTGGTTGTTTTCTCCACATGTACTTATTTTTATTTTTATCACTTTTTAAAAACAAACAAAGTTTTAACTGAGAAATAAGTGTCCCTTAGCCTCTCACCACATTCTTCAGTAAAAGAAAGGAATAAGAGGAAATCCAACAGCTAAAAAATTGCTTTAAACTGAAGACTCTTAAAAGAGCAAATAGTTATTTGCAAAATGCTCTGATTTTTAAATTAAAAAAAAAGTGGGGTTTTTTTGTTTTTTTTTTTTTTTTTTTTTTTTTTTTTTTTTTTTTTTAATAAAAGAACAGTTTTCAGGATGAAACATTGCAGCCAGCTTTCCCCTGCACTGCTGCCTGCACTGGTGCTGCTTCCCCTGACCTGGCTCCACATCACCTGCCTGCCTGGAGAGGCAAGGGGCAGCTCAGATCAAACAGGTTTACTGGCACTTTGTGACAGTCACTTCCAAAAACAGGCTGAGAATTTCAAAGTCCATTTCTGGGCTGCTGAGTCAATGGATCAGTCAATAAAAATGGGCCCTCCTGACCAGCAGGAATGGAGCAATCCCTGATCTCCAGTTTGACCAGCACAGGTCACTGCTGTCTGTCTGTCTGTCTGGTGAGGAAGTTTGTCATGCCAGCAGCTGTAGGAGCCAAAGGAAAACAATTGCATCAGGCAGGGATTTATGTTTTTGTCTCCTGTGCAAGGAAGGGCAGGCCATTGCAGCAGGCCTCAAGCCTGTAAGGTTTGGTTTTGTTTTGCTCAGTGCCTAGACTGGTGTGTTGTATTTGCAGGGAATGCCCCAACAAAGGCAGGAATGATGGCTCTGACTCCATGCTCTCAGAAGGTTAATTTATTATTTTATGATACTGCACTGCTACCCTGTTACCTGAGAAATCCTTCTCCTGCAGGGCTCCTGTGCTTTCCCTGGCCAGCATGTGGCATGTTGGCAGCTCACTCTCTGCTACCTGGGTATTTGTGCATTGCCTCTCAGCCATCAGCCACAGGACTGGTTTTTGGTTTGTATGGAGATGCAAAATTTGATTTTTGATTTTTCTGGAGATGCAAAATGCTGAGCATGCGCTGACTGGCATGGGTGGCAGAAGGTAGATGGGGAAAATAATATTGGTCGTTATCTAGAACTTCCCAGATTTTACAAACTGCTACACATTCTTTAACTTCTAGTTTTGTTCTGTAATAGCATTACTAATAAATATTTATCTTGGAACTTACTACATCAGTTTACCCTCCTTGTCCATTCACTAGGTTTATCATGTTTTGTAGTTGTCACAGGCATTTGTTTTGCCCAGCCACTGGTCTTGAAGTGATATGTCCCCAATCTGGACCCCTTACCCAGTCAGTGCCCTGGTAGAACATGGATAGCAATATTCCAAGTGACCTCATGCAATTTCCATAGGACAGAACTTTGCTTAATCCAGTCAGGAACAAAAACACAAGCAAATAAACTCCATAGAAATAATCACAAATAATTTAAAAGAAGAAAAATACACCAATACCTGTGTCATATCACCGAGTGAACATTATTCTGGTGCAACTGTCTAGTCTTCCCACTTAAATATTCCAAAAGATTGATTTTTTTACTACTAAAGATAAACATAGTTTATTCAGCACTAAAGATAAACAGGTTATTCAGTGTCCCTAGGAATACATGGGTCCTCTGTAGCAAGTAGCATTAAAAAATCTGAGAAAAGAAAATTTTATAAAAACATCTAGATTAAGGAAAGTGGGAAATTTGAATGTACAGGATAAAGAGCTGGAACCAGGAAACAACAAAGGAGATTGAGAGTACCAGTTGTAAAGTCTTAATTTATTCTAAGAGATAAATAATGGGCTTTTATGATTGCTCACTCACTCCTAACAAAAATAACTCTTGTGCAGAAGCCTGCTGGATTTGTAAAAATGGTTTGTTTAATGTACAAAGCATTTGTGAAGCATATGATCACTGTGGAATTGTGATGCTTACAAACACCACCTGTTGAGGAAAGCAAGTGTTAATGTTTCCTAATTTCACGGGGAGAAGTGGAGAATGAGGAGATTAGTCTCAGCCTGGATTGTGAAAACTCAGCGTTTCTGCTTCCTGTGCCATTGTCTGCCGGCATTGGCCCATGGCATGGAGATGTCCTTCCCTCCACAGGAAATACAGGGTGCAAAAAGGCTCCCAGAGAAGGCATTGAGGGCAGCTCAAAGAAAAGACCTGCAGATGCTGTAGGAATGACACATCCAGTGTCTGCTATACTTTGCTTTGCTCATTTATATCAATCCCATCTCTTAAGTTCATGTAATTTTTCAATACACCATGTTGACTTTGGTTCCTTAATTCATCAGAAAAGTGTGGGATCTTGACAACCCAGGTACTTGACCACCCAGGAACTCTTTCTCCTTGGTTTTTGTTTTTATTTTTGTTTCCCCTCTCAGGTAGTATATCAAGCCTTACTAAATTGTTGAAAACTCTTTTGCAGCTCAACAAATCAAACAGTTAATTAAATTATGCAGCCAAGGATCTTCTTCTTACTTGCATCTTAGTTAGCAACTCCAGTGGTTTTGGTTTGCTAATTAGAGATTTTACCAATTTTGAGTTTTCCTGGTTAATGTATTGAAGAGTGTGGTGGGTTTAGTGCTGGTTAATCACTTCTTGTTGTGAGGTAGAATTAGGAAAAAAGTAAAGTAGGTTTAAAACTTTAAAAGGGTATGAAGAAAATTTTATTAACAGTAACTAAAAGGAAAAAAGTAGTAGGAATTAAACCCTTCAGAACACTTTTTCTCACCCTATAACCTTTTTTTCCCCACTGATAATGTAAATTTATAATTTTACAACTGCTGTGAGTATGTGAAGAGCTCAGATCCTGTAATATTTAGATGCTTACTTTGTTCTAAGGGACTGTTCAGTGTGCAATCTACTGAAAAATCTGATTTCTTGTCTTCTCTGAGCTAGGATAGGTGCTGCATGGTGCTCCCCTGCCCTAGTCATAATTCAGTGTCATATTTAGAGTGACCAGTTTAGCTGAGTACATTTTCATCAAAGCTAGCATGACAATAACTATCTGTTAAGCAAGATGTCCATGATATTTTTTGAATGGTTAATGTTGGAACAAACAGTATCCCATATTGGTTCTGTAATTAAGATATGCATATGTTGGCTCCAAAGATCCCTAATTGCATCTGCTTGGGGGATGCTGCTAGAGAGAAGAAAATCCTGGACAGTTGCTGCAAAGACAGCAGAGGAGTTTAATCTGAAACATAGGGAAAGTTTAGAATAGTAGCTTTGGACCTCCATTTAGCTTGTGAGTTCTCATCCACAGAAATTACTGCAAGTGTGCTTTATCCTACATGATCTCTTTAAAAATGATAGATATTTATATTTTGGATGTAGCTTTTCTACTGTGGGCTTCCTCTTCTCAATTAAAACAATGACAGAACTCCCATAGATTTTAGTGGCATGCTCTCAAGACCCAAAAAATCCATATTGCTCTTGCTGAAAATGGCTTTAATTATGTAATTTAATCCATCATCCAAAGCACTCCAGACTAGATAACCCAAGTTCAGCATCACCAGGTATTGTTTTTTCTGGGTCTGGATTGAAGGCACCTGAGACAGTAGTTCATGTTCACACTCAGGTGTTTATTATTTCTTATCAGTAAAACAGTCTCACTGCTGTGAGTTCAGCAGCTTTTCATTAGAAGGCACAAAACGGCCAACAATCTCTTGGTACGAGGTCTATTAAACTAAACTATCCAGTTAAGAACTGACACCTGGATTATTTCCCCTTTTAACCCAATAACTGATCCCACAGAGCTGCAATGCAGACTTTTCTGCCCAATTACAAAATGCCACCCAAACCCATGGAGAAGAAGGAGGAAGAAGCATGAAGAAGAAACCCAGGATGCACCCTGTGCCCTCCATCTTGCTTCCATCCACAACATACTAAAAACCCCAAAACCTCAATCTCTCACCCAGTGATACATCTACACTGCTCCCTATAATCTATTTTTCACTTTTGTGGATCTTGAAGTCCAGGAAGCTTTCTCCATGGATGAGGGTCAAAGTCAGTGCTGCCCTGGGGGTCAGGGCACCCCAGAGCAGACACAGAAATATTCCCTGTGGTGCCCTGTGTTTCCACAATGAGGGATTTTTAGACCAAGCGTTCCACTTTGTAAAAAAGACATGTGGGTGTGTGAGTAAAAACCTCCGCCAGGAGATTTTTGTGGGTGGGATATGAGTTGATGCCCTTTGTGTTGGTGGGATGTCACACACAGGCACAAGGAGCGCAGGGACTAAAGGACAGGATTCCGTGGAGCTCCCAGCCCCAGCCTGCCAGAGGCTGGTGTCAGACTGCAGGAAAAGAGCAGTGGTGAGCTGGGTTAGACACACAAGACAAAATGGCTACAGCCTGCCAATGACTTACAGAGTCTTTTTAAAATTATCCCTGGATTGAAGCTGCCTGGAGTTGTGGGCAGCATTTGAAGGGATGCTTCCCGTCTGCGTGCTGGTACTCGTGCAAACAGCAAGAGTTAAAAATTAACAAGCTGAGGACAAGTCAAAATACACTCCCTGTCTGTAAATCAAAAAGTACTGCTTCAAGCTCAGCCAAATCTGGCTGCTCCCTTATCCCCCACAACCACCATCATAATTACAGCAGCTGATTTTCCTCACACCCACCTCGGAGATTTCTGGGGGTTTTGGCCGGGTTTGCATCCCCATATGATTCAGCCTACTTTTACTTATGTTTAGCTCATTGTGTAATAAGTGAAACTTACATAAGCTGGGGACTGTGGCTCCAGCTCCATAAACCTTGATCAAAAATAGGAGTTTGGAAGCAGAATAACAACTCGTGTCATTTTTTCCTTCAGCACCGATACAGAATCAACTGTCTCTGGACTAAATGCTCAGCTCTTTCTAAGCTGGGCAGAATCATTAATTCCTGCCCAACTAAGCTAATTTACACCTTGCTCAAGGCCTGGTTCTCATCAATAAGTGTCCCAGTGTTGAGATCTCGACAGTAACGAGTCAAAAAGAACAGGGCTGGAATTCTGACACCTTAAATTCACGGGGAATTTTCTCATTACCACCAGATAAACCCTCACCTTAGCCCAGAACAACCAGCTATTCAAAGCAAAAGACAGACCCTGCTGTGTATCTCTGCTCCTGTCCTGAAACTGTTCCCACCAGAACAGCCAGCAGTTCCTGCTCCAGCCCATTTTATCTGGAAAAGGTAAATAGAAACCGCTCGCTCCTCACAAGAAGAGGTCTGAGCTCCTTGCTGAACTGATACAAACTGCAATCACTGAGCTGCACATGCATGGAACATTTGCACAGGGAATAATAAGATTAACTGTGTTCCACTAACACCTTAGAGCCAAGGATGTGTTTCCCTATAGAAGGAATATATAATATATACTCCAAAATACGGAGTAAGAAAGCTTATGAAGAAGTCAGCGCTATCTACAGCATACCTGCTGGCCTGAATGGTGTTTTCTGAGGATTAAAATAATTCCACTAGTATATTTTGGGGAGATATTACTTCTAAAATAATATATATATATATATATATATATATATATATATACTTTCAGTTGTTGGGTGCATATGTGATGGCTGTTAGGTTGATGTAGACCCAGGACTGTGCTGCTGAAGTCAATAGTTATTGCAAAGTGATGCTCTGCTCTTGTATTTTAAACCACATGTGTGTTCTTGTAAATCCAGGGGTTTTACTTTATGAAAAGAAATTGATAAAAGCATGGCTTGTAATGAAGGAGTTAAAAAGTACAGTCCCAAAAGGGCTGAGCTACAACCCAGGCTGAGTTTCTGTATTTAAGGATTTATTTTTTCAGTGTCTCTGCGCCTTCAAGTTTTTGTTGTTTATTTTCAGTTTTTTTTTTTCCTTTTGCTTTTACAATTTAATCTTCTCCATAATGGGACAAACACAAAGCCTTGGTTGGAAATCTCCCCCTAGCCTGTTGCAATATTTATAAAGCTTTGCTTTTTAAACATGCTGAGAGATGGGCTTAGTAAAACAAAAGGCATTATAATTTATTGTTCCAAGATTATTGATTCAATAAATTAACAATAATTTCCGTGGAGGGTAGGAGCCCTGGCACTATAAAAATTTATTTATCTGCACTTTAACTAGCATTGATTAGAGTATTCAAATTTTCCCAGTACTATATAATTGCTCTTTATAGGTAGAATGTCCTCTGCTGTGCAGGAGACAGTAAAATAAACATTCAGCTAGAAGTGACAATGGCTCTTTTAAAAGCCAGGTTCTTTTTTTTTTTTTTTTTTTTGTAAGAGGACAGAAGGAGTTTGTGTCATGTTTTACAAACACAGCCAGCTTTGGCCAAGCTACCTTGCAACATTGCAAGGACAGACAAGCAAAGATTGCTAAAGGCTGCCATTGTTCTGGGAGGCACAAGGCATAACCACAGCATTTATATCTTTATATTTGACTATACCCACATGGAGAAGCCTTTTTCTGCTGCTGCTCTAAAGAGCCATTCTGTGTTGCACTGAAGTGCCAGGTGGAATTTTTTGTTGCATATGTTTTTCCCTTTCTCCCCTTTTGTTTCTAACGTGCCCACTGAACCTGTTCAAGGTAACTCTGAAGCTATTGTAGATATGTTAATAATTCAGTCCAAACAAGCCACACTTCCTGATTCACATTCACCAGGCAGGCTTGCTCAGAAAGGAACATTTTGCCACCGTGGAGAACAATAGCTGGTTTAGTTCACAAGCAATTGTGTTTTTCTTATGTAAAATACTTAAGACAGTTACATTTTTCAGACACGGAGCTCTGACAGGTCTATCTTCTGATACTTATGATAACCCTGCTTTTATTTTACAGCTCTGTTGATGGAAAAGATTAACAGCACTTTTTTCCTCTTTTGGCTTTAATAAAACATCCAACTGCTAGAAATGTCACTTAGAACCACGAGTTTGCAATAATGAAAACAAATTATGCATCTTAGTAACCCAAGGTGGATGATTAATGCAGGCTTTAAATGATTGTTTGTGTTAAATTGTTTCTCCAAACGCAATTCAGGAATTTGAAGTTGTCAGATTAACTGCTGTATTTACTGGTCTGTTTGATTAGGTGAGCATAGTTTTATATTCCCTCTTGGAGACCTAAATAGCAACCATTTCCTACCAAAACAGCACACAAAACAAAGGCCCCATTCAGAGGGCTCTTCAGAGTGGGCAATGCTCTGTAGCCCTTTGTATCCTGGAACAACATGGTTACTGAAGTGCCTCTAAAAGGTGCAACAGATTTGAAAAAGAAAATAAGAATGGCCATTACAATAATGATAATAGTTGGAATATTATGATTTTTTTAGAAGTAAATATATTCCATCATCGATTAATGGATTAATTTAACTAATGAGCTTAAAGACATCTCTCGGGGTCCTTTATGATTAATACTGTAAAATTGGGTTTAATGAATGCTTCTGCAAGGATGGCTGATATTCATTTGAAACTGTAATCCCCACTGCCAGAGTTTGTCCACTCTGGAGGCTTTTCATGAACATCCATGGAGCTGAATTTTAATAAGTATCCATAGGAAATGGCTTCTAGGCTTGGACATTCCAATTTTTAACCAAAGTGAATTTTAATTTCTTCCTCTTTGGGACTTTTGCACCAGAGACTCGTTCATCAGAGACAATCAAGGACAGCAATAATGTCACATGTCCTTTCTCTTTTTACATTCAACAAGTGCACAATGAGCACGGCTTGAACTTTGATCATCACAGTTCAAACATCAAAACAAATGAAGTGTTTGCAGTAGATTTTGATTAAAATTGCATAGTGTCTTTCTATGTCCAGATTAGATACTAAGAATTTTTCTCCTAGTTTGATGATAAGTGGTTTATGCACCTTTCAAGAGCAGCTGGCTACCAGTGGAAAAACACTGAGGAATAATAAATATTATTAATAACTTCTTGGTATTTCTGGGCAAAGCCAACCTGATTGCCACATCATTCCTGAGCAGGGAGGGAAACCAGAGGCCACAACATCCTTCGCCTTCTCTTGATGCAACTTCTTTTATTGCTTTTGTTTAAGACAGGCAGGGCCCCAGATATCTGACCCACTGCAGGGTTTTGCTTCTATTTCTCTGGGATTTTCCCTTCTAGACAAGTGGGGTCCCTTCCTCCTTCCCGTGGACACAGCCAGAGCAATGCAACATGAGCAGCATGAGATTCGGGGAGGCCAGAAAATATCTGCCTTCACAGTTACTGGTCTGAGGGACTCACACATCACATGGGCTGAATTCAGGTGAGATTCAGAGGGATTTTTATGCTTTTCCACCTCAGGAAGCTATAAAGTCTTTAGCAGCACTGAATCCAAAGTGTTCTTGGTAAGAAGACAGCTATTGCCTTTCACTCACTGGGTTTGCCTGGCAAGGCTCAGGTAGCAGGGGGCTCCACAAGCGGCTTCTGTGGGAAGCTGCTGAAGCTTCACCCTTGTCTGGTGCAGAAAATGCCAGGCTGGGGAGGCCAAGGACCTCAGGAATGGCGGTGGCACCTCTGGGATAACCTGTTTGAGAAAGGGGGGGAAAAAACTGCATGGCAGCACTCACCCAGAGCAGGGACAGAGTGAGAGAGAAGCTCTGCATCACTGGGGGCTGGGAGAGGGACAGGCAGGAGATGCTCCAGGAAACAGAGCTGGGATCCACCTGCAGCCCAGGGATGCCCAAAGGAGGCTGTGACCCTGTGGGACACCTGCACTGGAGCCGCTCCTGGCAAGACCTGTGGAGAGAGGAGCCCCCCATGCTGGGGCAGATTTGCTGGTGGATTTGTGACCCGGATTTGTGTTCCTGAAGGAACTTCCTCACCGTGGAAAGGTCCTGGAGAACTGCATTATTATTTTGCAATATAATTATTGTAAGGACTCAGGTTGGACATGTTCATGATGACTGTCTCCTGTTTGAGGGTCCCCATACCAGAGCAGGGGAAGGGGTGAGAAGTCCCCCCCCGAGGAAGAATGTGCCATAAACTACTGCTGCTCATTCCCAGAATCCTGCACCACTGTCAGGAGACAGAGGAATGGGCAGTGGAGTTAAGCCCTAGAGAAAGGGGGAGGTGGGCAGAAAATGTCTATAGAATTTGGTTTTATTTCTCATTACCCTACTCTGGTTTGATTTGCAATAGATTATGCTGATTTCCTTAAGTCAAGTCTGTTTTTCCAGTGACAGTAATTGGTGAGTGATCTTGCCCTGTCTTTATCTCAAGCCATGAACCTTTTGTTATATTTTTTTCCTAGTCCTGCTGAGTAGTGGCTTTTGTGGACACCTGGATCCAGCCAGGGTCAGCCCATCATATCTATCAAAGCATCCAGAGCTGACACAAGGACTAAGGATTTAAACCCCTTAAGACACCTGTTATGTACTGAAGGTTTTCAGTTCATTTCTTTCTCTCTACCAGGGATCTCTGGCAGGACTAAGTGCCACAAAAGGTGTCAGTCTCTAGGTCACAGGTGAAACATATCTTCAGTGTCAGAGCTCAAGCCTGTGCTCAGTGAGACCCACTGAAGTTCAGTGCTCAGCTTCTGCTGAGTGCCATCACATTTTGGAAGCTAATTTCCTTTGAAAATCCCAGCACGAAGGAACATCAAAGAGCAATGACTGAGCATCATATTATTGTGAAATGAAAGAAGTAGGGAATGTACAGTGAAGTTTTTTTTCCCCTTTTTTTTCCCGCAAGGCTCCATTAGCAGTAGAAAACATAGGCAAAAGTGCAGTCTATCTAGTATAGGTAATCTCAAAATATTTGTGTCTAAAATACTCAAAAGCTTTTTTGTTTTAACAAAGTTCAGATTCTTTTTAAGGAATAAAATAGTAATAAAAGGAATAAATAAGAAATAAATAATAATAAAAATGCTGGCCAGCAAAAAAGTCAGTCTTCTAAAACAGAAGTAACAGTGGAGGTTTTTTGGTTATTTTTTTCCTGCAAGGCTCCATTAGCAGTAGAAAACATAGGCAAAAGTGAAGTCTATCTAGTATAGGTAACCCCAAAATATTTGTGGCTAAAGTACTCAAAGGCTTTTTGTTTTAACAAAGTTCAGATTCTTTTTAAGGAATAAAATAATAAAATGAATAAATAATAATAAAATAAGGAATAACTAATAATAAAAATGTTGGCTAGCAAAAAATCGGTCTTCTAACACAGAAGTGGCAGCAATGTTTTTTTGGCTAGCTAAAGAAGTACAATTGCACATGAGGCAGGGCCAGGGGACTGAGGCGTTCCTAGCACTAAAATGGAAGGGATGACCCCTTTCTCTGGAGGTGTGAGTTGCACTGGCAGCTGCAAGAGAAGATCCTTCAGCTGCATTTTGTGCCCCTTGCAGAAGATCCTGAGTTAAGGCAATTTGTGTTGGTGGCAGGGCCTCGAGGCTCCCTGCCCAGAGTCCTTCCCCTGTGCCCATGGTGCCACAGCAGGTCTGGTCTCCAGCTCCCACAGCCCTGCCCTGCCCAGCTGTGGCTCCATCCCACACTGGAAATGCTGTCTGTGGTAGCCACGCACAGAAATACCTCAGCTACCACTCTACAGGCTGCTTTCGGCCATGCTTAGATTTGAAAAAAATATATATTATTGAGAATTTTTAAAATAAGTATTTCCATTGTTTCCATTCTACTTCCACTGCCTGAAGTGAGATTTTCCCCCCCTTCAGTGGATCAAAGGCAGGTCAGGATTGAGCACTTTGAGCTCTTGTCCAGTATTGTTGTAAGTTGAAAGCACTTGATACAGAAATCACTGAGGTCTGTTTCCACTGAAGTAGGAACAAGTGCATTGCCCCCAATATCAATCCTGCTGACACAAAAAGCTCCTTCACTATTAATATGAGTTGTCTGGCTTGTTGTGGAAAGGAGGGGGACTTTGCTGTGGTTCACACAGCTCAGCTGTTGCTAACCCTGCAGCAACTCGAGTACTATTTTTCAGCATGGCTTTTCTCACTTAAGCCTCCCTAGCTGTAGAAGTGGGTAGGCAAATGGAGCTAATTCTGTAGCAAATGTATAGCAAGAGATGGTTAATTTTACTGAATTATTTTACACCACAGCATGCTGAATTATAGCTCATGTGGCATGAGACCAGGTTTATACATTTTTTTCCCCTTAAAAATTTTAGAGTAAAAAACCCCAACCCTTGGTGCAGAGCTATATTAGAGTTTGCAAGGAGAATTACTCTGAAGAAAGAAATGATATCTGTAACTGGTGACCTTATGCTAAAAGGAGCAGACTTTGCATGGCTACTGGAATTTTTGTAGACAACTTGCAGAAATGACTGGATCAGCATCCTGCCTTGCCTTCTGCTGATCTGTTACTCATGACCAAAAATGGTTTGCAGTTGTGGAGTGCTTGCACTGTGCACAGCCCTGGAGCTTGGGAGCTGTGGGTTCACTGGTAGCCATTCACTGGGACTCACTGGTAGCCATTGAACCAGTGAAATAATTTTATTTAGTTAATGAGGCGGGCAGATCTGGCATTGGCATCCCTGAGCTCACAGCAGACAGGAATATGCAGACTCTGTGTGTATACATGCTGAAACTTAATTTGCAATCCTATTTAGAGTGGAAAAAAATGCCACACTTAAAAAAAAAGAAGTGCAAACAGAGTTCTTTTCACAGTGGGCAGAGAATACTGTTAAACAGAGGAAGCACAATATCCCTTTTCATAGCAAGAGATCAAATGTCTGCAGAAGAGTTTAATTTATACTTCTTCATGTGCCAGAGCTCTGTCTGAGACATTGCAGCGTTTCAGTTCTTTCAGTCAGGTCATAGTTTCCAGCACAGATGACTTCATCCCTTTTTAAAATAGAACAAATAGAATAAATGGAATTCCACATAATCGTGGTAGGACCTGGGATTATAGGAAATTAAACCACATATTTAAAAGCACAGGTCTGTCAGGCAAATAACCACTGGAAGGCAGAGCTGGGTCCCTTCTCAGCAGTTAGGGGCTGACAAAGGTCCCTGGCTCTGCAGCTCTCTGTGGCCTGAGGGCGTGGGTGTGTGCTGGAGGAGGATGAGGAGGGTGATGGTGGATAATGCCCAGTGTCACAGGCAGTGAGGCCGCTGCCTTTCCAGCAGAATGATTCAGGTGACACCACCACCACCTTCTCAGGTTTGGTGTTGCTGAAATGGCTCCCGAGTATTAAAAGTCTTTTTTCCCAGCCCCATGACAGAAGAAGAAGTTGAGATTCCTCAGCTCTGGTTCTCAAGGGTGTTTCTTTTCTCTTATCTGTTCCATTCTTTCTCTGGCCTGCTGAGATCTGTCCAGCAGGTCAGGCTGTGGCACAGTGACCACCCTTAGGGTGGTATTGGCTTTTTATACTAAAAACTACATGTACTTTATTTACAATAATTTTCCAATACCTATCACCTATGTTAGACACTGCCTCTACTCTAAACCAACCCAGAAGTGCAGAAGTGTCACCATCACAGCAGAAGATGGAGGACAAGAAGGAGATGAAGAAGAAGAAGAAGACGAAGAAGATGAAGAAGAAGAAGAAGAAGAAGAAGAAGAAGAAGAAGAAGAAGAAGAAGAAGAAGAAGAAGAAGAAGAAGAAGGACACACCCAGATTCCTCCATTTTGCCTCTTGAACCCCCATTCTAAATCCCCAAAATTCTACTTTTTCACCCTGTGATGAATTCACTATCATTCTACTCAAGCCCTTGCGGCTTGTAACTCTTCACACAAAGGTGGGAATTGTTTCCATGGGCTAAAATCAAAGGCACAGGTGGCTGTGACTCTGTGCCAAGGTCTCTGAGCCCCTGCCAGGGTCCTGAGCCCTCCAGGGCAGCCAGAGCAATGTCCTGGGTTCTGACAGCCCCTGGCTCCAGTGTGGTCCTGCCCTGGCTCTGGAGCCCGAGCATCTCCCACTGCCTTCCCCACTCAGGTCCTCTGTTCCCTCACTCTCACAGAACATTTCACATCTCCCAGCCACAGCTCTGCGTTGGCAGTCAGGGAAAAGGTGTTGATGAATTCTGTCTCAAATTTCTGCGTGTCTGAAGAAAAACCCTTATAAAATAGCAGCATGGATTATACTGATATCCCCCAAACAGACAAGTAGCTCACTGCAACCTGGAATGCTTTGAGCTAGTGCTGTGAGACAAGTGTTTGCAGTATTTATTACAACAGGAGAAAATGAAACTAGAAACATGCTGTCCCTTAATTATAGAATTTGCTCTACACTGCCCTCATTGTGATCCATTTTTGGCATTTAAAAAATAAAAAAGAACTATCAATAACTTACTTGTGACATGACTAAATTCTAACTCGTGTCAGAGGCTGTTTCATCAGGCAATAGATAATCATGCAGTGAAGAACAGCCTTTGCCCCCAGTGGACTGTTTTGTGCCTATAAATGCATGGAGACTAAGATGCTACATGAATCACACGTCCAAGAAGAAGAATTCAGGGGCAAGGCTGGAACTGAATTCTTCTGGAGTCCCAATCCTTTGTTATTAAAGATAAGCCCCCTCAGGTTGTGTGTGTTTTATCTATGTGTCTGTATGCACCAGTACAATCTCATCAGGCTGGACTGTGGGTCTGTAACATGCATATTTTGTATCCTTTTTTTACATCATGTCTAACTATGGTCAAGATTACCCTGACAGACTCATTCCATTTGTAGAGGTTTCTGTTTAAAAGCAAGTGAAACTCTGGAAGAGAAGGCAAATTCATCACTGGTGAGTTGGCTGAAACCAGTCACATGCTGTATAATATAACTTATCCTTAGGAATTCATGCCTCCACTGGGTCTGCCTACCAGATAAGCTACACTGAGATGAAAGTGAGCTGCATCAGATCCTGGTGCCCAGAGCACAGAGTTCAGGCTCTGCTTCTCCTTTGTTCAGCTGGATGCTGTGTAACAAACAGCATTCCCTCTCTCTGAAAAATAAGTTAATCAAGGGGGAGGAGATCTACAGGTAAAAGTTTTATGCATGGCACTCTTAATAATATCTCTGAAGGTTTCAAAGTGTATGTGAGTTACTTGTGTCGAGTCGGCTTCTTTAAAAGTGTAACCTGGATTGTTTCAGTTGCAGAAAACAGAATTCTCCTGCTTGATTCTGGTGAATGCAGTCTCCTAGTGACATCAAAGATTATAGCAACTGCAAGGCACTAGTTTGCCTTTGTAGTTCCAAGTTGCTCAAAAAACTTTTAATATATTCTTGTAGGTGTAACCATGTGTCATAAATACACCCGCCAACAAGAGATAAACCCCAACTTGAAAACAACTGTTAATCGATTACTGCAGAAAAACTGACAAACTCCAAGTGAATAATGCTAAAAGGTGTTAATTTGTGGATTTCTGTGGGCTTTGAAAAGCAAAATTGAGTCTCTATGGGATTTTGGATGTGTGACATAAACTGTGGGCCATGTGCCTGTTTTGCATTAATCAGCATCATTGCAGGGCGAGCCAGGAGAGCTCTGCCGTGCTCAGCTGAGAAAGTGGCCCTGACTCTGAACACACTCTGAGCAGCACCAGTGTGGTTCAGTTTCATTTATCTGGGGAGGGGAAAGAGGATCTAAAGGAGATTTGCTAAACTACAAGTCAATTCTGTAATAATTTTTTCCTTTTCTGCAGTAACTGCTCCAGCCTGGTGCACACTGAGTATGAGCAATGTTTTATGCTTGACTGAGCCCTAGACCCCTGAGCCTTGGGGACCCTGGCAGTGCTGCTGGGAGGTGATTTGATCCACAGCAAAATGATTCCAGGCAGGCAGCAGGCAGCAGCCAACACTGGCAGTCAAGAGGGGCAGTGCTGGCAGCTCTGTCATTGTCCTAGCCTGCTAAACAGCTCCTCTCTCTCCGTGCAAAAATGCAGGCACACACAAAACCACTCCTCTTCAGAGCGAGGCAGAATTTCTGCAGTGAAACTTCTTACCAGCTCTGCATATTTAGCTCCAGAAGAAACAAATTCACAAATCTGTCAAAAAAATTGAAATTTTTAATTTCAGAGAGAAATGTTTTGACTTCTTTTATTTGAAGTGCTTTGCTTTGTTATCTGGAATTTCATTTACAATTATAATTTAAAAAATAATTGTGTCAACAAAATGAAGGGTGCATTCAGGTAGAATGGGATTTGAGGAAAAATGGAATATAAAATTAGGAGAAGAAACTGAGTTGTGTTGTTTAGCCAAGTGAAGGATCACCTTAGTCATGAATGTCACTGCTTGTTTTCCTTTGCTACATCCTTTTCTGCATGATTTTGCAAGATTTAGAGGAAGATTAAATGAGGAACAAACTCAGATGGAAGGCAATTGGAATATTTGTTCAGATGGACACCAGATGATAGCTACTCCAGTGTCCTACAAAGTCAGGTGAACTGCACCTTGCCTTCCTGGGAGGATTGATGTGGGGAAAGGCAGAGGAGAGGGCAAACAAGAATGAAGTTGTATGTGTGTACACGTGTATTTTTTTTATTAGTTCAAGCTAGAATTGGAAAGTCTCCTTCAGCCTGCTTTTGGTTTGTACTTCCTGGACCAACCATGCTGCTTTAGCCTGCTCAGTGTAGATTGGGCATAGCCTGCAGCAGCACAAAACACCATCATGCCAAAGCACTTGTGCCTTGGGTTTTGGTCACCTCTGGACCAGGAGACAACTCCTTATTTTGCAGCTGAAATTCCCCCCCAGTGGGGAGTAATTTCAAATTACAAATGACTGAGGTGGCTATCCCGGCAAGCAGGCAATGCCTGCCCATTTCCTCATCAGCTGCCTTCCCAAAAACACAGCAAAGCAGCTCAGCCCCACTCGTCCTGCACTGTTCATTTTAATGTTACTTGCCTGGTTTACAACCCTGATGGCTCTGGGAATTTTTCTTTCCAGTGAGGAAAAAGTCTCATAGTGTAACTGTAAGCTGATCTAACACTCAAAATGTGCACTGGAAACCAAACCTTCCTACTCAGGCTTTGTTTGCACTCATTGTACTGAACCTCTCATTGTCCTGCCATTAGTGAGAGTTTTTTTTTTCCACCATCCTGCATGACTGGGACTCAGCAAACAGTAAATTTACTTTTCACAAACTGATGCAAAAGATGAGGTGCGTGCAAAGGGGCTGAGTGAATGGTGCAGGAGGAACGTGGGGCCAGGAGCAGGGCAATTATCGATTGAACCCAAGCCAGAGGCTCAGCCCCTTCACTTTTCCAATCTCTGATTTCCTGATGTTGCCTCTCCCTCTGTGGCACTGCATCAGCTCCCAGCGTGGCTGGAACCTTCCACAGCCCCTCACAGAAAAGGATCTGTGTGGGCAGGTGAAGAAGGATGCTGGAGCCAACAGGCAATTCACGGGGAGGGAAAGAAAAGAGCTGGAAAAACCAAGAAATAGAAGGAACATAAGGGGAATTGCATCTTTCCCTAATTTGAGTGGGATACTCTTTGGAATTTCTGCCACTATGAAGTGCTGTGTGAAGTTCTGTATTAGCTCACCTTTTATTCAAATAATTTAAGATGGCATTTCAGAGCAGTCAAGTTTGTTGTTACTCTCTCCCTAAATATGTATTTCTCCATCAATAAATGGTGGTGAAGTAAGTCCATTTAACACCCTTGGAATGTTGTCTGAAATCTTTTGGAATGTGGATGACATAGTTTTTTGTAATTGGTGTCTGCAAATGTGGTCTTTCAGAAACCCCTTGGCCAATTTGCCTCAGACTTTGTTTAATCAAAAGGGGCTAAAAAACTGAAGGAAAATGCAATTGAAGTGTCTAACTCCTGCCATTTTTTAAAAAGGCATTTGAAACTAGAAGCAAAAGTTTTTCCATCCTGCTCTTGTAGTACAAAATGTCTAAGCAGACTCTTTCTCAAACTTTCTATGTTACCTACCATTGAGACCACACATGGAAAACTTCAGGGCAGAATTTACTTCCTAAAATGCACAATAACAAGAGATTAGAGTGGAATTCCAGGGTATTTAACTAAAGCTTCTGCTCTTCTCCAAAGTTTTATGTCTCTCTGACATACATGTGCACACACACACAGAGAACTACTATAAAAATGTAAAAATCACCATCTGCCAGCAGACATGGCAAGTAATTGCATTTATTTCCTGAGAGGAGCCAGTGGTCTGCCAGGCTCTGATGTGTGATCAATAACGAACAGCTATCAGTTTCATAAAATGCTAAACTGCTAACTGATAGCTATCAGTTTTATAAAACAATGAGTGGGTGTGCACATGCTTCCAGAGGTGGTGGGCAGCTGCATCTGCTGTGGGATTTTGGAAGCTGTTGGTGTGCACAGAGACAGCCAGGAAGGAAGGTCATTCCCAGAATGTGTGCTGGGGGCAAAGGCTTCCAGAGAACCTCTGTGACCTCCACTGTGGGCTTGAATATTAGATGGTCACCAAGAATGGAGTGTAGCAAGGACAGAGAATCCCCAGATTTGTCTTTATAAACTTCTGATCACCGCACAGCAAAAGGTCTGCCTTAGCATGAGTTCTTCCTCTGTGAAATGGTTGGTTTTCTTCCCTACCTAGAAACTCTGGGTCTTAACTGATGCCTGTAAAACACTGTGTGCTGGGATGGGATGTGCTGCAGAAATGCAAAAATTTAATTAATGCCACTGTCCAGTAGTAGAGCTTGATCCAAAGCCCACGGACTTTCCTCAATATTGGCTCAGGTCAAATGATTTGTGAGTGTAGGCACAGGGTCAGTGGTGATTGGGGTGGGCTGTGCCCCATCAGCCCCAACTGGCCCCAGCTGTGCCCACAGGTGAGCAGCACTGACAGTAACAGCCATGCAGGGCACAGAGGGCACACAGGGGCAGGGCATCAGCAGCAGGGCATCAAAGGCTGGCCTGAGGGACAGGGAGGGCAGATGCTGCAGCCTGCTGGAGTGGAAAGGTGCTACTGTGTGTGGGGAGGTGCCTGAAGCCTCCTGAAGAGGTTTGGTGTTACTGTGTTTGGGGTGAAGCTTTCTCATGTTGTGTGGGGATGTTCTGTGTATTGTGGCTGTCTCAACTGTGACATGTGAGTCCTACAGTTGCACTGTAACACTCCCCAGACTCTCTGATGCTTTGAGCCCCAGTTAGGCAGGGGCGAGCAGAAATGCTTCAGGTTCACTGCTGAGCATCTCATAGGAAAAATATCTGTATGAGGCTGCTACTGCCCTGCCACCATCAAACCTGAGCAAGTGGAGCACAGGCCCTGGAATTCCTTTTAGTGTTTCCCATGGTGTTCTCTGCTAGCCCAGGCCCTGATGCTCTGTAACAGCACCTGGAGCAGCCAGGAGCCATCCTGCTGAGCTGCTCCAGGCAGCCCTGGCTCTTGCCAAGCCCAGGCAGCTGTGCCTGGAGCCAGGGACACCCCCTTTGAAGTGTGGCCACCCTCCCCAGCCCTGCTCCCTCCCCTCTGCTAGGTGTTAACGCAAACATCACCCTGGCCAAAAGACTTCTATTATTTATTGAGGGTACTTTTCTGCCAGTTGTGTCCCAGGCTTGAGGAGCTTTGAAGGAGCCAAACAACTGGGTGTATGTCTCCAAAGTTATAATAAAAACCTGGTAGAGTGGCCATTGGAGGTGCACACAGGGCACCTTGTGAAAGCAATCCCTTGTGTCAGAGTGCCAAGAGAAACACAGGGCGGGCCCCTCTGCAGAGAGGTGCTGATGGTGACAGCCATTTATGCTCACATTACAATGGAAACTTCTGTATATAAATTGCAAACCACTCAGACTTAATCTCCTCCCTGGTTTGTCTTTAAAAAAAAAATTTAGAGTGAAAAAAGGTGGAGGAGGGAGGTTTTCATTACTGCTGATCAGGGAGTATTGCTTGCATCTCTCCCATGGCATATGTTTGTACGCCTGTGGGCTCGCACACGGAGCTCTCATTTCAAAGCTGAACAGCTCCCTCCGCTATTTTCCTTTTTCCCATCTTTGGGACTTCAAGGAGTGAGTGGGATGTAATCTCAGAGTGAGGAGGCTTGGTTCTGTGCCAGGCACTACTGGCTTGCCACATTGTCCCTGAGTAAGTCAGCTCACCTCTGTTCTCCTTCATCCTGCCACCTGTAAAAAAGAGAATGTGATATTCTCCTTCCTTTGTTTAATTAACTGGCAGTGCTTTAAAAATTCATAGACTGAAAGCCTTCACATCACTCTTTTTTTTTCCTTTTTAATTAAAACCTAATTTACTTCAGGGCATTGTAGAAACCTCCAGAAATATGTGATTTGAGTCTTATCTTACATGATTACTGTAACCTCTCTGCTTTAAATAACTCCCATCACGGTGAGTGCCAGTCTGCCTGTTGCAGCTGTAATAAGAAGGCACTCCTGACCCAGCAGGTCTCATCACTGCCTCAACTCTTACCTGGGCCTTTGCTGAGCTCTTCTGGGCAAGTCCAGCCTCCCTGAGGGGTGTGAGAAGGAGATTTTACCTTAGGTCCCAAGAAATGGACGTATTCCCAAAGCAGCGATGGAATTTGTGCCATGTTGTAAAAGAATCCAAGTCATGGGGAAGAGGTGAGGAGCAAACCACACTGCTGCCTTCTGGTTGTTACCTGTCTTAAGGTTTAATTTGTCTGGATTTATATAATGGAAACTTAAAAATTAGAGATGGAAAAGGACACCTGGGTCTTTCAGCTTGCTTTTTTTCACTGCAATGTTGCCTCTTACATCATATCTCCTGTTTTATGTACGGGCAGAAAGCAGCAGAGAGATGACCAAAATAAGGGCATTTGCCCACCCCAGAGATCCCCATTCACACTTTTTCTGTAAGCCCTTCTTTCAGGTAGCAGCTGGGATCTGATTCTGTGATTCCTGCTCATTTGAATATAAGCCATTTTTGTATGCAAAGGATTGCTGACACCAGCAAGTTTCGCTGTAATGATTACTATGGAAACGTTTATCTATAAATATAAAATTCTTTAAAGCTTAGCCTTTTATCTTTATAGAAAAAGGCCTGTTTATGTCACTTCTAAGCTCCCAGCTTTAATGTAGACATGAGCTGTTCTCATGCCAAACAAGATAACCTCAGTGTTAGAGCTGTGTGAGCTTTGAAACATGGGAATTTGAGCTAAAACTATTATTTTTTTAATACAATATTAATAGCTGAATGGAAAAAAGTATTTTAAAATGCCTTTCTAAGCCCCAAAGCTCTAGTTCACTTGCAGTCTTATTTTCTATGTTTTATTGTAATGTTTCCTGTGTGGAGCAGCTGCTTTCAAATGCCAGTCAGTCCTTAAACTCTGTGTGAGTGTGCACTTACATGAGTGTGTGCCATGGTGAGGATGGAGGGAGAAGAGTGAAAATGGAGAAACTCCTTGCTCATGAGCCTTTTCCCTTTGTGGTTATGCATTTTGGTCTTCAAAGCCTTCAAATATGGATTATAAGTTTAGGTTTTCAAAATATGTTTTGGTTTTTTTGCTGAATGACAAAAAAAAAAAAAAAAGACACAATTTAAAGTCAATAAGATTAAGGGATTTGTTATTTAAAACCTAGAGTAACAAAGGGTCTATTAGAAAGATGAAGACTAGTATTTCTTCTTTGTATTTCTCTCTAAGAATTTTTTAAAACTATTTTTCCTTGACTTTGACAACTATGCTTGGGAAATATCTCTATTAACATAAGGGTTTTTTCAAACATACACACTAAAACCACAAACACCCACATACTCTAAAGCTATTCCATTAAAAGTATTCTCAAATAGGAGGGAATCATGGGGTTAAGTAGTACAGCTTTAGGGTCAAAACTTAAATGTTCCAAAATGTTTGCAGAATTGCGTCCCCACAGACTTTGGGAACAGAATTCATGGCATCCTCAGAGTGAAATCATAGCTGATGATGATCAGAAGGTTAATTTGTTAACCAAGGAGCAATTGACAGCAGCAACCTTGTCTACAAGGGCACAATTCATATATATGTATTAAAGCTTCTCTTTGTGTGAGTTTTGATTATTAATACTGATGATTTTTTTTTTTGGTTCCACTTTTGGGTGGAATGAGAAAATGGCCAGTTAAAGATTTCCTTTAAAATTCAGCTCTAGCCTGATGAGCTAGAACTGAGGAGTCAAGTTCAAGGATAGAGGGGGCTTCAAGCTACCTTTTGTTCTTCCAGTTTTATGGGAGAATTAGGGAGATCCTTGGCAGCATTCTGACACTGAGTAATCTTTTACATTAAAACGTCTTTGCTGGGGACTGCAGTCCCCTCCACAGCTCCTCCTGTGCAGGAATTTGTGAGGGCATTTGTGCTACAGGGCTGAAGAGGCTTCTGGCAGTGAGACATGGTCTGATCCTCCTCTTTGAGCCTCCCTTTGTTCGTCCCCTCTCCTTGCCTTTCCTCCCCAGTGCACTGTTAATAAAGCCCTCTGGAATTTTAGCTGGAAGCACAGCCCAGACAAGGCATCCCAGAGCTCTGCCTGCCCTCCCTGTGCTCTTCCAAGTGCACTCCCAGTGTCCTGCTCTGGGAAGAGCAGCAGTCAGAGGAGTCACTTGGACACTGGCAGAAACTGCACAGAATGCTGGAAATAAAAGATCTGAGAGCCAGCATTAAACTCTCAAATAGGACATGCACCAAAAGCACAACAATACACTGTGGCTCCCATAGGGCTGAGGAAAAAAAAAATCAAATTGTAAATATCTCATACTGGATTCAGAGAAATACTCCCAAATTTAGAAGCTCATTTGAAGCCTATCCCAATAATTCAAACTTGTTGGATCTGTAGAATTAGCCTGTAAATCTCACAGGAAGGGCTGTGGGGTATTTCAGCACTTTCATTTGTGCTCCTGGCAGGAGCATGAGTATTAGTATAAAAACATAAAAATTACCATGAAAGTAACTTTTAAAGCAGCAGCAGCTTTTTATTCTCTTTCAAATCCTACAGAAAGGATTAGAGTTGTGGGAAAAGATTTAGCTTACTTTCTATTCAGTCCTAATTGGCTTGCCCAGCCTTGATATATTAAACCATCCATTGTTAATGCCTTTATCACATCTTTATTTCTGCTTCAAGGTTCAGACCACGGTCATCAATCCTCACCAGGAGAGAGTCTCCTTTCCTAGAGGGTTGCCCTGTAAAGGCAGCAGTGGTTTAAACTGGGAGGGCTGAGGAACTCACCATGGTCACTGGTACCTGCACGAAGAGGTCTGGATGAGGTTCCCTAAGTCAGGAATTTCTCTTTTCTTCTCACAAGCTCTCCTCACTGTGCTGCTCCAGCAGCACCATCATCAGCACCACAATGTGGTGGAATCTTCGGGATGTTCCCTACTGGAAACCTCTGCAACTTCTCAGAGCCCACCAGGCTGTGGGGAAATCAAAAATCATTGCTTGGAAGGGACTTTGCAGATCATTTAGTTCCAGCTTCCCTGCCTGAGGGCTGGCTAGCATTTGTGGGGGATAAGTGTCAGTAACCCCTGCTACCACCAGATACACTGGTACTAGTGGGATGCCTTGTCCTTCCTTTAGGAGATGTAGACTGTGTGACAGTAAAGAAAAATCCAACAAATATTGCTGCCTCTGACAGAAATATGTAATACTGCCAGGCAGATTCTGCCAAGAAGGGGTAAAAATGCAAGGCAGGTCTGCCTTGTGTGGTCACACTGGAATATTCTGAGAAGGTTCATGTGCCTTTGGGCATCCTGGAGCTGTTCACACCGTTGTTCTGGCACTACTGTGTCATGCAGAACAAGGTGTGCATCTAGCACAGGCGTATCTGCACCTCCAGAAACAAAAGGAATATTTGGGCTGAGGCTCAGAGGCAAGAACAGATCCCAGCTCAGTCATTCCCCTTCTTTGCTGCCACGTGGTAACAAGCACCAACCTTCCTGATGTGCATGGAGCTTGAGGATTTTACCCTTCTTCATCAATGTAGAAGTGATGAATTATCTGAGGAACTAGCCCATGAGGCTGGGCAGTTTTACAAGCCAGGAGCTAAAGGTGCTCTTTCTAAATTAAACACGTTGTTGTGTTTCTTTGGGTTCTGTTTCCATGCAGCTTGTGATGGAAGTACCTGTTTCCATTCACAAATGGATAAACATAAGAACACACTTGCTCTTCCAGCTCTCTGCAGAAGTGTTGGCCAGCATGGTTGGCTGACAAGGAGGGGGCCCAGTGTACCTGGAATAATATGAAACACCTTTTTTGTGTGTATTGGTTTACATACTGTGCTCAGGAAACAGGGCACAGAAACTTCCTTAAAGCTCCAGGAACAATAGCTATTGTTGATTGTTGATGTGGCATGAGCTCATATCCAGGATACAGTGAGAAAGGAACTCCTGACTGCAGTGAATAATAGACTTCTGAACTCCCAGTGTGAAAGAATGCATTTATTGTTTTTCCAATGAGAGATGGAGAAACAGGGCTTTAAAAAGAGGGCTTTGCTTGGCAGGACAAAATCTCTGGCTTGTTTTTTTCCTCTTAAAAACTCAATTAAGAAATTTCTTATGGAAGAAAAAATTTTTATAGTCAGGTTCCCAAAGTCAGTGTTGAAATCTTTTTGAGTTTGACTATATAATATGAAAATGATAAGATTAGTGGGACAGGTCTATAAAGCTTTCCTTTCTGACTGGTTTTTTTCTTGCCTTCATCTGCAGTGGGGGTGGAAAACTCTACACCACACAGAGCTCAAAGCTCTTGGTCAAAGTTATCCAGGAATACATTTCCTTGGATTTTTACAAAGTTGATTAGGGTGAAGGAGGTGCTTTAATGCTACTCTGTCACTCCTTTAGGAGCATGGCCTCAGCTGTTTGAAAAAGAAATTTGCAGAACCCTGGCTGTTCTATCTCAAACTGACACTTACACCAGATTTAGTGGATACTCATGGCTAAATTGTGCACTACAAAAGGAAAGGCCTTGAAGGGAGTCTAATCTTTAAATGGAATGTGCCAGTTAAACAGAGCAGTGGGAGTTGGGGGCTCTGCAGCCTCTCTGATACTGTGGCACCACTCATGTCCCTTTGCAGAGGGAAAGGCTCCTGTGCATCCTCCACCCCCAAGGAGCATTACCTCCTTTCATCCCCTTAATGCTTCCCCAGAGAGCCATCTGGAGCACTTTGGGCAAGTAAAACTTGGTCACATACATCATTTTATGGAAGTGTTACCCTCTGCAAAGCTGTGCTGTGTGGGTGTGGGGGTCACAGGGAGGCCTTGCTGCAGGTCTGGGCTGTTTAACCCTGAGGCCAAATCCCCTCTCCCTGCTTGGGGTGGGTGCTCACCCCTCTGCACTCTGTCCTTTCAAAAGCACCCAGACATTGTGCTAAGGTGGAGTCCCCTGGAAAAGTAAATCACCTCTCCTTGTTCCTAAGATAAAATCAAGTGGACATTCACAGTTATTATTATTTTTTAAAAATGTCTCCTGCCCTGAAGTCTAATTTTTAGCTACCCAAATCTCTATATCAGTTGTTCTGTGCATGAATGTTGCTGTCCAGGTGTCTTCTAAAGGCAGCTATTAAGCTTTGCAGTGGCACTTCTTAAATGAAATAGTGAATTAAAAACCCCTATAAAGTCTAAGCACCAATGTCTAGGAAAAGGTTTTTTTAAATAGTGATATATATGGTCTGAGGCACCAGTTTCCTGTAGAATTATGCATTACTGGCTACTGCATTGTCTAGGTGTCCCAGAAATAAAAATGCAGTGTCATATGCTCCAATCCAGAGCTGAAAAATGGAGAATGACCTTTGAGGGTTTTTTTTAATTTCTCTTAGTCACTTGTCCTTACTAAACTGAACCACTTTTGGAATATCAAAGTCTTTTGCTATCTTTTTTGATAATTAACTCTTGGTCAGATTTTTCTTTTTAAATGCATGCACTTTGCATGTGCTTAGAAGAGAACATGGCATTCTTTTGGTTCCTTGGTTGCAGGGCTTTAAAAATAAACCCAGTGCAATGTTGCAAATGAGATAAGATGCGTGACTTTGACGTTCTTCTTTTTTTTTTCTCCAAATTTTAATGAGAAATTTAAATAACTTGCTACCAAGCATGCCTAGGAAGTTTGTGCAGCAGGTGGCCTCAAGGAAAAAGGGGTCTATTGTATTTGCTTTCCCCCAGAAAAGGAAGGAATAATGAATTTAACTCCATGTTCTCAGAAGGCTAATTTATTTTTTTATGATACTATATTATATTAAAGAATGCTATACTAAAGAATACAGGAAGGATACTTAGAGAAGGCTAAAAAGATAATGAAAACTCGTGACTCTTTCCAGAGTCCTGACACAGTTTGGCCCTGATTGGGCAAAGAGTCAAAAAAATTCACATGAAACCAATGAACAATCTCCAAACACATTCCAAAGCAGCAAAACACAGGAGAAGCAAAAGACACAAGAATTGTTTTCCTTTTTCTCTGAGGGTTCTCAGCTTCCCAGGAGTAAAATCCTGGCAAAGGGATTTTTCAGAGAATGTGAAGGCCACAGGGGTCCAGTTCAAGTTGGTCTCTCCAAAGTGGCCAGGATTTGCTCAAATCAGGCTGGAGCTGCTGGCACACGTAGGCCTAGCTCTTTTCCAGGTGAAAATCAAGATATTTTGTATGGCACTTGTTGTAGTGGTCTTTTTGACTTTCTCATTTTAAGGGCGCACAGGAAAAGGCTGAGACTCAAACCCAAATCCCTGCAGGGGAGGTTGTGAAGCTGCTCCACAGCTCAGGGTGCCAAGGCTGTGACCTTGCAGGGCACCTGGGCAGGTGCTGTGCCCTGGTTCAGAGCCCCCAGCACACACAGGACTGCTCTCCAGCCTGCCAGCAGTGAGGAAAAATCCCTCTTGCGAACCACACTCACACTTGTAATGAACCCTAGGGCTCCTGAGCCAGGGCTCCCCCAGGAAAAATCAACCATGAAGGGTTGAACCCCTTGCCAAAGGGACAGTGCCCCTTGCCAAAGCTCCCCCAGCAGAGATGTGTCAAAGCCATCTATCAGAAATGGAGCTGTGTTCTGCTGTCTGCAAGACAGGCACTTGTAAAATTAGCTTGGGTTTGAAGTGAATGATGGAACAAGCATCATCTTCTTCTATTGGTTCATCATCAGCCAATTCCCTGTGGGGTTTTCTTGTAGAAAGTTAGGAGCAGTTTGATTGGTGGTTAAAAATCACACCACTTAGTGCTGAAATAATGAAGACTCTCCAGCCTTATAGCATTCTTCAACACCACTGCTTGTAATTCATTGTTTGTAATTCAAGTATGATGGTGAGAAAAATTGTCTAGTTTGAGAAAACCCATCACACTTGACAGACAGAATTAAATGAAATAATCTTTAAGAATGCAGAAACTTTGCTTGTTTCAGAGCCCTTCTTTGAGTGTTCATATTCCATGACAGCCAGCTCATGTAGCATGAATCTGAGCAAGGAGAGGAGAAGGTTTAGAACAAATTTTGTAGGATTATGTTTGTTTGGGAAACCACAGAGATGTTGGTTTAGCAAGTTGCAGGAAGGTTTTATATTCTGCACTTGCCACTGTATAATCCAGCTACAAAAGCTGCTGCAAAGGCAGCCTCTCAGATGTCCAAGGGCAACACTGCCAGATTAGAATGACAAAACATTCCTTCCTCATGGGATAAGCCTTGCTCTCAAACCTTCTGATGTGTTTGTATCCCCTCTGGTAATTTTACAACAAAAAATAGGAGTTGTTGCACCTAAAGTGCTGGAAATCCTTAATCCTCCCATGCCAGGTTTTTCCTGCTGATCTTGTTGCCAGGTCTCTACCAATAGAAAATTCTTCTCTCCCTCTTCTGCTTAGGTTCCCATGAAAGAAATAGAGTGTAGCTCTACAAGTACCCAAACCTGACTGTTGTGGATAGCACTGAGGCAAATAAATAGTTTACAGAACCCATTTTTATTTTTAAGTAAATAGATCAAGCACTTCTATTAGCACAAACAGCTCCTGTATCAGTGTGTGGGACTGAAGGAGGACTCCATTCACTATGAGTCTCTGCAGGGCACACTTGACATCTGGGGCTGAGGCTCTGTCTCTTCAGTATGAGGATCAAGGACTGTGAAGTGCATCACGAGAAGCTTTTTATTTTTCTGCTGTACCACACAGGAGCTTTTGTTACAGGCACAAGCCTGGTGACAAATGGTACTTACTCATTATGTGTTTGCAAGCCTTCAAATAATTGTTATCCTCCAGATCCAGCAACTCACATCAGAAAGGAAAAGTATTTTTCTTACCTTCACATTCACCCTTTATTTTTGCAAGTTTCAATGAGGAGATTGAAAGTGATTTCATGCTGCAATCCAGACTGTGGTTGAGTTCTGTAAAGTTCAGAGGAAAAAGAAAGGAAAGAAAGATGTAAAAAGCAAAGTGACATTTTGTCTTCTGGGTTCTGATCCAAAGACACAGCTTAAGGAGCTCTCCCAGAAGAAATTAAAGCAGGATTGAGGGGTGCTGAGATATTAAAAAGATCCTTGTACAGGTTGTCCAGAGTTCCCAGTCCCCTTCGCCCTGACATCTACAGTAGTTATCTGCAGAAAAATGGCCACATTTGTTCTACCCTCTCTTGTGTGATTGTGTACCACAGCTGCCATGTGAAGAGGCCAGAATGAGTGCTTCTGATTTTTGTTACAACAGCTGCCTTTTTGGGCATGTTTTTAGATGTGTGTTAAATAAACATATTTGGGGTTTATGAGAAGCATTTTAAGTGTACCAGACTTTTAAATTTACTTTCTACTTTGTTGGCTCCATTCTTATGAGTACCAAAATCTTTTAATACACACTTTATCTATACTTGTACAATCAATTTTTTTAAATTCAAGAATAATTCAGCCTTCCAGACTACCTGAAGGGGCGCTTATCTACAGTATATTGCGCAATTCAGAGCAGACATCGTTTTGCCTTTCTTTACTTTTTAAAGAATACAATAGTTCCCATCGAAAAGAATCCCTTTGGTCAGCCTGGTGTGCTCCAGGATAATCCAGCTGCTGTAGTTATGAGCTTCAACCTAGGTTAAAACAGAGGTGTAGTGAGATAAGCACCAACATGAGCTGTCTCTGTTTGTAGTTTGCAGGAGCATTGCCAGGACATGGCACAAGCAGGAGGGAATTGCAGGACAGGGCAGGGAGTATTTGGATAGCAGATAATATGACAACACATAACCCAAAACTTCTCTGCCAGTCAATATAGATAAGTGAAGGGAAAACTGATAGCAGGGAGGATGCCTCCTACAGCTTGTTCTGTTTCCTTTAAGTGTCAGACATTCAGATCATCACCACCAGTGGCTGGATGGCTTCAGTTTCATCCAAGCATTGCAATTCCTCTGCAGAGCTGATGCAGACAATTCACAAGGGGAGGTGGATCCACAGAGCCCCTGAGAGGGACTGAAACCAGGTCCATTTGTGGCAGCTGCCCTTCCCAAGGCCATCCCACAAAACAAGGCATGATTTTGCTTGGATTTACCTATTCCCTTTCCTCTAGTCCCTTTAGCTTTCAGATTTACTGTTGCAAGAAACTTGGAAAAAATTTGTATTTGTGACATAGCTTTATATTGCTATACCATGTGGTTTTTGGTGTGTTTTTTTTGTTTTTGCTTTTGCTTTTTTTGTAAATGCCAAGCATTTGGAAGCTCTCCAGCATTTGCACTCTTTGCATCCAACTCTATTGCTGCTATTTGGAGCTGTGGCACTTCAATCTATTAAATTATAACCCCTTTTTCCAGAGAGAACTGACTCCATTTCAGCAATCAGGTGCCCTTCAGACATGTGAGACTGAGTCTCCAGTGCTATGAATGACTCTATAATTATGGGGAAAATTAAAGAATTTCAGAAGGAGAAGCAAATATCCTTTTCCTCAGCTTTTCTCCCACCTTTAGTTCTGCATCCACATACCACAGACAAGATCAAGCCTATTAGGAGGTAGCTTTTTCAATTACCCCTCTAGAATGGGAGCAATCCATATTAGAATTCCAGAATTTAACTATACAGAGGAAGAATAAAAATCCAGAATACTTTAAATCCCAGTTTACCACTCAAATTCAGAAGATACTGGCTGCTTTGTACAGTCAATGAGAAGGAAATTGAGATTTGGAATTAGCTGAAAACTTTCAGGTTTGTGTTGATAAAGAGGAGGATCCTGCATTCCTTGTGACTTTCCTGTGAGATTTAGTAAAGAACCTGCTTCAGGCTGCTCTGTGAGCTGATAGTGGCCAGTATCAATTTCCTTTTTATAGGGTAGACATCCCTAACAAGCAAGGGACTGGAACAGAACAGGATGGGTGAGAAATCAGCAAGTTGAGGGGAAGTTCCCTAATTTCTGGAGGTAGTTTCTGGCATGGCCAGATGGAGGAGGGCAACTGCTCTGCATAACTGTGGTCACGGCTTGGCATTATTTTTGGGTGCTCAGCAGGAAGCTGTGACCAGGGCTTTTTTTAAAATCAGTGTTTCTCAAGGCTCTCCTTTTCCCAAATGGAAGCAAAGGGACAGTTCAGCAGAGACATAAACCTAGGAAACTAATCCAAAATATTTCCTTTGCAGTGCTTTGCACTAGCAGTGTGTCAGAGCACTGGTTTCAAGTTAGGTGAGCACCCCTGTCCTTGTGAGTGGCTGTGTGTGGGGAAAATCCAGATGTTCAGAGACAAATGTTTAAGAGAATGTAGAATAAAGACCTAACTGGAAATACTTTGGCTGTTTTTTTTTTTTTTTTTTTTTGTTTGTTTTTTGTGTTTTTTTTTTTTTTTGGGGGGGGGTTTTGTTTTTTTGTTTTTTTTTGTTTGGTGTTTTTTTTTTTTTTTTTTTTTTTTTTTTTTGTTTTTTTTTTTGTTTTTTTTTCACCTAGCTGGTAATTTTATCCTTTAGTAAGAAGTGGCTCAGGTGGGGGTCCTCCTTTCAAGGTGAGCAGCTGAGTGTGGGAGAGCAGTTTTGGTCAGGTAAGGTGAGTGTGAGGAGCAGGAATGTGGGACTGGTGCTCAAAGGGCTGAGAGCAGTGTGTGAGCCCCACAGTCAGGTCTCTAGGAATGGGAATGAGTGGCTCCTAAGCACCAGAGAGGACTTTTTAACTGCGCAGTTTGCTGCAAAGCAGAGCCATTAATTTCTTGGAATCATGCTTGGAAGCAATGACCTACTTGCAGGAAAGTAGCTAACAGGGGAAGACTTGGGCATAAACCTCTTTTAATTCTGTTCTGCCTTGCCTACCCTCTTTTGAGTTTTCCCCACTTAGAGACAGCTAATTAGTTTATAATCTAATTAAATGTGTCTTTTTATTTCAGTTTGGTCATCTTTAGGGAGCTGGCTCTGAGGAGAGGCTCTGGGAAGATGGAGTTCAAAGGCAGAACTGATGAGAATCCCACTGGATTCTGTCCCCTGCCTTGTGCAGGGACACCCAGCCTGCACAGCTTGCTGCATCTTGATATTTGGGCAGAGCTAGAGCCCCATCCCACCCCGGTTCTGGCAGGGCAGAGGAAGGAGCTGTGCAGGCCAGCAGCTCCAAGGATGCTGAGCCAGGCTATGATTTTATTCTGAGCGTGAAAACAGCCCTTGAATTAAAGTTTGCAACTTGTTCTGGTTGTTCTGGGTGGAACATTTTTGTTACAAAACCTCTGAATCCCAGACTTGCCTTTCCCGATGATGCTACTGTTGCATATAATGTCATTATGGAGCTACCTGGGACCTTCAGATAGGGTGGTACCTATGGAAAAATAACCAAACCATCTGCAATACAGCCGGGCATAGGAATGCCTGGCTGACACCTCAGAAAATGAAAAGGGGATTTTGGAGGAACTCTTCCTATTAATTCATGCTGCCAGTTGGTCCTGGAATTCCTGGGGATATTAACGGGAGTCAGTCATCCAATTATGAAGGGCCTTCAGTGACCCATTGGATTCTCTCACACAATAACACCTAAAATCACAAATTTCAGGAGCTTTATTTGTCAATTCTGCCTTCCTATAAATTAACTGCTGTCCATCCACCTCTAAGAAAGGAATATTTGATATTAAAGACATTAATGCAGGTTTTATTGTTGGGCTTGCTGTTAGTTATTTATTTCTAAAGTAAACTCAAGGTTAGAACTGACTGCAGGCACTAGAGTGGTGATTTCTTATCATAACTAGTATCCAAGCAAAAAATCTCATTTTCATCTGGTTTTGAAAAATCTTGGCCTTCAGATTTTATTGTAAAGTTCTTAGTAGGTCATCCAATTAATAGATTGACCTATATTTATTTCATTTCTCTTGCTACAGGTTAATTTTGACCTCTGGAACTCAGAGAAATAAAGCACAACATAATGTGTCAGATAAAAGAAACTATTGCAATGTAGGCTGGGAAGCCAAAGCTGCTCAGGGCAAAGGTGGCAGGGAGGAAGGCACAGTACATAATTTCTGGTGCTGATATTCATGGCTTCTCACAGCAAGTGCATTCAAATACATTTCTAGCAACTCACACTCGCTTCTTATGGATGAGGGGGATTAGCAGTAACAGGAGGTAGGACTTTAAAGTGAAAATGTATTAAAATAGCCTGCTTACAAAGGAGCATGGCTCCTGCAATCTTTCCAGGGCTTGCATCTTCACTGCTCTGTGCTGTGTTTGCATCAATACAGAAATTTGTATTTGCAGCCTGGAGGAGTTTAACTTAGCACCTGCTGCCACCTTATTTAGAGGACTGTGTGTTTTGTCACTGTGTTTTTTTTTTAAAACAAAACTAGACGCTGTTCTTCAGCATATTTCCTATCTCCATAAATAAATAAATATGTTATAGGCTAATTCCATGCTGGAGGAATCACCTGCCTTTGCTCAGTCCAGGAGCAGGGCTATTGGGATGGGCTGGGGCTGCTTTGGGCACCACAGGATTTAGAACTGCAGCCATTCAGAGGCCATTAGCATTTTGAAAGGTTTAACCAACAAAAGCACACTTGTGGCTGGGGGAATAGAGATGCTGAGAAAATGTTTAAATTCATGTAATGGTTTGGATCTTCAGGACTGCTTGATTCACCCTTGCAACCTTGTCTGCAGACAGTGCCACAGGCTTAACTCACCTGCCAAGAAGTGTGAGTGTTCCTTCCAGTCTGTAAAATGCATCTGTGTGCAGCTCTGATAGCTTTTACAAGGCATAAAATTACTGTTCAGAGCAACTCCCTTCAGCTACTCTCAAGTCAAGTGAAGAGTAAATATTTCTCAGCAGGTTGGAATTCCAAGTGCCACTTCTCTTTCTGTCTTTGGAGTCTCTTTCTATTTTTGTATGCATATATTTTGTGCAGGTTCAAGCTGAGACGTTTAGGGGTCGAGGGAAAAGAAGTCTGGGAAAAATCACAAAACATTCTTGATAAATATTCACCAATATGGTAAATTCCATGAACGTATGGATTTATTTTTTTTTAAACTAAATATGTATACATGGAGTGCTAAATCCACACGGAGAACTTTTTGTGTCATGATAAAATAAGAAAAATTTACATTTACCTTGAGATTTTGTTGGTACTTATAGTACATAAAATTTCAATTAGATGTAGAAAAGCAGTCATGGATATGTTGATGAATATGGGTTTTTCTGAGAGGGAAATGAAATGCTGATGATGAGAGGGGCATTGCGCTGTGGTGAAATAAGCCTGGCAGGGAGTTGTGTGTGTGGAGCAGAGCTCCTGCAGCCAGGTTTGGCTCTGGAGGTGAGCCAGTGGCTGGGGAGAGGAACCCCATAGGGAATCCCTCCAGGGTTCTGAGAGAACCAATTCTTGCCCTGACCAGGATCAGATACAGCCTTGCTCTAACTGGGGCACAGATCTTGCCCCAGGAGTGTGGCACTGGGTGCTGGAGCATCAGCTCCTCTGTGGTTCTGGCTTTGTCTCACCTGGAAAGTGGATTAGGACTGAAATTCTGCCCAACTTCTTTAGTCAGACCATGAAAATGGTGTCCTGTTTTCCCATTTTCAGCCTCAGATCTGAATCCCTCTTCCAAGGATCAGGGTCACAGTGAGCCCAGTGCAGGTGAGAGAACTGCCAGGTAACTGCAGCTGCATTTGGATTTCTGCTTGTCCTCAGCAAACTCCTTCTCCTTTGGAGTCAGAATAATGAAGGTCAGGAAATATGAATTTGTTGTTCCTTGTTCAGAAGGTGTGCTGGCTTTGCCTCTTCTGCCTTAAAAGGAAACTTCATTATCTCATTATATTGCTCTATTCTTGTTCGTATTTCAGATAATGCTTACCTTCTTACAGATCTTTAGGTTTTGTTTTCTTTTTTTTTTGAAGTCATCTTATCACCTTGTGTTAACTGATTAACACAGAAAAGGGCTGGATGAATAATTCATTATGTATGATTAAATCAAAGAATTTACGTTTCCTTTTGTTTCATAAAATGTCTGCAAATATATCAAAGCTTTCTTTCAGCTATTTGTTTTTGCAAAGTTATTTTGCCAAATAATTGCAATAAATATTCCTTTGTGCTAAAAGTGAAGCAGTATTTGTGGGAGAATTTGACATGGGTACTTTTACAATGCTGGTAGAGACAAAGGGGAAGGTTGTTTTGGGTTGAGTTTTTTGGGTGTTTGGAGCTCCACTGCAGTAATTTTTGGGCACACCTCACTTGAAGAACCAGGGGAGGACATGACTGCCTTCAAAGGAGGAAAGGAACCAGATTTAGGCAGTTGATTATGCACTACTTACACTTCAATTTCTATTTTGGAGCTAAAAGAACTAGAAATAAGATGTTGTACACTGATCTTCAATATTTGCCCTCCTAAATCCAGATGTTTATCTGAGAGTTGTGTTATTAGGCATGCACCTTGTGATGTGAATAGAGCTGCACAGGCTGGCTTCTCCCCAAAAATATCATCCTCCTGTCTGTCCTGTCATGGATCTCTTGCAGTCTGTCTAACAAAGCTGGAAAAGGAAATGGCATTTGTTATTTGCAATGTTTCAATCACTCTCTGCAATCCACAGACAAGTACTTCAGCTGGTAGAAGTAGATTGAAAATGGCAGCAGCTTATTTGGTGGAGGAAAGATTTACTAGCTGTACAGAAAAGGCCTGGAATCTGGGGGCAGTGGATGGGCTCAGAGCACTTCTTTGTCTGTAAATGGCTAAACTGATAAGGAAATATTGATATTTGGTGGTTCCTGTCAGTTGGAGACTAAAGCATCTTTGTTGAGAATTTTCCACTACAGATTTCAGGTCTTACAGGCACTTAAAAAAAATGATAAATAAGTATCTATAAGATTATTAATTTTTTAATGTTGCCCACAATGCCTGCCTGTGTGTGTGTTTTATTTTCATAGCCATTCCTAAGGAGACAGAGGGAAGATTTGCCCTCTTAAAATAATGGCAAAAATAGCAAATCAGATGGTAGTGGGGGGGAGGAACAGCCTTGAGGAGACTGTTTATGAAGGCTTTCATTCCATCATGTACCTTGGACATAGCTCAAGTGAGGCAGAATCTGCTATGCCAAATCTAAACTTGGCCCTGGAAGAGGCAGATAAGGACCTGTGCCTAGTGCAAGCCATGGGAAGGATCATCCTTGGAGACAGGCACAGCTGATGGAATCAAAGATAGTGATAACCTGTGGATCAGGCTCTGCATCTTTTTGACAAGCATCAGCTGTTCCTTCCCAGCCTCTGGGTGACTCCTTCATACCAGATGCAGTATTTCAAAAAAACAATTGCTAGTGATGTGGATTAGGAGGGGGAAAAAACATGAATTGGAAGCGGCCCAAGTTCCGAGCGAGCATGGGTGTCCCCTGGGTCAGATGAGAGAGGCTGTTTCCCAGGAATCACAGGCCAGATGACATTTGCAGAAAATGTGGAGGGAAAGGCTCTTAGAAATGGCATTGTCTGAATGGGAGGAGGCCACATAAGAAGAATGAAAATTTGCTAATGCAGCAGCAAATGCAGTCACCATCAGCATCCCCAGTGTGGGCAGCTATCCCTGAAGTGGTGCTGTTTTGTTTCTGGAGACATCAGGAGATAACAGATCACAGTGGACAGAGCATCCAAGTTTGGTGATCCCTGGAAAATGACCAACCCAGAGGACAAGCACACTTCTTACCACAGTAGTTAAATAGGTGGTCCCATGCAGCAGGAGCAATCCAGATGTTTATCTGATCAAGGCTGCTGCACAGCTACACACTGTGTAAAGCTGGACCAAAAAGCAAACAGGATTACTGTGCAGTCAGGGGGAAAATTGGGTGTCTAAAAGGAGATTCAAAGTCATTCACAAGGGAAAGAAGACATCCACAGCTCTGGGCAGGACTTGCCAGAAGCTTCTGCTGATGACAGCTGACAGCTATACATAAGCAGTTGCTTTTACAATTTTTTTCAAAGAACAAGGTCTTTGTAAGATTGTGCTGAAATAAGGGACTGCTCAGGCAGACAGATTTAATGTCTTGTTTTTCAGGAACAGGTACCTGATGTCTACCAGGTGATTTTTAAGCCACATGTGTGCTCTGTGCAGCTGCATCCCTTCTGGCAATATCTGGTCAGTCAGTTCAGGGAAGGCCTGGATATATTCCTGTGCTACACAAAAAGAATTTACCAAAGTCCAGAAGGACTTGTTCTTTCTCCCACTCTTTCCCTCTTACTCAAATTAATTTACCTGTGACTTTCCCTCCAAGGTGACTACTGAGAAGTGTAAATTCTGTGCAGGGGCAGGGCAAGAGGCTTCTACAGTCAGCAAAAAGAGCTTTGAAAAGAGCAGGGCAGAGGGCACTTATCCTGATGGGGTCTGTTGCAGGCCGCCCAACCAGGATGGAGAGGAAGGTGAAGGGTTTTGTAAGTGCCTGGCTGCTGTTTTAGGATTGCCAGCTCTGGTTCTTGTGTGAGGCCTGACCTTGGTGGCTGTGTGCTGGAAACTCAGCACAGCAGGGAGGAAGCAGCCTGGGAAGCTCCTGGAATGTGTGGGAGAGAATTCCCAACACCAGTGGTCAGTGAGCCCTCCAGGGCTGGTGGGAGCTCTGGTGGTTTTATAAATACCTCAACAACAAAAGGAGGGCCAAGGAAAAAATCCATCCTTTATGGAGACCTTGATGTGAACCAAGCCCAGCCTGCAATGACAGCCAAGCACAACTCCTACAGGAATGGCAGAGGCACAAGGCAATTGGGCTGCCAGGCCACTCAAAAGTCACAAACCTCTTCCCCCTGTGCTTGGTCTGGGAGGACAATGAGCAAGTTGAAAGATGACAAAGATTCAAAGTGATATGGGAAGATTAACAGATGACTCTGCTCTGTGACATTCTCAGCAAATCTACTCCAACTTTTAAAGTATGCTAAAAAGGAAAGGCTGGTTTTAACATAATCCAGTCAACTGATGGCAGTCATTGCTGTGGGATGGCTATGAGGCCTGAATTTTAATGGATTAGAAAAAGAGAAGTGGGCATATTTAAAGGGATGGGAAGATTAAAAGATTTAAAACAGAACCACAGAGAGTCGCAGTCAGCATCGTGAAGATGAAATCTAAGCACCAATTGACAGGAACTGGCAGATGTTTCTTTTTTGGATGAATCTTTCTATAGTTGTCCACAAGGGTTTCTTTGCCCTTTCCTCGGAAGCTTTAAGGCACGATTCCTGTCAAAGACAGCAGAAGAAGCATTGCTATAGAAAAGGGTTTAATGCTTGAAAATAACACTGCAGTGACTGTTGGAAAACAGAAGTTCCCAGCCACAGTGGGTAACTGGTGAAAGAAGTTTAAAGCACAACTTTTACCCTTACCAAAGGATCTAGTTAAGCCTTCCATCATCAAGATTAGGCTTTTTGTTCTCCAGCAGGAGAACACAGGAGCAGAGTTGTCCATTTGACAACACTGGTGTGGGAGACGAGGGCTGGTGATGTGGAGGAGGAGATTTCAAACTCCAGCACCTTGACCCAGAATGTTTCAGGATGAGAAGTGCACTATTCTGTAAGAGGAGGGATCAGGAAGAAGCAGGTAAAGTTATAACCATTCATTCTGACATGATCCACTTGACACTCTGGGAAGTGTCAAGTGGTTCATGTCAGAATTATGGCAAAGCAAATGAATGGTTGTAACTTTCCTCATGTGAGGTTAAGGCGTATATATAAACATATCTATGTGTATCTATATGTACACATAAATATACATGTGACCTGAATTGTAGTTCTCAAGAGGCCAGGCCAAAACAGCTTCATGAAGGTGCAAATAACTTTGTCAGGTGCAAAGCCAAATAACACAGATTCTTTCCTCTCATTTGGTTTTAGCATGGGAATAGCTGATTTGAAACCCACAGGCAGTTTTATGTCCAGAAGAGTATTAAGTGAGAAGTTTTGATATGAAATCATTATCTTCCCTCTTCTAAATCCAAATACTAATTGCAACCTTGCTGTGAGCCTACAATATTAAGGCTATCATAGCCATGGCAACAGAAAGCAACATTAAATGGAATACATATCCACTGCACAAGATGGGTTTTTTGTTTTGTTTTTTTTTCTCTATTTGGGCAGTAGGCACACATTTCAGCAGCCATGATGCACAAATCAAAAGAGCTTCCAGTTCTTCAGACTGCTGAGTTATTTTCCCACATATACTTTCCTATCAGTTAATATTTTGTGTATCTGTATAATTAATTTCACTGCAGGATGGTTTGTTAATCCACAGACACAAATGAAAACACAAATGAACATTTCAGCATGGATTTTACAATGGCCCATTTACATTTCAGGATTAAACTCATAATAAAAACTTTTGTGTAGTTATAATTGAGCTGATTTTTCTTAAAATGAGGAGATAAACATCTATGTAAATAGCCTCAAAAAGATATTGTCTTGAGGAAGAGAGCACTTCAAATGAGCTGCTTAAAGTCACCTTCTATGCTTTGCATGATAATTGTAATGCAAAATAATAAACAGCACAGGGCACCAAGCACAGCACTTCAAGGATGGAGGATGATATGGTGCGATTTATATCAAGATAATTAGGCATTTAAAAGCAACCAATATCACTTTAAAACCTCCCAATTAAAATAAATAAATTAAAAAAGAGAGCGAGCGAGAGTGAAGGGTGCGTGCAAGGTAAGATGATTGGAATAAGTTTCCATTTGCTTTATTTTCCTGAGGGTGTGTGTCCATAATGATCTGCCTGACTCCAAAGCATCTGAGTACACTGAAATTAATGGCTGGGGACACTGCAGTGCACCACAGTTCTGCAGGCCACAGGTGATAATTCAGGCCTGTATGTACTTTACCTTTTTTTTATACATGTAAGATTAGTTTTAACTGGAAAAGATGCTGCCATGCCCAGATTTCCATGTGGAAATGGCATTGAGGAAAACTTATGTTAGCTAAAGACCTTATTGCTTAAATTGCTTATTCTTGTTTTCATGGAGGAAATATGTGAGAGAAAACTGCATCAAAACAAGTGTCTTTATGCAGGTATGATTGTATCCCTTCTAACGAGACCTCTCTACCAGAAAAAGCTCTAAAACATTGCCCCTTAATTCCACACTACCCTGTCAGCAAAAATTTGTATTCTGTAATGTAATATTTATGTGTGTTTATAAATGGTTAAGAAAGGGCTAACTTAGTCAGACATCATTAGTATGGGCAGAAACTACTGGGAGGCGTTAGAGATTGGCTCCTTATGCCTGTGATTTACAGCAGTTGTCCTGCTGGAACCAGTAATTATCCAGCAATTGATTATTAAAACACCCTTTAGCGAATTATTTATGAGGATGCTTTTCATGTAAATTGCACCAGAAGTTGTTGGGAGGAGAGTTTCACATTGATAAATAAATATTTCACTGCAGACAGTTGAGAAAGAGTTTTCAGCAGGTGAAAGTGCTGCTTTTAATGGTAGGAATGTGTTTGGGTGGGTTTGTGTGTAACCAGAAAAACGAGGAGCGTTTCACCTGGAGGAATGAACCTCCCATGTCCCAGGGCTGCAGCTGCAGAGGGCAGCAGTGGAGGAGGTGAGATAATCCAAGCCAGGGATGCCGCAGTGCTCAGCGTGTCCTTAGCCATTGGCAAGGGTCTGAGATGGAATTGGAAATGCTTCTCTGAGCTTTGCAGGGCTCTTGATTCTGTGGCTCTGTGCATGGGAGGGAATATTCACCTTTTCAGCTCTGCCTGGCCATTCCCTTGTGCAAAAATGTGAATTAAAAAAAGGATTTTGTGATGAGTCCCACCTGTGATGTGCTCCCAGCTGAACAAAAGATTTGATAGTGGCACAGGTTGTTCAGAAAAGGCATTTCACCTGCAAGCTCTATCTTCATGAGTGCTTTTGGGCTGCCATGGCTCCATTAGTTAATTCCATTTAACTAACCCCACAGGGACAAGTGGAGTGGCCAACTAAGTTGCTACAGGGATTTTGTTTGCTCTGGGCAGGCTCAGAACCTTCATAAGAGTTTTCTGTACCTATCCCTTGCTGTTTTGATGCTGGCTCAGTAATTTTTTCCTGTGGTAGCAGTATGACCCCAACTTTGTGTTGCAGTTGTAGTAGGGAGAGTAAAGGTAACCCCCATAAATTCAAATATGCTTAAACCGTTTTGACACAACTTGTAAAAATTAAAAGCTGATTGTACTTTTAATAGCAACCTTGTCAGTAATATTCAAAGCAGTAGGTCTTCCCATATTCTAAAAGCACAGATTACCTGAAGTGACTGAAAGAGGCTTCAAAGAATCTATAATTAAAATCAGTAATACGTGACGTAGGTTTTAAAATCCTGAAATCTATTTGAGAGATTATTTTCTTTATCTGGCACTTACAAGCACGTTCAGATATATTGATAGCACAATTGTCTTATTTAATGGCCATTCCTGCTTGGCTGAGTCCTGCCTGTGGGACTGCAGAGCATTGTGCTGTCCCAGGAGCAGGGCTGACAAAGAAACGTGTCCTGGACACAATGCTGTCCCATTCTGCAGAAAAACACCATAAAAAAGGTGCAGTTTACTTCCTCTGCCTGTCTATGGCTCCCCTGGCAAGCAGGGCCTGAGCACATTCCTCTTAGTCCCCATTCATGTGCAAAGGCACAAAAGGAGAGAACAATATCTACATTTTCCACTGCGAGCCCATACAATATCTGGGTAGGCAGTGTGGCTAGACAGGGATTTGGGGAATTGTTCCTGTGCTGGGGTCTGAATGACAAACTGTTCTTGCAGGAGCACGTTCTGCTGGTGCTGTTACACTCACCTGAGGGCTCTGAGGGTGAAAGGCACAAAAATACCCATTTATACCCCAAATCTGTGCCCTTCAGAGGGATTTATGAACCATTGGCACCACAGTGTAAATCGAACAGTGCTGACAATAAGCTTTTGGTGGTTTCACTGGCGGTTCTGTGTGGAGAACTGAGGTTTTGAGGTTTACAAAATGGGAAGGGGCTGGCCTGTATCAATCACCTGGGATCCTCTCCTTCCTCCCCATCCTCCACACACTCTCTAGGCAGAAACTGCCACAGTAGGATCTTTAGGTGTGCCACAACAAACTTCACCTGGGGACCTGGCTTGAACACCTTTAATTTACTTATTCTTTTAACTCTTTCCCCCCTAGTCTGACATTTACCCTTATTCTATTATCAATGTTAATTTTGTGGACATGTCTTGTCATGACTAGCATTCTGTGTGAAGATGACAGCAAGAAAAGGCATTGGACTGTGTCTTCCTTCTGCAATCCACTTTTTATTGTTAGATAAACAATATTCTATTGTTTATTCATTAAATAATGGAATTAGAATATTCTTTGCCTGTCCCTTCTATTGTTACCAGTAGTAGCAGTAATGAGAAAGATTTTGACTTCTTTCTTGGCAGGCTGCCTTATTACAAGTTGAATGATACTTTTCATTGTGGAGACAGGTTTTTGATTTTAATTTTTTTTAAAAATTACTTGAATAAAACTAATTTTCAGGCCTCCTCATCATCTGTTCTCAGCAAGCTTTTAGAAGTCCCCTCTTTGACTTTGAATGAGAAAGGTCTGAAAGCAAAATGGATTCTCTCTCAAACTGTTATCACTGTGTTGTTTGAAATACAGTTTAGACCAGAGAAAAAGTAGTTTTGTTGGTCTGATGGAGAATTAATTCTCCTTTCTCCTTAGTATCAAAGTCCAGAGCTAGAACCAGCAGGTCTGCTAGAAATAAGGAGTAAAGGTGAATTCTCTCCTTTTTTTCTCCTTTCATTGTGAGCAATGGGGAGATAATTCCTTATTGCTAGATTTGCTAGCTGGAGGTAGAAGGGAAGGCTGTGTAAAGAGAGTGGTGAGAAAGAAGATTTAGATTTAAATATTCATGTTTTGGGGGCTATTCAATGATATTAGGAATAAATTATCAGCTAAGGACACACTTGATTGATTTTGTCTGAATTTGTTTTATAATAATTTCACATAATTTCATTTATTCTTTCCTTTAACATCTATTAGAGGAAAAAAGAAAAAATAGACAGCATATGAAAAGAACACAGGGAAGTTTTTAATATAATATTAATAATAGTTGATATTTAATTGAGATCGTATCTTTAATCTTTTCTTCTTTTCCCCTGCCAGTGTTTCATCTCTATACTTATTATCTTGTTTTCAGTACAGAATTATCACCCACTGGTTTTCAATTACAGCGATGCCCATATTGATTCTCCTCTTGATTTTAACTCCAAGCTGAAAAATTACTCACTTAAGCCAATAAAAGTAGATGATGTGCTTAGTTTTGGGTTCCTTTTTTAAAATAATAAACGAATAAAAAAGAAGAATGAGAAGCTTATAATGATTCTGAGTTACAGCAAATTTGTATGAAAATGCATTTTAAATCATTAAACTCGGAACAGTGTCACAAATTTATATTTATCTCTTCACATTGAAGTGGTCCCTAAGGACATGAAACCTCTGTCTGTGACTCTAAGTTGCATTTGTCTGAGAGTTCTTGGGCACTGAGACCCCTGGCAGATGATGGATTCTGTCTGCACTTCTCTTGGCTCCCAGAAATGAGGTTTGTGTTTGCAAAATGCCCATTGGGAGTGGTCCATGCTAGCCCACAGAGCCTGGCCAGGAGCTGTCTGGGGCAGGGCCAGCTGGCATGGCCCAAAATCACCACTCCTGTGCCTGAAAAGAGACATGAGCACATTCCCACTCTTAGGGGTTTCCCAGGCACTGCTGAATTTGCTGGCAGAGATGCAGCAATGGGAGCATTGTCCCATCAAGAAGCAGCTGCATCCCTCCTCCAAACTCTTGTTTGCATACCTGACTATGTGATTTGTGTTGTGGATGAGAAATTTCAGGAAGCTAAAAGCATCTAAACCTTCTCAAAATAAAATTGGTGTGCAATTTACACCATGTCAGAGAAACAAGGCATTGGGTTACTTCTCCCACTCTGCCCAGAACCTTATGGATGTTGTTTCCATTGAATGACTCTTCATTGTCTGTGTTCTCTCTTTGCTCAGCTCACAAAGTGTCCCATTGTGGTGGTGTTTGAGGGAAGAGATGAGAATCCTGAGTTCATGGTTCAGAAGGCTGATTTATTATTTTATGACATTATATTATATTAAAAGAATTATATAACTAAACTATACTAAAGAGGAGACATCAGAAGGCTAGACAAGAATGATAAAATCTTGTGACAGACTCAGAGACCCTGACACAGCTGGCTGTGATTGGCCATTAATTAAAAACAATTCACATGCTGGGTAAACAACTCTCCAAATCACATTCTAAAGCAGCAAAACAGGGAGAAGCTGAAACTTTCCAGTTTCCCAGAAGAAAAGATCCTGGCAAAAGGATTTTTCATAAAATATCACAGTAACATCCCACAGTGCAATGATACCAAATTATGACTTTAAACAGTGCAGGGTTTGACTCTCCAGAGAGGCAAAGGCCATGGCATGGTGGTGGCGGCCATGTGCAGCTGTGAATCAGTTCTTGCTGATGCTGAGGAAGTGTGAGCTCAGGAGCAGCCAACATTACCTTTCCTACACTGAAGGATCTGGTTCTGCATCAATTGCTGTCAAGGGAAAACTCTTTTACTTTCTGCTGGAGCAGACTGAGAGCTGGCTATAGGGAAAAAAAATCACACAGAGCCATCGGTTTTACACACACAACCCAAAATAGGAATAGCAAAGGGTCAAAGTTACAAACTGCAAAAACTGAGATCTTTCAGAATCTCTAGCCCAACTATCACAAGGAAGTTTTCTCAAATGCTTCTGACAGAGGGAGTGGTTTGTAAGGGAATCCACACAGGAGCACACATTAAAGTATTGGCAGGTATGTGTGTAGGTGAGCTTTCTCCAGAGGAGGAGGAAGGAGGTCTCTCAACTCAGGAAGATGCTAAATATCTATAGAAGGGAATTGCTTTAACTAACATTAACCCCATTGATCTGGGATGATATTCCCAGCTGCATTCAGCTACCTGCATACACACAGTATAAAACCAGTTCTTTCCAGTCTGTCTGAAACACTGAAAAGACAAATCACACAGGTTAATATGCTGCTGGTTAGTCTGCCACATGTAATCTCTCTTTTTCTTTGAGTGTGCTCAATATTCTTGGCCATGTTTTATTGTAACTAACTTTACATTTAAGACTGCTAATATATAATGATACCTAGAAACATTTGAGTCAAGATTTTCAGGCATGTTCTTGTAGGCCCTTGCCCAAAAGGCCTATTTTGAAGATAATTTTGAAGAGCAGAGCCACCATGAAACTTTTGGTTCCATCCAGGTCCAGGCATCTCTCCTGCCCTAATCTGTGTTGTCCCCTCCTGGCTCCAGACAGACAGTCCTGCTTTCTCAGGGACCTCATATCAACACCCATCTCTCCTGCTTAGAATCACATATTTACCTTAACAAAGTTTTCCCTGTGCTTGTCACTGCACAGTCTTCTTTTTACATGTCTGATTTGTCCACTTTTTCTGCATTGTAGCAGCATTGTCCTTCTTTGGGAATTTCCCAGGAAGAACCTCTACTTACTCACTTGTAAAATGCCAGAATGGTGGGCTGTAATTTGCCAGTCCATTTCTTCCCCAAGAATAAATTAATTGAGTTGATAGTGGCAGAATTTATGGTTTTATACAGGCTATATTTACATGCTAGGGAAATATCTTAGCATTAGGATGGGGTAAATGAGTCATGACTGATTGCAGTGGAATTCCTGTCTAGGCAGCAATAAGAAGCCAAGGCTTCTCTTTCCTTTCTTTCTGGTTAAGCAGTAGCCTAACTTATCTTCTTTTTCTTTTGCACTTGGTATCACACAGGGCTGGGACCTGAGAAGGATTTCAGAAACTGCAGAAGACAAAAAAATTTCTGTAGTGGCTCATCATCACTGATGATGTTTTATTGCATTTCCTTTATTTCTAATTTCTGTGTTTTCTGTATTTCTAATTTCTGTGGTTTTTTTTGTATTTCTAATTTTTATTTCTCATCTGCCAATTATTTACATGAGGGGGTTTTTGGGGTTTTTTTGTTTTTCTTTTTAATGTGGAAAGAGCCACTAGCAGATCTGTGGCTCTTTCCAAACCTGCACAGAGGCTCTACCACCACACCCATTCCCCTCTACCCCTATAATGCTGAAACATTTCTTCAGGCTGCAGTACCCTCTATACCATCAAAAAGTTGTTGTTGTTTCCTGTGAAATAGCTCAGGTGCCAAACACAACCCCAGTACAGCCTGTGGAAATGGAGTTTCCCAGAGGGGATGCTGACTGTGCACAAAAGTGGGCTCTGTTTTCCAAGGCACCTGCCAGAACCTTGCTGACATTTTCAGCATAGGAAAATATTTGGCACTGGACAGCTGTCCAAAAAACCTTTCACCCTTGTAGGTAAAAAAAATGTTCCCCTTTTAAAAACATATTTTTATTATTTTGGGGCCTACACACATGTGAAAGGCTTCATTTTTCCCTCCACTGTGAACTTCAGGGAATTTACCTCCCTGGCTCTTCCCATTTCCTCTATCATTCCCCACTGTGTACACATCCAGCTCTTCTTTTTAGTCTCAGTCTTTCCCAGCAACCTGAATTGCAGGATGGTTTATTGCTTTTACTCTTCCTTCCAGGAATTAGGAGTCTGATTCCAGCATCTATTTATTATTTTTAGGTTCCTCTAAGAAGTGCACCTTGTTGAATGCTTGATATGTTCGGATTTCACACCTCCTCCCTCAGCAGCATTGCAAGTTATTCCTCTTCCACCTTCCTCTCCCATAAAAATGCTGAGGGCAGGATTGTACCTGCAAGCTCTGAGCTGTGCCACTTTCTACCTTTTCCATCTCCTGATGTGCACTTGGCTTGTGTCTCAGTGTGACATTACTGAGCAGCCCATTTGTTGTAATCTGAAATTTTAGCAAAGAGGAGGTTGGTGTTTAACTACTGCTCATAGGAAGGGTTTGTGAGAGTGACTGGCCCTGTGTGTCACCTTTGTGTCCTGCACAGGGTGCTGGCTCTGGCAAAGGTGCATCATTCACTCAGGACAGCAAAGAACAATCCCTTGCAGTGCCAAGTGCCAGGCAGGGTCTGAACTTGTGGCAGCAGCTCTGCAGTGTTCAGCTGCATGGGGCTTTGTCCTTCCCCAGGCATCACCTTGCTTCCCTTTTTCTTTCAAATCCCACTGATGTCTTCAGCTTTCATATTTTCCACACTCTGTGCTGCATCAGTACATAACTCTGAACTTTATATGTGTCAGCAGTTCTCCTCACAGCTCAGTCACACAGAACAGTCCTTTTCCTCTTCTCAGTCACACAGAACAATCCTTTTCCAGTCCAGAACCAAGGTCAGCACTGCAGCTTCAGCCCAAAAAGTGCAAAGAACAGGAATGGAGGAGAGCAACCTGGGAGGGTGGGACTGCATCACCTGGAGCTGGAATTGTAAATAACCCCAATATGGAAATGGAGCAAAACCTATAAAAGTGTGAAAACTGGTGACATCCCATCCATCTTGGGTGTATTCTCAGCCAGGGTCTTGAACTGCCCAAGGTGTGTCCTTTGAAGACCTTTTGACAAATCTCTACTTTATTCTTTAACCCTGTCCCACCTCTGTTCCAGGTAAACTCTTTAGGCATCAGCAGGTAAAGAGCTTTGTAATGCCTTTCAGTCCTTCAGTGCTTTGGATTTTCCATAAAGACTCCTGAACAGATCCTGTGACTGTTACCTGGAGAATATGGTGGTGGTGGCCAGGTCTTCTATAAGCCCTGGGTTATTTACAGACTTACCTGTTGCTTCTACTGTTTTGTACCTTGTTCCAATACACAGAATCACAGAAAGGTTTGAGTTGGAAAATGGATGTGCAAAGGGGCTATTTATAGAAGAAATCCCACTCCTTGCACTTGGTTAGAGATAGATAGGCTGTGGTTTAAATAAGTGAGATGAACCAGTTTCCTGAGAATGGCAATGGTGCTCACCACAGCATCCTCATGTAATCAGACTCGCAGGGTACCACACCAAGGTGCTGACCAAGGAGGCTGCTGCAGCCCTGGCTAAGTGTGGTATTTGCTGGCACGAAGGAATGAATATGACTCCATGGTCTTAGAAGGCCAATTTATTATTATATTTTATTACTATATTTTTATTATATTTTATTATATAATCTAATTATAATATAATATCAATATTTTTATTTTAATTTTATTTTAATGTTTTTATTTTTATTTTTATTTTATTTTTATTTATTTATTTTAATTTTTTTTAAATTTTCTATGCTAGGCTAAAACTACACTAAAGAACAGAGAAAGGATGCAGACAGAAGGCTACAAAGAATGATGATGGAAACTTGTGACTCTCTCTTCAGTGTCCAACACAGGCTGACCATGATTGGTCATTAAGTTAAAACAATTCACGTGAAACCAATCCAACAATCTCCAAACCACATTGCAAAGCAGCAAAAGGCAGGAAAAGCAAATGAGATAATATTGTTTTCCTTTTTCTCTGGAGTTTCTCAGCTTCCCAGGAGAAGAATCCTGGGCAAGGGGATTTTTCAGGAAATATAATGGTGACTGTTAAGGGCAGAGGGCTCTTTTCATGAAGATATAACAGGTCTTGTTTTTAATGCAGAAGGTCCTCAGCTTGTTCCCTGATCTCCCAAGCTCATGGTAGCTAACATACTTGTACTAAAGATATTTTATCTCTGGGATAAATACATCAAAAAAGAAGCAGGCAAGGAGGAGAGCTCATGGCAAGAGACATGCCCAGTAAGTGCAGTCAGCAGAAGTTATTTGAAGTTAAGTGGCTTTAAAATAATCCTTACACCAAACCCAAATCCTACCTCCTACCCTTCTATTTGCTGGTGTTTTTAATACTTTAAAAGCCTCACAGATGTCCTGTCCAGTTCTTGAGAGTGTTCAAACAATTCTGGATTTGCCAGGTTTAAACCAGTATTTACTTTTCGTTCATCTTGGACCTAACAAACTTTTTCAGTCCATGATCTCTGCCATGACCTGAATTTGCAGAGTTTTTATGTGATCACTTCAGTGCTGCAGTAGAGTTTCTTTCTTCCAGGTCTCTAATTGCCTTCACAGCCCAGCAAACCTGAGTGGTGGTTGGTATCCAAAGTCCACAGGATGGAACTGTTGTGCAATGTCCACGAAAGAGTGGCAAATTTTGGTCACAATGCTAACAGCAGAAGAATTACAACAGGGCAATACATTTACAGCAGTTAATTTTGTGATATTTTCTGCAAGACACTAAAATTGTTCTGGAATAGCAAACCCATATAACTTCCAGGCATTGATTTTGACTGCTTGGATGGTAGCAAATGCTACAGAGGATTTAAAACTCTGTGTATTGTCAGCGTTCTTCTGTTGCAATTTCTGAAATACCCAAGAATAAGAAGCTCTCATTGGTTTTAGGACCTGCAGAGTGAATTTGCCAGCCCTTGCTGGGAATTGTCAGTAGATGCTGAGATGTGTTCTTCCAGGATCCTTAGCAGGTTAACAAATGATTAAACAAATTTTCTTTATGGAAGATTTATACCAGTGTGGGCAATCCCTGGACTTTAAACACATAAAATAGGGTGTTTGTGAATGAACAAAGGGCTGGAATAGGTGCATGAAAATCTGGCAGTGAAGAGTGGGCAGCACAGTTGTGCTTTGTAGGAAGCACCAAAGTACTTGGAGACATCAATCCTGATGCATTCCAAATGCAGGAATCACACTGGTGATTGGTGTTTGTGCAAAACTCTGTGCAGACACACAGCAACAATGGAGCATTGGGGCTCACAGCCACAAGCCTAGGGAATTCCTGCAATAAATTCCAAGCCAGACAAAAAAGAGGAACCATCACACATTGGCTGCCTTGCTGTCCTTGAGTCCAGTTGGGCATTTGCTTATTTACAAGCCCTGAAGAAAGCTCGTGGTGTCTGACTCCTGCTTGGGGAACTGGGAAGCAGTCCCTCACATGCTAAAGCAGCAGATCTTCCTTGAGAGATCACTTTTTGCCTGGAATGGAATTCCTCAGAGTGAAATTCCAGATAATGTAACTCAATTTTCCTGTCAGGGATCTGCTATTTGTAGCACCAGCAGAACCAGAGTGTGTCACAGCCCTGCCACGCTCCAGCCAAAGCAGGAGCAGCTGTCAGGGCTGCCAAGCACCCTGGGATAAAAGAGAAGGTATTTTTCTACATTATTTGGTGATCAGCAAGCCTGCAGGATTGTTCTGTGTCACACCATGCTTGGATACTGGGGTGCACAAATGCTGCAGCTCAGTCGAGGTCAAAAAGCACTCCATCTGCTGTGGCCTGATTTGCACAGAGAGCTGTAAAACCCAAAGCAGAGATCCCTCCTCCAGTGAGAAGCTCTGCTGTGCTCAATATGCTGTGTCCAATCCAGCAGCAGCAGCAGAGAACTTGCTTGAATGAGGGTGGACATAATTTATAGTCAGGCTCTCAGAATTAAAACTACACACAAACCCAAACCCTGGGCTGTTACATTTAAGGATGTTGTATTTGTTCTAATTTGTGCATTTAGCAAATTAGGCCTTTGGCTTTTTCCCCCTCCATTTGCAGTCAAATATTGCCTTCTTGTGATGAGGGCCCAGGAGAAAAGGCAAAGTATGAAATTCTGGGGAGGCACTGAACTTCCAATGCCCAGGACTAAGTAAAACATCATCATTAAAGCAAGCAGAAATGGCAATAAGATTTCTGCTTTAAAAGCTAGCATTCAGGACACCTGCTGTTCCTGAATAACATGTATCAAAGATTTTTTTGACCAAATAAAGGTCATCCTTTCTCTTCAATTGACTCTTTGTATTTGCAAAAGCAAAATGAGCTTGACTCAATCAAGACTGGCTTTTCTCCCTTCTACATTAAGGAATTCAACATATATGCAGAGGTGAATGACATTTACTCAATTTCCGGGAATCCAATGGACATTGGTGACCCACTTTTAGTTTGGTTCAGGTTAGAGTGATCAGTTGCTGAATCTATCTTTGAGTACCCCTGGTGTTTATCTATCACAGAGTTATTTAAGGCAGAGACATCTTCACCTGCAGCCACCTGCAAAGAGAATCTCCAGTTTGCTATTTCCATCATACCCAGCAATTTTATTCTGAGTGAAGATTAAAATCAGTTTAGAGGAACCTGGGTATTATGCTCCAATGCATGCAGGTGCAATGGCTCTGAAATAGAACTAATAATGCTGTGACAAGTGCCTTGTAATTTCTGGAGATGTCGCAGTTCATTTGACATCATTCAGGTGGCATCAAACACAGAAAGAAGCAGTACCCAGGATGTAGATGTTGTTACATGCTGAGGGGAGGGAAAACTGGAACAGATTGATCAGAGAATCTGAACAATTCAGGTCATAAAGAGCTGGAAATGTTGTTTAATCTGATCTCCTGCTCAGTGCAAGGCCATCTTGATCAGTATTTCAGGGCTGTATTTAGGTTTTGAAAATCTCCTGCAGCTCCTCTGCACCAGCCTTAGAAGGAGATTATTTTTTTTTCTCATTTTGTCCAGTTAGAATTTCCTTGAAAACAACTTGGTTTTCATAGCTTCTAGGCCTTTTTCAGTGCAGCTCTGGGAGGAGTGTGGCTCCCTTTTCTTTCCCTGCAGGACCCCCAAGCCATCTCTTCTGGGGCAGAACCTCAGTGTTTCCTCACAGGGCAGCTCTGCAGCCCCTGGCTGGCCCAGGGGCTCTCTGCTGATACTTTTCCTGCCTGTTGGTGTCCAAAACTACTCTCAAAATACCCAGCAGGGGAATGAGCGCCTCCTCTGAGCTGCTGCTCAGGATGGGGCTGCCCTGTGCTGGCAGCTGATCCGTTCCTGCTGGGCTCTGAAGCCTGGGAGGGCAATATGGATAAATACCAGGTTTATGGGGGCAAGCAGGGGAAAAGAAATGTTCTAGTGGGAAATTAGGAGCACCACATCTCATTCAGGAAAGTGTGCAAAACTTGGAGGATAAAAATGGAAGCGGCATACACAGAAGGAAGTGAGTGAGGACCAGCAAGAACTTCTAGGGCTTAGAGATTTTTTTATTCCTCAAATATCTCCAGGCAAAGATCTGAATGCTTCTGGACATGTTTAGGAGCTATGTATGTTGGGTTTGCAAAAATACCTGTGGATTCTGCTTGGATTTGTTTTGGGTTTTTAAAAATTTATTTTATTTCCTGCCTCACACCCACATGTGACTTGTCCATAAGGAGGGGTTTATATTCCTGATCAATGAGTACAAACATGTAATTTTTACAAAATATGCATCAAGTATACAGTAGGTCAATCATGGTTTGACCTCATGCACTTTGACTGTCTGGGATAACTATTCCCCAGCAATCCCAGCAGCTCAGAGCCTGAAAAACTGGTACACCTCTGCCCAAAGCTGCAGTCTCCTCCTTAAATCAGGAGAAAAGGGATGGCAGCTTTTACTAGCAAGACAGATTGAAGTTAATCCTTGAACTAAGAGAAAACTCCTATATGTATGTGTGTGTGTATAAATATATATATGAGTATATATTTTTTTATATAGATTTTTATATATGAATATAAATATATATATATATAAATGTGTTTGTAGATGATGGTGTTCACCTCCTTCAAAAAGCTTTATCTTCTCCAAGAAGATTCCACAAGTAGAGATATACAGAAAGGTTATACAAAAAGGCAAGTTTATTCACAGTGACATCATACTATAAAATTGAATATCACTGTATTATTTTTGTTTTTCCTCTTTAGAAAGATCTGTCTCTGTTTTGCAGTATTTTTGCTGTGGAATTAATGACACAAGTAAAAGAATTGAGTAAGAGATTACTAGACATACTTGGTGCTTCAGTTTGTGAATATAGAAACCAGTAGGTCTTGGTAAGAAAATGTTCATATTTTTAGGTTTGTGTCCCTTGGAAGAAAGCAAAGAAAGTACTGAGAATATATAGCAACATTGAGTCAAATGTGAGGACTTTTTAATGGAACAAAGTAGGAAAAATTTTGCAATCCTCAATCATACCTGTTAATGTTGAAGAATCAAAAGTGCAAGTGCAGTGCATTACAATGTATTTATTTTTAAGGACAACCTTCCTGGAGTAGCTTACTTAGCAGTGTGATGTTACTTGGATCCTTTGCCAGAGATAAATGCTTACTCCTTAAGATTTGTGCACAATTGGAAGGTAGCCCTTTCCTTAGCACACCAGCTCTGAATTCATGGGCACGGATGCACTGCCTGACCTGACACTGGAGAACAGAAAGGGAGGGATCCCAGCTCTGCCTTGGAGATTGGGATTGGGTGTATGAAACAATAAAACTCATCCTCTAACCCAGAACAAGGCTGTTGGAAACCACGGTGGTGTGCAGTGGAGCCAGGGCTCACCCACACTCCGTGGGGAGGGGGTTTTGTCCCTCTGCCCCACGCTGCTGAGACCCCACATGGGAGCTGCCCCAGCACAGGAGGAGCTGAGCTGCTGGAGCCAGCCCAGAGGAGGGACACAGAGGGATGGAGCAGCTCTGCTGGGAGGAAAGGTTGGGAGAATTGGGATTGTTGTGCCTGGAGAAGAAAAACTTTGGGGTGACCTCATTGTGGAGTCTACAGGAAGGATGGCAAGGGACCCTTTACAGGAGACAGGGGTGTGGAGTGACAAGGGGAATGGCTTCAACTTAGAGAGTGGGTTTAAATTAGATATTAGGGAGAAATTCTTTGCTGTGAGGGTGGTGATGCCCTGCCACGGGGTGCCCAGAGATTCTGTGGCTGCCCCTGGATCCCTGGCAGTGCCCGAGGCCAGGCTGGATGGGGCTCTGAGCATGGGGTGTAATGGAAGGAGGTTGGAAGGAGATGGTTTTTAAGGTCTCTCTGAACCCATTGTGTGACACACAGGAGGGGAGGCTGGTGCCACCCCAGCCTCCACCCTGCTCTGTGTGTCCTTGGGAATCCATGTACCACGGTCACTGGGCTGGTGTAGGTGTGCCCAGCATGTTTCCAAAGACAGCTGCACAACTTTTTAAAGCAGGAGTATCACTGCATGGAAACACACTGTTTGCATCTAAGATTCTAGCCTGAATGAGTAAGGGAAGACATGAGAAGTGGGAAGGGTAGCTCTCTGTGTTTTTTCACAGCCTCTATTTACCTGAGTGAAATGTTCACATTATTTAAGCCCTCAGGGCACCTGCCACTGCCCCAGTTCCAGCATTTGCTGTCTCTCTCCTCAGGGCACCCTTGAAGCCATGTGGCTCTCCTGCTGTTCCTACATTTCTGTGTGCTAAGGAGTTGGTAGTAGTAGTGGTCCTACTCTTTCTGCTACTTCACTCCATGTCTCATTGGCTTTTTATGTTTTTCCAAATGAAAAAGTGACTGTTGCACTGTCCAGCTTCCCTCTTGCTCAACATTAGCAGGATAAATATGCTTCTACCTGCTCTTTTTCCCATACCAAAAAGGTACAACTTTGCTTTGTAGTCACAGTATTGGACAAATCCAGCTTCCTAATCTTTTTGTATTGATCTTCTCTTGAGCAAGTTGATGGACTGGATTTTGCTTCCATTATATCCCTACATATCTCTCCAGACCTTTTTATCTGGGACTCTAAGCCTGTGGAGAGAAAAATCTGTTCCCAAAATCAAAGGGGCTGGTTTCTTTAGGAGTGTGCATGTGTGTGTTCAGTGTGACAGAGCTGGCAAAAAATTTCTGAAGAGACTACTTCAGGAAAGGCCTTTTGATAGTGTACAGTACAAGTGGATACATAGTATTTTATGTATTATTAGTATTTATATGTTTTATATATAATAATATTTTATGTGTTTTATATATCATGGTATATTATATATTTTATATATCATAGTGTTTCATATATTTTATTCATCACAGTATTTTATATATTTTAAATAGCATAGTATTTTCTATATTTCATAGATGTAATATGTGCTGAATATGGTGTAAGTGAAAGAGAGGACACTATGAAATATGGAAATTCCTTGTGAGTGTGTTTACCAGGGAGGGATCCCCATTGGGTTTGCAGGGATGTGTTAGCCTCAAGTAAAGATTTAAAGGGTGAATAACAGCCAGCTGAATTTTAGCCTGAGGGTGCTGGGGCTCCTGGCTAGACACAACGAATGAAGAAATTCCCCTTCCATGTCTGTGGACTGCTGGTATGCTCATGTTGTAACAAATGAGATTTGGTACAAAGGTTGCATCACATTTAGACTCCACAGGCATGGTCAGTGCCAAAATAACATGAAATGCAGTATCAGCAACAGTTTCCCACAGCTCCATGTTAAGGAATCACATAGAAATGGCACAGCACTGAGTACTGTGGGATGCCAGGGTCAGTGCTGCCTGCTGGAACTGTGGCTCTGTCCTTCAGGATGCAATGGTTTCTTTTCAGAGCACACCATGTTCAGCAGAGGAACAGGAATTCATGGGATGATTGCAAGACAGAATTCTGTCCAAAGTGTTTGTCAATAGCTCTCGAGACAAAGAGCTGCCAGAGGATTCCTGAGAGTCTCCTTCAGCCTGAACCAGTGAACCAATTCGTGCTCCTTCCAAACAACTTGGGCCATGACAAGAGCTTCAAAGAACTGTCTGAACACTAACAATTACACTGAACCTGGAGAATTCAGCACTGAGAGACATTACAAAGATTAAACTGATTTGTGTATCCAGAGGTTTGGCTGTGTAGCTCTCCAGGGGAAGGTATTGGTCACAGAACAGTGTCTTTGCTGCCAAGAACAGAATAATAATTCAAACTGAAAAAGAAAAGGAAAAAAAAAAAAAAAAAGAAGTGTTACATTTGTCTTCAATAATGCATTATTTTTGACATTTAAATCTGAAATCTGCTTTTCTATGAATTTCTTTTTCTCCAGGTTCAGACTTGTACTTTAAAATTTTACTGTTCGTTAACATTAAAACAGTTTAACATTTAACATTTTTTTCCAACTTAATTTTAATGAAGTTTTTGGAGGAAAAAAGCTGCAAAGGTAAACAGAGATTCTGCAGACCCAAACAAAGTTGTGCATCTGTTGTTGAATCCCTTGCCTAGGAGATGTAATGGATACTAAGGCACCATATCCAGTATTTTAAGGAGTTGGTCACATTATACAGCACATCTGAAAAATGGCTGTGTCATTATTTACATTGCACAGAACAAAGGAGTATTCAGAAAATGTCATGGATGATTAAAGCAGGAAAGAATGAAATCCATTCCCCACACTGACACTTATTTTCCTGGTGTCCTCACACAAGTTCCATCTTGCAGGCTGTTGGAGCACATGTTTTCTGGGTGACTCACCTAGCCCAGTGAGGCTCCAGGACATACCAGGAGCACATATCCAATGCACAGAATGCTTCCAGAAACAAAGGCTTTCCATTCTGCTGCCTCATTTCCCACATCCTCAGCATCAGGAGGATATTGGATTTAATTCTGAGGGACGGAGAGGATATATGATTGTTTGAGATGTCACAGAGACAGCAAAATGCTATTACAGAAGGTACAAGTGCAGCTGAAATGAAAATCTGAATTTTCAGCTCTGAAACAAAAAGGCACATTTGATTTTTATAAGCAAATAAATAAGGCTGTCTGCTAGAAGAAAAAGAACATCAGAAGAAAAAATGTATTTATACAACAAGCTTTGAAGATATTTAGATCAGCATTTACCTAAAATGTAGCCCATCCTTAATCACAGCTATAGGTAAAATGAATTATTTATTGTGACACTTCATTGTGTGTCCCACGGAATTCTTGGTTGATTTGATTCTCAAATTGACTTGTTTGTTAGGTGTGGGACAGCTGCCCTGATCTAATTTGGTTTGTTGGTTAGGTGGACACACCAGTGCGATGGTTGTAGCTAACTCTTACAGGAATGTTCTTTGTCACATAATGTAGGTGCAAGCTGAATAAAGCAAAAACCAGGTTCACTCCACTTCTTTTTGGGAAAAAAAAAATCACTTTATTTATGATTGATTGATCTTTGCCTTACCAACCCCAAATGGGTACATCATACCTGCTCATTGCTCCTAGGCATGCATAAAATCTACCAGAACAAATGGCAAAATGCAGAATCCCTACCATTTTTATGTATTCTGGCTTGGGCTCTGGCATTGCTCGTTTACCTGTGTGAGGCCAGGCAGGTTTTTGGGGGAGATAAAAGCAACAACCTGGCAGCTGTGCTCCTGTGTCACCCAGCAGCTCCAAATTCTGCTGCTTGGACTTCCTGTTGAACAGGCTAATCCTGACAGGATAGCTATAGGTTAAAAAGGGTAAATTGGGTCAGTTTTGTGGAGCTGGGATCTCTTTTGGGGAAAAAGAAGGAGAATTAGTCAGGGAAACCTCTTCTTCACCACACAGCTCACAGAGATTAAATGTTCTGTTTTACAGGGGGGGATGTGAGGCATCGCACAGCACAGAGCCAGGAGCAGCTGCTCTCATTTTTAGTGGCAATTCCAGAGCAAACTAAATTAATAACCTGTAATGGTAAGGGCTTCTTTATGAAATTCATCCTTTTGAAATTCTGGGCTGCATAGGCAAGGCAGTGGGTGAGATGAAGTATAACATAGATATGAAATACATGATAATGTATTTATCTATGTATAATACATGGATGAAGCACATCTTATAGATACAACAGAGTAAATAATTTAATAGAAATTATATAATTATATATATAAGGGAACATATTAACAAAAATGACACTTGGCTTAAAGCATGTGGGAAATTGGTGGTAGAGCTGGAAATTGGACCACCTGTGTTAGTCAGAAGATCATTCAGCAAAACCTGAAGGAAGATTTATTTCTGTATTAGCTTTCTTTTTTTTTTTTTTCAGGCAGCATTGCCCTTCTAAAGATATCCCTTCAAAAGATGGACCTTTTAAGAATGTCTGCAGATCTGGGCTCCCTCAGATTAACTAAGGGCACACATTTCAAAGGGAAGTGGTGTTCATGGGAATTCTCTGCCAGCCACCCAGATCTCAGCTGCAGAAGTAGAGGATAAGTAGTAAAGGAGTTTAAATTTCCTCAAGCTGCCTTCTGTTGTGCTTCAGCTTTGATCTGCCAGGATTACCTTGAGAGGTGAGAAAAGTAGTTAATTTTCCACTTTCACTTGACACTTCCCCTTTCTCTGGGGGCTGCTGAGTGAGTGCCCACTGCCTGCCCAGGTGACCTGAATGCAGCAGCAGAAGTGGCACCTTCTGGGTGCTGCCTGCCTTCCCAGAGTGGCAGATGAGGGATCCAAGGGCTTTCCTTGGCTGCAGTGGAGCTGCCATACAACTACAGACAGAGAGGTGGATTTCTGGTCTGCTCAGCCCACAATGCCTCCAGCTTTACTTTGTCTTTTCTCTGTGGTCCCACAGGAACTCTCCTGAGCTCCCAGGGAGTGTTCTTTACACAGTTTTACAAGTTATCTTTCTCCAGCTCTAGATTAAAACCATTCTTTGTGGTGATGGCTGCAAAAAGATTTAACTCTGCTTAGGTGACTTCTGCTTTGTTTATAAAGATAAATATGTTGCCTCCTTGTGTTGTTCTACTCCTTCACCTTCTGTCTTTGGAGTTATATTTAGGCTTTTGTTTTATTATTAATTAGACGCCATCCTTTTGTTCTCTCCTATCACACCTCAAACAATAGATTCTCAGCCATAGCCAAGGCTTCTGTCCTCTTCAGTAACACAAATATTTGGCAGCAGAGCACAATGTGTGTTTGTTTTTAAACAGCCATCACATGGAAGCTCTCATGTCCTTGCACTGTTGTCAGCTGCTGCAAAGGACAGAGCAGCAGATGGCAAAATGGGCTGGGAAAAACGACTAAGCATGACTTGGGCTGCACTGAGAGGAAGAGGGATCAGGAATAATGATGCCCTCCACTTATCCAGCTTTTTGCAGGCTTTTGGCACTGTTATTCTGGATGAGGCTGTGGCTCTCCTGGAAGGAGGGAAGCAGTGCTAGGGCATGGTGGCCAGGGTGTATGAGCCCCTCAGTGTTAGAGCTGCCCTGCTCTGTTCCAGCCCTCAGCTGCAGTGTGCTGGGACAGAGACATGTGCCAGTCCTGTGCACCTCTTATCTACAGCTCACCACACAGCTCAGAGGTGCCCACATGGTGAAAACAACAAAACCTGAGCTGCAGTGATTGTTTCCCCTGTGGCAGGAAGCAGAAACCTCCGTGACCAGAAGCAGAAACTCTGGTCTGAACTGTTCAGGTGGTCACAGCTATCCTTGAACTTATCAAATCCTGGTGATAAGCCCCAGGACTCACAACAGACTTTATCTCATGGCAATCTGTGCTCAGGGCAGGGATTTTGTACATCAGGCATGCAAAAAGCCAAGGGCAGCTCCTTCCCTGGGCCCAGGCAGAGCTGGCATCATGGTGTGTGCATGGGGCAAGCTGGTGCTGTCCCCCTGCTCCCAGGACACCAAGGGAAGATAAAAGAGCATCAGGCAATTTGTAAGAAACACGATGAGTCAGTTCCTGTTAACATGAGACCTCTGTGAGTCAGATCATTAGCTCTGATTCCCATTTCCATTGCTCTTGCTGTTGTTGGGCTTTTTGGTTTATTTTTTTTTTAAAGAAAGAGGATATTTTAATTTTACAACTGTTTTTGTTCTGCAACCACTTTCATAAGGAAATAAGTCTCACCTGGTAATTGATCTCTGTTTGCCCACCCTTCCCCAGAAACTTTTGTGCTCACCATCAAGAAAGGCAGTGTTTTCAAAGTTGCCAAGTCCCTGCAATGTTCATGAAAACTGCTGGCTGGGGAGAAGAAAAAGCCCCTGTTAGTGCTGTGGTGAGAGACGTGCCACAAAGGCAACTCACTCAGTGAGTCACCAGAGAATCCACACCTCTAGATGGCAGGAAAAGCTTCAGAGTTTGCATGTTCTATTAGACCTCAAACAGAGACACATCTATTAGAAACTAAAAATAATCCTCGTCGCCGCTCCCAAGAAAACGGATTTTTAATTGTATGAAATCCATCCTGTACAAGAAGCATTTGTATCTGGCTCTGTATATTTGTGTGCTCCCCTCCCTTCACAGGCATTAAGATTTAAGGTACTCATCAGTGGGAAACAAGGATAGCCTCCCACAGGACTGCAGCCTCTCCTTCAGTACCAACATATTCAAACTAGACTTCTTAAGCATTCAGATTAATTAGTCTGTAAGGAACCATTATCAAAATATGGTGTGAATACATAATTATGAGGGTGTGTTGTCTGGCAGGAAAATGAGGGTCTGATCCTGCCTCCTCCCAAGGAAATGGCAGCCTCACCACTTGTTTTTGTGGAAGCAGCAGCGAGCCCTGAGGCAGCAGAAATGGGAGACAGTTTCCCCCTTCCTGCCTCCCTGGAAGCACTGTCTCACCCGTGCTGAGAAAGCACTTCACCCCTCCTGGGAGGGGACATGGAAAGCACAGCAGCTATTATCAATATTCATGCACAGCTGCAATTCCCAGGCCTCATTCCCTGCTGAAATGTGCCATTAGCTGCAGCAGGGCTCACCCAGAGTGGCACAGACCCTGGCAGTGCCAGGCAGGGATTCCTGGTGTCCTCTGGGTGCAGACACTGTCCTGCCACAGCAGAGGACAGCCTGGTCCTTCCTGTGTCAGGGCTGTTTGTCTCCTGGTCCTGGGAGAAGGGCCAGCAACCTGCTCTGCATGTGATAACTCTTCAGGCAATTGCAGAAGTTCAGATTCTGCCATTTCACTGGGTTTATAGGCAAAATCTTTATTTGCCCCCAATAAATGCAGTAATAAATACCTGACATGATACAGCAATCTAGGTGTTAATATTAAAATATCAGTCCCACAGCTCATCCCTGATGAGGATCTCATTTGTTTGAGGTTTTTTTGTTTGGTCTATTTTGTCCTAAGCACAAAATGGTATGGTCTAGCAAATGCAGACTGGGACTAGAAAACTGGAAAACTCAGATCTTGTTTTTCTGCCACAGATTTGTTTGGCAGCCCTGGGAGAATATGAGGATATTATTTCCCCATCCCCAATTAATGTCTTGTTTGTAATCTGGTGGAAGTGCTTTCCCTGCTGTTCCACATCTGAAAGTTTCCCTTCTTGGCTTAGCCACATGCAAAAGCAGTGGTTTATTTGCTAGCACTAGAACACATCCCCTCCTGATCCAGGATTCCTTTCTCTCCTGCAGTTCCCATCTCTCCCATTGGCTGCAGCAAAGTTGCACTGGGTTGGGAATGATGTCTCAGGTTTAGCTTTGATATTTTACAGGTTCTCTGCTGCTTTGGTGTGTGGGTCTGATCTTCACATGAGGGGATGGTGAGCTCTGAGCACAGAGCAGGGAGACAAAACAATTCCTGCTCCAGCTGGGCACCAAGGACAAAGGATCCAAATCTCAGCCCAGGAGCACAAACAAACAACAGAATGAAGAGCAAAATCCAAGAAGGATGGGACTTCATAACCTAAAGCTGGAATGGGACAATGAACTGCAAGGTGCAAATGGAGCAGAACTGATCCCAGGGACAGAGCCCGTGCCCGGCCGTGCATTTTGGGGCCATTTTGGTTCATCTTGGGTGCAGCCCTGGCTGGGCTCTGGTGCTGCCCAAGGTGGATCCATGGAGGAAATCCTTTGAATAAATCCCTGCTTTATTCTGTAACTCTGCCCAGCCTCTGTTCCAGGTCAGCCTTCCCAAGGCATCAGCAAGACATCCACAAAGGATTTCCATTTCCCACTTGTGTAACTGTCAGGTGTGCTAAAAACACCATCAGGCAGTTTTTCAGTCATGAGGTTTAGTGACTCTCATTGAAGACAGGCAGCCCAGACGCGGAAATCTCTCTGTGATGCACCTGGACAGTGGCAGCAGGGACCTCCCCTTGGTGCCTTGCTGTAATGAGTTCCTACCCCAAACAACATCAATGACCCTGGTGCTGGAGGGACACTAAAGGCTGGACTGAAATTTCTACTTTATTTTTACCCAACAGCTGTTGGATGTCAGTAAGGGTGAAGGTCAGTTATTGTTAGAGAAAGCAGGGTCTGTAACAAGGCAGGCATTCAATAAGAATTTCTCCATATGCACAACAGAAAATTTCTACTTCAGAAATTCCTTCTAGGTGCATTGTTATTCTCTTTTTTCCATCTAATTACCTCTAAAAATCTGGCCTTTGGTCGCTGACCACTTGAACTGAATTATTGCTTGTGAGCAAGTGGAAGGGAGAACCTTATCAGGTTAGCAGCCTTTTAACACTCAAACATCACCCTTTTTTTATTAGAATTTCGCTCACTTAAATGTTCTATTGGCTTTTAGGAGAATAAGAAGTTGAAATACATTAGGAGCTGAGGGAAAAGGTTATTCTCACCTCCCTATAAATGTTGTATATCCTTGGGATTTCAGAAGTGTCCTGAGACAAACAGTGCCAAAAGCTTTCGTTTGGTTGAGATATACTTAGCCAGAAACTAATTCCCAGGCCTTGGATATTTTCACCAACATCAACCTCTTTGTAAGCAATATTCTTTCTGTGAAAGTAACCAGCTAACAATCCCTGCAAAATGAACATTTTCTAATTGGATTTAGTGAAGTCAGGACTGGGTATTGGTGATGTGCTCAATAAACTGCTTTAACCTGGGACCTTTAGCACAGGATTTGATTACGGCAGTGATTGTTTAACTAGGAATGCCATCCAAAATGCAAGTAAAGCATGTGGCTATAGTGACTGTACCTAGCCACTAGAGAGAGACATTATCCCATGCAGTAAAGTGAAATGTTTCACTTGCTGTCGTGGTTTAACCCCAGATGACAACTAAGTTCTGCATAGCCCCTCATTCACTGTCCTCTGAGGGAGGTGGAAGAAAATGGGAAGGGTCAAAGTGAGAAAACTCCCAAGTCTGGATAGAAACAGTTGAATAGGTAAAGCAAAGGCTGAATAGGTAAAACACAAGCAAAGAAAAGGAAGGAATGAATTCCCTGCTGTCCATTGGCAGGCAGGTGTTCTGCCCTCTCCAGGACAGCAGGGCTCCATCACATGTGGCAGTGAGATGGGAAGACAAACACCATCCCTGCAAACATCCCCCTCTTCTCCTTCTTTCCCAGCTATATATGCTGAGCACGATCCATATGGTCTGGGGCAATTGGTTCATTGGGGTCAGCTGTCCTGGCTGTGTCCCCTCCCAGCCCCCTGTGCACCCCCACTGATGGGTGAGGGGCACAAAAGGCCTTGGATCTGTGCTCCCAGCACAATTCCAAACCATCTTGGCGCTGGGAGCAAGAGGTGAAACATCCCTGTGCTACCAACACTGCTTCCTGCACAATTCCAAACCACAGTCCCACACTATGAAGAAAATTAACACCACTACAGAGTGATGTTTTCAGTTAACTCAAACCCAGCAAAGTTCCAGATGTCTGGGGACCTCAGCTCAGAGTAAAGTGTCCTGTCCCTGTGGAGCAGTGACAGAATGGTCTCCCTGCTCAAACCCTGGGAGCTGTGGCCCGTGATGGCATCCCATGCTGCACGTCCAAAACATTGCAGCAATGCTGTGGGAAGGCGGTACATTTACATTTCTGTATTTTCAATCAAATCCCTGTGTGTGCAGCTAGGGAAGTCGTGGGTTAGCTGTTCTGGGATGGAGCAGGGCAATGCTAAAGGTCCCAAGTTAAAGCAGTTTATTGAGCACATCACCAATACCCAGTCCTGACTTCACTAAATCCAATTAGAAAATGTTCATTTTGCAGGGATTGCTAGCTGGCTACTTTCACAGAAAGAATATTGCTTACAAAGAGGTGGAAGTTGGTGAAAATATCCAAGGCCTGGGAATTAGTTTCTGGCTAAGTAAATCTCAACCAAACAAAAGCTTTTGGCACTGTTTGTCTCAGGACACTTGTGACCAAGCCCTTGCAGGTAACTTCTTGCAGCGTGACACTTGGGCAGGCACTCAGATTTTTGGGACTCTACAGAAAGATGGAGAGGCAGATTGTACAGAATTCCTGCAAACCCTTCAGCTCCAGAGTGCCTTGTTTAGCCCAGGTGTGTTTGTGTTCAGCCCAGGTGTGTTTTAGTGGCAGACACGGAGTGCCGGTGAGGTGTGTGCCCGCAGCCAGCACAGGAATGGTTAACGAGGGCTGCTCAGCCCCGAGATTTACAGGTGCTCGAGTGCTCGGAAAGGAGAACCGGGCAGGCAGCAAACTGCGGTGAGCTGCCCGCGGAAAGGTCCCTAAAGCAGCGCTGGAGCCGGGCTGGTAAATGATGCGCTCGGGTAATGCCCGGCGGGCAGGGCTGCGCTTCTGTCTGTAAAACCTGCCAGGATCGAGCTAAAAACAGCGGTGGGAAACGTGGGGAGCCTGCTCGTGCTAACAACGCACCTGGGTACGAAAATATAATAGTATTTAATAATAATTTCACTTGTGCCGCGAACAAGCGGGACAGTGCTGGGTGTTTAACCCCGTGATTTTCTGCAGGCAGGTGCCAGCCCCGAGCCCAGAGGAATTCCTTGAGAGGGACTGAGCACCGCCCTGCTGTTTTGATCCTTCCCAGAGCACCGAGCAGGGATGTGCTGTTCGGATCAAGTGGTCATTTCCTATGAGATTAGTTCTGTTTTAATGCGGGCGAGGCGCAGCGCTGTCCTCTTGTGCGCTCAGTTATTCGGGAGTCCTGCAGTTCTCCTTTCTGCTGACACGAAGACACCGGATAACACCTACTTGATTTATGCCTTCTAATTATTGTATATCGGCTCTTAAACTTTGAGTTAGAACTTGCATTAGTATCTTTGTTTGCACCTGCACTTGCTCTCGATTTCTCAAAATAGACTAGAGGTTCGCTTGTGAAAATCCCGTTCAATTTCCCAGGCTGATTTGAAAATCTCGGTAGTAGCGCTTTAAAATCCTCTGAAGGTGCGGGTTTCAGCTGTATGCAAACATGCAAGGAGAAGTCTCGGGCTGGGTTTCCACTAGGACTTAACTAGGTGCACGTTGAAAGTGAGCATTCAGTTTTTGTCTTGCAAATTAGCCAGCACTCAGCTGAGGGGAGTCCTCAATCATTATGCAAATAATAAACGGGTAAAATCCCCTTTTCTTTTTATATAGCAGCACACCCTTTAGCGCATCCTCGGAATTAATCACTTTTAAGGATTGATTACTGTAAGGCACCACAATCTGCTGGCATTAAAATATTAAAATGAAACCCCTTAAAAGCCCCTTTTAAAAAAGCTAACCAAGCCTGGATTGCAGGCAGGGGTATTTCCTGACCAGCTGTGTCGGTTCCGAGAAGCTTTTCTAGAATCTGGCATGACACTTTCTAGCATCTGATGAGAGTTCAGCACTCATGCTTTTACCATATTTTCGGCATATTGGAAAATTACCTGTACACATTAACATTTAAATGAAAAAAAAAGTATGTGATTAATACTCCTGTATCACAGAATGATACATGCGCAAACCACACTTGAAAAGTCTGTAAATCAATAGAGAGTTTTGAGTATACACTGAGTGAAAAACCAGATAATTATATACATTCAACTACCATCTTAATGGTTGATATTAATCCTCTAAAATGAGGAAAAGCTATCCTTAGTTTTCATAGGAGGAAAAGGGGCAAAAAAGAATCCAAGACAGAGTCACAGAAATAATTGTTTTCTGCTGCTCCTCAGTTTTGCAGAAATGGACAAGGAGAGGTGTCCCTTCTCCTCCTGTCAGTGCTGTCCCACTCCAGGGCAGCACAGCAAATTGCAATTTGCATTTGCAATAAGGATCCATCATCCCACTCAAATTCAGCAAGTCCAGACTGCTATGCAAAGGGAGTAGGAAGAGCTTAAAAGAACTGCATGGAGACTTGAGCTTGGCTGCGAAGGGGCTTCAGTTTGCCCCTGAAGGACAGATATTTAAGAAGGGAAGTTATTGTCCTGTTGTGACAAATTTGTGGCATTGCCTGTCCACCACCTAATTCTAACTTCATTTGGGTTGTGCACAGGCACAACATGATTAACCTCACTTTACAGAGAAGACTTTATTTAAGCTTTTCTTTCAGTTATCACTCTGCTTAATGAACAAAAAGTATTTTCTGCTCTCACCCCAACACAGATGACCTCAGGTCAGTGACCTTCTGGTAGCATGTGTAAAGAGTTATTGACTCTTTTCATTTTGATATGGAGATGATGTAGTGATGAAAGAGTGGCTGTCTTTGCAATAAAAGAATTCCTGATGAGGACAAGGAGCACACAATGCTGTGCTTGGTGTGTCTAGGGTGATTTTTGTCCATGTGTGAAGATGGGGATTTTGAGAAGCCAGGTGCTGTGTGCTTACACACTCGTGCTGTGTATATAGACTTAATAACTTTCCTTTGCTGCTGAGCGTACATTTCAGCTTTGAGGAACTCAGGGTTAAGTATTTTCACTAGTTTGGAAGTGAGGAAGCTGAGATGGGAGAAAGCCAATGGCTGGAATGAGGCCAGAGGTCCTGGCTAGCTCTGGAATGTGGGGCTCAGAGCTCTGTGCTCAGACCATGCAACCACAGCCCCGTGCAGCAATAACAAGTTTCAGTCCATTCCCATTTGTGGAGGAAAATGAGACCATTCAAACCACTCAACAGTCCCTTTCTCTGCAGTGGGAAAGCATCCCACCCAAAGGTGTATCAGAAGAAATGAGGGTACCCTAAATCTGTACCCTAAGTTACACATCTTTTTTTCTCTGCTGATTGCCCTGTTTCAGCACCCATATTCCAAAGGACTTTCAAACTGACGGGGCTGTTTATTGAAAGGAAACTTCTCAGGGTGGCTCAGCTTAATTGTGTTCTCATTGGAGTGAAACAGGATGCTTGGCCCAAACCTTATTTCCTTCATTTCACCCCATTCTATTGCCAGCACTTTTCCTGCATCCTGCAGTGAAACAGCAGTGACGCTGCACTTTTCTGAGCCCAGGGCATCCGAAGGGACGCAGGAGCAAGGGAATTTTCATTTATTGATCTTGGAGGAGCTGGGGATGCCCGTGTCTTACCGTGGGCAATTCTTTGGAGCCACTTTTCCCAGTTTCCACTAGAGGGGTTACACGTTCTAGTTCTGAGTGCTGCAACAGCCCAGGATAAGATGGAGCTGCTTCTGGTCCACCTATATTTTTAACTGCTACAGTTAATTCACAAATACAATAATGAGCTGACAGTACTAGGGCTGGAGGCCTTAATAATCATTACAAAAATCATTAATTACCAGGAAACTAGAGAGGTGTCTGTTAAGTGGTTAAATTTGCAACCTTCTGTCCACAAACAAGAAATCCAAACGCTCGCCTGAATCATAGCTAACTTCCCACACATTGCTTATAAGCTATATCTTGTTTATTTCTGCATATATTACTCTCAGTAAATGATTAGATTTGTCACCCATGACCCCGTATGCTGTTTGCAATTATTTCTTTTATTAAATTAATCACCACATATTTACTTTGAGAAATTATGTATGATATCCATCGATGCACGCATGTGGAGGAGAGTATGTGAGCACATGAACTTCCCTGATTGCCTTTCCTCTTGTGCAGCAAATTAAAAATAACAGGCATTAAAGCTGGCAGAGTTACACTGACAGGGAAACCAGCTCAGAGGGAGGGGGGAAATTGCTATATAAAGTTTTTTTTTCTTTTGTATTTTAAGTATTTCTACTTATGCATTGAATTTTAAGGATCTGGACAGTCTAATCTTCACTAGCAGATGTATAAACACTTGTGGCTCTAAGATTTAAGGGTGCTGGTGTGGACTGCACTCAGCTTTGCTTTTTCCACCTCCCATGTCTCGTGGATGTGCCTGTGCTTGGGGGATCTGCAGACATATGGGCCCTCACCATATCCCTGGCACTTTGTGCAGCACCAATGCTGCCCAATAACTGCTCTGCAGAATCAGAGCCTTTGTGAATTACTTACTGGGAGAGAGGAATTCAAGTGGCTTGCCACTTTTTCCAGGGGAATAGAGAGGCACTCCTTTCTACAATGACAATTGAAGTAGAAATTCTAGAAAACTAAACTTTATGGTAGGTATAGAAATAGGGCTTCCATCAGTTTGGGCTGCTGTAAAGTTGGAGTTTTCTTCTTTTTTTGTTGATGTTTGTTCACTTTTCTTTTAATAAAAGCATTTCTGTTTAGTTTCCATGTAATCTTTTAGATATTTCATTCTATCAGATTTCTGTTCTGTCTTGTGCTTTATTTTTCATTGTAATGCTTTCTCTGTCTTCTTTGAACATAATTTCTTCTGAGCAGAGTTCAGCCCCAACAGCTTCTGAGCTGAATTTACAGATCCATTGTATTTGAGCAGGTTCAAAACGAGACAGAAATACTCACTTTTAATCTGTTATTTCTGAGGTGCTAATTAGTTTGCCACCTCTTGTTTGCCACCCAGTTCAAACTGGCAACCCAAATGCTATGAGAAATTCTTTTAATGATCTTCTAAGAAAATGATATGAAGTAATTTACTTCTGCAACAAGTAACTTGCTTCGGGAAATGGATCACTGAGACCAAGACAGTCGTGATAATGTGGATTTCAAACCACAAACACTTCAGCTGGTAATGAAACCAGAATTAAAAGGCAGAGTTTAAACACCCTTGTCGATTTTGTTACTTTTGTCTGTAAATACCTGATGTTCTTTATGCACACACAGAGGGTGGGTTGGAGCCTCTGCTAGGTACACACACAAATTCCTTTCCTGACCTTCCCACTCTGCTCCTTCTTACCCAACAATGAGCTCAGGGGCGCAGGGTTTCCATCAGCTCATAGAGGATCTGCTCCGTTCCACCTTGCTGCAAAACCACAAGGCAGAGCTGGGAGGGAAGGGATCCTTGGGAAGGGGAGAACGTGCTGAGCCTGCTTGACACCCCAATGAACCTGGGGCCTGGCACCCCAGTGAACCTGGGCCCTGACACCCCAATGAACCTGGGGCCTGACACCCCAATGAACCTGGGGCCTGACACCCCACTGAACCTGGGGCCTGACACCCCAATGAACCTGGGGCCTGACACCCCACTGAACCTGGGGCCTGACACCCCAATGAACCTGGGCCCTGGCACCCCAGTGAACCTGGGGCCTGGCACCCCAGTGAACCTGGGCCCTGGCACCCCAGTGAACCTGGGGCCTGACACCCCAATGAACCTGGGCCCTGACACCACAGTGACCTTGGGGTCTGGCACCCCAGTGAACCTGGGCCCTGGCACCCCAGTGAACCTAGGCCCTGACACCCCAATGAACCTGGGGCCTGGCACCCCAGTGAACCTGGGGATTGACACCCCAGTGAACCTGGGCCCTGGCACCCCAGTGAACCTGGGCCCTGGCACCCCAATGAACCTGGGCCCTGACACCCCACTGAACCTGGGGATTGACACCCCAGTGAACCTGGGGCCTGGCACCCCAATGAACCTGGGGCCTGACACCCCAATGAACCTGGGCCCTGACACCACAGTGACCTTGGGGTCTGGCACCCCAGTGAACCTGGGGATTGACACCCCAATGAACCTGGGGCCTGACACCCCAATGAACCTGGGCCCTGACACCACAGTGACCTTGGGGTCTGGCACCCCAGTGAACCTGGGGATTGACACCCCAATGAACCTGGGCTTGAACTTCTGCTTTTCTTTGTCTTCTGGGCTGCATGGGCTGCTTCCAAGCTCACAAAGGCTCGAAGAAAGAACTCAAAACACCACCAGGGAGGGAAATATCTTTGCTAAAGACTCAAATGGGTTTTTTGTGCCCTGCCAGGTGTGCAGGGAAGGCTGCCCAGGGCTGGTGCAGCTGCGGGGAGCCCTGGGCCGGTACCCACATGTCCCCACAGATGTCACCACCTCTGGAGCTCCTGGGCACAGCCTGAGGAGGGGGTTGGCAGGGCAGCAGGTTTGGGGAGAGCACAGGGGACACCCCATCTGGAAAAACCCTTCTGTGGGCACGAGCTGAGGCTTTCTCTTAAGCTCTTTCTTGGTTGCCTCCCTCCCCTCTGCTGCCAACCAAAAATAGGGTTCAGCACAAATGAAAGGACTACTGGTGCAAACTCTATGGGTAACAGACAGACAGAGAGATGATCTGAGGAGAGATTATTTTCTCTCTCTATACGAGAAAAAGAACCTCTGGGGGTGAACTGTCTTGTCTTTAGAAATAAAGTCAGCAGGAGATCTCTGCAACCCATAGAGCTGTATTCAGGTTTGATATTCAATTCAAATATTCACCTGTAAGATGTTGCTTCCTCTTTTGGATTTAGTGGAGGCTGCTATGACAGTTTTGGTAATAGGTTTCCTTGTAAAATCCCAAACCAAAAAACTTCATTTTGGCCCCAAGTCTGCAATACAAGGATTTGGCACAGGGATTCAGTTTATAGTTGATATAATTTATCATGTTCTCTGTCAGTGAAGACACTGTCCATCCTGTGTGGAAGCCTCCCAGCTGCACAAAGGCTGTGGGGTGAGTTCTTAGACAGAAGCACATGGGAACTGCAGCTGCCAGGCAATGCTAACACCAGCTGTGCAGTTGCAACTCTTAAAATGCCCGTGGCACCTTCCTGCAGAGGGATGTCTGGGAAACACCTCCCCTTCCAGCATCAAACATGCCAGGAGCACACCTGAGCAAGGCCAGTTAGCACCTTCCAGGTGTTGGTTTGTGCAGTGCCACATCCCACCAGGCACAGCTGCCAAGGTGATCATCACTTCCAGACAGTGACATTTTCCATGAATGTCACACATGGAGCAGAGTGTATTTATGATCTGCTGACCTTCCCTCCTCTGTCTGTCAGAAGCTGGTTATCATCAACTGGCACTGGCACAACTCATCTTCCAAACAGCCAAGGATCTTTCAAATAGCTCCACCTACTTCAGTTCTTGCGTTTAGGAGAAGGGATTTTAAGGCCAGAGGAGTTGTGATGTCTCACTCCAGTTCATACACAGAGATGCAGTTGGAGCTGAGCAGGAGCCCTGTTGGTTCATTTGTTAGGCTGGGTTTTCCCCTATATTTACCTTAAGCCTTTTTCCTCCTCCCTTTTCTGTCTGACATCCTTTACTAGAACTTTGCTAATCTCAGGATTATGCAAGGGAGCATATTTTCAGTCACAGGATGCTCACATGCTGCATGGAGCAGGGTGAGCTCCAGCTCCATTGCACACATGTTGCCTCACACTCACACACACAGAGGCACACACAAGCACTGATCAGCAGGAAATTTATTACACCAAGAGGGGTGGAGATGATCTTGTGAAATTCAAATTTCAAAATGACAAATACATTTCAAAAATGACAAATAAAAAAAAGTTTCATTCAAAAATGAGATTCATCTCTGTGCATTGCTCTCTGATGGGCTGTGGCACCACAAATGGGGATCCTGCCGCTTGTCAGCAAGATACTTTTTAGGAAAACAGTGAGTGAGGAGGGTAAACACCTGGTAGGGGAAGGTAACATGAGAGTAGGAGGGTGATTAGATTTTAATTCCATCCCAATTCTTCAGCCACTAAATAGATTGTAACTGTGAACAAAGAGAGCTGAAATAAGGAAAGATGGCTTCTCCGGCTCTGGAATGCTTCAGGAGATGCTAGATGCTCCTGAGTAAAAGCATCCTTCCCTGCTATAAAACAAAGACTAATATTTCATTATTCTGAAAGCCTTGAAAAGTCCCAAAATATGAGAGCAGCCTGCCTACTATTAAGCAATGTTAAAACTCCCTACTTGACGAGTGATGCTCTTCAGGATTCCTGTGTCCTCCTTGGTGCCTGTTCCTCCTGTCCCATGCCTGATGCTGACCCTTCTCCCTCCCTCCCCATGGATATTAGTTATCTCACAGTCACTCTTCTTTTTGAAAGCCTCCTTACTCAAAAAGGAAATTTATTAATCAGCTGCACCAAGGCCTTCACTGTGAAAGTGTCAGTTTGAAGCTATGCAAGAGAAAAGGTAATTCCAGATATAAACAGCTGGAGTCTCGGTGAGAAGGACTTCAAGAATATTATAGTTGGAGAGTCCTTGCTGTGAACTCCTGGATTTGCTCTTTGTCTGCAAGCCTGGCTTCTAATCCCTGCCCTGGATTTACAAATACCAGCCCTGCTCCTGCCTTGGAGGATGAATACAATAGGGCTTTAGTGCAGATTTCTTTCTGAACAAAAGCCCATACTAGAGACCTTTGTTTTCTTCCAAACTTTTTGGTTTGTTTTGAAGTCAGTTGAAAGACAAAAATGCAAACACCCCCCACCACAAACACACATGAATTCAGAGATTTCTAATTGGTCTGACAGGTTCTTAGTGGGGTTTGGGTTTTTTTAGTATTTGTTTAATAGATAATTTTCTGCAGGTCCCAGAGTGCCACTTGACTTCTTGTTTCTGTTTTGATTTCATCCTCGTGGCCTGCCATGTTCTCTTCTGGCCTTCTTTCCTGCTCTGACTCTCTGCACAGGGCCCTGAAGCTGGTGCCAGCAGGAGGCTGAACCTCAGGTGTCCCTGCCAGGAGCTCTCCCTGCATTCCAGCCCGTCCTGGGGCTCTCTGGTGCTCAGCCAGGGCTCCTCACCTGCAGCACAACAGGTGTTGCAGTTACCTGGCCAGAGAGGAAAATCAGCCCACTCAAACCAATCCCACTGAAAAGCTCTTTTTTACTAGTGAAACTTCAATTGTATCAATAACAGCGCTTCACACACACATTTGCAGAAAGAGATCATTGGTTTACTCATCTCTTACTTTATTTTGTCTGAAGAGAGGCAGTTCTATCAAAATAGAAAAAAAGAAAAAAGAAGGATTAAAAATATTTTCCTGAATGACCTTAATTTTTTGGCAGAAGACTTGCAGCCAAGTCTTATGTTTCAGAATGACTAAGAGTGAATGGATGGTGGAACACCTGTTCCTGAGAGCTTTCATGTTCTGCTGTGTGAACTGGGGAAGCTGGATCACCAGTCACATGGCATATGTTTAAAAATATTATTGAAATGAAACTCTTTTAAAAAATAGCATGTAAGCCTGTAGCAGAAGTGTTTGGGTTTTGGCTGGGTAGTTTGTTTGGTTTTGGGTTGTTTTTAATTTGGGTTCTTTTGTGAGTGTAGGCACATGCATTTTCTTTGTGGGTTTTGTTGGGGTTTTTTGGTGGCTGAAACTGAGCTCCAGAGAAGCAATTTAGGGGCACCTGTAAGGGCTATTGGCTTTCAGTCAGATAGAAGGTATGGAACTGCTTTTTGGATCGTTTTGAATATGTGACAACTAGGATCAATGTATCCAGCATGTGTGCTAAGTTTTGCTTGTCTGCTTTGGATTTTTTGGATGCCGAAATCAGCATGTTGGAGTGGTTTAGGAATATTTGTGCCTATGACTGGATGTGCTGAGATTTGATTCTCCCTGGGTTCAGCATTTGAAACCTCTGAAAGGTTTGCACAGTTTTGTGTGTTGATATATTTGTGCTACTTCGTGTTACTGGTATCTGGAAATTCCTAATACTGTATGTGATTATTGTTCATGTAATATTAGCTCATATTTCTGATTTAAATGAATCAATTATATGAAGCTGCAAAGTTCCAGAAATTAGCTCTGCAGTGTAAAATACCCTGATGTAAATAATGGAATACTGATTTTGTGTTTCTTATGTTGCAGATTTTTTTCTTACACCAGATAAGCACATGAAAACAGTGAGAAAATGTTTGTTGTGTTGTTTTCCCTCCTGCTATTATTTATAATTCCTAATGCCCTGTCTTACATCCTGTTTCACAACCAGAGTCAGATACTCTTGTTTAACTGCTGAGGAAGTCTGAACAGTTTGATCCCAAATAAGGGCAGCTCTGACTAGATGCACTGAGAAAATAAAAGGCAAAGCCCACTCTCCTCTCCTGGATGCAGCCTGAGTGCCAGAGCAGCTCCCAAGCACTGCACAGACAGCCAGGTTCATTTTGGAGCATCCAGCTGTGAGGTGACACACTTAATGCACCACTGATCTGATCCAGTACAGAAAATCTTTGGGGCCTGATTCTCCCTGCCTCTCACCTGGTGCAGTCATTTGTAGTGAGCAGCCTGGATGCCCACACACTGGAAAAGCAGAACAGAGAATATTTTGCACTGTTTATCCTTCACTGCAGACCTGCAGCCACGTGAGCGGGTGTGTGAGGTAAAACAGGCTTTGAGTTCTTATGAAAATTTCATTTATATGCTGCTGGTTTTGTTATTTTTTTTTCTTTAAAAGTAAAATATAAACATATTTGAGCCTTCTCGACAGTGATCTTATGAGCATTCCTCTAGGATACATCCAGAGCAACAGAATATGCACACACAGAAATTTGCGCAGGTCTAACAGGGAGCACAGAGCCGAACAAGTGCCAAACCCAAATCCTTCCTTAGAAATTCACATGTTGCCAGTTGAAAGCGTTGTCTTCCTAACCCAGCAATCATTTCACAAAAGGAGCTCCAATGCCAATTTTAAATCAGTGATTGCCCTGTTAGGAACACAAACAACATCTCATTGCAGTGCAACCTCCTCTCCTTTTTGTTTTTATGATAGTAATTTAAGGATATTAGGAGCTGTGTTACTCCACAAAAGATGGTAGTGCACGAAAACAGGTTTGCATGAGAAATGCTGTAGCAAAAATTGTATATGCTCTCTGATTTTTCAAACAATGATCACAAATTCAGAGAACAAACTTCCTACTAAGCAAGAATATTTTTTGGTTGGAAATTTGGCCATTTTTTACTTAATTCTGTTTGATTTTGTTGTGTTTGTTTGCTTTTTTTGAGGGTGCTATTTATTGCATACATGCTGGAGAGTAATCCTCCAGCAATGTGCTAAATTTTAAACAAGGTCACACCATTTTCCCCCCACATTTATTTTAATAATAATTACTGCACCTAAATATCTATTAAACAAAAAAAAATAAAAAAGCTCTATCTTGTGGCACAAAGCTTGATTATATTGAAAATTAGAGGCTTTTGGCAACGATGGGAAAGTGAGTCATTTTTTCTGTCCTTTTACAGCAATTTTTTTTTTCTTTTGTTTTCATTTAAGGAGCACTGCAGAGATAATGATCTTAATAAAACAGTATATACAAATCCCTGTTCCTGTGCTACTGATAAGACACTAACTGTTCAGTCCTGCTAAAACTTACAGGAACTGGCCTCTATTTTCAGAAGTCTCAGATTATTTTGATTGCCTCCATTTTTCAGTCAATCACCAGTTTTAGAAAACGTGGCTGGATGTAAAAACTGAAAGACACCTTTCCTTTTGGAAAGGTCTATGCCACAATTTTTTGTCACCTTTTAGAGTGCCCAAAAGTCTTGGAAATCACTCTGAAAACTTTGCTGCAGCCTTGGTTTGAGTTTGAAATGCACACTGTGCACAACCAGGATCCCTCCATGGTCTGAAGTTCCATGTCTGCACTGCCCCTGATGCCTTGGGAAGGCTGACCTGGAACAGAGGCTGGGCAGAGTTACAGAATAATTTATTCAAAGGATCTCCTCCATGGATCCACCTTGGGCAGCACCAGAGCCCAGCCAGGGCTGCACCCAAGATGAACCAAAATGGCCCCAAAATGCACGGCCGGGCACGGGCTCTGTCCCTGGGATCAGTTCTGCTCCATTTGCACCTTGCAGTTCATTGTCCCATTCCAGCTTTAGCCCTGCAGTCCCACCCTGCTTGTTTTTCTCTCTCCAGCCCACGGGGTTTGTGCTCCTGGGCTGAGATTTGGATCCTTTGTCCTTGGTGCCCAGCTGGAGCAGGAATTGTTTTGTCTCCCTGCTCTGTGCTCAGAGCTCACCATCCCCTCATTTGAAACTCAGACCCACACACTAAAGCAGCACAGGATGTGAAAAATATAAAAGCCTAAACCTGAGGCATCATCCTAATGGTCTGCCCTCGTTAATTAGTCCTGAGTGACCCTCACTGAGCCATGCCAGACACATTCCTGCTGGTGCCCACACCTAGGCAAGCAGCACCACATGGATTCTCATCCTGCAGAGGCTTTCTCCAGTGGAGGCTCCATGGAAAGCACAATTAATTAACCCAGTGGTGGGGTAAACAGCCAAGAAGTAAAGGGGACAGCCAGAATATATGCATGAGACCTCCAGCTGTCATCCTGGGCACGTTCTCTTACTTCTGGCAGGCACAAAAGTGAAATTAAAGTTTGGGACTTAATTCTTTCCTGTATCAAAATGAATAATCTGTGATTTTGGGATGTTGCTTCTTGGTGGGGAATTCTGGTGTCAATTCTGGTATCGTGTTCTTCTATTAAAGCAGAATTGAAGAAGATTAAATGTTTTGATGGCCTCTGTAGCACCACAGAGTCAGGGGTGGGCTAAGAAGCTGGATTTGGAAATGGAATATATGAGAATATACATATTTATTCATCTGTTGGAATGGTGGAAAGCTTTATTTTTGCTCATGTTACTGTGGACTAAGGCTGAAATTAAAAAATAAATCTGGAACTTTGCCACTGGATTTGTGCCTAGGAAAGAAGCAAACCTAAAGGAAGTTTTGTGAGGTTTAAGTCCTCCTCCTTTTTCCTGGGGAAGGGTTGAGGAGTGGGCTTCAGATGTGAGCTCATTGTAAAAGAGAGATTAGGGAAGATCTGCCCTAAATTGTAGCTTTGTAATCCCTGAGCTGGGCCCACTTAACTGTTTGACATGTGAAAATATTGTATTAATGAAGTTCCAGCCTGCTTCTTAAATCCATCCTTGTGACTGTCTTTATTCATCTGCATGTCCTGATAGATTATGATTATTTTTATATGTACGAGTAATCTCATTGAAATCTATGGGTTATCACTGGTAGCATGATAGATGATTGTGGCCCACGCCTTTAATCCATTATTGAAGCTGAAAGCTGTTTACAGATTCTTGTAATACTTAATTTTTGCTCAGCATGGATGACTCAAAGCGAGTATCCTAACTTTTTCAGCTGGCTTCCTTTTCTCTTTATCATTCCACGTGCCTGCAGTAGTTTAAATTATAGAACGCCACACTGACATTTAATTTAATCAGCATTTCCTGTTTCTTTTAGATTTTGTATGCACCTTCTACTAAAAATAAATGTATTCCTTATTTAGTTAATAGGACCTAAATGTGGGACCCAAACTGCCAGTTGCTCTGCTGAAACATGATTCTATCATTTAATTTCAGGAATCAGCTAACGAGAAACTGGAGAGAGTGCCCTGTTCAGGGACACAACAGCAGCATGTTTTATGTTCCCTGGGAAGTTATTTTAATGTCTTTTTGAAATATTATAGATGGGATTCTCTAGTGCCTCTGGGAGAACAGAGACAAGAGCTGCGTAGAACCACATTGCTTTATTTTAAGCAACAGAGGCTTTTCCTACTGGCAGAAATCAGTGCAAGCATCACCCTGATTTTATTATGGAGGAGCAGATAAGGCATGCTGAATGTAAAAGATGAGAGTGCTGCTTGGGCTGATTGGGACCATGGAAGGGTGTTCTTGTGCTGATGCTCTCTGATAGGAAAACAGATGTTTGTAGGTTCCTAAGGGGTTTCTTCATTTTGATATGGCTTTTAAGGTTATCTCAGAACCTCAATAACTGGATTACTCTGGCACAAAGATAATGTTGTTTTATAGGACTCAGGCTCTGCTGTTCATTGCTGTCATTTATACCTCTGAGAGGCAGCAACAAAGCATTTCCACGTGAGAAAGGTGGCATTTTACTGCAGCTCTTGTGAAAATGAGTGTGCCAAGACTCAGTGGAGTAGAAAACTGGAGCTATGAATTGTCTAGGAGGATGAGGCAAGAAGCAGCTTGTGAGTAGTGGCAGTGAAGGGAAAAAGCCAGGGAAAACTAAACACAGATTAGCTCTATGCGAACAGAGATATTTATTTTTCCTTAGAATCATACATAAAACTTTAACTTGCAGGTTCAGGGGTGGGTGGGGGAAACCAATGTAGAGCTGTGCATAAAACACCTTCACAAAGTGATTTTTAGGTGCACACTGCTCACTGTAAAGATGTGTGATACCTTTCATTTCAGCACAGCCAGGTTCCATGAGCACTAGAACAGCACCAGGCTCAGGCCATGCCTCCCTGGTGCTGGGAAACAGAGCTCGCCAGAGCTTTGCAAATTGCAAATTTAAAATAGCTAGCAATTTTTACCCAGTAGCCTACCTTTCACTGGGTAAGTTGCACTGAAAATTTTCTTTTGTGCTTTCTTTAGTTATTCAGGGTGGAAAAGTGGCTTGAAGCTGTGCTCCCAGCTGTGTCCAGCCCGTGTGTGCTAACATTCAACATCCTGTGCACTCAGATATGCAGGGCTAAATAAGGAGATGTCTTTAGGTTCTACTAAAAAGCATTTGGTTGACTGAAAATGTTGAAATGAGTCAATGCAGAAATGGCAACATCCTTCCTCTAAAAAATAAATACATAAAACCCCCCAGAATTAGTTATTTGCAATAAATAGTAAAAATTAAATTATTATTGGCTTTCACAATTGTTTAAAAAAGTATTTGGAAATAGGATGCTAGAGCCTTTGGGAATCAAATATCCTCATTATTCTAGACAAACTCAAATGCAGCTGCTAGCAGTCCAATGGGGCTTTTTTTCCTTCCTTTCTTTATTATTTTTTTTTTTTTTTTGTAATTCTCTTTTCCACTGAACACCTTAATCCTATTGTAGAACTAGAAAAATACAGCTCCTGTGGAGAGCATAATACAATCTCACACCATTGTGCTTTTGATCTTAAATAAAATGCACCCGCATTTGGCTTTTTCTCTTTGCACCAGATTAGTTTTGGACCCAGGCACCCTTATTCCTTTCTTGTGCTGAACTGCAAGGAACTTTATCATGATTGTAAGGAGGAGTTGGCACAAAGGAAGTAGTAAAGGGGGGGCAGTGCTCATACAAAGAAAAAAAGGTGTGGGCAGGGAATGAATAGAGGAGAGTTCTGGAGGATGTGGGGAGGACACACAAAGCCTGTCAGGCTGACCCCTGGAAGTCTGGCTGCAGTCCCCAGGTCTGAGATGACCTGAGACAGAGCAAAGCCTCGTGCCTGAGCTGTTCCAGTGCTTCCAGCAGCCATCAGCAGCAGGGTTTGCACGAGCAGGAGGGGGCTGAGGAGGTGTAGCTCTGACAGCCAGAGGCAGAACTTGGGCACAGCTGGTGACAGGGATGGTGCAGGGACAAACATCATCATCCCCCATGTGGCCACCTTTATGAAAAGCCTCAATTTCATTCAGAAGAGGTGAGTTTGAGGCTGGCTTAATGCTTGGGTTTTTTGGATACAATCAGGCTGTGGCCCTCGGTCTGTCCACTCCCTGTCTGTCCTGCCTGGCTCACTGCAGGCCCTGAGAGCCACGCTGCCCCCCTGGCACCCCAGCTGTGCAGAAATGCTGCTGCAGAGCTCAGAAGCTCCATTCCTCTGCCAGCCTGGCTTTTCCTTGGCTAAGAGGAGTTGTGGGGCTGGCTGGAGAGCCGATGCTTGCACCCATACAGAGCTGGCCAAGCTCCCACGTGCCCTGCTCACATCCCACCCACAGGACTCCCGTGGGACTTCCTGCCACAGAGGTAGGGAGGAAGCCAAGAAAGAAACATTCCTCCAGCTCTTTTCTTTTTTTCTCCTTTTCCCGTCAGAGTTACCACCCTCTCTCACCACTCCTACAGAGAGGTCTGAAGTCTCACTGAATCAGCAGTTGTGAATATTATCTGTGCTGTTAATGGTTTGCATCTTTTTGCATGAAAGGCTAAAATCACTTAGGGACGCACACACAGAGAAAAGATCATATACAGTAACATATCCAAGCACGGGGGAAAAAAAAAGGTTGTAATGTTCATGAATTCCAGATGATGACTTTTTAAATCCCCAAGAAGACAGTGAAATTGTTTGATTGTTCTTGTTAATTATTGGACTTGTCCCAGTATCAAATATTTGTAGAAGATAAGACTTCCCTCGTGGAGATGAATAATAACCGAACTTGCTCTTCTTTGAGCAATTTGGCTCAGGGCGCAGATTTCTGCGTTTCCCACTCTCAGGCTCGAACCCCGTCCAGCCGGCTTCGGCAAAGCACGTGTACAAACTGCTCCGTTAAAAATAAAAGACCCCTTAAGTAAACAAGCGAGGGAGCGAGCGGGAGGCGAGCCCGGTTCTCGAGAGCGTGACTTTATCAGCGGCGGGTCCGCCACGCTCCAGCCCCGGGGCAGCGGGCCGGGCTCCGAGCGCCGCGCTGGCCACGGGCAGAGCGGCGGGGACGGCGCAGCTCCCCCGCACCACGCAGGAGCCCCGGCAGGGCCGGCCGGCTCCCCGGCAGCCCGGGAGCGGCGGCGGGACAAGGAGGGACCCGCGGGGCCGGGGCAGAGCCGAGCGGGGACCCGGGACACGGCGGGGGCTGCCCGAGCCTGGGGCTGCAGCAGCGCGGGGAGCCGCGGTCCCGCCGAGGTAACGCTGGGGCTGCGGGGACACCGGTGGGCTTGGAGCTCCGCGCCTCCTCATCTTCGGAGGGGAAGGGACCCCAAACTTCAGCTTCTGAATGGGCTCCTGCACCCGGCTGGGGTGCCGGGAGTGAAGCGGCGGCTGAGGAGAGGGGATGCAGAGAGGGGGTGCAGCGGGCATCCACGTGTCCGTGCGGCACCGCGGCGCGGTGACACGGGCTGCCGGTGCGGGAGGTGCCGGCGGACACGCACACGCCCACGGCCACGCAACTCTCGGCGTGTTTACTCTCAGCGAAAGGGCGGGAGGGGGGAGCGCTCCTCGGGCAGGACTCGGAGCGGTGTGCCCGGGAGCCGCGGCAGCCCCGCTCGGCGGAGAAGTTGCCGGGCGGAGCAGGGGGGCAGGCGGGGAGGGCTCGGTGCCGCCGCTTTGAACCGCGGGCTGTGGCGGCGGGCAGCCCCGCCCCCGCTCCCTGCGCGGCCGGCGAGGATGAGGATGAGGATGAGGATGGTGCTGGCGGCGATGGCCGAGCGCGGGGGCGGCGGGCGCGGCACTTACCGAGGGCCGCCAGGCAGGGCCGCCCCGGTGCGCGGCGGGAGGAGGTCGGGGACGGTGTGAGGCAGCCCCGCCGTGCCGGGGGACTCCCCGCGCAGCCCCCTCCCCGCTGTCACCGTATCGCCTTCCTCCTCCGCCTCCTCCTCCTGCCGCTGCCTGCCGGGGTGCCGGCGGCGGCCAGGCGCGGCGCGGCGAGCCTCTCCTCCCCCATTGTTCCCGGTCTCCCTCTCTCCCTCTCATTTTTTTTTTTTCTTCCCTTTTGTTATTTGCACTTGCATTGTGTTGTTTGTCTCTGAAGCCGCCTCATGACCAGCCAAGGGATTTCACCTCGTCCTTGAGAGACAGAGAGGGAGAAGGGGGAAGGGGTGGGAAGAAGGGGGAAGAGAAAGGAAGAGCTCACCAAACACCCATCTCCCGGTCCCTCCCCGCACCTCTGGCTCTCCCCACCCCGCCAGTGTCTCACTTAGCACCCCGCGCCCGGAGGAGACATGACAGACAGCGGGTAGGTGCGCGGCTGCCGCCGTTTTAACTTTGTTCCTCGCCGCGGCCGCTCCCGGGGGGCTCCGGGGCCGGGCGGGGTGGGCGCCGCCGGGGGAGGCGGCGGGGCCGGCAGTCAGCCCAGCTCGGCCGGCTCCCTCCCGGCCGCTCGCACACCTCCCGAAGTTTGGCACAACTTGTCACGCCCCCCCTTTCCTCCTCCTCCTGCTGCCGCTGCCGTTGCTGCTCCGCCGCTGCGGGCTGGGGGCGGGCGGGGGCGGTGCGGCCGCGGTGCCCGCGCGTGTGGCGGGGCAGCGGCTGCTCCTGCCTGCCCGGGCATGGCTCAGCCCGCGGGATCCCGGCGGAGCCGGCGGACAGGAAGCTTTAAATTATTGTAATTGCCTCTCCGTGCGTGAGTGCCGAGCGGCGGCGGCCGCCGCTGCCGGGGACGAGCGGGGGGTACGGCGGGCACCGCACCGGCTCCGGGGTGGGGGCACCGGCGTGAGCATCGTTCCGTGGTTCTGCCGGAAAGCGCCTTCGTCGCTTCTGCCCGAGCAGGAGGGTGGCTCTCTGGCAGGGCGCCGAAGGCTCTCGGTTCGCTCGTTTCGGCTCTTTTTCCCTCGAAAAGAAAGCGGGTCAGGGGGGAAAAGCGACTTCCCCGGCGGGGTGCGGAGCGCGGCCCCGCGGGTCCCCAGGCGCTGGCGCTGGGAGCCAGCGCTGCCTTCTCTGAAAAGTTCGGGGACTTTATTCCAGCCCGACTGCGATCCTAGAATAACCGGAGCCGCTCGCCGGGAGGAACGTGATCGGCTTTTCCCAGGGGATGGCATGCTGCCTCAGCCCTGTACTTTGGTCAAGGGTACAACCAATAGCGAGCTGTGGGATTTTGGGTAATAAGTGTGGGAATCTGCAAGAGGAGTAGGTCTAAGAGTGATTTGTTTTCTTACTGCTCATGAATAATGGCCTCGAGTTTTTTTTTTTTTTTCTTCCTTTTTTATTTTTTTTTTTTTAAAAACAAAACAGGCCAACGAAATAGGCACGTGGGAGATTTGTAGGCGTTCAACATCACAATCATCATCATCAACAGCAATACAGTAGGGACGTCCAGGAGGATGGTGTCTGATGAGAACCGTTTTCTCTGAGAGGCTGCTATCACATGCTGGCACAGGTAGCTTTTGCTATCATTGCTGAAACATTGACCTCTTCTAAAAGGAAAGCCAGCAATATCCTAAAATTAGAGAGAAAATGTTTTTGGTTCTTTTTTTATTTTTAGCAGAGCTGCATTTCACTCCATCTCTGTCAAAGAGTGAAATATTAAGTTTAGTTCAGATTAGGAAAAGAAGTTTGATTCCAGCTGTAGAACTGTAGGATAATGTGTGCTGGCTTTCATCCTCCCAGTTTAAATCCAGCTAGCTGTGCCCAGCCTTGCTGAAGTGAGCCACTCAGATTAAAAGGTGACTTCTTATAAGAAGCTAGTACAAAGTTTTTCTTACAAAGAGCCAGTACAAAGATTTTCATCCAAGTATTTTATCACCTGAAATTTACCTGGAAACCGCTACTTGTATCTGCTGCTCTTAATCCTTCCCAGATCTGGAAGATACATTATTGCCTCAGAAATTAAATCTTTGTCCTGCAAGCTGCACCGTTTACAGCTATCACATTGGAATTGCAGAGGGAGATATTTTAAATTTAGCTATAATATCTGTCCAGGTTAGAGCCAGCTTTGTTTTACAAGGCTTCTGCAGCTGAAGAGGGAGAGGCTGGCATGATGTGTTGCATCTTGCAAATGGATAGCATGTCTATTCTGACATGATTTGAACATGAAAACCCAATAAACACATGGTCATTATGCATGGAAATCTCACAGCAGAGCTTTCTGCTTGCACTTAGACTGTTTTGGTTGAGAGTTACACTATGAGGAGCACAAGACTTGAAAGCTGCAAGTGGCTTGTGTAAACAGATGGACATTTGAGACGTATTGATGGCTTCAAGTTAATTCAGTTAACATGTGGGTGCACATGTATTTAATTCAGCCTAGTGTAAGTTTTTGTAAGCAATGGAAGCTCGTATGTGCTTTTTAGAAAGAAAGTGGGAGCCTGTGGGTTTTGTCTGTAGGTCTTGGAGCTATGGATGTAGAGGCTCTTAGGGACTGTGACCATCCTGTTGTGATAGTCCTGTAGGCCCAGGTGAGACTTGACAGTTTTTCACTGAAGGTAGCTTGCAGATGAATTTTGAAATGGTAAAGCACCCTGTGCTGAGAAAACCTAAAAGTGCTTAAACACATCTCCCTGCCCTCTCATCGTGCACGCTGCTCGCTAGAACCACTTAGGCTGAGCAACACCATTAAACTGCCAGCCCTGCTGTTTGCAGTGGGACAGTTCCTCACGGCTCACGGTGAGGAAACCCAGCAGTTTTGTGTTGCTGAGCCTTCCAGGGAGGTTTGTGAGTGGCAGAGCTCTCCCTGCGCAGAGCAGGGAGGAGCTGGGATTTGGCATCCCCGGCGGTGCTGCTGCACAGCAGCCTGTGTGCAGGAGCTCTGCTTTTTCCTCCTTACCCTGAGATAAAACACTCTGATGTTGGCAAATGATACACCAAAAAAACACAGATCGTTTGTTGAAAAATAAGGACTCTGCAGCATTTTGGAGAAAGTAAATGAACAGTCCTTCTAAAAATACAGCAGTATGCTAGAATATTGCCAAAGCACTGCTCTGACGCTGTTGTAAGCTGTCATGTTTTTTGACCATTATAAATAGATTAGTATTATTGCAAGGATTTTTTTCCTATTAGCACAGAAGTTTTCTTTTTCCTGTTTTCAACATGAAGATCCTCACATGTTCCCTGTTCTCATACATAAGGCAGAGGGAATCTTGCTGGTGAGGAAGTGGGCACTGCACCCCACTGGAATGGCCCTCATAAAGCCTTTAAGTCTGCTGTGCTGTAAGTTCAGGGGTTTTTTTTGCAATCTGTTTTGCTTAATTCTCCTTATCTCAAGATATTAGATAATAGAGTCCAGTTGATCACTTAGGATACAGTATATAGTCAAGTTCAGACCCAAATTTGGTTTGAACTGAGGCTTGAAACAAGAGTGAGCTCCTTTCCAGCAGCACTGAAGTGCTGGGGGCTTTGGAGAGTTTTCTTTCTATTTCATGTTGTGCCCAGACCCAAAGTAAATTTCCTTGCAGGATTGTGACCAAACAGTAGGACTAGGGAAATCGGCAGCCATATCTGCTTCCTTTTGGGAAATTTGCTAACAAATAACAACATTCAGGTCAAGATCTGAGCATTGTGCTGCTGGCTGTGCTGCACTCCACCTGCTTTGGGCACTGTGTGGAGAGCAAAGGCTGCATGTAAAGTGAATTTCCAGTGATTTATGTACAGTGGAGTCCCCATGGTGCTGGCTGCACCATGGCCATCCTGGATAAGTGTCTGAGGATCCCTCTTGCAGTTCCTTGCCCAGGTCCCTGGCCTCTTCAGGCTGGTGCTGAATGCAGAGGGACATGCACAGCACACTCTGTGTATGTAAAGTGCATTGTCTGAACGAGTCCTTCATTGCTTACAGAGCACTCATCCTCTCTGGCTGCACACGTTTCTGGGTGAGGAGACCATACACTTCATGGCAGCCTGAGGAGGGTCTCCTGTAATATTTCTGACAGCTTTATTTTCTGTCTCCTCCAGCTTCTTTCTTTTCCTTTGAGCTGCAAGTGTAGATTGAAACGCAGGTAATACATAAGAGGATCCTTTAATATTGGCTATTTTCAGAGGTACAAAGGACAATTACTTTCTCTTCCTACTAACCTCCTGCTGGCTTACTAGCTGCTTGGGAGGCTGGTGATTTTAAGAATACCACTTTACCCAGTGCATCAAATACGGAGCAAATCTTTGCTCACCAAGATCCCAGTTCCTCCATCCAGTGGTAACACCAAAAATTGAACTTGAGTGGCCCAGAGCGCCAGCCCCTACTGTGAAGACTCATACAACCATCAGCACTTTTGAGAGTTAAATTTGATCCATTGGCCCTGAGCTGCGCTGACAATTGCCAGCTAAAAGACCTTTCAGTGAATTGTCCTTTAATAGAACTCTTCCCCTCCCCCATTCCCATTTCCTGTTGTTCTTTTAAATAAAAAGAAATCCTGGTGACAAAGCTAAAGTGTATTCTGTCATTATTGTTTGAAGAATAAAGTATTTGTCTATATTACAAGGAAATTAATTGCCTGAGAAGTGCAGGTCAGAGTTATTTTACAAGGATAGTATTCTTCACTCCTGCAAAATCTCAAGCAAAAATCCTCACACTATTTAAATGATATATTTTTGTAATAGTATTTGATCCTTTGAATGATTTCAGTTAAAATATATGGGAATTAATGCTGTACTAATGCTGCACTGGTCTGAGAAAGGACACTGAACACTTAGACCAATCTGTTGTGGTTTGTAAGCATGTCCTGAGTGAAACTGAGCAGGCTCATTGGGCCAGTGCATTTTGTAGCTTCTGCAAGGAGCAGAGTTTTACAGAAGATGAGCCAAATAAGACCTCATCTTGTAGAGGAGTGACTTTCATTATTGTCTCCTGGTGCCTAGAAAGGGAATCCAGGTTTTACCTGAAATGGGTCTGAAAGGTTTTAGGAATGCTCGTGTCTGACCCAGCAGGCCTAGATTTACCCCATGTACTCAGAACTTGGCTTTGCCAGTCCAAGCCTAGTGGGATGTGCAAGGTAGAACTGGAGGGTTACTAAAATTGTATTTAAGGTCTTACTACTGCTCTTAGTGGCAGTGATCTTAGTTGTTGCATTTAATTAAATTTCTTTTAATTTAATTGAAACCCAGACTCTCAGCACTGCTTTTGGGTTAAGCAGGTTAGAAGGATGGCTAGGACAGCAAGGAGCTGATGGCATAGGGTGAAATTGCCAGCTCCTAGCTGAGCTCCTCCTCCTTTAAGTTGCTTTGCCCGTGTTTTGGTGGACTGGGGACAAAATTCAGTTGAGCTTGCTCTGCTCAGAAGCTTTGAAACAGATTCAAATATGGCATGCAGTATCTTCAACTTCTACAGGGAGTAAGTGAACAAAACAGCTTTAAATTAAACTGAGTGCCATATTGTGGTTTGTAGCAGTCGGTCTAAAGATACATTTAATTAAACTGGTTCAATTTCTAAACTAGGACCATGGAGTCTACCTTTCACACTGCTATAAAATCCTTGTGTATGAGCAAGCTTTCAGTGTAATGAAAAAGGCTGGGGGACACACTTGTGATCCTCAGCTAACCAATTAAATATTTACTTAATAAGGATCTAGAAGTTAATTTTGCAATCCATTTTTTTTAAATGAAAGCAAAATACCTATTACATGGCTGAGTCAGTGCCTTTAGTCAGGGAACAGAGGAGTTGCTTTTCTTAGCTGGGAACACCATTTTAATGTCCCAACCGACCTTCCAGCAGGAGATTAGTCCTAATAGACCAGGTTTACACTGGAAAAGATTCAGAAGCCATTAGAGAAGAGAATTAGAAAATGATAGAAAATGAATGGTTTTCGAGTGATTTCCGAGCAGATTGAATTAAAGCCAGGTGCTCACTTCTGTATTAAAGAATTTTCTTACTGAAAGGGAGAAAGTACCTATTCTGTGACAGTGATTATTGCCCCAGATCTCACACTGGTGCAGTCTCCTCCAGTGACTCTGGAAGGAGCCTGGGGACATTGGGGTAGCCAGGGAAAGGCAGCTCTTGTGGCACTCTGTGCTGTCCCTTTGTGACATCCAGGAGCACACAACTGGCTTTTCACTGGGATGAGCTTCCCCCTTATGCTGTGGCGTCAAAGATCATACTGCTCGTGTTATCATGGACAAGGGCATAAATAATATCAAGAAATGCAGTGTATGTGTCCATTGCCCTTCTGTTTAACAACAAATGCCTGGAAGCTATGCAAAATATATCAAAAGTGTATTAAGTGATGGAGAAGGGAATGTGTTAATGCAATGTTCTGCTTTACAAGTTCAAATCTGGAAGAAGAGCGTGTTCAGCAGGAGAAAGTGTGCTCTTTCCTGTGCTGCAGGTTGGTTTGATGTCTGTAGTTGTGGGCAGGCAGCCTCCAGGAGCAGGACAGGAGGATTGGGAGCAAAGAGGTGATTTGTGTGATTCTGTGGTGCATTCAGCACCCTGTGGTTGAGATTTACACATACAGGATAATTCATGAATTCAGGTTTGAGAGTCACACACTGATTACTCAGGCAGTGGGTGCACAGGTAGGGTAACCACTGAGTTCCTGATGGAACTTGTTGCTCAGATCCCTTTTGAGCCTCCTGCAGACAGAACAGACAGGGCTGGGATAGAAACAGAGAAGTGCTTGTCACTTCTGCAAAACAGCTTCCAATTGAAACCTGAAATTAGATGTAATGAGGCATTCCCACAAACAGGGCTGCTGTAGGTAAGTAGCAGTTTGCACAGGATGATGGAAGTTCTGCAATAATATTAATTCTCATGAGAGGCTACAAATGAGCAAATGCTGATGAATATGTACCAATGTGTGAGTGTGAGTTTGGTGCTTCTGAAAGGCAGCTGGCAGTTCTGGAAGCTGAAGGGTGCAGGAGAGCAGCCCAGGGAAAGTGTACAGTGATCCCCTGGGATGTGCTGGATATGGGGCTCAGCTCTGCAGCCCTTTGAGGCTCTCTCAGTAAAATGTGTGCAGGGGATTCTCCAACACATTTCAAACCCATGCTTGGGCACTCCATGTGGTGCTTTCCTCCCACCCCAGTCCCAGGATGCCATTAGAGCAGTGTCTCACCCTGTGTGAGGCAGAATGAGAACCTCTCTGAATGACAGCAGTGCCTGTGTTTCCATGAGGAGCTCTGGAGGGGAGGGAAGCACCTTCTAGCACCTTCCACAGATGTCCCACTGTTCTTTTAATAACTCATGCACTGTGCTGGCACAGAAAGGGGCTCCTAGTGAGAGGTAGCAAGCTGAAATGGGGTAGAAAATGGAGAAACCAACAGATTCTAATCCTTAAAGTGGATTGGAGGTAAAGGCGTGGGTCCTGTGGTGTGAATAGCAGCAGCAGTTGCATACCCAAGCTCCTCTGCCATGCATGCAAACATAAAGAAGTAGCTGTAAGAGGGAAGATGGAAGAAAAATGCTGTTGCACAATAGTAAAAGGTTTTCAGAATGTGAGATTTTTCTTCTTGCTTTGCTTAGTTTTAAAATCTGTGGTTTTACATGCAAGAAAAAGGGAAATATGTACCTGTATAACTGTACAGTTTTCTGCAATTGTTTTTATCTCAACACCTGAGTATGAGTTGTAGAGGTGTGCTTTATGGCCCTGTTTAGGAACAATATTTAAGTATAGCCTTAGCTTTAAAAATTCATGTAAATTAAGCAAAACATGAGTTTACAAGCATGGTGTTAGCTAGATGAATGAGATTTCAATGCAGCTATGCATTTTTAAGACCATGCAGACAGTGACCCACTGACCTTCAGGGTGATTTAGGTGCCCTAAGTAATTCTAACAGAGGGGAAAAGAAAAAAGTTCATTTTCTAAGTTACCTGTGGTGTTAAACATTGTTCAGAAAAGCTGCAGGGACAGGAACGAGTGGGTGTGAGAGGTGTCCTCCAGCTCCCCCAGGATTTACATGGATTCCAGCTCCAAGGAGTGATACTGAAGATGTTTTAAATTTTTAATAATACTAGCAAAGTTTGAGGTCTCTAGGTCCTTCTACAGTTTTCTTTTCTTTTGTATCACTGGGGATGTTGGCCAGGTGGGACCATGGGTGGCCACCTGCCTGGGCAAGGCCAGTGCCAGATGGGGACAGTCATGGTTTTGTACAGCTGAGGCTTGAAAACTTTAAGGATGGAGGTTTGTTTAGGGTTGTTTTGGGGTTTGCTAGGGTTGTTTTGGTAGGTTGTATTTGTTTTGAGTTGTTTAGGGTTGTTTTAGGGTTTCTTAGGGTTGTTTTGGTAGGTTGTATTTCCCTGATTATATTTCAGTTTGCGTTACTCTCTTGTTAAGAACATCTGAGCATTATGGGCCTGGTTTTCTACCTGCTGCTGTCGAGGCAGAATTTGCTGTTTGTTTTAGTCTATTGATGCTAAAACCTTGAGGCGGTGAGCCTGTGGTTAGCCACTTAAGTGTGCATCCATGTGGGATTTTGAAAAGTGCAGAAAGAAGTTCAGCAGTCAGTGTTCAGTGATGTTCTGTTCCCAAATCCAGCTGTTTCCAAATCCAGCTGTTTCAAGTAAAAAAGTAACAAAAAACTTTAAAAAAATATGACTGAACCATTGAGTGTTTTGCTGTTGGTTTCCTTTATTTAGCAGGACAGGGTTTTGCCTTCTTAGGCTGTTCAGAAAGCGTGGAGTCTTTTCAGTGCCCTGACAGGCTTTGGCTCAGCCCCTTGTACAGCTTCCCGTGCTGAGCTTTTGTTTGTCACAGCTCCAGCTCAGGAGAGCAATGAGTGGGGTGTTTCTGTGGAGGAGCTGTGGACCTCTTTGTATTGAGCGTAAAGAAAGTGGGGATATGTGTTGGGAGGCAAATGAAAGCATATTGTTTTTAATAAAGTGTCACCTGCAACGCGCTTCTAAACAAACCTCTGCACGGCCAGGGATGGGGCTTTTTCACTTGAAAGACACTATCTCCTTCTTCTAAACATTTGCACAGCAAAGTAATGCATTATTGCATTTTCATAAATAATTGAAAAGCAACTTAAAAGAAAGTAGGCCAACTGAAGAAAAAAAAAGAGAAAGTGTTGGTTTCAAATTTGAAAGAGGAAAAATATGTTTCCTTCTTGATAGCAAGTCAGTTAAATGTTATTAAATCCCATTTTCCCACCCTGACGTGACCAAAGACAAATCTGAAAACTGACAGTTTCATTTGAAAGAGAGAGAAATGGGGGAAAAGGTTTTGAAACGCTGAGTTTGGTTTGGATTGTTTCTCTTTCTTTTTTTTTTTTTACTTCTTTTTCTTTTTTTAAATCCTCCCCATAAGAAAGGAATGGTGACCCTTTATCAGTTTGCAGGGCACTGAGGAGCAAGTCTCTTCTGGGTGCCATTTGCCGTGCTGGGCTGTAATAATGCGAGTTATTTTAGAACTGTGCATACGTTAGTGTTCTGGCGCAGCATGATACAATAATGTGTGAAAAAGCATAAGATCACACCTTGGTGAAACTTGCAGATTTCCTGCATAATCCGACAGTGAGCTCTTGTCAGGTTTTGACTATATGTAAAGTGAGAACAAAGTTTCCAGAAGCAAAGCGCGAGCCTTGGATGCGTTTGGAGTGGCTGGGCGGGGATTGTGCCCTGACGTGGCTCCGAGCCTGGCTCTGAGCACTTCAGCCCCACTAAAGTGCCCAGCAGGTCTCCTCTGGGGCTTGAAATTGGGCAAAAGCTTCAGCTCTTTGCTGAATGGGAGCTTTCATTTTACTGGTGCTGAGGAAGACCTTCGAGTAAATAATTTTTTACAAACCATCAGTGACAGGATGAGTTTTCTGTACCATGCAGTAGGATGGGTCTGGTGACACAGCCAGGCTCTGGGAAAGGTTTATGGCCATGGCTCTCTTCACTGGCCTGAGGGCACGTTGGTGCCAAGCTGGTTTGGCTGAAGGAAGTGGGAATATTCAGTTTCTATTTCAGTTTTTCTTGCTCTCCATGCAAAATGAGCACCAGCAGGGCCTTTGCCTGGGCCCTGGTTTTGGCTGTACCAGATGTTAGAAGGAATTGCTGGGTGAGGTCCTTCCATCAGGCAGGAGGCCTGACCAGGGAGCCCCAGCAATCCCTGGCATGGAGACCAACAGGTCCCATGTATTAATGTGCTTTTTAATATGCTTTTAGATTAGTATTGTTCAAAGAGTCTACCCCAGTGAAAATAAGCTTCATGCAACTGATCGGTCCTCCAGAGCAAAAAATGTGCATTCTCTCCTGCTTTCCTCCCAGCTTTACTCTGTCTCCTTTCATTTTTTATAACCAGTGAGGCTGTGTTTCAAGTCCCTGCCCACCATTTCCAAAATGTGTGATATATTTGTTAAGGATTTGGAATTTGGGCTGCTTCGATATAACTTTGTGTAGGTTTTGTAGAAACACCTGACATGTGTGTTTAGTTCCTAAACACCTTCTGTGCTTGATTTATCCTCACAGGTTGTCAAGGTATTCAGATGACCTGAAACTGAGGAAGTGAGAGGGAGCTCAGCTGGCAAAAGTCTGACATTGAGTCTGACTGCGGCTCAAATTTGTTTTGCAGAGTTGAGCCCAGGCTGCGTGGGCGGTGAAGAAAGCCTTCTTCACTTCACCATTGTATCCAAAAATCTCTGAGCAGCAGGGATTTTTTGCAGGTGATGAATAACCTAGTTAGCTCACATTGATTGCATGGGTGACAGCTTTCCTTGGAGGAGCCATGGTGGGGATTTGTGTTCCTGGGTTCCTCGGTGAGGATTTGTGAGCCTGGGTTCCTTGGTGGGGATTTGTGAGCCTGGGTTCCTCGGTGGGGATTTCTGTTCCTGGGTTCCTCGGTGGGGATTTGTGTTCCTGGGTTCCTTTGTGGGGATTTTTGTTCCTGGGTTCCTCGGTGGGGATTTCTGTTCCTGGGTTCCTTGGTGGGGATTTGTGAGCCTGGGTTCCTCGGTGGGGATTTCTGTTCCTGGGTTCCTTGGTGGGGATTTGTGAGCCTGGGTTCCTCGGTGGGGATTTCTGTTCCTGGGTTCCTTGGTGGGGATTTGTGAGCCTGGGTTCCCTGGTGGGGACACTGGGTGGGAGCTCCTCTTTGGGAGGACCTTTGGGAGGTTCTTTGGGAGATCCTCTCAGGCAGAGAAACCATGACCTGGACATCTGACCACCATACATGAATTACTTCTTTACATTTGCCATTGCTGTTGGCCATGGCTCAGCAGCTTGGCTTCAGAACTTTTACCCCCACTGGATATATTTTTAAGGTCCTGTTATCCCCAACTGTGATCACCAGGCAGATCTTGAGGTTAGATATGTGGAAGATGCTCCCAACCCAGAGTCCCTGTGTGTTGTCACAGAATTTCCCTTCCCTTTGGCTGGCCTGATGGTGTCACCTGGGGTGACAGGCCAGTCCTGTGTGCCCTGGAGGTGCCTTGCTAGGCTGAAGGAGGGTTTCTGGGCAGGAGGCAGTGGTGCTGTTGATGCAGCACAGTGTGCCTCACTGTTTGTGTTATTACTGTTTCACATTTGTATTTGTAAGAGGAGCATATTGATGCCTGCGTGTTAAAACTCTGTCTTTTAGTGCCTCACATGCTTTCCGAAAAAGGAAGAAAGCTACATTCTTACTTGGAAAACCAGAATTGCACTGGAGCTGTGCTCATCCATGATCAAATGCAGGCAGATTAGGGCATGGTGTATAAATTGCCTTCGTGTTCTTTGGGTTAGCAGCTGTCAAATAAGTGATTACAGGCGTTGGCATCGCTTTGCTTCCCATGATGGCTGTGAAACAGGGATGGAAATGGAACAGATGCCATTTAATGTGGACCAGCACCCAGGTTCTGGCTCTGGGGCTGCCTCTTCTTGCCTCATGGCCAAAGTTTCTCAGCATCTTTTTTGCTTTAATTCCTGTGGACTAATAAATGGGGATAATAGTGCTCACTCACTTTACAGGAGACTTCTGAGGCTGTTTGGTATTTGGTATTTTTTTTGGTATTTGGTTTTTGTTTTGGCATTTGGGATGCCAAAGATAGTGAAAGATAGAAAGTATATGCTAGAGCATTAATGGTGAGATTAAACTGAAAAATTCTGTTGAGACTGAGGAAAATTACTTCTCCTAGACAAGCTTTGCTGTGCTGGGTGGTGTTAAACTTCTGCAGGAAGTCATTTTTTCAGGGATTGTTTTGGGGTGTCATTTCCTGGGATTTTTTAATTTGTTAACTGACAAGGCTTTTTGATACCAGGCACTACACTTGAAGTCCTGCTGAAGAGAAAATGAAGTGTTGTGATGCTATTTTTTGCAGCATAGGAGTCTATGGTGACTCATTTGGTGTTTGTAATGCCTGGGACAGATTTTAAAAAAAAATTAAATCAGTTATTCCCAGTGAGATGGATACACTCAGCCAGAGCCATTTGAGAATTATTTGCTGCACTGTTAAGACCAAAGTACACATCTTCCCCCTCCCCCCAAAAGAATCCAGCTTATCATGAAATGTTTATCAGAGCCATGTAAACATTGCTCGACTGCTGAATTTTGCAGGGAAATTCTTTTGGTCTAACATATGTATTGCAAGCAAAACTCTTCACAGATTAAAAAAAAAAAATATAATTAATTTGGTTGCAGCCCTACTTATTACCAAGCATGCCAGCATCTGGCAAGGGTTTGGGGATCTGGGAATTCACTGCTTGGAGCCCTGGAACAAAGTGTTCTGATCCAACCCCAGGCAATGAGTCCAGGACTTGAACTGGAATCTTCAGGAGCAGAGAAGTCTTAAGTGTCTGGAAAATTGGCCTGTTGAGTCACCACACAGGCACTAAAACAAAACTAATTTTAAGCAGGTCAGAGTTCAGTGATTCCCTCTGGAATCTAATTTTTTTTCCCTGAAAAAAAAAGAAGTCTCATGTTTTAAATGAAAAGGGTCAAAGTTGATGCACTGCTACAATTTTTGAATGCTTTCCCTTAAGAACAGCCACCCAGGCTAGGATTAGCATGAAGGGCTGCTAGGCTGGCACTTCAGTGTCTGGGTTAAAAATATTTTAAAGCAGTAAATGCAGTCAGAACAGAGAGAGAGATCCCTGGGAGCCTTCCTATTCAAAAATGTGTAAGCTCAGGGCAGCAACTGCAATGTAATTTAAGGTAGTATATGCTTCATAGCTTTGGAGAATATTGCCTCTTGTTAATGTTGCATTGGAGGACAGTGGGATAGCAGTAATTTCAGAAAGGTGGTGTTCCTGTTTGTTTTACATTGGAAACTTCAGAATAAATGAAGGAAAGCATCAGCTGAGGAAGAAGCGTGACTGCCGAGCGCCAGCAGTGAATGCAGCCCTGAGCAGGCTGTGGGAACCACGGGGAAAGGGGGCACAGGAACATTTTCCTGGGAATGCAGCTGCACAGGGAGCACAGCAGACAAAGGCAGAATCAGGTATGTACTTTAAAGGCATTTGGGCAAACTTCTGTCTGAGAGCCCCGGAGGAGCCTGCTCCGTGAAATGACAGAATGTTTGGGGGATCGAATGTCAGGACCTTTGTATTGCTTTTCCACTGCTGAAGGAGTGGGACTGTCTTTGAGCAGGGATGATTCAAATAGCTGCTCAGAAAATGTGCCTTGCGAGAGGGAGGGAGATTTTCCCTTCCCCTTTCTTTATGAAGATCATTTCCTTCTTTTCCCCTTTGGGTCTTGCCAAGTTTGCTTTACATTTGCAAGTGAAAAGGATGGGTCTGGGCTGCCCAAGGAAGCCTGGGTCTGAGCTCTGTTTGTGTCAGGCATCGTGGGCTTGGTGATCTCTGTTTATCTCTGAGGAAATAGCCCTGCTTGCACAACAGGGCAAATGCAATGTGCAGATGTCAGAGCTGCTAGAGCAGAGAGGGCTGTCTAGGAAAAGCCATGCCAAACCTCATGGTGGAGTGCAAAAGGAGCTGCTAGGACTTCTGGCTTCCTCCCTGTGCCTTTCCATGGCTGTAGGAAAATCTCCGGGCCAAACAGAGAGTCCTTGTTCCTTGTGGTGAGCTGTAGCTCATGTGAACTGTTCTGTTGATGGGAGGATATTTTTATGAATGTTTACCCACGCAGGGGTGCAGAGATTTGTGTGCTCTGGTCGCCAGTGCAATAGTCAGAAAGGTCTGTGAAATAAACTGCTTGCACAGGACTGCCCCTCCAGTGTGCAGGAATAGCTGTGAATGTGGCTTTTGGAGTGAAGGAGCTATAAAGCTTAAATTTATTAGGAGAGCAGCAGCCTGCCTTGCTACTACATGAAGTTATTGGAATGCTTCTCCCGTGTTATTCCTGCAGGTATACAAGGCACAGGGATTTAAATGGGAGGATGTGTGAGGCTCTGAGATCCAATTTGTCTTCCAGGCTACTGCAAGGCTCCATTTTTCCCAGGCTTAACAAGTAGCAACCACAGTTTACTGAAATATTTATTTATATTTAGTGAAAACCGACTGACACACAGTTGGTTGTGCGTTTAAGATCACAGTTTATAGCCCTTTGAAGTCTGAAGGAAAGAGGAATGCTTAGGAGAAGCTGAACTTGAATTAATTGTGGAGGCAGATACAGACCGAGTTTCCGCTGTGGCTCATTTTGCTATGGGAGTAAGTCAAGCAATGAGCAATGCTGGGCCAACTTGTATCACAACAGGAGGTGGTGCAGCTTTAGTGCAGAATAGCCTGGCTCACTGAATCCAAATTATTGACCACTTCTCCAAACTTCAGCCATGATGCTGGTTCTGAAGGAAAAAAGTTAATTTATGATTTGTACAGCTTAATGATTTGCAATTGTGAAGGTGGGATAAATCACATAGGCTTCCAGCCCTGAAACTTTAATCTGCAGTGATTTGAAACTTGAAAACTGCAAAACACTTAAAGGTTTGGATTTATATTTTCCTTTTTGAATGATGTGGTTCTTCTCACTAGATTGTGAAACTTTGCCATAAGGAAGAATTTTAGGGAGCCAAGAGGCAAAATATGTTTTGGGCAGCTCCCAAATATAGTATTTTTTTGTTTGTTTGAACTCTGCATTTGTAATTCCACAGCTGTCCTTGCATCCAGCCCCTTTAAAATCTCCTCTTTGCACAGGAAAGTTGCAGCATGTGCATGTTGTGCTGATCCTTTTTGTTTAACTCACAATGCTTCGCTCTCAAACTGGCTATCAGAATATGATGGGTCAACAGGATCATTCTGTTTAGCATGAAGCACACCTGAAATATCTGCTTAGGTAGTGCTTGTGATTTCTCAGCAAATATTCAGCCCAGTGGGGAGCTGCAGGACTCACCTCCATCTCCCAAGGGTTAACAGTAACCTATAATAATAATCTTGTGGCACAAAAATGCTTCTTTTTATGCATTACCTATTTCCAGAGGCCTAATTTAGGTTTTGTATCAAAATGGATATCACAAACGCTTGAGCTTCCTGCTGGGAATGAAAGTGCTACCAGGAGACTCCTTCTCTGTTATTCCCCTGGTGTCCAGGAGGAGTGAGGAGGCGAGGAAACAATTGCTGATATCCGTAGCAGCGAGTAGAAATAGTAGCAGGATGGGTTGCAAAGGTAAAATGCTTTGGGAGTATTGTTCTTGTGAAAGTCTGGCCCTTGCTTTTGGTTAGAATATATCTGTGTGTGTGTAAATATGTGTTTTTGTATCAGGGCCAAATTTACATTTCCACAAGAAGTTGGGTTCATTTTATAAATGCACAAAAATTCACCTGCTATCAAAAGAAAAGGGTGTGGTTATGGTGTAAAATGAGATTGTGTATTCATGCTTAAATACACAGGCAGCTATACTCAGAGGTCAGCACAGGTGTGTCCCTGCTCTCTCTGTGCATGTTGCATGCCAGATTCTGCTGCAGATCCAGTGGAAATCTTTCCATCACTTACTTTCCTCCAGGATCTTTCTGTTGAACGCTTTCATGTAAAAGTAATCACGTTTGAATATTTTGTTGTTGTTGTAACAAGTTGGAACAAGGAAAACAAAAGCTGGATTAAGCACATTTTGTGTGTGTGTGTGTGTGTGTGTGTGTGTTAAAAAATGCTTGCTAAACACCCAGATAGTTTCTCTCTCCTTGGTATTGATTTTCCATTGGACATTAGAAAAAAGTTTTTTACATAAAGGGTGAGAAAGTTCTGGAATGGTCTCTGGGCACAGAATTAGGGGTGATTGGGGTGGGGCTGTGCCCAGTCATCCCCAATTGGCCCCAGCTGTGCCCACAGGTGAGCAGCACTGACAGTAACAGCCATGCAGGGCACAGAGGGCACACAGGGGCAGGGTACCAGCAGCAGGGCACAAAAGCCTGGCCTGAGGGACAGAAAGGCTTTCCAAACTGGAATGGTGTTACTGTGTGTGGGCAGGTGCCTGAACCCTTCTGAAGAGGTAAGGTGTTACCTTGTTTGGGTTGAAGCTTTCTGAAATTGGGGATATTTTGTGTGTTGTGGCCATCTCAGCTGTGACAGTGGCCTGCCCAGGGAGGTGCTGGAGTCACCATCCCTGGATGTGGCACTGGGTGCCAGGGTTCAGTTGGGGTGTTGCTGCTGGCTTGGCCTTGATGATCTTGAAGGTCTCTTCCAACATGGTGATTTTGTGTGTGGTTCTTATTGTTCCAGTTGTAACAAGGGTTCTTGTTGCTCTAGTCTGGCAGGTTCTGATGCTGAAATTTGAAGGGGTGAAAAGTGCTCCCTTGGTCTGCTGGCCCCTGTGAGTGTGGACGCCTGGGGTCTGACTGGGCATGAGGGAGAGAACAAAGAATCCTGCTCAGTTTGTGGGGCATGGGTGTGTGTGTGCTGCCTTCAGTGCCATGGGAAGGCAGAGCCGAGGGTGGCCTCTATTCCACCAGTTTGGGCCCTGCACAGGTATTTTTGTGTTGGCCATGCCCAGGCTGCCTGGCTGGGCACCCAAGTGGTCCTTGAGGAGGGCAGTGTTGGCCCACCCGAGTGCAGGGTGAGTGTGGGCAGGGCAGAGAGCTCGAGCACAGTCCCACTCTGCCCTGCTGGGGAAGGCTCTTGACCTTTTGTTCTTTGTTTTTTTGTGTTTAAGGACGTACAGACTTAACCATCACTTGTGGGTTTTGCAAGTATTAATTAATTACTATTCCAACCAATTTGAGGGCTTGTAACCCTAAATAAACACGAGCTTAATCAGTTATTTTTCTTTGTATTTGTGCTATAGGAAAAATCCACTCATTTATTTCCAAGCCATGACACACAAAAACTATCTTCACACTTCTGAGTGGAACTGGGGCTTGATGCCAAGGTTTTTTTCCCCTACAGAATATGGTATACTCATCCACTCAGACTGAATGGCACAACCTTACGGTTTCACTCGGGAGCTGGAGATTTCTGTCTTACTGTGGTTTTGTACTTAGAAACTGTAAATAGCTTCTCTTTGGTCAAGTTCTTTGTCCCCTTGACTGCACCCATTGCCAATGTCCTTCAGCATGTGAACTTGATTTTTTTTGCTGTAGCTCTAACTAGTAAATGGGATGGTTTTCCCCCCATAATTCTTGCTATCGCCTTCTTCATGGATTATTTGGCTTAAGGAATTTGGGCATTAGGGAAGGAGAATGGAGAAAAAATATAATAGGGGTGTTTTCATCCTCTTTCCTTTGTGGGTGGAGAAGCCCTTGAGTGCATGAATTTAGGAATTAGGAGTAACTTGTGTCCTACACCTGATGCAGCCCTACAGAAAGGCCATACAGTGCCCTGGTTCAATGTGGACCATGGAGGCACAGCAGAGTGAAGGAAGCCAGAGTTTGTGACTCTGCATTTGCCATCATATGGGAGTTAAATCAGAGCTAAGGGCTTTTTCTTTTGTGTTTTAATTTCCTTTGTTTTAAGCAAGTATTTTTAAAATGAAGTGGGGGAGGAGAGCGCTGTGCCACTGCCATGCTTTGGGATCTGAGGCTCCTGTGGACCCCATAGGATGTCAATGGACTCATTAAGATTTAGCCAAGTTTTATGCATTATTCATAATATACATTCACAGCATGCACCCTAAAGACTGTCTCTTGTGAATGCTTAGTCAGAATCATTTGCATTCTGTATTATGGATCCATAATATAAAATACATTTAGCTACGTTTTGTGTATTATCCTTTACACTTATTTCCAGCCTTTACTCTTCTGGCATATGCAGCAAATGTTTAAACAATAGCATGCAGTTATGTTTTGTTGCTCTATAAAAACTAATGCATAATAAGGACTCTTATGAAAATTAATTATTGCTTAAGAGCAATGGACAGCTTTTTCCTCTTTGTAGCTTCAGTGACATTTTAAACTTACTTTTCGAACATGTTTAAGAAGTGTTTTAAATTCTGGGCTGATATTTTGTAAATTTTGTATTTCAAATACACACAAAAATCATTTTTGATGTGCAAGGTTGGCAGGTGATAAAACATCAAATTGAAGCTGAGATGCTTAATAATCATAAGAGTCTTTTGCTGTGAGTTTACTCTAATCCTATGAACATTATTTCTGCTGTACATGACAAGACGAAAGAATCAACAAAACACCACATCAGAAAATTAATTCTCTTGCTGTCATCTCAAGCATTGAAGCTCCTCTATTTTCTTTTTCTCAGCTGCCAGTACATCATGGTGATGGGTCTGATCTCGGCTTTGCGCTGATCCACAGAGTGGCCCAGACATGTTCCTTGTACACCTCTGCCTTGGTTTCTCCATGGGATGTGGTGCTCTGTAAATTCCTCTGTGGGAGCTGTCTGTCTGGATTTACTCCTGCAGCACCCTGCCACTGCCAGCAGACAGTATTCCTGGTGGGAATGCTGCTCCTGCAAGAAAATGGGATTTCTTTGGGGGCCAAGCTGCACTAGGGGGAGCACAGGGAGGTGTGAGGATTATCCCCCTCATGCAGAGTTGGTTAAGGGATTGCTTTTGTGATGTATCTTCATTTTGGGGACCGTGGTAATGTTTCTAGCACATTATTTCCAGCTGGAGCTTGCACATGAGAGCACCAGATGGGCCAAATCCAGGCTCCTGTGCCATCCTTTGCAGATCACTGGGGTTCTGCCCTTGTGTGTGTTCAGGAGGATGGGCTGATGTCAGCCTTTCACCCATTGCATTCTCAGGGAGCTGTGCAGGTTGCAGAAAAGCTTTTGGGGTGATGTCCCTTGTCTCAGGAGCTGGCTCACACTGGGCTGCAGAGGTGCCTTGAGACTAAGTATACAAAATATAGACTGCATACCCCAGGGATATGAGTGACTTGCTACGTCAAGTTCTCTGCTGATGTTGTAATCCTTGATTAAAAGCCAGTGCTTATCAAAACACTTCAGAAAGTCTTGATAGCACATAAGATTGAAATGGTTTTTTTCCCATCATAGACTTTAACACAGGAGAATGTTTTGGCCAAGTACAGTCAGGAGGAAAACAGTTGGTATAAAATGAATTTAAAATCCTAAGGATTATTTATATTTACTTTTTTTTTTTTCCCACTGTGTCTTCAAAGCTACCTTTAGACAGCATGCACGCAGCATGCCCTGAGGGTACAGCAGAGAGTTAGCAAGGGTTCTTCTGTGGCCCAGGCAAAGTGGGCACATGCTCTCCTTTGGTCCAGAACTGCCTCTTGAGCTCTCAGAGTAACACCTAAAATACAAACATTTTGCTGCCTTTCTGTTCAAGAGAGAGGACCAGTTTTTCATGAGGCTTTTTTAATAAGAGAATTGAGAATTGTAGATTTGTAAATACATGTATTTTGCAGCATGCCATTGCTGTGACTTGTTTCTTTTGCTTACATATTTAATTTCTTTTGCTTACATATTAAGAGTAACAGTCCATGATTTTTAAATCTGATGCATAGAAACAAAATATTTATCGTTTCTTTTAGGTAAGATGTGACGGAGTGGGCATTCTTCTCTGTGTGCGTTGAGTGTAATAATGTGAAGTAAGAGTAATCATTGTGGAGGGGAAATAATCTGTGAGATTATGTTCCTGGATGCATTGGCAGGTCATTTATGTCCTGTGGAGCAGAACTACCTTTCCCTCTTGGCTGCTGCATACCAGGGCAGCAAAGGAAGACTGAGATCCAGGTTTGTGCTGGAAGATTTCTTTATTATCTTCCTTGAATCTTGAGCTTTCCTTCCTTGCCCTCCCACATTCCCTCTCCTTCCCAGCTCTTGCTGCAGCTCTGGCACTTTTCTGCCATAGCCTTTCCTACTTGCTGCACCCTAAAAGCTCCAAAATAAACCCCAAAATAAATAAATAAATGCATTAGAGGTTGTTAGCTTAGTCTCTGCCACATGGATCTGATGCATTGCTGGTCCATCTCACTGGCTGGGCATCAACACTTGGGACCAGTGAGAACACATTTTTGCCTCTACAAATCAGCAGAATAGGAATATAAACAAAGCTCAAAAAAAAATCAAGACATATAAACACCCCTTTTAGATTCATGAATATGCTATATTTAAGCCTAACTTCTGAGATTTCCTTTTATTCTCATGAATATCATTTACATTTGAGCAAATGCAAATTCATTTCCACTTCTGGTGCTCTGGAAGCTGCTCTGAAAAGTGAGTAGGATGTGCCCTTTGGTCCATCCCAGTTCAGGCCCCAGGGCTGTGTGCACAACCATGGGAGTTCCAGAGCATTCAGCAGTTCTGCTCCATCTGTTTTTCTTTTCAGCAATCTCCATTTTTACTGTGAAATTTGCAGTGCAGGAACAGGGGGTTTATTAAGCTTGTGATGCGGAAAATAAAGAATTTGCTTTCTATTGTTTAGCAAAATTTCTAGGAAGTTCCTAGCAGTTTTATTTAATACTTGGAATAGGTATCTTTATCTTTCTAAATGATTTTGAACAGTTTTTGTTCATGAGCTGCTGAATAAATAGGCACTAGGGTACCTAGAAAACGAGTGCTGTACATGAACTGGACTCACAAGAGATGGAGAATTCATTTCTGTAACTCCATGGTAGTACCTGCCCTAAAAGATCACCTCTACACTGGGTTTCAATTCAAGGCTTCCCAGGTACTGGGTTGCCATTATTATCAATTATACTATAGAGGCAGTGGTTTGAATGGGTAGGTTTTAAAGTGTTTCACTGGATTACCTGCTGCACTGTTATTCCATTTTACACTTGGAAAGGTTGTAGGATTTTACTTCTGATTCAGTTCATCCCAGGAAATCCAGACTTTGCAGTTAACTGAGGTTGTTGTGCACTTTGTTCTCTTGGTGCTTTTTCTGTCCTTTGTGCACAATCATCATAGTGTTTCTGTCCATCCCTAGTGATAGAAAATCAGAACTGTTATGCAACATGGGGATTTAAAAGGAACAGATTCTGGTTTCCTCTTTATCAGCCCTAGCTCTCAGTCTTTATAGCTCAGGCTCTTCAACTCAACAGTAAAATTCAGCACTTTTAAAAAAGAAACTGAGATTTTCATCTGATAACAAGCATTGAGGCTTTAAGGTATTCCAAGACAACAGGAAAAGTTCATGGGTGTTTGTAACCCTGGAACACAGCATTAGAAGGGGCCACAAGGACTCTCAGGTTTTGTGTTCCTCCCACAAAGAAATCCTTTCACCTTGTGGTGCTTCAGGGGGTACATGATATCCAAAAGGGAAGAACTGAGACAGTGTCTGTCACATCCCTATTCTCCACACAGTGGGTTTGGGAGCACAGGGATCCTGAGCATGATGAGCTGCATTTAATGAAGGTAACACTTCTGTTCGTGTTGCCTGGATAACTTCAGATTCATTTTCTCAACGTTTTATTTGAATTCCCCAAAATTTAATTGAAGAAGAGGTAGAAATCTGCGCATATTTCTGTGCTGTGAATTGCTCAGGCACTTTGACAGACTTTAAAGAGCTGTGCCTGTGAAAGGAGTAATCCTCTCTGAATCTGCTCCTTCCTCTGGTCTCTGCCTGCATCATCAGGAGGGCAGGGCAGGGAACCTCCTCTCTGCCTCCCTGTTTCCTTCCCCACCAGAGCTGCAGAAACCAGCCAACAGGACTTGTCACCTCCCACTGGACAAGGCATTGTCAATATTCTGACTTTTATTGCTTCAGATCTCTGTGTCTCTGATGTGAGTGTGTTCTGAAACTGTTTTCTCTGCTGTTTTTCTGTAACACTTTCTGTTTGCATACAAATCTCTCCCAGGAATTGCACCAAAATTCCTCCACCCCTTTCCTGGTGTTTGCTAGTGAGGCTGAAAGTCTTGTCGGGGCTTGCAGTCCTTGCCAGGCTGTTCCTTCCCCTCTCCTGCTTCTCATTCTCAGGAATTAGCAAGATGTACAGTGGCCAGTCTGTTACCTGTTCCTGAGTTTAAAAACCTCAATTTTCTGGTCACCATCTCCTCACTTTTGCCAGTTCTGCAGCAGTGGCACTGCTCTGACCTGACTGAGTTGTTTCAGCTCTTGGGCCATTTTGTAGTGATGGATGCAAAAGCAAAGATGAGTTTAAAGCTGCATTCATCCATCTCTTTGTTATTTTAACACTAAATCCCAAGGATAAATATTATTGTTAAATCACTGCTGATTACAATGTACAAGAGAAAAGTCCTGTTTTTAAGATCAGGCTCCTTTAGTGAGGAGAGGGGATGACAGCCCTGTTGAAAAGGGTAAAAGCTGAAGAGCCTGGTAGGTATGTCCATTCTAAATGTGTGCCATGTGTGCTGAGGGTGACTTGGTTCACACAGAATATTTGTAGTCAGTCAAAAATAGAACTCATAACTTGCATGCTTGTGCTTCCTCAGCCCAATCTCTGCAGAAACAAATCTCCATGTTACTGAAAAAGAGCAGAACTGAGACATGACTGTTGGGGTTTGCACCAATTGACCCTTGATGTGGGGTGAAAGGCAAGGGACACAAGTAAGGAAAATATATAGGGAGGTTTAAGCAGATGTTGTGAATGCTGTACTTTCCCTGCCTTGTGGTACTTTGGTCTTCACAGGTGTCAGTCCAGCATCTCCTTGATTAATACAAACACTGATTAATACAAATATTTAAAACTGGTGCCACTAGTACAATGTATTACTCTGTTCCACTTAGGGCATTGTATGTAGTAAATAAACTGCAGGCATGGCAGTCTTGGTTGCAGCTGGCTTGTTGCCTAAATATTAATACATATACTACACTGAGAAAGTAAAACAATTTAAAAGAACTGATTGCAAAGTCTGTACAGGTGTAAAAGTTAAGCATATGGCAGAGAGGAGATTGCCAATGAAAATGACAGATGATTAGCATTCATTAAAACTTTCAATTAACACCTTGACAAACCCCATAAAATAATACTGCATGTAAATAATGTGTGATTTCTCCAAGCATTCTTCTACATGTTTTTAAGGGAAAGGAAGAGTGAGAAAGAGAAGGGAATTGTATTCCAAAAGTGCTTAGTACTAAGAATTTTTCAGCCCCTGGTTTGTTTTGGAGTTCAGTGCTCTAGTGAGGAGTAAAACAAGCTGGGATTTGACTTCTTTATTTAAGAAAACATCCATTGGCACTGGCACATGCAATCCTTTTTCTCTGTCATTACCGAGCACTTCTGTGGTCCTGGCTGGACTCAGGTGCTGCAGAGCTCTGGGCTTGTGGAGATCCAAACTTCAGGCTTCGTTTCCTCTCCTCCAATTCCTGTTTGAAGTTCTTGTGTTTGTTTCTTTGTCACTTATATTCATAATTGGATGCAGTCTGGGCATGAGTGTGGCATTTTAAAATACAACTTCCCTCTCACCTACCGATTTCTCCTTTTCTGAAATGCTATTCCATAGCTTAAGAGTGTATATGTCATTGTTTTCACACTGGTGGTATCTTAGAGCTGCCATTTGTTTGATGTAGCCAAGGAATTGTGAAGAGGATGTGATGGCTGGTAAATTTACCATGAAAAGACTTCATTTGTGAAGGTCCCTGCCTTCCTGCCTTGGCCTAGGCCCATTGTGCTTTGGGCCATGTCCACATTGCAAAGCCTGGGTCTCTATTTCTTGCGGTATCCCTGTGATGGTTTTGTGACACATCTTGAATTTTGGCAATTGAAAATTCAAAAATCGTTATTTTTTTCCTACAAAATGCCATTGAGTTGTATGTTTCCTGTCCTGAGCTATTGGTTTGTGGGTGTTAGAGGATGAGAGGTCCACCAGAAAGGTTGGAAGAGCCAAATTTGGCATTCCATGTAGAAAAAGTCTTCATCAGCAGGAATGCTGGGATAACTCTTCTATCAGACTGCTCCTGCTTGGAGTGTTCTCACAGTTTGTTCCAGAAAGGAACAGGGGAAGAAAACTAGACTTCAAAAAAGTGTGGACCATCAGGGCACCTCAGTACAGGAGTACAGTTAAATAAAGCTATAATTAGAAGGAACAGGAGGGAAAAGAAAAGTCCATTAGTCTGCTACCTTTCTGCATTTGACTGCTCTTGGATTGCTGTTCCCAAAAGTGATCTGCAGTGGCATCTCTTGGCTTCCTGGAAGGCAAAGGGAATTTTACAGCTGACGTCAATGGGAGCAGAGTGAGGCTGATGTTAAATGCTCTTTTTATGACCCTGTCCCCAGTGAGTGGTCATTTTCATTTTTTCCCCTGATATTTTTGTGGGTGTTAGGTAGATAGATCAAGAAGGAGAAAACAGTGGTTAAGAATGACAAGCTGTGATTGTGAAACCCCAAAACTGTGAGAGGCACTCTGGGGGGTGGCTGTGGGGCTCAGGAGGGCTGATGTATGTTTGAGTAGTTTTCAGTGCTCTTTTGAGCACTTTTCACTCCCAGAGGACATCACCAGTAGAGCCCACCCTGCCTCAAACAAGAGAACCCAGAGCAGTTCTGCAGGTCAGTTCATGATGTGAAGAGTGCAGCCCTTTGGGTTCCAGGTTGTGCTGCAGTCTGACAGCCCCCTGTGTTCATGCCCTGGGCTCAGGGTGCAGCAGGAATCCATATTTTCCTGCAGAATCTGCCAGGCTGATCCATGGTGAGCCCTTTGGTGTGATTCTGCTGTGCCTTGATCCTGTCTGACATCAGGAACAGGGGTGGACAACGAGTCTCTGTGTGTGCACAGGAGCAGCCCAGCGCAGCTCTGACGCTGATCTCTCCACTCTGATAAGGCTAGGACTCAAAAATGACTCCAAAAGCACAGAAAGGGAGGACAGCTTTGAAAATGGATACAGGCAGAACAGACAAAATACCCTGATATGTAATCTCCCCCTTCCTCTCTTCCCATCCCTCTTGCTTCCCCACTCTCAGGTTATTCATTAAGTATTTTTTGAAATAATGGTAAAAAGGATTTGTTTAACAGCCGAATTGCTGATTTTGGATTAGGCAGTTGGGTAGTGGATTTGAACATGGAGAATTCACGTTCATGAAGTGTTTGAGGTCAGCAGTTCCTCCCTCACAGCACATCCCCTCCTCCGCTGCAATACTGCGGTGTTCTCGTGGTACATGGGGGGTGAGAAGGTGGGACATGGGACAAAAAATGTGATTGGGCTCCTCAGCCCTGGCTGCACCTCCAGGGGGATTGCTTCTTAGGGCAATCAGAAATCTGAGTGGAATGCAATGGCATTTGTTAAGCAACCCAACTTACCCTTGATCCTACAAACTGCTCTTCTGGTATTAACAAGAATAAAACAAAAAAAAAAGAGTTAACCTGGGTTGCTTTTTCTTTTTTGGCCTCTCTTTAAGGAATGAATAGATATTTGACTTGGCAGGAGTGTGCCATGCTGTGGTTATGTTACTGTCTTTGAGTGGCTTAAAAATTGTGTGAGGTGCTGTCTTAGTGTTGCTGAGTTAGAGGATGCAATAAGCCTGTTTTCCAGTAGCCATGTACCATCATATATAACTGAGTATGTTTGGAATTTGTAAATGCTGTGTAACATATAGGAAGAGGCTGAATCTTGCACTGAAAATGTTGATTTCGTGTGTCGGTGACCATATAGGAAGAAACCAAGTCTTGCATTGACAGTATAGACTTCATGTATCTGTTTTGTATATTTCTTTGTTACAGTGTTTTAACAATACTAGCCAAGAAAAGAACCCCTCTCTCTTTGCTCAGTGCTGTTTTTTAGTATAAAAAAATAATAGGGTTTATATGTAGGTGTCATCTTGATATCTGCTCTGAAAACCTTACATGAAAAGAGCACTAAAAAGATGATTGAGTGCTGTAGATTTGTAAAAGTGGACTCTTTAAGACAGCATTTAAGTGTGCAAGATGAGAACTTCCTGCTCCAGAGCTCATTTAGGATTTTCCTCGTTCATGAGGAGGCTGATTATTTTTTTTTTTTTGTTGTTGCATTTATAAAGCCTGAGATTGCCTTTGTTCAAAAAGAATTTTGGTGTTTCTTGTGTTCAGAGCATGCCATGTCCTAGCATCTTCCAAGTTTAGCGCTGCACTTCCTTTCAGTGTTGGAAAGCCAAAGCTCTTGTAAAGATTTTAAATTATCTGATAATATTTAATCAGTTCCTAGACTGTGTGTGCTTGAATGGTAAGCACTCCTGAAGAGCTTGCACCTTTAAAAAAAAAGTGAAGTACACTGATAATATTGCAGTGTGTGGAGAGGTTTCAAATTATTGGAACACTTAATTTTTTCTATAATTGCTTCAATTTGAAGGGAACTAGGCAAAATACCAAGCTGAAAATGAGTTGCATTAATCGAAAAATTCATCAGTCAGAAAGTAGGATTTAAACCAAAACACCCAATTAGAACAGGGGGGAAAAAAAGACACTAAACATCTTGGCATTAAATCCTTAAAGGGATGAGCCTCCCATCCCTCTGTGCTGGATTCAGGGGTTGTTAGGAGAGTTGCACACTTGCATTTCACTGAGAGAGCAGAGGGGCTGAGGTGGGGTCAGGAACACCTGGACTGGAAAGGAAAGCAGGGAAAGGAAAGGAAGGAGAGCAGTGCTCAGGGAAAGGAGAGAGAAGGAAGGGAAAGCAGTGGGCAGCAGTTGAATGGGAGCACAGATCAGCCCTAGGTTAATGTCTCTTCATGGTAAGATAACAATAAGATAAAAAGATTCAACACCACTGCAGATACCTCACGGCAGGTAAAGAGCTTTTTGGTACTATGCAGTTAGATTTCATAATGATTTAATCTGCCTTTTTTAAAAAAAAGGGAACAGTTGTGTCACTTGAAAGGTACCAGAAAAACCAAAGCAAAATTGAGGCATGTTGCTGCAGCTCAGGCTTTTTGAAATTTTCAATCAGTAAGTTTGCCATTCAAAGTCAAGTCTGGCAAATAGTCTGTTTTTCTGGTCTGACATATCTGGCATAAGCAGTGATTGTTACTAAACAAGGGAGAGCAAAAAAGAATTTATTTTTTGAGAGAGGATGAAATACTAAGAGTGCATATTATATTTCCCTGGAATTCAGCAGTTGCAAATGATTCTTGACTGCATATGGTCCCGGTGCAGTGCAGGGAAGGTTTCCATACACCAGATTTCACTGGGATTTTGGCACTGACACCCAAATTTCAGTGTGTACAGAGTCCTGGGACAGCTCATGGGGTTATGGGCTTGCATATCTTTCTGAACCCTGCTCACCCTTTCTCTCCATCATCCAGAATATTTCATGTGCAGTGCTTTGGAAGGATGTGGACAACTAAAAGGATCTTTTAGTGAATCATGGGTGGAGAAAAGCAATGCACTTCCTTTTTATTTGAGTCTCATGATCCAATGGCTCCTTTCCAAGGCCCATACTCCTTTTGTTCACACAGGAAAATTCTCTGTTGGGTGCTGGGATTGGGCTGGACACAAATGCCCAAAAGGTTTGAGGGCTGGAAACCTAGAATATTATAACCTATAATATTATATAATAGATATAATATAAAATATTATATATAATAATATACATTATATATTATAACTATCTGATACATAATAGATATAATGTAATAATATAATATTTTATAATAATAAATTGGATAATTTAAATTATCTGTCATCACCTCTCAGTAAATAAGGTAGGATATTTAGAAAATGCAGCTGATCTCATGCTGTTTTTGCAGCTACAAGGGCTTTCCTTTAATTTGCCTCACAAATTGGGCCCTTGGTCTGAGAGCCCACATTGAACTCACCTGAACATAGTGGTATCCCTAAAACAAGAGGTGGTTTTGGAAGAGCAGAAGCTCAGTCTGGCTAAAGAACTGAGCACAGATAATTGAAATCAGATGTTTTTAAGAAACTTGAATGCTACTTCAGTTAGGGCTGGAAGAACTTCTCTGAACCACTGCTGACATTGTGTATGAATTTTTATTGCACCTATTTTGTTTTATCAACTTCCTCACCTCACCAGTCCCCACCTTTCTTGTGGTATCCCCTTTTTGTGCTTCATGCACATTAAGTTTTCCTCATTCTAATCTTTCAGCTGCAGTCTACCCTGCTAGTATGCTACTATTGGCCTGAGCTAATACTATGAGAAATTAATTTTATTAATAATTTTTATTATTTTTATTTTTATTATTTTTAATTTTAATTTTAATTTTTAATTAATTTTTAAACATTTTTTATTATTATTTTTATATCCTTCTCCCCCTTCAGAAATGTGAGCAGTAAATAGTAATAATTTCCAATTCTAGGGTACTTGATTTCCAATAGAGATGACCCAATTGCCTATCAGATTTTTACACATGATACTCTGCTTCCATTTGTTTCTTCCCCCTTCTTTTTTATCCTCCCTCTTGCTGGTGGTGCTAAAAATCATACTCAGGAGCATGTATACTCTGGAAGTTGCTGTGCTGGAAATTAAGACTTAAAATAGTCAGGGGTTTTGGTTTTTTCCTCTTTTTCTCATCTGCACTTAATCCTGTCTTTGGTGCTGAAGGAAAGTGAGAGGAACACCAGTGATGGTTGGTTCTATTGTAGTTCCATTGCTTTTGGATTAACCTTAGGCTCAGTTTGCTTGGGTTTCTAATCCACTCATCAATGTGGGTGCAAACTCACAGAAATGAAACCCCAAATGTGTTTTTTGGTGCAAATTTTCTCTTCTCTTTTTGTACTGGAAATGTATATTCAAATGATAAAAGTAATGGGAATTAACTTTTCAGTGGGTGCCCCTTGCTTTTCAGAGTCCCAAAGCTGGCTCAGGTGATCTGTGTTCTGTGTCTGTAAGGGGTGTGTGAATACCTGAGGACATTTCCTAAGATTATTCCTCTTCCTCCAGAAGAGGAATAAGTCCCAATAAGTACAAAGTAAATATTTTGGTGCAAATACAGTGCTGAGTCCCAAACATTTGGCCAATCCTCCGTTATCCTGCTTTAACATCCCTGCAAGGGCTCAAGTGCCAAGGGCTTCCTGCACCTATTCTCACTCTGTGCTCTGTTGTGTCCACAGCTGAAATGGGGGGCCTTACTCACTCCCTTCTGAATGCAGATATGGGTTATTTTCATCCACACACTCATTAATCTCTCTGAGCCCTGCCAAGCTCTTTGAGCTACTTTGTCGATTTAATTACATGTTACAGAGTTTCTGGGTCTTTTTTATAGTTCTTGCAAAAGTGTTTTAATTTTAAATGCATTGTATGACATTTAGCTGTGTGTCTGGTGTTAAGAGGAGGAGTAAATACGAGCAAATGATCTCTGCAATTTTGCATTAATGCCCTCTGTGAACTGCAGTTTTTTCAGGATGTCATGTAAACTTACCCACACTGCCAAGTACGGGAATGAGAGGAAAGAGTTGCTTTCCAATTTGCCCATTTTAGAATAATCATAGATAGACTGGAATAATTTGCACCACTGGCAAACACTGTTTTTAAAACAGGAGGCTCAGTCCACACAGGATTTGATGGGAAGTCCTGCCAGTTCTTTTATTTCAGCAAGGGACAATCATGGTACAGGAGTCCTTTCTCCAGCCTTTTAACAACTGGGGAATGAATGTGGGCTCCTTCAAAGAGGCTGTGAATGGCAGCTGGGAAAAGCAAGGGGCTCTGAATAGGCTTGAATTTACCCAGGGGCTGAGATTTTACTGGGAAGTTGTTGAGATTTTTACAGAGTAACGGAGGTCATAACATATTTTGCTAATTATCAATCTGGTTTAGAATCCATGGCCTGAAAGGTGCAAACTGCAGCTGAGTAAGCACTTTAAAGAGGTACCATGATGGGATGTCACAGTGCAGAGCACTCACACATTCTTCCTAGGGCCTGGCAGTGGTGTGAGGAGCCAGAGCAAAGGGCTGGTCTGGCTGCAAATTCATTTTTGAGTTTTTTAATGACACACCCTGCCACAGAAGCATCAGCTGAGGTTGCTCAGAACCTCTTTTTCTGTGACCCTATGGAGGCAATTGCAGAAATGCAGCATCTATACCTATCTCAGTTTGGGGTTTATGTTTGCTTTTATCCTTTGTTGTTGTTTTCGGTGGGTTTGTTTTTGTTTTTTTTGTTTGGTATTTTGTTTTGGTTTTTTCCAACTGCAATGTCTAAAGTAGATGGAGGGGGTAGTTTAGCAGTCAGATGAATAAAACCCATGGATTCTGCTTGTAGAATTTCCTCTTCAGAGAAGAAAGCCTTCCTGCATACTGAACTGACTCCTAGAGTGCTGTGTCTGCGCCCTTGTTGCAGCCTGGTGGTGCACAGGGAACATCCCAAGTGCCCGGGCAGTGCTGGTGCCTGGAGCTGCCAATGCCTGCTTTGCATTCGTACCCAGAAGAGGCTTTGGGGGACCCTCACTGTGGGGTTTGACACTGTATAAAATGTACAGTTATGGCTGGATCCGCTCTGGGGCTAAGGGCAGGCTGGTGTTTTTAATACACTGTGAGACTTTGTCACAGGAGATCCTGGATGGTCTCAAGTCTTGGGTTCCTGTGCTTGAGATGACCCCCAAGGTTTTACACTTCTTTCTCTCAGCCCCGTGACTGAAGAAGTTGAGATTCCTTGGCTCTGCTTTTTATTTTCTCTTATCTATTCCATTCTTTCTCTGGCCTGCTGAGGTCTGCCCAGCAGGTTGGTTTGTGGATCAGTCCCTGCCTTTGGGGTGGTGTTAGCTTTTTATACTAAAAACTATGTGTACTTTATTTACAATAATTTTCCAATACCTATCCCCTATGTTAGACAGTCTGTCTCTACTCTAAACCAATCCAAAAGTGTCACCATCACAGTAGAAGATGGAGGACAAGAAGGAGAAGGACAGGACATGCCCAGATTCCTCCATCTTGCCTCTTGAACCCCCATTCTAAATCCCCAAAATTCTACTTTTTCACCCTGTGATAAATTCACTATCATTTTACTCAAAGCCTTGTGGCTTGTAACTCTTCACACAAAGTTGGTAATTGTTTCCATGGGCTAAAATCAAAGGCACAGGTGGCTGTGACTCTGTGCCAAGGTCTCTGGAGCCCTCCAGGGCAGCCAGAGCAATGTCCTGGGTCCCAACATAAAGGATGACTGTTAGAAAGCAAATGGACAAGGGGATGGATGCAAAGTCCATCAGGAATGCTGAATACAGAGATGGGGACAAAGCCTTGAGGCTCTGTCTGTAAGTACCCAGGAAATCTGAACTGGAGGTTGCAATGAAGAACCAGAATCCCCCTGACTCCCTTCCACGGTCTTTCCCTGGGTATTTGTTCTCAATTATTGCCAGAGAAGGGAATGCATGGGGCATTCCAAAAGAAGGGCTTTTTTCTGACTCTGTATGACTTTTTTTGTCCAACCCCTTGAAGTTCTTCTGAAATCTGCTTTATATGGTTGTGAGAATGGAGTGGAGCTGAACTGCTGATACTCTTCATGGTGAGAATTTCCTACTTGAAGTTGAAATAGCTTTGAACTACTTGATGACGTGTGCTGCCATTTAAAAAAAAAGAACCCAGTATACTGAATGCCATTGTTATCTTTTATTATTAGACTTATGTTTGTAGAACCAGCTGTCATTATAAAGCAAACTGAGAACTTGACTGCTTGAGTCAGAGTCCATTAAAATGGGCTAAAGACTGAATATCCTCCACCAGGCTGCTTGCTGTTGTACTCAAGTGTGCTCAGGTATGAGCACTGCTCCTCTGAGACCTTCATAGAAACAAAGTGAGGCTTTTTAAGACTGTCCTGCTGTGTAAAACTGATCCCCAGAACTGACTGTGCAGCAGGGAAATACTGGTAAGGGATTGATGATTGATTGTTGCAGTTAGTTGCCATTTGTAAACAACGGGACGAAAAAGCTAAACTAAATAATTTTTTTTAAAATTTACCTTTATGTTTTCCATTTTAAATGAGCTCTTAGAGTATTTCCTCGGAATGCAGTGTCTAGATTTTGCAGTTTTGTCTCAGGGCTGAAACCAGCAGGGCTGCAGAGCAGCGCAGGGTTTGTCCCTAGGATCCAGCTGCAGCCTGGGAGCAGACTTTGTTTGTGTGTCAGTCTCAGTTTGGGCTGCAGCCAGAGTTTCACTGCTGCTTGAGGACAGAATTGTTGTGCCAGGACTTGTGGTGGTGCAAAAAGCTGCTGGGCTGTGTGCTCTTCAAGCAGGCTTTAAACACATAGTGCAAATTAAATTGGTGTCTCTAACTTAGCACCAACACCTCAGCTTTCCCTCCGGTAGCCTGGTCTTACTCAGCTCTTGCACAGGAGCTGGTGACAAAGCCCTGTTCATCTGTGAGCAGGGCTGGGTTTAAGTGCTTCATCAGGGTCTGTGGGCTTGGCACAGACCCCCTGGTTTAACCTTGCACACCAGTTAGGGGCTTACATTCTTTTCCAATGTCTGTCTGGTTTGTTTTCTCCAAGTGATGGGCAGGCCCTTCCCAAACTGCCCTGATACTCTGGTTGATCTGGTTTTGGAGCTCACGCTGAATTCAACAGATGTTCTGGGCATGGAACAATCACAGGATCAGGACAATGTCTATTTAAGTCCAGTCAAGTCATAGAAAAGTGTCTTTTTCCCTCTTTACCAGCAAGAAATGGATTTCATGCTTTTCAGTCTCCCAGTATATTTATTAAGCTATTATTTATTCATTTGGTTACTTTATTATTTAATTTTGTAACAAAATTTGGCTTTGGTCTTTAGAAGAAAAAATTCAAGTGTTTTCTCCTTTTTTTTTCCTCCTCAAAAAATACATATATTCTTGGCTCTTTTTTTATGGTACAGTGCTGCTGCGCACCTTGGAACAAAAGTGACTAACAGCTCTCAACAATAGGAGTGGAAATAATGGCAGGGGTAGCAAAGACATGAAGAGTTTTGAAAAGCAATATTCTTCAGTGTGGGGAAAGTAATAAAAGGTCAGAACAAAGTGCAATAGAAAAGCCATTATGAAGGGAATGGGCAGAAATCTGGTTTTATGTTGATGTCAAGGCTTTGGATTTGTTTTCTTTCTGTTCTGACAAGTTTTATTTAGTTTAATTCAGATTATTATTATTATTTGCCTTAATGCATGCAGCTTTACTAGGTGTGATTTTAATCCTGCACAAGTGTAAATGGCTGGGTTTGAGAGACTTATTTATCTTTCCTTTCTTTATTTGGAACCTTCTGTATAATGAATCCTTAACCAAGAATTATTGTTTAGTATTATTTACTCAGAGCTGGGCCGTGCTACAGAAATACAGACAGAAATACAGAGTTTGCTGCTTATGGAGGAGGGTGGATGCTCTTCAAAGTATTTCAGGTACCATTGCAAACTCCTTGCCAGTACTTGACTTGCCTGAATCGGCAGTCAGTGTTGAAATCCCCCCTGACCTCCAAAACTAAATCAGCTGTGACTGTTCTTGGTAAATCATCCTAGAATTTGTTCTCTTACCCCTAATTAAGTAAAAGACATTCAGCCCTTTATCAATTATGGCAAAAGTATGTTTTGAAAATAGGAATGGTTAAAAAAAATTCAAGTTTCATACTGGTTATCAGTGCTGAAATCCATCCTTCTTTGCTTTTGTTTTTTACCTGGGAATACAATTTTGTATGATGGGTTGCTGATGTAAAGCACAGTTCTCTTCTTCCCTTTTCCCTTCCCTGTATATAAAAGCAGCCAAGTTAGCCAATACCATGTGAAATCAGCACCTTTCAGGTAAAGATTTTTGCCACTATTATCATTGATTGTTAGCAGTCCATATAGCCAGTAATTTGGCCTGTTTCAAATCTAAATGATATGTAGTGGCTGCATGTGGGGAGAGCCTGTGCAGCTAAGCTTTATTTCCTCTCTAATAATTGCATTTTTTGTGATTTTCATTCCTCCCAGCCATGTCTGCTAATCAGATCCCACTGCAGATAGTGCTGGAAGTCTGGAAGGTCTGCAGGAATGTCCTCCCAGAGCTGCTGAAGACAGATCAGGCATCCATCTCAGCAAACAAAGGGTCAGAACCCTGGGCCAGTCCCCTGGGTGGCTTCATCCAGACTTTTTAAAAAGTTTTTAGGGCAGTTATCAGAGGCTTTTCTGGTGTTGTTTTTTAGTAGGAGCTGGTGATCTAAAAGCACTCATGTTTTCTCTCTGCTGCTATGGAATGAGCTGCTGAAGCTGTCCTTTACCTCAGAGGCTGATGAACTTTGCTGAGCTCCTGGAAATCCCCAGCCAGGAGTCCAGGGATGATCCCACATAGAATATCCACCCCTGCCAGGGTAGAGGTTAGCCTCAAATATAACCAGAGAGTACAACAGCTGCTCTGAAGATGCAGGTCCCCAAATAAACAGCTTACTCCTTCACCATTTCCTGGTCCATTATGCTCAGGGAGGAGTTTTCTCTTTTCTTTTGTGTGTCTTCATTTGTTTTTGCCAAGTGCACTTAGCAGATGAGAGAGTGCCCTTCCTTGCCTTTGCTGGATATCAGTGTCCTGAAAAAAGGACAGAAAAATGCATTTGGACCCTCTTTCGGGTCCAGAGGTTGAAATTTCAAATAGTTGTAATTGAAAGTTTTGCTTACATTTTGAATTAAGTTTACCTTTTCCCTCTTGCCATTTTTTTTAAAATTTGAAGTTGTTAGAGAAACATGTTTCTTGAAAATTGTTTTGCCACTGGGGAAAGGAAGTGTTTTCAATATTTATATCTAATTGAAGACTGGCTTATCCCTTTCCTTTGCTTTTTTAACCTCTCCAAACATGTACATGTCAGATTCCTTCTTAGCTGTCTCAATTTCCCCTATGCCCTTTCTGGTGGACTTTGCTAGCGTGGTACTTTCCTTTTATGGAGCTGTACATTTTTCAGTTTTTGTCCTTCAGTGGATTTTTCAGATGGGACTCTTGGCTGCAGACATCTGTTTGACTCTGGTACCAGTGTGTGCTGTCATCTCTGTCATGGGAAGCTGGGCTGTCCTGAAGGATTCAGCACGGGGGATCAAGGTATGAAGTTGTCCCTTGCTATGAGCAGGGCTCTTCTGCCAGAGGAGGCTTTTTGTGTGCTGTGGCACATGACAGGCCTGGCTTTGGTTGGAATTTCTCATCTGAGGGGGTGTTGGACTATGTGCCTGGGGTTCTCCACTTGCTGTCAACATCAGGCTTCCAAAAGTTTTGTTTCCTTCTGTGTGCAGGTCATGCACATTTAAGGTACATAAACCCAACACTTTAAACACTGAATGAGCTGAGCAGAGAGAACGTCTCCTTTTAATCTGATAGAGCAATGGATAATGCTCCTGATTGATCGGGAAACTGGAAACCAGGCTGCCAGAAGAAAGGGGGAAGAATAAAATAAACCTCCCGATATTTGCAGCCTTCCAGTGCCTGAAAGGAGCCTATAGGAATGATGGAGAGAAGTTATTTACAGGGGCTTGGAGTGCCAGGACAGGGGGAATAGCTTCACATTGACAGAGAGTGGGTTTAGATTGGATATTGGGAAGAAATTGTTCCCTGTGAGGGTGGTGAGTACAAGAAACTCAGAGCAGCAGTGGGTGCCCCAACCCTGGCAGTGCCCAAGGCCAGGCTGGATGGAGCTCTGGGCAGTAGAAGATGTCTCTGCCCTTTGAGAAGGGCTTGGAACAAGATGGTCTTTGGGGTGCCTTCCAAGCCAGGGCTTTCTGTGTTTCTGTGGTTTTGTGGTTGTATTCAAAGCAGCCTTTTCTGTCACAATGTGCCAGGGAAGTTCAGGTTGGACACCAGGAAAAGGTTCTTCACTTGGAGGGTGGTCAGCCCATGGAACAGGTTCCCCAAAGAGGTGGCCGTGGTACTGAGTGTGTCAGAGCCCAGGGACTGTCTGTGTGATGCTTCAGGCCATGGTTAGTGTAAGTTAGCCCTGCAGGGAGCTGGGCTCAGCAATCCTTGTGCTCTGCGACCCTGTGAATAGTTCCCAAGCTGCTGTGAGAAATGACAGACTAACACTCACCTACACCACAGCCCTGAGGAAACCTCTTGGAAATCATCTTTGCTGTGCCTGCAGGTCAGGTGGGATCAGCTCTCGGTGCTCTGTGGAGCAGCTGCTGTTCCATGCAGACACAGAGTGGGATCTCTGCTTTTCCCATCCTGCAGGCTGCTGAGGGTTTATGGTCCCTCTGTGCTCCTTAACTGGCACACTGATCCCAGCTGGAGGAGTTTACTCACTGTGTACAGCCTGTTGCAGGAGAATTCTTTGCACATGCATGTGAGATCTTCACAGGGATCATGTCATTTCCTAACAAGATACAAATGATAGGCTTGGTGCTCACAGTGCCCCTCTGCCTTCCTTCCATTTTCTTTCCACATTTCTTTTTCCTTTCTTTTCCTTGCTGTCACGTGCCAGCTGCATTCTGTTGCCATTGCCACTCATAATTTGTTGTTTCAAAGCCATAAACTTGTTATGGAGAGCAGGATGGAGAGGATTAAACAGATTCCAAGCATTTGGCCACTTGCTTGGGCAGGTTTCAGTGCAGTCCTACCAATATCATGAAACACAAAACAGCAGAGTCTGCTTTGCCACAGGGAAGCCCTTGCAAGCAAAGCCACCCATTGTGAAGTGTTCTTGATAACTCTTTCTATCTTTTAGATTAAATAAATAGAATAGGGTTGGAAACTGAGTTCTGTGTTGCAAATACTCTTCATGGCAGTGTCAACTAGGAATCTTTTTTTCTTAGTCCAGAGATGAGCATTTCTCAACTTTTAGTTCACTACAAAGGACATAGCAACCAAAAACATAGTTGAAATTGTAGAGCCATCACTGAAGGCTGGAGTTACTGCTTTAATTTATGGTTTTACTCCCTACCCCTCCCTGAGATTCTTCTGTTTTCTGTCTTTGTCTCTCTCTCTTACAGATTTACTTTTACATTTAGGTAAATTGTTATTCTGCACTGCCTACTTCACATATTACAGGAAAATTTACCTTGTGTTTTTAATACATTGAAATGACAGATTCTTAATCTAATTGCAATTTGTTTACCTTTATGTCCAGTTTAGAGCTTTGAACTTGTTGTAAAATACCATATAAAGTACTGGGTGTTCTTGTACTTCCTAATTCTGTCTGGCATTTACAACAATCCTTTCACTATCTCTGAGGGTACAGCTCCTGACTGTGCCAAGACAGACTCTGATCCACTCCACTGCTATGAATAGGAGTCTGTCCATGGCCTTCAGTGAGACTGGGTTCAGACTCTATTGCTTCACCTTTACAAAGTGAATTCCAGGCCATTCTCCATGGTAAAAATCCTGGCAGCATTGAAGTGAAGGGGATATTTGCTGTGGTATGCAAAGGAGCCAGGATTTCATCTAGAATATTTAATATCTCACAATCAAAAATAGCCTATTTTCAGTCCTTGCGTTTGACTTGGGCATTTTGCTTTGCTACAGATGGAGATTAAGGTGAATTAAAATTTCTATTTGAAGCTTGATTGAGGTCAGAGTTACTATTGGATAATTGGTGTACACTATAAGTGTGGAGAAGAGAATTTATTCAAGTTTGTAATTTGCCCATTCAAGGAAATCCTGTGCTTTGTCTGAGTCAAGGGGATCCCATCTAAGTGATAACTCTGAATCTTGATGTGTGTCAGTACTTGCTTGTCACTAATAAAAGTGCATGCAAAAAGGACACAAACAGTGTGGTTAAATCCAACTGTAGGTTTATTTATTTAAACTGTAGGTTTATTTATTTACATGTGTTTTATGGGGCAATATTTCATACTTCTGTGAGCCAGCCAGTGAACCCTGAGAAGTCTGATGGTGACTGTTCTCAGAGAGCCCTTGTGGGGAGATTTTCCATCTGTGAGCTGAGCATTTCTCCTGTAATGTTAATGGCCACAATCAAGTGCAAAATCCAAACAAGAATCTTGGCCACTTAGGAACCAGATGCAGATATGATATCTTGCTTATATCTCCCACACTTAAAATTGCACCTTATATATATATTTTTTTTAAGTGTATGTCTAGTATTAAATATACTTCAAATAGATATAATATTAAATATACTTCAAAGGGAACCTGTTAGGTAGCTAGGTAAGTGGTTTGATCTTGAATCCTTAAATTAATGAAAATAAATATTGGATTTAGTGGAAAGGAATTAGAGTCTTGTCTGAATTGTCCCTGTATTTTTCTGTACATTTGTTTCCAACCCACTGGAAAAAAACTTGTTAATGTAGTTCATGTATCTAATATAGAAATTCTCGTAAGATTTCTCTATAAAAATATGTATTAGATAATATACCTGTGCATATTTTTATTTATTACCTTAGTCTACACGTACAAAAGTCTCCACTTAGACTTTCAGAAAGTCCAACGCTGCTCTGTATTTCATAATGTTTGAATTTTTAATTTAAAAAAAAAAATCCTAGTCAGAATAACAGAGTAACTAAACTCTTAAACTGTTTCTGTCTGCCCCAAGGGTTTTTTTCTCTTCCTCTATGTGTTGAAGGGAAATCTGAGCCTAAGAACACTAAAGAGGAAAAACATGTCTCATCTACTTGTCACGGCATCTATACTTTGCCATTTTTTTGCCACCCAAATGTGACAGGGCAGCACATAAATGTGTGAAGTCTGTCACAAATGGCAGCCAGAGCTGGGAATTCAGGAAAATGAGCTTTGCCTTTTTGAGGCTGTTGCACTGAAATCCTGCAAAGTGCTGGGTGCCTCCCGAAAGGTTCCGAGCGCCGGTTGGCAGGAGGTGTTCACCTTGTGGGTACAGCCTGGGAAAGAGCAGCTCCTCGTGGAGCCCCGGGGTGTGGCACTGGCAGATCGTCTGGAAAAATCCCTTTGCCCAGGATTTTTCTCCTGGGAAGCCTCAGAGAAAAAGGAAAGCAATAATTATCTCATTTGCTTCTCCTGTGTTTTGTGGCTTTGGAATGCAGTGGAAAATTTTTTCGTTGGTTTCATGTGAATTGTTTTATGGCCAATGAGGCTCTGAAAAGAGTCATAAGCTTTTAATTTTTATCTTTTTAGCCTTCTGTAAGTATCCTTTCTGTATTTTTTAATATAGTTTAGTATAGCATTCTTTAATATAATATACTATTTAAAAATAAGAAATTAGCCTTCAGAGAACATGGAGTCAGATTCATCATTCCTGCATTCATCTGGGAACCTTATATACTGGGGTACCTGTGTGGGCTGGAGAACGTGCTGTGCTGTCTGTGCTCTCTTGTGCCTCTTGGATGGGATGGATCACAGTCAGGAGCCCCAGGCGGGGCTCAGCAGCCACAGCAGCATTGGCAGCACTGAAGCGAAAGGGATATTTGCTGTGGTATTCAAAGAAGCCACTCCAGTGGCAGTGAGGGCTGTGCAGACAGAAAATCTCTCTGCACCCACAGAGCAGGGTGGCAGCAGGGGTGCAGCCCAGCCAGGGCTCTTCTCCCTGGCAATGAGAAGGTGTTGGCCGTTCCATGATGTGCTTTGTGATGGTGCCTTGTCCTGAAGCGCTGCTCAGGGTCTCTCTGTGCCCCACATCTGCAGGTGCTCACAGTAGGGTTGAAGATGGTGTGACCACACTGAGCGGGAGCACGAGGCACCACGTTGATCTTACACTCACACTTGAGGGAGAGCACCTGTACAGTAGGAAAGACGGGCTGTTTTAAAGTGGATCACACAAGTTTCCAGGTGTTTTGCCAGCCTGCAGCCATTCAGAGCCTTTCTATTCAAATCCCTCTGTATGTGTGTCTGCTTCTCTGTGTGTACCTCCTACACACATTTTTTATTATTTCACCATGATCCTCCCTCTTTTACAGCCAGCCCTTCTGAGACACCCAGCTAGAGGCTCTGTTGGGCAGGAGGGCAGCATTGCCACAGAGTTTTGCAAGCTGTGACCATATTCCACCTTCCAGGGCACATGGCAGCGTGTTCTCCTTTTGCTCCAGCAGGCAGGGGTAGCTCTGCTCCCTTCCCCTGCCCTGCTGGGAGGGCAGGTTGGGAACCAAGCACAGCAGCAAGCAGCTTGTCTGGGGTGCCTGGCAGGGTGGGCACAGCCAGGGATGGGCAGCACGAGGTGCGCAGTGGGCAGGGTCCCTCTGCAGCCTGTGCAAAGGCAGGGGAGGTTACAGGGGGAAGGGAGGGGGGAGACTGAAATGCAAACATCACTGCTATCCTCAGTAAGAGATTTAGATCTCTGTGTTGGCATAAAAAGGTCATTTTGGGCCCGAGGGTTTTGACATTGTTCCTTTAAGTTAGACCCACAACATAAACTATTTTCAACACTTGCTATGAAGAACAAATGACCTTTAGTAACTTGCCCAGAAGACAAATGGTACGTTAACACAATAAATGTACTTTGCTAGTATCCTGCTCCTTGCTTTAATTTTCAATTAGAAATGTTACTTTTCCCTCTCCCTTTTACACAAAGGACTGCACTTTCCTACTTTGATTTTGTAACAGAGATTTCCTCGTGCTCTGTGGGATTGGCAATATTCACTGATAATTACTGGCTATACAGTAAATTTCCTTCTGTTCAGGGACAGCATTTTGTGCTCGTGTGCTCTGAATGGTCAGGATGGAGGGATCTGGGAGGGAAGGAGGGGATAGTTAACAAGCATCACCAGCCACGTCGGCTGCAAGGGCACAGAAAGGGAGTCAAAGGGACAAACAGTTCAGAGACCGTGCTGGTGAGTATATTTCTTGTTTGACAGAGCTTTTTTAGCATGTGAAGACAGAAATGAGACTGATAATTAAAGGTGAAATTATTTCAGTTGACATCAGTGGAGGCAGGAGGTGTGGATGTTGGCATGTTGACTCTGTTAGGGGAAATGAAGGGCTGTCCCTCCTCTCTGTGCTTGTTTTTATTTTTATTTCAGTGAAGGTTTCCAGGCTTTGTTGTGTAGCTTGCTGCCAAGAGCTCTTTGGAGGACCTGGATGTGCATCCCTGGTTGTGTGAGTGTGGAAAGGCACACACAGCTCTGCTGGGCTTGCTCAGATGGGGCTTGGCAGCTGCTGCTCCCCGGCAGTGAGGAGGAAAATGGGAACCCACACCTGTGTGGGTCACCTGGAGAGGAGAGCAGGGAAACACCAGCTCTCCTCCATGCAGTGCTGTCTGTGCTAAAAAATAGCAGAGAAAGAAGGTGGGCACTGAGATGCTTCCAGAGATCTGTAAACTTGGGTCAAGGGGATGACAGCAGAGATGCCATTGTCACACCAGCAGTAAATGCCTGGAAGAAGGGAGAGGGTGTTGGGGGTGGAATTTAGCAGATGAAGGGATGGCATAACAACCAGAAAATATTTAGGAAAAGGACAGTGATCTGACATCCCTTGGAGTCACAGGCACACTTAGCTTAGCACAAATTGTGTTTGGAAGACAGGAAGATCTGGTGCCGAATGCCAAGGCTCATTTGACATCCCATAAATGTTGGTTAATTATTTCTAGGGCTGACACAGTGCTCTCCATCCCAAAGAGATCCAGAACACTTCACACAAAAGTAGGTTTTTCAATTCCTGATTGGTTTGAGTATTACAATTGCTTCACATCAAATAATAACATTTTGGAGAAGGTGCTTTTTATTCTTTGCTGTGGGGAAAATCTTTTGTTTCAGCTGAACAGAAATTATTTTACAGAAAGAAAAATGAAAGCTGTCTTGTGAGTTGAGGATCATAGATACTTCAGAACTCACCAGCAGTGTGTGTATAAAGAATATTCAAGCAAAGCCTCTGGAAATGAAAAATTTAAATACTTTAAGTTTAAATAGCCGTTTTACATCTCCTGAAGTGTCTGTTTCTTATTTTTCATCAGACTGACAACTGAGTCCTACCTTATTTTAGACATAAATTCATCATCTGATTTCTTTCTAATCAGACTGTTCTAATGTAACAGTCTTCTTTTTTTTTTTTTTTTTTTTTTTTTTTAATTTTTTCCCCAGCTGTATGTTTATGGCCTTTTATGATCATTGAAGAGGGACTTAACTAAAGCTGGAGAAGTGTGCTGCTCCAAGGCAGCTTTAGCAGGGAAAAGCTGAGCTGGGGAGAAAGGAGCTTGGAGTGGAAGGAAGCAAGGCAGAATGAACTGAAAATGAGGGGAAAGCTGTAAAGGGATGGACAATGTGAGTAGTGGTGATAGTTACTCCCCAGAGTAAAAAACAGGAGCAAGGAATAAGGATTAGGGATAGGAAAATGAAAAGGGGAGTTGAGAAGGAAATAAAAGCTGCCTAAAGAGCCAAAAATAGGACACTCCACCTTTGGTGACTGCTTTATTTCTCCATTTTCATGACAAATGCCATATCTTTCTAAATTTGGAATAGAGGATAGGTGTCTATTTTTAGGAATCACTGATGTTCCTGGCTGCTTATGGTTTTGTAGTTACCTAGAGAAAAAAGGAAAATACAACAGTGTAAAAGTTAAAGAAACTTAAAGTACTTGTGAAAAACAAACTTAGTAATGTCTAAACTTTCAGGTTATGTAGTTCTAAAAGCACAGCATAACACCTGTATTCCTGAAGTTTCGTGTGAGTGTTATGGGCATAAACCTGCAAACACTCAGGTGTTTATTTCCTTTTAATGGGAACTGATATTCCTGTGTAATCAGGTGCCTTCAGAATCCAAGGAATTGAGCAAAAGAATCAGTCTTGGTAGACTTGTGATAAGAAATCACAAAGTTTGGGTGGCCTTTTCATGCAGGTCTTTAGTCCCTGGAGAGAATTCACCCTTGGAAGGTTTTTTGGAGTGATTTTTCTTCTTCAGGCATTGGAAATGTGTGTGCCGGGTTCCCAGTTTATGGAGCCTGGTTTGCATTTGTGCAGCAGAAAAGATGAATGAAAACTGAAAAATTGCTTCTGTCAATTCCTCTATCTTACTTTAAAAAAAATTTTACTAAAAACGAATCAGTTAAAATGACATACTGCTCTTATTGGCCCTCCCAGGGCTCCTGAGGCAGGTTTTGCTGATCTCTTTTGGTTATTCATCCTTTTCTGGAGCAGCACTGAGAGCTTTGAGGATGTATTTGACTGGCACTCATGGTGTGAGGAGGGGAAAGAAAAGCCCTGGGTCAGCACTGCAAAGAGGGAAGTGACACCAGCGTGGTGGTGAGACTGAGGATTTCTGCTCCACTGCTGATTGCTAACTTTCTTTTTAAAGGGCTTTTAGATGTGGATTTCCACATGAGCTCTTTGAAGTAGACAAAAGGCTGCGCAATATTTTTTTAATTTTTTTTTTTTTTACAAGAAAAACTATGAGGGAAAATCAAAATGCTTCGTGCTCTCAATCCCCTCCTCAGTCATTCTCTCTCCCCTCACCATGGTGTGTTTAGAGAAGGACATGGATGTTGGTCAATATTTCCATGGTCCAGCTGCACCAGAGCTGGGGGAATCCACCCTGAGGTTCCCTGTGCAGGGAACACCATTGCAGAGCTCTTACTGGCCCCACATGAGGTTGGTGTGCTGTTTTTAATGACGTTTTGTGTCACAATCCTTACCCCACATTGGTGATATCGGGGGTATTTTGTTACTTAGAGAAATTCTCTCAGCTATTTCCCAGGTGGTTCTGTTCTTGCTTGGGCAGCACATAAATGCTTGTTCATGCTCTCCATGTCATTTTTGTCCTTAGGAATTAGGTTTTTTAATACTGCACATATTATTTATGCAGTTGAATGTCATCATTTCAGTTCAGCTCTCCATCCTTGGTATTTCACTTCAAAGTCCCAAATTCCTGCTTCTCTTATAGGTCATTACTGAGGTATTTTTAGACAGCAATGTTAGATGGTAATTATGATAAGTGAAGTAAAAACAGTAGTAATTTTGGTTTATGAAAAGTCTGTAAAAGTTTTAAGTGGAGTTTAAGTTTGCATGTTAAGAATAATTTTCCTTCAGGAGTAAGAAATTAGGAAAACTTAGGTGCAAGTATGATAGAAATATTTATAAATTTGATTCATAGATGATAATTCAGAAAAAGAGATGTCTGCTTGGTCATGGGAAGAAGCTGAAAGCTGGTGATGCTTGTTTACTAGAAATACTGGGAATATGTTTAAATTGTGTGCTTTTGGAAAGGGGTGTCAATGACAGGGATGAACATCCAGTGCAAATGCTCAGGAGAAGCTGCAGCTTTGTTCTCCAGCAGGCAGTGACCTTCTGAGGAAAATGGGACAAAGGCAGTCCCCACAGACCCAGTCTGGCTGTGCAAGCAGAGAAGAGTGAAATAGAATGAGGGTAGAAAATGGGGCTGCCACCTTGAAGGTGAGGCTGCTCTTCTGAGAGGGAGTCAAACTAAATATTCATCAGCCTAATATGTTTCCCAAATTCTGTATTTTGCCTGAGTTCAGGAGAAAACTTTGGGTTTTGTTTGTTTTTTTTTTTTTTTTTTAATAAGTGGCAGAGCTGTAAATAAGTACCATGGCAGTAGTAAATCCTTGGTAATGACTCAATGTCATTGTCTGGAGTGCGAGCCTGGTGTCACAGCAGTCAGCACTGACATGGGAGGGCTCCAGCAAGGCAGGAGTGAGAGCAGGAGCTGCTCAGCCTTGCCAGTGACCTTTCAGTCAGTGTGGGAGAGTGTCATCACAGGGGGTGTGCACCACTTCAGCTGGAGACACAGTGGGAAATCCATGCTGTCAAAATTAACTATTGCTCTGCTGGGCGATCCTGGTGCATTTTGGGTTTAAGCAGTCATTGCCCAAACCGGATTAATATACCCCTTCAGGAAACATTGCAGATTCTTCTGACATGGAAACAACTTCCTTTTTTCCCAGATTTCTTTGCAAATTCATTCTCCAGTCCATCTGATTCCCTTTAGCATGTTAATTATTAAGTTGTGCAGTCTCTTTTCATTGATGGCTTCTTTAAGCTTTTATTCTTTCCATTTGCTTGATTTTATACACGAGAAGTTGTCTGGTGTGGCTCTTCAGTGCTGTGAGGCAAAAAGCCATCACTGCCAATGCTGCAGGAAATATTAAATGTTTAAACACACACGGACATGGGGCTGCTCTCACCCAGGTGAAAAGGAGTCTTGAACACGAGCTGGTGCTGTGAGCTAACAGCTGCTTTGCATGCAAGAACATCTTCCCCCTCAAACTTTATTAACAGTTGTATGGCTTCATCAGTGGGAGCAGTGGTAGGAGGAGGCCAAGTGTAAACAAGGCACAGGTGTGGGGACTTTGCGAGGGCATCTGGACCTGTTCTGAGCAAAACTTAGATATATAGATAAAATCATCATATATATATATATATATATATATATGATGGGATTGCACCCATCGATGTCTCTAAGAGCAATCCCATCGCTTCTGCCACTGGGGGAAGAGAACTTCTTTTAATAATAGTGGGAAATGATATGGAAAATGTGATAGTGCTGTATGAGGGAAGAGGGACTTGCCAAAGCCTCCATGTGTTTCTGTAGACCATGCTTTACCTCAGAATAAGGAATTTTCTGACATCAGAGTAATTTCAGTCTGGGCCTTACAGGTAGTTCATCTTTTTGAACTTGAAATGTCCAAAAATGATAAAAGTAGTCAGGATTGTAACTATTTGCCCTATTTAGCACAAAGCTGAACTATTGAGAGGCCAGAGCTCACTCAACCAACCAGTCCCCAGCCCCAGTTTGACTGCAGAGGAAATCTATTACTCATTTCCTGCCTCTACTTAAAATAAAGAGCACCCTCTGCCCAGGACCGTGTCTAAGCAGTCACATCAGCACTGCTTTTTTTGGTGATAGTAACAAAAGTGACAGAAGGGGATTCCCCTGAGTGTTTGATGGTTTTCTGCAGGGTGGTTCCAGCAGTCCCAGAATAGCTGTGCAGGGTCTGGGCTGCAGGGCTGGGCCCACAGGTCCCTCTGGCTTCACCCTTCCTGCAAACCCGGGCCCTGGTTTTGGGAAATAACTGCAGGGGGAGAGCAGGAGCAGAATGCTGTCTGAAATGCAGAAATAGCTGTCATCAAGGAACAGCAGTGACACTGCCTCTGCTCAAACAAGGGCTGGAGGGGAAGGCACTGGAATGGCCCAGGTACAAATACAGGGTGGAGCACTAAAACCCCTGGTCCCAGTGTCAGCTTTTGCAGCTCCTAAAGCTGCTGGAAGTTCTCAGTGGGGATTACACCTCAGAGAAATGCATTACTGATGCTGGAGATCAGGAACAGGACTTCCAATAGTTCTCCATTTAACACGGGGCCCTTCTGCAAAGCTGGAGACATAAATATTCTGATTACTTGTGTAAGTGGAAAACCTTTAAAATGCATTCAGAACTTGCAGTATGCTCTAAAAGGGTGTCATTTCTATGTTGTCATGTTAATAACCAGACAACAGACCAGCACTTAGTTCTGAGAGGAAAGGTGTATTAGTTACCATCATGCTGACAACTCCAACATCATTTTCTAATGATTGAAATTTTAAAAAACTCAGAGCCATAGCCAGCATGAATCATACTAATTTCATAGATAAAATCACACTAATTCCAGAGATACGAGTGAAGCTCCAGTGCCACTCAGTAAGTGCACATCCCATGTGCTATGGTGATCTGTGGTTTATGTTTTAAGAGATGTGATGTGGTGGTTCTGGACTTGACAGCATCTCCAAGCCCCAGCAGTATTTAGCAATACCTGCAGGAGAGAGGAAATCCAGAGGGAAGGTGCTCTGCTGAGGTGGTTCACACTCAGGAAAGATCACATGCAGAGCCATGCCTTCTATGTGAACACAAATGTATTTGCCCTGCAGATCTTGTGTGTCCTTGTGTGAGTGATAAGAGCTTACCATCCAAATAAATAAATAAATATAGGAGAAATAAATACAGAAGTCAGGAAGATCTGTAGGTCTCAGTTCGTATTTTGAGTGGGAGAAGGAAATGGCTGCTCTTTTTACAAAAAAAAGCTTTTAATGCTGCCTGCAATGACTGGTGCATCAAAGTGAGCAGGGTCCGGGTGTTGTCAGTAATCCCCGAGTTGAGGCTTGGGCTGCATCTTTAGTACAGCCTCTCCCACTCAGGAAAATAAACCCATGCATGCAGGGAGATGTGTTCCTACATAAGGCATGGCACTGCATGTGATCCTTTGAGTGTGAGCCACCCTAAAATAGCACCTGCCCTTTGGATTTGTTCTCTCCTGCAGAAGCACCAGAAGAGAGGAAATCTCCTGGTGCTTCTGCAAAAATTACAAATTTCTACGAAATCACAAATACTAATTTGTAATTTTACAGTTACTTAATTTGTAATTGTAAAATTACAAATTAGTGCTGTGCTTTTTGTAGGGGAGCCTCTTTCTGGGGATGAGCACCCTCCTGGGTGGCTTCAGGGCTCATTGCTTTGCCATGAGGGCTGGCTCCATCTCTGGCTCCATCCCTGGTGTTGGTGGCACGGTTGAATTCTGCCCTCAGATGCCATTGACTTTAGAGGCAGAACATGGACCAGGCTTTTCAGGTTCATGTAAATGCTCTTGGAGGCTGAGCAGAGGTCACACAGAGTTGTTGGCTTAGAGCCACGTGTGGTAAAGTAGGCCAAGTTTTATTTTCCTCAGCATCCTTACTTTTAAAGGATTGTGTGTTTTTTATAGGTGAGATTTTTAAATTACTTCTAATGTGTTAATTTCTTGCTGTGAGCTGTGCTGCAGCAGCATTGTGTGCTGTTGATCAGCTCCTGGATTCCCCTCTGGAGCTGGCTGCATTTTCAGGGATGAGATGCTATGAAATCTGTGCTACCTGGAACATGAATGTGTAATTTTAATCTATGTTTTCATTTGGCTAAACTTTTAATCTTTCCAACCTAAGAACCTTAAGATGAGATCTGGAGAAGGAGGAGAATGTAAAATCTCACTGATTTGACTGAGAAATGTTTCTGTGTGACCAGAACTGCACTAAAAAGACAATGTTTATGCCAGAGCGTGTCATTAAAATTTTTCCACTTTTCTTACACTGAAAGTATGGAAACAAAATTAACATTCTCAGTAATGTTTGACTTTACATGCTGCAAAATGCTGCTCCTGTATTACATGCTCAGGTTGTTTCTGGAGAACTTGAGATCTGTAGAGGAATCTTTCCTGAGACCTTTGAGGTGCTGCTGAAGTGCTTTGAGAATGACTTTTCAGTTTGCCTATTTAAGTGCTGTTCTGGAGAGCTCTGGATCAATGTGATTAAACCCATTTTAATAAATCTTTAAAATGCAAATCAGCTTCTGAAGTTTGTGAACATCTCGTGGAAGAATGTGTAAGAAACCTGTGTGTATACAGTACATACATGTGAGTGCATATAAATATTTGTGTGTATATGTAAACACAGAGTGACAGAGACACATATTATTTTTATATTTGCTGTATTGCTGGTGTTATTCAGTGAGAGGCAGAGATTCTGCAACTCTATTGAAGCTAATTTTGTTGCCTGAAGGTGTGGTCTAAGGCTATGAATCTTCTCACATGTTCGTGTTTAAGTTGTTTTAAACCATATGAAAAATATCTGAAGTGCCAAAATGTTTAGGCATTCTAATCCAAATGATATGAGTAAGAGGGATAAGCATTTTTCATGCAAGAAAAGATTAAAGAGGAAAAAAAACAACCCAGAATTAAATCTGTTATACTTCACAATAAATAGTTTTGCTTCCAAAGTATCTGCTGAAGCCACCTGTGATGCAGGCCCAGCCACCTAGTAGGGACTCCAAAGATGTATTTCTGACAAAAAAAACATTTTCTTGACTATTTGTTCAATTACTTGTTTTCTTTTTTCCTACCTGTTTTCCTTCAGAAAAATTTTACTTACAGGAGAAATCCTGTTTTCAGACTCTTTTTTTTCTTTTGCACTTGGCTGAGTGATGAGAGCAGAAATTCCATGCTGGATTTGATTTACTTGGGGCTGTATCTCCAGAAAAGCAGGAGGCCAATTAGGGTCTATGTTGGAGTAATTCAGACTGCTGGAGAGAGCTGGGAAGGGGAAAGGACACTGAGCAAAAGTGGCTGCATTTTACAGCAGCATCAATAGAGGGGAGCTACTGGAGGGGAATTTGGCTGGTGTTGTATTAGGGATTATAACCAGCAATTTGTCTTTACCTTTAGTGTTCATAAACTTATTTTAAGCTGTGGAGTTTGGGTTTGATTCAGCTCTGAACTTTGTGAATCCAGCTGTCAGGAAGGGCCTGTGTTGTCCCTTTACTTGTTGAAGTTTTGATAGGACGCTGCTCTCCAGCGTAAGAAAGCATCTTCACCTTCACAGACTCGCTTTTGAAATATTCTCTCCAAAAAAACCCCAAAACCCAAACTGCTCCCTAAGCAATAGTTTTGAGCTGAAATACGATGCCAGTAAACGATTTACAGTGCAATTCCTTTTCCCATGACTTGCTTATCTGACTGTCTTGCTTTGCAAATGAAACCTGCTGCTTCTGTTGCTGATCCTGCCACTGCTGTCATGAGAGAGTTTGGTATGTGCACTTGAAGCTCACTGCTGCTTTCCTCTTGTCCTGTGCCAAAACCTCATGTTCTGGGGAAAATACATCCTGAATGGTGGAACTGAGGGAAACATGTTTGTGGCAGCAAACATCAGTACTAGGATGGTGTAAACTTCCCCTGAAACAAGTGGCAGTGTAGGATGTGTATTAGGGAGAGGTCACCTGGGCTGGATGCATGTGTGATAGAATTTTGTGGGATTATTTTATTTTTTATAAACCTGTGCAGTGTAAAACACTCTGTAAAGCCCTAACTAGCACCAGTGCAGGGCTGGCTGGGTGCCACAGGTGTTTTCTTGTTCTCATTGAGCTGCAGAGGTGGCACACGTCCTTCCTCCCCTTGTCTCTCCACAACAACAATTTACAGATTATCCATGGTGCTGGCTCAGGAACCATCCAGCCCTGGTGCTGAGATGAAAATAGGGTTTTCTCATGACACAAATTGAGATGAAAATAGGGTTTTCTCATGACAGAAATAACTGTGCTAACTTGGTTTGATTCCACTTTCTGAAGCTGTACCATGATTGGTGTGTCACCCAGATGGATTTATTCAAGCACAGTATGAAAATGGCCATTACAGAAATAGGCACAGTCTCTCCAGTGTTGATGTAAAACCTGACAGGGATGACATTGAGTGGATGTAACTTCGTAAAATCGCATTTACTGTTCTGCGTTCAATAAAATCCTCTTATTTGTATAGGTTTTGGAATGAAAACATGATTTACTGCTTTTGGCGTTTGAATGAACATTAAACCTGAAGGTTTTTCCAATGGAAAACATTAAATATGAAAAATTCAGTGATACTCTATGGAACTTTCAAATTCCAGGATACAGAATTTCTGCAGAGTTCCCAACATATGTTATGTCTTTTTTTTTTTAAGTAACTGTGGAGTGTTTCTCCTGCTATGGAAAGAATTCTTTGAAAAGCTTTTAGCTACAAAAAAATCCTGCTTTACAGTGTACATTATTGTTTATTGATTGTCTGTAGTTTGTTTTAAGCTTATCCAGCTTGTGTAATATTATTTTAATAATAGAATTATAATACGCTAATATATAACTACAATATAATAATATATATAATATTATAATAATAAAATATAATTATTGCCATACTTCTTGGTAAGGTAAACTATGCAATTGATTTTAACACAATGCCATAACACAGAATTACAGAAAAGTGTACTACTTAGTTGAGACTTCAATTCTGAATTCTTCAAATAAATTTTTTATTTCAAATGTTTAATGCCCAGTTTTGCCACACTTTTTGTTCCCCCCCAGAACTTACTTGTTAGGAATTTGCTCATTATGATGGGCTATTTTTGTTTTACTTCCAAGAAGTGTGATATTTAAACAGGGCAGTCAGGTCTTTGGGGGCAAATTGTTTGTCTTTTGTTGCGCTGCATAAAATTGCAGCTGAAAGCCTTTTTACAAGTGCAGCTGATAGTAGTGGCTAGTTAGGGTTTAACATCTGACTTTAAAGCATAATTGTCCCTCAGAATAACTCCTAGAAGGGAGAAGAGTGGGCAGAGACACACACATAGAGGAGAGAAGGTGAAAGGTTGTGTGCTTATTCTGTATTTATTTTATGGACTTCTGTTTGCTAAAATTGCCCTTTTAGGTAAGTAATTTTCCTTTTTCATCATGTGACTTAGGCAGGAGGAGCTGAAATCAAATGGAAAAGTTGGTAGGTTCTGGTTTCAAAAGCCAAATAGATGCTTTGGAAATGAAGTACCATAGAATGCCCTGAGGTGGAAGGGACCCACGAGGATCATCAAGGAGCTGTGGTTGCAATTTTTGCCAAATTATTTTTTCCTTTGGTACAAAAAGTTGACAGATTTTCCCAATAACAATGCTGTAATAATTCCTGCCTTTAACATTTGTTTTATAACCTGGTACATAAATGTGTGTGTGTTTGGAAGTGTCACTTTGGCAGCAGTGACATGACAAACCAGCTGCATGTGTGTGTCACTCTCAGTATAATTTCTGACTTGGTGCTAGGGGTAGGTTAATGCCAAAACTCACCTTGTTTTCTAACTCCCTTCCCTTTTAATGTCTTATTTCCCACAGTGTATTTCTTGAAGGGGTATTCTGGCAGCCTTGGTTTGTGCTTGGAAAGCTGCTGCATCTCTCTGCCTGCCCTTTCTCAGGCAACACCACCGTTGGTCTTTTGTGGCTCTGTGGGGTTTTAATGTTTGAAAAGCAGCAACGTGGCCTTGTGTAAATCAAATTAGCCCAGCTGAAGTCAGTCCTGAAAGCTGCAGTCATTCAGTCTGAGATCCCCAGCCAGCAGTGCATATACATTGCACTGTTTCAGTAGTAATGCAATTCCCCTACAGGATATACTGATGCTTGTTTTTGATAGGGAATATGTCTGATGCTCAGATTATATTAACTAAATATTTGAAGGCCAGGGAGATGGCTCTTGTGATGAAATTCTTGTCTGATATGGTTATCATTAAAGCTGGCTGGAAGTGTTTGGTTTGAAACTGGGTTTGGAAAGCTGTGTTCTGAGAAATGCACATAAGATAATTTTTACTTCACAGATTCAGCTGAAACCAGAAAAATCTCTATGTGAATGGTGTTGTGGTACCTTGTGGGGGCAGATCTGTGTGTTCAGTGCCTTGGCTCTCCTGTGCATCCCAGCAAGGAGAAGGACTAACAATGTTTGAGATGTAATCTGTGCTGTCAGAGTCTCACTGTTGTATCTTAATTTCTTTACAGTATCGTGTTCATTAACATAGCTAAGGTGTGGCAGTTTTATCTCTGTTGAATCTTTGTTACATGCAAATCCTCGAATGGGGCTTCATTTGTTGTTTTAAATGTACAAGTTGTGGTTGAGGCATTAGGAAAAGCAAGGAGAAGTTCATCCATCAGATGCAATGGGAAATTGAGAGGTTTTTCACAGACTCTTATTCTCTGACCAGGTCCTGCAAATCTCAGTCTCCTCCATTAGCACAATGGCCTGGAAGCCTGCTGTGCCTAAGCAGAGCAATTTGCTGTGAGTTCAGAACTTTCAGTGGTGTTTGGAATATGCTGAAAACATGCAGTCCATATGGTGTCCTCAAAATAAGGACCTTGCTCTTATCTCTGAAATAGTGAGGGAGTCAGGATGTGCTGCTGAGGAAGATGCTGCAACAGAGGCTTTGTTATCAATTTGAGTGTGGGGATGTCACACTCTTAAAGTACAGGGAGGCATTTTGGAATGGTGTTATTCTTTGCTTGCATCCTAAAATCTACGAGAGTGGGGGTTTTTTTTTGGCAGAGGGAGTGTAGATTTTATTACTGGGGAGAAAGGTGAGGGGACTTTTTAACATAAATAGTTTTTAATGTTTTTCCTTCATTGCCTTACTCTGCAATTGAAGGTGCACTCAATGCCATGGTTTAGTTGAGTTTGTAGGACATGGGTTGAAGATCTTTGACTAGGTTGGAAGAGACCTCATTCTGTGAATGTTGTAAGACACTTGAAAAGCATCTTTGAATTTAGGTTTGAAAGACAGTAAATATAATTTATCTAGTAGATGCCAACAATATTGAGGCAGAAAAGGAAAAAACAAAAGCTTCACTGCAACTCCAGGCTGCAGTGCAGGCTCACTGAAGTTAGCTAGGACACTGAATTGTGTGCCAGCACTGGAACACTGGAGAAAATAAGAGAAAAAGCCTGGGAAAACGAGCATTTCCTCGTGGAAGGCACTGTGGCCATGGACTTCCAGCTTTGGAAGCCATTCCTCCTCTTGCTCTGCTGTCAATCCAGAGAGTCTCAAACTTCATTTGCGCTCATTTCACACAGAGTTTGCTTATCAGCCTGAAAGGCGACTGTCTGATCTTTCCTTTTGCGTGCTTTCACTTTTAAGATCTTCCCTTTCTTATGTAAAAAAGGCAATTAGAGTCGTATCTGTTTATTTTAAACAAAATGGCTGTTAATTAGCGTGATCAAAAACCCTGCCATTGTAGACTATGGGCCTCACTTTGTAGTCTCGCTAAATTGCATACAGTTTGGTGCCAGCTGACATGATAGCAACACAGAGCCTGCCTTTTTTTAACTTAATGAACAAACAGATTTATGAGCCTTTGTTATCTTCTGGTTTAGATCTATAGGTTGGGAATGCATTATTTAGAGTTCTTGTTTCTTAATGACTAATGTCATGTTGTTACTTATTAAGAGTGCTTTAACTTGCTGGAGAAGTTTCCCTCTCTTTTGTATCCCCTTGTTTCCATTTTCTTTCTTTCTTTTTTTTTTTTTTTTTGATGGCTTAATTAAACAGTACATCTGTGGTACACAAAACAAGTTGAGATGCACTTCTCAAGTTGCATTGAGATGTTTCAGCACTAACTCCACAGTGCTGTGAGAGCACTGGGTATTTTGTCATCCCTTCAAAGCAGTTCCTCAGTTTTTACCTTGCCTCCATCACTGCCTGATATTTATCGTAATTTCTGGGAAAAAGTACCCACAGCAATCCATCAGTGTAGCCCTGTTTTGGACTGGAGAAAGTTAAGAATATTGGTGATAAAGCATGATTCCCATCTGCAGACTTGTCATCTTAACTGAATGGCAGTGTGTCCTTCTAAATGGGAAAACGTGTTAAAAAACAAAAAAACCCATTTCAATGAATAAGTGAACATTCTGTGTGCTTTCTTTTCTATTACTGTGGCTAATACTTCTGCAGGGAAGGCGCTCATTTCAGAGAGTCAGGAAGGTCTGGGTTTTTGTGTTGGGTTTGGCAACTTCTGATGGCTATGGAAACAGCTACTGGAACTGGAATGTAGGAAATGTAGAGATGGAAATAATCAGAAGATCCTCTATTCTTGTCACCACTGGGGAGCTGCAGTGCAGCTCCCAGAATTTATTTCCAGGGATGCACACATCCCCATCAGTGAAGTTTCCCTGCACCCCAACACAACCATTTTTATGTTAAATTCCTCTGTATGCTGACACAAGGTCTAATTGACCCATCATTTCCAGGAGTTGCTGATTATTCAGGTATGTCATTATTTCTCTGCTGTTTTATCTGTTGGTCATTATTGAAGGATTCAAGCAAAATCCTTATTTGCATAGAGAAAATCAAAATTGAAGTCAAGTCATAAGCAAAGTCAGTGAGCTGGCATAAATTTGATTAAAAGGAGGTGTGATCAGGCCATTTTATGGGTTTTACTGTCATTTAAAACTTTGCATTGAGCATAATACTTGGCTGTAATTCTCCAAGTACGTGTTTAATTTAAAGACATAGGACAATTAATACTTTTTCCTGTGGCTATATTTCAGTGTTAAGCCATACACAATTTCATGTTAAAATATTGAAATAAATGTTATTTGCTATTATGGAAGATTAAGGTAGTTGTAATATATTTCCCCCAACGGGGAAAAAAACCAAAACAGAAAAAGTGAATCTGAAAACAAATTTAAAGTACTGCAAGTTTTAGTGTTACTCTGGTTGAATCACATTTTTTTAACCATTGTACTTGTAATTTCCAAATGAAAGAGAAATTAAATACATTTGGGTTTTCCAGAGGAGAACCATTTTTAGAAAGTTTTTTTTGTATCATCTGTCACAACATTGCACTGAAATAAAATAAAAGCCTTTTCTAATTCAACATCATAAAATTAAAAAGAAACATCAGGTGAAAATAATTTTTCAGATGGTAATTTGTCTTTGTATATCAAATAGTGCTTTTTAAGGGTAATGGTTAAAATGGAAAATTTTCAACTTTATCAACAGATGTTTTCTAGGTTTTTTCAAATTGAAATATAAAAATTGCTTTAATTTTTAAAAATGGTTCATATAAAAGACAGTAATTTACAGTTGAAATAATTATTTGGAAGTTGTTTTAGTCAGGATGTGGTTTTTTATTAGTGAAGGAAAGAATAAGAAAGGGGTATATACAGTTAAAATAAATAATTCTGGAGAGAATGGGAGTTAAGCATTGTGGTCCATTTCATCCTTAATTCAAGAACAAGGAATTGTTCAATAAAAAAAAATAACAAGGAAGATATTTTGATAAAATAGTATTATTAGGCACTACATGCAAATAACTTGCGACTTTTTCTAATAAAACTATTCTGATTTTTAAACATTAACAAATCAAGCTCTTAGATGAATTACTGAAGTTTGAAGGTAAATGAGATGTGCTTTATTTTCTCCTTTTTGTCTCAGAACGTGAAGTACCTACTCAGGAGATGGTTTATGAGGAGAACTCTCTCATGGCAAGTTATTTTGTCGTTGTTCAGTCCCAGGAATTTGTCACTGTGATAAAATGGTTGATATTAGCAGTTATTTTTCATCTTGATTAACCAAAATATTCTATGATTACAAATTATATAGGGTTAAAAACATTTATGCAAGTGCTATTTTTCATGTGCTGGTTAATTTACATATATTTTACGTTTAATTAACATATATAATATTTTGTCTGTAGATGTAATAGAAATGGGGCTTTGATCCATCTGAGTCCTTCAGCAGATGCTTAACCTTAAGCACATAAATAATCCCATTGTTTTCAGTGTCTTTAATCTGTGCTTTTAAGTGCTTTGTTGGATTGTGGCCTAGTATAATTATATGTTTGCAATAACAGTTGCTTATTAAAAGCAGTTGTTAGATCTCAAAAATAATATAAAAGAAATAACATGAGAAAATATGTATCAAACAGTACTGAAAAAATACATAAAAATGGTTTCAAAATCCCTATTTGCTTGTCATTGTCCATCACACTGCAGATTCGGCTTTTTGTGGCACTCCTTTCTTTTAACAGGGCATATTAAGGAAGACATCACATAAATTTATGTAGAAATACAGGCATTTTTAAAAAAATTGTAATTCTAAATTTATAATTTTTAAAAAGTTTAATTGTTATTAACACTGAATTCTGTAACAAAGGTGAGCTTTTTAAAAATAATTTGCCTTCACGTAATTGTAAAGCTCTGAGTAGATCATTCCTAGCTGTCAGTCAGTCAGTCCCACAGAGCTTTGCTGCTTATGAGGAGAAACCTGGTCAGGTTTCTCCTCATAAACCATCTCCTGAGTTAGCCCTTCATGTTCTGAGGCAAAAAGGAGAAAACAGAGACAGAAAGCACATCTCATTTACCTTCAAACTTTAGCAATCCATGTAAGAGCTCAATTTGTTAATTTTTTTGAAAATCAGAATAGTTTTATTAGGAAGATCCACAGGTTATTTGCAGGTAGTGCCTAATAATCCTATTTTATCGAAATATCTTCATTGTTTTTTTATTGAACAATTCCTTGTTCTTGAGTTAATCATTGTGGTCCATTTCATCCTTAACTCCCATTCTGCCCAGAATTATTTATTTTGTATAATTGTATACCCTTTATATTCTTTCATTCACTAATAAAAAACCCACCTTGACTAAAAAAAATTGCAAATAATTATTTGCACTGTAAATTACTGTCATTTATATTGACCATTAACCACTGTATTTTGCTCTGGCAAAATGCTCTGATGGGACCTGGGTGATGGTGCTCACCTGGCTGCCAGCCCAGCTGCATCTCACAGACACTTGCTAGGAGAGTTTCTGGATTATAAACCCTCTAAAATTTAGTGTTGGTATTCACAATTTCTACTGACAAGTTTGAGAAACCACTTGTGTGAGTGAAACATTTCAGCACCAAGTGCTTGTGCCTGCAGCTTTGTGCTTGTACCTTCCCGCTCCATACATTCATTACTGCTTTCCTGATCTACCTGCTCCTCTGAAATACTTTTTCAGTTTATTTTTCCATGGGAGCTCAAGAAAAAACACAATAGTGGTAATATAAAGGCAATTTTCCTTGGTCTTTTGTGCCTCTGAGTCAGAGCTTACGTAGGTTTTACAGCAAATTGTCACTTCTGCTCTTCCAGCAGAACCATCTTGCCTGGTCTGCCAGCCAAATTTTTTGAGTGCATTTACAACTCATGTGAGCACAAATAAATGACCACAAGCATCCAGCAGCACTCAAAGGGTAAAACAAATGTGAAATGATCTGTAAATGTCACTGTTATGTGTGATAAAAAAAAAGAGGGCTTGGCTGGTCTAAGTTAGAATATCCAGCAGTACTGAGTGAATAGAATACCAGGATAGATTCAGAGTAAATTTTTTTCCTTATAAATTAGTTATATATATTATACGTATAATTATATATAAGATAATTATATATATATTTTATACCTATAATATATATAATTATATATTTAATAATATTATATATAAATACAAATATATTATAAATATAATATATAATTAACTACATATTTGTATTGTATGTATATATAATTATTGTATTTATTTATATATAATTCTATTTTAAATATAGTTATATTTGTATTTATATATAATTATTGTAGTTGTATATAATTATAGCTATAATATATAATTACATAATATGTTGTATATAATTATATAATATATGTAACATCTATTATATACTATATATAATTATATATAATATATATTATACCTATTACCTATTACATATATTATATAATTACATATAAAACTAACTATAATATATATTATTTTTTACATATTATATACATAATGTAATATACAAATATATGTTAAATTATATTTATAATTATATATATATTTTTTTCTTATATAATTCCTTACGTATAATGTGAGCATGGTGGGACATGTGGGTGCTCTGTGTTGTTCCCCAGCAGAGGAGTGCGTGTGATTTCATGTACAGGCGTGGGGTGCATCACCCAGAGCTCCAAAGTCCATGGGCTGGGCTGGAGCTGGATGATTTATTCCGTGTTGCTTCAAGGGGATACAGGATGTGTGGGCCAGGTGAGCAGCGCTGTTTGCGCGAGCTGGAAAGCAGCGGAGGACGGCAGGAACAGCAGAATCCTTTCCCGGCTGAGGTGTGGGAAGGGTTCTCCCCAGGGCAGTGAGGAGGTGCCGAGTTGCCCCGGAACGGGTTCATCAGTGCGCGTTGTGTTCGCGCAGGAAGGTGTGCGCTGTCCCGGGGAAATGTCACCTCGGATCAGGGTGGCGGTGCTGCCAGCCCCGCTGGCCCAGGGCAGGGCGTCTCGGAGCTCTCCCGTAATGCACAGTGACTGCCCCAGCGCTGCCTCGCTGGCTGCGAGCAGATGGCAATGGGTGCCACCTTCTGCGGCTCGGATAAATGACAACTCTGGGGAAGGTCACTGCTCCGTGGGAAAAGTCCTCCACACCTTGCAAGGAAAAGAAAAATCCCACAGCCGGTGTAGTGCCTTTCCTGCTCCTGTCTCTTTGCTTACACGGGTGGAAATGTTGAAATTAAATAGCAGAGCGAGGGTGAGGGTGAGACTGTTGTGTTTTGACGTGGCTCTGAAATTGCCCTTCATTGTCAGAAGCTGTTAGGCTGAGGGGTGAAAGGCACTCCTTGAGTGGCAGCAGGAATTGGTAATTACCTTTAATTCTCCACAGGGGCACCCAGAGCTCTGGGCTTTGCCCGCATGTCAGAGCTGAGGCGCAGAGAGCAGGGCTGATGCTGGAGTGTGGAGGGGCAGAAATGGGTTTGGGTCCCCTTGTCCAGCAGCCTTTGTGCCCAGAGTGCCATGGGCAGGGCAGCTGCCCCAGCCCCATTGCCTGGGAGCTGGACTGAGAAAGGGCTGCACGCAGCAAGGTGGGAGCATCCCTGATTGTTTTTTCCTAGCTTTTTTCTCCTCAACCCCTGAGCACCCCAGGGCCCTGAGGAAGCAGCAGGGGGAGGGAGGTGCATGCTGGAGCTGGTGGGATGGTGATGCCGTGGGCACTCTGCAGCAGGAGCTGCTCCCAGCCACGATGCAATGACACAAGGAAGCTTTCAGTCATCAGCTCCCCGGTGGAAGCAAGACTGAAAAATCTAACACCCCATGCCCTAATCCACTTCATATGGACTCTGTCCATAGCTCCCACTGGCTGTCCTGCAGTGGAGCTGCTGGGTTTCCCCGTGCCCAAGCACCAGAGGAGGATTGGGTGCACTGCTGTGCCCCGTGCTTGCTGGCAGAACTTGTGTTCTGCTCCATGGGCTCAAAGATGTGCTTTGTTTTATTGCCTCCCTTTCCTTTGAGAGGTACAAAGTACAGTGACAGAAACTATCATATTCAATTGGACATGCTTTCTCCAGATTTGTTAAGGATTTACTCTACACTTTTGTAGCATTTAGTTGCCATGGCAATGACCTCGGTGCAAGAGGGAACAGCCTTTAGGTTGGACCTCAGATTTTCCTTTCATTTCCATTTAATTTGATTTGACTGTGAAATGTCACTTCCATTGCATTGATTAAGCTTCATTGTGGCCACCAGCTCTGTTAGAAAGGTTAAAGGGCAGGCCAGTGGCTGTCATTTTTCTCCCCCCACCCTTTTCTGGTACCAGTACAGGCTTGTTTTGGTTTGTTTTTTTCCAGAGGAAGACTAAAGTTTTACCCCATGGTGTTCCACAGCAAAAGCAAAACTAATGCAGCAACAGTTTGAGGTGGTGCTAACCTACAGCTTCCTCAGACAATTTCACAGCACTTTAAAAAACAGGAATTTGTTTCTGTTTTCCTTCCTGACGTACGTTCACCCCCCAGATAAGTAAGTGGGATTTATTCAATTATCCAACACTAGCCATGTTGGAAGGAGGACAGCCACCTCTTTTGTCCAAATCTCTGTTGTCCCTAGGGTGTGCCAGCTCCCATGGGCAGGGAGCCACTGGAGCTGTGTGTGGATCACCCTTTTGCCCAGGCTCTCTCCAGTTAGTTTGAGATTTGTAGGTTTTATGCAACAGGTGTAAAACAGAGAAAGGCAGTGTGTTGGGATGGGAGGCTCCAAAGGAGAACCAGGCAGAAGCAAGAATTGCTTTAAGCAGCTTTATTAAAATCACTACTGTGGTATTGTTCTTTCCCAGTCCAAGGCATTCAACCTTTGTAAGCAATACAGCCCATCTGCAGAATGCAAAGGTGCAAAAAATGGTGCTGCATTTGTAAAGACTTGCCCCTCTTGCTGCCCTCAGACCTCTCTCTGTACTGTGTGGGCTGGAGAAATGTGTACTCAGTGGACTTGGATAAATTAGCTCTGTTCATTTAGGTGCTGCAGAACCTCTTTTGTCTGCATCTCTGTATTAGCAGGCTCAGAAGCCTTCCTGGCAAGCTGGCTTTTTGCTGTGAGCCAGCTTTTCTGCCACATGCTTCAACTAAACATCAGCTAAAATATCATCTTGAAATTTGCATATTGCATGAGAACTGAAGTTAAGATTTCTCCTGCTTAGCTTGGTCAAAACTTAAGGTAAGCCCTATAGTTACGTGTTGTTTTGTTATTTGTTAAATAGATCAGATGCTCATTTGGAAAACTTTGGTTCTTCTTGCTAGTCCTGCAAATAATTTCTTTTTAAGTTTGTTTAGTTGCTTAGAATTTAAAAAGAAATGAGTAAAGCAGAAATATTAAACAGCTTGGTCTGAAGGGAGGGATGGAAGGAAGGCTCATTAACACAGAAATGTGAGCACAAACTGGTGGGCTGGTGAGGAAGAGGCCTGCAAAAGTCAAGGGAGAAAAAAATGTTTGACCAGGCACAGGGTAAAGGATGCAAGCAGAAACTCAAACCCCCAAGTACTACATATGGCTTGGAAATCTTTGCAGCTCAAGGACTGATTTTCTTTCTTGACTGAGCTGAGCTTCAAATTAAGCCTCTTTCTTTTGGAAAGGAGGGCTGAACTGGTGTGAAGAAAGCTGCAGTTCTGGAGCCCATGCATTGGCTGCAGGATGGAGAAATAAGTCACACATGTATCAGAGAGGGAATGTATTGAACTTTATTTCCTGTTTTCTGCTCCCATCTCTGTGACATGCAGCATCTGGCATCAGGGCCACCTCTATGGGGACATCATCCCATGGTGGATGGTCAGGGCCAGCTCTGGAAGGGTGCAAATCCTTGGGATAGATCTTTGCTCCTCCTGCATGGCTCAGGGGAGAGGGCTTGAGCTGGGAAATATTTTTCAGAGGGAAAATCCCTCCTTCTGTGTCCCTGTGTGCCACAGGAGGGGGGTGACTTCAGCTGCCAGCACTGCAGCTCAGAGCTCCCTGGCAGTGCAGGTGAGACCTGACTGGAGCTGTGGCTCTTTTATCTGGGCTTTACACTGCTCCTGGGATGGCTGTCAGAGGGAGGGCACAATCTCCATGCTAGGAGCCCTTCCTGAAAGCACGGTTTGCTTCCAAAAACTTTTCTGTTTGCTTCCAAAAATTTACGCGAATAACTGGTGGGAGATAGAAGAGAGGAGAGAGATAAGGATGTAACTTCCTACATAAGCAGTAAGATGAAAAACCCCTCCTGAAGCTGGAGTGGCCCTGAGCTGGTGGCCTGTGGGATGGTGCTGTCTGACAGAGCTTTTCTGCTCCTTGGGACTGGGGGGGAAGTGGAAATGCTGGATGTGAAATCCATCAGCTGCTGAGTACTTGTGCTTGTCCGTGAAGATTGTCACCATGCCTGGGGAGGGGGAGGTGGAGGTGCCCCAAAAATGGGGATGCTGCTCATGGCTTTGGATGTTCTCTGTTGTCTTAGCCTGGGTTTGTAAAAGAGAATGTTAGTTCTGAGCTCTGAGTGTGTCTGGTTCTCACTGGGCATCACAGCCACTTTTGGTGCCTTTCACTCCCTGCTAAGGATCCAATTTTAAAGCAAGGTGGTCAGTTCTCCTTTGGAACAGAATAATGGGAATATTCTCAGAATGTAAATGCACATGCTGTGGACTTCCACAGAAGAAGAGTTCTACTGCAGTAATGTTTCAAAACCTCCCAAATTCATAATTACTTACACTCTGAGTCAGTGTTTGGAGGTGAAGAAACTGTGGGACCATGGAAAAAACATCAGATTAGGAGAAAATACTTAATTTCTCTGTGTACTCTATGTTTTGGTTTTTATTTTTTAATATGGATCATGGTGTTTGGTTTCCTGTGTAAAAACAATTTGAGGCCTTCAGAGTACATATTGCTAATTTTTTTTGTAATTTATGAAGAGGTTCATTTTAGAAAAAGTGTTTGACTAAACACTGAATGTGGTGCTTGTTCTTCATGGCAGTTGTGCTGTGTGGTAGAAATCCCATTTTCCAAACTCCCAGCCACACCCTGTGATGGAGACAGAAGAACAGCAAATAGCTTTGTTCAGATGTCTCCTGTGTCATCCTCTCAGCTAAAAATGCTGTATTAAAAACCTAAAGCAGGTGGAGAAAGTTAAAAGCTGAATTCTGAACATTGCATTTGATGCCGTGTCACAAATCTTTGCTTAAAAATGAGATGAAATGGGGTTTTTTTTTTTTGGTTTTGTTTTTGTCCGTACCCAGTTTCTCCGTCTGTCATCAGAAGTATCTGTGGCTTGTGGTCTGAGCCCTGGAGATGTTCCAGCAGGAAGGAGCAGCTTCCCCTCCTTTTGGGGCAGGTGTGGAGGGACACAGCACCCAGAGAAGGGCAATCCCCATCTCTCCTTAGGGCAGCCACAGAGGTAAAGTAACACCTCCCTTCCCACCTCAACACATCATTTTACTCCACACCCTCAGAGGAAGGTGTTCTCTCCCCCAGGTAACCAAATGTGCCCTATTTAGGCAGGGAAGGGAGATGCTGTTTAATTCCTCTGCACAAAGTGAGCAGGATTCAGCACAGGATTCAGCAGCTCCAGCTCCAACACATTTTTTTTTTTTTTTTCCACTTCTCAGCAGGAGCTGAGTATTGGCATCTCTCCCACAGCATCATGCCTTGTTGTTTTCTCTCAAGCAAAAACAACAGAAAAGGAAGATGAAAAGGAAGGAGCAGACAGATCTGAGAGAGGATTGTTAGCTCCGAGGTCTGGTGGGACCTCCTTGCAAACATTTGCAACTCGGTGTCACCCATGCCAAAGTCACACTGCAGTTTTCTGAACCTTTTATTATCTCCTGCATATGGACACTATCTTTTCCTTCTTCTGCTTGCTGCTCAACAGGAGCAGTTCATAGGAGATTTTGTCTGTTTGCCCCTGGTTTTTGGAATGTGATAATCACATTGTGGCATTCGTAGGTCATGTCATGGTATGCTATTAATACTTTTGTTGTGTGTTAACCTTCTCAAAGCAATTGTATGGAGGCATAAAAGGAGAGGAGCCTTCCCTAGTTTTAGCTGAATTTCCAATTTGAATGTCAGGCCAGGTTCACAAAAATTTCCAAAATAGGTGAGAGTTATAAATAAAACTGAATGTGTTACTGTTTGGGGGGAAAGCTGTGGAACTCAGTTTTTTCTTCCAGCTCAGCCCCAGAATAGACACAGACTGTTTTTCACTTTGAGCTTTTAGATTCCAGCAGACCTCAAACTTAACAAAAAGATCAGAAGAATTTTATGAACTGAAGAGTGAGTTTCATGCAGATATGAATCAGCACTGATATCTTGGCTGCTGTCATCATGTGAGTATGCTGTCATTGCAGCAGATATGATAAATTTGGGAATCTTAAACTGAACATGCTTGTCCAGTATGCCTATGAGGCAAAGCAGGGAAAAGAGAAATTTTCAAATGCCAGCAATAGTATTTTTAGAGAAAAAATATTTTACCTGGTCTTTAAATTTTGGATTTAAATTCCATTCAGATTTTGAGAGGCAGGAGGACTTACTGGGATTTTTGGGGCACTAAGCCAATATAAATATCAGAAATAAGAGGGAAATCATAGAGCTGTTTTCTTATAGTTAATAGCATAATGCATCTTTTGTTGCATTTCCTCCCTGCAGGACCCTCCCTGTTGCAGTAGGGCCATTTACCCTTGTCTTCTTTTATGATTTCAAAGGGCCTGCTCTGCAGAGCTGCTTACAAACTGTACTGAAGGCTGAAAATTCTTGCAGGGAATCGGACAGTTTTGATTGACCAAGTAAACTTAATTCTCAGTGACAAGAGAAAAATTAATTCAAGCATTTGGAGAGACGGGGTTTGGGGGAGTTTATAGTGTTGGTCTATAATGTGAGTCTTTAATGTCTGAAGGCTTCGAGTCAGTGTTTATCAAGAAGCCTCTTCACTTTGCCCCCATTTTGAAGCACTTATTTTCCTCTCTGCTTGCAAAGATCTTAAAAAGATCTCAAGTCTTTGTACTTGAGATTGCTTTTGTTCAGTGTTGTCCAGCATTTTCTCCCCTTTCATGTTTTTTTTTGCACTGTTTGCTTTGCTGTGTGCGCATAGTGGGGTTTAATGTGAAATTCGGGTGGGTGAAATTGTGCATATCTCCTCTTGTTTTGCCCTTCCTTTTAGTACGTGAAGGAACCAGCAAAAAGGAAAATGCTGTTACTAAACATATAAATAAATCATAGATTTGTAGTTTCATAATCAGTTTAGCAGGTTTTATTCTAGTTGATGTATAATATTGCATGTTTGTATGTGAAAATGAGGAGAAAGTAAAAACAGAATTATATTTACCATCAATTTTGTTAATTATGAGAAACTAGTTCACAAATACACAGGAGTACTATCTTCAGCTTACCCTTTGTCTTCTTGTTTGTTTAATAGATTAGATGGATGCACCAAACAGCATGCTGCTGGGGCAGCATTAATTTTATTATAGAATAAAAAGTAGAAGTGTTAGTCTGTGTTCCTGGCACGTTTGTAAGCTATCTGACCTATTTTCTCCTCCTGCCGTCTTCTCGGTGCTGACCAAATTCCCCCTCTCCTATGCCTGACTTGAAACTGACTTACAATTAAAGCAGCCCTGGAGATGTTGCCCAGTAGCCTAGAAATAGAGAAGATATATTGTTTTATATGTTTGAGCAAAAGGGAGAGACAACTTTACTCCTTTAAACAAGGAGATAATCTGTTTATAGCACAGGCTCACTTGGTTTCCATCCCTTCAGTTGTGAAAATAATTTCAGGGGGCAATATTTGCCTTGTGTTTACCAAAAAAAATACCTGGATGGTTTGTCTTAAGTTTATTACATTTTAGGGGAAAAACTAAGCTAGGAGACTACACTTCCCAGAATCCTCAGGAAGCGTATGATGTCTGATATGGACTTCTAAAATTAAAGCATTGTGATTTTGCAGCTGCTTATGTTGAGGAGTTGGAAATATTTGTTTCTAAATGATGTTCCTCGCAAAAAATCCCAAACCAACCTCTCAGTATTGTGTTGTCACTGCAGATGAAAACCAGCCTTTAGGTTCCAAAAGTTATCATTAACAACATAGTCATTCCCCATCTCCAAAAATCATGACAGATGTGAAAAAAAAAATCTGGTTTGAATCAAAAATTTTAGACATGCCCAATATCAAGAATCTTCTTTCCCCTGAACAACTCTTATCCTGCTTTTTTTCTGGGCAGTTGGTGATGACTTTTAGGTTTTGGTATGCTGGAAGATAATACATTATTTAGAATTTTAGGTGTGGAAATAAAAACAACCAATCAATATAGCACTTAATATAACACTACTTGAAGTTTCTCTTTTGACCTTGACCAGTTATTTTTCAGTCAGGGCCATGTCTGCAGGGAAGGGCTTGCTCAGACTGGCCTGGAAGTAACAAACTAAATTACTGTGTCCCAGCACTGCAGGTGGACAGAGCTAATCCTGCTAATGTGGCCAGGACGGATTCCAGCCAGACAGGTCAGAGGGCAGATAAATATCTCTGTGCACACCCTGAACTGCACAGGCATTTGGATAGTTGAGTTTGGCACAACTTGGTGTGAGAGAAAGAAGTGTCTCAGTAGCCCGGTTAGAAACGCAGCCCCAGCTGGGATGACACCCAGCTCAGTGCCTGTGCTGTTTCCTCATTTCAGTCCCCATCAGCCCCTATTTCTCTGTTTTGTCCAGAATTGTGAGCTTTTTGTCACCCATTAGCAAGAACAGTGTGAAATGCTTGGATATGCTTTGTTATTCTAACAATGCTTTTCCACATCTCTGTGACTTTTCCCATTGAAAGTACATTGAAAACTTCATTTTATTAATACTCAAATCTGCATACATAGTGGATTTTTAATGGCAGTGGAGGAACTGCCATTTGAGAAACCTCACAATGTGTTGAAACCTAAAAATACAACATTGTCTTCTTCTGCACCATCCCTCTGGTTCATGCGTTCTTTCAGGATGTGCCAAAACAAGTCTTAATCTCTGTCTTCAAGATCCTGCATTGTAGTGTGTGTTTCAGCCTAGATAAGCTATCTGGGATGCAGTTTTATTGCACTGCAAGGTATTATTATTGTTCATGTAGAATAATAGTGAAAATAGTGGTTTTTCGTTTGTGTTTTTGGGGCTTTGTATATGCCCCAGAGGTAGATAAAGAGTTTATGAAGAAAGGTTATATTTAAGAGAAATGGGTATCAGTGCTATGAGATTATACCCATGACAGATGGTTGTAACTAAAGCTTCATCTTGGTGCTGAAAAGCTGAATGAAACAGTATTCAGATTTTGAAGTAATATTGGCTTCATTTCAATGGGACTTTTGCCTGAGTAAGAACAGACTAAAAAACTCACTAATGATTCTAATTTTTTGTGTCAGCTTTGAGTAGATTTTCAAAAATTGAACTTCATTTTTGCCTATTTTGGATTGATACAATTCCAACAACAACACGGAGGGGGGGTTGTTTGTTTGTTTACAGAAATATGTGCAACATTATGCCTTTGTTCACTGGGATGACAAGATATAAAACAACATTGTTTTATTCACACTGTAAAGCAAAACATCTTACTGGGAATCATGAAAGTGTTGTAAAAGTGATTTTTTTTTTTTTTTTTTTGCTATTAGTTTGCAGAGCTGGTTGTGAACCTCAGAATTTTGTGAGGTTCAGTCAGAATAGTTATGTAAAAGTTCAGATGCTAACCTTAAGCAAATCCAAATATCTTGAGGCTGGAAATCTCCACAAGAACATATTTCCCCTTGACTTGTCTAATACAATGAGTTCAGCCAGGCTACACCCTGGGGAGTTTTGGCCCACCATGCAGTGTGTGTGTGCTTTAAGTGCTTACACTCAGCCATGAGGGTATTTTTAATTTCATCTTGAGAAACTAAGCTGAGGGACTTCACAAATGAATCCATCAGGAAGACAAGGTTAATTCTGGCCACTGTTTGTGGGAGTATGGTGCCTTCAAATACCAACACTTTTTTTTTCAGTGGTGGCATTTGGAAGAATAAATGAAGTGTGACTCCCGGCATCTCTTTAGTTGCCCTGAAAATGGAATGTCAAACAGCATATAATCATCTTCCTTGTTTAAAGAAAGAGGAGCAAGTGAGAGACCTAGTTTTCTATTTGTGTCAGTTTTTGGATGTCTTAATATTCTATCTTGTCTAATTTTCCAGAGAGTGATAATAGAGTTCCTGTCAAATTAGAGGTTACAGACTCTTTAACCTTTATGTCACAAAAAAACCCCTACATTCCTTATTATTACCATGAATATAATCCAAATAAAAATTTCGCTTTTAATGCCGTTACGCTGAATGTTGCATTCCAAGCATATAATTTTATTCATTATAAATATTAAAAATATTCAGCCTGACATTAGCCTTCTTGCTCCCCGGTCTCTTTTAAAAAAGGCTGATCTGGATGTGTCACCCCTTGGTCCGGGGAGCAGCAGTTTGGGCTCAGCCCCTGCACTGTCACAGCCCTGCCAAGTGCAGTTCTCAGGTTCAGCTGATGTGGCAGAGATGTTTTCAGATGGACCAGCCTGATGTCACCATCTTCCAGGAGTGGGAATAAGCCAGGGGATAAATTAAATGAATTGCACTTGCCCACACTGGGGGATTTGCTGTCAGGAGAGCCTGATGTGGTACCACTGGAATTTCAGCTCACATCCTGCTAAGGGGCTCTTTCCTTTTGCAGAGAGTGTTGCAAGGGCCTAAGTTCCTTTAAAACTGAAAAGCTGCAGTCCTCTTCAGTGGAAGTAGAGCTGTGGCAAGTATGACCTACCGTTTGGTCAAGTTTTGTTCTCATTTACATGAAATCCAGCAAAGTTAAACCTGCTGTAAAAGGGCCTGACTTTCAAGCTGACAACAAATGAGTAATGAATAAACTCATAATCTCATTCTTACATTGTTTTAGTTCAAAATCCAAAGTGCCTGGGACTTGTGCACGAAAATCTCAGTGCCCAGTGTTCTTGGAGATGCAAATCCAAGGCTGTGTTTTCTTGTCTTGTTTTAAATCAGGTGAGCACCACACGCTTCGGTTTTGTAATGAGAGTTTTTGCACTGTCCTAATTAATACAGTGTGCCTGTCCTGGACCTTTGAAGTAAGTGGGAGTTCTGCCACCAATTTAAATAGGAGAAGGATTTGAGCCAATTTGAACAGAAGTTTTCACTTATCTTAGTGCCTAATCTTCTTTTTAAAGGGATGTGGGAGTATCGGCACCTCCTACGTAACGCTCATCAGCGTGCAGAAGTAAACTAGTCTGGTCACTTATGGAGGCCCACTTAAAACCAGGAGGATTACTCAGGTGAGTGACAAGGCTTGGAGAACAGATTTTAGGCAAGTTAATTCAGAGTGCAAAATGACATTTAACCCATCTGTGTGAATATTACCAGTTGAAGCAGGCCACAAAATCGTTTTGAAATCGTAAGATAAAAAAAAATCCCCCAATCCCCTTCTCTGTTTTTCTTGCATTGGAGTTGTCAGGGTTCACACTTTCAAGGGTGGGTTTTTTTAAGCATCACAGCTTGTAGCTCCATGTCTTTGTTAAATTGGAGCTGATATTCTCCAATAAGCAGAGCAGAACTGTAAGGAGAAGTGCCTGCTATGAATCTCGTGGCAAAATCACAATATTTGACAACACTGGGTCTGTGTAAATATGTATGTTCCTTGCAGTGCTTTGTCCCTGGAGAAGCAGGGTTTGTCTAGACCTCCTGTGCTGTCTCCCTGAGTGGCAATGTATAGCTCCAGAGTGGCTGACCACGTATGGCTGCTTTATCAGCAAACTGGCAGGCTCTGACTGCTGTCTTGGGAGGGTGTTGCAGGAACTAAGGCAGATTTACCGTGAGGTTTCTGCTCTTCGCTGGAACACTCCGAGTGAACCTGTGAATGTAAGAGGGTAGAAAACTGATGTTGCCTTCATGCTGTGCCTCTTTTTCTTCCCGGATGCACAGGAGCCCATAAATACTGATTTTCTCCAGCCTGCCCTGAGGTTTTTGTAGATTAACCCTGGTTTTTGCCAAGCTGCAGTGAGGTGATTGCAGCTGGTGGCACCCATGTGCCTTCAGTGTCCCCCCAACACTCGCCTGGCTGAAGCCTGGCAGACAGCAGCACCAACAACTGGGTGTGTTGTATTCTATTGGAAAGGCTTTTTGTCCTCCAAATAATGCTGTATCCCAGAACAGGCAACATTTTCTTCATTTTTAGTTTAAAGGGAGCCTCTTCTCCTTAGATATTTGTTTTTAGAGGTAATAAAGTAGCCGTGACTGTGGGTACTGCTGTGTAAGGACAAAACAGGGAAAAATCCCATTTTCTCTGGTGCATCTGTGGCTACCATTTAAAATAGGGCTGCGTTTTCAAACATGGCAATACAGTTTTATTTATGTGTTTTAAAGTAAAAATTAAAAGATTTATTTTATACGTTGTTTGAAGTAAGTCCAGGGGGACTTTAGGGAAAAAAGTTTTTGTTGTACTCTGTCTCATGGAGGCCAGCTGGTTTGCTAGCTTGAGTGACCTCACATTCCTTAAATGTACTCATAAATCAAACCAAGGCCATGCATTAAAAGCTCAGTTTTGACATGAATTCAAAGGAGGGAAAGCTTGATACATTGTGGGAGAAGTACAGGGATGGACACTTAGGGCCAGATTTTTCAATCCTCACATTTACCAAACCAGTGTTGTACTGAGTCTCTCAGAGAATTGAAACTCAACTGGACCCTGTATTATCTATGGGAAATAAAAAGTAATTATAATTAAAAATAAACAAAATAATTTTTTATAATTAAAAATTATTATAAAAGTAATAATAACTTAAAAGATAAAATTATTATTAGTTATTGGATCTGCAAGGCATATTTTTTTCCTATTCATTTTAAGTAGTGCAAACAATGTGATTAGAGAGTGAGATGATTAGTTAATACTTAATCATTTGGAGGGTTTGTTCTTGTGAATGTCTCTACTAAAGGAAGTTTGGCAGCATGTTCAATGAGATTGCCACAATGGACCCTTTTGGTGTGATTTAGTGAAAAGTAGGTAAAGCATCAGGTTTGCATTAATAGGTTAGCGTGTCATTGCATTTTTGGAAAGTACTGATGTTTCTGGGTCACACAAGGATTTTTGGTCTGCAGATATTTTGTTCTGAGTTCCCAAGGAACGATGAGAAAAACTGGTTTGATTTTTAGAAGCAAGAAAGACAATAATGATTAGAAACATGAAAGTAAAATACTTTTTACAATTCCTTTGCTTTTTGAGGCTTCTTAGGTCCCTAGGAGATTAAAAGTGGTTAATTTAATACCTACTTTAAATATGATAATTTGTTCTTATTTACAGAAAATGACAAAACACTAAAAAATAGTATTTCCAAGGCTTAGAGGTGCAGTATTGCTGGCTGCTTATCACTGAGTTTGCTGGGTGCTCCCTGTTAACACAGAGCCACTCATCTTTGGCACAGTGCTCCCACCAGAAGCATCTCCAAGGTTTTACTGTTCCTTGTACCGACCTGTAAGGTACAACATATTAACACAATATTTATCTGGGGCATTAGAAGGTTTTTAAGGTATTAAGACACTATTTAACCATAAACTTCATATATGAATCCACAGGGACTGGCTACAAGGTAATAACAGCAAAGTATCTGTGAAATCTGGTTGTAATCAGGTCAATTCTGATTTACCTTAAGCTGAAACAGCATCTATGAGGACCTTAGGTGACTATCAGTGCAGGAGTCCACAAGAATATGGTGAAGTAAATCATTTTATTCTGCAAATGGATACAAATTTATACCTCTCAAAGCTGAAATTCTTCTGCTTTCAGAGTTATTGAAGCATTTTTAACGGCAAGGCTAAATGAGGTGTTAAAATTTGAGAATATTTCAGTGGGATTTGACTGACAAAATTGAAGCACTTGCAGTTCAAAATAAAACAATGTGTTTTAAACCCTCTGATTAAAGGGATGAAGTAGATGGAAATGCTGTTCACAAACAGGGGTTATTCCAAAAGACTAACTTAAGGCTGGCTTTCATCTCTTCCTCTCTCAGTGGGGAAGGATGTGGGTGGAAGGTGGTTCAGAGACAGTGTTTAGCTTAGGTGCTCTGAATTATTCTGTGAATAAGCTTTTATCTCTTTAGTAGTTATGAATAACCAAAGAAGATTAGCTTCCTGGTGCTTGAAGTAACCTTTTTGAATATGCTCCTCATTATTGTCGATTCCTGACTGATTTCTCCACAAGAATAGAAGTCGACACCTCTTGCAATTAAAAGCACAGTAACAAAAAGAAAATGGAAGTTTTGCTACTTAAAATGTTGGTTGGGCTTTAGCAAGGGGTTGTCCTTTTTCTGTGCTTACTAAATACTCTCTACCCTTTCATTGTCAACTGTCTTTTACACAGTCACTCTCCAAGTAATTGTTTTGTATGCAAAATAGAACATAGCTAACAATACCCTTAACAGTTATATTTGTTATCTGTTCCTTCAAGAGATGGGAAAAACTCTGCAACAGGGTTTGTAACCATAGGTAAAATGTCCTTTCAGAGAGAAAATAAGGTGGAAGATAAAACATGCCAGCAAAAGAAGACGACAAATTATTAGCACTAATATTAAAATACATAATTGTTTAGAAATCAATTTTATAGTACAGATAATATATTATCTATATTAATATCTATATTAAATATATTATTATCTATAGTAATATAGATAATAAGCTAAATAATTCTTCAACACAATATCTGACTGCATCTCAAAAGTTGACTGTCTTAAACCACTTGACAGTGCAGTGGGGAAACTAGCTTATCAACACAGGTTTCTTCCTGCCTTTGCACATCAGTTTTTTGCACTTCACCGTGTGCCACTGCAGCTGCTTGTGAGTCCTTGTAAACTGCAGCCAGGAGCAATTTTCATTGAGTGGCTTCACCACCAAAACCCTACTTGTAAAAGGTGTAAAACCTTAATGTATCTTGAAGGTTAACAAAGGAAACAAGCAGGATGTGGATAAGGAGATAGAAGGGATGCATAAAGAAAAATTATAGTAGCCAATATTGGTGACTAGCATTTTGGTTTTAGCATTTTGGCTGGCACCACTCCTGTGGTTTTGAAGGAAATCTCCCTGGTCTCTTTTACTTAGCACATGTCAACTTGGATTGAAGGACGGTTTTGGTTTGTGCTGAACTGGATTCCTCTGGAGGAAAGCAAAGCAGAGCTTCTTGTCCTGAAAGACACTGAGCACTGAGGGAAATACGAGGATCTGAACTAGGGGCTGCTCCCTCCAAACCAAAATGAGCTGTTCTCAAGATTCAGTACATCACACAAGGTGAGATGTGGTCAGTAGCCAACCTGGACCCAGAGAATTGTAGGAATGTGGGTTTTGTTGACAGAGTGACAAAAAATTCTTTTGTCTCTTAAGCTTAGAAGTTTCTTTCCTTGATTAGGTGAAAAAGCAACCTCATAGGCCATGGGGACTTCACCTCAAACTTAAGGATAGCTAATTGGACAGGAGCCAAAAAAGTCCCATCTGGGCAATTTAGCAGAAAAAGAAGTCCAAGAAACGAACTTCTTTTGTAGTGTTTTACCAGGAGCAAGAACCTCTGGCACCTGGCTGGGTTTTTCTGTTTGTCATTTTGCCTTTTATGAAACCTTTTAGTTTCCAACACTGCAACAGAAGCCATCCTGCTGGTTTTTAGTTGAGCTATCTTAGGTGTGTTATAGCCCTCTAAGAGCTCATTAGACCTGGCTAGAGGAGGCTCCTCTAACAGAGAATAGAGATGGAGGTGCCCTGGTACCAACTCTGCCTCTGCTGCCCCAAACTGCTCTCTAAAGCAGATACAGATACAATAGGCTGGTCTCTTAACACCCAGCAGCCAAGGCAGCCTTTGGAGACATCAAGGCAAGCAGGGAGCCCGGACAGACGATTTGCAGGACAGTGGGAGGGCCTGAGTTAATACAATGTAGTTAATTCATTTTGAGGGCGTGCTGGAGAGGAAAATGCTCTCACCCATTCTTCAGGGAAGGAGCTGGTCTAAGGTGGCACAGCTCAGCCTGGAATTCAGAACAGGGAGCCTAGGGTTAGAGCTAGAACTTCTGAGTGCCTGTCTCTCCACTTATTCTCCCTTTTCTAGCTACTTTTGCTAAATGCTGGGCATAGACAGTCTATTTATTTGCAGCTGAGTTCTTAAATGGGATTTAAAGTAACTGTAAATAGATTAGCCATGACCATGTAAGACATCACTTCTCTTACTTCCTTTAGCTGCTTACTTCAGGTTTTGTTTCTGCCTCTGCCCCAATTTTTCACACCTTGTTTAGACTTGTGTTTACTGTGACTGTTTCAAGTTTCCTACCTCCTTAAGACCACAAAGCACTTCAAGAAAGGATTTCCATGTATTATATTTTGTTCTGAAAGCCTTATCTCATACAGACATATTTGCTATTTTCTTTTTTTTTCCCCATATACATAAAAAATATACTTCAAACCCATTATATATGCAGCATTCTGCTTCCATAGCCTGGGTTAAGATCTCTTTCAGAAACTGCAGACAATAAAGCATTTTCCATAGGAAAAGTTAACAATGTGATAAATACTGATGCAGTGTTTCCCCACACCTAATTGTTTTTTAATTGTTTATCCTAATTTTGTCAACTTTCCATATCATTCCCCACAATGCTTTGTGCTAGATTTTCTTTGAAAATTCCTTTCCTCTGAACTTGCTGTGAACTTGTTTCTAAAACTTGGCCATAAATTGCCACCAACAAAACAAAATCTGCTATTCACTAATAAAAAACACCCTCTCATCCCTCACAAAAGAGACTACAGAGAAAAAGTAAAAGACATGACAGAATTTATATAGAAAAATATCTTCAAATTGCTAGTGTGAAGAAGGATGTGAAGGCTGAGTGGAAAACTAGAGAGGAGCATTTGTGAGGCTTGGTTTAAGCCATGTGCAGAGTTTGTGCTCTGTTCCCTTTGCACTGGTGGCTATTTAGCTGGAATGTCAGGAGGGTTGGGATTAGGCTTGGTGTGACTGAGGGGGAGGAGGAGGATTGTGTTCCTTGAGATGCTCTGTGGGAGGGGAAGGATTATGCATGTGCCTTATGTAATGAGGAAGAGTCTGGAGAACTTGCCTGTCTATGAGGAGGAGGTGGGAGGATTAGCTTTTGATGTAAAGTCAAGGAAACAGCCCTGGTCCTGATCCCCTGGGAAGGAAATCAGAAATGCTTTACTTCCCTGTATATCCTGTTTTGTGTATAGAGGTAGGAGGTTTGGTTTGGATTTGGTTTTTGGGGTGGGAAACAGCTGGATTAGGGGGAGGCAGAGGATGGAGAGGGGCACTGAAGGGATGAGCAGTGGGGATTCAGGAGGGATGGGTCATGGGGTGACCCCCTTTCCATGATCCCAGTGCCTTCTCCTTGTTGGAGCAAGGCACAGTGACAGAGTTAGGGCTCAGGCTAAGGAGCCTTTTCCCCAAAAGGGCCCAGAGGCAGTTCAGGTGTCCCTGCACACTGACAGTGTCTCCTTCAAGCAGTCTGTTCCTGTGCCTTCTGTCCATCCCCTTGGGCTTGGAGAGCCCCTTGAGAAAGCCCCAAATTCCCAGTGTGGTGGCACTGAATGTCCCTCTCTTGATGGACACTTGCTTTTCTTGCCCTGGGAAATCTGATCTCAAGAAAACATAAAAAGAGTGATGACAATCGTTGTGGGAAAACTGGATGGGTTTTTTTGTTTCTAATTCTGCCCCTGCTTCACCAGCCAACACCAAGTCTGTTGTTTGGCATTCCAAGGAGGAGTTGGAGCATATCCATCCCAGCAGGCAAGTTATGGGTTAAGGCTTCACCATCAGCGGGGGTTCTGGCTCTTAAAGCTTCATGCAGGAGCTACTTTTTTGGTGAATGAGTGATCAGAGCTTAAAAGGTTTTCAGAGGCAGTTTGAGCAGGCTGGGAACATCCACACAGATCAGCTGGCACATGGCACCCCATTCCTGTGCGCTGGGTGTCACTGTCACCTCTGCAAGTGCTTCACAGGTGCATTTATCTACCTGAGCCTATCCACGTTCACTCTCTGCAATGCTGTGTTTGTGCTTTGTGCTGCTGGGGGAAGAAGGCAAAGGCAGTCCAAAGGAAAACCCCCAGCATCTAAGTTGCAGTAAATCAGAGCATGGATGCTTTTATATTCTCTTTATTTTTTGCCAAATGCCACTAAGACTGCAATAGCACTTAGTAATGGAATTCAGCACCTTCATGGTGCTTTTTACTCACCAAAAAAACTTTATCGAAGTTACTGGTATTCCTGTTTTGTGGGTGGAGAAATTACAATGGGAGTGGTTAAGGTCACCCATCCAAATAAGGACCAAGCTGGAATAACACATTTCTGGTTTTCCTCTGGATCCATTACACTCTCCAGTGAATTCTGATAGTGTTTTCATGGAAATTTGAAGAGTTCTGCGGAGAGGACCAAGTCCAGGATTTCCTGGTTATGTGGGGGATCAGAGCTGAGTACAAAGATCCCCTGAAGTCAAGGAGAACTTGCAGACTCCTGGAGCACAAGCAAAGTGTGATTGAACACACTCTCTCTCCCTTTCTCATGCTTTTAGCATGAGCAGGAGGAAAGGGAGCTCGGGTTAGGCTCACTCCCACTGCATCACTTTGTCTGGATTATTTAGAGAATCTCCCCAAGACTGTTCTGGTGTTTGTGGAAGCCAAGCAAAGCCTTAGAGACAGGTACCTTGAAAAAGGAAGGGTTTTCAGTGCTTTCAGGTCCCTGGTTTTGGGTGTTTGAACTCAGGTTTGGAATTATTTCTATTATCTATATAAACCCCACAATGCTTATGACTTAGGTTGAGAAGTTGTGGAATACTCCTTTTTAGAGCCTGGGAGATTTCACCCCATCTATTTTGGGAAGCAGGGATATTTCCTTTAAAGAAGTGAAATTATTTATGGGTAGCTACCAAATAGAAATTAGGATTTATTGCATCCTTTTAGTAGCTCAGAGAAGGGGTGATTGATAAGTAGTTGGGTGCAGGGTGAGGTCAGTGATGGAACAAAGAGATGACAAAGCCCACCACACACCTTTTAATGCCTGTAGATTTACAGGAGCTTCTACTTTCCTGTGCTGTTGGTTTGGGTTCCCCCCCCAAGATAATTTCTCTTTCTTCACCCACTATAGAAAAAAAAATTTAAAAAATTACAAAAGGTTTCAATATACAGTAGTTAATTACTACATTACAGCTCTAATTAAATTCTTGGAGACTCTGCAGAGTATGATGTCCATGCCAAGAGGGACATAACCCGTTCTTAAGTGAATACATGTTCTTGTCAAGTTAACTTATCTGCATTTTACTCACATGAAATATTCCTCATCCCTTGCTTCTTGACACACGTGACTGATAAATGTTTTAAAGGTACATTTAACATTGATATTTTTGTCATATGAAATGACAATGGCTTCAATAATTCCCAGATTTTATTTCATAGGAAGTGACACATTGTGTGATACCAAACTCCCCAGATCATGATGTAAGCCATGCACCAGTAAGAATATATTTATATATATTGTATCAAAACTTGTCCTTTGTGTCCTTCAAACCTAAATGTTTCAGCCACATGTGAGTAGTTAAAGAGTGTTAATATTACAACACCTTGTACAAATACTGTGGATATTCAGAACAGCCAGATCTCAGCTTTCTCTTCAGTTTGCTTTGAGACATTTAATAATGAGGGATTTTGTCTTACTTTTTGTAATGAAATCATCTGAGAAGGGAGATACAGAAAGATAGATTTTTATCAAGTCATTTGCAGATTTAAATGAAGTGTCATGTAGGATTTTATTAATTCTTCTACATTTCTTTATCACATATCTGTCAGGGTCATAGGTAATTTTTTTTGTTCAGATTTTTAGATAAACATTTAGGTCCTTGTACATGTGGACAAGTCTGTCTCAAGAAGTTTTAGTCTTGAGAGAAGTTCAGTAGTCACAAAGCAGTAATGTTGTTTTCACATGGAAATAGATGGGAGCAGTCTGCCTGACCTTAGGGTTCCATTAGATCAGATGTCTCCAGAAATTACATGTATATGTGTAGCTTAATGGCAGGAAAATGCAGCTGAATGTGCTTTGTGCTGGTTTGATTATTCCTTTGATATGGAGCTTTTACATCACACCATGTCAACACTTTGGCTTTGGCCCTGCTTCAGCAGAGTGTTTAAACACCTGCCTGACTTTGAGGGCTTCAATAGGCATTGACTCAAATGTTTAAAACCCAAAACTTGCTGAGTAGGGGCCTGTTTGTGTCACAGCTCAATACTAGAGCAATATTTAACAAGGGTGTGATGCTGGCAGTGAGCTCATGTATGGTTATATCTGTATTATCTCTGCATTTTCATGGGGACACAGAGCAGAGCAGCTCAATATTGAGGGTGGCCCTGATGAGTGGCAAGAATCAGTTCCTGCAGTCAGAACAGTGCATCCCAAGCTTGCTTAAAAGTGCACTTCAGTTTGACTTTTTACCTGAATTTTTAAGTGAGACTTGGACTTAAATAGCTGTTCAAAGCTCCCAGAAATTCCTTTTTAAATTTGATGGTACTTAGCAAAGCATCAATTTAAAAAGTGTACAATATTTTGAGGGTTTATTCATTCATTTTACCGAGTCTGTCTGTCTTTTTCCATTCTCTCAATTGTGTGCGTTTTGCTTTATTTCATATATTCCATTCCATATGTTGATAATTTATATATATATAGTTTATATTCATTATATTAATTCATATTGATTATATTTATTTATGCATATAGTGTGACAGTTTCTGTCTCTGAAGTTAATATTGGTGGGATGTCAGTGTATAAAATGTGTTGTTTCCAAGCTGATGACATGAGGCCAAGCAGCCTTTTCTTACTCCTGCAAGTAAAGAGGTGGCAATGCTGTCTCGAGCAAGCGAAGCAGAGTTTGGCCTTTGCTGTGCATGCAGTGAAATGTCCTTGAAGGTGGGGAAAAGCCATCACAGACATCTCTCAGGAGCCTGTGAGGATTCAGCTAGGGCATGGGGCTTGGGTCAATAGCTTTGCATGGACAAATGTTTTAAAGAACTGAATGTGGGAGCTTTTGGGGGATTTTGCCTTCTTATCTCAGGAGAATTTTTGAAAAATTAATTGCTCTCTCTTTCTGGTCAGCTTCACTTCTCAGTTTTCATTGAACACAAGCCTCAATAATTTCTGTTTCTGTTGGGTTAAGCTGAAAAATAGTTAAATCAAGGGTGTTACTCTGATTGAAATGCTGGTGTGTTTATTTGTGAAAGTTGAAAGTGTTGGCCTCTTGTACTTTTCAATAACCTCTAAAAATCCCCTCTGTTCTCGTCTTTTTCTGAATCAGAAAGAAAAGAAAGCTTTCAGGAATCTTCACTTAAAAAAAAACCACCCTAAAAGGTCATCCTCCCAGAAGTCACATGTAACCTTGAGAGAAAGACACCATTTGGAGCAGCTCATAGCCCAGGGGTTCACATTCTCCCACAAGACATGAGGAGTTGTGGCTCTAATCTGAAGCAGGGTTTGAGCACACAGCTTGGGTGAGCATCCATCCTGGCCTGTGGCATCTTCTGGGGGTTTTTCTGGTTCTTTTATTTTTATTTTCCCCCTAACTCAGTTATTCTGGCCTTGAGAACTTTGCTGTTGAAACTAGCAAGGTTCCATTAATTTTTCTTTTTCAATTAAAAGATTTTTAATAAAAAAATTTAGAGCAAGTGGTACTGCTACCCAAATTTGAGTTGCTGTACCCAGTACAGCGCTGAGTTGGGAGATGGAAGAGCTGCAGCAACAGGAGGAGTAAATTGTTTTAGCCTGTGAGCAGCACTCTCACCACCCCTTGGGAGTCCCTTGGGCTGCAGAAGAAGGGGAAGGGAGCTGCTCTAGCAAACTGCCTTTGGGGCTGGCATCTGCAAGCTGAATTCTTGCTGTAGGGATGAATCAGCACTAGAAACATTTGTAACTAGAGACCTTTGAGTTTATTATTCCTTACTGTACTTCCACTGGTCTTTTTGGGACTGATTTGATGCAGAAGAAAGCACTTGCAGTTCAAATGATGTGGAACTTCACTGCAAATGTGGTATTGTTTCCTTGTTGTGAGTAGTTTTTTCCTTCCTTTCCATGGAAGTTGTTTGCCCTGGTGGAATGAAATGCCACTTTCAGAAGTGGAGATCTGCATTTGTTGTACCAGAGCAGCATAAAGGAGATCAATTCTCTTTGCTCAGGGTGTTCTGCACTGCAGAGCTGTCCCACAGGGCAGGGTGAGGTGACTTGGAGGTTCCAGTTTTACTTTTTCAGGACCAATCTGCTGCTTTGCTTCTTCCACACACCCTGAAAGAGGGAAATGATTTTCAGTGACTTGTGGACACCCTGTATCAAATGCTGCATTCTCAGCTGCCGTCCATAGGAGCTCATGGAAATCCTGACTTGCAGCTAGTTGTCTGTTGGGAATTGGCTGGGGGTAGTAAAGGTGTCTCTGTGCTGTTTGTTTGTGCACAATCTCACAGGCTGAGGCCCTGGGTTTGGTTGAGAACTCTTTAAGAAGTAATAAAATACAAATGATGTCCAGGAGTAGCAATTTCCCCTCCTGTTCTAATACCTGTGAAATTGCTGGACCAAAGTGGGAGCTTTGGCAGAGCTGCCTTAAGTTATGACAGACTAAATCAGTAGCTTTTCCTTCCCTCATTCATTTATCCTTTCCTTCTTGCTTTGCTCTTTCCCTTTGAATATTTTTGATGAAATGAATTATTGCCCCACTCCACCATTTTCAGTGCTGGTTTTCTAAGCCATTGTTCCTTGTTTCAAGGGGAGCATTTCACATGAGGTCCCTATTCAAAGTGAATATATATGATAAATGTATATGATAAGACAAATTGTTTCAACACTTGCTTGCAAGGCCAATAAAAAGAAATGCTGTAGTGCAAATTACCCTTGCAAATGCTCTCTAAAAAGCTAATAACATTTTCCCCCCCAAAGGATAGTTCCCAGCCATAAGGAGAGTTTCTCTTTCATGTTCATTTGCCACACAGATTTATAAAATGATCCCAAATCCTTGCATAGGCTGTGAGGGATTGTGGCTTTGAACTGCTGAATTGGAAAAGCTATTAATGGAAGAGGAAAAGTTTTCAATTTTAGTCAGATTGGGTCAGGATGGTATAAACTCAGCCTTCCAAGTTTTGGTGTAAGATGGAAGGCTGTTTAGTCTTTGTTGATAATTTTCCTAGCAAGATTCACAAGGTTTTCTGTTTAAAGGCATGAAATGAGATAAGAATGTAAGAAAAAATCATTAGCATATTCACTGCTTTATTTTATTTTCAAGTAAAGACAGTCATTTTAATTTGCTTTCTGTGGAATATGGTATGATTGGAAACTTTTTATAACCAGAACCATTAGGGCTGCTCTGCCCTGGAGCTGCTCCTCTGTGCAGGGCTGTGGGCAGTGCCAGGGTTGGTCCTGCAGTCCCTGCAGCCTTGGCACGGGGTGTTGTCCCCTCTGTGAGATCCAGGGCACACCAAGGGGCTGCCTGGTGGTTCCCAGCCCCATGGAGCCCCACAGGGGCTGGGGCAGAAGGATGGGGTGCCTCTCTCAGCCCCAGGAGCAGCAGGCTGTGCTCCCAGCACAGAACATCTCTGGAGTGCTTGCACCCAGGGATGGCTTAGTGCACTTTCGCATTCCAGTGGGACCTGTAGTGGCTGTAAAGGACTTTGGGAACCAGAACTTAGCCAAATGGCTTCTCCTCCATGCCATTTTGACAGAAGGCTTTCACAAAAATCTAACAGTCAATAACTCCTGTGGAATTGCATCTTGTATTTACTGCTTTTAGAGGTGGTGGGGTAAGGGATGGAACGACCTGGATTTGTGTGTGTGTTTTCACAAAGAATGTGTCTCACCAGCTTCTCCTGGAGAGCTGCTCTGGGTGTGTTGGGAGTGGGACTGTCGGTTAAAGGGTGGCTTGCTTGTTTTGGGTTAGTTTCTGTGATGCTGTGCTCGTGTGATGGTAACTCCTGAGGCTGGGAGAATGGCAGTGTTTAAGAGTGGGACTTGTATGGGGTTTAGGGATTGGTCAGTGTCCTCCTAGTTCTGGTGTAGGGGCTAGGCTTGAGCGGAAGAAAGCTCAGAAGAAGCCAGGAAAGAAGACGGCCTCTGATGTGATGAATAAGGCTAGTCCATATATTAACCCTTTTTGTTGGATTGTGGTGACCTTGGAATGTGCTTTCTTGTACAATGTCACATCATCATTGGAATATAATGAGGACAGTGGAGAGTAGGCCTAGGATGAGGAGTCGAGGGGAACTGTGGTGAAATCATAATCATATCATTAGTCCTGAAGTAGTCAGGACGGCAATGGCTGCTCCAAGGATGGGTCAGGGTCTACTCTGTGCTAAGAGTGTACTTGGTGTGCCTTCGTGAGTGTTTGATGTTTTCAGCAGTAGCACAAAGACATAGGCTTGGATTATTGCTACTGCTACCTCTAGGATGGTTAGTAAGAAGAGGACTAGAAGGGTTAGAAGTGAGGCTGCTGGTATTGTGGAGAAGAGGGCTGTGGTGGCTGTGGAGATGGGTTGGATGAGGAGGTTGGCCTGCTGTGAGGTTGGCTGGTAGGCCTAGGGCCGGTGGATGGATGAGTAGCCTACTTGTTTTGATTAAGATTAGGGCTGGAATTAGTGGGGTTGGAGTGCCTTCTGGTAGGAGGAGGCCTTCCCAGGCCTCCAAGTGACTGTGGAAGGCCCTGGTCACTGAGGCCCGGGCTTGGAGCAGGGACTGAATTTGTACAGGCTCTGACTTACACCCACTCTGACTCAACCCTCAGCTGTTTCCAGCCTGCCCAGAGTTTGAAGCAGCAGTGTGGAGATTTGCCTGTGGAAGGCTCCCCAGCCCTACCTTGAGCCAGATGGGTTTGTTGAGGTGATGGCTGCTGCTTGTCCTCTCCTAAGTGCTCCTGACATGTTTTTGAAGCAGAACATGTGTGGGGCTCTGTCCCTGTGGTGGAGCCAGCCCTGTCTCCTTCCCCCATTTCCTTTCTGCTGTTAATCTGGTAACTGGGCACTTTATGCCATTTGTTATCTGTGTAATTGGAGCTGGGGATGCTGCAGCAGGTGAGCCCCGTGCCTGATCCCCCCTCCCACAGCCCCAAACCCTTCCCCCTCTCCCCGCAGCAGCAGTAGTCCCTGAGCATAAATAGCTCTCAGGAGCTGCTGTATATTTGATTTTGTTTGCAAGCTTGTCTTATGACCAGCTCTCAGCGTGGGAAGAAGCAGGGAGTGGGGAGATGGAGAGAGAGAGTTGTTGCAACATATTTTAACATATGTGCTTTAGGCCTCTTGGTGGACTCCCTCTTGGGAAGAGGGGAGGGAGCGTGCCCCTGAGCAGCTGGTTGGCTTTGCTTGTTTCTATAGCAGCCTGGAGGAGGAAAATCGTGTTTTAACAATAATATATTCCACCAAAAAACCCCCCAACAATTACAGAAGAGTCTTTTTTATTATTATTAAAGAAATTGCATTAAAGATGAATGAGCATATATTGGAATAATTATGTTTTAAGGTGTGTAACATTAAAAGGTGCTGAATGGAATATCGACTGTTTTGTACGAACGGTAATAATGAGATTTCTGTCACTTAATCTTACAATAATTGGGTTATTACTATGCAAATTAAGGTATTACTTAAAAAAAAAAAAAGAGGAGGTAAGACAGATCCTTGAGGCAGCCATTTATCTGTCCTTAAAGCTATGCTGTCGATTCTCTTTAGGCTGAAGATCCTTTTTTAAACAATTTGAAGATGCTAATTTCATTATTTTTTCACCTGTGTTTCCTTCTAGGATGTTTTTTATTCTCCCCAGGTAGCAAATCAGGACTGGTGGTTCTTAAACATTTTCTAGTCTCTTATGGATTCCTTTAGGAATAATTAGATCAAATAACTATGATTATTACCTTTTTGTTCCCTCTTTCGTTTAAATAAAATAATGATTTGTGTATTTTGCCAGAGATTTTTACAGCGGGATCACAGAGAATACACATAAATTATTTTATTTCTCCTTTCCCTTTAGCAAAGAATTATTGAGCAGCTCATTACAGATTTCCTGATTTCCATTAGTTATTCAAGTTTACTTACTCTGGCTTGTTACTGGCCTTGAAGAGGAATTGAGGAGAGCTTATTTCAGAGTGAGTCCTTTGTAACACATGTATTTGCAGAAATTTTGTTTGTGAGACACAAGTGCTCCTCTGGTCTTTTATCCCTAGCGATTCCAGGGTGACTCTGGCTTTCCCCCCTTTTTGCTTCTCTGCTCTCCCCCTCTGTAATGAAGGCTGGCTCTGACTACACTTGGTTTTAGCACTTTCAGCTCTTTTTTGTCCCTTTTATTTTTTTAGATGCACCACTCTCAAGTGGAGAGCTACAGAGAGCTGGAGTGGGCACAGAATTTTCACTTTAGGTCTTATCCCATCACAGGCAGCAGCTTCCTCTGTGCTGCTTTCTGCAAGCATTTCCTACTCATTTTCTTTAGTGCAAGTGGGATGTAAGAATATCAAATTCACCAACCCTATGTGGAGTTAAAGGAAAGGATATTTTCTCATGTTTACCTGCTTATGAAATGGGGTGAATAACAGCACACTAAGAGCAAATTTATTGGTGAAAATCCAAAAATTCATCAGGGCCTGTAAGGTGATTTGTTTCATGAATTAATAACAAGTTTATTAACAATGCTGAGTAATTTTGCACAACTTTGACATTTCCCTGGATTTTTCAACACTGTGAATTATTTTGTATTTCTTGTGGCAGCAGTTGTGAGGTGCTGCCTGTGACAGGGGAGGGCATGTATTTATATGGTGTACAGGTGATTCCAAATCCATTCCTGGTGCCCCCATCACCCCCTGGAAGTGGAAGGGGCATCTGTGGAGGAGAAATCTTGGTGAAAGCTGTGAACTTCCAGCATGGCCTTGGACATAAAAACAACAAATTACACATTACCAGTGAAGTCACACTTTGTTTCATGGCACCTACTCCATCCAAGAGCAAGCTGTTAACCTATTAGGGATCCACAGAGAGGTGAAGTCCTTTTATTGACTCTTCACTGACAATTTCCCCTATGCTTAATGTATTAATTCCTGCTTGATTAACAGCTCTGGAACAAACTGAGCCATTGACCTTGTGCACCCCAGGTTGTTTGATTTAATAATCAGGAAGAGCCTGCCTGTTCAGGTGGGTGTGCCTGAAAAAATGAGTTGTAATCTTCATTTGGATCTGAACCACAACAGCGTGGGGTCAAAGAAAAATCACCATAAAAGAAATAAGATAGCCAGAAAAAAAGACCAGTGCAATTTCTTCCTGGGAGGGCCATGTAAAACACCACTGGTGACCCCTAAGCCTTTGCACCCCTCTTGTTTCTGGGGTGAACATTCCTGTTTCTGAATGGCTGAGCTAGCTGCAGTGAAATAAAATAATAAGCCATTTTCCAGAACTCACAGTTTAAAAAAATGTTTGAAGCTCAAAAAGATGATTTTGTTTAAGATTTCAGTTTAACACATATGCATCCTGCCCTGGTGATTGCTTGTGGTTGCCAGGAAGTTCTCCAAGAAATCTGCAAAATGTCTAGTCTGTGTAACAGACGGGAGAGCTGGAGAAATTGTGTGCAAGTCCAGAGTTTTAGATTTCTTTCTCTCTTTTTGGACCGCTTAGACAGGATGTGTGAAGCTTGAATTCTCTCTCTACACCATTTGAACAAAACCTCTGAGCCTTTATTGAGTCTGTTCTTCTCTGACAGTTCCAGGTTGAGAACAGGGTGAGCTCCTTAGCAAGCTGTGCATGGCAGAATTGAAGAGGGAACAACACAAGCGTTCCTTAGGTAGGAACTGAAATTTGAGCAGCTCCTTACCCTATTTTGGTGGAATGTCTATGGGATTAGTAGCTAGAGAAGAACATTTTCTGTCTCTGCCATGGCCTGTGGGATGCATCCTTGGAGCATCAGCGCACCTGACAGGATGACGGGGACCCCACAGTGGCATCAATTAATTGATGAAATATGAACAAGGTTGCATTTCCCCTTTATTGAGTGACAAGGGCCATGATTTTCCATGCTGGGGGCTGATCAGAGCAATAGGAGAAATGAAACCCACACATTTTGATTTCCAGGGTCCTCAAGCTTCACATGCCCCAACAGCTGGCTGTACCTTCACCTTTTTTAACCCCTTCTCTTCCAAGAATCCTTTGCCAAACACCTCCCTTCCCTGCATGGCTGGGGGAACCAGAGCAGCAGGGGCTGCAGTTCCCAGTCTCTGACTGAGCTAAGGGCCAGCAACTGAGCTGAAGGGAGCTCCTAAAATCTGCCTCTGGCACAGGAGGGCTCTTTGCATGGGTGAGCACTGAGGGCAGGCATTGTGGATGGCAGCAGGAAATCCTGCATGGTGGTTTAAGTATCTATCTGTGCAGATACTTAAGTTTATTGCTGTTTCTCTGGGTTTGTTTTGTTGTTGGTCTCTTAAAGCTGTTATTATCTTAAATCTTGGATAGCCATTACTAAGTAGGAGGTGTGAATGTGGTCATGGCCTCTAATGAGCTGAACTTGGTTTTACTGGCCAGGTGGAAGAAGTTTCATTGTTTTTATCTGTTCATTGTTTTTATGTGTTAAAACCCATAATGATGATTTAAAAAAAATCATTTAATGACTATTTTACATACCCAGCCTAGAAGCACTCTGATCTTTTATAATGCTTTTGACTGTTACTGTAGATATCCATTAGATATTTTATAGTCTTTTCCCTTTTTTGTATTTGCATTTTAAAAGTTCTGTCCCATCAGCATGTCTGAAGTCACTGCTGTCAAGTCTTCAGCAGCAGACAAAGATGTTAACATTTGTGAGTTGAAGCAAAAGTGGCTGAAATGTGTGTTTAGATAGAATAAGGTTGGTTGGGAGGGAGAGGTGGGAACCATCAGCACAGGGGTGCTGAAGTGAAGACATCGTTCCTCAATGATGTGAAAATACAGAACTATAATGCAAATAATTGCTCAGATACTAGAGGGATATTAAAAACACAGTGTTTTATGTAACATAGCAATTTATAAAAATTCACTAGCAGTTAGTGTGAGGGTAGTGGGAAACCCTATAATTATTTGGGATATGTTAATAGATCCAATAGCAAGCTTGGGTGCTAAGCTCTAAATAATTAATTTTTGTTTTACTTTTTTTCCTCTCCCTTTATATTTCTCCTATGAAACTCTGTAATCTCTTTCAATTCTCCCTTGCTGGTAGGTGATTTCCCCCTCGTGTGTGATGGCAGGCAGATGGCTCTCTCTGCAAATAATACTTGGTGCTATTCTGTCACTTGGCCACTGAGCAGCATTGGAGCAGTAGGGTAGTTGGATTCTCTGTGTGAGAAGCAGTGACGTGCTCTGCCTTTCCTGGGAGCAGGTTTGTGATTCCAGGCTTGCTCATGAATGTGCTTTTTCCCAGGAGACTGTGCAAAACACTTGCTGAGGCACCAGGTCAGCTGTTAAAAGCTAATTCTCAAATGGGTTCAGCTCTCAGTCCATATGTGGATAACCTATAAGTGGGAGTAATTGAGACATTTAACCAGACAAAAATCCATGTTGCAAAGTAAATGAAGAGATTATTATAGATTCATGATGCTTTGTTTTCACTTGTAGTCAAGGATGATGATACTGGGTATAGCTCAAAAGAAAGATGGATATGAGGTATAAATGTGTATAAGTTTAAACTTGAAGGAATAAAATGCTGTTATTTTAATCTTAACTCTTGATGGAAAGTGGATTATATGGAGCCACGTCCTCCCAACTAAAAATCTGAAAAGCTTCATGAATGCAAGTAATTTCTCTTGACCTTGAATTTCTCAGTTGAGTGTATAGTATGAGGAATGACTTGTCAGAGACAACAACAGTGAAGATTGGAATTAGCACTGTGTGTATGGTGAATTTGCAGCCCCAGACCTGTTTGCTGGTTGGGGCTTTTGCCCTTTTCTCCAGTTCATGAAATTGTCTTTTCAGTGCTCATGCAAGCCTTATTTCAGTTTCATGTTGCATGGTTTCATGTCCCTCTAGTTTCCTTCAGAGCTCAGGCTTTGAATAAACCCCAAACCCCAGAATGAAACTCAGCTGAAACCACCACCACATTTTGCATAGTTTCCACCAAAATCCATAAATTGATCAGGCTCACTCTGTCCTAGGCCTGGTTACACCAAAAAGTCTCTGAAGCCTTACTAAATGTTCTGTAAATCTGGATCCCTTGGCCTTCCATATATCCTGATATACAGCTCTGAGGATGAAGTATAGTCGCAAAATTCTGGAACTGCTCTTTAGTATCTTGATTTTGGTGGAGCTAAGTTATTTTTTAATTGACCTAGAAAATTGATGAAGCTGGCCTGAAAAGTCTCTCTGAGGTGCCTCTTTCTTTCTGGCATGGTTTGGTAGAAATATAATCAGCAGAAAGCAGCCCTCACCGTGTTCCTGTGACAGGAAGGATGCTAAGTGCAGGTTCTTCTCAAATGTCCCAATGAATCACCTCACATTTGAGTATAGCTATGTGAGATCTTTGGGGTTTTTGTCTTTGTTACCTTGTGGGGAACCTCTTGAAGGAGTTAATAGCATTAACAGTAGCGTAATCTCCTGGGAGTTCATTTTTACGTTGAAAGCACTGCAGTCTTCTGGGAGTTAATGTTTGTAATTTGATGAGCAGTATTTGACTTTTGACATCATGTTCCTTACCCCATTTTCCACTGAAAAAGTCAGTTGTAACCAGACTGCTGTGTTTAACCATTCCATGAGAAATGTTGAACAAAGATGCACACTGTGTGTATAACCAGTTACTGCCCCATTTCTCACAATGTAAAACTCCCTGTACCCACCAAGAGCCAGAGCTTTACCTTGGACCAGCTTCCAGAGCTTTCCCCTGTTGGCAGGCCCAGCAGTCACATTTTGTTCTCTGAGCCCAGCTTCTGTGATTTAATTTTGGTTAGGTTTGTGACCCCAATTGTCAAGGCCTCCAGCTCTGAGTTGGGTGCTCAGGCAGTTTCTGCTTTGGCAAATTGCCATTTGGGTAATTACATGCTCTTTACTTTTAGTATCTTTGACTTCAAATCTGGGAGCAAATCCACTCCATTTCTTTTTGTGAAGTGGTGCCATTCTTGATGGTTACAATCTATTTGGGAACAGGGTTGGGGAAGTGCTGCCTGTCTGTAAATGATCTGTAAATGGTTGCTGGGCGCTTGGGACTGCAGGGAAATTGGTGGCTGTGGATATGTTCACATATTTTTGTATACACGTGGTTGTTGAACTTGGCCAGGTAGCAGTCCTAATGAAGCTAGTAACATCAGGGATAGGATCTTTGGTGAATTTGGATGTTGAACTGACCCTTCTGCACCTCCATCCACACCAGTGGAATGCTCTGTAGGGACGCAAGATCTGCTTGGGTTGCAATGGGAAACTTTGTTTGTGGTGCATGTTTCAGGTTGCTTTCATTTATTTGTTTTCTTTCAGAAAAATGTCAGTTTAATTGATATGATTGCAACATCTTCCTGGGCAATGGGGATACCACGCCTTTTTCTCTGTGCTTTGGGAAAATTTGCTTTATGAATGTTGCTGGGGGATTTCTTTGGCAGTAATCAGTAGATGACAATATTAGAGTTCAAATTTAAATCTTTAATCCCAGACTGTATACTAAATCTAAGGAATTATTACTATTTTGGTGTGAACGTTTTCTTTGAAGAGTTTATTCCAAGATTTTCTTCAAACTAGGGAAACAATTTGTAATTTCAATTGGATTTGTGGTTTTAAAGAGGTGACTGCCATATTTATTCTGTTAACACATCAGTATCCAAACTTGAGCAATATTTGATGCTGGCTAGAAACAACAGCCGAAATCAGCCCTGAAATCTTCCTCCTGACCCATTTGCCACTATTATGATAATAACTGTCATTTATGTAACATCTTTCATCATGCTGAATATCCAAGCAATTTACAAACACGTGCCTTGATTCCTCAGAGGAATCTGCAGTCAGTGGGGTTTAAATTTGTCTGGGGTCAGGGAGGTTAATAACTCCATTCCTTCAGAAGGTGCTGTGGTTTTAATGACCATGAGGCTCTCCTGCCAGAGCAGCGCCTCTGGCTGTGGCTCCCACAGCTCCTGCTGGAATGCCGGGGCTGGGATGCTGCCTGGCTCATGCAGGGCACAGCTCTGCCCCTGGAACTTGTGCTTTCTGCAGGACTTCTAGTGTTCTGCATTTTGTTTTCTCCCCTCTGCAGAGGCCACCCATCTCCATTCTTGCCACTCCGAGTTAGGGGATTTTTGGAGGGGTAGGTGGGCAGGTGTCAGGGTAGCAAGGGGTGTTGTTGTGTGTGGGTTTTGCTTGTGTATAGGTTGTTTTTGTATTAAAATGTGTGAGAGGGGGAAATAGAAAACCACAACACTGTCAAAACTGAATTTTGGTGAGTTTATCCTTTTGGGCTTTATCCTAACATTTCAAATGAATGATGCTTTTAAATTAGTGGAAAGCTGGGGGTGTTTGAGCCTTGGTGGTTCTGAAAATAGATATTTATGCAGATGAGAGTGATGTGTGCATGCTACAATTCACCACTGTCTAACTCCAGATGTCAAGCACTTCACTGTTCCCAGTGCATAGGTCTAAAATATGTTCATGCATAACATAAACTTGGTTTTACAGCCACTCATATTTAGACTGATTACAGGAGCTTAGCTACGTCTGTGTACTTCTTGCATGACTTCTTGTTCAGGAGAGTATCAAAAGGGATTACTAAAAGGCATTTTCATTCATTGCTTGTGAGGTTTAAGAGGTTAGTCTTTGAAGAAATAGGTCTCATTATAACATCTAGCACTTCTTTGTTTCACTTTGACAGATGTATATTTTATTTGGAGGTATTAGGTACTTATGTATTTAAACAGCATTGAAGGATCTTCTTCAGCTGGACCCTAAATTTCAAGCAGATATAGATGGAGTATTGGAATCAGGTAATATACTTTCAAATGTACCAAATGGAAAAAAGTGCTAGTAGTTAAACTGTGGGTACAATAATTACACCTAAGAGATCATGTTTAATGTTTATATTCTCCTGCTAACTTACTTTTATCTGCATTCACAAGTCATTCATAGATAAGTGCATATTTATCTAGATAACCAGTAAAGCAAACATGCAATTGATGAGATTTTGACTGTGGAAATCATTACAGCAAAGCTGGAATATTATACTATATATGCAAGCAGAGAGTATTAGTGTGAGAGCTCTTACAGGATATTCTCATATGAACTATGCTGTAAAATGTCACAGTAAAATGTAGCTGCGAGGCCATTGGAAATTAGTAATTTAGGTAGTATAAGTATTATTTTACGAGGTTTATCCATTTATCAGTGGTACCCAATTCTGTTGTGTCCTAGAGAAATGTCTTAGCAGTGGAGAGACAAGTACATACACATAACTCAGTGTCTCGGGGAGGTGGGGAGTTATGATTTCAGCTGCTCCACAACAGAGTTACTTCTGTGGTTATCTGCTGCCAGTGTGACTGTAGTTTGTAAAACCACTGATATTTTTAATAGATACACTTCTTTTTTTGGCAATTTAGTTCAAAATACAGATGAAATGGAAAAATTGGTACGGTACTTGTCAGTGTGATTACAAGAAAATTTGTCTCCTGCATTTGAGCTTGCACCCTTGATATTGCAGTTTATGATGGCCTTACCTTACAGGTTTTGGGGCAGTTACTAACACTCTTGCCAGGAATGTTCTGTGTCTTGTTTCTAATTCTGTCCTGAGCTGAGGAGCCTGAGCAGGTTCTGCTGAGCTCTCTGAAGCATCAGGCCCTTCAGCACAAGGCAGCAAGTGACAGAGCACAAGCACAACTGCCTTTGAAGGTGCCTGTCATGGAACAGCATTAGGCCACTCCATAAATAGAATCTCTGCAACAAGTCAAGCTGAAGGGAGACCATTTAACAGTTCTGGGTTTGGTTCTGTGACATTGGGCATTGTTTATTTAATCACTCACTGCTCCTCCTGCAGCAACCACTGCACCCTGGCACAGTCCTCAAGAGGAAGGGCTGTGCAGTGGTGATGCTGGGGATGAGGCACTTCCCAGGGAGGTTTTGGGGTGACTGTGGCCAAGCAGCCCCATGGCAGCAGTGCTGGAAGCCTTGGGCTGATGTGCTCCAGACACACAGACACATGTGGGCCGCAGCTGAACACCCACAGCAGTGCTGGTCATGGCTTTCTCTTGCCTAGATCTTAGGTTTGTTTTGGCTTGTTATTTACTGTCACCAATTTCTGCAAAAAAAACACCCCAAACCCAAGTGTGTAGTTCTGCATGGGGAAGGGCTCATTAAGTGCTTGGGGTCAGCTCAAGATTAGCAGGATGCTCACAGGTGTCAGGTGCCAAGCTGTGGTTAAGGGCAGCAGTGTTCCTGCTTGCCTTGAGCATGGAGAACGTCCTTGAGCACTGCTAAATTCTGTTTTATTTCTCCTCTCTGCAAAGTGGTGGAGACTTGAGGGGTTAATATGCCTTTTCCCTAAAGTTCATTAATTGTGAGGAAAAAGCCCTGACAAATATCACCTTGCTGACCTTTGAAACCTGCCTGAGTGTTGGAGACAGAGTGAGCATTGTTGTGACAGCACCAGCAAGGGTTAATCAGCCCTGCCAGCCCGAACAATGGAGACGGGGCAGCTTTAAACGAAATGAGCTGAATATTTCATTCGGCCACTCAGCTGCCTGCTCCAATTGCCTCCTCTGCTAAAATGAGAGCTTAATCTAAAGTGACAACAACATCAGTTTCTATGTGCTCCAGTCACACAGAACATGACTTCCTTAACATAAACACTATTTACATGGGCCGTGTGCACGGAGCAGGCAATGGGAGCGTGCCCGGCTCGCACAGAGGCTGCAATGAAGGACGAGGAGCAGGCAGCTGAGAATTAGCGCTGCCAAATGAAAGCCTGACCCGCAGAGGGCATGTCCCTGCTACGTTTTCAAGCTGGAAAGCCTTGCACCAGTAACCTCACTGCCAGTAAAGACTATATAATTTCAAAGAAAATAGCACCTTTTCAGTTTAGACACTTAACCAAACGCGTTGCTTCTGACCCATTTTCCTGCTCTGTGTGACGTGAGATGACAGGCCCCCAGCTGCAATTACCACTCACTCAAACAGCTGGAACTGAGAAATGTCCCCTGTCCTTGTGCTCTCAGCTCGGAGCAGGTCCTTGGTTTGGGGATGCTGCTGGGCAGAGGCATCCAGCATCCCTCCATCAGAGCCAAGCATCCCCATGGCCCCAGAGCTCTGCCTTGGTTCTGTGAGGGGCTGCCACTGCTGCTGATGGTGTTCTGCTCCCCGAGACACCAACAGGAGTGCCACAGCCCCCTGGGCTCTGGGCACTGCCTCTCTGCAGGAATAAATGCCTGTGCTGCATGCTCCATGGGGAAGCTGTGCCCAAAGAAGGGATCTGTGGAGTAGGGGGTTGGATTCTTCCTTCTCTTGCTCTGTTCTAACCATAAAGGCACTTTGTTTATTCCAGCAATCTCTTTCTCTCTCTCTCTCTCCTTTTCTCTCTCTTTCTCTCTCACATTAAAAGTTTATCTTAAAAAACATGAAAGGAAGTGTGGGATAAGTGGGGAGTTGAGCTGAGCAGGACAAGAGGGGTACCTAGGTCCTAACCAGACATTGCAGAAATAGGGAAGGCCTGAGAAATGGGGAAGGATTCTCTTCTGAAGAAGAAAATGTTTCTTTCCCATCACTGGTCTAACAGCAGAAATCACCGAAAAACTACTGATCCTGAAAGGATTCTTGCTAATCTTGGAGCATTTGCTATGGCTGAAAATTCAGAACATGCTGTTTATTCTTTTATTACTGAATGTTACTCTTAAAACTTAGGACATTTATGAAGTGTACAAAATGAATGTTTGCATCAGAATGAGTGGTCCAGTGACTGTAACCCTGTAGCTGAAATCCAGAGCAGTTCCATTTTCATATTAAAGATTATTAGTTTTGCCAAGTTAAGTGGACTTTTGTGACATTTCAAAAAACATACTGAAGTTAACTTTGAGCTGCTGCAGCATCACTTCAAAGAAGGAACATAGATCACTTACAGTGTCAATACAAACCTAAAAATAGTAGCCAAAATCTGTGCTTTTTGATGCTGTCTGACTACTGTCTTCCTTTTTCTCCACTTTTGGTTCCAAAAGGGGGTGTAAGCAGTCACAGATTTACAGAATTACAGATGTATCCCCTGCACCATAGGAAAACAAGGTCTACTATTGCAGAGCTGCAAAGCACTGGCTCTGGTTCAGGAACTGACACCTCTTCAGAGAGAGCACTCACTAAAATCAGCTCATCTCTGACGTGCAAGGGGAAAAGGCGAGACAAATGTGACTTATGGGGTGGATCAGGGTCATCTGAGACTCCATCCCACCGGCAGCCCGTGTCAGGCAGTGATGCTGCCCATCAGCTGGGAGGCTTCCAGAGGTGCAGAGTTTGTGTTGATGTTTGTACTGTTTCACGAGAGAGCCCCTGACAGCTTCAACTGAGGGGCCACTGATCACCTTGTCATGGAATCACAATGTTTAGGGCTGGGAGGGACCTTAAGCTTAATTCCTAAAAGGGTCACTCAGTGCTTTTTATGGCACGGATCATTCTCATAGCTTCAGTCCCAGAAACAGGAATTGGGCCTAAGTGGGTTTGGTACCAGAAGAAAAACGGGATATGCCTCACTGGTTCCTTTTTTTGGTTTCTTTTTTTGGTTTCTTTTTTTTGTTTCTTTTTTTTGTTTCTTTTTTTTGTTTCTTTTTTTTGTTTCTTTTTTTTGTTTCTTTTTTTTGTTTCTTTTTTTTGTTTCTTTTTTTTGTTTCTTTTTTTTGTTTCTTTTTTTGTTTCTTTTTTTTTGTTTCTTTTTTCTTTTTTTTCTTTTTCTTTTTTTTCTTTTTCGTTTTTTCTTTTTCCTTTTTTTCTCTTATTCCTTTTCCTCTTCCTTTTCTCCTCTTCCTTTTCTCCTCTTCCTTTTCTCCTCTTCCTTTTCTCCTCTTCCTTTTCTCCTCCTTTTTTTCCTTTTTTCCTTTTTTCCTTCCCCCCCTTTCCCCCCCTTTTCCCCCCCCTTTTCCCTTTTTTCCCTTTTTTTCTTTTCCTTTTTTCCTTTTTCCTTTTTTTATTTGTTTTTTTCTTTTCCTTTTTGTCCTTTTCCCCCTGTTTTTCCTTTTTCTCTTTTTCTTTTTCTCTTCTTCCCTTTCCCTTTTTATTTTTTCCAAGATGGCAAAACTAGAAGCAGCATGGGAAACAAAAAGGCGAGCAATGCATGTCTTTGGAGCTGGATAGCCATTCAGCCTTATTCCCAGGCAGTCCTGTGAGCTCTCTGTTGTTGTTGAGGTTTCTCCTGTAGGATCCCCCGCCCATTCAGAGCCAGCCCAGGCTGCTGGCTGCCCATGGCTGTGGGGATGGTTGGGGTGCTGGGGCTCCTCTCTGCAGAGCTGGGCTCTCAGCTGCTTCAGGGAATACACGCTGTGTGGGCAGGTGAACTTCACACGCCCAAAACGTGGGGATTAGGAGCATTAACCCCTTCCTGGCCTGGGTGTAAGCAGCAAAGGTGCAGCACAGTGCCCTTCATGTTGCAGGGTAGCTCTTGGATGCTAATGCAAGGGATTACTAAAAAAATCTGGTTGCTGAGGATTGCTAATCTCTCTATTAGAAATGTGCTTGTTACACAGTTATAAAACTAATGAATGTATTTTTTAACATGCAATAATTATCTAATTAAATATAAGGCATTAGTTTAAGTAGACTAGCTCTCTTACTAAAATGCTGTCTATTACAAGTAGATTTATTGAGGATTAACAACTACATAATAGAACTGTATCTATTTCATGATTGTTAATCCTCAATGAATGTTTTAAATAATTAATTGGCACTTAGCTAAAGGATTATGTTCATTGTGATGGAGTTTATGAAGCCATAGAACATTTTTGTGTATGATGAGGTGCTAAAGGGAATATGCCTATGATATGGTTAAATAATTGGGGGTGGGACATGATAATGACACATGTGACAGAGCCCCAAAAAAAGAAAAACAAACAAAAAAAAAAGAAAGGGGGGGAGGGATAATGAGAAAATCACATGTCGTAGTAAATTTTTATTTCCATTGTTACTTGACACGTATCTGAAAGTATTGTTGCATTTATTTTATGTTATGTAGGAGAAGCAGCAACTGCCTACTTAGACAGCAAGATGTTTAATGTTGGAAAATAGGTAAATGGGAATTTTTGGTCTAAAATGGTGAAGTATTTCAGTCTGCCTGGTGAAGATCTTACAGTATTTAAGTTTCATTCTTAAAGTCTCTACTAGGGACATGAATTAGTGAACTAGAACTTAAACCCAGTGTTAATTGTGACTCAAGGAGTTCCAGGAATGTGTGTCTGTGTGTTGGTTTGGCATGGCCTGGTTTTGGTGGTGAGAGGGTTTATTTTTTACTTCTCATTGTCCTTCTCTGACTTGGTCAGTAATAAACTCACTCTGTATCTCTAACGTCTGTTCTGTCCATGCAGTGTTTTCTCCCAGTCCTTAACTCATGACGCCTTCATTAATTTTTTGTTTTCCCCTGCCCAGCTGTGGCAGGGGAGGGTGAGTGAGTGGCTTTTGGGGGAGCCTGGTGCTTGGCCAGTGCCAAACCATGACCTGTGCCAAAGTGATGCAGAAGGAAGGGTATGTTACTCCAGGATGCAGAAGGAAGTTGTATCTTACACTAGAGCACAAAGAAATGCTGTGAATTTTTCATGGAGTCAGTTATGAAAGCAAACAGGAGAAAACATGTATTTTGTTGGCTTAGCTGACCCCAAGAGAAGGCACTGGTCCTGAAAGAAACTTGAAATTTTAGCTGTTAACAACAGGAAAGGCTGAGTCAGTGCAATTAGTCATCACAGCAGTCACTGCTGTGAACACCTTTGGATTTTTTGTCGAAGAAAAAAATTCTAACGCAACCATGAAGCTTTCTAGTGAATATTTGGTAAATTCCTGCTATTGAGGCATTAACACAGGTGCCTCAGGTCTCTGCTTGGGGACCTGGGCTCTTGAATGTCACCCTTTATCAGTGACAGGGTGAGGCTGGGCACACCTCCTGCACGTTGGCAGATGATGTGAGATGGGCAGAGCAGCTGACACAACAGAAGGAAGGGATGCCATCCAGACAGACCTTGCACAATTCAAGAATTGGGCCCATGGGAGCATCAGGAAGTTCAACAAGTCCTGCCAGACTTGAGTTCTGTCCATGTCCTGCTCTGCTGGGACCCACCTGCAGTGCTGCCTCCAGCCCAGGGGTTCCAGCACAGGAGGGACCAGCAGGATGGTCAGAGGGATGGAGGAGCTCTCCTGTGAGGCAAGGCTGGGGAATGGGGCTGTTCAGCCTGGAAACAGCAGCCTTCCCATTCCTTCTGAAGGAGTGAGTGGCTTTTTACATGGGCTGATAGTGATAGGGTGAGGGCAATGGTTTTAAAGGATAGATTTAGATCCCAGAGAAGCTGTAGATTCCTGGAAGCATCCAGGGAAGCTCAGGCTGCACCCTGAGCTGTCCTAGAGGGTGGCACCCCTGTCCATGACAGGGGTTTTGCTGGAGCTGGATGATCTTTAGTTCCCCTTCCAACCCAAGCCACTCGCTGATGATTGTGTGAGCTGTACACAGATCCACAGGGTTGCTGCAGAAGGAGGTTGTTCCAAATACTGCATATTTTCAAGTGGAAGGTGATAACTTGAAATAAATGGCAAATATTCAATCATGCAAGTTATTGAGAAGTTTGTCAGTGTAACTGCTGACATAAAAATTGTAGCCAGCTTTACTGTATGAAGACCTTTAACCTCACAATATCCTTGTATATTATATATATATATATCCTTTTAGTCCTCCTGAGTTGCCTCCCCTTCTTCCAAAAGGTATAAAATCCCCCTTTTCCTCCCAAATTCCAGCTAAAGTGAAAATGAAGTTACAAAATTTGCTGTAGCTGTTGGTATGTGTGTTTGCTCAGATGCTCTGTAATCCAGACTTCTTACAACAAATGGTTTTGCCCTGGTTTGTGCTGAGTGTTTTTGGAATTTGATCTTCCCAGATTGAAATAAGCTTGAATCCCATTATGGTTCTGATGAGTTTTGGAAGTGAAGATAATGATGCTGTCCTTTTTTTTTTTTTTTGGCAATGTTTTAAGTGCCAGTACTACACAAGGCTCAGGAAAGTTTGGGGATGGGGAAGGAATCAAGAGGTATTGGATACCCCATTTCATTTTTGAAACCCATTGTTTGTGGTCTTTTTAAGACAGAAACTTTGGGAGTAATGAGCAGAAGGGAGTTTAGAGCCAGATCTCAGGCTGAGAAGTCCTGTTGTCCCCTTCAAGCTTAGGGGCTCTGAACTCACCCAGTAATTGGCAAGCTGGGAAGGCCCTGAAGGTTCCAGTTCTGCAGACTCCCAGGAGCTCAGAGTGTGCCATCCTCTTGAAACACAACTCTGCCGGCTCTTTACAAAATGTACAGGTAAAAGCAACAACAAAATCTCATTATCAGGTGAAATGTGCTTTTCAAAGGGTGGCAACCCTAAATGCCCACAGGATTTGGCAGGCTGGGAGACAAAGGCAGCCCTTCCCCTGGAGCTCAGCAGCAGTTGTGCTGCAGCAGCAGCTGCAGGAAGGTGGATGCAGTGAGGATATTGATGAGATTCCTAATTTGTTTAGCAGACAGGGAATGAGGGTTTGTCTGCTGGCTGTCATCATCCATCAGCCGTATGCTGCCCCAGGCAGTGGGTATATGCTGTTAGCCTGTTACTAATTTTACTTTGTTTTTTCTCAGCTTACTTCTTTTCTTTGCTTCATTTCATTCATTTGTTGTGACTGAAAACTAAACAAGAAGGAGGAAAAATAAGAGCCCATTGCTCTGTCTGTTTGTCAGAGCAGGTACCCCCAGCTCCTGCCTGGAGCCTCTTCCACCTGATTTGGCTGAGAGCTCTTGCTGAGAGCTGCTGTGGCCTATAAGGAAAATCTCTTTCATGATCTGAAAAGTTTTCTTTAGAAACTGGGGTCACAGCTATATTTACCCTTCAGAATCAGTAGGACAGAACTGCACCATCAATACACAGCCTGGCAGTGAGTTGGTGATGCTTCAACGTTGCCACACCTGTGTTGATAAAGTGTTGCATGTGCCATGACTGTTGAGGCTTTCGTTTCTTTTTTTTTTTTTTTTTTTTTTTTTTTTTTTTTTTGAGATTTTTGTTCATTTTCTGTTTATGATTTTTGGTTGGGGGTGAGTTTTTTGTATTGCTTTTTTGTTGTTTTTTTTTACATTTGAGGCATTTTAGATTGTGCTAATCAAACCAACAATTCTGCAAAGGGCAGGAAGTTCATGCAAAGGAATTTGAGATGAGAAGTATTAATTGGAAGCTCAAGGTTTTATCCCATACTGATTGTAGTTTCTCATTAGGCCAGTTATGAAGGGGGATCTTATTTGGAGCTGCAGATTATTTGATGTGGATTAAGCTTCCAATGCTGAGTCCCTGTCAGAGATGATGTTTAATGTGGTACCTAAGGGGGCTGTTCCCATTAAATCTGTACCACAGTGTTGTCTCACTCACTCAAAACACATTTAATATTCTGGTTGTGAGTATCTTCAGCATCTTTTCCAGGTGGAACTCAAAGGAGTGTAAGGAAGTCTGGATTTCCAGGCTCCATTGCAATGTCTCGTTTATTTTCATTCTCATACGTCTAGCACTGATTTTAAGTGGCACTGACCAGTGCTTCAGGTATTTGAGCTTTGCAGCAATCTTGAAAAACACCAAGGAACAATCCTCAGGGAAGTGAGGCTGGTGCTGGTATTGTTATGGAAGATGACACATATGAATTTGAAAAAATGTAGTTAAAAACTCAACAGGAGGTAGATGCTGGTTGACAGTGAAAAAAATATTTTGTCGCTGTTGTTTTTTAAACTCTTCTTAAATCTTTTCTCCTGTCTATTTTCTCACTCAGTAAAAGTAATTTATGGCTCTCCTCTTTCAGTCTTCCCTCGTTCAGAGGGAGCAAATTTTGCTGGTGGCTGTAGTGCCAGCATGGAGTATACATCTGTTTATTTCCTGCCTGCATGGAGGTGGTGGGAAGCCTGTAGGAACCTCCTGTTGGTGGCTTTGCTGGGCTTCTGGGGCTGAAGTTGGTTTCTCCTGTTCCTTTTCAGCTCAAGGAGTTTTCAGGGAACAGCCAAAGAAATCTTGATAAGATAACACCTGCTTCATTTTGGGTTTTTTTGTTTGTTTGTTTTTTAAAGATGTTATAATCTGCTCACAAAACAAAGGAATTCCACTTATTTTCTAAAAAGCAAAGTGCATTTTTCTAATGAGAACTTTGTATGAGGCTGGTGCTTAGTAATCCATGAGTTGAGTCAAGGGATGACTTCAGGCAGGCTTGAGGATCCTGAGATCCCAGCTTTGAAAACTTATTAGTTTAATCAGCTTCCCACATGTAAACAATTTCAGCAGGCATTCTGGGTGGCTTTTAATTTATCTCTTTTTTTAAAAAAAAGTTTCTAAATACAGTTGTTGATGAATATCTAACATAGTTTTATTTTGCTATTTTTAACAACTTTCTTTTGCTTGCTTGAGCATTGCTTGATGATTTATCCCAGTCTTTATGGAAACCCTGGACTGGGGAAAAAAATCTGCAGAAAATGTTTGAGGTAGCAGTGGCTCACTGGGACCATTGCAATGCCATGATGTGTTTGGTTTGGTTTTTGCTTTTTTTTATTTTTTTAAATGGGTAGAGGAAGGAAGAACAAAAGAAAAGCAGGACACATTTTATGTTAAATATCATTATGTTAATGATATTGAAATTTGAGATGGAGAAGCACTTTCATAGAATCATCTAGGTTGAAAAAGGCCTTTAAAATCTAGTCCAACCATAAAACTTTTCAATGAGCCTCAAGAGTAAGCAGAATTCTTGGGGACTGTGTGTGAAATTACTGGCTGTTGGGTTTGCCCCTATGTTTTTATAGTCACGAAAGTGTCCATGTGCATTGTGATTTTCTTGGCCAAGGCTGCAAATGGCAGCATTTTTGTGGAATGTGTGGTGATGGTTATGCTGAGAACTTCTGTGGTATCTCATAAATTACTGAGGTCAAAAGAGGCTTTTTTTTTTGTCTAGGAACTCATTAGATAGTTTGTTTTTAAATAGGTAGGAGTAAAGTTTTCCTTCTTGCTTTTTGACTGACTTCTGTGAAGAGCAAAAAAACCAGCCAGGAGGTGATGAGAAATGGGAGAGTTGTTTCTGTAAAGCACCGGGGCTAAGAGATGGCAATATTTTGGCTTGCTAGCTGCAAGTCCTTTATCCAAGTGTTGTTTTTGCAGGTTGCCTGTGTGTCTGTGTACTTAAAGAGGGCAAATTACACCAAATTACAGCAGGAGGGAAGAAATGCATGCCTGAGGAGGCAGCAGCACAGCCCTGGCCGTGGGGGCGTGCTGGGGACCACAGGGGCACATCTGGGCAAGGGGACAAACCAGTAGAAAGAGGAAAAGGGAAATAAAACAAAGCAAGGGAGGCAGTGAGAGGGGCCTAGGGGTGATTTTGCTTCTGTCAGCCATGCCTGGAGCAGCAGAGGTGGTGCCCAGAGGATCCTGTGTGTCTCTTTAAAAGCAGTGGGGGGCTGGAGCTGGGGGAGTGCTCACAGCAGTATGTATAACACAGCTGTGCTCTGTTTATGCTTAGGCTACAATAAAAAAGCTATAAAATGTGAGATGTCATAGCTCCACTTTGCTTTATTTATACTGTTTCCTCTGAGCTCTGTCACACTGCACATTCATCTGCTAAGTTGCAGCAAGAATGGAGATTAAAATATCACAGCTCAAAATAGGAGTCAAGCGGAAGGAGATTCATCATAGCCCTATTAAAAAATATGTAAATATGGGAATGAAGTCATTTTAAAGCTGTATGGCTCTCCTTCTCAGTGGGCTGGGGAAAGCTGTGAGTGATGTGCTGTGCGAGTGACAGATTTATGGGACTTGTTCTTCTTTCTATTTTTCACTCCATTCCACCAAAGTACTTTTAAGATTAAAAATATCAATTTGAATTGCAAATTTTCTCTCTGTGCCATATATGTATTTTTTAAAAAGGTTTTCTTCTTAACCATTACCTAAACTAATAATGGAAAGAAGTATTATTCCCAATTAAAAGGGGTCAGAAGCATGCTCAGATGTTGAAGTTGCAGTAGAGAGGCTTTGCCCTTCTGGAGCACTTTCCATCCAGGATCCTGGGAGCACTTTCAGGCATTATGTCAAGCCTCTCATGCATCTGAGATAGGGGTGCACACCAAAGTACATTGAGCACTTGCAGCTGCAGTTCCTGGAAATGTCCTGTGGCTCTCAAACCACAGCATTTTAACTGGAGGCTGTTCCTTTTCTCTCCTACAGCTGTTCTAAAAGGGCTGGGGTAAGAAGTCTGCAATCCCAATTTCTCATAGTTTTCCACAAGTGCTGTGCAGAGAAAGCTGCCTCTGCTAGCAGGAGCAGTGATCTTTTGAACTTTGTGGTCTTTGATGTGGTCAGATTTGGGCACGAGTTTTCCCCTGGAAGAACAAAGCACAGATTGTTACAAGATACTTGAGAAATGAGGGATTTTAATTGATGCCCTGAAGATACAAGGAAGCCACCAAAATATCTCACCTGTGTTCAGTTCTGAAGCCTGTTTTTGAGCAAAGGAGGTGAAATGTGCTGCCACTAAATGGAGCTGTGCTTTATAGGTCAGTGAGGGTAGGGTGCAAGGAGAGGGGAGCCAAGGGAGAGGGCTGCTGTCCTTTCCTGCAGTGCTCTGGCAACTGAGGGGTGAAAAAGAAGCTGGAAATTCTTGAAAGCAAATGGAGGCAGAGCAGTGATTGTGTCTGCATGGACTTTGTAGCTATTCACTTGGCCTGCCTTGAAGAAGAATTTTGTGTGTCTGTCCATCCAAGTAGAATCCCTGTTCAGCTTTTGATCAGCAGCTGAACAGTATAGAGAAATTTCATCCAAAGGAGGGATTAAAATTTATCATTATATATAGAAAGTTGCTGGAAATATTTTTTTTTTTCTTAAATGGTGGTGTATAGATGCCAGAAGTTAACCAAAACTTAATTGACCAACATCATCAGAAGCTGGTGCTTTGTGGATAAAAAAAGAGATTCAGCTGAGCAAGACCAGGTCATCTGTCTGTCCTACAGCTGTGTCAAGTTATAGGACAGATAACAACAGAACTGAGGGAGTCAGACCACAAGTTTCCAATCATTTTATTCCTGGGAATGCCAAAATGCCTCGTGGCTGGTGCCAAGTGAAGTGCTCATGTGAGTGGAACATTCCCCAGCAGGAATAGGGCTAAACCAACCTAGTTCTTGTGGCATTGGTTTGTGTCCTGCAGTGCTGGCTTTCCTGGTTGGGACTTTTGCCCCATCTCCCACTGAGGTGTAGGAGTTTAGGAGAGGTGTAGGAGATCTCCTTGGCCGGAGTGCCCTTGGGTTTGCATGACAGGCTTTTTGTTTCCTTTCTTCCTAGGTTGCTATGAAATAGAGAAAATGTCAATTATTTTTCCTACTCCAGTGTGTGGTTCTGTAGTAGTGCTAGGATATATTGATGTGTTCATTAAACTCTTATTGTCAGCACAAGACATATTTCCTTGACAAGCTGTTCTTGTGCTGCGTGTGTTTGAGAACTGCTGTTTCTGGCTGAGGTTTGGGGTTTTTTGTAGGCTGCTTTGGCCTGTCAGTGTAAGCCCATTGACCCTATAACATTATGTGTATACATGTGTTTTCCTAGGGCAGCTCTTGTGAGCCAACAAAGCTATAAAAATACACTTGAGCATTCACAACTCTGCATCACCTGTGGGTTGTAGTGCACACACAAACAGTGATCCTCATTCTCCCAAGTCACTTGTCCGGTTTGGGTTTCTTTGCTTCTGTTTGGTTTTGCATCAATCAAATGATGAATTATTTGGCAGAGGAACCAAGAACATTTTTCAAGATGCAGTGTGATTTATAAGCCCAAATCCCATTTCAAAAATGACTTGGGAATAATTTAGGAATGGCAGGTTTGTTGGAAAACAATGGATTTGGGCAAAAAAAATAAAAAAGTGCTTTGTAATCTATTTTTCTTGTGAAGTTTATTGCCTAAGGTAGCAGTGTTCTGGGTGTATGTGTTATTTCATTTAGCTAATGTTTCACTTGATCTATGCTTCTTGCATCAAAGGTTATTGATATATCATGACACAAAGGCTGTCATTTCAGTGCTGTGATATCTGTGCAGCCATGGTTCTTCTGCTGGGGACTCAAGAAGTCCTGCTGCATTTCAAGGGCAAACAGGTTTGGAAGACCATTTGTCTGTATGTTAAGATGATGGTGGGAAGAAAGCTCATGAACAGGAATTGTGTTTCAGAGGGATACTCAACAGTTTCTGAAAATCAGATTCAACTCATGCTTCTTCAAGTTAAGCTCTTGATTTGTTTCAAAATCTTATCCCTTGCATTTCTCAAGTGCCTGCCTGACTGCACACATAACCTGAAGGATTGTATTTGTCCTTGTACTGGGTGCTGTGAAGTGCAATGTTTAAAACCCATAATTTTTTGTGTAACCAATTCCTTTTTTAAGCATGGCAAACTCCGAAGAAGAAAATACTGCTGTTATATTAACACAGCCAATAATAAATTTCATTGTGAAATTTTGTGAATGAAGGTCTAAAGATTAACAGGTTGAGATGATAAATATACATGATAAATATCAGAAATCTCAGTGAGTTCTGATTTAGATTTAAGTCAAATACTTGTATATACATATATAGGGCTTCACAGGGCTTATTGATTGATTGGATTTACATATGAAATCACCAAAGTATTATGCAGGGTTTAAGAAGTGCAGCTATGATTTGGTTAAAATTGGAAATTAACTTTGGAATTAGTTCCTAAATTTGAACATCCTAGCCCGGGCAAGAATGAGATTTAATAATTTGCAAGTCTTTTAAGGAAGTCTTAGCACTGTGAATTCAGTCGATTATGAGAACCTAATTTGAGACTAAGCTATGTTGAGTTTTTGTGATCTAAGTGAGCTCTTGGCTGCCCACAGTAATATGTCCAGCTGATATGACCTGCAGCTGTTTTCTTCTTTGTGTAAATCCAAGCAAGGAAATACTAGGTAAGAATAATTTTTAAATTATTATTATTATTTTATTATACTATACTAGGTAAGAAGTCAGCATTGCTGCATGTCTCTTCCTTGCTAGCAATGTCAATTTTCAGCCAAATGCAGAGCAGCTGGGCTGTGCTGAATAATAAAATACAGGTAATCCAGTGAATCCACTGAAGGACTAATATTTACAAAACATAAGGCTCTCCCAGGCATACTGTATCAGCTTGACTAAATATAGCAGACTATTAAAGCTTGACAATATAACAGGGTAAGTCATTTGCTATCAGTTACATTTTAACAAGAGTGTTTCCCAATGCCAATTGGCTGACACTGATGCTTTGCAGCCTTTATAACATTTATTCAGTATATTTAGTTTCAGTCTTAATGCTTGCTTGAATGAATATCAAAATTGCTATTAATGCTGGCCTGATTATTTTTTTAAAGCAAACAAGAGTACTGCTGTTTTAAATATTTTTACTGTAAATTTAATTTTCCAAAGCAGCACATTCATACAGTAGTGTTGACTGTGGCGGTGTTTCTAAATGGACTCCTCAGGATTGTTTGACTCATTTCAGTGGTCGCAGGTCAGAGGTTTTGGTTCCTTCCTGAAGTCTCTTGTGGTATCAAAGGTGGCCTCCTCTCCTCCAAGTCATTAGTTCTGTCTTCCACAGAAGTTTCTTGCATCCTTTTCTCTTTGGTTCACTTTTGGTTGGGTTAATTAGTAGCTTACATCTGTCTCCATAGCTGCACTGGGATCCCTTCCGTCTCCTGTTCTGCCTGCCCACGTGGAAATGACAGCCCTTAGTGCTCAGCTTCTTTCCTCCCAGCCTTCTTCTGTGCTTCTTCTTTCTTCTTGGCTCTGGGAAGATGAGGTGAGGGACTGCAAATCCTTCCCAAGTCACCAGACAGGATAAAACCCTGTTTTATCCACATGCCACACTTCCATACTATATATTTTAATGTGGGCTTCCACTGGCTGCTGACAAAAATTTAAAACCAATTTAAAACCAATTTAAAACCAAGCAAAGAACTGGAACTGGAAGCTTAAGGTGAAGTTAGAAAATTGACCCTTTTACCACTAAGGAGATGCTTTTTTTGAGGTGTTTGTAGCTCCTGTAAGCAGAAAAGAACATTAGAAGAACATTCCTCCCTCATTAGGTGCTGAGGTCTCTTTGCTCCCTGTAACTGGAGAGATGCAGGCAGTGGTGGAGCAGCTCCTAATAAAAGTGCAGGGAATGAATCCAGGCAGTGCCTGGAGCGGTCCCACCCCTGCCCAGGAGCACCCTCCTATAGTTTGGGACATCCTCCAGTGGCCCCACATCAGTTTGGGGACTACCCAGGTGTGATGGGTGCAGCAAGTGATATTTCTGGCAAAACAGAGGGGTTGCAGAGCAGGTCCAAACAATTTAGGGTTAGTGGGGATGATTGTGAGGCAGGAGAATCTTTTAAAAATACAGTTCTGCAGAATTCAGCTAGAAAAAAAAACCTGAGTAAATCTCATTGCATGTTACTCACCTGCAACCCCTGCAGAGGCACTGAGGTTGCACTTAAATTTACAACTTAAAGAATAATGAGGAGCAGAGCTACATGGCTGTGCCCTGGAGAAAGAAAAGAAAAAAGACCAAAGATAATGTACTGCCTAGTAGGTAGCCTAAATAATGGCTAGGAGACCGTTGGTCCCACCATCAGCAACAGTTTATTATTTACTCTCAGTAGAGTCACAGCCACATTTTCTCATTAACTAACATGGGATGGATAAGAAGGCAGATCCTCCCTTTGGATATGGTGGTGTTTGGGTTTTCTTCATTGTCCAGGAAACATCACAGTTGTGAGTCAAGGAGTAAATAAAGTGAAAGTAAATCTCTGCTGAATTTCCTTAGCTGGAGAAGTTTTCAATAGCAACATGGGAGCATAGTGTCAGACTGCAAAAATAAGCAAATAAATGAAAATAAAGCTGCTATTCTAGCTCAGCAGTCTTGTTTTTAAAACAAAGAACTCTTTAGACTTTAAATATTTTATTGACTTCTTTGCTACTGCAATTTTTCTGATATAAAAATATGAATAGGAAAATATTATGTAAATAACTGGGACAACTTTCTAGTGTTGCAAAAGATTACTGACAGAATATTGTGATGGCAGACTAACATGTTACATTATTTCTAAAATTATGCTTGTTACTTGCCTTTAGTACCTTTATTCAAAGAATCTTTAATGTACTCTAATTGTATTATTACTAATAGAACTTGTAACAACAATGATAAAAAATTTATTTGAATCGCAGTAATTACTTTAAGCCATTGTGTCTAATTAAAGTCCAAAGATTTTTAACATCAATGAGAATCTTTTCACCAACTTCAAAGATCTGGGCCCTGCCCTCTGAGAATTTTCAGCTACATCCTTAATGCTATTGGTTATGCTATAGTTCACTCTGATAATCATCAAAATTTATAGAATCATCACACTTGCCTGTAATTAAACTTTATTTTCAGAAGTGTGATGATAGTTGGATTTCTCAGCTAAGACAACTGGTGACATCAGTGCAAGAACAGCTCAGATTGGGGCTCTTTGGAGTCAGCACAGAATTTAGGCAGCAGCTCTGGGGTTTAATGGAAGCAGTGGCATTTTAAGGATGGTCTATGACAGAGTCTTTCTTCCCCAAATTACAGGTTAAGGACCCAAAGGGCAACAGCCAAGCATATTGGGAAAATGTTTTTCAGTCCCTTGAGAAGGGAATTCAGGATTTGGATGTTGTGTTGTGCTTTCTCTGGGCCTGTTTCCTCCTTGTGAGCCATGCAGATGGCTTGTGCGAGTGACCTGTGCTCAGCACTGTGCCCGTGGTAGTGATTGCTGCTGTTTCTCTGAGGAAACACTACTACTAAATCTGGTTTTTTCCTCCTGGAACCATCAGTATTAGCGGACATTAAACGGCATTTGCTCAGAACTGCAGAAAAGGTTTTTCTTAGCAGGGAGAGAAAAGCAGGGAAGAAGTCAAAATCTGTGAGTCAGAATTTTTCCTCCTTGGGTTTGCTGGGGTGAGACAGCTTTGTGCCACTCAAAGACTGAAAATTAATTGTAAAGGCATTGCTGAAGGGGAGGTGCTCTTTGCTTATCAGTCAGCTGGAAAAAGAGTAGAGTAAGAGAATGAACTTATTTTGTATTGATTAAGGGAAGCATATTGAAATAAATGCTGTAATAACTGCTTAACAAATAATATTTTAAATAGAGATTTTATTACTAAGGCACCTTTTCTGTTCTATGCAGATAAAAAAAATCAATGTGTCCTGTACAGTTTTATCATTGACACAATAAGCACTTTGGGCTGTGTTATATTTGATGTTGCCACATTAGCCAAAGTGCAGTTGAACATTTGACATGTTTCTTGTTCGATAATAATAAAGAAGACTCTTTCCCCTGCCCCCTTTGCATATAGAGCTACAAAGCACTAATAAAATTAAGTTTATGTTGGTGAATACTGTATTTTAGGGGTAGACTGCAATATACCTGATATCTTACACTACTGAGCTTTTGGGTTCTCTCTGCTCTTTGGGTACTGAAGGCACTACTTGGTCTAGTGAGCAGAATGCATCTTTATTTTTCATTTCCTCAGTAACAATATTGTTTCATGAGCTGACACAGAAATCTTCATTAGCATTGGTTAGCAAAGATTGTCTGCTCTTTGCTCTGAGCTGGATTTGCTCATGCTCAGCTCGAGGTCCCTGCTGCAGTCCCCTGTGTGCAGGCCAAGAGAGCAGCTGTCATACAACATGAGGCAATAACAATATGTCTTGCAATGTTCCTGCCCTGGAAACACAGAGAGAATATTTAAAATCTCACGAGAGAGAGCTTGTCCTGATGAGCTCTCCTCTTCTAAGGAGATGTGATAGCTGAGCGAGCCGTGGGAATGCACGGGCAGCTTCTGCAGGACGTCTTGGAACAGAAAGCATCTGTGGCCAGCACTGAATTTGAGTTTCACTGGTGCTCACATTAGACCTGAGCTGTTCAGAGGAGTGGAACCAGGCCCTTAGGAAGCACTAGGATGGTGTATGGGGAGAGAGCAGGAATCAGCTGTTGTGGAGATGGAGATCTTGTAACTGCAGCCCCCAGCAATGGCAGGTGTGCTGCTGCTGAGTGCCCAGGGCATCTCCTTCTGGCCTCTGTTCCCTCCAGACCCCTGTTCTCTGGGCACAATCCCCCAGGAATAGCACCTTTCCCAAGGGTGCCTGGTCCTGATGGCTGAATCAGCCTGGACTCGGTTCCAGTCACTTGTTTGGCATGTTTTACTCCAAACCTGGGATGGCTTGATGGCTGCTGGATGTCACCAAGTGGAATGGAAGCACAGGCAGCCCATGTGTGTGAATGTGGTGGGAGCAGAGCTGGCTGTGCATAGCAGCACCCAGGTGTTCCAGGCAGCATCAGGACAAACCTGCATGTTGGCACTCACCTGCCTTCCTGAGAGGCTTCTCCTCAAAGTTGTTAATTCAGGGTGGCAGATAAGGATGAGTACATATTTATCACTGACCTAACTTTGCTGTCAGGAGGGCAAAAGGCAGGTGAGGAGTTGTATGCATTGGGATTCTCCCTTGTGTGGGGTAATTCCCCACTATTAGTTCTTCTGTACTTAATAAAGAAGCTCAATGTTAAATAAGCAAAATGTATGGATAGGTGCCATGCTTCCATATTCACTCAATAGTATCTTTTCACTGTGAGGAAAGATTAAATTTCTTATGGATATTCTGTTGTCACCAGTCTCCAGCATGAGTAAACAGCTGAATTCAGAGGACTCTTCCCTTGTGGCTGCCTTTTCTTTAAAAACACACCGAGTGCAACATGCAGAACATCGTAGGCAAGTTGGCTTTCCCTGCTGACACTGTTTAGTGTCCAGGATTTATGATGGTTTTGTGTGTGTAGGCACAACAGGCATTTTATAAATTGGATTGTTTGCAGAGGAGTACAGGACACAAATGACACTGTTGCTGCATTATATAGAATATAAGCACTGATGAATTTATAGCACAGGGGCCTGTCACCCTGTTTCTTTTATGTGCTGTGGGTAAGGTCCATCACTTCTGTAAGTTCATTTATTGCAACAGTTCTCTTTTGTAAGCATTATTGCTTACAGTGACTATGAAAAGGCAGCACCTACAATTTTGCAAAGGCTGTAATGACAATTTCCCAGAAGCTTTGAGATCTGCTTGTGATTTGCATAAAATGTAGCATGTTTACATGGTTTTTCATCTCAGATAAATGTATGCTAATAAGGTATGTATTAACTGGATTGATGGATACTAATATTATTTGCTTCATCAATAATCATTCTGTGACTTGTGCTTTCTACCCATTGTGCCAGAATTTGTTACCATCATGTAGTGTTTAATTCAGAGTTATTTTTGGGAGAGAAGGGAGCTGGTGGTGTTATGCTTGTTTTTGTTTTTTTTCCCTCAGGTATTTTTAAAAAAGTAGTAAATACTTATTTGACTGATGAATAAAACATTTGATCTGCAGGATTCCACTGTGCATGAGGAGCACATTAGTAAAAAGATGATGAGGATGTAGCTGACACCAGTATCTCTGAAGGAATTTCTTTTCCTGCAGTACAAACCAGAAATGGCATTATCTGGCCTTTCTAAAGGGCATTTTAGCACGATCCCTGTGTTTCAAATCCTGTCTGTAGAGTAGATCAGCAAACAGTAATCAGCAGATGTGGATTCCAGGGAATGGGCAAAGTGTCTAATGACTAACTGCAGTGATTAGTGAAGGTGGGATCAAGACAGAGCCATAATCCCCAGAACAACCAAGATAACTTTTTTCTTCCCAAAGCTAGTTAATACCTTGCCCTTTTAATTATCCTAGCATCAGAGGGAAGTGCCATCTTCTACCTGGCTCTCATTACTCCATCAGTCATGTCAATTTAAATACTTGTAAACATAGAAAACAGCCTTCTGAGCAAGAGGCTTTCTTTTGTTCACACACATTTTTGCATCTCTGGGTTTTTTTATGTGTTATAGCCAGATCTGGGGTGTGCTCAGGTGTTCATCACTGCCCCAGGGACCTCCAGGGTCTCAGAGAGTTCAGTGGCCTCACCTGGGAAAGGTTTACTCCTTCCTTCCATCCAAAAATTCCGTTGTGTGAAGAGAGAAAGAAGAAGCTAACTGGTTCTGCCTTATTTTTTCTAATCCTGACCAGAACGGCCTTAAGATTAAAAAAGATTTTAAAAAAAAGTGGAAGAAAAAGAGGAGGAGAGAAGCAGCAGGGGTAAGCCATGGAAAAAAGGAAGTTAAAGCAAGGGAGAGAAGTCCTAAGGAATAAGTGAAAGATATTTATATGCTTGTTAAATTCCTGTAGTTTCAGAGACTTTTTTGTCTGAGACTCAAGCACTGATTTTTGATTTTTTTTTTTCCCCCACCCCCTTCAGCTGTATGGATTTTGTCCTTCCAATTCTTCTGGGAATGATGGTGATTGTAATTAGTACTGCAAATTGTTGATGTTTGCTACGAAAAGTGATGTTGATTCCAACAGGGATTGTAAATCCCTGTTTGATTTCACTCACCGTTCTGACTTTGCGAACCCATTTGGCATTGATAACACAAGCAGAGCATTTTTGCAGGAGTGAGAATACTGACATTTTTAGCATTACTGGTTGTGAGGAGTGGTCCTTTCTGAATTTCATGTTTGCCAAAATGACTTGTTGCTTAAAAGTTTACTCCTAACTCTCCTAATGACAGGTTTGGCTGACAGACTCTTCTATGTGCTGGTGTGGAGGAAATAGCAAGGAACTTGGGTTTCCTCTTGCTGTGTTGATGTTTTCTTTCATTTTCATTTGTGACATTCAAACCCTTTCAGTGAGTACCTGCTCCTAGCAGGCTGCTGCTTTCATTAATGGTCTTTGGAGGATGACAAAAGGAATGGGTGTGACAGGCTGAAATTCTGCTCTGTGGGACAGCCAAGATGGAAAAACAGTAGCCAAGCCTTTACTGTCTCTAGATGAACACAGTTTTTACTTTTCCACTCAAGCTCTGTTTGCTCTTTGGGGTGATTGAATTTTAGTATTGTCTGTGGTTTAATAGCAACTCTTAGAAAAAAAAAATGTTTAGAGAGAGAATGAAATCTCAACAGTGTCACTTACATGGATTTTTCGTTATATACATTGTGTTGTTTTTTGGGTTTTTTATTCATCCCACCTCCACTCCAATCCTTGTGTTGGTGATCGCACAGTTGCTTCAAAGGCTGTGTCTCTGGGTCATGATTAGAGATCCCTGAGCTCATGAGAAAGCAGGAGATAAAGAGGAGAGTGAAGTTCTGCTGGGATTCATACCATGGGAGTGTAAAGAGGGGCTTTTTTTGATTTTGCTCCATTGCAGCCTTACACCAGCACAGCAGATAACACGAACTGCTTATGTTTATCTAAGTAGAAAATGGTGGTAAATGGTAAGGAAGTACAATTATTGAGTTTTTTCACCAAGCTTTTCTTGGTTGTGTGGAACAGCCAGACTTCCCAGACATGGGACATGTTTATGAGTGTCTGCAATACTTTGATTTTTTTTTTATTTTCCTCCCTGGATTTTTCCCATAGGCTTGTTCACAGCAACACCCACTGGAGGTAATGAGCAGTGACAGTATCACTGCAACTTTTCCCTGGGGAGCTGCACAGCATTGGCTCCTGCGAGCTGATGCTGGGAGCAGTGGTTTTTATAAAAAGGGTGGGATGCCTCCAGTCTCCAGCAGCATGTTTCCTGTCAACCAGGAGAAAATGCTTAAATAAAAAAGCCTAATAAACCTGGTCAAAGCAAAGCTGGGTTTTGGTTTGCTCAGCTGCAGCAGTGGGTAATGAGAATGACACAAAGTTTAATGCAATATAGTTTATTTTATTCCTGGAGTAGGCTCGTTGTAATCCGAGCAAGCAGTGGAGCTGTCATGTTAATGTGAGCGTTTTCAGCAGAAAAGATTCTGTTCTGAACAGCAGTTCAACCCCAGGCATATGAAAATGTGGCACTGAAGGGTATAAACACAAGAAGCTCCTGGTGAAGACATGGCAATGGCCTTTGTGTGGCCTTGTGATGGGAAGGGAGCTCAGGCTGGATGTGCTGGACTGGAGAGTGGAGTTGCTGTGAGAGCTGGGCTATAATTCAGTGAGCTGACAGGAGGAGTGAAGCATCTCCTCAATATCTGTGTTTGGCACGGGAGATGAATGCATACATGGGGAAACAATGTTTAAGTGTTTTATTTCCTTATTTCAGCCTGTCAAACTGTCAGCGTAGTTAATGGCCACCAGGAGAGAGGCAGGGGAGGGAGGAGGAGGATAAATGGGAGGAAACAAAGGTGCTGTGGAGTCTGGAAGAAAGGGAAACTGGGAGAGATTAGCAGGGCACTGAGGCATAATGGTACCCTGGACACCAACATCCAAACTCAGAGGTCTGTTATGCTCAGAGTTACAAGGAAATGTGTGCAGACAATGCATGTCCCAGCACACTGCACGAGATAACTTCATTTTACTGTAATAATTTTGCTGTGGTGGCGCTGAAAGGCTCTTCAGCAGGGTCACGTTTCAGCTGGGTGCTTTGCTGAAGCAGCATCCAAACTGAGCAAGATGGAATTGGCTTGCCCACATTTTGTTATCTTGGGGTTCAGGTGTTTGTGTTGTTCTACAAAGTGTCTGTACCTGGACTTGGTCCTTTAAACAAACAAGGCTTGGATTGTTTCTGTGTGAAGTTACAGGGAAATGTAAGGGTTTGGGACTAAATTCTTCTTTCTGACACACCCACGCACCTTCCACAAAGTCAGTGCAAATGGAATGTATTTCATAAAAGAAGTATTTAAGGCCAAACCAATATTATGTATTATTTTCATTGCATGGAAACAGAACAAGAGTAAAAATAATTTCTTTTTTGTTTAATGCCTGTTTGGCTCAGTAACCACAGGGGAGGATAATACAAAATACTCCTGTACTTTAGGCAAAAATGACACTTTGTTTTCCCTGCCTTGCTGCTCATGGATTTAAGTGTTCTGCCACGGGAGGTGGGGTTGGCTTTGCCACAGCCCCAGGGAGCTCCTCCTGAGCAGCCAGGCAGGACCTGTCCCAAATGGATCAGTGACAGAGCTGGAGCTTTTTGGGCTCTGTGGGGAGTGTGGGGCTCAGCTGTGCCTTAACCTGAGCAGCAAAAATCCTCCCCTTGTGCATCCAGGCTGAGAGCAGAGAATGGAGACAGGGATTAAACCTTAGGATATGTAGTTGTGAGCTGGAGGAAATCTTTGGGCATTGCTTGGTCATGTCAGGGGAGTTATGAGGCCACAGCTTTACAGGGGAAGCGACTCTGGTATCGTGCTGCATGACAAGGTATGGATTTGAATCAGCTTTCCTTCGACAGGTCAGTGTTGCAATAGTCGTGTATGCTCCATCAAAATGCACCTTTCTAATTAACTACTTTGAAAGATTCGAGTAGCTTTCAGTTGATTTTGCCTAATGATTCTTAAAAATTTATCTAGGTCAAACAAATTACTAAAATAAGGAAAGAATGGTGCAATAGTGTTCAGCATGATTTAGAGTTTTTTATTATGTGAACAGTTGAAGTTGTTAGTTTTTCTTTAGTCATTTCAGTGCAGGAGAATTTTAAAAGGAGTTTTGAAAGACAGTATAGAAGGCTTTTGAAGCCTTATAGTATGTTTTTGGTTATGAGCAGGGCTCTGAAGAATACTCAGTGTTCATTTCTGAAAATAGTTATTAGGTGTTGGAGGGTGGTGCTGCCTTGAGACACGAGTCAGCCTGGCTGTGCAGAGCTGAGAAGAAAAAAGGAAAATGGCGTTAGGCTGGGAGGAAATGAGGAGAGCAGGGAATGGGAAGGATGACTTCTGCTGTGGGAAGAGTAGGGCAAGACTGCTTTTATGAACTCTGAGGTAGCTGTGTGCTTACATCATGTGTTTTATGGCTCTGTGGTGGGACTGGGGCTGGAGTATCATGTTGTTGGAAGGGGTCTGGTTCAGCACCCTGAGGAAGAGGTGTTACTTATTTGTCCCTGTCATCACATGGCCAGCTGAGAGGATAAAGACTGAACCCAACCCTCAGACCTCAGAAACACGATATCAGCTGGGAACATTAACACTTGTTTAAGGCACCTTTAATCAAACCTGTGGTCCCTACTTGGAGCATGTCCAATGATGTGCCTGGGCTCTGTGGTGCAGCAGGGCACAGTGAGTGCTCAAAGCTGACCTGGGCATCCTCAGCAGGGCACAGTGAGAGCTCAAACCTGAGCTGGGCATCCCCAGCAGGGCACAGTGAGAGCTCAAACCTGAGCTGGGCATCGCCAGTGCCTCAGGGATCAGTGAGTGCTCAAATCCTGATCTGGGCATCACAGTGAGTGCTCAAATCTGAGCTGGGCATCCTCAGCAGGGCATCCCCAGCAGGGCACAGTGAGTGCTCAAACCTGAGCTGGGCATCCCCAGCAGGGCACAGTGAGTGCTCAAACCTGAGCTGGGCATCGCCAGTGGCTCAGGGCAGGCAGAGCTGCTGGCTCTGTGTGAGCTGAGTGGGACAGCCACTGCGGAGCTGCCAGGGAGCTTTTCCTCCTTCCTTTGTTCATGGTTCATTGGGAAGGAGCACGCTGCACCTCAGACGTGGAGCAGCATCACTAATATCTGCAATGTGTGTCTCAGTATTTACATTTTCCACGCACACGTGAGTTACCTTGCTTTGCTGAGCTGTTCTAGGAGTTCAATATTAAACAATTGTGTTCCAGCCCTGAATTCTGAGGCTCTTTGGGCTCATTTGGCCACTTCAGCACTGTGCAGGCTTGCGTGGTTGGACAGACTGAAGAAATGAAGCAGAACTCTAAAAAGAAGTGACTTTGTTACTCAGGCAGTTTTTCCAAAGGAAAGAGAGTTTATGTGAATCCCTGGAAACTGCTTCACATTGTTCTCATTCAGGAATCTACATAGGAGACACTTTTTGCCAATAAAAGCATTAATTCATGGGTAATGTGGAGCCCTGGCCATTCCCATGTGAAAGCTCTGCCAGATTGGGTCAGATGCCTCCACCTTCTGAAACTATGTATGTTTATGACATGCACTGCTCTGAGCCATAAATAAATCCGTGGCATTGTGCCTGTAATAATCTTTCTGCAGAGCTGTGCAGCCTATTACCCATTAGCTGATGTATTTATCATGCTTACTGCTCTTTTCCATTATGGCTGTAGTACGAGTGTGATGGTATCTGGTAAAATCATTTAAAAAGTATTGTTTAAAGTACAAAAATACAGATCATGTGAAGCGCCCTTGAAGGTAATGGAGCTCCATGTGGGTACAGGGCTAATTATTGTGTTCATTTTGCTGCTCATACAACTGAAATTCATCCATACACAGTGTGTGTGTGCACAAATACATTTATTTGAGACATATTGAAACCCTCATGCTTGTGTACACTTGACTATTATAAAGACAAAGGTAATACAAACACAAAGGATTATAAGATTCCACGTGTGGAGGTGTTCATGGGGAGATACTACTTTGATATGTAGAAGGAGGTGATGATGGAGTGAAAGATTGTGTTACAATCTGTATATCTACACTGGAGCTAAGGAAATGCCAACTGTGCAAGACTAATGTTCCTTTGTTCTTAATTATTTCCTTTTTTTAGGAGTAAAGGAATAATTCTGCAATAAAACCACTTTGGAATAATTTAGCTTTAATATTATATAATATTGTTTACCAGTTTTTATATAGAGATACTTAAAAAACAGGAGGTTTGTAATTAAATGTGACTGTCATCACAACCCCAAATTTGTCACAAACTCTGGCTGTTTGCATATTTTCTTCTGGCATTTCTGCTGGTTCCTAGAGTTTAAAACTAAGTCTTCCTTGAAATTCAAAACTACCTTGAAGCCTTATGATTTTAGAAACCCCACCAATTCTGTATTCAGGTATTATGGAGTGTCCATGAAGAGTGTGGCGTTCTGGCATCTCCCCTCAGGCAGCAGCTGAGCACCATTAATTCCAAAGTAAAGAAATGTGTCAGAGCTGTCCTGGGGCTGCCCTGAAAGAGGAGCAGCAGGGGAATTCAGAGGGCTTTGCTGCTCTCAGCTGTCTCATGCTGCACTCCACCCAGGCAGCTCTTGCTTGTGATGCTGTGCCCACATCCTAGAGCTGCTAATACAGGAGGTCTACAAGTTTGCCAAGAAAATAACTCTGGTTTTTTGGTAGATGTTCTTGTACATCTTGTAGAAGTTCTTTGTTTTTTTGTAGATGTTCTTTTATGTATTTAAGAAAAAGGCGCTGTTGGTGGAAACCTTACAGAATTTCTGGTTGATACATCTCTGGAAAATTTTGTTTAGTAGGAAACTATGAAGCTATCAGAAAAAAGAAGTCAGTGGTCCTTTCATGTCCCTTTCTCCTGAAATACCAAGTCAAGGAACAACAAACAGATTAGAGCTGAGTTTCCCTCCCAGGATTTATTTCTTCATTCTCCTTCCAGGAGAGGAAGAAGGCAAGATGAAGATTAAAGGCAATCTTCATATTCCTTATTAATTTTGTCAACTGCTGTAGTTGTTGGGGCATAGATTATCTCCAAGCCTGGCCATTGCCAAATATATTGCTGCTTGGCCTGAAAATTGCATGTGCCAGGTTCTCTGGAGGTCTCCAGTGCAAGAAGTGTGAGCTGACAGGACACAGCACTTAATGTGGGGATGTGTCCTTCTCTCCTGCACACCTGACACAACAACCAGGAGCTCAACAGCAGCTTCCAGAAGCAGAAGTTTCTGGAAGTTCAGGAGAAGTCAAGCAGAAGTCCAGGAGACCAGGTCTTGTGCTTCTAGTGACCCTTCTGCTCTGCTGTCACCATGGGATTTATTTGCTGCTCGATTTACCAATCTGCAAAATTGATATTGGTGATATTGATCTTGAAGTTTGCTGGGAATTTCCAATCATACTCCACTCAAGTCAGAGGGAGACTCCCATCTATCAGTTCTGGATTTTAGTTTAAGGCCTTTGGCAACACAGCAATTGAAGGCTGCCAGGATTTGCAGTAGAGCGTTCCATCTGCAGAAGCAGAGCTTCACTTCACTGGTATTTCAGTCCTGTGAGATCCTTAGATAAATAGAGGTGTGAAACATGAAAATTACTCCTTTTCGGACAGCATTAGGACAGTAAGATAAATAGAAATTAAATCTCTTTGACCCTGTTTTTGAACAGTTTACATTAGAATCATGGAATTGTTTGGGTTGGAAGGGACCTTAAAGATGGCCTTGTTCCAACCCCCCTGCCATGGGCAGGGACCCCTTCCACCAGACCAGGTGCCTCAGAGCCCATCTAGACTGGCATTGGACATTTTCCAATGGGGTAGCCATCCCTGGGCAGTCTTTACCAACATCTGAATCAAGAATTTCTTCCTAATTTCTACTTTAAACTTGCCCTCTTTAGGCATTAGGCAAATGAGACACAACACAGCAGGAAGTTATTGGGTTTTTTAAAGTGTGGGTGAGGAATCATAAAATAAATGCATTTGTGTCTTAAGTCTTCTGGAAATGCAGCAATAGGATACTTCTGAGTTGCCAGTTGGTGCCTAATTTTACAGCATTCTGCTCATTTCTGAGACAGAAAAAATGCCAAGGATCAGAAGATCTCTCCATTAGCTCTGTCTGGTGCTCAGGTTTGCTGGAATCCCTGAGCACTGGCTGGATCTGTGCTCCAGGGCACTGTGACCCAGCCACTGGTATTGGTCCAGTAAAAATCCAGGAGCAGCACAGGAGCTCTCACTCACTAGCTTTGGATTTGGCCTCAAATACAACATTTAAATAAAAAAGGAAAGGAAAAAAGAAAAAAGAGCCGCCGGGAGGATCTTCCTTTTTGATCATTAAGACAGCAACAACAAATTATCCCTGTTTAGTGTAGGTTTTGAGATTGCTTTGGTGCCAGGAGTTTTGCCACCTGTTCCCAGCAGGATGAGGTGGGGATATGAAGAAAACTGGTAATCTTTGAGAAATAAAATATACATGTGCACTTACAAAGTGAACTTTGATAATCTTTGTAGTGAATGAGGTAAACCATCTCAGCATTACAAATCACTCAGAGGAGGAGCTGCTTTAGTGCAGCCCAGACAGCTGGGGACTATTTGTTTTCATTTATTTAAAGGAACCTCAGCAGGCAGATTCAAACAGAAATTTTGCATTTTCTTGTTTTATTAAAAGTAAACAAACAAACCCCCAAACCCAAAGCAAACAAACAAAACCTCTACCATGGTAAAAGGTCTGTATATGATCTTATTTCTTCTTCTTATTTCTTCTTCTTTTCACATTCAGCTTTTCCTACAGCTTGTAAATGAGATCATGAGATCCTTTCTAAAGCAGAAGTGATGTTGCTTGGAAGAAGTCAGACTAGAAGTGATGAGAAGTCACACAGGTTACATGCTCCTGTGAATGACCACACTTCCAAGCACCTCCGTGTCCTGCAGGACCTGACCTGTCAGGGGCACAACCAAATATTTATAACCATTAATAAATTAGAAGGTGCCCTAAGCAGAAATACCTTTCCACGCTGGAGCTGGGCTGGCTCCTCAGCAGGAAGGTTTACTTTCCCAAAGGCATTTTCCCATCCTTGCTTTCTCCAGCAAGTGAAGGGACAAGAGGAAGAAGGGAATTAACCCTTTGCTCAGAAGAGACTAGGCTCCTTCTCATACTTGGCAAATAACAATCAGAAGATACTACCTAAAAAAAGAAATTACAAATTATCTGCATTGCTGTATTTAGAGGGATCAGAGGTAACAGATAAGAGCACCGTGCTGTTGAAAATAAGATGAGCACTGTTAAAATGGTGGCAGTGGGGTCTTGGGTCCTGGTAGCAGTGAAGGGGTTAAATAATTTCTGGCAGCCCATTGATCATGTAAAACCATGAAGCAGTTCCAGTAGAAAGAGATGTGTAGAGGTAGAAAATATCGGACAGAGTGCATGCTCTCTGTAGATAATAAAAATTACCCACTTTCTCACAGATGTCAAATCTGGCAGTTTTCCACTAAAAATTTGGACTGCATATCAACTATCCAAATTATTTTAGTGTCTGTTGAAGAGTGTGTTTGGCAGGGCTTCCAGCAGGAAAATAGGAAGTCGATTTGAAAACATTAATAGTATTTGAATACAACTGCTTAAGCTGATTGTTCCTTAGATGAACTCCAGTGGAAACGCATTCTTCCCTGCAAGTCCCCAGAAAGTCTCCAGGTGGGGAATGTGGGGATGTGAAATAAGTGCTGAAGAGGGCAGGGAGAGGTTTATCTCCAGGGGCTTTGCCTTCCTCTCCCTCCTGTTTTGCTCATTTATGCAGATCCTGGTTGAATAAGTGGGGATGTAATAACTGGGCAAGTGTTTGAGAGGAAAGGGGAGCTGAGAAGGAGGGGTATGGACATTGAAGAGAGAAAATATTCAAATAACCAGTGGAGGTTTAGGGTTCTGAATGAACCTCAGTTGTGTGGGAGAGGGAGGGGATGTCACTGAGCCTTTGTTATGGAGTGTGTGCAATGGGCAGGTGCCATCAGAGCAGCAGCTGAGGGATTTGGGGTTACATGGCCCAAAAATGGGGAAAAAGGACAGCAGAGGAAGCAGTCAGAGGTGTGTTGTTATTTACAATAGTGTATGTTTCACTAGCCTACTCCTAGAATAGCACAGGATTTTTGGGGTTAAAACTGGACTTCGTGGGCAAGCACTCATGTTGAACACAGGGATTCCTTCATCTTTTTCTGAAGCAGAGATGGAATAATAAATCAGAGTGTCAGTGCTGCTGTTAGACTAGAACTGAGACGCAGGAGACTGCATCCAAGAGAGGAAAGCATCAGAAGAATAAACTGAAAATTTCCTGATTGGGAGTTTGGCTAGGAATGGGCTTTTAACTATAGACCATGGATGTCATAAAATACTTGAAAACGAAGTAACAGGAGAGCAATGCACTGCTGAAAGGAAGTGGTGGAAGTCATGTTCTGGCAGGTACTCCCACTGGCTCTGACAGGCTGTTTTAGTGCCAGCAGAAGTAAGTTAGTACCTCTAACTGGGGATGTAATCACAGTAATGTAATCACAGAACAAAAAGTAATAGGAAGCAAATACACTCTGGTCTCCTGGTGCTCTAGACACCTTCTGTCAGATCTTGAAAATGTCTAGTCCTGCCTTGGGCCAGGAGAATTCTGAAATACAGCTGTTGTACTAATTTCACTTTTTTAAAAGAGGAATCAATTTCAAGCCAGTGCAGCATTAATGGGGCTGCAGACAGAGCAGCGCAGTTATTTCTCTTCTTAAATCCTGCAACTCTTTTGTGCCCTTACGAGACTTAAAAGTGCATCAGCAGCAAAGCTCAGCCCTGCCTCCCTATTTAGTGCTGCCCCTGCCCTGCCAGGGAGATTGGCTTGTTGCTATAGCATGAATTGTGCCTGAGAGAGGAGGGAGGTGCTGCTCCAGAGAGCTGATGCTCTGCAGAGGTCAGAGCCAAGCCTCTGATCTGCCACTGCACCGACACACTTCTTTAAAAACAGCTCTCGTGAAACTCTCAGGCTTTGCCACATCTCATCTGCTCTTTTGGTGCTTGCAGAATCATTGTCCATCCTTATCTGGAGAATAGCACTGGAAAGTGAGTGGTTTTCTGATTTGGTGAAATTCTTGGTATAGTGGAATTGTTATAAAATTATTGCTTGGATTTTGGAAGGAAGTCAGGATTTTATCTTTCAGAGGACATTGAGGGCTCTTCTAATAGGTGTTCTCTGTGTTCTCTGTGGTGTTCCTCTCAGGCTGAGTTGGATTCCCAGAGGGTTTTGGTCCAGCTGTTGTTTCCTGGGCAGCATGGCACTGTGTGGGAGAACAGAGCTGGCATTTACTCTGGGAGGGAGAGCACAGCTGGGTCCTTGCCCTGCAGTGGGGCAGAGGGTGAGGCATGGAGAAGAGGAAACACACTTGAACTACTAGTCTGGAGCAGCCAAGAGGAGAAAGGAAGGCAAGAAAAGAGAGAGAGAAAGGGCTTTGAAATCCTTGGTCTTGTTTGTTTGAAGGGAAAAGTGTTCCTGCCAGGTCAGGAGTAGTTAATATCTTTTATTGGTACTTCACCATTGAGTCAGGAAATGTCTCCTCAGATACTAGAACAGCCTGGAAGTGCTGAACTGATCTGTGGAGTATTTTCTTGTGTATCTGTGTTAGAGCACGGTCTATCTTCACCTGTTGTATTGGCACAGGATGATTGCAGGGTAACCTACATGCCCAGTTCTGGCAAGTGTTTGCTTTTCACTGTGCTGCCCCTGCAGGGAATGCCACCAGCTGGGATGCTCAGGGCCATCTGAGGAGGTTTCCTCTTCTTTTCAGGGCATGGCACAGGGAGAATAGGTGACATAATTAAATATGTGCATGTGAGGTGTGTCAACTTGCTGAAGCACTGCCTTATCAAGAGAAATTCAGGTCAAACCCAAAGCAGAGCTATGTCTGATCACCCAACCATCAAATAGGAAAATATTTCTTTTTATTATTAAGGGGTACATCCAACAGAATTGCTTTTGGGTCTCCTAACCTGTGTTTGTGGTACCAAAATTTCAGCAAATCTCAGGTTTTCCTTATGTAATGAAGCTTGTTTCTCTATAAATTCACTGTTTGCTCTGTATTCTGTGTTGCCCATCATGAAAGAATGGGCAAGTAAGTTCAATTAAAAAGTCTCTCTACTCCTTCTTCAGTGTCAAAATGGGATTTCAACAGACTTTTTGTCTAGATGATTTAGGTGGATCTGCCCATGTAACTGCATTCATCACTTAAAGGCCTGTATTGCTTTTTTGGTGGTTGGTTTGGTTTGATTTTGTTTTATGTTTTGTTTTTTTCTTAGGGAGAAGGCTTTCAGTACTTCCCCTGTCTTTTAAGTTTTCTCCAGCTGGCAACTGGAAAGGAACTGTCTAGGAAGGAGTCAAATCCTGACACTGTGGTGGAGTCTAGGTCTAAATCCAATCTTTGTGGCTTCACTCTGGTCTGCTCCAAAGATTTTAAGTGAAGAGCCTCTTGTCATTCCTATCACATGAAAACAGGAAGTTCTGGGAGTTCCATGATTGTCCAGTTTTGTAATATTTCAACCCCAGTTACAGGAACTGTAACTTACTAAAAATTTGATTATTTTCTTAAAATTAAAATAAGGCTTTGATTATTATTTTATTTTCTTCAGTTATTTAACGGAACCAAGTTAAATGTTTTACTCACACCTCCAGCTATCCAGTGCTCAAACTTAGACAGTCTTTTAACTTTTGGGCTTACATTTATAGGTAAAATAGTTTGTTTTGATGACAGAGATTTCCCCAAAGCCAGAGGCACTTTCTCTTCCTGTTCTTTGGACGCACCTATTTCTTCTGATACCATGGGCATAAATGTCCTTGATCTTCACAAACATATAGCTGGTGGGCATTATAACAAGTCTCAGCTTGCTGGGAGAAGTCTGTAAAACTGAGAGTGTTTCCCCGTGTGGATAATAAAATCTTTTCCTGCTCCTTTATATTGCTTTAACACACTGAGCATTGCAGTTCCTCTGAACCTGCTTTCAGACTCCTTTGGAAGTAAAAGTTGAGAGAACAGGACTAGTTTGAGTCCTGAGTGCCCAGAGCTGGCCAGGACCTGCAGCTGTGCACAGAGTTAAAGAATGTGCAAGTCCATTGCTTGAGATACTTCTGCCAATACAGCTTGGATTCATCTCTTCAGGACTTGTAATAGAAATTTCATGAACTCTCCCCTTTTGATCTCAGAATCTTCTGTGAGATTTGAGCTCTGTGAGGTTCTGTGGCTCAGCAGGAGATCCAGTGTTCAGGATTTTCAGATTGTTTCATTCTTGTTTGTTTCAAAATGGGTTGGTGTACTTTATTTTTTTAATTAGCTCCCAGTTGAAAATTGCTGGCAGATTAAGTTTACATTGGTGAATCCTAGCATAAGAAAATGACATGACCTTAAGTGAAACACTGACAAGTGTGCAAAGGCAATCCATCATTTTCTGATAGTTCTCCTCTCACTCCCCATTCTGTGCCCAGCTTTGGGTGAAAGTGATAATAACACGTGGACTTTGTGAAGCTAAGAGTTTCTATCCTGTGACATCTTCCTGTGGTTATTGTTTCTGATTTTTGACTTTGGATAGACTGTAGTGTCAGCTGAGTGTTTGTCTTGGTGGCTGTCTGATATCTTAGCAGGAATTTCTGCTTGCTCCTGTCACTTCAGCATTATTCCCCATTCCTGGAAGTGCTCAAGGCCAGGCTGGATGGGGCTGTAACACAGCAAGGTTTCCCTGCCCATGAGAGGGAGGTTCTAATTAGATGATTTTATAAGGTCCCTTCCAATTCAAACCATTCTAGAATTCAGAATCCATTTCTAAGTCTGTTTCTTCTATGATTTTCCTTTCTCAGGCAGAGTGGTCCCTACTAGCTTTGGAACAAGATTGTCCAAGAAAAGTTAGCAAAAGAAAATAAATAAAGCAGCACATTTAAAATAAACTGCATTCCAAAAGAAAACACTTTATTACCCAAACCACCCACATATATGTTAACATACAGAATTAGTCCTAACCTGCCAAAAGAAGAAAACGCACAACACCTTTCAAAGATGCAAATTGACAATTAACAAAACAATAGAGTTCTAGCCTTCCATGGCTGAGGTGCAAATTGATAATCAGATTGCAAGGAGAAACGCATGGCTGCTATTTAAGGTTTGAGAGAAGGCTGCCTGTGGAAGGAGGGGAGGGAAAGGACTCAGTAATGCAGTCAGTTCTACAGAGGGAAGATCCCCCAGAAGGAGCACAGGGATTCTCCAGGCTCCTTGGGCTGTGTGCTGCTAATTGTGACACCAGCAATCAGAAGGGAGTGGTAACATTTGCTTATGCTGTGGAATTGCAGATATTTTTCTCATATATATCCAGTGCCCTACAGTGATGTTGATGGGAGAAAATGCAAACCCTGTGTAATATTTTGTTTTTTCCACTTACCTTTGGCAGTCTTGCCTTCTCTTTGCACATTAAATTCCATCTCCTGTATTTTTCCTAATGTTTCGTACACCCATGAGCAGCTGCAGGTAACAGCCAGTTTATTTTACCCCAACTTGTCTCAGGTATATTTTATCTTTTCCAAATATGAAATTTTACATAATGATTTCTACTTGAATTTAAGAGGAAATAAATAATGAGAACTGCCATGGGCTTTTCTAATAGGAAATTTTAGTGCTCGGTGCTTGGGCAAAACAGGTTGTTGTACTGCAGGAAGTGTTCATGTTGCAAATTAAAAGGGACATGAGGAACTGGAGATTTGTTTGGACAGTTGTAATTTGGATGCAAATTTTGAAGAAATGGTCATAAACTTTTTTTTTGTGTTCTCTCACCATCCAAGTTTGTTCTGTGCCTTTGCCTAGCTCCAATGAAATTGGTGCCTTAGGTTGTGGCCTGTAGTATTTCCGCTGCTGTGTACCTGTGAAAGCTGATGAGTTTTAATGGGATTTTTGCTTAGTTTGATTTTAATTTACCAGTGCTGCTTCCCAATGCTGTTTAATTTTTACCATCTGATCTCTCCTGAAAGATCTGTATCGTACCATGTGTAGCCCTTTTTAATTTTGTTCTTCTGAATTCTTCTCTCTTGAAGTTTTGTTACTATGGGATCTGCATTTCAAAAGTAGAAGAGTAATTTAAGGATAAGACCTTTTTAATAATCTGAATAATTTGTTGCATTTGACAAATATCCAGATATATAATCTGGATTTTTTGAGGCTGGTTGAAGTATTGGAGACTTGGTTGATTTGAAACCGAGCCGCGTGATTAAATGTCCTGGGTATCACGGAAAGTTTCAGCCATAATTACACAATTTTAATGAATTTGTTGCTCTTGAAAATGTTGAGTTGACAGCTGCTTAGGATGAAGTCCTGGCTGTGGCAGCACATGATAGGTGGGGGATTGCAGAGCCCCGAGCTGCTCGGCTCCCTCTCCAAAGGAAGCTGAAGATCACTCAGCAAACGAGCAGCTGAGCCCTCCCTTTCCATCAACCGAGCTGCAGCATTTTATTTTGTGGACAGCTGGCTGGTAGAGAATACTTGACATCTCCCTCTGATTTGTGGTCAGCATGTGTCAGGCCACCAGGATGGCTGTGACAGCCCCCATCGTGTCAGGAGGAGTGCAGGAATTTTGGATGCTGACACCGGCAGTGGCAGCACTCTCCAGCCTGGATTCAGGAAACAGATTAATTCCCCTTCCAGGTGCCAAGATTTAGCACCTTTTATGTATTTTGATTAGCACTGAATAGGAGATTTTTATGCTTAGTGGTGTAATGGCTTGTTGCATTCAGATACCACTTATTATGAACTAGATTCTGACATTCAATATTATCTGACTTCTCTGAAAGCCAGCCCCTCTTGAGTGGATGTGATGTTTGACAAGTAAATAATAGACTGTGGTGCCCCATGCATGTGTTTTAACCTGTTCCACTGAAGTTTTTTAAGCACTGATGCATGTGTTTAAAGAGTGCAATATGCAAGGCATAGAAGGATGGAAAAGTTTGTTTATGCATTCAGTAATTTCTTCTTGGGCAAGATTCATGTAGATATCATTCTACACAGCATTTTATTATCCTGCCTCTGGTACAAAGGGGTCTGTAATCTGAAGGTTGGGGGTGGACTTATTCTGTTCAAATGAAAGCCACTAAGGCCAGTACTTTTGTCCCTTTTCATGTCTTCTGAAGTCTGGGTGATTTCTAACCCTTTATTTCTTTTTTCCAGGCTATTCATGTTTGCTGTCGGGCAGGGCAAATCAATCTTTTCTAAGTACTCTTTAATCATAAATCCAGATGTATTAAGCTTGCTATTACCTAGGCAGTGGTAGTCAGAAGGAGGCAGGGGGGAATGTCTACTCAGTGTGGCTGAGCTGTGATTGGAATCACAGGGCTACTTGCTCTGTCACCTTCACTCTTGGACTGCAGTGATGCTTTTGGTCATGTTGGTGAGCTGCCTTTTTTAAAATTTTGGTTTTATTTTTATTTAAGAGAGGCCGTGTTCATATTCTGTCTGATTATTGTGTTTTGTGGTGTCTGTTTTGTGTGCACTGAATGTTCATTCCCCTTAGCTTACATTTCCCCTCTGGTTTTCAATAAATCTTGGTGGACCTTTGTATCCTGCCATCTTTTCTGCCCTTTTTCCCTAGAGTGCTAATTCCCCCCCTCCAAATATCTGTAAAATCAGCATTTTATTTTTTTCCCTCCTGAGCAGCTATTGCCATCAGCTGTTATAAAATAATGGCTTTAGATGTGTCCCTTATAATACATTGACCCCTCTGTCTGATTTATCATTAATTTCCAGAGATTTGTTCCGGGCTTGAGCTAATACCTTCCCCCCAGGGTCCTGAGTTAAAAACCACACTGAAACCCACTTCCTTTTGCTTTTGTTCCTGGAATATTAATTGTATTGCCACCAGCATCCCTGGCACACAGAGACATCCCACCCCAGTTAACGATAGCTGAGTGCTTTCCACGGGCTTCTACAACAGCATTCAAGCTTCTCACACTTATTTCTGAGCTTCTATTCTGTCTTGCTACTGTTTTCCACTCCAATACCCACACTCTTACCTATTGGAAAACTCATTTTTTCTCCCTGAACTTCTTGCCAGTTGCTTCTTTCTGCTTTCTGCCATTAAATGCAGAAAAGGTACAAGCATTTGCAGTGGAACTTGGTCTCTGCCTAACAGTGCTGGAATAGTTGTAAGTTATGGTTTTACTAGGCTTGGAAGACTTTCTATGCATTAATAATAATAATTACAATATTGAAAGAGGATAAGCTTACAAGTGCTGCAGCACAGTCAGCAGGAACTGTTGAAACTTGGGGTTAAAGTTTTTTTTCATTGTAATGTATTGCTCTTAAAGTGGGGTGTGTTTGGAACTAGTCTCTAAGTCACTTTCTCTGGGCACTGTGAAAACCATGTTGTCTTTTAAACTAAAAATCAGAAATTTCAGCTAGTCCTTTGGAGATAATTCCCATGCTTGGGGTGCTTTTATTGACGTCCTGTTTGTTCTCAGAATTACAGTCAGCTCTTCCTAATCAAGGACTGAAAAGTTGATGTGTAGGAACCTGTTCCTTTGTAGCTAAGGCTCATCATTGAGCCTGGCTTAGGCCTCAGCCTAGCTTAGGTCTTAGCCTAGCTTATTATTTTCCTGTTGCTGCAGTACAAACCCTTGCTTAGGACACATTTACAAACCTGGTGGACCCATAGGTCTTGTTGCCAAAGCAAAAGGAGCTGTCAGTCATTGCTCCCTGCAAAAATTAACACCCCAGAAAGCAAATCCACTCTGATCTGTTTATCTGTTTTGAACTTTAGCCCTTTTGATAATAAACAAAAGAAAAAATGGTGTTTTCACAATCTAGAAATCTTAATAATTATTTGCTTGATTTGGAATTGTTTTTTATAGCTACTGAAACGGTTTAGTAGCCTTTGATCATTTAAACAGAGTGTGTGAACATCTATGTATGTGAAGCAAGAATAATGAGATGCATATTCTATGTTGCCTCTAGTCTGCATGCCTATTGCTGAGCAAAATCAGTTTTGACCTATGAGGATCCACTGACACATTTTTCTCCTACATAGTTGGTGGAGCCAATAGGTAAAAACAGTGCAGACAAATCTCCAGGCTGGAGAAAGAGACCAACCCCTTTTCTCCAGAAACCAACCCCTCTTTTCTGCAGGCCTGCAGACAGAGCCCAGCCCCAGGTGAGCACAGGCACCTCTCAGGAGCTGTGCAGAGTGATGGGGGCGCCCTGAGTCTCCTTTTCTCCAGGCTGAGCACCCCCAGCTCCCTCAGGGGTTCCTCACAGGGCTTTTGTCCCCAGCCCCTCTCCAGCCTCGTTGCCTCCTCTGGATGTGCTCAAGCATCTCCAAGTCTTTCCCCAACTGTGAAGCTGCAGCTCCTGCCTGTTTTGGTGGGCTGATGCAGCCTGTGGAGGTCGTTTGGGGTGGACTGGGATGTTCTGCCTCTCCCCATGCACGGCAGAGAGGCTCCTGCAGCCTGCAGTGAACGGGGAGGGAAGGAGCAGATTGTCCTCCCGGAAAGCAAGAGACTCCTTCAGGATTGTGTAGGTTGTGTAATTCAAAGATCAACATTGCTTATGGTGAACAGATGGAGGAGATGATTAGAAGCTACAAGTGCCCTCCTGTGCTATAGGCCCAATGTCAGATAAACTACCTCTACAGAAAATTATCACTTTCTGAAATTCTAGGACAACTGTAGGTTGTATTCTATGAAATTGAGAGAGAAGACTGGTGTGAGGAGGAGGAAAGGATCTAGACTGTTAACTGTGTGAGACTGCAAACTGCCTCTCAGGAAGCTCAGATTCAAGGTGATTTTAGTGCCTGTGAGTGCTCAACGTTGTTTTTATGGAGCTGTGCAAGAGGAAATTCCCATTATTTCAGTCCTGGAGCTCTCTGTGGCTATCATTAGTGCAAAGCAGGGTTATTTTTCCCTCAGTGAGGGCAGGCTCACCTGCCTCACGAGGTATGGTAGCAGTGCAGTGTGTGTTTGTACACCAGAGAACACATGCAAAAACCTGAACAAGCAGTGCATTTGCACATGGGGCTGGAGGGAAAGCTTATCTGAGAACGCCTGGTTCTCACTGCAGACAGTGTGTGTGTGTATTGCAGCGGTGTGGTGGTGTTTAAAGCTGATCAGGTGAGATTTTGGGGTTTGTTTTCAAAGATGTGTTTAAGGTATCAGTGAGTAACAAAGATGTGGAGCGATGGACAGTGATTGGGGAATAAATGGTGCACATTGACTGAGTTGGCACATCTTCTGTCTGGGAGTGAAGCACCTTCCCTGGGGCTTAGCTGGCAAAATTACCTGTGTGTTACAGGGATCCCAGCTAGAAGCAGTGCTCCAGGGGCTGGGAGGGCACACAGGGGCAGGCTGGAAAATCCAGGAGCTGGGTAAGCAAGCATCAGTGCCTGGCCAGAGCTAGGCCAGACAAAGCAGGCAATGTCACAAGAGACCACAGCACTGTGCCCTAATGGAGCTCTTTCTGTCAGTTGTGTAAGGCTGGGATGAAAAATTGTGCTCAGGAAGTAGAGAAAATACTGAAATTTGAAGAGGAGAGAAAAAGTGATTTTCCCCAAGGGTAAACCAAACTGAGCTAGCACATGTGAAAAAAAGTTTGGTTGTTCTTGTGGTTAAATCAAAGGCAATGCCATGAGTCAGGAGGGAAGATGGTCAGGGGACATGGCTCTGTATTGTCCTGCCTTTGCAATGTGTGTTTGTGTGTCCATAAAAAGATCTCTCCCAAAATCTGAGTGAGCGGCAGTGGGAAGGTGTTCCTGACACGTGCACGTATATGGTGTTACATACAGGAATGGTGGGTAAATGAACACTAAGATTGTGAAGTCAGGCTCTTAAAGCATAGGAAATGCCAGAATTACATTTGCCTGCACAACCTTAATTCAGCCCCTTTGTGCATATGCATTATGATACAGTCTTTAATTACGTGATCACATATCAGACGGCTGAAATGGCAGTGTTGAGAGAATGAGAAGATATTCCATATTTTTCTTAATCCTTATTGTGTGTCCCTGTGGCAGGCATATTCTGTACACATTCAAACTCCAGCTTAAAAACAGAAATTCCATAATATTATTGGTATAACCAATAGATGTGAAAATGAATAACTTCCTATGGCCTCCTCTGTGATGCTTATCACTGTGTTATCTGCATGTTGTAAGGATGTTAATTGATTTGCACAACATTATCTTGGTGGTACTCTGCTTTACAGATGAGGGACGTTTTTGAAAGGAAAGAAAACAGTTCAGTCAAATCTTACCTGTATAGCCACAGTCATCCTAAATCCTGGCAGCTATCCAGTTCACTGAAGCCTGCTTAATTCTGAATATTTATCTGCCTTAGGGAGTTTCAGGATTACAGGAAAGTGTCTGAACTCTGCTACCCAGAGCTTTGCCCTTGCCACCGGTTTTAGGGGAACCCTGAGGAAAGAAAAAAGGTATTTTCTGCCCTTCTTCCAAAGTGATGCTGCTGTGCACTGGAAGGCAGAGCCCAGTGGCAGTCCAGGCTCCACACTGGCCTGGTGGCAGACCTGTGGAAGGATTGGATTTCAGTGGAGTGGTTGGTCCCAGGTGGATACAGGCCCTTAGCTATCAATGCAGGGTGACCCCAGTGTAGGGAATAATGTGCTCTGACTCCATGATTGAGGAGGCTGAACAAATGCTTCATTAAGCTATTCTATATTACACTAGTACTATACTATATTAAAGAGGTACTATACCATACTAAAGAAAAGCCCATGACTGTCTGGAGACAGCCACGACAGTTTTGATCTAATTGACCAATCAATCTAAATAATCATCAGCAGAATCTAAATAACAAACTCTTTTTGCTAAACAATCTCCATAACACATTCTATATGTGCCAAACAACAGGAGCAGCAGGTAAAGATAAGAGTTGTTTTCTCTTCTTCTCTGAGCTTCTCACTGCTTTCCCCAGGAAAAATCCTGAGACAGAGAATGTGAAGGCCACACGGAGCCTTTTCTGTCAGCTCTCCATGATGATAATAAAGAGGAGGAGTCTTGCTTCAGCCTCTGTTCAGTCAGCAGAGAGAAGGAAATGCAGAATTTACTTGGAATTAAGTTCCCTGTGCAAGTTTCCAGAGGTACCCCTGCCTCCATTCGATGTGGAGGGAGGGGAACCCTGTGGTGGGCTTCTAAATGCAACTGGGGCAGATCTGACTTCTCAAAATGTTGGTTTCACTTTATGTAGCTGTTCATCTCTCTAAAATAAAGCAGTTGACTGCAAGATATAGCAAAGTCTGTGTTCAGGTACAGCAGGTCAGAAAGTGGGCCATGGGTGACAAAGGGCTTCCTGCAGGATTTTGGGTTCCTGCAGAACTGTCCTCCTTTGGGATTGCAAATCTCTGCTGCCTTCAATTATTGTGTTCCAGTACCTAACACAAATGAGTTCATGGTCCAGCAGACAACTTTGTAATATGTAACTCATGTTCCTTCCCAGAACTGGCTTTTCTGGGGTGATATTCTCCTAGAAAAATTGGAATTTGGTCATACAATTAGAGTATTGCAGTATGTATGCACAAAGACTGAATCTTTGCTTGGGCTTCCAACAGCTAAATAAGGAATGATTGTGAAATCTTAGAGCACAGTATTTTGTTGGATGCTCACTTTGGCTCAATACTTTTTCACCAGAGAATTTTACAATATTAAACTACAAATATTGTAGAGGTCTACCCACCCTTTCCCTCTCACTTAGGTCATGAGGGGCTGTTACTTACAGATACTTAGAGAGTCCTGCTGGTTTCTGTGGGCAGCAGCAGAGGGCTGAGTCAGTCAGAAATCCAGCAGTTACTCCCTGTTGGGAGGGTAGTGGCCTCTGGCAGTCTTGGCATATTCTAAATTAATTTTTGTCCTTCTCATCTTCAGCCATACTTGTTTCTGCTCAGCTGCTGCCAGCCCATCACTCCATTTCTTCAATTTGTGTGCTTTGCTGTGCTTGAGGTCTTTGCATGGAGTTAAGTTGCCTTTGCAATCTGGCAGCAAGCAGAAGGGTGTGACATTGATTTCACTGCCTCTGCAGCACTTTCAGTGCAAAACCTGGGAGCACTGGTGACTCACAGGAGCTGCTGGGAGAGGTCTGTGAAGCAGGCTGGCACAATGAGGGTACCGTGCCCAGCCTAGCAGGCCATCCAGCCTGTTGCAGCGATTTCCCGCAACTCTGTTCTGCCTGTGTGTAAAGTGAGAGCTCCCTATTCCTCAGCCTTGGGCAGCATTCCCATCCGTGGTTGTAAAGGGCAAGAGATGGTTTCCTCCATGAACATTTCAAGGTCATCCAAGGATGATTTAAGCTGTGTCAGTGTGGTTCAGGTCATGAATGGCAATGTATGAAGCCAAGCAGTTCATTTGTTCAAGTTTTATACTCACTGTTCTTGTGTATTGCATGCTGCATTTATTTCCTCATATATATATAATACATATAATATATCATATATATAATACATATATAAATATATAATATATTTTATTATATATTATATATATTTTATATATTATATTTATTTTATATGTAAGAATACATTATTATATATTTTATAAATATAAATACATTCTATATAAAATATATTATTTTATTATATATAATAAATTAGAATGTCTTGCAATTATGATATATCATATATAATAAAATATTGTTATGATATTATTATATTAAAATCAAATATAATCTATTATTTTCACTATATATATTAGGCCAACCACAACTAAGATGATGGTGTTTTCAACAGTGGTGGTAGAGGTTCGATCAGTGGCGGTGTGGTTCCTGCTGACATGCTGGATACTTAGAGGGAAAAGCAAAGAACATTAACAACACCAATTGTTTGGACCTCAGTCCTTTGAAAACCACTACTCCAGAGGTTTAGGGAATTACTCAAAATTTACCTTTGCCTTTATTGTGCTGATTTGTTGCATGTCCCGCTGTTGCTGAAGTAAGAAGGACTGCTTTGCATTCGAGGAAGCAGATTTTCATGTTTGCATCAGGAAAAGAAACAAACTCTTAGCTGAAATAAGCAACATTATCAGCAATATAAATTTTCAAAAGCAATCTGCGTTCTGTAATTCAGGTTTGGGGTATGTAAGGTGCAGCCATATTTGGAGGTTCTGCTCTGCCTGTTGTAGTGGTGATTATGTTCTGCAGGGAGGGATGAGGATTTGCTGCTTTGCCAGTTTAATAGAGGCAAGGTAACTCATTTGATTCGGGATACTCTCATCATGAGTTGCTTGAAGGTGTTCAGATTTGCTTACGAAATAGTCCCTTCTGAGCTAAGGAGATGGAAATGAGACACTAAAAAAGCTTTCTTGAAATGCTTCCATGTTTCTCAGCTCAGAACATCCCATTTGATATTAATATTAGGTACTGAGGCAAAGTCATCAGGTAGAAAAGGGAGGAAATGTGGAAATAGTCATTTTCTCGTGTGTTTCCTCAGGATGCTATTTTGAGGCTTTAAAAAAAATAAAAAAAGCAATTGCTGCTTTGCTGCTGAGGCTGCTGTAAAGCAGGGAAGTGGCAGATGTAATTGAAGTCCCAGGGCCCTGCCCCAGCAGAGGTCCCATCCTGGCAGCGTGCATATTGCTTATATGAAAGCGAACAGATGGATGCGCTTGGTCAGTTCTGCCGGGTTCATATGGAAACCTTCAGAAATCTCTCCTACTATTTGGAGTGGAATGCTTAAATCTGTTCTCTGCTGGGAGGCTGTGGTTGCCCGGGATGGGTGCTCTGGTGGCTCTGGCTGTGGGTGCCTCCCGATCAGATGTGTTTATCTCCCCCCTCCCCTCCCTGCAGGACCAATTCAGCTCCTGGAGGAGGGAGCTGGATTTTTTTCAACTTCAGTGGCATGAGAACTGTCAGCTGAGTCTTAATCATGGAGCTATTACTGGTAGGGAGTATGAAGGAAAGAGAAGAAATCCAGCTTACTTCTCAGACAGGGATTGATTGCAGAAGCACATTTTGATTATTCTTGGGGTGGAGAGAGAAGAGGAAGGAGGAGATTTGGAGAACAAAAACATCACATTTTCTTTAATTTAAAAAACTCACTAATTTTCTGATACTCATTCTCTGTAAATCCTTGCTGACAGTTTCTGACGTTTCCCAATTCAAAACAATTGAAAGCAATGAACTGAAGGGAGAAACATGAAGCATCAAAGAGGAGGGCTGTAGCTGCATTAGGAGGACACATCTTGAAATGCTAATACTTAGTCTGGGAGGGGGGAGGAGGTAGGATTTATCTGTAATGCTTGAAATTCGTTGCTTTCGGGTATCCTCAGGTGTGTGTGTGTATGTGTGTAATGATCTAATAATGTGGCAGCAAGGGAAGAATTGCTATGTGGCTAAATTCTAAGAGCCTGGCATGCAGATGTGTCAGCATCTGCATTGTCATCTAGTTATCTTTTTTCCAAGTGTGTAACCGTATAAAAATATACACAGTAAGTATTTGGGCACTATCAATGACAGCTCTGTGCAGTATTAAAGTTCTTAAAGAAACTCATTCTTGCCAGAAAGCTTAAACTTTAAAAAATTATAGGAAAGCTGTTAAAAAAAAATAATGGCAGTATTTGATATTAAAAGTGTGTTTCTATGAAGATTTTAGTTGTGAGTGCTCATTTCTGTCTTTTTTTTTAAAGAAAAACTTCTTGTAACCACTAGTGACGATGGCTGTTGTTGAAAATGGGGGCTAGACAGCAGGAGTGGAAGTTGAAATCATTGGGAGAGAGAGCTAGAGAGCTTGAAATTGACAAAAATAGTTTCTTCTCTATTCCTCTCTCCCTCTCTTGAGCTGCATCCTTCCCACAAAAACAACCCCACCCACTGTTGTAGAAAATGGCCATCTCTTGGTTTGCTCTTTGGAGGTTTTGTTTTGATAGTGCTACTGCTACTTTTGGGGTTTAACATGGATAACCCTATCAAATTTTTTTAAGACATGGAAGCAATACAGAAGGACCCATGTATACTATTTAAAATACCCTTGTTAGCAGAGATTTAACAGGCATTTCATTCTCCACTGTTCATCACATTCACACATGTGGGATGGGCATTAACAGATTGAGCTACATCTTTTCATTTCAATTCTGCAGCAGTCTCTCTTTGTAGGAATATTTTATGTAGTAATAATTTCCTTCCTATTACAGACTTTCTAACTGTGTTAATGGAACTAGTCTGGCCACAGAGACATCCGTGAGAACTACCTTTGCAGTGACATTTAAACAATTTATTTGATCTTGCTTTAGCATACCTGCTTATGCCTTTTTTCACTCTCTTGATGACCTCAGGAGAACTTTGTGTATAACCACGGGTCTTTCAATCACGTTCAGCTTAACAAAGTGGTATGCAAATTTCTGCAAGTGTTATTTCTGAAGTCTTTGGGGTTTGCAGTGAGCCTGCTGGCAGGTGGGTGCCCCTGGACAGCATTGGCATGTCTAAGGAGCAGCTCCAAGGCCAGCTGGAGAGGGCAGAGTGTTTTCACTGAGAATGCTTCCTCTGATGGGGATGCAGTTGTTGGCTGAGCCTTGACTAACCCAAAGGATGAGGTGCTGTTATCAATAAAATTTATTTTTCTTGGAGCACGGTAAGGGGAAAAGCAGAGCCAAGGAAGGTTGATGGCAAGAGGGCATTTCTGTAGATCTCACATATGCACAATGTTGAATTGATCATCTTATCACCATTTAGAGAAGCTGCAAGTTGTGGATTTGGGGCTGAAATGTGTTATTGGTGTGGGAGTGCTCTTGGCTAAAAGCCTAAAATGAGGAATTTCTCTTTGGGAAATATCTTGTCCTGTGCATATCTTGTCCTGTGCCTGGTGCAGCTTCTCCTGTACTGGACCATGTGTAAGAGTGCTCTTAGAAAGAGAATAATTTAAAAAAATTACCACTGCCACCATGGCCTTTAACACTTCTATCAGGTTCTATCAGGATCAAAAGCCCTGCCATAAAGCGGTGTTACAAAATCATCCAAGCCAAAATCAGGGGAAGTGAAAGGCAAGAAATGAACTGAATTAACTGGCAAAAAATTTATATTTATCATCTTGTTGATTTTTAGTATAATTCATGGAAATGAATTCTGTGAAATTGTCATTCCATGACAGCTGATTGGGTGGGAAAGACGTAGGATTGCTGCTGAGTGCTTACATTGACAGGAACATTCCCATTTGCTAAAAATAAAACCCTTGGACAGTAACATCAGACAAATTTGTGTATGTGGGTTACCTGCTGGATGATGTGCCCTATATGGGAAACACTTGAAGCACATGATTAGTCTCTTCAATTTCTTTCTGTTGAACTAAATTATATTTTAGGTTTGATTTGTTGATTTGTTGGGGCGTTTGGGGGTTTCTTGGTGTTTGGGGTTTTTTTTGTTTTGGTGGGTTTTGGGTTTTTTTGATTTTGGGTTTTTTGGGTTTTTTGTTTTGTTGGGGGTTTATAAGTGCGGGGGTTTTTTTTGTTGTTTTTTGGTTTTTTTTAAGACCAGAAGGCAAGCCTACATATTTTAAGTTTGGCTTCTTCATAAAGATTTGTAGATTGAGGTGCTGCTGACACTGCTGGCTATCTCTCACGCCTTTCCATTTCCCCATCCCAGTCATGAAAATCAAGTTTCTGCCTCAGAAGTTGTGTGGAAGGACAGCAGCTCTCGTGGCTGGGTCATGGAGGTGGCCTCAGCATAGGTTTGTGCACATGGTGTGTTCCTGCATCCCTGAGCTGGGTTCCTTGCCTGCCTACAAACAATAATGATCACTGCATGTGTCACACTCTGTCCTCTGCAGAAGGGAAAATTCAAAGGAAGCATCAGCTCTCCTAAAATTGTCAGCTTTGCTTTTCTGTGGTCATACCAATTTAGTGTCTGGCTCTGATGTTTTCCCTCTCTCCTGCCTCTTGCACACAACTCTGACTTGCTGTCAGAATTGAGCACTCCAAGGATCAGACAAGGCAAAATCAAGCTTTCTGTCCCTGGGGTAAGGGAAATTATATGGAGTTCAACTTTCTCAAGTGACAACATTTATTAGGCAGTCACTACAGATGTCTGTATGTAGTTACAGATAGCTTGGTGTTTTCTGGGCACTTCCCCAGTAATAAAATCCCAAATCACTTTTTACAGAAGATGTTGAAGCTTTTTTCAGTGGTTCCTTCAAATGTGGCTTTTCTTTAAAGATCTTTAATGGAAATTTGCAGCCAGGGAAAGCTAAGTCATGGATCCACTATGAATTTTTGCAGACATCCTTCTTCTGCCTCCTTTGCCTGCCAGCCTAAAACATCCCCAGCCCATGTGGACATTTTAGGTGCTTCCATGTGGGTTCAGTACAAAGAGTACATCAGCCATGTCTCTATCAAAAAGAAATAAAACGGAGTTGTAGATAAAGAGTGGGGAGAAAAGAGACTCCTTTCCATTTATTTCTGTATTTCGTTGCATGATTTTTGTTAGGCTTTTTTTATTTTTTAATTTAGTTTTATTTGTTTGGGCAAGTTTCCTGCCATTTACCTTTGCATTTGCATTTCCTATTGATTGGTGATTTTTAAACTGTTTATTGTGCTCTTTTGTTTGGCTGTTCAAGAGCTAAAACAAAAGCCACCAGGCCCTGTGAGGGACACATTTGCATGCGGCGAGCGTTGCCCGAGGAAAAAGTAATTGCTAATGCATATTTATGTGGCACAAATTTGCCATTTGTTTATGCATAAAATTATCAATAGTGCAGGGCGGCCCAGCCGTAGAAAATGGTGACCTTTTTAGCTTAATAAAGAGAAATCAGCTGTTATTGTGAAGAGATCAGCCATTTATTCTGTGTTGAGGGACACTGTCGGGAAAATGGAGATTGGTGCTGGCAATATCATTAAATGGAAGGCCAGTGACCCTTTTGGTACAGTCTATTATACTTTATCTAATAGGGGATAAATGACTCTGCTTGGCAAATAGATTAAAAAAAAAACTGGAGAGAAAAAAAAAAGAAAAAAGAGGGAAAAAACCTAAAAAAGCAATAAAACCTACTGACTTTGCTCTTACAGGAACAGGTAGGTACTGAGGAGTTAGTCTTGCACAAGCCACCTGGTATTTTTCTAGAACAAAAATTATTTGAAACAAATAAAATAACAAAATAAACAACCAAAACAACAAAACAGTATAAATAAATAACAAATAACAATGAAAAAATAACAAAACAACAACCAAGAAACCTCAACCCTAAAACAACCCTCAAGCCCACTCTGTTTAGAATAGTTTTCACTGCTTTGGAGTGGGAAAAGCATGCAGAGCCAGCCTGTGACTCTTCCTAGGGCATGTCAAAACCACTCTTCTGAAGGGCCATAATGTGGATTGGATTTTTGGATTGTGAAATGAGAAATCAGTGTTTGAAATTGGGAGATTTTCTGAAGACAGCAGGTTTTCAAAAGCATTTATGCTTTTTTCTTTTATGCATTCTGTTTTTTAAGAGTGAAGAAGAATTTGCTAGATACTGAAGATCTCACCTGCAGGAGTTGCAGCAACAGAGTTTTCTCTATAACACTTGACTAATTAATTTCAAGCTTTAATGGGCAGATTTAAGGGTTGAAAATTTTAAAACTAACAGCTGTAAGCCTCAAGGAGTTGTTGTGAAAATGAAAGTGGATGCACAAAACCTCATGTTTCCCTGTTTCTCTCACTCTCTGTAATGCACAGCTGAGTGGAGTTTTAAACACCAGGTGAAATGTGGTGAGCTGTGAGTCACAGTTGCTGGAAAATTCTGCATTTTCTGTGCAAAACGTGTGCTGGGCTGGGGCTTTGCTTTTTAAATTTTATTTTTATCCCTGAGAAATATCCAGCAGAGTAATTGCTAGAGTAATTTTGGGGCTTTTGCTCTCTTTGCTTCCTAAAAATATAACTCAAGCTAATGTCATCATCAGAGAGAAGTCACCACGGTGTTTGTCACTCTGTGTCATCTTCCTGGTGGCCTCAGTAAACAAAAGCACAGGAACAATGGAACTTGCAGACGGTGGAAGCTTTTTCAGGCAGGGCTGTGTGGAGATGGAACTGTGGTCAGAGGCAGCATTTTGGTCTACTCAAGGCTGTTGCTGTGATTTCGCTCTTATTAAAATTTGGACAACATTTAAATAAAAGTACTTTATTTAAATGTAAATATAATACAAACATAACACAAATCAGGTATATTTAATTTATATTTACAATATAAATATAGTACAACACATCAAGCTGACTCTGGGAGCTATTATATTCTACGTCATGTATCGCTTTCTCATATTGTAAAAGTCTTGTAAGGGTGTGCGCTGCAGTTCAGGATTTTTATACCTAAGATTTTCTCCTATTAGGATTGTTTTGGAAAGGGTTAGTTTAATTTCTGTACTGGAGCTGTTGCCTGCCTCTGGAATGGGGCACTCCCAGTCCTCCCAAATAGTGACTCCCAACCGTGTTGCTGTAGAAACAAAAATATTGTAGGACCAGTTATGGAAATAGAGAGAGAGTCAAAGAAATAGTTTAAAAGCAGAATTTTTCTTAGGTCTGTCCTATGGAAACTGCAGTAAATATGAAAGTGAGTTTAATTGCAGAGCAGGCTCTAGGTTATTTCACATGGCAGCAGGCCCTTTTTTTACTGGTTCTGTCTCTCTACTCAAGGCTGTAGCCAAGAACCATAATTTCAGCAGTCCCTGTTAATGTTTGGTGATTGCTTCATTGCATTGTTAATAAACAGTTGACTTAGGTGGGTTTTTATCTTTAAAAACACATTTTTATTTTTACTTCAGCTAATTAACTAAAGTTTGCTTAGTCCAAGTAAATCTGATTTTTTTTCAAAGGGTCTTTTTCCATACAGATATTTCCAGCTCTGCTCCTGAAAAAGAAAAATCATCTCATTCCCTTCAAAGTTTGTAGGCAGTTGTTAGCCTGAGTTTTGCTTTGTCTTTTCTTACAGTCACAAAAAAACCCTTTTGAAGCTGCTTGACACCATCTAGAAAGTTGTATGTAGATAAAATTACCAGGAAGAAATTGTTTAATTCTGTATGGGAATAAACTGGGGATCACAAACCTGTTCCTGTGGCTGGGCTGTAAGAGCAAAGTCAGTAGGTTTTACTGCTTTTTGGGCGTTTTTTCCTCTCTTTTTTTCCTTTTCTCCTTTTAAGTTTTTTTGTGTTAGTTAGTTGTAAACTAACCCAAATACAACTGAGATTCAAAGTCAGGTGGTGGTGGTTGTTGATGTTACGGCATTTGTTTTTTTTTTAATTTTTGTACCTGTGCCTGCCCAGATTGTGGAAGGTGACTTCTAAGTACAGAGAAATATGTGTGGTCAAAAACCTAGAAATACCTATGGTCACGGAAAATCCTAAGATTTGCAAAGAGTTTGTTAAGGGAGGAGACAGGACAAGGACAAGCAAGTATCGCTGGTCAAAGCAGGTGGCAGCAAACAAGAGAATGAGCAAAATGAGTGTTACTATTTCCTTGTATTCTGCTGACATGAGGAGGTCGGGGGTAGCACTCGGTTCCAGGTTGCTGGGAAAGGCTAAAAACATAATGGGGAATATTCTGCCCATGAGTGTTACTTGTTGTGATTGTCCTGTGACCTGTTTTGTCCTGGGGTTTCATCCTAATTAGGGGTGAATTGAGTGGGGCTTGCTCTTTTCTCAGCTCGTGGTCCTTGTCTGCTGCATGGATAATGTGTGGGTCAGGGAAGGAAGATAAAGGACTGGTTTTATATGATGCTGTTTAGTTAATGAATGGCTATTTTGATAACTAAGTAATAAGAGTTAAGAAATTGGTTTATTTCAGTTCTCTGTGACGCTGGTGAACAGGTAGTCTAATAGGTCCCACAAAACTTATCTTTGTAGGAGAAAATGTTGATAACTTCATTGAGGAATGACTTTCCCCCCTCTTTCTTCAGCACAGATTTTAGAGATAGTTATCTTTCTAAGAGCAGAAATTCATGACTGAGGAAATTTCTATACCAAATATACAGAGGACACATTTCTGTTTGTTCATCTGGTTGCTTAAAAATAATATAGGAAATGGAGGTTTGTCTTCACCAAGTCTGCCTGCATGCAGAGCTCAGCAGGGAGCCAGGGATGGTTGGCTTTTCAACCTTCATGCACCAGCCTGATCTTGGTGGGTCTCACATGCTGCTGCTGCTTTTCCTGGAGCTCTCTGAGCTCTAGGGCTGGAAAAGTAATTCTGTCAAGTTAAACCAGTAGGAAAAACCTCCTGGTTTTATATATTAAGGATGTTGGTTGTAAAATTTACATGGTTGTGTGTGTGTTTTGTAGTTGAAAAAGAAAATAAATTCCTGTTGATATTCATGCATTTCTTTCATACTACAAATTGTTTATGTTGGACTAGCTTGATAATAATACACTGTAATGAAATTTAGGGACGCCAAGCCTGGCTAGAAGGACAAGCACTCCCCATCTGAGATGAACTTTGGCCTGTGTGAGCACAGGGTATCACAGCACAAACTCAGGCTTATTTTTGTTAAGCACCCTACCTGCTCATTCCTTGTGCCACTTTGTGCGGCATTTCCCCCTCCCTGCTGAAGGCTTGGGGTGACCCAAACCCCAAACTGCAACCACAGCTGCAGGAGTGCCCAGAGAGCTGTGAGCTGCTCAGTCCCGAGCTGTGGAGGTGCAGCGGGCTTGGGGCAGTCCCTGGAGCCCTGGGCTGTTCTTGGGGAGATGCCACTCTGTCCCCTGTGCAGGTGCAGCTCAGGAGCCTCAGGGCAGTGTGTAAGTGGTGGAGTAGGTGCGTGGGTGACCCAGCTGCTCCCAGAGGGGCAGCTGAGAGCCGGAGCAGATGCAGAGCGCCCTTCGCTCCCAGCACTGGCCCTGCTGGCTGTGCAGGCATGTCAGACACTCTGCACCTGAGCTGCTCAAGCTCTCCAGAGAAACAGGAACATGGAGTCACAGCTGTCTCCTAGTTCAGTCTGGTTATTGATTTATCATGATAAGAGGTGCTTCTTTAGTTCTAATAATGTCTACTTTTTTTTCTTTTTGCCATTCCATATTTCTATGGCGGCTTTCCCACGTGATACATGATGGGTCACACATTAATTTACACCAGCCTGTGTTCTGCAAAAAAGAGTTCATGAACTAAATAAAAAGGAGTGGGGAGGGGGATGTCTAGCAGAGCCCAGGCTTTTGTTTCATGTTTTGGATGTATTTTCTTTTTAAAATAAAATTGTTGATATGCATTTGCTTTTATTTTTCTAGCCTTTCTCTAGCTGATGACCGGGTTCCTGTTTGATCCTGTTTACAAGCTTCCCAAGACTGAAAATAACCCCAGCTCCTCTGCACTGGGTAGGAAAACAAAGCCTTGTAAAGACACAGTGCAATTATTCTGGCAGTAAGGAAGAGTGTGGTGTGAAGGAAGAGCTTGGGGAGGAAAAGGAGAAGGTTACTAGGTTACCACAAAAGACATTAGTGTGTGCTCAGTTTGCTCACCCGCTCTTGGGCTGGGGAGGAGGGGGAGCAGTGGGCATGCCAGCCAGCAAATAACCATTCTCCAGGGTGTGTGTGCTCAGTGTCAATATTGTAATTTGTCTGTACTTTCTGTTACTCATTCAACTTTGCAGTTCAATCTATTCAAAGCATTCAATAAGATAACTATGGAAGAGTTTTGGGGTTGGATAGTTGTTTTGTTTTGTTGTTTTTTTGGTTTTGTTTTTGTTGATTTTGTTTGTTTTTGTGGTTTTTTTGGTTTTGTTTTGTTTTTGTGGATATATTGCAATATTTTAGTAGTGTTGCTGTGCAAATATCTACATCCCAAGTACTAAATTTTTACAGATTTGGTGTTTCTTGTCATTAGGGAGACTGGGTGGGGAGGAATCTGGTTAAATGCTGTTGGACTGGGAGGAGACTCAGTTGCAGATAATCCCACCAGTTCTTATGTCTTGTTGGTCTTGATGCCAAAATTATTTTTCTTTTATATATTTTTCATATATATTCCTAGCTCTGTAGACTGTTGTTATACAGTTGTAGAGTTTTATATTTTCAGCACTTGTCCTAATAGACAGTCACATTCCTGAGGGCCTGTTCTAGTCCTGCTTCTTGTGGTAATCAAGGATAAGACTCCTTCCCAAGACCTTTCTGATGTAATATGACATAACCAGCAAGCAGGGGGGCTTCAGAGGATGTTCTGAAAGAGGGGGAACTATTCCATTACCTGTCCTTCTAACTGCAGGTTCTTGTCAATTATGCTTCTTTGCTAAACTTATAAAATGTGCTTGCCCTGAGTCACGAGGGCATTTTGGACACATTTTTGGCATGTATTTGACACATGTGTTTTGGGGTGTTGTGCACCTGGAGGGAACCCTTCATCCAAAATATAACTGCACTTTGTCACCTCACCCTGTTTGGCTCTTGATTTTAGGGGCTGCAGAGGCAACAATCCTGAAGCAGCTTTTGTGCTTAGTCTGGTTTCCATGAGGAGTAAATGCTGGCAGAATGAGGGTTTCAAAGACAAGCTTTTAGGGTTTCCAGGACAAGCATTTCCCTTAGGTAGCCTTGCTTTTACCCTTGTCATTGTGGAGCTGAGGCTGGCATTGCTGAGTGTGATGGGTTTGCCATGGGTTGGGGGTCACCTGTCTCTGAGCAGGTTGCTCTCTTGTTTCTGTGCCATCAGTGGCACTTGCTAAACAGCAGGGTTAGAAATGCAGCCTGGCGACAGGTGACACATCCACTTTTCCTGGGTGGGAATGAGGAGAAGCTGTGCAAATGCTGTGCAGCTGAGACGTTAGGCCTGACTAAGCTGAAACCCAGAGACAGCCTGCTTGATTTCAGTAGGATTCTGTCCACACGCAGAGGGCTATGCTGCTGTTGTTTTCCAGGAGAAAAAAAATTCTAATTAAATTTGAATGCAGTATTATGTGAATGATTGATAATATTATGGTGTAAATCGATGTTTTTCTGCTTGGTGGTGAGGCCTTAGACACACATCTGAGATGACAGCCTAAGTCATGGTATTTTAACATGATTGATTCAGATCTGGAGAAGTTGTACCATTCACTTATATCTTTCTAAATGCCAGGAGTCAGTTGTGACATTCTCATCTTTTCCTCTTCTAAATAAGCTTATCAAAGAAAAAATCACTAATTTGCCAGGCAGTGCTTAATAATCAAGGAAGTGAAACTCCTATTATACAGAAAAAAAATCTTTTGCTGAGTTGCTGAATGATTTTTAAATAATAAAAGCTTACTATTTACTGAGCAACTAATTTTTTAAAATTATTTTTCTTTTTTTAAGGCCTCATTCTGAGAGGGGTCACTAGCCTTTGAGAATTGAGCCACTTTGTTGACAAATCTGTCCTCTAAATTGAACAGCATTAATTAGAACTTTATGCTGCAGATTCTTACTTTTGAATGTGGGCGGTGGTATCAACAAAAATGTCTAATGAATTTGAAGCTGATTTTCAAAGGTCTGCCACCTGTAGATAAAAATGTGCATTACTGCACATGGTAATCATCAAGGTCAGAGGCTGTGATATGATCCACTGACCTTTTGAAATCAAAACACTTCCTATAAGGAAGGAAAGGCAGTGATTTCTCTGTCTGTGTTAATGGAGGACGTGTCTGTATGCTCAGCTGTATGGATACACTGTAAAACAGCTACAGGACAAAAGACACTTCCAATTCTGCTAGCCCCAGATTTCCCATCATTTCCTCTGCAGGCTTGCAAAGCTCTTGCTATTTCTGTATGTGTCGAGGAGCATTTTTTTTTTTTTTTTTAATCTAATGATATAGATTGCTAAAAATATTCAGGTGTCTGAGACAGCAGCAAAACATCTCTGAGCCACCCTACAAAAATAAACTAGTTTTGTGTGTGCAGGATGAAGAAACAAGTGTACAGGAACAGACTTCAGCTCCAGGCTTTTTTCAGGGGCGTTTGCAATAGGGGAGGGGAGAAACAACCCAGCAACTATCATTGTAAAAATTATGAGCAGCGCTTTGATGGTCCTTTTTGAAGTCATTTCACTGAGCAGGGGCCAAAGCAAAAGCCCGAAAGGCAACTTGGAGCTGGATTTTACAGCCCCAGCCCCTCTGCGCTGTGTGCAGTGCAGAGCAGTGCCCGTGCACACAGAAACGCTGAGAAAGGCTAAAGGGAAAGGACGGACACGAAGGGAGGATTTTCTGTTTTCATCTGAGCACTTGGAAGCCCAAGCCAGTGAAGGAGCAGCAATTTTAGCTAAGCTAATGCAATAGAAGGCCATTGCACCCAAACTGTCTCAGCAGAACTTCCTGCATAATTAGATTGTAAATCTTCTCAACTGAGGAAGTTTTGCCCAGGGTCAGATTGTCTAAGTAATAATCCATTCTACATAAATTAGAAGATTTGAACTGCTGGGATACATTATTACATTAGTTTTGGGGTTTTATTCATAATATAACTAAGGAGAACAAATGCAACGATTCTTTTTCTTTTATTTTATTTTAATTACCTTATGTCTCCTTAGCTTTAGTTTACCTCAGAAGGCCTTTGCTGTAGGTTTAGGGATTTCTCCTGAGCAATGATGATGAAGTTGTTATATAGGCAAATTAATACATTTTTAATACACTTCAGAACGTGATGCCACATAATCCTTTGGCCAAGTGATATCACTGCTCCAGTGAAGAATTTAGTCAGAGATGCTGCTGCTCTTTTTGTGCGGTTGGAGTTCTATCTTCCACTATGACCCCCTTTTCAGCAAAGAATAGAAATTCAGCTTTGGGGTAAAATTAATGGGTGAAAAATTACCAATAACTGATTTTAACCAGATAGGTGTTTAAGTTAATAGTTCAATTATTTTCTTTGGGAAAAGGAAGATTATGGGTACTTCACATGCATATACAGCTACATGGAAAAGTGATGGAGTAAATCCTGAAGTTGTTATTCAGGCAAAAATTGCCATGGAAATGTCAGTATTTGATCTGCTTGAAGAAATGCAAGTTTGCAGTACTGCACAGATGAATTGATATGGTTTGGACTTGGCATTGTGTGTTAGGAGGGTGGTGGTTATCTGATGGTTTTTTGGTGCTTTTTAGTGTTGGTACATTTGACTTTATTATAAAATGGAGAAGTAGGCAACTGCTCAGGAAAGCCTTTTGGAAATAAAACACCTTTGGGGCTGAATTCTCTTCTTACTGAAAATTCATATGATACATAGTGGTATTTTTTTTTAAGACAAGAAGGAAACTCTGGGGTAAGAGGTACTGCACTGGAAGCCAGAATTTTTTATTTTTAAATTTTTTATATCTTAAAGTTTTTTATTTTTTACTTCTGCTTAAAATTCCAACTTGCTTTCATTGCTGCCATTTATAATCCTTATAAAATTAGTTCCACATATTTAAAATTTCCATTATTATTGGAATGTACAAGTGGGGCTGTGTTTCCTTTTTTTTCCTTTTTTTTTTTTTTTTTTTTTTTTTTTTGTCCTCAGGAGCATCAGATATAAAGAAAATCAGAAACCAGACCTCAAGACTACTTTTCAGGCAGAAATAATCCAACCATTATTTCTGGTGTAAAAGGTTTGTGAATAGCATCATTTGCCTAGAAGCTGTTTTCCAACCTAATAACTCCTGGAATAATGACTTAAAACTGTTTCCAAGAGGATTAAGGCCCATATAACTATTATGAAGTATAAGTTTCTGAAAAAGCTTCTTTCTGATTGGTGAAGAGGTGAGTTCTGATTTGGGTTAAAGCTGCTTGCTTAGGAGAATCAGTTTCAATCTCTCTGAAGTCAAAAGTGCTGAAGTAATCCTCTAGAGAGGGATTGTCTGAGGGCTTTTTTCCCCTTTCTTTATACATGTAATATATATGTGTGTATATAGATATATATTTATTGCCATAATGACCTGGGAGATGGTCATTTAAAGGGGTTTTTAATCCATTTGGGAGGGGCTTTTTAATCCTCTGCCCTAGTGTGCCCTGAGCAAAAGCTGTTCAGAATGGGCTGAGATTGCAGCTGAGCACTTGGCTTGTTGGTTAATCATCACTTGAACACTCTTCATGGGAGAGGCTGTGCAACAGAATTTATTATCTGTGGTCATGTTGTGCTTTTAGGGCTTTGTGTGTGTTGGGTGTTCCGTGCTCTTGCTAATTGCTTTTTCAGCCAGCTTGGAAAGGGGAGGGAGGAGAAGGCATGGGCTGGGATGGTTTGGGAATACCCCACGTACAGGGGTCATTATGCACTAGAGGAGTGCATGGGTTTGCAGCCGAGTTGGTTTGATAAAGAGCTGTGTGCTGAGTTGTGCTTTCTAATTGGCCCAACTTCCCAGCCGTGCCTCAAAATGCACTGGTGACACCAGCTCACCACAGAGAGCACGTGAATTCACACTGGAATGGCTGTTAGCGCCCTTGAGCTAGCCAGAGCTCCTGGATAAATCACAGAAATGTCTCAGCAGGTCCCACAGAAAGCCTGGAATCATCAGTGGCTCAGCCAGCTCCATCCTGGGCGCCTCCCCTGCCCTCAGCTGGGACTGGTTCATTCACAGCTGTCCCAAGAGCACACTCTGTGAGAAGGTGAAAAAACAGCTGCTGTTAGCAAAGGAAAACAGAGTATTGAGGAATCAGTGCCACTGGCCACTCAGAAATCTGTAATAATATGTGTGCTCTGTGTTCATGTTGACCTTTAGAGAAATGTAGCCTTGTGAGCAATTTGGAGGTGATTTAGCAGAGTTTCTCACTAATAAGGTAACAATGAGATCTGGCTGTCGAATCTTGTTTTTATAGAAGGCAGAGCCAGTTTTGTGGGACACTGAAATCCATCTTGGAAAAATGCAGGGGGAATATAATCAGTGATGGTACTTAGCATGCAGCTGAACTGGGCCCTGCTTTGAAAAAATTGCTTTAATTTTTACACTGGTTGACTGTAGCCACAATAGAGAAAAGTGAATAAGTGTTTTCTGATTAGGTCTGTGGCCAAATTCTTATTTCTGATGTAGGGTGCACAGTGCCAAAAATCTGATGCATATGCTTATGAAATATTTTTCTGGTTCTATATGTACTATAAATACATTCCACATGGCTTTATACAAAGCTCTCTGTTATTTCAGTAAGTCACACGCTACTAAGCCAGATCCAAAGAAGCTGAAGCTCTGAATAAGGTTCTTTAACATTTTATGACTTTGAAACGCTGGTTTAGAGTATATTTGCTTCATTAACTTGTGGCTTTGATCTCAGTTGGGTAAGCATTGAAAAGATAGGCAAAATTTAATGGGAAAAAACCCCTTTTCACAAAGGTTTCTTGTTGCCCTTAAGTTAACAGGCTGAATTCAGAAAGTTCCTTTTCATTTTCAGCAGTCTGGGTTCTGATTTTGAACCAGGAATATGTAGTCTTACTTAAAAATATATCATTCAAGGCATATGGCTGCTGAAGATCTTTTTTTGGTGTGACCAGCAATTTGGCAAAATTGCTTGTCTAGGGTGAATAGGAGTCTCTCCTGGAATTTTTGGAAGGGAAAAAATATCTGAGCTGCCTCTGCTCCCAGCTGTGGTTCTGGAGGAGAGGCTGGGTAGTGTGGTCCTCCCTAGCCCCAGAAAGTCTGGCCAGTGGCCCAGGAGCTCCTTGGGGTGTCCCCAAGTGACAGTGAAATCAAGGCTGGCCTCTGCCTTGCTGGCTTCTCTTTTTTATATTGATACTTGAATTCCAGCATTACAATCAAAAAGAAGAGGAGAGAGAGAGTGGATGAGCTGCAGAGAAAGAATTTGGTAAACCCAAGCAGAAAACTCAGATTTGAGCTGCAGAGATATTTTTCTTGTTGCATCAACAGGTAGCTCTAGTTCCTCCTTGTTTGTTTGGGGTTTTTTCGATGACCATTTATATAGACTAAATTCCAGTTAAATAAAGGAATGGTTTTTTTCCTTCCCTCCTTTTGATTTCCTGCCCAGAAGCAGCCTGGTATGACCAATGGGAAGTGCAGCTTTGTTCCCACAACTGATGATACAAATACAGTATCAGCCCATTCATTTGCTTAGTTCTTTGCTCAGCAGCTTGCTTACTGAGCCTTCCTGCTGTCTCTTCCCCACACCCCTGAGTTTTCATGCTTTGCAGCCCTGGGAGAGAGCAGAGCAGGCTCCTGTGGCCACCAAATCAAGGGCAGGTGTGAGGAAGGCTGGGGACATCACTTACACCTGTGTAACAGCACAGGGATCACTGCCTTGGGGAATTCAGCATGCTGGGAGCGCACTGTGGGCATGCAAGGCTTATTGGGGGGGCAAAGATGGCAAAGCTGGGCTAGGACATCTCAGCGGTGCAGCCAAAAAATTGCTCTGGGTCCCTTTCTTCAGGTGAGGGGGAGAGGAGCATCAAAGCTCACTGACATCCCACAGCTGCTTTTTGGTCAGCCTCCCTAAACTCGGGGGAAAGAGGTAAAGGTGACTTTTTGTCCCCATGATACTTTATGAAAAATCCCTTCACCAGGATTTCTTCCCCTGGGAAGCTGGGAAGCTTCAGCTTCTCCCTGTTTTGCTGCTTTGGAATGTGATTTGGAGATTGCTTATCCAGCATGTGAATTGTTTTAATTTAATGACCAATCATGGTCCACATGTGTCGGGACTCTGGTCAGTCACAGGTTTTTACTATCATTCTTGTTTAGCCTTCTGATGTCTCCTCTTTCTTTAGTAGAGTTTTAGTATATAATTTCTTATCATATCATATATATCATATATATCATGTACCACATATCATATCAGCCTTCTGAGAACTTGGAGTCCAATTCTCATCTCTCACCTCCTCCTGGGGCCCCAACACCACAACTTTCTATAAAGTCTGGTGTTTTGTGCCTTCCTCCAGGAGTCCAGCAGAAGGTCATGGTGGATCTGGGGATGCTGACCCCTCAGAAAATTCAGTCTCCTTGCAGCCCCTCCAGTGGGGTGTGACACACCTGGAGCCCCCAGGTGCTCCTGAGCCCTTGGATGGGACCCCTCCCAAGGCAAAGGGCAAGGGGCATTCAGCAGCTGGGGCTCCCAGGATGGGGGAGCCATCAGCTTGTGGTTTCCCCCCCTTGGAAAGGGTTAATGCTGAGGTGCTCCATTGTATTAATGATGGCTGTGTCTCCACAGCCCCGTTGGGCTCTTTCAGGGGCCTCTCAAAACAATGAGTGCAGTGAGGCTGTTCTGTCTAATTACTCCAAGACAGGGATGCTAAAGAGGAATTAATGACAGTTGACAAGTGCAATTAATAATTATAGCAAAGCTGGGAGTCATGCAGCAGGCAGATGACAATAACAGGGTAACTGTACATGACAGCTTTCATCCGTTCCCCCATGCCCCTCCTGCTTCTCCTTTCTTTCACCCTTTCATGTGAGCTGCTGCATGAGCTGGGCCAGGACATGTGTGGACAAGGAAGAAGATCAGTTCCATGGGTTTGTCCAATTCCTGACCCGACTCTCCCCAGCCCCACTCTCTCCTTCCTAAGGAACAGTGGAATTAAAAAAAAAAAAAAAAGAAAAAAATTACAAAAATTATCAACAGCACAAACTTAGCAGCACAGGCTTCTGTTAGCTTTCACGGTCAGGTGTTGACAAGACTACTTAAAATTCATGTTGTGAGATTGGAAGGAGAAGGGGACAGGGAAAGGCAGCAGCAAGCTGGAGTTGAAGTGGGATTTCCATATCAAAGGCCAGGCCTTTGGCTCTGAATGGTAATTAAAGTACCCAGATTTCATCTCCTTGGTCAGCTCATGAAAAGGAAAAAAAAATTAGAGAGAGGATTTTTTCACTCCCTTTAGACTGTAGTACAGCAAGCAGTAAATTAAATGAAAGTTGAGCTAAAAGGTGCCTAACGCTTCAATCTTTTGCATCTAATAAAATCTATGATGTCTTTAAAGCATTTATTCAGTTCACATCTTCATCTCGCTGTGATTATAAAGAATATCATGTCTGCTTACATTTATTGGGCACACATCTTGGCCTTCCCAGGGTTGTAAAAGGATTTCACTTTTCATTATGTTGCTGTTGTGTTACGGCCTTTTGGCTTAAAAAAAAAAAATAGAAAAGGGGGGGAGAAAAGGAAGGGGGGAAAAAAAGCACATTTTTCTAGCAATTTCTAGTTGGTCATTGTAGGAACCACTAACAGGGTAAAGCAAATAAATGCAAATTTAATGAGGCATGGGCAACTAGTAATGAATTCAGCAGCCTCTCACCTTGAGGTGGTTGGTTCAGACTGGGGCAGTGACACTGCTGGAAGTGGCCACAAACCAGCAGGCACGTGGCAGTACATGCACAAGGCTTTGTCACTTTGGTCCAGCTCTAGTGGCTCTGCAGTGCTGAGATGGCAGCCCTGCTTGCATTTGCTGCAATCCCTCTTAGGCCTGTAGGACCCTGTCCTCCCTGATTCCTGCCTGTGGCATGTTCAGGTCGGGGTTATGCTGTAGAAATGTGGGATGCCTGTCCCTGAGCTCCCCGTGGGCTGACCTGGCTCCAGGTCTCCGGTAGACATGCAGTGGTGTCCAGTCTTTGGTGTTGCTGGGGTCTGGCCCCAATAGCAGTGGGGGAATCCCAAAATTGGGGGTTTGACCGGTACTAATGGTGCCTGTCATGCCCTGGAGTTTCTCTTTACATCTGTGCTGTACTTCTCACCCTGGGCTCCTGCCTTTGGGCTTGCACCTCAGTAAACCCATGGCTGCACCCTCTTCTTTTGGCTGAATGCCCTAAGGAGAAAAGTTTCTTTTCTTTTCCTTCTCTTTCTCTCTTTCTCTTTTCAATTCTGCTTCATAACTATGGAAGACTGAAAGTCCAAGTCTTGGGGTCAAAATGGGCATAATTGGAGGTGATCAGGCTGGGTCCAACCTGCTACAGACCACTGGAAATATCTCTTCCGGGTGGTGGATCAGTTCTTTGAGCTGAAATGCCAAAGTGTCTCTGGTTTGGTCCATTTTCCTACCATACTAAATATGTGCCTCCTGCCAGGAGCATTTTGGGATGAGTTACTGCAGGTGTGGGCAGCACTGGATGTATGTGGCTGTCCTGTGTGTATTAGTGCAGCAGTTCTGATGGAAGGGGTAGGAAGAGTTCCTTGGAGCCAAGCATGGAATAGATAATATTAAAATTTAAAAAGGCAGGAAAAGGAGGAGAAAGGCAAAATATTGTTGCTTTAGCAAAGAACTTAGAAATAAGCCACACTAAATACTTGTTGAACGCTCATGTACCCCAAACTTGAGGCTTACAAATGCAGACTTGTATTCCAAATTCTGAGGTTATTTTTCTTCCTCCCTTTTTTACTCTCTCTTCCTGCCTTGGTCTTTTCCTTCTCTCTTCCTCTCTAAGGTATTCTTTCCTCCCCCCCGTGCCCCCAGCTCGAGTGCATCATTTTCTGCTATTGTGTTTAAGGAAACTCTGCTGCAGGGGCTCTGAAATGAATAAAAATGTAATCCTCAATGTGCCCATTGTGCACTCTCATTTGTTTTTGCTGTATCGATTTATCAGCAGAGGGAAATTACTGGCTGGAAGAGAGGATGCCAGTCAGAATGACATTTATTTCATAGTACAAGGAGGCTCTCCAGCGTGTTTCCATGTAACCCAGATATTGGAGCTGTAAAAGGGCTTGTAACAAGGTTTAGTGCTATGATTAGATTGTGTGGAGCACCTTGCTTTCATAACAGCAGGCACTTGGCAGGAGCCAGGGCCTCAGGTTATGGTCAACTTTTTATTTCCTTTTACCTTAACACAGCGTATTTGGCTTGCACCTTAAAATGTTCCTGTTAAAAACTCAGGCATGCCAGCTTGTGAAATCTACTTGGTATTTATAAGGTCTTGAGCATTCATGCCACAGAGCTAAAAAGAGATAGAAAAAAAAGATAAACTATTTACTTGTTAGCATTTCTAGCTTTGTCCTTCCTTGTGCTTCTAGTGAAGCAGTTTTTTTCCCCCAGTGGCTGTAAGCCATGGTTGCTCAAGGTAAAAATGGAGCATATTTTTTACACAAAACCTGTAATAGGTATATATGAGTTGCAAATGGAGATGGGGCTCAGGGGGCTGAATGGTGGTGCAGGGCTGGTTCTTGGCTGCTGCTGCTCGATGGTTTGTGCTGAGGGCTTTGCTGTGCTCAGCTCTCTGGGGTCTGCTCAGCCCCTTTCCAACAGCACTGAAGGGCAGGTGGCTCAAAGCAGGACTCACAGATCCCAGGTGGGTCTGGCTCCGTGGCACAGCAGGTGTGTTCTCCACAGCATTTATGAACCTCTGGAGCTGAGACCACCTCCCCTGACCACCACAGGGACGTGGGGAAATAAGCAGTAGCAGGTATGGGAAGTTACGTCTGTGCCGAAGACTGCTTGATGCTTTCCATCCTAAAACTCTCAGTTCAGCTGTTCTTATATTTGCCAAACGATTGCAGCTTTGGCTGATATTTTCCATTTTGGGTGTTTGCCTCAGACATTTAAAAAAAAAAATTAAAATAATTTTTCAGCCAAAATGGCTCAGCTGTCCCTAAGCTGAGAGGAAAAAAAAAAGGTTGTTTTGCTTTTATTAAAAATATTCTCACTGTCTCAATGGAAAGCTCAGCTCCCAAGTTACAGGCCTCTGAAATGCTAAATTGTGTATCCAGTAGCAACTTCATTGAGTGATGAAATTAAACAGGTTTACCTAGCCTGTGGAATTTTTTGCTAGACTGTGAAGCCACTGGCTTTCATGTCTCTGCTGTCTCTGTGTTTGGGATGGTGGCTGGGAAGTCATGGCTAAGGTGAGCTTAACTAGAACCACTTAGATCCATCTGCCTACATTTCTCTTTCTCTTTTAAACAGAGGATAATGCTGTGGGTAAAACTGTTTCCAGCTGGAGTAAAGCTCGGGCTGCATTTGAGCCACAGAACGAGCTGAGGGCTTTGCTGGCTAAGCCTGACCTAAACTGAACTGTTCCTTTCTAGTCCAGATGAGATGTGTCATTTTCCTCCTAAAGTTCAGGTCAGAAATGGAGAGCAAAAGAGAGTAGTACTGACCTGTGAAAGAGAAATAAAATCAAATAAGTGGCAGAGGACAACGCAATTGCAGTTGGTAAAGCTGGGAGCATGCATTCAGATTGCTCTGATATGTCACCATGATATTTTCTGAAAAATCCCTTCGCCAGGATTTCTTCTCCTGGGAAGCTGAGAAACCTCAGAGAAAAATGAAAACAATCATTACCTGATAGCTTCTCCTGTGTTTCGCTGCTTTCGTATGTGGTTGGAGATTGTTTACCCAACTGGTCATTGTTTGATTGGTTTCATGTGAATTGTTTTGACTTAACGACCAATTAGGGTCAGGCTGTGTCGGGACTCTGGAAGGAGTCACAAGTTTTTTATTGGTATCTTTGCACGAGTTTTCATTATTACCTTTTTAGCCTTCTGTAAGTATATTTTCTCTATTCTTTAGCATAGTTTTAGTATAGCATAATATAATATAATATAATATAATATAATATAATATAATATAATATAATATAAGCCTTCTAAGAACATGGAGTCAGATTCATCTTTCCTCCCAATGACAGGGGACCCTGAAAATGCCACACTGATGGAACTTGGATGGAACTTGTCACAGCAGAGCAGGAGTGTGGCTCCTCCCTGGGGCACCTGTTATCTGTGTGAGACATCCCCTTCATGCCTCGTGTGGCTTAGGTGTTACCTGCTTTGTCAGTACATTTGATCATGAGAAGATTGATTGATTGATTGATTATATGTATTTTTCCCCCCCTGCACACCCAAGCAGCTATATTTGGAATGAAATATGGATTCTAATAATGAGAAGATAAAGGGTAAAAAAAATGCAGTTTAAATAGTGTTGTTATCCTAAAAGGAATGCTGGAGTACCATGCAGGCTGAAACAATTTAAGCATATGGAAATGTATATGAAATCCTTACACCACGATGTCACTTTTGCGTCAGAATCAGCATGTGTCTGTGCTGACAAAATGCCATGCATTACCTTGCCCCATCTGCTCAAAGCACATTTAGGAGTGCCTTGAAAAGCTTTTGCAAGTCATGACATAAATACACAACTGGATGGTGCAGTGTAGATAGAGCAGCAATCTAGCAAAGCTTCCTTTAAAGGGAAAATATTTTAATCCTTTTCAGGCAAGAAATTAATTTTCAAGAAAAAAAAATGATGCTGGTATAAAAGTATAGTAGCATTTACCAGTCATATCCACATTAAACATTTCTCCCCAACACTATATCAGAAAATAGCTTTCAACATGGAGAAAATCCAAAATCAATTAGTTCAGTTTAAGTTATTTCAAATTTCATTGTTGGTTTTTAAAGAACATCTTCCAGACTGTCTCTAAACTTTGCATGGAAATTAATTTAGTTTGAAGTTTTCTTCCCACTTGCATACTCCAGCCCAGAGAAATTGGAGATTCACAGAGATCAGCAGTAAAAATAGTACCGTTAATTCCCACACAGTGGTACCTGAGTAGTTCTTCAAATGTCACTTTCTCTGTAATTATTGACTTTTTACTGGTGCTTTAGCAGAGCTTCTCATGCTCTGATATGTAATAAACCCCCACTATTCTCACTTATGAGTGTAGGTAACTACACTCATCCTACAATATGAGTGTAATTGTCCATCCTCACAGCTCTATTGATGATTTTACATAATTTTCTTGTAAGGAATGTCTTTTGCTCATAGGTGTGCAGAAGGCTGGGAGGTAGCTCAGTGTCTGTGTGCTTCCCTAAAATACAGGGCTCTGCTCACACGCCCCAGGTGGTTGCCATTTCTAGGGCAGAGGAGCCTCAATCTTTTAGGCAACTTTTAGGACCACACAAGTTTCAATTTCTTATCTTTGGCTTCCTTCTTATCTGTGTAACCTGATTATAGTTCCATCCATCAGCCCACAGTTTTACTTTAGTAAAACTCTTGGTAAATCTTGATATGCAGCAGCTGGTGGAGTGAACTCTTTGTGTCCATCTGTGTAACCAGAGGGAACTGTAGATAGAAGGGAGTGGCTGGAGTGAGAGCTGCTGAGAGAGTCCAAAATGACCATTAATTTTGGGTTTGGTTTTTTGATAGGCTGCAAGGCTGTGGAAGTTCTGTGGAGCAAAAACCTCAGGTACTAGATAGTGCTTTTTCCTGTTTCTGTGGTGTTTCTGTGGCACCTGGTAAATTACTAGGAGAAGAAGATGGAAGTACAAAGGAAGGAATTATTGTTGGAAGGTTTCTCTTCAAAATTACAATGTAGTTTGAGAACCTTCAAGCTTTGACAGAGTTGAGACCAACAAGAATCATAGGAGTGCTGTCTCATCTGGTTCCTCTTTAGAACAGACCTTAATTCCAAAATTAATGGGATGAAAATGTTTATAAAAGGGCAAATTGGTAGTAGCTATTTTTGTGACTTTCATCTTCTTATCCTTTGCTTATTATCATGCTATATTTGGGAAGTATTTCAAACAAGAGCCAAAAGCAATGGAAGGACCTTGCTTTTGAAGCAAAATTAGAAGCATTAGTTGAAAATCTCGCACTGTGGTGTTTGTTCATCTCTTCACCACTGGTGAATTTTGTTTTCGCCTGCAAGTGCGAACCAGCAGCTTAGACACTTCCAAGGGTTCATTCACTGCGAGGTTTGCAGGTGATTTCAGTTTAATGCAACCAGATAATTGTAGCCCTGGGGCTTGGCTAGGTTATAAAGCTGCTAATCCAGACAATATTATCCAATCATATGTTGTGCTTATATGGGAGACCTCTGCCTTTAATAGTCTCTCCCCGTGCTTGTAAGCCGTGGTTTTGGTTTGGTTTTTTGTAGCTTTTTTGTTTTGTTTGGGTTGGTTGTTTTTTTTTTTTTTCTCAGCAGCCCTATAAAAATGAGACTCAGGAGAAGATTAAGCAAGTCACTGGAGACATGCAGTGCTCTATAAATACTGCCCATGATGAAGTGCACATACACCATGGGTGAGCTGGCTCACCGTGCTGCAGTGTGTGCTCACCTCCGCGTTTAGGAGAGGGTGAGGTGGTGGGCACTGACAACTCTGAAAAATAAACTCTATATTTAGTCCTGGGCCCACATGTAGCTGCAGCAAATGTATGGCACTGTTTTATAAGCAGTGCTGTCAAGTAGTCAAAAAACACATATTTTTGTTTTAAAAAAGATTGTGTGTTTGTCAAAACAAAAATTTTTCATGGCAATGAAAAATTGACAAAAGATTTTGGGGGAGAGAAAAATAGGTGAAATTGCATGTCAGCCTGGAATCTGGCCCTTTCCCATTTGAGAATTATGTTTGCTCACCTCTAATGAGATGTACATTATTTAGTTACAAGAGGGAGAGTTCCTGCAAGTTTGCCATCCAGCCCTTTGAAATATAAGAGGTTGATAGGGGTCACATCAAGCTGTGGCTGCCCCAGTCCTGGGAGTATTGAGGGCCTGCTTGGGGCTGTGAACAGCCTGGGACAGTGAAAGGTGCCCCTGCCCATGGCAGGGGGTTAGAATGAGATGATCTTTGAGGTCCCTTTGAACCTGAAGTCCTTCCATGATTCTTTAGAAAACCTTAGCTGAAATCTCAGGCCCATCACTGCCTGTGCCATGGGAGAATGAAGCACACTGTCCTGTTGCTGGTACCTGTACAGCATTGCTTTGCCTCAATGACACAAAGGAGAAAGAGGGGCTGTCTTCCAAACCAGCCAGCAAAAGGTTTGGTGAGCTACTGTGGCTGGAATGGATAACAGAAATGGGGAGTGGCACTGATAAGACTGGCATTGTAGTGATTTGTCATTTCAGAGATGGAAGAGACCTCTGTACTGCTCATTTTATTAAGTGGGATTGCTTCCACTTACTGAGAAATGAAGAATATGTTCATTATCAGAATATGTTCATGTGAAGGTGTGCAGAATCGTTGTTTGAGCAAATGTGAGGCCTGGCTGCACAGGATATGTGCTGACAAATGAGGCAGAGTCCCCTCAGCTCACTGGAGGATGTCAGCAGGCTGAGGATCATACCCTTAAAAATGGGAGTGCTGTTTTTTTGTCTGGAAGAGCTGGGTGGATCATTGCTCTCTTCTGTGCTGCAGTACTGCCTACCTGTGCAGCTCATTTCATCTCTTTCTCACCAATTCTTTCTGAGAGACAAACTACAGGAGTAAAATGAGTCAATCAGGATTAAACCATTCATATTTTTCCTCCTTGATGTAAAAGACAATACAGCGCCAGCCAGAGCTGTGCCTCTCACTTGAGCCTGCTCTGGTGTCTCTTTGGCCATGTCCAGAGCAGAACCAGCCTGCTGAACTCCAGCCCTGAACAGGCATCAGGCATGTTCTCCCTGCTCTTGCTCCCAGAATAAACTGGAGCACGAGTGCCTGTTTCAAAGAGCTCTGTGTGAAGTGCTGTTCTCTCAAGAAATAGCAGTGGCAGCAGAGAGTTGCTGGAGTGTAGAAATCAACCCTCTTGCCTTCTCTGGATACCTTCATCCTTAACTGGCTGCAAGGAGGGAGGAAATACATAAATCTAGAGAGATTGTGCAGTATTAACATTTGGTGATCTGTTTCAATAATTTTTTTAAAGAAGAGAGACCTAGTTATTTCTCCACAAAAACTCTGTCAGATATGTTTCTTGGAAAAGGAATTTCATTTCAGGCAGTTGTGGCAAAGTCTATAGTATTCGCTGTGATTTTGCAAAGGCTTGGCAAGTTCGCATGTTGGTTTATGCACATGAATTGTCGCTCTACCTTCAGCAAGAATATTGACGTGCAGAGCCACAGGCTTGAGGAGTCTCTCTAAGATGAAAGCCTCAGATTTTACACTGGGGAAGAATAATGTCAAATTTGTGATTAGAAATCTTCAGGACCGGCAAATTTCTGAGCATGTGCAGTATCCTTTTGGTGAACCTCAGGATCCCAGCTGGTTTTGGTGAAAAACACAGAAAGCAATTAGCTTGCATCTTAGAGGCTAATAATAACTGAACCTTTGGCAGATTTTGTGACGGGATGATTCTCTCTGTGTTAGAAGCCAAATGAATTAATAAAACGGATTTTTAACTTATTCTAACACAGTCATTTTCCTGTCAGAGGTGCATAAAAGCAAAGAATTTGCAACCTGGACTCTGTTACTTTTTGCTTTAGTCCTGTTGGTAAAGATTAATCTCATGTATTTGTGCAATGTTAGAGCAGTTTTCCCTTTGGAGTGACAATCTTGAGCATTCTACTTGAGATCTGAACAAATTCCAAAAAGTCAGTCCCCTTTATTCCCTCTCTTCATATCCAGCTGTTTTTCTGGATCTCTTTGGTAGAGGAAAATGCAGTCACACAGAGAAATCATGGTGGCAATGACTTCCAAGTGATGAGAAACAGTTTTTGGGGGAAGAAGCAGGAGCTGGAAGAGAAGAGTGGAGGAGCAGTGAGATGTTCTCCAGGATATTTGAGTTTGATATTTGAGTAGTTCAGTTTACTTAGGGCTCAGTGATATGTAAGCAATGCATAAATGCTGCTGGTTATGTGAAAACATCAGTCTCTGACACAGGAATTAGATGCTTTCTGAAAAAGTATTCATCACTTCCCCCTTTGAAAACATAGCTGGCTATATTTTATCATGCTTCAGACCAGATATGGAATTATCCAACCTTCCCTTCACCTTTTATTTCCCACCTGTGGACTCAGCTGGGGAAGGACAGTGCTGACACACTAATTATGGTATCAAAGGACTTTTCCTACTGTCCCCTGCCCTCATTCTCTGTGAGGGGACCAAATGCAAAGGAATTTCTTTGTTTTTCTCCTTCATGGCCAAACATGCCTGATGTGCAGTGGGATTTTTAGCTGCTGTTTTGTTTAACTGCAAGCCTAGAAGGTGTTGTCTCTTTTGCTGAGCTGTGAGGCACACTGATTCTTCTGAACAGGTTGTCTGGAAACCAAATGGTTCTGCCTCTTATTTTCAAAACGCAGGAGTGTAATGTGCTCTTACCTCTGAAAAAGACTGACACCTCCACCAATATTCTCCTAAGCAACCAGAAAATAGTCTAAGTGCTTCATCCTCACCTGGGGCTCCCCTTCCTGATCTCATTCCTTATCAAAGCAGTCATGTGCAGAGCACAGGCTGAAACCACTGCTGCCTAGGGCTGCTGCTTAGGCCAAGAATAAACCTGATCGGAGGCAGACTTTAATTTTTCAGTGGAACCTTTGCTTCTCCTGCTCCTTCTTCAATAGAAACATTCACAAAGACCCTGCAAGGAGGATTGGGCTGTTCCCTTCATCTTCTCATGATGCACCCATTGCCCCTCTCTGAGGTCTGATGGTTTTGGGGGGGAAGCTGTAGCTTCTTAATGCAGGATTTCCTTGTTCAGTGTACTTCTCTAAGCCTTGTTCTCCAGGCTTTCAGTGGAAATGCAGCGCTGCTTTGCATCCTGGGGTTCAGGCTTCTTGAAAACAGCCATCTGACAAAGGAGGTTTTTTGTTTGTTTGGGGGTTTTTTTGTTTTTGTTTTGTGGTTTTGTGTGTATGTTTTGGGGTTGGTTTGTTTGGATTTTTGTTTGTTTTTTGGAATTTGTTTTGTTTCATGGTTGGTTTGGGGGGGGGTTGGTTTTTTTTGTTTTTGTGGGGTTTTTTTGTTTTTTTTTGTTTGTTTTGGGGTTTTATGTGTGTGGTTTGGGTTTGTTGTTTGGATTTTTGTTTGCTTTTTGGAATTTATTTTTTTTCATGGTTAGTTTACGGGCTTTTTGGGGTTTTGTGTTGTTTTTTTTTTTTTTGTTTGGGGCTTTTTTTATTTTTTGGGTTGTTTTTTTTTGTTTGGTTTTCTTTTGTTTTGTTTTGGGGTTTTTGGGTTTTTTGTTTTGTTTTTTTGGGTTTTTTTGGTGCAAGGTAAGATGAAGGAAATTATCATTTGTTGCTCAGGTGAGCCACTCAAACATAGGCCTACAATGCCAGCTGGGGTGTTTTAGTGTACCAAGTCTTGCCTGTATGGCAAGGTCTCAGCCTGGTGCCATGTCCCCATCGTCTGAGGGACAGGCACAGCCTAGCACAGCTGGAATTTCAGTTATTGAAGCTGGGGCAGCATTTATCTGTGGGGCTGCTGCCTGGGCTGGCCGCCCCTGTGGTGCCCTGTGGAAGGCCAGGGCAGTGAGGCTGGCTGTGTGCTCAGAGCCCTGCTGGGCTGTGAGCCTCCAGCCCCATCTCCCTCGGTCTGGGGCACTGGGGGAAGCCCATTAAACCCGTCCCTTTGGCTCCATGGCCCTTGCTGTCACCTGTCCTAGAGCCCTCCCTTTCCATCCCAGTGCCCAGAGCGAGTCCTGCCCGCAGCGATCCGCCCTACCTGCAGCTCCTTTAGAGAATAACAGCAGGTTCAGAGAGCTCCGAGAGCAGCACAACCTTTTGCCCATCTCTGCCTGGCTCTTTCAAGCAGCTTTGAAGAGGGAAGAGCTCCTCTCCTCCTTCCCCACTGCCCCTGTGCCCCAGCTCCTTCTCCTTGCGGCCTGGCAGCAAGCAGTGGCTGCTCCGTGCATTAACACTGAGCTCCAACACAATGCTCCTGGGTGTGCTCTGCGTGCAAGTCCCTGGCAGCCCTAAATTAATTAAAAGTAGACAGAAACCCTAGGAAAAAAGCGAGTTCCCTTCCCCCTTCCCCCCTGCCCCTCTGTTCCTTTCTCTCTCTGTGGGTAAATAGCTAATTCCTTTGTTCCTTGCTGCACTATTTCATTCCTGCCATCATTGTCCTCATTGTTCTCTGGAACAGGAGGGGTCTGGGCCAGGAGCAGCCAAGGTCTTGGCTAATGACGGGAAGTCTTTAAAGTTTGCGCTGCATTTCATCTTCTCTGTGGGAGTTTTAGGACGCATCCAGTGTTTGATCCCCACCGTGCAACTTTGCTTCTAGTTAATTAACAGATCCCCATTACACTCTCTCATCTGCAAGCACATGGGAGGCCTATCAGGAGGTAATTCAAGGCCAATCTGAGTGATGGCAGAAATTAGAGAAAACGGTTGTTTTAGGGTTCTAACATGCAGGAATAAAGCTCTCCCTCTGCAGAGATGCCCTGTAAATTTGGGCTTGTTTTGTTGTATCATTTTAAGTTTTTAAGTGATGTCCCTTGCAATCAGATCTGTCGGGGAGTTTTGTTGTTGTTTTTTTTTTTCAGGAAGAGTAGGTGAGAAAGCAGCTTATTTGTGTTGCTGCTGCTCTGCTGTGCTGGCAGCCTGCATGGTGTATGGTTTTGAGGGCCAGTTGAAACGAAACCGCAGCATTATTAGCAAGATGTTTTCACCTTCCTTTCATTCCCAGCTTCCCCATTTCCACCAAGCCTATTATACAGGTTACAAGTATCTTATGGCAAGTTTTTTAGTGTGGAGTAAAACCACCACAGGCCTCCCAGCTGCAGAGCTTTGTCAGGCTTTCAACTAAATACTGCCTCTCTCAGGAGTGCAACCTTCTGTCGGCTTTGAACGTTTAGAGTTGTCTGATATTCCCCCCTTCCTTCCTCTTCCCCACCCTATGAGCAGTGACCCCCTTTAAGTAACGAATCAGGGGCTGCTCCTGCAGTTGCAATTCTCAGTTCAGCACTTGGCAGGGAGAACCAAGCCAGGCTATTTAGTGCGGCGTTAAATGGCTCACCGCATTAGCCCCCCGGCACGCACAGCTATTAGCTTGTTTTACTGTTGGTAAAGTTACATTTGTTAGCTGCAGTTGATGCTCCAACAGAAACTTGGTAATGTGGGAAGGCACAGACAATGTCTCGTGGCTGTGCAAGGACAAGAGAGCAAAGTGTCCCCTCTCCACTTTGCAGAGGAGTTCCCAGCTTGGTTGTGGTGGAGTGATCGCGACTGACCACGATACTGTGGTGATCAAATCATAACCAGCTCCTTACCTGCTCCTTGGTCAGCTTCCAGAAGGGTTGCAGAGAGGTGGAATCACTCCAAGAGGGACAGTCCAGCATTTTGAGATGTCCAGGTGATGCCACCTTTGGCAGGCTGTGTCCTCAGTAATGGGTCACTGCTGGTACCCTCACCCAGTCCCCTGATTCCTCAGCACATCTCAGGGGAACAGCAGCAGGTAAGATTATTTATCCTCAGGTGAAAGGTGTTGGGCTGAGGTAAGGGCTCTGAGCAACTGTGGCTGCACAGCTTTTTCCCAGAGTCTTCTCCAGCCTGTGTGCTGTAGCTCCAGAAATGGGGCTTGGCCAGAAATGCTCCAGACTTTCTTCCAAACAGCCTCTCATAGATGAAGGATCTACTATTATCTGATATGAGGGAAAAAGAAGTGTTATTTTGGTCTTGTCATGAGGGCTGTGTGGAAGATCCTAAGCACAGTTCTTGTAGCTGCAGAGGTCACTGATCACCCTGGGAGGTGGGACTCATGTCTGGCCATGAACTTAGTGTACACATGTAGAAAATGATGTAAAATGTATGTGCACCTTTGGTTCAGTAGAGCATTCTAGAATGTCCACTTCCCAGTCTTGGTCTTTGTCTAAAAACGGTATTAATTGCTTATTTAAAGAATCTACTCTCTTATATTCTACAGCAACTTTAACTAAAATATGTTAATATGTATATTTGTATATAATGCCATATATTAAAGAAATATGCTCTAATATAGAGAAAAAACATAGGGAAAATGTTGTAGCCCCAGAGTCAGTGGTGATTGGGGTGGGGCTGTGCCCAGTCATCCCCAATTGGCCCCAGCTGTGCCCACAGGTGAGCAGCATTAACAGTAACAGCCATGCAGGGCACAGAGGGCACACAGGTGCAGGGCATCAGTAGCAGGGCATAAAAGGGCTGGAGGACGATTAAGAGCTGCAGATGGTTGAAGTCTTCTTCGGTGTAGGTTGTGCCTCCTCTGTGGTCCCAACAGGAAAACACAGACAGGGTCATTAAAGTGAATTATTTAGTATTTGAGCCTCAAATACTGGTTTGGATCCCGACAGGGTCAGCAAAGCCTTGAGTTTTCCTGATTTTTCTCCAGCCCAGTGAAGATTCCAAGATTAAGAGGTAAAGGAGTGGCATCTTTTGTTCCTTGTAAGGCCCGGTGTTCTGTGGAGGCTGCACTTGCAGGAGTTTGCTCAGCCTGCCTGAGTGATGTCTCCTTGTTCTTACTCACATTGCAGTGATTTGCATCCTGTGTTTTTGTAGCAGGAACCCTTCTCCAGTGCTGGACACAGAGATAGAGCAGAGCACTGAAAATTTGGGAGGGGAAATGGGTGCAACCCCTCTCCATTGCTGGGCACAGAGATACTGCAGAGCACTGAAAATTTGGGAGAGGAATGGAGGCAATACCTGTCCATTGCTGGGCACAGAGATACTTCAGAGCACTGATTCTGTGGGAGGGGAATGGAGGCAATCCCTCTGCATTGCTGGGCACAGAGATACTGCAGGGCACTGAATTTTGGGATGGGAATGGATGCAATCCCTGTCCATTACTGGGCACAGAGATACTTCAGAGCACTGAATCTTTGGGAGGGGAATGGGTGCAATCCCTCTGCATTGCTGGGCACAGAGATACTGCAGGGCACTGAATTTTGGGATGGGAATGGATGCAATCCCTGTCCATTACTGGGTACAGAGACACTGCTGAGCACTGAATATTTGGGAGGGGAATGGAGGCAATCCCTGTCCATTGCTGAACACAGAGATGATAGTGCAGAGCCCTGATTCTGTGGGAGGGGAATGGGTGCACTGGGGCGAAGGGAAGCTGTTTGATTTGATTTGATTTGGGCTGATGCAATGGGCAGCACGCTCACTGCCAGGGCACCCTGTTGCCGCTGTGAGCGGGACAGACAGGGTGCTCAGCTGCTAGGCAGGGATGCTTGGATGCGCCACAGGGTTTCAGAGAGAATCCCCCTGCACAGGGAAGCCCGTGCCAGCATTGTAGAGCTCTCGTGCCAGCCAGCTTGCAGGGTTGATTTGGCATTTGGCGAATTGGTAGCGGCTGCCAGTGTGTGTGGTGGAAGGGAAGGGAATAGACGAGAAAAACACAGGGGTTTAAAATAAAAATGTAAAATTATTTGCTTTGTGCCATATGGACTTCAATATTTTGACAAAGCTAAGGCCAAAATTAATCATGCCAGGTTAGAGTTTTTGTTCAAAAGCATATGTATAACTGTCCCCCTGAGTGTGTGTTTGAGTTATGATTTTTGTCCAGGAAAACCTTAACCTTTTCAGTTTCTCATTCTCTGCTCCACTACCAATTGTTCCACCTGTATGAACTTTTCCTATTGTATCAAAGTTTAAAATAGTTTTGCTTTATTGAGTGTTTCTTAGTAAAATCTCTAAGGCTTTGTTGATTTCCTTTTAAAAATTTACTTTGGAAGGTTTTATTTTCTTTTTCTTTTCACAAAGCTAAGTGGATTTTTACAAGAGCTGTCTCGTGTCCAGACTGGACTTTTTGGTCAAAAAGAAGGGTGGAAGGGTTGAAGGAGAAGGGGGAACCAGGGTGCCAGTAATGGTTGGGGAGCCATTGCATAAAGTGGAAGTCCATTATGCTTTTCCTGACTAAGATGCTATTCTCACTGCATGTATAGCAAAGGGATTTAAGTTTAAAAATAGAGAATCTGGCCAATTTGGGTATTTAAATTTATAACGTAACCTAACATCTACAGGAATAGAACCTTTTGCACCTGTGAACCACTGAATTTTTCACTGAAATTCAGCATCTCACTGTAACTGAGGACATTATTCAGGCTTGCCCTGTGTTAGGCCATTAATGGACAAGTCTGGCTATGTAATTGAATATTTTTCTGCACTGGTTCCTGTTGGGGCACTTTACTTCCCCACTAAAAATGCCACATGGAGTGTGCCTTAATCCACTTCAAAAGCAAAGCTCAGGTGTACAGAGGCACTCCTGAAAAGAAATAAGGATGAGTGTGGAGTGGAGCTGTTCTGTATTAGCTTTTTGGGGCTGGTTTGTTATGTACACAAGTCCACATGATGATAGGAAATCTTGAAAGATCCAGTTTTTGTAGAGTTCAGGTATGATTGAATTGAGTGGTTTTGTTCATCCCACTATAGAGATATGAGATGGATATGAAATTCAAATACAGATCTCTATCTTTTTAAAGTTCGGAAGTGTTCAAAGGCAGGATTTAGGCAATCTTTAATTCATGTGTGTAAGCAATACTATGACTATGTGAGGACAGTAAATATATCTCTATCTGTGACTGATCTTGAGATCAGCCTATCTATTATCATAAAGCCCCTCCTTTAAGAGTGGGAAGTGGGTGCAAATTAGAAAGAACAAATTTAAGCAACTGGTTTCCTCTCACTTTTAAAACCAAATAGTGAGAGGCATAAAAGACTTCCAGTTTGGATGATAGTGAAACATTGCTTTGAAGTTCCAACTAAATTGCATTTCTTGTTCTCTGCTGTTGCCTGTAAGATTCAAAAAAAAAAATTGGACAAGCAGTGATTAGTATATAATAATGTATGTTCAAATAGCTTATGGTATTATGAAAACAAAAATTCAAAAGGCCAATACACTGACAGTTAAAATCTGTCTAAGGGGCAATAGGGGGGAACCTTCACAAAAACAATATGCTGATTGCATGCAGCTACCCTGCCGAGTCAAATCTTAAATAAATTATACATACATAACTGTACTGGAGCTGGGAAATGAAGCAGCTGAAAATGTTCCTGGTTCTGTGCTTTAGGCAAAGCCTGCATCCACTCTGTGTCCTTAATGCAGCAGACATTTGGTTTGTTGGTTTGGGTGCTGGGTGCTTTGGAGGCCAGTGGAAAAATACAGTTTGCACTGGGTCAGATCTATGGAGAAGTGTGGGTGATGATAAATAATCCTTTTGGTTCTTTGGTAAGGAATCCCTTTCTCTCAGCTGCAGCACGCACCCCCAGTCCCCTCCACCCACTCATAAGAAATCCTGATGAAATACTGAAATGTTGCATATTTGGTAAAGATTTTTCCCACAGAAAAAAAATTATGCGTCCAAAAATTCAGTTTCTAAGCAGCGGAAGTTTTTCAGGAATTTGGGTCAAATCTGATAAGTACTTTCAGCCAAAATAAAGATGAAAGTAAAATTCTGAGCATCAAAATGATTCATTTCAACGCACATGAAACAAAGTATTCTGATTTCTTGAGATTTCCAAGAAGATTCATTAACTGCACAGTCTAGTGCTAAGGGCTGCTCACAGGTACTTATGTCCTTAAACTAAAGCAGGGTCTTGGATGGAATTTTTCTTCACCTTGCATGCTATTCTTAGTCCATCTGTACGTACATAGATGGTCATGGGAGGAGAAACAGAATAATTCTGTAGGAATGTGAGCAGGCTATTCCCTGTGGAGCAGCTGCTCTCTGGGCTCCTCTCCTAGTGCCAGGGAACGTGTAAGGGCTTATCCAGAACTTGGGCTGAAAAGCTTGATAAGGAGATCCTGGTGTACCTCTGGTTGGGCAGGTATGAGTGTGGTGCACACAGATCCTTGCTCTAAATCATATTTAATTTAAGTTCAGGTCCTGATCTCAGTGAATACTTGAATCACTAAGGTGCAATGGTAAAGAGGGTCAGACAGTAGCATCTTGTTCACAGGATCTACTCTTAAACTGCTGGCAGCACGTTCTTTTGCCCAGCAAAATTTTCCTTAAGCCACAGTTTTTTGTACAATTCCCCTTTTTAACAGTGGAAACTCAGGTCTGTACCAAAGGCAGCAAAAATAACTCGGAAACATTGTTAATATTAGCAGAGTTTGCTCAGGTTTTTGTGAGTTTCTTGAGATAAATTGTACTTCCTAAACATCAACTAAAATCTCTGCTAAGTGAAAAAAAACCAAATTACTCCTACTCAGGAGATAATCCAGTTTTGGTCTTTGGCTAACAGAATCAATCACATTAGGAATTGTAAACCTAGCATAGGGGGATGCACGCCAACAATGCTACTGCTCTTTGTGTATTGTCATGAAATTCTGGCTGTTCTACCAAAATCCCCCCTCAAAGACTCACTTAAATTACAGTGAAAAAGAGCAAAATTTGGCCCTTACTTCTGGCACAATATTGATTACTTGCTGCCTTTTTATCAGTTGCATTTGCTAGAATAGACACTCTTTGAACTTATTTTAGGAAGTATATTTCAATATCATTTGGCCACAAACAGAGGTTAGTGTGTCCAGCCTTCAGTCAGTTTATTGCCATTCAAATACTCTGGAGATAAATTATGTTAAAAGAAAGAGGGGGAAAAAGATGTTTGAGCTTCTGACTCATTCTAAATGGAGACTTAGCTGTAAGTAATGAAAATTGCTGTGGTTGTGCAGGGCAGCATTAAAAGCCTTGCGCGCTAATTGAGCGAGGCGGCTCTGGCGAAGCAGCCTTGCCCCTCGTTACGGGATCCTGCAGTGCTGCTTGTGCCCACCCTGCCTGCTCCCAGTGTGGCTGCGCCGCTGCTGCAGCTCCTTGGGGCAGGGGTGCCAGAGAGGAACCCCAGCACGGGGCTCGTGCCCCCTGCCCTGCTCCCCTGGCCCGGGCTGTGCCCTGCTGGGGCTGCAGGGTGGGATGGCACCCCTGCCCTGCTCACACCCTGCAGGAAACTGCTCACACCCTCACTGTGCCACGCAAAGGGCTCAGGACAGGGGTGGGTGCCATCACCCGCCGCCCCGCGCGGCCCAGGCGCTGCTGGCAGTGTGCTCCAGCTAGCAGGAGGCACCGGTGGGGAGCAGCTTAAAATCAAAGTTAGCTAAAATTGATTTAAAATAAAATTTTAAAATAAAATTTTAAAATAAAACTTTCATTACTGTGCTCTTACACTACTGGGGTTTTATTAATTAATAATGTAATAAAAATATAACTAATTTATAAATAAATATAATTATCATAATATATAAATAAATATAATGAAATTAATAAAATTTATAAATAAATATAATAGAATTTATTTCTAATATAATAAAACCCCACTACTGGGGTTTTATTAATTTATTAAATTTCTACTTCTATCCTGCCTCCAAGAAAAGGCGAGTTATTAGCTGGAAGCCTAAACTCAAGAAGTCATGCCTTGCATTTTTTTTTGCTTTTCCTCAGGTTTGTCCCTTTGCAACAGATGCTTATACTCCATTTTAATCATCATCTCTTCTTGTCATCTCTTGGTGTTGCTGTCCTTTTGGATTACAGACCGTGCTGTGAGTGCTGTCTGTAGCTTTGTGTGTGTGTGGGGCTCATGCCTGGTTCAGCTGGGGCTCCTGTCCCAGATTCTCAGCTGGTACAAGCTGGCACAATGCCACCGAGGCCGTGAGGTGGATGGGAAGGGTCTGTGCCATGTCATTGTCACTGTTGTTTGCGTTGCTGGGGAGAGGGAATCTTCAGCCAGTGCCATCTTAGCCCAGGCCTTGAAGAATTAACACCCAGTTCTCAGGCATGTGCAGTCTTTCCTTGCTTCAGTTATTTTCATTTTTAATTAAAATGAACAACTTTTACATGAAAATTGAACACTTGAAAAAAATCTTTGAAGCAAAATATTTATGCTCTCGTTGGGAGAAATGTATGGGGTTGTTTTGAAATTAGTGCTTTTTAGTAAGTTTTTCACTTAAAATAAACTCACCAACTTCTCACTTTAAAAAAATTATTTTGGGGAGGAAGCAGGAAAAGGAGAGAAATATATGCCAAACCTTATATTTAGTTGTTGTTTTTTTAAATAGTTCAGAAGAATCTGGAACTGACTGAAATCAAGGTTACAGCTCCAGTCTAATCCTAACTAATGTTAATCACTTTTCTAAGATTGCTAGATTTTGAACACTGTCACCTGAGCCTGCCTCTTTAGAGCTGGTGTGTTTCAGCCCCCATTGGGTTTTTACAGCCCTTAAGGCAGCCTGTCCATCTCTGCTGGAGGGATCCTGGGCTGTGTTCTCAACCCAACTGAGTTGGAGTTGGGTTAGTCATCACTTTTCAACAGGTTGAATGACTTCTCCCCAAGCCATTGGCTCTGGAATTAATTTTTTTTTTTTTTTTTTTTTTGATGCTAAGAGGTCCCCAAGATGAGCTGTTACCATTGAAATGTAACACAGCCCCATCAGCAGTGCTTTTCATCAACAGCAAGGTTAATGCCATAGTCCCTATTCCAAAGAGGAGACACCCAAAGTCAGCTAGGAAAGACAAATTTCCATCCACACCTCAAGGCCCTGGTTTTGTGGTGTTTGTTACTAAAAAAGAACAAAAATAAGGTTCTTCTCTTAACCTTAAATCCTAGAGTCATTTTGGGCTTCCAGCTTCTTCCCCAGTGGATTGGAAGCCTGAGGATGTGATTTCTAACAGCTCCAAGCCAAGCCAATAATCTCCTAAAAGATTTTTTGGCTAAAATGTCGCTGTACCTTGTTGCTGATTGCCGGATTTGGGATTTTGAGGCATGCCTGGCAGCAGCACTTTCAGAGCCTGCAGATGACAGGACAAACACAGAGTTTGCTGCTTGAGTGTGAGCTCAGAGCTCCCTGTGTTGGGTTGAAATTATGTCTTAGATTTACAACCTATATATAGCTGGTGATACAGCCAAAAAACTGTTATAGACACTGCAGGATCAATACTAGAGGTGCAGGTGAATGCTCTCTCAAATAACTGTGGGAAACAAAATAAATCTTAGTTTTGCTGTTTCAGTAAAATAAAATTGTCAAGGTATTTAACTCTCTGCCAGGAGTCTCCATTGAAAGCAGCAGAAATCCTAAGTGATCTCAGCACTCAGGTGTTGCAGGACACTTGCATATCCAGTGTGAAAAACTTTGGGTTCTTTGAGCTGGCAAAAAATATCTTTAATTTAGATGATATATAATCATTTCTTATTAGAGCTTTAACTTGGTTAAGTATAATCAGTTAGCTATTCTATAATTTAAATGGCCACTGATTGTTATTTGGTGATAACAACTTACATTTATATAGTGCTGTATATCCCAAAGGGATCCCAGATGATTTTAAAGTCTCAACAATGAAATGCATAACAAAGTGAAACATTAAATACTATTACAGCATTACTAGAAAAGATGAGGATATTAAAAATCTAGCTGTCTGTGCCTTGCTTCTGCTCTCCTTTGAATCCATTAGCCAAGCTCACCCAGAGTGCAAATGGAGTATTAGTATTTCTGCCATGTCTGATTTGAGAAATGTTCTGTACAAGCACCTCCTCTGTGCTGGGAGGGCAGTAAAGGGTGTAGATACCCTTCTGTTATTTTAGGAGTCTCTTGAGGGGCCTGAATTCCTCCCTCTCTTGTTTGGGTGGTTGTTGTACACCCTCAGGATGGTTTCCTGTCAGAAGGGAGGAGGCTAAACAAATGCCACACGCCTGCAACATCAGAGTGGGAAGTCAGACAGTGTTTTGTACAAAGAGTTCTTTTTTTCACGTACAAGTCTTGAAACAGTTTAAAATTCAGCCCTGTTACTGTCATTTTTGGGTGAGCAGGGCAGTTTGTGCCTCCTGAGCTGCTCTTCCAGGCTTTTGTGCGTTTGAGTTTTGTCAAGCACTGGAGCAGAGTGCCCAGGGAAATGCTGAGCACCATCCCCTGAGGCTCTTACAGGATGTGCAGCCAGGGCCCTTAAGGTCAGGGTTTAGTGGTGGATTGGCAGTGTTAGACCAGAGTCCAGTCCTAGAGCTTCTGGGTCCTTCCCAGCCCAAGGGATTCTGTGATTGCAGGGGTCCAGCTTTGTTCGTGCACTGCTGAAATTCACATTCAGTGCTGGAGGAGGTGCAGACCTGGGGGATGCTCTCGTGTCCTGCTGCAGCTGGCACTGCCCAGACAGGAGGCATGGACGCAGTCCCTGCCCTTTGGAGGCTGCTGTAAAGGACTTAAAACCATAAAAATGAGAAGCACAGACTTGTTTGGGAGGGGAATGGCTGACCACATTCACTGCTGACCACAAAAACAGAACCACAAAGGCAAAAGTATATTTGTGGATAGGTAATGTAGGTCACTTGCTTTGTGATGTTTCTTTTCTAATGTCTAATAAATTATAGTCTAATTCTGAAAAATTTCCAGAACCTCTGAATTAATGTTGAATGATGAAGTGTTTTCAACTGCTGAGGCAAGTTGTTTGCACCTGAAGATAAAAACTTATTGTTATTAAACATAAATTTGGGACTATGCAAAATGATGTGTAAACTACTTTTTTTTACTTGTTTGCCAGAGTCCTTGTTCACGGAGATGGTTTTCAGTTTCTGAAAATATTAATTTATCCCTGCCTTTTCACAACATATGAAAACAGTCTACTTTGAATAATTTAGTCTTAGAACCATAGTTCTTTCTCAATATCTGAGCTTTTCTTTAGTTTCTGTTTTAACACTCAGAACGATTGTGTGAAAGTTGTTTGCAGATACTGCCTTGTTTTTCAGATTTGTAATGAAGCATGAGGGATTTTTACATTTTGTGGCAAAAGTTTTGCATGGGTCTTACTGTGAAGCTTTCACAATGTCTTTAAGTTGTTTTATTTTTGGGAGATGGAAGAAAGGCAAATAGTGACTTAGAGACAAGTTTTTCTGCTCCATTTCCTCTATGTAGCAGATGATAAATCTCAAGTACAAATGGTGCTACACCCAAGACGCTGAGCTCTAATTTTTGATCCTACACGCACTGGTGGCCTATTTACTAATATGTAATCACCAATAAATTTCCTGTAATGTAGTTATAAATTTCCTGTAATATAGTTATAAAATTGCTGTAATATGGTTAAGAGCCTGATTGTGAGTGACATTGAGCACACACTTTCAAATAAAGATGGACCTTCTGAAATTCCTTTCCACAGTGTTGTGGACCATACCTTTGCTGACAGCACTGAAACCAAGCACTGGGCATCAAAACTGCCTGTAACTCATGGGGCAGTGCTGTGAAAATGTTGTTTCTTTCTGAAACTGTATTTAACAGCAGGGTTAATAATGATGATGATGATGATAATAATAATAGCAGTTGTTGTCATTAGACCGTGGAAGAGGATGCAAGTCTTTTCCAAGCTGGACAGTGTCTCTTGTGTTCTGCTCTGTTCAACACAAGCCTGTTGTAAATGTTCATACCTTAAAGACAAATTGCCCTTCCATATGCGAAGTGTAGTTTCTCACTTTGTAGAAAAACTCCCTCCTGTTTCTGGTTAAACATTTTGAAAATTCTGGATAGATCCTACTGGACTAGAATCCAGCCAAGGACATCATCTTCTCTGGAAAGAAATCAGTATTCTTCCTTAAAGAAACTTGAATTTATTTTTTTTTAATATTTTAAGACATTTCTCAAAAGAAAAAAGTTTAAACGTGTCTCTTTTTTTAAAAATGGTCTCATTATTAGTTGGCGTTTCAGGACTGAACTAGTAATTACTAATCAAAGTTTACCTGTGGGAGCAGAAACTAGATGGAACCTTGTTTCACTCATTTAAACATAAATCTCTAAAATTTGAGATTAAGTAGGTTTCCCCAGGTTACCAGCAGTACCCTTCTCTGTGCCTGTAGGCCATCCACTAAAAAGTGAAAAAATGCATGTACATGCTGGGGACAGAGATGTCACAAAAATGTGACTGGCACTGTTACACATTGGTGGATTTTGTGGAGCCAGCATGGAAATGAGGGACAGACTGGATGGAATAATTTCTTTATTTGTAATAAAAGGGATTATCTTCAAGTAATTTGAAATCCCAGTGGTGAGGACTTGGTTACAATATCACCATTGCAGTGCTTTTAGGGGGAAACTAGAAGTAAATAAAAGAAAGATTTACTTGAGTCGGAGCTCTAATTTTTATTAAGGTTTGTGGTTTTAGAACAGAGAGTGACATGACATAAGGAATGGCAGTGCATTAGTGAAAGTAGGTGTCTGAAAGAAACCAGTCTGTGTTTGTGGGAGCATGAAACTGTTGAAAAGAAACTGCTACTTTCACACTGTCACATAAAACTCCCGACGAGCCTGGCAGTGAGGCGTGGAGAAACTCTCCCTTGTTTGTCCGAGAAAAATAGTGCATGCAGGAAAAAATACTATAAATGGCTCTGGGCTTAGTTTCTGTAGTGTTTGATAACAGTCCTTAGGATCTAAATGAGAGCAGGAATGAAAGTCTTGGGATTTTGTTATGAAAACTCCTTTCAAAATAATTTTACAAAACACCTTTAAAATGTTGGTGAAATCTGTTAGAACTAATCTCAGGAGTGGGAATAACTGTGAGTTATTATCACTGCAAATTCTATAAAGCATCTCCTTTGTATATGTTTATAGCATGCAGAAAATATAAATAATAGCTGATTAGCAGTCTAGAGTGAGAGCTCTGTTTTCTCCCATATTGGATAAATCTCCTACTGATGGATCAAACATTTAATCAATGTGGTAGCATGGCCTTCAGCACTATAGTATCTGAGTGCCTCCCAGTGTTGGAACGCTCAATAAGGCTTGGTTTGTCTCCAGTTACTCTGTGCTCCTTAATTTGATTTTGTTCTTAGTTACACTGATGTAAATCTAAAACTGCTCTGGTGATATTGAGGGAGGAAGCCACCATTTATGAGCCTGAAAGCAAAATCTGTCCTTCCTCCCCTTGCAATTCCTCAGCTGTTCTTAAGTTGTACTATTAATAATATTTATTTGACTTATTAATCTGCTCCCTCATTTATTTCCCCTGTTCCTGCTGCACCTTTCTTTTTTCCTGCCACTTTGGGTGTGTTCCAAAGTCCCCTGAAGTGGCTGTCAGTCCAACTATGGATTTCAGCTGACTGGGGCTCAGTTTCCCACTTTCCCTCCCTGCTTTTATCCCCTCTGCAGCTCCTGAAGGGTTCTGTGGTCTGATTAATTAAAGTTACATCTATTCCTACAGTTTTGTGAATAAGCACCTTGCTGTACAGGAATCCTAATCCCCAAATTTGCCTTTAATACCCACTGCTTCCCTCAGCTTAGTTTTCCTTTCATCAGAGCTCCCTTTCCTCCTCGTGCCACAGGTGTTGGTCTGAGGTTCAGCATCTCACATTTTAGGGGGAGCTTTGCTATGAGCCTGATCTGAGTTCTGTAGAAAACTCAGCAGAAAAACCCCAGGAAACTTTCCTGAGATTTTTGCTCAGGACACTTGTAGTAAATGTGGGAAGGGTTTTGAATGAGATAGTTGTGATTTGTCCTTTGATTATCTTTTTTTCTTTTCTTTCCCCTTGCTGCCATCAGCACTTGGAAGCAGAAGGAAGCAAAGAGGAGTTGAGAACTGAAGCTGGGAGACCTGGCAGGTAAGAGGTGTGTTTGTTCCTTGCCGGGAGGTGTTTCTGGAGGTGCTGATGTGGGTTGGCAGAGCTGGCTCTGCTCTGGGGGATGAGCCTGGCCCAGAGCTGGCACAGTCCAGCTGAGTTCCTTGAGCCTTCAGGCTTTTTGTGCCAAAGCCTTTGCTTTGCTGGTTCCTCACCTGCAGCAGGGGCAGAAAGGCTTCCCTGTGGCAGGAGGAGAAATGCATTTCACTGAGGAGAAGCGCGGGAAGGGCTGGGGAGTAAGGAGCTGGTGTAGAGAGCTGCTTGGACAAAGGTGCCTGGTTTGAGGGTAGCAGCTGTGCTGTGTGCACAGCTGGGCTGGTGTTTGCATTATTTCAAGAAATGTTTTGCTAAGGGACTCGTGTGCTATCTGTAACTTCACTGCCTTATCTCCTTTGAAGCCTCGTTTGATTACTTTACTCTCATTTCCTGTTCTACATGCCTTTAAATGGGGTGAAGGTGAAATACAGTATAAGCAAGATCCAGCACTTGCTTTCACATAAAAACCACGCTCAAAGTCCAATAACAACATTGGGAAACCAAGCACTCCTCACGGGACAACTGCAGTTTGCAAAGGCAGTTCCTCAGGGCTCACTTGAGGCACATCTGGGGACAAAAGGCTTTTCATGGCAACAAAAGCCACAGCCAGGCTGAAGCGCCAAAGTGTTTTTCAGAGGAGGAGCTTGAAGAGCTTTCAGTGTAATATTCTGTACCCCTGTTCCTGGAGAGGCTGTCCCATTTCCAGAGCACACAGCCTGAGGCACTCATGCACCAGAGATAAATCAAGTGGCACAGGACTGGAGGGCTTTGAGCAGCTGCAGGTAGTTGTTTAATCTCTTGTGTCAAGTAATCTTAATAACAGGTATGGCTGCTGATCCAGTCAATTATAGAAATTGTCCTGCTGCCTTTCCTGGGCTCTCAGGGAGGCAGAGCTATTGATATCCACATTGTGACTGTGCAACTGCAGTGCTGTGGATGTCTTAGCTCACCCAAACAGGGAGGGACTAATCTGTTTCTGCTTCTCTGCCTTTCCTCTGTGGCACACTCTAGTCAGGATCTTGGATGTTCTTCCCCCTCCTCTAAATCTGTGAGGATGCATTTAAATTTCAATATTCAGAGGCCCCAGCGATGTAAATAGCACTAAGATAAGTGTTGCCCTGTTTGAAATTCCCTGCTGGGTCCACCTGTCATGCTTTGTCTGATGTTGGGATAATAAGCTCTGTGGGACAGTAAATGCCTCCCTCACCCATCCCCACAGCCCTTTAGGGCTGCTGCTTTTTGGAGGAGCAGCATGTCATGGGAAAAACACCAAACTCCCCTGGCTGAGAGTTTGCAGGGACGTGGAGCAAGCCTGGCTCAAACTCACAGATCAAGATAAGTTTGTGGCTCTTAAGAGAATAAATGATTTTCTAATCTGAAATAGTCTGGTCCCTAACACTTATGAGAAGACTCATCAGTATTATAAACATAGATTTACTTGAAGAATTTTTTGTCAGAGAATAAATTGTTTGCGTTTTCAGTGTATGGCACTAATTGACCTGTGACAAGCTGGACATGTTTAGCTTGGCAGAATTGATCTTCTGGGTTTGGATATTTGGGTTGGTTTGGTTATTTCATTTGCCAGGGCTTTCTTGGTTTTTTGCAATTTTCAACCCCATATATTGGCATGTGGTTTTTTTACTGTCAAGTTTTGTGATCTCTAAGCAAACCATGGAATGCATCAGGCTGTCTCCCTGTCCCTGCTGGCTCATGTGTTTACCATTAAAGCTCAGTTTCTGGGCTTTTTCACAGCAGTTCAGCTGTCTGCAGGAGCTGGTAGTTAAAGCATGGCAAGCTGCAGATAATTCTTTAGGCTCAGCCTCTGTTTCCACTGCCTTTGATCACCATACATTTGACTTTCAAATATTACTTATAAATTATTTTTTCACATGCTGCTTTTGATTTTTGTAGATGTGCCTTCCCACAAAATAGGGACAGTGAGTGATTCCTTATTGTAGTTCCTTAGCATGTAAACATTGTGTTACTCTAAACTCTGATCAAATTGGAACTGGAAGTGCAGGTAAGAATAGAAAGACATGGATCCCACTACAAAGACATTGCAGTTAGAGTGTAAAAATGATATGGAAAAGGGGGAGAAGACAGCTGTCAAATACAGCATGTTCATGTATATACAAATGTACTTAGAGAGGGATACCCTTGTTTATTTCTGCAGTGTAATTTAACATCATAGTAAAAAAAAATTACAATGGAAAGATCAATGTATAAAAGAATTTGAACCATGTGGCAGAACTTGTCTTCCTGATAAAAAGGAAAAGCAGCCAGAGATTCAAAGAGTGGGAATATTGGTATTTTTTAATGCGTAGCTTGTCTTAAAGCCGTTAAAAGAAATTATTCAGCCTTTTTCCAAATAAAGTAGGAATTTTTATGACTTATCCCTCTATATGATTTTAATGAGAATGGGTTGAGTATCAGTAAAGTTGCAGAAACCTCCTCCACACAAATGTGGTGAAGCTTCTAAGATCTCTGTGGTCTGCAACTTGTACACCCAGTGTGGGCTGGGGAGAGCAGCTCTATGAAACAAGGAAAGGGAATTTCTCTGAGGTTGTATTCTTGCCTCAGATCTCACTTCCAGTTGGTGAATAATATACATTTTCTGGGGCACATTTTTGATGATAATCCCATTTTCTGTTGCAGATACAGTTTTTGTCAACCTGAGAATTCAAGTCTGTTTGTGTGGTGACAATGGGAAGTGAGTTGGGAGGAATTGCTCTTGCTGTATTACTTCCCCTCCAAAAAGGTCTCAAAATGAAACCAGTTGCTAAATTGGTGACCTACAAGCTCACAAAATTTGCATGCACTTCTGAGCATGGGTGTGAGAGGGAGGAAGCCCCCGTTCCTGCACATCATTTATTTTCTGTGTCATCCTGAACTTTGATATATGCATCTCTTACTTGCATTGATGACTCTGGTTTTGGGGCTTTTTGTGCTAATTTTTGTAAAAATCCAAGATTGAGGCTTGTTTTCAAGAATGGCTTCTGGGTGATTGTCAGACCCACCAGGTCTAAAAAGTATAATATTAATGTTGAGGGAGCAGGTCCAAATCATAATGTGGTGTTTTATTGGAGTGTTCATATGTGAGGTTGCTTACTGTTATGCTAGCTGCAAGGACTGTCACCTAAGAGAGAATTAGGATGATTTAATGGCACTGAAGAGGCTTAGGATAAAGGGGTTTTTTGTGCCTTCATTTGTACCCAGCAGTTGCTCAGGTAACTGAGAATCAGTGGATGAATATTCCCAGAAAACACAAGTTAAAATCATGCACATTGTCCACATGTCCATGAAAATGGGATGAAACAGGAAAGGATAACTGAAGAAGCTGAGGGCACCAGAAACCTGTGTGAAATGTCCTTTCTGCCTGTTCTGACAGAAACTACAGATTTGCTTCTCCCTTTACACAAAAATTTCAATGCAACCAAGACTAGATTGTTTAACATAATCTGCATGAGTTTGGGTATCGTTAGGTAGGGTGGGTGACCATCTTCTTGCCTAGAAATCACAAGCAGTGAAAATCAAGTAGCTCCAGAAACAGCCAACTGATGAAATGTTGCCTCTTCCTAAAAGCAGTGAGAAAAGGCAGCTGAGATTGGGAATGGGAGGTGGCCACAGAGTCTTGGAGAAATGCTGTAAAGCTAGAATTGCCTTGGCTTAATCAGCTTGGGATCTGAAGTATAGCCCAGTGTTTGTTCCTGCCTTCTGCTTGTTCCTGCCTTCCTCTGTGAACAAATTCTCTGTGTGCATGGCTGGATCCTTTTCACCTTTTCCATTTAGGTTAGAATGCTCCTGGTAACTTTTCTGGTAATGTTTTGGCTTGCTTTTTAGAAAGGCCTTTTCCAATCAAAAACCATCTGTAATTAAAAAGCCAAGTTGTCCCTGATGATAGGTGATTGCTCTGCCATTCTCCTGTGAGCCAGTTTGAGGTTTATATACATGTGCCCTGCACATGGTACACTTTTTATAGGCACATCATTTCCTTTTTTTCTTTAGATAGTGGGAGTAAGTGAATCAGCAGTTTAAAGCTCAAGCATTTAATTTGTGCTCCCCTTGACAGTCCCGTTGCTGTTCCCAGTGCTGATCTGCAGGATCTGGCTGTTCTGGGTGTGTCTGAATGGCAGGGCTTCTGGAAATCTTTGTTTTCCTTTGCCTTTGAGGCTGTGGGTGGGTGTTGACTTCTTGTTCACTTTTTCTGAAATGGGAAATGCTCTTTATTTAAGAAAAAAAAGAAAAAAAATAGGTAGTTGTGCTTATTTGTCTGCTCTGCTTTCTATGCTTGCTCAGTAATGTCAGTTCCCCTGGGAGGCGTTCCAGGCTGCCAGGACAGGGTGTGCATTTGGACTGTTTGTCTGGGGAGATGAGTCAGGTCTCCTTCTAAAGGTGTTGTGGACACCTCAGAACCTGGGAACACCAGCTAGGGAACGTTTCTCATGGGTTTTTTATTCATCTTTTCAATGTTAGTTAATATGCCAACAAATGTCAGTCCTGAGGAGCTGTTGAGCTTCTCTAAAATTCAGGCTTGGTGCAGCGGATAAATCCTGCTGTCTCTGCTTGGCTAGTATCATAACATAACTTTGAGAAGTCTTTGCCTCCTTTTCTGCTTCTTGTTAGATAGTTGTTCACCTAAGGAAAGAGACCACTTCATTTAGAAATTTCAGTTCTGATGTGTAAGTAGCATTTTTGGTGCTTGCTCATCTGAGAAAATCATAGTTTTTAATTTCTAGAATTTTGATCCCTTTAAACACAAAGATGTGAAACAGATGAATGGGGCCATATGAGTAAGTCAACACATACAAAAATAGAGTGAATTAATAAAGCAAATTGACTTGGTTGTTGTATGGATGTGAGGAGATAGATGTGCCTGTTTTTCATGGGGAAGCCTTGGTGGCAGTGGTGACACCAAATCAAGCTGAACCCCCTGTCTATCAGAATTATCTGGGTGATTTGTGCTGTTATCTGCCACATAAACTCACCACAAAGCAGCTCAGAATAGTTATATTGCTCTAGGTAGTCATATAATAAGTATTTGTTATATATATATATGTAATATATAACACATATATAACATATAATATGTGGTAGTTATATAGTTCTATAGCTGTTGAATAATATGAACTATATATTGCATATCTCTGTTTATATATGTATAATATAGATGTTATATATGTAATACATAATACATATATAGCATATATAATATATATATATGAACATATATAATGTGTAATGGTTATATAGCTGTTATATAATATATAATATATAATATATATGTATTATATATTTATGTATTATATATTACATATGTTATATATTACATATAACATACATAACATGTAATAGTTACATATTATATAACAACTATATAACATATAATACACCTATATATATGTATACATAATACATAAATAACATATTAACATGCAATAGTTATATAGTTAAATTGCTGGTTTAACACAGGGAACACCCAATGCTGAGCGCAAAAGAGAACAGAGAAATGATGAGTAAGAGCAAACAAAATAATTTCACGCTGGGAGACCTGAAATCAAGTGAAATATTTTTCTGAAATATAAAAACTGAAGTATATTCCAGGTTTGGTGGCGGCTGCTGCTGCTGTCCGAAGCGCAGTGAGAGCTTTCAGTTTGTTTGCCCGTTGCCCTGAGATGCTGCTGCCAGTTTTTGGGAGGCAGGCTGAGTGTTTGTGACACATCCAAGTGCACAGCTCTGCCTCCTCAGAGCCTGGACAGCTCCCAGAGTCAGGAGCAGGAGTCAAACGGGCATCCCTGCTCCTCTGCTCACACACACCCCACCATTAACAGGCTGAAGGCAATTGGAATAAAATACATAACCCTGCTGAGCTAGTCGCAGAAGATAAATAAGTGTTGTAGAAAAGAAGCTTTTGTTTAAAAGTAATTATTTAAACTATGCATTACAGGTAATTTTCTTTTACCAGTAAACCAAATGCTATCAGAATTTCAATAATAGCTTTGTGTTACTTATCTAGATAACATGATACTGTCATTTCCAGGAGCTTAAAATGCTGTTTTATTTTCATTTGTGTCAAATGTAAGGGTAAATGAGACCTAAATATATATATGAAAAAAAAATCCCACAACATGAGTTTTGTATAATTTTCTGAGAGCAGCATTTTGTTTTCCAACCTTTTATAGTAAAATAACAATCTAATGATAGTTTCCTAAAATGTGGACTTAAAACAGTAGGGTGAAGAGCATCTTTACATTTTCTGTTTTGGGTAAACATGCTGCATTTCAGAGTTGACAGCAAATACAATTCTTTTGAGGAGATTTGTCAATAAAAACATAACACTGTGGCAACTTTATAATGTGTATGCAGACACAGCCAAAGCCTAACTGCTTCAATTCATATATTGCTTAAGACAAAGAGTGGTATAATTTTTTACCCACGAGATTTTTCATTTTCAAAAATTACATGAAAAGCTCAGCCTCTGTGTTTCCTTTCTCTCAGCACCATTTCTACAGTGTAAACCTCTCTAATAGTTTATTAAGTAAACCTCTCAAAATAGTTTATTGTGAGGAAGATGAAACAAATAAGGGAGGAGAACAAGATTTTTTTTTTTTTAATTCTTGAAGGAGAAACATCTCTGTTTCAGGTCTTTAACTGAAAGGATGGCCATTTTGTTTCAAAGGAAAGTTTTATTATTATTCCTTTTATTTATGAGTATTTTTAAGCGCTGTTTCAGTGTGGACAAGGAGAGGGCTGCCGCTTTGAGCCCCTGTGAGGCTGGGCTGCAGCCTCACTTTCTGGCCAGGAGCCCCTTGGCATGTTTTGGCTGCAAGGAGGGAAAGCAGGAAAGATACCCAGGTGCATTAAGGCCAATTTTCAACCTCATTTAGGCCTGGATTCTACTAATCCCCAACCTAGAAGGTTTTTACTGATGTGTCTGTGCCTTCAGAAATGCCAGTGGGAAGTGGAGGCCCCAGGATCAGGTGGATTTTTAGATCATCTGCATCTGGCCATGGTCTGCACCATGGTTTGCAATTACCCAAAATGGTGAAAATAGCATTTCCCTACTTCAGAGAAGATTTGTGAGGATCAGAGTGGTTGAGATTGTGGCAGTAGGATGTATCTGTAACCTACATAGGTGATAGATCAACTTAAATACTTCTAACAGAAGCAGGCACAATAATTCCTTGCTCTGTCACAGCAATATTGTGACACTTAGTGTTTGTGATCTATGTGAGAGAGGTTGAGATCTTTGCATTAAAAAGTGCTACTGCTCTAACTGTGTGAATTATGAGCGCTCCTGTTTGCATGCTGAATTCACTTCTGGACCTACCCAGGCTGGAATTTTAATTTCTGAGTGGAAATTTTGCCTGTTCAAAATTTCAAGCCGTGCTCGGTTTCTGCTGTTCTGGGGAAGGACAGTGCTGGGGCTCAGAGCAGAGGCAGCTGGTGGCAGGCAGGAGCTTTGCCACCAAAGAGCCCAGCTGACAGCAAGGCACTGCCACCACTTGGAGCAGGCAGGCAGCAATCAAAATGCCACCCCTTGGCTGCAGAAAGAGCTAAAGATCTGTCTCCAGCAAGCGCCAGGAGCCAAGGTGCTGCCACCAGCTTTCTAATTTTAGCAGGAAGGCTGGCAGGGATCTCACCTAGCCAGACAAGCCTTGCTCCTGCCCTGGCTCCTGTGCCAGGCTGCTGGGCTGGGTGCCTCCCTTGCTGCTGGGAGGGAGAGGGGAGCCCCTGCCCTTGTCCCCAAAGCCTGGGGATGGTTCTGAACCTGCTTGGAGACAGCAGAGCTCATCCCCTGTACCAGCTGTGGGCAAGCAGATGCTCAGAGCAATGTCATTGCTAGTGCAGATTGGGCTGGGGAGCCTTGGGCGCGCCTGTGATGGTACAAGGAGTCTCACATGAGAAGCTTGTGGTATTTTCAGGGGCCCCTGTGGCAGGAGGGAAATGATGAATCTGTCTCCATGTTCTTAGAAGGCTGATTTATTATTCTATTCTATTCTATTCTATTCTATTCTATTCTATTCTATTCTATTCTATTCTATTCTATTCTATTCTATTCTATTCTATTCTATTCTATTCTATTCTATTCTATTCTATTCTGCTGTACTAAAACTATACTAAAGAATAGAGAAAGGATGCTTACAGAAGGCTAGAAGATAATGAAAAACTTCTGACTCCAGAGCCTCGACACAGCTGGCTGTGATTGGTCATTAAGTTAAAACAATTCACATGAGACCAATCCAACAACCACCTGCTGGATAAACAATCTCCAAACCAAGTTCCAAAGCAGCAAAACACAGGAGAAGCAATTGGATAATATTGTTTTCCTTCTTGTCTGAGGCTTCTCAGCTTTCCAGTAGAAAATCCTCATGAAGGGATTTTTCCAGAAAATGTGATGGTGACAGGAGCTCCTGTGTGCCCTCCAGGCTGGAGCCTTGGTGTGGTTCTGGTGCAGGAGCAGAAGAGGAAGAGGTGTTTAGGGGACATCACCAAAGGGGACAGAGAGCAGGTATTCCCCCTGCAAAGTGACTGGGGTGTGTGTGATCATTGCACAGGATTTTCTGCCAAATTGCTCTGATTTTGGCTTTTGGCTTTGGAAAAATAAGTGTCTAGGGAAGGGCTGGAAGGACTGTGAGATAATCTCATGTCACCTAATTCTTTGATTTACAAGTCACCCTCACAGGTTTAGGCTGTGCACCCACCTCTCTGCCTGTTGCAGAGGGGTGTGAGATTCTCTTTAGGGAGCAGTGAAGCATTTCTGCTGGTTTAACTCACTCAGTTGGTTCTCTGGCAGCTCGCACAAATCCCAACAAGGCACTGGCTTGGAGTCTTAGGCAGCAAATGGGATCTGTCACATTTTGGAAATATCTGTGAGGATGCTGCAGCCAATAGTGCAGCTGTGCTTTTCCAATAGCCCAGATTCAGATGGAATGGGACATTGGAAACAGCCTATTGGCACATTTTATTACCATATTATGAACAGTGGATTTTATTAATGTGGTTTTCATTTGTGTATTAATGACATGGGCAGTATTTAGCTATTCTGGGCTTTACACAAATCGTTATTGGGAGTGTTCTTTTGTCAGAGGTCTGGAGGTGGACAATGCAGAATTGATGTTTATCCCATCTTTCAAAGATCATTTTTACCATCCCCACTAAAAGCTATACTTGCTCCACGCACATGTTTGCCTGATGGAGGATAAGTTCTGCCATTTTAGAGGGGTAGTTTTTATTTCTAATTGTGAATGTGTTTAGCCACATGAGGCTGTCAATCAGTGAGACGAAAGCCCAGTAGGATTGTTCCTGTAAGTGGCCAATTTCCCCCACCCTTTCGCTCCAAATCAAGGACAGATGAAAGGTCATGATTAAAACAGTGATTTTTCCCTAAATTGTAAGTAACAGTTTGCAACTGTTTTTTTTACCAAGATGTCAAAACTGTATTTTATCTTGGGAAAAGGGGGAAGGAAGAAAATTATAAGTTCTTGAAAATGTTGGCAATTTTCCAAGTGGTTGTGTTGAAATTTATTTTAATTATTGTACTTGTGTCAGTTCCTAGCAAGGGTAAAAGGGGGGGAAATAATTCAGTACAGTATTATGCAGCTATGGATTAAACAATTAATGGTGAACCTCTGTATCCTATTAGTATATTTGAGTTCATTATTTCAACAGATTGTTTTATGAGCCAGTGACTAGTGGATTTAACCATTTATTTTATAGTCACAACAGAAAAATAATTGGCTAGTTGTGTTGGTCTTTATGTGTACGAATCCACCTAAGGAATTAACCTGAGACCATCAAATAATGCAGAATGTCATCAGGAGGTTATTTTGTCCCAAGGGTTTGGTTTTTATGTGCCCTCAAGGGCCTTGCAGTCTGGGAGGGTTTGGCAGCTGTCTGGTGACCATTGCAGCAGCCACCATCACTAAAATTGAGGAGGGCTTTGGTGGAATCAGGAATTCCCTGGGAATTCTCTCAGCTGGCATTGTGTGTGTGTTTATCCTCCTGGATATGTGCTGAGCACTCAGGACTCAGAAATAAACCTCACTGGCCACAGAATCCAGGTCATCACCCAAGGAAACACTTCTTTGGGTCAGTTTGCTGTGCCAGATCTGTTAACAATGGCCAGCTACAAAGGCATTCTCAGGAAGTACACCAGGGCAAATCTTCTGAACCTGTGGGGATGTCACTGCCTTTTCTCTTTGCAGTTCACCTCAGAAGTGTGCCAGGTCCTTCATGATACCTTCAAGCTGTTGTAGCTTCATAAATATTATTTTAAATATTCTCAAATTAGGCATGGAACCAAAATGCTGTCTTTCTGTGTTGTTAGGTAGCACATTTATCTTGATAAAGAGGGTTAAATGGGAAATATTCTAATCTCAATAGCTTCTAGTTTGCCATTTCATGCTTTTTCTGTGATGGTAGGATTTCCTTTTTTCCTAAAGGAGCCCTGTGCCTTTGCAATGCCTGATAAAATGAGTCACCTTCCACCACAGTGAGGGACATGTAAATGGGTAAATGTGAATGTTACCACTGGTGATGTGTGGTACAAGGAAAACTGGGTGATTTCAGCCCTCTGTGCACGGCTACACAGTTAATCCAAAATTTGATCATGATCAGGACCCATGCACCAGGTTAAGTTGGTTATTTAAAGGATGGACAGTGAAGTGAGTAATTTCTGGGCTTACTTCTAAAATCCTCTCAAAGAAATATCCTGAACTCAATATACATGCAGTTTTTATGACTGTGTTTTGCCATTTCCTTCCATTTGTCTGTGCTAAGCTATTGTGAGTTACAAATTTAAGCGAAGAGCTTCCCTTTTCTATTTTTTTCATGTGAGCAGATGATGGGGGTGCAACCTTCTTTAAAATACTTTGGGTTAGCTAAGAACATTGACTGTTGGTTTTGCTTGCAGTTTGGCTTTTTCGGTGTTTTTGGGGGGGGGGGGGTTGGTTTTTTGTTGTTTTGGAGAGTTTTTTTGTTTGTTTGTTTTTTGTTTCTTTGGTTTTTTTTTTGGGGGGGGGAGTTCTCTTTTTTGTTTTTGTTTGGTTTAGTTTAGTTTTTTTCAAAGTATGCAAATATTCCTGCTGCAGTCAGTTATAATGATGGGCAGGAGGCTGGAGCAGCCTCTGCAGGGTCTGTGCTGGCTGATGAGCTGACAGTAAATTCTGCTTTTCTCTTCCTTTCTACTCTGGGTGAGTCACACAAATACCAAATCCCAGGTGCCTCATGCTCATAGACCTGGGGGTGCAGCAGGAGATCCCTGAGGTTCTCAGAGATGCTCAGATGTGCTTTGTGAGCTGTTTGTCACTGCTGGGGAGAAGGGGCAGGAGCAGAGGTGCTCTCCAGGCTGGTTTGCAAAAGGGAGCTCTGTCATTTCCTCTCCTAGCCTGGCTTCACTGAAAGCAAAGCATTTCTTAGCCTAACTCTCCTAACCTTGATTTATTTTTTATCCTCCTTTCAAATGGCAGAACGAGATTAGAGGGATGTGGAAGAGGTGAAAATGTGGGTTCCACCTTAGAATATATCTGGGGTCCTAATTTTCCCTTGTACAGAAATTAGTGCAGGATACAAGTCAGCAAGACAGTTGATGTGAAGAAAACCAAGTGCGTATGGTGTTGGGAACCCTTGCAGAGTATGCCTGTATAAAATATAATCGGCAGGACGTTCAAAGTGATGAAAACAAGTGGAAAAAGTAAATTTTTACATGCAAACCCCTTCCCTTCTGGTAAAGAAAAAAAGGTTATTTGTTTCAGAACCTTTTCTGGGGCTCTGAACGGATTTATAGACAAGGTGTGCTGTGTACAAGTTTTTACAGTCTGCCTTGCCAATGAATTAGGAATTGAGTAGAACCCTGCTAGATATGGTGTTCCTATTAGGGTGAGGTTGCTGATGGTAAGGCATGCAGAGGTTGTGGGTAGTATATTTTGGAGTGCTCCTGTTTTTCAGATATGTTGTTCACCATTTAACCCCACAACAACAACAACAAAACTCTATTCTACCCAAAAAAATGATAACCTGAGCACTTCCTCTGCAGCCATCCTGGGCTCCATGGTGTGGAACTCAGGTGTAAATTCTGGCTGAATTGGACCCTTATGGAGGAATGTTCAAATGACCTGTGAGGAGAGGAGAAACCATTCAGGCTGGGAGCATCTGCCTGCCTGACAGTCCTTCCATCATTGCTGTAATTCCCTGAAAGCAAACCAATAAAACTTCCCATTGACTCACACTCGTGTGTGCTTTCAGCAGTTATTTACAGTCTACCAGCAGCAGATTAAAAATCAATTAAAATCCATAGAAGCAGTCAAAGTTACATGCTCCTCTTTGCTGGTAAAATTTTCTTTTTCAAAGATTTTACATTAATACTTGCTGCTTGGCATTACTGAAGATAATGAATCCGATTTGGGCAGAGTCTGTGCATCTTTAACTCTGCAGAGCTGAGCATCTTTACCTGCTAAGAACCTCTCATCCCCTGTGCCTCTTGGCCTCTATAGAAACAGGAGAATTTGTGCAATTCATTTCACTGAAATGGAGATGTTAAAAGCTCTCCAATGCTGTCATGATGGATGCTATTGCAAATGTGCAGGGAAAACAATAATCTTAATGATAAAATGATAAGTTTAATACCAGTAGCAGTAGTTAAATGATAAGTTTAATATCATTACATCAGAGTGGAAAGGGAATGTTAGTACTGCTTATACATTAAAAAGAAGGGGGGTTTGATTTGTATTCCAGATGAGTTTGGTTCTGTCCCACAGTTCATGTTTGGGTGGTGCTGATGTGGGGCTGCAGACCCAGTTCTGCCAGTGCCCTGCTCTGGGGATTTGGAGTGTGCAGAGGTATTTTTCCTGAGTTTCCTCTCCATCTGTTTGCCTCCATTCTTTGCAAGTCTGATCTGTTTATACCATTAAACACTCAAACACAGGGCTGCTTTTTAATTTCTTTATAAGTGTGTGCTCCAAAGACTATTATACCTTTGAATAGTCGTGATACTTGTTCTAATGTAATTCATGTGTAGATTCCAAGGATGTAATCTACATTTCTAATTACTGTTTTTATTCCTCCTTTCTGTTTCTTATCTTAATGCAACTTTCATCTGAAATTTACAGTACCTAGAAGAGCCATGGCTTCAGTGCATGGCAGTGATGCTCAGGGATGAGCCACAGGAGCCAGGGCTGATTGCATGGCTCAGACACAAAGCCCAGGCACTGAGAAACTGGGGGGAGGGAGCAGGGGGAAAATCATAATTTAATTAACTTGTCCTACCTTAATTTAGTCCTCTTAATTTAGTGCTTAAGCTTGTTTGTGGACTGCTTCATTTGATACAGGATAAAGATTATGCTGATGGGTGGCTTCAGGAAAGCTAAAAAGGAGCTGCTTTATCAATATGGAGTCAGTGCAACACAGAGTAAATAAGGCCAGGCTCTTCCAACACATGCTGAAAATAAACACAATATGAAGTGACTGTTTGTTAAGCAAGCAGACTCTATGCTGTGGGTGACATTTGACGGAAAAAAGACTGGTGTGATATATTTATATCCCACCATGATACATCTGCACAAGACAACTGAGTTAAGATTGCACAGTGCACCTAAATACCACAGCTCTCTCTCTTGACTCTTTACTTTGCAGCCTGGGTAGCATTTGTGTGTGTGTGGTGGGGAAAAGAGGAGAAATGTCACCCTGGCCATCCCCTTGGCTCTGTGGTGTGTCCTTGTGAGCTGCGCTGGCTCCAGGAGAGGGGCTGGGCAGGGAGGGCTCTGCTCTTTGTGTTTTCCTTGCTCGCCCATCCCCATCCCCACCAGTCAGTTCAGGGCTGGTCTGTACTGCCGAGGGTGGTCAATGCCTTGCTTTAATGCCTTTTCCCCACTCTCTGAGTTCTGGTCTCCCACTCTCAGCGGATGCTGTCACTCTTTTCCTGGTTAGCCCTGGCCATCAGAGATGGGACATCTGCCCACTGGTCGTGGCATCTCCACAGTTACAATTCTTTCTTCATCCAAAGATATCTCCTGACTCTTGTCTGTACCTGCAAAAAAATTCAGGTGTTCTCTGAGCTTTTTGCCCAACTCCCTCTCCAGGTTTGCACTGTTAGTGCTAAAACATTAATTTGCTGAAGTTATTATATTAGGATACAGAATTTCTTTTGCTTTCCTTTTTGTTACTCTGTATACCTCCTAAAAATCTGTCCAAAAAAATGTCTTTTTGAAGCTGTACAAAAACACCGTTCCTTTTGATAGTGCTACCATTTCATTCTTGGAACATCATATTGCTCCACTGCTTTCAGGATTGATTTGGCTGGATTTTTTATGCTGAGCCCTGACTCATAACAATTAGCATTACCTACGTGCTGAATTTATTTTTCAAGCAGGAATGTTTTTTCTGAGAGGGATTGTACCTCCCAACTGCTCATGTGCTGGAGTATTGGGTAACAGAGGGTCAGAGTCTGTCCTCCAATCTGGTCCTGTTCAAAAAGAACCAAAACTGATGAGGTTTTCACTTTTATTTGAATCCCAAGAGCTGTATTTCCAGATAAAATTTAAGGTTCCTACATTTCTGAGTTATTGTAACATAAAATATTAACTGCTGTACTAGAGCTATACACTCTTTCAGTTCTTTCTCAGCATATAATTTCTCTTTTTAGATATCTGACCTTTCTGTAATTCTTCTAATTTATGGAATAGTACAATTTATCTTTTCTTTATCATCTCACTTAGGGTGGCTGGGTGGAACCATGGAGGAGATGCATACATCTTCTTGTTTCTTTTTTCTGACTCAGTGTTTAGTCATTATTTTCAGTATCATTTAATCTGTGGAAAGTTTCCCCATATGTCAGGCGTATTTTAAACACTCAGCTGAGATCTGTGCTGCAGCAAACCCTTTCAGATATGATGCTCAGCAAAGGGCAGAGTTCAAGCTGCACCATTTATGAAAGTGAAGCTTTTCCAAATGCTGCTCTCTAAACAAATACCAAACCTGGGTATTCTTGTTTTGTTAAACATGGAAATCAGGTCCCTGTGTACATAATTTCCTTTAGAAGTCCACTTTGTGTTGTCTGCAGAGAAACTCAGAGCTGTACTCTGGTACCCTTTGGTACAAGATATTCTAGGTATTAAAAGTTTTTGAAAGAACTTTTGATGAAGTACTGCTAAGCACAGAGATGCTCCTCCTGTGGCTGAGGAAGGCCCCATGTCAGACATCCCTCCTCCACAATAGTCATCCTCTATTTTTCTGTGCTTATTGAATCTCAAATTTATCAACAATTCTTTTAAAGATCTGCCCTCAGTGTCAAAGATTTTACTTTAAAAAAGTACAGCAAGCAACTGTAAGAATAGTCTGGTACTGCAGAAGCTTTGATTACTGTTGGCTTCCTGCAGAAGTTTGTTATTAGTTTGCTGAGAATGTGGAACCTCAGAGTATTTAGTTTTCTTCAGCAAAAATGTTTTGGATGTTAATTGAATGTAACAGGGTTTGTATGCTAATGGAATGGAGATGATGAGGAAAACAGGTATTCCTTAACGTTCCTCTTTGCTGTAATTACTGAATAATGCTATTTATGGTAAGGTTGTGTACATGTGCATGTCTTGGGAAAAGGATATGGGATTACTTATTAACAAAGAAATGGAATTCCTTTTCACAGGGAATTAGAATTGTGACTGCAGACTTGCTAATTTAAATAACTTGCAGGCTAAACAGAGTTTTATAAAGCATTAAATGCTATTATGTCTTGTGAACATTAAACACATTTTCTGAAAATATTAATTTCCCATTGGTTTTCTTGCCTCCTTCTTGTTGCTTTAATTTCAGCCTGCCTGATAATGCATCCTCCACACACCAGAGGTTGGGGATTTCTGGCTCTGCTCTGGTGTGACTTGTGCTTTAAGGACTGCCCAAAGAAGACATTTACCTTTTTCTTGAGAAGAGGAGAGACTTAGAATAAGTTTAAATTCCATATTTATGCTGCGCCTTCAGCAGCTACAAGCCTGAAAAGTTTGATTCTGATTTTAAATGTTTGTCGCCACGGTTCTGTTCCCAGAGAAAAGCAAGGCCCAATTCTTCCCAAGAATATTTCTGGGTTGCACATTCTCTGAACATCACAGAAAGAAAACACAATTCTTATATTATTTACTGTGCCTGTGTTGTGCCAAAGTAGAATAATATGGTATAATAAAGTAATTTATTAGCCTTCTGATAAGATGGAGTACTCCTCATCACTTCCCCCTGCCATGGGGGTTGTCCTGTTTCAATAAATGTTATTGTGTAATTAGGTTTATTATTACTATTTGTGGAGAATCACAAAAAAATGCAATTTAGAAGGGACCTTGAAAAATTATCTCATCCAGCCTTTCTCATTAAAGAGTTTTAGGATGAGATATTTTTGGGGCAGTCCATGGCAAGCAGTTTTTAGTATGAAGAAAAAGAAAAAGCTTTAAAATGGAGCAGTACAGCTTACTCTGATCCTGAATCAAGCAGTTCTGCAGGCCGTGCTCCACCCTGACAGGTTCATGAAAGTTTGAATGAAATATGATTGCAATCTTGGACATTGGTTATACAGCTCCTATTAACTCATATTGGCTACTGATTATGCAATTTCTGTGCTGGTCACTTCGATTAGCCTTGATCATTTGGAAAAAAAAAATCAATTCACTCTCCTGGTTTTAATTTTGATAATTCAAATTCACAGTGTTCTTCATCTGCTTTGTTTGATGCTCTACATAAATCAAGGTTATGGACGAAACCAATTCCTGAATGAAAAGTTTCAATTTTCTTTTATTTTTGGCTACAACTATGCAAAGAAATCATCATTTGGGCAACTAATATGCCTAAGTATCCTTCAAAAGGAGCTGTGATATATTAGAGCTGTTCAAATGTCCTCACAAATCATGTTGCCTTGCAGCTTTGATCCTGAAATATGTGAAATGATGTCTGATTTATGCCACTGATCCTTCTTTTAGATAGTTAAGTGTTCTTGCTTAATGTTATTAAATAAGTTCAAAGCAGCAAATAGGCCATTCTGGGATGAGGACATTTGAAAAATGGCCCTCTCAGCAGGCTGCATATGCCATATATGTTCTTTAGTTTTTTCCTTTGTGGGTTTTTTTGTGTACAGCAAGCCACTAGAACTTTCTTCTGTCCACATCTCTGGTTACAATGATTTTGGGTTTGTGGTTGAGGTTTTTTGGTTTTTTCCCCCACCCTCTTGATAGCTTTTTCCTGCCCTTTGTATTCATGGGGGTGTTTTAGGAGTGTGTTTGTGCTGTGGGGTGCACAGAAAGAAAATTGGGACAATATGGGAGGGACACAAAGTGCAAACAATGATATAAAACAAGCTGAACCAGTACAAAAAAAAAAAAAACCACGCCCTCTGAGAGTGTAAATTATTGGGGCAAATTCACACTCAAAGGAGCAGAGGAACTTTGACTGCTTTTAATGAAAAATCTATCCATATATACCACTTTTGTTTTAACATGCAAAAATCTATCCATACATTGCCACTTCTGTTTTAACATGCAAAAAGTAGGAGAGAGATGAGAAAATTCTTGATTCTAAAATATTTATCAGTATAAATATTCTGAACTGGCATCAGAACGCTGAAGTGCAAATCTCTCCAGGCGTAAGGGTTGCATAGGAATCACATCAGCTCTAAATTTAGTAAAGCTTTTAATGGAAATGTCACACAGTTCAGACACAAGATTTAGGGATTCTAGTATGTTATAGGAGCTTTAGAACTAATATTATACTTGGGAAATTTCAGTAGGAAATATTAAATCAGAGTTTCCAGTGGGACATGGTCGTGTTGAAGCGATGATCACCATCTCAGTCACCTCCTGCTGGAGAAGAGCTGTTTGTGAGGGAAAACTGCCCAATGCTCTCCAGCAACACCAAGGCCTCAACATCAGCCTTTCAGATAGAAGATAGAAAATAAAGAAAAAATTTGGGCATCAGATGCCATTGCTGTACTTTCTAGTTGCGTTGATTTTGATGTCTACCTTTGTAAGAATAGGAATATTTAAATTTTGTAAGTATAAAAATATTTTCTGTGAAGAAATACATAGGTTTGTACTCGCTCTTTAGTTTTTTAAATTTTTTTTTATGTGGCACCCTGAGGAAATGCTGAAGAAAGAACAAGACAGCAGGTAGAGGCTCAGCAGTTGGTTATGTTAGTGGCTTTTTATCTGCTCTTCATTTAACTCATCTGCCAGCTATCTAACTTTCCTTTTGCCTGCTGGAGAGAGGTTATTGCCCTGAGATTTAGGATGTCTGGATTGATGGTCATTCTCTGCCATGAGAAAGCATCACCGTTAAATCATTTGATGTCTTCTTTACCCACAGCCGTGGGCTGTGTGTGTGCTAAATCACTTCCAGCTTTTCTGCTTGTGCCCCCACTGAAGGGTCGGAGGAGTTCAGGAGCTGCTGTGCCTTCAAAGAGCAGTGGAAGGTGGAGGTGCTTCAGAGGATTCCAACAAGGTAATCCTCAGTCCCATCTCTGACTCGGTGCCAAATACTCTGGTGTTCCCACAGCATTCAGTTCAGCTGTGTGCAGTCCTAATTTTCTAATTAGAAATCAGAAATTTCTAATGTGAATTTACAATTAGAAATTTCTAAGGTGAATTTACAATTCACCATTTTCTAATTTTTTTTTTCACGAGGTGTTAGAACGTTACATTCATTGAGAGTGGGTTGTGTTGTTTTAGATGTTTGCTTTTTTATGCTTTAAAAAAGAAAAAAATCTTAAATAATACATGAAAATACAAGACAGTGAGAGTGTGTTTGTGTGTGTGCTGGAGGTTGTTCCTTTGGATGTTGGGCAGCAGCTTTTCTGCCACCCAAAGCACCCTGAGCACTGGGCTTGTGCTGTGCCTGGACAGACAGATGCAGGCATTAGAGAGAGCAGAAATCAGGAGAGGCTGTGCTGAGCTCAGTTTCATTCTGCAGTGTCACATCAATCTGCCCACTTCAGTGACTGAAGGGGAGAAACGCAGGCTGCAAAAGGAGCTGGGCCCTGATTTGTTCAGGGTCAGCAGTGGGGTTTGAAACCATCTTGTTTGCAGACGCTGCTTTCATGTTCTGGGGCTGTCAGCTGAGAGCTGGGCTGAGATTGATGGCTGGGAGTGCACAGGGATGCTCCTGGGCTCGCAGGGATTTTCCTGGGCTCATTGATGTCTCTGGGTACACAGGGATGCTCCTGGGTGTCATCTGATTTTTTAAGATTTTCTAAGCCTTCTGATGTTCACATTCTTGTAACAAACTTTTTCACACACTCATATAAATAACTCATTGTTTTGCATTCTTTTATAGAAGAAGAGAAATTTGATGGGCTGTTGGTTTTTCCAGTGTCATTGGAGAGGGGCACTGTCACCCACCAATCCACTGGGCACTTTTGGAAATCTATAAATGCTAGAGTCAGAAAAATTCAAGTGCCTTTTCTACCTTAGAAAGGTATGTGCCTTTCTAAGGTATAAATGTGTGAAAGAAAAGTGCCTTTTCTACCTTAGAAAGAGCAGCAAGTTCACGTTGTGTTGTTTCGTGTCCTGTAGTGTTTCGTGTCCTGGGCACAGGTGATGTCCCTGGGCACACAGGAATTTGGCTCCCTGGCTGGGAAATGCTGCAGGGAAAGTGTTCATTGGGCAGGGCCCAGGTTTGACTTGCTGGTGTCTCTCAAGCAGTTTGATTTACTGAAATGTTGTCAAAGCCTTTGGCTGAGTGCTCCCTTGTCTCTGGTATGCTCAGAGGGAAATGTGTTCTTGGAGAGGGAATTTAGAGCTAGCACTGGTTGGCCCTGGGAGTGAAAATGGTTTTTAACAACAAGCAACCCAAACAGAAACAAATATTAAAAACATGAAAAAGGAGAAGGCATGACTTGATCAACCCAACATAAAATTTAAATTAACTTTGGGTGTTTAGCAGGAATTGGAGTTTTTATTTTACATAAGTCTGAAAATTTTCAAATACTGGATTTTGATAGTTCCTTTCTTATTTTGAAAGTTAGTTATAATTTAAAAACAAAAACAGTTCTCTGGTCTTCTGCTTACCCAGTTCATAGTTGGGCCAAGGTCAGGGCATGCATTATTTTAAAAGATGAGTAAGAAAATGTTCATTTTCATAGGAGTGTCATCTTTCATTTGTAGGGACTTTAATGCCAACAAAGTAAACTTCAGCAGCAGAGGAGTTGGTGAATGTTTCTGAAACAGTGTCACAGGGTTCAGCCATTTCAGTTTTACAACAGAAAGGTTTTTTTGTATTTTGTTGTCCATAGGTTAAAGGAGTAAAGAGAAATTGCTGATATGTTGTCATTCATTGAAAAATCAAACTTTATTACTGATCTGGCATAATTTGTGTGCTGGCTTTGTTTCAGCCTAGTCAAGTTAATCAGCTTAGAGGAATAGACTTGTTCATAAAGGGTTTTAATGATCTGCCAGCACCTTTGGTATCATGGTAGGTTTCATGTGCTTGACCATGACTGTGTTCTACCACAATGTGTATAGTTTTCAGATTCAAGTTTAAAAATTATGAGATATTTAAAAAATTATTTTCTAAAAAACACCCCTTAAAGTCCTTCCCTTGTTCTCTAGTTTTTTATTAAATCACCAAGAAAGCACCTGTCCTTTTTATCTGAGATAATCGTGCACATTTTGACCCTACAGTAATCTGATACGTTTCACCATAAATGAGATCTTGCTTGTGTGCCATTCTTTCTCTATTTATGCAAGGATATTGATGAGAACCTGAGGTTATTAAGCTGAGTAAAATACTGCTTTTCAGTAGAACTTTCTCTAACAAAGTCCTATCAACAGCATGGCTGGAAAAAGTGTCTTTGAGTCATCTTTAAGCCATGTTTAAGTCACAGAACTGAGTCTTGTCAGGCCCTGCTGTGTGACCTTGCACCAGCCTTGTGCTCCCATCTGCTCTCTGTGCTCCTGACACAAAATACACCATGGGCTGGTTGGAAAACACCTGAGATCCTTAGGTGGAAAACAGTCTGTAGTGGAACTGCACTTGAATTGAACCACATAGGAGCTAATTTGATTGACAGAACATCTTGAAAATAATAGCTTTTATATAGGTCTTACAGCTTTTATATATATAGTCTCACTTTGTTTTTGGTCAAAAGATAGATGAGGCTTTAGGTAGTTCTGTGCAAAAAATGTTAACAATTATCATGAAGAGAATTGCATTAAATCCTGAATTCCACCAAAAAGAGAACTTCAGCTCCTTTTGAAAGATGAAGTCATTCTGATAAACTGTAGGTAAACACAATTTTGGGAATTATAAAGGAGGAGATGAAAAGACTTTGCCTGGGAACACAGGGATGGTGTCAAGGCTGCCAGTTATTTGTTGTGCTGACTAGCAAATAAGATTGCTGGTATAAATAATATTCTGCCTGCTGATAAACATTAAATGTGGAGAGAATTGTTGGTAGAGACTGTTCAGTATGTTTCCTGAACAGTGAAAACTATTCAAAGGGCAGAGTGCCTGGAAAAGAGAAAAGGAGCTGGGATTATTTGGGGCATTTGCTTGATTCAATCAGCTCTTGAAAGCTGTCCTGCCTTCTTTAAATCCATGGTGGCAGTTCCTGCATTGCTTCATTCCTGATTTTAAATGCTTTCTGCCCCTACTTTTCAGTGTCTCACACTTAGGTGGAATTAGGAAATCTAACTGTTGGGTATTATGTTTTAGACCTGCTGAAATGGCTCTTCCTGCTTGCATCCTTATGGTCTCATTAAGAGGATGCTCACAGCATGCCTGGCTCTGGTGAATATTTGCAGACCTCATTTGCCTACATTAGAGACAAAAAGCTGTAAAAAAGCCCTTCTTGAGCAATAAAGGGCTGAGTTTGCCAGTCGCACTGATCACAGGGCTGGTGTCTCCCAGGGCAAGGGCTGGATGCTGCCCTTGGAGCTCAGTGTCCATTGAAGCCCTGCATCCCAGCCCTTCCCACTGCTGGGAGCAACTCCAGGGCCCTGGCTCTGAGCTGGGGTTTAAAGTGGGAGGGATGCTAAAATCAGCGAGGAACCAAAGTGTGCAGCACTTACAGCAAGTCCTGTGCATCAAGGACTCTTTCAGGCAGTTTCATTCCCATTCCTGCATTGTTAAGACTAATTATAGTGTTTAGGAATTTTAGATTTCTTTTTAAAAAAGCTCCATTTCATTGAGTCAAACTGTGATTGACCATCATAAAGCAAAATGTGAGGCTTTTGCAGCAAACCCCAGATTCCAGCAAGTGCAAGTCACCTTCATGGGTTACCTTTGCCATTGTGACTCAGCTGGTTTGTGTTCCCTGTGCCCAGACCTCCATCCAGAGATTCCCGTTCTCCAGGGGCTTTAGACAATCCTTGACCTGTTCTATCACACTGAGGTCATGCGTTAATGCCAACAAAAATCTGCATTCCCTCTCCATTCCATTTGTGTTGTGTTGTGCTTTGCCTGCCCACCACAGGTGGCTCATTTCATTGTTGAGCTGATAAGAATATATAATGGATATTTTTTAAAACATCACTTTGCAATGGGAGATGTCATATAAATCCAAAGTGGTACTGATGTTAGGTTTTTATTCAGCGAAATGGAGCTGGAAATAATAGCAAAAAAATTAATCAAAGGTGATGTAAGTGTCGTGTTAATGAGAAGTGCTTGAAGATTACTGAGCTCTACTATAAATAGATGGCACTCTCATGGATTTACAGCCCTTATTTACTCTATGTAAATTTCATGGTCCCAAAGAACTGGGCCAGAAAACTTCAGATGAGAGCCTTTCCCTTGGAGCTGTTGAATTTCCCTGACAAAACAGCTTTTAGAGAACAGTATCAGTTTACATATGTATAACATTTTCCCTTGTATTTGAAGCGTTTTGCTACTCCTGTGAAAATAGAGAAGAAATTCTAAACATTAAAGTCCTTGTTAGAAGGGATAGTGTTCTTGTTTAATTTCAAACTAGAATTATCAAATTTTTAGTGAAAATTTAGATTAGCTTTTTTGATGGAATATCTAGTGGAAGTGAAGAAAGAGGTAAAAGTATTTTTTAATCTAGAGATGGGTAAAGTGCCTCTTTAAGTGTTTTTTAATTTTATTTTATGTATTAAACTGTTCATATCAAAAAACTCTGATTGGAAGTTTATAAGTTTGTGCAAAACTGTTTCCTCTCTATCTCAAATTTATTGGTCTTTTTTTTTCTTTTGAAAAGTCATCCTGGAGGAGTACAGAATAATTGCCAATTTGTCTGTGTTCAATTTTGAAAAGCTTTTGTTTCTTAGGAGAATTGTCACCCTGACCTTTTGAAGCACTAACCTGAAATGTAAGAGTAGTGGCTCTTTGAATGGACATGGAACTTTTATGTCAGGAATGTTCCCTCTCTTATTCCTGTAAGCTTATAGTTTATTTTAACCCCTATTTTTAAAGCTTTCATCAGAATTTCCCAGATTTTTGCAGACAATCCTCTTACAAATCTTGCTCAAACCTCACACAAGGCCCAATACTGATATTTTTATAAATCTCCTCAGCCTCCCAGGGCAATGGGTCACAAACCATCTCGCTCTTGGTTAACCAAACTTCAGCTGTATCATTCCCAGGTAGCAGCTACAGTCACTCATACTGGGTATTTGCAGTTCCTGCAAATGGACTGGAAGTGCACCCTCCATGCAATAAAAAATGCAGTTGCACAGACAGCAGCATTCCCTATTTTGGGAGATGTTGGTTTTCCAACTCTCCTCATTAATTGCTGCTGCTATCTTCACATCCAGCCTTTAGCTTTTATGTGCAGCATATGTCACTGAAGCAGCTCTTGCAGCCATCCAATCACTTCTGTTTATTTCCATTAGCTGGAAAACTTATTGAAAATAACTGGGTGGTGATGGGCTTCTCCTGAGTTCTCCTTTTAGTGGATATTGGAGTGTTACGTGGTGTGTGTGTAACAAATCTGTCTCACTTTCAATCAAGGTGCCTTGTTCAAAGAATGCAGGCACTGTGTGGCTTGTGAGGGGCCAAATGAGAGAGCAGAGAACAAGATTTTGGTGTTTCCTTTTTGTTTGAATGACCAGAAATTCCATGAGCATCGGCACCATTCAGATTGCTGTGGGAGCAGTGCATGTTTATGCTGCACACAAAAGGAATTAGAGCCCGTTTAACCTAGAACATCTCTGATGGGATGTGGGGCATTTCCCAACCTACTGACGTAGCACAGAGGAGCTGCTAGTAGATACACCATCCTTGAAGACATCAGTGAGTGGTGCAAATCAGTTTTTGTCTGTGTGTCTGTTTAGATCATCAAATTTGGGGCAGAAAAATTCCCATCTGACCACTGCCACAAGATTCCCTCTTTGTGTGTGATCTTCTGACTCTTTTCTTTCCTCCTTTTATATGAACCAACACATTTAACTTGAGAGTGCATCATCTTAGGTTTCCTGTTTCTGGTCCACCATCATGAATTTCAATAATACTTCTGGAATTTGCTATGTACACTCACTGAAAATTCCAATTCATCTCTTGTCCGTCTTCATTTCAGCTCACTGTGAGGGAGTTATGAAAGCCTCTTTGCACACCCCTAAAAATGTTCACTTCCACTTTGTTCTGTGCATCACTGCAGATATAACCATTATCTACCACAAGTTAGGGTTAAAGTCTAGAGGTGGTCAAAGGTTGGGGTTTTTTTCAAATAAAACTTATTTTCCTCTGGAATTTTTCAAGTGAAACCATACGTTTCTGTTGGAATATGTCAAGTCCAATGAAACTTCTGTGGAGAAAATTTCTTATCTCCAGGTTCTATTTTCTCATCAAAGCCAGATGAGAAAAATCTGTAAGTTATTTTATTCTTCTGAGAAGTCACAGTGACTTTACTAACCTGGCTAAGTTCTTGCCCTACGTGGTTCAAACTTGAGAAGTGCTTTTTGTTTTCCTTCACACCAGATAAGAGCCTTTATCTCTCACTTGTTTGGCTGTAGGGGAAGGGACCAAGAGACCCAGCATATGCTCCCACAATGTGATACAGGTAAAGGCTTTTGTCTGAATTAATTTTGGTAGAAACTTAAAGGTTCTCTTATGTTCAAAGTGAGTTCTCTAACTGCTGCTTCCAGGGTAGTTGATTAGTCTGGTTGCTCGTGTATGTTGTAATTCTAACACTGCTGGTGTTTTCCCATTTTGGAACTTGGATTTTGAAGAATGGAGAAGCTATTCCCTGCCCAGCTAAATTGGGGAATTTTGAGAAAAAAATTGTGCAGAAAAAAATCTCATGTACTGCAATAATGCATGGACCTACTGAACTAGCGAAAATGTCTCTTTTTTGGGTGGGTTTTTTTGTTGTTGTTGTTTTTTTGGGGTGGTTTTTTTTTTGTTGTTGTTGTTTTTGGTTTATTTTTTTTTTCTGGTGGGTTGTGTTTTTTTTTTGTTTGTTTTTTTTGTTTTTTTTTTAATTTGTTAGCATCATAAACAGGTGCTTTGTCCATAGAGGATTGTGATAAGAGAGCTGGCTGCTATAAACTTTCAGGGGTTGCAGTTTTATATGCAATCAGTAGTGGGGCTTCTCTTTTAGGATTTTTGGTAACAGTAGTAGCAGGAAAATAATTTAAAGGTCTCCAGTTGTGTTCCAAGAGTTGAGAGTTCAGAAATTATATAAATCTTGAAGTGTTTATTTTGGGGTGATGTTATTGCTTTTATAATAATATCAAACCTTTCATTTTAGAGTACTCCAGAGGATTATATGGAACTGTTAGAGAGAAAAAGTTCCCCTTCATGTCCCTTCCTGCACACAGGTCACACATCACCCAAAAACATGGGGAAACCCAAAATCTCTGGGCAGCAATTGTCCCCTTCAGTGAATTTATTCTGGTTGCTTCAATCCCCCTCTGTCAGGCTGCCTGGAAAGTTGTGAGGAGGACAAAGAAGGGCTCAAAGGTGTATGAAGGAAGCAGAATTACTGCAGGGAACAGCACTTGAATGTGCTGACAAGTTTCCAGAAACCTTCCCATCCCACTGGCAAAAGCTGTGTGGGTTTGCAGGGACCATGGAGGTGAAAGCCAGCTCCACTCAGTCCAGCAAATCTTCTCAAAACCATTGCTAAATCTGAACAGGATTTAATTCTTGCAAAGAGCAGGATCCACTCTCTGATGTTGAAGGGCTCTTGGAAAGGGAATCACGTTAGAAGTAGGGGGCAGGGAGAGCTTTGGTGAGCTGCCAATTGCCAGGCACAGACTCCTAGAGAAAGATTTCTGGTTTATAACCTGCATGGCCGACACATGGATGGAAGCAAGCAGAACTGAATGAGTTTGAAGTGCTGGGATGCTATTCAGGTTTGTTACCCCATTTTCAGTGGGGTATTTGGGTACAGCACCAGTGTGAGGCACAGAGGATGTGAGTTAATCAGATGGACTAACACTTGTTAGAAATAGAAATAAAAACATGCCAAGTAAATCACTCAGTGCTGGAACTATTACAGACTGCACAAAGGACCAAAACCAATTCAGTTAATGATGGAATATTTCTTTAAGTGGTGCTCACTTTAGGCGATGTAAGACAAATCTGATTCACAATTCATGCATTTTTAGGACCCCAGCATGGTGCAGGTTGGAATGGAGCCCTTGTCTAACCCCTGCAGCAGGATGTGGAGCTGCCTTTTCAATCTTTGCAAGGCTGGAGGCTCCACAGCCCCCCAGCTCAGGTGCTAGCATGGGTGACCATCCTCATGGTAAAAAAATCTTATACTTACCTGATATTTCCATTGCCTCCTGTCCCATTGCTGTGTGTCTCTCACAAACTTCTGGCCTTTTCTTTCTAAGGCACTTAGAGGAGCTCTTCTTGCAGCTCTGACTTTTCTAGTTCCATCTCACATCTCTAACCCCCTGTGTGCTTAGACAACATCTCAATTTGTTCTTTGTACCTTCCTCCATTACCTATAGACCTTGTTTTGCATTTGAGGAGTTCTCTGTCAGCCCTGCTGGCCCTCTGCCACCCTTGATTCACCTTCTACTCCTAGGGATAGAGTTAGAGAAGGTTGTGGTCTGGAAATCAAACTCTTCTTGAGTCCCTTTGCTTTCCAGGGAAGTGTCCCTGCGATCCTGACAAGTAAATCCCAGAGCAATCTGAAACCACCTGTGCTGGGGTCCAGACTGTGCTTCTATGTCCTCCTCACTCCACCAGAAGCTTAAAATCCTGGTCGTTCATCCTGTCCTGTTCACTGTGGCTGAGGTTCCCCTTGGCTTTCACATTCCTCACCACTTCTTGATGCTTCTTGAGCAGCAGGCTCAGCAGAACATCTTCTTTAGCTGGATTGTCCATTTCCTAATTAGTTCTTTGGATATTTTGTGGAAAGTTTCAAAACATGTCCCTAATGGTAAATACATTCCTGAGACAATCAAGGACCTTATTCTGGTTCAAGTGATCTAGTATTTGTATTGTGTGGTTGTAAAGTGAATCCATAAAATAATGCCCAACCTCCATGTGTGGCAGTGCTACAATAACCTATGGATTAATTTGGATTAATTGGGTTTAGCAGAACAGTGGGGAGGGGTTTGGTTGTTGGAACAGGATGGAGAGCTTTGCTTGTTTTGTTTTGTTTTTTTCTTGCAAGGGGAAAAAGTGACCTTGGTAGGGGAACCTTTTTGCTTTTACATCTATGTGTAAATCACAAATATTCAGTATTATTTAACTTCCAAATGCTTGAACCAAGAGCTCTGCAAACTCCAGTGAGAACACTCATCCAAGAAAGACAAAAAGTGTTCCTAGTCATGGGGGAGTTGGCACCTGCAAAAGCTACTGCACCAGAACCACGGGTTTACACATTCTAGTACTGATTGTAACCACATGCTTACACACTCCAGTAATGATTCTAACCAGTGTTTACACACTCTAGTACTGATTGTAACCCCATGTTTGCACACTCTAGTACTGATTGTAAACACAAGTTTACACGCTCTAGTACTGATTGTAACCCTGTGTTTACACACTCTAGTATTAATTCTACCAGTACTGATTCTAACCACGTGTTTACACACTCTAGTACTGATTGTAACCCTGTATTTACACACTCTAGTACTGGTTCTAACCCCATATTTACACACTCTAGTACCACCTGTGCTGTGCAGACTGTCTCCCCCAGAGCAGAGCTGCTCTCCATGGGCTGGCAGTGCTGCCCCTGCCCTGTGCTGGCCACCCACCTCATCTGTGAGGTGTGTGGGAGCCAGAATGGGATGTGGAATAACAATGTGGGATGTGCCAAGCTTTTAGATCCCTGCCATTGTGCTAATGTTTGCTTTGGGGGTTTTTGTTCTGCATAATCTTTGCTGCATCCACTGCTCGCTGATTTGATAACACCTGTGTGCTAATAGAATTACAGAGTTAGTGATTAGCAAAGGTGTCTTTCTTTTACACTCCCTTTTTATGCTTTATTAAAGAGCATTTTTAGTACAGATGTTGTGAATGTTTTCCTCTGCTTCCTCCCACAGCATAAGAGAATATCAGCCTGTGAAGTCTTGCTTTGTTATTGCACGAGTACAGACAAGGTTATTTCTCTTCTAGACATTACATGGAAAAACTAAACATGTTCGAAATCATCTTTCTCCCTGAGTTTTAGGAGACAGCATGCACTTTCAAGGGGACTAACTCAGTCTCTGCAAATAGAAAAGGTTCCAAATTCAGGTGTAGTTCAAAATATGTTTATCCAGCTCCTCAAAGTCTGAAGTGTGCTGATAAAGAATGCTGACCTGAGATTTCTGTCACAGGGAATTTCTTGTTCCAGTTTCTGAAAACTGAGACCTAAAAGTCCTTTAGTGAAACATTTCAGGGTTTAAAAATTTGTGCTGAATGAAATGTTATTAATTTATTTTGCTAATCTTAGCTGATTAATGCACTCTCACTGTCAGTGCTCTTGAGCAGAAATAATACCTTAACTCAGTCTGAAATTCCAAATCACGCAACTAAATGTTACTTGCTTCCTCTTTTCTGGACAAAACTCTTTCTAGTTATGCATTCTTAGGGATTTTGTCCCAGTGTGCTAATGAGGGGTTAAACTAGCAAATTTCCCATCATCTGGCTGTCCCTGTTGTTAAAAGGATGTAAACTGTCCTGTGAAGTAAACCCATCTACAACTGGCACACCAGAACGCTGCTTGTAAGACAAAGTGTTGGTACACCGCAAGATTTGAGCAGGAACTCAGAAGAAATAGCAAAGTTTTAGCTATTTTAACATTTTGACCTTTTTCAGAAAATGAACATATTCTCCAAAGCACAGAATATGTTGAATCAGCAGCAGGCGATGTGAAACCAGATTGTGATGTAATCTTCAAGAAAACCATATTTGTAATAAGGTTAATTAAATTTGCTGCAAGCTTGTGACAAGCATGCTGTAAGTTTGCCAGTAAATCTGGTCTTGCTTTATCAAACTGAAGGGCAAGAATTAAAAAAAAAAAAAAAAAAAAAAAAAAGAGGGAGAGAGATAAAGGGTGGGGGGTGGTGGGGGGAGGGAAAAAAAAGCTTCCCTTTTCCAGAACAACTAGTGTGTAGCCAGAGGACATGCAGGCTGGCAACAATAACTAATACGTTATGAGAGGTTGAACAAGTTTAAATGGGATTTGTCTCTGAACTGAAAGGCATATTGTAAGAAATGTCTTTGTCTCCTTGTGGTGCTGTTAAATTGAAAGCACGATGGGAGGCTTCAGTAGAGGCAACAAAGGTTGAAATGATAGCCTGCTGTTTGCAGCAAGCATCATGGCTCCACTGATGGTCCAGACATCTGGTAACAACAGCCACTCCTTGTCAGGTTTTGCCCCTCACTGGGCGCCCGAGCACTTTGCTCTGTTTAACTCATCAGGCTCTTCTAGCTCAGTATGCTCTGCATCAAGAATGTTTATGTAATAAAACAGAGCTAATTAAACATTTCAAAGGGAAACATTATTTTAACTCTAATTAGATATGATTACAGTTTCCTTATGCCTGTGCTGGGCTGGTGCTGCAGCTCTCTCCTTTGGCCTCCTCGCTGAATTCTGCAGCATTCTTATTTCAGAATCATTTCTGCATCTGCTTAAATTGGCTTTGTGCTCCCAGAAATGAACTCTCAGTCTCTCCTGCTCGCCCTCATTGTGAGCAATGAACTCACAATCTTTGAGCCCAGGTCCCTGTATTTAAAGTCACAGCATAGTGCCCCCAGGCACATGAGGCGAGATAATACCTGGGGCAGGCAGGGAAATAGCGAAAGCCCTTTTGCTGGAAACATGAAGGGTATTCTAGCCCTCTTAACACTGAAGGGTATTCTAGCCCTCTTAACACTGAAGGGTATTCCAGATCTCTTGCAGAAACACTGAAGGGTATTCCAGAGAGCCACAGGTGCTGGCAGGTGTGTTCGTGCCACCTAGGAGGCTTTCAGCTATTTGTGCTGCGTTTCCAGCTTCTCCTGGTGATTAAATCTAGCAGGAGAGGAGGCAGGCAGGTGCCACAGAGCTGTGGTGCTCGCACAGATGGATGCAGGTTCTGTGACCTTCCTGGGAGTCCACGCTGAGGCAAGGCAGTTGTCACAGGCAAGCACAAGGCATTTCCTTCTGTAAGTATTTAATCTAGAAAGATAGCATCTGACAGAGCTTTGGAGACACATCATGTCAGGATACTAAACATCCAAATAGCTGAGAAACAAATACATAGGGAAATCAAAAAGAACAGGCTAATGGCAGTAATAATCAGTGAATATTTTGTCAGTTAAGCAAATGCTGTATAACTTGTTTAGTGTTTTCTAGCTTTTATGACAGAGCCAGTCTGCAGATCATATGGGAGAAGCAGACTGAATATAAGAACCCATCCTTTCTTTGTCATCCCTAAATCCAAGTTTTCACGAGGAATTTCTGTAGCTAAAGAATGTTCAAATGCAAGTTTACTTCAGCGTTTCTTTTGGTTTTCACCCCACCCAAGATTTTTTAAACTCTACCTTGGGTTTCAAAACGAAAAAAAGGAGGAAAAAAAACAAAAAAAAGGGGAAAAAAAAAAAAAAGAAGGCAGGCTTTCATTCAGACTGGTTCTCTGCAGCCCTAATTAAAATAGACTTCAATGAGAAGTTTTCTTTTCCTTTTCCAACTGAAGCTTAAGGGCATAGTTCTAGCTGGAGAGTATATTGTGTTCATTTTACTGTTTGAGTGGTTTGCTAGAGAAGCTGTCTTTCAAATGCAGTGACTACCACGATGCCTCAGGACCCAGCTGTCACATCAAGGCTGTTTTCCACATACATGTATTATATAACGTGCATATATCATCACCATCAGGTAGCTGAAGTTTGCACATCTGAACATGGAAGGATCTCACTCTCACATTTCAGAAGTTCTCTCTGCAGTGGCTTCAGAGGTAAACCTGTCTCATTTTTTAAGGGGGATAATGACATGGGTTGTCCCTTTAGAAAGAAAAGAATGATGCAAATCAAAGGACACACATCTAAATCTGTCTCCATAAGCTGAGCTGCAGCTCTGGTGCAGGACTCTCTCCTTTGTTCTAGGGAAGCTGAAGGGGGGAATTATTTCCTTTAAATGTTACAGTCAGCCTAAACGACTGCAAGTTACTAGACTGAGAGCAGCACTGGAGAAAGAAACCTCCGATTTAGCCACAGAGGAAATCTTCCATTTAGCCATTTAATTAAATAGGAAATGGCAGTGCATAGCCCAGGCATTGTCTCAGCCCTCGTGGAGAGGATCAGAAGAAGGTCAGGAGCTTGTTCCTTTCCATGCCCATGGCTCAGTCCTGAGACCACCAGCCAGGATGGCCAATTAATACCAAGTGCTTTAGGGGGTTTTGCCTTGTGGGCTGGTGGGGTCTTTTTGTTTTTTTTTCTTTTTTTTGCCCACTAGGATCTAGGCTGAGGTTGCAAATCCATTTCAGAGAAGCTGCTCCGCAGTAGGTGAGAAGGGTTTCAGTCTCTGCACCTCTGAGTAAGAATGAGATTTGTCAGTGAAAAGTGGGGTCCTGGTGCCTCCTGGGTTTTGTAACTAGCGCTGCCACACCACTGAAATATGCTTTCTCAAAATCTGTCAAGTTTTGGTTTCACAATTCGGTCTTGTGGCCAAGGCACTGAAAATATAATGTCAAAAATGCAACACTGGAACACTACACGTTTCCTGAGCTTCAAAGAGCTCTGTTCTAGTTTTATTGCCACACTAATTTTCTGAATCACCTGTACCTCTGAGGAGTCTGTACAAAGCCATCTCTGCCTACTTGTAAACTTTTTTAAACCTCTCCAAAACAGCATTACTGCTGCTGGGCTCTCTGTAGCTCCATCCCATTATCTCCAATTATTAAAGGCTCAACTCGGGGCAGTGAAATTCTGGCAAATTTGAGCACTGGGAGCAGCTGCAAGGCAGGCAGCTCTCTGATAGTGTGAGCATCACCTGTAGCTGTCTGCCTGGGTATTTATAGTATTTGTGGTGGTTTCTCCTGGAAATCAGCCTAACAACCCCAGCTTGGGTTGTGTGCTGTACATCACCAGCAGATTTCAAAGCACAAGAATTAGTTTTTGCTCGCAGTTGACCTCAGCTGGATTGACTCTCTCTGAGGATTAAGTGAGTGATGTTATGAGGGAGGATGCTGTGCTGGCTGCTGGCCTCCTCTTGCCTGCTCCAGATGCCAGTGCTGGTGGTGTGTCCCTGCCCTGGCACCACATCTGGGGCTGCACATCAGGGCTGGGGTGCCCCAGGGGAGTTACAGAGACCTGAATGTGCTGAGCTGGGTGTCTGGGCATCACTGCAGCCTTGGGCAGATGAGTGAGGGCTGTCCAGCTCCCACACCAGCCACTCTTCTGCTGGATTCAGTGGGAGATGGGTTCTCAGTGCTGTTCTCAAAATGTTCTGTGATTGCAGATGAAAAATGCTTGGCTGTCTGTGGCTGTGCTTTTTGCTGCCTGTAAGGGACTAAAGAACTTATATTGAACAAATGTTTGCTTGTGGAGATAATACTGACTTCTATGTGCATTGCCTGTCCTCGTAGGAAAGAAAATGTTGTGAAGGCTTGTAACAAACACAGGTTTTTGGAGGGGCTGGCTTGCCTCTCACCCTGCAGGGTGGGTCACTCCCTGGGGATGTGTGGGTGTGCGCACACACAAAACATGTTCCCAGTTTTGGTGGTGGCAAGCAGAGGTTTGGAGATAATTGGGATTTTTTTTTTTTTTAATAATGAAGTTTTCAAATAACCATCTGATTGTACATGTAAGAAAGGCAGGGACAGAGTGTGGAGGCCTGATTTAAGCAGAGTATAAGGTTAGTTGTAGTCTTTAAAAAGAAATTTCAGGAGCCCATCTTTGCAGCTAACCTTCGTGTCACATTCAAATTCTCTGTTGGAAACTCGGCTTCACTTAGGCGGTATGTAAATGACAGACCATTGGAAATTCAAAAGGAAGGAGCATGAGGAGGAGCATGAGGAGCTCACACAAGTGCGGGCAAGCAGGGCAGCTGCAGCCTGGGCTGAAGGAGCAAATGTGTAGGTTGGGTTTGAGTGCATAAACCCTGCACCGGAGTCTGGGGTGTTGGTGTGCTTACACAGGGGTTGTCTTGGGGACGTGAAAGGAGATGGAGGTCTGGAGATTGCTCCTTCCCTTATCTTCAGGGCTGCTCTGCCCAGCATCCCAAGGGGTGTGGGATCAACCACCATCATGAGTTCTCTTCAAAATCCACTGGCATCAGGTGCCAGGCATGTGGGGCTGCACGGTTGGTGCTGGGAAGGGGAGTGGCTGTCACCAGACCCTCTGCAGCCTCAGCCCAGCCCTGCTGGCCAGCAGGAGCTGGGGAGATGCTGCCAGGACGAGCCTTCCTCCTGTCAGCACGCTCACGGGATGGAAATGCAGCCTGACAAGTCTGAAGCCGTGCGCAGAAAGAGACAGATAAACTCTGTTAACCGCAGAAGCAGGTTTTAAATACATTAAAATATTTTATCCCATTATTTGTTTTGACCAATTGACCACAATATTAAAAATTCAATCATGGAGCAGCTGACAAGTGCAGTTGCCTAATTTTATTTAAGGGTTCTCCCCCCCCTTCCATTTTTCCATCCTGTTAACGCTGCTGCCTGTGCCCAGACAGTAATGGGCTTCTTGTATGCCCACGACTGTTATGATCATGTAAATTTATTGGTGCTTAGAAGAAGCGAGCTATTAAAACATTACAACAACCATTACAGCCAGGCTCGTGTTGGCTTTCGCTCCCAATGAACATATGCTTCCGAGTGAATGCCTAAACTCTTATTTATGGATTTAATTTAATATGCGGAAAGAATTCAAAATTAAATTTTGTGTCTGCCTCCAGAGAGTGTCAGTGTATAATAACATGGTAATTTTTACACATCTTTATGAGAAATGGGAAAATTAATTCTTTCTGACAAGTTGTAATTATTCGACTTGGAACAGTTGCAGCTGAGCAGTTTGCATGCCTGTTGTCTGTTATTGCACAGTGCAAGGGGAAAACGTGGGGATGGAGATATATTGTGTGTCTGAGAGTTTCTAATAGCTTCTGACATTTTAGCCCTGCATATTATCAGGGTGCTCTTTAAAGGAGTGGGGACTGTAATCTGCTGCCTAGCCAGGGACATGGACGGAGCAGGGACTGAGATGGGGCAGGAAGGATTTTGTTCTGGCTGAGGATGAGGCAGCAGCTCTGCCATTAATTTGCAAATGGTTAAAGCAGAAAGTGTGGCCACATTCTTTGTACTCTTTGACCTCACCATTTTTTCCCCTTTAATGAAGACACAGGTGGGAGGAAAGTGTTTGTTTCAGCTGCACAAGCAGAGCCCTCCTGTTAAAGTGTGTCCTTTTCCTTCCTGAGAGTTGAAGGCACTTAGCACCTCTCCACCTCAAGGGACTAGCTCCCCAAAAAGTTGAGCTGTCTTTTACAGTAAGAATATTTAAAAATTAAACACTTTTCTTGTTGAAGCATGAGCTTTCCAGACAGATATTTTCATGAGGGTAACTTTGTTCTTGGCTAACTTAACTTCTGTTTCAGAGTTTCTGCTGAAAGGTAGGACACGTCCGTGAAGCACAAGCCTGCAGCACCACTGGATGTATTAGATAAAAAGGAAATTTATTCAAGTGAATGAAGTGTGTGTTCATGGCTTTGAAGGCAAACCTGGCAGTAGTGGGTGCTGCATTTTTTTTGTCCTCCTGGAATGGTCCCTTTGGGATAAACACATACTAAAGGCAATGCTTAGAAAACATTTTATCAGGCACACATTAAAGGAAATAGAAGTGCCACAAATGAAAAAACACCGTGCATACTTTCATTCCCAGTGATTTATCATGGTTGTGCTGGCTAGAAGGGTGCTAATGGTTTAGAAGGTGCTACTGCTTCCTGTGAGACACTGAAGAGGTTTTGTTCTCGTGGGTGCTTGGCATAGGAAGATACCGTGGTTTAGAAATATAAATTCGTCTAACATGTAGCATGCTACGCTTTGATTTATGGTCCCATCCAAACAAATGCTTTCCTGGCCTTTGGGCACTGTGGTGCGAGTGTGCCCAGGGAGCTCTGGTAGAAGGTCCTGCGCCTGTAATCGATGGTGTTAATCAATGGCAGGACAGGGTGGCCTCACTGACCTGGAATCAGGCACCTTTCCTTCAAACCCAGCGGGGAACCTCCACTGGTTTGGCTTTTGGGACTCCCCATGAACCCACAGGGAGAGCAGGCAGTTTGGGAGCTCATCCAGTCAGCACTGGGTCCTAAAGCAGCCCAGGTGGATCATCCACAGAACGGCTCCCTGGGCAGTGTTAGCAATGGAGGAGTCAAATGGATTCTCATTGAGGAGCCACAGATCACAGAAAAACCTGAAGTTTCCCTGTAAAATTGTCACCTCAATTTTTCTTCATTTTTTCAAACTGATGGAGGTTTTATTTTTCATTGCAGTGAGTCAAGCATTGCACGAAGAGATAGTTTCTCTTTTACATGCATAATAAATAACTTTAAAAAAAAAATCTATGTTGGTATGAGAATTAACCCTTGGTATGAGAATTAACCCTTGATATGAGAATTACCCCTTGGCAAGAACACATGCAACTCTTGAGGTGTGCCTTCATTTTTCTTTGCTTTCCTTCTCTTTGCTTTTCTTTTCCTTCTTTCCTTTTCTTTCCATTTTTCTTGCAGTTTATTCTCCCTCTGCAGAAACCTTCCTAACTGCTGTCACCTGGCCCTCTTAGGCCCCTCTAGAAACTCCTTGTATTTTAAGGAAATACTGCTCAAAGCTCTGTTTCTGAGAACATGGTCTTGTGCCCCACTCTGCTTTCAGGAAGACAGGCGTGCCAAGGGTCTGTCAGTTTTCTTCCAGCTCCTTTTGAACAACAACAGAAGACAAATTTCATGTTAAGGCAAAGCCTGGGCTTATTTAGCAATAACTTAATAACAGTCTTGTAATTGCAAATTGAAAACAGAAAATCATAAAAATAAAACCCCAACCAAAGCCAAAGAAATGCTGTAGCTCTGTCTGAACAGCTGGATATAATGATATATGTGCAATTTCTGTAGCTGATTGACTTCTTACCTAACCTAGAATCACCTAGAGGGTCCCAGGCTGGTGAGAACTCAAGCCCTGGCAGTGTCCTGTGACCTGGGATTATCCCCTTCAGTTTTCATTGCCCTTGTGTTTTATTACCCGCTTCCTCTCTTACTCCTCTTTGGAATTAAATATTGGCCTCCAGTCTTATGTACTTAGCAGTGACTTTGCTTGGTTCACACAGATTAGCCAAGGGTACCTCTGAACTGTGAGATTGCAAATCCATTTCTTTTTTTCTCTTTTTTTTTTTTTCCTCCCCACATTTAACTTGGACCTGACCAACTTCTTTCCACCTACTTTTACCTATTCCCCTCTTGGTTGCAGAAATGCACCCAGCCCTTTGCTGGGATATCCTGGGAGCCCACAGAGCTATGCTGTCATGCAGAGGTGATTTTAGCCACATCCCAGCTGCACCAGGGTAGGAGTGAGTTTGGGATGAACTGGTGAGAGACACAAGAAAATCCATTTTGGGCTGGTTCTGGTTCTGCAGTGCACATGAGCTGTGCATGTAAGTATTTAGGAGAGATCTGCTCTTTGTTAAATGGCTTCACCTAATCAAAGCTTGCTGTCTCAACATTTATGTCACCTTATTGCCATTATTCTCATGAGGTTTGTGCTGGATGTTTTGTTGCACTCCCTCTCCCTTCCCAAAACAACACAAAATGAAAAACCCAACCCCCAAAATACCCCGAAATATTTCAGCACTGAACTTCTGTTTTATGGCACCCTGAATGCTGGCCACAGTTTAGTAAGACAAATGCAGCTTCTGTAGACGTCACTGCTCATTAAATAACTTTTTTTTTTTTTTAAATAAGGGGGCTCTTCCTTCCCAGCTGAGCACAGGTGAAGAGGAGTACTTTGACAGTTCTTTGGGCTGTTTTGGAAAGCTCATTCTAGAAAATACTGCCACATTTCTGATCTCCAAGCTGAGTATAAATGATAGAGAAGCAAGCAAAGACAAGTCACCAAATACATACAATTTATTTTTTTATTCCCAAGTATTACCATGCCCATTCTGAAATGAGTTTTCATGCATGCTGCTCAATATACCCATTTTCTACTTATGAAAAAGAAAAAAAACTAATCTGTGTTATTTCTTAAGAAGAAGGGAGAGGAAGAGGGATTATTTTGGTTTTATTCCCATAGTTTCCCAAAGTATCAGTCACACAGGGTGTCTGTGATGTTGCTGGTATTAACATGGTGCTGCTCTGTGTGTTGCGTCCAGAAAGTTATCAAGTATTATGTGGTGTGCTGGCCTGAATTCTGTATCATAAGCTGGAGTTTTGCAAAAAGTCCTGATTATGCAATTTTTTGGCAATTTTTAAAAATTATTTGGGGAACAGACGGTGGCTTAGGACAAATCATAGGGTTTTCATAACTGGTTCATGAAACATAAAGCTTACTTATGTTTAAATAGCAATTTTTATCTGTAATAATGCCTCCCTTCTGTGGGGCATTTTCCACAAACCCAGTTTCTTCACACCACTTCTCTTTTACAGATGGTGAAATGAGACTCAGCTTAATTGCTGTGGGATTCTAAGAAAGATAGCAGCAGATTAAAGAGTAAATCATGTTTCTTAAATTGCAGTCCAGTGTTTGAAAATAGCAGCATCTTTCTTTACTGTGATAGATCAAGCTTAGCAATGAGTGAATGAAATCAGCACCAATAAAGTAAAGGAATCTGGTTCAAATATATGTTCAGAAATTGGGAATTTTAAATTTTTTAAATTATTTTTTGAAGTTGCCAGACTTATCTGAGATTCTTGTATCACCATACACATGCTTGTGCTCTTCTTGAGTAATCCTCTCCAGAGATGTTCCTGTGCTAACCACATCCAATAAAATATTGTTCATATTACCAGATCTGGCCATCTCCTGGTGGGTTTTGCTGACTGAGCAGCAAAGTCACTGAGGAAGTTGGGAAGCCAGTGGCTGATCATTGCTGCTGATTGCTCTGTCACTTCTGGCTGCTGAATTCATCTCCCTCTTGGTTTTCCTCCTGCAAGATAGAAATAACACGTCCTTGGGTTTAATGAGTGCTATTGTGTTTGATGAGATAAAGCACTGTAAAAGTTTTATCACACTGCATCTGCTTCCAGTTTCAGCGTGATTCAGGCTTGCTGCTGAAGAGTTCTCTGGGCAAGAGCAGGGATGGGGAATCTTTGGAGCGTGCTAGAATTGGGTTTGGAGGGCAGGTCTGTACATCACGACTCCTTCCTGGTCTGTAGCTTTCTAGCCTGACCCAGATTCTTCTGCAGTCGCAAACCTTGGGGTGCAGGCCCTGTTGGGAGCTCGGTGCCCCAAACCTGCCCATGTTTCCCTGCCCACAGGTGGCATTTCCTCCAGCCTCCCACCGCCGGAGGATCGCGCTTCCCTTCCCCGTCTTTTCTGGTTCTGCATATCAGAACGTGATTAAAATCATTATATCCCTATCTATATCGTGCTGTCTGTTTTCCTTTTAATTAGGTTGTAAAACAATTAGTTACCACCATGTCTCTCTCTTCCCCCTCTCCTTCTCTTTCTCTGAGTCCCCCTGTGCGCCCAGAGCTGTTTGTTCTCCCCGGGCGGGGAGGAGGGGGCCCTGCCGTCTTGCTTTATTTACAGCAGGGTGAAGGTCAGATATAAACAGTTTTTGTTCTTGTGCTGTTGCTTTCTTTTGTGACCTATCCTGCATTGTTTGGCTTTTTTCCTCCCCCGTGCTTTGAAGTGCCGCACACCAGGTGTTCCTGTTCTGAATTACACATGAAAGGACCACATCCCTGGACTAATTAACTAGTAAACTGCACCCGCCTCCCCTGGGTTTAATTGATGCTGCTCTTAAAAGGGGAAGCCAGTTTCTTATTCCTCCTGATTTCACACCGTAGTCATCTCCTCTTTATCTCCCTAAATACAGAAGATACTCTTGAATTTCTCACTCCCAGGCCACACGGTGCTTAATATGTCTTCTCATTTCACAATTAATAAAACAATTATGCTGTACAAATTTTTTGAAAGAAATCCTCCACATTGTTTTTCTTTTTTTTTTTCTTCAGTTTTCATTTGACTCCTAATTTCTTTGTGTCTGATGGTTGCAGCTTCTCTGGGGAGAGCTGCATGCAGTGCATCCAGAGAGATGGAAGATCCAGTATCTTACTGCTAATTATTTTACTTGATAGTGTTGACCCACCAAAAGCATTGGTGTATACCATCACCTTTGGTGTACAGGCAATGAGCCATTCCATGGCTCACAGTTCCTTTCCTGGGGCAATCTCTTGCAGTGTAATGAGCAGGAGTTATTGGGATTTCTTTGTTCTGTTGGTGGGTGCATCTCGCTCGTCTCTGTGGCAGGGTGGGCTGTGCTGATGGCAGAAAACTGTGCAAAGTGGTAAAAACCAGTTTAAAATTAGCAAGTCTGGATCAAAACCAGCTCATTTCTCTGAAAGTGCTCAGTGCAGGTTTTCTGTGGAGTGGATAAAGACCCATCTTAGGGCCAACCACAGCACAATGCTGGAGAAAATGGAGCAGGTTGTCCTGTGGCACTCCCTGTGCCGCCTCTCCAAATTGGGCTCTGTGGGTGCAAAGCTATGTACAGATATTACTCCTCACGTTCCAGCTGTGTCCTGCACAGCTAAATGACATTTTGGGCACAGCTGGTGGGCCCCTGTTGTAGTGGTTTAGGTTCACTAATTTGAGAGAGATCTACTCTTTGTTGAATGGCTTCACCTAATCAAAGCTCGGTGACTTTTGAGCGTTTTTTAAGATTTGAGATTTTTTTTTTTTATTCTTTTTGTCAGACACAGAGTAAACTGTTACCAACTTCTCTTAAAACATCATTTCTGTGGTGCAAAACCTGTGCATTCAGCCTCGAGATCCTTGCACATTGTGGGGCTGTGCCAGCCTTGGGCACAGGATGGTCCCAGACTGGTGCTGCTCCCGGTGTGGTTGAGGAGCAGAGAGCCACCTGTCATGAGCATTTCCATGAAAAACGTTGATTCCTGTTAGGTATTTTTGAATGTGCCATTTGTATCTTGCTGGTGCTTTGACCTTTAGAGGTGCTGAGCATGATTCAATTCCCAGAAATTACCCAAACAGGCAATGTCCTAAAGGTTGCTGGTTTAGGTTTATGGTTAGGGTATGTTTGTCTGTCTTGTGTATTTTTTCACTCATTCTGAACTTCCTGTATCCTCTGTTAATTGAAGTCCTTGTTAAGTCCAGTGAATTCTTTCCTCTGATTTCAGTCTCAGCTAGTCCCTATTCATTTGATTTGAGCTGTTTTCAACTTGAATTGGAATTTCAAACTTAACAGTCCTTTGAAACAGAAGAAAAGGATTCAGGATACCAGAAAGTGAGTGGGCTGCAACAATATTTCTAATAACTTAAAAGACATTTCGCTAGATAGATATTGTAGTGTAGTAATGAGAGTATCACACACCTTCCTCTTTCATGGATAGCTGGCAGATGGAAATCTGGAACACTTTGCTGTATGTGCAGGTTTGGTTTCAGATGTGGGACCTGAATATCACTCAGGTGTGTGTTTTCTTCAGGGCAAAAGGCATTTCTTGAAGACAGCAACCACCAAGCAACAGTTTGGTGCCAAATTAAGCATGGCATAGAGAAATGGGAGCTTTGCTGTCAATGCCACAGAGCTTTGGATTAGGAATTTGGTGGTGCTGATGTAAAATATTTTGTAAATATGTAACATATGATGTAAATTTTTAAAATATTTTGTAAAATATGGTGTAAAATATACTGTTTTCCTCGGAATCATGCACCGTGTTCAGTGATGGTGTCCGGTAGGACTGCAGTGGGGCTGCCATGGGGTTCTGCTCATCTCACAGCACTCCCCACTTTTCTCTTCCTTCCCATCATACAGAAGTGGATGGTTTGGGGTTTTTCTAACAATAACCAGCAAAGCCATCACTTTGTTCTCCCTGAGAAGGGGAAGTTTTACACTTTTGTAGGGTGCAAAGTGACTTTTGTGGATCATGCAATTTCCCAGTGGGAGCTCAGGCTTTGGAGTAGCCCAGCTGGCCCTGGAGGACAGACCTTAGAGCAATTAACTGCAAATTGACTGAAGCTTATATGTCAAAGACAGTCTGAATTTTAATTACACACAGCTTAAGATATTTTAAAGCAGCTAGTTTAAAGCACACATACAAAAAAGAAAAAGCAGGGAAGTCACCTAGTTTTACCAGAAGGTAAATGTAGAACTTTTGCCTTCATAGGCTTCATAGCTCCTTGAAATCCAAGCCTTGCTGTCTTGATTTAAGGGGCTTGAAATCTGGAGCCTCTTTTGCATCATATTTGATTAGTATTTCCTGAATTCTTAATTTTATTTTAATCAATTTCTTCTAAAATTTGCAATAAGTTCCCTTTTAGAGAAATTTTGCTTTAAAAAAATACTCTAAGCCTGGTTATTATTTTCTAGCAAAAATGTTTTCAGCTTAGGGCAGATAAAAATGAAAACTCAAAAAAAACCCCAACATTTTATTGCCAAAAAAGCACTGGTATAATTCAAAAGCACCTCTTGCTAAATCATTTGTGAGTGTCTCATCAAAAGCAGAGGATATGGTTTTGTTAGCACAGATCAGGGTTTTGAGAGTGGTTGTCATGCACCTTCTTAATCTTAGTCATTTTAACCCTTTTCCAATGTTTTCTGCCCTTCCCTCCGAGCTCTGATGTTCTGTAATTTTTTGCTGCCTTCCCCTTCAAAGGCAAGTTTGCCAGTATTTTTATGATTAACTTTTATATGTCTGAGTTTTTCAGAACACTATCAGGTTATAACATAGTGTTTAAAAGCCCATCCTCATCTTTTTTTATTAATCCTACCTTTCTTTATCAAACCTGAAAGTCCTCTTAACATATCAGCTTTTATTTTATTTCATCCTTCAGGAAAAAAAAAAAAAAGGAGAAAGATATTGGTGTAGGATATGAAATTTAAGGAAAAACTTGCAGTGGCTCCCATTGTTCTTGCAATCTGGCAGCTAACTGAGCTACTCCACTTAGTTTCAAAGAAATAACAGGCACAGCAAACCTATTTTTCTACCTGTTTTGTTTTTCCTTATGTCTCAATGATAATATCTAGAGATGTGACATAATGGCTCTATGAACTTAGACAAAAGAAAAGGATTTATGGATTTTGTTGTTGCTGTTTAAAGAAGAAGCTAGCAGTGTTTCTGCTTGCAAAACATTTTATTTTAAAGTTCCACAAGTTTAGATGTCAGGCTAAGGTTTAGCATTACCACTTGTGTGGTAGTTGGAGAGTGGGAGAATGCTAATTTAACTTAATGTGCAGAAAAGCAAGGTGTAGTTACTGCTGTGCTGCTAGATTTGAATGAGCAAAAGTCATATAATATATAATAAATATATAATAAAGAATAAAGAATATTAATATATAATATATAATATATAATATATAATATATAATATATAATATATAATATATAATATATAATATATAATATATAATATATAATTATATTATATATCATAGAATATAGAATATATATTATAGAATATATATTATATATTAGTATTTTGGCACTTTACTCTTTTCAAGTGGCCCCTCTCCCTAAATATCTCCTACCTCCTTCCCATCTTTGTTCTCTCCCAGAGCACATTCTCTGCATCTCCAGACTCTATGATATGAGGAGAATGCACGGAGCTCTCACTTGCACTCAGATGAAAGACCTGATTTGTTAATTTGAGCTCTTTTTAAAAACAAGACCTAAATTAACTATTATCTTAATCAGCAATAAAATACATTCTTTCAATTACTTGTTTCGCTGACTTATTAAGAGAACTCTAAATAGTTTCAGCGAGTATTGTTGTAATTGTTTCCTCCTTTGATTTTCATTTCCTCAGTTGTCATCATCTCCTGGCAGCGGCGGCAGCTGTAGAGCAGATCTTTCAGCAGCCTTGTTAATTGTGGAGAAATTAATCTGATTTCAAGCCCTTTATTGATACAGGGATTGGTGTGCCTTAATGTGCCTGCTCACCTCTCCCAGCCGTTTCTTCCCATGCCAGCCCAATGTGCAGGTTGGGTCATTATCTCCCCTTGTTAATTGCTGTGTCCCTCTCAGGTGCACTGCCTTCCTCCATGGAAATACAGAAACTTGTGTGAAGCAGCTCCCATGTCTGTAAGAAACATTGGTTTTCAGCCAGCCTGTGTTCCTGTTATTCACTTCCATTCTGTGCATGCAAGAGGAGACTGTAAGTTATATTTATGTGTAATTCCATTGAGCTGTTGCTGCTGTCTTGTCCAGTCACCTACTACCATAAATCAGGAGGTATCCTCAGGAGGAGCTGGGATACCACTCCCATGGCCCTGAAATACTGCCCAGCCAAATGGTGGCACCAAAATAGCCCTGAGGTTTTCCTCTTGAGAAGCTCTCAGGTGAGCTGAAACTGCACAATGCCCAGTGCTCATTGTGCTGGCTGTGTTTCCTGAGAGGAAAGATAAGACTCCATAGTGGAATAAAAAAATTAAGAAATTATATATTAAACAGTCTTTTGTAATAAGGGAAAAAGATATTATTATAGATTTCTATAACTCTACAAACAATACTGAAAAAAAGTTTTTCTGCAGCTATTCATATTGGCATATTGGCCAATGCTATTGGCATATTCCAAATTAGAGGGTTATTGTTATGCAATCTGAGTATTAATATGAGATGCATACAACTGAGCAGCAGATTCTTTTTGTAATCCTGTTTGTGATCTTTAAAGCTTTTGTAGTGGCGCAAATTAATTTTAGCATGGTATCTCAATTTCCAGACTGTCATCTGCCTACCTTAATTGCTCTGCCTGCTATAAAATGTTACCTGTTCCTGTCGTCTGCAGCAGCTCTCTGGTGAAGAGCAGCACCCTCTCCTCATCTTTGTGCCATGATAACTTACACACCATCCTGGGAATGCTCTGCATTTCATTGGGATGAGCAGTGACAGATAAGGATAGCATTGCACCATTTTAATGATGACAAAACATCGGGTTTTACTGTCTGTGACAACACCAGTGGCAGAGGCAGGCACAGCTTTCCCAGCTGGGGTGGGATTTGGGTCAGGTTCTTGAAGGAAGTTCAAATGGAAGCTGTGCTCTCTACACGTGTGTCTGTCAGAGATGTGCAGAGCTCTGCTGTGGGGAGGAGCTGGGGAGCCCTGCACTCTCTGGGTGATGGCTGGGGTGGGATTTGTGTTCCTGTTCTTCAGAGCCCTTGTTCAGGGGCTGTTGGGTGAATGGGAGATGAGGGATGAGTGTTTTCTCCCTCTCTTGCTGTCACCTGAAGTCAGGCAGCTGGGGGAGAAACTTCACACGCAGTTCAGGGTTGTGAGTACTTCAAAAATGAAAGTTTTAACAATGGCTTTATTTGTAGAGTTGCTCTTTATCTTGTTGTTTGAAATGCAAACAGCAACATAAGGAAAAAAAATCAAAAACATCCAGCAGAAATGCTGTTTGGGATTCATAAATAAGTTTGTTTATTAAATAAATGAAAATCTCCATGAAAATCTCAGACTCAAATCCCGTCAGAACAGACTTAGCCCTTCAGCCCTATGAGACAGACAAATTCAGTATCATGCAGTTTAAAACCAGCATTTCTTCTGAGTGAGAGTTATAAAATCAGCGTTCCATCTTTCATTCATTTGCATCAGCCTGCTTGATGCTTTATTTTAACAATGATGATTTTTATTTGGGAGACTATCAGCTCTTCCTCACACTAGCTCGGTTTTTTTCAGTGCTTGTATATGTGCTATATATATTTGCAAAAGACCTCACATTTGTTCAGATGAGAAGATAGGTCATAGAATTGAATGATAGAGATAAAAGATGAGACCAGCTGGAAATTCATTCCTATTGTGAAATGCAGCCTTTTGCCAGTGACTAGTGGTTTAAGCTCTGTGTATAAACTTAAACCAAAGCACAGAACTGGAGAACAACCCCTCTTCAGTCACTGCACTGAAATGGCATTTTCCTGCAAGCCCTGAATTTTTTATCTCAGTGCTTTTAGCAGTGTAGGTGTGCCTACAGCCTTATGCATATGGAGACTTGCTTGTAGAAAAATATTCTGAAATTATAGTATAAAGGGCAATCCTGGAGTATTAAACTTGCAGTTCAATGTGGGTGAGACCACATGCACACCTGCATGCTCATGCCAAGGCTTAAGGTTCCTTTCAAAGAGTAGAGGGCTTGGGCTCCATAAATGTTTTCAGTGATGTGTTTGGGGTTGGTGACAATACTCCAGATCTTGCTGAGGATGATTCTTCTTTTTGCCTCAGCTTCCAGGGACCTTGAGTTCTTCCCTGGACTGACAGAAAACATTCCTGCTCTCATGTTTATGGTGCTGTAAGGTGGCAGAAATGAGGAGGCCTTCTGGTGTGATACTGAAATGTCATTTTTGTCACAAGTATCATATCTCTCATTGGTCCAGGAAATCTCTTTCAGGTGGTTAAGCTAAGCTAATAATTAAAACTTGTTTTTCCTGAATACAGATATGTACATGAAGCATTTTCCCTGCTTTAGGTGCTGGATTTCTTGGATGCTTTCTCTGCATTCATTGAAGGGGTAATTGACTGAAACTCGTCACTAAATTGGTATTGTCACTGAAAGTTTCAGATTGTCAGTTAGACAGAGCCAGGAAAGTCCTTCAGATTCTTCATCTTGAGTGTTTGTATTTTTCCTGCCTTCTAGCTGCCATATATGTATTACAAGGCAAGGAGTCTAAAACAAGCCTTCAAATAGTATTTTTTCTTTTTCAGATAGTAAATTGTGTGTCTTATTTCAGCCACTTTTTCACTAATTCTATGTAAAACCAGAGTTTTCATTAAATCTGTGTAAAACCAGAGCTACATCCAGCATGTCCACTCAGACAACATCCCTGAGCAGAGGCAAGGTGCTGCTTTGTGACTAATCCATTCTCTGCAGGGTTTGGGAAAGAGTAGAAGCCAAAATTCTCAGAGACTTTGAAGCTCCTGGAGCACATGAGGAGTTTGCAACTTCTCTATAAGGCTGATTTACCCATAGTGGCCTATGCTAATGCATTGCTCCTTCCTTGCACACGCCTGCTTCGTGTCTCTGCGGAACACTGGGAAAATTGGAAATATCTTTGAAGGGATCACGAGGGCTGCCAGATGATATCAGATGAGTCAGAGGTCTGTTACTTAAAAGGAATCCTGCAGGACTCCTGTTTCACTGGTTTCCATTCTCCTCTGGTCTCCACTGGAGACTAATGGACTAATTGGGCTAAAATATTACTCAAATGAAGCTGCTGCCCTTTCCTAAACTAAAAGGGGTTACTGAGCCACTGTTGTAATTTAGTTATTCAACACAGAAGAAATGAAGAATAAATTAGTTATAAATATGCGTGGGATGGCTTTTTAATATACAGTCTGCTCAGTGTTATTTTGCAGTAGGTGCTCTGCTGAAAACAGACAAACTTTGTGAGATGGAGCTGGTGCAAAGAACTGAGCTGGGATCTGCATGACAAAGCCTCCATGGCTTTAGGCTTCTCCCACCAGTGCTGTCCTGCTTGTGCCAAAGTCAGGAGTAATTTTCACCTTCAATTTTATTATTTGGCTTAGATTTTTGAGCACCCAGATTTAGTTTTGTCTGTACTGGGGAGGTCTTGTGTGTTTATCTAAGTGTGTGGGATGCACCAGATAAGACTCTACAGGGTGATTCTGTGAGCACAAATCTGCTGGTACTGCTGACAGAAAATACTCTGGATGTTGTCTGCCAGAACTCTGCTGGGAAAATGAGGGGTGGGGGAAAGTGTCACAGGAGCTGAATTAACTCCCAGTGTCGGCGGGAAAGGAGAGAATTAAATGAACAAAATTTGGAGCATCAGATTGCCAGGACCAGGCAGTAATCATCCGTGACTTGTGAAGGAATTCAGATGGGAAATAGACACCCTAACAGACCATTTGGAGGAAACAGCAGCAAAGAATAGGGTTAGTAAACACAAAGATAAATATGTTATGTTGCAGAAGAGTTACTGTGGTTTGTGTAAACAGAAGTTGTGTTTCACAGATTGCTGCAGCTCTGCAGAGGAGTCAGGGAGAGATCCTGGTGTTATCTGCTCTGATTTGAGAAGGATTCAACAGGTCTCTGACCAAGGGCTGATGGAAAACTGACCTGTCATGAGATCAGGAGCGAGAGTCTCCATGGATAAATAATTGGCTAAAGGAAGGGAACAAAGGGCAGAAATGAACAGACAGTTCTGACAGTGTGAGGAGCCAGTGGTGCGGTTTCACAGGATGAGTGTGCTGCTAGGCTATCTGCTGCTCAACAGATACCATCAATGATCCGAGAAAGGAGAATTTATAAAAGGTTGCAGCTTCTAACAGGTTATTCAAGGAGTTGAAACCAAAACAGATTGCAGAGAAGGATCTCGCTGAAACCAAGACAGATTGCCTAGAAGCATCTCACATTAGTGAGTGACTGGTTGGAAAAATTAATGGCAGGTAAAAATCTGTGTGTATAAATTGTGAAGTAATGCATATGGGGGGAAATAATTCTAATTTTGCATACAGGGTGGTGAGCTGTAAACTAGTTTTCTTCTCAAGAGTGTCAGTTCAGTGTGTAGTACCAATGAATAAAACAAGCAGCATGCTAAGAGTTATTAGGAAAGGAGCAGTGAACAGTGTTATTGTGTTTACATAATTATTATGTCCATTAGTGCTGTATCTGTGATCCACACATGGGAGGCTGTGCTCCTTTCTGGTAGCTCCCTCCCCTGCTCTATCTCCACAACAGAAAAGATGCGAAAGAATTCCAAGGACACCAACATAACCCACTTATTTGTTTGGAAGATAGGAGGTTTCAGACATAATGACACATGGAATTTAAAGTTAAATGAAGTATTTTGGAGTTCTAATAATAGCCACAGCCAAGAAATGTGAAGAAATGAAGGTTTAGATCCAAGAGTTTGTAGAGAACCAGAGAGAAATGACCAGAAGATCTAAAAGAGATCTAAGCTGAGAAATGCCAGGTATAAGTTAAAATAGCTCATTAAAAACATCTATGTTAATGGGACCTTTCATCACCTAACTGAAAGTGTCTTTTATATTTTACCTAGTCATTAACTCATTGTTCATGGTTCTGCTTCTGGTGTAATGGGGGCTTTTAACAGGTTCTTTTCTGAAGGGAATATCATTTTTGCTTTGTTCACATGGTAATGCAGGATAATATAGATTCCCATAATCTTGTTAATGTATTGTCATATTTGAAAGGCAAGATGTTGAAACTGTGTATGAAAATATAAGAATGGAAGGATCTTTGCCATGTTGGCATGCAATGAAACTTATTTTCCATCCCTCAGTTCCTAGACTCTAATTGGAGAGAGCTCCAGAGACTCTACACATGCAGAATAGTTGATTCTTGAGACAGGTCTCAAGCTGAGAGAAGAAATGATGTTCAGAAATACTTTTCAAGGAGTAAAATACACAGATTATTTTAATTCTTAGGTAAGATATATGGTGGGGTCTCAACTGCATGGCTGTAAGTTATTTTGCAAAACGTATTAGACATTTTTTACTCTAATGGCACTGATATCATGTTATTTTTGGTCTTGTTATCATTTTGGTGTTGTTATTTTTGAACTGCAGTTTGAAGAAAAGGAAAGCAATGGCACAAATAATTACTGAAAGCAGAAGGAGAAACACCCTCCCCAAAATACCCCACCAAAAAACCCCTAAGAGCAACATCTCTGTGGACAAAACTCTTGTCAGTGCTGATAATGCAAGAAATACTTGGAAGAGAAAGTGGAAAAAGCTGGGAGTGCAGCTGTCTGTAATTAATTGAAGGAATGCTATAATCACTGTTATTAGCACAACTCAGACAATAGTTTTGGCAAATATTTTTGTAGCAACTTAAATCATCAATGAAGATGATAAGGCCCAGCATGAGTGTGCTGGGGATGATCAAAGGCAGCAGTGGGCAGAGGGTGACAGGCACACACCCACAGCAGAAACCTGCCAAAACCCCTCATTCCCCCTCTTCTGCATGGCATTCCTGCTCCTTCAGGTAAAAAATCCACCAAGGACACCAATACAGCCCACTGAGGAAATGTGGGCCTTAATTCTGTATTCTCTCTGGACCAAATTGTGGCACTGCACAGGGCAGAAGACAGAGCTCCTGCTCTGCTCCAGCCCCTCCTGTGCCACAATTTCCTGTGGGGGTCAGTGGTTCAGGGGCCATGGAGGTGTTCAAAGTGTTTGCTCAGTCCTTGCCAGTGGATTACAACTCTCAGACTGCTCAGCTGGGTGTTTTTAATGTATGTAATATACCTGATATACAGCCAGAAAAGCTGTATTAATGTAATATACTTGATGTACAGCCTGAAGAGCTGCATTAATGTATATTAAATACCTGATGTACAGCCAGAAAAGTACCAGCAGCTTATAGCTAGAGCAGCACTTGCTGAGCTTCAGCAGGAGCTGTATGTTATATACCTAATGTACAGCCAGAAAAGCTGTATTATGTATGTTATGTAGCTGATGTGCAGGCAAAAAAGCTGTATTTATGTATGTTACAGCTGTATTATGTATGTTATAGCTGTATTAATGTATGTTATAGCTGTATTATGTATGTTACAGCTGTATTATGTATGTTATACTTGTATTAATGTATGTTACAGCTGTATTATGTATGTTATACTTGTATTAATGTATGTTATAGCTGTATTATGTATGTTATAGCTGTACTATGTATGTTATAGCTGTACTATGTATGTTATAGCTGTATTATGTGTTACAGCTGCATTATGTATGTTATACCTGTATTAATGTATGTTATAGCTGTATTAATGTATGTTATAGCTGTACTATGTATGTTATAGCTGTATTAATGTACGTTATAGCTGTATTAATGTATGTTATAGCTGTATTATGTATGTTATAGCTGTACTATGTATGTTATAGCTGTACTATGTATGTTATAGCTGTACTATGTATGTTATAGCTGTATTAATGTATGTTATAGCTGTATTAATGTATGTTATAGCTGTACTATGTATGTTATAGCTGTACTATGTATGTTATAGCTGTATTAATGTATGTTATACCTGTATTAATGTATGTTATAGCTGTATTATGTATGTTATAGCTGTACTATGTATGTTATAGCTGTACTATGTATGTTATAGCTGTATTAATGTATGTTATAGCTGTACTATGTATGTTATAGCTGTATTATGTGTTATAGCTGTACTATGTATGTTATAGCTGTATTAATGTATGTTACAGCTGTATTATGTATGTTACAGCTGTACTATGTATGTTACAGCTGTATTAATGTATGTTACAGCTGTATTATGTATGTTACAGCTGTATTTTGTATGTTATACTTGTATTAATGTATGTTATAGCTGTATTATGTATGTTATAGCTGTACTATGTATGTTATAGCTGTACTATGTATGTTATAGCTGTACTATGTATGTTATAGCTGTATTAATGTATGTTATAGCTGTATTATGTATGTTATAGCTGTATTAATGTATGTTATAGCTGTACTATGTATGTTATAGCTGTATTAATGTATGTTATAGCTGTACTATGTATGTTATAGCTGTATTAATGTATGTTATAGCTGTACTATGTATGTTATAGCTGTACTATGTATGTTATAGCTGTACTATGTATGTTATAGCTGTATTAATGTATGTTATAGCTGTACTATGTATGTTATAGCTGTATTATGTATGTTATAGCTGTACTATGTATGTTATAGCTGTACTATGTATGTTATAGCTGTACTATGTATGTTATAGCTGTACTATGTATGTTATAGCTGTATTATGTATGTTGTAGCTGTACTATGTATGTTATAGCTGTATTAATGTATGTTATAGCTGTACTATGTATGTTATAGCTGTATTAATGTATGTTATAGCTGTACTATGTATGTTATAGCTGTATTATGTATGTTATAGCTGTACTATGTATGTTATAGCTGTACTATGTATGTTATAGCTGTATTATGTATGTTGTAGCTGTACTATGTATGTTATAGCTGTATTAATGTATGTTATAGCTGTACTATGTATGTTATAGCTGTATTAATGTATGTTATAGCTGTATTATGTATGTTATAGCTGTACTATGTATGTTATAGCTGTACTATGTATGTTATAGCTGTACTATGTATGTTATAGCTGTATTAATGTATGTTATAGCTGTATTAATGTATGTTATAGCTGTACTATGTATGTTATAGCTGTACTATGTATGTTATAGCTGTATTAATGTATGTTATACCTGTATTAATGTATGTTATAGCTGTATTATGTATGTTATAGCTGTACTATGTATGTTATAGCTGTACTATGTATGTTATAGCTGTATTAATGTATGTTATAGCTGTACTATGTATGTTATAGCTGTATTATGTATGTTATAGCTGTACTATGTATGTTATAGCTGTATTAATGTATGTTACAGCTGTATTATGTATGTTACAGCTGTACTATGTATGTTACAGCTGTATTAATGTATGTTACAGCTGTATTATGTATGTTACAGCTGTATTTTGTATGTTATACTTGTATTAATGTATGTTATAGCTGTATTATGTATGTTATAGCTGTACTATGTATGTTATAGCTGTACTATGTATGTTATAGCTGTACTATGTATGTTATAGCTGTATTAATGTATGTTATAGCTGTATTATGTATGTTATAGCTGTATTAATGTATGTTATAGCTGTATTAATGTATGTTATAGCTGTACTATGTATGTTATAGCTGTATTAATGTATGTTATAGCTGTACTATGTATGTTATAGCTGTACTATGTATGTTATAGCTGTACTATGTATGTTATAGCTGTACTATGTATGTTATAGCTGTATTATGTATGTTATAGCTGTACTATGTATGTTATAGCTGTACTATGTATGTTATAGCTGTACTATGTATGTTATAGCTGTACTATGTATGTTATAGCTGTATTATGTATGTTGTAGCTGTACTATGTATGTTATAGCTGTATTAATGTATGTTATAGCTGTACTATGTATGTTATAGCTGTATTAATGTATGTTATAGCTGTACTATGTATGTTATAGCTGTATTATGTATGTTATAGCTGTACTATGTATGTTATAGCTGTACTATGTATGTTATAGCTGTATTATGTATGTTGTAGCTGTACTATGTATGTTATAGCTGTATTAATGTATGTTATAGCTGTACTATGTATGTTATAGCTGTATTAATGTATGTTATAGCTGTACTATGTATGTTATAGCTGTATTATGTATGTTATAGCTGTATTATGTATGTTATACACCTGATGCACAGCCAGAAAAGCACCAACAGCCTCTGTAGCTGGTGCAGCACTGGCTGAGCTCCAGCAGGAGCAGGGCAGGCTGTGCAGAGTGCCCCATCCCAGGGCTCCCAGGTGTGGGGCAGCTGCCAAGGGTCCTTCCTCACCCTCCTGCATTCCCTGGTCCCGCTGCAGGCTGGTCCCAGCGCGGGGAGCGGGCAGCAGCTCCAGCTGCGTGGCATTTCAGGGTTTCCATAGCGATGGGCAGCGGCCACTGCCACCTTTCTCTCTTTAATTAAAGAGCAGATGCAGGGAAAGCTGATCTCTCCTGACCCTCTTTAAGCTGACATCAACACGCTAATTGTTCTCAGCGCTGGCCTCCCCGCAGCAGGGCAGCTCTGTCCTTTGTTCCCATCAAGGTCTTGCCTCTGTTCAGGGTAGAGAAGCAGGAACTTCTTCCAGAATCTCCTTGTGGGGACTGTTTCAAGTAGTGGCTGCTTCGCAGCAACTAAAATCTCTTTTCTCCATTAGCAAGGTGGGTACAGAGGGATGAATGCTCCTCCCTAAGACAGGAAACTTCTGGCAGCACTAGAACTCCTGTTTGTCTGTCACAGAAAATAATTGGGCTTTCTCTAGGTGTTTTAATGCATAAAATATTTTATAAAGAAAAAGTGCTGCTGGAGCAGTCAGTCTTCATCAGCAATTGCTCTGCACCAGTGTCAGAGATTGTTATGGCTTTTCTGTGGGGATTGAAATTGCACATGGTATTCATATTAATGATAGGCAAAAAAAAAAATACATTATTTAATGGCTTCTGCTGTATTATTTGCCCTTTTTGTTTAGCTTCAGGCTAGAGTCAATAGGCAATTTAGCTCAAGAAAAATAGTCACCAAACAAGAAAAAGGATATTATTCATCCCATGCAGATGTAAGCAGCACAAAAATAGTGTCAGATACCAAAATCAGACTTGCAGAAAGCACATCACATAAGTTAACTGGTGATTGCCACTGGATGTCCTCATTGCTGAAGTGTAGAGTTCAGCTACAAGATCCTAAAGATCATCAGTGACAAGAACCCTTGAAATGCAGGAGGCTATTCAGGCTGTTTGTACAGGGAGGTGGAAGGGCTGATATCCTTTGTTGTTATTGTCTCCTTTATCTCTGGGCTTGCTTGAGTTGGAGCAAGATCTCATTTTCATGATAGCTTTACAAGGCAAGAGGTGATTTATACATATGAAACACATCCTTCTAACACATCCACAACACTCAAAAAAAAATAATTACTTCAGCAGTAGAGCCAAGCTATCTGATGAAACAAGATTTACATTTGGGCTCATGAATTGCTTTGTATAGAGTGCACATGACTTCTTCCCATAGCATTTTGTCTTTTGGAGTGTAAAAGAGAAGCACATAATTTCTCAGTTGGTCCAGGAAGTCCAGATCACTCTGTTGGTCATGTAAATACTCTTTCTATGGCAGTTCTTGGTGTTTGTTGTCTAAGAGGAGCAAAGAAACATAGAAGCTGCTGAATATTTTACTGGCCCCTGGAAGGAAAGAAGGAAGAAATAAAACCATTTTTTTTCCTGTTATCTACAACCTCAACTGAGAATTGAGGTTGAATAGTGAAACACTGAGCCTACCCCTACCCACCATTCTGTTACCTGTAAGAGATGTGGTCTCTATGAAAATAGCCCAGTTCTGTGGCCTCAGTAAGTGTTTAAACCAAACCCAGATATTCCTTCCTGTGAAACAGGAAAGAGTCCAGAGCAGTGCTGAGCTGCACAGGGGCAGCCCTGGTGAGCCTCCCTGCAGTTTCTGGGTTCCAGGATGTGGGACTGTGCTCTGCTGCATCGTGAGGATGGAATGAAGGTGTGAGGCTCACAGCTGAATGTCAGCATCCCACAAGCGCTCCTTTAATGCATTATGCTCCCACTTTAATTTGTCTGTAGGCATCTGAATTTTCCTGATCAAGTCAGGGAAGGCTGACAGGCACAGCCCAAAGTGCATGTTGGCCTTCTATTGAATTTAGGCAGTGTGGGGCTGCCTTCCTGCAGAAACAGGAGTCTGGTTTATTTGACTGCAGCTTAAAAATGGCAGACTATTCATTTAAACCCGAGTGCTAATAATAACACTGATGTAGAAAGAGCTTTAATAATCTCAAACAATGGTGATTTGTGGCTTCATTTCTGCCAGGAGCAGGGCTGCAGAGGGGAGTGCTGTGCCCTGTAATAAATGGCAGTGTGAGATCCAGCTTAAGCCAGGACTAAGTGCTCAGTACATCAGATTCTTCTGTCTTCGTTTCAGCTCATCCACAGTCAGCCTTTTCTGCAGAAAACCTACCTGAAAGGGCCAGCTTTCTTCTAGGGAGGGCCTCTGCATGCTCCTGAGCTTTTCTTGCAAGTTATTTGATGTTTGCTCCATTATGGCAACGATTTTAGCAATATTTTGCAATGAAAATTACTTGAGCAGATTAGTAATTGGCCCACCCATTTCCTCAGCATCAGGAGGCCAATTTCCCTCAGAGAACTGTCAACTGCAAAGCCACAATGCTTGTGAATTTCTCCAAAGTTGCATGTTTGGTTGTGTTTATTTCCTTTGTCTCTAAATACTGGTTTGGTATTTCCTTTGATATTGACAAGTTGTTGACAACACACCAAAGAAATTGGATATACTCTCTATACTAGGACCCCTGGTTTTTAAGCATTTTTTAAAGATCATTGTAATTAAGCATTTGATATTTTTATGTGCAAAGGTCCTGAAGCCAAGCTCTTTAATATAATACATTCCTATATCTGAAAACCACAAAGAATCTGTCCGGCCCCTGAGCAATGATACAAAGGGTCCTACAGGAGGTTCAGAAGGTTGTTTGCCACTCTGTATTAATATAGGAATGGCTGCTTATATAAGCCAGAAGTTCTTGTGAACTTTTTAAAAACCAGACATTTTCAGTATTTGAAATGGAATTTGGTTTTATCCAACACTTTCCTGGTATAATACGGATTTCTAATGAAAGCATATAGATCTAAAAGGGAGTCTGCAAAGCTGAGCAGGAGGAACACACTCCCCTTGTGTGTCACAATGCATTATCCTGTCCCTAGTCCTCAGAATGGAAGCAGTTTTATTAAGGCTCTGTGCCAAACATGAGGGGCACTGCTCTGAACAACTGCTGGACTTTGCCTGGGCAGGGCTGATGTGGTGTGGGATGGATGGATGGATGGATGGATGGATGGATGGATGGATGGATGGATGGATGATGGATGGATGGATGGATGGATGGATGGATGGATGGATGGATGATGGATGGATGATGGATGGATGGATGGATGGATGGATGGATGGATGGATGGATGGATGGATGGAGCTGGGATGGATGGATGGAGCTGGGATGGATGGATGGAGCTGGGATGGAGGGATGGAGGGATTTGCTGCCCTCCAGTAGTTGCTGGCAATGGGGATCCCAGGGAGGAAGCAGGCATTGCACAAGGACGTGCTGAAAAGACAGAAGCCCGTAAAGCTGCAAGGGTTGTTTTGTGAAATGCCTGTGAGTGGCCAAATGGGACAATAGCAACACTACTAATTCATTTAATTAATATGTAATTTATTTGGAGTTGTGTTCATTCTAGTCTGTCTTTCTTCAGAAAGATGTTTTCTGCTGTGGTGAGGCTGTGATTCATTTCCATTTCACTACTTTCATTTTCATGGTCTTTTTGTTAATTGTCAGAGCCTGTTTGATGATTACAGTGGCTAGTAAATGCATTGCTAAATTATGGTCATGAACAACAATGGGAAAAAAGACCCATTCATGTAGGGGTTTTTTTCTTTCTTTTCCTTTTTTTTTCCTTTTTTTTTTTTTTCCAAGCCATATACTGTGGTCTGCTCCCTAGCAAAAACAAACAATGTAGTATTTCTCCTGCCCCGTTGCTTTGCTGCTTTCTTGTTTTTCTCTTTCATATGTTTTTTCATGGGGTTCTATGTATTTGCTGTGTGCCAATCTGGAATGGAAAGGAGGAAGCAGAGCAGAAGTTGGAGTTCATTGGATCTCTGATGGTGCAGGGGCATCCAGGAATCCTGGTGGAACACAAACGCCTGGAGCATCCCATTTCTGCTGGGGTGATGCTCAGAGGAGGTTCCCACAAGGAAGGTGTCCAGCTAGGACATTAACTAACAGATAATTAATTAATAATTAATTCTGCAGCAGAAAGGGAGGCCAAATTTCAAGGAAATGGAAGCACTACCCCTCTATATTGTGGTTGTTTTCAGTTAAGCTGTGCAGAAGGAAACAGGACTTGAGACTTTTGCCAGCTTGGTGTCACACTGGGCATTACCACAGGAGCTCTGCACAGGGGGTGATATTTGCACACAGGGCTTTACATTTTTCCTTGCTTTTGGTTCTGGTGTTTTGTTCTTGCTCCACAATGGCAGCTATGAAAGCTGCTGTCTTCAGTCTGTCTCTAATTTCAGTCTTCTTCCTTTTTCTTGCAGAATTGTGGCATTTTCAGCTTGAAACCATCTTCCCTTTAGAATTTATGAAAACTTCTTGCACAGACAGAGGTGGGAGATTATTTTTGGCTTGCAGTCAGAAGATAGCTTGGTGCTGTCCAGCCCATGTGAGGGCTGTTTGATCAGTTAAACTGTGACACAGGAGCTTTCCCAATGCCATGGCTTTTCTCTTATAGACAGGGTCTGGATTGGTCTCAGTGTACTGGAATATTTATTTTGCCTGGTTCAGAAATGCTGTAATTTGAGAATAAATGTCCTGGTAGCAGTGGTTACATCACTTATTCTTGAAAGCAATACAATATTGGATAAATTTAAGATGTTCCAGCTGAGGAGTTGTGTTTGTAAATGAAATCTTTTGTGCTGTCCATTAAATGCAGCTCTGATTGACTCAGCTGAAGGGAGTGGTGCCCAACGTGTGTCATCCAGGCATTTGTCAGATATTTTAGTTCATTTCATTTCATACATCTTGAACTATGCAGGCAACCTTGTCATTGCAATTTTCACACCCTTTCTTTTTCTTTGTTCTATATGTCAGTGAAATCTTATCTCTGCAGTCTTCTGTCATAGGTTAATAGTCTGGAACAAACTTCATTTAAGACTCTTACATAGGAAAAATGGAGAGAGATTATAAAGCAAGTTGGTGGCCACAAGCACTGTTGGAGAGATGGTATCTCAGAGCCTGTGATAGATTTGAAATATCAACCACAAGTGTGGTGGAGGAGGAGAAGAGGCAGCCTCAAAGGATTGACTCACTCGGTTCAGGTGCTGCCTGAACCCTGGCACCTCCTCTCTCATCACAAAGTTCAAGTTTTCTATGGGCTTGCATGGATTTGCCTTTAAGGATGGGGAAAAACCCACAAAGGTCAGGCCTGGATTTGCATTCCTTCGGTGTTGTTGTTGTTATTGTACACAGAAATAAATCTACAGAGGTGTGCAGAGGCTCCTGGAAAATCTGAGACAAAGTTTTCTTGTTTCACAGTCTGACAAAAAAGACCTGCACTTATTTTTCTTCAGTGCATCCTTTATTGACAGGTGCAGTTGCCTCTTTTATACAAGTGACTGTCTTGTTTACATGTTCCTCTATTTCCTCCATTTCCAACTGCAGTTTCTGTTTAAAATGTCTCAGAACAGCTTTTAAAAGCTATTACTTTTGCAAAGAAAGGTAAACTGCTGGGAGACAAAAATGATGCAACAAAAAGGGAAGGTGTGGGGTAAACCCCAGCTGACCTAAAATCTGCTTTTTGCCTGAGAGAAGCCGAGTAACATTTCCCTCAGTCCCTTGCAGCACCTGCTTGATGCCCTCTCTGTTAAAGCTGTGAAATGTGCTGTCCCTTTGATCCTGGGCTCAGTCCTGCAAAGAACAAACTTTGCTGGCCAGGATTCAGAGCTTGAGGGGGCATTCTACAATTAATGACTTTCCTACTGTTTCCTCTGGGACACTGCTGTTGTTTTTAACAGAGCATCTTAACTCCCATCCATTCCCTTTGGTTTAATTGTTTGTGCTCAGCCAGTAATTATGGCACTGTGACTGACATCAGGTTCAGAAAGTGCAGCATGGTTTGGGGTTTTTTGTGAGGTGCATCACAGATCCTGGGCTCAGAGCAGGGGAATCCCTGGAGAATCCCTTCATTCAGACCTTGGTAGAAGAACATCGAATTTGGCCTTTTTTGCTTTAAAAAAGTTCAGCAAAGTGGCTCTTGGATAATGCTACACCAGAGACCCCAGCTGCCCAGTGGGCAGATGTTTACAGATGCAGTTTGATAAGCAAATAGGACTGTTTGCTGGTGACAGAATTGGCTTCCTGAAATGGGGCACACTATTCTCCCAAAGGAAAAGAGCTTGGGAACCACTGGTGGACACAAAACCCAGGTTTTTAAGCTCATCTTCACCTGCTGATGCTGGACCAGAGCAGTTCTTGGCTGGAAGGTCCAGCTGTGGTGTGAGAGAGCAAAATTTCCACCACAGGTGGGGTGTCTGTATCCTGAGTGCCCAAAACCTTTGGGAAGCACAACTTGATACCAGCTGGTCCCCTGGGTCAGGCCTGGCACAAAAGGAATGAATTTACCCTTCCATGGGATGGTTTTACCTTTTCTTTGTAAGATTTAATGAGAAATCCCTCTGAGTTAACTGAGACCCTCTAATAGCAGCAGTAGCTCAGGTTTGCAATTTTAGCACTTAGCCAGGGTTGGATGAGTTTGCTTCTTCAATACATAACACAAGAGAGCAGACCTGTGACAGGCAGAGCTTTTTCTTTAAAACCAGGCTGATACCAATCTTGTGGGAGTAGGATGCTGAGGTGAATTTTTGTGTATCTTGGGGAAGGAGATAAGTTTGAATGAAAGTCACTTCTTACCAGGATGTTTTGCAAAAACAGAAAGAATGACAGTCCAGGAGGATGGGTGATGTGCCAGAAGTGTTATTATCTGTATTCTTTGAGGAACTTGTTTTCTCTGATTGTGTGTTATTATCTGATCTCAGGAATTAAGGCTTCTCCGGTGTGGTGGGATTTCCAGAACATAACCAAGATTCATTGGGTGCTGCAGAAGAAAAATATTTTTGAAGTTGTCAAACACTTCCTGCTCTAAGACTGTAAAGTGTTAAATATCTGCCTTAGGCAGATTTATTGATTTATTTAAAGTTACTGTTCCCCAGACATCTGCTTTGGTCACTCAATTATAGAGAAGATGCTGGGCAAGGTGGACCTTTGGTCTCACCTCACACTCTTATTCTTGTTTGCTTGCTTTTCTTATATTGAATAATGTGAGAGAAAATAATTGGTTCATCCATTTGAAAAACAAAACAAAAACCCTAAACAAACAAACAAAAAAATTGGTGGGCTTTTTATGAATAGTCTTAATATTCCACAGCAGTGAGGCAAAGACAGAATGTCCCAAGTGATTGACTCTGATTTTCCATGACTTTTGCAGCATGTGCCCATACCTGTCTACTTAAGTGCTTTTGAGATAAGCTGAGGAAGAGGTGTGAGAATAAAAGGAAAGATTTGGTCTGGACAGGGAAGATTGGAAGTAAATACTGGTAGGCAGGAAGGGTGGGACTGAACTGGAAGAAAAGTGGAGGACAAATAAAATAGGAAGGATTCAGGGCAAAGGGCAGAAAAATTACTTTCTATTCTGGCCATGGGATGGATCCCCTTTTACTGGCATGAAACGTCTCTGAGACTTTGGTGGAAGGTTCACTGTGTAAGACCTACACAGACACAATTTGATTTTTGCCCTTGGTTACTGTCATTAGCAGAAAGGTGCTGGAGGTCCTGAGCCAGGTGACAAAGGTGTTGACAGTGCCATAAATGTGGTGGAACTGCTGCTTCCTCTGCCTTTTTGGGAAGTGCAGGAAATGGCACGCACAAATAGCCTTGCTTGCAAAGTCAAGCACTCTCATTCCATTGCTATAATTTCATTTCAGGACTCCCATATCTGTCCATAGGATGCAGTCTACAATTAGATGTTCAGTTTTTGTTCTACAGGGAACCTCACTGACCACACAGAATGAAGGTGTTAAAAAACGAGCAGCTGTTCAATCTTCCCTTATCCTTCCTGATTATTCCTCATGGTACAGGGTGCAGATTATACACACAATTCAATCACAAATCATTCTTGCTCTGGAGATACAATCCCTTACTTTTTCATAGGCTTTTCTTTGTGGAAGAGAACTTCACAAACTTTCTCTTCACTCAATGGGTGTGTTAGGAGAAAGGAGAGCATCCCAATTTCATAGATGGGAAACCAAGAAGCAGGAGATTTGCTAACCTGTTGAATCCAGAACATTTGGGGATACTAGTGGGGTTATAGCTGAGTTTATATATTCCTTTTAAATATTCCTGAGTTTATATATTCCTTTTCAGTAGTAAATATTATCTAGCAGTTCTGTTCAGAGCGATGCCTGGAATGATGCATGTGGCACCTGTGAGTGACAATGCAGAGCAGCAGGGCAGGTTTGTGTCCCCCACACAGAGTTAGGGATACCTGGGACAGACAGACTGAGGGACACCTGGGGAAGGTCACTGACCAAGGGCACCTCACACCCTGTGGCAGGGAAGGAGATCCAGCCTGCCCAAGCAGGATCCACCTCCTGGCTGCTGATGGGAGCTTCTGTTCCCTTCCCTCCATCCCTCACCTCGTTCCCAGCACACCTTCAGCGCCTGCAGAAAGGAGCCAAAGGCACATTGTCACTGACAGTCCTTGTTACTCCAGGAGATTTGTTCTGGGCAGTGGGGCGGGGATCTTGTGGAAGAAATCATCTGGGATTATTTTATTGTTATTGCAGTTGATCTGCATGGTGGGGCTAAACAAAGGTGGTGTAGGTAATTGTTATTCTTTGTGCCCTAACCTCTGAGTAACAGATTTTGCAGCCTTTCTAGCATTTTGTGGGGGTATTATTCTGTCTTCTCAAACTACACACAGTGGTTACAACAAAATCTTCTTCCTTTCATCTTCACCTTCCCTTCCTTGGCCTTACCATGAATACCAGGTTATCTTTTTATTATTTTTTCCTTTTCTACTTTTTACAGCTCTAGTAGAGACATTTCAATGTCCTGTAATTTATTCTCTCTCTAAATGCCAATTTTCTTGCTGCTGCTGATTTGCTTTCAGATATAATGCCTAGAGCAGGCTGTCAGCCATTCTGAAGGTATTTGATTCCTCCATCTCAATATCACACCAGCCAAGTCTGGCTGGAAGGACTGGGGAAAGCTAAATTGTTCTCATAAAAAAGAAAACGTAGCACTAATATATCTTTATACTTATGTGCAGGTACCCCCTTTGTGTTATTAAGGGGGCTCATGATCTCGTGTGTTTTCTCTACAGGGGATCACATTAATTTATATTTTAAGGTCTGCTGTAATAGATGCTTTCCAGAAGCCTAAAAGTGAGTCCAAAAGTTCTTTGGATGCTATCAAACCAGGAATAAGCAGGGCATTGTATTATCCAGTTGCAAAACAGGACCTCAGGATTGAAAGCATGAATTTTAAAGCTGTGTGTAGGAATTAGATGCTGCCACCCTTGTGGAGCTGGCATGATTTCAGTGCCAGGGAGCATTTTCATCAAGCACTGCTGAACACCAGGCTGAGACAGAGGTCAGGCATGTAGATATGTTCTGTGCACTCAAATATTCAAGTCCTCAGACACAAATTATAAATTATTTGCTGTAACTCAGCAGGCTGAGCCAGTGTCCTGTCAGAGTTGCTGCTGGTCCCTGTGTGGGTGTGGGTGCCCATCCCCACAGCTCTGAACCTTGGTGGAGTAAAAGCAGTTTAAACTGAGCTTCGTTACCTTCTAATTGTGGAGGGTTGAAATTCATGTTGTTCTAGCTTAGCTGCTGGGCTTTCATGCCCAAAAGCACTTCTGACACTCATAAATATAGTTTTCACTTCAGAAAATATGGTTTGGTTGTTTTTTTTTTTAATTTAGAATTTAACTTTCTTCCCTTATCACTGTGTATTATGCATGTGCGATTTTGAAGGTGTCTGTGTTCCATACTAACATTGTGCATGGAGACACTGAAAAAATCTTTCAATCAATTTGTGCCCCTATCTGTCTAGCCTAGTGGTGCTTGATATCCTCTTGGATTTTGCTGACTGTGTTTTCAAGCAAGTAATGGGTTATAGAAAAACCTTTCAGACTCTGCATCCTGGTTTTTCTTCAAGAAACTTTTTCTTCAAGACTCTTTTTTTACATGTGGTTGTATATGTAACTAAAGCTATATTAAAAAAAGGAAAAGATAGCAGAATATTTGCCTTAAATGGCATAGAAAACCTGGTTTATGATCAGCTTTCTTCTGACAGAGGGATTCCTGTGGTTTGGACTTGTCCCTTCAGCCTTTCAGCCCGGCAGTGCAGTGACTCTGGGAATGCACAGCGCCAGGATTTTAGGAAAATAGGCAACTCTGCTCTGGGGGGGCAGCTTATCTGCACTTTGATAGACAGAGCTGTGGGCTAGCACTAAGGGAACGAGGACAGGTTGCACCTTTTTAGCTAAATATTGCAAGATTCTTTCAATATTTTCAATCAGAATCTGAGAAAAAACCCGAAAACTTATATAGGAGACTTAGATTTCTGTTCCATGTATCCCTGTGTTTTCCTCCCCTCGTCCCTCTGGTTTTTGATTGTTAGATGGAGCATTAATAAGCTTTTTGCAGGATCCAGATTAACTTACTGGAACTGAATACATCCTTCTCTGTAAAACATACTAGATTTAGTAAAAGTGTAGATCACAAAGGGATAGGTAATTAAAGCTTTGTCATGTGTTTTGGGGGTTCAGGAGACATTTCAAAGTCAACTTATCCGCTAGGTAGTTAATAAAAGTCCTTATCATGTCTTAGAAAAAGGCCTAATATAAAGACTCTGGAAATGGAACTTCCAAAGGTCCATCTTCTGAAGATAATGAGATACCATCTTGGTTTTTTATTAAGAAAAGTGAGCAATTTCAAGTAAAATACATTGGGAAAATATTTACCTAGCATTTATTTACCTAGCTGAGCAATTTCAAAGGCAGGTTCACAACATATATCCCAGTTAAATGCTGTGTTATCATGTGTTGGCAAAGTAGATTTTGTTTTTTGAATTCTTTCATTGCAGAGTCTTTCTTTTTTAAATGCACCTCCTTAACACTTTATGTTGGTTTTTTTAGAACACAGAAATGGTATTGACCAGCAGAAATCTCAGAAAATCCTTTTTGTGGCCTCTTAATTTGTTTTTGCAGTCTGACATAGGCTCCCATTTGCAGGCAGAAACCCTTGGCTACCAGCCTGTAGATGATGCTCACATCTACAATCAGATATTTAAGTTTTACTCTATTAAATAAGAATGTGCTAATGGCACTGACTCATTTCTGGGTCTGCACACAATCAGAATGTGGGGAGCGAATTTGGAAGTAACTTAATGCTATTTCTTTTCCACATGTCTGGAACCCATGAGTCAGTACTCCAACATTTTGCTGCTTGAGTGGAACATGCTATAGTTATTTTTTTATATTAGCAATATGGTTCATCATTCTATAGAATTTTTTCCATCCAAAGATCTCATGTAGGTTTACCAGTTCAGTGAGTAATTTATTCTTGATGGATCTTAACACGCCATTGGTTTCAGCCTGAATTAGACATTTAGCCTTTGATTCAGATGAACATTGAAACTGGGGGAGGTTCTGAAAATGAAATCCATACTTATGGGATTTCCTGAAGTGGGTTGGGATTTGTGTTCCTGGTTGTTTTCCTTGTGAGCCACAGAGCAGAATTTGGTGCCTGGCGTCACACTGGCTGCTGGACATAACTGCTCCAGGGAGCCTCAGTGTCACAATTCAGTTTATGTTAGATCCCGGTGGGGAAATGACGCCCCAAAGCACCACCAAGCAGCCCTCAGTTTGGAGCCCTTGTCCTGTAATTCTCTGCTGAATTTGGTGTGTGATTTAGGGAAGGTGTGGCTGGCTGTGCACACGGGCAGGTGCAGAGCAGAGCACGCCTTGCCCTGGCCCTGGCTGTGCCTTCCAGCACAGGAGGGGCACAGAGGGAAGCAGAGCCCTTTGCTGTGCAGGACAGCAGCCCCAGCAAGAGTGGGATCTGCCTGGTGGGGCTGTGACGGGGTCTCTGATGTGGAGATAATCCTGAGGTGTTGGAAAGTCTCTTTTTGCCAGCCCCGAGAGCGAAGGAGGAGTCAGGATTCCTCAGCTCTGGTTCTCAAGGTTGTTTATTTTCTCTTATCTATTCCATTCTTTCTCTGACCTGCTGAGGTCTGTCCAGCAGGTTGGGTTGTGGCACAGTCCCGGCCTTTGGGGTGGTGTTGGCTTTTTATACTAAGAACTGTGTGTGCTTTATTTACAATAGTTTCCCAATACCTATCACCTATGTTAGACAGTCTGTCTCTGCTCTGAACCAATCCAAAAGTGCCACCATCACAGCAGAAGATGGAGGACAAGAAGCAGGAGGAAGGACAGGACACACCCAAATCCCTCCATCTTGCCTCCTGAACCCCCATTCTAAATCCCCAAAATTCTACTTTTTCACCCTGTGACAAATTCACTATCATTCTACCCAAACCCTTGTGGCTTGTAACTCTTCACACAAAGTTGGTAATTGTTTCCATGGGCTAGAATCGAAGGCACAGGTGTTTGTGACTCTGTGCCAAGGTCTCTGAGCCCCTGCCAGGGTCTGGAGTCCCCCAGGGCAGCTGGAGCAATGTCCTGGGATCAGATTTTGGGAAGAGCCTGAAGCCATGCAATGCTGTGCAAACAGCACAGTGCTAAGTGGAACAAAATCACCAAAAAGGTCAGGAATAGAAATGAAAGAAAAGCACCATCCCATGGTAGGATGGAGCAGGCTGCAGTGGTTCTCCAGCCATGCTTTGGTGGCTTTTGCCTGGCTGCAGGTTGGGTTGCTGCTCGCCCTGTTGTCAGGCAGGGGTGGGGGCTTTGCCATCTCTAAAATGAGCTAAAAAAAGATGTGTGTGTTTTGGAGATGTGTGGGTGAGGCAGTGCAAATGTCAAGTTCAGTACTGGTTATAAACAGTCTTTTTAAACAGCAGCACATTTTCATTCAGATCTTTTTAGGTTGTGAAGAATACTGTATCTGTAGCGCATATTTAAAATTTCAGAAAAAAAAAAGAATCCTTCCTGGCAGCAAGCTCGCCGTATCTAGTGCAACATTCTCACTCTGTCTCTCTCTCATCCTCATCTGTTGAAAGAGTAAAACTTCTGAGGTAGGTCTTCAGAAATAGCAGCAGTAGCCAGCACAAATGTGCAGTAATTGGTTTGCTGCTGTTGTTGTTTGTGACTGGAGCAGTGGAACCTTCCCCAGCAAAGCCAAGGGGTGCAGAGGAGCTCCTGCACCGCTGCTCAAACAAGGATTTTAAAGGAAAGGATGAAAAGTAGTTCTGATTTACCCCTTCTTTCCACTGAAATGTATCCTCAGCCATGCATATGCAATCTATAATGTAGCATATTTAATCTTCCACTCCATCTCTGCAGCTTCTCTCTCAATACCAAAATAGCAAGGAGTGGAGCAGCTCCCCTTTCAAACAGCACTCACTGTTCTTAGACGGGTTTTTTTGTTGTTTTTAAGAGTTTTCCGTTTTTAATCTGAGCTAAGTTTGAACAACTGTAATGGTGGGAAAATCTAGCCAGGGTTCATTCTTTCTTACCAGGGAACTGGCAAACCAGGAAGAATAGACTTTGTCATGTGCAAATATAGTGACCATAAATGGTGCTGGAGGCTTTCTCCATTGTCCTGTGACTCTGCCACGAGAGAAAGCGCGCGCAGGGAAGAAAGGCACGTTTGATAGAGCTGTGAAGAAGGCCTGAAAGGCTGTTGGGTGCTGGGCATTGTCTGGCCCTGACCTCAATTCGGTACAGTAGAGACCCTTGAAAGCACTGTCTGAAGTCACAATGCCACCATTCTCCTCCGCTCCCCAAAAGGGATTAGTTAAAAGGGTGACGTTCCGTGCAGAGAGTTCCAAGTATTCCCTGAAACAAAGGGGCCTGAAATGTTTTTGAAGTTATTTTTAATTGAGTTGAACTAATTTAATAAAGGTCCCAAGAAGGAGGGGGGAAGGAAGAAAAAAAAATATAAAGGAATGTGATTGTTTTATGATTCCTCGCAGATGGAATGGACATTTATAGCATACTTCTTCTTTAGTCTTCCAGAGAACAGTAGCCCCATTTACAGCTACTGTTAGCAATTTAAAACTGCTCCAAAATGAAGTCTTTCAAGAAGTTGACAGCTTATAAATAAATCTGTCTGATAAAATTGAACATAAACTGCATCTGTGGTTAGTTTGCCAAAATTAATTCTACATTTAATTAGAGATAGCAGTCAAACATATTTAATAAAAAACAGTCTTGGAGAGTAAATCAAATGAAGTCAGATTTTAGCAGATGCTTTGCTTTTTTCTCCCTTTTTTCCCCCTTTCCTTTTCTTTTCTATTTCTCTTTCCTCCTGAGGAGTGGTGAGGTGACCTCACCTCTGTGATCCTCGGATATTTAGAAGAGCAGGCTGAGGGGAGGCCTGGGCAGCTCATGAGATTATGTAGGAGAAGCCATGAATGAATGGCCTCAGACAAAGGGGGGTAATTATTGTGCTGCAATTTTTACTGATTTCTATAATTAAGATTCTCAGCAATGCCACCATGTTTACTGTAAATGTTGAAATGAATTATTGTACTAATTATTAACCAAACATCCAAATTTGGGTTTGGTCTGGGCTTAAACCCTCTGCGGTTCTGAAGTTCAGGTGTTGGCATAGGTAAGCTGGAAGTTAGGCTGTGCTGTGGTTGTTAATTACTGCAATAGTGAATGCAATCTCAAAATTGACAAGCCAGATCCCCACATGCAAAATTAATATTCACTACTTCACATTCTTTTTCATGTGCTGCTCATTCATGTCTCTTCAGAAATGTGACTTGATGGACTCCTTTAGCTGGTGTAAATAGGTGCAGCTCCCACTGAGGTAAGGGAATCTGTCTCTTGGCAAAAATTTTAAAAATACAAGAAAATAAAATAATTCCGTGTCCCAGTTCGCCAAACAGAGTCAGCTGAGCGGCATCAAAAACATTTGATCCATCCCGTTTTGAAATTAAGTGGAACATTTTCCTTTTCCAAGCCTCTCTCTCAAAGCAGCTATCTGTCTGCCACCGAAAACAAACCAAACTTTATTTAAAGCCCAGATCTTGTATGGGAGATTTTAGCCCACGCTGTAAAGACATTCAAAACTTGATAAGGCTACTAGAGAAATCCTGTCTGCTTGGCTTTTTTTTTTTTTATGGTGCAGAAAATTACATGATTTCTAGACATAAGTCTGACTGCATGAGCTGATAATAGATTATCTTTCTTTGAGGAGTTTACTTGCTTTTGTATATTAAAGTACATAAATATTGTGGGAACTCACTGTTTCCCATGTGGAAGGCATTGATTAACTTTAACTACAGCATTTTTTAAATTTCCTGATTTTTTTTTTTTTTGCTTTGTAATTTTTTTTAATGTAGCCATTGTTTTCAGAACAATATTAAGTTTGTAGAAATACTAAAAGTAAATTAAAAGCTATACAGGAAACCTTGATAGGTAGAGTCAATTAGATATCCCTGGAGGTCACGGTTAAAACCTTATTTGGTTAACCTTGTTAAAGTTCTACTGTTACCAAAGCCCCAAATGACCCAAGTTATGCACAGGAGCCCCTAACAGAGAAATGTGGACCATTTTTCAGACTACTTTTTTGTTAATGTGCTGTTATGGCAGCACAGAAGCTTGCAGACTGAAATAAATATTTGTTTCTGCTTTGAAATGCAGCAGAAAGGGATCTCTTTGCTTTCCTTTTGACCCTTAAATTATGAATGGCAGTGTTGAGCAGGGACTGGTGTTTAATCCCATTTATGAGGGTATCATGCAGGCACACACACATACATCTCATTTAAAGGAGGCTGCAGCTTGCAGCCTAACAAATCTAACAAATTCTAACAAATCACAGTGCACCCAGCGTCTCAAAATAAACCACAGCAGTGCTCACTCGAACCTTCTAGGAACTGTGGCCTTTTTTAAAACTGCTTGGGCATTTAGATATAGAATTCCACAGGCAGCTCTGACATGCTCCACTCTTTGCTTCCAAAGCACTTTGTGTTAGCCAGGTCCTGAATCCATGGAGTTTGTTAAATCTTGCTTTGATTTAAGCTTGGGTCTGACCCTGCTGATGTCTGTGTATGGCATGTGTGTGGTTATTTTGGAGAGCTCTCCTCCAGTGAGACAGTTGACTTGAGCATCACTTCATCTGGTCAATTCTGCTGGAACAAAAGGGCTGTGGTGAACAGGGGCTCCAGCACTGATGAATTTTGAGGAGTTTTAGGAGTGAGGTGTGTGCCTGTGCCCATTACCTGCAGCACACATTCCTACTGAGATGGGGCTTTTTAAGAACCGCTGATTCTCCAGGACTGAATAGATTTCTTTGAATATGGCCTAGTGATGATATATATCATACTTCTCTTTAGCCTTCGTAATTACTTATTCAAATATTTCCTACTTACCCACATTTTAAAGTTTTCAAAGGCTTATCTTTTTAATGTGATGTTCAAAAGTGCTGTGTGAAGGTCATTAAGACTAAAAATTGCCATTTTGAAGCCAAGCTAGAGATTTTACTCTTCACTTAACACAGAGTTACGATTTGAATTCAGAAGGAAAAAATTACTGCTTACATAAAGACATTTTTAAAAGTAGAGCACCTCCTTACAGAAATTAGCTCTTGCTTTTAATTGCATATCTGTGCTTGAATCTGGTGTGGATTTCAGAAGCAATAGGATGCTTTGATGTTTTATTAAATATTTTTAAAAGGTGGGACTTACTGAGAATTAAGCATTCATGTTGTATTTAGTGTACCAAGAACATGATAATTTCTTTCCTGTTGCCAGTACTCAAGGCATCTAATATGGAACTGTTTTTCCAATTTTTAGAGTTTACTTGTAACACTCAATGTTTTCCAAAGGGATTGGCTTAATGTAGGTAAAAGGGAAGGAGTTTCTTTATGCAGAAGAAAGCAAGGATACGCTTTCATTTTTCCCCCCAAAATGAGAAGTACATCCTCTGGTGAAGAACAGTTTCTGCACAGGCTGCAGTTGTAGACAGAACGAAAAATCAGAAAGTCTGCCATACCTCTGCAAAGGAGGTGTAAATAGGTGCAGCAGAATCCCTCAGCATCCTCTGGTTTTCGGCCGTTAGAACATGATGGAAAATTTCCTGGGGGTTTGGTTTGTGTTTGGGTTTCTTTGTTTGTTTTTTTTAATAATTTGGTGCTTGTTAATCACATACAGTATGGGAATAGATCGGTTCTGCTTCCCAGTGAGAGAAGAGGGCTGAGGATCCCTGACAGCCACCTGCCCACCCTGTACCTGTAGCACCTTTGGAAGATTTGCTCCATTGCTCTTTCTCCTTCATCTGCTTCATTCTCTCTCAGGTGTTATGCAGTGGGAATAACTGTTGTGCATCTGAAAGGAAAGGGATGTTTGCTCCTGCTCCCCTTTTAGTTCAGAGGTTGGAACAAAACAAGAGGTTCTTCATTCTGCTGTTCATGTTGGGCACAGCTTGGAGTGGCAGTAAGAACCTGTCCAAAGACAGGATGGCAAAATATGAATGAAAGCAGGAGAGGTTATCACTCTGGCTGGTTTGGATCTTTTGCAAACAGTCTGAATGGAGTCAGTGAAATCATTTTAGGGGCAGATGATCCTGAGCTGGAAAATAAGGAGCTCTTCTCTGCCAAGGTTTTCAGGAAGCTGCAATTCAAGAAAATGTGCCTGCAGGTGCCATAGAACTTGAACCTGATTGCTGTGTTATTATCTGCAGACAACCGGCTTAGAGCATTTCCTCAGAGCTTCCCTTCCTGATTGGCATCACCTAAAAAAGTGGCCAAAAGGCTGACAGAAGGTTTTGGTGGAGGGAAATAAAGAAAGAAAACAAGTTCTCATGCTGTTCTAGGCACCTCACCAATCTTTCTCACACTGTAAGCACTTCTACCTTAAAAGAAAAAGGTTGAAGATTTATGGTGAAGAGGAAGATGATATTTAGATAAAGGCACACAAGGAACCATCCCTAATAGATTTTTAGTTTCTTTTTCTCTCTGACATCTCTGAGAGTACCAAGATGATTCAAAATCAGAAGGAGGGGGGAAGGTCTCGAAAGTTTTACAGCTTTTTGTACAGAATTTTTGGCTGCATTTGGAATTGCTGGAACACTGCAGTTCCTGTGTGAGGGACTTGGAAAAACAGGCAGGAGTGTTCCTCTGCAGCCCTGTGTGAGGGACCCTGGTGTTTACCCCATCTGGTGATTTTTGCCTGGCTTGGATGAAAGGGGAGGCAAAAAAAGCAATGCCTGCAGAGTTCTCTGTCTTATCATCATTCTAGCCAGATCACCAGTGGCAAGGATATTATTGCCTAATGTCTCTAAATCAAACAAGACTGTGTCACAGAAATTAGTTAAGAGGATGATTTCAAATCTGTGTAAAGCTGGAGGTTTGATTTAGATAAGAGGCCACCACTGCTGCAAACGCAGAACTGGCTTGTAGCTGGAAAAAGCAGAATTTTTGACTTGGACTGATTTCTGGTTTTCAGGGCTAACTATTATAATTAAATTCCTGCCCTTTCAGGAAGTGCTTTAATGAAAGAAGCATTTTAAATTTTTTTATCTGTAGCAGTATTTTATCTGTATCTGTCCTGTCTGGGATATTTTATCTGTATCTGTCCTGTCTGGGGTATTGTCTGCATTTGGTAGCAAATAAGGGGTTCATTTTGAAGGATCTCAGTGTAAACCTTTGATTTGGGGTTTGGAACCAGATGATCTTCAAGGCCCTTTCCAACCCAGATAATTTGTGATTCATTGATATAATTTTGTGTAATTCTGTGGGCAGGGTAAGAGTTTTCAGCAGTTTCATTTGAAAAATGCATCTGTCTGCATAGGACATGCAAAATGTCATTTGTACTGCAGGGCTTGAGCTGTCTTATGTTATCATAGATGCCTCTGGATAAAAAACCAACAAAAATAAAAAATAACAGCCAGCAATCAAAACTGCAAACCAAAACTGCTGGAGAGTTATTTTGCATTGCAGCTTTGCTTCTCTTGTGTTTAGGTGAGGAGAGCCTGAGCCCAGGCAGCAGAGAAAGCACCAGTTCCAATGCAGATGTCCACAACCAAAATGATTATTGACTCAGTGCTTGAATCCCTTTTTGGGTTACAACCCCAAGGAAAAAAAAACAAAACCTTTAGCTTGTCATGGGAAACTTAACAGTCTTATTGCTGGTGTGCCTACTATGAAAAATGCCAAAAGTTTTTTTGCTTGTTTGGTTGGGGATTTTTTTGGTTTGGTTTTGTTTTAAAAGAAAAAAAATACTCCATCCCAGAAGGAGCCTATTTCCAAGCAATCCCTGGGTGTAGATCTTTTTGAAGATTGGAAAGATTGATACAGTTTGATTAAAGTTCACCTAAGAACCCCCATTTTGAGCTGCCTTCTTTCAACTGACGAGAGCCTTCTGAGGATTGCTCATCACACCTGGAAACCAGACAAATTTCACTCCCCTGCACTGGAAACTCCTCTACTTTTGGCTCCTCTCCCACTCTGCATTTAATTATTTTGAATTCCAGCATGCCAAGCCAAGTTTAGCTGCTACTTTCCTGCAAGTGCTCTTTATTCTCCAGCTCCTGTGTGTGCAAGTGAGCAGCAGCAGCGAGACAGGGAAGAGGGTTTGTTGAATTCAGACCCTCTCAGGCCCAAAGGAAAAGGGTCACTCACTCTCCCACAGATGAGAAATGACCTCTTCCTCTCCCCTTGCCCCTGGGGGGCATTTTGCTGACAGCAACACGAGGGCCTGGCAGGCTCCATGTGTTAGGTGACACTGGGTGTTGGTGAGGAGCATGGCTGTGCTGGCCCAGGGGGCACACACGATGGAGTTTGGAAGAAAAGGAGAGGGGAGAAGAAAAGGAATTGGGTGGGGGTGGAAGGGCAGGGGTCACACAGTCTGCTGGCTGTGACCTGCCAAGGCTCACATGGGCCTTTAAAATGTGTGACAAATACCCCAGAGCAGGGACAGCACAGCCAAGTGCAGGGGAGGCAAAAGGCACAGCGGGGATAAGGAATCTGTGGCCTTAGTGTATCATATCAGTTGTATAATATGATTTGTATAATATGAGTGTATCATATGAGTTGTAACCTCAGCCTGGAAATTGTGTTATTTCTGATGTACTTCAGCTTACAGGGTTACAAAGTGGGAGTGCCAACACGAGGGGAAGGGAGGTAAATTTTTACTCTGGATGATTTATGTGTAAGGAAATAGTGCCTGGGTACAATCAAGGATAAAATCCATTTGTGTGGAGCAATTCACAGGCAGGAGGAGGAAAAAAATGCAGTGGCCAACATGGCAGAGACACGGTAATCAAAACTCAGCTAAACAGAATTGGATATGAAGTTAGGAGTATACTTCATAGTGAGGGATAGAGAGCTGTGTGCTCCTGCTAGCAGAGAATAGAGCTGCTGACAGCAAGTACTATTGAGATAATGGAATTTCTTTCTTCCCTTTTTGTGGAGGGATGAATGTGCGATTGAAAGAGATATTCACATTTTTAAATAGATATTTAACCAGCTCGATCCACTCCTGGTGTAGGTACATTTACATCAGGTTTCACCCAGCAATGCTTTCCTTATTTTCCTGTTTTCCCTTTTTCCCTAGGTTTGTATCTCTGCAGATCTTTCTGTCACTCAGGGCTGATGCTTCACCAGTGGGTGACGGTGTTTGTGGGGGAAAAACATCAGTGTCCCAAGGTGGGAGGTGCAGATGGAACTAACTCATCCCACTGGGACTTTGCTTTGTGCATCCCTTCTGATTCTTTACCATTGCGTTTTTAGAGGACATCAAAGCACACGAAAGCTGAAGGCTCTGGTTTCCAAGCACAATTTTACCTTTTATACAATTTCACAAGTACAAATTCATTAATTTCTGTGTGGGCTGAGGAAGTGCTGTCCTCTGAGCCCTGGAGCCAGCACTGGACACTGCTGGTTCCCTGGATGTGATAAGGTGGGGTTGTAGTAATGCTCATTCATTTTCTAAAAATTCATTTTCTAAAAATTTTCTAAAATACCTGTCTCTGGTTTTTAAAAGGCAATCAGCACAAAATAGTGGCAAGGCAGCTCTAGGCCCCAGGACCCATCCCACCCATCCTTGGGCAGGGGCACAGCCCTGCAGGAGCAGCTCAAGGTGTGCATTGAGGGGTTCCATCTCACAGTGAAGGAAGGAAAAAATCATAAATACACTTCGTGGGAATTTCACAAGTCAGGGAAACCACTTGTTGCTGATAGTTGCTTTAACAGATGTTGATAAAGGATTCTGTCTTATGAGGCCCCTTTTAACCTGGCTGAGCAATTGGACTTGGAGGTTTGCACATTAGGATTTCCCCCAGATTCCTGACATTTATCGAGTGCTTTTGACATGATAATGGCAAATTGAGTTTTATTTTGTGTGATTGAAAACCAGATGAACTCTTGCTATCCAGCTACATCTGTTGTTTGCTCCTTCCAGAATAAATATGGCAGTTCCTGATGCTGGAACAGCTGGAAATCTTGCATTCATTCATGTTCCTGGAGATGAAGTGTATCCTATGGGTTTACCTGGTGATTTTGCTTGGGTGCTATTTATTTAAGATGTGTAGCTATGAGGAAAGTGCAAGATTTCCACCTGGACTTCTGGAGTAATACACCTTGATAACTTTTACCTTAATTTTTCCAAGTGGATTCAGTTTCTGGAAGTGGTGGATGTTTCTAATCCCAGGGGGTTTCTAAAGCAGACAAACGAGAGCTCTCCAGCCAAACCAGCTCATCCTGACTTGAAGCAGCAGGATGGGAGTTTGATCTGGGAGACTCTTCTGAGTCACTGGAACACTTTACAGCTGAGGGAGAGTAAAATGTGCAGTGCATTCAATGCGGAGTCCCACAAACACACACATATAACCCTGGCAGAATTTGCAGTCACAAACAGCGAGCGTTCATCCCAGCTGTGCACTGGGTGGGGACGTGGGCTAAAGGTGCGGGGAGGGAGCTGGAGTGGCACAAACATTTAAACAGTGCAGAAAGGGGGGTGCAGAAAGGCACCTTTTGTCTGCCTGCTTGCAGGAGAAGGTCTGGCCTGTGCTGCTGGAGATGGGCTGAGAGATTAGAGTGGCTCAGGACAAAGGGAGGCTGTGTCAGGCAGGATCAAGGCTGTTTGCTTAGCAGGGCTCTCTGTCTCCCTGTTGACAGATGTGGCTGGTGCAGCATCAGCCTTTGCAGGCTCCTCCTCTGGATTGTCAAGTGACAATGGCCTGGGAGTAAATGACAGCGTAAAGTACTCCATGAAGCCTTTATTTGTTTGCTAGTTGTAGCCCGGGATGGGGATTTAATGTTGAATGGACTCCAGATTGTCTAAATTGCAATCACAGTGTTTGTTTAAGCAGCCTGTGGGGACTGCTGGAGCACGTTCACTTCTGCTTCTCTCCTCTTGGTGTTGCAAAGCACTGAGGTGGGAATAAAGGGTTAAGGGGTTTGGGAAGGCAAGGTTTGCACTGTGAAAACATGAGGATGCAATTCTCCTGGCTGCTGAGGAAACATCAGGAGTTTCAGGTCACTGAATTAGCACGTGGTGGGAGGGACAAAAGCCCCCTGCATTCCTTAAAGAAGAGCTTTTCCTTTTGCTGGTGCACTAATCTGTCACAGCCACTATCTCAGCTCACTGAAGCTGCTTTCAGTGCCAGATCTCTCTTCTAATGTCAGCAAATAGCACACACAGTAATTTGTACCTTGATAGTGTTGAGGCCCAGGGAAAGCAAAAAGCCCCAGACAGAGTCAACAAAGCAGAGATGGGGACTATCTGCTGGAGCAATTAAAAATTGCAAAAAATAATCAGCTCTCATTGATTCCTCTTTCAAACCATAAAGGAAAACTTGATCCCCTTCAGGAGACCCTGAATGTAGCCTTGCAACTCTGCAAGCCAAAAAGGTTAGGGAAAACCCCAGCCAGATGTAATGAATCCTGACTATGGAAAAAAGTGTTATTCCAGATTCTGGGACAGAGGAGGGTTCTCCTCAGCAGAAAAGGCCCTTTATTTGCTGTCATGGCCCAGGACACAGGATCACGTTGGAAGTGCTAACAAACACATGGCTAACAGCTCCCCCTTGTTCAGCCCATAAAGACCCTTTCTTGCTCCATGTTCTGCAGATCCTGAGCCTCAGGTACCTCTGACAGAGCTGTAAGCAATCCTGTGTGTTTGCACCAGCTGATAAAGAGGGCTCCAACAGCCCTGCTGCCACATCTGGAGCACAATCCATCCCTGCTGCACCAGGATCCTCTGCAGCTCCTCCCCAACCCAGCAGCTTTCCCCAGCTGCACACTGCTCTGCAGCACTGTCTCCCAAGAAACTTTCCCTCGAAATGTGGGCTTCTGGAGGTTTCAGCCCTGGCCAAGAGGGCATGCATGCAGCTTGGCTGGAGATTGCTGTCTGAGCCCTCCCTGGTGAGATGAGGGTTTTAGGAGCATCCTGGGTCCTTTCAGGTGAGCTTCAGAGCATCCTGAGCCCTCTCTGGTGAGCAGGGGGGTTTCAGAGCCTCTGGCTTGCAGAAGTGCAGGAACCTGCCATTGGGCTGTGTTCATCACCAGCTAGGAGAGAACTCTCTCCTTTTCCCAGGGAGCATTTCCTCCTCTGAGCACTCTGTTTTTCCCTTACAGCAATCATCCTTTTCAGAGCCATTGGGGTTTTTCAGTGGGGAAGGAGGTCAGCAGCAATGACTTGATGTCTCAAATGAGATAAGGACCTATGTGTTTTCCAAGGAAATCTTGGCTATAGAGTCTTGCTGATTGTGTGCATTTTGTGGGTAAAGCAGGTGATTTTGTGTGGAGTTCTTGCTTTTGTTTAAAATCTTGGAACACTTGAGCCAGAGTTTACAAATTAATTCTTTTCTTCATTTAATTATGCAAAAAAATTGAAGTGTCTGTTACTGCACTCCTGTGTGTCTGTAAATATGTAGTCAAAAACTGGGCAGGTGAATTTTTTTTAAAATTTTATTATTCATATACCACCAGTCACATCATACAGGCTCATTTTGGGAACCCAGTTTGCAGGAGGCCACAGGACAGGGAGACCCCAGCTGAGAGAAAGAGCCATTTGTGTGAGTGCACCTTTAAGCACATTCCGAGATACAGATCCACTGAGCGTGTCCTGAGGTGCCCTCTCCATTCAGGGACTAAGAGGAGATAATCACTCTTAGGAGGTGGAGGAAAAACCTTGAAACACAACACAGATTCTGCTTGGGGTTTGGTGGCTGATGATGCTGACAGCATCAGGACTGTTAATTCCCCAGCTGCCATCTTTAAAAACTCAGAAATAGCTCAATGTGGTGACAGACCAGAGCTTTTATTTATAATCACATTGTGCATGCTTTCAGAGTTATATGTCTGCAGTACTTAAGCAAGGATTAAGCCAACTTTAATGTCTGATTATTTGTTTTTATAATTACTCTTGCCATTGTGTATAAGGAAAGCTGACAACCAGTGTAAAGTAGTTTTGAGGTCTGCACAGTCTCTGCTCTGACATCCAAATCAGCCCTTCCTTCTTTTCTCTTTTTTTAAAAAATTTATTTGTGGGGGTTGCCCCACACTGTCCTTTTCTGAAGTGAATGGGAAGAACAAATCCTGCTGTACGCCAGCAGAGAGCTTCTCTCCTTTACCATCACACACGTGGTGTTTAATGCTGCAAACATAAACCCCTCCCCAGCCATTCCTTCAATCCCATGGCAACACTTGTGAGCAGGGGAAAAAACCTCCCTACCAGCCCCAGGAGAGATGTTTCATCCTCCAAAATAACTGATGTACATGTGTTTTAAACACATTGAACACGGTGGGAAAAGCTGGCTGTGTGTGTCAGCAGCTCTGTGCAGTGTTTGTGCTTGGGCAGGGAACCTCTGCTTCCAGGAGAGTGGGAGTGCTGAGAGCCTTGTCCCAGCTCTTCTGGAGCTCTGAGAGCCTTGTGGCTGCTTTCCTGGCGGAGCCTGAGTGCCCAAACACCCTCTGGGGGAAGGGTTTCCTCTGGTATCCAACCTCCAGCTACCCCAAATGAGCTGGGTGACATTTCTGAGCCCTGTTGTGGCTGGAGAGGGAAGAGGTCACTGCTGCCCTTCTGCCTGCCCTGGGGAGTGCCCTCAGTCCTCTTCTCTTCTCTTCTCTTCTCTTCTCTTCTCTTCTCTTCTCTTCTCTTCTCTTCTCTTCTCTTCTCTTCTCTTCTCTTCTTCTCTTCTCCTTTCTCTTCTCTTCTCTGTCTCTTCTCTTCTCTTCTCGTCTCTTCTCTTCTCTTCTCTTCCTCTTCTCTTCTCTTCTCTTCTCTTCTCTTCTCTTCTCTTCTCTTCTCTTCTCTCTTCTCTTCTCTTCTCTTCTCTTCTCTTCTCTTCTCTTCTCTTCTCTTCTCTTCCTCTTCTCTTCTCTTCCTCTTCTCTTCTCTCTTCTCTTCTCTTCTCTTCTCTTCTCTTCTCTTCTCTTCTCTTCTCTTCTCTTCTCTTCTCTTCTCTTCTCTTCTCTTCTCTTCTCTTCTCTTCTCTTCTCTTCTCTTCCTCTTCCTCTCCTCTCCTCTCCTCTCCTCTCCTCTCCTCTCCTCTCCTCTCCTCTCCTCTCCTCTCCTCTCCTCTCCTCTCCTCTCCTCTCCTCACCAGGTGATCTCTCACGTTTGCACAAAAGTGAGAAACAGCTGCTTTTAGGGGCTGTGTGGGACAAACGACACAGGTTTCTCCCCCAGAAATCTCTGTGAATTTGCTCAGTGGGGGGATGAGGTTACCCCACTACTGCCAGAAGTGGGTGTAAGGTATATCAGCAGATTCATATCTTTAGATTAATTTCTAAGTCTCTAGATCTCTAGATTCAGTATCTTTAGGTTAAGAACATACCCAGTGTGTTCAGCAGCAGGGAAATTTTAGGCAATGCTCAGTGCCGAGATCCTGACTCAGTAAAAGACACAAACCCTGTCGTCACTCATGCTGGAGCCAAGCTGAGAGTTTTTCTGTGCTTTGCTGGTCACAAGTCACCAAATTTCTGTAACTTTTGCATGGCGTTGGTGTGCTCCTTTTATTTCTCCTTTTGAACTGATATTTTTTAAGCATTGTGCCAAAGAGACAGCAGTGCCCAGCCAGGATTTTTATTGAGTCAATAGACAACAGCATGAGACTGAGACTCATCTCCAGTCAGCCCCAGCCTTCCCCCATCCTGCCCCTGCACACACACAGAGATTATTTTATACTAATAGTAATGCCAATAGCAATAGATCTCATCCATTTTTAAAGTGGACAAACATTCAGAACATTTTTAGGAATTCAGAACATTTTTATTAATAGTAATTTTAGTAATTTAACAAATTGTAATAGCGTTTAAAATATTGTTTGCTTGGTCTGTTGGGGTAATGGGTTTGTCCCTTGTTTCAGTCAGTGAATTTGAGGAGCTGCAGAGATCATGCAGAGCCACAAAGAGCCATCACCTGGGCTCTGTATTCTCCCTGCCTGATCTGCTCTTTACAGCAGGCCATAAAATTCACATTATAATTTTGTCATCAAACCTAGAACGGTTCTGTCAGCTCCAATGTGTGTTTGAGGAGTCCATTATGTAGCAAAGAGTATGTTTTATAGCACTGGGAAAAGTATTGCCATAGCAGATCACGAATAATATCTTACATGTTATTTAGAGAGAAAATAATATGTTTTAAAACTGTGAATTCTCATATAGAGCTGACCTTTGGCAAAAACTTTTGCCTGATTGGGGACTGCAATTTGAAGCTTTTTTTTAAATTTTATTTTAATCCCTTGCAGTGTAAGCTTTGAAAATGTTCAATCAATCTAAATGTACCACAAGGGTTAAAAGGAATAAACAACCTAACAGTCTTTCAACAGATAGAGGCTTGGGTCATGACAGTTATGGAATTAATGAATCAGAACTTCACCTGGGTGACTTCTGCTTAAAAAAACAAAACATCAAACCAAACATACAAGAACAACTTGTGGTTTATACAGTGAGATTTTCATCACTGATATACCTAAATAAAAAGGGGAAAGAAGACCAGTGAAGAAAGAACAGTAGCTGTTCTTACAATTGTGTTTTAAACAGAAGCCAACCATAAAATTTGAGAGGCACTGTCATTTTAGGGGAGGTTCACAAAGCCATAATGCCAAAATAGATGACTTTGAAGGGGATTTATAGATTAAACTTTGCAGCACAAACAACAAGGTCATTTGGTTAAGGACTAATGATTGCTCTCCCTTGTCATCTCCTCCCTTCCTCAAAGTGTGAGGGAAAGACCCAGGTGATATTTAGGTGATCACAAGATTACTCTGAAGTATTAAATGTGAAAATGTGAAAAAGGCAAATTGAGTGCAGGATGTGTCAGGTCTGGTATTCCCAGAAGCCATTGTACAATTCACGTATAAAGTTTTGTACAGCTCCATTTATGTGTGTTTAAAGGTATTACATTATTTATTTGGTATTAATACACCAAGAAAGGGAAGAACATTTTAAGAAAAAAAAATGTTCATGCATACAGATGATTAAATTTCTGGTGGACATTAGAAATTGGTGTAATACTCACCCATTAATGTGGTCTGGTTTGGCCTTTGGCATGTTCAAACAGTTGACCAAAGGAATGTAAATCCTATAATCACTCCTCTTAGACACCCATCCTCAAGCTTTTTGTGTTGAAAATGAATTCCGAGTTTTAAAATTAAGTAGGTAAAAGAATGACTCTCTTTAGAAAGGTTTTGTGGGCTCTTTATTGTTGCTGCTGTTTTTACATTACTTTATGGTTATAAACCTTACTTTGTGGTTATGAAGCTTACTTTATGGTTATAAATTCCCAGTGAAGGAGGCTGTAACTGGTCCTTGAAATTTTAGAGATGAGATGATGTGTGTTTGGATTGGAGGGCTCAGGGAGGCTGGGTACTGTCCTGTCTGGAGCTGAAGTGATAATATTGATTTCTGTTCATGGATTCCCTCTGCATGCATTATGTCCTGAACAGGGAGGTTTTAATTCTTGTGGCAGCCCAGAGCAGGCAGGCCCTGCCCTGCCCTGTGTGTTTGAAGCAGCAGTAAGGCTGTGTGTGTGTGTCCATGTAAAATTCACTGACCTTTGTCAGAGCATCGCTCTTCATGGAGCTCTTCCTCTTTTCACCCCTCTTCTTTTTCCATTTGTCCAGGGGAAAGAGTTCAGCACAAGGGTTCTGTCAGGCTGCTAGAGCAGTCAGGTAGGGCAGGTTTAGTGGCATTAACCCTTTCCCAGCTGCTGCCTGGGGAATCCTGGTGGCTGGAAGTTGGTTACACAGCTCTGCTGAGGCAGGAGCACACGGTGGGTCCAAGGCACCCACGCTGGCTAGCAGGGTGTACTCAGGAGGAGACAAACACAGACTTTTTCTTCTGCTTTTCACTGAATACGAATCAATTAAGGCTGCTGAGTCCCTGACTTTCACCATTACTCATGGTCCTGCTGCTTCTCCACCGCTGTGCCAAGGCAGTGGGGATTGGGTACTGGGTGGGCAAAGGCACGGAGCAGGAATCACAATAAAGTGTGCCTTTTCTCACTGTAAAAATGAACAGTTTCTTGAACTTGCAATTGTAACAGAAAAGGGACTAATTGCTTTTCAAACTGTTGGGATTTCCATGCTTCCATGTGATTTGCCCACCCGCAGCAATAAATCTAGGTGGTTATGAGGACATGCATAAGATTAATTTTAAAAGAAAATCAATTGTTCATTTCAAAATTATAGCAGTTCTTAAAGACAGATAGCTGAAAATAAATACTGGCTAAAGTGAATGTTATTTTAAAAGACTGTCTGCATGATGATTTTTCCACAGCATAGAATGAGGCATGATTTCTGTCTCAAAAAGCCTGCACATTTTACATAACAGAATTAAAGTTTCTTAGGCTTAGGTCAGAGCCGAGGGCTCAACCAAGGAACATTCTAAATGAGATATTGTCTTGAATAAGGTGCTAAAATTAGAAGCCTGAACTACTTCCTTTGAGTGGGAAAGCATGTCCTATTCAGTCCCCAAATTTTGGTGCAAAGTTAGTTTCATGTTTCTTTGTTCTCCTGTGCTTGTCGTGTTAAGTGGCAACATTACAATACATGGAAACCAAAAGCATTGATTGTAAGTTGTAGGAAAATAGAGGGGTTTTTGTAAGCACTCCCACCCATCTGGAACTTGCTGCTCCCTTATAATCAGTCACAGATTGTTAAATAAAGTCGACTTTCCATCACCCTGAACTCTCGCTTTATTCTCCAGTGAGCAGTCCAAAATAACTATTGGATCCCTTCATTAGAGCTGAATAATCAATTGGCTTGCATTACCTGCTGGCCTTCAGGGGTCGGCAGCCACTTTCCTGCTTCCTTCTCATCACCCTGTATTAATAAAGGCTCTGCTGGCCAGCTGCCATGGAGGGTGCTGGCATTCCTGGTGGCTGCAGCGAGGGGTTCTGTGCATCGTTTGGGCAGTGCTGATTGAAACATTTCACTGCACAAAATGCCAGCGGTCCCCTTTAGCTGCCCTTTGTGGACAGAGCTGCCTGCCTGACTCTCTGTACGTGTGTCACCCTCCCGAGTGACACGCAGCAGTGTGGGATCTCACATTTGGATCCTTCTCACTTGGCGCCGTGCTCATCCTTCCACTTACATTCTCAAGAGTAATTTCGTATTTTCTTCCCCATCATTTTGTTTGCCAGCATGGAAGAGAGCCATTCCTGGAAGGGGGTGTGCATGGGAGCTGGCACTGAGCAAACCACTGGCACAGGGAAGAGAAGCTGTTCCTGTGTCAGGAAGGCTTGGGCATGTCTAGGTTGTGCCGCCTCTTCCACTCTCAGCTCCGTGCCAAAATTCTGTGTGCACCCTTATGCCAAGGCCTGTGGAGAGAGAGACTGTCTGTGAGTGTGTGAATTTATAGATTTTTAATTAATAATGGAGCAGATCATTTTCACAGTGATTGTCTTACCTATAGAGAGAAAATAGGTGAGGTACCTGTGCATGTCCAGTGCTTTACCCTTGGCTGGAACCAGAAGTGCATTTCAAACTTGAGAGTGACAGGTGAGGGATTTGTTTGTTTGTTTGTTTGTTTGTGCTCTGTTTTTTTTGTGAGTGAGGAGTTGTTTGTTTTGCTTAATTGATGCCACACAGGGTTCTTCCAAAGCAGCCCCCTCATCAGGACCCTTTGCTCTATTTCCTACTGAAATAAGGATTTGCTGCACTCAGCCCTGCTCGTGTCACGTGCTGGTGAGAGTGCCACAGATACTCCTCTGCACTTGAGCTGAGCATGAATCTCTCAGTCCCCACTGGTGAGCCATGGCTGTTTAGCTTGAGCTGAAGCAGCTTGTGTTTTTAGCTGTAATTCTTTGCTAGTCATTATGAATGTTAGTCATTACAGAGGCTAAAACTAGACTCTGTTTTTTGGCCCCGCTGCAAGGAGGTGAGTCAGGGTAAGGCATTTGTTAATTAAATTTGCTGAAGTTGCTGATTCCTTCTGAAGTGCTGGCAGGGGCTGGCACTGGCTCCAGCCCAGTGAATGGGTAGGTGCTGCACACCCTCCTCCCTGCTGAAGGGACTGGGAGATGTGGGGTCTGGGAGGCAAGCTGAGGAAGCAGCATGGAGCTGAGACCTGGGCATGTTCCAGACAGAGCTGGCTTATTGTCTGCATCACTTGAGGAGCAGTCATCCCCTGGCTGCTTCACCCACTGCTTGCAGTTGTCCTTCACAGTTCACAGCCTGATGGATTTTGTCGTTGGGATTTTTACATAAACTTCAAAGTATCTATGTAGCTTTGATGCTATCATCATCTTTTGGGTTACTTTGGCATTCCTCAGCAGCAAGGCCGAGTCTCCATATTCACAGCAATATTTGCCATTTATTGCCATTTATTTATTTTATTTGCCATTTAGGCAGCCCTGAAGTTCAGGGAGATGAACAAAAGCTTTTCTCTCACCCTTGGTACAGAGCTGCCATAATTCCACTTCCCCTGCAAGACTCAGCTGCTGTGCTAGCACCATGTCAACTGCCTGTAATTACTATATGAGTGTCCTTCCACCACCCCAGAGCTCACCAGAGCTACAAGAATGAGGAAGAGAGGAAAATGTGGCCGTTCTATTGAGCACTGTATGTGTGGTCAGACCTGTGTTTGCCTGTCAGGCTGGGGACACTGGGCAGAGACTGGCAAGGACTCCCAAAAAGCCCATGCAGACCTCAAGGCCAAGTGAGCAGACAGCAGGTAAGAGGTGAGCTGTGAACAAACACCCTTTGCAGAACTTCAGTGTGATTTTGAACAGTTGTAGTCTAGTCACTGACTCATCCCCTCCTCCCCTTTTTCACTTCTCCTGCCACTCCATGAGCAGCATGCGAAAGCACTGAAAGAAAATAAGAATCTTAAACTCATAAACATACCTGCCTCCTATCTGGCACTCGTCCCAGCAGCCTGGTGATCTCCTTAGTTGTCCAGCAGATAGTTGAGAAACAAGAGTCCTGTGAAGATTAGCATGTCACCATATCCCTGCCAGATGGCAGCGAGTAAAACGGGCAAATTGCATTGGCTCTGCTTCCATCATGACAATCACAACAGAAACACCACAGCCTTGCAACTTCGCTCGTTTTTAAGCTATGAAAATGAAGGGACTGCAAAGTAGGGCAATCATGGAATGCTAAACACTATTTAAACCTAATTGCAGTGAAAGAAGGAGACCCTGAAGGGTGCAAAGCAAAGTGAAGGTGGCCCACAGGTTTTGGCCAGTCCCTTGAGAAGTATGGGGATGAACTTCAGGAAGTTGGCACTGGGCATATTTGCCTCACCATCCCACTGAAAAGCTCTTGCCAACTTAAATTCAATTTAAAATCAGTTTTTTACTAAATGGCCATTCCTTATTTAAGAAGCTTTTGACTCTTTAGACCTCAGCAATAAAGGAGCAGAACTGGACCATAAAGCGTGACCATGTGTTTTTCAGCTGGTACACAGAGACCCTCCCAGTCTGATGAGGGTAAGCAATTTGGGGTAATGGCATAAAAGAGATGGAAACCAGCATGCAGATTGCTGCTGGTGTTGTGCTGCACCAAAGCAATCGCTCTGCTGGGATTGTCCCCCAGATGGCAAAGGACAATCTCTGCTCTTGTCACTCGTCACACAGCCACTGTAACAAGCTCCTGTAGGAAAGGGAGGCCCTGCTCCTCCCTGCTTGGAGCCCACGCTCTTCATGTACCACATTTTTTAGACCCTTATCTAGCTGTGACCAAGAAAATGAGTTGTTTGAATCAGTGAGCACACAGTCCTTGTGTTTCTGGAATGAGGAGCAAGACCTGAGACACCCCGTCCAGCTGGTGCAGAGCCCCATCTTCCCTTCAGGGAGAACCTGGCTGGCCATGTGTGGGAAGGTGAGGGGATGCTAGGCAGCCCAATTCTGGGATATTGAGGATATATCTGATATATCTCACCTGTGCAGGTCAAAGCATCCCAGGGCACAGCACTGGCTTTGTGTGCACACAGAGGATGTGGCACTGATGCAGTGATGTGATTTAGGGTCTGAGGTACCAAAGGCTTCCATGAGTGGGTCTGGACTGCTTTTTGGCTTTCAGTGCTGTTCAGGTTGTTTGCAAAGTCATTCTTCCCTTCTGCCAGGCTCCTGGCCCCATCCTGGGCTATTTGCTTTGACTGGTATCAGACAAAAGCCATGAAAGCATCAGAACTTGCAGAGTTACCCAAGGACTCTGAACCTCTGTAGATTTGCTGGTTAGCAGTGATTTGTGACTGAGTTCCTCCTGAACCATTGGGGCATAAATGCTCTGGGGATGACCTTGTCAAAAGGATCCTACAAAACAAAATTTGAGATCAGCCTAAGATGAAAGATTTAGTGTGAAAAAAGTACTTCTTCCAGTGTTTGGATATGTTCTGGGCAAAGGTGCCCATTCCCTTGTGCTTATCTGAAGTTGTGGACAATTCCTTGAGTCCAGTTTCAGGGATAACACAGTGTGGGCAGGCTGTAGCTGCATTCCCATCCCAGTAAATGCACTGCAGGCTGGGGACTGGCAAGGTGTGTGTCTCTGCTGGCTGAGCACCAGCTTTGCTTGTTGCTTTGGATTCATTTCAGATCAGGTAAATGGGAGAAATGAGGTTTTTTAGCCCTGTGATGAGTCAAAAAGGAGTTTGGCAACTTTTGGCTGAGGTGCTCAAATAGTATTTTTGTGGTTTGTACCAGTTCTGTTCTGCTCTTGGTTTGAATTTGAGTGGCACAGTTTCAGCAGCCCAGCAATGCCTGGCACAGCTCCTTTTACAAGTTCATTTACTGTGTACTTAATGATACCAGGCAAAGACTTACAAATCCTTCTACAAGCACCAGAGGAACTCGAATATGATTCATGTAAGGAACTTGAATATAATTCATTAAGGACTGATGTTTGTTTTCCAGCATTTTTATGTTTATTTGCATTCAGCTTTGCTCTGGACCAGATTCATTCCACTCCTGCTGCTGTACCTGCTGAGTGACCAAATACTGAAAATCTTCAGCAACACATTTAAAATTACTTGTATTTTGGTAACTTTGGTAACTTTTGCATTTTGGTAACAATTTTGATAACTTTTCTTCTCCTTAAATTTGTGGTAAAAAATTACCTGCCAATATCCTGCTTCATATGATAATGGTAGCATTAGCAGCTTGGCGTGAATCTATATCCAAGAGTTATTCTGCAGTTATTCAGCTTATTGCTGCCTGAAGGGGATCTCCTCCAAATCAGAAGTTTTTAAATTGTGTCTTAATTTCTTACCTGTTTCTCCCTGTGCCTTTTAGTCTGTTTTCTTGCCCTGAAGCCTCATCCCCTCCCATCCCATTGCTCCTAAGTGTGCCTGCACCCCTCAGGCTCTGACCCTGCCCAGGCAATAGGCACAAAGCTGTGTTATTTCGTGTTATTTCCAGTGAAGTAACACCAGTAGTCAGGAAGGAACAATGCAGTTCAGGCCAGACAAAATAAATCTCGCATTTCCTGTCAAGAATCTGGGCCAAAAGCAATGATGAGAGACAGGGGGCAAACCACGCTGCTCAAAACCAGACACATATGGCTTAGAACAACCACAACCCTCACTTAGAGACAGAAAACAAAGAGCCAGGGCGCTGGGGAAAGAGGAGTAGCACCAGCTCAGAGCAATAAAAACCCCATGACGTGGGGTCCAGCCAGCTCTCAAACCCAGGCTGTGTGCTGCACCAGCAGGGCCTGCGTTTCCTGCTACTGTGCATTAATTGTCCCTTAATTAATCAATTTATTGCATTGACAGCTTGTGCTGCAAATTAGAGAGAGCTGATCTGCCTCTCTAATTCTTCACCAAGAGGATTCTCGCCCCTAATTCTCCCCCCTTTCTTCACCAAGCTCTCCTCCTGGCCACAGGACAGCCACTGATTAGAAGTTGTCACTACTTTTGTTGTGTTTTAGTAACTCTTGGTGGTTTGCAGAGCCATGAAAACCCCAGAACCTGTGCTGTGGCACCCTTATCCCAATGGCCAGACACTCACCCAGCGGATTAATAATAATTAATATTATTAATGTTAATAATATTAATGAGTGCATGGCTAAAGGGTTCATCATCAGTCCTCAAATCCTCAAACCAGGGAGAGTTTTGAGCACGTGTTTATTTACAGCAAAGGGCCTGGCAAACTGAATATTTAGGGTTGGAAAAGCACTTTATTTCCTTTCTGGATATTGTTGTGTGTGTGTGTGGAGTGGTTCCATCTAAGGAGCATCCCAAGGAGGCAGAAATTGAGGGTGGCTCTTTGGGGTGGCTGCTGCTGCATCCTGGTCTGCTCTGAAGGCTGAACCAAAAGCAGCACTCCAGGTGGTGTAAGGATGTTCAAACAGAGACAGCACTTTCTTCTTCAAAGTACTGTGCAAAGATTAACTAATTAGATTGTTTTTCCTCCTTCCTAGGAAGGGTTTGTGAAATGGTGGTCAGGGAACGGCTGGGGATATGATTTATTTAAGTGCTGAAATGCTTTGTATAAAGTTCTTCACAGGAGGCCATTAAGAAGATGCAGTTACTTTAGAATGTGCACAAAAAAAGAAAAAGTCCTTTGGGATGAAGAGGCAGGAAGCAAAGAGCAGGCAGTGTTATTATGGACAAAGATAATATTTGAGCACCTCAGCTTTAAGTGCTGAGAGTTCGAAATGGGTCTTGAAAACGTACTGAAGAGGCAGCACTTTGCAGCCTGAAACAAATTTGGATGAATTCAGCACTGAGGGGGGAGATTTGTGAGGCATTCCATGAGAATTTGCTCATTTTTAGGAAATAGATGTCAAGGAGGTGGAGAGAAGACTGGGAGGGGAGTTGGATATTGATCTGATGAGAGCATATTGTCTCCTGATTTAAAATCAGGTTGTCAGATAGTAATAATAATAATAATAATAATAATAATAATAATAATAATAATAATAATAATAAACTTATTAATAGATAATAAGATATTAATATATTAATAATAATTAACAATGTTTATATTATTTGTTATTAATAAATAATAAGTTATTTATGATGATAAATTAATGATAATGGTAATAGTAATGGTAATAGTAATAATATTAATAATAATAATAATAGTAATAAACAACTCCCTAGAAGGCAGCATGAAAAGATGCAAAAGGAAGGAAAAGGAAGGGGCAGTTTGGAGCAGGAGTGCCTTAGGAATGGAATAAAGGCAGCAGAGGATGGGTGCTGGCTGAGTGTCTGTGCTCCCTGTGCAGGGTGGAGCTCCCAGCACACCTGGGTGCAGCTGTGCCCTCACCTGGGCAGCCTGGGCAGGGTGGGGGCTGCAGGGTTGGTGCTCAGGGATTGGTCCTGGCTGAAAGGAGCATCCTGAGAGGAAGCTGGGCCGGTCTGCAGCTGGATATCAGATAGCAGCACACCCCACATGGGTTAGAGCAGCTTATCTTCAAAAGCAGGCTTAGAACAAGGCATCCTCAAACCCCGCAGGTATCCTTGTTCCCAGGTATTCCTGAGAGCTCGCCTCTCTCTTTTAACCCTTTCAGGTGCTGTACCTCCAGCACAGATGGACAGGTTGAAGGCATGCCCTCTGCCTGGCTGAATGTGACACCTGTATCAAAAATAGTGGTCAGCAGGTCCAGGCAGTGATTGTCCCTTTGTACAGAGCACTGCTGAGGCCAGACTTTGAGTCCTTATCCAGCTCTGGGCCCCTCAGCACAAGGCAGACCTTGGGGGCTGGAGTGTGTCCAGGAAGGAAACAGCTGGAGAAGGGTCTGTGAGGAGCACTGAGGGAGCTGGGGGGGCTTGTCCTGGAGCAAAGGAGGCTCAGAGGGACCCCGTGGCTCTGCACAGCTCCTGGCAGGAGGGACGGACAGGGGGGATCAGGCTCTGCCCCAGGGAACAGGGACAGGACAAGGGGAAACGGCCCAGGGAGGTTCAGGTTGGGCATCAGGATGAACTCTTCACAAAAGGGTGTTCAGCTCTCAAACAGGCTGCTCAGGGAAGTGGTGGAGTCTCCATCCCTGCGGTGTTCAGAAGTGACTGCATGTGGCACTCAGGGCTCTGGTTTAGCTGACAAGGTGATCCTCAACCAAAAGCTGGAGCAGATTTCTCAGAGGTCTTTCCAGCCTAAATGATTCTGTGATTCTGATTCCATCCTGGAGGTAAGATTTTCTCAGCTCTAACAGGACTTTGTCTGCTCATTTGAGTTACTATTTCAGAGGACCAAAACTGCAGGAGCAGCTCCAGGCTTGCACTGGAACCAGGAATTGAAGAATCTGAAACCCAAGATTTCCCATGGTTTCACATAGAACATCTTGGATGATGTTATTATTATTATTTTTGATAAATTTTTGAATTTCAGAGTTTAGAATTTCAGAGTTCAACGTGTATTCCTGATCAAATTCAGGATAAAATTCTCACTTTGAACATGCACATCTGTTAATATTTTAACTCATCATATATCAGAATTCTCCAGATTTGCTGGCAAGTCGTGCTCAGGATGAAGCCTTTCCAACTGTTTGTATTCAAGGATGTGTTTATATATATGTGGGTATACACAAACACACATGCTCTAGACAGTGTGTAGGTGAGAATGCTGTTACAGGGAAAGATTATTCCAAATTATTTATTGCAGGAGACAGTAGAAGTCTGATGCCTCTAGATTGATTCAGTTAATTTTAAATGATCCTGTTGGACCAAAAAAAGTTTAATGTTTGCTCTGCGTTGGGCTTGCTTTAAAATTTGGTATTGAAAAAATCCCAAGTTTTAGCAGTAGAACTCTGTGATGCCGTGGAATTCCAGGCTTCAGCAGTGAAATTTTGTCATGCCCTGAGGCTCTGTCCAAACCTAGTGATGACACAAGCCTGTGGAACTCTCTGTTCCACTTTGATGGTCATTTTCTAGGCAGGGACGCAGTGTGGGAGAAGCAGGCAGGGGAGTCAGAGGAGCTGAGCTCAGCTGGGACCAGAGCAGCTCCTCTCCTGCAGCACAGGAGCTCCTGAACTGGACATCATCCATTATCCGTTATCCATCATCCAATCCATCCATCCATCCATCCATCCATCCATCCATCCATCCATCCATCATCCATCCATCCATCCATCCATCCATCCATCAATCCATCCATCCATCCATCATCCACCCATCCATCCATCCATCCATCCATCCATCCATCCATCCATCCCATCCATCCATCCATCATCCATCCATCCATCCATCCATCCATCATCCATCCCAGCTCCATCCATCCATCCATCCATCCATCCATCCATCCATCCATCATCCATCCATCCATCCATCCATCCATCCATCAATCCATCCATCCATCCATCATCCACCCATCCATCCATCATCCATCCATCCATCATCCATCCATCCATCCATCCATCCATCCATCCATCCATCCATCATCCATCCATCCATCCATCCATCCATCCATCATCCATCCCAGCTCCATCCATCCATCCATCCATCCATCCATCCATCCATCCATCATCCATCCATCCATCCATCCATCCATCCATCCATCCATCCATCATCCATCCATCCATCATCCATCCCAGCTCCATCCATCCCAGTTCCATCCATCCCTCCATCCATCCATCCATCCATCCATCCATCCATCCATCCATCCATCCATCCTCCATCATCCATCTATCCATCATCCATCATCCATCCATCCATCCATCCATCCATCCATCCATCCATCATCCATCCATCCATCCATCCATCCATCCTCCATCATCCATTCCATCCATCATCCATCCATCCATCCATCCATCCATCCATCCATCCATCCTCCATCATCCATCTATCCATCATCCATCATCCATCATCCATCCATCCATCCATCCATCCATCCATCCATCATCCATCCATCCATCCATCCATCCATCCATCCATCCATCCATCCTCCATCATCCATCCATCCATCCATCCATCCATCCATCCATCCATCCATCCATTATCCATCCATCCATCATCCATCCATCATCCATCCATCCATCCATCCATCCATCCATCCATCCATCCATCCATCTATCCATCCATCCATCCATCATCCATCCATCCATCCATCCATCCATCCATCCATCCATCCATCCATCCACCCATCCATCCTCCATCCTCCATTCCATCATCCATCCTCCATGATCCCTCATCCATCCTCCATCCTCCATGTAGCTTTCAGAGCAGCTGGAGCAGGGTGGGCAGCTCCTCCTCTCCAGTCTCCTCCAGTTTCTCTGTCCTCCCTCCCCACTCTGTCAGGAGCTGGAGTTTCCCCTGCAGTGCAGCTGGGAAATGGGAAGGACTGGTGGGGTCTCCTGGCTGGAGAGCAGCCTGTGCCTTGTGTTCTGCAGATTCCAGCCCACAGCCTGAAGCTCAGAGAGCAGACGTTTGTGCTAAACCTTGCCAGGGAGGTGTGTTTTGGGAAGTTTCAGCTGTTGTTTGTCATATATTTAGCTTTTATCTTTTTTTGTTTCACCCCCTTTAGAAAAGAAGGAAAGTTCATGCAAATTGCAAAGCCAAAATTGATAATTAAGACCAAATTCAGGTTGTGCCTCCATCACTCCTGCCCTCTTGTCTGAATGCCCTGTGATACACTTTTGAACTGCAGAAACCTGGGCTGGTTTCCCCTCTTCAGTGCAGACAATGGACACACAACAGGACAGAATGAATGGGCAAGTTGAAAACTGGTGTTTCCTAACCTTAAAATGCTTGATTTTCACCTTTTTCTCCCAATGTTTCTTGAATGTTTTCCCCCCAGTGTTTCTGTTGTCGCTGATTTCAGAATAAACAGTTAACTAGATCTGAAAATAAGTATTTCTGTCTCATGCAGCTTCTCTGAAGTTACTGGTTTCATCAGGGCTGAATTTGGCCCATTGCATCTAATGAATTGTATATTCCAGAATCAATATTAATAATGCCAGGTGCTCTTTTTAAATAGACTGTAGACATTCACATAGTCTGTGTAAAGTTCATATGAAATGATACTTGCCTATTCTTAATTCATTCTTTTGCTTAAAAAATAATCCTTCAGCCGTTCAGTGGTTGGTTTCTGGGATTCTCTTGGACATCTGTATTTATCATTTAGGAAGTCATCAGCAGTGAATCCTTCCCTCCTCAAGTTTTTGTCATAAGGCCCAGGGTTTTCAGGATTGTTGACCACTTCTCATTGAGTTTGGGGTCTGATTTTGTGGTTTTTCAATATAATTGTCACTCATTTTGTTGGTGAGTTGGCAATTTATCAGTTGAGGGAAATGTGCAGCAGGGTTAAGGCACAAGGAAGGAAAATCTACCTTGCACTTGCTGAAACTGTATTTTCTGCAAGGCACCATTTCAAATGGGGATAGGAGTGACTCACAGAGGATGGAGGGACTCACAATTTCCGTAGTAGAGCACTGTTTGCTAGGATTTTCTGACTTTTGTATTTATCATTAGAGGCGTCATTACACAATGTGGAAGGAAAAAAAAAATCCTCCAGCCTTCATAATGTGCCTTCCTGATTGTAAATGGGTCTGGATATCCTGTGCTAAAATGTCAGGTTAGATCCTTTGTAAACTCTGAAGCCTGCTCTCAGAATAGAACACTTCTGGAGTGTATTAAATTGGTGTTAATTGAGAAACACATATGCCAATGACATTTTAAGCTCCGCTAAATAAAACCAAACCTTTAGCAGGTCCCTATCACAGAGAGATCCTGAGATTTCACTGAACCTGCTGCTGCCGTCATCTTTTTTCCATCTATGCATATGTTGCTTGCAATGATATATGGTAACTCCTGATGCAAATACCACTCATGCTGTTACAGCTTAAAAGGCCCAGAAATAGAATGCAAACACAATGTCTGGTTTTTTTTCTTCTCCATGTTAGAAAAACCTATGACCAGCAGCCTAAAGTTTGATTCCTTTTTCCTGCAGTTTTCACACCAGCTGACTTCCAAACATGCGTTTTGCGCTGCGAGTCATGAAAAATTCATCATTTTGTCTCTTTTTCTAAAGGGGGCTGGTTCTGCAGGTGTCCCAGGGCTCTCTGGCTGCTGCCACAGGGCAGCACTTGAGGAGAGGTGCTGTCCTGGGGTGACCCAGTGCCCAGAGCCTGCGCTGACTCCGTTCCCCAGCGTGGCTGCCCCTCTATCAGCCCACAGCGTGTGTGCTTTATCTCAGTGCAAACAAAACCACTTGAAAAACACAAAGCAAAACGGGGGCTGAAGTCCCAGTTGTGTCAATACACGCACATGGGATGTGGCAATGTTGTGTTGCATATTTGGTTGGTTGCAGAGCAGAAAGGGCAGCCTGGGGGTTTCCTGGGGCTGGCTGTGGGCAGCACTGGGTGTTCAGTGAATTCCTGAATTCACAGTGAATTCCTGCTCCAGTGCAGCAACACAAACCCTGCCTGGCTCTGCAGGGCTGCTGTTTTTGGAATAGCTGTCTTCTGCTGAAGAGCATTGATGAAGTGTGGTACCTCTGAGCTGGCATGCTACAGCTCAGGTGAAACTCTCACTGCCCTCCCAGGCAGCTCCTGTGCCCTGCTGGGGGGCAGAAATGGGGAAAAATTCCTGTTCTTTACTCAGAAATCAGGCAGCTGAAAGTAACAACACACCAGTTCATTGTGCATGATGCCAGTTGTCACAGACGTCTTTTATGGAAAGTCTTTTCCTTAAGATTTTTCTTCCTGAGAAGCTGAGAGGCTTCAGGAACAAAATGTAAACATTGATTATCTGCTGCTGTGGAATGCAACAGGTGCATCTGGGATTGGTCTCATGTGTTTTTTTGTAATTAATGGCCAATCACAGTCAGCTGGCTTGGACAGAGTCCGAGCCACAGTTTATCATTCTTTGCTATTCCATTCTTAGCCAGTCTTCTGATGAGAACCTTTTCCTCTATTCTTTTAGTATAGTTTTAATGTAATGTATATTATAAAATAATAAATCAAGCCTTCTGAAACATGGAGTCAGATGTGGTCTCTTCCCTCATCCAAGAACCCCTGTAAACACCGTCACAGCCAGTCTTCTCTACAGCTCACCCTTACTCCTGGTGTTTCAGAAAAGCCCTTGGCTTGTGGAAGGTCTGCTGGGAATGTGGCATCCTGTAGGACATGGGAAACCAGTGGCTTTTCTCTGGGTCTCAGTGAGCTGGGTGTTGGCCTGTCAGGAGCAAGGACTGGGGTTTGTCATCTACCATTACCTAATAAAAAGAAATGAATGAAGCTACCTATTTTTTGAAGTGGTATCTCCCTTGCAAAGCCTTCTCCTGTGTGAGAAGTACTAGACTGTTTATAATTCCTAATTTGGGATATGTATTTTTTGAGTCAGCCCTGTTTTCCTGTTCTTTTTGGTTGTGTGCAGTACAGTGCATGTTTTCAAGATGGATATACAGCACCCTACATAGATGGTAGCATCTGTGCAGATGAGGAAATGCAAAGCCATTGAATTAACCTGGCCTGGGCACCCCTCAGTGAGTGACAATCTGTGGGTGCAGCACTCAGGCTGTGCAGCTGTAACATAAAATATTCCCTCCTGTCTGTTTGCTTGTCCATCTGCCTCCTGGAGCTCCATGCAAGCAGGAATGGCTCAGGGGAGGTCAGGGGGAGTTCAGGAGCTGGGAGGAAAGGGTCAGTGTGTGTGTGAGTGCCGTGTTGCTCGCTGATGAGGCGTCCTGGCAGGCTGTCCCACTCACAGACACCCACAGTGCCCTTCTTGTGAAACACGGCCAGCAGTCACTGGCCAGAGGTGACCGTTTTATGGCTTTCTTGCTGGCAACAGTGCCTCACACATAACTCTGCTGGGAACCTGCAGATATCTCCAGGATTCTGCTGCAGTTGCTGCAGATAAGCATGGAATGCACAGGGGGATGGAGATCTGGGACATCTGCACATTGGCACACGTGGGAAAGAGGGAGCAGAGAGTGTGCAATGCAGCTGGGGGGCCTGAGTGTCCTGGGGTGGTGGGACATCCCTGTGACCGTGCTCACAGGGGTTTTGGGATGAGGGGAGAGACAGAGGTCTATGTTACAAAAGACTTGATTCATTATTTTATGATATATATTACACTAAAACTATGCTAAAAGAATAGAAGAGAAGGTTTCATCAGAAGGCTGGCTAAGAATACATTAGGAAAGAATGGTAACAAAGGCAGCTGTCTCGGACTCTCTGTCTGAGCCAGCTGGGTTGTGATTGGCCATTAATTATAAACATCCAAGATGGGCTAATCAAAGATCTACCTGTTGCATTCCACAGCAGCAGATAATCAATGTTTACATTTTGTTCCTGAATCCTCTCATCTTCGCAGGAGAAAAAGTCCTAAGGAAAGGATTTTGGATAAAAAGATGTCTGTGACACATCCCCATCCCCATACACCCATGGTGTGGTGGAGCAGCCCAAACAGCCTGGAGCTGTTTCACTCCTTGAGCCCAATGCTCTTTTCCACTCTCAGGAAAGCTTTTGTAGGTGAATTGGAGATTAATCCCTGCACACACACACTCTGAGGATGCTGTGCTGCTGGCACCTCGTTGCTTTGGAGCCATCAGTGGGAAGGGAGCAGCCAGGTTTGCAGGGGGACTGTCAGCAAGGAGGAAGCCCCAGCAGGGCTGGGGACCAGACAGTCTCTCCCAAGGCAGGTCAGAGGGTGAGCTTGCTGTTTACAAAATGGGTAAACAGGCAATTATTCAGCCTGGCAGCAGGCAGAACACCCCACAGGATGTAGATCCTTGCCAAGTCAGCGTTATCTGGCGGGGAATGGGTTGGAGATCCAAGGATCCCTTGCAGCAGCAAAAGGGAGCTCTCTGCACTCTGGAACCTTTGAGGGTCACTGTAGGATGCCATGGAGCCATTAGGGAGCCCTCACGTGCCAGAAGCAGTTTAACAGGCCCAGTGTTGGGCACTTAATTGTGTCAATAATTATTCACGCATTAGCACCGGCTCCTCCTTAAAGTGTGTGCGGCAGTGACTCATTAACTTATTGCTGGTATTCATTACCAATAAAATTAGCCTTTTTTTTCAAAGTGTAAAACTTATGTCTCGTGGAAAAATATTGCTGCAAGTACCACAGCTTTGCTCTACTACCTGCTTGGTGCAGAGAAAAGCAAGAGATGAAGCAATATTTTTTGTCCTGAAAGACGCCCTCAAATTATAAAGAGTTGTGTGCTTTTTTTTTTGATTTTCTTTTCCCTACAGTGGGTTTTATGTGCTTTAATTGGGGCAGGGGAGACGCCTGGCTTTGGCTGTCATTCCTGTGTGCATAAGTGCTATTTCCTGGTTATCAGAGGGAGGAAGATAACCCGTGTCTTTGGATGAATCAAGTGTTAATGTATATGCAGCTGTCTGTATGTGAAATTTGCCACGGTGCACTTTGTTTCTTGCAATGCTGATCATTTCCAGTGAGCCTGTACAGTATATGTGCCTGGAAGGAGAGCAATTGTTACACAACTCCTTAATCCCAGCCGTGATTAAAACCCCTTTTGTTCCCCCCTCCCTGCATTACCCCAGCCTATCATCTTCTCTGAGAAATCATTTGGCAAGTAGAAACATGTGTATTTTAGGAGAATAACTCCTTTTCAAGCATCAGTTTTGCTTTTGTTCTGCTTTTAGAACTTAGGTTTTTTGCATTCCAACATACAGCGCCGTTCCCAAGGCGTGGGAGGGTCATAGCCATTTTTTGAGTGAATAAGGTGTAATTGAAATATGATGTATGCAGATACCATCACTTGCACTGCAATTATCCAGATTGTTTGTTTGGTGGGAGAATACTTTCAGCCAGGGGTTGGTCAGTGGCGTGACACAGCTGAGAGAAATGGCAAAGAGCATGTAAAAAGTGTCCCAGTGTGAAATTTCCCATTGCACTGGGTGCCCACGGGGGGAATCACTGGCAATTCTGGAGGTGAGGGCCGGGGCAGTTTCAGGGAGAAATGTAAAGGACGGGGGGGCTGATGCTTAGGGGTTTGACAGCCTGTTTCATGTGGAGACCAGCAGTGAATGTGGTCTTGTTGCAACTTGAAACAGCTCTATTAGCAGCTTGATTGGGGAAAGGAGAGGAGACCAAAAGTAAACAGAAATGCGCGCTCTGGAGATGGGCTTAATTGTGCACAATGCATCTTGCCTCTGTGCAGCTTACTCTAATCACTCCAAATGGCAGCACACACACTCACACACACAAATTTGATCTGCTCAAGCAGATAAAACTGCTATGTGTATAATACTGCCAGGCTAGGAGGGAAAAAAATGGACATCTGTTTAACAATTCTCCATTGTAGACAGGATCATAGAAGCGCTGTTGCCTGCCTGTCGTGTTCAATCAAAATGAATAAAATGCTGATTTAAAAAGAGAAAAGAAATCAGGCAGAAGACCACCTCAAAGTATTTGCTTACACTATTTTTTTTTTTTGTTCTCATTTCGGCAGCAAATGAGGAAGGGGAATCCCAGGGGCAGAGGAGGTTTCAGGAACAGTGAGGGGAAGATATTTGTTTTGTTTTGGTATTTATCCTCAGCGCAGCCGAGAGAGAGAGAGGCGTGCAGCAGTCGGAACTAATTGTGGCTCACTCAGGAAAGTCTTCATTAGCACTTGCCACACATGGTCACCAGATGTGCTGAGGAAGGGCTGGGAGCAGGGAGGAAAGGCTATGTGGAGAATGGGCTACACACTTCAGCCTAATAATCTGCCTTTTGTTTTCGGCTCCATTGTGCTGGGGAGGGGAAGAATGGGGAGAGGGAGAAATCCTGGCCGGCTTTTGATGCAGCCAGTTGCTCCCAGCTGAATGGCATTCCTTGTGCTGCAGCCTCCTCCAAGGGAGGAAGAAGCCCTCAATCATGGCCAAGCAAAGAGGGATTTATCCATTTATTTATTTATTTATTTATTTATTTAAAGGGCTGTCAGTGAAACATTATTCCGCTGAACTCAGCTGGAAGCACTCAGACACCCAAACTGGGGAAGCAGTATCTTTCTGACCAGTATCTGTGAATTTGAGCTGGGGTGAGGATTTTTGTGGGCTCATGGGCTCCCAGAGCATCAGTGGGTCTGGCAAACCCCACAGCCCAGCAGCAGCAGCATCTCTGCTCACCTGTACCTTTCCAGGGAGTGTGGGATGCAGGCAGGAAAGCCCAGTCCAGCAGGAGGGCAGGAGCAGCTCTGTGCTCCTGGTAGTCACCCTGAGGTTGGTCAGATGTTTAACCTCCTGTTTAATTAAAACAAATTCAGCAGATTAGAAATTCTAAAAAATTAGAACAAACTTTCCATGCATGGTGGCTGTTGCTGCTGCAGACCAAGTCCCGGCCTTGCTGCTCGCAGAGGTGCCTTTCACAGGAACCAATGGTAATTTTACCGCAGATTCTGAGAGAAATTTTGCTGGTTACTTTTTAGGGAAAAAAAAGCACTCTTCTTCTTATTTTAAGCTGGTCATCTTCAGGGGACCCCGTGTTACCTGTGTTACCCTGCCATCTCCCCTGTTTCAGCAGCACTCCTCCCCTCTCACAGCCCCTCAGTGCTCCCACAAGGTGAACATTTTTCATGCTGGCATCAAGGGAGAAAGATCTCCTCCTCTCCTCCTGCACTCCCCTCTCCATCCCAGTGGTAGGAGGACATCACTGTGTGTGCATGACAGGGCTTGGATGACTCTCCAAGGCCTGAATAATCAGGGCTGAAGGTTTAATTATGGCACTACACATGATGGCCACAAGATTTGTCACTCTGGTCATGTGAAAGAACAGCACTAGATGAACTTTTACTAATTAAGCACTCTGTTTCTCTTCCTTCTCAAAACTGGAAGGAGGTATAAATATGGGAAATCACTTATGTTAATGTGAAATAGAGACATTTTTGGAATCTTAAATAATTGGAGTTGAACCTAAATCTTTATGGCTCTGGCCTTGTTTTATCCAGCTCAGTTTGCCAGTTTGTAATCTCATCCTGCTTTGGAGCCTGGAAATGTTCTTGCTCACAATCTCAAAGCAGAGCAGATGTTGCATAAATAGAAAATAGGTTGTGTGCACAACCTAATCTAAGCACAGGGCACAGAAGGAGGTTTGGATGAATGTAAGCTAATCAGGGCACAGATCTGCTATACTTTGGGACTTAGGACCAAATTTTTTTCCAGCTATATTCTACTTGGCAGATCCCAAATATGCCATTCATGTTTTCCCACTGCATGGCTTGTGGGTGTTTTTTATTTGTTGAGAATAAAGCAATGCTCATCAGCTCAAGCTCACTGAACAAATGGGTGGTAAAAGTTGTTCTATTCCATCCTTTCTTCCATGTTTGACAGATTTCTGCATCCACTGGTGTTATTCCAGGTCCACAATAATCAAAATTCAGAAATTCATCTTTTGGATTCCCTCAAATGAAGTAATAAAACCAAATTAGCTGACTTATTTGTATCTACCTCTCCTGCTGTGGGATGTAGAGCCTCCTTCAGCCTGACTGTAGGGCTTCAATAAAATATCTTTATTAACTATCAGAAAGGCCCAAGGAGAAATTTGGTAAACCCCCCAGCCTATTTACCATCCCATTTTTGCAATAGCTGCTATTGCATCAGTTGTTTTCTTAATAAAATTGAGTGCCATATTTGCAATTTTTCTAATGCTATCCCCAATTATTTACACAAGAATGAACTGTGATTGTGCCAAAGTGTATTGTGTAGGGACAATGTGTCTGCCTACAATATTGTGTGTTTAGAAAACACAGCACTGCAAACTTGATGTTTCTGTCAAGTTTGCTTTCTTCTGGAGATGCATATACATATATTTATTTTTTCAAGTGTTGCCCACAGAATGAGTTTCACGTGTAAATGTTCCTGCCTTCGTGGTGAAACCACAGCCATCTACAGCAGGTATCATCACAGGTGATTTTCATAGTCAGGTATTGCACAGACACAGGAATTAAGATTTGGAAGGGCTATTTGGAGGAGTGAGTTTTTGGCTCAGATGCCTGTGCTCACTGCTCAACAGGTTTGCAGTTACTTGGGGCTCCAGCAGAACTCAGAAGAGCTTCCAGAAATCTGACACACCAAATGCAATTTTAAGACATTCTTTGTATCAAAAACTTCATCTTTAATTATTGTGAGTAAATTGTTTTAAGCACTGATCAGCTTGGAGCTGGAAAGCAGAAAGATCAGATTTATTTCCTGCTTTTTGTGCATTTCCATGCTGAAGTCGAGGTTTCAGGCAACGAGGCAAATATTTTTATGCAGATGCAAAACTAATCAACCAAACATGAAAATACTCCTGTGGGGCTTCCTGGAGGCCTTGCTGGGGATACTGCAATGCAAATAATATACAATGCAAATAATAAATAATCCAGTATCAGTATTGTAGGACAGCAGGATTCAGCTAGGGATGGAATATACTGGGTGGTCTGTATGGGCTGGTACCACCTCCCTTTTTATGATGCTCAAAATCTCATGGTTTTGCTGCCTGGATCTACTGTCAGGCTTTTTGCACTCTCCCAAAGTTCTTCTGTACAGTGCTCCATTAAAATGCATGTTTCCTCACAGATGATGTAATTTAAGTGCAAGACAATTGGAAATTTGGCCTCCTGTAGGTTTTTCCTCTGTAGCTGGCTGAGCTCGAACTACTTCTCTTTCCAATAGGATATGTATAATAATAATAATAATAATAATAATAATAATAATAATAATAATAATAATATAGTCAGTAGTAGCAGTAGTAGTAGTAGTCTCATTTAGATTAATGATATATATGAATATATCATTAATTAATATATACTTATATAATTTTATAATACTTATATAACAATATTAATAATAATACTTATATAATAATATAAGTATATGTACTTAATATAAGTATATATACTTATATAACAATATAATATAATAATACTTGTATAATTATATTAATATATGTATATATTAATTATATTATCTTAATTACATGATATTATATAATGATAACAATAAATATGGTTATTTTTATAGTAATTTGATCAGTATTTATCAGTAATGTGATTATTTTTATCAGCAGTTTTCTGTGTAATAATAGAGTATCCAGCACTAATTAATGCTGTACAGTGAGTGCATCTTGCACCCTTTTCCTCCTGTGATTTGCCACTTTTCCAGTACCAAGCAAGTGACCACCACAGCAAGGCAGGGTGGAAACTCAGGTTCAAAAAGAGGGGCTGGTAAAGTATAAAAGACCTTGGCAGTTATACCACACAAAACCCTTTTCTTTTTCCTCCTCCATCCCCAAATCTGCTGAAAAAGATAAGGGATCAGATTGATACATTTGAGTGATTTATATCTTTTTAATTTTTAATGATTGGGCATTTAGTTTCATCGTACACAGAAGAAGAAACATGACTATGAAGGAAGAAGCATTCCCAACTGAATAAGTTTGGTTTTATTTTGTTTGTTTTTATTTGTTTGACTTTGGCTTCATTCTGTTTCAGGGGCAGAACCGATTAGCTTCCCAACACAATGTCTGCAATTTTATCAGGAAGCTTACAATATGTAACAAGCCTTGCAGAGCCCTGTTATGAGATAACATGAATGTGAAGGAATCTCTACCTCCACTTACTAAAAAAACCACATTTTTGCTACAAGGAATTGCAGTGAAAAACTTGAAACTATGACATGGGGGCAGCCTGGAGAAGTAAGAGAAAGATAAAAGGATCTCAAAGGCATTGGGAGGCATTGTTTGTATGTTTCTAAGCATTATTGTTGTGGTAAATCTTAGGACTTTAGGTCTGGTCTGTGACTTTTGGGTACTTGGGAGAGGTACAATATCTTTCAGACCTTCTCCCCAAGTTGTTTATTTTCTCTGCTTTCTAGAGGTGAGGCCGTGCTGTAATCCAAACTAGGAGAAGAAATCATATCCTTGCCTAGCCTGGTATTAGTTTCAAATTCTATGCCGAAGTTTGAACACCAGACAATGCAACTATGACCTTTTCTCATCAAAAGGAAAGAACCAAAACCAACAATAATTTACACCAGTGCAATGCCATTCTTTGTACCATTGGTGAATTTGAAACAACTTTAAAAATGAAAAACAAACAAACCCAACCAAAACCGATTTGACTATATGAACAGTAATTTCCAGATCATTTCTTAACTTCTGTGAGCAAGTTTCCTCCAGCTGAGGAAATTCAGAATAGTTTCCATTTTGATAAGAATGGAACATCCATTCAGCAGACAATAGGAGCTGTTTAAACCTGTTAAATACTATGAAATAGATGTGTACAGCTAATTAAGGTATGTGTTGAATAGTAATTATGTCATCCTGAGGGATTTACAAATAGACTCTAGTTAAAATTTGATTCAATCTTTTATCATTCACAGAAGGTGCAAATTATTATTCATTTTACGTGCTCTGATTTCAGTTCTAAAGGTAATCCAGAAAAAAGGGAGAGGGATTTCTGTTTTATCAGCATTGTTTAAGAACTAAGATCCCTTAATTATCACACCGTACCAATAGTCTGCTACCCAACTTACTGAAGCAGTCATTCAGCTTTGAAACTAACAATTTACCCTCCAAGCAAAGGGAGATCCAAGGAAAAGTGTTTAGTCAGCAGGCAAAGACACCAAATTGTATGTTTTGGCTTTTGTTGGTGTTCCTGTTTCAGAGCTGTGCAAACGTGAGTCATTTGCACAATGCCTCTCAATCAAAGGCATCAAAGCAAAGGAGACAGATTTCACAAGGAAATTTTAAAAAAAAGAAAGGCAAAGGTGAAATTATTTATGGGATCCAGTTCTTTTAAGCTTCTGGAACCTCTTTTCCAGGCTTATACAACATGAATAGACTCTCAGTCTTGCTCCTTTATGCAATATCTCATCAGAGCAATGAAGAATTAGATAAGATTCCTGATAACTTTGTTAAAGTGTATTATAAATTCTTTCACAAGGAAGTTACTGCAGTGTTTCTAGATTTATAACAATAATTGGCAATCCCCATAATTACCATTTAAGCTGGCCAAAAATGAAAATGAAAAAGAAAGTGTTTCATGAAATATTTTTGGAAGGAAAGCTGTATCTTTCAAGGAAATTATATCTTGCACCTCTAAGAGGGAGAGCAGCAGCTACCCAGCAACACTTAGAAATGGTGTGCAGTCCTTTAAGTTGAGCTTAAACAAAGGTGCTGGACTTCTAGGGAAAAATTATCCAGGTGTAAAACCTAATTTGCTGTGCCATGATTTTATCCTTCCAGTGGAAGTGGCATTTTGGTAAGGTGGATAGAAGAACCCACATTATCTTTGCTTGGTCGGCTTGGTTTTCTTTGGGAGAGACAAATGGGCTCGACATAACTGGTTTTCCCTGCACACCCCATCATATTTAATCTTTTGACACAGCTGCTTGCTCGCACTACAGTTTGGAGTGCTATCCACCGAAAAACTGCTTGCTTGGAATCTATCAGAGAACTACCAGATTTATGCATAATTTGTTTTTTCATGCAGGCTCTCAGAGTGTTTAATAGGGGTGGCAAACACTATAATAGAAGTGGAAAGTGTTCCCAGTTCTTAGCAAGATAAGGAAATGTTGTTTCTTATCTGTGATTCGAAAGGAGATGAAGGGTCAGTGAGGTAAAGATATGTGAAAGCTCTTTCACACTTGGGAAGAGCTACAGAGGAGGAATGTTTCTCACTGGTGCCTGGTTTGAGGGAAAAGGAAGAGAAAGAGGCAGCTCCTATGTAAAGGGAAAGGATAAGAAAAAATGTCAAGTAAAATCAGGGAAATGTGTTGGTTTATTTGCTTAAAGATACAGGTGCACAGCTCTGAGATTATTGCCACAAAGGAAAGAGCAAGTCAAGCTGAGGGCACCTTTCAGTGCCCAATGTTGTGGGTGCTTTGGGATTTATAAAAATCCATAAGGCTTCAGAGATAGCTGAGAGGAGCGAGGAGAGTGTGATGGGCTCCAGGCACGGTCAGTTTTGGGGATTGCACAGGAATTTAGGGCAGCCTGCTGTTTTAGGCTGTGCCTGTGCCATCCAGTGCAGCCCCTTGGAAGTTGTTTTCACTCTGGTGTTTGCAGGAGTTATGAGGATGGGCAAAGTTTGATTTCAAGACTGAGCATGCACGTGCCAAACTTAATAGTGGGGCTTGCAGGGTCTGCAGCCACTTAAATAAATTATTTTCCTCCTCATCCTCAGCAGATTTTGTAGGTTATCATCTGATGTGGGCTGTAGGAACCTTTGCATGCCTGGCCTGTGCTAGCGTTTGGGCTGGGAGAGAGCAGATGCCCCCAAATCTGTCTGTAGAAAGCAGAAGAAAACTATCCTGAGGTGACTTTTTTGGTATTGGTTTTGTTGGGGGGGGGGGGGGGTGTTATGGTTTTTGGGCTTTGGCTTTTTTTTTTTTTTTTTTTTTCTTTTTTTGTTTTGGGGGGGTTTGGGGGTTTTTTGGAGTTTTTCTTTTGGTTTTGTAGCATTTCAGGAGCAGTGGACGTATTTCATCACTGTGCTGAGCTATTTTTTAGCACATCATCTTTCATCTGCACACAATTTTTTTTAAACTATTTTGTTTATTTGCCCACAACTGGCTGGTAAGTGAGAGATGCATGTCCTGTGTTGAGAGGAGGAATGTCATCTCATGGACCTGGGGACCAGCACTGTGAAGTGAGAACCTGAACAACTCCTGAGTGTGCTATCCATAGAGCAAGGCCTGTGAGGAGCTGCTGAGGGAGCTGGGGTGTTTATCCTGGAGAAAAGGGGGCTCACAGGGACTTTATAATTCTTTAAACTCCCTGATGGGAAGGTACAGCCAGCTGGAGCCAGCCTCTTCTCCCAGGACAAGAGGACATGGCTTTAGGCTGCACCAAGGGAGGTCCAGGTTGGACATCAGGAGGAATTTCCTGACAGAAAAGGTTGTTAAGCATTGGAATGGGCTGCCCAAGGAGGTGGCAGAGTCAAGGTCTCTGGAGGGTGTTCAAGAAATGACTGCATGTGGCACTTAATGCCACGGTCGAGTTGACAAAGTGGTGATTGAAGCTTGGACTTGGTGATCTCAGAGGTCTTTTCCAACCTGAATGGTTCTGTGATTCTTTCACTATTGAGAAGAAACTGATTTGCTCTTTAGTAATCGGAATACATGAGAAATGTGTGCCCAGTCCTTCTCCCTTTGGACTGAAGGCTGCAGGCCAAACTGATGGTGCTCACAGGGGTTTTGGGATGAGGGAAGAGATGAGGATCTGACTCCATGTTTCAGAAGGCTGACTTATTATGATATATATTACATCAAAACTACACTAAAAGAATAGAAGAAAAGGTTTCATCAGAAGGCTGGCTAAGAATAGAATAGAAAGCAAAGAATGATAACAAAGGCTCTGTCTCAGGCTCTCTGTCCGAGCCAGCTGACTGTGATTGGCCATTAATTAGAAACATCCAACATGGGCCAATCGAAGATTTACCTGTTGCATCCCACAGCAGCAGATAACCATTGCTTACATTTTGTTCCTGAGGCCTTTCAGCTTCTCAGGAGGAAAAATCCTAAGGAAAGGATTTTTCATGAAAAGGTGTCTGTGACACTAAACTGGCTTTCAACATGAATGGGAAGGGAAATTGTGTCACCCTGCTGCTCTTACTGGGATATGTGCACCCATTTCCTTCTTGACAGATGAATACATGGGCTAAACTTTTGGAGCTGCAGACTTAAAACTTGCATTTTAGTTTCGTGCTGAAGAGTGGAACTAGCTAAAATAGCTGGTAGTGCATGAAAGTTAATTCGTTGCTGAGCTTCTAATAGTAACAGATTTCAAAACTTATTTTTTGAATACATTTTGGAGCTGGTGGAATGCTTGAAAGATTCATTTCTAACAGAATTTGCATTCTGTGTAATTTGGATTTAATAGCTTGGTATAACACAGGCAAAAGGGTTTCTGAGTATATGACTCTCTTTTTCCATGGCACAGTAGGTATTTCATCTTAATTTTTGGTTGCATGCTAAGAAATCAATATGTAAAGCATGAGAGTATGGATACTTGAAAGGAAAGCATCAGAGAAGTTGAATAGTCATGTATTGGGTTAATATTTAAAACTGGAATATTTCTGGGTGGGAAAGGGCAATTCACAAACAGCTTCTTCCCCTCCAACAGCTAATTCAGAGGCACAACTGTGTGAGCAGCCCCTTGGCAAGAGGACCCAGTGCAGCCTGTGACAGAAGTGAGTGGAGATGATCCCAAGCTGAGAGTCACAAAGGATCTGCTTTGAGTTCACCCAGCGACCTGCAGGTTCATCCAGCACCCAGCACAGGTAAGAGATCTCCACAGAACCTGCATTTCCCCAGGTGTTGTAACATCCCAGCCATAGCCCCTGCTCTGCAGTGCCTGCAGGTTTGGAAGCTGCTGATGCAGTGCCAGGTGCTAGTGCCAGGTTTTGTGGGGTTTCTTTGGGCTTTGGGTGTCTCTTGTTAAGGTCAGCTCAGAGTCCTGGTGCATTTGTCAGCAATCCTGCACCAAGGAGCTCATACACAGAATATTGTCTGAACCAGAATTTAAGATTAGAGATGTTGCTTGAGCCTTTGTGTCTCATGTCCATGTAAATCAGGAGAGGTTTATTAGAGTTAAGCAGGAGGTCTAGGTCAAGGTGGGGAGTGTGATGGTTCCTGGCCTCTTGCTGCAGCCAGCTCCTGGGGACAGCAAATTTGGTCCCAAACTGTACTCTTGTTACAGAATATACAACAAAACCCAATGAATTAAACCCTGAGACATTCCAGGCTGCCTTTTGAGCTGTGTGCAAACAATAGGGATCTAGCTGAGAGGGGTACCTGTCCATCCAGGCTGCTGGCAGCTCTTGGGCAAGCTGGTGCTCCTGGGCTGCTGGGCTGAGCCCTTCCAGAAGGCACTGAGGGTGGGGATGGACCCCCTGAAGCTTCTTCCTTGCTCTTTTTTCCTTTCTACAGGCTTGCTCCAGGTGTGAGGTGCCAGATTCCCAAGCAGACCCCAACTTTCCTTTTTTTAAAATACGGAATAACTGTGCAGTCCATATAAAATGCTCTGCCATGTGAGTTATGAGAAGTCATGTTCCATGGGAACAGGGGGACATGCCCTGCTCCTGCTAACTATATCCAAGGTCATGAAAACTGAGGGCTGCTCTGCTCCATCATCATTTCACTGGGGGCAAGAAAATATGGGATTTTATTCTTTGTGGCTTAGTTTTGGTCAGATATGGGGTTTCAGACTGGTAATATCCTTTCTCACCTAACATCCCCAAAAGACCTCTGCATGAAGATGCAGGCAGCACACTGGGGGTGTCCCAAACACGCTGTTTTACGCCCCAAGTTTGGGGTAAGTGACTGTGTGGTGTGCAATGAAGCACAGCAGTTGTGACTCCCCCCAGAATGAGGGGCTGCCCCTGCAGCTGCATGGGCACTGAGAGCCAGGGTGCTGCCATGGGGCAGCAGCCACAAAAGGCACTTTCCCACAGATACTATCCTGTCCTGACTTCAGATTATTCCTGAATCATTAGCCCTAATGAAGGGCTTTTGTCATAATGGGGAAAAAGAAAAAAAAAAAAAAAAAAAAGGAAAAAAAAAAAAAAAGAAAAGGAACAGACAAGAAGGAGCAAAGATGGGGAATAGCTGGGATTATCTGTGCGCTGTCTCTCAGGTCCAGTGACAACAGCACTACAATGGGGAGCTTTCAGGGCTGCATATGGTCTTCCTTCCGAGGGAGTTGATTAAGCGACTCCGGATGAAATTGAAATCCTGTGATTTGACCTTTGTCTGGCCTGGGAGGGCTGCAATTCGCATAACAATTTCCTTTTGTTCTTTGTTTGGAGTTATTAATCCAACATGAGCCTCGAATTAATCAGGGGTAGTGCGTTGTTACATTTCTAATTCACAGCTCCACTGCTTGTGTCTTTTTTAATTAAGGCCGAATGATAGCAGGCCTTAGCCCCTGATTGCAACACTTACTAACCACACATTGAGGGATGAAGAGGCTAAATAGGCAGAATGAGATTACTTCAAGGTTTCACTTAATTGTTTTTGCCTTTAAGTAAAGAGCACTGAATGAACATTGTTAATGCCAGGCTGCCAGCATTTCTTTTCTGTATGTGTTGTGTGCGTGCAGGCTGGGGGAGGCTGGGGCTGGTGCACCAAGGACTCTGATGGCTCAGGGGTTTGTAAAACTGGAGCCTTTGGTTATTGATTTAAACCATTCCTCCCACCTCCCCTGGGGCCAGGGGCAAGACAGGGAGGAATGGAGTTGGGTAGCATTAAACTTCAGTTGGATGCATGGATTTCCTTGTGTCCTGAGCAAATCCATGGTTTGTGTGGCTTTTCTTGCTGTTTGTACCTGGTTCAAAGGTATAAAAGGCAGGGAGATTGAAGGCTATCAGAGACGCTAAAGAAATGTGCTGACACACACAAAGCTCCCCAAAGGCTGGGAGTGGTAATAATCATAATAAAACCAAGGCCGGGCGGTTGTGCCGCAGCAGATTGTGCTCATGGGAAGGATGTTTGGGTAATTTTCAAAAGCCATTTGTAAATTTGTGTTGTGAGGGCCATTCAGGGCCACGAGGGCGCAGGTGCTATTGCAGGGGAATGGTGTGGATGATCTCAGACAGACCCTGGGTCACACAGTCTGTGCCAGACACTCGGGATGCCAGAGAAGGAAACACACTGAGTGTCCAGCCTTGCAGCGCTGCTTTGCACAAACAGTTCTGTTAACTTAGAAAAGAAAAAGGGAAGGAATAACAGGATTCATATTGCAGGTTTATGCCCAGTGTTTTAACCTCCTGTGGTGCAGTGCTTTGGATGGGATTGTTGTGGAGAAAAGGTTAACATTCAGGCTCCCAAACCTTGAGATGCTGAATGTACAGAAATCCAATTCCATTTGTGCCACGCAGCTGCAATATCAGCTAGAGCTCTGTAATTGTGGGGAACTAACTCTCTCTGAGCTGTTTCATCCAGCTCCTCCAGCTCCTTGGATGTTTTCTGTGTAAAATGGAGAGCTGGTGTTAGGCACACCAGGTGCAGATCCAGAGCTGCTGTTCTCACTCTGCCATGGCCATGGCACGTCCAGGCCACAGCCCTGCTCCCACTGCTCTGAATTCCTGGGGTCTGGAGGCTGCTCCACACAGGATTATCTAGGCAATGATGAAACCTCCAGGTAGATTAAGCAAAACTACAGTGTAAGCTCCAAAGGAGAAAAATGTGCCAGGTTAAACGCTTACTTCTGAATTTTAAACTGGGTCTGCTTTTTCAGATGAGCCTGAAAGGAACAGGCTATATTTAGCCTTCCATAGAAATGTATATAGCATGTGAAAACAAAAAAAAAGCTAACACACCAATCTTTAGATCTGGCTTTCAGCTGGCCACTAGTGACTTCTGTGGTCAGTGATGTCAACACAGGATTTACACTGAACTGGGTTCACAGGTTCAAAGCCATTTTCTGCACTTTGCTGCTCTTTTCCTGGGTGCTGCCTGATCCTGTGTGTCAGCACACTGCTGGTGGATTGCCAGCCCCCGTGCTGGGAGAAGTCAATGGGATAAGAAGATGCTCAGCATTAGTTGGATAGGGCTGCCTGACAGGCAGTTCAAGTACCTCACACATCATTTTGTTTTTCAGAGGCAGTTTTGATGCTGTTACATTAAATGACACCTTATTCTGCAGCTGAATCACACTTTGCATGGAGAGAATAGGATTAAGCACACAAGGATCTGACCATCTATTGCTTGCTGTTTATTTCTATTTAAAGACTGAATGCTTCACATTTGTCCACCTTGTTCTCTTTTTCCTAGAAATCTTTGCTGTGTTTGTTTACAGCAGACCCAATTCCAAAACTGAAATCTATTTTCAGTGCTGTTCTGTGTCTCAAACCTACATCCTTCTTTTTTTTATTATATTATTGTTTGAATGTTCACTGCTGTTGATTTAAATGTGTCACATTACACTTCTAAAGGCTGCCAGGATCAATATGTTTCTTATGTGAGAGTTTTGAAGAATATCTCAAACCCCAAAGCCCAGTTGCCCTGTGTCCTGTTTAAACCTCATGGCAGTGGTCATTCAAAGTGGTATATTTGGGGGGCTTGTAAAATCTTCTTTTCCTCACTCTTGCACATAATGTTCAGCATTGATGTATTCAGGCTCTCCCCAGCTGACCAGCAATGCCATGTAGAGCTCTGAGAAGGATGAAAGAAGGTGTATAGACAGATGGCAGTGGAGTTGCAGTGGTTCTGGAGAAGGTTAACCCTTGCTGTGAACTGTCCTGCAGGACCTGGCTGGAGCCACATCTCCTGTCAGGACATCTCAGCACTTGGCTTGCTCTGTGTAATACGGCATTACTCAATCCTTTCAGTTACTCTGTGAAGGAGATCAGGCTTCTTGCCATTCTCAGGAACAAGACCAGGTCAGGGTACATGATAATGCTCTTCCATCCTTGCCCAAAATGGGCACTTCTTTGAGGGACAGTCCTGTAAGATCTATAGGTCACTTGCAGCCACACCAATCAACACTGCTGAGCCCACAGATCAAATCAGGAGTGACTTTGGCTGCTGCTGCTCTTCCTGGCAGTTTCAGGCAATCTGTTGCTATTCCTGAAACCTTTCTGTTGGGATCAGAGCTGCCCTGAGCTCGACGCGCCCCCCACATCAGCAGCGAGCCTTGTGCAGCCCCATGCCCGTCCAGGCCCGTGCCCGTCCCACGGAGCTGCTCCCTTTGGAGCTGGGGAGCCCGGCTGGCCCCAGCCAGCTCTGCCTCCCTCTCTGCTGCTGGGACATAAGGTAGAGATTAGGGTTTAATGGTGCTTTGAGCTGCCCAGCGCTCCTCCCTCGGCGCTGTCTCCCCCTGCCCTCCCTCCCTGCCATCAATGGGAGCCTTTGATGTGGCACAAGGGAAGACTGTTGGCTAACAGTCTGGAGCTGCCTCGTTTGAGCCAACCACCACATGAAAACAAATGCGAGCCATCATATTTCATTAACGGGCTGCCCCCCGCTCAAGTGCCCTTTTTGATGTGGGAGCTCATCCTGACAGGAATCAGGGAGATATCAGTGTGATTAAGGCCAGCAATAATAGTTAGTGCATTGTATTGTAAATTACCTTTCTGGGCCCTGCTACTTTATCAGCCCCACTGGCCTTGGCTTGGGTACATTTTTGACTACTCTGTATATACAGTGTATTAGCGCAATGGAGATCATTATGTGGCCTGTATTTGAGTCATTTTTATTTAAGATGCCAAACAATAAGCTGTTGATTGGGGGAACAAGAGGCGAACAATAATGTTCTGTGTCACATAATACACCACCATTTTCCAGCTTTGCTTTAGAAGGGCCCTCTTTATTGTTTTTGTATAAAAATGGTTCTTAGGAGGAGGAATATTTTGCTGAGGTATGTCATTATTTTGCAAATTTCTATTATCTCATCATGTTGTCTTCATTGTAAATTGCAGCTAATTAGGAACCTAGTTAGAGCCCCAGCTTTGAGGCTGGCTTTTTTGTGAAAAGAGCCCACCGATTACCGCACTACAAGAGAGGAAGGGAGAGAAAAAGGAGATTAATCTGGTTACCTAGGCGACACTCGCTTCCATCTGCGAGGAACAATACATTTTTGTTTCCTTGGCTCAGTTCAGATCTGTTTTGTTTAGGGGGGAAGAAAGAGAGAGAGAGAGAGGGAGAGGCAGAGGGAGAGAGAAGGGGAAGGAGGGAGAGGGAGAGGAGGCAGCCCCACAACAATGCCGGACTCTGTCTGGCCCCGGCTTACCCGCTTCCATCCCTCCGCAAGTTCGGGCTCTCGGGGGAGTGGCGAGATGAAAGAGATAAGCTCCAAAGTTGTCAGAGGTCACAACCTTGCCACACAAAGCCAGCAGTTTTACTTCTAAATCCCCTTCTCCCAAAAAGCACTTAATGAAATAATATACTGTGCTTCTCAACACCCTGTAGTCTCTATTAGGCAGCCAGGCCCCAGCGATGCTGAATTTCAGGAGTCACTTAAACTTTGGGCTGAACACTTGCTGAGATGTGATGGGGATTTGCTTGGAGACACAGACAACTTTTCTTCCACTTTCTTTCACTAGCACTCTTCTGGCTTCCCTGACACACGTTTTAAAGGAACAGAACTGTGAAGGCACAGCATTCTTTTTTTTTTTTTTAATTTTTTATTTTAAATTTCTTTTTGGTCACCCTCACAAGGTCGTGCCATAACAGTGACCTGTATCCCTCTTGCCGTGCATGACACTGTTCAACCCTGGTGTGGCTTTTGCATAGGGCAGACAATGCAGGCACATTATTTGCTCCTTGCCAGAAAAAGGACAGAGTAATAACCAGAGCTGATAGAGCCTGGCTGAGAGCTCAGAAATGCTCACGAGGTCTTGAGCTGAGCTGGCTGAACCCACAGCCTTGCTGATAAGCACAATGCCTTCTCCAGGTGTTATGTCATCATGTATAATGCTTTACTGTACAGCAGTGTTATGGATGATGACACAAAGTCACAAAAATATCAAAGTTACCAATTTTAGCTTGTCTGAGCTTTCCAAACCTGGGCTGTGCTGATCAAATCAGAGCAAGTATCAGGTTAACAACCCTAAACCTCTTATTCTGCATTGCTCTGGAGTACTGTACTTATATTTTCCTCCTCTAAAGAAGAGCCTAAGAGCCGCTTCAGTGCTGTGTTGCTCACTCTAACTGGAAATGATGGTCATCGAGTTACAAAATTACACATGTTCAGGAGGAAGGAATGAATGAAGGTAGGACGGATTTTTGGGTGGGGAATGTGAGACATCTCGGCAGTGAGGTCACAGTTGAATTTCCAGTTCTGCTGCGTGCTTTCTCTTGGATCTTGGCCAATTAACTTGGCCTATTTCTGCCTGGGACCTTGACCTACATAAAGCAGGCAAAGCTGTGTTTCTCCACCACGGAGAATAACTTGAGTCTTAATTAATTAATTAGTGTTTTAGGAAGAGTCTGAGGTGCAGGGCTCTGGGTATAGGCAGGACATTTAATCCTTACCTGCTCTGTTTCAGAATAGGTATGTACCTCATTGGGTACACCTGAATGAGTTATTCTCAGAACTCTCAAGTGAGAATTAAATCAAACATACCAGACTTTGTTCATTGGAGTGACTTGCTTAGATGTTCTGCAGATGTGTGGATGGAGCAGTTGTCACCTCACAGACAATTAGCCCAGTTCCCCAAGCTCTGAGGAGAATGTCCACAGTAATTCTGCAAGGCCATAAAATGAGGAGAGGGAGGAAAAATGGCTCTGTGTGACTTTTTGCAAAAATGGCTTTTTGCATCTGTTTGCAAAAAGCAGAAGGACAGCGCCCTTCAGAACAAGATTGGCACTGTGTGAGGGAAAGATTTGGAGAGTGAGGTATCAATCAGATATTCAGCAGTATAAATAAAGGAAGAGGAATATTTTGCAAGTTTTTTAAATGGCAATTTTCTATTTTAGTAGCAATTTTAATTCTGGAGAAACCAGAAATTTAGAATGCTCCAAAATTGTAAGGGACAGAGGGGTAGAAATCTTCACCCATTATTAGAAAGAACCAGAATTACTCCACATAACAAGTTAAAAGTGTTACTTTGAGCTACATGATAATTTGAGGAGACACTAGAGTTAGCCTTCCTGTTCTTAGAGATGGGTGGAGAGTGGGAATTTAGTAACTTCTGTTGGCCTGCATTGCTCTTGCATCTTGTGGAAAGTGATGGGGTGTGGACAAGTAATGGGGCCCATCACTTATTAAACAGACATCATAACATAAATAAAGTCATATTGCTCCTCCTGGGGTGTGCTACACATGCATTTGGTCACCAAAGAGCAGTATCTCCAGCTAAGAATTATCAAGGAAAGAAAAAAAGGGAGGCCAGGAATCAAGAATCGTAAAAAACATTTTAGAAAACATTTGCAGCGTGACCAAGAGCTTTTCTGAATGCTGCAGCTACAGAGGTGGAAGATTATTCACAGAGAATTGTTAAGTTCTCAGGAAAGGTCAATGTCTGCTTCAGCCCCAGCATAAAGGGTGGAGCATTTATGGTCAATTCTGGCATTTATTGTCCCCACAGCAATGTCTTGGTGTGCACTTTTAAGGACATATTTAGATGTTTTGTACTTTTCAAGAGAAGGAGTGTGACAGTGTTCACTGGGTTTCCTGGGTTAGGGAAGAGATGAGGATCTGACTCCATGTTTCAGAAGGCTGATTTATTATTTCATGATATCTATTATATTAAAACTATACTAAAAGAATAGAAGGAAAGGTTTCATCAGAAGGCTGGCTAAGCTAAGAATAGGAAGGAATGATAACAAAGGTTGTGGCTCGGCTCTGTGTCTGAGCCAGCTGGCTGTGATTGGCCATTAATTACAAACAACCACACAAGACCAATCCCAGATGCACCTGTTGCATCCCACAGCAGCAGATAACCATTGTTTACATTTTGTTCCTGAGGCCTCCCAGCTTCTCAGCAGGAAAAATCCCAAAGAAAGAATTTTCCATAAAAGTTGTCTGTGACAGGTTCCCAGAGCTCCAGGACCTCTCTTTCTCCTGGGACTCCTCCCTTCCCTGGGAGGCTTTCCATCCTCATTGCTGATCCCTGGGCAGTCTGCTTGGCTGCATCCAATCTGACAAAGCAAAAGCCAGAGGGGAATGTTTCTCCAGCCTCACGTCCCAACTTTTGTGTTGGGTTTGCAGCAATGCAGTGTCATCTTGTGAGTCTGAAAGCTCCTCAAATGGTTTCTGTTCAGCCAGTCCCTCATCAGAGCCAGTTAAAGACATTTAGCTCTTAAACTCCCTTTGTTTTTGAAACTTTTTTTGCTCTGTTCTGTAACAGTTTCCCTGTGTTTCCAGTCCATTACTGTCAGTTCTTTTTGGAATGTCAGATTGCATAAAAGTTGCTCTAAACATTCAAGCAGAGCTTGAAGCAACCCCTGAATGAATTTTGTCTTCGCAAACAAAGTCTTTGCTCCTGCACCAAAATAATTTCTGAATAATCATTGGAAGCATGAAGATCTGTGTTTATTCTAAGAATTGGTAATTATTTTTCATATAGGACTTTGAGGAGGTTTGAAGAACTTGGAGGGACAAGTTACAGTAGTTCATGTTTCTTGGTCTGGCACTTTAAATTATTTTAATTGTTGAATTCTTTTCACCTTAATGAGAAATTTCCCTGGGAGAATGGGATGCATGGCAAACGTTTGCCACTTCAGCAGCCCTCAAGGAGCCACTAGCAGAGGGCAGTTTGGCCATTTAAACCACACTGAGAGTCAGAATTTATGTTGGAACAAACCCTCTGAAAGCCGTCTGGTTCAACCCTTCACTCAAAGGAGGTGCAGCTGGAAGTTTATTCAGGTTGTTCAGGATCTTATTCCATTTCTAAGCACCTGGTCCAGTGCTGTTATCACCCTCACTCCCATTATTTTTTTTCTATATATTTATCTTTTTGTTTTCTTTTGTGGTAGTTGCATTGGTGAACAGCCTAGGCTGGATTTCAGTCACATTCCAGTCCCATTTCAGGACCACATCAGATGTATCTGCTTGATGGAGGGAATTTACCTGGCATAGGATTGAACATCAGTGCATTTTTTGGCAAACATGGGGGATGCTCACAGTGGCTGGGTGCCCTGAGATGACAGAATTATTGGTGCACCTTGGCTGTCAGAGAACCTGGTGCTCATCAGTGACCTCCTGTCACCAGCACAACTCTCTGGCTTGACTTCTGGCCATGGAGAAGAAATGAGGGAGGAAAAGAGAGAGAAAATCGTCCTGTTCCTTAGGAATCAATGTCCAGCCTAAGGCAGCAGTGTTCCACACAGAAATACACAAATGAGCTGGGGAGCTCCTTGTGCTTTGTCCCTTTCTGGGCCACACCACATCAGTGCCTTGACTGGGGGCGCTTGAAAGGACTTGAAAGCAAACAGTTTCTGACCACTTTCACTTCTTCCTTGCTTTATTTTATCCTGCCCCAAAATGAGAGGGCTTTTGTGTCCATTTGTGTTCTCTCTGTGAGCTATGTTTAGATTCTCATGACTGAATAATATTTTACAGGTAAGAGCTTTCCTTAAGACAGGCCCTATCATGTGGGTTTTCTGCTCCTTCAAAAGTGAAAAGGACCAGTAGAAAGAGATTTTGAGGAAATATCTGTGGTTTAAAGGCTTTCCCAGGTTAATATGGAACCAGCAGAAAAACTGTGCCCCCCTCTGCAAATGGAGCTGTTCCCTATTAGCTCTTGAGAGAAGCTGACCGATTTCTATTTCTTATAAAAAACATAGACTGGGTGTCTTGTAGGATTTCTTTTTATATTTCTTATATTATATATCTTATATAATATTATATTTATTTTTTAAATTTTTCTTATAAAAATATAGACTAGGAGTCTTTGAGGAGGACTTCAGTCCAGTGCACAGAGATTTTGTTGGCTGCTTTGTTAAATCCTTCAGTTCAACAGTGCAGAGAATAAAACAGATCTGTTGCCAGCAGATACAATTGGAAATAATAATTTGAAATTAATAAATTAATACAATTAATCAATACAATTGAAAATATATTGAAAATAATAAATGAAACTCCAAAATGCAAGCTTGGCATAATAGTCCTGGTATTATAAAATAATGAGTCCTGCATCTTTTTTTTCTTTGACTTTTTTTTTCTGGACTTCTTCAGTGCATTCAGCTGGGCATTAACAGTAAATCTCAATTTTTTTAAAAAGTGAATCCCAATGTGATCTAATGCGATCATTGATTGAAGGAGTTGCAGCTTTGAGAGAAGCACAGGGTGGAAGATTTGTGAGCAATGAAGGCTAATAGAAGATTCAGAAAGTTGAGGTTGGATCAGCTCATGCAATCTTGGCTATGTGTAGGTCAATAGTTCAGAGGTCTGGATTACAAGTTAATGTCATTTTTGCTGAAAACACTCTTTTAGACAAAAAGGGAAGAGCAAAATTAACAAGAAAAGGATGTTAAACACAGGTGTTTAAAGTGGGTACAGCATTTATCTGGGACTCAATTAGAAACAATTCATATATGTATTTTTTGAGCCATTTAAAAATGCGAAGTTGATTGGCTGCCTTTCAGAAAGAAAGGTATTTCCTTTGCTAGTGCCCCCTATGGACCAGCCTAGGGGGGACTAGTGAAGAAAATTCACACTTTCAGCTGTAAAGAGCACGTTGATTGCTCTTTCTTCAGCCTTTCCCTCTGGAACTTCTCAGCACATTGATGAGTAGTAATTAAAAGAATAAATAAATTGAGGGAAATTGAAGGACTGATGTTTGAAATGTGGCATTGTAAGATTGCAACAGAAGAAGACAAGGAAATCAAGATGTCTCAAGAGTTTTTCCTTCTCAGCTGTGCTTGTACATGGTGTTACAGTGAAACTCCCCAAACTGGGCTGATTGCAGACACTGGATTGACTGAGGGCTGTTATAATTTAGTGTAAAAGTCAAGTACACTGTGCACTATTCTGCACACTTTCTCAGCTCTGCCATCTCATGTATATTCTGGCCTTTAAGGACACCCTTTCTATAGATAGTGCTCCGTTGTATGTAAATGGTTCAGCAGCCAGATGAAGGCTTTGGCCAGCAAGTCAATAAAACTTGCTGTGAATCTGCACATTTTCTATTGCATTCAACTTTTATGCTTCCAGAGTGAAGATGATTAACTTTTAAAAAGTTTGGAGAAGTTGACTTTAAACGTTGTTGACAGTTTCAGGAATCATTGGGCAGACTGACATAATGTTATTCATGATGAGAGTGCTGTCAGCACAGATCAGGAGTGATACCAGACAGAAATGGAAGGCAATATTTTCCTTATAGGTTGTGGGGATTTAGCTGTGTGACTTCTATTAATAATGGGAGTTTTGCAGTTAACTCCCCAAGCATCATCTCCCCCTACAAGAAAATGCTGAAAACGTGCCCTGTGGTGTGGCTTGGATGAAATTTTATGTTGGTTATTGTTTGGACATTGAAGATCATCTCATCTGAGCAGTCACTCTGCTTCCACTTTCCTCCAGGTGCTGCTGGGGAGCAAGCAGGGAATTGGCTGTGGTTTAACCCCAGATACAACAAAGCACTGCACAGGCTCCTCTTCCCCTTCCAGAGGGGCTGGGAAAGGGAAAAGTGAGAAAACTTGTGAGTTAAGAACAGTTTAATAATTGAATTAAAGTGAAATAATCAATTGCTGTAATGAAAAGGAAAGTAACAAAAGAGATAAAAATAAACCCCAAGGAAAACAAGAGATGCAAATAAAATTCAGTTGTGATGCTGGGTGAACCACTGGCCACCATTCCTCCTGAGGTCCTGGCTGTGCCCTGGTGCTCCTCCAGCCCCTCCCAGGCAGGGCACTGACAATTCCTTGATTTGGGGTAAACACTGCTCAGCAAGAACTAGAACTGCAGAGTACTCTCAATGCTGTTCTCAGCCTAAACCCCAAAACTCAGCACTGTGCTAACCACTGGGCAGAGAGTTAACTCTATCCCAGCCTAAATTCAGCTCTGCACCAACCACTGGGCAGAGAATTAACTCTATCCCAGCCAGAAGCAGGACAGAACTGCAGTTTGGATGGAGGGAGGAGTCTGGGGTTTGTGATCTCTGATTCCTGTGCATTTGGGATCAGCAGCTGTCTCCCAGCAAGGGCGCTGACATTGGGCAGACCTCACTCGTGGTGTCCATAGAGCAGGACAGCCCCAGCAGGACCCTGTCCCCACTCCGCAGTGGCACAGCAATGCCTCCAGTCCCATTGGACGCAATTCCTGAGTGAGTTTCTGCTTGGTCCTTTCTTTTCCTGCGGTGTATTTGTGCTGACTTTCCAGCATACTGGATTGCAGCTTGCTTCAGATGATGCAGATGATAGTGATAACTGGCCTGGAAAAGCCAACATGAGGGAAAGGATGAGATGATCTACCCTGCAATCACTTTCTTGCACTTTTACTCTCCAACTAACCACTCTCCAAGATCTGCAATGTTTGGGTGGTTAGGCAAAGGAGAGAACACTTTGTTTGAGGAGTCCCTCTGTGCTGTCATTCTGGGTTTGTTATGGCTCAGGGAGGAGTGGAAGGCTGCTGGGGATGAGGGGAATCCATGGGAAAATGTCTGAATTTTCTTTTAAATTAATTTATTTCTACTCCTCTTTAGAGCCGATATAAATGTAGGGACTTGGAGAACTTCTTTCTCCAGCAGCAGCGTGGAAGAAACAAGTTTAAAAAATGAAGCCAGTTTAAAAATATTTTATAACTGCCATCACATCCCTGAGTTAATGCATTTCCATGCAGAAAGAGCCGTGCCATAAAGCCATGGCTGTACCCCTGCAGAGTTCCCTGTTTGCCTGCACATCTCAGTGCTGAATAGAGCCACAGGTGTTGTTAAACCCAGCCCAGCAAGGAGGTCCAGCTCCTCCTGCTCATTGGCTTCCAATGTCAACTCTTTTTTAGGATGAGATTGTATCTCTGTGTTTGTAAAGTGGGCATTATTTTGTGATTGCTAATGTAATATAAATAGTAATAATGGCATCTTTGCATTTTTTTTTGGTCACTAAGTGTTTTCTGTCTTACTGTATCCATAATTATTTTTCCTTTCCCAGACATTTTTTTCACTAAATTTTGATGCAATTTGAAGGGGGGGAGAATAGAGGAAGCAGAATGTAGTAAACCATCCAAATCTGTGCTGAAAATGTTTGCATGCTCCTACTGAAAGGTCTTGCATCTCATTTTTAACCCACAGCTTCAATCCACTCTTGTTTCTGTTTGCCTTTAAAGTATTTCCAGTCATTGTATACTTTTAAAATAATTAGCATACTTCAGAAACTCCTGTTTCTGTAAAGCCAAGGTTTCTACGGTACGAATTTTTCCCAGCTGTGCTAAAACACTCCTGAAATTAACATCAGCTTGATGAGATTTATAGGGGACTTGGTAAACAGGAGCAGCCTTTGTGCTGCTCTAGCTGAGCTACCTCAGCACTTCCCATACAACCTGAGTTTTTGGTTTTTTGGCTGTCCCCACATCTGTTGCAGTGATGATTATTGCAATAATTTCAGGGGTCTTCTATCCTTTCAGATTCAAATTTAAGATATTGGAATGATTTTCTCCTGGAAGGTTTGTTTTGGTTTGTTGTTTTTTTGTTTTTTTTTTTTCCTTAATACCATTATGCAGACTCCTTTCTTTTAAAGCAGTTTGTTGGGCCATTCCTGATGGCAGCTACCTTTGTTTTTGCATGAACATCTCTTCACTATTTCATGGGGGCCGGGTCTTGCAGAGCCCAGAGCAGTTGCAGGGTGGAAAGGGAGTGAGTGCTGTGTGGGATGTTCCCGGGGAGGGCTGGGGCAGGGGCAGAGCAGGGTGAGCCCTGCCTGAGCTCTACCACTTACTGCACAGTGGGGATGGGAACATTTGTGTCCTTCCTGCAATTTCCTGTGCTTAGTCGACCCCTGCCTGAAAAATCCTGTGAATTCTTGTACGGAAGTGCATGTTTGACTTTGTTTATGGGCGCTTATAAGCATGCAAAATATTTATTTATTCCAATTTGATGGAGTGATAGTCCCAGCTTGACTGCAGATGTACTACAAAATAACTGAGAAACGCCTTTGTAATGCATCAGACACTGTAATGTGCAATCCATGCCCATTCTTTAAACTCCTATGATGCTAAAACTTGGAATTGCTGCAGAATGCCAGGTGAAACTCATCTTTTTATGTAGGAGTTTAGGACAGTTATACATCTTTATGCTGATTATAAACAGTTCTGGTCTCTGTTGCAAATGTTTTAATTTATAAAACTTCTGAGACAAACTTGAAGTGTTCTAAAAAATGCAAATACAAAGGAACCTGGTGTTCTTCAAATGCTTCTCCCCAGGGTAATGTTGGGTAACCACTGATTGTTAAAAAAAAGAAGTGTGGCCTCCAAGCCTGAGCTGTGTCAGGGGATCAGCCACAGGGGCGCTGTCACAGACATCTTTTATGAAAAATCCTTTCCTTGGGGTTTTTCCTGCTGAGAAGCTGGGAGGCCTCAGGAACAAAATGCAAACAATGGTTATCTGCTGCTGTGGGATGCAACAGGTGCATCTGGGATTGGTCTGATGTGGTTGTTTCTAATTAATGGCCAATCACAGTCAGCTGGCTCGGACAGAGAGCCGAGCCACAACCTTTGTTATCATTCCTTCTTTTCCTATGCTTAGCTGGCCTTCTGATGAAATCCTTTCTTCTATTCTTTTAGTATAGTTTTAATGTAATATATGCCATAAAATAACAAATCAAGCCTTCTGAAACATGGAGTCAGATCCTCCATGTCTCTTCCCTCCTCCTGGTTCCCCTGTGAGCACGGCCCAGGGGCACACTCTGACAAGGTCTGAGAGCAGCCCCAGTCTGGCATTGCCAGGTGCCTGTGGGGCTCCCACCCATGCTGAACCCCCAGCACAGGGCTCTGGGGTTCCTGCACAGCTTTGCCATCTCCTGTCTGTGAGCCTCCCCTCCCCGTGGCTCTCCATCTCTGATAAAAGTGATAAAAGTGCTGATAAAACTCCAGATGAGGGTTTCTCACGCAGCTCCGGAGGGCGAGGTCCCAGCCAGCCCAGCAACAATGAGTGTCACAAGCAGAGGAAGTGACTCTGAATTTCCCTTTTATGTTTCTAGCTCCTTGAAGCAGCTCATGCCTTTCTGCTGAGCACTTTGTTGTGGCCAGCTCAGCTGATCTCCTTTTCCCTGGGTGCATGAGAAAATGGCATGATGCAGCCTGACTGCACGGAGGCCCAGGGCTATGGTGTTCAGCTTCTTATATTGCCTCTCAAAATGTGCTTTCACTGCTGTCCTGATGAACAAACTGCCAAAGGAGTCTTGAGTGTCGGGAGACACTCCCAAATTTCATGTACTTGGCTTTAATCCTGTTAGTCAGCAGCAAACTGAAATTCCTGACTTTATTTCGGTTAGTGTCCAGGGAATAAAGAGGATGATTCTTCACCTACACCACACATGACAAGGGCTGTGTTCTGTAAGGTTTTCTTCCTTCTGGCACAACTCTGGCACTGGATGTGAATTAATTCCTTTGTGGATCTGGGTGATGATTTGATCTTTGCAGATAATTCTGGGTGATTAATCCACGTGCAATTACTGCACTCAAACTGGAAGCATCTTCCCCAGAGACCGAAAAAAACCTGCTGGTATTAATTCCAGGTGAAGTGAGGGTCTTTGTGATAAACGCTACAATGCATTAGGCACTAAGGGATTCCTGTTTTACCCTGTCCAGCACTTGTTTCCTTGCTGCTGCCATCCTAATTACCAAATTCATGCAGATATTTGCTGAAGTTTATCCAGGTACATGGAGCACTGAGGTGTGAAGGTTTGCATTATGGAGTGACTTGCTTATTATGGGGGACTTGGTGACATGGATTCCTTGTTCCATATATATGCATTTCCTTTATGCTTTTATTTTATTTATTTTATGCTCAATACAACTTGCATTGAGCTACTAATCCCACAGCCATTAATGGTTTCAATCTGGCTATGAAAAGCACACACATGAGGCAAGTTTTATTCTTCAGTTCATGTTGGTGTGCATGAGAGATAACCCCCTCAGGGGTTCTGTCTACAAGCACCAGGGACTTCTCAGAGGAAACTGCACTGACAGATCTCAGGTCAATACCATAATCATCCCTCACAGAGATTGATTCCAGGCATACTGTAGGTAATGGATATATTTTTGTTCTGTTGGGATTTATGTCACTTTGTGGTCCAATTGTGCCAGACATTTTGTCCATCAAAGTAGGAGCATCTACACAGAGCAATAAAATAACAGCTTGTCTCCTTGGATCTAGCAAATAAAAAAACAAAAATACTTTCGGATCCTTCAGGCTTTTCCAGATCTGGAGCACTGCAAAAAATTTATTGTTTGTCGGCAAAAGTTGGCTGCTTGTGGTTTTCTGAATTCCCTAAATAAGCATCTGTAAAAGGTGGTGGTTTCACCCGGCTCCTTCCTGGTGATTTCCCCACCTGAGGATGGCACATTGCTGCAGAAATCTAGTGGTGTGACACAAAACAAGGAAAAAAGGCAAACTGCTGGCATGGAAAGGAACTGCTCAGAGGGTTAGGCCTGAAGCAAAAGAGCTTGGGTGGCCTCTGTGCCTCTGGATGTAGTGGAGGGAATCTCTTTGGGAAAAGCCAGGCAGGGGAATGGCAGAGCAATCTGTGTTTATGGGGCTGGGTAAAACAAGAGACTGAAAATCTGATGGATTTGGGTATCAACTCAGTCACCCACAGCTCAAATTCCTGTCTTGTCCTTCCTTGCCACCAACACATCCCATGGCTTTGTTTATCCTCTTTCCTTCTGCATTTCCCTTTTGACTTCTTCCAGCATCCCTCCCTGCGCGTCAAGTCCCCTCCCTCTTTCCTGGTCCTTCCTGTCTCCCTTGTTTTCCCTGAGGAACATCCCTTTTGTGGCTATTCCCATCCAGCCCTGGGAGTCCCTGGCCCTCGGGGTATCCAGGAGGAGCCCTTGGCATGTTGGCACTGCGGGATGGAGCTGTCAGGATGGCTGCTCAGAGCCCTGGCTCATCTGACACTGCTTGCTCTCCCTGCAGTCTGGGTGCAAAACAAAACCCGTGTGGCTGGGGAGCAAGGCTGCAGCTTGCTCCTAAAAACCCTCATAATTTCATAAAAACACAGTGAAATAGTTAGCCATCACAAAAGATAACGTTAGTGATCTGTGATAATTTTCTGAGGCTCTTAAACTTCCAGGTGATTTGTAAAAAATCTTCAATTGTTAAATCAGAACTTTTAGGCAAGAGTAACTCATTTATGATGGTAAATATTCCCTGTTAATAGCCAGATATCCAACTGAAGTATACAAATGCAGTTTATTGTAAATGAGGCAAATACTACTTGTGGAATAGTCTCCCTGTGCTTCAAAGAAATACCATTAATGCTTGTACAGGCTAATGAATTGAGCTCCTGGACTGAAATTCTCTGTCCATTCACACTCAGCAGCAAACTTCAGCTGTATTACAGAAATGCCTGAATTTATGGTGGATTTCTGACATCCCTACATAGGTGGCTCTCAATACAATTCATTTCTTGGCCCATTTAGCTCCTTGCACAAAATCAGGCTTGTCAGGCCCAATCCTGAATATAATTTGCTGAATGTTGCAAACAAGCAACTGTCCTTATGAAATCACTGAATCTCAGAATAGAGATGTTTGCTTTGGAGTGTTCTCAGCCAAGCCTTCTCCCAGTCCTGTCACTTGTGCAAGACAGGTTAAAGAAAAGAGCTGCAGCTGAATGCTGTGTCACATCTTCATTTCTAGTACAAGCCATGCTCCTTTTCTCAGTCCTGGGGAAAAAAAAAAAAGATTTGAACCATTTGAGCAGGGGGAATATCTAATTAATGTAATATCAATAGATAATACGAATCCTTAAACGGTGCCAACTGCAAATTCCTGCCTCTTTTGATGTGTTACTTAGGCATAATTTCATTTCAGCTGGAAAAAAAAGGAAAGGGTCAGATTTTGCCCTCACAGGCAAATCCAAAGGCAACATTTACATCTAAGTATACAATTAGGTCATAACAAATCACTGGATCAGTCAGTGAGCTGCCTGATCTTTTCTGCCTGGCAATCAAAGGGCAGATTCTGATACCGTTTTGGTAAGTAGCCAAATTGGTTCCATCTACAGGAGCAGGTTCACAGGAACTTTAATGTGAGGGAACTTCTTAGCTCCTATCTCATACATGCATGAAAGCCTGTGGCTCCCTTCTAACCCGAGCCCTCAGATCTGAGTGTTGGAGACGGGCTCAAGTCCTGGCAGCCCACAGAGCTTCACGTGGCTCTGAAAGGTGGCTGGGACTGCAGCCCTCAGCAGTAACACCTTACATCATAAAAAACAACAAAAAAAGTGAAAGATTTATCCCCCGGATTCCCACATTTATCCAGCTGCACTTCCAGGGTTTTCCAGAATACTGCTAATTCCTCTGTTAGTTGCTAACTCTCCAGCTGTTGACAGTGACTTTCTCCTCCAGTACCCATTCTAACCAGAACCTAAGAGCACACTTTAAATACTTTTAAATTGCTCTTCCATGCTGCTCTGACACAGAACTCCAGTGAGGGCAATCAGAAAACCGGGGGCTCCTTATCCTCACAAACCTCCCGGGTGCCAGCTCCTACTCTGCTGTGTGCTGCTCTAAACTTTACCATGTTTTATAATCTGTTCAGCTGTGTGCTCTCCTGTCATCTGCACACATTAAATATTTACCTTAAAATTCTAATGCACATCCCAGGAGCAGGGGAGGCTGTTAAATCCTCACGGAGAGAATTGCTGAAGTGGTGGGGGAACCTCGCAGAGGGCAATAACCACCAGGACTCTCCTCTCCTGTTCTCTGGGACTTGCTGGATTGCCCAGGCTGCAGTGCAGTGCATGCAATGCAGGTGCAGAATATCAGATATGTGGAGAGTTACCTGCTGTGTGAATGGAACTGGCCTGTGCTGTTGGATCACAGGAATTTAGGGGAAATCAGGATGTGCTGCCTGCCCCACTCAGGGCACAGGGACTGCTTATCCTGAGTTACACTTCCACTTTTTTAATTGAAAGGGTCAACTTCTGGAGCATAACATTTATTAAAATAGGTAAATATTGCTACAAAGAGTGCTCTAAAGAGCAGCAAGAATAGATGCCATCCTCAATTTCCCACATTTTCTGTCCCCATGCAATCCATTTCATGATATTGCACACTGGCTGGTATTTCCACCCTGGAAATACTGACTGGTATTTCCACCTTGTTGTTGCATTAGCCATCCCTCTTGTTGAGATCAACTTCATGCAATGCTTTTCAGAGGTGGTGCTCTTGATGTGCTCCATTTTCTATCCATTGTGCATTGGCTGCTGACCTGCCATCAATCAGCTCAAATGCCTCCGTGCCCTTTCCAGCCATTTTTGTTTTCTCTCTGTGTGCTGAGAATGAGATTTAAAGCAATGTGCCAGTGATTAAACAATTACTCTGTCCTGTCCCTTTCATATCAACAATTTGAAAGAGGAAAAAAGCCAGCTATTCTTTTGTGTGTGTGACTGTGGCCTCAAGCTTTGAATCCAGTCTATGACAAAGTGGTGTCTGCTTTAAAAATATTAACAATAATATTGTAACACAGGTGGCCTTTTCAATTCTATCTGGGGACCTTTAACCATCCTAAGACAAAGAGAGCAGTTTAATGCAGACTTTGATAATGTCAGTTTTGGTCACCTGTTAATTAATGAACATGAAAAGCCTGAAATTGGATAGATCTTCTGAGCTAATAATGGCAGCAGTGTGAACTCATTGCCAAAGACAATTTTAAGGGTACTTGAAGGTTTAGGCAGCTCTCCTTCTTGACAAGACCTATTCCCAAACTGCCCCTTTGCAGGAGTTCATAAAACAAGGGAGGAGGACACAAGGAAGAGCAGGATGGCTGCGGCACTGGAAATGACTCCCCATTGCTCTTCCATTTCTCTCTTGGGCAAACATGCCCTTCCACCTGCAGCTGTGACCTGCCAGGGCTTAGGTCCTGGTGTTTTGACAAATGTACGTTTGGATCAGGTTCCTGCTTTGGGCTACAATACACAGAGCAGCTGCAATGCAATAGGGAAAGCAGAAGGGCTGTTTCAGTTTACAACCTTCTGGAGAAAGGATGTTCAATGGCATTAACTGGAATATCAAGTGATGATTGTGATTATCAGGGTAGCTTGTCTCTTAACAATGGCAGTGCTGTAACTGTGAGAGCCTTGTTCTTCTCCTGTTGCTGAGGATCTGTGTTTTGCCAAGTGGCAAAAAAGATGCCACTTTAAGTTGTGAATATCTTGCAAAACTTGGCAAAAAAGTTTTTTCATCCAGTTTTTAAATGCTTCAAAATTCTCTTCATTCCCATCACTGCATTCTACAAATTACACGACAGAAAATCCATCCAAGTCCATCTCATTGAGCAGTAGTGACCTGAAGTGTGATCTCTGTGTCCCAGTGCTCTCCTTTTGGAATGGGAAGAGCCAGTGCCTTTTGCTGTCATGGCCTGAAGAGGATCTGTTCCATGTACTGCTAGGGGAGCAGATGAGGATGTCCTGAACCAGCAAAGTACCTGTTGCCATTCTTCCATCTTTCCAGAACAGGTTAAATTTGAATCCATCTGCTGCCCAAAACCGTGAGGTTTGCACATGGGGAAGGTGCTGCCTTGTGTCAAAGGTGATCACCTTCAGTGGGCATCAGTGACACCAACCCTTCCTAAAATGTGAGATATGTGAGGCTTTGTTTGTAAAATAAGCAGGAATATTCTACACTGACTGTGTTTGCCAGTTGGTTTCAAAGTAAAATACCTTTACAATTCTTTATATTAGACTATTCCTTAAAGAGATTCAGGATTTCATCCATCTTTGGGGCCCCCAAAAGAAGAAAGATGTAGGTAGAAGTCCAGAGAAGAGCAGCTAAGCTGGTCACAGGACTGAGAGCACCTCTCCAAGGGGACAGACTGACAGAGTTGGGTTCAGCCTGGCAAGGGAAGGCTCCAGAAGACCCTAAAGGGGCTACAAGAAACCCAGAGAGGGACTATTCACAAGGGCCTGTAGTGACAGGGCAAAGGGGAATGGCTTCACACTGACAGAGAGAGGGTTGGCATGGGATATGGGGAAGAATTCTTTACCAGGAGGGTGGGCAGGCCCTGGCACAGGTGCCCAGAGCAGTTGTGGCTGTGTCCCATCCCTGGAAATGTTCAAAGCCAGGTTGGAGAGGGCTTGGAGCAGCCTGGGACAGTGAAAGGTGTCCCTGCCATGGCAAGGTGTTTGCAATTACAAGATCTTCAAGTTCACCATGAGATGATGTCCAACCCAAACTGTGCTATGATTCCATTATTTAAATTCCTGAATTTACTAGTTTTGGTGGAGGTTAGCACCTCACAGAGCATTATCATGGGTTTCTAAGTGAATATGGTGTTGATGCTCGTAGCACAGGTTTCATTGGAAATGGGAGGTGATTCTCTGCCTGGGAAGAATGAAAAACAACTAAGGAAGCTCAAAGGATGTGCACCATCCATTCCCACCAGAAAAGAGGATGTTTAGTGTGCCACAGCCTTGAGTTGAAAATGCTTCCCAGATACTCAGGAGTGCAATTTGGCTGAGCCACTGATGGAACACAGGGGTGGAAATGTCATGGAACGGAATGGACAGGCACAAAGAACTGAAGGGAAATGCCATGTCAGCTGCAAGTAGCAGGCACAATTTAAACCCCAGATTTTCCCCAGCGGTCTATCTACCTGCATTCCCACTGGTGAATTGGCAAGAGCACATCCCAGAGTAATCCATTTGCAGGCATCTTTTCTGAAGTGAAAAAAAAAGAGCAGTTAATGCATATGCAGAAAGGAAAATATTCTTATCTCATTAACAGACTTTCTTTAAGCTTGCTAAGATTAGAATACTTAGTTGTTTCAAATTGGTAAAACATGCATTCATTATAAACATGATTATAATGATAACTTTGTAGATAATAATCAATTATTTAAATATGAATTATTTCCCTACATTAGAGTCATGTTTTCAGCTATAATCACCTCGGGTGCTCAATTCCTCCCTCCTTTACAGCACCTCTTGCTGCATGTGGAACATTAACTATTTGCTTCCAGGCACAGGCCAGGAGACAGCCAGACACAGAACCAAAATTTACTGTATTGTCCTGGCCAAGAAGTTAAACACGTGCTCCTTTAGACTTTCTGAGGTGGGAAATAAATGCCATGCAGATGGACATCTTATCTCACCGTTTTTCCCCTTTCATTTTTGTGAAAAAGCTTGCGCCAGGAGCAATGCTCACAGGAATAATAAATAAAAAACTGATGTCCTGGTTGTTTGGAAGCACATCCATTTTTAATAAGAGTTCTGGGAAGATTAGCACCCTGCCACAAGAGCTTCACTCACAGCATTGCCAGGCCGAGGGGCACAACCAGCTCTCCTGGCTGGAATGTGCTCCTGAGCTCCACATGAGGATTTAACCAAGCTCTTCTCTTCTCTTCTCTTCTCTTCTCTTCTCTTCTCTTCTCTTCTCTTCTCTTCTCTTCTCTTCTCTTCTCTTCTCTTCTCTTCTCTTCTCTTCTCTTCTCTTCTCTTCTCTTCTCTTCTCTTCTCTTCTCTTCTCTTCTCTTCTCTTCTCTTCTCTTCTCTTCTCTTCTCTTCTCTTCTCTTCTCTTCTCTTCTCTTCTCTTCTCTTCTCTTCTCTTCTCTTCTCTTCTCTTCTCTTCTCTTCTCTTCTCTTCTCTTCTCTTCTCTTCTCCTCGTGCTGTGGAGAATATCCACCCTGAAATATTAGCTCTCCTGTAACATGCTAAACATTTGTAAGGTGGGCTATTCACAGCATTTATGTGCAGCCAGTGGAATTTAATCTCTTTTATTTCTTGCTCCAAGTCTTGTCAGTTGTTTCCCCCCATTCTTTAGTAGTCTCTTTAATATGGTTTGCACATACTTAATATATTCCCTCTGAGGTTCTCAGCACACTTTCAAGAGCTACTTTTGCCCTGCTATGACTCTGCAGCCTATCTAGAATGTAATAGCACCATAATGTACCTTTTTTATAGATATATAAACTGAAACATTGAGAAGTTAAATGATTTGCTGGTGGTTATGTTCAGAGTCAATGACAGGAAGGAAGGAATTCATAGAACTGGACTATCAATATCCTGCTTTAACCTGCAGACACAGTGGTGCAATCCATCTCACCCAGCTTCAGCTGCCTTCAAAGCAGATGCTGGGGCAAAATGAGTTATCTGTTCTTTTTTCCTTTTCCTTTTTCCTTTTCCTTTTCCTTTTCCTTTTCCTTTTCCTTTTCCTTTTCCTTTTCCTTTTCCTTTTCCTTTTCCTTTTCCTTTTCCTTTTCCTTTTCCTTTTCCTTTTCCTTTTCCTTTTCCTTTTCCTTTTCCTTTCCCCTTCCTTTCTCCTTCCTTTCCTTTCTTTCTGCCAAAGCAGACATGCAACTCACTGAACCCTTTGGTAGTTATTTAGGAGATGTCACATTAATTCTGTCCTGTGAGACCCCACTTCTCCCTGCTAGCCATGAATGGAGTGTAGATCTGATATTAGCATGTGTACCATTAGGTGAGACAGATCCCATCCGAGCTTCCCTTCCCATCCATTTGAATTCTGAGTGCTGAGTGGCTCTTTATCAAGGTTTCAAGAAGAATACTTTGGCAATGAGATTAATTAAATACTTAAAGGGAAAGCTTGGCTGCTACCAGGTTCAGCCCAGGGAGAAAGGGTTTATTGTCACAGAGCACTGAGAGGTGCATGGGGAGAGGAGGAACTTTGGAGCAAAGTTTTAAGCACAATGGGTCAGGGCCTAGGTTATTTAGGCACAGGAAGGTTCATCTGGAATTTTAGAATGTGCTTAAGCACTACTTCTGTAAGCAGTTCTGAATGCTACAGAGTGATTGTCTATTTACATTTTAAGGCATTTTTAGAATCCATCCCCAGGTACTTCAGGAAAAAAATTCCATGGATATGATAAGGCAGGCTGAAGAGAAATTTATATTTCAGAGGGGGAGTAAAACATGCTAGAGAAACTGTAGTGTATTTGGGCACGGTGATTTATATGCTTGTAGGGATTAATAACTTCTTTATTCATAAGTGCTCCCGAGCACAGCTGTGTCTGAGGCTGCTCTCCCATTCCAGAGCAGCACAGACAGCCCTGGACCCGAGTCCATTCCTGCACGAGGGGAAATGCTACCAATAAACCACAAAACAAGGCCTGCAAAGCCTGACAAAGAGGGGGGTGAAGCTGTTCAAACTCTGCCTGGACTGATAGTTTGTCTTAATGTCTAAAATAACTTGTTAGGTCTCTGTGAGACCACGGCATAATAATCTTGAGCAAATGTATTTCATTACTTCCATGCTGCTGCAGTCTAACTGCTGCCTCTTGTTTCATAACTTGCCAAGTGCCTGGGGCAGGAACTAGGATTTTTCACAGTAGCAGCTACCATCCACTGGTGGCTGAGGTTCCCAGGCACTACATTACAACAGTTCTGTTCTGATAATTGCATAGGTAAAGAGGCAGATGCTCAAAATTTCACATATTCCTAGAGGCTCACTGAATTGCAGGAATACAGAGGCAGAGAAAAGGGGGGGAAGGAAGGAAGGGAAGGAAGTGAAGGGTGTTATTGTATAATTTGTCTTTTTTTTTTAACAATCTCAAGCCCTAAAAATAGGCACCCATCTTTAGAAAGTTCAGGATTGGAGCAGAGTGGGGAAGGATCCTGTGCTGATGTCTGAAAATGTTTCTAATGGAATTTGGCTTGCTCCAACAGAACACAATGATAGGTGTGTTTTATGTTGGGCTGGGAAAAGAAGGTAAGAATTTAATTATGAATATCTTTGTAAATAGACCATTTATCATCATGATGGATATAAAGCTGAAAACGTGGCATAGCTGGCAAGCACATTCCTTAAGTGAATCTAACCTGAAGTTAATAAAGAAATGCCAAAGCAGGTGCTCTGCCAAGAGCCAGGCTCCAGTCCATCACCCTGCCAGGTGACACTGTGCGTAGTGCTGGGACAATCCATCAGCAGCAGTGCCAGCTGCTCCCAGCCCGGCACAATCACAGCTTTGCTGCACGGGAGCTGCTGCTCTCAGAGCAGTGCAGGCTGCAGCCTGCGTGGCACGGGAGCAGGAAGGACAGACAGACAGACAGACAGCCCAAAGAGGGTTGGGGGCAGCTCCATCAGTGCCCTGCTGCTGCTGGCTTGGGCTGGGAGTGTAGAATTGAGGGGACAGAATTCCATGGCAGTGCTGCTGGTTGTGCACAGTTTGGGAGCCTTCAGAGCACGACAGCCGCTCACTGAAAATCTCAAAGAGCTGGGACGGCTCCTCTCCCCTTTACAGCTTTTTGAATGAGAGTAGGGATGGCAGTTTTCATGTCTCAGTTAAGCTCAGAAACCTGCCTTGCCAAAAGCCTCACAAAATTACTGTTTGTTTTCTCAGGCGTCTTTAATTTTAAAATGTGCACTTGCTCTCCATTATCCATCCTGCCCTCACCACCATGCTGTATTTATGTGTATTTGCTCTCTGGCTAATTGAAAATGTTTGTCTGCTCCTGGAAGTGAAAGAGATGGGTGAGTTTGTAGCAAGGGCATGTGTGAGGAGCCCAGAATACAAGCCCACAGCAGGGGCCGTGTATTTGAGAAGTTTCTTTACTCTAAAGGGTTTTTAAGGTGTTTCTTTAGGTGTCCTCTTCTTTAGGCCATGAATTTTAGGTGTTTCTTGTCTCTAAGTCTGTGTTCAGGCCATGTATTGCAGGTATTTCTTGTCTCTAAAGTGTGTGTTCAAGCCATGGATTTTAGATGTTTATTTTCTCTAAACTGCGTATTCAGGCCATGTATTTTAGGTGTTTCTTTTCTCTGTGTTCTGGTATTTCTGTTCTAGACAGAAATTCAAGAGTTAAAAATAAACTGGCACCACTGAGGAAGTCTGTATTTCCTGTCACTGTGCAAGTTTCAGGGAATGTGAAATGCTATTTGCCTTTGGTGCTTTGCCTCCATGGGATGGCACACAGGTTACGGGGTGACACACAGGTTATGGGGTGGCACACAGGTTACAGGGTGGCACACATTTAATGGGTGGCACACAGGTTATAGGATGGCAGAGAGGTAATGGGATGGCACACAGGTTACAGGATGGCACACAGGTTATGGGGTGGCACACAGGTTACAGGGTGGCACACAGGTTATGGGGTGGCACACATTTAATGGGATGGCACACAGGTTACAGGGTGGCACACATTTAATGGGTGGCACACAGGTTATAGGATGGCACAGAGGTAATGGGATGGCACACAGGTTATGGGGTGGCACATATTTAATGGGTGGCACACAGGTTACAGGGTGGCACACAGGTTACAGGGTGGCACACATTTAATGGGTGGCACACAGGTTATAGATGGCACAGAGGTAATGGGATGGCCCACAGGTTATGGGGTGGCACACAGGTTATGGGGTGGCACACATTTAATGGGTGGCACACAGGTTACAGGGTGGCACACAGGTTATGGGGTGGCACACAGGTTACAGGGTGGCACACATTTAATGGGTGGCACACAGGTTATAGGATGGCACAGAGGTAATGGGATGGCACACAGGTTATGGGGTGGCACACATTTAATGGGTGGCACACAGGTTACAGGGTGGCACATATTTAATGGGTGGCACACAGGTTATAGGATGGCAGAGAGGTAATGGGATGGCACACAGGTTACAGGGTGGCACACATTTAATGGGTGGCACACAGGTTATGGGGTGGCACACATTTAATGGGTGGCACACAGGTTATGGGGTGGCACACAGGTTATGGGGTGGCACACATTTAATGGGTGGCACACAGGTTATAGGATGGCACAGAGGTAATGGGATGGCCCACAGGTTACAGGATGGCACACAGGTTATGGGGTGGCACACAGGTTACAGGGTGGCACACAGGTTATGGGGTGGCACACATTTAATGGGATGGCACACAGGTTACAGGGTGGCACACATTTAATGGGTGGCACACAGGTTATAGGATGGCACAGAGGTAATGGGATGGCACACAGGTTATGGGGTGGCACATATTTAATGGGTGGCACACAGGTTACAGGGTGGCACACAGGTTACAGGGTGGCACACATTTAATGGGTGGCACACAGGTTATAGATGGCACAGAGGTAATGGGATGGCCCACAGGTTATGGGGTGGCACACAGGTTATGGGGTGGCACACATTTAATGGGTGGCACACAGGTTATGGGGTGGCACACATTTAATGGGTGGCACACAGGTTACAGGGTGGCACACAGGTTATGGGGTGGCACACAGGTTACAGGGTGGCACACATTTAATGGGTGGCACACAGGTTATAGGATGGCACAGAGGTAATGGGATGGCACACAGGTTATGGGGTGGCACACATTTAATGGGTGGCACACAGGTTACAGGGTGGCACACATTTAATGGGTGGCACACAGGCCAGAGCAGGAGGCAGCCCAGGCTCCTGCTCAGCTCCTGGCTCCCCGTTTCCCCTGGCTCACCCAGAGGCGAGGCAGTGCCAATCAGCTGATTGGCAGCACGGCTCCTCTCTGAGCGGCAGCGTCTGTTGGCTCCTGCAAAGTTCCTGCCAAAGCATTCTTAAACTCTAATTTGGGAAAGAAAATTGCAATCTGGCATATCCCTGCTGGAAGGGTGCCGACCCCTGCTCCGGGCTGGCAGAGCAGGGCATGAGGCTCGCTCTGCTCAGGGCACCAGGGGATGAGGTTCCCTCTGCTCAGGAGAGCAGCGCTTGAGGCTCCCCTTTTTCGGGGCACCGGGGATTGAGGCTCCCCTTTTTCGGGGCACCGGGGATTGAGGCTCCCCATGTTCAGGGCACCAGCAGTGGGATGTGAGCCGGGCTCCTCTGAGGGCAGTGGAGATGCCCACGTGGTGACAAGTGAACAAATTGTCCCTGCCCATTGTTGCTGGATGAGGCACTAGGTAACCAGATTGATTTTATGATCCCTCGCTGAGTGTTCAGGGCTGCTGCTTGAAAAAGACATCTTTTATCTGTCAGCCAGTAAATCTGACATGGAGCTGCAAATATGCTGGAGAGCTCGAGCTCAGCAATGCCATTTTTATGAATAGAAACATTTTCAGAATAGACGCTCTCCTGAACACACAGTTGTTTTACAGGAATTAAAGAAGTCCTTATGGTGGAGGGAGAAGCCAACTCTGGATAAAATAAGAACCAGTCTATACTTTATCTGCTGTTTGAACAGAACCATTTTGAAGAAATTAAAAAGTTCAGACTTTTGTTGGTCTTTTCGCCTTCCTCCTTGCTTTTCTCTTTCCAGGTTTACCTGGAAGCAAATAGCAATACAACACAAGATAAGATGCTTGTTTGCCCTATTATTGACATGAAATCTACAAGATTTGCAACAAATGGCTTTTCTGATTTATCAACATTACCAAAGATCTTGGATATTTGACATGCATATAAAGCAAAATGCTCTGGTGACCAAAATCCAAATAGCACACAAAGAACATGTCAGCTGTATGGCCATCACTGTGAGCCTCATCTCTTCAAAACAGCCATAAATTTGCAAGAAGGCAAACTAAGCATGAGGTTGATTTTTAAAATTTTTTTTTTCTCAATAAAACTTGATTTTTATTTATTTTTTTTCTCAAATGAATGTTCATAACATTTCCAGGTCACCTAACGTTCCATGCCTTGCCCCATCTCTGCCATTTCAGTAACAGATGATTGATGAGAGTGCATCAGAGGAAGGTGCACAGTGTAGTCCCACTGAAATCCACTCCAGTCTCAACTTTTCTCTTGTTTTCTACATTGCTTGCTGAGTATTAGAGGAGCCAACAACATACTAACAGTGGCTCAAAGAAAATAGCCTCCCAATGAGAGAAATTTTGGCTGTAGAAACAACAGTTTCACCCAAGACCCATTGGTGAGTTTTTGTAGCAATTCTGTGCATTTATGCACTGCTCTCTATTTTGAAAGTGATGTAAAAAAAATTAACTGGTCTTGGAAGCCCCCTAAAAAAACGAATGGCTTTTTTTTTAGGATTGGGATGCTTAAGAGGTTGACCTTAAAGATCTGAAAGGAGCTGGACCAACAGTGGCCTTGTGAATTGGGGAATTACTGCCCTGTGCCACCTGTTTGAATTATCAGGCAGCCAATCCTTACTCAGTGATGCTTCTGTACCTAGAGGTGACAGGGTGTGTAGGTTTTGGTGATGCCCACTGGAATCAGAGTGCTCATGATGTAGTCACAGTTGTTCAGAGGTAACCAAGCGTCTCTGAGGTGTTTTTAGAGAGAGCCCTGATGATCCCCCAGTGCTCAGCCCATGCACAGAGTGCTGCAGTCTGATGTTCTCTTGGCTCAGTGTGCTGTTTAACTGCACTGCAAGGGCCCTGTGGTGGGTCCTGCACATATCCTGGTGTGGTTTGACAGTAACACTTCACAAAAATTAACTTTTGCCTCTCCTTGAGCGTTTGAGTGGCTTTGAGCAGACATTAAAGGTGTTTATATTTTTCAGAATCAAAGATGCTAATTCCAAGAGATTGCTCAATACCAGATTCAAGCTCTGGGTTTACATGTATTTGCAGCCTGTTTCCCGTCACGGAGCTTTATTCCAACCACATCCATTTTCTTTACACAGGGAATATCTTGTTCCCTTGAACTGGAGCTGCACTCAGGCTCAGATCTGCGAGTGTTTAATGTGAGCAGTGACAGAGCCTAAGTGCCTAAATGAAATCTTGTGATCCCAAGAACCCCCTCTTAGCTCCTGCCTGCCCTGATTGTGCTGAAACTTCCCAATTGCGAGAGATCCTTCACTTAGGATAAAGTGCACTCAGCAGAGCAGCTTTCTGGGCTGAAACGAGCAGCTTTTGTGGCACTTACCAGCCTCAGAGATCTCTGTGGATCCAGGCATGAGGGGCTGCCCTCTGCCCCTGCACAGGGGGATAAAATGTGATTCCCACTTTTGGGGAGAATGCTGGGGCTGCCTGGGACCTCCCCATGTTTTTAATGAAATTGTTGAAATTGGCCAGAAAGAATGAAACAGTAATTTGGCTGCAGAAAGGTATTTCTCTTCTAGCTTAATGAATTAAATAATGAAACCCTTTTAATGCTTCATCCGTGGTCATTTTCATGTGAAGGGAGTGTGGAAATGGGAGTGCCATCTACTCAGGTGTGTGTTTTATTTGCAGTGCTAGTCATTGTAAGTAAAATACACTTTTTTTGTGTTTTATCATTGTGTCATTGCCATCGTCATTGTGCTACTCACATTTCCCACCAAAGTGTTTTTTGCACTTTGTACCACTTTCTACACAGACTCTGGGTCAGTGGTTGCAGCTTTAGCACCTGGTGGTTGGGATAAACCTTTTTTTACCCTAAAAGCAGCAGCCTGATAATGTCCAAAGGGACAGGACAGCCTTGAGTTGTGAGGGCCAAGGAGAAGGAGCAGTGAATTCACACATCAGTGGGGGTAGGGTTTAAATTCTGTGCCCACATCTTTAATGAGCTTCATTCAAAGATCAGACTGCAAAATGCCTGAGACACCTAGCAGAATGTATGGAGAGCCTACAGACAGACAGACAGACAGACAGACAGACAGGGTATATGGAAAGTGGGATGTGTTCATGTATGAGGGCTGTGCTCCCACTCTCATCTCCCTAAGGAAGGTGCTGCTGATGTTGGTATTTATTTATTTGCTGTGGGTATTGCAGGCTGTAGGGTGGGATGTTGGTTTTTATTCCTGTGGGTATTGCAGGCTGTAGGGTGGGATGTTGGGTTTCATTCCTGTGGGTATTGCAGGCTGTAGGGTGGGATGTTGGGTTTTATTCCTGTGGGTATTGCAGGCTGTAGGGTGGGATGTTGGGTTTTATTCCTGTGGGTATTGCAGGCTGTAGGGTGGGATGTTGGGTTTTATTCCTGTGGATATTGCAGGCTGTAGGGCAGGATGTTGGTGTTTATTTGCTGTGGATATTGCAGGCTGTAGGGTGGGATGTTGGGTTTCATTCCTGTGGGTATTGCAGGCTGTAGGGTGGGATGTTGGGTTTCATTCCTGTGGGTATTGCAGGCTGTAGGGTGGGATGTTGGGTTTCATTCCTGTGGATATTGCAGGCTGTAGGGTGGGATGTTGGGTTTCATTCCTATGGGTATTGCAGGCTGTAGGGTGGGATGTTGGTTTTTATTCTTATGGGTATTGCAGGCTGTAGGGTGGGTTTGTAATGGGTGGCTGATGAAGTAAGGATTATTTTCAGGGTGCCAGCAGGGCCTGGGCAGCAGCTTCACCTGTGGAAAATGGCTCATTCCTTCCTGCTCTGCATTTTCTGAGCAGCCTAACCATGGGTTTGCTTTCACATCCTTTGAGATTAGTCTTTATTTCAGACAATGCTTTCAACACTAAAAGGGTCATAAAAATAGGCATTTCCTGAGAGCTTAGAAAGAAAAACTGTTAGTCTCCCATCCTTCTCCCTCCCCCAAATTATTTGATAATGGAATGGGAAGCTTTCCCATAATCTTTTTCTTGATTTTGCTAATATGAACCTGTCAAAGATCGTGGCATTTCCTTACTGTGTGATGTGGAGCCAGCTGGAACCAAATAATCCACCCACGTTTTTCATCATCTTTGTATTCTGATAGGAGCTTCTGCCTAGCAGAAAGGAGAAAATACCTGTTATTCCTTCCTTGCTGTCATGGTGGTCACACTGAGGCTGTTTCCTCCTGGCTGAAACCTGCCTAACCTCAATAAATGTGACCATACCAAAAATAAAGGGTTTTCTGCCTGGAACCAACACCTTACTCTTATGGTAGTTCAAACAGAAAGCAAATTAAGGAATGACACTTTCCTTTCCACTCAGTGTCCCAAATAAATATTTTCTAGGATGAGTAAGGAGCATTCCTCCTTTGGCTTGAAGGTACAGAGGTGTGGGTCTGAAAAAACACCTTCCTTTATCCTTAACCTTCTTTTCTCACATAAAGGAGAGCTTTATGTGAGCATCTGGACCTCAGAGAGAACATGAGCCATTTCTGCTGTTACATGAATTGTTCTCTTCTCAACAAAAGCCATCTAAAGGATGGGCAGCCAGTGCAAAAGCAGCTCCTCAGCCCTTGGCTTCCAGGCCTGATGCTCCTGCAGGAAAGAATCTCTCCCATTTCACTTCTCCATTTCCTCCTCCTCTCTCAGTCCACATTGCATCTGTTTTAATCATCAGGGTTCTGAATGTAACATCTCTCAAATCTAATCCATTGCTATGGACCCACCTAGTGACGGCTTTACAGATCCTTTATATTCATAAAGGCACTCGTAAAAATCTTCTAATTATTTTTGTTAGGCTTGGGTGGTTTGGGTTTGGGGTTTTTTTTGGGTGTTTGAAGTATATCTCAGTAGCCAAAATGAACACTTTGAATTCTTCCTTCAGTGAGAAAGCAATGGTACTTAGGTGGTTACACGTGAATAAATAAGCCTGAGTCCAAGGAGTGTGAATAAAGACCCTGAGTGCAAGGAGTGTGGTCACACTTGTCAGAAAATGACCACAAATTCCATGTAATACACATCACAACTTCACAGGATTGTCTGTGGTCTGAGTGTGAGGGAGCTTTTATTCACTGTATGGGGATGGAGGAGATCTGTCCAGTCTGGAGTGATGTAGTAAACCCCCTGTGTTATGTTAATAACTGAATATTCACACGTGAGCATTCACTGTGGTACACAGATCTAGTGTGTAACAACCTTTAAAAACACAGGTCTAGGAATTTTTCATTGACTATCCTGTGTTTTAGGGATAGGCTGCAGGCCCTGTATGGACATTGGAGAGAATGGAAGAGATTGTGAGCATTTACCAGGAATGAAACTGTGTCTGCAGGTAAATTTTTAGTGCAGTGAGATATTTAGTAAGGGTTATAAGAAATATGTCTTTAGTTCAGTTTTCAAAAACCCCAACTTATAAGGTTTTGATTAAGAGTAAAATTCTTCCATCTCATGCTTATGAAAATACTGAAGCCATGCACAGCAGCCACACAAAACTCTGCAGTCAGATTTGTAAATGCAAGTCATTGGATCATTTCTAAAAAAAACCAGTATTTTTCTGATATGGACTAGTCCAACCATGTGCAAACTATCAAAACTCTTCCATGGTACAAAATGTACGTCTTGTGCAGCCTCTGATCCAATTCCTGTAGCTCCCTAAATTCTGGAGAGCTGACGCCATTCCATAGCACCTTTCACATCAAAGACAGGCTCTGAATTTCTAGATAACCTTCTTATCAATGCACGGTTCAAATTCATTATCCCATTAAGGCTCCCCAGGTCTGGAGTATGGACTGGGCTCCAAGCTGCTGGAAAAACTAATTTGCACAGCTCAATATTAGAAGTGTGGCATTGGAATAGGTGCAGCTTAAAATGGGAGGACAACAGGATTATTGTTATTACTATATTATTTATATTACTATTATTATTAATTTATTCTAGCTAGAAATGTGGGAAAACCCCATCCAAAACAAGCATCATGTCTTGGATATATTGAAGTCACACAGAAGAAATTCAGGCGTTTTCTAAAAGGGTATCCACGTCACATTTGTAATTTTTTCCCTCTGTACTGTAACACAGAATAATAGTTCAGGTTTTCTCCCTTGCTGTTGTAACACAGAATAAAAGGTAAAAAGGGTAACAGTTTGCTGAAAAATCAAATTATTTCCTAGTCATATTCAATTGTATAAGGCTGAAGAGGGAAATCTAACCTTAAGCCATTCTTTTGCAATATTGAGGATTACAACTGTCAGAGAAAAAAGTGAAGGAAAAGCAGATGCTAAACTCATCAAATGAAGAGCAACAGAGCAGTGGCAAAAGTTGGACATATCAAAATGTGCACCTGGAAATTGATGATGAGCTGAAATAGGGCTGCTAAATTAATATCTATTCTTTCCTTTTAATATTGGCTTCTAACCTGTGAGGTTGGAGAAAGCCATTTTTCTGCTTCTCTTTAATTGAACAGCAGAACTGATGCTGAGAATTAGTCTAATGACTTTTCTTTCCTTACTTGATAAATTGGTTGAAGTGGTAATAAAAAATAAAATTAGGAGACATATAGATGAGTGTTGTGATACAATAGCTATCCATCAGCACAGCTTTTGTAGAGAAAAAAATAGGGATAAAGATAATTGCTTGAGCTTGTCAACAAATAATAAAATACAATCATTAGATTTTTTTCCCCTTTTAATGGCAGTTTTTGAAAAAGACCTTAACAAGGTGCTTGAAGAGATTGACTTCTATATGAGGAAAAAGCAATGAGACTTTTTAGAGGAAAAATAAATAATGAAAATAGAAGTTTATGAAATAAAAGAAAGGGAGATCAGTTCCTTTTTATTTTTTCAGTTATAAGAACAAGTCAGTCAATTGCAAACACACAAAATAGGAAACAGTCTTTTATGTAACTTGCGATTTACTTCTGGCTCAGAAGTAACACGTCTTTGGATTTATATACTTTTATGAAGCAGTAAAGCAGTTAAAGCATTCAGCAGGGGGTGAGGGACAGGAATGAATTTCCCTCCTTCATACAGAACACTTGTCCAGCCTGGGCCCCCTTGTTTGAAATACCTGGGAGATAAAATAATGCACACCTGACCCTCACTGTGACCAGGCCGTGCTTTGTGTCTGAGGCAGAGCCCTCACTGAAATTCAGGGGGCATTGTTCAAACTAACATAAGAAAAAATTGCTTTATTAAGTGATGTACAGTGTGGTTTTTTTTCATGCAATGAAACACAGATCCTGGCAAAGTCATGTTTTGGTGGCCCTGTGTGTCACGGCCCACAAATCACCCTAAAGCTGTGATCTTTGTACAGATTACAGGCACAAGGCTCTGTGTGGCTGCCTCTGTGCCAAATGCTGTCCTGGCTGCACACAGCAGCTTTCAACTCGCACTACAATATTGGGACCCTTCTGAAAAACTTATGGCAAGTTGTAAAATAAATGAAAACGTCAGGCCAGTTAAAAAACAAACAAACAAAAAACTGAAGAAGAATAAAGTATCTGTCTCCTTCTCCTTTTAATTTCACCCAATTTGCACTTGTGGAAACACCTGCTGCCAGTCTGTGGCTGGCTCAGCCTTCCTTAAGAGAACAAAATTCACCTGTGCCGTTGTCCCTGGTGGAACCCCTGCCCAGAGGCTGAACCACATTGCTCCCAAAAGGGAGAGCAGCCACAGCTGCCAGGGAAATGGTGCAGGAATGACCCACTGGGGACAAGCATTAAAAAAAGGTATGTACAAATGTTATTTCATTTCTTGAAAAAGTATTAAAAGACTGTCTTATAGCTGATGTGATATTACATTTTTTCTGCATTTTGATGTTTTTCTCTGTATGGCTCAGACTGTTAGCATTCAGAAGCTGTCTAATTTATTTTATTTTATTTATTGGATGGGGTCAGGCACTTTGTAAATTATGGGCTGCATTCTCAGTGAATCAAAATATTTAGGTTGCTTGTGTGCTTCAGTCCTTGGCATCGTGTCACTAATTACTTTAGCACAGCTCTGAAATAATGGCAAAAAGAAAATGCATCGAAAAGAAAGAGAAATTAAACTTTGTACAACAAAACAAAAGCCACATTAGAAATAGAAAATGTTATTGAAAGCAAAAAGCGGGTGACCAAATGTGCAGTCTGGATTCAGTACAATGTTACATGGCAAGAGAAGAGACACTCAGCTCTGGATCTTCTCCAGGCAGAGGAAAATTTATGACATAAATTTTCTTTGATAAACATTCCTGAGAAACTTCTTTGTGTTTTTATCTTAATGAATATCTGTTTGCCTCAGCCCAGCGGTCTTTTTTTATTCTGTGTTTTTATATTCTTTTATATCTCCTTTCTGATTCTTTTATACTCTAATATACCTCGATGGCAGGTGCTGAGGATCTGTCTTGGCAGCTAATTGGTACTAGAAAGCAGTCAGCCCTGGGCCTGGGCTGCATTAGGGCTTCTCCAGAGCGTCCCCAGATATTCTGATTTCCCCATATTTATGCTTCAGGACTCTGTGGCAGTATTTCCTCTGTTTTTCCGTGCACAAGGCACAGAAGCATTCCCAGGGGCCTTTAGCGTTCCACCCTGGCAATGTTTCTGTCCCAGGTAATGAGAGATGAGGAGCAAGAGTTAAGCCTCCATAGAAAGAGCAATAACAAGCCATTGCTCTGCTTTATGCCATACTTAGGTGTTTATTTCTCTGTAATAGTGGCTGAATTGAAGTCTGTGTGCTGAAAGTAGGAGTTTGGATTTTGCTCTTACTCAGAAGTGGAAAATCACTTATGAAACTTCATCAGAGCCCCGTTAAAATAAATTAAGGGTTACATATGCTTTTGTAACTTTTTAAGTGAGAAGTGAGCTGTAACTCTGCTTACTCATTGATTGCTGATCACTGCTCAAGGTGTAAGATGGCAATGTGTTTTATATCTCCTTCCCTTGCATTTAATGGCATTAGAATCACTGCTTAATTTAGAGTTTGATCTTCACAGGGACTCATATAACAAGTTAAATATCAATTGACTGCATTTAATAAACACTGATTTGTGTTTATCTTATCACAGACTGTATACATAATGTGGGGGTCTCATGCATGGCACACTAGAAAGGGATATAGTTCCAGATTTGTTCGGAATTTGACATTTCAGTATTTCTATTTATGAAACATTTTCTAGATAGCAGTTACACGAGTCCTTATGATTATACAGATTAGAAGAGAATAGAATAGATAAAGAGTTTACAGAAGGTAGAAACGGCACTTCTTTCTGTGTTCTCTGTCAAATTGTAATTGAAGTCAAAACTGGTTCAGATAGAGGATATTTCTTAGAAAAAGCCCGATTCTTCACTGTTCCTCCAGTAAACAGTGAATATGTAATGGTCATATTATTTGAAAGAACTTTATGTTGCTACTCTTTGTAATCCAGTGAAGGGAGGGCAGCCCTGAATTAATCTCAGCTTGAGCCACGCACACCTGCAAAGAGTTCAGTGTGGTTAGCTCGGGGTGGCCGCGGCTCTGTGCTCAAAGTGCCACCGGTGACGGCAGGGGCACTCCAGGGAAACCACTGCTGGTAAGGGCAGCAGGCATCGGTGTGGGCGTGGGTGTGGAGAATCTGCCTCAGGGCCGCAAGGGGAAGGCTGGAATGCCTTCACAAAACACGCTCCGGGGGCATGGGGACTGTTCCAAAAACAGCCCTGCACTTCTGCTTGCGTGTCGCTTGATGATCCACGGAAGCAAAGCTGTTTGCTTCAAACCCAGCATCCTTGGTGTACACGTTAGAGCAGAGCAGAGTGGGATTAGAAATACAGAGACACAATGTGATGACTATCCTGATTCAGTGTATCAGTCAAAGAAAGAGACAGAATTGTTGTTGTGGGAGTGATGAGGATGTGGTGGGATAAGCACCGTGAGAGCCATGAAGAAAGGCCCAGTGGATCGAGCAGGGAGATCTCAGTTTCAGTGCACTGGGAAGCTGCTCCACAATTATTGTCCACACTGCAAATGGAATCAGCTCCACAATTATTGTCCACCATTGCAGATGGAATCAGCTCCACAATTATTGTCCACATTGCAAATGGAATCAGCTCCACAATTATTGTCCACCATTGCAAATGGAATCAGCTCCACAATTATTGTCCACCATTGCAGATGGAATCAGCTCCACAATTATTGTCCACCATTGCAGATGGAATCAGCTCCACAATTATTGTCCACCATTGCAAATAGACCAGAGTTGTGGGTTTGGGATACTCAGGTTTGTTGTCTACCATTGCAAATAGACCAAAGCTGTGGGTTTGGGATACTCAGGTTTGTTGTCTACCATTGCAAATAGACCAAAGCTGTGGGTTTGGGATACTCAGGTTCTTTGTCTACCATTGCAAATAGACCAAAGCTGTGGGTTTGGGATTCTTAGGTTCATCACCTTCCACTGCAAATGCTTCAAACTGCTTCTGTGCAGACCAAGTATATGAAGACAAACAGTAAAGAGACCTTGTATACAGAAATAATAAAACAATAATAACCCCTAAAACAGAGGGGGTAGGGAGAGTGAGAGACAAAACACACGACAAAACCAGGATTGTGCCACCTCACTAATATTTCTCAGTTCTACAATTAAAAGTTACTTATTGCTAAAATAGACATGTAATTTAATTTTCAATGTGTTTACGTGTACTATTTTAATTTCTGAAAATCCCTATTTATATTATAATTTGAAAATATATTAATGTTGAGATTCCTTTAGCCTGGCTGATTCAGAGTGGACAGGATAAAAGAGTGAGATTCAACCTCCTTTAAAAAAATAAATAGGGACTTTATTGTAATATTCAGGGAAGTTTGAATTTAGATGAAGGTTCAGATTTCTTTTCAAGGGTAGCATCAGTCCCTTTTTACAGGGAGGGTTGCAGATGGTAGGGCCTTGCTAAAAGTGCAAGTGAATAACTGATAAATGAGGGCTTCCCACTTACAAATGAGATGGTTTTACTTTTCCTTGAAGAAATGCAGTAAATTGAAAAACTCTAAATAGCACAGAAATTTCAGTCCTCCAGACCGCCTTCTCCTTCTCAGATTTTGCTATACTATATTCAGCATTCAGTTTTGCCAACACTGAACATGCCTGATGTGGCATTTACATTCTTTAAAAAAGGCATAGATTAGTTTTATTCCTAAGAGTTAACTTCTCCTCTTGACACATGTACTTAATTCCCATTAATGGAAATGGCAGCTAGGCATGCACACTGGAAGGAAAAATCTGTTCCTAAGCATATGATCCAAACTGCATTGTAGCTAAACATTTCCATGCTCTGAAGTCAGCACTCATTATTTGCAAGATATTTTTCATAATAAATGCATCAGCCCCGCTCCATTCTCCCTCCACTCTCCCATAGTGTGTTGCAGACACCTTTCTCAGGAGTCGTACAGATTCATCCTTAAAGCTGCAGTTGTTTGCAGTGTGTGTGCCTAAAAAAGAAAATCCATTTAGGATCTTCGGAGTTTTGCATATTTTCTGTGAGAATTTTCCAGCAAATCGTTCTGTGGAACATCTTACATTGCCTTGGACTTGGTAGGTCTCTGTTATTAAAACCTACAGTGGAAATAACAAAACCCAAAAACCTCTTCTTTTTCCCCCCCCCAGATCTTCCTTTGCTTACATATTGCACTATCTGCCAAAAGCACTAGACTGAAGTGATATCATTTAAGGATTTAAAAAAAATGTTTCATTTAAGGTTTCCCTTCTTCCAGTATGCTTGTGTAAAGACTTGAGGATTCTGCCTGTGCAATATTCAGGAGTTACAGGATTTCTAACTTGAGCTGGGTGGATAATTGATTTTTTGGTTCACTTCTTGAACTGGAGAACGACAATAGCAAAAAAAAAAAAAAAAAAAATCAGTTAAGCACAAAAATTCTTATAGGAGTTTAGGAGTTATGATTTCAGTTGTGTCCTCTCACCCAAACGAAAATCAGAGCTTTTTTTTTTTAGTTCAACCCAAATTGTCCTCTTTTAGTGGGCCTTTTTTGTTTGGTACCCCTTAAAGGAAGCAAAGCAAGAGAAATGAAGATTCACTGAATTGTTAGGGGAATAGTAAGTAAGAGGGTTTTCATTTTTCTCATCAGTTAAAGACATTTGAACTTGTGTCTAAAATCTCAGTTTGAGAAGAAAGAACCGTGAGCATTAAATGTGGATGGGTTTTGTAACTACCACCCACTCAGTATAAAGGGCCACCAGAGCTGCCTATTAGTAGTCAAGTTTCAGAATGAGATAAAATTTCTTACGTTAAAAACTGGACATGCAGTTGCGTGTCATGTACATTTTTTCTTTCTCAGTGGTTATTTATCCGAATTTCTCAGTTTTTCCACTCTCTGATGTGCTAGCAGACTCTGTGACATGTCCTGGCAATTTCTAAAAATTCAAGTCAATATGAAATGATTTTCAGAAGGGTTTCGAGATTCCCTCAAACCACTTAACTTGCCTTTTCTCCATCTTGCAATTGCAGCTGAACTTCTTATGAGCAAGTAATTTCATCAGAAAGTCTATACTTAACTGTCTATATTGCAGTAATATATATATTATCCACATAATCCAGTATAGGACAAGGATACCACAATGCAGAATTACTACAACAGCAAGTTGTTTTTTTCTCCTCTCTGGACACCACTCTGTTTCCGCCCAGTTACCTGGCAGCAGGAGTTCAGTAGTTGCAGATAACTCAGTTATCTTAGTTTTCTCTCCCACGCTTTTATTTTTCTATTTTTCCTCCTTTTCATATGATTCTTCCTCATCTATCCCATTTCTCCTTCTATAACTCCTGATGCTGATGGTGGCTGCTTTGGTTTGTAATCGCATTAGCAGAGAGCCAGCAAACCAGGAGCCCCAGTGTGCTGGGAATAACATCAGCTTGGATGGGTGTGTGATCACTGTCCTGCAAAAGCTCAGGTGGGAAATTACATGGGGAAGGGGTAAATACACAACAGACAAAGGAAGGACATGGTGGGAGAAGGGCAGTTGTGGAACTGAGTCACTAAAAAGATGTGAGGTTAGAGCTAAGATGCCAAGTATGGTTCTACCCAAATGCTCGAGATTTATCCTTCTTTTAATAAAAGGTGCTCCTCATTTTCTTCCAGACGTGGCTTCTGTGCAGCTTCACTCTGTGAACCCCTCCCAGGGCCAGGTGTGAGGGGAGGCAAAGCAAGGGCTGGGACAGAAGGAGCAGCGCTTATGGATGGGCAGTGGTGCATCCAGGGGAAAATGAAACACCAAGAAGAGGGGCCCCACAGAGCGGGAATACAGAAGCGAAGCGTGTTTTAAACAACACAGTAAAAGTGAAACAATCTGTGGGGAAAAAAGCTGAAATACACATATACATTAAAAATATATATGTCTGTTTCAGCAGCATTGACAGTGAGGCATGTGGGGTCTTTGTTTTTCATCCTTTTGCTGGAGTTGGCTAACTGTGTCAACTTGGGCAAGCTCCTAAGCCTGCCTGCATCTCAGTTTCCTTATTTGAGGCCAAATTCTCTTACTAAGTAGCCTCCTACTCCACACAGAGATTTGCTGATTTGAATGGAGCCCCTGCGGAGTGAAATACTTTTCAATACAAATAAAGTTTTGGAATCGGCCCTAATTATATTTATTACCTGCAGAGGAGTAATGCGATACTTAATGTGGTTTGAGACCCTCAGATGAAAGAGAAAGTATTCGGAATTGTTCTTTTTAATCATCTGCTGCCTTTTCAAAGTCTAAAAAAGGGATAGCCACTAAAAATCAAATGAAAAACGCGTGTGGACATTAACGGGTTTGTCAGTCTCCCATGAATGGATCTCTGTGGGAAATATTATTTGCTGGGGGCTGCAGAAGGGAGCTGGTTTGCCCTGCCCCGCGGTGAGGAGCCAGGAGATCTGGGTGATGCTGAGCAGGCAGGCTGGAGGTGCCTGTGCTCCTCACTCCTTTGAGCCTGGGCAGAGTTGTGTGCCGGGCCGGGCCGGGGATGCCGATGGATGCTGATGAGCACGACTTGGGAGTGGGATTGCTGCCGGTGATTAAAGGAGCAGCCCCGGCTCCCAGCTGGCAGTGCCTTTATACCAGCGCGGGGCTGGCCGGCCTCCGCATGAGCCTGCTGCTTTCTACATGTGCACCGAGCAGCAAATTAAACACTGGAGCTGTTGGATATTAAAAATAATAAGCTTTTCTATTTTGGCGTTTTTCTCCAGCCAGCGGGCATGAAAATGTTGAAAGTTTTATGGATGCTCCGCGCAAATATGTGTGTATATTTCAAAAACTAAACTCGCAACCTCCGCGCCACTGGGAGGCAGGGATGAGAGGGGTGGCAATGGACCTCATCAAACCGCTGTGGGGTCAAAACCACGTGCGTTTGTAAGGCCCTTAATGCTGTCCAGCTGCAGATGAAAGCGGGGGGGAAGAGAGAAGAGAGTGAGGGCAGGGGAGCTGGAAAGAATGGGGTATGGTCCGTGCTCCTGCGTGGGTGTGTGCGCACGTGTGTGCGAAAGAACAGGGCGCACAGTTTTTTTTTCTCCTTTTTCTTTTTTCCTTTCCCCTGCCGGCCCTTGCGGGGAGTTGAGTGCCGGGGCCGGGCCGGGCAGCCCCGGCTCGCTCGGGAGCTGTTCCCCGTTCGCTGCCCCGTGCCCGGGAGCGCCGTGCCCGGCCGGGATGCGGGGGATGCCGGGCCCGATCCCGATCCCCGCCTGCCTCCGGATGCGGGGCATGCCGGGGTGTCCGGGGCCCGATCCCGACCCCCGCCTGCCTTCCCGGCCCCGCAGAATTCCATCGGGATAACGGGAGTGCTGCGCTCCGCCAGGCAGCCCAGGGGCTCCGCGCCTCGTCCACCTTGTTATCAGCGATTGTCTGGGCAGGGAATGGCAGGGAGCGCGACCCGGGGGCTTTGCTGCTCGCCCGGAGAGTTGGGGCGGGAAAGGGGGTGTGATTAAACGAGAAAAGCCGCAGCGGATGGACGGAAAGTTTATTTTTGTTGTTGTTTGAGCATCCGTGTGTGTGCGTCCGTGTGCGCGCCCGCTGCTTTGGCATGTGGCTACCTTTTCCCTCGCACACAACAGGGCTGTTTGATGGAGTTTGGAGCTGAGGAAACTTTGGGTTGGTTGCCAGGACGGTTCGCAGCACTTTGTGGAAAGCAAGAGCTAACAGTGAGACCGACAGAGTGAGTGACAAGTTGTTTACAGGTTTCCTTGAAGGGGCCTCTGCTATATTTCAATCTGTCAAAGTTGCTGTTCTTCCCTCAGAACAATGCCTGATTGTTGTGCGGGTGATTTTTTTTTTTTTTTCTTTCCCCTACCCAAAGAGAGAGAGAGAAAGCCAGAGACCGGGAAGGGTGGGGGGGAAAGGAATGAAAATTCTTCGGAGCACAAATGCCTTTGGTAACATTTTTATGTGTTTAATCTCTTCTCTCGGAGTTGAAATAGGGGAGTTGATAACTGTTTCCATTTAATCAGTCTGCTCTTGTTTTATCTTCTTTCTCCACTGATCTTCCTCAGCGCAGGGGATTTGCTCCTGCCTCGCCGCTTTAGGTGGATTGTCGGGACTGCTTTTTGTTGTTTTTTTTTTTTTTTCCCCTCCTCCCCCCGCCGCCCCCCCGGCCCCCTTTATCCCCCGCACCGCTCGGCGGTGTTCAGGGCACTGAGGAGTTGACTTTTCCCGTTCGGCGGCGGGCTCGGAGGGAAGGGAAGGGCCGGGCAGCCGCGGAGGTCGCGGCGGGGGGAGCGGAGCCGAGCGGAGCGCGCTGCCCCTTTAAGAGACTGGTCAAGGAGCCCTCGCTCAGAGCGAGCGAGCCGGGAGGGAGGGAGGGAGAGGGAGGGAGGGAGAGAGCGAGCGAGAGAGAAAATCAATCGCTTTAGAAGGTTTGGACTCACTTGACAGGTTCAGTTGGAGGCGACCATAGGTGGCTGCTGTGACAAAGGGAAATTGTGCTTTTCCAGCATGCTAACTGACCCTGATTTACCTCAGGAGTTTGAAAGGTGAGTCGAGTTCTTGGGGCGGGGGTGTGCGTATGCGTGTGGGGGTGTCTCTTCCCGGTTTTTTTTTTTTTATTATTTTTTTTCCCTCCCGTTCTGTTTCGTGCTTTGTTTGTTATCGCACTGTTATTTCTATCATTATTTTTTAATTCATCCGAGCTCGCCTGCCGGCGCGCGTGTGCGCGGATGGGCAGCACGGACGGACACACGGACGCGCGGGGCCGGGCGCGCAACTCGGGCAGGGGCCCGGGCAGAGGGAGAGGATCGCGCTCTCCCCTCCGCGTCCCCCGCGGGGCCGTGCCCGTGCCGAGCCCCCGGCCCCGGGCGGCGCTCAGCTTTGTTCGGCCCGCGGAGCTGCCGTGCCCTGCTGCCGCTCGGCCCCGCCGCTCCGGCCCGGCACGGCGCTCCGGGGATGCCCGGTGGCGGCCGGGCTCCCGGGCATCCTCCGGCTCGCAGCCCCAGGCTCCCGTCAAACTTGGGAAGGCGCTGTGCGAGCACATGACCTTTTGTTGATCTAGCAGGAGCTAGTATTTTTAGGCGAGTTAACATCGCAGCCCTCCGTCAGGAGGAGAACATCCTTCTGCCTGAGGAGAGAGGGGGGGAAGGCAGACACGAACCGAAGGGAAAAAGTGAAACTCTTGCCTCCAAGTTTTGGCCGTCGCGTCTCTCGCGGAGTGTCAGGAGCCGGGTCTGGGGATGACGAGCGGGCTGCGGGCGTGACGTAGCGGGCCCGACTCCCCCTGCCCGAAACAGGAGCCTTCCCTGCCTGGAGCCGGGTTTGCTGTCACTGCTGGTGCCGGGTGACCTCCGGGAGCTCGCTCCTTCTTCCATGCGCTCTGCTTCTCCCGAGACGGTCGGAAGCGTTTATCCCGGGCTCTCTCGTACGTCCGCGCCTCGATGGTCCCGCATCCTCCCCTCCGGCTTCTTCTTGAGAGGTTATTAATAGCCCCTTGTGCGCTGCAGTAAACAACCCAAACTTTCATTTCCAAGCAGTAAATGAAAGAATGCCAGGATGCGAGTTACTGAGGTTTTTCTCATCTTCGTGAAAGCTACCTCCTGTATAAACATTTGGTTGTATCTGACTATGCAATACAAGCTAGGTGCTAGACCAGCTGGTTAAAAATATGCTAAGTCAAGCTGTTCATCGTTCAAACCTACTGAATTTGATAGTAAAGGCATAGAAAAGAAGGCAAGATAAAAACATTTTAAGTGGGCTGAGGAACACGCATGCAAAGGAAGGACAGGAAAGAACACTTGAATTAAAAGATCGGAGAAAATTAAAATTTGGAAACGCGGAAAAGAACTATTTTAACAGTTTCAATCCTTGTTCTGAAACTAGAACGCTTCCCTACTAGAAAGTGAAATTGGCTAGGTTGCTCTACTCCAAGGTTGCCTTTAATGTAATTAATTTTCCAGACTTGGAATACTTGGCGTTTTCCTTCGGTTTGTTAGCATTACAATAATAGGACAAAATTGGTTTTGTTCACGTGCGCTGCATTAACTTAGTTCAACTACCTGAGGAAACTCTTACTGTTTCTGATGTCAAATTTGGTCTGGCATCATGCTCATGTATCTGTCTTTTTCGTGCAATCGATAGATTCACGTATTTCATGTGCCTCACTAAGTTTACACATAGAAATTTATAAGCGAGCGATTTTGATCATTCTTTGAACTTCGTGATGCACACAATGCTTGTAAACTCTCTGAAGCAGAAAGAAGTCCTTTCATTTTCATGCTGGGGGACTTTTTTTAACTGAAGTCTCTCTGCAATATAAATATAGATATTTATATAAATTTTGTATATAAGCAAGTCATTTGGGACAACCATCATCCTTAGAATGAGCTTCTCTACTCTTTTTTTTTTTTTTTTTTTTTGCCCCAGGCATACGTTTCATTTTCAGAGATCCCAGCTTTGCTCTTGTAAACATTCTAGTTAAATAATCAATACGCTGCTCTCCTTTTGCCATGCAGATAATAGCAAGCAGCAGAAATGGGAAGCAATAAAAATGAACCTCAGGACGTGCAATCTTTTGGAAATTTATTTTTTTTTAAACAGTTTTTCCTCTGCAGTTGAAATTGGGGGCTAGAGAGCAGTGTTTTTGTTAATCATTACCATTTGTTTACATTGTGTGTGTTTGACTACAGTCACACACACACACACAGGCACTGTCCATGTCATACGAGTGTGTTTGTCAGGGAGCAGCCGCGAGGACACGCTTCCTCCTGCCCGGGCATCTCGGACCCACGAACGCCTGCAGAGTTCCGTGTGTATGTGTGTGTGCACGATGCACAGATCATTGCTTTCGGGATGTTTGAGCAGGTTCTTCCCTTGGATTCCCAGTCAGCACAGATCCTGGAGCACATTTCTGCAGTCTCTTGGCGTCCAGCTTGCCGTGGCAGCGTGTCCCACTTCAGCTCTGTTACTATGACCCGTCTCCCAGTGCTCGTTTTCGAACTCGAGCGGCGAATGACAAGGAGGGGAAGGTTTGTCAGGCAGGGCTGTTTGCAGCTCAGATCTCAGAGCACCCGTGTGTCTCTCAGGAGCTCGCTCCTCTCTCCCCGCTGTCTTTCCCGAGAGCTTTCTGTGTGTCTCAGTGAGCTGCAAACACTTGAGAAACTTTCAGCCACCCCAGCTGAGGAGAGCTGAATTCAGGGGGCTTCTCTGCTGTGTCTGTGGCCATCAGCAGGGGGAATTTAGGGCACGCACTTGGAATGGAAATGATCCTCGGTATCAGACAAATAAACACTCATTAATTCATTCAGCACCACTGGTAAATTGCAGTAGGTTTTGTGAATTAACATGTATAATTAATTACCGTGTCAGAATTGTGAGGATTTTCGTCCTTCCCTGAGAAGTTCCTTGCACGCCTTTATTTCTGTTTGTGGTTGTTCAGCTGCCTGATTGAGAGGAGCATCAGAATGCGTACGGTGAGGGGGATGATGTTTGCAGCAACATTGTGGGGAGATACTCTAGCTGGGATGCGCTCCGTGTTTCACAGGAAAAGGGAACTTCTGGGATGTGCTGTGTGAGCGCCTGTGGCACCCTGCATTGGCTCTAAAGGTCTTGAAAGGAATAAGTCTTTTGTTGTTTGATTTTTGTCTCTCTTTTTTTTTTCTTCTTTTTTTTCCTTTTTTTTTTTTAAGTTGGGTCATTATACTTAAATATAACAATAGAAAGAAAGTTTACTTCACTGAGGACAAGGTAGAGACAATGCAGCCAGAACCATTGCGGACAGCTGGGAAATTTACAGAATGATAAAACCTCAGAAATGCCCAACGTAAAGTTTTAATGTCGTAATAAAATCTGATTAATGAAAAATAGATAAAGTGACTGCTTAACAATATCCCTGGTGTACGGAATGTTCTTAAACCCAAATTAATGACTGCATATTTACATTTCTCTGTAGGCTGAGAGAGAGGCTATGCTAGGCACCCAGACACAGTGACATCCTTTCTCTTCTCCATGATTTCCTTCACTTTTTTCCCTCTATTTTCAGCATGCCAGTGGAAGGTGAAGTGGCACGCAGTGCTTGCGGAAGGAGGACGGGTGGGCTGGAGCCTCAGTGGGAAAGAGGCAGAGCTGGGAAGGACAAAAGGCGGGATGGGAGCAGTGGGCATGGGGACAGTGGCACAAGTTCAGCGTTGGCAGTCACCGGTGGCGCGCTCTCGGAGCGTTCCCCGTTCCGCTCCACAGCTCGGGGAAGGGAAAGGCTCGGGGATGTAAAGCAAGCCTCTGCTGCGAGGAAAAAAATATACTTAGCTGCTTTACTGCTGCACTGCACGAGTCATTTCAGACTCCCACTGAATTTATTTTGGGGTTGTACCAACGCTGTCAAATGGAGAAGTCATTTTCTTAAAAGGAAACTTTGCGTATTCCTAAGTGCTTTTCTTAGCTAAAGTTACCCTAAAAGCTTTATTCTGCTGCATTTGCTGAGAATTCTGGAGAAAGAATAACACCTTTCCGTTACTTGGCTTGCTCAGAACGCTGTCCCACTCTCTTAAAATCTACCTGTACAGGTAGATTCTTTCCTTTCAAAGATTACTATCGAGCTGAGTATCTTTTAACTTCATTGAGACATTTTGGGAAAAGGACTTGATTGCTGAAGTTCATGGTTCTAGGGATCTGGGATTTGAAGAATAGATAGAGTGCCAGTGTAAACTTGCAGATACTGGTTTTTCGCAGTGACAAAAATGAACAGTTTTATTTCCCTGAGATAATTCTGAAGGAATTACTGCGTTTGCAGACTATTCATTAACGTCCTGCATGCACTAATTTAATTTGTTGTGCTTATGCTTGGCTAGGAAGAAGTTGACTGTTACAGATTACAGATTTTAATGAACATCTCAATAATTTACCAGTTGCTGAAATTGTGAACTAATCTTGGAAAGCAAAAGCCCAAATGAGAGAGCTGATGAGTGACACACCAGCCTGCACAATTCGACTGTTGTATTCATTGCATTTGAATCAAATTGGGAGTTTGGCATTACTAATTCTGGGTGGCTGGCTCATCATATGCGTTCAAGGAGTTAATTAAAACACACACAAACACATACACAGTCTCCCACCAAGCATCTTGCCGTGTTTATGTGCGTAGTGTGTTTGATTGGTACCTTTACATGGGCGAGGAATTGTTTTTGCTTCTCTTTCTGTCCAGAGATCTTAAATATATAACTAGTTTACAAAATATTTACTGCTTCTCTGGGAGCTTTAACGAGCATTTATGGCTTTATCATTTAGGAGGCACTGAGTATCTGCTTGAGTTCCTTAAATGTGAAGCTGCCTGATAGGATAGAATATGTGTCTGTGCAGTGTGATATATCTGTAGGTGTATAAAATACACTTTAAACAATATTTATACGGGGAAAAAGAGTGTCTCCTCCCAAGGTATAGTTACAGTTTCTTTGCATGCTTTTCATACCGGACTTGAAATATAGGGTAACTTTATGTTCGTGTGAGATAGCTGTGCCTTCACAACTGTTGCAGAAGTCAGTCTGACATCCTCTTGACTTTGTTTTATTTGATTTTGTTAATTTCTTGCTCGGGCCTGGTTGTAGCATAATTAACTCAGGAGTGGAAGGGGAAAAATGTTGTCGTGCTTTACCAGACTGGAAATATTCAATGCCTGTGAATTCTGCTACTGTAGTCAAGAGAAAAGAGGTGCTCACAGCAATTAATCAATAGCTGTAGTGCCTCTCTGATGATGGCAAGGAGTTTGTTGTTTAACAAGTAGCATCCTTAAAAGCAAGGAGCATTTCCCTCTTAAAGTTCGTATCGATTTTTATCAAATGTGAAAAACTTGTGAAGTCTCCTTCTACAAAAGGTAAAATTACATTGTACTCGAGTATGTTAAAACCCACAAGGCGGCAAAGTTAGCAAATCTCGTCACATTACTGAATCGCCCAAAGCAGAACTTGTGGAGCTTTGGGCTGTTTTTCTCTGGGCTTTGGGTGGCTGTGGCCGGCGGTCGCGGGCCGGCTGGGTTTACCGGCGGCGTTTGTCCCGTTCCCATCTCCTCCCACGGCCCCGTTGGCACAACACCACCAGCACCGAGCGCTCGCCCACGCCCGGGCCGAGGGTGGTGGAGCTGTGTCAGCTCTCCCACACCCTCCAGAGGGGCTGCCTCGCGCCATGGCCTTGGCCAGCCTGGTCCCAAGGGTGACACCGAGCCCGAGGCGCCGTAGCCTCCGCTCGTCACCCCATGCCCAGCCCTGGGCACCCCTTCCGTGCCAGCTGGGCGGGCAGGAGTCCCCAGAAGCTGTTCCCGAGCCCACGTGTCCTTGGGACAGCCTGCAGTGCCGTGCTCGGTGGTTCTTGGGAGACAGCAAATTCAGACGAGGTTCTGGAAGAGTTTTAGCGAGCCAGCACTGCCTGCAGGGGCCATGGGGCTTGAAAAGAATGTGAGAAGTGGATGGAAATTGTGAGGTGTACAGGAGTAATTCAGAGAAGCTGCCTGTCTTTTTCCAGGATAGGTGTGAAATTTAATTATTCAATTGTTTTAAACAGACTTAGAAAGAAACATTGAATTCAGTTTGCTAGAACTATCAGATGTTGATATGAAGTTCAGGTGCTTCTCATGGTATTGGGGGAGCTGTTTGTTTTGACACAAATTGGCAAACATTTTCCAATGTCCTAGTTTTGATCTGGCTTGGCACTTCTCTTGAACTTGTCTTTTTGTCGCCTCGTTTAAAGAAAAAAATAATTCCAACATGATGATATTATTTTTGACTCGTGGGACTCAGAGGTAAAGTGAAAATGAGGAAAAGCTTGTGGCTCGCTTTGGCAGTTTGAAATTATATTGACCTTGTTTCCCTTAAAAGTACCGTGGGATTAATCAGGTAGCATTTCTCAATTCTCAAACTGTATTTATATTTTGCTATTTTTAAAATTTATGTTTAGTGTTTTAGATTTATGTTTAGTATTCCACATTTTCTTTTCATACTTCAGATTTTTTAAAGACCAAGTATTGAAATTCATTTTGGCATATGCTTTTTGAGATCTATAATAATTTTATTTTGTTACGCCATGCAGTTCTGGTTTTGTGTCTTCTCAAGTTCATTTAGAGCGTCTTCAGTTTTTTGGGCTGTGTTTTTTTCCTGGGATGTGGGTGTCTGACTGCTATTAGACCCAAACATACCATAAAATGTTGCCTTAGTGCTAATTTTCTTTGTGATTTTATTATAGTTTTATCATTACTCATTTGTTTCTGTCATAACATTATTCTGTTACATTTGGGGGCAAAAACATAAGCAGAGTGAATTGATATTTAATTTTGTTGTGTGAATACTCAGAATTCTTTTTAGTGGTGAGGAACTTGTGGGAGAGATATGTTCTGGTTTTGTAGTCAAGAGCATTGTCTACATCTAGTGTTCTTCTGGTGTTCTTCATGGACCTCTGTAGCTCTAGAGGAAAAAGCTCTTGGAATGTCGTTCATGTAAAAAGAAACCCATACAGTTTGTCATCCTCTTGGTTTCTTTGGTGTCGGGCTTAATTGTTTTAGGAATTTGGGAATGGAAAAAGTGACCCAAGTTCCATCGATTCATCTCAGAGGTTGGGCATGGCCAAGGTTGCTGTGTCTGACAGCGAGCTGGACTTACTCACCGTTGCCAGCAAAGAAGAGCAAAACTAAAGAAAATATTAATGATTCTAAACAATTTTAAATGCTTTTATTGCTTTTTTCCCCACCGTAGTTACATGGAAATATTTCACCCGGTATTTTTTGCCGTTTTGACTGGCGAGCCTCCCGGAACGTCGGGGCGTGCGCGCCCATCCGCGCACGTTTGTGCTTGCCCTCCGTGGTTTGGAGGGTCTGCTGGGGCATGGAGGGACTGCTCTGCAGCAGAGTGGGATGGAGTAAAACCCATCGCAGTCTGAAAGACCCAAGTGCATCTCTGCACGCCATTTTTATACATTTGGAAGTATTCCTTGATTTAACAGAACGCGTAATGAAGGGCAGGAAGCGTGCGGTGTCCTCTGACCTTCAGGGCTGGCCTGCCTGGGTTGGGACTAAAGCCCTTGAGCAGAGCTTTGTGCTGGGAGGGAGCTGTGGTTCTGAGTGCTGTGTCAGGCTGCAGAGAGGTCTTCTGCTTCCAGATGAATTCCCTTAGCGTCCTCATCGCATTCACTTTGTGAAACAGGACTGAAAACATCTTCTCCCAAGAATTAGTGGGGTTTCAGTTCATCAGGTTTTATCCCTAAGTTTTGATACCATGGCCTCACCAGGGCAGAGGCTTTTTTGGATAGACATGAGATGTGTGGGAAGGTGATGGTTGGAAAGGGCGGAGGGAAGGATGTTCTTACCCGTTTTGCATGTCTATTAACAAACTGGGTCATTTTGCTGTGTTGTATTTACATGACTTGTTCCTGGGATGGTGTGAAATGTGAATCACCAAAACATGATGATTATTTAAAAAAAATAGGCTAAATGAAACATAACTGAAATAGAACTGAAAGGCTAAATGAAATCAACTGAAAACAGAACATGCAACATTATTCTTTTGGTACAGTTTCCTTCTGCAGTTGCTGAGTAAAGCCAAATAGTTCTTTTTTTCCATGTCTGTTAAAAATATCTAGGCTTTTGAATTTGAATATAACAGGGACACGGAAAATACATTTCTCCAGGTTCAGGCTTTGATTTGTTTTTTGCTCTTGGGTTTTGGACACTGAAGTAAAAATTTATGGTGTGCTTTAAAGAAGGCTACTGGTTCTCATCTTTGTCAAAACCCCATGAACATCAGGCTGATTCTGGTTTTACAACTGAGATTAGAATTTGGCAGAATTTCTCACTGGAAGGCTCTCCTCCTTTGCTTATGTTTTGTAAGTTCTGCTCACTTTTTCTGCTCTTGCCTAAAGTCTGAAATGAATTGTGTGACTCGGGAATGTGCATTAGGCATCTGCATGAAATGCCAGGCAAATTATAGGGAAAATGCTGTGCCCCTCTGCAGTGTGCCATGCATCTCTTTTATAGATAATCTTCATGTGTATTAGTGTCATTGATTTAGTGTGTTTTTGTAGAGTGCAAGCATCCTGAATCAGGACCCCATTATGCTTGTCACTGTACAAACACAAAAAAAGAAGGTTTCTTTCCATTCCACAGAGCAGCCTTTGTGCTTAGAGCTTAGAGTAATATAAATGTGTCTTTGTATGGGGAAAATTCAGAAACAGGGAGTAGGTAAGAGATCCCTAGCATGGTTCATGAATGAGATTTCAGTCCTGAAGCCATGCTTAACAATTTCTAAATTGAGCAATATATGTTTATGGGTATTCTCTTTCTGTTTTTTTTTTTTCCTGACGCACGTATGGGGAAGTTGCTTTACTGTTAGAAGTACTGATATTATTAATAATAGATTCATTCTTCCTGTAAAGTCTTTTGATTAGGAATTCAGAGCATTTGGTAAGCATTGATGTACAAATCATGAAGATTTCTGTGCTTTTTAGATTGAGAGGCAAGATTAGCCTCAACCTATAGATGAGTAAACTGAGGAATTCTGTCACAAAATCCTTTGCATGTGTGAGTTTAAAAAGTAGCGATGCTGACTGGTAGTCCTGTTTTTTAACCTCGAGACACCCTCCTTTTCCCTTCTTGAGAGCCTAAGAACTGCAAATTACAGACTTCTCCCTGTCCAATTATAATTTCTAAAGGTCTCATTCTAGCAAGATGAACTATAGTATTCAAATCGCTTAAGTATGTAAAATAGGGACTGTGGAGTATAATTAATAAAATAAATTAAAGCAATGTTTGCAGCCACAGTTGGATCGTGGAGGGCTGGGAGGGAACACTGTTTGTTTGTAGACCCTCCAGCTATCTGAGTTGCTTCTAAACCAGCTCCCTACCTGGAGGCAGGTTTGGATAGCTGGAGTTGGGCAGCTGTACCTGCTAAATGCAGTAATTATTATTTTGCAGTAATTTGGGAAGCTGTGTGTGATGCAAACAGGTAAACTTTGGTCCTGGGGAACAGTTAACATCTTCAGCCGTGTACCAGAGCTGTCATGGGTTTTATAGCCTAAGGACCAGGCATGAGGTGAGCAGGGAAAAATTGTTCACGTGGAGAGTATTGATGTGAGGAACAGACTCCTCTGGAAGTAGGCAGCCACAGTGAGCAAACCAGCCTAAAAGCAAAAAACCCACTGCAGAACACAAAATGCACCGTGATTCTTGCCCAAACGCTTGACATCCACTTTTTAAATGACATCTGAAATGAAGGAAGTGATGCAGAGTTATTAAAAGGGAGGAATTATTTTCTTATTCATGTTAAAAGTTGTTCAAATCTGTTTTTGTGGGTTTTTCCCCTTGTTTCCAAGTGCAGGCTCTGTAGGAGTAGAGCTGAAGTGCTGAGGTCTGCAGGTAGCTTTACATCTAGGCTGTGTGCTGCATCCTTTCCTACACACTGTTGAGAAAATGGGTACAAACTGAGGTAGTCCTGGGTGGATTTGATCTCTGCTGCCTTTGAGTATCATGACTAAGCTGTTTAGTTATTCTCTTTGATGAGCTTTTATAGAGTGACATTACTTTCAAGATAATGGATTATGATCAGGCCAGTTCCGTGGTGCTTCAGTTGTAGTTTTTCTGCAGTGTGCTCACAAAGCCCTGTTTTGTGATAGGGCCAGTCCAGGCATCCTTTTAAAAAGTGCCCATTCATTCTGAGTGTTTGGGCTCAGCAGCACTGGAGCTCAGTGTCAGGTCCTAAAAACGTTAATTAATTAATTAATTAACTAATGTCCTGCTGAACTCCATGAGAAAGGCTGGTGTTCTTCACCCCAGTCCTCCAGGATGGCATGGAAATGTGACTCCTGAGGAGCAGAATCCTGACTTTCCTTAACCTGCAGCAAACATCCATGGGTTGCAGTGACACCAAAGTTCCTGAAGCATCAGGAGGCATTTCTGCAGCTTTAGCACATGGGGGATTTTGGGAGTTCCCTGTTGCTGTGCTTTGACGACAGGTTAACTATCTTTTTCTCCTAAACAACAAGCATGCCTGGCAGATCAGAATGATCTGAATGGCCATGATGAAAATTTACCTGAGTTATGCCAGAGCTAACATCTGGCCCTTAGTGGACTTGGCACTGCACAGAAAATCAATCTTTGTTTTGAAACTGTGTGTTTCCTAAGGTACTAATTCCCAGTTGTGGCCAGCAAGGCCTACAGAGAGACTGCTGCACAAAAATGCCTTCTTCCAAATATACATTTGTTTGATAACCCCAGTTTTCCAAAGTGTGACCTCTGTTAATTTGTCACTAGGCAAATTATTGTCACCTGTTCACTGATTCCATGAGAAGCCCAGGCAGATAGCAGAGCCCCATGCTGATAAGCTTTTCTGGTTTTGCTGTTTGTGGCAATAAGCAACCCACTTAGAGATGGACTGAGGTGCATGAGTTGTGCAGGGTAGCAGGAACAGGATCGTCTTGTCTGGAAGTGACTCCTCTGGAGCAGCTGAGCCTATCTGATGTTTACTTTTTAAATAAGCTAAATGGTTATCAGATAAGAAAGACAAAGTCTTCGTCTTAAAATTACCTACAGAATTTCCTGCTAGATGTTTCTTAGAAAGATGAGAACAAGATGAATGGAGTTTCTGCTGTTGTATTTGGGTAGAATTTGATGTGGAAGCCTGTGTTTTGAAAAGCTGCTATAAACACTTAAAGCATAACAGAGAATTATTTTAAAAAGGAGATAAATATGATAGATTTTTACATACATGTGCAGTCTATTGAAAAGGCCATCCAGAGCACTGATATCAATTTAAGAAGATGATCTTTTGCCTTAGTTATGCATCTGGGAGGTATTAGCTGAACATTTTGCGGAGAACTGTGAATACCTTGGTTGCCAGTTGTCTAAAGTGCAGCTAATGATTGCCTCAGTGCCAGTGTTTTGATGGCTGGAACCTAGGCCTGAATATGAATACAAAGAACTCCATCTGAAAAAAACGCGTGTGCGCACACACTCCTTGTACAAAACAGATTTCAACCATCTGCTTGGCACTCAGCTTTGCAGCTATAGGCTCTGATATGAAAGGGAGCACTGTCCAGATTATGAAGGCTATCACTTTCACTGGCACCTTAGTGTTTCAGAAAGCTTGTTTGTCCAGTGGTTTTCTTCGGTGCAATAATGCAAACAACGCCCTTTGAGCCAAAATTTTGTGTGTGCCGTCGTTCCTCTGATGGCAGCATCCACCTTACCCTTGCAAAAGGTATTTTACAGTGAAGGAAAGTTTGTGTTCTGCAGCCCAGCCTTTCCAAGCGTATCAGAGGAGGCTGGATGAGTGGCCCTTGGAGCTGACACCCCAGATGGTTTATGACACAAAGCACTGTTTGCTCAGGAATACGTTGTGTGGCAGAGTCTGTTGCCCAAGCACTGCAGAGCGTGTCAAATCAGCGTGGAAGTTAATGGACCAAGAGCTCTTCTGAATTTAACACTTTCCCATTTGATCGGAATTTACAGCTCTGAACCAGGACCACGGGCTTCCTTTAGTGGTGCAGTGCTGGAAAGTACAGTTGATACCATAAATTACAGGAGTACAATACAATCATTTTGATCCAGTTCGTCTGTTTAAAGTTTGAGAATGAGTGAGACTGACTAAAGCCTTTGGTAAAACCCTATTAATGAAATGTATAGCTGTATAAAATAAATTCTGAAAGTTAGGAGATTTGGGTATGTGGGAATTTGGTACTCTGACCAGTTCATGTTTTACCCATAAGCATAAGAGAAAAACAAATAATCTGTGGAGTTTTTGCTCTTTGTTAGCAATTGTCCATAAAATATGCAGGGCAAAAAAGCTTCTCCTTTCCTTTTCTTCCTTGAAAGTCCTTCTTTGAAAGGGCTTGATAGTATTTTCCCTTAGGTGCGTGTTTGGGGAAAGATGGTGAGAATGGCAGCTCCTGTGTGTGCCCAAGCCCCTGTGTTTGGCCATCCCTTTGCTGCCGTGTCACGTCAGTCCTGCATTGGTGACACCTCTGGACAGGCTGAGGGGTCCTTGCTGCTGTCTGGAGAGCTGCTTCTGTCAGTTCATCATTTTCTGGGTGCTTTCCTCAGTAAATGTACTGCTGGTTTATAGGGAGGGCTGGATTGTTTGCTTCCAAGATGTCAGAAGGGTGAATAAAAGGACTGATTGATATTTATGTCCTCATTTTAATAAAAATTTCATTTTCTGTATGTTACATGGTCTCAAGACAGTGCTGCTTTAAACTATTACATTTTATTAGCCTGAGCCTGGTTTTTTGTGGAGAAGGTCTGAGATACTGAAAGACAGATAAAGTTGGATTTCTATGGATAAAATTATGATAATATTGGAAACTCAAAAGCCTCTGCATAGTTTTAGTTGAATCGTGCTGTGTGGACAGCAACAATCCAACTCTTTTAAAAAATGTGTGTGAAATAATCCTTAACAGTATTGATGCTTTCAGTCCCAGCAAGATAGACTTGTAGCCCTCTCTCTGTATTACACCCATCCTTTCTCTTCCTCAGCTGCTTCCCTGTCCCATTCTCCCCACTTGCAGTCAGACTTGCTTTCTGTGTTTTTAGGAGAAGTCCTGTTACTCTCCCAGGTGGGGATTAAAACAACAAACCTGTCAGGTTCAAGGGAGCTCTGAGGGCCTTTCAGTGATGATCCAGATGGAAAGCAAGCCAGTTCTGCCACCACAGTGTCACCATGCAGCAGCTCCACCGGAGCTGTTCACCATCTGACTGATGAAGAGCTCTTCGCGTTGTGTGCCATAAAATGGGTTTCTTCAGGAGTGGGGAACTGCAGCCTGTTGGGCACTAATGATTGCACAAGAATGGGCTCCTCTATTCAGGGATGGGGAGAAGGAGCTCTGTAAAAAAAAAAAAACCAGTTTTGAGTGAATTCATAATGAGACCTTTGCTGCTCAGCCTTCGTGCTCTTTGAAATTTTAGAGGGGAAAGTTTTCCTGACCAATGTCAACAGTTTGGTAATTTTCGTTGCTTCCCCTCCTCCCTTTAGGTAATATAGTCGTGTTTATTGTCAGTTTGTTTTCTGTAGATTCCTCCAGTCCTCTGTGGTTGGGAGGGATTTCTGGAGTGACTGCATGGCAAGGTAAATTAGAGATGGCAGTTGGTGGTGTGGGAGGAAGGGTTGGGAGAAGGAGGAGGCAGAGGGTAGGAGAATGCAGCTACAGTTTTTAAACAACCTCCCAATTGTCCCCCTTTTTGTTAAAATGGCAGCTTTTAAAGCCAGACCCCTGAAATGTTTAATTTGATTTACACTGTTAAGGCTAAGTTTCCCCTATGCTCTAAATATGAGATGAGCAAATATCTTGCCCTTTCTCTTCTTTTTTTTTCTTCTCTTTTTCATTTCTTGTTTCTTTTGCAGCCCTGAAATTCTGGTTTTCTCTTTCTGGTCTCGTTGTGGTGGTTTTAAGCAAACTGCTGCTTCCATCACCCTTCCCACTAAGTTTAGCCCTCTGACCTGTGGAAATCTTGAGATGGAGAGAGGCTGGTTTTCAGAGGAGGATGCTCTGGTGATTTTGGTGTTACCTTCAGGTTACAGCTGCATCTGCATTAAACCTGGGTGCAAATGACCAGGTTTAATGGTTGCACCTCAACCCTCCTTGTGGCCTGTCGTTTCCATAATCCCAAATAAAGTGGGGTTTGCAATATCGGGGTGCCAGATGGCAACGGGATGGCAGCCTGCCAGTGTTGGACTGTGCAGCTCCAGCCTACAAGGCAAGGTGAGCTCCAGGGATGTGGCAGTGCAGGAATTGGGAATCCCTTGGGTTTGGGGTCAGTGCAGGACTTTGGGAATCCCTTGGAGGTTTACATTTATCCTGTGCCTTCCAGGAAGCCCCGGACAGGTACAGGTTTGAAAGTCTCCAGAAAAAGTTGTCGCCTGGCTTTAAAAGGCTGCATAATGTAGAAATGGGGAGCAAAGACACATGGACCTCATTCTTTAAAGAATATCATTTATTGCAACAAACCAAGCCTTTTTGTGTTCCAAACTCAACCCAAAGCAAGCTCTCACTGGCTGCCTGGCACTGCAGTGCTGCTGTTCACACATCCTTTTACCCCATCAGCTTTTGGGACACCTGGTGTCCCCAGTGTCCCCAAACAATCAGTGTCCCATGCATGAGGTGACCAGGTACAAGCCCCTCTCTGGCTGTGTGCCCTGCTTTGTGCCTGCCAGCTGAGCCTTTCCCACAGGGCTTCCTTCCTGTGGCTCACCAGGAGTGAGCAGGGTTTCTCATCTCCCACAACACAGCATCTGCCCTCTCAGAGATCCTGGTGTTACATCTAACACCCGAAGCGGGAGGAAGGCATGAGCGTGTGTGTAGGAAGAGTGCATGATTTCCATGAAGAAATCAAAAATTGTTTGGGAAAACATTGCGTGTGAGCCAACCATACAAAGCACTTGGGATTCCTTTTGGAATTATGGGGCACTTGCGAGTGTTTTTAATTGTTTGGTTCATGCGGTCTCTTTGGAAATATACCCCTTCCATGGGTGTTTTAGGAAAAAACAAGAGCTCATTTTCCCCTCTCCTTATTTTTGTCTGTGTGAAACATCCAAGTGAGTGCCTGAAATAAATTGTTTGCTGTTTTTAAACCCTGTATCAGGTGGAGTTCAGCAAAGCAAGACAAGTGGATTGTAACTGAGAACCATTGTGCAGATTACCTGTTTGTTCTTTGAGAAACAATGAGGATGAATAGGATGCTCTGTGCAGCACCAAGGGTGGGTCTTGTATTGTGATGTTTAATTTTAGAAACACCTGGGGAGAGCAGCAGGTGAGTGTTTGGTGTTTCCAGGTGCCTGTGTCAGCCCAGGTTTCAGCGTCAGAGCGGAGCCTCTCGCTGACTGCCATGGCTGTTGGACTGGGCCCGTCCGACGGCAGGGGAATAAAGTGCAAGCGTTGTTGGCCGTGCCTGTTGATGCTTTCCCTGGCACAAAGTACTGCGGAGAATTGTTCCTGGGTGAAATGCGGTTGCATCTCAGTGTTAGATTTATTAGCTTTTCAAAGGAGGGATAACCAAAGTGGACATATGGGGTATTTGAAGTGTGATTGTGTGAGACTAAGATAATTTCAGGAGAATAGCTTAAGTCGCAGGATATGTGTGATGCCCTTTGTATACGAGATGTGGGATTGTGGAATTTATTTTGCATGCGCTGGTTCTCACTGAGAAGGAATCCAGAATACAAATATATAGTCATATTTAGAATATGTGAGGAGTGCAGCCTCGCTGCTGTAGACTTCAAGACCTGTTAATCAGGCCTGATAGTGATGTGATCTCTGGAAATACTTCAGTTAAGTAGGTTTAATCCTTATTAACAGTAAGTTGCTTGAAAACCATTTTGGGTAAAGTCTGGGAGGGAATAGAGTAGATTGAACACATAAATAAAGGCCAGCTCTGTTAGGCTTTGAGTGACTTTGATTCCTTTGAAGTTCTGTAGGTTTTGGACTTGCTAAAAGCATTGGGCCACGAGCAAAAGAATTTTCACCTCATCTTCAGTTTTTTCTGCTGTAATTTTAAGTGTCGTTTCACATTAAAACAGGGCACTGCTTACGTTTCTGGTGTATTTTAGGTGTTTCCCCAGCCCTCCCCATGACTTGGTTAAGCCGTGTGAGACAGGAGGATTAAACAGTCTGCTCTTCTCGAACCTCATTCTGGGGTGCCAGGTGAAATGGTGGATGCAGTTTCTGCAGGTTTAGGGAAGTTTCCTGTGGACTGCAGAGTGATTTTTAGCTGTGGATGGCTGTGATCAGAGCCTGTTCCTAGCACAGAGGGGCAGAGGGCAGTGCTTGTTTCTCTGCTTGTTTCTGTGCTTGTTTCAATGCTTTTCTCCACATCCAGCATGGGGTGGAGGGAAGGAATGAGGTGTCAGGGCTTTTGTTGCTACTGTTTTTTGGAAATGTGTCCAAAGAACTATTTTGGAAGATGATGGTGAGCCTGTTCCTACTATTTGCACTGCATGGCCAAAACATTGTGCTCTGGTGTGAGGTAATAGATGTGGTTTGTGGTGGGATTATGAAAACATTGCTTTGTTATGATGATTGCAGGAAAAAAAATCCCAGCTACATGGTAACGTATTTGTAATATTTTATTGAAGTGAAACGTGGAAAATACAGCATAGCTTGGAATCCCCTTGGAATGACTTCATGTCTGGGGAATGAAGAAGCAATTGTGAAACACTGAAATGGGTGTACATGACATCAGTTAAAGAATAGATTTGGGGCCATTTGACTGTAGTTTAGTCTTTTTGTCATTGTTTGTGCTTCTTTTGGTGTGGAGTTTTTCAGGTTTTTTTAGCATCCCTATTACTTGTTAATGCAGTGGATAGCAGGATGCACTTTAATCCTGCTAATAATCCAAATTAGAAGGCATATTTTTATTTTGTCCTGTGAAATGTAGGCAATATTACCTAAAAGATAAAAAAGGTAACTGCTGCTGCTGCAGAGTAAGGAATGGGACATGGTTAACCCCTAACAAGTTCTGCACTGCAGTCACTGAAGGATGCCCAGGTAGGACCATAGACTCATTCCTCTCAATATCTAGTCTTGAGGTAAAGCACTCAGAAAAGTAAACAAGAGGAGATTAATGCTGTCACTTCACACACTGCAACTGGGCAGGCTAAACTGCTATGCTGACCAAGAGCTATGAAATAATTTTTGAGTTTCTTTAAAGTGTTTGTTTTTTTTTTGCCTGGACCTTTTTTTTTTGTTGTTATTGTTTTTTGTTTGTTTTGTTTTGTTTTTGTTTACTAAGGGAATACAATTAAAGCAACATATTATGGCCAGCACACTTGAACATCCTAGTATAAAATCTCGTTATCCTACTTTGAGAACATTTTATGCCTGCTAGGTGTGTATTTCAGTTCTAAAGCTGTGCTTCATCTGCATTTGGGGTGTTCAGATAATCAGGTCAGAATCTCTCAGTGTTTAGTTGGAGTGTTTGCATGAGGAATGGGTGCCCCTGGGACAGTATGTCACTGAACCAGCTAACCAGCACTGCTGCTTGCTCCATCTTCCTTTTTCTGTGTGACTTTTTTCATCATTTTTGTTGTACATTGTGAAACACTAACATATTTGTCATTCAGAGAGCTAAAACTTGTGCAGTGTTTCCTTACTGCCTCTTGGTAATGACATGTCTCTATAAAGCAGAGCAGGATCTACAGCAGAGATGTAATGAATGACCCCAGTCAGTGGCTGTGATGTGCAATTGATTTCTGTTTTTTGAAAATATACCCTTAATAATTACTCATTTGGCTGAACTACCCTATTCTTCTGTATATGAGCTGTGTACAGACAAGGGCATGATACATGTTATTACTCACATGGCTGTGTCAATAATGATACAAACTATAGAGACATGAAAAATGGACTGGAACAAATCATGGCAGAGAACTGAACTAAAATATTTTCCTTTAGGTAATTAGTGGCACTTTTTGGTGTGTTAAAAAACCACAGTTTCAGAACAATTATATTTAAAAAATCTCTAAATGTGTTATAATCAAGTCCATGGGGCACTTTTTCTCCTTTTCCACTTTATAAAGTGATCTGACCAAAGGTGCAGCATTACATTTATTCTGTGAAGACAGTAGTGATATTTGGGTTCATGTTCTGTTTGCACAGGAATGTCCTTTTATAATGCCACAGGTCATAGCAGTCTGGCACAGCAGAGCAGTTGGACTGACAAGGTGTGGGTCTCTAGAAAATCACCACAGATCATTCAAAAGGAGATATTAGTAATTTATGTTGTAAAGCTCAGAATTAAATGCCCAGAGTTTCTGTTGGCATCAGCGGCAGCTGGAAGTGCTGAGATCTTTGCAGGGTGCTGCTGGAAGTATAGAGGGGTAGCAAAAATGAGAGAGAAAAGGGAAACAAAGATCGTTTTAGTGTTTTTAAGGTGTATGGCTGTACAGGTTTTGACATTCATCACCAAGTGGAAAACAGTGAGAGACCAAGGGAAATGTTCCTGTTTATTTGCCTAGGCCTTCCCTTGACTCTGTAAGCCATCATCAGCCTGGTGCTGCTTGTCCTGCAGTGTATAATTAGCCTGGAAGTGAATGTGGCTGCTGGGTGGGATGGGGAAGTATTTTTTCAGAAAAAAATAAATAAGGGAAAAATGGGCTGCTGAGGAAGAGAAGCCTTGTGTGGCTTTGTAGATTTTTGGTTTGGACCGTGTGTGCATGTAACTCTGGAAACCAGAAATGTCCTGAATGGAGATCCAGGGAGGCTTCACTGGGAGCAGCCTGGTGGAACATGCCCCAGTTTGTTCTGGTGATGGGGACACTTTGTGCTTCTGCTGTGCCTGTGTGCTTTGCAAATATTAAGGGATTAACTTGCAGAACGCCACTGAAAGGAAAAATTTTTGGTGCCCCCTTCCAGTCCTGGGAGTTGGAGTCCCAGCTGTGCTTTGCCTGGAGAGAAGAGCTCACATCCATTTCCCCCAGGGCAGAGAGAGGCTTGAATGGGTCAGGAGGAAAAGCTGGGTTTCTGCTCAGGAGGAAAAGCTGGGTTTCTGCTCAGGAGGAAAAGCTGGGTTTCTGCTCAGGGTTTCTGCTCAGGAGGAAAAGCTGGGTTTCTGCTCAGGGTTTCTGCTCAGGAGGAAAAGCCGGGTTTCTGCTCAGGGTTTCTGCTCAGGAGGAAAAGCCGGGTTTCTGCTCAGGAGGAAGAGTTGGTTGCTGCAGACTCTGGATTGTTTGAGCTCTTCCCTTCCCTGCCTTCACATTGAGCTTGGTGGACAAGCTTGCAACTTTTGAGGGACAGGAGGCAAAATTGTAATTAATTCATCCCTAATTGGCATAGCAGTGAGTAATTCTGCTTAATCCATTGCTTGCTGTGAGGATGGAGTAAAGCTAAACATGGGAATTGTGGGGAGGATAGGGGGACAAGGGGGAGTGGGTAGGGAGAGATGGACACAGGCAGACTTTTCTCAGGCCACATCGGGAGAAATACCTATAAAAGTCAGAGACCTTTCTTATTTTCTCCTCAGATTGACTCCTGACTTAATTGGGTGAAATGCAAAGAAAGAGACAATTAATTTTTTTTTTTTAAATCACTAAATTTTCTTTTCCCCTTCTTGTCTTTCATTCAGTCCATGAGAGTCTCTGGAGTGTGAAATGTGAAGACACCAAATTGGAATTAATTTTGCTTTTTCATTTAACAGATTGTGTTACATTAACACCACACCATTGCCAAGCAGCAAACCTTTCCTTTCCTCAGATGTTAGCTGCTAATACAGACTAAGAGCTGCTGAAAGAATGCTTATACTGAAATGCTTTATTTAAGTTTCTCCTCCCTTGTGGCTCGAGTGGGCCCTGATTCTGCTAAGATGTATTCACATGAGCAGGCTCACTGAGTTCTCTTTTATTGCTTCCTGGCAAGTGAGCTGGATTCTATTTCATATAACGTGGCCCAAGTTAGAATTTCAAAGCTCACTCAATCCTCAGAGAGACCTTTGCAAGACTCCCTTCTCCCATACCTAGACAGGCACTAAACACACCGAGGGCACAATTGAATTAATCAGGGCTGCTCATGTACAGAAATCAACCAAGATTCTGTTTGAGAGATGACAACTTTGATATCATAGTGTTCATTACCAGCCCAGGAATTGTTGCTGCTCGTGTAACTGGATTATTAAATTGTTTGCTGATGACAAATCTTGTTTCCAATATTAAACATACATTGAGAGTCTTGGTGTACTTCTCCTGGAAAGAATTACCTGTAAATCACATCACAGTGTTTCTTTTCTCTCTTTAAACTGTGTTTTACTTGCACTTGTGAGTGTGGGTTTGGTTTTTTTTATTTTTATTTTCAGTCCTGGAAGTTTAAGCCAGGGTATGAGAGGCAGTTCTCAGTGCTCAGGGCTGTTCAGTGAGGTGGTGCCATTTGAATTCCCCCTGTCCAGAACAGAAGCACACCTCAGTAGTTTGGATGGAATAGTTTGGATGGATTCCTTAGTTTTCCTTACTCAAGATTGAAGTATTTATAGCCCAAGCTCCTGTAAGAGCAGCCCATTCCTTGGCACCACCTCACTGATAGAAATACAAGTCTATTCCCTTCTTTTTTGCCAGATTTGTGTCTCATCTCTCGTTAAGGTTCTGTTCCATTTCAGCCTTCCTGCCCTTTGAACTGGAAATTTCGTATCTATTATTTAAAGCCTCCCGGGCTGCAACTGTAAACCCAAATTATTTGAATTTGAGAGCATCTGAGCAAAACTATCTTTAAGGGATGGTTCTTCTTTCAGCTGTGGCACTGCTGTGTTTTTCCATCTTTATGACTGTAATCCCACTGCATTTGGAATTATCAGGACTTGGTGTGGAGTTGCTGCCAATGCACAGGGGTCATGAATCCAGTGAGCAGTAAAAGAGCAGAACTCCTTTACTCTGCGTGTGTGTGTGTTCAGGATGATGTGGTTGTCCAGCTGTGGAGCTAGCCTGCATCTCAGTTTGTGCATAACCAGAGGGATTGTGTTGCAGTGCTGATGGAAATGCCATCCTCAGGTGTGAAAGGCTTCAGCTGCTGCTCTGTTATACTTACAGCCCACGGAGGTAACAAGTCACCTGGTTCAGGTGGTATTTTTACCTGGTTCAGGGTGTTTTTACCTGTAGACCATCTTCAAGCTAAAGTAAACTTCGTGCTTTATAACCATGCAGCCTTTTCTGGATACTATTTCCATATACTCTATCTCTAAAAAATTTCATTACCCGCCTTTATCTTCCCTCTAATATCAATTCTTTACTTCCTTTTCACTATGATCTGACAATACACCATTAAATGGTGTCGGACTGGCAGTTTGTTGTGCTCCTCTTTGGGATCCTGGTGGATTTTAAGGGCTGTGCCAGGTGCGTTTGGTCCCACTAAAGGTGATGATGAGTGTGTGACATCCATGGCTGCTGCAGCAAAGTCAGCTGGGGCTGTCCATTGAAGGGGCTTAAATTAGGAACTTAATCAGTGGAATGATAAATTAATTAGTGGAATGTCAGGTGTTGTACTCTGGCCACAGTATTTCCCAAAATTCTGAGAACTCTGTTTAGTGTGTGTACTCAGCAATTCTGGAGAGCAGCTGTCAGAATATTTTCTCCAAGGCTGAACTGGATTTTGACATGCAAACAAAAAATAAGAATCCTGCTCTGATCCTGTGTGATGAGGACCTGAGATGGTGAACCCTTGGTCTGCTCCAGAGTTCATTTTCACAGACAAAGTCTGGAATGATCTTTCCAAGTTTTTACTGTTGGATTGTAAGCATTGACTTGCAGAGGAAGAAGGGTGAAGTTTGTGTGTGTCAGCTTGGCTTTGGCAGCACCAAACAATGTGCTCTTTGTTAAGCACAGTTGAATGGCTTCAAATTAATTGTGGCTGCTACTATACAGGGGAAGGTAAAGAATGTGAAATATAACATTAGTAAGAAATGCTTTCTTTTGGTGGATAACTCATTTTTAAGCTGCCTGGGAAATGGAGTGGCTGGACAGGATTCCCTTAGCAAGGCAGCTGCCTGCCCTGGAACTTCCCTGGGTTTAATCAGGGCTGCTTGCACAGGTGGCAGTGACAACAATGGCAGATTTTCTGAGAAATCTATTATTTTCACAGTGCTGCTGATGGAAGAAACGCTTAGGAGCAGCTGATAATTAATGATCAATTTGGAGATTATCACCAACAATTTACAAAGGTTGACTTTTCCTTTAGAAGTCCCTTTGGATAAACTGGATGGTAAATTACCTGCCTAAGGCTTTTACTTTACTTGTGCTAATAAGATGAAAATGAATATGTTTGAAGAGCTCTGAACTGAACTTTTCAGACTGCCTGATAATCCATACAACTCTTCTTTAAACATCTTAAGTGAGTGAGCAAATAGAGACTATAATAAAATTGAAAACTGTCACGTGGGCACGTTACCACCCTGTCTGAGTAATGGGGCATGACAAATAGGAGGCACTGCTGCCGAGTTCATACTCTCATTTTAAGGCATGCATTAAATATTTGATCATCAGCCAGCAGAGGGGAACAAGTGGGCTGAGGGTATAATTTGCAAATAGAAGGGTGAGGTTTAGATTGTCACAGGATGGAGAACTTGGTCTGTGCTTCAGTATTCCTCTGTACTTTGTGGTGTGCAGGCCACTTTAGGGTCCCTTCTGTATCTCCTCAGACTGGAAAGAGGAGTTAGTAATCTGTATTTACTTCAGAGGGGATAATAATCCCGATTCACTTCACAGGAGAAGGGATATGTGAAGGGTAATTAGTATTGGTAAGTGCTTTTAAGGATGCTGAGAAGGGTAGTGCGAGTATGGAATGTTTGCTAGTAAATTGGGTACAAGAAAGGAGAGGAATAAGATGAGTTTATAGATGTGTTGGAGCCGGAGATGGGCTCCCAGTCAGATTTTCAGAAATCTAGAGGTATCTTAATATCTGAAGCATATTTGAAATTCTCTTAGCAGCAAGGCAAACTAGGGTTTTGGCACTTTAACATCTTTTAAAATCTGGCTTGTGCTTTATATTCTGCCATGTGGGGTGGGAAGGAGGTAGGGTGAGGTCAGCAGCTTGGTAACAGCTGCACTTTCTGATCCTCCCCTGTAAAACGAGCATGGAGATGGAGGCTGAGGGAGAAGAGAGGGGAAAGGTAAATTAATGTGCATCTGATGAGCAAATTGTACAAGGGAGGGGTTTACAAATGCCACCCAGTGAAACTGGGCACGAGTGAAAAGGGTGCAGTGACATTTTCCTGCTAAACGCTGCATTTAGGGGGTTTTGCTTGTTTAGGGTTTATTTTGGGGGTTTTTGTTTTGGTATTTTTTTGGGGGGGTTTTTTAATGCGTTTTGTTTGTTGTGGTTTTGGTTTTGGGGTTTGAGGCTTTTTGTTTGTTTGGGGTTTTTTGTTGTGGGTTTTTTTTTTTTTTTTTTTTTTTGGTTGGGTTGTTTGGTTTCAATTATCACTGCCCAGAAAAGAGGGTTGAATGGATTTTAATGTAAATATTGTCATCAGATTAAAACAAAACATTATTGCAGTCTATTGGCAGGACTCCACGTAGGAACTTCCTTGAGAGTCAGACTCAAAGAACCTTGTGGGTCCCTTCCCCAGTCAGAATATTCTGTGATTCTGTGAAACTTATCTCTGCAGCTTCAAAATGCAGTAGCTGATGAGAGAACTTAAATTCTGTCATTCCTGATCAATTGCTTTGGATGCTGCAGTTGTGCCACAGAGTGACCATGGGCATCTTCTAATACAGAAGTTTTCTTTCTGGTGTTGCCTTCAGATAGATCAAAAGGTTTTCTGTTGCCCTTTTTACATACATTTCAGGTATGTAAAAATGGTCTGCATTTTTACATGGCTGAATTGTTCTCACTGCCAAATCCACGTAGCTCATGTAGGAAAAACAAAAATTGATAGATGTGTGGGGAATGTAGAAGGGAGGAAAAAAAAAAGTGGGAAGTAAGGAAGTTTGTTGTTCATTTTTGGGTAAGAAATAAGTTAATTTTCTGAGATGCTCAGCGCCTTCTGCCTGAAGGAATGCAGAATCCTCCTTCTCCTGGGGGCCAGTGGTGCCTTTGGAATGCCTCATTTCCCAAGCAGTGTTCGCTTTCCTCATGAGCCTTCTGGCTTGGGTTTTAGATCTGAACATCTGGATTCAGACTCACTTACAGTATAATTGTGTATCCCCAGCAGGGAGATGGTTTTTGGTAGGAGAAGTCTTTTCAAGAAAGCTGTAACACCACTTGTTATGGCAATGGCAGCCAGGTTTACTTTACTGTAATGTGTGTTTATTCTTTTCAGAGGACTGTTGCTGTCATCTCAAGTTGGACTTCATGGCAACGTGTGCCTCAAACTGCTAAATTGTTCTAACACACCTCAGTAAAAGCAGTTGCAGGCCAGACCATTTTAATGGTGGTTTTTAAGTCTGTTTGAAGGCGCTGTGATGGAGGGGAAGAGTCAAATGTTTATTTGAAGATGTGTTTGAATGAATCTTCCTACATAAATTTGCCAGTGCTGGGAAAGAGGGGCTCTGCCCCTTTTAGATCACAAAGGCCTCTCAGTGGGGGATGGTTTTGGTAATGGGAAAAACAAAAAAGGGTTCCAGCGTGTGGTGGAGGAGGTAAAATAAACAAACACAATGGATGATTCCTTCTCTCCATCAAGGCTCCTTTATCCTGGCAGGCTCAGTCAGCGGGCAGCATGTCAGCCAGCTGTCCTGGGTTAGGGCAGGTTTGGGAGAAAACCTCTGAAGGGGGGAAGGATGTTCCTTGGAGTTTCCTTGGGGGAAGGATGTTCCCTTCAGGCTTTTTCTCCTCTCTATCCCACTCTACAGATTCCAGAGCTTTTTTAGGTAGACCACTTCTTGCAGTGCTGTGCCTGGCACTGCAGCTTTTCTGAATGAATATTTGAGGCCCCCTATGATTCTCAGAGTTGTCTGTTCAGAGGGGTCTCCCATTTTCAGAGGGCTTTCCCATTTTCCTGTCTGTTGGTTTGTTTTTACCTTGCCTGCCAATGTGCACTCATTTGTGCAGGGATAAATGTGTGTTACATGGCTGTGTTTTTTCTTACCTAGCAGCTCCAGCAGTGTCTGGAGTTGGTTTGTTAAGCTGGGTAATTATCAGCTGGTTGTGATTGTTCTTTTCTCTTGCAGTTTTACAGGTGTATCTCAGAATCAAACAAAGCAAAAAATCAGCTTTAAGTCAATCCATGTGCCTGCATGAGGAAGTGTGTTAGCATGTGCAAGCATTGTTATGTAGCACAGGTTCTGGAAAGTGCCCAGTAGTGCTGGAAATGGAACATGGATGCCCAGAAATCAGAAAATTACAGCTGTGAAAGGGCTTGCACAGCCCTGCTGTGAGTGAGCAGGTGTGTGACTGCGCCACCCCCGTTTTTAATGTGGAACTTTAATTCTGACATTTTTCTGAATAAAACCTGGAAAGGAGTACAACAGCTCTGAGGGAACTGAAGCAGATTCTCAGTGCAGTGTGCACAGCCAGTGAGGCAGGAGCCCTCACATCATGCCACACATTTTTCCTGTTTTATCCCCAATTTGTTGGGCCAGAGATGATCTGTGAGTGTGGATCATCTGAAGTAGGAGACAGGAATGCAAAACCGCCCGAACACTTGAAAAAAAGTTCATTTTCTCTCTCGGAATAGCAGAACGTCTGAGTAGAATTATATTTATTTAAACAATTTTTGTTTTACTCTATTGGTATTTCAGAGTAATTTTCCGAGGCAGCAATTTTCACTGGTTTCTGAAAAGCAACATCTGGGCTTTGGAACAATCTCTTTTCAGCTTTGAAAATCCTACCTCAAATTGCTTGCACGTTATAAATGTTCAAAAAAATTTTTTTTTGGTGGTGTTTTTTTAGCATAATGGAAAGGCAATGATGTATTTATTCCCTGTGATTTTATCTTCAAGTTCAGTTTGATTTTTCCTTCTTGGGGTCTCCAGGATTATTTGTTCCTGGGCCAAGAATGCACCTGTCATGTGCAAACCCTCCAGAAAGGGAGGAGCACGCACGTGGATCATGTGAACAAAAAAGAATAATAAAAATTCTGGGCAGCTGGAATTAACCTGTTGGGAAGAAAGGGTTTGCATCCATTAGAGACATTGCTCTGCTTAAGTTTATTTTGTTTTTCATAGCCCCCTTCACCACACACGCAGATGCAGAACTGATTTTTCTGTGTGTAGTTCTTAAAGGTACAAATGGTTTCTGTGAGGCCTCAGTTCTGCTCCCACTAAACTTTAAATAAAGGCCCAATATTTCAGTGATGCAAGTTTGTGCTATCAGTGGTTATCTGCTTTACTGGCATGATCAGTTTGGTCAGGAAACCTGCAGGACACCTGTGGCTGGATGTGTTCATGTTTGCTTGTGGGTTTTTGGGTTTCTTGTTATTTTTTTTTTTACAAAGTGCTGACATAGTGCAAATGTGGATGCAAGTGATGGTTGGAGCAGGAGTTGGATGATAAGGTAGAATGATTCTGCAAATTCAGATGTGTAAACACCAGTGGGTACCTTGAAAATCACTTTGTTAGTGTAATTATATGTAGATTTACTGGAAGGAAACACAAATGCAATATAAAGTTATTATTGTGAACTTAACAGTAGAGAAACTGAGAGTGAAAGGGAGAAAAAAAGAAACTGTTAAAAGTTTCTGTGTTTCTGGTTTGTGATTACACACAAACTCTGCAGAGGAAGTGCTGCTTAGAAAATAGTTAAAATACCATTTGTTGAGTTTAGAATTTAAATAAATAAAGGGTAAAGGAGAAGGGGGGCTGAAGCTCAGTGGCTGTTTGCTTGGCACTCACATCAGACAATGGTGTGGTGGAGGAGTGGAAAAGCTGTGTCACATTCTACCATCATCTCAGTCAAAATAATGGCTCCTTACACTGAAATCTGGGCATCTTTTGCGGGAGTATTCTTGTTATTGATACTGATTCTACTGAAAGTTATTAATCATTTAACAATGCTTGAAGAAAAATTAGTGTCAGCTTGATGAGACAAGTACTGCAAATGACTGAGAATAAGCTCCCAAAACTGCAAAACTTTTAATATTTACTAACTTTCCAAAATGAGCCCATCTTCCTCACATTTGTCTGTAATAAGTCAGCCATAATTGTCATAATTTCAGAGCCCTTTCAAGTCCTTGCCTTTGTTTCTCTCAGTGGGGATTAGGTGTGCACGTCTGTGTGTGATGTGTGGATTCCCTGTGTCTCCCACTCAGTGTCTGCAGCAGGACTGACGACTTTCCTGTCATTTTCAGGTATTAGTTTGTGCAGTGAAATCTCAAGGCTTGCAATCTCTAATTATTTGACTAGATCCTCTTTGCAGTTCAGCAGGCAGAGGAGTGATGATTCCCTGATGTCACAGTGATTGAGGTAGTGCTTTCAGCAGCGAGCCCTTCCTAAAACTTCACGTGAACATAAAAGCAAAGCTCTGCTGTTTTTGTGGTGGCATGATGACAAATTTTACATCATAATAAAAAAAGTATAATAAATAAATAATTGGAAAAGGAAGATGTACGAGGAGCTGAAGAGTCAGGGTACGTTTCTGAAAGGTTGGGGGCTGGAAGGAAAGGAAGCCGGAGTTAATTTGAGGATGCGCTGGAAAATAAATGAGCTTGTGGATTTAATTCAGAATCATCCAAGCAGAGTCTTTTGCATGAAAGAAGCCAGCGATCAGGCTCAGTTTGCGTGAAACATCAACAGTGGCTGCATCCTGCTGTTTCGGAGTTTGTGCTGGTGGATGCTCTCGGTCCCTGACACCGCGGTGCCACCGTCACCACCTCGTGCCTCTCCCGCCCTGGACGGGGGCTCCAAACTCACAGCTTTGCGGGTTGGACCCCTTGGAAACACACTTTTCAGGAGCTCAAACCTCGTCCTGGTTTAAAAACGTTTCGCTGGATTTTTGGCTCTTTTAGATGATATTACAGATGAGTGAAAAAGGAAATGATGATGAAGTTGGCAGGTGCCAAACACAAATCATGAGCACACAGGTTCTCCTGCTGAAGCTGCCTTTGAATTTGTGTCTCTGGGTGAATTGCTGAATGTTCCTGCTTAGCACACACCAGTGAGATGCAGACTCTCTCTGAGATGTATGGAAGAATTAGGTAATATTCCTTACGGTGATACAGCAGATAGGAGTGTGTTCATTACCTTCCAAATTCTGTTTTGGTTGAAGGCTGCTTCCTTTCAGGCCACGGTATTTCACTAAAAACTTGCTCTTGCACAGTCTTTCCTAGTTACCTGCTTCAAAAAGTCCCTGAAAAGCTTTGTGTAGCACATGGTGGGAATGTTCAGCATGAACTTTTTTTGACAATGGATTTTTACTAGACTTGATTTTGCAGTGGTGTTTTTGTGCATAAACTCCTTGCAAGTGCAAGAAAATGCAGATCATAAAATTTCAGTTGATGGTATAGAATTTTTAGAAAGTGTTTTTTGAATTTTTTCATTTTTCTAATAAAAAAGGACTTTGTTAACTTTTGCTTGAAGGACACTTTTAACAACTTTAGTATTTGAGAGGTTCAAATATTGTCAAATTGAAACTATTTATTTACCACTGGAACTTGGAGCAGTAGCTTTTCTCAAAAACCAGTTTCCACAGTATGTGGAATATCAGGTTTATGAGCTGGGCTGCTGATATTACACTAAAATTTAAAACGGTTAAGGAATCAAATTCCTAAACCTTCCCATTTTATATTCAGAATCCTCTAAACTGGAGGGGACTCTCTGAGATTGTTCAAGTTGCCCCATACAGAGGGAAATCTGGAAAGCCAAAGGGAGAAGGTAGGCCAGTGAAATGGAAATTATGGGGTGTCCCTAAGCATAGGATTACTTGTGGCAGCTCCAATAATAGGCAGCTGCACAGAAATATTACTCAGGTGATGCTGTAGTGATCTTATGTTAACAAAGTTGACTTACTCACCAAAACCCCATTTGAACAGCACCAGTTATTTGTAGTGTAGGTATGCTTTAAAAGATAAGTGATTGATGTGATCCTAGAAAGTAATAATTAACAGATTATCCCACCTCAGTGTGAGTGACAGATTAGAGCACGTTTCACTCACAGTTTTTACTGATTAGCAGATTACAGACTTTTGCTTCTTTTTCCCTTTTTTCTTTTTTTTTAATTGTGGAATTACTTCAGTGGAGAATTCCAAACCCGGCTGTAAATGACTCAAAGATATTGCCAAATGAAGTCTGTTTTTAGTGATATGTGTAGAAACAAGTCAGGCTTGCAGTTCCCAGTGGGACAGTGTGTGGGAGTCTGCCACCCTTACTCATGTTGAGTAATACCTTATTACACAAGTAATCTTGTCAAAATGAAAAGAGTTGGTTTTTTTAGAGGTACTAGTTATTCAGTGTACATAAATAATGAATTACTTTGGGGCCAAAGCAGAATGGAAGCTGTTGTTAGTGTTAACTGGCGCCTCTTGCCAGGGCTGTGTGTGAGGAGAGATCACAGTTGCAGTGAACCTGGGAGGAAGAGCTGTTTTATTAGCATGAAATGTGGTCAGGGATGAGGCAGATGCATTGCTGACATTTTGTATGAGCTTGTGTTTATGCATCTATACGTGTGTGTGCTTATACATTAGATACATGCAGCAGTGCTGCTGTCTGCAATCATAATTATTTCCTGCGGAAAGGCAGTCTGCAGCTTCCCAACAAGGGCTGTAATTAGAGGTAAATATCCCTGCAGAGAGGCAGACTGAATCCCAGGCAAGGTTTTGGACTGGTTCAGCTCTCAGTATTTGATTTGGACTCGGGCCGCGTTCAGGAGCAGATTGCTGGTGCTGGGCTGGTGCGGCTCTGCCCCTCATCCTCTGCTCCATCCCTGCTCATCCTCTGCTCCATCCCTGGTGCTGCTCTGCTCCATCCCTGGTGCTGCTCTGCTCCCATCCCTGGTGCTGCTCTGCTCCTCATCCTCTGCTCCTCATCCTTGCTCTGCCCCTCATCCTCTGCTCCATCCCTGCTCATCCTCTGCTCCATCCCTGGTGCTGCTCTGCTCCTCATCCTCTGCTCCATCCCTGCTCATCCTCTGCTCCATCCCTGCTCTGCTCCCATCCCTGGTGCTGCTCTGCTCCTCATCCTCTGCTCCTCATCCTTGCTCTGCTCCTCATCCTCTGCTCCTATCCCTGCTCATCCTCTGCTCCATGCCTGGTGCTGCTCTGCTCCTCATCCTCTGCTCCATCCCTGCTCATCCTCTGCTCCATCCCTGGTGCTGCTCTGCTCCTCATCCTCTGCTCCATCCCTGGTGCTGCTCTGCTCCTCATCCTCTGCTCCATCCCTGCTCTGCTCCATCCCTGGTGCTGCTCTGCTCCTCATCCTCTGCTCCATCCCTGGTGCTGCTCTGCTCCTCATCCTCTGCTCCATCCCTGGTGCTGCTCTGCTCCTCATCCTCTGCTCCATCCCTGCTCTGCCCCTCGTCCTCTGCTCCATGCCTGACCCAGGGCTGAGGGGTTTAAACCCAGGAGGGTTTGTGGCTGCCACAGGAGCTCAGAGGTGATGTTCCCATGCTGGTTCAGAGCTGGCTGTGCCACTGCATTCACGCCTGGTTATGGTGAGAGAACAAGAATGCCTCCCTTGATAAGGGGGAAAAGGGATTCTTGCTCAGAGTTTTGACATACAGTTTAAATCATCCTTCTACATCCTGTGGACTTGGAGCTGTCAGAGAGGTAAAGCCCGTGTTTGAATGGAAAAGCTTTTTATTTCTTTAAAAAGTGTACCAGCTATAATTATCCATAACTTTGCAGGCCTGTTTTAATGCTGGTTTATAATTACAGGTCTTAATGCTAGATTATAGCAAGTCATTTATAAATAGTCAGAAGAGAGGGGCCTGGGGAGTTTTTAACCTGTGGATTGCTGTGGGCTGTGTGATTGCTGTGACGGGATTTTGCCTGTGTGTGTACGGGGTGAGCTGTGCAGTGATTGATGAATCCCTTAATTAACTCCCAACAAGTTAAGATTTATGGCCTCATATCTTTTTCTCCTGACACATCTGTGTTTGACACTTCTGAAGACATGGATAAGCCCCTTCTCCAAAAGCTTTTGTAGGTATCTGAAATGTTTCTGAGGTATTTTGCTTAATGTAACAAGATTAGAGTTTTATGACACAAAATTTATTAAATTTTATGGCAGGAACAATCCAATTGGAGAGGATGCAGGTTGTGTGCTAGAGGGCACTATCTCCTTGAGTACTGAACACCACTTCAGGTTTCTTTGGGGAGTATGATCATGGATGAAATGAACCAAAACCAATGAACAAATGGAGATGTAGAGGGGGACACTTAAGTGAGGTTCTGTTAAAAATAGTAATAATAAAAAAAACACAGCTATGGAAAGATCACTTTTGTGAGACACTGAATCCAAGGCAAAAAGCAAGCAAGAAAAATAGTCATATTTAGCAGCCTGGAATTATTTGGATGGAACCAATAAGTGTAGGAAACAATTCATGTGGATGTAGTGAAGCTCTTATTTGCTCCAGTGGGAAAATCCAGCCATGCTGAAGTCAATGCAAAAACTCTGAGATCAATAGACACAGGCTCTCACTTTAAGCCTACAATGAGTCTGTTACAAACTGAAGGGCATAAAGAAATATTTGGAGAAACTGTTGTAATATGAATCACATAAAATATTTGTTGGATAAGAATGAGTTAGAACAATGAGGTTTTTACTTCCCTGAAAAAACATTCTTCCTACCAGGAAAAGCATTTATTCAATGAAAATTGAACAAAAAGCATGCTTGGGTTTTTTGCCTGCAGTTTCTACATATTAAGAAGCCTTTCTGAAAACAGGTCTCTTTACAGGGAACAGTACCAAATTTGAATGCATCACCAGAATTAAATCTTCATTTCCATCTGAACCACTGATAAACTCAAATATGGAGACGCATTTCATAATTCCAGTGTGTCTGTGGAATTGCCTGGGTACAGCCTGTGTCCCTGTGCACCAGAACTTTGCAGATTTAGGTCCTCTAAAAGATTTCCACCTACCTGTTTTTGTTCAGTAGAAGTGATTAATGGCATTTCAAAATGCAATTCTTCTTGAAACAATGAAGTTGCAACAGATTTAATCTACATTTGGAATCTGGTGTGCTGTATTGCTTTTGTACTTTTGTACTTTTCTGGGTTATATCTTAGGGTTTTGGGGGTGCTTTTTTTAATCCTATCCATAAATTGGTGTTTCCTGATCCATTGTAAATCGTCTTTCAGAGTGATGTAGCTGAAAACCATGCTGAGTTTAAATTTGAGGGGAAGATCTTGAAGCCCTATGAGCTGTGAACGGTTGTGTTATCACTGAGGGCAGATCCAGGATGTTTGCAGTCCTTTGTTAGGATGGGATAATTCCAGCACTTCATTAGGTCTAGATCTGGTTAAAAGAGCTCAGTTTCAGGTTGTGTTGCTGCTCAGAATTCAGCTGTTTCCCTTTCCTTGTTGTTTGTGGTGGGAACTCTGCTTGCATCTTAGATGTGGAATCTGTGAAGAGCTGCCATTAGCTCAGTAGCATAAACAAGATTTATGAAAAGAGGAGTATTAGAGGATGCATGATGTGGGGGCATGTCAGATTTGGGAAATGGACCAATCAAGCTGTAGAAATGATCAGAGACATTTGTAGATGACTTTTCCTTGTTTCATGTTTTCTACTTGGGAACTTCTCAGAGATTTATTTGATCCTTTGCTACTATAGACTTTGATAGTTATTATCCTTTAGGAAGACATTTCCAAAAGTGGATCTATTAATTTATTTATTTAAATCTTCCATTTTCTTGTGGAAGTTTCCTGGTTGTTCATAGGGAGTAAGAAATTTCTGTGAGGGTGATTTTTGTCTGACTCGGGCTGGTTGTGAACTGAGCTGCCTGAACACAAATTGCATTTGATGGCTGAGCTGTCCAGGTTTGTGTGACCATTTCTTTGGGTGTTCTTGGAAGAACAACCCAGATTAAAGCTCAATTTTGCTGCCTTAGCCATTTTAGTGATTTGTTCATCTCCTAGGCTGGTGATGGGCACGTGGCTTGTAATTTGAACTGGATATTTTAGAGACAAAAGGAAAAGTTTCTTCTGCCCTTTCTGCTTTCACGTTAGTTTGGTCTACAATCCAACGTGTAGGTTTTCGTTTTAGATCAAAAGCAAAATAATCTCTGTTACTGCAAGTGCGTGGAGGTGGACACCTCTATTATCTTCCTTGTCTGTTTATATAAATTCCCTGCAGAAAATTATTTCATCCCTGTAGGGAACAGTGACAAGCAGAGGAAGATGATCTGAAACTCTGTATTCACATCCAAAGTTAACAGAGGAGCTTTATTTCAGCGTGATATTCAAACTTTCCTTGTGAAGCAATGTGACAGAATCTGTGTTATTCTAGGTTAACAGCAGTAGGAGTTCTTGACACAGTTTGAGTATATCATGTATAATCCAAATCATAATACAAAGCAAGGCATCCTCTCTCTCTAATTTATTGTCAGAGTGAATTGCAGTGGGGACTTTTGTGCGTGGCTTACAATATTTTCAGTCATTTTATCAAATATAACTGTTCTAAAGTATAGAAAATTACTGTGGAATAATTGAGTAATGATCTTGTGTCCGTCCCTTTTTGTTTGCCAAAATTGAGACAACTGCTTGGTGCTGATTTTCAGAGAGATTTTGTAAATGCTCGGGCTTCTATTAAAGTACTATTAAAATGAGTAACCAAAAAACTTAAATTCAGCAGCAAATGTCGATCTTGGTGCAGTACAATGCAAAATATGAATAATTCACATTAACTTTAGAAGGGAGCTGTGTGGTTTCTGCAGAAGGTTTGAGATCTGTCACATCAAACATAGCTGTAAAATGCTGAATTCAGTGGGCTAGTAGCAAACTGCCAGTAAGAGTCTCTCTGGTGATCTCTGTCTTGGTGCATATGCTTTGCTGCAGACACGTAGGTGGGGAAGCCTACAAGACAGAATTCAGGTAGGATGTATGAAGTGTTAGTCTGTTGGGCTGAGGCAGACATTAATAGCAAATACTGACTGGTTCTCTGAGCGCTGGCAGTAGGTGCTGCTCACAACAGCCCATGTGCAGCTGCATGTAGGTTCTGGTAGGGATTTTTTTTGTCTGAGTTTTTGTTGGTGGTTTTTCTGGTTTTTTCCCCTTTTTTTCTTTTTTAATATAATCTAACTTGGCTCAGGAGGCAAGGCTCAAAATGAGATCATTAGGAGCAAAATAAGTCTTAACAAAGGGCTGTTTAAAGTGGCTGTTTGTTTTCAGACCCAGTTGACTGCTGCTGAGAACCTTTCTGTGCTCAGTGTGCCAAACCCTGTGGACATGCTGCACCCACAGCAGCCCCACACATGGCTCAGGAGCTCCTGGGCCCTTCCAGTGCAGCCCTTTAAGTGCAGAATAAAAACATGGGGTCATAAGAATCATAAATACGGCATTTTTGAGGTGGAGCAATGTTACTTCAGCCCCTTTTTAAACTTTTGCATACAAATAGTCTTCAGTTTCCTCATTTATAACTTTATTTATTTATTTATTATTATTATAGAATTATGTAATTATATAATATATTAATATTTATTATTTACTTTATTTATTATTTATTTAATGATTTTATTTATTTATTTATTTATTTATTTATTTCCCTGTTTTTCACGTCTTCTTTTGGCCGTGCCTGGAGGATTTCTCCTTGTTCTGCTCCTTGCAGATGCCCCTGGTTAGCACAGGGGCTGTCCATGGACATACTCTGATTTTCATGAGCAAGGTTGCTGTAATTAATCCCAGAATTTGTCTGCATTTCACTGTACCCCCTCTGTTTTGGAGACCAAGCTGGAAGCATTCTGGGTTCTCTAAGATTTTCAGTGGTGCTTGTCTTGAATGATGCTTGAATTTGCCCATGATTTAGATTTCTTTCAGTGTTTCTAAAAGTTGAAGATAAACATGTTCTATCAGACACTATCAAAAACTTCACAATGTAGGCCTGAATTTCAAGTCAATATTTCTGCATGGGTTTTGCAATGTGTGCTCTAGGTATCTTCCTTGTGTATCCTTTTCTGTGGAGGTACAGATATAAATTATATTTTCATGAGGGTTTTTTTTCTGATCCAGCTATAGAAAAGAATAATTTGATATATAGATAGATTTGATAGCAGATCTTCATTCAACTTGACCTTTGTTCAAAGCCCCTGACTTTATTTGGTCAAAAAGCCTAGATTATTAATGTCCAAATGTTTAATTGCTTAACTATGTCAGGTCTGCAGACCTGGAAAGATCCTTGCAGCATGACTGTAGCACTCAGTTGCTCACATGGGTGAAATTTTGTAAACACAGACGTTTTGGCCCGCTAGCAAGTTCTTTTATTGTGTTGTATTTTATTTTACTTTATTTTTTTTTATCAGTTGTGGTCGATAATGAGATGCAGATGATTATTCCTTAAAAGCTAGGTTGACAATGGCTTCTATCGGGAGACATTCTATCTTCATAGAGTCCCTTGCAAATGCAAAACTAGATGGGTATTTTTTAAAAGGAATTGCATTTCATTATGCAGTCTTAGGTGAATTTTCATGTTTAAGAAGCCAGAATACAAGGGAGTGCTATATTAGTGTATTATTCTCACAACAAACAAGGCACTGTTCTGTTGCTACCTGCTTGGCCATTGTTCCCAATTGTGTGTGCTTTGCAGCGGTATTTGGATGGTTTCCTGCTCTCTGCCAGCACAAAAAAGGCATTTCTGTTACAATGGCCCCTAACCACACAATGACGGCATTAAGGATTTATTTGGAGGTTTCATTATTTTCTCCTCTTTTGTTCCTTCCAGGATGTCTTCCAAGCGACCAGCCTCTCCGTATGGGGAAGCAGATGGAGAGGTAGCCATGGTGACAAGCAGACAGAAAGTGGGAGAAGAGGAGAGTGACGGGCTCCCAGCCTTTCACCTTCCCTTGCATGTGAGTTTTCCCAACAAGCCTCACTCTGAGGAATTTCAGCCAGTTTCTCTGCTGACGCAGGAGAACTGTGGCCATAGGACTCCCACTTCCCAGCACAGCACAATGGTAGGTTGGCTTTGCTCTATTGTGCTCTATCTGCTCCGAGCTCTGCAGCAGCCTGGCACCCCGAGCTGCCCTCGGTGGGGAGCGCAGGGCAAAGGGCACCCCTCATCCTGGGCAGCCGTGCCCCTGGCAGTGCAGGCTGTCTCTCCCCTTGCCTGCTGGCATTTGGGGTGCTGCAAGTGTGAGAGCTGCACTGCTGGGAGCTGCAAGTGTGTGTGTGTGTGTGTGTGTGTGTTCAGCAAACAGCAAGCGGGTTTGCAGCCCTGCAAGTGAGAGTCACGTTTGGCATGGAGTCTGAAACATCGCCCTGGTGCCAAGTTTGTGCAGCACTAAAGCTTCAAAGACTGCGTGAAGGCAAAAGAAAAAAGAAACCGAATTCTGATGACTTAAAAACTTACATCTGAAGCGTGATTCACGTCACAGATACCCACAATAAAATTTACTGTGCTTATGAATTAAATCAGCTCACTGCTTTTTGGCCTGTGAGTTCCACTCTACAGCTGACTCTGAGCACTCCATTCATGGCAGGCAGCAGTCCAGGGGAAGCCCAGAACTGGCTGTGTCTTAAAGAACACAAAACAGTGCCCTGTTCTTGTTATTGTCATTGTCGTGTTACTGAGCTGGGTTTGGGCACATGGAGCACTGATGCATTTTCAGAAATGTTCAGAGGTGCAGGGAAAGGCCCCAGCACTGATGCATTTTCAGAAAGGTTCAGAGGTGCAGGGAAAGGCCCCAGCACTGATGCATTTTCAGAAAGGTTCGGAGGTGCAGGGAAAGCTCCCCAGCACTGATGCATTTTCAGAAAGGTTCAGAGGTGCAGGGAAAGCTCCCCAGCACTGAGGCATTTTCAGAAAGGTTCGGAGGTGCAGGGAAAGGTCACTGAGGCATTTTCAGAAAGGTTCAAAGGTGCAGGGAAAGGCCCCAGCACTGATGCATTTTCAGAAAGGCTGGAAGGAGCAGGGAATGATCCCCAGCACCAGGAACTTGCACAAAGCTCTTCTGTGAGCACAGAGCCTGCACAGCTCTTGCCTGTTTACAAATTGGCTGTAACTTTTCTGTCAGTCCCCCACCTCCACTAGGGCGCTGGTAATTTCACTGGAAGGGAAGATAATAAGTGGACCTGCATATTTGAAGGCTTTTAAAAAGGCATTGCAAAATAGGTGATAGTGTATTCTCATAAAAGCCTGCAAGAGCTCCACAGTGGTATTTAAGCCCTTACAGCTCATTATGCATATGTAACAAGCCCTAAGTAAAAAGTCTTGGGGATTATTATTTCTCATAGGACCGAGTCACTGGATATTCACTGAAGCTGCTCTCCTAGACAGAATAACTCATTGATCCTGATCCATTTCCCTTCCTTTTTTGGGCTAATGCTTAAGCTCAGGCAGTGCTTTGGAATACATAATTTTAGTTTGTGTTATTGCAACTTTACATGGGGAAAGAACATCACTGGAGAAATTACTCATGGCCAGACAATGTCATTATCTTTTTTGAGCTTGTTTATTTCTCATCCTTTATCTTATGTTTTATGGAGATGAAATTCATTAACATAACAGCTCCAGCCAGTGGGATGTGAGGGTATGTAACTAATGTATGGGCTTTGGTATATTGTGGCCTTTTTTAAGAGAGTGTTTTGAAGATAAGGAATTGTTTCTGACAGCATTTAAGTCAATAGATAAAGTTGTGATGGCACCAGTAGTGTAGAATCAGACACTAATGAAATAAAAACATACTGTTTCCTAAGCATCCAGCAGGAGTATTTCAGCTACACCTCCCTGGGACATTTAACTGCTCTTTAACTGATTTTAACTAACCCCTTTGCTTATTTGGTCATTACAGTTTTTAAGAACAAGAGGTTTCGCTGATCTCCTGGTGTAGCTTCCTGCTGTGGAGGTTGTGTTTAATGTGATGTCAGAACAGTGTTTTCTGTCCTTTTACAGTACAAGGTGCTGAATCAGGGGTGTTTTAGGTAGTTCTGCTGCAGCAGTGACCCTGCAGCCTTACCTGAGGCAGTGTTTGGGGGGCTCTAAGGGTCTTGTTTTTTCTTCATACATATTTAAGAAGATTGGCAGGCTGCATGAATGTAGCATTTTGGTAATATCTCCCTTTCAGTGAGGACTGTGTTGTGAATCATCACTCAGGTAGTTCAGAAAGGATGGATGCAGCCTGTGTGTCTCCAGACGGAAGGAAGTGATCAGTGTGAATGAGTAAAATAGCCATAATCACTCCCTCTGCTGTTGTGGTATGTAGTTATCAGAAGGAAATCACTGGGAAACGTTTGGATGACTTCAGTTGGTGTGCTTAGCAGTGACAAAAATCATTCCCATAGGGCATTCACTGTCTAACCTGGCAGAGGACATTTTTGTACTGTTTCCATTGGCATTCTGCTGTTTTATCCTCTCTGGGCAGCAGACCCAGGTGTGTGCACACAGCACCACAGACTGCAGTCTGATGGAGTTTTACTGATAAAGCTCCAGGAGCTTCACACTTCCCAACTTACACTCCTGGAAATTCACCCTGTTGCACTTCACCAAGTTTTAACAGCCTAGTGAGCCAGCTCAAAATTCTGGGTAGTTTTTATAAGACGGGGGGAAAAATTCCTATAAGGACATCTTCAAACCTGATCGAAATTGGCAAAAATCTGCAGAGCCCACCAAAATGAACAGGGTATTTCTGAGGGTGTTGGAAGTGCAGCTCAGTTGGGCCAGGTCTCCTCTGGACGTTTCCACCAGCCTCAACCAAGGCAGGGATCACTGTCTCCAGCTTTCTCTTGATAGAAGAAACTGGGTACTTTTTTCAAGTAGGAAAACTCTTCTCCTGATAAGAAAAGGAACAATAACTTATCAGATTTAGAGCAGCTATTCAGTAGAAAATAAGAGGCAAATGGTTTGACCTGGAATATGTGTGAGATTTTTCCCTGCCATGAGCCTTGCAGGGAAGCACTTGAGGATTACCGGTATCAGTCAATGGCTCTTCTGAAGAAACCTATTAAGGCTACAGTATTTGGGCAGCACAGATAGTTGTTAGCTCATCTGAGTTACAAAGGTTTGTTTTACTTGTTTATATTTGCCTGCCTTTATGTTCTATTTGTCTGCTTTTGCAACTCTCAAGACCACTGATCTCGCCAATAGTGTCTGTGTGCTAAATTCTGGAAAATGAGAAATGTCAAGGCTAAAAGCACTGATTAAAGTATTCCACAGGCATGGTGTGTTTAAATCAGACCATCCTTTTTAGCTGTAGAATATCAGTGAAATGTAGGATGGAATTAAAAATAAAATAAATAAAAGAAGTACTGAAGAAAAGGTCAAAGTGGTAAGTCGTAATTCTGCCATTCCCTGGTTGTTCCAGACTGATGACTGTGACTACACTGGTAGCCCACATCTGTCCTGCACTTTCAGGACAAGTTTAGAGGGATTTAGAATTCATTTTCAATAGTGCTTTAAATTGATAGGAAATATTCTGGTGCACTGTTCAATAACTTTGTTGCCTCTCACACTAGAAGAAGTTGTGTTTCTGTGGTGAATGAAGTCACTCCTGTGTAACTTGGGAATAATATTGATAACGGCAGTAGTGCTGGTCAGAGAGCTTACCAGCACATTGCTTTGTGCTTTTCCTCCACTTGCTCAAGTAAAAGCTTGTTTAATGCTTCATTTGGATTCTGTTACCACATCTCTCCTGGCCTGAGCCTCACCTGTTGGCCTGGAGTTGTCAGCATATGAATGGTGGTGGATCAGAACAACAAGCGCTGGAGCACTCAGCCATTGTTCAGGCCTTCCGAGGAGAATGGAAATCTGAATGCATATAGCTTTTTAAAAAGTCAAATAGGACTCTAATTATACTGAGCTAAAGAATGCATATTTAAAAAAAAATAAAAAAACAACCTCACAGTGGTTTTAGAGAAATTTTAATTTCCAGTGTACCTTTGAGCATCAAGCTTAGGATAAGTTATTGTGAAGATACAATGCACAGTGTTGTGAACACCAGTGCCTTTACTGTGCCAGCTTTCATAATGAGAATTTCATTGTTTGGGGAGAGCAGTCTCCTACACTCTAGACAAAAGTGTAATTACTTTTGAACGATGTGGAATGTGCTCAGTTTAATAGCATGGAGAATAGATTCACAGAGATTCAGATAAAGCTAGCTTGGAAGCCATATGTGCAGTGTGGCAGTATGAAATTGTTAGCAGGCACCATAATTACAACACACACATGCACACAATTTCACAGTTTAAACTAGAAACTGTTGTTTTTGTAAGAGATAGGCCTAGCTGAACACGACTAGTTCAATTAAAATAAACCAGAAACAGTGGTAAGTTGGCCTTTGTCTGCTGTTCTTTCCCTCCTCTCCTAGTGGCAGATTGATATTTATAAGATGATGAAGTTGCACTGTTGCAAACACTGCATTATAAATGTCATCACAAAGGTGGCTGGTGGAAGCAGTTTGTGCAGATACAACTTTAGGCTTTTACCAGGGTTTAATCTTTATGCTTGGAGCATTTCAGGGAGTCACTGTGTGGGCTGTTGGGAAGGGGAACAAATGAGAAGGAATCCAGTCAGGACCCTTTAAAGAGCTGCACAAGTTGCTACTGCACTGTTTAGTGCAGACCCTGGAGAACTCTCTGGAGTGCTTGAGGATCAGCTGTGATGGAGCCAGAAACAGCTTTGATAACTCTTTGATAACACTCTGATAGCATCTTGCGTTCAGGTTGGGCTGATCTGTGTGTCCCAATGTCCTGGTCCCTGTTCTCCCTCCTGTCCCATCCCTGGCATCACCTGCTCCAGGTGCAGCTCCTGTCTGGGCACACAAATGCACTCACCTGCATTCTCCAGGTGAGCCAGGGGTCAGAGCCATGGGGCCATTCAGGAGCAGTGTGCTCTTGTGGAAATTTCCCTCTGTTTATTGAACCATCCCTTTACACAGTGACTTTTGCACACTTGTGGCCGTGGAAAACCGGGGGGGGTACATCATTCCCAGCAGAAACACCTGCTGAAGTCTGAGGTGACCCATTGCTGTTTTGATCAGACTTTGAAAGGTCCAAAGGGACATTAAATAACTAATGAAGTAAGAAAACTTCTTTTTTAAAATTTTTTTCCCCCATTCCCCAAGCAGGAGGGTTAAAACTACATTTAAACCAATAACTTGACAAATCAAGACCAGACTTACAACATATATTGCCTGGAATACAGGGAGCAGATCAGATGACTGTAGTTTTTAAAGGCCACGAAGAGAAGTGGAAACAGCAGTTGTTTGTTTTTGCTGAAGACCATCTTACTGTGAAGCAGTCATGTTTTTAATGGATTCATTTGAATTCAGTTAAGCAGAAAATAATCAACAGAAAAGTAAACACCTTTGTTTTATGGAAGTGCTGGGAACTGTATGTGTCCATTGTTTGCAAGTGATTATGTGCCTAGGCATCAATTCATTGACTTCATACTGGAAAATGTCTTCATTTAAACTTACTGCATAAATACATGTAAAATCTAATTCAAGTGAGTAGCTGAAAAAATCTGCAGAAAAAAGAGATAGGTAGAACTGTAAAGCCCACATTTGGTAGGAATATTCAAACCAGATGCTCTCTCTTATGAGAAAAAGAAGTATTAAATGGCCTATCAAAAAAACTATGTAAGCAAAAAGCTTGGTCATCTTTCTAAGTAACAAAGCACAGATTTGAAACAAAATTTTGAAGTTATCAATTTGAGGAGCGCTGCTGAGGGCTGGGATATGGAGAATGCCCCTCTAGGACTGCAAGTTTATAGCAGCAATCCAAAGAGACTACATTTAAATTTTCCTGCTTCTTGATACATCTTTTGCTTCCAACAGTCACTCCCTGTGTGTGACACAACACAGGTGGGGTCTGTGGGATCTTCTCCATCCTATTGGAAGTCAAACAGTAAATGTGGGATTTGTGTTGTTTCTGCAGTCCAGGTCCATCCCCTGTGGCACTCAGCCCAAATTTATTCTAAAACTCCATTTTTGGTGACAGTGAGTCTTTCTGCTGTTGTAGTGAGACACAAACTCTGCTGACACTTAAACACCCAGTTCTCCATGGTTCTGAAAACACAAGTCCAGAGAAATGAAGTTTGAAATGTTTGTGCTTTTCCTTTCAGTGTCTGTGTGTCCTTTGGCCAGGCTGCTGCACTCATGAGAAGCTTTTGGCTCAGTGTAGCTATTATCAGAGTAGAGAGCAGCATTCCAGGCTCCCGTGCTCCTATCTGACATTCCCCAAGGCAAGGCTGTGGGAATCCTGAGTTAAATGTTTTGCCCCCTACACAGCACAAACTCCTCCTTTTGGACACCACCTTGACTCATTTTTGCTTCAGTAGTTGTTAGTTCCTTTAAGAACTTCCAGAACAGTTTCCCCATGTGCTTTGTGTTTGCTCCACACACTTTTCATACCCCTGGTGCTTCTTCTGAGCAGCTGGTGTGGCTTTCTCCCTTTCCTTTCAGTGCAGGTGCAGATTTCTGTTTGCATCTTTATCAGTTCCTGTCTGCTTGCAGTTGTCCTCTGAAAACCTTTTTCTGCTTTGCCCATTTTCTTCCTCTGCTTGTAGACATATTTAACTTAGTATTTTTTATTATTTAATCCATTCTAAAGGCCTTCAGTAAATAGCTCATATGAAGATGTTGCACAGTAAGAATGAGTGTTGAGCTATTTGCCTGGACAGAATGTCAATAAAGTAGGGGATGGTTGGTTTGTGATATGCAGCACTACTTAGCCCAGATACACCAAACCTAAAAGGTTTGTGAGGTGTTGGGCATGGTTTCTTGAATTTCAGGGCTGCAGGGAACCCCTGTGGTTATCAACTGGCTCGGAGCAGTGCCAGAAGCTCCTGCCACCCTCAGTGCTCACAGTTGTGTTTTACAGTCCCTTCTCTCACTGTCAGAGGTTTGTGTCCATGGGAAGTTACCCACTGCAGCTGGGATTTGGAGCATTTCTTTGTTTTCTGTCCTTTCAATGGACAAGAGACTGGTGCTCATGGTTTTTGCACTTTTAGGTGCGATTTCTCAGGTCATGCAGAATTCAGCTGGATTAGTCTGTGCCGAGGCCAGCTTGCTTGCTCTAGTTCTTCTTCCCACTGCTATTGCTTTTTCAGATTCACCAAAAGCAGTGGTGGTTGTAGTGGGAATGAAAATGGCATTTAAAGCCTCGTGTCATCCAGTGATGCCTTTTCCCTTTCGTGGAGCTAGCTGCATCCTCTTGCCTTCAGTACATCAGTGAAACACCACCTCCTTCTCTGCTCTAATACAAGGGGTTATTAATTTTCTCTAGAAATTCGTGATGAAGAAGGGCCTTTGGCAAGTTAACTGCAGATTTCATCATGTGCTTACTTAGGAATATGTATTTACTTAGGAATGGGGATTTACCAGTGGTGGGTCAGCTCCTAAGATGTGTTCAGAGACCTCCCCACAGGAGGAGATGGATGTGCTGCAGCATCTCTGAACCAACCGGTGTTCCAAAGTGTTTAAAAGACAATGAGAGGGAGGAAACAAACTTTCTGAAGCAAAAAGGGTCCTTTATGCCTGGGGTGGCAATCATGTCTGAATGGTTTGGCTGGCCTTGTTTCCAGGTTCTCTTTAACACCCTTGAGTTCTTTGTTTCTGTTTCTGGTTTAGGTGCAGGTGTGGGATCAGATAAGGCATTTTTGCTCTTTGCAAGGGAGAAGTAGACTTGGTGAAACCCATTAATTTAGCATCACTAGATAAATCAGCAAAAGTCAGAGTGGAGTTGTGCCCAATGTAACTCGGGATAGCTTTTGCCAGGGCAGTGTAAACAAGACTGTAGTCATACACGGAAATAGTGGAAGTGGAAATATGGAAATAGTCTGCTTCAGCATCCTTTTCTTATGCTTTTAAAACTGAATCCCCCTCCCAAGGAAAAAAATAAGAGCTCTAAAGATTAACTTTCTGTGGTTTGTACAGGCAGCAAGCAAATTACACAGATTGTCTAAAGCATAGGCCAGTAAAATCTAATATCAGACTGTTATTATCTTTATTTATATTGTACCAAGAGCATGATTTATTTTTATAGAGACAGAAAAAAGAAACATTCCTGCCCCAGAATGCTTAGCTTATGACCCTGTTCCTGCAAAATAATCTGGTTGATTGGAACCTAATGTTGGTGGTAGCAAGAGGGAGGGAAGGAGAGGTCACTGGCTATAAGTCCTGGTGCACATAGCTTTCTGTGGGATTGGATTTTGATGACAGAAAATAAGAAATATTATAGCAAAAAGGTAAAATCCTTCCGACATCTCAAGTCTGAATTACTGGGGTAGATTGTGTGTGCATCTCTCCACTAAGTCATGTCAGAGGTGGAAGCTTGCACTGCTTGTTAATAGTGCTAGCCAGAAATAATGCAAAACATCCGTGCTTCAGACTCTGTGCTGATTTTCAGATTGAATTTAAAGTGTGGCTTTCATCTCTGTAAGTGAAACCTTCCTCTTTCCTTTCACTTTGGAGTGCTGCAGTTGCAATCAGCAGAGTGCTCGGCTTTGGATCCCTCTGTGTTCAGTATCTGCTGAGGGTTCCAGAAAACACCCAGACACGAGTGCAGAGCTTAGCACTGAGGATTTAGGGCTCTGCTAGGAGCAGGTTACTGTCTTATACAGTTTTCAGTTATATTTATGGAGTCCCAGTGATGAATTTCTGGTGATTATTGGACCTTGGTGCAGCATGAGGACATTTTGGCTTTTCTGATAGAGGAGAGAAGTTATTTCCTCTCACAGAATGGAACTGGCCACTAACACATCATACAGAGCCATGTAAATCTGAATGTCACTTTTGGGGTGCAGATTTGGGGGTGAAGTCTCCCTCAGACTGTCTGTTTAAAAAGTGTACAGTAAATTCACTTTAACTTTCTAGTTAATGGCAGTAAATGGGGAACATTTATGGAGTGTGATTCATTTTGTCCTCACAGATCCTGTAAGTAGGTCAGGGAACTCCCACCACAGAAGTGCCTATTCTTCTTCATAGATTGCAGCTGGAGCTTAGGGTGTTAAGCTCAGCTGTTGATCCCTATAGGTTATAAATCTGTGCTTAGATAACTTCAACCAAAAAAGCTTTGAGTGAGAGGTAATTGCCTGGCCAGAGCATTTAATAATTTGTTGTTGGTAAGTAAAGGTTTGCTGTATAGTGCTTGGCTCTCTTGGGAATAGAAAACATTCTGCATCTCAGAGTTCAAACCACTCAACTCACTTCAGTTTGTAGCCTGCATCTGACTAATGATAGTGAGTGCATGGTATATTCTTTACTTTTATAAATATTAAATCTGCAATCCCCCCACTTTTGTTTTTTTTTCCAGATTCTTAAATTCATATTGTCTTGACAGAAACAGCAGCAGAGTGTTGGGGAGAGCACATTGCTCAGTCACAATAGTTACATGTATAAGACTTGTGTAAATTCTCTTTAAACCTTTTTGATAAACTCCTCTGGAAAGCAGTTTTCAGAATTTCATAGATCTACCAGCAGAGCTGCAAATAGAGTCATTCAGTCCTGCAAAGAATACATCTGTGGCAGATGATGTACTTTTCCTGTTTGCTTGTGGCCAGTGTAAACTTGGCTTTTGGGCAGTGACCATAGCTTCAGTTCTGAAGCTGTCAACATGAGTATTGGGTAATACATTGACACAGTGAATTCCTGAGCTTTCCTTGTGAATAAACTGATTGGACTGAAATACCTAATTTAATATTTAGGACCTGTATCTTTGTATTGCTCGGTAAAATATCACGGAGTTGTTGGACTTGTAATTTGATAAATATTACAAAGATGGCAAGGTTTTGGTTTACTGAGTGAAATTACATATTATTTCCAGGTTCCAGGTTGCTAATTTATCATGGGCAATTCACTTCTGTCATCCATGGCTGTGCCAGTACAGTGGAAATTGTCCTTGCCCTTCATCCATGATCGTCTATGATTTATCAGTTTCCACACTCGTGGAGATTATTGATGCCATTCAGTGAGATTGGGGTTCAGCTCAACAAATTTGAGGCACATAAAGTTAGGGCTGTCTGCACAGATTGTGTGAATAGATAACCACCTGCCTGGAACAACATTTCCAATCTTAAAATAAGCACCCAGGACAGGAAAGATGAATTACCCTCTCAAAGTGCTTGTCTGTTGACTATGGAGGGAGGCTTGATGACTGAGTGTCAAATTTGGGGCCAAAATTCGGTGACAGTAATCCCATTTGTAGTATGTGGTGTTAAAGGAGTAGCACAGGTTACTGTGCAAAAATCCTCTCATTTTTCTGGAGAAGTAACCATGTTCTAGGTCATCCTTTTTTGGGGGAGGGGCTGGGGGTGTTGTGTGTGAATATTCTATCAGAATTCCTTTTTAACCAGTACTGATGGTATTTAATGGGGTTTTAAGAATTGGGTATTCCCTTAAAACAAACCTTTTGTTGTATATCTGTTAAGTGGTTCAGATAATAAATAATGTGTTGGTTAGCAACATGTATTGGAGAATAATGAAATACAGAACACCTTAAAAAGGCTATTTGGGAAGGTTGTCTTAGTATTGAAAAATGGCATTACTTCTAGCAGGTTTCCCCTTCAAAATTTAGGGAATTATCAAATATTATTAGAAATTCAAATGTTTAATAAAGCATTTTTCTGTCTTAGTATCAGCTGCAATGAGCATCAGATTTTATTGTTCAGTTTAATCGATTGCAGAGATCATATGTAACCTGTTAAAGATGTGAGTTAGCCTTGCTTGGTCATTTTTGCAACTCCAAATGCTTTGCACAGGCATAGCAATGTACTGGTTAAGAAACTGTAGTAAAATTCCAGCCTTACTCTGTAGAAACCTGTCTGCTGCGCGTGTTTTAATTCTACTTATGTCCTCCTCTGTGTTTAATCCAGAAAACGGGGATATGTACATGTGCACAGCTTCACATTTTGGCACCGTGTTTGGTAGATTGTGTGCTGTGACTTGTATCGTGCCTGCAGGCCATAGGAAAACGACACAAATTAAATGTGAAATAGAGGGAGACGTAATTTAAAACTCGCATCTTCTAGGGATACAGTATGGCATCTGAGAGTTGCGACATATTGCAGAAAATCCCCCCTATTTGCCCAACAAGAAGGGGTGTTTTCAGCTGTGCAGCTCGGCAGCATCGCTGGTGTGGCTGGGATGGCTGTGGCTGTGTTTTATTCCGATTCCAGCCGTGACCACTGCCACGCTCTCTGCCTCCTCCTTGTTCTTGTCTCTGGCTGCACAGGTCCTGCTCTCTCTGCCCTCCTCTGAGGCTCTGTAATTATATTTACTTCACACAGACACGCGAGTTCCCTTTTCCCTTTTACATATGTTGTTTTCCTTCGTGCTGAGAAAACTCCACAGCCTGACAGGGCGCTTTTTTTTTTTTTTCCTTTCCCTTTTTTCTTTTTTTTTTTTAAGCACTCCAAATTCTATCCAGCTTTAAACTCTTATGTTTATAACCCTGAATATCTCTAAAATGTCTTTACCTAAAACACTTTATGGTTTTATTACCAGGTTTATGCCAGTAATAATATTCACATCAGCTTTCTTAGGGATAATCTTTAAGCAGAACCTAGCAAGAAAGGCTTTGAAAACTATCATTCCCAGGAACGCAAATCTGGGAACATGAAACATCGGTTTAATCGCCCTCCCTGACAACTTAACACGACAGATTGAAAAATAGAAGCCGATATGGAAGCGGGATCAATGGATTATCGAAGTCCTAAAGATGTTTGCTCGGGCGGGGGGAGCAGGGAGCTGCGGGCCGCTGGAGCCCCAGGCTGGCGCGGCTTACCCCAGATCCCCGAGCCTGACGGGCGGCCGGGCGGGAGGCCCACGGAGATTTACGTGAGGGAACTCGGGGGGCTTTGTCACGGCAATTGTATAAAGTGATATACAGCGCAAATCGACTCGAGCATGTCCCCGGATAGCAGGCGGTTTACAGCCTCTTCAAGCAGAGATTACTGCTTTATCTTGTCATACTAAATTAACGTGGCAGCACACTGTTAAACAGTGGTGACCTCTTCATCTGTGGAAATTGCTGCCTAGAGGAGAGATGGTATTTAAGACTCTCTCTCTCTCCTTTTCTCCCCTCCCCACTTTTCTCCATCCTCTTCCCTTCCTCCCTGTCTCCGTCTCTGTATCTTGTCTTTTTTTTTTTTCTTTTTTGCTGTAGGGCCCTGAGGCATTTTTGGGTTAGGTTGTAACATTAAAGACAAAAAGAAAGAAAGAAGGGGGAAGGGAGAGGCTTTTAACATCAAGGTGACAACAGCTATGTGTTAATTGGGCCTTTGTTGTTTGATTAATAGCCACTTTGGTGTAGAATATTAAGACAGTTGTTTGGACAACTTTCTAAAAATGACATGTCCTTTCAGTAAACTGGGATTAAGCGGTGTTCTCTGGTCTGCACATTTTAACTCCTTATTGTTAGTGCATTCAGGGCTAAGCTTGCTGCTCTTTGGGAGCCAGCGTTTCCATCCTGGCACCATCCTGGGCTGGCACGGAGTGCCACAGCTCTCCAGGGCTGCTGCTTCCGAGGGTCAAGGTGATGGAAATACCTCTGCAGCGTGGTCCATTTCAGAACTGAATAATGCTCCGAGCAGGGCAGCTGTGTGGGAAAAGGGAAAGAGCCATTTCACTGGGCTGGCAGTGCGGTGCAGAACAGGAAAATTAAATCCCACATTCCCATCTTTTTCAGTAAACTGAGTCAGTTGAGGAGAGAATGACATTTCTTCTTTAGACAGGTTTTCTTTTCTTGGTTTTTCTATTTACTATGCAGTGCTTCACCGTGGGTCCAATCCAAAGCTCTTTGAAGTCACTATAAAGACTGCTTTGTCTTTAATAGGCTTTGGATCAAGGCCCACATGACCTTAGGCAAATTATTGCAAATCAGTGTTATGAAGTGCTTGGAAATTTGCAGGCATACATGTCCAAAGCATTACTTTTTTATATACTTTAAAAAACAGTTGGGAGGCCAGGTGAAATCGGACTGGCCAGGGTGGCCTTGGAGGTATCTATATGTGCTGAAAATGGAAATGTTATGAGTGCAAGTTTGGGCTAAGGAGGATTTCCCTACCTCCTCGTGTGCTGGCTGATGAGTGTTTAACAGGTTCTCTTCCTGTGCTCTTGCCAGTGGACAAGAGAAAATTATTTCACTTCCAAAACTCAGCACTGGCTCTGGCATGCCGTAGTAGTTTGACCACTGCAGTCCTATGAAGATGGCTGTAGGAATTTAATTATGTGAGATGGAAAACCATGATGATCTATCTTGGATTTTTCCCTGCTGGAGACAATTGTTCCTTACTGTGAATTTCTTGAGCTGCCACCTACACAAGGATTGATGCAAAATTCTGTGCGTTTTGTGTGTAACATTTTCAGAGGCAAGTTTCTATTCACTTCCCTGGGATGCCAGCACAGCTTATTTTTGCAGCAGAGTATTTGCCATTTCAGATGCAGAGTATCTGTGAGCACTGATGTTATCACTGTTTCCTTTGGTTGAATTTTGAAGGCCGTTGAGCTAAGCAGTTACACCAGAGATATGGAAAGGGCTGACTTCCTGATTTATTATTTGGGGAAATCAATGTGTTTGATAATTTATGTACAGCTTACAGAGGCCACGTTAGTGGCTCATGAATCGATCAGCACCAGCAGAAATGAAAGCTAACGAGCTCGTTTCAATAGCAAGTTGCTCATTAGCAGGTAGGCTCGCTGATTTTCAGGGTTTCCAGTTCAAAGTCACATGTGCTTTTCCCATGTCCTCGGAAGGAGCATTTTCATTGCAAAGAGCAGAAGCAGAAAAAGAAAGCGTGGCAAGGTTCTGAACGTTTTCTCATTGCTTTGACATAAATGTTTCCAGCAAATGCTGGGCTGGAGGGGCAGCTATCCAATGGCCTCAGCCTGTGTCCATCACTGTAGGGACATCAACTTTCTGAAATGGAGTTTACTGGGGAATTAACAGTGGATATGGGAAGAAGAGAGTAGAGAGAGGCCTTTCCTGTGTTTTGCACAGAAATCTCTGCATCACCAGGGCAGCATTTTCAGATTTCCTCCAGCTCAGAAGCCGCGTGTGGGATGCCAGCCAGCAGGCAGGGTGTCCTTCCCTCCATCCCCAGCCACCACTGTGACCCGTCCTGGTTAGATAACACCAGGCTGTGCCTTCCCCTCTCCTGGTAACACCTGAAGTGCTTTGGTGGTTTTGGGAGCTTTTTTTGGTGCGTTAACACACAAACTGGCTTGTTTAGCTCAGTTGTTATCCTACTTGGTCGAGATACCAAGCACTGAAAGAACATGGGATGAACCTTCCTTGAGGAAATACTCTAAGGGTCAGCACTGAGAGGTTTGGTAGATTTTTATGGTGCTAATCCCATAAACATGCCTAAGAGCAGAGAACTGGTTCTAGCTTTGTGCATTAGTAGAGAATCCTGGTGTCCAGCACTACTGGTTTGGTTTTTCTTCTGGTAAAGAAGCACATTCAGTTTTAGCCTTTTTGAAAAGTAAACCCACTGCTTTAATTACCAAACTTCTGATAAAATGTTCTTGAATCCTTATGTTGCTTGTATATAGGAGTAGATATGTAAAAATATTTAGGTGTATGTGCACAAACACATGTATTTCAGCTATCTCCTTTAGACACGAGGAATACACCACTCCTAATCAGACTGAAAAATCCCAAAAAGCAGTTTCTTGACAGAGTTGCCTGAGGCTCTTGCAAAAGAGGGACTCTCAAAACATATTTTTAAAATATTTTAAAAAAAGACAGATTTTCCGAATCTCAGGAATAGATTTTCAACTGCCTGATTTGGCTTGAAATGAGTTGGCTGAATCAGTTTCTTTTTCTTTTAAGTAAGTCTATAAAGCTTTGATGAATCTGGCTCATTGTTTAGCACTTATCTCATGAGTAAAGCTTGAGAGGTTTGGCTTGAAACTTACCAAATCACATCTTTGGAAAATGGCCCAAGCCTATTGATTTATCTGAAAAAAGAAAAACTCCAGAGCAAAACACAAGTAAAAAACCCTGATCCAGCTTAGTGAGTAAGTCCCTTGCAGATCTATAGAGCTCCCAGTGAATGAGCACATCCATTTCTCACCATTTTCAGCCTTGTGCTTGGTGGAGCTGCAGGGCTGGGAGGGACTGGGAGAGGTCACCCAGACCCAGCTGCAGTCCAGGGATCAGCTGTGCCAATGTCATTTCCGTCAGAGAATGGTCTGACTTCTTGGAGTTACTCAGACAGGAGGCTCAGAACCTCCCAGACTGTCTGGCCCAGGGTTTGCTGTCTCTGCCTTTAGAAAATAACTCCTGTGTAATAACTCCTGTGGAACCTTTCCGGCATCGGTTTTCTCTCATTAGTTCTTGCCCTAGCTACTGCAGCAAAAGGAAATGTTCTCTTTGCTGCAATAAATGTTTTTGCATTTGAAGAGTGATATCACATTGCCTTGTCTCAAACTGTCCTTTCAGTGTATGGGACTCTTGTCTCCACCATGGTTTTCTAAAATTTTTTTTACTGGTTTGTTGCTTCTCTGGAACTCCTTAGAATAAAATCATTCACGTTTTAACAGCTGTGTCTCCTGCTTAAAACCAGATGCTTTTCCATTAAGGACAGTGGTGTCTGCAGCAGGTGCATCTGAGGTGCTGCTGAAAAACTCTAATCCCAAGTGAAAACACGCTCTGGGTGGCTCAGGCACCGTTTCATAAATGACGCTGTGGAGATTTGCTCAATTAACTCGCAGTGAAATCCTCTCCTGTGCATTTCCTGGTGCAAGGAGGGCTTTGTATGCTGCGCTCTTTTGCTTGGGTACCTGACAGAGGACAAATTCTGGGGCTACTTAGCTTTGCTGGGCCCTGAGTGCAGAGCTCTCAAATAGCAAAATGGATTATAGTGCCTCCTGCACATCCAAGAATGGTCAGTAAAGTCTGAGTACAGAATCTTAGTGGAAAGAGGAAAAAGAAATGTTGAGTTTCCAAGACAAGGAGTTGGCACATTTGCAATTTAGGCATTTCATCTGGAAGTCAATGGGAAAAAATAAACATTAGACCTCAGGATATCAATTTTAGGCGTCGGGTTTAAAAAGCACTCAGTCCCCTAAACATGATTATTTTAATATGTATAAGGTAAAGTATGCAGAATGTTTAAAATCATAATCCATTTCCTTTTATTATCTTTAAGGAATAAACTGTTTGCACTAGCTGAAATAAGGTAACTAATACAATGAGGATTATGCTTTTCTGTATGTTATGAATGCAATAAATCCTCTGTTAAAAAGGCATTATCAAGTCAATCTTTCCCGTTTATTGGATGACATTTGGTAGGAATTGACCTTGATGTCAGTCAGCACTTCCTGTTCCTTTTACGGTGTTTTGGGCTGCTTGATAAGAGAAAAGCCTCTTCACCTTTAAATAATTTTTTCTCCCTTATCTCTTGATTTTTGCATTTTGGGGATCATGCTTTGTGACCTCCAGAAAGAAGGGTGAGCTGTTTGTGTTCATGGCCTTGACGCATTTTTACAAAGCAGGGAGGTAATCCCGAGGGGAGAGCAGAGACAAGGAAGGCGGTTCATTTGCTGCACAGCACTGCTCTTTTTGAGCTCTGCTGTAACAACTGCAGCCCCAGGGGTGAGCACCTGGGGATTGTTCCCACTTGTGCATGTGAGAGAGGCTGGGGATGAGCCCAGGGTGTGGTGCAATAGGGGAGTGTGCTGCACTGCCAAAGGAAAACCACTGTGCAAGACAGGATGGCAGTGATGGGCAGCATTCCCAGTAGATAATGAGAGAATCTTCCTGTGGAAGAGCTGTTTTCTCTTCACTCTCCCTCCTGACCCTTTCAGTACAGGATTTTGAACAAGCTTCCCGATCTTTGGAAGTGCCAAGTGCTTCTGCAGTCAAAAATTCAGAGTAGCTGATGGCAGATGACAGCTGCTGATGAGCAGCTCAACCCCTGCTTCAGTGCAGAATTTGGGTAGAATGTCACTACAGAAAGATGTCACAGAAACTTTGCAGAGTTCACAACCAGCACACGTCTTGTAATGAAAGAAATAAAGTTCACATGGTGGTGGCATGATGATGGTCACCTCAGCAAACAGGGATTTTGGGAGCAGGTGTCATCCTTGGGCTACAAAAGAGTTGGTGGTGATTGGGGTGGGCTGTGCCCAATCACCCCCAATTGGCCCCAGTTGTGCCCACAGGTGAGCAGCATTAACAGTAATGAGGGCACACAGGTGCAGGGCATCAGCAGCAGGGCATAAAGGGCTGGGCTGAGGGACAGGGAAGGCAGCCTTCAGCCTGCTCAACAGGTATGGTGTTGCTCTGTTTGGGTTGAAGCTTTCTCAAATTGTATGGTGTTACTCTGTGCGTTGTGGCCATCTCAACTGTGCAGGTAGGGCCAACTCTTCAGAAGCCTTCTGAATTTTTTGCACGCATTTCTGAGGGGAGTCTTTAAATACTCCTGTAAATACAGGGTATTAGCATGTATTATTTCTGAGAAAGAAGATGGAAAAAAACCCCACAAAATAAAATAAAAAAAAAAAAAAAAAAAAAAAAAAAAAAAAAAAAAACAAGAAAGTGCTGATATTTTGATAAAGCCAGTGTAATTTAAGGTGCAGCCCTTGAAAATGGATGGCTGTGTTAAAACTGGCCGGAGGACCTGCCACAAGAATTGTGGTAGGAAATAGCTCTTCATCACCAGCAAAAGATCAGTTTGTGCTGTTGCAGTTTCCTTTTTTGCTTCCAGATTTATCAGTTCTCTGTCGGGTAGGCTTTTGAACTGTTTTGATAAATAATTGTGCTTGTGAAGGTTAATGGAGTGTCAGTCCCTTATTTAGTCTCAAGTCAAATGTAGTGCATGCTAGTCAGAAGTGTAGGTCATGCTGCATGCCCAGCTGACCTTAGTGCTTTAAAGTGTGGTTATAGTCAGATAAATGACTGGAAAAATGACATTAAAGGGTCCTATGTTTTCTGTCTTCTGTGGCTTTTGAGGTCAAATTTAGTTGCATAAAAATATGATATTTCTATTAATTGCCTGTAATGCTATAACTTAACCCAGGGTTTGAAAATACGCTGTGTCTCTTTTTGCTTCATATCATCCCTAGTAATAAACACTTTGCAAATGCTACTTAACCATTTTTTTGATGATATGTCTGCAAAGCAGAGTCCAATTCTTCTTTTGTAGCTGCATTGACTCCTCTGTGCTGAGGGCAGTTAAAAAGAAACGGTCAATAAAGCAAGCAGATAGACATGACTCAGAAAATACATGGGGAACAGCAGTGTTGAATATAGGTGACAATTTAAAGGCATTGTCCTGTTTATCCCCACACATAGTTGGACATTCTCCTGCTTCAGAAGCAGAACACAGATACTTTCATCTAAACTTCCACTAATCTGTGTCAAATTAATTCAGCCCTGCAGTCAGAAGAATGACCAGCAGTTTCCAAAGGTGTTTGTTGCTGTCTGTTTCCCACTTTATTCTCCTTAGTGTCTTCCCTGGATATTGTGTTTCTTTTCATAATGCTTATGCCCCAAAGTAAATTTAAGATTTGCTACCAAGATTTGAGGCATTTCAACAGCTAATTCTGACAGTGTTTTGTTTATCACTGTGCATAATCTGAGCTCTTAATTTACTCTGTTACTTCCAGGGAAGAAAGTTTTACTTTGTATTGAAGTGAATAATAGGTGACATGAAAATAAATAAACGCAAAGGCTTGAAATCAAGTGTGTTCGGGAAGTGAGATTTCCACAACAGTTTAGTCTTCTGAAAATTTGATCCCTGAGAATAAGCTGTGGAGTTAAATGCAGTTTGCTCATGGGGATCTCCTGAAACTCTTGCTGAGCTGTTCAGTGTTCTGGCCAGCTCATGTAGAAAACAAATGTGCTGAAATCTGGAAAAGCGTGTTGATGGTCAAGATCTTAATGGAAGAAAGTTTACAAAAAGACTGGGGATTTTTGGCAGTCCTCAGTTTTCCATTTAGTCACTGAAAATATAATTTAGGTGTTGCTGTTGGAGTCCACGGGCCATTCTAATCCCAGGTATTCTCCCTTGGATGTTTTGGCTGATTTGGGTAACTGGTTTCTATATCACCAGTCTGGATGAGCATGGGCTGGATTCAGACTGGTTCTGAGCTGTTCAGACTGGATCCAGCCACATCAGGCCAGTTCTGACTAGCTCAAACCTGCTTGGACCAGTCTGAACTGGCTGGTTACAGTTTAGATCACAAGTTGTGATTTGCTGTCATTGTAGCATCTTTTGGCCTTCGATTTTTGAAAGTTTCTCTGAAGTTGAGACACTCTGTAGTGTTTGATCGACAAATCAAATAAATGAAAATAGTATTGAGAAGGGCATTGTATAAATATACGAGTGCATCCTCCAGTAGTGCCAGAGGGGCTGTGGGGAGGACTGGGTGCCTTTCAGGAGGATCAGTCTTATGTGTCTCACTTTTACCCCCTTGTAACACAGAAATAAACCCTCAGCATAGTTCCCCTTTACATGTCACGTGCATGTGATTTTCACTTTTTTTATTTCACGTAATTGAGTCTGTCCAGGCAATTTATTTTTCAGATAACTCATCCGCACATAAATGTACATCTGAAGATTAAAAAAACTGAAATAAAAAAGTTTTCTGTAGCTCTTTTGAGTAAGCTTAAACGTGTGTACTGTAAGGGTAGACAGTCATAGCCCAGAATAGAAGGGAAGAGGAAAATAATAAAACCCTTCAAAATGCACTGTAATGTCTTCTAATGTGTATAAATACATATATATGTATTTATATATTTTAATTTATATATTAATTATATATTTATATATTTATATTTATATGTTTATATGAAGTGTGATTCAAAACCAAATACCCTGTCTTTGTGTTCACTCCCTCTCTGTGCTCAAGGTCTCTAGGTGCTCAATAGGAGCTGTTTAATTATTTTTCCCTGTTTGATGTTGCTGGGTTTAACGAATGAATTGCAGAGAACTTTTTGTTAGAAACCCTCAGCTCAGTGCTGGTGGGCACAGTGGCACCTGGTTGGATCACGTCCTGAGAGCAAATTTTGATCAATTTAAGAGCAGAAAGAGAGATTTTGTGAAACCATGCTCTGTTAGCCAAGTAGTGCTTCCTCACCATAAAGCAGCCTTACATTCTTTCCAGTCAAAGTGGAGGAAATTGTGCCTTTCTTATTTGGGTTGGGCAATTCTGTGGGTTTTGCAGCATCACTCCATGATGACTGAAAACTACAGGGAATACTCAGAAATCAGTGATTCAAAGAGGCATTTGGAGAAGAAGGGCTATTTCCAGCAAAAGTTATTCATTCTCTGCTGGTGGTGGGTAGTTGGCTGTGCCTGTAGAAGAATTGATGTTCCTTGGGGTTTTTTTGGTTTGTTTGTGAACATGACGTACATCGGTGCACAAAATTAATTGTTGAGGAAAATACGTTGTGCACTTAGTCATCTACAGGAATTTGATTTCTTTAATGCAATGATATAAGAGAATGAGAATGAAGTGCTTTAAAGCTAATAAAGATCATTTGTATTACTCAGAATAATTTAGGTAAGTGATGAGAAAGGGGAGGGAAATTAGCATTGCTGTGCAGTTTGCTTACTGTGTAATTCTTAATCAGGAATGTCACAACATCCCTTGATATCATCTTATCACAAAGGTCTCTTCATAGTAGGCAATGTATGCTGCTGACTGCAGTTTACAGAAACAGAAGAAAGAATAACTCATCTGCAGAGTGGGAACAACTGTGAACCTGTCATAAATTAGAATTTATTAGGGTATTTTGCATCACTCAGCCACAGTTTGAGCTGGTGAGGTCTGTGTGCATTTTAAATCTTGTTTAAGCTCTGCTTGGGTAAGCTCTGGAATGGGACTTAAATGGTAAGATGGCAGCGTGCTGCTCCCTGGAGTAGAACTTAATGTCCCCATTTGAGGTGTAGTAGGAGCCAGAAGAGTGAGCAGGGAGTTGGTTCCTGATAACCCTTGGGTGCTGAATGGGCTCTGCCTTTCCTGTGCTTGGGGACGTGCCGAGGCAGCTCATGCTCCTGACCTGTCCTGTGTGCAATACCACAAAGGTGTTTTGTGACCAAAAAAATTCTGAATGAGCTCTAACCTATACTGTGTTTATATATCAGTGTTGCATTGATTGACTTCGGTCATATTAATTTTTAATAATTATCCTGATCTGTTCGGCATTTTTGATCAAATACTGTCCTTTGAAGTGTGCAAAATGCAAATAGGTTTGGTTCCTACTCTGTAAGCGTGTTCTGCGGAACTGCCCTTCAGTGAAAGGATTTATTCTCTGTTTATAAGCCCAGAATATGGATATTCCTTTTCTTTTTACATCCTGTGCAATTCTTCCTCCAAAGGTGAGAAAACTACTTTGTTTTACACCAGAATTCCAAATTGTTTCACTAAAATTGTGTAATGGTTGTAGGTAGGAAGAAAATCAAATTATAGAAGAGCAGAATAGGTGAAATGAATTTTGGAGGGAAAGCAAGTTTGTTATTAACTGTTAAAGAAGATTAAACCAGTTACTGCTTGGCCAAGTCCTGTAACATTACTGAAAAAATGTAAGAGAGTTAGTTGTAGACAAAGTAATGGAAGTGTGAAAAGCAGGTAGCAGAATAAAGAAATCGGGTAAAAGCAGATCCCTCAGTCCTTTGGGCTGGATGATATTCATTGCAAAAATAAATGAGATGAACATTCTGAACAAAAAAAGTTTCTTTTTTTAAATTTCTGTTCTTATGCTGTAGTAAATGCCAGTGGATCCAATGAGGGTATTTCTCAAGTTGCTATTCCATTTTAATAAAGTTACGTGTTCTGGCCCTTCTTGAAAATGAAAACTTCCGGAAGATTGCTTTCAGAAGGAGAAATAGTGTGATGCTAATCTCTGAGGAGGCCAACACTGTTTTGATGGTTATCATCTTGTAAGTCTTGTTATAATCTAAAAACGCAGAAGAACATACAAAGAAAATACAAAGTAAAAGTAGATAAACAGATGTGAATTGAGAAGGCTCATGAAAAATACACAATGTGTATGAAGCAGAACGTGATTATTTAAGAAGTGTAGTGGATTTATGCACATACCTTTCACAGAATTGATGCCTTGGGAAGGCTGACCTGGAACAGAGGCTGGGCAGAGTTACAGAATAAAGCAGGGATTTATTCAAAGGATCTCCTCCATGGATGCACCTTGGGCAGCACCAGAGCCCAGCCAGGGCTGCACCCAAGATGAACCAAAATGGCCCCAAAATGCACGGCCGGGCACGGGCTCTGTCCCTGGGATCAGTTCTGCTCCATTTGCACCTTGCAGTTCATTGTCCCATTCCAGCTTTAGCCCTGCAGTCCCACCCTGCTTGTTTTTCTCTCTCCAGCCCACGGGGTTTGTGCTCCTGGGCTGAGATTTGGGTCATTTGTCCTTGGTGCCCAGCTGGAGCAGGAATTGTTTTGTCTCCCTGCTCTGTGCTCACCATCCCCTAATACAAAGTTCAGACCCACACACCAAAGCAGCACAGAATGTGAAAAATATGAAAGCTAAACCTGAGGCATCATAACTATTTCATGTGTGGCTTTTCTTTACTTTCAGCCAAAGGGATGGAGTGAAATCATCTGCCTGGTACAAGCTTTTGCAGGCTAGCAGGAGCAGATGAAGTAATGTGCCATCCCTTTCCATCTGCAGGGGGCTGAAGTGTGAACGCTGGGAGCAGTCCAGGAGCCACTGCTGGCCCGTGGCATTCCTTTTATCCCGAGTTCTGTGCAGATAGTCCTCTCCCCTCCTTCAAGGAATTAGCACAGACAATGGGTTTGTTTCACAGTAACAAAGCTGGTGATCAAACTGGCTTTGACACTCAACATAGGTTTTATTACACTCGCAAGCCAGAGTTGTTGTATCTGGTTAGTAAGCTTGTATTTTTACAAAGATAATCGTTTTATACTGCATGATTTCCAAACTATTAGAAGGATTTAATGTATGCTGAAGCCTCTACCAAGCTGTTTTGATAAGCAGTCTTATTTTTTGTTTAGCAAGGTCTTACGGGCGATCTTTAGTCCCTCAGGGAAGAGCTCATAAAAGTCTTAAAAGTGCTTTTGCAGAGCTTTATTTATTATTTTTAAGCATGAAGATTACTAGCACGAAGATAACAAGGCTCTTGTAGTACAACATGTTCTTTGTTTTTGCAGGTTATTGCTAACATATTAGGAGTTCTCAGAATGCCAGTTTTGTTTGTTAAGTGTTTTGAGAGCAAATAGATGTAATCCTGTATTGCGTTATTTTCTTGAAATGACTTTAGCCAGAGAAAGAGGCAGTAGGAGAGATCTGGTCTGAGTAAGGGTGTCAGGAATCATGTCACTAACCACATTTACTCATTGAAAGGTAGTTCTTACAATTCTACTGTACTTAATATCTAAAGATTTGCAAATTACTTTTATATATGGGGAGCACTTCATTGCTAGAAATGGGCTGAAGAGGTGGGCTAAAACTAAAACCAAAGTATAGACCACAGAAGAAAATAATTTCAAAAGCCCATGCTTGGCATTCAATATAAAAAAGTTCTAAAATTTCACTCACAAGATTTTCTCATATATTTTTACTACAAACAGATCCACAGTTTGTGTATAATTCTTTGATTGTTAATAAATCAGGTAGAAAGTATGGGATAAGCAGTAAGAAATACTGAACTCGTGCTGTATGTTTGGGGATGGGCTGGAATGCAGAACAGCCAGGGGAGAAATGTTTGTTTTAAGGCATCAGTTATCAGATTGTGCACTGTGCTGGAGATAGGCTGATAATGGTCTGGTCTGGTGAAGAGGCACTCGGAGTCACCCGTTCCACCTCTTTATTTTCAGACACTTAAAATGAAGTCAGTGAGAATTAACTGAATATACATATTATTGTGCATTTCCAGAAATCCCACTAGGCACCTCCTTCTATCTGTAGATACTTAAATCCCTGAAAAATCTGTTCCTATGCTCTCTAAATCTCAGAGGATAAAGTTAGAAATCAGTGCAAAAACGGATTATAAGTTATTCCTTTTGTGTCAATGTGACCAAACAGTTTCTTGCAGCTCATCTCTAAACCCTGTAAACGTTTGAGATTTTCTCTTGCTCGTGCAGTTGTGGCAGCAGTCTGAGCATTGTGGTGTTTGGAGAAAATCAAGGTGCGTTTCAGTGTTGCTGTCAGATATTGTGGGGTGGCACTTGATATATGAGAGAATTCCCAATTTCCGGTTCCGGGTGATTGGGCTGTGGTGCCCCACGGAGTAATGCACGAGTAATATAAGGGCTGAGTATTTATGGCATCCATAAAAATGAAAACACAACCGCTGTGGGGCTTTTAGCCAATGATCTCTGGGCTTTTTATATCAATTATATAAAATGCCTCAAGCTGCAGGAGCTATTCATTAATATCTCAGTTTACATATGGAGGAAAAAGGTAAAAGAAAGCAAAGTGTCTGATGTAGCAGTCCCTATGGTTGTCTTTTTGGGCTTTGAACCATTTTCAGCCAGGTTCATGGGCACCAAGCACTGGAAATACCTGTTAGTCTTTCCACTGAAAATACCTGTTAGTCTTCCCACTGAGCCCTCTGCCAGTGTATCTTCTGCTTCATCAAGAAGAGGTTGTTAATTAGATGCAGCACTTCATGTCAAATAAATACAGACTGAAGGACAAGAGCTAGTAATGATTGCTAAAAATAAGTAATATTCCATTGCAGAGTGAAATTTTAACATTTTAGAGGGAGCACAAGATGTCATCAGGGTTGTGTAAGTCTTGGTGGTACCTCCAAGATATGGATCATGGAGTTCCAAATACGTTGTGTCAGTAAAGCTAAAACTGTATTTGACTTGAACGTGTTTCTCTAGATGGTAGTAGCATGGTCACAGTAAAAAGAAAACAAAAAGTGCATCTCTGTTCATTGTGTTTAGTTCACCTAATCCAGGTAAAAGTTCTCTGCCACTATTGCCTCTTCAGCTGACTCTTGTGATCCATTCCCTTCCTTCCTCACTCTCTGTTGTGTTTGATTTCCTTGACATCATTAAAACCACAGTGCTAGGGTAAGAAATAATCAGAATAAGGACAGTGGTTGCTTATGGTGTCCTCCCCTGTTTCCTTTTCAATCTCCTTGGGATCATACCTGTGCACCACTGATGAACAACTTTACTGCATGTGGGAGACTTACAGACCAAAGACTATTTAAATAAAGATGGAAGGAAGGAAATTCCTACATGTGAAGGGCACAGTGTCCCCTGGGAAGCCTGATGGATTGTGGGTTTGTTTCACCTTCCTGGAGGTGCCAGGTTGATATATATACATAAGTATATATAAATACAGCCCCCATAAGCCAGGGAGTGTGGTGATCGCTGCTCTGCAGCTCCTGTGACGCAGCATCTAGAATGGGACAGTTCTCCACTTAAGTGATTTAAAAATATAATTCCCATTGAAAGACTATGGCACTCAAGCTCTTGAAGTAAGTTATTTACATTATATGAGGCAAAGATTGTAAATGAAAGGTTAAGCAAAAACTGAAGATTTGCTTTGTGAAGATTGTGTGTCTGTTTTGTTTCTTTTAAACATTAACAAATACTGGAAATGTCAGGTCGAGTTTTCTTGTAATTGCTGGTGGGTCTCCTGTGGGCAATGGAAGTATTTCTGCAGCTTCCAGATTTTCACTTGAAGTAGCTGTGCTGTTGAATCTTACACATAGATACTCATTTCCTAAAATATTGTTGGGGAAAGTAAATTTTGAAAAATAGGAAACGGTACTGAATTGCTGGAGAATCATTTGTCTTCAGAAGAGTGAAGTATTCTGTTTTCTGATTATCTCTTATGTCATACTGTTATCAGCTTCCTGGTCACTATGGAGACTATAAAATAGATAGGCCTACATGTCTAATGTAGAAAGCAGAGAAAAAAACCCTGCCTTTCGTCTTCTTTACACATTCTCAAAGAGTGAAACATGGGCAAAATTCCAGCTTTGAAAAAAAGAACCTTTTTGGTTGCTTTTAGGATCACAGGCTTCTTAAAATCAGACAATATCTGTGCTTGTTTTAAAGGCACAAGTATTTTATTCCAGGTGTTTTTGGCTGCAAAACCAGCAGCTTGATTCTCATGATATATATTTTTTTTTTCCCTGCAGATGCAGACTTCATGCATACCATATGGTGGTAATTAACAGTTTCAGACTTAGTTCTCAGTTTTCTTCTGCTTCGATTCTTGGTTGGTTTGGGACAAAATTTTAATGTCACAGAAGCAGAGTGTCTGAGTTTAATTGCAGACAGAAATAATGTGCATCTCTAGATGAGGAAGGAGAAGATGAGACCTATTTAGAGCACTAAGAGATATTTTGGAGATCTCACCGAGTACAACCTGTTTCTTTTCATTAAGCCTTTAAATGTTCCTCTGCAGAACTGAAATATGCCTCCCTTGGACCCTGGAAACAGAGGGAGACAATTTGAGAGATACAGCTGGAATGAAGAATTTCTTTTAACAGCACAATGTTTGCACTTTTTATGAGAGCAAGGGTAACATTGTGTAATCTTAAAAAAAGATATTGCTCGGTGAGGACAAGTCCATTGTCCAGTGACATGACTTTTCCTGTCAATCACAAAGGTGACAAGGGGGCTAGATTAAGTAAAGCTTGCCCAAGATTAACAAAGGAAGATTATTGACCTCATCCTGAAAGGGCAGAAGCCTGTTTTATCATTAAACCTTGGAAGAGGTATTTCCTCCATAGGTGGAAAGCTGTTTGGCAATATCCAGGCACCTTTCTTGCGAGTGAGCGGGTGTTCCTGTGGATTCTAGCTTGGAGCAGAAGGCACGGGACGGGGCTGCTCCCTTCTGTGCTGGGAGGGAGAGAAGGGGCTGCAGTGTTGGCTCCGGCAGGATCTGTGCTCTGCCTGTCGGGAGGGGAATTGAGGAGCAGCAGCCTCAGGTGTCTGGTGAGTACCATCCCAGCTCAGGAGATGCGGGCCAGCTCCATCAGCAGAGAGTTGGCAGTGCGGGTGAGCACAGAGCCCCGTGCACCTGCAGCTGCTCCTGCACAGAGCTGCCACCAGGATTAGCGGTGCCAGAGGCTGCAGTGTAATCAAACTTGAGCAGGTGAGATGGTTCTGCAGCTGGGAGAGGCTCTTCTCCAGGAATGGTGTTTGTCCTCTGCTCTGCTGGCTCTGGGATGGGTCCTGTGTGTGGCTCGATGGATTTAATTGTACAATGTCACCATTAGATATTGATGTTTCTTAATTCCACTTTGCAGTGCTGTTGCTGTTCTCTCAGTGGAACTGGGGAAAGTCATGTCAATTTGTCCTTTTAAAAAAACAACCTGCTAAATCTCTCTTGTTGGGAGGGAACTTCTTCTCAGGGGATTGATTTTAAACTGTTGCTGACGTGTCTTTCTTGCCATTGAGAATTTCTCTGAGTGTTTTCAGGGGGACAGTTAAACTTCTGTTTAACTTGACAGTTAAACTTGATACAGTATTTGTTAACGTTTGAAAGAAACAAAACAGACACAATATTCACAGAGCAAGAACAATCTTAAATTTTTGTTTACCCTTCCATTTACAATCTTTGCCTCATATAATGCAAAATCAGAGGATTTTCTTTACTCAGTTTTTTTGGCTTTATGCAGCCATTGACATGAGCAGGTTTTATGTGGTGGAAGTGTCCTTTATTTTTACATGCTAGTAGTAAAAATCCAGACCCACTGAGAGCTTTTTCACGTCTCCAAGTAATGACATAGGAAAGAACAAAATAAAAGAGAGGGACGTGAAGTGAAAGCGAGGTAACTGATGTACACTTGATGTTGTTGTTGTGAATGGCAGAATGAAAGGATGCTTGTGGGGCAGCAGGCTCTGGAGCTGTGTGCTGCAGGATTCCTGCTGAAGTGTCCTGAGCAGCAGGAGCTGGGCTGAGCTCTCCTCCACAGCACAGAGCAGAGGATTCCTCTTGGGTTGCGAATCACGCGTTGGGGGTGTGATGGCCACAGATCTTTCTGAATGAATAATTCACTGGTGTACTGTCATGTAGCCCACTGAGATGTGGTTGCAGCTGTTCCCCTACTGTATATGTGTTTTGATTGAGGCTTAAATCCCACAAGTGTATAAATAGCCTTGTATGTGATATGCAAACACTGCATACGTGCGCACCTCACCAAGAGCGCCAAAGAAACTTTTTGCAGGGGATGGTTTCTTGATTGTATATTTCAGTATTTAATTTACCTTTTAAAAAAATCTTGTAGAACACTTCCCTTTCTTTTCCTAGCCAGCTATGAAGTCTTTCTAACTGTGGTATTATAAATGCTTTTAACCAACATTGTAGTAGGAGAGTATCTGTGTTATTAATGAATTTATCATTCCAAGACCTTTATCGTATGAGAGATTACTTGTGCCTGTTCTACAGGTAGGAAACTGAAATGCAGGGGGAAAAAAGTTTTTATTTTCTATGGTTCCACAGTGCACTTGAAAGAACTAGGAATTGAGTATTCAGAGTCCTTCGTGGTGCTTTGTTCACAGACTACTGCATTGTCCCCCTCACAATTCCTTTTCCCAGAAAGCAAGGCAGAGTTTTAAAAATACTTGTGAGCTTCATTTGAAAGCCAAGCAGTTTGTGCTTCTGAAACCCATCTTCTATTACTTTACATAATCGTTCAATCCTTGTGTTCTTGTGCTTCTTCTCTTATAACAAACTGGTTTGGTATGACAATATACTTGTAGATACAAAGCACCACTTGCATATTTGTACCTCAAGCGTGCATGGAAACTGCAGTGGTGATTCCTGAGGTTTAGGCAGCTTTTACAAATACTTTGTGTATTTGTAAAATACACAAAGTATTTGTAATAAACAATGTGCGACACACACAAACAGGAGTGAAAGTCTTTGGGACCTGCTTTGGATTAAAACAAGAAATTTGTTCCTGGTAAAATGAAGAAACACACTGTTCTACACACATGACTGGTGGCATAGGTAGATTTAAGAACTGTAACTAAGGATGATGATATTTGGCTTATCTGTCTCAAAGTGTGAATAAGAAAGCAGCTTTCAAGATATTTCCTCTTTTAGCCTCTCGTGTGTAGGAAAACCAATTGCCACTTGGTGATAATGGTTTTGAATTTTGGCTAAAGTCTGAAATGATGCTGAAGTTAACAGTTTTGCTTGTTTAGATTGGTGTTAAAAAATTAGTCTTTACTCAAGTCTATAGGTGAAAAAAACTGAATTAGGTTTCAACTAAGTTTTGAAGTCCAGTGTTAGCAAGTAGGAATTTTTCAAGTGCAGAATAAAGATGGAGGGAGTTGGAAGGGGAAAAAAAAAAGGAGCATTTCTGTTGAGTTGAGTTGGAAAATTTTTTAGGGCTTGGTCAAAAGCTCATTGACGTCAGTAGAAAGTCTCTCATTAACATCACTGGGTTTGGTTTTTGGGGCATATGATGGCCCAGATTGTAATCTCGGTTAAATCCGATTCTCTTAGGGAATTTATTCACTACTATAACACGTTCAAGCTGCTCCAAACTGTTTGCATTAAAAGTTTTCTTAACCATAGGTAATCTTTCTGCCACAACAAAGTAGCCTGTGAAAACAAATCTATTTTCTTTGTTGCATGTTTTCCATGTAGCTTTACTCAGATTTCATTAAAATAATTTGTAGCAATTTATGTTCTTTTATAAAAGTGGGGTTTTTTTCTGAAATATTGTGGTTTATTAGCGCAGACATCATAATTACTCAAAAAATATAAAATTATAACAAAAATCATTAAACACAGTGTGTGTGTGTATTTACAGACATGTAACACCTCCATACCCTCTGAATTGAAGTGCAAGAATGAAAACAATTAAAAAATTAAGACTTTTTCAACCAAGTCTGTAACTCTTATAACATGATCATACAGTGGTTTATTTAAAAAGCAATATTAATTTAACAGCTAGAGTACAAAATAAGGTAGTGAAAAAAAACCCTGGGAAATGACATCAAAATAAAAACTACTCATGTTTATAGCATTGTATTTTATGCAGAGTATTACTCTGCTGCTGTCTTTGTCTGGAGATGCTGACCTGAGTTTTTCAGGTACAGATGGCACATAGCAGCAGAGAGAAAAACGGGTTTGGGAGCTGTGTACAGAAGGGTGAGGTACAACAGACATGAAAGCAGGAGGAATTGTGCAGAGAAGGTTGCTTTAAGCTGGAGGAGATGTGGAGGAGAAGGCTCCTGTGTTAATGAAGGCAGGTTTGAAGATGCTGGAGCCAGTTTTGCTTTCCATTAAAATTAATGAGAAGAGCTGTGTGGACTCTCACGTGAGGAGGGCTGTGTGCACGTTCTGGGAAGTCACTGAGTTTTGCCATTGTGCTGCCAGGGAAAGTCGTTAGGACCACCTTTGTGAGAAATACTGTTTCTACCAGAAATGAAGGTTTAAGACAGAAGAGAGTAGAATTAGGAAACAGAAAGCAGTTGCTTCATCCTTTATAGATGGGAGAACTGCTTGAACTGTGAGTAAAAATATGGCATATGGTGAAGGACATTTAATGTTTAGTTGCTATTTTATTTCCTAAAACAACTAGCCAATCAAGGCATTAAGTACTTTATAAAAAGTCAGGAAATTAATGGTCCTTGTAAAAATTGAAGGTTTTTTAGAAAGAGAGCTGTAAAAGAACAAACAATTACAGGTAATCAATACCTTTGTTATTAGGAAACCTATGAGAACAACACTTCTTCTCAATTAGGGAGAAACTGTATTTTATGTTTCTCTCTTGCAAGCTGATCTTTGTTCACTCCAGCCTGTAATCTTGGTTTATGCTTTATGGATAGGCTTTGTTCTGGCAGTTTTTGAAACATTGCTTGCCTTTTTTAAAGGTTTCAACAGAAGAACAAATAGCAATGAACTCCAAGAACAAAGGACCGTTCTTCCTTTCTTTCCGCCGATTTATTTTTTTTCCCCCCACCATTTCTTCAAGAGAAAAGCAAGGAACGTTTCATCTTGTTGTTTTTTGTTTTTCTCCCCTTTCAGGAAGTTGATGGCAATAAAGTGATGTCTTCGTTTGCCCCGCACAACTCATCTACCTCACCGCTGAAGGCAGAAGAAGGCGGGCGCCAGGGCGGGGAGTCGCTGTCCGGCGCGGCGCTGGGCACCCCCGAGCGCCGCAAGGGCAGCCTGGCCGATGTCGTGGACACCCTCAAGCAGAGGAAAATGGAGGAGCTCATCAAAAACGAGCCAGAAGGTAAGGCCTGGGAAGCTGGCCAAGATTGCCTGTGTTCTTTTCTTTCCTCCAGATCCTTTGGATCGCGTGTACTTTTTTAATCGTGCCGTGTTTCTGCGCTGCTTGCTTTTCCGTGCCAGCGGAATTAAAGATCTTGCAGTTCTTGTCTGCATTAGAGGTAAATTTTATTGGTGTCCCATCATAGCTAACGTTTTTAGCTTTGCCCAAAAACAGAGTCTAGTGGTCCTTTTGTTACAGTGGCAAGCTCCTCAGTATGCCTGCAGTAAGCCAATTTTAATCACCTGGAGGCTTTTACACCACTACTCCCCTCTCCCCATGTCTAGCACTAGAAGATGTATTATTTATCATCAGTGTCAGTGGTTTTCTGAAATTATCTAGTGTGCAGGTCATTGTTTGAAAGGTGAGAAGGTAAACTGGGAGTTAGTGAAAGCTTTGGTGTGGGACACATCGTGGTCTGTTCATGTGTAGTACAGGTGCTGTACAGGCTGGGAATGCTGGTGTTCTCTGCATTATGTATGGCCAACAACATCATGCAGTGTCCTTTCTGGGTGTCCTTTCTGGAGAATGGGTCTTTTAAGGGTCTCTTTGAGGCCTTCTCTCCAGCTGGTGGTCATAGGACTTGTGTGCTGTGGGACTCTGTGGGACTTGTGCTCTGGGACTAAGACCAGAGATGAGGATTTTTATTTTTTGCCTGTTTGGGGCAGAGTCCAGGTCCTGAGTGGAAGATGAGGCTCTCATTGTGCTCTCTGTAGGTACCTCCATGTGTATTTACAGCTCCTTTTTGGGGCACTGAGAGCCAGCTGCGGGAGCATCCTGAGCCTTGTTGCTTAGGGCACAGTGAGGAGACTCTGTTCTCATTTACACTCACCTGTCCTGTTACAGAAATCTGCCCCAAATGTTCAATGGCAGGGCTCTCAGGGCCCACCTCAGTGCTGAAGCATGAACTCACAGCACCTACAGGAAAATTTCAGGACAATTTCCTGCATTCTGGTATGGAAGTAGGGACACAAACACGCTGGCACATCCAGGAGCATGGCAGGATTGTAAATTAGGCTTTTGTTGAGTGGAGCGTGCAGTAAGGGTCTGCTGGGAAACAGATTCTTTGAGCATTTTTTTAATATTACTTACAACATTATTTTTGCATTTAGGTTGAGGTAATGGTCAGTGCCATAGCATACCTTGTGCCTTTGGATGGAAGATTGCAGGGGGAATGGGTGGGAAGGAGAGCAGGCTTTTATCTGCGAGAGGAGAGAACAAGGAGCTCTGGGCAGTGCACAAATACTCTGCTGAGTATGAGGTTGTGCAAGCTGCACAGACTCCATTAAGCAAAGGCCACAGATAGACATGAGAATGGCTACAGAGCTTGTGCATTATCTCAGCTCTGCTAAAATGAAAATATACAGTACAAACAAAAGATCTACGGCTTTGTGAAGAGATTGGGAGGGAGAGGAGGGGGAGCAACTGAATGTTGGGCTTTGCAAATGCGTGCAACAAAAAATCTTTTCTTCCCTCTAGCCATTGTTCTATTGTCTTTCAAAGGCCATTAAATTGAACAGCAGGTTGTGATGAAAATTTCATTAAGCCCTAGTTAAATCATTATGAGGGTGCCATATTCATGTCTCTGCTTACTCCCCATCCAGGAAAAAATGAATAGGAAAGAGTTGAGCTTTTTTTCCCTTTCTCCTTAAAAGCGAACTAACAAAAGTTCAGAAGTTAGAAGAGAATGGGAAATGGGACGTGAAACAAAAGGAGGCCAGAGAGGTGAGGTGGCTAGGAAGAAAATTAGACTTGCATAAGAGCATTGAAAGGTGGTGAGGGACAAATACATCATTTTGACAAGCCTCCCTCCCCCTTCCCTTCAGCCAACACGGTTGTTTTTAGAGTGGCTAATTAAAAAATATATATTTCTGGGTGCAGATGGCTAGACTGTTCTTAGAGGTCCTCTGCAAATATGAGTCTTTTCCCTAAATGAGTTATATACCAAATACAGCACAGTGTCTTCTCTGTCTGAACCCCAGCAGAAAATTATTGTCATGTCTTCTTCATGTAGTGCTAAAGTAAAATTGTCAGTCATCACTGGTTGCTAGTCAGGTAATTAGCATATTAATGAATTTCCCTGTGAATGAGGTGTTACAAGTGGGAATCTTTGATAGTACATGTAGGTAAAACCGCAGCAATTTGTGATAAATGCATATTTCACTAATGATTTTTAGTCTTGCTAGTTTGTAAAGCTTTGTGGGATGAAGATCAAGAATCTTGGTTAAGCTTTGCTGCATTATGTCAACAAGAATAATATAATACTTTATTTCCCTTTGGGAAGAAAGGGAAACATTTGCACCAGTAGTTGAGGTTTAATTAAATCAATTTCCTGTGAATCTTTCAAAGACCAGATACGAGCTGGATTCCCTTTTCTCTATGTACTCAGAAGTTTATATATTATTTAACTTGTACAATGGGCTGTGTTTGCTCTCTTTTTATTGTTTGAAATAGTCCTCTGAATTGGTGTGGGAAACATGCTTTTCAAGCATTCTCTCAAATGGCCCGTTTTCCTCAAAATCAGAGAAAAGGGAAGGGCTGCATGGGCAGCTTTAGGTCTCAATTCCAACCTTGTATCAGTCAGGGAAAGGGCTTCTCTTTAAGGACAAGGGAGATATTCCAAATAATTGATTTTTTTGGTTTGACTCTTTCTAGGAAACTTCATTGATACAAGGGAAATGGTTTTCTACAATTGTGTTTGTTAAAAAATAAAAGGGAAAATCAGTAAGTTTTGTCGGTACAGGACAAGAATTTTTATATTTTAAACACAGTGTTCGGAGTGCAGCAGTGTGTAAGCACTTCCCTGTGCTCACACAGGAGCTGCTGAGGGAAGCATCACTCTGCACATAAATGGTTTTCATGTAGATTTGCTGTGTGTGTACCCTTGGTTAATGTGCCCTGCAGGAGCCCACGCTGCCTGCTCTTCCAAAAGCTCAGCACTGCCTGTTCCTCCTTGGCTATGAGTTTTGGGGGGATTAGGGGGTGTTTTTATAGGGGTTTATACTTAGCTTCAGAGCTCCTTGCTCCTTTTTTCTCCCCCTAATTTTGCCATTTTCCTGCTGCTGGATGGAAGTGTGTGATTGACAATGAGTCACGCTGACACAGAGGCTTGAGTGTTCCAGTGGATCTGAAACTCGCCGAATTTTACTCATTACTAATACAGTGCTCACTTTTCTTCTCTCAAATTCTGTGGAAAATCCTTACATGCAGCTTTAGCATGAGGCCCCCAAAGGCATAAACCTATTACTGAAGTCACACAATGTTATTTTACATGAAACATTTCTGTCCTTTCTAACTCGGGCCTCGGCAGAGGAGTCAGTCCCCTTTCATTGCTGGCGCACAATAATGAAGATAATGGAGTGGGTTTGGAGCAGCCTTACGCACTGTGGCAGACCCCCAGCCCCTGCCCCGAGGGTCGTCTGCCAACCATGGGATTCCTTTTGCAGCTAAAATCATTAGGAGAATGAGATACAGGCGTGTTTTTCTTCTGTTTTCTTCAGGCATCAGAGGATGGCAGAGGCTCTCTGTCTGTCTGCTCTCCTCATTTGTAGAAATGAAATGGAAATCTCTTTGAAGTCACTGAGCTTGACACAAGTTTGTGAAAGAAAAGACCAAAGCAACCACTTAGCTTTTCCTTGCACTATTAATGGGATTGGATTGCTGCGTTTTAATTTATGGCCTGTGCTTGTGGAAAATTAAATCTCTGAAATCTCTGTAGCCTTTCCCCTAAACGTATGGCTTGGCTTCTGGATAGCAAAGAGGCAAACAAGTAAATTCCTCCCTATTTTTAGAATAAGCTGGAGTATTCTTTGGCTCTTTACATCTCCTAACTTTTCATTAAGAATCAATTGTCTTTTTCCATGTTGGCAGTTTTAACAGGTTATGTATTTGGTCATCTTTAAAACCTTCAGAGTGGGTTTTCTGAGGGCAGACCTGTGCTGTTGTATGGGATTTGCAGGAATTCTGTGTAAAGAAATACCATATGAACACCTACCTGATGAGCATGTGAGGGTGCAGTCATTCATCTGCATGGCTCTTTCCTCCTCGGTCAGGACCTCTGAAACTCAATTCAGTTGGGCTGTTCAGGCGAATACTTTGAATTTTCCATAAAAACACGTACACAGATGTACACGTGTGTATACATGCACACATACAATATATATAATGTATTATATGTATTTAGACATAAATATATATGAACACAAACAGACAAATTATTTATTTATTGTGTTTCATATTTTTCCTGCTCGAAAATTTTGATCTTAGTCTTTAGGTCTTCATAGGGGGAGCAATAATGTCAGCTGTTTGGTAAGAAGGGAATATGTGTGTTTGCAGAGCTTCAGCAGGCAGTGTGGGTACCAGAGCCTCATCTATTATAGTAGGCAGCAGTACTGTAAGTAATTACTTCATGTGAAAAAAGGGATGAGGAGAGCCTCTTGGGCATGATTTTTGTCTTCTGAACGTCCCCCAAAGGCTGTTTGTATTTGATGTTTAAGTTTACATGATAAATCACAGCACCTGTTAATGTGGTAATTTAAATGACTGTTGTTTAAGCAGCTCTGTAATCTGTAAAAGCGAGCCATGCTGAATTCAGGCTCTCTGGCTGGGGTATCTCCTAACATTATCAAACTTTTAATGAGCAAATCTTGTAAAAAAATCAAGATGTCTCCCTCTTTTTGAGCCACAGATTCCAAAGCAGGCCATTCATGGGCAGGAGAAGGGTGGCCTTTGAAATGCAGACTCCTGTTTTTAAATCACATCTGATGAGAAGGGAGGAAATCAAGTGCACAGATTCGGGGAAGGCCCAAGGATACTGTAATTGGCTGAGGTTTAAAGTTCTTTTATTTGGTTCCTGGGTGCCCCTTTGACAGAGTGCGTGCTGGAGAGGCTTTGTACAGCTTTTCCACTGAAGGACAGACAAGGGTACTTTGCAGCTGAGTACTTTCAAGTTTGGCTGGTGCGCTGCTGCTGCTGTGGAAGGATGCTTCAGGTGCCTTGTGGTTCCGTGCTCATCTCTGCAGTCTGTCACCACAAAATGTGCCTTTTCTTGTACAGCATCAAACCTCCCTTGCTTCTCTCAAAGACCCTGCCATATGGAAATATGCCTCCGCATACTGCTGATACAAATAAAAAAATAATTAAAACATTTGAAAGTTTATTTGTGGAGTAGGCCTATGTGGAGAGAAGGCCCTATTAAAGAAGTGTAGCTTAAATTTTTATTAACAAGTGCTTTAACTCTAGAACAGAGGTAGCCTAGTTTGAAGCCGTGCCAGCTCTGACTTGCTTTAAGTGAAGTTTATTCATTTGTTGCCTTCAGTTTTTAAGTGTTTTCCTTCCCAACAGTTTAGCCTGATAGTCATGGTTTGTTTCAATGGATGTTTTCAAAATTTGCTTAGATTCCCTTCCAACTCTCTCTTCTTACAACCTCAAAGGTTTTTAGCTTTTGGATTTTTCTTCTTCCTTTTGATAAAGGCATCTGAGGTGCTGATACAGCATCTTGAATACAGAAGAAAGCATTATGGTCAAGTGAGATAGAGGAAGCTTGTGCTTTTGGAGAGAAGATGCAGCCTTTCTCCCCCTCCCTGGTTCAGAATGAAAGTCTCCTGTGATGAATCTCTACAATTAAAATTTCTCTCTGGGTTATCTTCACTCCATAATACTGAGCAAGCAGGAGCCAAAGCAGAATGCTTTCTCTTTTCACTTCTCATCTTTACCAGCACAACATGCAAGTGGTTCAGCAAGGCAAAAATAATTATTTGGGCTCCTGTCTGCCCTTTATCCCCCAGACTCCTCACCAGCTGTGCTTCATTTCAGTAAGGTTTTTCAAAATTTGCTGTCACTTTTGACCCCACATCATTTTGCTGTGCGTTTCCCCTGTTGTATTAGCCTTTGCGTTTTTATGCACTCTTTTAATTTTTTAAAAATTATTATTATTTTATCTGCATTTCCCCCTCCCCTGTAAAAGCCATTAGCTCTCTGACCCTGGTGTTGGTCCCTGGGTGATTCTGGAGGAGCCTCTGCCCCGTGCAGCCCCAGCTGTAGGTGGGGAGAGTGCCAGCTCCTCGTGCCGCAGCTCGGGGGATGTCACTTGTTCGGCAGTGAAGAGCCAGCCACCTGTTCCTCAGCCCTCTTGTCCCTCATATTAAAGGTTCAAGCCCTTGCTGAATAGTAACATCTTAATCTGGCAGCCTGCACACCATTTAGCTGGAACCTATTTGTCAAGCTAGCAGGATTTGTGGGATTTTTTTCCCCCCTTTTCTCTTACCCCTGAGGCGCTTGTCACGACCGTGCATTTTGAAATTAATCAGACCTCCCAGGCTCGTGTGACGGCGTGGTTTAACGTGGAGAAGTGGATATCAAGTGTTTGCCCTAATTAAACAGGCCTGCTTGGGTTTGTTCTAGTGGGCGCTTGGTGTTGTTTTTAATAAGGGCTGCTGACGGAGCAGGCACGGCCGGGCCTGGAGTTGCTGGAGAGCTCACTCCAAAGTTTGCTCAGCACCTGCGCCCTGCAGGCCGCGACCCGGAGGGCTCCCCGTGTTCCTCCCCGGCAGCGCCGAGTGTGGGGAGGGGGAAATTCAGCCAAACGAGGAGCATGTGCGCTGGCTTTGGGAGCTGATTAGGGTGACCCGTCATCCCGTGTGATTAGCTCCAGCTCCCAGCCTGTGCCATCAGCCATTCACAAGGCTGTCTTGTGTCTGCTGTTTACCAGAAGCGAGGGAAAGCCTCTAGTACGGCAAGGAGCAACATTTGCAGCAACTCCCACTTGCTTGTTTAGCTAATGAAGTAGCCTTGTAAAAACACTCCTAAGTTTGGAGCTGCTGCTGAGCTTTATTAGATACGTGTCTGCTTAGCACTGGTATTTTTAAGGTGGTTTGAGGGGTGCCAGCTTTGTGCATCTGTGCACATCTCCTGCATTGTACACAGGCTGCCCTGGGAAGGCAGAATTCCTTTCAGCACCTTCCCTTCTCATGCAGTTTAATTGTACTGTGTTTCTGCATTCCTTCAGGAGAAAGCGTGCTGTATGTGCATGATTTCTATCATGTATCAATTCAAAAAGCGCTCAAAAACCAAATAAAGGAGAGTTGGGGGAATGTATCAATTAAAAAACCAAATAAAGGGGAGTTGGGGGGATGTATCAATTAAAAAACCAAATAAAGGAGAGTTGGGGGGATGTATCAATTCAAAAAGTCCAAAAATTGCTCAAAAACCAAATAAAGGAGAGTTGGGGGGAACTCTCTGCCCTAAGCACCCTGAAACCTGTTATGCAGTAATTAGGACTGATAGCATTTAGCAATTCAACAAGTTAATTTTAGCCAAAAACTAGTGGAAAATTTGGAACGGTCAATGTTTGTAGACAAAATGTTTCTTTGGAAATGATATTTTTTGTTTTTAAATGTTTAAGATGATTAATCTGAAAGAGAAATGAAAACATTTCAATTAGGATTAAATAAAACACTTTGGGTCAGGTGGAAACAGCTTTTCCCCTGACTTGGTTTGGCAGCTGAAATGAAATAATGCAAACTAGTCGAACAAAAAGGAGTTGTAAAACCTGGTGAGGTTTTGGGGGTGTTTTTGAATCTAATGACCTGAGAAGGACAAATGACCAGTTGTTTTACAGTCACTTAAATATATCTGAATGTTGCATGCTGTGGTTTTGAGGGCAATCTGTAAAATTAGTCAGAAAAGCTTTCAAAATTCAATTTTCTCCAAACGTAAAAATTTCTGTGCCGTCTGAAGCCTTAAGTCAGCAAAGTTCTGCAGCTCCTAGGGCATTTTCTTTTGGAGCAGATTTTAGAACATACATTAGATGGGCTTGGCCTGTCTTTGCAGCCAAAACCTGAGTCTGTTCTAGAAGACATGGGAATCTGCAGTTGGTAACCCCAAGAATTTTACTTTACTTTCTATAAGAATTCCTGTAGCCAGCACACAGTAAAAAGAAAATCTGTATTTATTTATTTATTTTTTTATTTCCATAACAGTAGAAATTGCTGAAGTAAAGCCCAGCGGGTAGGTAGGTAGGATGATACTCCACTGATTTAAAAGTTTATTGTACATCCATGCGCTAACTCACTGCCATCTCTCTCTTCCTCTCCCAGCATTATTGTCCCTATTTTATTTTTAATTTCAAACCCTGGCAGAACCCAAAGGTAAAGAACATATTGGCACTGCCAAGCATCTGTCTGGTGCTTGACAGCATCATAGAAACCCTTGCAGTGTTTCCTCCGGGTTGCCATTGGTTATTGAACAACACAGTGCAAACGGTGCAGTGTGGGTGTGCGTGAAAAGGAAAGAAAGGTTGGGCTGGGGGGAAGGAGCCCTGCACGAGTAAATATGTCTTTCATCATATCCTTTGTTTGGGCTGTTTGCTGGGTGCTATTCAGCGCTCAATGGGAGTTGTTTGACGGCTCTGCAAAAGGGGTAGGAAACCTTTTCTTAAACTTTTATTCTCCCGCTTTTGTCTCAGCCCCTGAAGTTCCCTGCTTTTGTTTTTCCTGCCCCATTTTGATGTCACCTGTCTGTTGTTGAGGGGGTTTGGTGGCTGCTGCTTGGCTGATGGGAGGTAAGCTGATACTCACGTCGTGCTCCTGCTTGGGAGCATTCTTGTGCAGGTGAAGTGGGCTTGAGAGAGCTTAGGAGAGATTTGCTGCTCTGGTCTTTGGGGCCACAGAGCTCTTTCAAGCTGTATTTATATAAATAAATATATTAAACTGAAAGCTTGAAGGAGCTCTATTGGAGGAGGAAAGAGCTCCAGAGGAGGAGAGTGAGAGGTGAATAGAGAGAAAAATCAGGCTCTACTTTCTGCTGAAGAATGCCCTGTTAGCACTTGTGTGACTGGGTAAGGCTTTCTGAGATGTTTAGCCTTGATTTAATTCGTATTTAAGATTTCTCCTCCCAGCACATTAATATAATGTCAGTGTAGAATGCATTGCACGGTGTAATTACTGGAGAGAGCAGGAGTTGGGCAAGCAGAGGTAATTGAACACATGGCTGTTTATTACAACTGGACAGTGCTCCTACGCTGGTATTTAGGGCATTAATAGGCACGAATTGATTTGTTGTTTTAAGATGAATTCAATCACTGGTGCTCAGGCCTTTGTTTGCTCAGGCCCAGTTATGCTTTGTTTGTGTTATGTGCCCAAGAGGTTTGCACACCATGGCGTGGCATTACTCATGCAGAGGGCTTGGGAGCACACAGCCATTTACATGAACAAAGGACATTTTTCTTTTTGCCTCTGTTTATCTTCCTCTCCAGTTTTGCTGCCCTCTAATCTGTCTCCATCTCCCTCTCCCTCCTTTCCCACCCCAAACATTTCTAATCAATGCAGAGGTCCTCCCACATTCTTCCTTCCTCCTCCTCCCGATTCACCCTCCTGGAGACAAATGGAGCAGTGACTGGCAGCTGGCTGTGCTGTGGACTAAAAGGTGGAAATGAGTGGTGGCACAATTTTTCCAAGGAATTCTGGGGCTGGATGGGGCAAGGATTGCTTCCAGAGTGGGCAGAGGGGAATGAGTTGTGCCTTGTGCGTCTCCACTCTGGACTAGGCTGATCTAGAACAGAAAGAATAAAGTAGGAGATGGAGTTCCAGAATAAAGTAGGCATTTATTGAAAGGATTTCCTCCATGCATCCACCAGAGCCCAGCCAGGGCTGCACCCAAGATGAACCAAAATGGCCCCAAAATGCACGGCCGGGCACGGGCTCTGTCCCTGGGATCAGTTCTGCTCCATTTGCACCTTGCAGTTCATTGTCCCATTCCAGCTTTAGCCCAGGCAGTCCCACCCTGCTTGTTTTTCTCTCTCCAGCCCACGGGGTTTGTGCTCCTGGGCTGAGATTTGGGTCATTTGTCCTTGGTGCCCAGCTGGAGCAGGAATTGTTTTGTCTCCCTGCTCTGTGCACAGAGCTCACCATCCCCTCATGTGAAGCTCAGACCCACACACTAAAGCAGCACAGAATGTGGAAAATAGAAAAGCTCAGCCTGAGGCATCACAGAAGTTTGGTGTGATGGAATGAGTGCTCCTTTGGTGGCTCCTGCTGGCCTGTGCTCTGGAGGAGCCTTTGCAGGGCCCATCCTGGGGCAGAAGGAGCATCCTGCCCTCTTCCCAGTGCTGCAGGTTGCAGGGAGGAGCACAAAGCCACCTGACTCCAGGTGAACTCCTGGCCTCCCTGTTGTGAGCAGCAGGGTTTGCATTTTAGGCTCATTGTGCTTGAAGGGAATCTCATGTTGATTTATTTCTGGGTGTGGGAGAGTTAATGGACACTTCAGGGGGATGTGGGCCCAGTTCTGCTCTCAGATGTGAGTTCTTCACTCCCCCTGGACATGCAGGAGCTTTAGGAAGGCAGCGTTTGACCTACTCCAGAACTGGTGAAGAATCCAACGTGACTTGTTTCTCTATCCCTCTACAGACAGGGATTAGGCCTGTTCCTAGAAGGAGCAGGATTAAAAGAACTGAAAGGTAGCAACAACAGCCAGGCCTGTGGGGTCACTAATTGGTGGAAAATTTTATTGCCTAGCTGTAAGGTGCCTGTATCTGAGCCCAGCAGTGCAGGATGAGTTGCCTTTTGGGGTACAGAAGCGCTGGTTTAGGCAGCACCAGGAAGGAGAAGCACAGATGTGCGACACAGGGAGCCAGATCCCTCCTGCCAGGGAGAAAAAGCCATTTCCTACACTGCAACGTGCAAGCAACCTCCATTGTTCATCTGAGCCTTTCAGCTGTAATTTATTAAGTTATTGAATCTGCAGATAAATAATGGACACACAGGAGATGAGCTCTGTGGATGTCAGGTCCAGCAGGTTGTGTATGGGACATGCTACTTGGCTACTAATTATTATTGTTTTCCTAAATATCCAGGAATTGCAGTTGCAAAGGCCAGCCCATATGCCCAAAGGAAAATATGATTTCCATCTCAAAAGAAAAAAAACAACCCTAAATAATTATTGTGCTGCACTGCTGGTAAACAAGAGTGATAACAGCCAAGATACAAAAGCCTCGGAGTGGGGAACAGTGTCCAAGTGCTTTATCAGAAAGGAAAGTGCTCTCCTGCCTTGGAAGTGGTTATCCCAGTGTCCTGTTTTTGCAGTGCAGTTTGGAATGTGCCATCAGCCTTGTACTGCAGATTAGCCCACACAATCCTAAGGGAAATAGTCCAGAGACAAGGATCACATGCAAGAAGAAAGCCTCTTGGTTTTTTCATGCACCCTGATGGTGTTATGCTGAACTTCTTTTCTGTTTTCCCCACAACACATATCCCATTTCAGTAACTGAGCACCTTATCTCCCACAGAGTCAGACATCAGGGGGAAAAGAAAAAAAGAAAAAGCAAAAAAGTCACCAGCTAACCAGAAAATTGTTTCAGCTGTAGTGATTGCTGTGTATTCATTTGATCCTGTAGGTTTGCTGGCTTGTTGCAACGTGTAAAAGCACGTTAGTGCGTTTTTGCTGAGATATCTATATACAAGGCCTAAATAAAGCCACGTATTTCCAAACAGTTATATTTCCATGTACATGAAATTAATATATGAAGATGAAACTGGAGGACAGCAGGCTCCTGCTAATGATTGTCAGCTGCAAAAATTCTGGGTTCCACACTGAGCTCATGTACAGCTTTAATCAGCAGTGGTGTTTAACTAAATATGTAGACATTTCACTGAAATTATTTTATTTTAAGTCTTTTTTTTTTTTTTTTTGTGCATTGCCTCTTGCTGTGTCATCTAATTGATTCACAGCTCCCGAGAAGCTTTTGGGTATGGGATGTCTGGGATGGTTCTCCAAACAAAATGCATCCTTCTCATACTGGTCTGGCCAAGTCAGTCCTGTCTGAGTTCAGATTAATTACAGAGCTTTCACTGGAGGTCATTCTATAATTAAGTATAAAGTTATTAGATGAATAGTGTATGTATCAAATTTAGTATATGTATCAAGTTTAGGACCTTGTTCTTTCTGCTGAAAAAAAGGTGCAGTCTTTTTGAGCCAATAATGGAGCTTTTTGTTATTGTTATTTTATTGTTAGGTTACTGGATGGGAGAAAGTCTAGTTTCATTATTTATTATTATCTATTTATTATTTCATTAATTAATATATTAATTTTGTATATATTAAATTAATACATATATTGAAGATGCAACTCGAGTTTCATCTTCATTATTAATTTCATATACATGGAAATATAACTGTTTGGAAATCCATGGGTTTATTTAGCTCTTGTATATAGCACCAGTGGGTGCAGCACAGCACACATGACCCAATATTTTAAATTAATGATGCTCACAAAGACAAAACAATGAGAGGTGCTTTCTTATGCTGCCAGACTGCAGAATTTTCCTAATAGTTCTCTGTGCACTCCTTTGTTGGCTGTTGCTGTTGTTCTGGCCTCGTGCCATAAATACAAATAGTAATAAATAATATAAATACAGCACGGAGCAAAGTGCCATTGGAGTGCTGCAGAGTTCAGGTGCCAGCTCCATCTCATCCTTGGGCTCTCACAGGTTGGTGCTGACCACTTGTACTGAAAATTGAAAATGTGCGCCAGGAATGAGGCTGTGGGTACCAAGCACAGCACTGCTGGGTGTTCTCAGGGGCACAAGGTGCAGTGTGCCTGTTTAGAAAATACACCTTTGCCACCTGATTGATTTTGGGATGGGCAAAATACTAGTGGAGATTTGGTTTTGATATTTTTGTTTATTTTTTAAATCTTGTTCCTGCTTGGAGAGGGCAGTGGGGTTGTTTAAGCAGGGCTAGGTAGCTTTCCTCCCAGGCTGAATGCAGCCCATAAAGCTGTCACTTCTGTAGCTTAATACTGGGTCTTAATGTATTAATTCAAGGCTTTCAGTGATCTAGGACACAACGTGTGCCAGCAGTGGGAACTAAAATTAGAGGCAGACTTTGGGCTGTGAGAGCGGCTCGAGGCTGCTTGCGGTGAGGGAGGAGGGAGAGCCCTGGTGTCAGTCCCAGTCCAGGGGCTGGCCGTGTCCAAAGCATCCCCAAAAAGCAGCTTTTCTGCAGCTTTTTCTGCACCACACCCCGTGTGAACGGCCCTTCCTTTTTCTGTTTATCGCTCTCGCTGATACAGCACCCAGTGGTTCATTTCACACTCCAAATCCACAGTGAAAACGGTCTTAGTTCACTTGTTGTACCAACAGCTGGACTTTGCTGAGCTGGTAATGTAATTCCCACGCCCTCCCTCTTCCCTTAAATAATAGCCAATCTTCTATAAAATGCACCTTAAAGGGAAAACATTGTGAAATGTGAAACAAAATGACATTCTAGTTAAGCATTCTAAGTTTTCATTCATGGAAAGCAGCTCCTGATGATGTAAAAAAAAAAAAAAGAGGCTGAGCAACAGAAAAATAGTTTCTTCCTCCTCCACTTCATTGGTTGTGTTTCGTTATGTAAAATTTGACGAGAATCATTTCCCTGTAATTTTTTTTATATGTCATAATTCTGTTAAGGACTCTGAATGAAGACTAATTAGGCATTATTGTTTGGTAATGTGGGTTCTCTTGTGCTTCTTTCTTGTTTACTTCCCTCAAACTGTGGGTGCTGTTCTGGCTGTGTGGGAATGACGACTGTGTTACCTCTTGAATATGAGATTGCAGGGACCCTTCTTGGATTGCTGTGCCTCTCGTTCCTCCTCTGTGATTATTTCAGTCTATCTGAAACAAATTCCTTCTTTTTGGGTAGAGAAACGCTCAGAAGCACAAGTTCACAGACATTTCATCTTTACTAAAACATCTTTACCTTATTGTGGCTTGTCTCTAATGAAATGAAGGCTGCACTTTGGCATTTGTGTGGGACTCACAGAAACATAAGGGGGGCCTCATTCAAATGAGATACATAGAAATAATTCTGCTATATGGGAATTTTGCCTTATATTCAAGCAAAGAAAGATTTGTAAGTTTTTAATGTTGGGGGAAAACACTTCTCTGAAATCCGGACTGTGAATCTAAACTCTGATATTTTGCTGCTATTCATGTGCAGCACTTCCTTTGATGACTGCTGGAGTTCTGATCTCACCGAGAGCAGAGAATATTGGGGCTGAGATTTCCTGAGCACAGCTTAGGGGATGATGTTGTGTTTAGTTTGTTTCATTAGGTGCAAGCTAATCAGGGAATAATTAACAGTCAAAATGCCAAGGTCCTCGTTCATGTGAAGGATCTGGCATTGAAGTCCTCAATAAAGTAACACTCACATTGAATTCACTGAGACTTTAAACTGCACAAATGCTTCAGGATTTGTCCCCAGCTTTTTTGTCCCTGTCAGTTTTTAATGAGCATCCCATAAAAGTGTTTAACAATTGTACTGACTTTGATTTTTTTTTCAAGGTTTGGGAGAAAATTGCTTTCTCAGGTTGAGGAGGGAAAAAAACATGTTGAAACAAAAAAAAAAGCACATTTTCTCATCTTGTTGTCTAAGCAGATTCAAAGGGTATCTCACATCTTGCTTTCTGATAGTCAGTGATGTTGCAGAGAGGAAGGATTACACTGATGGATGGAGATGTTTTAGACCGCATCCTAAATTCTGATAATTTTACCTGGATCCCCCAAATAATTTGGGGTCGAGGTGAAATTTAGACAGCAAGGCAGTCACTGGTGCAAGTTGTTTGTTTGTTTTATAAACAGAGGGGGGTAAAGCTCCCATTTCTGAGCTGGCCATGTATGGACAGTGGCGTTTGGTGCCATGGGCTGGTCGTGGGGAGCAGCTCCGTGCTTCTGATCCATCCCTGCCTGTCACCCAGAGCTCCCATCCCAGGCTGAGACAGATGGCTGCTGCCTGAGCTGCCTGCGTGGGAGACAGGAACTTCCACATGTGATTTTTTACCATTTGGTAGTAATTAGTTTGTTGTATAAATTAACATTAACTGAACCGTTCTCCAGGCATTGTTTGTAATTATTCTCCGAGCCTCCGAGTTGGGTAAAGAAATAGGGAAGTGGGGAAGAAGCTGCTTCTTGTTTTGTGCAGGGAAAGGGCTCTGTCATTAGGCAGAACAGAGCAGCAATTATCATTGCATGCCCAGCAGACTGAAAACTTTGAAAAAGCCCTTTAAAAAGTGAGATTTTTTTTTTTTCTTTTCCTCTGGAAATATTAATGGAAATTAATGATTTAGATGTGCAGATAGGCTTTATAAAATTTGTAAGAATAAAGCGTGGATGTAAGCAAGGGTAATCAGCCCTTCCTGACATCATTATTATTACTGCTGGTACAACTACCACTGCTGCTACTTTGATGTGTATTTATAGGGAGTAGAGGGTTTATTTATTTTTTAAATGCATCTTCTCTCAATATTATTCCATTTCCCCCCCGTTTCTGTAACTTTTCCTGATGTGTTTGTGGTAGGCAGCAGGGATCTTGTGCTGCACATCAGAGATGAGCTGTTGCTGGTTTTCTCAGGGGGTTTCTGTTGTTTCCAGCACCAGCCAAATGGGAATTGTCAGGAGAACAGCCTCTCACATGTTCCTTGGCACTTCTGCTTCCAGGCTTGGGCACGATCCAGACATGCAGAGGTTCGTGGACATGAAAAATAACAGGGAAAGTGCCCTCTGCTATTAGCCCAATATTTTAGGCACATATTGGGAATCCCTGGGTTCATTTGCTGGAAAAGTTCAATGCTTCAGCAAGTAAGGAAGTTTTATATCTCATTGTGCTGAAGTTTTTCCCTTTCTTAGCCAGGAGTAGCCGAGAGCTGGAGCTGGTCTCTGTCCTTCAGTAGAGCTCTCCTGCCCTGGGTACAAAGCTGGCAAGATGGGCAGTGTGGCCCTGGGCAATAAATCCTCGCACACAGAATGGGGTGCAGAAATAAAACTCAGCTACAGCCCATCCCATGGCACTCCCCAGCTTCATGAAAATTAATTTAGTGGCCAGAGTATACCCTCCAGAGAAAGGCTCATGTGGCTTGAGTGTAAAGGTGTCCTGGTGCTTTCTTGTGAAACAGAATGAAGGCAGTTTTACACACAGACTTGAAACTTTGGTGTTTATTGTGGTTTTACTTCAGTTTGCTGCATCCTGGTGAGTTGGGTCTTATTTCTTCTCTCAGAATTGCTATTGATATTTACATTTGTCCAGGCAGGTAGTTCAGCCTGGGCAACAAATGCTAAAAGAGGACTTGAAATTCTGAAATGAGTAAATAGATGCAGCTCAGTGAGGGGTTGTTGTGTTTTTCTTGGCACTGTGACTTAGCCTATATGAGGCTTTGTGCTGTTTGGGGAAGAGGAAGGTGGGAGGGAGTGTGTGGGAGCTTTGGTAGCTGGAAATGCAGGGAGGATCCAAGCTGAGACCTGCAGCTGAGGGACAGCCACCAGGGGTGGTTCTCTTTTTGTCTTGATTTCTGGCAGTGGTTCGTGCTCGAACTGAGGGTGTGTGATTCCCCAACTTCTGATGCTGTGAAAAACGCCAATCACTTGTTTTTAAAATTTTAAAAGCTTAATAGTAATAAAATGGTTATAAAATAGTGATACAATTAGAGTAATAATGATTTGGACAGTATGAGACAACAAATACAAAGTGGTACGGACGTCCGGGTACCTTTTGCTGGCCCCAAAAAGGACCCCCGTTAACACAGGATTAACCCTTAAAAGCAACAGCCTGTTGCATATTCATACACCTCATACATGATGCATAAATTCCATTCAAACACAGGATTCTGTCTGGTGATTGTCAACTTCTTCCTCCAAATCCTGACAGCGCCTTCGAGGCAGGAAGAAGTTCGTTTCTTCTGATAATGGAGCAATAAATTCTCCTTCTCTGAAAGATTCAGGTGTCCTGTGGCTGCTATCTGCTAGTGTGAGTCCTTTCTTTAGGAAAAAAGTATCCTACATAGCATCGTTTCTGTTTTAACAATTTTTATAACCTAAAACTATATTTAACACAGCACTTAAGAGAATTAATCCAGCATTACTTTCTAACACAACACATATAATATTCATTTTAATATTTGCGAAAAGCCAATCATAAAATATGCATTTTTCACAGGTATCAATGTGTGTAATGAATCAAAGATTTTCTGAGCCGTTCTGTTGAAGCCTTTTCCCCTTGCGCTGCCAGGAGAGAGGGTGCTGCCCATGCTTGGTGCAGGTGTGACAGGGAGGTGCAGGGTGTGCAGTCAGCTCAGGGAGCCCCGAGCAGTTCAGTTCACCCTCCTGGAGGGCTCTGGGCTGTGAGGGAAGAGCTGAAGGCTTTGTTGTAAGATGTGTGCAGCTACGGCATCGCTGTGCCAGCTGTAGGGCTGGGGTTCCTCCATCCCTGCAGGAATACAGGCAGAAAGGATCAGTCCTGTGGTGAAGAGCACAGAGCAGGCTCAGGAAACACAATTTCTTCAGGGTTTTTTTGCTCTGTGGTGTTTTCTCCCCGGTTTCCCACACGAGCTTCACCCTCAGTGTCCAGTTTCTGTGGTTTTCAAGCTTGGTTGGCAGTGGCTGTGTGCCTGTTCGTGGGCTGAGGTTTCGTTGCTGCTTGGGAGGCACAGCCTGACAGAGATGGCTGCTGTACAGGAAGGGACCAGAGGCAAGCTCCCTGGAGATGCTTTTACAGCTCAGCCCCACGTGCACAGCCAGGAATGAGCCTGCAGGTTGGGTCTGGGAGCCAGGATCAGGAGCACAGCTCAGCTTGCCTCAGTGGAGCAGCTGCAGAGTCAGGCTGCGAGATTCTTGTGCCTAGAACAAGTTTAGTGGCTTGTGGGGTGCTTGCACTACCAGGAGATGTGGTTCTAGGTTGTCCTAGATTCCTTGGAGCAGACAGTTCTCCTTGCTGGATCTCCTGGAGCTCTTGTCCAGGGCAAGGGCTGTGCTGGGACACCCAGCTGTGGTCTTGACACAGGGCACTGCAGGGTGATAGCCTGAAAAGCACACACAAAATCAGCCCCTACTTGCCTGCCACACAAAGCTTTTCTTGCTGCCTCACATGCCTCTCCTGACAGGCCTTGCAGAATGCATTTGTTTGTTTTGTGGACACGGAGTTATGAGCTGTGGCATGGCAGGAAGGTGAGGAATCCTTTGCTTTGTTTTTGGTTTGGGGAGGGAGCTCAGGAGGGTGGGAGGGAGCATGTGGGAGCTCAAAGAGAATGCGTTAATTAACCCAGGGGGATGTCAGGAGTGAGGAGCTGCAGCTTGAAGCCCAGTGATCTCTATCCACGGCTGGCTCTGGGTCACAGACCCTGGATCAGCCAGGAGGGTGGGCACAAGGGGAAGCAGATGTTGGCCTCTGTGCTGCTGTGTGACAGGGCAGCAGCCCCCTGCTCTGCTGCTGTGTGACAGGGCAGCAGCCCCCTGCTCTCTGTGCTGCTGTGTGACCGGGCAGCAGCCCCCTGCTCTCTGTGCTGCTGTGTGACCGGGCAGCAGCCCCCTGCTCTCTGTGCTGCTGTGTGACAGGGCAGCAGCCCCCTGCTCTCAGGAGTGTGCCACTGTTCCTGGGGCCCTGAGCCCCTGGCCGGGGCTCACACGTGCACACCCATGCGTGCTGCACACGCACAGAGCTGGCTCTGCTCCCCTCCCCTGCCCTACCTTCCTCAATGGCCCTGCAAGACTAAACAGGTGTTATCTACTCTTGATTTCAGTGCATTTAAATTAATCCTGTCAGCTCAGCTGTTAAAACAACTGTCATCTCCAGCTGTTAGTAATTTTCGACTGGGCACTTTTGCAGGTTGCCAAGTTCTGAGCCTGCATTGTGAATCTCTCGCTGTCTTTCTCTCTATAGTAACAATTTGGAGCTTTTTTTAAAGGGGACTTGCGTTGCACTGCTTTTACAGAGAACCCTGTTTATTACATATTGAAATAATATCATCACAAAACCCACCATCACCATGCCAGACTTTGGAATAAAGAGCTGAGCCATGTGTGGAGTGCGGTGCATATCAATCTTCTGTGGGCTTGCTGCAGCCTCTCTGTGCATTTTAAATTTCAATGAGAGATGAATCAACCTGAGAGTTTGGGAGGGAGGAGGAGTAGGGGCTCTAAATTTTTATTGCCAAAAATAGAGCTTTCATTTCGGAAGCACTGGTCTCTCTTTTCCCTTTTGTCTTAGCGTGCATTTAATTTTCATGACTGAGTTTACAGGAGGTACCTTGAGCTGAAAACACTTTAAATACCTTTCAGTTGTTAGATTAATGACACACACATGGTATGTGTAGAAATTGTGGGGGAAAAGCAGTGCAATAACAGTGGGTACATGTTATTGGTTATTATTGATTATTATTGGTAATTATTTGTTATATTGATTATTCAGGTGCTTTTTGCCTGAATAATAAACCTGAAAGATTATTCAGGTGTTTTTACCCATTCCTAACAAAATTATAGACTTAAGAAGTGGCTATAGGTAATCTTTTCCTCAGCAGACCAAGTTGCTAAATGAATGGGAATCTTTAAAAAAAACCCCATGTTTTATATAATCTCCCACATAAATAAGGGCAGTGTTTCTATATCTTTTCGTAAAATAGGCTTTCTACTTAAAACCTCCTTTCTTATGGTTTTTGTTATCTTTTACTTTTGAATTTCTTCACGAAAATTCTGGTAAAATAGGAAAACACTCCCCAAATATTACCATAATAATTATTTTCCTTTCACTTGTTATTCTTGTGCTTAGACAAAAAAAAATTTATTTAAGGAAGGAAAAAAAAACACAGAAAAAAACCTTTACCAATAATGTAAAAACTAAAAAGAAAAATATTCTGAAGTACCATCTCATTCAGCAGGTGCTGATCTAATTCCCAGCTGAAAATGTATCTCTGCTTTTTGGCATATTCTGTAATACAGAATGAGCAACATATCAAATTCCAGCACAGTTCTGGCTGTTTCTGAAGACCCCCACATTAATTCCTTCCTAGAAAAAAAATTAATTCTTTATGATAAATAAAGAATTAAAGTAAAGAATTATAAAATAACTGGATTGACATGCTCCAGTCTTTGGGCGTGCCATCACTATCTTTCTTCTCATACGGTGGTGCCATTTCAGTAGAACATGAAGCAACTTTCTCAAATTTCCCGTTTCTTAGTGAACAACTGTAAATTTTTCAGTGAAATGTTCTGTGTCCCTCTCAGCACTGAAATCTGTGGAGCGCACAGTGTGGATGGGTAGGACCAAGTGACAGACAGACATCACACAATTGCCATTGTTCCTGTTACCAGGAGCTGGGGTTGCTTCTCTTGAGTTCTGCTCATATTGCATGGCTAAATACTGGAGTTACAGTGGTGCACCAAACCTTTTCCTGTCTGGTTTAGCATTTCCTTAATGCAGGAATTTGATCAATGATATATTCATCTAAAGTTCTGGTTTCACAGAAGCTGCTGCTGGGCAGGAGTGTTGTTAGATCAAAGCAAGTACTTCCTGTAAAAAATATTGCTTTTTTGGAAAACAGGCTGGAATGGCTGAAAATTCGAATAGAGGGAAGATAGACTATGATGGACTTCTCCCCAGAATTGCAAGAAATTTGTTTGAGGGAAGCTAAGGAGTTCAGGCCCTGATGCAGTTTCATTTACAGTGTGTAACACTTTATTGTTTAAACCTGCACCAAGCCCTTCTGGGGGACGCATTTCCCTGCAAATATCCCTGCTGACAGGGATTTATCAGCACAGGTTTAGGTTCTGCTTTGCAGGGAGCCCCCAGCTGTGTGGACAGCAGCTGAATTTTGAAGGCAGACCCACATTCATGGTCTCTGAGGTGTGGATGCTGCTGCTTCCCTGCTGCTTTCACCTCCACATCTCAGCCCCACCAAGCTCAGGTACTCATGGACTCAGGGCTTCTGCAGCAAGCTGTGGCCATTCCTCAGTGCCAAATGCTGTTAAAGGTGCAGCATTTTTTAGGATTAATGCTGCAAAGTCTAATTTGCACATGTTTTCCTTGTCACCTCGTCTCGTCTGCACTTTCTTTCCTTGCAGACCCATAGCTTCCACCTCCTTTGGCATGGCACCATTGGTAATTCCAGTGACATCAGTGAAATTACCTGTGTGCAAAATTGAAGTGACACTGAACCAGTGTCTTCACCACCCAAAATGTGTGTCTGCTTTGCTTGCTCAAATTAAACTGTACTTCCAAGCCTTTGGGGCTTTGTGCAATGTGAAAGATTCCATTAATCTTATCTGTATGCAGTAAAACCTTGTCAATTCACACTAATGATCCTGGGAGTGAACAGGTAAGCACATTTTTCAGCTGGCTTTCCCGTGGGTGAGGGACTGAACCTAAACTCTTGACCCGACACATCTAAATTAAGGGGTGTTCAGAATCTGAATTTTGCAACTCAAGTCAATATTTAAATTTCCGTGGCTTTGCGTGACACAGTTTTGGCCAACTGCTTTGTGTTTGACAATCCAAAGGTGTAGGAGATACCCACAGGAGCCACAATCTCCTGGGAGATAGGCAGAGCACACATTTGAGAGGAGAGGGAAGATTGCTCCATTGCTTTTCACCACTGACCAGAAAAATACATAACACCAGGAGAACCAGACTGTATTTTTATTCCTCTTTCAGTTCCACGTCTTATTTTTCCTTTCTTCCCACTAACTTGTCCAGTCTTTCCACTTATATTCTTGGAGGAGCTCATTAGCATCTCTTAACCAGATGTGATGGGCATGAACAGGCAAGGAAAGCAACAGGAGCAGCAAAAATGGTAGTGAAGATTTGATATCAACGGGAGATGGTTTTGTGGAGTGCCCTGCGATGTCAATAGAGTGTGGAATATTGATAGGCTTTTAATTAAGCAGTGATTTCTGCAGATGAGATATTAAATGCAGTTCCTGACTGTTCTCAGAGATCTCTAACCCCAGTATTCAATAAGCTGTGCTTCTCCAGTTCCTGTGTTCATAAAGCCAAGAAAGCAAATTTAAAATTATTTTGCCATGACCCACTGTGTGGTTGTTCTTATTTTGGAGAAACAGTGACATTTTCAATTCAGCTTGTTGTCTAGCAGTGACTATGAGTGAAGCTGAAAAAATCCTCATTTGCATTAAGGCTGTAATGGTAAATGCAGTGCTCAAGTTGATAAAACTTTCCCAAGGAAACAAGCAGGAAATTCTCTGTCCTGCTAACTATTGCCAACAACAGATAGATGTTTGATAGGTACACCTCAGAGTAACTGCATGTTTTAACTGCATGTTTTCACTCAGAACAGCCTCTTGGTTAGATTTGCTTCCAGCACGAGAACAGAGGAGGTTTTTCACTTTCCGTGATGAAGCAGATTTGGTACCTTTGAACAAAACCCCCTTCCTGTGCTGCTGTTGAGTGTTCCTGACAATGCAGTTCAGGGTTTTGTCCTCTCCAGGGGCTCTGCTTGTCCATGGCTGTGTCTGTGGATTTTTCTGATTCCATCTCTGTCAGGAAGATGACATTTTTCAGCACTTTTGGAAGAACACAGGAGATAAGCACTGCTGGGCTGTCCCAAATAAAGTCAACAGAGTAAAGATTAGACTCTGTATTTCTCTGTGTGCCTGCACATGTGTGTGTATGTTCCTCTGATGTAAATAAGTGCCTATTTGTGCTTTTCTGTGGAGGACAGGAAAGACAAAGCCCCCATTTACATTATTCTTTAAAAAAGGGGTTATGTTACAAACTCATTGAGGCAGAAGCGATGCTTGCTTTGTGTTTTCTTTACCAGTAACTATAATGTTATAGTTACTTTCCTATGCTCTTCTTGCTTGTTCAAATAACTTAGCTCACATACTGTGCCCCAGTAAAGTTTCACTATGATTTCCTTCAAAGTTTTGCTTTAAAATTTTCAAAATTGTAGCATTTTGTGAACAGTTGACGTGACAAAGAACTGCTGGAATTTTACCTTAAATATTATCTTTTTAAGTGAATTTTATTTTCAAAAGAAGCCACAAAAGACATAATTCCAACTTTTGTCCTAGTCCATTTCTGTCTATGTTTTTTCACGGCCAAAAACTTTGGACTTACCCATAAAATATTTTTCCATAAGAGAAATGCTTATAAATATTTCCCCTCAAGCTAGTTAGGGCAGACAGCTTCATGCTAAGATGGGGGGGAGGAAGTGCAGCTTTTTCCCTGGTGAAAAAATCCCTTTAGAACAAGTTCAGTGTATGACTGCATTTTTTTTTTTTTTTTTTTGTTTTTCAGTTTCAAGGTATGGTTATGAGGAATTAAATGTGAGATAAAGTGAATATAAAAATGTGCAGCTTGGCCTCTCTCTGATCCTTCCCAGGAGGATTTTTTGGAGGCTTGGTTGGTTGCCCTGATGAGGGATCTGCAGCAGGGCTCCTGAGCGTCCGTGGAAGGAAGGCTCATGCCAACAGGAAGGTTGATGTGAAACTGTGAAATGCAGGAAGCACAAACAGTAAAATGTAGGAATTCTCCTTTGATCCTTTTCCCATAACTGCATAACAGTTTGCAAACTGTCTAGTCAGAACTCTCTCTCACTGCTTTTTTGGACTTAGCTGAAAGAAGTTTAATGGTAAATAAAGAAGACAATTACAAGCCCCTTTCTAGACCTCAGCTCCTCCCTGTAGAACTGCTTCTCTTCTGTTCTTCTCTCTTTCTCCCAGCTTCCATTGCATTGAAACAAAGTGCTGGAAATGGTTTCTGTGGTTTAGGAGAAGCCATTTAACCCTTTCCATTGAACACGAAAACCTGTGTGGCAAGATGATGAAGGTGCTTCCTGGGAAAAGCTCTGCTATTTTGTTCCATATTGCTGTCCCATATTTTGAGAAGAGGGCTAGGTCAGATTCTGACACCACCTGCCCTGCTTGATGGAGTCCATGTGAGATTTAGCCCTCTTAGAGGGTGGTGGGAACTCTATATTTGAGGGATGTGTTGAGACTGTGTGGTAGAAAAATACTGCTCCAGAATGCAAACATCATCTTTGATTTCAGTTTTTGAACGTGAACTTAATATTTTATAGCTCTTTTAATGCTATGAATAGTCAGAAATCACCTATTGCAGAAGATGAATGAAGATAAAGTCCATGAGTTATCAGAGGGCACAGGAAGTTGGTTGTATTGACATTCTGTGGATCCTCTAAATTTTTTAGAACAGTGAATACTTCAGGAGGGATTTTTGTGTTTTGTCTCTGTTTTCTGTGAGGCAGGGCTGGAGCCTTTAGCCCGTGCAAGACTCCTGGAATTGCTGTATTACACCTGCTGTGGAAAAGCTCCTGTGAGCTGGCATGGGCACACTTGAGGGGTGCTGCCAAGACACAATACCCTGTTTTAAAACATAATTCCGTGCATGAGCCTTCAAATCTGATCCAGTGGAGTTCTGAGGAAGTTTCTGGGTGACTTCTAATGCAAATAATGAGGGAGGCAAGCCCCTGAGTCTTGCTTTGAATGGAAGTGGCAGTGTGTAATTTCAGTTGAAAACAGCACAGGCTAATTTTGCCTTGACAGAATTGAGCCAAAATAAGTTGAGTTAAAAGGATTTGGTGTGCCACTCGGAACTGATAGCTAACAGTTTGGAGGTTTACAGGGTTTCTTTTCATGTGGTTATGTATATCAGACAGCTTCAGGCTATTAAATTACACTCTCCTTGCTAGCACTCGCTTCTCAGCTTTTAGAATATTTCCCTTTCTGTTTGTGTATTAGTTGAACACCATCTCAGCAATTCAGAAGCCAACGTGAAGCTTCCTCCAGAATGATTTTGGGAGAAGGAGAATTCAATCCAGAGAGAGATCAATGTTTCATTTTGGGTTTTTCAACTTCCAGTGCAAGTCAGGACCAGGAGTCCTCGACTTTACCTTAAAACTGGACTTGCTTTCCCACATTATTTAAATGTTCTTAAGTTGCATTCTAATAGTTCTTCAGTATTTCTTTCAAGCAAAGTGAAACTTTGTATTTAGCTTACATTAGAAAAAGAAACAAAGATAATATTGTTAAATGTCTATTAAAAAACCCCCGTTTTACATCAGCAGCATTCTAGAATTGTGGTTCTGTCACTGCATGGTTTAGCCAGCAATAGGATGCTACAGTGACCCTGTGAGAAATAGCACAAATCAGTTCTTCTCTTCTTTACTCTGGTAGTCCCATTTGGAGTCAACAGAAGGAAGTATTTAACAAAAAAGTGCCTAATTTACCCAGTTTCTAATATGATGGACTGGGAAACCTGCCCATATAATTTCTCTTTTTAATTCTATGACTTTAAACTAAAATTTAGGTTTTTTTAAAGAGAGTTCACTTAAATCCCCCGAATCCTTCTTCACAAATTTGCAACAGTTTTAGGAGAAGTTCTATCTAAAATACTAGAATGGTGCTTTTGTAACAACCAGATTAGATCAGTGGTTTTGGTTAAAAAAAAATTATGACAATATTAGTGTAGTATAAAGTTCACTTAAACTGGACTCAGACCACGCTTTACAAAGGTGGATTTGGGGCCATATGTTAAATTTAGCACATCCTAAATAACTTTATGAATTTGGGCCATGAAATACTCAGCAATCAGAAGAGTGTTGGTAGCTGTTTTCTCATGGTGTAGAGAATGCTGAAGAATTAAAAAGTGAACTGTCCTACTGAAATATGCAGTATCCATGTTTCAGTGGCCACACTAAAAGAAGGACTTGGTTGCATGTATTTAAATTTTGAAAACAACAGATTTGCCATATTCAGGTTGGTTATGGTTTAGCTGCTGGCTTTTGTCTCTGGTAATAGCTGATAACTGGAGATGAGCAGGGATCTAGAAAAGCAAACTGTAGGGGAAAGGAAGATGAGATAAAAGCTTAATGGACCTCTGTGGACAGAGATGCACTGGTTTGTGTGAGTGGGAGCAGATCCAGGCTGGTTTTGGAAGGAATCCCTCCATGTCCGAAACATCTGTCCATCCCTTCTGCCATAGCCCACGTGCCCACAAATATCACCCTTGGCCCTAAAGGTTCCCAGAGCCTTTGGGCAGCCTTGCAGCCTCAATACTGCACTTTGCAGTGCCTCTGGAGTGGCAGCCAGGTCCCTGCTGGACAGGGAATGAAGAGCTGAGCTGACATCCACGCATGACACCAAAAGCTGCATCCCAGATCAAGGCACTCGGTGCAAACATTGCCATTTGTGTTCATGGAACAGATGAAGGCCTGTGTGTCAAGTTTGAATTTGCAAACTTCTGTGGTTTGTGTGTAAACACCAAAGTAACATAGCATGGCCTTAAACATGGTTTTGTTTGCTTTAATAGCCTATAAATTTGAGTCTGGCATTAAATGTGGCATTGGGTGTGATGGAGCTGGAGGGTGATCTCTCACTCAAGTGCCATTTTTGTCGTCGTTCAAAACTATGGTGATGCATTTGATGATTCTTCTTCAGTGTCTGTGGTCATCCTTCTTATTTTCATTCTCATACATATCTGAGGTATGTAGGCTGGATCTGGGAGATTCGATTTGCTGCATACGTTGAGAGAGTAGCAAAACTGATCTCTGTTTTTATTTTATTTTCCTGCAATCTTGCAGACCTTGCAATCGAAGCTGGCGCATATGTAAATAGCATCTTCTTCCTTGGATCTTTTGAAAGTTGGTTTTCTCCACAGGTAAATTACTCTATGATTCTAACAGTGACTGTGGCAAAATCAACCCAGTGGGGAATGGGTTTAAGTGTTCTTCAGCCCTCTGCAGTAATAATTCCCTCTGTTCCCATGCATGGGTCTGTCACTGAGCTGGGTGTGCTTGAGGAGCTGACAGAGAGCAAGATTTGCTTGCTAGGACAGATTCTGGCAGAGAGCTCAGTGTTTGGGTGGACACTGAATGAGCACTAGCTGTCCTGACACTGGTTTAATGATCACCTGCCTGTCTATCCCTAGGAGTTTCTGCGCTGGTGCAAAGTCAGGTAGAATAATTCCACAAAGCCACAAAAGAGCATTTTCAGTCATAATTTTTTTTTATTATTTTTGTAAAATGTTTCCTTGTTCACGGTAAGGAGCAGTATCGCCCTGCTTGATTTCTGAAGTTATTCTAAGAGCAGAAGGTTAATTCCATGTACAAACATGTAGACATAGTGATGCACTTGAAAGTCTCAATGTATAAAAAAATCTATGTAAAACATGTTTCTCTTACAAAAAACCCCCCACATTATCCCCTCTTGTTCACATGGGATGGTTATTACTGCAAGGACAGGATGTGTTATGCTAAACCCTTCATGTTGGAACAGAAGTACATATTAGCTTTATCTATCCCACTTACACTTCCTTATTCTTGCTGGTAAATATTAATAATCTGTTGGAAGTGTGTATGCAAATTCTTGGACAGAACAGCAGCATGAACCTTTTTGAAAGTTAATAAAGTTAGGAGTGAATGGTAAAAAAGCTTCTGCATTGTACCATGTACACATTGCTTTTGTGCTGCTTCTATTCTAACAGCACAGCCTCGTGTCAGAGTGAAGCAGCATTTAACATTTCCTGTGTGAACATTTATTTCTGTCCCTCAGGTGTCTCCACATGCATGCTAGAGCTGAGCTCTGCTATGCAGTCACAGGTTGGTCATCAGACATTTGGTCTGACTAAATTCAGGTTCTGGTGTGCATGTATCCCGTCAGGTTAGCTCAAGGTTTAAGATAACAATGGAGCCAAACTGCAGCTCTCTGAATTACTGATTGTGTTTCTCCATTTCATTCTGCTCTGGAGCAGGCTGACGTGTCAAGGATAGGGCAAATCCTTTTTCTTTTGGGAATTCACTTCAGCTGGGTCTAAAACTGTACGACCTGAGTCAGACTGGATCACTGAAGAAAGCAAAGTCTCAGTGGCTGCACTATTTAATGGACATATTTCTGCTTGGCTGCTGTGGAATTATGGAAAATGCTGAAGAAATAGGGACCTTCCATAAGACCCCAGTGGTGCCCACATTTCCTCCATCTGCAGTTCTGCTAATTCTGCTTCTCCTTCATCCTGGTGTGCAGAACATTTCCCTGCCTGCTCAGCTTCCCACAGCAAACCCCTCGTTCCTGTCTGGTTCCTCAGCAGCAGCGCTGCCCTGACAGCCTGGGGTGGTTCTTTGGGAGCTTGTACATCACGGTTTAGGATGGGAATGCATCTCCGTTTGTCTGGGGAAAGCTTCCAGCCTTTTCTTGTGTTCCCACAGTTAAAACAGCAGGAGAACCAAGCACTCAGCACTGCTGCCCGTACTTTGTTAGGCAGCTGTGCTCCAGATCCACAGTTCTCCAAACAGGACAGGGGCTGGAGACTCTTCCTGTGATAACATGCATGACAGCTGTTGGTAGTGACTTCTGGTTTGGTTTGATTTTTTTTTTTCGTTGAAATACAGAGTTCATGAAAGTGCTTCTTGTAGCTTTGCAGACAAATGGCAGCGGATGGCTTTCTTCTGAAATACTTCATTGCTTATCAGAATCTTCCCACTCGTTATGAATAACCTTCACTTGCTCTGTTAGCTTTTTTTAGATGTTACCATTGTTAGGGATAATAACCTGATGGCCTGGAGGCCCTACAAAGTGCTCTAGCACTATGCCATGTTCATGTGTGGTTATGAAGAGAAAAAACCTCCACAAGTTGTAGGATTTACTCCGTGTGCTTCCAAAGGGCTTTTCCAAGTCCCAGGGATCAATAACAATACAGAATATTAGAATATTGCATTAGAATATCTATTGCAAGTGGTAAAGCTGTCTGCATTAATCTGACTTCCTCTGAAGACAATGCTGAGCGAGTCTGTACTCATCTCATCTTCACTTGACAAAATTTGGCATTCTCAAGCAGCGTAGCTGTCTTTTACAAAGCACTTGAAGGAAGTTAGACACTTAAATCCAATGCTAATTTTGCTTTAAAATGGCAGCTTAAACTGTCAGATAGCAAGAGAGTAACGTTGCCCTTGTTACTGCTGTGTTTTTGTTTTTTTCCCCAGCTCAGAGGCTGAGCATTTCAGTGTGGACAGTCGAAGTTTGAGAAGTTAAAAGCAATCGAAAACAGAAGGACAGAAGGGGAATTTTCGGCAGTCCAATTAGTACGAATTATTTTCAGCATCTTGTGTGGCATAAATTAAGTTTTTCCTTTGTTGGCACTTGTGAAAAAATAACAGCTATCGATTAGGCCTGTCGAGCCCTCCTGGCCTGACAAGATATTTCACTGGAGTGTTGTGGGCACGGGCTAGAAACGATGCTGAGAGAGCGAGATCCTCCACAATCATCTCCTCTCCTCGTTATTTTTAGTGGGCTTTTTTTTTTTTTTTTTAGATGTACTGTATACAGTAGAACCCTATTAAAGCCTGACTTAAGATGCTCAGATAATCACCCTGAGCAGGCTGCTGCTGCTGGGGAGTGTTCAGGAGGCATTTTTAACTGCAGCCGTGTATTGATTGCTGAGTTTCTGGGGGGCAGTGGGAGGTTGCTAATCTGGGCTCTGGGGTCAGAGCTGGAGCTGTGTCCCCGATTCCCTATTTTGGGGGGAGTGGGCTGCGGGCGTGGGCGCAGCTCTGTCACCGATTAGAGCTTGGTTGTGAGCTTGTGGTGCTGGCAGTCTGAAAAACTGTGAATGCTGTCTCAAATGTGGAGCAGATGCAGATTTTTACTCTGATGAGATGAGGGACCGGCACTGACAGTGGCACAAAGAAGGATTTCAGAGGTGACAGTGAGGAGATCCAGGGTTTTGTTTTTGTTATCTGAGCTGATCAATAAATACTGTAATGTCTGCAAAGACTTTTTTGGGGTTGAGTACAAGCATCTTAGGGTGAGATGGGCAAATCTAAAGACTTCATGTTGTCAGATGAAACAGGTGGGAAAGACAAAGTTTTCAACAATTTGGTTTCCTGATTTTTTTTGTCCCTTTTAATTCAGTATCAAAGAGAGCGAACACTGCTGCTTTGTTTTTGAATACCTTTTTACCACCATAGTCCACGTTTAAATGGAGCAGCAGCCTTTGATACTTGAACAGCAGTGTTAAATCGTCAGTAATCCCTGTGCAGCATGGTTGTTACTGCTTTTGGTGCTTCTCTATTACTGAATTCTCAATAATCCCAGACAATTGTGGTCATATGTTCATTTGGCAAGAGGTGTCTTGAGTTTCCTTACTGTTATCTGCTCAGAATTCCTGAAAACCATTTGGACATAGATAGGATGTGATAAAGACCACAGTATGCAGACTGAGATTATCAGTTATTATACGGGTGGATTGTAGATTCATTATGTGTTTCTTGTTTTCCTTCATTGGCGTTCAAGCTATTGTCAGGAATGAAGGCTTGTGTCAGAGAGGGTTTCAGTTCCAGAGCAAGGGTGTCCAGCTCTGGCTGCCAGGACAGCTTTGTCAGTGGTCAGGGAATGCATGGAGTGAAGAACAAACCCCCAGACCAGCTCTGATGAGAGAGCAGAAGGGGAAAGGATTTGGGTTTGGTGAATCACAGAATCATAGAAAGGTTTGGGTTGGAAGGCACCTTAAAGATGACCTTGTTCCAGCCTCCCTGCCATGGACAGGGACACCTGCAGGGCCTGGGCATCCCCAGCTTCTCTGGGCAGCCTGGGCCAGTGCCCACCACACCCACAGTCACCCTCAGGATGGTTCCCATCCCCTTCCTCATTCGCCATGCCTTTTTCTCTCCTTTGCCAAGAAATAACCCTTGAGATGTATCTGGTCCATTTTCTGTCTGTAGAGTTTCAGGTGGCTTTGGTTAAAATCTTCCTTTGCTTTTTTGGCTGAAGGATTGAAGCCTTGCCTTTCTTATTGCACCCTACCCCTGTACCCTTTGTCACCGTGGTGGGAGACTGAAATCAGCCTGCAGAGGGGTGAGGTTTGGGCTCTGCAGGGACACTCACTGCTGAGTGTGCTTCAGCCTCCTTAGGGATGGTGTCACGGACATCTTTTATGGAAAATCCTTTCCTCAGGATTTTTCCTCCTGAGAAGCTGGGAGGCCTCAGGAACAAAATGCAAACAATGGTTATCTGCTGCTGTGGAATGCAACAGGTGCATCTGGGATTGGCCTCATGTGGTTGTTTCTAATTAATGGCCAATCACAGTCAGCTGGCTCAGATTCTCTGTCCGAGACACAAACCTTTGTTATCATTCCTTCTTTTTCTATTCTTAGCTAGCCTTCTAATGAGAACCTTTTCTTCTATTCTTTTAGTATAGTTTTAATATAATATATATCATAAAATAATAAATCAGCCTTCTGGAACATGGAGTCAGATCCTCATCTCTTCCCCAATCTGAAAACCCCTGTGAACACGGTCACAGTTGGCAGGGAAGGGCTTTGGGAAGCTGTGGAGAGGAGAGAGCCCTTGGGGAGAGCTGGGTCTGTCCCCATGAGGGTATCTGGGGACTGGGGGGTTGTGTCCTGGCCACCCCTCTCCTGAAGCAGCCAGGATTCCCCATTCAGGCTGGTGTTTCACCTGCTTTCAGGAGGAATTTATCCCCAGGAAAGAATGCTGGGCACTGGAACAGGCTGCCCGGGGAGCTGTGGAGTCACCGTGCCTGGAGGTGCTGCCCTGGGTGCTGTGGTGCTTGCCAAGGTGATGGTGGTTAGTCATCCACCCTGGGGTCTTTTCCAGCCTCACTGACTCTGGGTGACCCTGCCTCTGCCTCTGGGCCCTCCTGGCTGGCTTTGGGCCAGGCATTTCTTTCCCTGCCTTGTTTTTCCCACTCAGGAATAGCGATGCCTTTTCAGCTAAAGCTGGAAAATCATACAACTGCTAAGGTGTCCAAAATCATCAGAGATTGAATGGAATTGTCTGGGACCTGCCAGGAGAAGATTTTGTCCTGTGCTGCTCTACAGTTCCAGCTCCCTAAATGTGCTGGTTATCCAAGGCATGGTGCCTGATCACTAAATTTTCATGCCTGGAGAGTGCTTGGAGCATGGGAGTTTGCTTTATAGGTTTTGAGAGATATAGTAGATACTGAGCCAGAATCCTGGAAGTTACCTGGTTCCGATGCATTTGTCACTAACCCTCCTGCTTTCATTGCTATTGCTATTCCACGTAGGACTTGGATCCCTTCTGTCCCTACAACTATTCCCTACAATACTGTGTCCTAGCTAGACATTATTCTGTGTCCATAGCTCTCCTGCTGATATTTTTTGGAAGGGTTCCTTTATTCCTCTCCCTTGTTGATTTTCCTACTCAAAGGACTAGATTGAAACGAAAGGGCATGTCTTTGACTTTAATAAGCTTTTAATAAAATCTGGAAAAAATGCCACCAAGACCCCTGGAGGAGCAGTTTTTACGAGGGTTTGCCTCTCCACTCCAGCCCCTCAAGAGCCCATATTCTGTAAGAGCTGCTACCCTACACACCTGGCCATCATTAAGTGCTCTTTGTTTTTCTTTCAGTCTTGCTCTTGTTTTACAAAACTTGGTGTAATGTAGTATTGGGGAGAGCTTATAAAAGTCTTAACTTGAAGTAAAGGAGAGCCTTACTGCCTGGTAAATGTGCCACCCAGAAAGAGACTTACTTATTTCAAGGCAAGCTTTAAAATGTTGACTGTTTTGAAGCTCTGGCTATTTCCCTTTACAGTAGGATCCTTTCTCTTTCTCTTCTCTTTCTCTTCTCTTTCTCTTCTCTTTCTCTTCTCTTTCTCTTCTCTTTCTCTTCTCTTTCTCTTCTCTTTTCTCTTCTCTTTCTCTTTTCTCTTCTCTTTCTCTTTTCTCTTCTCTTTCTCTTTTCTCTTCTCTTTCTCTTCTCTTTCTCTTCTCTTTCTCTTCTCTTTCTCTTTCTTTCCTTTTCCTTTTGCTTTTACTTTTGCTTTTCCTTTTCCTGTTATGTTCCCCATCCTGATTTTTAGTTTAAGGAAAGGTTACAGGTATCTGAGGTTTCTTGCACACTCCTAGAAACCCTTGGCCATTTCAGGTTGAGCAGGAGATAAACTGTTAATAGGAACACATCCCCCAGATTTAAACACTTGGGTGGCATCGGACTGAAAAGAAAACCATGGAGGAGGACAAGAGGGAGGTGCAGCGCGGACATCAGGCGTGATCTTGCCCTCCTTTCAGGTAGGAACGAGCCCAGCAGTGTCAAACAATCAGCCCTTGTGCGTCTGTGTGTTTTCCTTCCCTCCGCGTTGTCCCACGGTTATCTGTCCGTACCAGCAGCATTATTACACACAGATTAAAAGACAGGCAGCTTTTAGGCTCCCTGACAGTTGGCCAGAGCAGAGATTAGAGATAAAAGTTAATCCCGTGAGGTAATAGCAAAAAAAGAGTACAAAGAGACGAGATGAGCCGATAATGGTTTGTTTAGGTAAGAAGGCTTCCCTTGCCCTGGCGATCGGCTCTTGCTCGGGGCTGCTCCGAGTGGGAGCTTCCCAAATCCTTCCCGAGCTTCAGAGCAGCTAGGAGAGAGCGAGAGGGGAAAAATGGGAGCCAGCAGCGCTAAAGCATCATGAAATCATTGCAGCCATAAATGGAAGGTGCCGGACCATGGGGGAGATGAGAGATGTTTTCTTCCACAGCTGCAGAGCTATTAGTCAGTTCACACTTGGACAGAGCGAGGCTGAAGCGGTCTCGAAGTCAGGGTTTAAAATATCAAAGGAACTTTATGTTTATCTTTCTTGTAAAGTGGAAAATAATTTGAAAATGTAGCAACACAAATATGACTTCAGGGTGGTTAAAATGTTAATAGCCTGATGTATTTTGAGCTACATTTCTCTATGCTCAGAGAGAAAAGTTTGCAAAGGTTTTCTGGACTTCACGTATTTTTAGGAATGCTCTTAGATGCGCGTGACATCACAAATTCGAACAAACCCATCCCTTTCTAGTGAAGTTAATTCGGCAGAAGATTAGGAACATGAAACACGGGACTCGTTCCTCTGCTCAGCCCTATCATTTTGCAGCTAACACAGATAAATACGTGTTTGAAATGGGAGCTATCTACCAACCACTGGCAATCCAGCGCTGCGCTGCAGTCACAAAATTGGAGAGGTGCAAATTCACATCTTTGTTTTTTTAAACAAAGCCTGATGAAGGCAGTAACATTCTGATTCTTGAGTACAGTAATAATACCATTCTGAAATAACCAATTAGCAAGCTGCAATTACTGTACCTGCCTTAAAGCTGGCTGTTGCTTAGCTGCTGGCTCCAGGCTAAGAGGTGAGCTGTAACAGAAATAAAAGTGTGTCTTATTGTGGCATCCAGCCACTGGAATGGATGGAGGAAAAAAATCTGCCCTCACATTTCCTGCTCTGTCCTTCTCTTTTGATGAGGGCAGGGAAGTAGCAGGAATACCAGAAGATAAAATTATAAACAGGGAGAGTTCCAGAGTGACCATAAGAATGAGTTCCATAAGATATAATTTGTTCTGCTCTCTGAATGTCTTCAGTTCCCCTAAGAATCTGTTTCAAGGAGTCAGTGAACCAAACTCTGCTTTATTCTTCTTTTCTGTCAAGGGTAGAATAGCTAGATATTAATTACTATTTCACTTGGAGTGTTAATGGAAATTATTTGTGTGCTCACAATAAGGAGGTCTTGGGAGGAAAAGAGATGAGAAGGTTGGAAACTAACCAGTCAGATTTTGTCCTTAAACTTAGAAGGAGGTACAACTATTTTTTTTTAATTATATTTTTTAATAGCATAAGAAAACAGTTTGATCACTCACTGGAGTGTTTGCCGTCTCTCAGGCTCTGTGGGCTGTGGGACTTGTGGGTTACTGTTCAAATTCATGGGTTCTCAGTCGTGCTTATTCATTGTTCCAGAGAGCTTGAGGTCTGAGGCAGGAGTGTCAGTTAGCAATCAGTAGGCATTGTACTGTGCTCTGTTTCTGGGTTAGGCATTACAGAAGTGTTTGCAGAAAGCCACCAAAAAGTGGGATGAGAGCACCACTCCACAGATCAGTAATGTGATGGTTTTATTGAGAGGTGCAGCATCTTTCAGGGAATATCAGTTTCCTCAAAGAGAGGAGCACAGACTGATTTAGGAGCACTGTGGGATGTCACAGGGACAGGATATCCTCCTGCAGAGGCTGGGATGGTGACCAGAGCTGCAGACACTTGCAAGGTGCTAATCTGTGAATCAAAATGGGTGATAGGAAGGAATTTTCCCTTTCAGAATTTCCTCACAGAAAAAAAAAGAACACTTCTATAACTATATTTTCAAGTTAGACCTTTCTTCATTGTGTCTGTCCAAAATGTGATGCAGTTTAGCATCCTTCTCCGCCTGGGAGCCTGTAAAAAGGGATTTCATGTCCTGTTTTGTTTTTTCTTCTTTTTTTGTTTTGGTTTTGGCCATAGAAATTCCGGCCTCATTTTCTCCTTTTTTGTGCTTGAATGAGCAGGAAAAAGAAGTCAGAGTTAGGAGAATGTCCTTTTCCAAAGCAGCTCAGACGAGTTGTTCTTCCTTAAACAATTTTGTAGCTCCTTGCTTTGGGCTTGGTTAGGTTAGTACCAAGTCAGATCATCAAAGTTTAAGAAGTTGTAAGAAACTGTGGTAACAAAATTGTCAGTTTTTTCTTTAATACAGTTAGACAAGAGAAGGAGACAGAAGCCTCTCCACTTGCCAAAAGAATTATCACTTTCCTCTCTTCTGTCAGAGGTTATTCCCGTTTTTGGACAACACCTTGCCATAGCATTCATAAACAGTGCTGATATAATTTGTTTCTGATAGAATTTCATGGTGCACAAAGCTTGCACGGAATTGGTTGGGGGGTAAATTGAGGGGAGGGCTTTCCCCAATCTTTCTGTCACTCGCTGCTCCCGTGTGTCATTAAGAGTGCAGCTCAATCAGGAGTCAATTACTGATAGCTGAACAACGAGGGGCCTGCAGGTCCTTTGTGATGCAAACGTGGCCAGTGGCATTGTGAACCCCTCAAAAGGCATTGTAGGAAAAAAATAACAAAGGAAAGGACCTTGCATACAGGCCCTTAGATGGGAACGTGATTCACTGGAAATGGATCTTTCCTGTGATTTTGTTGTTTGGAATCATAAACTGAGTAATGGGAGTTGTTGAAGGATCTGGTTGTTTTATTGAGAGTCAAAGAAGTTTTGTGAAGTTTGGGTGTCTCTCCCATTGGTGTGTCAGGACTGCTGTGCTCCTCCAACCCTGCATCCCAATTCTTCCCAGATCCCTCCTTTTTCAGGCTAAAGGGTGAGAAATGAGGTGCTCTGGGCTCCCTGCAGCCGTTTGGAGCCATACATGAGGTGGTCTCTGGGGGCATCAAGGGTTGGTGTGAGAAGCCCCGCTCCTCAAAATGGGAATAGATATACAAAACCTGTGTGAAGGGTTTTTAGAAGAAAACCAAAATATTTTTTGACAGTTTTACCCCAGTGAATGACTTTGTATTGACAGAGTGGGACCAGTGTACAGTTCACATGAGCAGTGTGTTTCATGTTCCTTTGCAGGGGGACATACTGGGGAAAAAATGCTCTGTTTTAATTATTGCAGTCAAACTTCACACACTGATGATGAGTTGATAACACCCTCGGCTTTGATGATTTTCAAATATTTGTGCACTTTCTCCACTAATAATCAGTAAATAAACAATTAGGTGCTACAAAAGTAGTTTTTTAAAAACATTTTTCTGTGTCTGTGGCTTTGACAGTCAGACACCAAAAAAATGAAGTCTCAAGCCCCAGGAAATTGATGGAGAATGAAAAATATCCTCAGGTTCTTTACTTGTCAGGATCAAATTCTTTTTTTCTGAACTGCCCTACTCCTAACTGTAAAAAGCCAAAAGGTTAAGTGAAAATCAGTGTTTATGATCAGGAATGAAACTGGGCTTTGTTAAATAAATGCAGCTTTGCTGTGTTACCACTGGAGATCTCCTGCTGAACTGACCATCTCAGAAGCTGCACCTTACTCAAAAGTTGGACCTTCCTGCCAGTGGTACCATGTATGCAAAGAGGAGTCAGTTGTACTGCATAAAATCAGATCGTCAAATTTTGTCTATGATTTCTTGCCCTGTGTTTTATTAATAGGGCAGTAGAAAACAAAAATTTAATAAGTGACACTTATTGAGATAAATTGCTTTATCTCAAATAGTGGACCTGTAGAAGATTTTGAGTAATTTTCTTTTCTTAGAGTTTTCTTTTCTTTCTGTTTGTTCACAGAAACGAAATTCTGTGCAGAGATGATCAGTTGGATCGGAGAAAATAATCTTTAGCAAAAGAGAAAAGTAACGAGCAAATTTAAGCCACATCTCTATCAGTAATTCACAGGAAGATGCAGAAAATTTTGGCTCTGTTTTTTTTTTTTTTTTCCAGTCTTTTCCAGCCTCCTACGCATCTGGGTTGTAGGTGGGGTCAAGTTGGGAAGTGTTAAAAATGGGAGAAGAACAGTTAGTGGCGTGTTTAAAGTTTATCTAAAAGTAGGGAAAGCCGCTCAGAGGACTTTGCTAGCGAGTGAGCTTTGCTGACAATAGAGGAGGCCCAGGTGAGTCTCGGCAGCGTGTGCAGGTTGGAGCGGTGCCCTGAGCTCGGGGAGATTTAAAGGTTATTCCCGTCACTGGCGGCGCAGAGCGCTCCCATGACTGGCAACTTGAGGGAGCATGCAGTTTTTACTCCATTGACTCCTGGCTACCGTTTTGTCCGTGCTCTGCTCTGTATTCTTGACAGCAAATTGATTTAACTTGCAGCAGGAAAGAGTGCGCGAGCGAGCAGGGCCCGCAGGAGAGGGGGAGAGAAAGGAATGTGTGAATGTGAAATGTAGCGGGGAGCAAGGCGAGGATCCTGAATGGCAACATTTAGGCATTGACTGTGACATTGTATTAACCTTTTTAATGGATGTATGTAATAAAGTGACATGTAAATGGAGCACAAGGGGAGATATGACACTATATCTGGAAAAGGATAAAACAGTCAGTGAATACTGGGCTATTATAGCAGTTTGCAAACCTTGGATAAACTCAGTCAGCGGTTGTATAATTGGTTATTCAATCCCGAGCCTTGTTCGCAGCTCCCAGCCAGGAACAGAGGGACCTGTTGCCAATTTGAGTGAATGCAGAGCCTGTGCTCGGCCGGAGCCCCTGGCTGGAGCCAGCCCTTTTCCTGTGGGCTGCCTTCCACCGCGTCTGCCCCTGGCGCGCCCACAGTGGCCCTTTTGTTGTTGGGGCTGGCTGCCGCTCCCCTCTCCGCACAGCGGCTCGCAGCTACACAAATATAGCAAAATGGCTAAAGGGACTCACTGTGGCTTTTCTCTCGCCGAGAAGTTAAATGTGGGGGCTTTGGGAAAGGAGGCAGAGTCCCAGCAACAAGGAAAGCTGGAGCGCGCTATGGCCGGGTGGGGAAAGCGCCATCCTCTTCCAGGGTATGGCAGGAATTGTGAGCTTGTTCCTCCCAAACCATGGTATGGCAGGAATTGTGAGCTTGTTCGTCCTAAACCATGGTATGGCAGGAATTGTGAGCTTGTTCCTCCTAAACCATGTCCCAAATGGGAAAAGCGCCATCCTCTCCCAGGGTATGGCAGGAATTGTGAGCTTGTTCGTCCTAAACCATGGTATGGTAGGAATTGTGAGCTTGTTCCTCCCAAACCATGTCCCAAGTGGGAAAAGCGCCATCCTCTCCCAGGGTATGGCAGGAATTGTGAGCTTGTTCCTCCCAAACCATGTCCCAAGCCCTGGGGAGCTCTCTTTGGACAAGGGATCCCTGCCTGGCCTCTTGCACGAGCAGGGCAGCTCCTGCAGGGACCCACTCTGTAAAAAGCTCCCAAACGTCACAGACATCTTTTCATGAAAAATCCTTTCTTTAAGATTTTTTCCTCTTGAGAAGCTGAAAGGCCTCAAGAGCAAAATGTAAACATTGATTATCTGCTGCTGTGGAATGCAGCAAGTAGATCTGTGATTAGCTCATGTTAGTTTGTTTGTAATTAATGGCCAATCACAGTCAGCTGGCTCGGACCCTCTGTCTGAGACAGAAGCTTTGGTATCGTTCTTTGCTATTCTATTCTTAGCTAGCCTTCTGATGAGATCTTTTCCTTGTATTCTTTTAGTATGGTTTTAATGCAATATGTATAATAAAATAATAAATCAGCCTTCTGAAACATGGAGTCAGATCCTCATCTCTTCCCTCATCCAAGAACCCCTGTGAACACCATCACACACAAACATCGATGCTGTCCTCGTGGGTTTGTTTGGGAACCACTGGTGTGGAGGTTGTCTCTCTCCAAACAGGGAGGCAGCATCATATCAGCCAGCTGGGGATGAGCAGAGAGAGTGTTTTAAGCACCCTGGTTCCCTCCACCCTCATCCCTGCACACACGACTTTCCAGTAAAAGCAAGGAGATATTTATGGAATGTCCTGACTCAGAGGCCAGCTGTTTCTCTTCTAGTAAAATGGTAGTTAGAAATAAATCAGAGGAAGGTTTGATTTCGGTTGATGAAATAATGAATATTCAGCAATATATATAGAAGATGAGCCTGTATGAGCTAATGGTCCCTTCTGGTTTGCAGCTTTTTGTGAATGAAGCAGCAGTGCTGTAAATCCACAGTTTGCTCTTCTCCCTCCTTCTTTTCCCCACTTTTTTCTAGTTTCCAGTAGTGGGATCTTGCTCCTTCACAACCTTACAGTTTTTCAGTGTACCTGGTGATACAGCAGTATTTTGTAGTGTCCTCATTCCCTATATGTGGAAGGGAATTATTGACAGAGTAGATTATGCACAGGCTTTTTAAGTTACAAAATTGAGGTAATGGTGAAAAATTATATGCCTCTAGATCACAAAGAGATGGGCTTGGGGGCTAATCTCTTCACCGTCCTGATTTACTCTAGTTCAGAGAAAATAATACAGAGTGCCTGGTTTAATGAAAGGCTGCAATTCAATCAAGGGGTTCTGCTGAGGTCATATCATTTAAATAGTTACAGCACCTCTTGACTGAGTTACAGCCTTGATAATTCAGTACTTTGTTGTTATTTATGAGGGTAACTTTTCAAAGCAATCTGCATATCTCCCGCTAAAACCTGCTTTGAAAATTTTATACCATGATGTCATTGAAAAAGAATTTTTTTTTCTCTTGGTAAGAAAAGGGAAAAAAAAAAAAAAAGACAAAACCCCACACCAGCAAAATGAGAGGGGAAAGGAATGCATTGTTTTAGAATAGAAAATTAATCACTTGGAAATGGACTGGTTATTGTGAAGCAAATGCAGAAAGAGTATTGAACTTGAGATACATGAGAAAAACTACAGAAACTCCTGCCAAGGCTTTTAATGGAAAATACACCACACGTTTCACTATAAACACAGCTCTGGGAGCTGAGACTTACAGCACTGGACAGAAAGGGCCATTGTGGAAATACATTTTTTTTGATAATCATAGTTAATGTCGCCCAGCCTTATGGAAGCATTGTGTGGAGTGGCAGGAACACGATGTAGTGGGGGCTGCTGGAACAGTTTGGTGTTTGGGGTTCATGTAAAGAGGGATGCAGTAGTCTGGAGCGGTTTGTTCCTCAGGAGAGCTGCTCTGAGGTCTCTCCAGGTGACAAATGCCCTCAGCACGCAGCTCCTCTTCCTCTCCCCGGGCATGATCTGTGTTGTGCAGCGCCGTGCAGCGCTGGCTGCAGCAGGGCTGGGGCTCTGGTGTCCCCCTGGGGTCACTGCTCCCAGTTCAGGGAGCTCTGGTGTCTGACTGCAGGTCCCACACTCTCCTCCTGCTCGGGGGTGAGTGCTTGAGAGCATCATCCATCCAATGCAGCTGAGGGACTGGTGGGGTTAAAGGAATCTGTGGGAGCCCCTCAGAGACCTTCCCAAATGTAACTAAACAGGATGGGAAAAAAACTTTTTGTACCTTGATTTTTTTTCCCCTGAGTTAGAAATGTCCAAGGCAGTCATAGCTGCTTTTATGTGTTTTAAACTCTCGCCAAAAGTATCTGTAATATGTAAGGAAACAAGTGTTTCAGTAAAGTCAGATCAGGGGTTTGCAGAAGCCTGTCTTTGTGGAGAAGTCTCAAGAAATGTGTACCTATGGTGATTTTTTTTTCTTCTCTGGCAAAAGGAGAGGGAAGAAAAATAAAAAGTACAGCACACTGCCTACCAAGTAAATCACAGGTCACGGCTGAGCTGCACATCTCCAACCCTGAGTTCTTGGAAGGCAAATTAATTTTTCTCTGTTAATTGTTTTAGAATGGAATTTCATTCAAAAGGCTCACAGAGAATTGTAGAATTTCTGCAGCCAAATTTAGAGCCTACTGATAGCTTTCATCTAGCTGTAGTAGGAATTGGAGCACTGGAGGCTGAGTTTCATAAAGATCTGGAAAAAGTTTCCTTTGGGGATTGCTGCATTACATTTCTACATTTCCCTTTTCTGCATGAGTTAGAATGAGCTTGAGATTTTTTATTTTTCTTAATTAAGAATCTGTTAGTTGCATTAAGAAATTATGGGTAACTGAGAAATGTGTATTTCTGCCTTTTTTTCCTATTAAAAAAAAACCTCAGTTGTTTTATGTTCTCCTTAATCCTTGAACCACATAATACATGATATCCTGACTCTTCTGCTATTTATACAGCCAAAGCTGATGGTGCCACTTTGAACTCTGCCATCCCTGCCAGGAAAGGTAGAACATGTTCTGGAAAGGTAGAACATATTCTAGAAAGGTATAACATGTAACCTAAGATATTCTGGAAGGGTATAACATAGAACATACGATATTCTGGAAAAGTATAACGTATAACATAGTATATTCTGGAAAGGTAGAACATGTTCTGCAAATGTATATTATATTCTATATTAAGCCCCAGAGTGTGACCTTTACTTTTTAATTAGGCTGTGCTTTCTGTATTCTTGATTCAGCTTGTGTCAAAGTAGCTGGAAAAAAAGCCATTTTTGATGTCCCAGGACTCTCCATCTCGCTCATCTGCTGTAACAGGGCTCAAGGAATGGGAAGTTCCCCGAGGCAGGGGATGCTCAGGAGAGCCTTGCGAGGTTCACCAGCATTCTGCACCGTGTCCCTTACAGCACTTCAGTTCCTTTGGCAAGGGGGCTGCGTAAAACATTGCTGCTGCAGTGTTCACAGAGCCAGGAAGCTCCAGGAGGAGCTCAGTGGATAGAACATGGCAGAGAAGGTAAAACCAGCCCTGAGGAATCCTTGCCCTCTGGTCTGCCCTGTAACCATGTGTTTTACATGGCATTTCACCACGTTTGTGTGACTTGTCCCCTGTGTGCCCACAAAGGACATAGGAAAATGCTGCTGAAGGGGGGACAGGGGAGGGTATGATTGTCAGGGTTTGCCAGGTGCAGAGTCTTAAGGCTCTGCTGAAAGCTGCAGTCGTCAGTGTGGTTATGTGATAGAGAAATTTATTCCACTGGCTTTCAAGGTGGAATGGACTCCTTCCCTTTATGCCATAGCATCCCCCCAGGATTAAGCCATTTGTTTCTCTGGCATTCTCTTAAGGCCTGGCCACAAAAGAGAACTTTGTGAACAATGGGCCTGTTCCCCTATTCAGCCTTTTCTGATCTATTAATTCCCCATTGCTCCATTCTGCAATTACTGCACAGCCCACCTTCCCAGGCACCCTGTTCTCAGGCGAGCTGGGAATTCACCCTTGGCATTTGCCTCACTCCCCAGGAGCCCCACGTCCCTCTGCTCCACCCCACCACTTGAGAGAGTGACTCTGGGTCCTTTTCTGGCACGCTGACACGTACCTGCTACGGCTCTCCTTCACATCTGCATGCCAGAGGGACGTTTACACACATTTATTCAAAGATTTCTCCAGCTTACTCAGAGAGAGGTGGGTTTAAGAGAAAATATTTCAGTCTCAGCCCTAGGTTTATCTCAGCATTGAAAAAGAAAAGCTGAATTGCATGTAGTTCTTTTTCCAAGCACCTCTCGCTGGATGTGAAATAAATCTCTGTGTAAACTGTATATTGTTGAGCATTGTGTCTGAAAAAAAGGAAGGGACCATACTGAGATATCAGTGTTAGTCACAGAATTAAATCACAAAAGAAATGATTCCATATAACAGTTTGATAATGGTGTTACTATGCAGAGTCCATCAGCACTAGCTGTTTCACTGTTAAAATTGAGGTGCAATTGATACTGGACTGGGATTGAGTTTTTCCACAGCTGCACCAACAGTTACCTGACTGATTTCCATGCAAACATGAAAATTCAGCTGAGTTTCTTAAGGACTTGGAGGTGGTTTGAGTCAATGTTCAGTTACCCCACAAAGAGTTGGAGCCAGAAATCCCAGCAGCAGAGCTGCACACATGCCTGCACTGATCTGCTCTGTGGCTTCTTTCATGGATCTTTTCCTCATTTTTTTGTGCAATATGCTCTCTGTTTACAGGTTAGATCTTTATTGCCACTCCCCAGAAGCACCCACCTTTACTGTCAGGTCCTGCAAGCTGCATTCCTGGTGAGGGTTTGTGTAGCCAGCCAGGCTTTATTCTGTGTGTCCCAGCTGTACCCAGCCCGTGCTTGGGATCACCATCCTCACACAGGTTTGGGTTTGGCTCTTCTGCCAGGAGGTGCATGGCCCACTGAGCATCCTGCGTTTGAGGCCAAGCTCTTAGGAGACACACCTTGTTTTAACAGAGTTATTTCAGAAGATGCCTTTTTCCTTTTGTGCCATGAAAGGTAGAGGTGGTCAAGACGAGAACACAAATGCAGAGATCCCAGGTTTGTCTGACAGAGCAAAGTGCAGCTTCTGCCCATTCACAGCAGAGCCCAGATGTCTTTACACCACTCACAGGTGAAGAATGAGGAGGATCCTGAGCTACAGATGTTGCAGATGTGTTGCATGGTCTCTTCTGAGTGGCTCTTTCTTCACTTAAACCTGCACATCCTGCTTCAGTTTGGTGTGAGCCTGCACTGATGTTATTGGGGCTGCACAGGTGAATGCTGTGGAACTGCAGGAAGGAGTTGGTTCCTAATTTGAGTGCCAGGGAGCAGGAACTGGAGCAGGCCCTCTCAGATGGGCAGTGAGGGATCTGTGGGATGAGTACACCCAGTCCTGTCGTGCTTTTAGTGAAGCAGATCAGGTCCCACAGTGCCATGGGCAGCTTTGCTGCATGAAGAGGGAAAAGGATAATGCTGGGTGGCCATTGATGGGGGTGGCAGTGCAGGAGTGAGAGAATTGTTTCTTGTTTCAGACTGCATCAGAGGAAATGCTGGCATTCTCTCTGTCAGGAGGAATGTAGTGCCCCCTGATTGTGCTCACTGTGTAAAGGCTGCCCAGTGAATGCCCCCAGCTCTGGAGAAGGGGTTCTGTTCCTGCCCTGCATTCACCTCCCTGCTCCTTGGTCATTCCTGGAGCCATCCCAAATGCAGATCAACCTTCCTGTGCACCTGGGCAATCCACAGAGGAAATTTTATCTTCCTAAGGTGAATGAAGGAAGTCCTGATCTTTCTGAAGTAGTCTGAAGAAGTTCTGCTGCAGGGTATGAGTGAGATTCCTCTATGATAAAGAAGATTTCTCTTTGGCATGCTGGCAGTGTTTTGAAGGCACAGTTGATGCTCCAGTGTGAATCTGTTTTCCTGGGGAGTGGCTCCGTGTTGGGGACAGTTTCCAGCCGCCAGGGGGTGGCTGCAGAGCTGCCCTGACTCTCCTCTCCTTCAGTGCACGTGTAATAAAGCACATTTTGGATGTGACAGATGAGGCCCCTTTCTTGGTCTTGTTCTCATTCTCAGCATTGTTTTCTTCATCTCCCTTGTGGTTTTCCCCCTTTGACTTTTCTGCTTTTACTTTCTGACTTTCCTTTCCCCTTGTCTGGAACCATTATGTTAAAGAGCTGTGCATAATAGACTTCCCCTGATTTCTCTCTGGGTATTTGGGGATTACCTGTCACAGCTGCTGCATGGCTGAACCGCCCGTATATCTGGATGCTGTTCTCTACCTCAGAAAGAAAAATGCTTGATCAAAAGGGAGCCCAGAGTATTTCCTCACCCTATTTATGCTGAAAATAACCGAGTCCAACAAAATCCGTGAATGGAGACAAGTGAGGGCAAACAGAGCACGTTGTCAAGGCAGATGGGATGCTGCACTTCAGTGCAGGAACCTGTGTGCAGCTCCTGGGAGATTATTGTGGGCAAGTCCCAGGATGGCATTGGCCTTACTAATTTCTACCTAATTTGACATAAGGATTTCATGCAAATATCATTTACACCACAGCTAGCAGTGTGATTTACTCTGAAACTACCTGCACTTCAGAAGCACTGATTTATAGTGTACCTTTTTTAATGCGATTATTAATAATGTTGTTGTCCCTGTCTGTCTGGCATCTGGCAGTGGATGGTTGAGGTTTTGTGGTCACATATGTTGTGCAAGAGGCATTCAGGATGTGGAGTTGTTTAGCATCAGGCGTGTGTGCTTTAATTCTCACTTCCAGGGGTAAAACAGTCTGTCATGCTTTGCAAAAGAATGGGCGTCTGGGCCTAATCTGTGGGGGTTTTGTTGTTTCAGGGGGATGGGCTTTCCATTTTTTCTGGTTTCAATTATTAAAATTCCTTCAATGGTTTTATTAACATCCCAAATGAATGTTTTCTGGTTCTTTCAATGTTATATTAAGTTCAAATTATAACAGTACACACTTTCTCTGGGAAGCACATCCACAAGCTGATGTCTGTAGCCCTTTCACTACACAGTCGTGTCAACTTATAATGGAAATAAATAGGTGCAGATGATCAAAGATGTACATACTATTACCTCAGTTTGATAGATAACACATGACTAAACCAACCAGTTCCACAATGTGTCAATACTTTGATGGGGTTTAGCTTTACATTTTCATCTTTCAAGTGAATTTGTGCCTCTCGGTCACTTGCTGGTTTACTGATTTCATTTGGACAAGGAATTGCCTGATTTCCCTTCATATTTACCTGGTTTGCCGGGACAGTGAGAACACAGGGCCTGCATTTGATAGGGTTTATCTGTTGCATTCCGTTGATTAATTGAGTAACCTCGTCTAGTAAATATATGTGGATCAGAAAACATTCTGGCACATTTTTTTCTCCGGGCAGTAACACTTCTGAGTGCATTGTTTAAATGGGCGCAGTCATTTTCATTTAAGGGAAAATTAACTTTCCTTCCACCTGCCATTGTTCTCTGAAGGGGATTACGATGCAGTCAGCAAAATGCTAAGGAGGGAAAAGAAAAATTACATCAGCTTCAAGAGGGGGGGTGTCATGATTACCTGCTAATCCTGTAATTACCCTGAGGAAGAGCCCCAGCGAGGGGTGAGAGCCCCTGTGTGTCCTGTCAGGCCCTGTGCTGCCGTGGTCTCTCTGTGTGTGGGTGCAGCCCTCCCGGCTCTGCTGGCTGACATCACCAACCATCCAGCCCCAAATGGACAGCGTTCATCAGCCGTGCACTTTGCAGCGAGAGCCGGCTCGGAGCGAGCGCTCTTTTCCCTCTTCACGCAAAGTTAAAAAGCTCCTTGCTGGCACGGCAAGGGGAGGCTGGGCAGGAGGGACAATGGGGGACAGTGCCACGGAGCTAATAAATAAAAATAATAACTATTACCATTGGCTGAGTGACCCTGGGAGAAGAGCACTACTGAGCCATTTGTTGTTCCCTTTCACTTGTCAACAGCAGTGCCTTAAAAGCCTTCGCCATTGTTCGGGGCCTAATAGCACCTGTTGGGGAGATAGGAAGACAGCTGTCAAAAAAAAAAAATAAAAAAAGGGAAAACAGGGTGGGGGAGGAGGGTGGGAGCTGATGATTCTGATGGTTATGCCAGCAAGCAGCACAGCTGCAGCAGGGTATTTCCCAATGGGAAGCAGCTCTGCCCAGGGTGGGCACAGGGAGCCAGGGGTGCCTCCATCCCCCAAAGCAGGGAGAGCTGTCCCAGAGTAACCCCGAACCCTCGGTAGTGCAAGTTGCAGCTTCCTGATGAGAGTGCTTGTTTGGGTTACCTTTTCCCCTTTATTTCTCTGTGGCATTGCCAAATCAGACCCTGGGTGAGGAGCCCCTGGCATCCCCAGCTCCTTGGGGAGCCCTTCCTCCCTAAAAGAGCCCAGAGCTGCCTTCCTGCTGGTGGCCAGTGACAGCATGGCCAGGGCTGCGAGATGGGCTATTTAGAAAATTGTCTCCCCAGCTTCATCACAGGTAATCCTCGCGTTTTTCATTTGGAGGAAAATTACTGGCGCTTCAGGGCTCAATTTTTTTTTTTTTTCCATTTTTTAAGTAAGTTGCTCTGAGATTTTCAGGTGAGAACGCTGTGGTGACTGTGTGTGAAGGGTTACATTGCTGCTGTTGAATTTAGGATTTCAGAAGTGGAGTGGTTGAGCTTTGCAAGGATTTCCCTGGAATTCTAGCCAAACACTGTAGCTCTCAATTTATGTTTTATGGTTATTTAGATTACATACTTCTGGGGGCTCTTGATGCTTTGTTTTAGGGTTTGTTTGAGAATGCACTTACTTACTTTAAAAGTGACAGATCAGCATAAAGATCTTTTTGGTCAAAGGGTAAACCATGGAATCTCCCTAGAACATTCTTGATGGTGTGTCAATACCTATAAAAAAGTTAGTGTGTAGTCGTCTCACTGAATGCCTTTTTTAAATCCCTCTTACTTATCAAGGATGTGCTGAAGATGTGAAAAATTAGCAGACCAAAACCATGGCCCTCTGTTAATATTAACAAGATATTATGGCCCTTTAATTAGAGCCTGGCTCAGTTGGTAGCACTAATACAAAAATGTATTTCAGGGGAATATGTATTCTGGTGCAGTATCTCTGTCCAACTGAGACGGAAAAACAAAACTCAACTGAAATTTAATGTTATTTAATTATAGATGTCTTTGTTTTTATGCAGTTACTCTTGAAATAGTCTCTGGAAATATTAAAATATCTTAGTGGTTTCAGGGTTTCAGTGAAGCTCAGAATACTACCCCCTTCCGTCATCTGACACACTTTTATTGCTGGGTGGACCACTCCTGAGAAAATCAATTCCTTCTTTCATTTAGAGATGCCAGGAATTAAAGGGGCATTAGAAATCCGAGAACACAGAATGAGACAGAATTCTTCTTTTTTCATATGTCGGAGAGGATTTTTTAATTTCACTGTTGCCCTCCTTTTCATAAGGATTCCTACTGGTGGAGCTTCAATTAAAAAGGAAGGGGCTGCTGCTCAGGTGTTTGAAAGTGACTTACTCTGTTTCATGTATTTATTTTTTGGTACATCAGGAAAGAACTGGGCACATTTAAAAAATTCACTTTTGTTTTATTTAAAGTTTTACAAGGTTCAAAAACTTACTTCATTCTTGCATGTTAATTTAATTAGGGGTGAAGAAGACAGTGCTGGCGGGGAGCTGGAATCATCCTAAAGTTACAGAATAAGGCAGGGATTTATTCAAAGCATCTCCTCCATGGATGCACCTTGGGCAGCACCAGAGCCCAGCCAGGGCTGCACCCAAGATGAACCAAAATGGCCCCAAAATGCACGGCCGGGCACGGGCTCTGTCCCTGGGATCAGCTCTGCTCCATTTGCACCTTGCAGTTCATTGTCCCATTCCAGCTTTAGGTTATGAAGTCCCATCCTTCTTGGTTTTCTCTCTTCATTCTGTTTTTTTGTGCTCCTGGGCTGAGATTTGGGTCATTTGTCCTTGGTGCCCAGCTGGAGCAGGAATTGTTTTGTCTCCCTGCTCTGTGCACCGAGCTCAGCATCCATGATGTGAAGCTCAGACCCCCACACTGAAGCAGCACAGGATCTGAAAATATAAAAAGCTAAGGCATCACTGCTGTGGAAATGGGAAGGGCAGCTTGCAGCTGAGCAGGGCACATCCTACTGTGCATTTTCAGGACAGACATTTCAATGCAGGGTAACTGAGCAGTGACTACAAACTGCACCATTCTGGGGTGGTTTCAGAAAAATTTGGGGTTGTCCTGCCCCAGCTCCATGTCAATCTGAGGCAGCCAGCAGTGGCTCCAGGCTTGGTGTGGAAGGACAGGTTGGTGGAGGTGTGAGTGGAGCACAAATGTGATTTCCAGGCCCTGGGCAGTGGAAGGCGTGGCAATTACACCCAGCAGCTCACAGCCCTGTGTTCTGCAGGGTTATTAGCACCCAGTTTGTAGCCTTGGTGGGGTCTGTCACTAAGGTAGGCAAGGCAATAGAGTACATACAAGTTAGGATGTTAGACATAACAGAGACAGAGCTGCAATTCCTGTGCTGGGGTGAGAGCAGGAATGCAGGAATGCTTCTCACCTGGCTCAGCAATGTGCTCATGAGAGAGGTGGCTTTCTCAGATGGGCTTTTTGGACATCCAGTGTCAATCCAGAAGAGTGTTCAACAGAGGAACTTTGAGAAATGCCTGAATTTTTCACACCTGGAAGCAGGCTGCATTCCAGCAGAGGATGGAAGCTGAGAACATCCTGGCTGTGGCCTGTGTATCCCCCGCATGGCCGTGGGCTCCATTGCTGTGAGGCTGAGGGACTGGGTGCTGTCCTGGCACTGCACAGCTCCTGTGTGAGTGTGACGCCGCTCCTGGGTGGGGGACTGCTCAGGGTACACGACAGCCTGAGGAGCACACAGGTGATGGAGTAGAGTTTCAGATAACAGCCTGGCTATTCCTGAGGGTGGCATTCATTGAGATGCTGGTTTGGGTCTCAAATCTAGCTTAACAAGTCTCTTTGCTCTTCCAGTCCTGCCTAGCCATGCGTTCCTGCTTTGTGCTGGGGTTTGCCCAAGAGATAACTTGTAGGCACAGGGTCAGTGGTGATTGGGGTGGGCTGTGCCCCATCAGCCCCAACTGGCCCCAGCTGTGCCCACAGGTGAGCAGCACTGACAGTAACAGCCATGCAGGGCACAGAGGGCACACAGGGGCAGGGCATCAGCAGCAGGGCATCAAAGGCTGGCCTGAGGGACAGGGAGGGCAGATGCTGCAGCCTGCTGGAGTGGAAAGGTGCTACTGTGTGTGGGGAGGTGCCTGAAGCCTTCTGATGAGGTAAGGTGTTAGGGGATTTGGGTTGAAGCTTTCTGAAGAGGTTTGGTGTTACTCTCTGTGCGTTGAAGCTTTCTGAAATTGTATGGGGACACTCTGTGTGTCATGGCCATCTCAGCTGCACAATATGCTGTGACAGTAATTACTTTAACAATTGGTAGTTGACTGTATCTGAAGGCCATTCTAACCTCTCGTTCCCAGTAAACATCCCTGTGGTTTTAGGTAGCTTTCTTGTGGGACTGGCAGTAGGCATTGGTGAGCAGTTGTGCAGGCAATCACTTTGTATATTTGTGGATAGAGTAGAATCCTGTTTCTGGTGGCATTCACAGATTATCGATTTGGATATCGAAATATTAAGTAATTTATTTATGGTGCTACAGATCCTTTTCTGGTTGTGTGAATTATTTTTTTCAAGCACAAAAAGCAGTGTTCTTTTACCAGAAATGACAACAAAGTATCTCATCATTCACATACAGCGTGTGCTTCATCAAAGCAGCATGATGGGCACTGCAAAAGAGAGCAAGCAACTTGAAAAGGTGTTGTGTTTCTGAGCAGGCAGAGGATGAGGCCCTGTGTGCAGCAGGAATGCAGTGGTGACCTGGTGTCACTGTGCACCGCAGGTGACTGCAGCCAGCTGTGGGTACAGAAGCCGATTTTGGGCTCTGAAATGGAAGCTCTGTGAGCTAACACGTGGCTGGGATGGGGCTGGGCATTCCAGGAGCAGGAGGGCTGGCTTTCCCTGCCAGAGAAGGGAGCCGTTCAGTGGGCTTGGACGCTGCCCATGGACACGTGCAGCCCAGCTGTTTCCTGCACAGTGCTGGTGATGGGGCGGTGCAGTGAGAGCCACACTGAGATGTGCTGGCCACAGCTCCACAGCTCCCTGGTACTGGAACTGGGATGTTTGCTTCAGCTCTGGGGAGTCTAAAAAACATTTTGGGTATTAAAAAACCCTAAACCCAGCAGCACAGCGCTTTGTGGCCAGGCACAGCAGCCCCAGGTAGTGTTGTGCTGAGCACCACATCTTTGCTTCTCACGCCTGAGCAACCGTGTCCCACATTTGAGCAATATTTACATTCATAGAGGTGTTTCCTAGTGTCTGCTCCAAAAGTTTAAACTGTTTTTAGACTGATGAAAAACTGCATTGCTTCCTGGAAGGCAAGAGAAAAAAAATGTATGTTTTGTGGTCTTTGATTTCCAAATTTAAATACATTCTGTGTTGTGCCTGCTCGTGATTCATAGTGTCTTGCCTAGCTGCAAGTAGTTCCCTAAAAGCATGATTCTGTTGATGGAGAACCATATGTGTATGCAGATGCTGCATGTCTATGTAACCTGCTGATACCAACCATTCCTTCATAATAGTTGCTTTATTTCCCTTGCTTTGGAAATTGTTTCTGGTTTTGTATTGGTAAGAGCTTCTTAAAAATGGGGGTATAAGCAGAGAAATTTCTTCTGTCTACATGTTTCTCTGCTCTGCTAAAAGCAGAGTGGAAATGTGTCCTTAATTTTGTTTCCTGATTTAGGCCAGAGAGGGTTTGTTGTGCCTGGGCATAGCGCAGGGTGGCATGTTGGTAGGTGAGGGTTGTAGGAACTGTGCCTGACAGGTGGAATGTATTTATGACCACAGCAGAAGAAAAAGGTGAATAATGGGTGCCAGCCCAGTGTTGCCAGTGCTTTCTTAATACACAAAGGAAGGTGCTTGCCAGAAGTGGGAGGTGTGTCAGGCAGTGCTGAAGTTCACTCATGATCATTTGTGCCAGCCACATACTCCCTCCGTTGGCAGGGAACGTTTGGTGTTCTGGCTGGGCACTGAGCAACCCTTGGCTTCTCTCTGTTCTTGCTGCACTTTGTGTCACCATCCTTGCCCAGGCCAGACATCTTCTGTGGGTGTTCTCAGCTCAAAGAAAGCACGGAGACAGTTTCTCCCAGGAAAATCTTAGAGGAAAAGAATTAAAACAATTACTATCTCTCTTTCTGTGCCCATTGTTTATAGCTGTGGTTCTCCAGAGTGTGCTATTCATGGCTCACCAATAGTGTGAGAGGTTTTCACTTTGAGACCAATCAGCTTAGTGGGTGAGATATAAAGCTCACAACTTCTTGCTAATAAATATTATTCTGTTCTGGAGGGAATGCTGGGTTTTGGACTGGGTTTTGGAATGCTCCAAGGCAGGCCCAGGTACGTGTGCATCTGTGCTGCCACTGAACTGAGAGCAGGATTAGGTCCACTCCCAATGGGGAGCTCCAATGCTCAATAAAAAAATGAACTTCAGGAAGTAGACTAAATTCAGCAGAAGTCCAGCAGTGATAAAAATTGTGCTTCTCTCTTACTGTGGCTCTGTAGCCTCGTCCCTTTCCTGGAAACAAACCACTCCTTTCCCAGAGTGAAAACTTCAGGGCTGTTGAGCAAGTCAGTGAAACTGTATTTAAATACCAAATGCAGGAGTAGAGGGACAGTGACATGCTTGTTAGCACACCAAAAATCAGATGTAAAAGCCCTTTAATGTTAATTTACTGGGATGATTTGCTTTCCAGTAGTGCACAGGCAGCTCCATGGATGCACAGGCCGAATCTGCTGATTCAGACAGGTGCCTCTTGGCCAGTGTTTAGTTGATGATTCCTGTTCTTTCCATCCCAGTCCTTCTGTTGGTGCCCTCCCTGCAATCCCCTTCTGCAGCAGCGTGTAACGCTCCTCATGGTGTGTCTGGAACAAACGTGTCAAACACCACTGAGTTCCTGTTCACAAACAGCCTGTGAGCAAGTCCTGCAGGTGAATGAATTCATCCTGTGCTGTGGCTTTGTGTGCCACAGGACACTGCAGATGGGTGCTGGGGAGGGCTCTCAGCTCAGGTGGGCTTGGGAGGAGGAAAGGAAGAGGCAATTTGGGTTCTTCTCAAAGGTTAGGTGACTTAGGAGGGGTTAGGAATACTCAGAACAGCACGTGTGGCTTTTTGGAAATGCAGAGCACTGCAATACACTGCAGCACACAGCTGTCCTGATGCACATCCAGAATCTGTCACAATACAGCTCAGATTTTGCACATAGAAAACGCGATTTTGGGGAATGTAAGAGGAAAGGAGCAGTTGGAGTAGGGATCAGGAATGGCAGTTCCTGTGTGCAGGCCTCCTTTCCCTGTTTCAAGCTGCGCATCATATGTGCAAGCATTAAAAGTTTTACTGACTTTCCAGAGAATGCCTGCCTTGCAGACAAGAGACAGTGTTTATTTCTTCTCTTAGTTTGAGAGCATCATCTTCCCAATCAGGTCTAAAAAAAGCTGAACAAAGGATGACTTTGTTCCTGTGTAACTCGTGGAACCTCTGCTGTCGTAACCTTTTAAGCAGTTATTTTTATTTAAGATGTGTAAATTTCAAATCTTTTTTTAATGGGGTACATAAATGACATAATAAATGTTTCTTTCCAAGACATGGTGCATAAGGTATTTCGCAAGCAGTTACTGGAATGTGATAGGCTGAGTATATGAATAGCATATTTTATGTAAGTACAAGATGTTAACATGGTATATAATAGAATTAAACAAGCTGTAATCTGATCTAGGTCTTTGGCTCCGTAAAACTGTAGGGGTGGGGAGGCTATTGTCTTTCAGAATTAAAGTTCTTTTTAAGTATTCAGAGAAGGATGATGATTTGCTGATTCTCTGTCAAAATTGTGTTGAAGTGTCTTATGTAAAAATGGCAGTTCAGATCAAGAGAGGTTTGAGACTAAGTTAGGACATCAATTTAATATGATTGCTTGGGGGTTTTTAAAGGAAAAAAAAATCTATATAATATTATTTTGAATAGTTACCATACAGTATTTCAACAGGGGAAGCACTGATTAGATCACCACAATCTATTTTATGCCATCAGGATTGCTGAGGGGGCTTATAATTGTGTTAAATTTTCATATTACTCATATCCACGCATTAACGAACAGATGCATTGTTACTATTGGGATTTTGCCATTTGGCCTTTCACATCCCTAATCGCGGTTTCCTGCTGCGATCTTCACCGTTCTCGCAGAAACTCAGTCATCGATACACGGCCGTTCCCGGCGTTTCTTGCAAGCCCCTTGTTGTGTCGGCATCGCTCGCAGTGCCGGGCTGGGGCGGGAGCGCTGCAGGGCTCCGGGTGCCCCGGGGAGGGACACGGACACGGACACGGACACGGACACCGGGCGCGGCAGCCGGGCCGTCGGGCAGGCAGGGATGCCGGCAGACAAACTGGGGCTAGGGCAAGGAGGCATGCAAGGAAACAGGGCTGCCGGCAAGCTGGGATTCGGGCAAGGAGAGATGCTGGCAAACTGGGATCAGGCAAGCAGGAATGCCGGTAAACAGGGGTTAGGGCAAGCTGGGATTCGGGCAAGGAGAGATGCTGGCAAACTGGGATCAGGCAAGCAGGAATGCCGGTAAACAGGGGTTAGGGCAAGCTGGGATTCGGGCAAGGAGAGATGCTGGCAAACTGGGATCAGGCAAGCAGGAATGCCGGTAAACAGGGATTAGGGCAAACTGGGATTCGGGCAAGGAGAGATGCCGGCAGAGAGGGATTCAGGCAGACGGAGTTCGGGCAGGCAGGGATGCAGGCAAGCTGGAGTTCGGGCAAACTGGGGTTAGGGTAGGCATGGATGCCGGCAAACTGGGATTCAGGCAGGAAGAGATGCTGGCAAACAGGGGTTCGGGGAAACTGGGATGCTGGAAGGCAGGGATGCCGGCAAACAGGGGTTCTCGCAAGGAGGGGTGCTGGCAAACTGGGATTAGGGCAGACAGGGATGCTGGCAGTCAGGGATTCAGGCAAACGGGTTCGGACAGGCATGGATTAGAGCAGTCAGGGATGCCGGCAAACGGGTTAGGGCAAGGAGGGATGCTGGCAAACTGGGATTCGGGCAAGCCGGAGTGCTGGCAAACTAGAGTTCAGGCAGGCAGGGATGCCGGCGAACTGGGGTTCGGGCAGGCAGGGATGCCGGCAGACAGGGGTTCGGGCAGACGGGGGTGCCGGCGGGCAGGAATCCCGGCAAAATGAGGTTCTCCGGGCAAGGAGAGATGCTGGCAAACACGGGTTCAGGCAGACAGGATGCGGGCAGCGCAGCGGGGCTCCGGCAGCCCCGGCTCCGGAGCGGCTCCTGCGGCTTTAAGGCTTTGAGCACGAGTTAGGAGCTGCCTTGCGCTTCTCCCCAGCGGGGCGCGGCGTGTGCTGGCCGGCCGCGGGGAGAGCTCTGCCCGGGACTTGGCTGACGATGCACTCCAAAGTCAGGCGGGCTGCTCTCGGTGCCGGCGGGCTCCGGAGCCCGTTGTCAGCTCCCAGTGGAGCCCTGTTGCCGCATTCCTGCTTTGCTGAGGTTTGTTGGCTTTCGCTGACTGACGGCTCTCCGCCGCAAACGCCGCGCTTGCTCCGGCTGTTTACACGCCGCTCCGGAGTCTGCAGAAAAGCACGGAGCAATAATAATTAAATATATGTATATTACAGAAAGAAACGAGGAAATGGGGCAGTGTGTGTGTGACCTATTCGCGCTGTGGGGAATGGTTTCCATCGAGGGGACGGATGGAGCTGGGCAGGGGCCGGAGCCCGGCGGCGCCCCCGGCTCGGCGGCCGCGCTCGGGGCGGGCTCCGGGGGGCAGAGCCACGATCGGGGATGGATTCCAACGGAGACATGTCCCCGGGGCAGCCCGGGGGGGCAGAGCCACGATCGGGGATGGATTCCAACGGAGACATGTCCCCGGATCAGCCCGGGGGGGCAGAGCCACCATCGGGGATGGATTCCAACGGAGACATGTCCCCGGGGCAGCCCGGGGGGGCAGAGCCACGACCGGGGATGGATTCCAACGGAGAGATGTCCCCGGATCAGCCCGGGGAACCCCCGAACGCCGGGGGCACAGCAGGAGGAGCTCGGGGCGCTGCCAGGCGAACAGACCCGGAGCGCACCCAGCGCCTCCTCCATCCGGAGCTTGTCGCTGCTCTCCCGCCCGGCTGTCTGTCCGTCCGTCCGTCCGTCCCTCTGCCTGCGGGCGCACGGGCTGATGGACGAGGGATGCAGGAGAGCAGCCCTGGCACGGGCATGCCCTGGGCATCGGGGCTGTCTGTCTGTCTGTCCGTCCGTCCCTGTGCCTGCCTGATGGATGGGAGATGCGGGAGCGCATCCCTGGCACGGGCATGCCCTGGGCATCGGGGCTGTCTGTCTGTCTGTCCGTCCGTCCCTGTGCCTGCCTGATGGATGGGAGATGCGGGAGCGCATCCCTGGCACGGGCATGCCCTGGGCATCGGGGCTGTCTGTCTGTCTGTCCGTCCGTCCCTGTGCCTGCCTGATGGATGGGAGATGCGGGAGCGCATCCCTGGCACGGGCATGCCCTGGGCTCTCCCCCAGGCAGAGCCGCCCCGAGCTGCGGCGGGGGACGCGAGGTGCAATTAGCCCAAGGAGCTAATGAAGGTGGCTCGCCATGGTTTTACTGCGGGGAAAGTTACGCAGTCGCTAATAATGGCGCGGTCTCTAGGCCAGACGGAGCCTTTGATAAGTTAACGTGCGCTCCCTTTATGCTCCTGGTAGGGGGTAAACAAATGCCTGAACAAATACAAATACGCATAAACACCAGCGCGAGAATAGCGGTGTATGTCTTAGATCCAGATAATAAGGGTGGGTATTGTTATTTAGATGGCACATACTGGGACACTTATCTTTTAGTACACTCCATTTTCTAACTGAATGCAGTGCTAATCGTGGGATTGAAAGCTATTGTAATTGTGTACCCATCTAAATGCTGACAAGAATATACAACTACATTGTTTGGAATTGAGTTTAATGTTCTCTGAATTTTATTAGCATTTACATTTACTTATGCATTAAAATTCTGCACAAAAAGAGGTCAGAACACAAGAGTTGCAGACATAAATATCAGACCCATCCACACCCTCGCTGCATTTTTCCTGAAAATACCGAACAAATATATTTTATTTTATTTTTAAAGGAAGTGATAGAATCTGAAATGAGCAAATAATGGGTTTCCATTCTAAGCTATGCCTTTTCTCCCTCTGGATTTTGCAGTCTTTTAAAGCTTTTTTTTTCCATACCCAACTTTTTATTATTATTTATAATGCGCGTGTTACCGGAAAATCTTTCCACGGTGTGCTTACCACCACACGATGTTTAAACACACATTATAAAGTGGATGTAATTGTAAAGACTCAGAGGGATATAATTACATGTAGCAGATTTAGGAGCTAATTCTTTGCTTCTCTCTCTCTTTCTCTCTCTCGCTCTCTTTACTCCGCATTTTATCAACATAATTATTTTTTGACTGCAGACTAACACCCAGAAACTGACAGGCATCCATTATGGGAAGCAACTTGTTCACCAAATTGAAAAACAATGAACTGCAGGTTTATATGTGCCCATTGTAATACAGAATTACCGGAGCTTTGTTCCACTAGAGGAAAAAGCTAATGGTTTTGAAACAGCAGGTGACAAAACACATTCCGTTTTTTTCTTTTTTGGTCCCTTTTTTTTTTTTTCTCTTCCCTCCCCTCTTATCAGTTTGTTGATGAAGTCATTACGAACTGGGGGCCCAGAATAGGGTTGGCCTTATTTTTAGCAGATAGACTTTTAATGAGTTCTATTGTGGAGACAGTCATGTTGATTTGCTTACGTTTCTTTTCCCCCCCTTCACTCAGAAACTCCCAGTATTGAAAAGCTACTATCAAAGGACTGGAAAGACAAGCTTCTTGCCATGGGATCAGGGAACTTTGGAGAAATAAAAGGTAACAACGCTGTTTCTCTGCTAAAGGAAATTGAGAATGAATGTGCAGATACCGCTGGCTTTGTGGAACTTTGTCTGCTCCTCTTCCCCTCCCCTTCAAACACGGTAATTCGGGGTTTAAATGAAATGTGTGCACTCCCATCTGTGATCATATAAATCAATGGAATGCTCTATTGCCCTAAGTGAATGAATTTACATTAAGCTTTTGTTGCCTATATCGTTCTCTGTTATAACCGAGCACATCCTATTGCTGGATAGGGGGAACAAAAAGTCAGTACCAGACATATGTGGTACCAGAGTATAGCAGAGCTCAGTTTCTGAAATTTGAGGATGATCTGATTTCCTTGTTTATTTTTGGACAGATTTCGATGATGTAGGGGTTTTTTAATTTTTTTTTTCTTTTTTTACTTTTTTTGCATGTAGGGAAGAATAAAAAGAGCAAAGTTTGTGTAATGGTACCTCTAGGTACTGAAATTAGCCAGTGCAGATTTTAAAAGACAGCGTACAACATCTGTGCACTAGAGCATGTTCTTTTAAAGCCGTGCTCCAGAAGGAAAATGACAAAATTTGACCACTCTCCAGCAGCAGTAGTTTCTGCTTTGCCAAGATATTTCCCCATTTTCTATATCCGAGGTCGTTTTAGGGAACCTGTGGTTGTTTGTTTCCGTGTAATTTAATATTTCTATAATTCCTCTGCAGTGCTGCTGATGGGGAACTCACTCAAAACACACGTGTGAGAAATTGCAAGTTTTCAGAGCAGCCATTATCACTCTGCAAAGAAGCAGTGACTCTGATTCTTCTCCTGTTTATAGCAGTGTGCATCTGGAGTAGCAAAACCCAGGCCAAGGCTGTTTTGGAAATGTGAAAGTAGAACAAAATTAAAATTAAGCCTTTCTCCTCCTGTGTTTATAAACAGGGTTTAGTTTCTGTCCATGACTTTGGGATGTTTGCTTGCTCATGTTATCCCTGCTCTAGACATGCTCACTCAGGCAGGCTCCCAGACCTTGTGCTGGCAGCTTTAAGGGCCCTGTACATGAGAAGGGTGCAATATTCAGTACAAGGTGCTCTCACAGGTTTGTGGCTTGGTGCAGATGCAGAGAAAGTGTTATTTTAATTCTATGGGCCTCCCAGCCTGTCACTGATAAGCCACCAGCATTAGCCTGTGCTGTTCCACTGCCTTACCCAAACAGGAAAATATTCCCTGGTTTACCCAGGCTTCTCCCTAGCAAGCTGTAATTCAATATATATATTCATTACATATGTGGAATAACTTTATATCATTACACCTGTGGGATAACTTTATAACAGAATGCAGTGCTGCAGCCCCCAGCAGGCTGAGATGTTGTTGTGATGATGATGATGGTGATTATTATGGCTCCAGAGGGCCAAACCCTGGGTTATTCATTCCTCCTGCTCCATGTGTGTAAAGCAACAGGTCTCAAAGAGGAAGGGCAGCCCCTGGGCTTACCTGGCAGTTCTGGGTTTTAAAAGCACTTTGTTTCAAGATGAATTCACCCTTTGCCACGACCTGATGCATCTTTAGGATGTTTCTGGGGCAGAGTATGGGGAGACATCTTTGATACCCAATTTTGGGCATGTGTTTCAGCAGATCTGGCACAGTGTGGGGAGCCTCTTCAATTCCTGACACACTGGAACCTTTAGAAGGACTCCCAGTGATTCTCCAGTGCCTGTGCCCGCTGTGGAGCTGCTCTGAAGAGTGCTGTGCACTGAGAAGGTGGCCTGTTCCCACTGCCTGTGATCTTTTCCTTTTGGAGGGCAATCTTTTTTCTCCCTTCCCCTTTTTCCCTTTCACAAGCTAAACTTGAAAGCAGCAGCAGCCAGCTATATGCTACCACCAGAGAAATTCAACAGTCCTTTCAGTCGTGCCTGGGGGAAAGGATGGGGAGCAGCAGCACAGCCTCAAAGAAGACTTTTCTTTGCTTTAATTTTTGGGTTTTAGCTTTATATTTTGAACACAAGTCGAGTTATTGTTCTGCAGCTCTGTTCAAAAGGCTCACATCTGAGGCTTTGTAGTGTGACTGTGGTTCTGTGGTTGGGGGCATGGTTATTAGGTGTTTGGATCAAGTTTGGCAGTAAGCTGTGAAAACAGGCGCTGGTTTATTTTTCCTGCTGACTGCCGTGACAGTTGCAATTATTGTCCATTGTTCCTAGGTGGCTGGAAAGGAGGGAGGACACAATGGAGCATTGCCCTCTGGGGGTAAATGAATTTGACTTCCAGATTCTTGGGGGGCCAGGCAGGCTGATTATTTAGTGCCCAGGAATGTGGTTTTCATGGCACCATGAGCCCCGAGCAGCCCACAAACAATGGCTCAGCTGTGCTGCAGCTATATTTAGTGGGGCAGCAGGAAAGGTGTGCAAGTTGAGCTGCTCTGTACCCACACACACGTGTACAAACACACGTATATTGTGCTGCAAAATGGTTTTGTCCTTCTGTAGTTACGGAGTTTTCCAGTTGTGATTTTTTAATTAACTTCTTTCTCTGGGCTTGGCCTGGCAGCTGCGCTTTTTCCGCCTCTCATTTCTCTGTTAGTGATATTTGGAAACCCCCATTTAAGCACTGTCTTGTGTTTAATACACCCTGGAATGTGGACAGCGCTAGGAGCCGTGCTGCCCAACTGTCTTACACACTGAACAGTTTTTTCCATTTAACTGTTCAAAATTTCATTGTGTTTTTCATTAGGTCTGGGGGAGTTTTAGTACATCATGTGCAAAAAGGCTCAGCACCAGGCTACATATTGTTAATGCCCAAGTCTGTGTTATTGCCATTGAGTTTTATTATCTGGGAGAGATTAAAGAAAGGGAGACGAAGAGGAAGACTTTATTTTCTATTAGCGTGATTTCCTTTAAGCTGGAGAGCAGTGATATTTTATTAAAGACAGGGAAATTGGTGAGAGGCTGAAAGTGGCCAGGCTCCCATGTTCTTATTCAGTTGTTTCTCTTGGTTGCTTTGTCACCTTTGGCTGCTGTTTAAACCCCCCTTTCTCCATCTGCACACCCACAAAGCAGGAGAGCCATCTCTGAGTGTCTGCAGAGGCAGCTGCAGATTGAGGATCACACTTAGAAGAGTCTATATCCATCCAGTTGCTAATTGAAAGGGAAATGGGTTGTTTTATTCCACAGCTGGACCCAAAGGTACTGCCAGGGAATGCTCTTAGAAAGGGGCAAAGCCTACAACTTTCTATGTCTGTAGAAACTGTAACTCAAATACCTGTGCTCGTTCAGAGAGACAGGCTGGGGCTAAATTACAATTTTAACACTAGAGGTTTCCTAAGAAATTCTGTTTTGATATCTATGGAATTTTTACTGTGCTCAAAACAAGTTGCTGTACAGCAAAAGCTACAAAAGTGCTGTTTAATTGAAGTATTTATAGTGAAGCTGTAAAACTGTATATTGACTTGGTTAAAGCCTGTTCAAACTTACTTATATCCATCCCATTCAAAAGCAGGGCTCTGGGTTATTCTTGGATGATGCATTTTATTGGATTCAGTGGAGCAGAGAGATCTTCAGGTCTCAAAGTGTAGAGGAAGGAAAATCACCCCCTTTTCTGCTGTCAGTGTAACTGCCTTGTTAGCTGTGCACTGCAGTGGGAGAGAAGCTGCTGTCCTCCAGTGTCACTAGGAAAAGCTATCAAAAATACATTTATTCCTTAATTATCAGTGATCATTCCTATATAAAAAATTAACTTATTAATTCTAAAATGAAGCGTCTCTTTCAGTGGTGCTGGGCCTCAGGTGCATCGTGGGTTGCCCAGCCTTGCTCAGCTTTAACCACGATGAGAACTCCTCTTAAAACTCCCTTGGTGTGCACAAAGCCTTGCTGCTAATCTTGTCCATCTCTCTACTGAAACTTGGCAAGACACAGCGAGGCATATTTTTTATGTTCCCCACTCAGCTAATTTTGAATAGGTGTGTGGAACAAAAGGTTGAACAGACTTCTGTTTCCAATCTCCCTGAGCTGCTTTTCTCTTGAAGGCATTGTCAACAGAGATTGTGCCTCAAGGAAGAGGGGCCGGGTCTGAACCTGACGTGTTTTTGTTGTAGTTTGAGAGACCCTTTGTATTGTGCAAGCTAGTTTGTAAACAGCTCAGGTGAAGTTCTCTGCAGTCCCTGTGAAAGCGATTGGGTTGAAATCAGCTCTTCATTGTGCCCATGGAAATCTGGGTGACTCTGGAGGCTGTGCTGGAGTGGGCACAGATTTATAAAAAGTGAGATCAGCCTGCCAGCCCTGCTGGGCAACTCAGCCCGATCTGGGTGACTCTGGAGGCTGTGCTGGAGTAAACTCAGACGTATGGAAAATGAGATTAGCCTCCTAGCCCTGCTGGGCAGCTCAGCCTGATCTGGGTGACTCTGGAGGCTGTGCTGGAGTAAACTCAGAGTTATGGACAGGGAGATCAGCCTGCCTGCCCTGCTGGGCAGCTCAGCCCATCTGGGTGACTCTGGAGGCTGTGCTGGAGTAAACTCAGACGTATGGAAAATGAGATTAGCCTCCTAGCCCTGCTGGGCAGCTCAGCCCATCTGGGTGACTCTGGAGGCTGTGCTGGAGTAAACTCAGATGTATGGAAAATGAGATTAGCCTCCTAGCCCTGCTGGGCAGCTCAGCCCATCTGGGTGACTCTGGAGGCTGTGCTGGAGTAAACTCAGAGTTATGGACAGGGAGATCAGCCTGCCTGCCCTGCTGGGCAGCTCACCATAGCACAGAGGTCGGTTCTGTATGGGGAGCTGTGTTCCAGGTCCCAGTGAGTGCCAGAGCAGGTGGTTTGATGTGAGATGGAGCTGTGCTTGCTGCAGACACTCCTTGTGCCCCTGTGCTCAGGGGATGGGGCAGCAGAGTCGGCAGTGAGGGGTTTAGGGCTGCCAATAATGGCTAAAGAGAAATAATCCATTCAGCGATACTATAGCTCGTCAGAGCCCCTGAATTAAAGACATATGTTATGTAGATTCAATGTATGGATTAAAAGGGATAATCTGGTAGGTGACACACAGAATCTTGAGATAAGTGAGCTGTGCAGATTCCTGTATGGATTGTGAGGGATAATTCCAGTTAAGTAATGCTGCACAAGTTGAAGGCAAGTAAGCTCTGGGTAGTGCTCAGGTTATGTGCAGTAATCCAGTGAGTGACACTTTGGATCACATAATCTGTAAACTAAAGACAAGAAATTCTGCATTTACATGTGGACAGGAAGAAGGAGGGGGGAAAGGGAGAAAGATTATTCATGGGGAATACACTGGCTTTAAACCTTTGACTAATACAGCGCAGATCCCCAAGAGATATGTCAATTTTGCATTTGCAAATTAATGGTTCAAAAGTGTTTGCAAACTTGTGTCAGCTCTGGATGTTCTGATTTTTTTTTTTTCTTTTGTGAGTAATATTGTATGTGGAGTGGCAAGAGCATGGAGCTGCTTCTGTTTGACCTAGAATGGGAGGTTAGCTGAGGGTTGTGTATGGGGGAGGGAGGGCTGGAGGAATCTTTTTTAAAACATCTAAAAATGTTATTTTATGGCAAAGCAGCTAATTCAGGTTGTTCCGGATTTTTGTGCGTAAAGCTATTTAATTTGGTCTCAAAAAGTCAGGTTCTAATTTTATTTTTAAGATGTGATTACTGATAGAGATAATGGAATGAAATTGAATTAATTGAGGTAGTAGTAAATGCCAATGGCTTTGGTTGAACATATGGAGGCCAAACCACTGTATTTAAAAATTGTTCAGAGAGTTGGTTGACAAAAGGGTCCTGAAGCTGTGCTTCATGGTTCTAAAATTACCTGATGGAGCTGAACGTCACTGAGCTACAACTGCAGGTTTGTCACAACAAAGCAAACACACACACGCTTTTTACTCTTTTTCCTGCTGCTGCACGAAATTCCAGCAGCAATTGCTGTTTTCCTAGCCTAGCTCTACCTTGTTGTCTAGACAGTGAAACAATGAGTAACCTCTGAGAAGCAGCCTCAGCACAAACAGAGTTGTCTGTTCCTTTGTGACCTTGACAATGAGTTGCTAACCTGGTTGAATACCAAGCCTTGTTTGTGGTCTGCTGTGCCCGAACTTATTTCTGACAGCAAGTGAGGAGTGCTCAGTGACAGCCTCTTTGCAGCCTGGTGAGACACCACAGTGCTGGTTTGGTACAGAACAGGCTGCTGAGCTTCCTTTTCCCCACAGAATGTGAATTCTTGAGGCTGGTAATGGCAGAAGAGGGTAATTGCCCATAATTTGGTTTTACTCATTCTTCACCTTGCTCTGAAATCATGAAAGATTAGGAATGTCTGTCTGCTGAAATAAAAACTTTCCTTATATCTCGCTGTCCCACAATGGATTTTTACTTGTCAAACAGAAAAAAATCATTACATAAATCTGTAGGTACAGGCAAATCAGTTTGAATTGTGCACTTTTTCTTGCCTTGTTTCTGGAGCCTGTGGCTTGCCAAGTAAAAAGCAGTCAGAAAGTTTTCTCTCATGCTGACTCGCCCCAGCAATAAGATGAAATAATTGCATTTAGCAAGGTGGGTAGTTATAGGATGGCAGTCATTGTGTAGCAAAGGTGGCTTAAATTCCCAATGAAAAACACCAGTTTTCAGATGATTTTGTCCTGACAGCTGCAGGATTTAGTGGCCTGAGAAGCTAAGGTCTAGTCCATAGTGAAGCATCAGCACAAGTTCCCAAGCACAGATCCTCCCATCCCAGCAGGTACAGAATTTAAAGTGCAGTTTGGCCATAAACATTTCACATTGCTGTTCAGGAACAGGAGAAAGAAGATGTTAAATTGTGAATTTACCTCAGCCAGTTAGATGTGTTTATCAGCCTGCTTTTCCTGGAGGAAACATCAGCTCCCCATTGCCTCACGTGTGACTTCAGCAGCACAAATGGGAATGCTCCTCTTTGCATTTATGTTATAAACAGAATTTTAGGTTTTTATTTAGGGAGAGCATGACACAGATTAGTTTGCTTTAAAGTAGATAAACACTCAGTAGCCTTCTCTCTTTTACTTATTTCCTTACTAAGCAAAGTGTTGTTGGGTTTAGATTTCTAAAATGTCAAGGTTAAAAGTAGCACGAGCAGTTAGGAAAAAATAGTTGAGACTGGGAAGAGAACGATACTGTGGAGGAAAGATGCTGTAAGAAAACCCTCTAGAAAAGACAGTTATTTCATGAACTGCTGATATTTTTATTTATTCTTTGGCTTTGGTACAGTTAGGACTAGTAGGATTTTATTCTTTCTTGGTTAATAGACTGTTCAGTTTGAAAACCTTCATTTTTGCATCAAAACTGTAACCTTTGCTGGCTCAAAAAGGCTGCTGAAAAAGCAGAGCATTGCAGGAAATGCTTGGAGGTGACTCAGCCTTTAGCTCATGCATGGGCTGCAGCTCAGGGCTGTTACATCAAAGTCACACACAGGCTGTGCTGAGGCAGGGCTGCTGCTCCATGAGCTGGATGACATCAATAATTGCTCCATTCATAAGGGTCCCCTTGGCTGAAACCCTACCTAGTCTCCAACTGGGTCAAACACAGACTTAATTATCTATTTAACGTGTATTACTGTTAAAAGTCAGTGGGGAAATTCTTGGCCTTGCTGCAGTAGTTCTGCTGGTGACTTCATCAGGGCCAGCAATAAAACCTCCTACACCACATAAAGTGCGGAATGACTTTCAGGGAGTTGCTAAAAACTTTGTGCTTCAGTTTGCTCTTGAAAAACATAATGCATGCCATCACCTCAATACCTGCAAACAGTCTTTAAGAAGATCAATTAGGTGGTGCTTTGAAATTAAAAAATGCTTTATACTGCATGCTCTAATTATTATTATAGATCTTAGCATTATTCGAACACAGAGCACTTCAAAATATTTTTATTTCCATTTAATGAGTTTTTCCCCCATAGAAAACTTTGTAGATACAGGAGGCTTTTTTTTCCCTTTTGTAACCACAGCTAACGATACGAACATAATACAATATTATTATGTCTCCCAGCCTTTGTACTGGCACATTGTTTTCTTTGATTTCCCTTTGAAAGACAGATCCTGGCAGTTCAAAAGCTGTTCAGGCATCCCTGTGACGGTGCAGACTGGCTTGGCAGGTGGATTGCAGCGCCTGGCTGGGTGAGGGTGCTCAGAGCATCCCCAGCAGTGCCTGGGGAGGGGACAGAGGTTTGGGGACAGGGATGGTCCTGGGGCGTGCACATCCCCGGGCTGGCTGGCAGCAAACGCTCCCTGTGCCTCAGCATTTGCAGCAAACGCTCCCTGTGCCTCAGTTTTGGGCAGCAAACGCTCCCTGTGCCTCAGCTTTGGGCAGCAAACGCTCCCTGTGCCTCAGCTTTGGGCAGCAAACGCTCCCTGTGCCTCAGCATTTGGGCAGCAAACGCTCCCTGTGCCTCAGCATTTGGGCAGCAAACGCTCCCTGTGCCTCAGTTTTGGGCAGCAAACGCTCCCTGTGCCTCAGCATTTGGGCAGCAAACGCTCCCTGTGCCTCAGCATTTGGGCAGCAAACGCTCCCTGTGCCTCAGCATTTGCAGCAAACGCTCCCTGTGCCTCAGCATTTGCAGCAAACGCTCCCTGTGCCTCAGCTTTGGGGAGGGGACAGAGGTTTGGGCACAGGGATGGCCCTGGGGCGTGCACATCCCTAGTTTGGCTGGCAGCAAACGCTCCCTGTGCCTCAGCATTTGGGCAGCAAACGCTCCCTGTGCCTCAGCTTTGGGCAGCAAACGCTCCCTGTGCCTCAGCATTTGGGCAGCAAACGCTCCCTGTGCCTCAGCATTTGGGCAGCAAACGCTCCCTGTGCCTCAGCATTTGCAGCAAACGCTCCCTGTGCCTCAGCTTTGGGCAGCAAACGCTCCCTGTGCCTCAGCATTTGGGCAGCAAACGCTCCCTGTGCCTCAGCATTTGGGCAGCAAACGCTCCCTGAGCCTCAGCATTTGGGCAGCAAACGCTCCCTGTGCCTCAGCATTTGGGCAGCAAACGCTCCCTGTGCCTCAGCATTTGGGCAGCAAACGCTCCCTGTGCCTCAGCATTTGGGCAGCAAACGCTCCCTGTGCCTCAGCATTTGGGCAGCAAACGCTCCCTGTGCCTCAGCATTTGGGCAGCAAACGCTCCCTGTGCCTCAGCATTGGGGAGGGGACAGAGGTTTGGGCACAGGGATGGCCCTGGGGCATGCACATCCCCAGTTTGGCTGGCAGCAAACGCTCCCTGTGCCTCAGCATTTGCAGCAAAAGCTGGAAGTGCCTGTCACAGAAAATACTGGCTTTCCCAATTTCTCATTTACATTCTCGTTCTGTCTAATAAATTATAACAAAGTATTTACTGTTTTGATCGCAGAAGCAGTTCCTCTGCCTTTTTTTTGCTCTGGTTCTGTTTTGGGTGGGGATGCCAAGGTTTCTCCTGTTCCTTTTCTCACTTTAAGTGTGTCATTTGGTCATATTGGTGTCTTCATTCTAATGTTTATTAAAATGTTACTGTCACTGCCAGTCTGAGGCTGTGAATCAGAACTAAGAATGTGTAATAGTTTATTTCACATTTGAGTAAATTTCTTCTACTAGTTAAACACTATTATGGGTAGTGTTGATCCGAGATGGAGTTTAGGTTTGCCTAGAATGCCACTAATTTGAGTCTTCTTTTATTGCCATCTGCCGTGGGTGCCGCACCCACAAACGTGGGGTTTTCCCTGAGTTTCTGTTCATGGTGACAGGGCACATCTGGAGAGCATCTTTCCTTGGTTCTTTGTGCAGCTGCCAGCCTGCAGTGTGTGCTGTGATGGTCCTTTGCCTGAGCTGTTTCCATCTGTGGAAAATCCACATTCTGCCAGGGCAGTAGGAGCACAGAGAGCCCCCACAGCGACCTCCTGAAGGGCAGGTGGTTAAAGGCTTTGCTGGACATGAAATGTGCACTATCTGCTTGTCCTGGCTCTCAGGGTAATTCAGAGCAATTCTTGAGGCACTGTTTGAGGCTCTCACTCAGAATCTCTGTGGAGTGGTCCAGCTTGCTGCCAAGGTGTGCCCTGCAGTGATGGGCACTTGGGGTTTCTGTCAGCTGATTGTGGCTGCTGGGGACAGGGGTCTGCACCCTCCCAAGTTCCAGCAGGGTCAGCAGCCCTGTGGGTAGTTCATTCATTCCCAGCAGCATCATTTGAGCAGCTGTCTTTACTTCTTGTTGTGTTAGTTGCTTAAAATACTGATGTGTTTTGCCCTGTGAGCTGCAGAACTCTTTGAGGGGAAATCTCCTGGCTGCCAAGACACTTCACACCATGATACAGGTTTGGATCTCGTGCAGGTTAACACAGAGAAAATAGTGAGGGTAGGACCAAAGTCCCCCATCCTTGTCTACCCCCAGCCTAAAGCACCTAGAAAAGGGCACAGAACCAAGTGGAGCTCAACCACAACTCTCTTGTGGTTTTTGATACACCAGGAAAAATTCCTGGGACTGATTGTACTCATGTAGTGACCCCACTGTTGGCCTCACCTCACCAATAAATAACTAACTCTCTCCATGCTTTGGCCTTTGTGGTATGCAAAGGAATACATGATTGGCCATGGCAATGTGAAGTGGCACTTTTGTTGACCATTTTAAGAAAAGTAATTATAGGAAAAGTGTGCTAGGTAATAAGGCTAACATAAAAAATACCAAACTTAAACTAAATGCGAACACTTAACATTATTATCAAGACTGTCTAATTCAAGTACTTCCCTTTTTTTTTCATTTTCACACATTTACAAGCCAGCAGTTACCTGCAAGATTTGTCAAAACTGTGATTCATCATTAGTGGAGTTTCCATGATGTGTGAGTAAGACACGGGGAAATTGCACAGAGCTCCCCATCTCTCATTAGAGCCACACAGCTGATCCGTTTTTTGTGCCTCTGGTTTTGTGCAGGTCACTTGAGAGTATGGCTATCCAAGTACTTACTTTGCAAGGAATTATTACCTCAAAGAACTGAAATTATCATTAAGTACTATTCCAGTTACTGGAAGGATGGCTTAGTCCTGGGAAAAAAAGTACCTACTAAGCCATGTTTTCCAGGAAGTATCCTCCAAGAGAAGATTTTTTTATAAAGCTGATGCTGATAAATTTTCCCTTTTGGTTTATTAGCAAACTGAAATAGCTCCAGAAATATAATGCGAGAAGTCTGCCTTTTGTCAGACTACTTTCACTCCAGCTGTATAAACCCCAGGAATTATGCATTGTACTTGGTAAGTAGGATATAAAACACCCCTTGTGGGCATTTCAGATCGTCTTTAAGAACAGAATAATAATAATAATAATGAAGAGAGTGAGTGAATGTGTGCCTGGCTGCAGTGTGGTGCTGGTGTCTGCACTTGCAGTCACTGCTTGCTCTGAGTTGAGTCATGCTTTGGGTTGGAAGGTCAGCAGGTCCAATCCCACTGCACCAGGCTGCTCAAAAGCCCTGAAAATTGAACATTTCCAAGGATGGGGCATCCACCACTCTCTGAGCAACTTATTTCAGTGTTTTACCGCCTTCACTGTAAACAACTGCTTCCTTATTTCTAACCTAAATTGACTTTCTTTTAGTTGAAACCATTGCCTCCTACAGCGGGCCCTGCTAACAGGTTTGTCCCCATCTTTATAAGCCCTTTTTAGATATTGGAAAGTGTCTCTGGAGCTTTCTCTTCTCCAGGCTGAGCAGCCCTAACTCTCAGAGCCTTTCTGAGAATAGAATAGATATGGAGTAGAGAATAGAATAGATCTAGAAGAGCGAATAGAATAGGTCTAGAATAGAGTAGAGAATAGGAGAGGAATAGATTAGATTAGATTAGATTAGATTAGATTAGATTAGATTAGATTAGATTAGATACGATACTCTCTGGAAATACAGAGTAGTGCTCCAGCCCCCTGGTGATGCCTGTGGCCTCTCCTGTCCCTCTTGCAGCACATCCCTGTCCCTGCTGTGCTCAGCACCGAGAGCTGCAGGCTGCCCTTGGCTCCTGGCACTCAGATGGAGCTGCTGAAGGGTTTTGCTGCCCTGTGCCAGCCAGGCAGGCTGGTGGCATGTCCCTGTCCCTGCTCCCTCCCAGGCAGCCCAGCCCCAGCCTGCAGAGCAGCACAGCTTTCCTGCCTCTCCTGGGAGCTGCGAGCTCTCTGCCTGTCACTTCACACATGTGGAAACATTTTTCCACCTTTCAGATTAACTTAAAGATGGGGATTAATTTAACTTTACAAAGGGCTTTCTGATTCCCAGCTGAAAGCTGCTGTAGGAGCTGCAAATCCAGGGATGAAGCAGCAGTGCTGTGTGTTGGTGTGTTTGACAGTGATTTCTTTCTGCTTGCCCTCTCTCAGGGGCTGAGACAATCCTGTGAGTCTCTTCTGTCTGTAGGAACTTCTTCCCCTCTCTCTCATGCCTGCATCCACCCTCAGTGAAAGTTAGGAATAAAATACCTTTCTCCTGGGGAACAACAAAAGGATGCAAGAGTGGCAGTAGAAACCTCTGATTAATTCCATGGCCAGGTGGCAGATGCATGACTTGTAGCAGCTCTCTGTCTCCAGTGCTGGAAGCAAAGCTCATAGTTAGAAGTGTTTTCTTCAGCCCTGGGAGTGTTTTAGCACTGGCTTCCATTCCCTCTCACAGCTTTTAGCAGAACAGGTTTAAAGGCCTGTGCTTTCTGTTGCAGTGTGTTTCTCAAGTTTCCAGCTTGCACCACAGTTTTTCTGGAGGCTTTATCTGAGAATATTCTGCTGTAGCTCTTTGTTGTGTGGTGAGAATATTTTCAGAGAAATTTCTAGAACCCTAATGAAAAACAATTCAGTTGCATTTCTTCTGTCATGTTTTTTCTGGTGATTCTGTGTGGTTTTCCACTTGCATGTGGCTGTCTGCAAATGGATTTAAGTGCTTGTACTTGGATAATATAACAAATGGGATGTTGCTCAGGATCACATCATTGAAATTAGGTAAAAGTAACAAAAAGAAAGAAGGAAATTAAGGTATCAAGCACAGAGCCCTCCCAGTGGCACCCCAAGGGCTTTCAGAGCAAGAGCAGAGGATTCTCCATCACAGACATTTCAATGCAGACCAGCAGGCTGTATGAAATATTGCAGGGAGCATTCCTGCACTGGCAGGGGGGTAGGCTAAATGAGCTTTTACCAGCAGCTCTTTCCATGTCTGACTGATAGTTGGCTAGGAACGTGCTTGTTGGAGTCGCCAGTTTTATTCTTTTTCCATTTTTTCTTTTTTTTTTTTGTTTGTTTGTTTGTTTGTTTTTTCACTTGGAGAGCACTGGTGACATTGGCAGAAGAATGCTCCCCTATAACCACTGTCCTTCTGGGCAGAAAAATAATTTCTTCAGCATGGTTGTGAAAGTGAGGTAGTGAGTTCCTCTGTCTGCTGAACTCCACCATGAAAAACATCTAACAACAGTACAAATGAGAGTGGTGATGAGTTGTGTTTAACTCACATTTTGGATATGTTTATAAAAGATTTTTTCCTTTAAAATTGCACCTTGGTGGCAGCAACAGCAATAGGAGTTACTGACAGTTTAAATACTGTATAATTTAATCCTAATCAGGGATGTGGATGATATAACAGGTTATGGAGGGATGTTAATGCTTGTCCTGCGTCAGTGCTTTGACACTACAGAAACTGCGTCTTTTTCCTAAGTTTTTGCCATAAATATTGTTGTCTTGCAAACCTGGAAGGGTTGGGTTTTTGATCCCAAGTGTTTCAAACTTAAAACTTCCTCAAAATAGGCAGTATTATTTCCTGCTGTTAACCTGACAGAAAAGCAGTGCCAAACAGATGAAAGGGCAAAGGAGCATTGAAGGGGGACCCCAGATGAAAGCCTGTGTACAGATTTATCTTCCATGTAGAGGAGCGGGTCTTTGTGTGCAGCACATTGCAATCTGCTGCTGCTCTTTGCCTCTCCTGGAACTCTGCTTGCAGTAGAGCTGCAAAACGAAGAGAAAACGAAGCGCTGCACGGCTCTAAACGTTCTCTCTTCTCTTTCTCCCCCACCGTGCGACGCGCAGGGACTCCAGAGAGCCTGGCTGAGAAGGAGAGGCAGCTCATGGGCATGATCAACCAGCTGACCAGCCTGAGGGAGCAGCTGCTGGCAGCCCACGACGAGCAGAAGAAGCTGGCGGCGTCTCAGATCGAGAAGCAGCGGCAGCAGATGGAGCTGGCCAAGCAGCAGCAGGAGCAGGTGAGTGGGCGCTGCCCTGCCCGCAGCTCCAGCCGCTCCTGTGGGGCTGCCCAGCAGCTTGGCTTCAGCCTCCAGACCCTAAAAGGGCACCCGGGATCTTTGCCGTTTGTTCTCCAAGGTGGAAAGGTTTGAACAAAAACGTATCAGGAGAATGCTGTACAGTTTAATCCTGATCGTGGGTGGAGATGATGTAACAGGTTATAGAGGGGTGTTAATGCTTGCAAATTTAATTTGCAATAGATCCGTCTTGGAGCTGTTCAGAGCCTGCTGCCAGCAATGCCAAGGTGTGACGGTGCTCACAGGGGTTTTGGGATGAGGGAAGAGACGTAGGTCTGACTCCATGTTTCAGAAGGCTTGATGTATTATTTTAAGATATATATTACATTGGAACTATACTATAAGAATAGAGGAAAAGGTTCTCCTCAGAAGGCTGGCTAAGAATGGAATAGCAAAGAATGATAACAAAGGTTTGTGGCTCAGCTCTCTGTCCTGGGCTGTGATTGGCCATTAATTCCAAATGTCCGCATGAGACCAATCCCAGATGCACCTGTTGCATCCCACAGCAGCAGATAACCAGTGTTTGCATTTTGTTCCTGAGGCCTCTTGGCTTCTCAGGAGGAAAAATCCTAAGGAAAGACTTTTCATAAAAGATGTCTGCGACACCAAAGCTGTGGGTTCAGTCTCTTCATTCAGGAGCTGGGCTGGATGCTCCCTGTGAGTCCCTTGCAACTCAGAATATTCTGCAATTCTGTGTTATCCTTCAATACTGTTAGAGTTTTTAAACTCTCTATAAATAAACAGGCACATCCAGCCCTCCTGAATAATCCCCCAAAGCTGCTTTAATTCAGCAATACTGAACAGGTACAGAAAGAACAAAATGCAGCACTTGGATTGTAATGTGAGACATGAAGAGGTTGGGTTTTGCCAACTGTGGAAAAAAGCAGAGAATAATATGAAGTCAGTGAACAAGTGTGGCTTTTTTTCTTCTACACTTGAGAGGCTTGATTTTCAGTACTTGCAAATATGCCCTTCACTGGAAATGCAGGCATGCTTTTCACATGTGATCACTTCCAATGGGCACACATGGACACACAACATTTGAGGCAAAAACTTAACTTTTCTCACAGATTTCACTGGGCAGATTTTAACAGAAATTAATGCCTGCTTTTGTACTTGAACGCAAGCAGAGAATATCTAGATATCTAGTTTAAAATTTTATCACACAATTGCAGCTCTGTGAGTTTTAAACTCACAAAATTCTTTGAAATCTGTCATAGTTGTCATATTCAGTGTTGGTATTGTACTTAAGCAAGTCTTAAGATTTCTAAGGCACTGCTGCTACCTTCAGTCATTTAAGCCTTGGTTTTCCCTGGTTTTAATTATTTAAAATTATTAATTTAATTATTTAAAAACCTTGTCTTATTTTGGCCTGAACTCCCACATGGGGAGAACAGGAGTGACTTACCTTGAGCTGCAGAATTTATATCCTGCTGTTGTTAGGACAGCAAAGGTAGAGGAAGGAGTGAAGGTGGAATTGGCCAGATTCTTGCACCAGGAGACATCCTGTATGAACTATTCCCTTCACCCTGCCTCCTAAAGTCACCAGTGCCACAGGGATTTGAAAGTGAAAAAGAAAATTAAACAATAGAAAAAGGCAATGAGAAATTAGGATAACTAGGATTTATTTTAATTGAAGGAATTGTGTATACTTCTTTATTATGCAGAAATGAAAATATCCAAACTCTGAAAAAAAAAATGTAGTGATAAACCATTCTTGAACTTAAAAAGCAAGAATGGAGCCTTTAAGAAAGAAAAATAATTTTTATCTCCCTCCAGCCTTTAGAGCTCATAACTCCATTCTGTTAATGTCTGCTGTTTCCCTTCATGGGTGTAACAAGTGTCCACAGCAGCATTTGCAGTCACTTAGGGAGAGGGGGGTGGAATTCCTTCTGGAAAACTGCGCTTGGCTTTGAGAGGATCCCTGCACCTCCTTAAGCCAGGCTCGAGTTGAGCCTTGTGGCCTTGCCTGCCCCCTCAGCTCCTTGCAGTGATACACACACTGGAGAGCCAGGGATTTTTCCGAGCTCAGTTCCAGTCCCTTTGTGCCTGTTTCTGCATTAATAAAAGTACACTCAGAACCTTCCTCCATGGTGTCACATTGCCATTAAAAAATAAAAAATTGAGCAGGTGGTGCCAAACAGAAGAGTATTTCTGGCCATCCTACTTTTTTGCTTTTTCTACCGTTTTCCACCATTTTTTTGGTTTCCCTGCTGGTGTTGTTCTCTCTGCTGGGAAATTTTGGCAGTGCCATTTCAGTAAGATTTTTGCACAGGTCCTTGTCTTGTGTGCAGCACAGCATTTTCCATGAGAGTCCCTTTCTCCCTGGGGTTAGCAATGAATTGAACACGTGCCCCTTGCTTCAGCAGCAGCCTTTAGAGGCTCGGAGGTTCCTTAGCTCAGAGGAGAGGTTTGAAGAACTGAACAGGGTCAGAGCTTCCTGAGGATGGACTCTGGGAATGGTGATCCCCATCTCATGTTTCTTCTGTGCAATTTCTTCACAGATTGCAAGACAGCAGCAGCAGCTTCTGCAGCAGCAGCACAAAATTAACCTTCTTCAGCAGCAGATCCAGGTCAGAGACACATCTCCTCCCACACCCCTGTTGTTCTTCCCTTCCCTTCCCCACTCCTTCCCTCAGCCATTGTTGCCACAGTTTCTGTAAGAATCCCTGCAGTTGACTGGCATCTTGTTTATGGAAACACGAGAGGATTTTACCTGTCATTTAGCAAAAAAGGGTCAGTTTCTGGAAGACCTTATGTGATTAACATGGTTTTTGTAGGGTCAGGAAGAAGCTGTTAGAGCTGGTCATGCAAGCAGGATATAATATAAAATAATTCAGGCATTTACAGGACCGGTCCTCTTTCCTCAGGAGTGACAAAAGTATTGTCAGAAGGAGTTTGTTGGGAACCAGTGTCCTACAGCTCTGGTTTTGAGGCTTTGCTGAGGGGATTGATAATCTTCAGTGGTTGATAATCAAGTGTACCTTCCTCCCTCTGCCTGAGGTGTTGGGAGAGTGGAATTTTTTGTTTATGGAGAAGTATTGTGTGAGTGAGAAGCTGGCCAAAGGGTTTGTTAGATTCAGGAGAGCAGCTGTGTAAGTTCCAGGTACCTGCAGGTTTGTTCCCAGGAGTAGAAGAACTTGGTAAACCAGCATACCCAGTAAACTTTATTTAGCCTCTTTCTGCCATACTGTATTCAGAAGTTTCTTTTCATGCCATTGACTGTATTTCATTACTTTTCTGCCATGTGCATGCCCCTGTTTTGGGAACAATGTAAATCAGTTTGCTGGGGAATAACAGGAGTGGTTAATAAACATTATCCATGGAATAACAAAGGAGAGGTTTGACTTTACAGATACCTGGGACCAGGGTGGAATCTCTGGTTGTTCAATCCTGCAGTTTTGTACACAGCATTGTGAGTTGCTGTAGACTCTATTCTGTTTGTTCGGTAGCAGCAGGATTCTCCTTCCAAAGCTTTTCATCAGCATTTCAGAGGGAGTTACCTAAAATTATCAATCACAACTGTAAACCATTTAAGAAAACCTAATTCCACGCAGATCAGAGGAGCTGTATGGCTTCATACTGGAAGAAAACTTGGCTGTATTATTCCAGAGGACATTCTGTCTGTATCTGGACTTGGCATTTATGAAAAACTCCTCAGAAGGTCCATCCCTCTGTTATAAGGCAACTTCTATACAAGATGTGCTTTGCTGAAAATGATTTTGAGATCGGTAAGGCTTGATTTGGCCTGGACCTCTGAACTCTTTTCTGCTTCCTAATTTGTGTGTGGGAGGGATTTTTCTTTATTGCTGCATTTTTAATAAGGCTTTAAAAGAAAAACAATAGCAAAACCTGTACAATAGCAAGGAAAATATTCGTATTTTTAGCATTTAGCTATGGCAGCGAGAGAGGAAGTTGTTTTATAAGCAGTGAATAAAAATAAATTGAAGTAATGTAATTTGACCCCAACCCTTTTAAGTTTTAATGCCCTGTAGATAAGAATGAAGTATGTTGTTTTTAGGGTAGTGAAGAAAACCCTGGTTATTGATAATGAGATATAGAGCCTTTCATCTCTTGATCCCTGGTCCAAGTTTGACCTAAGTCAGTAGTAAATGAAAGTCAGCCAAGTCCCATCTGATGGAAGCTGCAATCCTCAGGAATGATTTGGGGCTCAGTCTCAGGGGACTGCGGATGAAATATTGACCCTGCTGGGGCCGGGGTTTCACCTCCAGGGTCCCCTGCACACAGACCCCATGGGGTTTGTGGCACCCTCCTCTTGGACGGTCAGGCAGGAAAGGTCAGCAGTGGAGCAGGCAGGGACAGTGCTGCTCCCTCGCTCCCACAGAGCTGGTCTGTGTGCAGGGAAATCTGGGTGATGCTGCACAGGCAGGCCGGGCAGTTCCATGCATGATCCTCAAGTCTCATGAACCCTGGCTGGAGCCCATAACTCTGAAGGGAAAAACATCCAAAAATTAAAAATAATCCTTATTGACAGAGAACACAAAGCAACACATTTCTCCTCAGTTAATGACTGTCAGATAAAAAACAGTTCTTAAAGAAATCACCCTTTGTATCTAAATTAAGGCAATGAAGTCCCCCTAAGATGCCCATGTATAAAATGGTCAGAGAGTTTACAGTCAGCCTGTGGGTTATGGGAGGTGGAAGAAAGCTCTGACAGGAATGTAGCTGTGAGTTCAGCTTCCCTGACCTTGCCCTAATTAATCTAACAGGCTTCTGTCACACTGGCCTGAAGTTTTGAAATAGCACGAGATTTATTGACAGGGAAATATTCCTACAAAGAGTGGATAACTGTTTGACTTAGGTGCAGCTGAGTGATTGTGCTGTAGCTATGAACTCAACTTATTTATGACAAAGGAATCGTTTTACTTCAGCCAATTTTTTTCTAAGCTTGTAAGAGTCGCCATAATTCCATATAAATTATTACACAGAAGAAAGCCACTGAAATATTGTATTGAAAGCATAATACCCTAAGGTTAGAAAAAAGCATAACCTGGCTGACCCCATGATTTATGAGTCCTTTCTCTCAGTGTGCTAACTTGGAAACAGTTCCCTTTCTCCTTAGCCCATCACACAATCCATAACCAGGGGGAGACTGAGAGTCCCTTTTCTCCTCAGAGGGCTGCAGATGCTCAGTGGAGCTGCAGCTCAGTTAAACCAGCACTTCTGGGATGCTGCAGAAAGATGCTTTAGTTCCTTGGGCTCAGAAAAACGTGCCTGGCATGTGAGTCTGTAAGTGGCATGTGTTTTCCAAGCCCATCTCTGCTGAGTTCGTTGGAAGGTGGTGTCACTGAAACAGAAAACAAGGACTTTGTATAGAGAGTGGAGTAAGCTGGAGGAAAGTTGCAGATTAGATTAAATTGTGAATCTGTACCACCTCAAAATGCTAAAATAGGATCTAGACGAGATTTTGTGTTTTGGCAAACATTTATAATTTTTTTCTACTTTTCAGGATGTTCTAGAGCTAATTTGTGGAGAGGTTTGAATTTCTCTGAATAATTAACTAACCCTCCCCTGTTTTTATGGCCCTTTGGGGTGCAGCCCCCCATGCACACTCTCTGCTCTGCCCAGTCTGTGTGTGAGGTTTTCCCTGTGAGGTTTCTGCCTCTGAGTGTTGGTGCTGTTCTCCCTGCACCCCTGGTCCTGCTGCTCCTCCATAGATGGAGCTGGGATCTGGGTATTTACAGCCCTTGTGCATCAGCACCTCAAAGCTTCAGGCTGTATTGGAGGTAGAAATTGTAGGGCAGGCTGACACCTGCTATCTCAGGGCTCTAGCTGCTCAGAGTTAAGTTGGAAAGTCTCTTTTCCCAGCCTAGTCATCAGAGAAGGAGTCAGAACTTTTCATTTCTCTTTCTCACGGTTGTTTATTGTTTCTTATCTATAAAATTCTTTCTCCTGTCCAGCCAGGGTCCGCTCAGCAGGACAGACAGAGGCACTCTGCCTGCCCCGGGGTGGTGTTATCTTTTATACTAAAAACTACGTGTGCAATATTTACAATTACTTCCCAATACCTATCCCCTATGTTAGACAGTGAGCTTCTACTCTAAACCAATCTAAAAGTGCCAGAATATGGAGGCCAAGAAGAAAAAGGAGAAAGGCTGGACATGCCCAGATCCCTCCATCTTGCCTTCTGAAGCCCCATTCTAAAAACCCCAAAATCTATTTTTCGCCCTGTGACAAATTAACTATCATTCTACTTAAACTTTCGTGGCTTGTAATTCTTCACATGAGGTTGGTAATTGTTTTTTCCAAGGGCTAAATCAAAGGCTCAGGGGTCCTGGGCAGGGGCTTAAGCCCTCCAGGGCAGCCAGAGGAATTTCCTGGGTTCAGATACTGGTATAACTGAACAAGTTCCTGGCTTCAGCTCACTTTTGTCCTCAGTGGAGCTCTCCTGGGTACCCACTCCTCTTCTGTGGGACCCCAGTCTCTCCCTGGAGCCTGGGCATTCTGGGGCTCTGCAGCTCCCATCTCGGCTGGGCGCAGAGGGGCAGAGGCTTGGCATGTGCTCATGGGGCTGAGCTGGGCTCCAGATGCACCCCAAAGGTGTCACCCCTCCTTCCAGGGTGTCCCTGAGCCTCAGGGCTCCTTGATCCCAGAGACAAAGCCTGGCCCAGGATGCCGATGGAAGGCTTTGCTTTGGAGCTCACTGACAAGTGTCACTTTAATGGAACCGCATTTAAAATGAAATATGGTTGTTAAAATTCATAAAGCGATTCATATTCAGTAGGGCACTGTTGATAAAATAGGTCAACCTTGCAGCCTAAATTGTGATAAAACTGATACTGCTAATCTCACAATTTTGTGGAAAACCTGACAGTGTTTTATGTTTTTCCCTCAAGCCCCAGCTCTTGGAGTCATGTGATGACAAAAATGCCAGCTTTCATTTCTCCCAAATGTAAACTTCCAACTCTCAGATTTCCAGGCAAAATCTGAAACCATGAGCACTACAAGTTCCAAAATTAGAAGGCAAACAAAACAGAGGCCAAATGCTGTTTTCTAATCTGTTCTGATTTTTAGTCAAAATTTTTTTTGGAGAGCCCAGCTCAAGATCTTGGAACACTTTAGGTTGCCAATAATGTAAAACTAAGATCTCAAAGCAGCAGGCAGCAGAAATGCTGCTTTACAATGTTTCTAGCGTTCAGGCCACAGTTTTGTTTGACTTTTTTTTGTTTGATACTGTCAGTAATTGGTTACTAATTTGTGTTCTTTTCTGAGTGACATACTCAACCCAAGAACCAAGTGCGTTCTGAAACTGAGGGCAGTTCCTGCCAGACAGCAGTCTGTGTTTTAGGAGAGGGTTTTCATTTTCCCTCAGAGCTAGAGCAGATGTTTTAATGAGACCCTTTTTTTGTGAGAAGGTTTGGACCCCTGAGAGTGAGGGGATCCCAGCTAAATTCTGATGCAAAGCTGGAAACAAGTGTTTCTGGCCTGCTCTACCTGGTACCAAATGCCTGAAATGTGGGAATTCATCTCTCCAACACTAAAGCTGTGTTTCAGAGGGAATAATCTTGTTCAGGGCTGAAGGTGCACACAGGAGATTCTGCAAGGGGTCCCTCATGTACAATCTCTCCATGCATAGAACAGTTTTTATCCCATTACCCCCCCATGTTCCCAATTCCCAGTGCTTTTGTCTGTCACTGCATTCTTGGGCCACATGTCTTCTTCTCAGCTCCCAGCTCTCCTTGCTGAAAGCAGCTTTTGCAGGCCTTGTCCCCGTGCTGGAAGTCTCACAGGCACAGCAGAATGGAATTAACCCTTTCAGTGTCAGCCCTGCCAGGGGCATGTGGCTTTGCCAGCTGCTGGGTGGACGAAGAGATGCTGAGTTCTCAAACCAAACTATTCCCAAATTCTCACTGCCTCCTGAGGTTTGAGAAGTTCCAATTTGGAATGCAATAAAAGTCTTGAACTTAGAATTTCCTGCAGAATGGCCATGCCATTTCTCAGCCAGATCTGTTTTTCAAAACGGAGCTGTGTTTTTGCGGAGGAAAGGGGGATTTGGTTTCTCAGTTACACAGAAGTTCAGCAAAATATTTCTTAAGCTTAACATGCAAAGTTTTGAAATGACACAGTTGTTATTGTCAGAACTTTCCAAACAGCAAGAGTTTCTGGGCTGATTCCAGTCTTCCAAAACAGTGGTAGAGACCTGTTTCCAGAGTGCTTCAGTACCACCATTTACCCACCAGTTATGGCAATAATTGTTGTTGTTTAGATAGATTTGCTGTTTGCTCTGCACTCAGGTGAGCAATCCTCTGTTACCCAGAGCTGGCTGTATGATATCTAGGCCCGTTTGTGTTCTTTTTGTTTTTTGTAGAAGGTACCACTTTCTCTCTCTTGTTGAGAGAAGACACAGATTAACTAACTGTACAAAAAGGAACCTGAAGATTTTTTCCCTGCCCCAAGAAGTCTGCAGGCTTAAATTATATTTCCAACATGGCTAAGCCTTTAATTTTCTGTCTGCTGCTTCAAAAACAAAAACTCCAGCAGACCACTATACTTGGAGAACTTTGAGTTTTTAAGAAGGAGGGTAGAGATCTTTACCCCTAATCTTTGCCCCGTCAGTGTCCCCTCAGGCAGCCCCAAGGCCTTGGGGCATTTCTCCTGGTTCCCAGCCAGAGTTCTCCAGGGGTTTTAAAGGGCTGGATGTTGTAGGTGATGAGTCCTTCACTGGAGACAGGAAAATGAGCAGCTGCTACACAAGGGCCTGGTTACAGATCCAGTAATGCCTCTTGCTCCTGGATTCCCGTTTTCCCTGGGAATTCTGCTGTTCTGAGAAGTCAGTGGCAGCAGAGCAGTGCTTTGTGCTGCTACAATCACTTTGCAAGGCAGAGCAGAATTAGTTTTTCCACAACCAGAGTCCTCTTTGCATGTCAGAGAGAGGTGAGGACAGAAGGTTTCCTTGGTAAGACAATAAAACTGCTGGAGTGGTGCCTGATCCAGCCCCCACTGAACATGGAGTAAAAGCTCTTGTTCACATTAGTAGGAGTTTATTGGGACCTTTCTTTGGTAGGAAACTGTGAGAAAGTCCCTTCCTCCTGTCTCTCCAGAGTATTTGTAGAGCAGCTCTGTGCAGTGCAGCGGTTTGTTTTTGCGTTTGCTGTTATTTGTTTTTTGCGGTGCGGATGTGACGGGCTGCGAGCGCACAGCCAGGCCGAGCGTGCTGGTGGATGTGGGGACGCTGTGTGCACATCCATCATGTGTCAGGAGCAGCTGTTCTCCTGCAGCTCACAGGCAGGGCAGGCTGCAGTCACACTGCAGCCTTTCCCATGGCTCTGCAAGCCCTTCCCCAGCCCTGGGCTGCCAGCACGGAGGCACAGCAATGGCTCCTCACTCACAGGGCCCTGCAGCTGATCTCCTGTCAGTTACCAGAGGGACTCGCTGTCCCTTGGGCAGCAGGAATGCCCTGGGAAAGAGCTTACCCAAAACTACACACAGGCATGCACAGAACCAAACACAAACAAACAAACCCAAAGAGAGCAACAACCCCAAAACACCCCAAACAAACAAACAAACAAACCCAAAGAGAGCAACAACCCCAAAACACCCCAAACAAACAAACAGACAAGCAAACAAACCCAAAGAGAGCAACAACCCCAAAACACCCCAAACAAACAAACAAACAAACCCAAAGAGAGCAACAACCCCAAAACACCCCAGACAAACAAACAAACAAATCCAAAGAGAACAACAACCCCAAAACACCCCAGACAAACAAATAAACCCAAAGAGAACAACAGCCCCAAAACACCCCAAACAAACAAACCCAAAGAGAACAACCCCAAAACACCCCAAACAAACAAACAAACCCAAAGAGAACAACAACCCCAAAACACCCCAAACAAACAAACAAACCCAAAGAGAACAACAACCCCAAAACACCCCAAACAAACAAACAAACCCAAAGAGAACAACAACCCCAAAACACCCCAAACAAACAAACAAACAAACCCAAAGAGAACAACAACCCCAAAACACCCCAAACAAACAAACAAACAAACCCAAAGAGAGCAACAACCCCAAAACACCCCAAACAAACAAATAAACCCAAAGAGAACAACAGCCCCAAAACACCCCAAACAAACAAACCCAAAGAGAACAACCCCAAAACACCCCAAACAAACAAACAAACAAACCCAAAGAGAACAACAACCCCAAAACACCCCAAACAAACAAACAAACCCAAAGAGAACAACAACCCCAAAACACCCCAAACAAACAAACAAACCCAAAGAGAGCAACAACCCCAAAACACCCCAAACAAACAAACCCAAAGAGAGCAACAACCCCAAAACACCCCAAACAAACAAACAAACAAACCCAAAGAGAACAACAACCCCAGAAAACCCCCAAACAAACAAACCCTTGGGGCTGGTGGGGAAACAGGGAAAAGAAGGGGGAAAAAAGAGAGAAAAATTAGTCAGAATGAGCTAATTGCTTTCTGTCCTCTCAGCTTCAGCTAGAATTTGTGCTAGAGTGGACTTTGAGTAACCTCTGGGCCTTCATTTCCTTACCTTAGCAGGAAAGTTAAGTAAAAGGTTGTTGGGCTCCTTATGTGCACTTATTTCATTGCAGAGGATCAGTTTGCAGCCAGTTTTAACTCCACAGGTAACCCTTAGCAAGTTCCTGCAGGTAGTTTGATCTCAGGCCTTTCCCATACCCTTCTGCCATCCAAATTCGTGTTCTGGTGGTGTTGTGCCAGTGCAAACCAGGTGTATCTGCTTAAAACTTGCATGAGCTCAGCTGGTCAGAGCATGGCTTGGGGGTTTGATCCCCATAAAGGCCGTTCCCTGAAGAATTGAGCCCTTGTGGGTGGGTCCTTTCAAATTCACAGTGTTCTGTGGTTCTGTGAGCTTGAATTTATTGGAAATGCAAGGGCATGTTTGATTGAGGTAAATCAACTTTTTTTTTTTTTGCCTATGCTGAGCTACTTGATGGCAATAGCACTTGTTTTCTCTAGTGTTACTGGTCCAAATGTTCTCAAATTCTAACACTGTTTTGAACTTCATGACTTCTTTTCTTGCCATTTTAGCATCTTTTCTTAATTTACTTTCTGTTACTGAGCTTTCAGTGTTCCCATTTTCCAGTTCTCTCACACAATCACAAGGAGAGGCCAGAAACTTTTTTTTTTTGTTAAAATCCAGAGCACGGAAACACCCAAAATAATCTGTAAGGAAAAGGCCAGTGGTCAGATGCAGTCCTCGCAGCTGGCAGCACTGTGCTCCAGGGCCTCATCTTGGTCTCTGTCTGCTCAGCAGGCATCTCAGGGCCCTGTCTTTTTGGGTTTGTTTGTTTTCAGATCCCCTGCATCTCTCATCATCAACTCTGACCATTTTCTTTCACTTTCAGCTCTCTGGTGCTGAGTAACCTTCCTTAGGCAGCTGCCCACCCTTTCCTGCAGCAGCTTCTCCTCTCTGCCAGCCCTCCTCGTCTGTGTTTCATGGCCTTATTGATGGGTTTGTTTGGCATTTTGCTGCCTGCTGAGCATTCTGTGAGTGTTTGTGCTCAGAGTGGGTGGTGTGGGTGCTGGGTTGGCTCTACCTGCGCAGGTGTGGGCACAGCAGGGGCACAAGGTGCCACCTGGAAGTGCCTGGAGAAGCACAAGCTCTCCGTGGCCGTGCTCTTGTCTGTGTAATCCTGAGCACTTCTGCTGTACAGCCAAAAAAAGGCTGCTGCTGCTGCCTCTGCAGCGAGGTGAAGCAGGAGATAACAATAAATTTTTTACTGCTGGCTGGCAGAGGTGTTTAGGATGTGTTTTCTTTATATCTTCATCCGCCCCTAATTGAAGATGCTTTAAAATTGAATGACTAGCAGTCAAAACGTGTTTGCTTCAAACTGAGAAGAAAAATGCTGGTGTCTCTTCGTGCAAGCTGATTGCGCTTTGTACACAGCTGACAGCCACAGTCACTTTGAGTGACTGATAAGTGGGAAGCTTTGCCACTTATCAAGGAATGCACGCTGAAAAGAAAGGACTGGAGCCGTTCAGATGCTTTGGCATGTTCAAAATAACATCTCACATCAGTCAGGCTCAGAAGCACTAGGAGACATTTCAAAATAAACTTTATATCTATCTATCTAGAGGCAAGAATTCAATTTAACAGACAGATCGCTGTGTGGCATCACACTGGCTCTGGAAACAAGAGCATCCTTATGAGGGTCACCAGTGCACAATGGCTCAGATGGCTGCATGGTTGGAGAGCATTTCTTGTAGAGTCTCACCCCCTCAGAACAAAACAAATTTTGAAAATTCACAACTGCATCTTATTCTGGTGATTTCTCCAAATTGAGGGGGTTTGGCCAAGTAATATTTAGTTTATGTGGCACAGGACATCCTGAAGTTTCCCAAAGAGAATGGCACTCTAAGTTAAATTCAGATCTCATTTATTTCCTCCTCAATATTATGGAATATGCTTGGGATTGCATGGCTCTTACTCAGAAAACGGTTCTTAAGGTTTCTGTAGGAGTTTTCTCTGTTTTGTAGTGGTGCACAGCATGAACAGAGGATGTAATTTTTTTGGTTAATGTTTGTTAATGCTACTTTTTAGTGATGTGCATAGTGGGAGATTCTGACCTGCAGGAGTGTGAGGTGCATTTCCTTGTCCTGGCTGTAATAGCAGTGCTGTGACCAGTGCAGGGTTTGGGTGTGATGATGTTTCACCTGTTGGATGTGCAAGCACGGGAGATGGGATGGGAATCTCCAGTGGGAGAACAGGGAGAACAGGCAAGCAGTGTGTCATGTCCCACACTGGAATTTGGACAGAGCATAGTGTTGGTCTGCATCCATTAGCAGCACTCAAACAAAAAACCATCCATTAGCACTGCTCAAACCAAAAACCTGCTGCCAGGTTCACAACTCTTACTCTAACAACATTGGGGGTGTTAGTGTACAAGGATTATTATCTATTATCTTTTTTTGTGATTCTAAGCACTGGGTATGTCATTCTGCCCAGCTGATCCATCTGAAATGTTGCTTTTCCAGCCAAAATGGCTGCATTTGAGATAGGAATTATGTTTGGCATTCCAGGGTTGCCACCAGCATCCACACCTGTGTCAAGAAGAAGATGATTTAGTTCCTGTTGCCAGTGACTTTCTGTTCTGGTTCACACTTGCAAACACGTGAAGTGGTTCAGCTCTGTTTTGGTGGCTCATTCAAAACATCCTGCTTAAAATTCTGGAGAAAGAGAGGGAAAGGTGAAAGAAACTGAAACTGACACTTTCACTTGTCTTGTGGAAGTCTCAGTTGAACAAGGATTACCTGCAGGCTCGTGGATCTCGTGTCAGCTTTTTTATTTTGCATCTTGTGTGGAGTCTCCATTAAGTTCACGTTTCATGTGGAAGTTGAATAAAATTTGTAATGGTTAAATAATTTTAAGGAACCATTTCAGATTTTTATTCAGATGGATTTAAAATACACTTTGGAGAGATTTAGAGGTAAATGTCAGAGTTTCTTGTATTTAGAAGTGAATAAAATAATTTAAGTTCCAAGGTAAGCATAATAAACTTATAAAAAGTAAAATGAAGACTTAGATGGAAAGTAATAATAATGAAATGAGACAAATTTAATTCACAGCGCTTGGAGCTCATAAATATTTGGTACAATTGTACAAAAAAACATATTTTACAATGTGTGTGTTATAATGGTTTTTATCAAAATTGGCTTATTTAAAAGATGAGAGTGATACTGTTCAGCAAATTATTCTGAAGTTGGAACTTGGATAGTTTCAACAAAATACCAATTTAAAATGGATTTGACAGAAATGATTGAAACATTTCTATACTCTTGTGTGCTGTGAACACTGTGTGCAAAGAAATACATTAGTTAGGTAACAAAGTAAGGCATTAGGAAGTTACAAGTGCCAGAATGAAGTGAAATAAATATCTTTATTTTATTCTCATGTGTCTTGGTCATACATGTTGAATAAAAAAATGTATTCCAGAATTACATGATAATATTATTGTAAACCACAATCACAAGTGAGAAAATTAAAATTACGTTGACAGCCTTAATTCTGGCGTTCCCTGATGTTCAATTCCTTGGCTTTTCTGGCAGTGTGGCATTATTCTAGCTGGTTTTCTGTGTGGTTTGATCTCTGTAAGAGCTCAGAATGCTGGTCCAGCAGCCCCTTGCAGAATATGTCCAGGTCAGTTTGGGGTGTCAGCATGGGACAGGTGCCAGCTGGCACTGCACTTACAGGAGAAATGCTGGCTTCTCCTGGGCCAGACAGACAGACAGTTCCCTGCCTGCGGTGGACAAGAGCCTGTCCTCTGAAACCCCTCTTTTTCTGTGTCACATTTCCTTCCTTCCTCCAGTTTTGAGTTTAGTTTGTTTTTTTTTTTAATTTTGGTCTCCATCAAAATAGAGAAGATTTTTTTTTCATATTGCTGTCCTATTCAGAAAGGCAGATGAGGGCTGGAGTGCCTTTGTTGAATTTGGAATGGTGATGTTGAAAATGGAGTTTGACCCTTTTTTTTCAGTACCCTCCATTTGTTCCTCCCATTCTCCCTCAGTGTGTTTGGGTCTGGATCAGTTTGTGCCACTAATCAATTATTTTTTCCTAATTTACCACATTCCTTGTGCTTTAGCAAAAAAAAAAAAAAAACAACAAACCTGAGGGTGATGGTAGAGTGTTTGATGGAAGCTGTTGCAGCATTTGTCCCGTTAAAGCTCTGTGTGGTGAGAATTTATTTTCTTCTCTTGCAAACTGTGTGTGGGATCTTGTCTGCCATTTAAGCATTTCTGAGCTGCTGTGAATAAGCAAGAGGGGCTTTTTCATGTGCTGTATGTAATAAGTTTTAAGTTAGTGATATCCCTAAGAATCACACACATCAAAATTGAGCATAATTTCCAATTTCTTTAGGCCTGGAGTTCAGATTTGTGGTGCAGGAATCAGTCAGCTTCTGTGAGGCAGCTTTTGGTTCCATTTTCACCTTGCACACAGGTGTGAGCTGCCTCAGACACCTTTTAGTGCCTGCATTGGAAATGCCCCATTTTAGATACCAGTTACAAACAGGACTGCTGCACTTTCCTGAGCATTGGTTTTCAGTGGCTCTGAAGGCATTTAGGAGCAGGGAAGGATGTTTTTCCAAGTGGGGGCTACAGGTTGTGAATAGTTACTGAATTGCAGCTGGTGGTAGCTGTGAGTTTCTCAGGGCTTTATGAACTCTCCAGCCATGCTGGCAGCTCTGATCTGAGATCGTGGCAAATAGAGACAGCCCTGAATTTCAGCATTTAGAAATTTAGAGCAATTTAGAAATTCTGTGGTCATTGATGACCGCAGAATTTCCCAGGGATGCAAACAGACTGATGCATATAAAACAAAATGCAATATAAGCAGAAATGGACTCTAATTACTTCAAAATAGAAAAAATTTCAGAAATTTAACTTTTGGACTTCTTCTTTTCCCTTTTTGTGATTCTCTGAATGTCGCCATGGCTGTAGACACTCCATAAATGCTGCTTCTGTTTTTCCATAGAACCTGTTTCTGCTCACCGGATACATGATAGATCCAGGAATTCCTTGGCCATTGTACTGGTCAGCAAAATTTTGGAGATCTGATCTATTCTAGTGACCAGAATTAGAAGTATGCTCTATTTCTTGCATTTATTCTTTACTTGAAATGAAAGGCAGGCTTGAAATTATATTTTTCAAGAATTTTAGCTTTCTGTGTGATGAGTTTCAGGATGTTTTTTAACTCTACTTCCCTTGCATTATTTCTTAGTGCACAGTTCAGAATTCCTGTCTTTTTTGGTACAATCAGAATAAAGAAACTTGAATTGTAATCAATATACTGACATAAAATTCTGTATCCTTTGTTAAGAATATTTGCATTTCTTGTTTTAAACAGAACATCAATTTTGGGAATAGTTCACATCCCCTTTGTGTACTTGGGTGGATTTGTGTAAATCTCAGGTTTGCTTTCTGCACCTTTTGAGAAGGTTGGTTGAGCTTAGCAGAAACTCTTGCAGAGATCCCGTGGGAGGAAAGTTGTCCATTGTGTTCCTCTGAAATCTGGCTATCTTTTTTCCTGGAGCTGGGCTCAGGCAAGTTTATTCTTCCATCAGAGATATCTTAGGAGGTTCCTGTCCTTTCTGGTGCCTAGGAAGCAGAGCTCAGATACATATATTGTATTTGTTGCCGTCATATAATCTGTGCAACTTCCCTGCAAATATAGGGAATTGTGCTTTCCCCAGCTGTTCATTTGATAGGATTCTGCTCCTGCATTTAGAGCAAACTGTGCTTCTGCAATTCCCATTGTTTGGAGCACGGCCTCCCCTCTATACCTATTGTTAGTTTTGTCTTGTTTTGTTGTGCATAACAGGTGTTTCTTTCAGGCAGCCCAGGCAGCACGGCAAGGGCTTTCTTTATGGCACATCTCCTGAGACTTTGATGAAACTCTTCTTTGTGATAAAAATGCCAGTGCCTTTACATGAATTGCACATGAAATGTGTCCTTGCACAATTTCTCTGTCCTCCCTGCTTCTCTGGCTCTTTTGCTCTGGGTGGGTTTGCCTTTTCTCCTGTTGGCCAAAGAACTGATTCCTTTTTACCTTCCCAGTGCTGTGCTCCCCTCAGAGCCTGGGTGCAGCCACGGGAAAGGTTTAAAAAGAACAAACTGTTCCTGCAGAAAGAGCTTGCTTTCCTCCCAGTGTCCTTGTCACTGCCCCCACAAATGCCATCATCCCCAGAGGAGCCATGGGTAGAGGCTGAGCCCTTTCTGTGCATCCCCTGAAGCTGGCCTTGCTCTGTGGGTTACAGGTACCACGGGCACTTTTCTGCCTGCCTGCTCATTTCTTTGTCACCACCTCACCTGGAGCTGCGCAGGAGCCACTGCTGTCCATCTGTTTGTGCCTCGGTTGTGGGGATGTTTGGGGAGGTCCGGGGTTGTGGCAGGAGCTGGGGGTGTAGCAGGCAGAATGCCCACATAAATCACAACCTGATGCCACCTTCTCTAGTGTGCATTTATTATTCTTTCAACTTGTTGTTCAGAGTAGGTCTTCCACACTCCAGTACAATCCTGATGGCTGACTCTCTAGGTGATAGGAAAGGCAGAGAAGGGAAATCCAAAGAGGGGCAAGAGCCTTGTGCTGTGTTTTTGGCTGGTTCATTGGCTCACAGTGTTCAGGTGTCCTGACAGGATATTGCTGACCTGTAATGCATTATTTCCATGCCCTTCTCTCCGTGCCCAGACATGTATTGTTTGAAAGCCCCAGGGGTGAGCAGATACAAAACTGTGTTAGTCACAGGAGATGTAATGGATGTCCTGGGAGCTCTGCCAAACAATTAAGAATATAGGCATGATGATTTACAGGGTAAGGAAAACCTCCAGAGTGTGTTGCATCTGTACAGGCTGCCCTGGGAGGCTGCAGAAGTGGAATTACTGTCACCATTTCAGGGTTCAAAAGCCAGTGCCTATCTGGGGAATGAGCAGAGATGGACTCTTGCTTTCAGTCTGGGACAGAACCTTCTGCTGGTGACTTTCTGTGGCTTTGATCAGTGGTTCAGGCTTCCAGAATGTCACCCACAGTGCCATCAGCTGCCCTCTGCACAAAGAGTGCTTCTCCTGCTGCAGTTACAGTGGCAGGGGTGTCAGCACAGCCTGGATGTGACACTAGCTTTGGATCTATTTTAGTGCTTCACTCTGTGGCACTGGCAGTGGCAGCATCTGTGGAAAATCTGAAGATAACTGTCAGAAAGCGTGTTTGAAGGGTGTTTAATTTAGAAACATTGAGCCCCCCCAGGCTGACATTTGCTTTAGCATGCAGTAGTTAGCAGGGGAAGATGGGACTTTAATAATGCTATATAATACTATTTCCTAAAAGGCTTCTTGCTTGTGAAGTATGTTGTCTGCTTTTGGTGTTTCATTGCTGATTGACTCAAACCCCATGAAGTTTTACTTGATTTTACTATGATAAATGTTTACACGTTGATTGAAGGAGCCTGGAATTCCCTCCTCTTGTACAAAACAGCACAAAATCCAAACATGAGCGTTTAGAGACACTTTGTGCTGAAATAAATGACCAAGATGAGGAGAATTGATGTTACAATTTTATCGAGTTCCACATGGCTTCTCTTCTATATTATTTTTCTAAATGTTTAAGGAGCTTGAGCCACTGTTTTAATATTTAACTACAAGAGAAGATGGATTGTTTTTAAAGAGCAGGCTGTTCTGAAAGCAGCCCTTTCTCAAGTTCAGACTTCACTCGCAGTTTGAGTGTGGGCACATGTTCTGAGCCTCACACCCGTGGGTTCCTGTGAGACGTCATCTCCCTCTCCTTCAGGAGGTGCCCTTCTGGGGGAGGTTAAGCCTTCTTTCCACCCAAGGAGACTTGGGGAGGCTTCCTTGGCAGCCTGGCACCGCTGTTCCTGCGTTTCACAGGGCAGGGATTGTTGGGGAACATGAAACGGGAAAGCCTTATAAATACGATTGCCTGGCAAAAGATTTTGGGAATATGGAAACTATAAGCGAGATTGAAATGAAAGCAAGCTTTGAGATACCTCAGTTACTGAACAACTGGAAAACAATGGTGTGGCCAGACTGAAGGTGATCCCCTTTTGATGGAACAACACCTTCTGCTTGCAGACAGGCCCAAGGGTCAGAGCAGACCCTGCAGCTTGGCAGAGGGGCCCAAAGAGGAGTTTTTAGGGTTTAAAATGTAACACAGTGTGGTAATGTAGTGATTCTTATAGGCTGTATGTAAATGCTACAGGAATTGTATCTTGTATGAGATTGGTTAGTGAGAATTAGAATATTCAACACAGAAGATTTATGGTATTGTGATGGGAACTTCATCCTCTTTTTACTCTCTTACCCTCTTTACTCTTCCTCTCATCCTCTTTACCACACTCTTGCCTGCTCTCTCTTGACTGCTCTCTCTTTACCTTTAGCCCTCTCTTTACTTCTCTCAGGCCTGCTCTGAGCTGTGGCTGGCAGCTCCCAGCAGGGCCCTACACCCAGGTCCTTTGCAATAAACCCCATATTCCAAGACCAGAAGATGATTTATTGTATTGTAATGGGAACCTCGCTCTCCGATCCTCTCTTTTACTCTCTCATCCTCTTTACCACACTCTTGCCTCCTCTCTCTTTACCATTCTTTCTCCATCTCTCGGGCCTGCTCCAAGTTGTGGCTGGCAGCTGCCAGCAGGGCCCTGCACCCTGGCCCTGTGCAATAAACCCCAAGTTCCACGCCCTGCCCTTCTGTGGGAGGTTAAGCCTTCTTTGCACCCAAAGAGGCCTTGGGGAGGCTTCCCTGGCAGCCTGTCCCCGCTGTCCCTGCGTTTCACAGGGCAGGGATGCTTCCTGAGCCACGTGTGCAGCTCACCTGCCCGCCAAGATTGCTGCTCACCAGCCTGCCTTAAGACGGCTTTGCATGCCAAAGGCTGATTTTCCCCGTTTTGGGACCATCACTCAGTGGAAGTGTCAGAAAGAGGGAGGATAAATAGCGAGTTCCATTAACCAGGGGGAGGAAAGCGCTCTGGAATTATCTCCTGGCTCCATGTTTGCTGGGGTTTTGCATTAGCAGCAGCCAAGTCACGGTGTGTTGACACAGTCTAATGTGCAATGACATAATACCTGGAGTATGGAGACAGCAAGAGGCGCAAAATCAAACTTATCTGAGTTTTCACAGGGAAAGAAGGGATTAAACTTTGCTGGTTAAAATATGGATTTTTATTTTTTTTAATAGAAACTATCCTAGTTCGATTGAGATAAACCTACTCATATCTAATTCTATCCAGTCCCTGGGAAAAGTGGGCCTTAAGATGTTGAGCCTATTTGCCCAATCCCTTTTTTTAGAAATAAAGATTAGGGTAGGAAGTTTGGTCCTTATCTCTAAGGTTCTTACTGCTTCAGAAGGAAACTGAAATACTTACATGAAGGACACTTTCTTGAACTTGTGATTTGTCTTCGCTCAGATTATTTCATAAGCTTTGGCAATGTAGATTTCGCACAATGCTTGGCTATTTTTGTTTTACACCTCCTAGAGGAACCGTGATAAATAGTTGTTACTTCCTATTAAATAGCAGAAAGAGATGTCAAAATACTCCAGTGGCTTGAAATTCAAATGTTTCTCCCTGTGCATGGAAACTTTGCCCTGGAAGCATCATCCCTTATTTCGTAACTGCCAGGTGTGATTCTTCTCTGCCTTTTCATCCCTTGTAGTTACTTATAGCTCTACAAAATAGCATTAAATCACCAATTTCTACTTGCATTTCAGAGTCTATTTGCACGGATATTTGTGCATGATCCAGATCTTACGTAGCACTGTCATCGCTGGATCTTGGAATATTTTTCCTTCTCTCTTTTTTTTTTTTTCTTTCTTTCTTTTTAAAGCATCCTGTTTTTCAGACCAGGGGAATTGAGGACAGAGGGGAAGCAGCTTGCACATTGTTAGTCGGCAGCTCATTGCCAGAACCAGGAACAGAACCCAGATTGTCAGGCGTCTCCCATTGGGCCACAGCACAGAATGGGAACTGCAGTGCAGTTATCAAAGATTCAGGCCGTCTAGGTTTTTATCTTCTGGCTCCACTTTTGCTGCTTTTCTATAGAATTTCCCATTTTGCTGCAAGAAATTGAATGCAGACTGCAGTGTTTGGGAGAATGAGGCAGGGAAGCAGGCAGAAAAGACTCTGTCATTCCCAGAGTCAGATTTATGTTGGTGCCATTCCACTGAATCACATCAATGAAGTTTAATGCAGAAAAACTGATCTGCTCCGTCGGTAAAATGTAAGTGAATAAGTGGTAAAAAGTTTATGAGGGTCTGTTTCTGTCCTCTTCAAGGTAGGAAAACAATTTTGCTTGCATTTTCAGCGTTTGCTGTGTTTCAGTTTTTCCAGATCCATTCATTGTAGCAGAGCCAAGGTTCTGTCAGCACATACCTTCCCTTTTGAAGCACCCCTCGGTTCCATGAGAACTGCCCAAACAAAGCGTGTAGGGCCCTTAGCAGTGTCTGTGCACTGCCCTGGAGCACTGCTGGGTCTGTGCTCCATCCTGGCTGTGCTAAATGCCAGTGGCATGCCTGCCCCTGTGTCTTTTTTCTCCTGCATTGCTCTGCTCCAGCTCCCGGTGGTTTGTTCGCAGCCTCGCTTTCTTCTCTCTCCATTTCTGGTTCTTACCCCGCCTCCATGCCATGCTCTGCCTACCTGAGGCCAGCTTGGTGTGTTCAACAGGCACAAATGGCTGTGCCTTTCCCATCTCTCCCCCTTCCTCCCCTGTTTTTCCCATTTAATGGCTCGCTAATAATGGAGCCACAGAGGCGATGGTAGGGGCGGCATAAACACAGCTCACCTACGGCTGAGCTGCTGATGTTTTAGAATTACTAAACAAAACAGGATTATTATGATAATAAAAGCCAAGGCAGGTGCTGGGCACTTGGTTTATTTGCTGATTAAAACAGTCCCAGTGTGACATCTTTTGGTATAATAAACTAAAGAGGGAGGAGGATTATTGCATCCCCAAGGTATCGGAGCTACTTGAACGGAAAATATTTGAGGGCCATCTCATTTTCAGGGACACCATATATCCCTGCATGCTGGGAATATACCTGTTTGGCAGGGTGCTGGGCAAGAAGTCAAATATTCAAAATGATGAGTCTGCTGCCAGGGCATTCATTTCCTTCTAATTTGGCTTGGTCCCTAGTAAAGACCCCAAGAAACCAGAGGGAGGACTGCTCAAAGCTGTGCCTCTGCCACTGAATAGATGTCAGGTAGTGGAGGCAAGGTACATGATGCCTTCTTGCTTCTCCCATCTCCATAGCAAGATGCCCAGCTTCTGTTAGGGATTGTGAGCCCTTGTGCTTTCTTAAACCAATATTATATTGTTTTGGATTAAGTTTGAAAAATCCTTAATCCTGTTCATCCTCCTCTGAACATATTCTGCTTGTATTTTTATAAAAATGCTTTCCTAGATTTGTCTTTCCTGTTGTTTTTTGGGGTTTTTTAATAAATCTGTTACCCTACTAGAATTTTATTTTGTGAAAACAGGTTTTAGCCATAAGTGCCCTCATTTTTCTTTAGACTTGCATGAAGTTTTTGCATAGAAGAAACTTCACTGTTGTGGGAGTTTGATCTTTACACTTTTGTGTGTGTGTGTGTCACATGAATTCTCTGCATTATGCAATTAACAGTTTCTTCTGGAGCCTGATGCTCTAAATCTGCAAGTGCAGTAGATACTTTCCCTCTGCCAGGCAGCTTCAGGCTAAACGTTTAGACTGCCACTCTGAGTTAATTAAACACCTATTTGAAGTTAAGCTGTTGAATGGCAAATAAAATAAAATGGTTGTTCTAGCCCTGTGAAATGGTTATTGAGGTTGACACTACATTTTCTGCTTTGTTCCTTTCTGCCTTTCAGTCTCTCTGTTGGCTCCATATGCTTCTTTAGGAAGGGACACAATATTTGACAGACAAACTACCTTTAGCAAAGGTAGTGCTGGCTGATGCTTCAGAAAGTGTGGATGCAGAAGTAATGCTGGTAGTCCTAGTCAAAGTTTGAAATTTTGCAGGGTTCCTTGTAAGAACAGCACAGTTTCATCTCTACCAACTGCAGCTGAAAATATCAATCAGAAAAGGCAGCTGTAGATCTGGCCAGAACAGTTGACTGTAATTCTTGTACCTCTGGAATGAAAGAATGCAGTGGACTCTGCTTTTATTCCTCATTTGTTTCCATTTTCCATAGTTATTCCAATCTTCTGACAATGGATGTTCACAGGGTAGGCAGCTCTCTTCACAAGACACCTATTCCTGTCTTGTATTGGGTTTTTTTGGGTAAAAATACAATTCACTGTGGTTGTGCAGGTAATTGAGAGATTCAGCATTTGTTTTACAATGGGGAGATATTCTGAGGCGTAAAACCTTGTTGCATTGGTAAACTTCTAATATTTTTAGTGAAGGACTGAGATTTTTACCCATGGGTGTTTTAAGCATGAAGTCTTAGAAAGCAGGGAATTGTTACAGCACCCCTTATAAAAGAAATAATAAAATCTTTTGTCTTTAGAACATGTTGTTTCAGGAGAATAAATTTCTCTGGGACAAGTGGTCAAGGCAGAAGTCTCAGGGTGTTTGTTAAAGATTATCACTTTCCTTAAGCTCCTTTTTGTGTTCACATACAAACATACTTTCCTGCATTTCTGGAATTCACTGAATTGCTTTACAACATCTGATGATTTTATTTAGCAGCCTCACATACTCTGGGAGAGGGGTGCTCTTGGACTTCAGAGGGAAAACAGAATGAGAATTAATTTCTTGTTCAGTTAGTGTCAGAAGCAGCTAGACATATGAAAGAAATGGGAATCTTCTTAGACTGCCTGTTTGATTTTGGAGGAGGCTTAGATGTTTACTGAAATTTCCAGCCCTTCGGAATTCACTTGTGAGTGCTTTGTTCATCGCTGCCTCTGGAAAATGTACATGTCACCAAAAGAATAATGCAGTTTTTTGCAGCTGGGCTAATATCTCTCTGCTGAAAATTGTGTGTGTGTGCCTGTGTAAGTCAGCACTGACAATTCAGCAAGGCACAGAAATGGGTTTGGTTCTAAGAGTTTCCAGAGTGTATCAAGGGATGCTTAGTTTTTCCTTAGATTTTATCCCAGTAAAACTCTGGTTGGTTTTGTTCACATGGCTGTAGCTTCTTTATCTGCTGAATTCTGCAGGGAAAGCATCTTCTTACTGCACTGTTGCTGTTACATGCTCCAGTTTGGCTGAGCATTGGATCTTTGCAGGTTGCAGCAGCTCTCCTTAAAAATGCCATTTTTCGGTTGATTAATTACAAACCTGGGTGGCAGTTTTGGATAAATGTTTGCAAGTGCATCTGCAAAGCCAGCAGAGCTCAGGAGAATGGATTTCACAGGGTCCTGAGCAAGAGAGCCCCCTTGTCCTCAGGTGTGTTTGCACAGAAATCTGGAAAGGCAAAACCATTTTTAACTTCCCAGACATCACCGAGCATGGGCATTATACTCACACATAAGGGAAGGTGAAGTTTGGAGGAGTTAATGATTAATTATTTTAATACACACAAACCTGATTCTTACAGCTAAGCAAGGCAAGACCATGTTGTTCCTCAGGTGGGACTGATCCAAAAGATCTCTGAAGGATCTCTTCTACCATCATTCCTTTTTGTCAAGCAATGTGCTCATACCATGGTGAGATGGGATTAGGGTTAGAAATCATAAGGCATAATTTGTAAGAAAAATCTTTCCATTGGTTACATCTTTGCTTTTTAATGGCATTGTAAAGTATTGATATATTTTCCCTCTCTTCTTTGAAATACACAGGATGTTCTTTAATAACATTATAACCCTCTCCACACTGCTGCTTGCAGCACATTATAGCCTCTGTATACAGAGTCTCGGACATTCTGAACTCTTAATTATTCAGTGAGATACAGATTAAAAGCAATTGGATTGTGTACTGGCTAAGATGCCAGTTTAGTCCTGTCCTCACTCTATAATCCAGGTTTCTATGGTACAGAGTTTATCTGGAAGCTGACCTGTGTCTTTTATCAAATTCAGATGGGCTCTGTAGACAGTTAGCTGTCAAGGTTCAATATTAGGCACCAGTCTGGAGTACCAGGTGCTTTTCCATGCCCAGCACATCAGAAAAGTGATAAATTAGTTGTGATTCAAGTGCCTTAATCTCTAGCTAGAGGGAACATAAATCTTGGACAGAGTCACTAGCCTCAAATGAACTCATTAGATCTCTTCCCAAAGCTCCTCTGACTTCTCTGTTCTTTAACTTGCAGCACCCTCATCTTCCTCCCTCTCAAGCACCTCCGTATTCCAAGAAATCATTTTGACTGATTTCTCAAATCTTCTCTAAAATCCAGCTTTTTCTGCTGCCTGAAAATTTCAGCCACTTTTTTTGTCAATCTTACAACTTGATTGCTGAGTGTTCTGTTGTCATTCTGTGTCATTCTGACATTCCATTATCTCCCTGTTCTCTTGGCAGGACGTTCCCCAGACACCATCATCTCTTCACTGCTGTTGATATTCTTGGACCCAGCTCTTCCTTCAGCCTGGGCATTGCTCCCTGTTTTCCATAACATGAAATTGCAGTTTGGTGTTGTTTCCCCAAGATTCCTCACAGGTCTTTCATTTGCATTTCTCCTCTCTATGATTCATGCCAATTCTGATCTGCTCTGTTGGTGACACACACACCCCACACCTCATTGTTTTGTTTCTTCACTTTTCCTGTGCTGTCTTGCACTTTATTCTAAAGTACCTCAAGTCTGCTGAATAACCTTTTCAGAAGGGTCCAGCCTTTCATATTGCCCAAATTATTTATCAGGTTTTACTGCTGCTGTTGCCCACAGACAATTATCAAGCTTATGAAATCTAAACTAGATCCAAGGACAGAACCCTAAATAATATTATAATAGATATAGTAGATATAATGGCTACTCCTCTCTACTATATCATGTTTTCCCCTTGTGGTATCTTGTCTTAAAGAAAGATAGAAAACATGCAGGATGCTCTTTGATCATGCACAGTCAGAGGTTGGACCTCTGGAGTCCTTTGAACTTCCTCACAGTCCAAGTAATAAATGGTGACAATAATAGAAAGATTAATTTAACTTCACTTGCTCCCCTGTCTGAACCAAGCTGGATTCTGAGAGTGTTTCTGTGTGTAATTCAGGGGAGCCATGTGATGGTGAGAGTCACATCCCACCAATTACTTGCTATTTTACTGCAGAAATTCCTGAAGTTGTTCCTCTGATGGGTTAATTATCCAAACGAGCCCCATCTCCATAGGCACGGATCAGTCCATCCATGTATGTTCAAGGCTTCTGACATTATTTAGGTTGGGGATTGCTGTGAAATCTGGGCTCAGATTTGGTCTTGCAGCAGCAGTTTCTTGCTGCTTCCCACCATCTGCTCACCAGAATTCTGTTGCTGCTAATGCCTGGACTCAGCAATGCTGAGGAGCTTTTCTGTTCAGAGAGGATGTAACCAAATTTAAACCCACTTGTCCCATTCCCATTCAGTGCAAGTGCACTTTGAATTGTCACTGTCTCTATCACACACAGCACTCATGCCCCTCATGGCACAGAAAGCAAACAGTGGCAAAAGGCGAGCTGTAAAAACCCCAAACCCACCTGCTGTCACCTGTTCCCTTTCTGGAGCTCCTGCAGCCTTCAGAACGTTCGTGTGCAGCTGAGCCAAGGCAGGTAGCAGTGGGATTATTAGTGAGGACAGCAGCTTAGGAGAAACATGAAAAGGGGAGCAGTTCTTATTCTGATTCCCTTTTTTCCCATGCAGTTAAAAAGAGAGACTCGTTTCAACGTGCTTCTGTCAGGCTCCTTTCAGTGGCCCCTTTTTCTCAGCAAAGTTACCAGCAGCTTCATTCATGAGATGATCTTGAAGGTTGTTTCAGTGTCACTGGGATACAGTTAAAGTGTTTTCTAAAGGGTACCACTCAAGTGGAAAGGCGCCTGGTAGGAAAAATAAGGCCCTTGCAGAAAAAGAGCAGCAGCCCATCAGATCTTGCTTTTTCAATCCAGGCAGGTTCCCCCTTGCAAAGATTAATTACATTCAGGTTTGGAAGACAGCCTTGCTGTGGTTTTCTTCTCGTAGCATTAGGAAAGATAAAGGGCGTGATTAGTGTGCACAAAGGCTCTGATCAAACCAGCACTGGGGTTTGTGACAGGAGCTTCAAACACTTTATGGATCACTGCTGCTGACAGGTAGATCACACAAGCCTTAAACAGATGTTTAGCAAGAAGATGAATGTGAGATCTCAAACGTGCAGGACTCCTTTGCCTGGCCATAATAGGCTGTGAGGCATTAAAAAATGTGGGGGTTTTTTGTTTCGTTGGTTTTTTTCAGCTGCCCTGCCCTGCTAAAAAGGGAAAAAAGATCCTACTAACCACCTTGCATTAAATTTTGTAATTTTTTAAAATTGAAATTAAATATGGCCAGGTCCTTGAAGCTGTTTAACTTCTTCTTTTAGACATTAAGGCTGTTCTTTTGGGATGTGTGACCCCACTTTGCCCTCTCTAGGAAACTGCTGCAGTGAGCCAGTGCTGGGAATGCTCTAAGGGCCAAGGTGCATATGAGATGCTCGGCTGGAACAGAGATATATTCAAATTAAATTACCAAGGTCTCTTTACCAGGGAGCTTCAGAGACAATGGCTTTCCATGGGATGTGTTCTCTGCATCAGCACAATGACTTGGAAATGCAGTAATTATGGAAGGCTTGTTGAACAAACTGTATTTACTAGACCTTTTGAAACATTTTGAGATTTGATATGATGGCAGGAAAATATTGCATCAGTGCCATTTATTATGAAAATTCAGAAGTTCTGGGCATGATTTTAGTATCTTCTCAAGAGAACTCATCTGTGGCCTTGCCCTTTGTAGTCACAGAATCCACTCGTTTGGAGGTGTGAATGTCCTGTGTGGGGACAAGCAGAGACCCTCCCTGTCTAGCAGGATATTGAGACCTTGGCAGAGTGTCTGATGGATGTCAGACACCTGGAGGGATCTATTCAATATTCAATTTGGAAATGGGCTCAAGCCAAACAATTCAGAGCCCAGTTTCAGATTTGAACGCTCCTGAGTTCAAGGAATTTTTTTTTTTACATAAAGTGTTTAAGCCTGTCCATCTGATTAATCAAATTGCAGAATTTAGTCTGGGCATGGATTACAAGCACCCCTAAAATGCAGTAATATTTTTTAGTGTTTTATTCAGATGGTCTGGAAAGCGTCGATTCAGGGTTTGACCTCTTTGTCATCAGCCTTAAAATAAGTTGGTTCATAAGTGTTGGTTCATAAGTGTGGGGGCTTTATTTTTTCTACTCTCTTCCCCCATTTACTGGTTTTTAATTCTTTTTAAAGACTTGCAGAAGAAAAGGTGTTTGTAAGCAACTTCCCAAATTATTTTTTGCCATCCACAAGTTTAGAGCTGCCTGTTTGAATATTTCCCAGAAAGTATTGTTCTTATGTGACAACAGGTCAGAAAGACTCTGCATTAATTACACTAACATATGGTTATTAACAGATTCTAGCTCAGGGAGCAATACTTTACAATGTTATCTTCCACATAGTCAGATGTTAGCCATATTGTCAGTGCTGGCAGCTATTGTTTCACTCATTTACTTCACAGAGCTAATTACTCCCTAATAATAACTTTACCTTGGAGTTTTTCACTTGCTTGTGCCAGCAAACCTGTTCACACTACATATGCTAATTATTGGCACTTATTCATTATGTTAAGATAGCTTTAAGTTCAAGCTGTGCAGCCTGGCTTTCGGTATGGAGCCAGCTGGCTGCAAAGTTCCACCTTTTTTTTTCCTTTTTTTTTCCCCTTTCTTTTTTTTTTGTAACTAAAGTCGTTAAAAGTTTTAATATGGGCCTATCTTGTTCTCTTTACAAGATTCAGCCATTCAGGAATTCAGGCTCGGAGTTGGCTACTCATGGACAATTCCAAGTTTATAAGGAGCTCCTGGGTTTTTTAAACTATTTCTCAGAGCTTGCAGTGAGGTCTTTTCTGTTTAGTGCATTGTAAATTCATTTGTAATTGGAGCTACGAGGCCATTTACCAAAATTTAATTTGCCATTCATTTTGTTCCTTCCCTCGCCAGTTCTGTCTCCATGCCTGGTGCATCACTCTTACATTTTTCCCCTGGAAGTCCCAAGGCTTCTCAGTGCCTGGTGATTTTGGGTTTGTGTCTCTGTGCTTTTGGTGTCCAAGGGCCTGAAACAGCAATGAGCTTTGTGTGGCTGGATTCACTGATTTGCCCTGGGATCAACCTAAGTACAGCAAATCAGATCATTCCGATTTGCAGCCTAAACCAGACAATTTTCATGGGATTTGGTCTGTTCCATCTTTCCAGAGTTCTCAATGATCCTTTTTCACACCCTAGAATAGAGCATATTTTCATAAAACCAGAGAAATGTGGTGTCTTCTAAAGATAAAATGCTGTCCTTGATTTGCATGAAGAATTTTATGAATACCAACTGAACATCTACAGGGGAATCAGAGACAATTGATGGCTGATCCTGGTTAATGTTGTGTATAGAATATGGGATGTTAAAAAAGGGCTGCTTTAGCTGTGACTCTTGGGGAGTCCTGTGTCACATCATCATCCAGGGCTTTTCCAGTACCTGCTGAACTGGTTATTTTGTGAAGTTCTTAAAGAAACTGTTTTTATCCAAGAAAAGGGGAACATATGTGACATCCCATTTATTTTAGATCAGTAGAAAGAGGAGACTGAATTTCCCTGTGTAAGAATTCAGCCCATAGAAGACAAAATTGCCTAAATCTGCCTCTGTGTGAGCTAAGGGTTTTATATTCTGTAAACTGTTGAGCTACCCTGACATTAGAACTAAAAGGGTTGTTTTAAGCTAATTTATGAGGAAAAAAGTGTGCAGAAAACTGCCATTTGGCCATCTTATCTTCCTGGTGTGCACATTGCACACATTAGGGCTTCTCTCCATGCTGCTTGCAGTATCAAAGAAAACAGGGAGGAATTAAATAAGATTATTTCATAAACAGGAAAGGTGAAATTTCTCCTCTTCTTTACACATGTGCTTCCCTCCACTGTCAGTGTGATCAGGTTTTGTGTACCTCAGTGCAGAATTTGGCCATAAAATAGGAGAGAAAAATCAGGAGAACCAAAACTGAAAGATAAGATTTAACTGAAATAAAACCACTGTTTCCTGCAGCATTCCATTTTATGAGTGTTAGATTGGATTCTGCTTCAGCACAATTCCAGTATTAGCAATAAAGTCTCTGAATACAATTCTTAATGAAGCTGAAGCAAGCAGACTTTTAGTTGAGCCATAATAGATGAACTTCACCGATCCGATTGACATGAAAGACACGACTCATTATGTTTGAGAAGGTTTGATCCAAGCCCTTCAAGCTGTGATACAACTTTCTCAGGAGCTGACCTTTCATGGGAGGCCAGGCCTAAATGCCAGACCTGATTTCACTGTGCAGATCTGGACTGGGACTGGGAGCTTTGTGCCTTAGAGGAGTGTTAAAAGAGCCTGGTATCACTGCTGGACTTTCACCTTGGTGGCCTTCTGCTTTCTTGACAGACCTAAAACACTATGAAGGTAGCTATAACACCACAAAATACAGCTATACAAAATATAGCTCTTTTTGCTTTGTAGCAACAAAATATTGCTGCTTTATCCAAGGAGCTGGGGTGGGTCGTGGCTGAAGAACCTGTACTGGGAAGCTATTGGGATATTACAGGGCTGTGACTGGGAATCCTGGTTCTGAGGACAGTGGGAACAGGAGCCTGGAGAGCCTCTGTGGGCAGCTGGACTGCTCTTCAAGTTAGTTTTGCCACATTAGGCATGGTGTTTCAGCAATGGTAAGTGATAGCAATTAAGAAAAGACATCCAGCAAAAATGCTGTGACAGAACTTAGGAACTTGTTTGCTTTAAAGCTGTTTCCTCAAGGAAAACTGAGAGAGAACACTTCTTTTTTTTCTTCTTTTTTTCTTGTTTTTCTTTCTTTTTTTTTTTTTTTTTTAATAAAAAGTTAGTTCCTCCTCAGATACTTGGCACTCCTTAAAATCTGCTGGAGCCTGACGGACTGTTCTGGTGTTCCTAATGCACCTGAGAGTTCCTTCCCAAACATGCCTTTCCTCCTGCTAGATCTTGCCAAGATCTTTTGTATAAACCTCATTTGAAGTTTCTAGGACACAGTGACGTGGCATGAAGGAGCCCTGGAAGAATTTTGAAAATATGATTAACACCTCTTTCTAAGTCCCGTATCACAAAAAGATCTTGGCCAAATTGCCTGTAATTCAGCTGCAGGTATGTTCTCTGACAGCTGACCACCTGTAAGGGCCTGGGAGGATGAATGGCCTCTCCAGAGATAGGAGGAATAGGCAAGAAGTATTTAATCTGGGCATTTATCTGTGCTTTGAGCCGTGCCCTCTGAATTGCTGGTTTGCAGCACAAAGCCAGGCTTGCCTGTAGCTGTGGGCAGCTGTGAGTCTTCTGCATGAGGCATGGGGAGAGCAGGGATCTGCCCTGGGGAGGGTTATGGGCTGCTTAGAGGGATGTGTTACCTGCCACTCGTGTGTTTTGCTTGGTATCTCCAGCTGATAGCAGTGAAACCTTTATGCTGCCTTATATGGTGTGAAAGGAGCTTGTTTTTAACTTCTGTTTAAATAGGTTTTGCAGTGGTTTAGGAGAGTTATTGGGGTACATTTTTGAGTCCTGCTACTGTTGAACTTTTTTGTGCCATAGTCAAATTAACTTACATAGCTTACATGGATCAGCTTTTCTGTAGATGATGGAGTTTTCTGTTTTGATGGAGTCTAATGTGTGGAGCTGCCTCAAAGCTGCATGCACCTGCTATGGGCCACATCAGGAAGCTCTGAAAAGTCTATTTCTTGTAATAATAATAGAATTAGTTTGGGTTGGAAGTGACCTTAAAGATCATCAGGTTCCTGCCATGGCACCTTCCACTGTCCCAGGGTGCTCAGAGCCCATCCAGCCCAGCCTTGGGCACTGCCAGGGATCCAGGGGCAGCCACAGCTGCTCTGGGCACCCTGTGCCAGGGCTCACCAGCCTCACAGGATCCTTCCTATCAGAATTTATTTCTGATATCCCATCTAAACCTGCTCTCTGTCAGTGTGAAGCCATTCCTCCTGTCCTGTCACTGCCATCTCCATCTTTCTGGCAGGGTACTTCATGGAAACACTTCCATGAAACAGAAAAGCTCCAAAGTGCCTCTGGCCTAGGACTGGCTGTGGATATTTTTACTGAGAAGCTGGGAAGGAAAAGGCTTTGTGTGTGTCACTGGGCTGCAGAGAAAATGCACTTGCAGGAGACCTGGGGCTGCAGCGTGGCATCCTTGCCCAGTGCTGCGCCAGTGGAGCTGTCAGCTGGATGTGCTGGGTGTTCCGGGCTGGGTTCTGCCCTGGCAGCAGCATCTCTGCTCCGCTGTGCTGCATTCCTGCTGTGCATGAGCCTGTGGAGCCTGTGCCCGGGGCATCTGCTCCGTGGGACCGGTGTGGGTAAACGCGTGTGTAAACAGCAGTGCGTGTGCGCGTGCACGCACATTTACATTTGGGAGCAAACGGCAGCGAGGAGGCTCAGAGCTAGCTGCTCTCGGCTCCTGTGTGACGCGTGAGACGTGTGCACACGCTCCTCCTGCAGCAACGTGTGTGTTTATGTGTCTGTGTGGGTGCAGGCAGGCAAACGTGCACACGCTGCGGTGCGTTCGGCGCGCTCCAGGCTGCAGGGCTCCCTGGGAACTTCTACTGGAATATCAGAGTAGAATAGCAGAGACTTCTTGTAGAGATCATTTAGCTGTTCTCACGTTTTCCTGGCCGCATACTGAAATGTCTTGGAGACTTAAGCCAGTGGCTGAAGCTGAGGCAGGTTCAATCCCTGGGAAAGTCAAGGTGCGCAGCCAGCCCAGCCTGTGGGTGTGCTCAGCATTCGGTCATTTCAGGACATTGTCTGATCCTTCTCTTGACCAGCTGCTGCTCCGGGACAGAGCCAAATCAATCACTGCAGCTCTTGGGAAAAGGCTTCCAAGCTAAACTTCAGGCGCTGCAGCACTTCTGGCTGTAAAATAAATATTGAGACCATGTGATGAGCTGAAGATGCTTCTTCATGGGAGTGGCATGGTGGAAGTTTGAAGCTTGTCACCAACATTGTCATTTGTCTGCAGGTGCTGCTGGGCACAGGGCTGAGCAGGCACATGCTTTCACCCTGTGTCTGGGCACATTGCTCAATTTGCTGCACCAGGACATTGTGCCCTGCAGCCCTGGGGGGCCCCAGGACAGGCATCTGCAGCAGGACCTTGGAACAAGCACAGGCTGAGCAGAACTGCAGCCAGAGGGTCCCAGAGAAGGGCTGTGTGTGTTCACAGGCAGTGCCCAGCTGTTCCAAGCAGGATTACCAGGGCTTTAATGGGGAGCGCAGATGGAATCAGCACCATTGTCCAAAGTATGCTGGGGCAGAGGCTAAAGTGTGAAGGATGATCCGCAGAGAGCTGATTGGAAAGGAAAAGGGGAAAAAACCCACAAAGTAAGGAGAAAGAGGAGGGGGAAAATAAAATCCCCTTGTTCTCAAAAAAGCAAAGGAATTGATGCTGTCCAGTGGGGAGGGAGGGGAGGAAATAGTTCCCAAAGCTTGCTTTCATGGTTAGCAGGCATTGTAAGGATGGCACAGGTCATGTGTTGTGTGCAGCTGTTTGGAGGCTCTTACAGAACTGTTAGAGACTTAGCAGGGCCCATTATTCAGGGCAGCAAGGCAGTTTTACTGGATATGGACTGCTGCAATTGTATAAGCTCTCCATTGTGTGAGTACTAATTTAGAGTGCTGCCATAAGCCAGCCATACAATCCCGGCTGCCCGTGAATGAGTGAGCCATGCTGATGAAAGGGCTCAGAGCACACAGCTCTGACTTTTAGTCTAAAGGGACCCAGTGTGTTCAGAGTGGGTCACAGTTTAATGAACAAACTCGCTGCTGGCTAAATATTTCAGGCTCAAACTGCTGAAATAGTCCTTTTCTTTTTGGAGAGAGGTATTGAACCCAAACACTTGGGATAGTTTTTCATGTGCCTTACCACAGCTCAGACGTATCTTTACTTACTGATTTTTTGTGAGATACTCAAGTGTTGCTAATGTGCTTGTGTAAACATTACAGGTTTCAAGGGCACTGGGTAAGGCAGCAGTTTGAGTCCTGAACCACTCCTTTAGGTGCCAGAGAACTCCATGATTGTTTTATTAAAAAGCATTTGGCTGCAGGAGGGCAGCTGGCACTTTGTGGCTGATGTCCGTGCACAGATACATGCACAAAGCAAGATGTACTGCTCATGTCGTAGATACAGGAAAAAAAATAGGTGATAATAATGATAATAGCTTAGTGTCCTGCTGGTGAGGACATTTGAACCTGTGTTCTCCTCCATAGATACCTTGTCCTTTTTAAAAAAAAAAAAAATTACAGTAAATTATTGTATATATATTAAAATTAACAAATTTTTTTCATTGTTTCTGCTGAGTGCCATCGGGATCAATTTGTATTGACTTCAGCAGAGCAAGGACTCCACACAAAGTTCCTACGGGTCAAATTTTCCCTTAAAAAAAATATGATTATTGCAAAGTCCCTTTTCTGAGCTGAATACTTCTTAAAAGCTAAAGGCATTTAAAAATCATGTATTACTTGATGTTTTCATTGTGTTTACTGTTGGTTTCCTTTCTGATCTAACTGTCAAATTAAGTTTATTGAGTCAGTTTTGTTTAATTAGTTTAATTTCACTTGTTCGGCAGCACTGCCAGAGTTGTACTTTTCAGATTCACAGCTCTGAATGAAAATATTCCCAGTGACTGGCAAGACAAAACAAAAAACAAGAGTGGAAATGGAATTACTAAAATATTTTTATTTGCTTGGGTAAAATGCTTCCAGAATAGAAATTTGGAGCAGAAAATTTGTAAGGATCCTGATCACTTGGCTTGCTAGCTTAAATCCTTTCCTGCTGAGGTCTCAGAACTTCTGCTCCCTTTATTGGAGTCAGGTCCAGCACACAAAGCCTGGGAGGCGCTGGTCTTTCCATGGAATAAATCAATTGATCAGAAAATTCCTTTTATTACTAAAGAGAAATGGATGGGTTCGAGCAGACCTTAAAGCCTGAGTGCCCATGGTTTATGCTTAGAAGAGATGGATAATATCCCTGTAATAATTTCAGAGCATTTTACATTGCTCCCTGGCATCCCTCTGTCCCAGACACATCCCCTCCACCTTTCCCTGGGTGTGCAATTGCACAATTAAACACTCAGCAGCTAAAGATGAGTGTGCTAAAAGTTTATTTTCATTCCTGGGGAGCGTGTGGGAGCACCCCAAAGAGCAAAGAGATGCTGGGCAGTGATAACAGATAAGGATCCGCGCTCTGCCTGTGTGGAGGACAATGGATTCTGTGAATATTCTGCTTCCTCTCCAGGCAGCGAGCTGGTATGGTTAACCAAAATTGTTGAGTAATTGTTCTGTGGTTGAGAACAAAATGCTGAATTAAACTGTTCCCAGCACAATAATTGTGTGATTACAGCATTTATGCTGCTGGCCAAAAGAACAGTCATTAGGTTTGGAAGACTTACCAAAACCACAGTCGGAGGGAAAAAAATGCAAATCACATGTAAATTGTCCTCTAATACCTATAGTGGCTGAAAAATTGATCTAGGAGTATGGTATGTGTGTATTTAAAGGCAGAAAAAAAAGATTGTGCATTCAAGAAGTACTTCAGACTAGGAAGAAAAAACCCAGAGACTGTTGGTGCTCATTGTGCTGTGCTTTGCCCCCTCTGCTGAGATCCTGCTTTCCATGCATTATGCATGGGCTGTGCCTGTGAACGCTGCTCTGCTTTCCCTTTGCACACCTGCCAGGGCTGCTCTGGGGGCCAGGTGGGGCTGCCGCGCCCTGCCACACCTGGGCCACGCCCAGCCAAGCACAGGTGTTTGTTATTTATGATATTTATTAATGTTAATTATTCATTAGTCATGATTCATTATTTATTAATTGTTTTATTATTTATTATTAATTATCATTATTTATTTTATTCTGTTTATTATTGATTATTATTTATTTTAGGATTAGAGCCAGGAAAATTAAAAACTGACTCATGCTGATAGGTGCCCTTGTGAGGTGGGCAATTTCCTTCTCCACTTCATGGTCCGCATCTACAAGTGCCAAGAAAACAATTGCATTTACTCTCCTTTGTTTTTTCTTTTTTTTTTTTTTTTTTTTTTTGTGGTTTTTCTCATATCTTTAATAATAAAAGGGGTGGAGGAAGGCAAGGGAGAAGTGAAGGTGACAGCAAAGGAGAAAAATATACAATGTTTTGGGCAATCAAAATATTTGTAGCTGCAATTCAGTGGAGTAAAAAGCTGCAGGATTTGGCTGGCTGCTTACCTGGCTGTACACAGAAATCAGATGATGAGATGTCTAAATTTTATCACTCTACCTACAGCTAATTGTGCTTTAGCTGTATTGCTGTCACTGGATTGTAGGCACAAAATTAGAGACTGTCTTCAGCCCTATTCAAGAAATGTTCCCAAACAAAATCCTTGTGAATAGCATTTTTTGATGAGGATTTTGGTAACAGGGGCACAAAAAGCATCAGGACGTGAATGGGAGAGGGGTGACGTTTCTGCTGAAATTGTATTTGTTCTGCAACTTGAGTCTGTTTTGCTTTTGAAACCAAACTTTTGATGGCAAAGCGGAAGGGTGCTGAGGAGCAGCGGGGACAGTCAGGAACAAGTGTGAGCAGCTGAAAAAGCTCTTTATTGTGCAGTCATTAGAGGCTGTCCAGCACTAAGGCTGTGTTTGCTGCAAGCATTTCTGATACCATGTGCTCAGAGGTGTCCTGGCCATTTGTTCATCCAGCAGGGATTTCTGAGATCCTACAGAAAACAATGAAACTCAGTATACAGCAGTAACAGTGACGATGATAATAATAATGACAATATATTGTCTTCAGAAAAGAATGACACTGGGTTGTTGTAACTACTTGTGCTCTGAAAGTGATGCCACTGGAGACCACATGTATCTGATGTAATAATAATAATAATAATAATAATAATAATAATAATAATAATAATAATAATAATAATAATAATAATAATAATAATAATAATAATATTTACAATTACACATGTATTCGATATAATAATAATAATAATGATAATAATGAAAAAAAAACTGGGAGAAGAAGAGGGGTCATTCACACAGTTTAGTCAGTGGATTTCAGTCTCAGATTTTATGAGCAGATCCAGTTCTGCAAGAGTCTAATGATCAAACCATGAAGGATGTTTTTTCCCCTGTAGTTCATTGGTTTGTATACAGATTTATTAACTATGTTTCTGTTTAAAGAAGGCAAGAGGAGGTAATGACTTTTAGTGCAGACACTTTTTTTTTTAGTCCTTTAAGTCTATTTTTTCTCTCTCTTTCTGGATGGTATGATTTTAAGTGGATGACTTTGATAAGACTTTCTTGTTTGTTTATAGCATGGCACTATTCAGCAGCTGAATGGGTTTTGAATTTCTGCCCACTACATGATATTAAATAACCCCTGTTTCTTCCCCGTCGCCTACACACTGAAATTGCTGTGTTTTTTTTGTTTTTTTTTTTTTAATTAATGATATTCCATTTGTCAGAGAGATACTGAGTGAAAAATACATCTTGAAACCTTGGGGGTTGGTTTGAAAGGATACCCTCAGCATTGTGTCAAAGATGAGGTCATGGAGCTGGCCATCATCCCCTAAGGGCAGTGGTTTCCTAACTGGGAGTGTTCTCCCTGTTTCAGTGTAAGAATCTGGGGTTTTGGAACAGGAAAAGTACTGCTGCAATTTGTACATCAGAATTATTAGTTACTGGTGTTTGCATATATTATGGAAAATCAACAGGGGGTAAAGGGAGAGGTTTAGCAGCTGGCCTTTAGACAGATGTCTCTGAATAACTTCAAGTGACAAAAAATACACTTTTTAAAGTATAATGGCATCAGCCGTGCTCTTGCCACCCATTTCATTTTTTCAGGAAAATGCACTAAAGAAATCTTTTGTGGATTGGCTCACTCTCCAAAAGCTGCTTTACTTCAGTCTACACAGGAGTGAGAACCATGGTTAGAATAAATTTAGAGAATATTTAGAAACAATATGGATATTATTTTAGAAAATTACTTAGAATTAATTACTTAAGCTGCATTCTCAACCTTTTGGGCAGTTTTATAGCTGAGCATTTGATGGTCCTGTTTGCACCCTTTGCACCCAAGCATTCACAATAATACTTTGGTGTCAGGATGAATCCAAAGGTGCCTTGGAAGCACTGAAAAGGTGACAAGGTGGGGCATCTTTCCCAGGTGACAGAACTTACTGTCAGAACACAGAATTACTGTCAGAAACCAGCCAGGCTCCTGCCTGTGCTGCTGTGTAACACTAGAGTTTATTTCCTGTTCATTTACTCACCAATTTCCTTGTCCTCAACTGAATCTGTTACTTCCAACATTCATGGAAGTTCTTGCAAAGTCATTTTTGGATTATTCCTCTTCTTCTTCTCCCTGTCTTTTAACCCCATGCCAGTTCTGAGCCTTCCCACCCATTCCTACTTGTTTTTATAGTCTAGCCATCGATTTATAATGCTAAGATTTGCAGATTCAAGCTTGAAAAATCCCTGTGCTCCTACAGGAAAAGTCCTCTTGGTTCTACACTCCTTTCTGAAGCCCTCAGACATCCTCAAATAGAAACAGTGCTCTCCCTGCTCCCCACCAGTCCTGCTTTCCAGAGCTGCTTTGACAGTGATGCTCTTGCACAAAAACTTTGGTTTTGGTAGAAGGAGAGCACTGAGTCACCAAAGCAGCGACTCTGAAAGGAAAGGGAGCTGGGTTAGCACCCACATGGCAAAACTCAGCCTCCTCAGGGCGGAGGAAATCAGGAGGAGAATTCCCCAGGTGACTTCTGAGGGGCTGCTGTCAGCAGTGACAAGGGAGGTGCATTGCTGTGTGTCCCTGATTGTCTCTGGCATGTACAAATAAGCCCGGAGTTCATTATGTTGTGAATAACTGAGCCCATCTATCATAGATGAGCTAGCTGCAGAGCAGGGTGCACGTGCTGCTGAAGGAATTATCCTACGTGCTGTCTGGTAAATCACATCAGGAGAGCTCCCACCTGTTTTCCCTTCCCTGACAAATGTTTGGCTGGATGGCTTTGTGCTGCAGCCATCAGCCCCGGCCCAGGGCTCGGGGGGGAGCATCAGCCCGGCATATGGAGCCTGTGCTCTGCATATGCTGCAGGCAGCACCGGCCCCTCCTGCAGCTTCAGACACTGCCCGCTCTCAGGGAGGTGACTTTGTGGCTCCACTCTCGATCAGGACGTTTGCACTTAGGAGCAACTCGCTGGCAGCCAACAAAAGCACAAGCAGAGAGCAATACGGCATCTAAATCTGCACTTCTGACAGGCACAGGTCTGTGGCAGATTTCCCTTACAGTCCTGGTTTATTCCTCCAGGAAGGGCACTAACACTTAAACAAGGTGCTTGGAAGCTGGGCCATGAGAACTCAGTGTTTGTGTGAATGTTAAGGAAGGTGAAATAAGATCATTTGCCCAAAACTGTGGTCGTTGTGCCTCAAAAGCCCATTTGTTAACTTCAGCCTCTTCATGAAACAAGGAGCTCAACCCACCAAACAATGAATCTTCTTCTCTTATAGAAATGAAAGGGGCAAATGTTTTTAATGTTGCTCTTGAGCTGGGATTAGGGGGGCTCTTTGAGAGGGCTGTTCAGTCTTGCAGTGTGGCAGTACCTGAATTCCAGTCGCTGGCTCTGGGGGTCCTGATCTGGCCAGAACCCCACTCACTGAGATGTTTTACAGTCTGGGGCAGCCCTCCCTGTGTGAACTCTTGGGCTTTTGTCTAAAAACAGCTGGAATGAGTTCTAGTTTATGTACTTTTAATTTAGGCTGCTTGTTCCAGTACCTTTGTGGCAGAGCTGCTCTCTAGGTAACTTGCATGCCAAGTTGCACAAGCAAGAATACTTGTTAAACCTAAAAATCATCTTACTGCTTTTCTCTCCTCTCTATGCTTCTTCTGTACTAGATCAAATATTTAAAAAAATGTTTTGAAGTTATTTCAGTTACAAAAAAGAGCAATAAATGAACTGGCTTTTTCCTTGGGAAGTGTCCAAGGGCTGTTCCTGAATGTGAAAGGTCCTTTTGGCCTCTGTGCTGCCAAGTGCTGCTGGAGGTCTGTCTGTCTGTCTGTCAGCCTTGCATGTTGTGCTGTGGCATGAGCTGGAGGAAGGAAGCCCTGGAAGGAAGTTATCAGCATGGAAACAGCTCCTGTCTGTATTGCTTGGCAGTGTCAGCACTTTGCTGCACTTGGTTCAGACGGCTGTGTGTGCTAATTTGCAGGCTTTATGCTGAGGTGAACTGGAGATGGATGCTGCTAGTGACACCCAGGCTCTCCTGCAGGACTGAGCTAAGGTGGAAAGCTTCCAGCCTGGAAAGCCTCGCTTTGTTAAAATGGAAAATGCTTCTGTGTTTCCCTGAGATGCATTCTGCGAGTTTGTTCCTGTGTTTTCCACGTGCCAAGTTGCACACCTTAGGGACTGTGTCCATATTCCATCAGACTAACCGTTCTTTGCCCGCCAGCCCTCAGGATAGAGCTGTGCTGTGCCAGCAGGGTGGTGCTGGGGAGCCTGTGTCAGGTGTGGGTGATGAGAGAACCCTGGTTCATTCTCCCTGGATCCCCCCTGTGAGAGTTCTGTGCCAGCCTGTCCCTGTTTGCAGCTGTGGGAGTGCTGGCTGAGCCCAGCTGTGTGCACAGGTACGTTTTGGTGAGCTCTGGGGTCACTTCTCTAAGCCTCACACACAGCAAAGGGAAGAAGAATATTTAGGGCCCAAATCATCCACTGCAGAAAAGCTTACAGGAGGTGATTAGGAAAAAAAATGCACCTTTAATTCGTGGCTCCCACCTTGTGCTGTGCATTCTGGACACTCGGTGAGCACCCCATAAAATGCACCCCAAACCCAGGAGGAGGGATCATCCCATAGCTGGGCAGGCAGGGCTTCCTGTTCTCTGGGCTCAGGACATGCTTGTGGCAACTTAGGGAACTGATACACAGGAGAGCAAAACATTTTCTTGTCTTATTTTAAACATCACTGCAAGGGAAAATAGCAGATTGTAGTTATATGGGGACATATATTTTTATTTCCCTTAAGATAGACACGGGGAGGGGGGTGAGGTAAGGAGGGCCAACACATGTGCTAATTAAAGCATGCAGTCCTTCAGCAGAGTGTGTGGCACTGGGAGCCGAGTGTTTCTGGAGGAAGGGGGACAAATGCAACTAAACATGTCAGCTTTGAGGGACAGATTTGTGTTGCTGCATGTGAAATGTGCATTGCATTCTTCCCTGAACAGTGGAAGAGATGCTTAACTTCCAGACAAGTCACGAGCAGGAAGATATTCCTACAACACTTTGAAGTTAATCAGATCATTCATGTGCATCCTCTGTTCTAGGAATGAAATATCTGAACTTATTTGGGGCAGCTGAGAATAACTCCAATGAAAATAAAATTTAGCCACACTTCTGAGCAGTTCAGGAGTGAAGTACTGTGCAGAGTTTGGTCAGGTTGTAGAGAAGAGAATGGTGCTTTTAGCAGCTGCTCTTATCCACACTCAGTAATTCATTATCCATCACCAGTCTCACCAAAAGGAATAGAATTGCTTCTGAAGAGATAGAGGTGGGTGCATAGCAGCATTTGCCCCTCAGTGGAAAATGTTATTTATAAATATCTATATAGATGCTGGGAAATGCACTGAAATATTTACCTTGGAGAGAGGAAGACTTAGATAAAAGTTGATGCTAATAAATATGTAATGAACAGCTGCAGAAATGAAATTGGGGGAAGTGTACGAGGAGAAAATAGATAGAACTAATAACAGCTGCTATTTTAGGGGCTTGGTTTGCTGAAAGTATGGATTTATGTGACTTGAGAAATGGGATAAACCTTCTAGATTAAGAGTCATGTGGAGGGGAAACCCTGAACTTGAAGGATTCTGTCTGGATGCAGGGGCAATGAAGAACCAAAATAAGGTCATGCATGTTTCCCTGATCCTGGCATTCTCTGAGCCACAAATGTCCAACTTTGCCATCTTAATGTTCCTTTAAACTGCTTTCCCTGTGTAGCTATTTACATAGTGACCCAAGGCACACATGACTTTTTACAGAAAATAGAACTGTAGTTGTCAAGTGTTTGCAATCTAAATTTGTGGAAGTCGCAGCAGGAGCTAGTAACAAACAGTGGGGGTAACTGTTAAAAACATGCTGCCTGGTGCTTAGGTAGCTGTGGTAACCATAGTATGTTCCTAAAAGGGGACAGGGGAGCAGAATTGAGGTGGAAATACTACAGTTATAACGAAGCTGAGAATGCTGGGGACATTCACTGTGACTGTGGTGAATGCAGTGTCTCTGTGTGCTTGCATTTGTTATGGTCAGGCCATAAAGGACACGCACACATTTGTGGAGATGCTGGCCCAGGCTTCAGCAGCTTGGATTGGCTCAGGTTTGCCAACACATTCCCTTTGATATGGTAAGCCATTCAGGGCCACACTTTCCAAAGGCACTGAGACAAATAAAGAGACAGCGAGGCACTTTCCAGAATCAGAAATCTCTGCAGGCAGCTGTGGGTGCTTCCCCCTTGCATAGTAAATTTACTATGGGTTGCTTGTCATGTGCTCACACTGATTTTTGCATTGAGTTCTTCAGGGGGGGCTCTTTTTTGGATTTTCAGTGGCTATGGAGGTTTCCTGGTGTGGTGGTTTGGCACTGGCCAAACATATCTGGGCAGAGGAGAGGAAAAAATTAATGAGGGGTTCACAGTGTGCTCAGATAACCCAGTGATAACAATATAGAAAACCAGGAAAATCTTGGAGGATTGTGTCTGTATCCTCCAGAATAACATCCTAAAGTAGGTAAGAAGTTACAAGGCGAAATTGTGGCTCATTAAATCCAGTGGGAATTTTGTGAGGATTTAAAATACAGTTGTCTCCTTTAGGATGTTACACCTGAGAAGAGGTCACACACAGAGAGACTGGCCAGTGGAGAGTCTTGACATCTGTGTGAGTTATTAGATTGTTGAAGGGGTATTTCTTTTTATGGGCATATGTCCTTTAGCAGAACAAAGTGAAAGGCCTGGAAAACAGCCCTGATTTGCAGTCCATTATATTCAAATCAGAAATGCAGTATCAAGAAGTTACAATCCAGAAAATATTGGAAGGTATGTAAGCTTCCAATAAAAATAAAAAATGTTTGAGAGATTTAACTGGTTATAAAAACATTTGAGAGATTGAACTGATGTAGTATTACCTTTAAAAGAAAAAAAAAAGGGAAACACCTTAGATGTAAAACTCAGAAGGAGGGCCTGTATTCAATGCCACTTGAGGCAGTTGTATCCTAGCAATTCCAGTTAATAATAATAATAAACATAATGAGTTAAAATGCAGTAGTTATATGAGCCATAAAAATGAAGAGTCCACAATTTGTGAGATATTGTGTCAGGTAATTGGATTAAAATGAACGAATGTTTGCATTTATTTGTGTTTAGGGGAAAATGAGTGCTGCTCCATACATTCCATCCTGGAATGAAAATCACATTGTTTTGACTGTGTTATTTCTATATCCAAGCAAACCATCCTCACCACCCCATAGTTCTTACTTCCCTAATACAAACACGGTTGTGTCATTTGAAATGAGGGGCTATAAGGCCCCTTGGAGAGTTAAAGAGGAGCAGCAATTTGGAAAAAAAAAATGAAATGCATCAGTCAGATTTAGGAAGAAAGGGCATTTTCCTGGTAAATGTTTTCCTAAATGGGAATTTTTCAGTGTGGTGTTTTGCTCGTGTGTTTGGCAGTCACTTGGAATCAAGTGCAGACTTAAGCTACATTGTGGGCTTGGCAATGACAATTTGTGTGTGTGTGGTGCTTCAGTTATATTAGCCCTGGAGGCAGAGTTAACACTTGCAGTGGGACAAGAGTATTTGCAGTCATCAGAGAACTTTGCAGTCAGCTTCAATAACATCACTCCATTTTTTTCACTTTTTTTTAACATTTTTTTTGGCAGCAAAGCACTTAGTAGAACCATCTGTCTTTCTATTAGTGTTTTTTGAGTCCTGTTTTGAAGCTTCTTCGCTTGGCAAAGTCACTTTCATCCTTGGAAACCATTTTAAAAAAAAAAGTTCTGTGGCTTTTTGCCGAAGAAGAGTACTATGCAAAAATTCCGCATGGCTGTTCATTTTTGTTCTAAAAGAATACAGTTACTTTGTCTTTGTCTTAAAAAAAAAAAAAAAAAAACAAACAAAAAAACCCCACAAAACCTCAAACAAAACAAACAAAAAATGAACACGTGAAAAAAAGGCAGGTATTGAACAGCTCTAGGATATCTGTGCAAATAGAGAACAAATCACATTTTGTATGGGTTTTATCCTGTAATTCAGCTGAAAATATGTATGCCTTCTAATTAACAGGATCAGAATAGAAAGGCAAATATTGAAGTAACAAAAAATGGATCAAGCTGGTTCAGTGAGTGGAGCTACATCTACTCTGTGTTTCAGGCTCAATCTTAATCTCTCACTGCAAGAATTTCTGTCAACAGTGCTCTTGAACTCTGTCCTTGAAAACTGTTTCAGACCATACAGACACCGTCAGCACACACAGGGGTGTTGCCAGCTCCAGCATAAATTAGAAGGGATGGTAATCCCAAATTTTGTATCACTGTTTTGCCTGGTAACGGTGTTGGGTGAACCAAGACGTGGCCTGGATTTTAAGGAGAATAAATGAAAATAGAGTGAAGTGTAAGTGGTGTGTTCTGAGCAGTGGCAGCCAAGGGCTGGGGCAAGTTCTCTTTCCCACTTCTGTCAGGCAGCAATGAAGAGAGTGACACCTTTGTGTGCCCCTCAGCATAGGAGGTTCTCTGTTGATACTCTGATTTTCTGAGTTACTTAAACCACAAAATAAATTGTAGTTTTCAAAGACATCTCCATCTCCAATGCCTCAGCTTTACAGGGCCATTAAAATCTGGATGAGCTCTCTTAAAAATGGATCAGTCCTTCTTGTGTCACTGATCTGGTCAGTGCAGTGGGGGTTTAAATTTGAACTAGTCATTCAGCATTTTAACCCAGCAAACTTTGTGTTTCTCATCTGTGTGAAATCCAGAGACAGCTTCCATTTCTATCAATTATAGAAGCTATTAACGGAACAGGGTAAAAGCAGCAGCAGTAGACGTTGTGCCATGGCCCACTTCCAGCTTTGATGACTAATTTCTGCATGGCTTTAGTCCCCTGCAGTATCCACTTACAATATAATATTTTCCACTTCCTGACTTGCATGCTTGTGTAGAGTTGCTGTGCAAAGTTGAACGCCTAACTCTTCAGACATGGCTGTTTGATTTGTGAGTAAAGGCTCTCAGCCTTTTTTGGAGGCTTTATCTTTTCACATGTACAAATGAGCGCACGTGTATGAGCAGGAAAATAGCACTGGCTGTGCTGTGTGCTACTTGTGCACTTATTTCTCCTTTCTGAGGAGGTGTCTCTGTGTTTGGGCTTGGTCAGGGTGAGAGCTACTGTCTGAGACAGATACTGCTGCTCAGTTCAGTGAAAGAGAAGGAAGCAGCCCCCTACAGCCAGAGATAAGTGAGCCATCATGAGCTGTGGGGGGAATAATTAAGTGGGATGTAGATATGCCTTAGTGAAACATTTCAGTGTATTTTGGGTTCGTGTCGTTCACATGAAGTGTTTGGTGATGAAGATGAAGGCCCACAGCTGATGCTGCTGGAGCACCCCAACATGAAGAGGTGAATTCAGACCAGCAGTGAAGGAAAGCACATTACAGCCCTTGTCCCCCCCAGACTGTGTGTTTGATTGTCCCTCTCTGTTCAGCAGGTCCAGGGTCAGCTGCCTCCATTGATGATCCCCGTGTTCCCTCCAGACCAGCGCACCCTGGCAGCAGCTGCCCAGCAAGGATTCCTGCTTCCTCCTGGCTTCAGCTACAAGGCGGGATGCAGTAAGTGCTGGGGGTTCCTTTACCTGGAGTGGGCACTGCTGGGCACAGGCTGTGTGAAATAGCACCCTGTCCATGCACAGAGCCATCAGCTCGCAGGGATGAGTGAGGAACAGGGCATTGGCTGTTACAGCATGAGAAAAGGCTGTCAGAGATGAGGGATGTGTTCCTACACAACAGCCAAACATCTGACACAAGAGCTGCGTTTGTGCACCTTCTCCCTGACAGGTCTTTCTGACAAGTGAACATGCTCATGACCACAACTTGCATCTCAAGAGAAGCTATTTGAAACTTCCCAATAGATTTCAACACTGTTGTAAGAAAACATGTTTTTTCCTGGAGCAGACTGCTTGCTATTTGTGAACTGAGGGCCTATTCTAGTCTCTTTCTTCACACAGAGCTCACATTAATCTCAACGGAGGCTCTGCACAGAGATCAAAGATAGCATATGCCTTTCAGTTTGATGGACTAACACAAACTCTGAGGATATTTGTGAGAGCCTAACACTTAAAAATATAGCATTTACTTGTTTTAATCTTTGAAAGATTTGTATTGTTCTCTGCATTCTGCAGATTTTTTTTATATTTTATTTAGGCCTTCTATAGGATTTCGTCTTCCTGTCAACATGATGAGGATAAGTCCAAGTTAAGAAATAATGAAGGAACTTTATTTCTGTGAATAAACTTAGCTAGAGCATGAATTTCACAGACTTGTTTTCATGCACTTGTAGAACTCTTCTGCATCGGTTTTCTATGGAGTTATCCAGGACTTTCTTGTTCCACCCTTCTCTGTCTCTGCTTTGGGTGTTTGTTGTGTCCATGTCACTGTACCCATCTGTATCCTTGACTGACTCATTAATTCATCAGTTGGTTTGAGTTACTCAGCACTTGCCACTGCTGCCTTTTTGGTAAACTTAGAACATAAAAAGATTTCTTTAGTTAAGCTGGCTTAGCCCACAATTTCAGATTTCTCTCAGCTTCTGAACATCACAGGCAAGTACTTGAACACTAGCTCAGTTTCTTTGGCCACCAACACCTTTTCCTGATATTTTACAGACTGGGACCACTGTTGCAAATACTGTTCCAAACCCTTCCCATCCCTCAGAGCTGCAGTGCCAAAACATGGTCTCATTCAGTTCTTCCAGTGATTTCACACACTCAGCCTCTCAGTGATTCACACTGCAGAATGTGTAACTGAGAGCCACGCTGAATGTGAATGCTGCCATCACTGTGGGTCTGGAAAAGGTCAGCAAAGCACGCTGTTAGACAGGTCTGGCAGATGATATTGTTTCCATGTTAGTCAGGTCCAGCTTGGCTAAAAGGAGCTGAGGTGGTTTTTCCTTTCTTTGTACTGTGTGCACATGAACTCCATGATGGTCCTGCAGTTCCTCACATCTATGGAGTAATAACTCCATGATAATCCTGTAGTTCCTCACATCTATGGAGTAATAACTCCATGATAATCCTGTAGTTCCTCACATCTATGGAGTAATAACTCCATGATAATCCTGTAGTTCCTCACATCTATGGAATACTTAATCCATGATAATCCTGTAGTTCCTCACATCTTTGGAATATTAATTCCATGATAATCCTGTGGTTCCTCACATCTACGGAATACTAACTCCATCATAGTCTCCTGTAGTTCCTCCCATCTATGAAGTATTAACTCCACCATAGTCCTGTAGTTCCTCACATCTGTGAAATAGATGTGGCGTTAGGTGTTGTTTGTGTAACCCTGAAAATGGAAAGGCAAAAAGAGCAAAGTTTGTGCTGCTTCTGGCAGTGAGGCTTGGATGAGCAGCGTGCCAAGCTGCAGGGCTGAGCAGGAGCCAGTGGAAAAAGGCAGCTCTGTGTTTGGTGCTTGCCTGGCATGTTTGGCTGAGGAGAAGTGACCAGTAGTCCAAAGGGTTTCTTCCTTTCACTCAGCATCTAGAGTAAATAAACCTCACATTTAGCCACAGCTGGAAAGCTCCACCTAGCTGCCTTCAATCCACGATATGTTCACATCAAGTCATGGTTTTGACAGACCACTACAACTCTTTCTCCAAATTTTTTGCTTACCCTACAGTGTGTCAGTCCACTTGGCAAAGTCTGTAAGGCAGAGAGCTTTGGGTACAATTTTGTTAAGCACCACCTGAGTCATTTAGGAGCCTAAACCTCCCTCTTGAGAGTGACAAAGGCACTGGGATCTAAGCCTTAGGGCTATCGACCAGATTCTTGTACTGCAAACTTCAGTGCAGCCACCTGTGCTGGCTTGAACTGAGCTGCAGCGGGTTGCAGTACCAGCATTGTGCTGCAACAGAGAAATTCCAGCAGATCAATTTGCTCAGCTTCTGGGTGGGTTAAATGCCTGATTTTCACTGAGTTTGCTTTTGGGAGCAAAGCCCTCCTAGGAGCTTCCAAAGACCCCACCAAGCATCTTCTGTACATGACTGCCCTTCTGGGATTTAAAATCAGTGTCTGTGCCTGACAAAAATGGATCTCACTTCCACATCTTCCCAGTCCTTTTGGAAAATCTGCCCTTCCTTCTGGACTGATTGCATTTTTCAGAATTGTTTTCTGTGGCTGATTGATGGAAATTCTCTAGTGATGACTCTGTTATTTATTAGCATTAACAACTTGCAGATAGGAATGATAAAAAAACTCCACGTGACTATTCAGTTCCAGTCACAAAGAACAAAAAGCTATGAAAGTTTTCACATACTTTTCCTCAAAAAAAAGTGAGATTTGAAAATTTGGGGGAGAGGCAAGAGATCATTATTGCAGCAACCAATATTTTCATAAGTAGCTAGTGGTGCAGAGCTCCTTGGCTTTGGAGACACATTCAGAGGGACATTTGTGCTAATTTAACTCATTCAGTGCTTTCTGACCCACCTGTGCCTCCCCAGAGAGGGTGAAATGTGAGTCCCCAATGATTCCAGAATGAAAAGTGGGCTCCTCAGGCAGTGCTTACCAAAGGACTCATCACTCACCAGACAGAGGATGGAAGAGAAGAGCACTGCTTTCTCTACACAAACTGTTTTCTGAGCATTTAGACTGAAGAGAACACAAAAATAATCACAACAGTTGATAGCAGTGGTCCCTTTGGACTCCTTTCATGGCAGATACCCCAGGGAGGGCAGAATGCACTGATACTTTATCCCCATCCTTTGCCAGGTTGCAGTGACTGAGGACCCAGGGACCTTCTCACCCAGTGGTGGCATCACTCTGAGATGGGCTGTTGGAAACAAAGAGTTTTTCTCTGCTGGGTTCCAGCCTGATGGAAAACATTCTAGAGAGATGAAATGCTCAAAAGAATCCAGCAGTATCAGTCTCTATTATGTGCAGAGCAAATGATTCAATTATGCTTTTCCAAATATTTTTCAAAATTGGGTAAATAAAGGGAGGAGAGGGGTAAATATTTTCTCTGTGGTTACATGGCAGGTCATGGTCTTTGGCTTCCAATTTGATGTACTGCATTTCCTTTTCTTTCTTTTTCCCCATAGCAGATCATGCTTGGGAGTGGCTTGGGTTTTCATTTTGTTTTGTTTTTTTAAACAGATGGTTTGCATTACATAAGGGACAATTTACACAAGTTGACACTTCCCCTCTTTTCTCTATGGCATATTGTGTGGTGGTAAAGTTGGCAGGGATGAAGGGAGGAACTTCTATTAGGATTACATTTCTATTTGAGAAAAAGATTCATATTCTCTGCTTCCAGTTAATTTTTAACCTCCATACCTAGATATAATTGCATATATAAAATATGTAATATTATTATTTACAACTGAAGTACTTTTTCTTATGAGGAAAAAAAAGTTGGCAGTATGTGATGGGCTATATAATCCACAATTGGCAAGGTAGATACTGATTACATACTAACTTGCCCTGTATTTAGTTATTAATGTAATGTGTGCTATTTGAAATTTAAGGTTTTTGAGTTTTTCATGCACACCTCTTTATATGTATATTATGATACACATAATGTGTAATTTTCAGATAGATATATAGGGCAAATCTTTTTCCAAAGGGCTGATGTTTCAAGGTTATTGTAAATGAGTTCATGATTGGCAGCATGAGCGGATTTGAGGAGTTGACCCAGTATCCCAGCTATTTAAACTGGTTTTAGCAGCAGGTGAGCACCTTCCTTTTCAGCTGATGCTGAAATCAAACAGAGTCTGATTTCTGCATTTCCCAAAGCTGCTCCCACATTTGGGCTCCCCAGACTGGCTCAGGTCATTTAACCCTTCTTTCCTTCTCATCCCACACCCTGTCACTGGTTACTGCTGCTGGTTCAGCCCTCCTTGTGGCGCTCAGCAGATAATAGACACAGTCCCAGATTTCAGCAATGGCAAGGGAAATGTCAGCTCTGCTGAGGTCTCGGGAGCTGTTGCTGTTGACTTCGCTCAAGTCAGATTTCACACCAGATGATACAGATCTGCTAGGGCCACTCTTAGAAATAATTAGAATTTATTTAGAGCTAATTAATATTTGAGAAGTGCTTTGGAAGCATAAAAATGGTGCAAGTGATAGAAGAGAAGAAGTTTTGTATTGTGCCCTTTAAAAACTGCTTAGTTCTGCCTCTGAGCAAGCTGCTCCATCATTTGTAGGTAGTATGATCCTTTTATTAATGCACACATGTACGGCTCTGTGTGATCCTTTTATTAATGCACACATGTACAGCTCTTTATGATCCTTTTATTAATGCACACATGGGTCTGTGTGATCCTTTTATTAATGCACACATGTATGGGTCTGTGTGATCCTTTTATTAATGCACATATAAATTTTGGTGGGTCTTCTCTGATTAGTGATGCTGAGTAGGATTAATTTAGGAAACTGCACTCCAACATTTCTTAAAAAATTTGGTCACCATGCTAAAAGGGAAGGAAATGTTGACCTGTGCCTAAAGCAGTGTGGTGTGTTCTGTCAGTCCTGCAGCTTTTTAGGATGACTGAAGCTGTTGAATTCCACAGAGTTTCCTCTGTAGAAGATGAAGAACAACTCACCTTGTATTCTAAACTAATGTGTGCAAGAAACTGAGTTAGTTGGAGGTTTTTAGGATTTGTTTTCTTTTCTTGGGAAGCAATAGTTGCAAAGTCTGTGTTTCCAGAAATGGGATTTACCCCAAGTACATTTTCCAGGTTATTGGCAGATTCTCAGGAAGCCTTTTTTTTGCTGATACCTGTGTTATTTTTATGGTGATATGACAGATTTTGGAAACAAGAATTGTTGTTCTTTGCCCATTTGTCCTGTGCCCTGTGGATAATTTGTTGTAACAAATCATATTTTGTTTGCAGTCAGATGTCATCAACACAAGGTTTTTTTCAAAGCACTTTAATCACTATTTCAACCATATCCAACTGGGGGGGAGATCTGAACATACAATAGGCGCATTTTATATGTCTTACATATCAGCTTGTTGCTGCTGGAGGTGTTGTAAGTAATTCACAGAAATTTATTGATGAAATATCTGATTACCTCTTAAAATTGGCAGAATATGAGAGGTGAACAAGTCAAGCCTAACAAAACTGAAATATGCTGAATTTACCATTCATCTATGTTCTGAACAATAATTCTGATGTCTGATAAAAGTGGGGCTCTCAGTTAATTGGCTCCTCACATAATACAATAAAATTAATGTTTAGGAGTTAAATAGCATAAAGTTCCTCAGGGAAAATTGCTGATGTGCCTCTGTTTTTCAGTCAGTCACATGTTTCATGTTTAATGGAGTATCATGTGGACTGTCTCACAATTCTACTTGTGCTCTGTGTCTGTGTTTCTGTCTTCCAAAGAGACTTGAGTGCTAATTTCTGATTTAGCTGTGTCAGCTGACATGCAGGTCATGACAACCCCCAAATCACATGGCAAAAATATTGACATTGAAGGCAAAAACAGAAGCTGTGTGCTGTGAAGACCACATACTGCAGATCCTTTATGAAGATAGATGGTGGTCATCTTCCAGGGCTGCTGTTCATGCCTTGGACAGGGATGAGCATTTGACCCAAGCCTCATATTCCCCCAGGATGGGGAAGAGCAGTGTGGACAGACGCCGTAATGTGGATGGAGCACTGTAGATAGACATTGTGATGTGGATGGAGCAATGTGGACAGACACTGTAATGTGGATGGAGCAGTGTGGATAGACACTGTGAGGTGGATGGAGCAGTGTGGACAGACACTGTAATGTGGATGGAGCAGTGTGGATAGACACTGTGAGGTGGATGGAGCAGTGTGTTTAGGCACTGTAACGTGGATGGAGCACTGTGGACAGACCCTGTAATGTGGATAGAGCAGTGTGGACAGACACTGTGATGTGGATGGAGCAGTGTGGACAGACACTGTGATGTGGATGGAGCACTGTGGATAGATACTGTGATGTGGATGTGTGGACAGACACTGTGATGTGGATGGAGCACTGTGGACAGACACTGTGAGGTGGATGGAGCAGTGTGGACAGACACTGTGAGGTGGATGGAGCACTGTGGATAGACACTGTGAGGTGGATGGAGCACTGTGGACAGACACTGTGAGGTGGATGGAGCAGTGTGGATAGACACAGACACTGTGAGGTGGATGGAGCAGTGTGGACAGACACTGTGAGGTGGATGTGTGGACAGACACTGTGAGGTGGATGGAGCACTGTGGACAGACACTGTGATGTGGATGGAGCACTGTGGACAGACACTGTGAGGTGGATGGAGCAGTGTGGACAGACACTGTGAGGTGGATGGAGCACTGTGGACAGACATTGTGATGTGGATGTGTGGACAGACACTGTAATGTGGATGGAGCAGTGTGGACAGACACTGTGATGTGGATGGAGCACTGTGGATAGATACTGTGATGTGGATGTGTGGACAGACACTGTGATGTGGATGGAGCAGTGTGGACAGACACTGTGAGGTGGATGGAGCACTGTGGACAGACACTGTGAGGTGGATGGAGCACTGTGGACAGACACTGTGAGGTGGATGGAGCAGTGTGGACAGACACTGTGAGGTGGATGTGTGGACAGACACTGTGAGGTGGATGGAGCACTGTGGACAGACACTGTGATGTGGATGGAGCACTGTGGACAGACACTGTGAGGTGGATGGAGCACTGTGGACAGACACTGTGATGTGGATGGAGCACTGTGGACAGACACTGTGAGGTGGATGGAGCACTGTGGACAGACATTGTGATGTGGATGTGTGGACAGACACTGTAATGTGGATGGAGCAGTGTGGACAGACACTGTAATGTGGATGGAGCAGTGTGGACAGACACTGTGATGTGGATGGAGCACTGTGGACAGACACTGTGAGGTGGATGGAGCACTGTGGACAGACACTGTGAGGTGGATGGAGCACTGTGGACAGACACTGTGAGGTGGATGTGTGGACAGACACTGTAATGTGGATGGAGCACTGTGGACAGACACTGTGAGGTGGATGGAGCAGTGTGGACAGACACTGTGAGGTGGATGGAGCACTGTGGACAGACATTGTGATGTGGATGTGTGGACAGACACTGTAATGTGGATGGAGCAGTGTGGATTGGCACTGCAAGGAGGAGCAGGTTTTAGTGACAGCTCTGCCTCCCAGCATCCATGGGGATGTGATGGCTCTGTGGGGTTGCAGACGTGGTGGAAGGAGGCAGGGATGCAGAATAGAGCACAACTGAAGGCTGTTTCTAAGTGGAAGAATTGCACAGCTCCCCATCTCTGTGTGGCTTCTCCTCACAATTCCAGTGACAACAAAGCTCAGGCAGAACAGTGGGGACCTGTAAACCAGGCTGGGAGTTCCAGCTCAGTTCCCAGGCCATGAACAATGTCTGGTGCTTCACCATTATCCATAGCTGGGCAACGGAATAAAGCCCTGGATTTTTTAATTCATGAGCATGCACAAACCTTTGTGGAAATACTTTGGCTTTCCTTGGAAGCTGCAGTTTTTGAATAAGTGTAATTTATTCAATACGTATAGCAAAACATTAAAAAATGTGTATTTTGCAGTCATGGATGGTTCTGGTTGGCAGGGGTGTCTGAAGGCTTGCAGTGCACCCTCCTGCTTCAGGCAGGGTCCTCAAGGAGATGGGCTCAGACCACTCAGGGCTTTACTCAGCTTTACAAGCACCAGGGACAGAGTGCAGCTGTTTGCACAGCTCTCCACATCTGGCTGTCCTTGTGGGGCAGGTCTGAACCAGCTGGCATTTCCTTTTGGAAGCCACTGGTGGTGTCTTCTTCATACTCTTTTTCTTATTAATTGAAATCCATAAGTCAGGGAGCGCTGCTCATGTCTTCCCATTCCTTTTTCTGCATGTCCACCATCTCACCAAGAGGATGAGAGGAAAATGAGGCTGATAATAAATGAGTGGGGAGAGGAAATGCAGTGCCTTACCTGTCAGCTGGCCATCAGCTGTGATTATTCATTATAAATGCACTTAAGTGATAAATAGAGTGTAAAATTATTGTGGCTTTTTCTAGAATTTGTCAAAAATGGGGTGAAGAGAACATAGCATTCCTTTTCAGTCAACAGAATGTACTGTAAGAAAATAGTTATTTTGGTATTTTTCATGGAATTTAGTTTAGCATGCAGGTCTTGGAAAATATAATTTAGGAGTTAGGTTTTGTTTTGTACCCTTCATATTCTTTACACTGTTTTCTTTTCTCTTCTTCCATGGTCTCCAACTTTTTTTCATTTGCTGTCCCTGAAAGATAGGTAGGAGAAAAGCAAGAGTTTTTAAAAAATCACAGGCAATAAATGCCCTACTTCTCCTCTTCTGGTATCCTTCTTTTAAGAGAAGAAAATTTCAGGGGAAAAAAAAAATCAGTGTTCTATTGTTTCATATAATCAGGTTCAACTTTAAAATCCTGTCAAAACATTATAATTTAACATTAGCATGTAACTTGATTTATATAGCAAGTAAGACAATTGTGCCTGCTCTGAAGAGCTTGCAGCCTGTCAGGAGACAAGACAAGACACTAGGGGGGATTACAGCATGAAGGAGAATAAATGAGATGAGTGACAGAAAAAGGAATACAAAAAACATCTTCAGGGTTTTGGTGAATGGTGCAACAGACATCATGTTAACTCTTATGCTTTATTTTCACTTTAAAAAAAACTCCTAATGTTTTTTAACTTTAAAAACTCCTTTGATAAAATTTTGCAAAACATATAAATGGTTTTAGAGGCATTGTTGTATTTCCACAAGTGCAGAATGATTTCATACCTGTGAGCTGGTGGCCAGTCAGCTGAAAATGCAGTTCCTAAATACAGGAATTATTATTTTGTGATTTTGTGTGCTGGAACAGGATGTCCCCTTGGCTCTGAACCTCAGCCTAACTCCTGCAGAAAAGGGTTTTCAGTGAGGATCACAGGAGAGTTAATGGAAAGAGTGGTTTGGGAGTGAATGTGCTTCATGGAAAATCCTCTTGTAAGCAAGATCTCGGAGGATTATTTTGGGCAAGGATGAAGGTGTGATTTGGAATTGAAAGAAGTTGCAGTGCATAAATTATCAGGAAGGAGGTTCTGGGTATGTTTGTGGAAGATGGACCAGAAGAAGGATAGAGAGAGAAATAAAGTATTGGCACGGAACTGAGGACAGCCTCGTGCTCTGCCACTGCCCAAGTGGGCACCAGTAAGATTCCTCTATATTCTGATATTCCCCATGAATTATCCCCCCTCAGCTGCCCCAGGCTGGCATTTCCCCTTCCCTTCTGCAGCTGCTGCATCTCCAGTGCACAAATCTGGGTTCTCCTTATGCAGCCAGCCCTGAAGAGTTCTGCTCTTCAAAGTGATGTCACCAGCTAGCTGGGAAATAATTGTGTATTAGGCAGTAATGCACCAGCTAATGAAATGATTTTTACCTTATTGTCACCATAAAAATCGCAGCCTTTGATCTGCTCCGTGTTTTACCATATGGCCTACTAAAGGAAAACAACAATAAAACTTCTCTCTGCTGCTTTGTTTGTGCAAAAAGTCCACACATAACAAGAGAGGTAGTTTGGAACATGAAGTGAATGTACAAAATGTTTCTTTTGGTGGCTGAAAGATGCTCCTGCCTGCATACATTTGATTAATAATGAATTTTGGAAATGGGAATGTAATATGGTTGTTTGAGGTTTTATTGGTGTTTTCAGAGTTACAGACTTGTGAGTGGCTTGGGAAATGCCCATTTCTGAGAACTGCCTGTCTTGTCTCACATTCCTGAAATGCTCCTAGAGCTTGGGAAAAAAATGCAGCTACTTCTTACGTCTAAAAATAAGGTGTAATGTAATAGTTAAGACATGCATTTCCCAAATTTCAGAGTTAGCTAAAACTGTTTAGTCAATAAATTCACTCTGATATGGGAATAAAATTAAGGATGCAATGGAAGATGCAGCATGTTCTAGAGCAACAGCAGAAAACGTGTATTTATCAGACAAGAGCTGAGCTCTTTGCTGGTATTCTGGGGGCTGGCAGGTGCTCCTGCCCTGTGTCAGTGTCTGAGTGCTTCATGGATGGAGCTCCAGAACCTTCCCTGGGTCTGGAGCTCTCTGTGGGTTTCAGTCCTGGCTCCACCACTGGGCTGTTGGTGGGAATAGTGGGATTTGGGAATTGGCATGATGGACTGAGGCTGTGTGTGGAGAGGAACGTGGGAGAGTGCATGCAAGTTTGATCTTTTAATATCTGTGTTTTAATACAAATCATTCAGAACTAGAAATTTAATGGGCTGTAAGAATCAGCATCCTACTGAGACAATTTCCCTCATTCCTTCTTTTTGTCAGTTGAAAAACTAAAAAATTTATTTTCTTTCATGGCGGTTTTTGATCAGAATGTCTTCTTTAGGAGGGAGTTTTGGAATGCTGCTGAGCTCATTCTGGGTGCTGTGGGAGCAGCAGAACACCTTTGTCCCTCATTCTCTGGCCACTGTTTCCTTTTCTCTGTGCCTTCACGTGTCTGGGGCCACTGCTCAGGCCACAAGGTAGCTCTGCCAAAAATGCCAGCTCAGAAAGGTTTTTGATTCAGTCCTCAGGAAATCTGCTGCCCACTGACAAATAAATAAATGGAATTGTTGTGGCAGAGACCCTTGGGAATGGGGATGCCTGTGGACATTTTGGATTGCATTGCTTGGCTGGCCAGCCCTGAGTGGCTTCAGTTAACAAAGCATTACTTAAGGTGTTCTTAAATATAAACAGGCACATTTATTTAAGTTGAATATCTGATAAGATGCTTTGCCAGCCCAGTTGCTGCTGGTCCTCCATTACTGGAAGTGGTGGTGTTTGATTCTTAACAGGAGGAGATCAAAATCCTTGAATGACAAAGTCTAACTGAAGAAGGTTGCATTATAAAAAGGGAAAATAAACATTAGCCACTTACCTGAATGTGTGTACAACCAACACAGCTTATTTCTAACATTAAAAAAAATTACATAGATTTATTTCCCTTTGTTTCCTGTAACTAAGGCTTGATAACATTTGAAACTTTAGTTCAATAATAATTATTAATGATTTCACAGAACACCCTGCATTACGTCCTTAATTGTCTTTTTGTATTTTTTTTGCCCAGTTCTTTCAAAAAAGCACAATAAAGGGGAAAACTTTTAATATGTCTTTTTAATGACATGTACAGCAACATTTAGGTAGATTTTCCTGATAGAGTGTTCTGCTTTTTCCGTAGTCTTCCGTAGTGTATTTTTTGTGCTACAGAAATCAGAACATAGGGACATACAGAAATGCTCTAGTGAGCCTTATTTGGGTGGAAAGCATTAAAACACTTTATAACTTGAAGAACCAATATAATGTGTGTAACATTTCTTATTATTTTTGCTAGTTTTCTTCATAGTTTTGTGGATGGGGCAGTATGAAGTTTATTTTAACATATCAGAAGTGTTAGAGTTGACCAGAAGTGAGCTCTCCATATCATTAAAATGAGCTGGTCTCCATCTCAATTTTTTGCCATTTCAGGTAATTTTCCTTTATAAATGCCTGCAATTTTTCTTAAAGCCTTTACTGGCTCCCTTTATCTCATTAGGCACAATGCAGTTCTTACTAAAAGTTGAAGTAGTTTTCCTTCAGAAGCAAAATGGAATCTCAAGCCATGAAGTGGAGTTGGTGCAGGGATTTCAAAGGCTGGTATCTGGTTTCCTTAGCTTCACATGCTTTTTCCTGTTGCAGGATCAAACCCTGCCACTGAAGTGAGATTTTTTTTCTTCCCCTGAAAGAAAACAGTGTTCAATTGAGTGCCATTTCTGCTCTGCGTGAGGCTCAGTTTGCTAACAGTGAGCGGAGTTTAGTTAACTTCATATTTTGGACAAGCTTGTAAATTTGTTCCCTTCTAATGCTGTGATCTTATCAAGGTTGTACTGTTTTCCTTTTCTTCTCCTCCACCCCCATCTTCTTTCTTTCCTTTTTTTGAAGTGCAGCCTTCTGATCAATGTGCACTTTTTTTTTTTTTCCATTTCCCTAAATACATCATGAAAAAGGATGAGGTTTCCGCCTTAATTGCTTGTGCCTTTTATTCACATTCCTCTCCCAGCCAGAATTGTGAAAAGAGTGTTAGTAAAAGGCTGCACAATAGAGCTTTTCATTAGGCCTCAACAAGGCGCACAAAGGAAGGCTTTTGGAAGGAGTGAATGCAGGACTTTAATTTGCAGGTGGAGAGCGGATAAAAGGTGCTGACGCCTCTATTATTCTCTTACTTAGGTGACCCCTACCCCGTTCAGCTGATCCCAACTACCATGGCAGCTGCTGCCGCAGCAACGCCGGGCTTAGGCCCTCTCCAACTGCAGGTAAGTCCCGGCTCAATGCAGGGGAGGCAGAGGTTAAGTAAATATGAAAAGCAGTTTTCCTTTCCTGTGCAACGCAGCGCAATTAGCAGGGGTCTGCGGGCTGTTCTCCGCGCACGGATTTTGCATCTTGAGCAGAGGAGTCATCAAGTGATAACACGTTGTCCTCTCACCTTGCTGCAAGTTTTTGTTGCTTTTTTGTGTCCCTGTTGTCAAGTTAACTACTTTTAGGTTTGTATCCTCATAGCAGGACATTCGCTTTTCTTGCTGGCGTGGTTTAACCCCAGACAACAGCTCAGTGCTACACAGCCATTCTCTGGTTTCCCAAAAGTGGGAATTGGGAAATACAAGGTAAAACCTGGGGACTGAGATAAGAACAGTTCCATAATTGGTATCTAGTAAAATGCAATGCTAGTAATAGCAATTATTTCAATGGAAAAGAGAGAAGAATGAAACCCAGGAAAACAGTTGCTCTCCACCTGCTGACCAGTGCCCAGCCTGTCCCCAGGCAGTGGTTGACCCCAGTTCATTAACTGAACATGACATTCTCTGCTGTGGAATATTCCTTTGGTCAGCTGTCCCAGCCTTGCTGCCTCCCAGTGCTCTTGTGCAGCTTCTCACAACCTGAGAAATCCTTGGTTTAGGGTAAGGACTACTCAGCAGCCGCCCAAACATGAATGTGTTCCCAAACATTATTCTCATCCTAAATCCAAAGCACAGCACTGTACCAGCTAGAGAAGAAAGGCTGTGCTGTCCCAGCTGAAACCAGGACACCTTTGCATTAGCTCCTTCTCCTGCAGGCTGTAAAACACCAAAATGCTGGAATGGATTGTTGGGCAGAAGAGCTCTGTCCTGACAAGCACTTTTAAACGGCTTAGAAGTCGTTAACATGATTATGTCCTTTCAGGCCATAAGCTCTTCAGAGCAATAACTGCCCCCCCCTACTGTGTTTTATGGTGCCCAGAGCATTTTAGGCACTGCTGTAGTGCAGATAATTAGTGATTATTCTAATTTACCATGGACAATGAGAGAACAGGTGGAAAGATACTGAAGGGTTGGAGTTGTTTTCAGCTACAATAGAGAGGTGACCTGGTAGCCAGATGTATCTGGTTGAGATATTCAGTATTCTGAATTTTGGAGGCATTAGGCTGTCCATGGGTCTTAATGCTGGCAAGTCTGGATATTCCTGATCAGCCACAGGAATTAAACAAGTGTGGTGTCCATTGCCACAGTGGGAGTTTGGCTGCCTGTTGTGTGTGCTGGGCTGGCAGGAGGAAGCCAAGTAATACTTGGGATTGAGAGGAAGTCAAGATCCAAATGGTCTGAGATTCTGCAGAGTCTGGATCGCCACTCTGTCCTAGAACAGAAAGTCCCCACTCTGTGCCCTGCAGTGCATGTCCCTCACTGCAGTGTGGAGCAGCAGAGCTCTGCACGTGCAGGGCCAGGCTCAGCCCCTCAGCCTGGGCTCTGTGCAGGGCATCCTCCAGCCCAGCCGGGCCCACATCCCTGTGTGTGCAGCACACATCACATACTCCACTTGTTTGGCCAGCCTGCTGGAGCGTGGGACACTGCTCTGGGGAAGATTTTTATTTTTTTGCTTTATTTTATTTTATTTTACCGCAGCCAGCGGAAGTGAGCTGAGTTTCGCAGAAATAGCTGCCAGTGTGTAAGCTGACACATTCCATGCACCACGGAGGTTAATACATTCGTTCCTATTGTGCCTTTGTATGAAAAGCAACATTGTCTGTGTGGTAGTTTCTGATTCTCTGAGTTACAAATGCCGTGGGCGGCTCAGGAATCATGGGAGCCACAGAAGTCATCCCTCTGAAATGAGTTTTGAGGCGTTGCAGTATTGATAAAGTGCTTTTAATAGCCAAACACACATGAGCAGACATATGGAAGCAAGAGGGAGGGAAAAAGGAAAAGCAAACATGGAGCCAGCTAGCAATGCAGGAACAACACTGATTCCAATTCTTATCTTTTCAGTCATTCAGTCCTACAATAATGCCTCAGTGCTCCAGTGAGATGGTAGGATGGTTTACTTTCATTTCAGGAGCAGCTCTGGGCTGTAACTGTGCATGCTGTGGGCTGAAGTATCCTGGTTAAAAGGGCTCTATCACAATACCAGTTCTCTTGTTAAAAGGTGGGCTTTGTGCAAAAGTGATGCAGTCATGAGGATCTTAGGATGAGTTTAGGTTATGGAAAAGTTGAGAACCTCAAAGGCCTCTTGTTCCTGTGCAGAGGACATTACAATGAAAATATTGACCAAATTCACCTATGTTGTTTTGCTACATGTCTGGAGTTAGAGGGAGAGTTTGGCAGCCAGTCAGTGGGAGAGGCTCAGATTCCTGACTTAGCAGACTCTCTTAAATGTTTCAGATCTGATCTCTAGGGGCATGTATATGCTAGAAATAAACTGAAGCTGATTTTTCTTCACATCTTACCAGTGATTTTTTGCTATCACTGCAGTCTATCTGCTAGAAATTGGACATGCCTCTTAACTTGTGGTGCCATTTGAAAGAGTCAGGCTAGATTTACTTCTGGAAAGGTTTTATCATTGAGGATTCAAAACAGATGCCCACCTATGCTGACATGAATGGAGCTCAGCTTAGCTGCTAGACTAGAAAGACTGCCTTCCAAACTCTGTTCAAATCCAGTTTAGCTCAGTGGTGACTTTGTTGATTCATAGAGAAAGATTCATGTTTGGATGGTTTTGGTCCAAACCCACCTTTAAATGGCTTTGCAGTCTCTTTCAAGGAGGAACTCTCCTTACTTCAGACATTCCCCTGCTTATCTTATAATTCTGGTGTTCCCTGCACAGCCTGTGTCATCTGGCCATCAGGCAGTAAAAGGTCAGGAAAGTGGCATGTTCCCTCTTTCCTTCTCTCTCTGTCCTCCCTATCACTCATCTTTCAGGCTCTGTGTACTTGAGGCAGGGGAGATCAAAGGACCTGACACAATGCTCAGCTTGTTGCTCCCAGCAAAATCCCATACACAACGTTATCTCAGTGAGGACAAAGCCAAGGAATGTCTCTTGTTTGTTTATGGAACAATAAACACGTCTTTGTTATTTCACTAGAGAATTTGAAGTCGGGTCATGGCTTCAGTGGTGTGCTGTGAGATCAACAGGAAGTGCTTTTTTTATCCCTGCTTGTCAAAATCGAGTTTTTGTTTTTGCAAATGAAACGCACGCTGTATTTATAGAAGAAGAGCTAGCACCTGGTTGTTCCTGTGGCAGAGGAGCTCTCTGTCAGTGAAGATGCAGTCCCTCATTCTGAGGTCCCAGTGGCTCACAGTGATGGATTTGGAATCCAAGGCTTCCATTCCTCTCCCCACCTCTGAGTCCCCTCTGGGATGTACAGATTAATGATTGTACAGAACACCCTTCATTGCCTCCTTAATTGTCTTTTGGATTTTTTTGCCCAGTTCATTCAAAAAAGCACAATAACCACAATATTTGCCATGTGGGATTGCCTTGATTCCCAGGATCCACAGAGAGAGGGCAGGGCCTCAGTGAGGATGGAAGGTGACCCTTGCATTGTCAGAGGCTGTAAAGGAAGCAGAGGGATGGGGCTGGAAAAGCTGGAACTGCCTTGGTGCAAGCTTGAACCTGTCCTCTGATAAAGCTTTGTCTGTCAGCCCTCTGCATTCACTCATTCCCATTTTCAATGACAAAAAGGCCATTTTGGGGGGAAAAAAGTGGTTTTAGCTTTCCTCTGTTACTGAGAAGTCATTCCTGAGCATCACTGTGGCAAAATCCCTCTGGGTAAGCACACAGGTTTCTTACATCAACTTTCCCCCTCACAACCATCCTCTGGTCTTGTTCTTCAGGAGTGGTGCAGGATGGCAGCTATGGTTCAAATGAGAGAAAACTGAACCTAAATTGTGACTGTGTTTTACTGAGCAAGGCTAATGACTCAGCAGCATTTTTTTTAGTTTTGCACAAACTAAACTGCAGGGTTTGTTGTGGTGCCAGTCATCGTGGGCATAGCTAATGAAACATCTGAAATAGATGTTACCATAAGTCTGAGCAAATTCTTTATAAGGTTGCATCTGAAAGTTTCTTTTCTGATAAAAAGTTTTTTGTGAGTAGTTTCTGAGCATTAGGGAAGAGGGGAACTAATCACACAGCGTGAAAGCTGAGAGGAATCTGCACCATTGGGAGTGGGAATGGTTCAGATTTCCCAGATTGCTTGTTTGATAACCAGATAGTGACAACAACTGATTAATTGGCAGTGACACAAATGCTCTATATACCCATAACTCCATTGAGAGATAATGCTGGATGAATAATGACAGCTGCCTGTGCAGTCTTACTGTATGGACATTTTGTGTCCTGTCAAAACACCAGAGCAGTCTGATGTCATACAGACTTCCTGCAAACATCTGCTCTTGGGAAAAAAACACCCCAAAAAGTTGGGAGTGCCAGCACTCAAACTTTCTTCCCTCTTCATCTCAGTGTGAGGCAGGGCTTCAGAATTGTTTGTGCTTGTGCTCAGCGTCGTGTCCAAATCTGTCAGGAGAAGCTGCCATCAGTGTGTGAGTGTGACACCCGTCCTTGGGAGAGTCCTGGATTCTGTATTTGTGTAAAGATGAGGAGCACATTTAGACCTTGAGCAGCCTGGCCAAGTTTTTTAGTCTCTATTTCCTATATGAAGTACTTGGGTCAATTAATTTTTTCTTACTACTGACCTGTTCTCTTAGTTGTGTGGTAAGATGCATACCAGGGACTGGATTTAAATGGAATTTTAGAAACTGGAGCACAGTTTTGGGAATATTTGGGCCCCAAGCAGGCACTGATGTTAGCGATCAGATTTTGGCAAAAATCTGTTTGGAGTTTGAGGGCTGTGCAGGATTGTTCACCGCGCTGTTGTGTAGGTGTCAGCTCAGTACAATTTCCCTTTGGAAAGCCTTGCTGGTAGGTATCCCAAGGATCCACAGTCACTGGGAAGCACAGAGCACTCTGACAAGTGTGCAGCTGCTGAAAAGGAGGCAGAGTGCTCCAGTGGTCACACAAGTGTTCCATAAAACATCTGTTACTCTGGAACAAAAGTAAAATTAAAGCCTTCTCAGTCAGAAACCTGTTTTTTTCTTACATATCAGCTTCCTTTTGGCTTCTTCACCATTGCAGGGATGAGCTACAGATCTCCACTCACCAGTTCAGGCTTTTTCTCTGGAGTGTCTCCTTGAGTTTCATTTGAAATGTTGCTGAGGACAGAACTTCCCCTTGCTCTTAAAGAGATATTGCCATATTGCTGTGCATTAATTGTCAAAACTGGGTTTTTTTCGCATATATCTTTCTGATTTCTTGCTATAATCCCTATTTATAACCAGATTAGGCAGTTGACCTTCCAGTGTTCCAGCACCTCAAATCTGTGAAAGAAGACTCTGAAGAAGCTGTACAGACACTGGAGTGGTGCATCTGAATATTGAAAACTTCATTCTCCCCTTGTTTTGGGGAGCCAGGTTGCCAAAGCTGCAGAGACATCTGAATTATTTCTGGTGAGGGGAAGTCTAGCACCCCATTATTGTCCCCAGTGAATGCAGCCAAGAGAGGGCAATGCTTCATCCATTATGCCTTCACTCTGCACTGGGGACTCTTTGGGATATTGCTGTAACCAGTTCTTTGCTTACAGGGAACTAAACTGGATTTTGGCAGTGCAGGGTTATTTCTTCTGTTTGCTAGGCAGTGTCTTCCTTTAAATACCATCTAAGCTAATATTTGAAAATATTTATTTCTATTCGACAGCAAGAGTATCCTGTCCCTGTTTGGTTTTTACTTTACCTGTCCTCATTAATTGGACTCTGACTTCATTTGTAGGGATTGAATCATTAGTGCACAGTTTAATTACAACATTATAATACTCATGCAATCCACTTAAGTATTTAAAAAAATAGAATTAGTTTTTCACTGTGAGCACACACATCTGGGGAAAAAAACAAGCAAGTGCAGGAGAAGTGAGATTTTTCATTAGCATAGCCAGGAGATGCAGCTGTCCATCTGCCATTAGCTCAGTGCATGGCTCTGCTCTTTGCTGTGGCCATCACAAACAACAATAATAAGAGTAGTAATAAAACAACAGTTTTTGTTGGATACCCTTTAAAATAGCTTTTTAAAATTGTTGCATTATGCAGGTTATTAGATGTATTATATATATTCTATTACATATAGAATACACATAACAATTATAATATCATCTATATAGATAATTATATATAATATGCATAATTATATCTATATTATATATTATATATTTATTATATATTATATATTATATATTATATACATAGAATAACATGTAGAATGTAGTATATTCTGTATATTATTCCATATTCCTTGCTTCTGTCCACCACTTCTTTCTGGCTGTGTAAGTGAATTTTTGGCCCCTGGGTATTCGCCGCCTGTACTGCCCGTGGCAGCCAAGATGGGTATTTCAAAAGGGTCAGGGGAGACCAAGGTCCTTCAGCTAGCAAAGTGTGGGGCCCAGAACTCTGCATGTAAAAGAAGCTACAGCCATCTAGCCATGTGTTGTTGTGGGGTAAGTTGTCTTCTAAAAATTCTATCTTTCCAAGGTTTCTTGGTGATGATTTTAAGATATTTATTTAACTCTAAAAGTAAGGTGTGGGGTGAGAGGCTGTGGATTGACAAGAGCACCTCTGAAAAATCTCTACTTTTTCAAATGGAAAAAGTCCTTCTCAATTAACTCCAGAGCAAGCCTTGCAACTCCAGCCACTCCTCCCTTTCTGGATACCTGCTGGGCACCTGAGGTTGTGGTAGGTTGTGTAGAAGCCTGAGCCTCAGAGCACAGCTCAAATGAATCTTGTTCATGGTGGGTAAGTGTGCTTTGGAGCTGGCATTCAGATAGCCCACTTGCCTTTGATAGAATCTTACACAATGGTATGGGTAAACCCAGTATATTCTATTAAAAGAGATTTGGATGAAAAGCCTGATCACATCATTTTATCAGAATCCAGTCAATGTAGGTAAGACTGTGACTACAGAAGACTGTATGGACGTGCTTTGTGTTTTATTGAGCACTGCGGGTGTCTGAGAACACACCACAGTGGGCATTTGCAGGCAGTAAATACACCTGGTAAAACAACACCAAGGCTACTCCGTGCCTTGTCACATTAGAGCTGCCTCCCCTCTCCAGGGGAAGGAATTAGCAGGAGCAGCACATTCATTTTATCCAGATTTACGGTCCTTGCTGCAGAACTTTCAGCCTCCATCCTTACCTGTGAAAAATGAAAAAGGCTGAGAAATGACCAGCCTGAGTGCCTTGCTGGCAGGGCTCTGTGGCATGGGTGGGTTGTGCTCCGGGCCGGGCTGAGCCCCCTGTCCCCCTCCCCGCAGCCCCGGGCCTGCAGGGCAGGCACACACGAGCACACATGTGATTAATACAGCACAGCTGCACCAGGGGCTCATTTGCATGTGCATTAATAGAGGCAAAAACAACAATTCAATTACACCCAGAGCCATTCTGCATACTAAGGACGTATGCAAATGGGCTGCAAGGAGTGCAGCCAGCCTTCCCCCTGCTCTCGTGAGCTCACATGGGCTCAGCACTGCTCAGCACAGAGCAAACCTGTGAGGGGATGCTCAGGCAGCTCCTGCTCCTCCTGCCCCACTCCTGGAAGGCATTTGGCCAGTGGAAATAACATCTTTTCTGGTTATTTTCTATTTACCAGCCTTCAGCTCCATGCTGCTGTCCCTTTACCTATGAGCCCCAGCACGAGGACAGCAAATCCTGTGGCTTGAGTTCCATATGCACGCATTTATAATGTTTTCTTTCACCTCATCACGTGTTGTTTCCATTTGGCTTGGTCCTTCTCTGCCACAAGATTTCTCCTCTCATGAATTAGCCCAAAATAACCATTTCTGTGCCTTTTTCTTGTAGTGACCGTGTATATCTGATTACAGTATAATTCAGTGATTTTCTGCTAGGGGACCATTGATCCTTTAGTGGATCCAAAAAGTGTCTCAGAGAAGTTGACCTGCTTTAGGTGGACTGTTCTATCACAATGCATTGGTCTTTGTCTGCTAAGAAAGCTGTGGAGTTCTCCACCGGCAAAGGTGAAAACCCCCAGGTGCTCAGTGCCCCATCCTGCAGCTGATAACTGGTACAGAACCTGATTCTGGTGACAGGAGCAGATGTTCTCTGAGCCTTGCAGGATTTAGTGGGCAGGAGTTTAGAGCAGATTTCAGAAGTGCTCTAATGTAATACAGAATTCTTGCAAGTCCAGCTTCCAGTTGGAAGTACTGCAGCACTGGAGCTTATGCTATAGGAACACTTAGGCTGTAAGTTAAGGTGTTTTAGCTGTAAGTTGTTCCCTAACTTGGTGTTTTAACTAACAACCATCTCTGTCCTCAGTGTGCTTTTCATACAGGCCATTCACACACTGCAAGGTGCTGCAGAATGTTAGGCCATGATCCATAGCCACTATCCCAATTTTTGGGGAGGTGAGACATTGAACACTGACCTGCGTGGACTAGTTGAACAGAGGTCTGTTTCATCTGGAGAAGAGATAACAAAAACCTTTGAAAACCTGACATTGGGATGCCCAGCTGCCCTGGGTGGCAGCCCCAGTGTTCCTGAGTTAGTGGCCATTTGTGTGAGACACCTCAGTCCGTGGTGTGAGCAGGGAAATAAAACGGGTCATGCAGGGAGGAGTGTGTGCCTGTCTGGCGAGTGTGCTTGGAGCTCAGGCCAGCCTTCACTGCTTCTCTCCTGCAGAAATGTTACACTTGCTCCTTCTTGGGGTTAGCCTGACAGACGGGAGCCGATCACTCCTTGATTATTTATAAGGCATTAATTTTAGATGAATATTGCTGAAGTAACTGACATCATAAGTAGTTTTAGCAGCCAGCAGAAGAGCCTGCTTGCAGATTGGAATATGACAGGCTTCACTTAGTCAGTGTCCTGAGACAAAGTCTGAGTGTTTGAGGGAAGAACCAGGAGTGGAGGCGGCTGTGTAAGCCAGGACTTGGTTTTATGTCTGTGCCACAGAACCCCAGCTCAGATCACTGGAACTGTGGTGTCAAAGCTGAGTTCAGCAAGACAAAAGCAGGGTCAGAACAGCAGCAGTGGCAGCCCCTGCCTGCCAGTGTCAGGAAAGACCTTCTGAGAGTTCTTACACTGCCCCAGAGTAACTTCTGTTGTTAAAGAGGCAAATAACAACCCTCATACACACCTTGAGGTGCTTCCCTTCCTGTACTGGCCACAGTGCAGGTCTGTGAGGTGTTTGTGTTTCCCATTGTTTCTTGGCTTACATTCATTGGGAATTAATGCTCCTGGGAAAGGTCTCTATGAAGAATCTGGTAACAGAACCAAAAAAACTTCCTTTTTTTCCCCCCCCTTACTTTGTGTCCTTTGCACATTCCAGACACTGGGTTTTGAAAGAGTTGGCTGGTGCTGCTGGTTTTCCTATTATGTTGTTTGCTCTTTTCAGAGGGATGTTGCTGAAAAGAAGATTATATAATCATGCAAATCAGATTGTATAATCCTGAGCAAACTGTCCAGAGGGGGGAGAGGAGGGGACTCACACTGCTTGGCTGGCTGGGGGAGCTCTCTCTGGAATCACAGACTGGGCCCTTCTGGGGCTGTGGGAGCTGCAGCCAGCCTGGGAAGTGTTTGTGGATATTTCTGGAGTTCACTGTCTCCATGCTGAGCTCTGCCAGCAGTGTGTATTTACACAGGAAAAGTGCAAATCAGTGACGTGCTCACCCTGCAGTGCCTGTGGGACAGGGGGAACCTGACAAACCTGCACTAACAGATAGTGCCTACTGATACAGACCTGCTGCTGTGGGTCCCCAGTCAAATTGCTGCAGTTGTTCATCCTAAAGCACAGCTCAGGAAATGCTCTCTGGGACTGTTGCTGTCTGTTATGCCCACATCAGATGGCATGGTTTGCTGTCAGATTGGTGTAATATCTGAATGTGGAAGGATTTTGATTTATGCCTCATTTCTCACTGCAGTCCATCTCATGGCCATTTTTGTTGCCCAAAGTTCAGGTCACTTTCAGGAGCCAAGGCAGAAGTGAACAAACAGAGCAGTAAATGTGTGCACAAGGAGTGCATCCCTGGCCTGGGACACAAACTGCATATGGCAAGAACTGTGCAAGCCTTTCTTTTATTAAGTCTGATTGCTTGCCAGGCTTGACTGTTAGCAGCCAGGGTATTAAATCACCTTTTTATGAATGGGGGCTGATATTAGGCACAGTTTGTAACTATGAAATACCTAATTACTGCAGATCAAAGTGTTGGACAAGAAACCACTGAGGTCAGGAGCCTTGCTCTGTTTTCCTTTCCAAAGCCATCAGTGGAACTTTTCTCAACAGAAGTTACCAGGTATCTGGAGATGCAGCTTCCACAGTGTCAAACTGAATTATTCTGCTGTGCCAGGATAGCCCAAGCTTGTGCCTGAAGTTAAGTCTAAGTGCAAGTTTTTCCCCAATACGTAGGCTCAGTTTCCCCAAATTCCTTTTCTACTTTTAGAGGTTCTCTAGTGAGTTTTATGTCCCCTGGGCGCCCTGCAGGAGCTCCCTGGGGATTTAGGCATTCCAGGTTTGTTTTCACTAAAAGGCACAGCAAGTGTGGAGAGAAATGACTACTGAAAACTGAGGAAGTGTTCCATTTTTTTAGAAAAGCTGATGTGTCACTTTCCTCATTGACTATGAGGTGAATAGACATCCCACCCTTAAAATACTTTCTCCCCCCTTTTCCTTTTTATTGCCTGGAATCTTAAGAGCTTTATCATTTGCAGTCATAAAATGAAAATATACACCAAACCCTCAAAGGGCAAGTATGAAATTAAATTATATTTGGGCAGCTGTAACCTTTTAAAACGATCAGATTCCAGTTAATGTATTTCTTCCTGTTCTGAATGCTGCCATGGTGTTTGATGGTGGGAAGCAGTCCAAAGGGCATTGGGAGATAATAAATTCACTGGAAATTTCACCCTGAGGCGAGCCTCCATCCGCCAAGGCTTCCATTTAGCAGGACTGACCTAAAAATCTTGTCACATCCAAAGGTCACCTAGGTTGGGCTTGGTGTGTCCCATCCATCTCTGGTGGTGCAGAGAGTGACAGCAGAGCTCAGTCACAGCATCAGGGTGTGCAGGACAGGCAGGGCAGAGGGAAGGAAGGAAGGGAGGACGGTTCTGATGGCAATTTTGGGCCAGTTTTGGGGTTCCCGGGCCAGTTTTGGGAGCAGAACCCATCTTGGGGGTTCCCTGCTCCCTCAGGGCAAGGGGGGACAGCTGACCATGGGCTCTGGGGCAGGGCAGCCCCCAGGTGTGAAAATGCCATGGGATCCTGCTGAGGCACCCTAAACTGGCCCTGAGCATCTCGTGTGTGCTGCCAGCCTGGTCAGGCAAAACAGCTCACAGCTCATGCAGTGCCTTACTTCAGGAGGGGCAGAATCTGAACAGGTGGCACTGATGACACTGGGAGGTGCCATCTGTAAGAGCAGTGGCTCTAAGGGAACAATTTGACACTAATTATAAATATAATTTTATCATTATAATTATATAAAAATAAATGTATATTGTACTATAATAGTTATCATAATATAATATTATAATTGTAATATATAATATTAAAATATATATTATACTATAATATATATTATATTTTGTAGTTAGTTATATATATTAAATATATAATATACAATATAATATATAGTATATAGTATATAATACATAATACATAAAACATAAGCATAATATAATATTATAACATACAATATAATTATATTATAGTATTATAAGTATTATAAGTATTGTAATATAATAATTATTATATATAGTAAATCTGTATTACAGTATTTTTATAATTATAATATAAATTTATAATTATTTATTATTATGTATTATTTATAATTATATATTATTTATTGTTATTATAATTACTCCAGTTAATTTGGTAAGATATTTCCAGTAATAATAATTTGGTAAGATACTTCCAATAATAGTAATTTGGTAAGGTATTTCCAATCTCACGAGGAAAATCTGTGCTGTGCATCCTCTAGGATGTTGCTTATCCTAAGCTCATTAGAATCAGTATAATCCCCTCACACAATAAATGAAGGCAAAGGGCCCTTCAGGATGACTGTTGTCTTTCAGTCAGAGCTCCTCCTTCTGCAGGTGAAAGCTCCCTGTGCTTGCAGAATGTGAAATATTGAGCTCAGGGCCCGGAGTTGCAGAGCAGAAGCGTGTTTGAAGAGATCTGACTCACCAAAATTGGTCTGCCTTAATTGGGGATGAGCCCTGCAGCATCTGTCCCTCGTGTGCTGGGGGTGTGAATCTCCTTCTCCCAGTTCCCTGAGGAGGATCACACAGACAGACAGACAAACCGACCGACGGACTGCCAGTCACTGCTGGGCTGAGGAGCCAAGGGCTGCCTGTCCCACAGCCCGGCTGGCTGGCAGCAGGAACTGTTCAGGGTCCTTCTGCAGAGTGGAACACCCCACTGCTGAAAGAAACTGCTGTGTGTGCTGCAAGCACCAGGCTGATTCTCTGGGACACATTAAGGTGAAGATAAAAATGAGAAGTGAGTTATTAAATAAAATCTCTGTAACCTTGGCCATGCAATGAAAACCCTCCAGGGAAATACACAGGTTCCCAAATTCACAGGATATTCACCAAGTTAAGTTTGTAACTCCTCCTGGAAATGTGCTGACGTCTCTCCATGAATTTCAGTAAATCAGATCCTTCTGAGGAGGATTGTAAGTTGTGTGTTCCCATGCTTGTTATTTTCAGAAGTGTTTCACACATTCTTACAAACATACTATATTTGAGGCAAACACAGTAAAGAAGGGCAGGATTGGCCAGCTGTCAGTGTTTGTCTTCATTTTCCTTGGGTTCACACTCCACTTTATGTTAACATATATGTTCTCCACACAAAGCCAAAGGAATTTGCAGGCAGCTCTGGGGGAGTTGTGTGCCCTTGCCCACATGTTGTGTCCTGAAAATGCAGCTCTGTGCCTTACCCATTGGAGGCTTTGGGGGAGACAGAGCCTCTCTCCATCTGACTTGTACAACAAGAAAAAAGGAAATGTGTGTTTTTCATGACATGCAGAGAGGACACATACAGTTCACTTTGAATTCAGCTGCTGGCACAAAATTTTTAACAATTACATAGATGTGCTGAGCACAGATTAGATACTTATTTCCTTTTTTTATTCAGGATAGTGGGACGAGAATAACCTTTAGCCATGGATGCCTAACATGTATAAATCATCTGGCATAACGTTGCGAGTTCCATTCCAGTTTTTATACAGCGAGATGAGGGTGATGAGCTCAGACTGTTCCCACTTTATGTCCCTTTTCTGCTGTGCCCCAGGTTCCTTCTTCATTGTCCTAGGTAATTGCAGTTAGTAACTAGTAATGATGGACCATAAGGTCAGAATATTTCTGTGGTGTCTGGAGCAGCAGGACCAGCTGCCTGTGCAGTTCTGGAGCAGCTGGAATTTGGGAAAGCCACGGAGAAGGGGTCAGTGTGGACTCCCAGCTCCCTGTGTCAGTGGAGGTGTGGATATCTGAGGACATTGCTTCCCTGTGCTTTCATAGCCATGTTCCTTCCATTGCATGCCAGGTGACTCTGGGCAGTGGTCAGCGATGCTGATGTTAATGTTAACAGAAATATGGATGGGGAGGGTAAGCATTGCATTTCATGGCTGTGATACTGGCAAGTGCTTTCTGCTGCTGCAGCCCTGGTTTTCCTGTGGTGAATGTGATCACTGAGCAGAGGCCTGTGCTGTGCCACGGTGTGAGCTGGAGAAGCTGAGATGTCCTGCGGTTGCTGATTTTGGCACAAACAGGGACTGTCCCTGCGTAATGGAGGGCTGCAGTGTTCTGCCTCATTCCTGCCTCCCACGCTGGGGCCCTGGGCAGTGCTGCTGTTTGTCACAGAAAGTTCCATGGCAGGAATGCTCCAGATGTCAGCCGAGGCAGGCACTGACCTTCCCTCTTCTTGTGCTGGATTCTTGTCCCTGGTCTTTATAGAGGAAAGGACTGTGGGGAGGGCATTGCTGCTCTGTGCAGGGAGGCAGGAGATTCCCTGCTTGCCATTCCAGTGTGGGATGGAGATAAAGTTACCAGTGGCTGGTTGAGGAAACCATGAGTGCTGCTCACCCTGAGGAGCACCAAGAGGGCCACTCAAACTGTGGAATGGAGATAAAGTTACCGGTGGATTGCTGAGGAAGCAATGCCACCCTGAGCAGCTCCAAGAGAGTCACTCAAACAGGCTGCACATCACCTGAGCAGGCAGATGTTAGAACATCTGCCATGGGCTGCTGTGAGCATGGGCAGGGGGAGTCAGGGTTGGGGCAGAGCAGCCATCAGGGGTGTTTTCTGACCCAGTCACTGGAAATATCCATGTTCTGAGGAGTCTCCGAGCTCAGGAAATGAGAGTGAGACCATTCCATCTCTGTTAGACTGGTGGGCAGAATGCTGGGGGTAGCAAAGGAGCAGAAGCATGAGTTCCTCTCTAATACTCCATAATAATAATAGGAATAAGTCTAGGTATTGTCTGTGCTTTGCCAAAGTCACTCTTAGCCTTGGAATGTGTATTTCACCTGAAAAAAAAATAAAATATCAAGTTCCAGACTGAATTAAACACAGGACTGTTAAAATAGCTTCTATTTGAGCAGTGCCCCTAATTCACACCCACTCAGACACCTCCTCACTCATTAGCTCCATCCTCAGACCCAAGAAACTCAAGTGAAATGAGAAATTTGGGAATGAGGTAATGAACAAAGATTTCTGGAGGATGTTATTGCTTCATGATAGCATTTATTTCTTGTTGGTGTGACTGCAGTAAAAGCTTCTTAGTGTTTCCATTGCAAACTCTTTGGTGCTCCCACCCCTTCTGCTTTGTAGGCAGCTACTCAGCCAGAAGCAATTTAAAATGTGCTTTTACATCAATTTTGACTCATTTTTTTGGATTGAAAAGAGTTTCGTGTTTTGATGCTTCATTATAAAACATGAAAATTGCTGGGGTTTTTTCCTCCTAATCCAAATTTCCAGATGAACATTTTAAAGATATGGATTAGCTCTTTTTATAACCTAGCTGTATGATTAACAATTGAAAAATGTCTCCTAAGATGATTTCAGTACTTTACATGGTTTTGTACAAGCAGATCCATCTTTCTGTTACAAATTTCCGTACTGGAAATTGGTGTGGAGGGCACTTTTCAAAAAGCACTGTTTTCATTCAGGAGTCTATTTCCTTTTTCTTTTCTTTTTTTTCCAGTTTACTCAGTGCCTCAAAAAAAAGTTGTGGAAAACAGATTTAATAAATAATCAGGGGTGGATCTAATGGTTTATAGAGCTTGTTGGTAGTTAATCAGTGGAAATGTAGTTACTGTGGAATTCTTTGGGAGGTAAATGGCAGTGTGTGGCCTTGTGAGGGACATCAGGACATCCTTTTTGCCTCAATAACCAGAATTCAGAGGGGGGAATTTGTGCATTCACTCTTGTCTAGTCCAGAGAGCAAATGCTGAAGAGGCAAAGCAGAGTGTGGGCCCTTTCTTTAGGGTGATCTGTGGACACAGAATGGCCCTGTGGCAGGGAGGGATGGTGAGGAGACTCCATGGACATCAGAAGTCTAATTAATCACTTTATTATACAATATTATTCTATATATATATTAAATATATATATTATATATATATTATAGGCAATATATATACTATATATTATACTATATTAGTCTATATATGTACTATATATATACTATAGACAATATATATGTGTACTACATATTAGACTATATTATTCTATACGTATATTCTATATCACATTACATCTAAACTGAATCTGCCAAGCCCTCAACACACTGCCCAGAATCTCATGACTGTCAGCCCACAGTCCCAATACACACACACCTGGCCCTGACAGGCCAAGGAACCAAAACCCCATCACTTTGTGTAAATAATCTCCATATTGCATTCTGCTTTTGCACAAACACAGGCACAGCAAATGATAAGAATTGTGTTTTCTTTCTCTGATGTTCAGAGAATATGAAACCGATAAGTATTCTTGGGAAGAATTGTGCCTTGCTTTTCTCTGGGAGGAGAAATGTGGTGACATAACCCAGATGGGACAGTGGCAGAAGTGGCAGTGCAGAAATGTGGAGAAGGCTGGATTTTCCCTGGCTGGACTGATGGTAGGGACAGAACCTGCCCTTGCAGTGGGAGCAGGAGGCTCCAGCCATTCCTGGCTGTTGTAGCACCAGAGCAGCCCTGCAGAGTTCCAGAGCTCATCTCATGGCTCCTCTTGTGCTTGCACAGCGTGAGAGGGACGTGAAAATTAAAGATAAAATTCCCTTTGACTTTCAATCACGGTGTTGTGCCTACAGCTCCTTAAGGCTCCAGTAGGGGCTGTGCCAAAGAGGAGCGTTGGGGTGGGATCCAGCTTTCTGTGCATGGGTGGCAGCCTGGCCTTGCAGTGTGACTGCACCTTGCTGGCTGCAGTTCCTGGTGCTGGCAGTCAGGAACTGAGCCCTCAGGGACCTCACATGTTTGCAGAGACCACTCTGAGGGAACAAATTCTCCACGAAGTAAAGACTGAACTTCCGTACGTGTCCTAATGGAGTATGGAAAGTGTCACTTTTCCCATTACATCAGTGTGAGCATGGAAATAGTGAGCTGAACCAAAAAACATCTTCTTATGTTATTTCCTGAGAGGTTTGCCAAAGCTTCACAGAGGTTCCAGGCTCTCTGGAGTTTTATGGGCTCCATTGGAGGGGGAGTTGTACAGAGCACACCCATTTTATCATTAAAATCAAACAACAAATCAAACAGCTATTGGTTCTGTTACTTCATGCTGTTAAAGAGGGACTTTCCTATAGCTAAGCAAACTCCATAATAATTACATTAATTGAGAGCTTTCTGCTCTCTCAGCAGTTCTGTGTTCAGATAATGGCACTCCCATACTCTGACATCCCCTGGGTGTAGCCCGTGCCCCCCCAAGCTCAAGCACCCCAATTAACCAACGCACATTTGTGTTTTAAGCATCCAGGTTACCAGCTTCCAGCAGTGGGGTTCATTTGAAATTAGGCACTCCATGAGTTCCAGGCTGATGGGATTCCCTGTTGAGAGCATCAGAATTCTGACCAAAGCCAAACTCGGCTGCTTTCTGTTTTGGAACACAGATTTGCCCTGACACAGTGAGGCTCAAAATATTCTGGTTCAAAACTGGGAATAATCCCGGTTCCAATCTCTTTGCCAGTGATTGGAATTGCAGTTTCCCACAGGTCCAACAGGTTTGATGGACTTTTTCTGCAAGGCTTGTCTTTACCAGTGCCCAGAACAAAAGAACTGTGCTCAGAAGAGGGGATTCTGTGTGGGTAAGGCCAGAGGAAAGGTGGGTGTGAGCTGGAGCTTTCCCTAGTCCTTGTACAATATTCTTTCTATGGAAAGGGATCCCAGTGTGCTGCTGGGGAGGACAGCTGCTGCCCTGAACTGACATCTGACCTCACAGGATCAGGTGGGACTTGTTGGCCTTCTTGGGGACTGGGGAAAGGAGATTTTAAAGCAATGAACATGGAAAAATATTCCATGAGAGGTAAATTTAGTTGAATGTATTTGAAAATTTTCTGTGCCACAGACGCTCGTAACTGGAAAGGTTACACTGGAGGAGTGACATTCTTCTCCCACAGTGTTATAACCTTGTTCTACTTTGTCCGTCTCCAGAAGTAAAATTAAAGGAAATAAAATAAAATAACTTACACGGCTGAATAAAGATGCTGTGTCACATTCTGTTAGTATTTTTTGCTAAGGAAAGTGGGAAACAGAAAAGAATCTCTTCTGAACTGTTTTAGAAATCAGTTTGGTTTGGTTTAGCTCTCAGAGCAAGTCCATTTTCTTCTGCGGCTCGGACGGTCTGTCCATCCCGGCCTGCGCCTTTCAGTGTTCTTCTCCTGCCTGTGTTGCTCCTTGCTGGGCCCTTCCCAGGGAGAATTGGCACGGTGGAGCAGCTCAGACGCAGCGCTGAGCTCCCTTCAGGGCACAAACGTCACACTCCTCCTCTCTGGAGGAGAGCAGCCCGTTTGTGATGGGCTGGGCACGAGTCACTCCCTGCCTCCTGCGCTTTGGCCGCACAGCACAGCTCAGGTCAAAGGGCAAATTAAATTTCTGAGTGAGCTGAGTAGATGTCGCTGAACTCCTGGATGTGTCAGATAAGTGAGGAACAACGTTAATTTGTCCCTCCAAGGACATTGGGTACAGCTGTAGGATACTTCAGGTTCAAAAATGCTCTTACTGTTGGAATGGAAACAGACAGGAAAGAAAATGTTCCTCATTTGACTGTTGGATATCACAGTTAATACATAAAGACACAGATATAGGGGGCAAAAGGTATCCAATGTGAGTTTTTACATCTTTTTATTTCCCCTCCCAACAAACTAATTTGGCATTGTTTCTTCTGGTAGGTGATTATCATATCTTTACTTCATTTACTTTCAATGTACGTCATCTTTACTATCATCTCATCTTACTTTAAAGAGGGACTTCAGTATCTTAGGGCTCGCTTCTTACCACAGCTTTTCAAGAAAAGGTTTCCAGAACAGGCTGAGTGCAGAACACCTTTGTCACTGCTTCACGCCTGAAGAAGAGGGACAAGTCACCAAGGAATCTCAGAATATCATCAATATATGAGAACCTGATGCCATATCAGCATTCAAGTCAGCAAATCCATGTTCTCAAAATCAGAAATGCAGTTGACCTTAATCTTTCCACTACAAGCTCTGCACTTAACTTCAGGAGACATGGAGTATTCAGATTTGGAGTAATTAATTCAGTATCAGTCCTAAAGCAGGCACAGATTTTCCCCGACTTAATTCCCTGTTGAATACAACAACTTAAAATGCAAACAGAAAATCTATAAATAAAAACTGGAGAAAGAGTTGCTTAAGGAAATGTGTGTAAAATAGTGAAATGCCTTAATTATAGCTCGGCAATCTGAAATATATAGAACCTTATTTACAGTAATTCTGCTGGCAGTGCTTGCTTGTTAACCACTCTGGGCACTTAATGGGTAACAATGAATGATTTTGTACAGCACCAGGCAAGTCAAGCAATGCAATATGAAATAAGGGTTTTGTCAAACGGCCACTCGGAGAATTTTGGTCTCTCAAATGCAAAATTACACTTACTGGAGTCAGGTGCTCTGAGCTAGTTACAAAAATCTGGATATATGTATAAAACCCAAGCTCCTGGGAAGCATACCTGTGGTAAACAAACGGGCAGCAGTGAGGTTTTTCCTGTGCAGTGAAATGTCTGGGGCACTTGAGTGACTTGGAGCTGCTGGTTTGGGAGAGCTGTGCTGGAGCAGCAGTGTCCATGTGCAGCCCTCACTCAGACACTTCATATTGATTACAGAGCAGTGCTCTGCTCTGTGGGGTAGCTGCTGATAGAGGCAGTGCAGCTCACAGAACCCTCCTGGAGCTGCTCCTGCCTGTTGGCACTGCCCACATCACCTCTGGCCATTTTACTGCATCCTCCATGAGCAACAGGCTGTCAAAAGGGTGGCCTTGCTCTAAAGACATTCTTTGGCCATTCTTTCTCACATCAGAAGGTCCATTGGCATAAAAAATAATTAATAATAGTGGCAGCAAGACTACATTACATTCTGGCGCTGCACAGCAAACTAAAGGAATAAATTGTTGCCAGCTTGGTTTTTTTTTTAATATTTTAGAATATGTACAAGATTAATTACTTTCCTCGAAGGGGATGCTTTATCTGCAGCATTTCATCCAACAGGCTTTTTCCATAAGACATTATCAAATTTCCTCTCCAATTGCACTCCACATAGCCACTCTATTTCAATTAGTGTCACATGGTGTGAACATGGGATGTATGAATATGTGGGCCACTTGGGCCGTTTTCCAGCTAAAATCTCTTCACTTGTAAGGAGCAGGCAATCCCAAACACACATTTTGCAATGATGTTTTATCCCAGAGACGAACAGATCTCGTTGGTCTCTGATAGGAAGTGTCCATTGATAAGTTACTGCAGTTACATCCTGTGCAGGGATTGTCTTCTTGCTGGGGCTGGGACGGAGGAGCCACCAGGTCTGGGCTCTAATCAGGAGCTTCCTTCACCCTTCCTGTGTCACCAGGAGCTGCCAGCTGTGCCGTGGGGTGCTGCTTCTCACCTTGTAATAGTTGAGCAGGATTTGTCCCCTGGCAGAGTTAAGGATTGCTTTTCAGGGAAAATTCTTCCCGTTTGAGGGTGTTAGTTTGGTGTCTTTCCCATAGGAGCTCCTGCAAATACAGAGTTGTGCTTTAGTTCAAATGTGTGTCCTACCCATCAAAGTCACACCAGTCTCTAAGAAAGCTCGGAGCTGCCATGAGTTGCACGTGCATGTTTGGCTTTGTTCACGGTTCTAGAGTCAGAGCAAGCATTGTTGGGCCTGGAGGCTGCAGTGGGTTATTCTCAGGAGCAGGGCTGCAGCCTGGAACCCTGGACATCAGAATCCTGTTCTGGGGAGCCCTGTGGTCCCTGCTTCTAGCAGTGATGTTTTTCTAACATGACAGGGGTGGTGGTTGCTGGGCTGTGCCTGGGTACAAGCGGAGCCTTGTTCTCTTCGTGAATGCTGCACAGTTTTTCTAATGAGAACTTGTTTTCCTCAGCGTTTCCTTCTAAGTCTCAGGACTTTTTTAAGGCTAGAGAGACTATTATGTTTTCTGGTCTGACAGAACAAGATGTAAAATATGACTGAGCACAATAAATCTTGTTCAAAGTTCACCTTCATGGAACACATCTGATCTGAAACATCACGAGTCAGAATTTCTCTAGGTAGAGAATTCCTCTACATGTCACCAATGCTCTCTCATTAAAAGCTGTACATTAATTATCTGTTAACTAGCCCAGTCCCAAATTTCCAATAATTATTATTGTTCCTTGATGTGTGATTTCCTTACCTGTCCTCTTCTCTTTGGCTGCATGCAGGGAACAGCCAGGATGGGAGTTTAAAAGGAAGCCAGCTGGGTTTTCAGGCCATGGCCAGGAGCAGGGCAGTGTTCCAATATTTAGCCTATTTTCTCCGTTCTCTGTGTGGTTCACACCCACATTTTGGGGTGAATTGGTGCAGTTTGCTGGTTTTTGGTTGGTGAATAAAGGAAACTTTAGTGCAGACAAGGTCCTTTGCCCCAGAGTTTGCACTGGGAGAGGGCAGCTCCTTGTGGGAATTGTTTGGGATTAAGGCAGGTGTGAGGTGGAGCAGCAATAACTCTCAGCTGTGCTCAGAACTGTGTGGAACAAACCAAAACAAAATAAATACCCAAATAAACCAAAATACTGTTACGTGCCTCTCAGGATCCTGAGCTCTATATGTTATTAATAACATATGTTATATGTTATCGTTGTTATTATTATTGTTATTATCTGAAATGACCCCAAAGTGGAAGCTAGCAAATTCACCTTGCAATGTGTTCTTTGGTGAGTTTTTAGCGGAGCCTGCTGTCCTTGTGTTCCAATATTATCTTTGTTTTCTGAAAATCTCCCATTGGATGCAAGCAAGGGGCACTTAGAAGCCTTTGCTGAAGTTTGGATGTACAGCTACTGTGTCCCTTTGAAATGCTTGACTAACAATCTTTGAAGGAAACTCAGACAAAAATAAAATCTGGCATTTCAAATATGTAAATAAAGAACTTTTTTTGGTAGAATATCTAGCAAGCATTGCTACCAATCACTAATGAGTGCAGCTTTAATTCTAATTTCTGTAGCTTTTATCTATGTTGCCAGTAATTTTAAAAACCTGTCTCACAGTAGGACGTACATCAAATGTTTGTTTTCAGTGAATTCTTTTTTCCTTTTCAACTAAAAAACCACCTGAGCAGATTCAAAATTAGGCAAAATTGCAAAATTCTTTTTGCCTTAATCTAAGTTTTCATACCTTATGGAAGCATAAATTTGAGGTAAAGAAAAATGAAATTCATGTATTCTGAGTGAGTCTCATTTTATCCCATTCCCCCCTCCCACCCCTGATTATGCAAAAAAAAAAACAAAACCAAAAACAAAGAGCAAGGCCATTCATGTGTATATTTTTAATGATGGGTCTCGGAATGACAAAGAAATTGAAGTGGTGGATCAGTCAACAGTTCAGACACTCAGGGGCTGTGGTTTGTAAATTCATCACTGTGGTATTGTCACTGAAAAATACTTTATCAGAAACAAATTTATTGCAGTCACTGATTCTGTTCCTGCCACCGCCTGTCTCTCTCTGTTTTGTTTTTTTTATGAACAGCTCTTAATCTCCACTGTTCACTAATAAAAATATTTTAATAAGAGATAATACTGTAATCCAAACGCCTATAGGTGCTTGAATCAACTATTGCTGCCTGTGTAATTGCTGGCACTTTGTTCAACCCTTCTGAAAATTGCTGTTAAATCTCATTCTCGTTTTCTGTATTAATAGAACAAGAATTCATTCTGAGCGTAGCCTCGGAGCAGTAATGAGCATTGTTAACGTGGAGCAGCAATGCCCAAGGGGAAGTTTCCAGAGCTGGCCTCACCTCTGGGTTTGCTGCTGGTGTGGCACCGAGTCATCCAGCCAAGAGCTCCTGCTCCATCCACAGAGTGCAGCCGAATATTTCTGCTCAATGTATTGGGAAAATCAGAAATGGTTTAGGTGCTGACCTAGGGAGAAAGGGTTTCTTTTGTTTGAAACCTTAAAAATAGAGGGGCAGCATTAAACAATTAACAATACCTCCTGCTTGTTTTAAAGTGTATCAAACTGTGCTCTTGTTCGGATGATTTTGCTTCCTTGCAGGTTTTCACAAGAGGTTAATGAGAAAAGATTAACAAAACATGCAATATTGTTATATTATTATATGTATATATATAATATATACATATTAATATAATATATATAATATAATATAATATAATATAATATAATATAATATAATATAATATAATATAATATAATATAATATAATATAATATAATATAATATAATATAATATAATTGAATAGAATATATATTATTATTATTATAACTATATTGTTATATAATAGATGTTACTTTTAAATTGCTTTTTAAGAAGCCCAGTTCTGCCTTCTTGAATAAGCATTATGTATCTTCTAAAATTCAGAATATTACCCTTATTTATTATGTATAGCAAAAATAAACCTGGCCAAAGTGTAGTGCTTCACTGATTACAAGGGAATGCCTTGGCCACAGTAAAGCAGTCAAGGCCCTATAGATAAAAAGTCCTTAAATCCTACACAGGGTAAAAATTAAGAGGCTCAAACCCAGTGTATACCAGTGTGATAGAGAATAACATTGTTTTCCTTGCTTTTGGAGGTGTTGGTTTCATTACTGTGTAGGATATAAGCACTTTGTATCTGTAGGGTCTTGACTGCTTTATTGTGGCCAAGGCATTCCCTTGCAATCAGTGAAGCACCACAGCTTTAGGTAGGTTTATTTTTGCTATATATAATAAATAAGGGTCATATCCTGAATTTTAAAAGATACATAATACTTCAAGAAGGCAGAATTGGGCTTCTGGAAAAGCAGTTAAAAAGTAACATCTATTATTTGTTTATAGCTAAATGATTATGGTTCCTCTCCCCTGCCCATATGCAATATTGCATGTTTTCAGATGTATTTTAGGTGATAGTTGAATATTTCTGCAGAGATTTATTGATTGTTCCAAAATCTGATGCCACTAGAGAAGCAGAGATAGAGATGTTGTTTTGTTGGAGTTCAGTTTGTCCATTAAATGAATTACAAATTATTGTCATGTAGCTGTCTTTCACAGCACTTGGTCACACCTTTGCCCTTTCCTTGGGTATGGGCTGGAGATGTCCTGAAACATTTAAATATGAATAGACAAATTCAGTAATACAAAAGGTCAAAAAACAGCGAAACTTTAAGAAAAGTTCTGCATGTTGTGTATTTCCATTTTTTGAAATAGGAGCAATCTTCCTGGTTAAATAGGTTTCAGACCTTTGCAATTTCATAAACACATTTTTCATTTGAGAGCTGGGCCTGATACTGCTTTTTCTGTAGAATAGTTGGTTTGTGTGGCAGACAGAGACTTTTAAGAGAGGACTCTAACAAGAGACCTTTTATAACATTTTATTGAATGTTTGGTTTTAATTCTCAAAATAAATCAAATTGAGGTGAGATGTTGGATCTGATAACAGGAGGACAGAAGGTTTTAAAAAGCATGAATGAAGGCTTTATAGATTTTGTTTCACCCCTCCTTCCAGGTTTATCCATACCACACTGTGTGTTTCATTCTCTTCAGGTGTGTCCATCCCTGAAGTGAGGGCAAAGCATACATTTGAAATTTCATATATTCCATTTTTTCACCTGGAAATAAGGCTTTGCTCTGGGCTGTTGCATGGAAAAATCCCTTCCCAGTATTTATTTCGTCTTTGCATCTATGTAAGGTTTCTTAGAGAGATGCAAAGACCAAATTTGCATCTATCTAAGGTTTCTTAAATTTAACTGGGGCTTCTAGTAGTTAATGGACAGCATTTTATTCACATATCAATACATGTGTATATTTATATTGACTCTAATGGTTCCCCACAATCCCACTGAGAGTGGACTTCTACAGTCATTACTAAATACAATTTTTGGCATTCCCTGTCCCAGACACCTTACAGCCTGGTGAAAACAGGGAAAACATGGCAAGTAAAATAAAGAAACAGGGAAAACACAGTGAGTAAAATAAAGAAACATTAAATGGAAGCACAGAACGGTCTCAGATGGCTTGATTTATTATTTTATGATATATATTACATTAAAACTATACAAGAAGAATAGAAGAAAGGTTTTCATCAGAAGGCTGGCTAAGAATAGAATAGGAAGGAATGAATAACAAAGGTTGTGGCTCGGCTCTGTGTCTGAGCCAGCTGAGTGTGATTGGCCATTAATTAGAAACAACCACATCAGACCAATCCCAGATGCACCTGTTGCATCCCACAGCAGCAGATAACCATTGTTTGCATTTTGTTCCTGAGGCCTCCCAGCTTCTCAGCAGGAAAAATCCTAAGGAAAGGACTTTTCATAAAAGAAGTCTGTGACTTGTCTTCAGACACACAAGTGCTAAACAAAAAATGCCCATTGGAGGGAAAATGTTTTCTGTGCCGTGGGAGAAGTTTTGGGAAGATGCTTTATTTATATTTATGTATCATAAATAAATATTATAAGTATTATTTATAATTATATATCATAAATAGCTATGATGGTTTCTGTGCTGTGTTGCTCCCCATCCCACGTTTCCCCTGTCTGTTTCTGTCTCCCAGCAGTTGTATGCTGCCCAGCTCGCTGCCATGCAGGTGTCTCCAGGAGGAAAGATCCCTGGCATTGCCCAGGGGAGCCTTGGTGCTGCCGTGTCCCCCACCAGCATCCACACAGACAAGAGCACAACCAGCCCTCCTCCCAAGAGCAAGGTACTGTACCCGCCCTGGGCCTCTGGGGATGTCCCCCTGCAATGGGAGAATATTTGTTGTTAAAACATCTGGGAATAATTCAGCTGAGGAATGCGGGGACAGAGCAGCCCTCTGTGGGTGACAGCAGGAGCTGGGTAGAACATGTGTCCTTCCTTTTTGTTAGTGCCCTCCAGCATGCTGTCCGTGTCCTTTATCACGTCAGGAGAGATGCCCTGAGCTGACAGCAGTGTCCTGTTTGTACCCCAACAGTAAAGCAGCACGGATTAAAAATAATCAGACAAATAAATAATACCATTGTCAGCCCAGTGAGATGCATGTTCAGGGAATGAGAGACGTGGCTTGAGATCAGGAGCTGCTGTGTTGATGGATCAAGCTCTAGGTCGTCTCTTTTCTCTCTCCTCACTGCAGAGTCTCTGACTTCCTGTGGCTTTTCCTTGGCTTGGCCTCTTAGAGCAAGAAATCACCAAGCTGTGCAATACTTGATTGTAGATTTTTGGGTTTTCTAAAAAGTGTTTGGTTACCCAGTTTGTACATTTTACAAGGGGGGAATCTTGTGTGTGGCTGGCAACTTGCAGATCTCGTGCACTTTAAGTCTCAGGGTTGAATTTGCTTCTGCTGTGCAGCAGGAGAGTTTCTCAGGAGATCTCAGTGGCACAGTGTGGGTTTTGTGGCAGTTGCAGGATTCCAAGGCCTGCCATGTCTGCTGGTAACATTGGGCATAACCACTTTTGCTGGCAGCTGTCGAGATCAGCTCTGTTTTCTCCTTTGTTTTATTGCTTTTTCATAATTTCAGGAGTGCAGTGCCTTTGCCTTGCAGCTCCGTAGGAGACAAACAGAACTTATTTTTCAAAGGGGAGGGGGCAATAACCTAAAAAAGTGGGCCAGAAGGGAAGGAAGGGGGCTCCAAAAGGCTGTAGAACTGTGCAGAGTAAGTCCTGTGCTGCATGCTGTTTTCAATCTGCTGTGTGCCAGTTGGAGGCTGGGAGGGAGCGCGAGGGAAGGAGAAGGGAGAGTGCTGAGAAATGATAGAGTGGCTGTGACCTCCCAGCTCTTGCTGGAAATCCCAGACATTGATTTCACTTAGCATTCCTGCTGAGAGAGCCGGGAGTTCAGCAGGGATGAAAGAAGGAGGCTCTGTTCTAATGGTAATGGTGTGTGACAGACACATCCCTCTGTCTGTCCTCAGCAGCAGCAGCAGCGAGGTGGGAGCTGCACTCAGGGCACCTGACCTGCCTGGGCTGCTCTCAGCTCTGAACCCGGCCTGGGAGCACAGCTACTTATCATACTAAACGGCAAAGAAACCTTTCTGGAGCCCACAGCAATTAGAACAAGGCTTACACAATAGTGCAGTGGCCTAGCTCAGGAAACTGTGGCAAATCCATCACAATGGCAGAAACTCAGGCTTATGTGTTGGAGCTAAACACCTTCCTTGGTGTCTGTGTGGACCTTTCTGTGCTTTTTCAAAGCTTGTTTGTGTTCAACAGCTCTAAAAGTTTATTTTCTTTGCTGATTTTTTTATATGTAATTTTTTTCAAACTGTTGTCAGGGAATACGTCTTGAGTTTCGCAGACTTTTTTTGATTTATTCTTTTTTAATCCCCATAAGCAATTTGGTTCCTGAGGTTAGTTTGTGGTGATCTTTCTCACTCTTACTGTACAGACCTCCACAGAGGAGTAGTTAATGCCTCAGAATAGCTTTCAGTAGAAGCTGTTTACTGAATCTCTGCTTTGAGCCCACAGTTTACACTGGCACAGCTTTGGTAATACCCTCGAGTGTTTGGAGACAAGGAGACAGACTCACCTGAGAGTGTGTCAAGCTACTGGCAAACATCTAGGTCACTTCTGAAAAGCTGTGGCATTTTCTCCTCTCGTGTGGTGTTAAAGTTAGTGTGCTGCTCTTTGCAAGGATTCTTCAAAGTCAGCCTCAGCAGCAGATGGAACAACTGTTGGCTCTAGAAACGCTGAGAAGCATCAGGGGGAGCTTGCCAAGGATCATCCTTTAAATCTAGCAAGACTTGAAAACATCCCTGAAACTCCTCTAAGACCTTGGCACCTCCTGTTCTGGCAGGGCTTTTATCAGTGGCCCAGCAGTGTTTGAGCAGGGCTGCCCTGCTCCCCTGGCAGCAGCTGTGACCCGCAGAGCCCGTCCCTTCCCTTTCGGGGAGCCTTTCAGGGCTGTGTTCTGTGTGCTGCACACGTTCTGGCAGCCCTGGTGAGGAGCTGGGCTGTGCTCCCTTCCAAGGAGGAGCAGAGCCTGCCAGCAGAGCGGAGGGAAGGAGCAGAGCTATGGAGGCTGTCCAAGGAGAGGCGCGCGCGGCCTGCGGAAACGCATTCAGCAATTTGAGCACAGCTCCTCCTGGAGTGCTCGGGGACAGCCGGGGTGCTGAGCACACCGTGCACATCCTGCCTCCTCCTCCTCAGCCCCTGAGAGGCAGCTAGCTCTGGGCTTGCCACGCTGGGCTGCATTTCCAGAGCCTGCCCCTGATGCTGTCGGTGCCCCGTGCTGCCCTGCTCCCAGGTGGAGAGGTGCAGGGAAGGACCAGGCAGAACAACTTCCCAGCCCTCCTTGTGGGGCATTTCAAGCCTTGCTTGCAAGTAATTTCTTGCTTATACAGGGCCAGGCATAAGGTAAAATAGAGCAGTGTTGTGGGCACTGTGTTTATCTGAACTGTGACCTGTGCCATGCTGGTAGGCCTCCCACCTGATAGCTCCAGGCCTCAGTGCCCTCAGATCAGGTGTTTTATGCCTGCACAAAGACAGCAGCTCCAGCCTTCAGATCAGGTCCTTTACACCCTGCATGAGGACAGCAGCTCCACCTCTCAGTGCCCTCAGATCAGGTGTTTTATACCTGCAACTTCACCCCCACCTGTAAATGGTCAGGGCCCTGCTCATTCCTGCCTTTGTGTCTGTTTTTTGATGTGGCATGGGTAAATACAGCATCCAGTGCCTGCACACCATGGAAAGGGCCAATATTAAATAATAGCATAAATACAGCATCCAGTGCCTGCACACTGCAATATTCTGTCCCTTTCCATGGAACCTTTCAGGTGCAGTAGTTCTGGAGCGAGTTTGCAGTGCAGCTTGTAAATGCAGCTGAACATTCCCCCTGTTTAGTGGAGCAGAGTGTATTGTCTGTAGCATCTGCTGTAAAACAAGAGCAGTTCAGTGTGAAATGTGACAGGAGAGAATTCCTGGGCACTTCTCTTTTAACCTTGCTGTGGCCTCAGCCCTAACCCTGCTCCCACTTGTGTCTCCATCAATGACAGGAGCACACAGATTGTCCAAATCAATTTTTTTTTTTTTCTATTCAAATACCTCTGGCAGTGATGCTCTGCAGCAGCACCTGGGAGTTGTGACAAGGAGAGGAAATGTGTTTCTGACAGGGCAGGAGCAGCACTGAGCAGCTGGATACACACAGTCAGATTCTCCTCAGCTGCAATATTCAGAGAAATATCGATCTGAGTCTTTAACTGAAGAGGGTGCTTTGGTTTCACATTATCTGATCACCAAAGTGAACACTTCTGATGGAATTTCCTTCGTGCCACCTACGGGCAGCAATTCCATGGCCTTTGAAAGTTCTGGTGCTTGTGCAGATGGGCCTGGAGGTGGCCCAGAAGGTTCTGGTTCTCTGCAGAAGAACTCCTTCTGTGGGGAGCTGGCTGTGGATTTTCCTATCCCAGGCAAAACTGATGGTGGCACTGCCTGGTTTTGGTAGGAAAGCTTTCTTTATAAAAATATAGTGGAAAAAAGAAAAGGAAATTCCTTTTCCTTGTTTCCTTGTCTGGAGGAAATAAGAAAAAGGCCCTAAAACAGTAAAATCTGTATCATCTCCATGATACTTCTGATTCTACTCCAGGCAAATTGTTGACTTGAACTTCATTTTCGATGGCCACCCTAAGCAGCCGTGTTAAGTGCATTTGTGTCCCTTCCTCTCATCTCTCCCTTTCACATGGTGGTGCAGAATGTGGAATTTTATCCTGGGGAAGCGTTAGTCCCCATTCTGTGCATCACTCCCTTGCCACATGACTGATGTGGAGGAGCCTGGTGGAAAGTGGACACACAGACTCCCTGTGCCCTCAGAGCTGCTATTTTTGAACGTGCTAATGGAAACCATCTAATTTAAATTGATAAAATGCCTGTGTACAGGTGATTGTGTTGCAGGGGTGCAAATTCTTCTCCCTGAAGAGCAGAGAAGAGGAACCTGTGTGGAGCTAACCCACAGCTCAATTAGGCCCCATGTACTGATGGCACTCCTTGTCCTGTTCAGTGGCTGGAGAGCTCAGAGCTGCTGAATGCCTGAATGCCAAGCAGCAGGAAATTCAGGCATTTCTAAAATACTTCAGTACTTTACAGCTAAGGACAGCAGTTCTCACCAAAGCGATGCTAGACACAGCATCCCTGATAAAACACTGGGCTATATTTACACAACTTTTATCTCCAGCACTTGCAAGCTCTTCTATGTTTGAGAGTTTCCAGGCTGGACACAATTCTTCATATGCCACTGATTTAAAACAAAAAAAAATAAAAATCCTTTCTAAATTAATCTATTAATCTTTTCAGCACCGGAATAACAATTAGCACCAGAATATTATACATCAGTACATCCAAAACATTCCCAGTGATTGCATTTCCCAATCCCCCTGCCAGAGCATCAAACAGGTCAGAAATAGCTGTGAGATAATCAAGAGAAAGTTTACACACAGAGGCAGTGATGAGCAGGGAGCTGTGTGCTCATCTGTGCTGTGCTCCTTTCTCCTGTCTCCCTGCCCATCTTGTAGGTAATAATCTCCTTACCTGGGAGCCTTTCTCCTTTGCTGCCCGTGCTTTTGATCCTAAATAGTCAAATGGGGAGCTGGTGACAGAATCTTTGAAGTTGTTTTCCTCTCCCTTGCTCCCCTGCCTGTGCATCTGACATGCAGGCCCATAAACAATGACTTTTTAAACCATTTGCTGGAGCACAGGGAAATGATGAGTATTAATGGAACTTCTTAAGGTGCTTTTCTGAAATAGCAAATGGGCTCCAGACAATACAAGCAATGTTAATAGCAGCATCTAAACAGCAGCAGGGCCTTGCACAGCATTCTGCTGCCTAACAGCCCTCCTCACTTTCCTAAAAATAAATCTGATATGTGGAGGGGCTGCTAGGATGCTTTTTCAGATGAGCTGTCCACAGCTCCTCTTCCCTGATCCCTGCCAGCCAATTAACCCTTGTCAGGCTCAGCTGGCACTCCTTACAGTGAAAACTGAGAGTAAAATACAACAAAAAGGGGAAAACCCTCCAAAATCTCTGCTGGCAAAGCAGAAGTGAGATACCCAGCTATCAATCAAGACTGCTTTATTCCTGAGAGAGAGGTCCTCAAAGCCACTAAGGGAGGAGCAGAGGGGTAAAGCAAGGGGTAAAAACCAGGCACTGTGTCCTTTCTCTGCTGTTCTTGGCTGTTAATGCCTTCTGAACCTGGTGTAAATAAATAAAACTGGTGGGGAGGGCAGCAGGCAGTAGCTCTAATCAGTTTTGTATCAGTGAACCCCATTCAGGTTACTCAGAAATACCTGAGCATTAATTCTCAGAAGCTTTCCTGACAGAGCTGCCCTTCTTCTGTCAGTTGGAGCTAAGAAATGAGAAAGAGCAAGAGGAGACTGCATTGGTCCCAAATAAGAAAACAGTGTCACAGAGTCAAGGGTTTTTAATGCCACTGAGAGAGCTGTTGAGCTGGTGGTGCCAGTTGTCCACAAAGTCCTAAAAATAGCATTAAAGGGCTTTAGGAGAGCGTGCAATCTGGAGCTGCATAACGCAACAGAGAAAAAAAAAAATTATTTTTCTGGTTGCAGTGGTTTTTGCTGATGCTCCTTGCATTTGGGCAGCCTTGGTCTCTGCTAAATACAAAGAATATTTAGCAGAAGGTCTTTATGCTGAAGAAGGGGAACCTGCCGTGAGAAGAAATACATGAAGTTCATTCTTCACTGTGGGCTGCTGAGTGTGGCAGCCCTGAAGAGATGGGGAGCCAATGTTAGCTCTAAGTTAAATACAGATAACAAACCAGGGAGTTATGCCAATATCAGATCAATGCATCGTTTCCTTCAGAATGGGAAATTCTTGTTAGAGGTCATCCTTTATCCCAGGGATTTTTTAGCCATCCTTTATTCCAGAGGTTTGGTTTTCAGCCTCTGGGCTGTTAAGAGTCTCGGGAACATGGGATGTGTTTATCCAGGAGCACAGGTGATGGCAGTGCAGCAATGTCCCTGTCTCATGGACTGGGGGGAGCTTGGAACCAAGCAGAGAACTCTCACTCTCCCAGGTGATTCCAGAATGGAACCAGGTACTTCAGGTCCTGGGAAATTCAATCTTAAAAGGGAATTAACTCTTAATTCCCTTTTGCAGCTCCAGACCAAGTGTTTGAGCATTTCCCTGTGTGTCAATGGCCAGAGAAAGGCTGTGTTGGCAGCTGTGTGTAGTGGCAGCAGCAGAGCCACCTTTTATCAAATGTACAGCTCCTTTTCAGCCCAGGAAGGGAATTTCTGAGGTGGAGGAATGAAGTCCCGGTGTGATCAGCCTGACAGGAACTGCTTGTTTTGTCTGCACAAGGGTTTGCATCCACGCTGCATGCTGGATTTGACGTGAGCTCCTCTTGACGTGCTCTGACAGAATGCAGCTCAAAGGAGCAGCAGGGAAATCCCTTGTGCAGGAAGGGCTCCTGAGTGATAATCACCTAACAAGGCAGCTCCAAAAATATTTTAATCTGAAACATTTTTATCTCTAATCCCTGGTAGCTGTGGGTATCTGAAGAGAAGCAAAATTTAGCAGCAGAGTGGAAAAATCAGTTTTCTTCTCAAATTCAACAAGACAATTTAATTTTGGATTAGTATTAACTGTAGATTTACATGAAATGCTTGGCAACTTTTCACTCAGGTTTCTCAGAACTACACATGTGTTGTGCAGAATGCAGTTTGAGCTGTTCAGTGTAAAATGAGCTGTTGCAAAAGAGGGATTCAGATACACTGTGTGGAAAGCATCACTTTAGAGTACACATATTTTCCAAAGCAGTGTGGCTTCGTGTTCTGGTTTTATAATGGAGCCTCCTTAAGGTCCAAGGTGCTGAAGTCTTGTGAGTGTGTAAGAATCTCATTTAAACAAAAATCTTCATGTTGTCATGCGTGAAACTTAGAGATTGGTATAAATGTATCTCAAAGGCTTAGGAAGAAGCTAAGAAAATTAATCTGTGAGTTACTTTTTTATTAAAGTGGGATTAATTTTGAGTCTCAAACGATAGAAGATATCATCTTGACAATTCTGCTAAGACATAAATACCTCACAGCAGAATTAGACTTTCTGGTGTAGAATCTCCCAGTAAAAGTGGCTCAGTAGTACCCAGAGAGAAAATTCAGGGAGTATCCAAAGAACATCAGAGGCTGATGAGACAGGATCTACCATATGAAACTGGTTTAAAATTTCACTCTTGGCCACATGTCCTCATCCATTAATGCTGTCAGTGTGGATTCCAATGTGAACCTTTTGTGTAATGAATGAGTTCAGTTTCTGTTTGCTACATTTTTCCTTGCTGCTTGTAAAGCAAAGATAAGCTATTGCCAGAACTGCTAAAACAAAACAAAACAAAAAAATTAAGAAAAAAGTGTTTGATAAGAGATTTCTGAGTAACTTGGAGTGGAAGGCCATGTCTGTGATGGGAGCAGTGCACAGAAAGTTTTTCAATTTAGAGTTGCGATGTTACAAAAGTATTTTAATTTTTGAGGTATTTCATAAGTAAAGCAGCTTTAATTGAGTGTACAATTAGGAGAAGACATATGCATGTAGCAATCCTGGAGAGTGTTTTCACATGTTTCTTGTGAATTTCTTTCTTTGCAAAGGTGGCTCTCTCAGGGAGAGCAGTCATTCCAGGTCACTGATTATTTTTATCTTTAGCCATGCTAGGAGCTGTATAGGCTCCAGGTTACAGCTGTAAGTTAATATATTTTGAATTGAGCTTGTTGGTTGCCTCAGTCAATCTTGAGCTCTGCTAATCTAAAATCTTTCCTTTTTTCTGCTTTGCTTGCAGATCAGAGTGACCCCTTTTTGTGCTTATTTCCAATACTCTTAGTCTTCTCTGAAATTATCTTCTTTCCTTTTCTGGGTACTCTCCTCCTAGTTTCAGATGTCCACAGGAAATAGAGTCTGCAATTAAAACACTGAAATTGATTAATTTATCTCTATTTGCTTATTATTTGTAATTTGTATGAATTATATCTCATTTGTATAAATGAGTGGATAGTCTGTACCTTCTACATTCTCTGTAAAGGCGCAGACCAAATCTGGGGTGAGGAAAGTTCAGCACATGCACACAGACAGGCCTTGTGCACACTGACACACAGATGAGTGCTGAGGTTAAAAATCTCACATTTGCACAGCTCTCAGCAGCGGGACATCAGGAATCTCAGATGGATGTGGTGTGTCCTGCTCCCGCCTTTCCTGTGATGGGGATGGTTCAGTGAGGCTGGAAGGATTCCCATGGTGATCTTTGGGACTCCCTTTGCGAACCCCTCTGGGCCCAGGCAGAGCAAATAATGCTGTGTAAATTTGTGTCATTACTGGTGGGCAGATAAAATTATCTTGTGCTTTCCAAGTGCCCCAGTGTCTTGTCTGGAGGTAATTAACTGGTGACATACACATTGAGTCAGTGCTCTAGGATTTGTGCCCAGAATAAGTCACAGAAACACAGCAGCTTTAGCATAGGAGAAAAGGGTGAAGGGGGCTTTTTTTCTTTTTTTTTTCTTCTGGATAAGATATGAAAACTGCCCAGAGCTGGCCCTGTTCACAAAAAGCAAATCAGTCTCTTAGAATTCTTTTTTTTAAGATGTCAACTTCCCTCTCGTGTGCTTCTGTGTGGACAAAGAATGTCTTAACATCTGTATGGAAGTCATCATTAAAATAAAAGGAGATCTGTAGGCATCAGCTCTGAACCATCAAGAAATGGCTCGTGGGTAACCTCTGACACAGCTGGAGCTCCTGGAGATGAGCCAGGGCTGGATTCTGTGCCCTCAGTGGAGCCAGTGGGTGCGCTGGGGGTCCTTCTCCCCGCCTGTCTCCCTTTCCATCTCTGACACTGTCAGCTCCTGGGAGGTACACTGCCCTGCCTGAGTGATGGAAATGCTCATCCAAATGGATGTGTTCTTAAATAGACATTTGTTGTATGCCTGAAAAGAATAGGCTGGTCTTAATGGTGTGGTGTGGGGGATTTTAAAGGTATTTTGTGAGGCAGTTGTCAGCATTACAAAAACTATTTTAACCAATTGTTTAGGCTTGAGGAGCAGCATGGAGTAGCTATTGTGTGTGGTTGCATGCATGTTCTCCAGAATTCACAGGGAAGGGCTAGATAAAAATCTGCCTAATTTGACATAATAGAATTTTAGCTTTCCTGTGATCTGACTTCAAATTCCTGCTGGGTTTCTACAGTGTAACAAAAATACTAGTTTGCTGTTGTTAATTTTAATTTCCAAGATGCAAGGTTTTAAAAGGAGCTGAAAGTATTCAGCATCTCGTGGGGACAAACTATGAGTCGTACTAATGAATCCAGCAATTAGTGGTTCATTGTGCCTGCCAGCAATTTGGCCCCAGTTCTGGTCCTGATGGTGATTTCATTTCTGCTGGTGTGAGGCAGGAACAGCATCTGAATCCTTGTGCACCAAGGGGGGGCTGAATACTCCTTCAGCGCTCTTCTGCATTCAGCAGCAAATAGAATAAACACAGGTAGTCATTATATATATAGATATAGATTATTAGATATTGATAGATATAGATATAGATATAGATATAGATATAGATATAGATACAAGTATAGATATAGATATAGATATAGATATAGATATAGATATAGATATAGATATAGATATAGATATAGATATAGATCTGGAGAGGAAGAGAGAAAGAGAATTAAGTATATAGCATCAATAGTAGTTCCTAAACTTAAAGGGCTGCAAATGTTGGTGTTGCCATGCAGTTTCACAGCCATGCATGGAATATAAACCCTTTTCACAGGTGGAAGGTTGTCTTGTCCCCAGTTTTGTGGGAGAGTTGAGGCAAAGGGTGACCCTTTGCTTTCTGAGCCATGTACAAAGTGCTAGGGTTTATATTTGGTGCCATTTTATGGTAACTTCACAGGGATGTTTGTGGCCATGCACAGAAGGTTAGGTGAGGAGTGGCTCACTCAAATTCACAGAGAAAGTTTGTTGTAAGGTCAGGAGCTGTACCTGGGTCTCTTTGGGATGACCCGAAGGATCAGCAATTGAAAAAAGGCCTGGCTGCAACAATCCCAACCATTCCCAAAACATTATACAAATAACATTATACATAATATCATTGATATAATTATTAATAATACATATTATATATTAATAATATAACATCATTATTATAATTATTTATTATATTATTATATAATAATTATATAATATATATTGTTATATATTATATATATTGATTATTATAATAATAATATAATATCATTATTGTAATTATTAATGTTATTCCCAGGAGATGTTCTCTCAAGTGGTTGACCTCACATATGGGATCATGGATGGGGTACAAGAATTAAACCAATCCTTCTCTGAGTGCAGTATTTACTGAGTTGTGTGTTGGCTTTGAGCATTCCCTAGAGTGCCTTAAACTGCCTCCAGTTTCTGCAGCTGCTGGTTGGATTTCATCTTGCTGCTAAAAGTAGATGAAACATAAAGATATCCAGCAGGATGGAGTGTAAATTCATTCTGATTTTAGTGATCTGGGATGTTTTCAATGGCATGCAAGCATTAAAGACAGATGAGCTTTTTATTGATAGCTTTCCTTAGACAAGCTATTAGTTGGAAAAACAAATTTTCAAGCAGGTCATGGCTATGGTTGCAAAACACATTTTGCCATTTTTGTGGCACTTGTGTGTATCTGTACACAAATGCAGTGTACATTATCCTTGCACTGCACATTCCTAGGCTGTACTTGCTGCCTCTCCTAGTGAGAAATCTGCCTAGGCTGCATGGAGATACCCAGAGTCACAGAACACACAGGTGTTTTTGGAGAAGGAATTTCTGTGCCCCATGCCAGTTGTCCAAGCTGTTTGAAATCTCTTTTTTTTCAAGGTCTTTGGACTTGTTTCTTCTAAAGTTTTCAACAGCTGGGGGGTTTTTGTTTTGGTTTTTTTGGGGTTTTTTTTTGAGGGGTGGGGGAGGATTTGTTTTGATTTGTCTTTTTTCCCCCCTGAATCTCAGCAACTGTGAGCATCCCTGCCTCTCCTGCCCGACCACAGCAGGACGAGGGGTCTGTTGCTAATTTGTTTTGATATGGTTCTCTTTGGTGTGTATTCTTTTTGAAATTAATTCCTTTTGCAGGTGTGGGGTTAGAGGTGGTGGTGTGCTCCCAGCGAAGGTGTCATCCACCACAGAGAGGAGGTGGGAGGCTTTGATCACTGTGGCTTCTGTTTTCTTGTTGTTCATTTAAAATGTACCAGTTTGTAGTGCTGTTTGGCTTTGCAGGTCCTTGTTTTATTTCCTTCCAAGTCTTCCCCATCCTTGCAGGTTTGTTGTTTTTATTGGTGCTCGTTCTGCCTAGCGTTTATGGGGATTATTCCTTGCAAGGTGGTGACTCCAGGTTCAGTTTAGGCAGCAGCAGAATCCAGTCCAATGTCTATTTCCGTTTTTAAACAGCCTTGTTATGGGTGGGAGAGGGCATTAATAAGGGCACAACTCCACACGTTCAGAATTATGCAGCAAGGATTTAAAAAAGCAAAATGAACTGGGGCACAGACCACTACAGTTTCTACCCAGCACAGCTTCAGGAATAGATAACCACAGATCAAGCCGTCTGACCTCTGTCTGCTGTTCTTGGAGCTTGTTTTGAAGCAGCTGGACATTTCAGGAGGTTCAGTGCAGTATCAGAGGAGCTCCCAAAGGCTGCTCTGAGGAAGAGTGGCTCTGCTCTTCCTCCTGACTCAGCTGTTTGCTCACTGTGTGAGGTTAGACAGATCACTCAGCCACTTTGTGCCTTATTCTTCCCAGCTGGAAAATAAGGCAAAAGCTGTCACAGTAATTGTGAGCTCTAATTAATTAATATTTCCTGTGGTATACTGGAGAAGTGATTTTTTTCTTTCCCCTCCTGTGCTTTAATGGTGCCATGTATTTCAGTGGGGGCAGTTTGGGAGAAGCAGTCTTCATAGGAAGAATCCTTTCCCTTCCTTTGCCCCACAATTTTGTGATCCTCTCTAATGATTTTTACTGCATGTGAAGTGATTTTCATGGTGAAAATTGTGAAAGATCAGTTGTCACCTTCCCCTACAGATTTGCAGTGTCTGCATCAGTCCCTGCTGACCTGTGCCTAAATCACTCCTCCTGCTTAGTCCCTGACCTGAGCACTTCATGAACAAATAACATTATACATAATAACATTATTATAATTATTAATGTTATTAATAAATTACATTATTTATAATAGCATTCTAAATAAACAGGTGGAGCAGTGCTGTGAGAAATTCAGCTGAACAATAGATGCAAAAAGCCAACAGCAGGGCCCAGGTTTGGCATGAAGCACAGGCAAGGGGAATCCCAAGTGAAGAATAATGTTTCTACCCTGGTTCCTGTTTTATCCTTACTCAACATGGACCCTTCTCATTTCAGGACCAGCTTGGCAAGGTTTGCTCAGCTTCACTGAGGCTTTTCTGTATATGAGGCTGCTGAGCTGAATTTTCACTCACTCAGAGATGCAGAATGGGAAGGAGGTTTTTCACCATGAGGTGCAAGGCTAAAAGCTCTTTGTTCCTGCAGTTTATTTCCATGCTGTACTGAAAATGCTCTTCCTGGGTCCTCTCAGCAAGGTGGTGAGCAGTCAAACAGAACAGCAAATGCCCAATTAGAAGAGTAATGGTGATAGGACTAACTAATTTACTTCTGCGTGGATGAAACAAATGCTGAAATTTGGGTCTGCATTGGGACAAGCATCCATAACTCATCTGGTTTCCCTAGAGGTCGGTGGGACTGCAAACGCATGTTCAAGGAAAATGAGCCTGGAAATCTCCTCCTGGCTGCTTTCCTCAAGCACATTGTGCTATTTGTCTGTGGGGATTGCCAGCAGAGTTCACAAGGATGCTTGGGCATTCTGACAGTCCAGAGCCAGCCAGGAGCTGCAGTGTGCTTTGGAGGATTTGTCTCTGCAGATCTGTGAAACCAAACAAGTGAATTTTCAGCAAACACGTAGCAGGCTGTTCATTGTGCTCAGCTGCCTGTCCTGCTGCGTTCTCTTGGCCAGGCAGCCACAGCACCCCAGAGAGCAAGGTCCCAGTGCAGGGTTCCCTGGAGACCTTGAAGGAGCTGGGTCTGTGTGCAGAGGTGTGAGCAGATGCTGCACAAGGGGAAATCCTTTGTCCCAGGACATCCCTGCACTGAGACTTTGGAGAGCAGTGCTGCAGTTCTCTCCCTGGACATGCTTTTAGCTGGAACATCCCACTCTTCATGGCTGGGCAGCAGCAGGACTGGAGTGATCCCAGAGTTTTGTGGTTTCTGTCGGTTACTCCAGCCTCTGTGCTCTGTGCCTGACAGGACAGGTGCTGCAGAGTGAGTGCTGCCCAGTGAGTGCTGTGTGTCACACACAGAGGTGTGGGCTGGAGGGAAGGAGTCTGCCATCTGTGAACGGCTCACTCTGCATGCTCCCCTCCTGTCCTTCCTGTGTCTCTTGGGGAGTTCTGCATCCAGCTTTGGGGAACAGCACTGCTAAACACAAACCAGCCAGCAGCCCTCTGGTTTTACTGTGACATTGTGCAGAGCAGGCAAAACCACAGCTTGGGCTCTGCAGGGCAGCACTTTATGGTGTCTGACTTCTTTCCTGGCAACTCCACTTCCTGCAGAGAAAAAGGAGAGGGGAGGGTGCTCGGGATCTGTCTGGGAGGAACAAGTGCCAGGATATCCTCACTGAGTCCCTGGTGCTGCAGAAGAACGCTGGGGGAGAACTCCTCTCTGTCCCAGGTGCTACAGAGCAGATTCCCTTGCTGTGCTCCTGCACCACTTCTCTCCATGAACAAGGGTGGAGGCTGTGCAGCAATCCTCCCAGTGTGTAAACTGGGGAGTAATTTATTCATTGAGTGGTTCCCTATATGCAGAGCGGAGAACAGAAGGAGTATTTGTCACAAGTGTAGGGCTGCTCAGTTCCCCCTTTGTTTTGAGTCCCATGAATGAGTATTAGGGCAGTGTCAGTGAAGTACCAACTTGGGTTGGATAACATGCCCCGGATCCAGAAAGTACAAAAAAAAATCTGTTCTGGGTATAGAAAAAAATCTGTTGTTCCTCATACCTGCCCTCGTCCTTCTCTTCAGTGCCTTTTCCTTTCTAACCAGAGTCTGGTTCTACTTTTGCTGCTAAAACTTGTGTGCAAGCCTATGATGAAGGGACTTCTCTGAACCTGAAGAATAATTCTGCTGTGTTTATTCCAGTATCATAACGAAGATACCTGGTTTTGTGTCTCGTATGTGTTTTTCTACCTAGTTAGAGAAATTTTCCACCTTTGCAGGAAGGGACACATTATTCTTAATCAAAACTTGAGAATGTGGCAGGAGGAGGTACAGCTGCAGATGAGCATTATCTAATTCACCCATCCTGTCATGTGAACATCCCTGCTTAATTTAATACAATTATTTCATCAGTGAGGATAATATCAGCAGCATGATTCATTTATACACCATGGTTCACAACTGCCTTTACCTCTTGGCTCCTTATTATCACTGCTGATAGTTGCACCACGAGTGGCTCCAGGAGCAGGGGAGGTGAAGGAAGCTGCTGTGCCTTTGTGTGAGTGTGTGGACAGCTGTATTCCTGAGGGACACTGATCCCTGAGGGTTTTCTTTGCATCTCTGCTGTGGTATCTCAGTTCCTTGTTTTGGTTAGGCATTTTTGGATAAGCAGGAGCCTGGATAAGCCACTGAGTGGCTGCATTGTTCAGTGGGCAACAATAGCATCGTTGTCTTCTGCCCCAGACATGCCAGCGAGTGCTCCATATTTTGCATTTCTATTGAAATTAAGATCTCCAGGAAGCAGAACACGGGTGGGGGAATGAGCCTTTGTTTCTGTTGAGGTGGCAGAGGCAATCTTGCAGGCTTCCCCTCGCTGGCTTCTTATTCCTAACTCATTTGGCTGCAATTTGTACTGCCAAGGTCATTGAAACAGGCAGCAAGACGCGGTGAATGTGTTCCCAGAGGTCATGAAAAGCCTCTTTAGCAGAGCAGGCTGGGCTGTGCTGAAGCCAGGTCATTTAAGCACATTTGTACTGCCAGTCAGATGATACCCAGAGCAGCGGATGGTTTTGTAATAAACCCTGCAACCTGGGCCTGCAGCATGTGCCACAGTGGGATCCAGCACTCGGCTTTAAAGGACAGTGCAGTAATTCAGTATTTTAATAGTGCGCTGCCCTTAAAATGTGTGAACAGGAGTGAGATTATCAAACCCTAGTGAATTGTCTGGGTTCCTCACCACCAGCCCCATCCCCACCCCCCTTTTCATTCTCTAGACTGCTTCATTCATGTGGGATATCAGCCTTTTATTCAGCTCCTGGTGTTGAAATAGTGCCATTTTTAATAAATGGTTTAGAGGGTTTCTCCAAATCAGATTTTATCCCCTTCTTTTCCCATATCTATTCTCTGTGGAGATGAATTAACCTTTTATCCTAGGAGGAAGTAAATAGAGACAGCATGATGGCAAGATTAGCAAAGACATCATTTCAGCCAGATACTCCAAGGCTGCTGACTGGGAGTCAGAGTTCCTGGGTCTGTCTGGAGCTCTGCTGCTGTCCCTGCCTGGCTGTGGCCAAATCCCTTCCTTCTCCCCCTCTTTCACTTTTCCTGCCACGTTAATGAGCACTCTGTGTTAACCTATAGCATTTTACCTTTCAAAGGACCAAGCAAGCCTTTAAAAGCAGTGTGATCCCCACTCAGCCTGCCAGCAGCATTTCTGTGTGTGTGGCATGTCAGGCTCTTGAACTGGAGATTTTCTCTGTCTGAAGTTTGAAGTGTGACAGCTCAGAGTTAAACTAATCCAGGTTGAGTGAAGCTACAAAATACAGCTCTTGAATATTTTACTTACCCCCAAATTCTGGTGTACGTGGAGGGCTCTTTCTTTCCTCAAATACCTAGATACAACCTGGGAAAAAACTGGAGGAAATCAAGGATATAAAGTTCCTGAATTCAAGTTTTGGTTAGTGAGTCTCCCAGTCCTGGGAAGCAAATCAGTTCTCCCTAAAGCAGCAGCTGCTGTGACCCAGCTGTGATGCAGGGGATGGGAATCTTTTTGCCAGTGCTTTGCTTTCTGTGGGTACATTTTATTGTTATTTCTGTGGGTACATTCTATTAGCCCCTCTTCCTGTGTTTTTGCTTATGCTTTTTTCTCTACATTTATTTTGTGCCTGTGTGTATTTTGTTTCATAAGACAAATGTGCTACTTTTAAAGAGGCATTTCATAACCTTTAATCAAGATCATATTTTATTTTCATCACATTTGTGTTTATATTATTACAAGCCTTTTGGGTCTTAATGTCTTTTAGTCTCAGCATTAATGTTTTGGCTGATATATAAATAAATGTTTGACTTTAACTCTTTAAGAAATCCTGGCTTGGGAAAAAACCTTACCTTATCAACGTCATCTTAGAATAGCTGCATTTCAAAAAAAGGCAGGGACCAATCAATGCTTTCTCTAATAAAAATTGAGTGCAGGGAGTAATTCTAGATTCTGTGATCCACTGCATAAAATCAAATCTCCTGGCTGCTGAAAGATACCATCTACCTGAAGGGAAGATGCTACATCTGGGCTTTATCTTTTATGTCTCTTACTTGCCCGAGCAGTCTGGCATAATTGGGAAAACTCTGCTAATCTGTAATGTGGCAGAATGTTAGTTGGGAGATTTTATGGGTAAAAAATGAAGGTGGGCTAGCATCTAGTTCTTATTGGGGTTACACAGGCTCAGATCAGTAATGAAGATAGCACAGTTCTTGGTTTAAGCTGGAAGAGGAGAGGACTCTGAATTGATGGCTGCAGAAAGGGAAAAGAGTAACTTGTTTCACTGACTGAAGATCCTAACAGTCATCTTCACACTAAGCACAATTGTATGTTATTACTTGTCCTCCAGATATTTTTTAGAGTCCTTTGGAATAAATCAGTGTAGTTGCACTATTGTAAAGGAAATGACTGAAGTTATTACCAAATCCTGATGCAACGCAGGATTTTTAATGCATTTGACTTCCAGCGAGGATTTGAGAATGCTCTTGGAAATAACAGAAGTAAAAATGTTATGAAGACCAAACAGTGAAGTAGTATCATTTTGTAAATATATATAATAGCTGAAAATTGTTTACTTATCCTCCTTTATGAGAAGCAAGCTTCTGTGACCTCCGATTAATTTACCATTAGCCTGAGCACACAATGAAAGTGAATGAAGGGGCAATTTGGAATGACATTTATCAGCTCTGGAGCTGTCGGCTTCTATTATTTCCACAAGGCCTTATATTTGTTGGCTTCAGAGAAGGCTGTGCTGACTTGAATGAAGAGGAACATTCTTACTCCCAGGAATAGTTGCAGCACAAACAGTCTCATTGCTTGATGCCTACAATGGGGAAAAACCAGTGGCATTAAATGAGAGCAGAGCCACCCTTGAGCAGTGGACTTGGACAGGACCTTGCCTTCACACCAGGTTAAAAAAAGGGAACAGAAGAGCTGAGAGAAGGGAGAGGAAGCAAGAGGAGGGAAGGACATAAGTTTTATAGGGATAGGATGGCTGAGGGACTGAGGATGAGGCTGAAAAGCCTTTTGCAATGGGATGTGGGTTGGGACCCACGCTGCCTGTGCCGTGGTGAGAGACATCCCCACCAGGACTCGCTGCTGCTGCTGCTGAGCTGCTGCTGCTGTGTCTCATTTCTCGGGGCAGAGAGCGCCTGGCACCTTTCTGCTCCACATCTGACACAGAGCAGCCCCTTCTGCTGGGGCTTCCAGCGGAGGTCAAGAATCCAACATGCATGCAAACCAAACCCGCTTGGGCTGAGCTGAAACAGCTCTGTGGGCAGGTTTGCTTTGCTGCTCAGGCTGAGTTCCAGATAAATACCTGGCTTGGCTGTTCAGGCATCCTTGTCTGGCACGAGGTTGCTGTCCTTGGTTGCTTTGTTGGCTCATTTGTACTCCAAACTTTAATGCAACTAACTCAGTACCAATTACACAACACTATAGTTGGAATGCTGTGAGACTTCTTTATTTTTTAATTGAAATCAGGGGAGCAGCAAAGCAAGTCCCCTTCCATTTGGCTGGTATTTTATTTTATTCTAATTGTATCTTTATCTGTTGTATTCTACTACAATGGATTTGTATTTCTGTAAAGTAACAAATCCCTTCTAAAAATGTCGAATACCAGTTTTACTGGTGACATTTTGAACCCTGCAGCCTAAATCTCCTGGGAGATCAGCAGAACTCTGCCATCTAGGTACCTAATTCACTTCTGGGAGTGTAGTATGTAGGCTCCTAAGGCAATTCTATGCACTGATTTTTCCCATTTATTTTATGCACAAGTTGCCTCCAGGATGGCTTCAGCATCACTTTAAGGATGACAGCTTTGTCCACTATGCCTCTGATAACGTTTATCTGCTATGACTGCCACAAAACTGTAGAAATATAACCAAATGTAGAAATATAATCACATACAACAAAGGTGCTTTGCTCAGAGGCAATGGAAAAATTGCATGACAGAGCTTTGCAGAATTTATCTTTATGTTTGGAGACATCTCCATCGTAGTTCCATGAGCAATAGCAGCTGTAAAATTCCTTCTTTCCTGTGTGGAAAAGAATCACTTTACATGATAGTTACAGAGATTCAGTGGTAACAGTAAAACACTCAAACACCAAAAATAAACCCCACAAAAACCAAAAGCTGAGTCTGATCTCACTTAGTTTTGCATTGTTGTAAGTAAGTCAGGAACAATTCTGTAAAACTAGATGTAGTTACAATTTGGGGAGGCCAGAATCAGTTTCCTCAGTGCCTAGAGCTGGAGCCCAGCTGTCCATGAAGCACTCCTTGTAGCTAAAAGATGACTTCCCTGAGTCACAGTGTCAGACAATGCCAAGCTATTATGTGATGATTTGATCTAATATCACATCTATTAGTTCTGCTTATTTAAAAGTCAGTTAAAATCACTTATAAAATGTTCACCCTGTAGAAAATCCTTTTCTCCCTTCTCTGTTTGGTTTTTTTTTCTTTTTCTTATTGTATTTTACTTTGGTTGAACAAAAACACATTACTTGGCATTTTAATGTTTTTTATAACACCGTCTGTCACTCTTGTCTGTAATCAAGCCAGGTTTAGGAATAATTCCATTACCCTGCAAAAAATGTCACCCAATTTTTCCATTTTCACATAATAATAATCATTGTTGAAATCTAGAAGTTCAGCTTTGCGACAGATAAAAACATCTGGAGTTCTGTGTGCACAATTACCCAGGTTACTGTGTCAAGTTTTGTTAAGGTGGAAGAGAAGTATTCATTTCCTATGGTGTTTTTGTACTTGGGATTCTAAGTCTGGGAAGTTCAGGGGAAAATACCAGTTAAAACAAAAGAAAAACCAAAGAGAAGACACACCAAAAAAAAAAAAAAAAAAAAAGAACCAAAAAAAAAAACCCAACCAAACTGAACCCCCATTCACTTGTTTGCCCAGTTTGGCCAGTGTTGGTTGAGTGTTAAGTGAAGATGGTCTTCAGTTTTTACTTCATTAATGAATATAAGATTGAAAATAAAGTACAACTGTGAAATTGCCTTTTATTTTCACGACAGAAGCGAATGTCTCGTTGATGGGAATAATTTCTTCAGAGACAGAGTGGATGATGTTCTCTGACCATGTCACACTAATTTTCCAGTTTATCAGTCACTGCAGTTCCAAGCTGGAGTGACAAGCTGGTATCACATCTGATCTTCCTGTGTGTGATAGCAGCTCTCAGGTTTGGGTCCATGGGAGCTGCAGCAGCCCCTGCCTTGGCTGGGCAGAGCTGTGCCAGCAGCACTTGGGTGATAACATCTCTGTCTCCTCTGCCTCCACAGGATGAAGTGGCCCAGCCTCTGAACCTCTCAGCCAAACCCAAGACATCTGATGGCAAATCTCCCACGTCCCCCACCTCTCCTCACATGCCAGCTCTGAGAATAAACAGTGGGGCCAGCTCACTAAAGTCCTCGGTGCCAGCAGCACTAGCCAGTCCTTCGGCCAGAGCCAACACAATAGGTGAGCTCAGCCCTGCGTGTCCCACTGAGTGCCCTGCGTGTGTCCCGCTGTGTCCTGTGTGTCCCCCCAGCCCCGTGTGTCCCCGTCAGAACAAGGGTAGCTCCTGCTGAGAGGGGTTTTTGTCAGCCCTGCCCACAGCTGCCCAGGGTGCCCATGATGCTCCAGCTGGTTGGTGTGGGTGCAGAAACTCAAGAGACTTTCCTTTCAGGAGGGGTTTCTTAGCTTTCACAGACTAACAAAACAAAGGTCTGTGCTATTTCAGATGCTGCTTTGACTTCTGATGAATGCTGGTTTTTAATGGCACACATTAATGCAGCATTTATCCACAGTGACCTGCTGATGGTGGGCACTGGAGACCCTTGATATTGTACCCTGTCATCTAATAGTGATGCATGAGCTTTCAGAAACATCTCTTAAAGTTAAAAGTCTACATCTTTCCAAAATTACAGGTTTGATTCTCAGTCCGTCCAAATCCTGGATGCAATATTATTTCACCTTGGTGTAATAAGCAAAACAATCACCAGGTTCACTCAAGAAAACCCCAGATTTGTTGTTCTATGTTGCAAAGAAAGTCTTGACTGGTTGTTTCTAACATCGTTCCAGAAAATAGTGATAGTTCCTCCTCCTGCCAAAATGATGTCTTTGCCTAAGGACCATCTAAATAGTAACAGTCTTACAGGGGGAGATTTCATAAATCTGATGTGTTACAGGGACTGTCCTCTGTGTGTAAGGAAAATGTGCACTCACCCCGTTCCTGATCCTTCCAAATGAAATGGTGTATTCCATGCAGGGATTGAGTATAACCTGGATCAAGGTTCCATTATGTAAACCAAGCTCTGCTTTGGGAAATGAGTGAGGCAGATGTACTACTTCTGCTGTCTCCTAGAGCATCTCCTGCCTGGCCACGTTCAGGGGTAGCACAGAAAATCCCAAAAGAAGCCCTAGGTCAAACCTGTCAGAAGCTGTGTCTGTGATACAGCAGTGCTGTGCAGCAGTGTTTATTTGGTATGACACGTTGCAGTCATATAAATATTTTTTAAATATCACATTACTAATTGTTAATGTCTGTATTGTTATTAACCCTACAGTCTTTGACTGTGTTGCACAGTAATGTATTTTTTATTCAATTTGCTTGACCCTGCTGCTCTCCATGCACAATGCATTGAATTTAATTTTTTTCACATTAGATTTTTGTCCTTAAGCAGAGGGAACATTGTATTTCCATGGGAAGTAAATCATCTGACTCACATTGCAGTGGCAAGACACCTCTTGTTCTCCCCTCTCCAATCCTCTTTCCCTGCACACCTGCTATTTTCCATAGGTTTGAGACCCCTGCAATTTGCTTCTTCTAACAAGGTGCAGATTTTGAAATGCTGTACCTTTAATGAGTGATAATGTAATTGGATAAAAGCTGTGGGGATGAACAGAGCTTTAAAGGTCACTCTTGTAAGAAGAATTAATGTGTTATACCATTAATAAACCATGGAAAACTGTGGAGCAAAAGATAACATATTTAAGTTATTGTTAATGACACAGAGTTCACTGCTGTATATCTCTCTGCTACAAATATAGAAAGTGACTTTTTGAGGTTGCAGAGCAGTATCACTGTGCATGCTGTGTGTGTAAGATAAGCTGTCTTTAGCTGGTGCTGGATGGACACTGCTAGCAAAGGTTTATCCTTGATGGAGGACTGCAAGAAGGAAAAGCTCCTGAACTCTCTGCTGGGTCAGACCCAGCCCAGTCACAGCAAGCAGCGCTCGTGGCCATGGTGAAACTCTGGTGAGCTCGGGTGAAATCCCATGTCACCCTCCAGCTGGAGCACACCAGGAGAAACTTGGGAGCGTTTTCAGCAAAGCTCCCAAGGTCCCTGACGTGGCAGAGAAGCTGGATCCCTTTCTCATGCTGAGGGGTAAATCCCCAACAAAGAGCCCTGGGAAGCACCCAGCCCCTTGTCAGACACCTCCGGCTCTGCAGTGATGGAGCTGTCACTGTGACCATGCTCACAGGGTCCCAGGAGGAGGGAAGAGACATGGAGGATCTGACTCCATGTTTCAGAAGGCTGATTTATTATTTTATTATATATATTACATTAAAACTATACTAAAAGAATAGAAGAAAGGATTTCATCAGAAGGCCAGCTAAGAATAGAAAAGGAAGGAATGATAACAAAGGTTGTGGCTCAGCTCTCTGTCTGAGCCAGCTGAGTGTGACTGGCCATTAATTAGAAACAACCACATCAGACCAATCCCAGATGCACCTGTTGCATCCCACAGCAGCAGATAACCATTGTTTGCATTTTGTTCCTGAGGCCTCTGAGCTTCTCAGGAGGAAGAATCCTAAAGAAAGGATTTTTCATAAAAGATGTCTGAGACGTGTCAGCACGAGGCACAGGCTGTCTGTCCTGGGTGTGCACAGCCCTCCTTGCTGCATGCAGCTGGGCTGTCTCTGCTCAGCACCCCTAACTGCAAATTATGTCCCTTTGTACCACCCCTAGCTGCAAATTAGACTTTCTCTGTGCTCAGGCCCCTTGGCTCCCCTGGCAAGGAGAAATGCAGTGTATTGCTCAGCTTTCAGTGGGGACACGAGCCCAGAGCCTCAGGGATTATCAGCAGGGCTGCACTCAGGCATTGCAGCTCCTCAGCCCTTTCCTTAGCCATCCCCACAGCACAGAAATGGTGCTACAGACTGAGCAGTCACAAATGTCATGGCTCCATGGATGACTTTAAATCCAAGCTTTTCTTTTTGGGAGCAGGCATATGTCCGTGTACTAAAAACAGAAACAGCTTCTCCCTGCTCTTTGCCATTATCTGCAACATCTCTGTGCTAGTTTGGCAATCCTTGGAACTAAGTTCATTTTATGTAATGCAGTTCCCCTCTCTGTCAATAATTCACCACCTACCCTAAACAACAATAATTTACATTCAACTCGCTTCTATATTAATCATTTCCCTGCACACCAGCATCTTGGCAGCTACTGAAAAACATAAGGAGAGCTTGCTTTTATTCACTGTCATGTGCCAAACTGTCTCAAAGATAGCAGTATTCAGGAAAAGCCAAATAGTCTGGAGAAGGGCATGAATTCCAGCTCCTAGGCAAACTTGGCTCTGTTACAGACTGAAAGTATTATACCTAGACAACAGCAAAAGCAGCACTAATACTGCTGTTTGTTTGTTTATGTGCTTCCTTTTTTAATTTATTCTGACTACATGCAAGGTTGATCAGATGCAAAGGTTAACAGATGCAAAGTGGAGAAGAAACCAGGCAAGTTGGTAAAATGGAGATTTAAAAAAAAAAAAAAAAGAAAAATCAGCTATATTCTTCCTTATGGTCGAAAAACTGGAATTACAGGAATTCCATTGGCTGGGAATTACTGAACTGGGTCATTTGATAAAAGCAATGTGGATCAAGTTATTTCACACAAAACTCTCAGGGTTCCTGGGGTTTTAGCCAAAGTTAGCTGTTAGTACAATTAGCAACAGTCAAACTGCACAGGAACTTTTCTCTCTAGCTGCTGTTCTCCAAGGAAGATGGGAGTATCAGTCCCACTCTATCCACAGTCAAGAAAAACCAACAATAAAAGCCCAGACCAAGCTAAAATCCTGACAGCAGCACAGCACTGAACTAATCTGACATCAGCTCCTTCCCCAGAAATGTTCCAAGCAAGCAGCAAGACAATGTCCTGCGTTTTTGGCAATCAGCAGATCAGATAGAAGAGTCTAGCAATACAACAGGGATGTGTAATCTGACATGATTAGACAAGGCTCTTTAGGAACAGAACATTCATAATTGAGACAAAGAAAGAGTATTAATAACACTTTCCTAACACGGCAGTTAGCCATTTTATATTTCCTTTCTTTAATCTTAGTGTTTTTCAACAAATCATGGGATTTAATAGCGTGTTTTGGCAGATTAGAGGATTTATGGCCCAGATGTTTTTTGTTCTAAAAATGGATTAGGGTGTAAAGTTTGCTGGAATCCATGGAACATGTTGAGGCAAGCCGGTCATTTTGTGTGTGATTAGTGCCTGCCTTCTGTCTCACAGTCCCTCCATCTGTCACAATTCACCAATGGATCTGGTTAGATTTAGCCTCATGTCACAAACAGAAGTCCCTTTTCTGGGCAATTTCATATTACAGATTCATTTTATGCCATTTTTATGCCCTAGTTAAAAGACAGAAAGAAGTGTGTGTGTGAGTGTGTGCGTGCACACGTGTGGGGATGTGCAGGGGGAGAGGGAGGTTGATAGATATTAGCCTCTACTTTAATATCTGAGAAATAGACTGGGGCTTGGAGTTTCCCATCCGTATTCTACCCTACAAATCACATGCAGATCATAATAAGTATAATCTACGGTACGCTAAAGGAAAAAAAATGACAAAGTGTCACATTTAAAATTAAATAGTATTAGCTGGGCCGGTGATGCTTGTAACATTTTAAAAGGAAATAATTCAGTGACTACTAAGGCTAAGCCCTAGGCTGTGAATTTGCAGCAAAACAGTGGACATTTGACCTACTATTAGCAGCATGAATAGGAGTGGCAGTGTAGGTCCGTGTAGCTGTGGTTCCTTGTACATTTATGAATGACAGGTGGTGGTGGGGAGTGTTCAGTGGATGAGGTTTTTCTTCCCAGCCATTATGCATTTCATATGTATAGCAAACCACCGCCACCTGTGGTTTATTTTAATGTATTCACAAGTTGGAGAAGGGGAAGAATGGAGCGGTCTGTTTTGAAGAGTTTGGGATTGCTGGCGTGATCAAAGCTTCCCCAGACTCGTACCCAGCTCCATCCTGCTGCACCCAGAGCACAGGGCCAGCCTCTGCAGTGTCAGGGAAATATTGAGACTGATGGGATCAAATAGCAGCACTGAGCATTTTGGCACTGAGGTTTCCCAGGCTTTGTGTCCAGGTGGCTCTGTCATGACAGCAGCACAATTGCAGAGCACACGCAGGTTGGGGGGCATTGCCTTTTAACTCTTTCTCATTAATAATGATAAACTGCATCCCCCTGGTGGGAGCTGAAGTGTTTTGCTGTGACTTTCTGGTTTTTAAGGCACCCTTTCTTGTGTCCATGGCAGGTTATTTAAATGACCACGACGCTGTCACCAAGGCCATCCAGGAGGCGCGGCAGATGAAGGAGCAGCTACGGAGGGAGCAGCAGGTGCTGGATGGGAAGGTGGCCGTGGTCAACAGCCTGGGTCTCAATAACTGCAGGACAGAAAAAGTGAGTTCCCCAGACTCCTTCTGCAAAGGGGCAGAGTGCTCTGTTGCCTCTTCCCACAGACACACAGCTTCTTCCTCCCTTCTCGTCCTCCTCATTCTGTTTTTGAAACAGAATAGTTCAAAAAAAGTGAAAAGCCAAAAGATGACATGACAGAGAGACCTGAGACCCCTGGGGCAGAGTGGGGAGGAGGCAGAGATGGTTAAAGCCCTCATGAGAACTTTGGAGACCACTAATTCTCTGTTCCAGCCTGTCAACATGTATTAAGAGAAGGTGATCTTGGAAATCTCTGGGTCTAAGTGGAAATCTTGCTTTATGGAAATGCTTACATGTGTTTGTGAGATGAGCTGGATTTGAAAATATTCAAGCTTCTTTAGGAACATAAGCTTTGCTGATACTCAGGCTCAGCTTCTGGGTATTTAGCCTCGTGAGGTCATCATAGATGATATTTTGTGACCATTGCAATGTAGCACTGTCACGTCACATTAGATGACTGAACAGAATTGAAAAGCAGAGAATTGACAGCACAAACTGCACCAAATATTTGCAGTGAAACTTAGAGGCAGCAGAATGTACGGGCCTTACCACTGTCTGCTCTTGGACTGGCCCATGAAGCTGTGCTGTAACAAAATACCAACACAGTGGGTACTCTCTAGTGAAATTTGTGTGTGCTCTCACTGCCGTGCCTGTCAGTGAGGTTGTGGGTTGCTTCTTTCCTCAGCGAGTGCCTAATGTCTCTGTGTGCACCTTATGGAGCATAAACAGACCTGCCAGTGCTTGCTGCCACATTCCCTGTGAGCTGTCCTTACAATGCTGCCACCCAGGACACACAGCTCAGCTCTGTTCTCATCTCAGTGTGCTCAACAAGGCTTCCCCCTGCTCCTCTCCTTCCCTGCAATGTTTTCTGGGCTGATACAGTACAAGGATCACCTTGTCACATTTGGTGTCAGCTGCATTTAACTGAGAGCACTTCCACTGTAAAGTCTCATGCAGTTCACTGAGACAGGCAGACAAATGGATTGAATAAAAATGATCAGCTATTTAGCAGAAACTTGAAACCCAGTCATCCCGGGAAGCTTGCGAGTCAAACAATATTGTCCAGAACGAGCAGATTGCTGATTTGGATGGCTTTCCATTGTGCCTGGGTTTAGATGGAGTTTGATCAATAAGCTCTGAGAAGCCAGCAGCCTGTGTAATGAATGTTAAGTGTCCATGTGAGCCTCTCACCGCTGCACTGTTGTTTCCATCGGCCTGTCCCGGCTGTCGGTGGTGTAGGAATGACTCCAGTTCCATCCCTTTCTGGAGAGGAAGGAGAAAAGAGGTCAGTGTAGTGGGTATCTGGCAGTACCTCCCCTCTGTCTCAGGAGAGCCAGGGTGCTGCTGTGGGGAGAGAGAAAGAGAGGGCAGGAGCGTGTTTATGGCGTTCCACAGAGAAGAGCACCAGAAGGGAAAAGGGAAAAGCAGAGTGTCAGATATAAGAAGAAGTGATCACAAGCACAAAGGAATTTATATTCAAATATTTAAGCATTCTTGAAAGGATGCTCGGAGCAGAAATTCCTTTTCTGTGCTCCCCATGTAGAAATGACTTTAACACTCAGGCAGATGCTAATGCAAAGTGACTCCAGCTATTCCTCGCAAGCATAGCTAAATTGCCCTTATTTGTTAAGCGCATTGAATTCAGCTGTGGATACAGCAGTTGGTTGCATTCAGAAAGCATCTGTACCCTTTTTTTCTTTTTCCTTTTTTTTTTTTTAAATCCTCCAAAGCAGAGACAACTCTACCTATCTCCCCCCTCTCCTCCCTTGTGCTGGCTGGGAATTGTCAAGTGACAACCGACCAAATCCTTTTGGACAGGAAGCCTTCATCCTGAGTTCTATATACTTGCAAAGCAGGCCTTGTGGTTGGATCAGGAAGCCCATTAAAAGCACTTTGATGGTATGGAAATTCATCTTCATGAAGCACCCAGGCCCCTAAGCAGCATGCTGTTTAGCTGTGGTTACAGATCAGTCATTCACATCGGAGGGCAGTAATTGTGCTGACGGCTTGTTCGGCAGTGGAAGCACATAAAATAATCCCAGGCCCTCCACCATGGCATTGCCAGTTAATCTTCTTTAATACAGATCAGCTGTTGTTCTAACACATGACTTTATGCTGGCTCTAGTGACTCTGCACAGCCTTTTGATTAAGTAACAGGAGTGAAACCATCTGCATTCACTTTATTCTGTTACTTTCCTATTCTTGGGATTCTCCTTATTCCTTCTGTTTTCACTTCACACCCTCAACCTCAGCTGAAGTTTATTTTCCTCTCTAATTCATACCTCCTGCTAGGCTCGTGGAGGGCAGACAGGAGTTCTTTTACAAGGTAGCAGGGAGAAAAAATGGTTTGCTCAATAGAGAATTTTTCTAAAGCAGCTGTCGGCTTTGGGGGTTTGAATACAATTAATGCCAGAACTTTATTGGGGCTCGCTGATTTGAACTTGATGATCTCAGAAATGTTTTCCAGCCTAATTGATTCTGTGATTTATTTTAATATGTGAAGTTCATATCCAGACAAACAATCCAACTTCTCTGAAGTTTGTGTATTTTTTGCTCTGGGACATTAAGGTTTTCTTACTAAGAGCAAGATTTGAGAGGAAAGCGAGTATTGCCATTTTAAATTAAACTTTATTCTGGTTCTCTCTGTTTTCAGAGACAGAGAATGAGATAGTTGGGAATTTGGTTGCCAAGAAATAGTGCTACAGTTTTTTTACAGTTTCCCTTTTCAGCAGCTCAAGGTCCCACTGCAGGACTTAGTGGCAGCCCCTGAACTTCAGAGACATTCTATCTGTCACTTTTGCTTCCTGACCAGAGATTTGGAGATGGGGGTGGAATTAAGATGTAATTATTTTATTTTATCCTAATATATATCTATGTATTCCTGTACATATTAGTACTTAGAAATGCACATTAGTATTTATAGGTAACAAACACTCATTTGGGGCTATCCCAGATGTTTCTCCCTTCTTTGCTGCAGTGGGCAGTGTACTTTTAGAGGCCTCTGATTGCCTGTGGAGCTTTTTGTGGCAAGAATTGCTTCTGCAGCCTTCCAGTGAGGGAACTCTGTGCCATTCCCAGCATTTATGGGAGACTCTTTTTGGGGATTTGTCTGCCAGGGGTAGCTGGGCAGGCTTGGGGCAGGAAATCATCTTTGGGAGTCACTGTTGAAGCTCTCTGGGCTCCTCAGATGTGTCCTGTTTTCTTGCTGATGTTCCCAGAGGGGTTGATCCCTGTGGACAGCCAGACATGCCAGCTGAGGCAGGAGTCAGACAGGAATTTGTGCAAGTACAGAGAAGCTGTATAAAGGGAGTCATACATAAGAAAAGACTTTAAAAATGGCTAAGATGATTTCGGTGAGTCACTTCTTGGGCATCCAACTTGGACCATCTTGACGGCTTTGATTTTCAGAGGATTACAGTAAAAACTTTGAGCATCACTATGAACACGGATTTCACTAAAACCTATTTTAATTGCAAATGCAGTAAAACATATTTTTACATTACTTTTCTTGGAAACACTTCCTTGTATAAATGAGAAGAGCGTGTGTTTTTGTGGTTTCTTGGAAACCCGAGAGCGTAGCTTTATTTGTAATTGTCATCTACAGTTAATTATAGCTTGATGCATCCCATACATAAACAGTGTTACCTGGGGTAAACAGCACGACAGGCAGGGAGCTCTGGCCTCTCTGCTCAGCCCAGGACCAGGCAGGGAGGTGTACACAAGCACAAGGATCCAGCAGGGCGTGCATGCACTCCCAGCTGAGTGCGTCCCAGTACACCCCCCTTCCCTCACTGGGGCTGAACCTGCGCTGCAAGCTCTCCCTGTTACTGCTTGCAGCGTGTCCTTTTAAAAGGCTCTGACATGTACTTGTGTGCTGCCTTGTGACTAAAGAGCTATTTGTACCAATATTTACTGCAGCATTGCGAGCTGAGCCTATTATTCATGCTTGTGGAGCACGGGGCTCAGGATGCCTTTGCTCCCGTTCCCAATCCCCCTCCGCCCTCCATCCTCCCCACTCACAGCCCCAGCTCTCCTTGTTCCCCTTAAGAAAGTGCCAAACGTGGGCTGACAGTGACCAATGTTGGCTTAATGTGGATGTTTAATAATGAAAGGAGTGTGTCGGTTCCAGCGCTGGTTACAAATGGCAGGAAGTGTATCGGGTGGCAGCCCTGCAATAATTTTACATCCATCATCCCTCTGATGCCTCGCTGCCTGCCTGATGGATGGGGAGAGCACAGTTAACTCTTAGGACACCACTGGGATCCACAGAGCTGAAGTGGATTTAGGCCCTGCTCTCCCCTTGGGAAGAGGGGCAATACTGAGAATCTCAAGCCAGCAGCTCCTGCTGCCTGTGAGAAATACAACACTGCAGCTCACTTTACTGAGCACACATGGAGTAGCTGCTTTAACACAGGACATTTAAATTTTTCTTGCAGTAGAGAACTTTGCTTCAATAACTTTTTTTCCTTCCCGTAATGGTTAGATTTGAATCAGAAAGTCAAGAGAAAATTGCAGGACAGAAGGGCAGGCAGAAGAAGAAAAGAGAAGGGCTGGCACAGCAGAGGAACCCTGGGCTTGCTGCAGACACTGAGAGGCCATGGGTCAGGCTGGGCTGAGGAACTTGGGATGATTGAAACTGGGACCAAGATCAAAACTGGTTTTGCCCAACACAAAGCAATAAACACTTTGATTTACTTCACCTGAAAATTTATCCACTTATTATCTGTCCCCCCCCCGCCTTTTTTTTTTCTTTTTTGCCATTTGCTTTGTGGAGCTTGTGTATATTTATATTTACAGCCTCTGCATCTAATGGCCACATGCCTTGTTTTCACAGATGGCCAGTGGAAGAACTCCCCTCCCCCTTTTCCTTTAGCAGAGCCTGCCTTTGGTTTTGCTGCTTTTGTCACAGTGCCACTACTCTCAGTTAGCAAGTGCCTATGCATGGGAGGGAGACAGATTCTGCAGGGAGGACTTCTTTTATTCTCCCAAAGGTTTTAGCTCTTTATTTTAAAACACTGGGGTTTTTTCCCCCTCCTGCTTGACCATCATTTATTAAATGCCCAGATCCATGTTTCAAAGGCATGCTGTGGATATTTTATGGGTGTCCTCGGTGCCTTGTGGTGGCAGGGATGCATGGGCAGGGTTAGCTAATAAAATTCAAAGCCTGCAGAGGGAGGGATGGGTTCTGCCCAGGGATGTGTGTGTGTGAAAGCCCAGCTGAGGTTCAGGAGAGCAGCAGGCAAGGGGAGAACCCTGGGCCCAGGCAGGTGATGAACTCCAAATGGGGATTCAGGCTGTGTTCACTCCAAGGGGCAGAGATTGGGAACATTCACAGTGTGGGTCAGGGAGCACTGCAGCTGTTTATGCTCCTGTGGAAGTTTTATGAATCCCAATAAAGATGCATCAACTTCCTCCTGAAAGTAAAACCATACAAGTGATGTGGAGTCCTTGTTACGACTTTGGAGCTTTTGGAGTCCTTGGGTTTAAGTTCTAAGCTGTGCCCCACAGCCATGAGATCTTATTACTTCCTGAGATTTTTTAAATTATTTTTATGTGATCACATAAAAATGGGCTTTCAGCTCATTTGTGGACTCGGCATCAGTGCAGTACCTCTCTCCAGTGTAACAGAGGCTGGGCCTGGTTCTTCTGTGGGTTGTGTCCATTTGGGCTCCTGAGGGCTCAGCCTGACCTGTTCAGCAGGGCTGGAGGAAGTGCAAGCAGAGGTACAGCAGCCTTCATCTTTTGAGTACCTGCAGAACTTGAATTCCTTCAGAATTTGAATTCCTTCTAGGGAAAACTGGGAAAAAAGTATTCTGTAATGGCTGCATTGGTGCTGTGCACTTGAGTCACCCATTGTTTATGACACAATTGCCAGGAAAGCAGGGTCTGTGTTCTTGCTTTCTCTCTGCCTGCATGCAGACGCTCCTTCCCAGGAAATCCTGTGTGGGTTGAGATTTTCCTCTTGTTTCACTTTAGTGTGCCACCCCTGTCCCCCAGCTGGTGTTTCCTTTCCAGGCTGATCAGCTGTACCAGCTTCTGACTCGCGGGGAAGCCCCTGGTTAACATTTCCGTGGCACATTTCATCCAGAGACCTCAGAACTCCTCACAGTGGTGGGAAAGCATCACTGTCTCCATCCTGTGGAGTTCAGGAAATTAAGGTGCAGTGGCTGAACAGTTCACAGAGAGTTACAGGCCATGTCAGCCCAAGGAGCAGTCTGGATGAGAAACTGGGTCATGGAACTTTTAACCTATTTGCAGTCAGCAGATTACAGCTGGATCTGCTTGAGGTCAGTGCCTCTGCCCGTGCTCTAACAACTTTGCTGAGAAGGAAATAGCATCTCAGAATTCTGCTTTCGTTCCTTTTCCTTTTTATTCCTTCTTCAAAATACTGGGCTGGGCCAGTCCTGTGTGCTTCCCGTCTGTTTGTTTCCAGGCCAAATAATACACTTTATGAATGAAGTTATTCTTTCATTCTTTCTCAAAGAATTAATAAAATAAAACAAAAAAAAGAAAAAACAAAACACAACAAAGCCACCTTGGGGTCTGACCCTTGCCAGGTTCTTGAGGATTTCCCCCTTTTTATTTCAGTGAGCTCTGTCATGCCTTAGGTGCTTTTAAAGATACTGACTTGAGAACTCCTAGAAACTGCAGCCCTGTGTCCACAATACACAACAAAGAGAAATGAGTGTGTAAGTTTCAGCAGATTCCCTCTGTGAATTGGTGTCTGTTCTGAGAGGGCAGTAGTTAAATGTCTTCATGGTCATTCTGATCTTTTCCCCATAACTCCCCATAAGGAAGCTCCGCTGTGAGTCTGTATGACCCTTCATGTAGCTTGAAGATCAGGGGCAGTGATTTCTGGGCACTATTGAAGCAATTTGGGTTTTAATAAGTACTGTAAAGCAAAAGGTATGGTTCCAACTGATGTAGCCCCAACTTAGACTGTCATAATTGTGAAAGGAGTACCATAAAATCAGGAAGAGCCACATATAAAGACTGTTCTTTTATTTTCTTGTTTCTAATGCTGCTTTTAGATTCTGTGGGTGGATTATTCCATGAGAAATAGAGATCTTGGATAAGCAAGATTGAAAGAGCTGAGGGGGTGGTGAATGCATTGTTTCTTCATACTCAACTTTGATGCAACAACAAAAAATCTCCCAAATGATAACTTGCTATGACATTATAAATAATCTTTCATCTTCTTTGGTGGTCCACAGAGTTTATGTAATTGGAAGGCTAAAGCCCTTCTTTGTTGTTTCTTGCGTTTTCATTAGTACAGTAGAAGACTATAAAATTGTGCAGCCAGAAGGGGTTTAACAATTACTGAGTCAACATTTGAAAGCCTCACTCTATTTTATCATTTATGCATGTGCTTTTTATGAGTTTTACAGCCCTGCAGGCGTTGCTTAAGCAAGGTCCATTGCAGTGGTGGATCTATAACTGCTTTCTTTTATTTTGCTCTCCTTGGTACCATGTGCCATCAGCAAGAGTCACAATTCCACACTCATAAAGAAATTACAGATGGTAATTTCTGTGGAAGATTCAGGAGTGCTAATTTCAGTTACTAAAATGTTTATCAGCCTTACTAAGAAACCTTAGGCAAGTCCCATAACGTGTGACTCAGTTTCCCTTCTGGTAAGCAGTTACTAATCCTGCCTTTCTTTGTGAAATGTTGTGGGTAATTCAGTGAGGAGTGAAGAACACTTGGTGACACAGTCAAAGCAGAAATTCTCTTGCAGCAGGTGGAGGTGTGGCAGGATCTGGGCCATAGCAAGGCTTGGGCAGAGGGCACAGCACCTGTTGTGGAGCACCATCATGTGCAGGAGCAGAGCCTGCAGTGCAAATAATCCATCCTGTGCAGATAATCCATCCTGTGCCAAGCTCTGGGCACAGCTCTTGCTGCTGCCAGCTGTTCCCTGAGTTCTCCCAGCTCTCCACCATCCCTCGTGCCTACCTGCCTGCCTCGTGTGCTCCACACTTGGTGGGACTCTGGGGAAAGTTTAGAGCTCAGCCTGTTCTGATGCTTGTTACCACAAGAGGCAGAGGGATTGCACACAAAGATTATCTTTACAAAGTCTTCATTTGTGCTAGATAGAACTCTTCACCTTCTCAGAGAGCTGAGAAAAATACCACAGGGTTGAATGGATAACACCTTGTGCCACCACCTTGTCTAACAATTCAGTAGGTTTTTCTGTCATAAAGTGAACTTTTATTGTGCAGTCATAGCAATTAATCTGCCCAAAACTCTAAGATCTGGTGCATATTGAGCAGGGTATGTGTTGGAAGGGGTGATATTTACAGGCTCTTGCTGGGCTAGGAGATGTGCCTCAGTACCACAAACCCCATCAGATGCTGTCACTGGTCCTACTCATCAATCTCAGATAAAAACTACCTCCTGAAAACCCAAATCTATTTGAACATACTGCCTTTAGCATTTAGATATGAGAAATAGCAGGAGAAACTGTAGTTGGAGGGGAAGGGAAGAAATGAGGCACACAAAAGGACAGTAGCAGGCAACCATCTGTTTCTTTTCAGTTTATTATCATTGAGCAAAGGTAGCAGGCTGTGTCCATCTGTGTGTGGGGAATTCCTAGGTGCAAGAGGTGATCAACAAGCTTCTCCTTGCAGTCCCTAGGTAACTGTGTTTGCCTCTCTCCACCTTTCTTTTTGCCTGGCCCTTCCGTTCCCTTGGGATGTGGAAAGCAGGGATGTGAAGTTACAGTCCTGAACCAATGTGTGGTTATGGCCCTGGATGTGAAGTTATGGCCCTGAACTCCTCCTCTGGAACTGGCTCTTTCTCTGCAGGCATCAGAGCAGAGAGGAGAAGTGTTCCTGTAAGGGAAAGCAGGGATGGGCTGAGGAGAGCGGCAGAGAGGAGAGTGCTGCTGCAGTGGCAGTGCAAGCCTGGATATGCCATGGGGAAATGGCTCCTGCCAGGGCACTGCAGGGATTGCCAGGCAGCCCAGGCTGGGGGATGGCTCCAGAGGGAGCAGGGCGCCATGCTGTGTGCCCAGCCCTCTCAGGATGGCTCCAGAGGGAGCAGAGAGCCAGGCCATGTGCCCAGGCCTTGTGCCCAGCCCTCTCAGGATGGCTCCAGAGGGAGCAGGGCACCATGCTGTGTGCCCGCCCTTTCAGGATGGCTCCAGAGGGAGCAGGCCGCCATGCTGTGTGCCCACCCTCTCAGGATGGCTCCAGAGGGAGCAGGCCGCCATGCTGTGTGCCCAGGCCTTGTGCCCAGCCCTCTCAGGATGGCTCCAGAGGGAGCAGGGCGCCATGCTGTGTGCCCGCCCTCTCAGGATGGCTCCAGAGGGAGCAGGCCGCCATGCTGTGTGCCCAGGCCTTGTGCCCAGCCCTCTCAGGGCTGCCCACCCCTTGGATGGAGGTGTGGGATGCTCCCAGTGCCCCCTGAGCCCTGGTGCTGAGGGAGGGCAGAGGCAAAGCCAGCAGGATGTTTTTGTTCCTCAGACCTTCCACGGGCTTGCTTCACTTTCATCTAGTAGTGGGAGGAGTTCTGGCAAACAGGATCAGGCTGTTCTGCATATGTTTTGACTCTTCTTGTTTTATGTTTCTTCCATGAAAGAGACTGCAACCAAGTTCTTGTCATTTTTAGATCAATGTTTTGTTAAACTACGACAGCTCTCCGTGACAGAGAGCCAAGTAACTTTTGCAGCTGACCACAAAACTGAGTCTGACTTGTGGTGCTTAGTCATTTCTTATATTTTTTTTTACATTACATACTCCATGTGTGTATGTGTTTTTGTTCTCTTAAATATAATTAGAGCATTTCTAGGAGTGGTGGTACAGATCAGTCTTCTGTGGCAGGTTAATTTCTTTGATTAATAAAGTTTTAGAAACTTCTCATCACGTTGTGGCTGTTGATGAAACCTCTCTGGATGTACTTTGAACAATTGGGCTATTTTGAGATTGCATGCTCTCTGCAGTATTATCTTCTCTGGTTTACCCATTAGAATTTTAAATGATCCAGTCAACAGAGCTCTTGCTGCCCCTCCATAGAGTCTCTCCTACAATCCAATAGAAATGATGATTGGGAAACCCTTCATAAAGAAATAAAATACTTATAAAATGTCTTTCAGCCTTCTGAGGTCTGATACAAAATTCAGAAATTTGGAATCCCTTCATGTTTAGCAAGAGATGGCTATGTTACATGTTTCTTCTCCTGGAAGGACAGGAGTGCTCCTTGCTGTTTGTTTTTGCTGCTTTTTTAGAATTTTAGAATGCTGTCTAATTTTTAGAATTGCTTGTCTCACAAGCTGAGTCAGGCTCTGACCAAGGAACCAAACCTGGGCTAGGTCAGGCTCTCAAAGAGCCATAGCTGGGCTGTGCCTTGCAGGACTCTAGCATTATGAAGTTCACAGTAAATAGATTTTTTTTTTCAGAGGAAAAACTGTTGACTTCCATTATATATCTGCAATCAATTTGGAAGAAATACAAAGTCACCTTCGTCCTGACTTTTTGACTTTTGACAGGCTGCTTTGGAAATGAGAGCTGAGTTAAAAATGGTGCATCAAAGAGTTGGGTGAAGCTAAATGCCTGGCTAGTTCAGGCGCGTGTTTGAAGGTTCTCCAACCTCCCTGGAGCTGCTGTGCCTGTAGCGTTATGGAAACCCTTTTCCTTGGACAGGCTGAGTGTGCTGCATGAACTTTTCCTGCAAAAACCGAAAAAAAAGCACCAGGAGTGTGAAAGGGATTCACAGTGAAAATGAATGTGAGGAATAGGAGAGTTAACCTCGTGTTCCCTAAACTCTGAAAATACAAAGTGGAGCAGATTAGCTTTGTTTCTAACTGTTCCTGAGAAAATCTTTGTGCAGTGACTTACATGAATTTGAACCATTCTTTGAATTGCAGATGCAGGGACATCACTTTGCAGGAAGCACTTCTGTATTCACGTTGTTCTCTTTTCTGTTTTCCTGTGTAACACATCCCAGTGACATTATTAGGCTACATGAAACAGTTGCCATGTGGAAACTGAAAGTTTTTTTTAGTTTATTGATCGTTTACAGCCAACAGGAGTAGAATGGAGCAAGGAAACAGAAATCTTTTCTTTCAGGAAGAAGCTCAAAAGAATTTTTTCAACTGCAGCCACTTCATTATCATGCCACATCATTTCATTTTCTTAGCTTTGCAAAAGGCACAGTGCCTGAGATTTTGAAATGTTAATATTGCTTCCCTGAAAGATTTATTTTTAAACATATGATTGTCAGGAAGAAAGAGCGCTCATGAGCAGGAGTCATTGGGAAAACAAAAACAGTTGGAAAATGGAACACCTTTGTGTTTGTAGAGTCAAACAATTCTGGGGCAGCGAGGTGTTTTGAAGAGGACATTGGAATGAATTGCCCTAGCATGTTGTTCTGGCAGTCTTTAGACAGATGAATTGGCAGCACACAGCAGCCTGTTGCAATCCAGGGTTCACAGTTAGTTCTGACCACACGAGTGATGGACGGGGTGTTAGCAGGGTTGGACAAAACAGTCTGGACAAGAACACAAACTGCTGCCCGAGGATCATGCTTAATTCAGGCTGAACCTTTCCCAAGGCCTGAGTCAGTTTGAACTGTAGGGTGTTTTTTCTTGCCCTATGGGCTGCTTCCTAAAATACTGCCTTGTAAAAAAGGAACAGAGCAAAGCCATCCATGTCTCTGCGCTGGGATTGCAGGCTAGAAATAGAGTGCTACAGTAAATGCATTGCAAAAGAGCATGTCTCACCTAAACTTCAGGCCAGCTTTGCAGTCCCAGCAACACAGAGAGTTGAAGTATTCTTCAGATGTGCAGCCAGTTTTGTCATGCCTAACTAAGCCAATCTTTTCAACACTATGGAGTTTGCTTATCACTAGCTAATGAGCAAACTTTGAAAAGGACTTTATGGCAGAGTCTGTAACCGTGTCTCTTCCAGAAGAAGCATTGTTATTTATTCTTCAAGACATGGCTCAGTAATCTCTTGTGTATAGTTATCTAGCTTCCCTAAAAACCTCCTAAATAATGTCAAAACTTTGGAGTTACAACATTTAATTATTTTCCTGATCCAAATCCTGTCATCCTGCCCATACAGGACAAAACAACACTGGAGACCCTGACCCAGCAGCTGGCAGTAAAGCAGAGTGAAGATGGGAAGTTCAGCCACACAATGATGGATTTCAACATGAGTGGAGATTCTGATGGTCAGTACCAATGATTTTCCTGATTTCCAGGTTTTGTGTGTGTTTCAACAGGATGTGAGGGAGAATCCAGAGCTTTGAAGGCCCATGAGGAATACAAGCTGTTAGCAATAAATGGCTGTGAAACAAGGCAGGAGGAAGTGATTCACTGTGGGGTGTTTTAAGTCTGGAGATGATTTTTAACCTTCCCTCTGTCCACTGAAGGTCTCAAGATGGGACCAGAAATGTTTTTCTGATAATACAAGGGGCTAAAGGAGGCAAATTTATGTGGAGTAAGTGAGATCACACAGGGAAGCCATGAAGTGTAGACCTGATCCTCCATAACTGCTGTGTGCTCTGCATTTGTGGGGGCTTCGCTGGTTTGATGAAATGAGCACAATGTTTATTTGTTTCTCTGCTATTGCATATATTGTTAAGGAGATGTAAGCACAAAAACAGGCAAGTATGTAAATATTCATTTGCTAGTTAGAGAATTGCTTAAGAAATGCCCAGTATTGCCATCTATCACACCCTTTCTGTCACAGAAACGTGTCACTCTGGTTTTTTAACATTTTCTAAGCCTTCTGATGTTGACATTCTTGTAGTGAACTTTCTCACACACTTTCTGTAAATAACTCCTTGTTTTGCATTCCTTTATAGAAGAAGAGAAAGTTGATGGACTGTTGGTTTGACCAGTGGCACTGGAGAGGTGGCACTGTCACCCTCCAATCCACTGCCACTCTTAGAAAACTATAAATGTTAGAGTCAGAAAATAAACTCCCCTTTTCCTTCACCTTGAGAACAGCGGTGTGCGCTGCTGTTTTTTCGTGTCCTACAGTGACAGAAACATAGAAGAAAGGTGACAATATGACCAGCATTCTGTAAGCAAGAAAGGATGAAAATAAAAAGTAAACCTGCTTGATAAGTATAGATTTGGTTTATGTAATTAAGCAGGAAAAGATGGCTTAGAAAAGCTGTGTAATACTTTATGTTTAAAAGCAATGAAAACTCCTTCTCACTTGTGTGGTGCTGAATAAGCCAGGCAATATGGAACGTATTAACCATTAGCTGTTGTGAATGCTGCTTCACGGGGCGTGCAGCAGCTGAGCTGGGTGCTGCTGGCAGAGGCAGCACGAGTGCAGCCCGTGTCCCTTGCCTTGCAGGGAGCGCGGGGGTGTCGGAGTCGCGGATCTACCGGGAGTTGCGCGGGCGCGGCAGCAACGAGCCGCACATCAAGCGCCCCATGAACGCCTTCATGGTGTGGGCCAAGGATGAGCGCAGGAAGATCCTGCAGGCCTTCCCCGACATGCACAACTCCAACATCAGCAAGATCCTAGGTAAGAGTCAGCTGGAGAAGGCTCTGACCGAGCTCAGCCCAGCGCCTGCCCGAACAGAATTGCTGCTTTTCTCTCTCGCCTTTCAGTCACTGCACCGAGAGCAGCGATGGGAGCTTCCCCTGTGTGCCCAGCAGTGTGGATTAACCACACTGAAATATTCTTTGTAATTATTGAGGCTGTGGCAATTTTTCCGAGGAGGAGAGGAGCCTAGAGTTCCCAGTATTTCCTTTTTAGCCATGGGGGTTACGTGTCTCCTTTTCCAGAGAGCAGTAACTTCACCAGACTGCCAAAGCTTCTCCAATAGTGGTTATCCAGTTCATCTCTCACTTCTCTCAGGCCCTGCAGATGCACTGGTTAGCCAGTTCATCTCTCACTTCTCTCAGGCCCTGTAGATGCATCTCAGCAGGCCCCACAGATTCGTACACCTCGTTACTCATTCTAGCATTAATTCTCCTATTTAAATATAGATTAGCCTGTTAATGGGGAGGGAGTCATAAAGTTCTTATATTTCTGCAGTGTAGAGCTTTAATGCACTCTTTGTTGGTGGCTGCTTGAGGGCCCACAATGTAATTGGGAAATCAGTATTTATCTGCTTCTAGAGATTGTATTCTTTTTTAAAGGAGCTGTACCCCCTTTATATAGCCCTTAATTTGCTTCATTAGGGTTTGTGGGTTTTCCTTGGAGAAGAATTAAGAGTGAGCTTAGATTCATTTCACAGGCAACCAGCTATCACCCAAACCTGATCTTCTCCTACACTTGGTGGTTCTTCATTCTATGTACATTGAAAAGAATTTTTAAAAAACCCTGATTTCCATATTGTCTGCTCTTCACGTCCCCATCAATATTTGTCTCGAGCATCATCTGCAGAATCTCATGCCAAATTCTTCCAACTGGTCAGTGTTTGATCAGATTCTCAGGACCACGTTCTGTCCAAAGTTACTCCTCTGTGCTGTGCTGGAGGATGCAGTAGGTGACTAGTGAGGCTCACTGTGGCCAGTGAATTACTTCTCAGTAGAAAAATAATATATCTGCAACCAAATTAGAGAGATTGTATTTTTACCAATATAAACAGCTGCAAGTCCTAAGCATCCCTCAGGCCAGTGGCTAAGCAGGGAATGTGTTTACCTGTGCTGCAGACATCACTGGTTTTGCAGGCTGCTCAAGAGATGCAGTGCAGTTCTAATGGCAGCATTAACCAGCTGCAGGGCTGGTAAATATGCCAGGTTTAGACTGGTCAGAGGTTTGAGGCTTCCCTTAATTAGAGTGGTATTATGAAAAGTTAGCAGGGGGCAAGTGGGAACGACATAAATTGGTTGGAGAAGCAAAATGTATTGCCACGGATGGCAGATGTGATGATATTAACCCATGATTTAAAGGGTGGTACGAGATGATTAGATTAGTTATGGGAACAGGATTAGAAGGCTAAATTGGCTGTGTTGATGGCAATAGAACCTTATACTGGTTAAAAGTGATTATACTGGTCAGAGGTGTATGATGTGATTAGCCGGAGGACAGGGCAGTAATAGTTTTGGTCTGGTTCTAAATTGAGAGTAGACCTGGTTAAACCTGTTTTTAAGTAATCAGCCTCAGAAATCTACAAGATCATTCTGAATGGCCCTTTTCATACAGAAAGTACAAAGGGAGCTTGATGTTTTCCCTCTTAACTGATTGTTTTGGATAACAACCTCCGACAGCACGCTGCTAATTCATTCTGCTTAAAACAGGCGCTTGAGCTGGGCTGACATTTTACGCAGTCTCTGGGGATCCTGGTTGACATTTTAAAGGGCTTCTAAGCATTTTATAATACCCTAAAATCTGGTTTTAATAAGCCATTCTGCTGAAATTGTTAACATAAGGAATCACCTTTTACTATTTGGCGCTAGATCAGGGAGATATGGAGACATCTTTTTCTGATTAGATATACAGTAGTTGGAGTAAAATGTGCAAATTCATTACAGATCCTGTTGAGGTGACAGACAGTATAGCTGACTCCAAACTCTCTGTTTTGCTGCCAGATATGGGGAAAAGCAAGGTCTGAGACAGTGAAAGATGATGTTTCTATTTCTTTACAGCATCACATTTGATTTTTTTTTTCTCATTCTACGTGTGCAATAGAGAGGGATGTCCTGGCATCTTCCTTCTTGACAGAAACATTACAAAGTTCTTCCCTCAGCTGCAAAAGGCCAGGCTTTTGAAGCCAGCAGGGAGCTGTCTGTTAACTGGCACAGGGTGACCAATTAAATCTCACAGTTCAGCCAGATATTAGGGTTTCCTTATTAGAAAGCCGCAATTTCTCCTTCCCATTTTTCCAGCAGCACCGCTACACAGTTGAGGTCACAGAGCTTGTTGTCACTCAGAGTAACTTAGATAGAGTTCTACCAATCCAGGTCATTTTTATAGTAAAATGAGAGGAGGTGCCCTTCCCAGCACTAGAATTCTCTAGGGATTATGTTTGACACTGTGGTATTATGTTTTGAGCATAAAAATGAGATACACGGATTTGTCACTAAATTCATCTGTGCATACGTTTGTCATCCATCTGTTCACTGCAACTTAAACTTGTGGATAATGGTTTTTTTAGTAAATTGTTAAAAAAGTGCTGAAATGGGACTGCTGGACCTTGTCAATTTAATAATGCATTGTTTAGAAATTTAGTAAATATTTTAATTATTTTCACTGAGAAATCTATGTAAAGATTTTAGGAAAAAAATTAATTACTAGCTTCAGAAATTCTCTTGGAATGTATACATGGGTTTACATGAATGTGTACACATACCTATACATTATACAAGGGTTTGTCTATGTGAGAATGTTTTTAAACATAAAATCAGCTTGATTCAGGTATTCAGATTGAAAAATGTCAGTCTAATGCACTGAAAGTTAGAGAATATTGCAAACAGCTGAAAATTCTTGTCAGAGAAACGTGGCTTAAAAGCAGCAGTGAGCAGAGCTCTGAACCTTGCACGTGTGTGTCTGGAGCAAAGTGTCTGGGCGGGGGTGAGGGCGTCTCTCTTGTGCCCTGGACTCAAGGCTTTGCCCTCTCCAGATGTGCTGCCAGTCACACACAGCTGTGTGGGCACAGCTCTGGCTGCCCTGGCTCAGCTGAGGGGCAGGAGCTGTGCTTGGTGCTGCAGAGCCTTTGAATTTGGGGTTTTTTCCCTAAATACTCTTCCCACCACATCTTTGCCCATTCTCAGGACAAAGACATCGTCGTTCATACACTGCTTATCTCTGGATATGAGGGTTGCAGGTACCAGCTCTTCTCTCTGGAAGCCCAGACTGCAGCATGGAATAAAGATCCAATGGGGAAATGGTGTCAGTAATCAGAACAGGCCTTTCTAGAGGGAATGAAAGCGTTTTCTTTCCTGGGGAAAGGATAACTGTGCTCCCTCTACTGCGAGTCTTGGGGGTACAGTGGGATAAGACCAGCCTGAGGGGTAGCATGAGCTGACCATAAAAAATGAGGAACAAGTATGACATATGGCATTATGAACCCATTAAATTGAAAAACTATTCAAACATTTTTCCAGTGGGAAACTTGACCATTTTCCAATAAAGTTTTCTTTCTAGGCCACAGGTTTCACAGTTTGAACTATTCCTGTTATTTGAAATGTATCTTACCCTGAAGCACTTCTATATTTAATGGAAAAATAAAATGGGGCAACTGATTCCAGAACTTTTACTTTCTGCTCCCATATTATATCCTTTAAGAAATATTAGTTTATAACTTTCAGCAGGCAGTTGAAAACAACTTTGAAGTCTTTACTATATCCCTATCTAAAATATCCAGGTTAGCATGGTCAGAAAACAGCAATGAAGCCATAGTGCAGCTCCTGGGAGAGATATGCCAGTGCCCAGTGCTTTTCCCTGCATGACACAGTAAATTCTTTCAGTTGGGGCTGGCAGTGTTTCCCAGGACTTGGTCTTGTAGTTAAAACCCCACTGACACATCTGGGATAGTTTATAGCTTTTAGAGGCATTGCTTTAGGGTCTTTGCAGGCTCCTGTACCTGACTGCAGAGCATTTCCAGCCAGTTCCTCTCCTGACCACCAGCCTGGGAGCCAGAAACACCCAGTGTTTGTCAGAAGGATTAGGCTGTGGACTTGTGCAGATCTGATGCCTTGATCCAGCTGTGGATCACAGACAGCAGCCCATGGAGTGGAGCCTTCCATGAGCAGGAGCTGTGAGCAGGCACATGGCCAGGGGAAGTGTGGGGCCACAGCAGAGCAGACTCTGTGTGTCCATCCCTCCAAAATACACTGCCTTCTTTCCTGGAACAAAGTGTCAGTGGTGCCATTGTCAGGATCACATTTTTACTGCCCATCTGAAAGGCTTTGTAAAGTAGATAAACTGCAGTAAAATACAGGGTCAAAATTTCCAGTGCCGCCTCTCTCTGCATCTTGGCCATCCCCTTGAGGTTTATGAGTCAAATACAAACAAGAGCAGAACCCTGTCTAGAAGCTCTGACAGATTCCCAGCCCAAAGCCAAATGGTCTTGGGTGTCTTCTTCTGGGTGACCTACTTGTTTCCCTGCCTGGCAGCGTTTGGGGATGAGTGGCATCTCATCTCTGTTTTTTCTCATTTTTCTGTGTTTTGGTGTCAGGATCTCGCTGGAAAGCTATGACAAACCTAGAGAAGCAGCCATACTACGAGGAGCAGGCCCGGCTGAGCAAGCAGCACCTGGAGAAGTACCCAGACTACAAGTACAAGCCGCGGCCCAAGCGCACGTGCCTGGTGGACGGCAAGAAGCTGCGCATCGGCGAGTACAAGGCCATCATGCGCAACCGGCGCCAGGAGATGAGGCAGTACTTCAACGTCGGGTAGGGCACCTCCCTCACACCCATTCCTTCCAAAAACTAACCAAAATCAGGGGGGAATTTTCATTCTTTATCATAGTTTATTGGAGAGAGCGTTGGGTGTTGCTAACAGGAAATGAGAGCTGTGCTGCGCAGCAAAGTGTTCCAAGAGGAGGTTGGGCAGCTTTAGGAACCCTATTGCTGTCTCTGTTTTACACTCAACACCTCAGCCCCCTGTCTCATTTCCACTCTGATCATGAGAAAAAAGCCTTTAAGATTTTCCAATGAAACTTATTTCTAAAGAAATGTACCATGTGGGCACAAGCTCTGCTGCCCAGGAGGGTCCCGTAGTGCAGGGGTTTGCAGATGGACACACAGCGGTCGTAGCACATGATGGTCAGGAGATAAAACTCTGCTGAGATGAAGAACAGAAAGAATAGGAGCTGTGCAGCACATCCTGTGTAGGAGATGGTCCTGGTGTCCCAGAGGGAATTGTGCATGGCTTTGGGGACAGGGGTGCAGATGGAGCCCAGGTTGCTGAGGGCCAGGTTGAAGAAATAAGTCTTCTAGTAATAAGTCATCTAGTAAAGCCTTACAACTATTAGGAGGCCTCAGAGAGAATATCTGAAGGAATCTGTGGTAGTGCCTGAGGATCCAGAAGCCAAAAAAAGAAGTTTGTATTCAGTAAGATCTGTGGCAAGTGGTCTGCAAAAGGACTGCTGAGCACACTGAACTTGAGCTGGAATATGGACGTGGCTCAGTTGATTGATGCCAAGCTGTATTCCCATCATGTCTGCATAGTTCATTTGTCCTTCCTGGGAGTGTCTTACAGTCCAGCAAGTTAAATGCTTTCTGTTGAGCAGAAATTTTAAGGCCAGTTCTGATAAACAGCTAATAGATCAGTTTGATATGATTAGAATAAAATATGCCTAGAAGAATAGCATATATTTTCCTTCTGCAGATATTCCTTGGTGTTGGTTACAGCTGATCAAAAAGAATCCGAAGTAATCAAATATTCCACAATATTTCTGTATTCACGTGTGAAAATTAAAAGCTACTCAGGGATCAAAAAAAAAAAAAAAACAGCAAAACCAGCAACAAGAGCAACCCCCTGAAATAATGGAATTTGTGTTGTGTTTCATCTGAGTTTGGAATCCTTTCGGTATTAACTGGGTTGCACATCTCTTCAGTTAATGGCTGGAAGTAGCAATAAAGGAGAGAGCATCTATCCAGTGACTGTTAAGTGTCAGCAGCCTGTGTTTTAAACAGCTACAGTGTGCATTGTTAGAATAAGCTGCTCAGCAGAGAAATTTGAGCTGCTTAACCCTGTGGTGCTGGCAGGTCCAGTGATCCCAGTGGTAAGCACTGAAACAAACACAGGGAAGTCAGCCAACATTTGGCATCAAGAGATTAAAAAAGAGGAGGAGGCCTTATGGAAAAAGAATAGGCAGCAACAGAGCCCCCCCAAATGCTGCTTATCTGGTTAACATGCATGCCTCATCATGGGGAAAAATTAACCTTGTAACATTCTGCCTACAGAAATTCAGCTTTCCAAACAGGGCTGACATTGAAATCAAGCCATTTTGGAGGTAATGTGCACTGGGGCAGAGCCCAGGGTGAAGTCTTTCTGGAAGCAGCTGGCAGTGGCCCGTGGCTGCAGGCACCAGTCACAGCACTGCATTCCTGGTTTAGATGGGTTATTTAGGTGGGTTTGGGTGCACCCACCAGTACAGGTCATTTAGGGCTAAACTCCCCAACACCAGCCCAGCTCCTGCCTGAGCACCGCAGAAAGTGCTTGGTTTAGCAGGGGCTGTGGCCCTGCTGGAGGCATCCCAGTGGGAAGAATTGGGAATTTTTTATATTCCCTATTTCAGTGTCCTCATCTGCCGTGGTAGCGTGTCAGGCAGGGCCTGTTGAGAGCCCTAATACATTAATGTCTGAGGACTGCTGCAAGATCCTCTGGGCTGGGCATCCCATAGAGGTGGGAAAACACTTTTCTTAAATTATTTAATATTTGAAAAGCACTCTGAAAAGCACCATTTAAGTGCAAAGTGTTCCTATTGTTAAATATTAAAAGCAATTTAAGTGTGCTGAATCTTGTTGCAGGGATGCTGACTCCAGAAAACAAAAGCCTTCCTCCTGAATTAAGAATAAAATGCAAATTAGATCTGCTCCCTACTTTAAGAGCTGTATCTTCAGCTGAGACAGCTTGGATTGTTTCAGAAACGTGGAAACAGGGGCTCTGTGGAGGGAGGCCTTGCTTGGATGGCAGGCAGGAAGTATCTGAAAATGCAGCAAGCAATTCCAAACAAGTATAAAGCTGCTTGGCAGAGGAGAGCCTTTCAGGATCACTGTGCTGTGTGAGGCTTACTGTGCAGCCAGGGCACAGGCAGGCAGGGGAACAGGGAAGGGTTTCATTCTTAATTAACAATGTTCATCTCAAGAGACTCTGCCCTGTCTCCTGTGGCAAGGCTTTTCAGTGCAGATGGACACACCGCTGATGACATTACAATGTGCAGCATGTACTGAACAGAATTACTGCAATGGAATTACTTCATGCAGGAAGGCAACAAAAGCGGCATGAATTTTAAACCTCTGGCTTGTCGGGGTTCTGAGGCTTCTCAGGGAAACAAACACTGGTATAACACAGCCAGTGTTCTTGACGCTGAGGGAATTTCTGTGCCCTGGAATAATTCTCCTTTCATTACTGCAGACAGGTTTCCGAGGCTTAGACGCTGTGTAAAGGCATCCTGTAGGAAATTTTCTCAAATGCTCGTGTTGTTTCCTTGCTTTTTATTTATTTTTCAGTAATGCCCGCTTCCGTTTTAAGTCTGCCTTTCCCCAGTTTTACCCACCTTCCTTCAGAGAATATGCTTTTCACAAGGGCTGCTCCCAGTGGAAACTCTCACCTTCCAGTGGGAGGCCTTTAGTGACCCATGCTGTAAACTCATCCTGGCTCTGGAAAGCCCACTGTTCCTCTCCCTGGTAATGAGCAAGTCCCTGAAGGAATGTGGAGGAAGCATTGTCTCTGCTTTCTCCTCACCCAGAGGCATTTTCCTGCAGCACCTTCCCAATCCTGTGCAGTCTACCTAGGCCTTGCTGCTTCTCTCCTGTTGGCAGTTGATGTCTAGTTACTGTGACTCTAATGTCCACTCCTGATAGCTGGCTGGATTTTTTAAAAGGAAGCTTTTCAATGTACATGCGTTTTAAGTTGGACCACAGTTGGTCCAATATTTATTTTTGGGTGGCACCAAGCTGATGCAGAAAGGAAGTTTCCCTCACAAGCAGGCAAGCTAAAGCTGTGTAGCTCAGGTACAGCTGGAGATGCTTTCAGAGGTGGGGTTTTCTTATCAGTGGAATTAATTTGGATTTATTTGTGGAGCATGGCTCGGTGAGTTTTGAATGCTTGTGCAAGAATTCCTGTGCAAGCCCAAGAGTACCCACTCTTGAGCTTGTCCTCCTCCTGTTCCATGCAGCTTTCCAACCCCCTGCATTCCCTCCTGTTGTTTTGGTTTTTTAAGTTTTTTAAAGTTTTTTGATGTTTATATTTTTGTAACGAAATTTTTTATGTACTTACATTAAGTAATTTATTGTTTTGAGTTTTGTTATGGAGGAGGAGAAATTTGCGGGATTGCTGGTTAGTTTAGTATCATTGGAGAGATGGCACTGTCATTTTTCAATTTACTGTCACTTTTGGAAATCCATAAATATTGGAGTCAGAAATTAAACTTCCCTCCGTTTTACCGTAGAAAGTCGTGTGTCCGGGTTGTTTTATTTTGTATCCTCTACAACACTCTCCTCCCAGCAGGAAACAGGCACAGCTGCCGCTGTTGTGTACTTAATGTAACAATTTATTGTTTTGTGGTTTTTTATGGAGGAGGAGAAATTTGTTGGATTGTTGGTTAGTTTAGTGTCATTGCAGAGGTTTTGCTGTCGCTTTTGGAAATCCATGAATATTGGAGTCAGAAATTCAAGTTCCCTCCGTTTTACCGTAGGAAGTCGCGTACCTGGCAGTTCCGTTTCCCATGCCATAACAACGCTCTCTGTCCCGGCAGGCAACAGGCGCAGCTGCCGTTGTTGTGTCATTGGAGAGGTGTCATTTTTTAATGTACTGTCGCTTTTGGAAATCCATGAATATTGGAGTCAGAAATTCAAGTTCCCTCCGTTTTACCGTAGGAAGTCGCGTACCTGGCAGTTCCGTTTCCCATGCCATAACAACGCTCTCTGTCCCGGCAGGCAACAGGCGCAGCTGCCGCTGGCCACGGCGGGCGTGGTGTACCCGGGAGCCATCGCCATGGCGGGCATGCCCTCGCCGCACCTGCCCTCGGAGCACTCGAGCGTGTCCAGCAGCCCCGAGCCCGGCCTGCCCGCGCTGCCCGGCGCCTACGGGCCCAAGGGCGACGAGCCGCTCGTCAAGGAGGAGCTGCAGCCCGACGAGGCCAACGGCGACGTCTACGACGACTACGACGAGGAGGAGGAGGACCCCGATGCAGACTATGGCAGTGACAGTGAAAACCACATGGCGGGCCAGGCCAACTGATCGGGGCCGCCGCTCGCCCGCGGGACTCCAAGGAGGAAAGGAAACGGATCAATCAATAAAGCCCCGTCTGGTTTATCCTTGCCAGTGGCCAAGCACATTAACTTTCTCATACACTGACTGTTACTTTAACTGTTAGTCTTAACTAGTTGGGACATCAGCTGACTAATAGACATCAGCCTGCATCAGAGGAAAAAAGGCTCAGAAGAAAGGAAACGAAGACGACGACGACAACAACAGAATGATATAAGCTATGGGTAAAATAATGCCAGTAATTCAGCTGCTATACCCAAGCACTGAAGTCTTACCCGTTGACCTTTTATTATTATTATTTTTTTTTCAAATAAACTTTATGGCTGTTTGTTCTACAATGTTCTAGAAATTCTCACTCAGGTACACAGTGCCAACAAGTGGCTTGTGAATGTGTTTTGTTGTTTTGTGCTACAGTTTAAAGAGAAATAATTTTTTTTTTTTTTTTGGTAATGCACCTGACAGGAAAAAAAAGAAGATAAAATTCCTTTTAACCCCCTCTGTCTCCTCCTCCTCTTCTTCCTCTTCCTCTTCCTCTTCCTCCTCCTCCTCCTCCCTGTCAAATCTGGGTCAGAAGTGTGTGTGTGTGCGTGCCTGTGCGCGTGGCTGGCAAGGAAGGAAGTGGGGAGTCTTTCTGTTAACCCCAACAAGCATTTCCTTTCAAGAGAGGACTTCTCTTCATCAGTTGCACACCATACTGAGTCTTTGAGCAAGTGCCAAATTTGTACTAAAGCGCTGAACTAGTCCAATTTGCTTTTTATAGGTTGGTCTCTTCTCGTTTTGTTTTTCTTTGGCTTTTCATTTGCTTCTTGCTCTGTCTGAAGTTAGGACAGTGTTATATCTTAGACAATCCCTTGAAGAACCTGATATACCAGCAGCTGGTGAGATTAGACATATATTTTTGCTTTTGCTTTTGCTTTTGCTTTTTAAAGGAAACTGTAGGTGCTGTTCTCAGGTGAAAAAAAAAAAAAAAAAGAGAGAGACATAAGAAATTTAGAGAAAAAATATTTTATGGTCTTGGATTTTCATGTGTGCGTGTTTATGGTACTAATAAGAATAATCTTGGACTATCATGAGCAAAAAGCATGTTCCAGAATTAAGTCCTGCACCCTCCAAGGGACTTGGTCTGTAAGAAACCTTTACTTTTAGTTTGCACTTCAAGTGGGAGCATAAACAGCATAAAAGGCTTGTCCAAAATGGGGTTTGTTCTGCACGGGACACTGGAAATGTTACCAAGTGCTGAGCATAATTAAGCTGCCACCACTTGGGCCCAGTTCTGATGAACTTGTCCCTTCAGGGTGGCTGAGTGCTGATTTCTGATTCAAAAGGCAATTTATTTTCACTGACTTCTTTTTCTCCTTTGCACCGGCAGAAATTCCTCTTTTACCATTGGGATGTTTGTGTGGGAAGGAAGGCTGATGGCTGTGAGGAGATTTCCAAATTCCAGGTGGGGTTACAGGAACTCGGTGCAGTGCTGAGTTTCCCTCACTGCTGCCTCTCACAGCTGAAATGTCATTCTCTGTGCTGAACTATTCCCATTCTTGTTGCGGAGCACTGCCATGGCTTGGGCACTCTGCCCTCCTTGGGCAGCCACAGCGCGAGGAAGGGGCCTGGGAGCTGCTCTGGAAGGCCTTGGCATCGTGCTGGGGCAAACCCTTCCTCTGAATTGTTTCTTCAGCTGAGGATGGCAGCCCTGTGCTGCCTGCCAGTAAATCGCTGTCCCAGAGGGAGCTGCAGTGCTGTTGTTGTCCCCTCTGACCCGTACGGTCAGCCCCACGCCGCTCAGAGGCACTGAGATCCCAGCCCAGGCACCCACAGCGCCCTGTCAGCGCTGCTTGGCAGCCCTGGTTTTGCAGTCAGTCCCTCAATCAGGCAAGTCCAGCCCTCGGTGCCAGGTGCGGGACCACGAACAGGACAGGGAGGAGGGGGGATGCCTTTCTTTGCCTCTGCAATCCCACTTGAAGCGTAACCTGACCGCTGCAGACCTGTGCAAAGCAAAAAGCAAATGCCATTGAACGCTTAGGACAATACTCCCATGTTTGGGCATGTGACAGTTGCACCCTGCTACATCTCTTTTCTTTTTCTCTGTTTTCCCCGTTTTGATTTCCACCTCTGCTTAGAAAAAATCTTTTCTGTTTTCTCTCTCTCAGAAGATTTGCTCTGAAATTATGCTTGGAGTAGCTGATCATATCCTCCGTGTCAGAGAGGGTTCTTTTCTGTTTGTATTTTATGACTGTGTTGGGGTTTTTTTTTTTTTTCAGTTGAACTGCCTCTTCTTGCTAGTGTTGAATGGTAATTATAATAATAATAATAATGGTCAGCTGTTCCCAGATTAGTAAATTATGTATAATTTATTTACACCCCCCCCTTTTTTAACTTTATTTTGTTCTGTTCTAATTTGGCAGTGCAGCAAATGAAGCTGTGAGGCTATTTAAAATGGATACCCCTCCCCACCTTACCTTTTTATATATATATAAATATATATATATATACATATGAAAACAAATCGCTTCTTCTTCTGCTCACACCATTTCTCTTTCTTTTATTTTAATTTTGGCCCCAGCCATGTCAACTTCTGATGTTTATTATGATGGAGTGAATTAATGGGAGTGTTGTTTTCAATCTTAATTAACTTCTGCTCTCTCATCACTCATTTTAGTTATTTAATTACACCAGTCATCTAGAGCCAATTTTTTTTAAGCACTCTGTTTGGATAAGAAGGAAGAAAAAAAAATAGACAATTGTTTTTATATCATTACTATGTACAATGTGAAAGCAGATATTTGCTCATTTTTATTTTTTTTTTAAACTTTCAAATTCGTTCCCTGTCTTTGTGAACAAATGACTCCTGACTCTCGTGGGTTCACCACACATTTGCTGGATGCTCGATTTCCACCACAGCTGAGCTGAGAGACTCTCTGGTTTAACTGTGTCACTGTGGGCCGCTTTGTTTTAGCTCCAGGTAGGTGCCAGGGGGGCTGGGAGCAAGCAAGGGCCCGGTGGGAAGGGGTCCCTGGGCTTCAGTGGGACCAAGCTGCAGCCCTGGATGCCCTGGGAGAGGCTGCTGGGGGCACCAGGGGTGGGCAGTGCCAGCTGTGCCCAGCCTGGCGTCCCCAGCCTGGTGTCCCTGGGCTCCAGGGATGGGCAGTGCCCGCTGTGCCCAGCCTGGCGTCCCCAGCCTGGCGTCCCCAGCCTGGTGTCCCTGGCACAGTGGTGTCACACAAAGCCCTGCCCAGCTGTCCCCCTGCCCCAGCCAGGGCTGGCAATTCCGTGCCCATTCCCTTGGGGAGGCTGTGCCCAGCCTGCCCTTCCCTGGGGCTGTACCAGACTGTCCCCCTCCTCCACCTTTGGGATGTTGAAAATGATGCAGAAATGTTAAAAAGTAAAAAAAAATTAAGAGGCCAAAAGATGAAGACATAAATTTTTCAGAAATGGCTCTGGGGTTCCAAACCAGCAAAATGCTTTTTGTGCCCATGCTAATGTTTTCTGAGGTCCAAGGATGAGCACCCACATGTCCTTCAGCAGTAGAAGATCAGATTTGAAAATAGGGTACTGTCTGTCCCTCTTGACTTTTCTGGGGGAAAAAACGCTAAAAAAACAAAAAAGCAAAATATGCATTTATAAAAATTATCTTGTCTTCTTTCTTTTTTTTTTTTTTTTTTTTTTTTCCTGGGCTCTGTTCCCTGGAGCACATAGAAAAACCAGGTTAGAAGAGATGAGGATTTATTAACCTAGAAGCTCACGGAGACCCCGATGCCAGGGTGGGCTCTGTTCCGCTGTTCCCTGGGAGCTGGAGAGGCAGGAGGGCATCAGGCACCTCCTCCTGCATGGGGGAGGCCACCATGCACCCTGGGAGCTTGAGAAACAGCATCTCCAGCAGTGGGGAAAAGGGGAAAAGAAAGGCAAAAACTGAGGCACTTGCTTCTAAGCTCAATTAAATAACACAGAGTATATCCTTTTTTCCATTTATTCATGCCTTATATTAGTAAAATAGGATTTTTAAGTGCATTTAACATCTTTATCTAACCGTTCCGCTGTATTAATCAGGCCCCCAGAAAAGAACACTAGCTATTATTATAGCATTTAATTAGTTTTGTAACCAAATCCTCTTATTATGAATGCATATGGAAGAAATTCTTTCTTCGAAGACATTATTTCAAAGATTTGGTTACTGCAGCAGACTGCCTTTAATTAAATCATTTTTTAGGAAGTAAATTGTCTTTAACCTTTTCACAGCACATTTTCAGAGCTTTTTCTTTTAATCCAAAGAGATGAGCTGTTATTGTCCCCACGCTTGTAGCCTGGTGAGCTCCGTGGGTCTGAGCAGGGCCCCGTGTGCTGCCAGAGGCGGCGTGGGGCAGCTGTGGGGCACAGGGACCCTTTGCTGACCGCTGCTGGTAGAACCTCCCCTCCGTCCTGCAGAGCACTCTGCCTTCCCTCAGCGCATCCTCCATTCACAGGGCATGGGCTGGCTGTTTAGCTCCGTTTATATTTACATTTTTTCGACTTTATCTTAACTTGTCAGTTTCCCAGATTGAAGAACGTGTCAAGTTCGTTTTTTCTACTGACTGATTTCTCTACTCCCCAGTGTTTTTTGTCACTGGTTTGCTGAAACAGTATTTATATAGCTCCATTGGCTCTAAAGCTCTTACTCCTTCTAACGTTTTGGATTTTACAAGTGAAATGAAAATAGAAAAGAAATAGAGACAATCAAATGCCTGGAGCTTAAAACAAAGTATGTGCAACCTACCATCTCACTTGAAATTTAATAAAAGAAATAATTATGTAAATATAACATAGAGTTATAGATTTATATTTTGTTCATAACACATAGTGTAATATAAGTTGTATATTTTCATGTTTTGGTTTTATGTTATCATTCATGCCACAATAAATGAAAAAAAACAGGAGTTGATGTACTCTTTAAAAAAAATACGATGTGGATCGCCACCATCCTGGGTTTTTGGTTTTGGTTTTTGGGTTTTTTGTTTCTTTTGCATTCCCCTTTTTCAGTATTACTGCCCTGCAAGGCACCAATAAAACAGCAAATGTGTTCTTTACCTATCCTGTGGTCTGTTTCCCACTTCTTGCAGCAAAGGGCTTGCTGGCCAGCCTTCCTGCCAGGAGAGCAAAACACCTGGGCTCCAGCAGCAGAAAATGAGATTTGGACTCAGCTTAGCAGGCTGCTCCAGGATTGAAGAATTTCATCAAAGCACAGGGCAGAAATGACCCCACCTTTCAAACCCTGTGTCAGAGCAGAGAGGAGCTGGCCCTGAGCAGAGTGGCCAGGGCAGAGGGCAGGACGATGGGCAGGGTGATGGGCAGGGGTTTGAAACTGCCCAGGCTGGGTTCCCCCTGAACCTGCTGTGCCCAGGGAATACCCAATGACAAACAGGGACACCGAGCCACAGAAAAAATAGCTCTGCTCAGAGTTAGTCACAATGTCCCAACATGCTGCCTAAACAGTTCATGGAGTTTTGACAGCAGCATATGGCACCAAGTGGGATGAAATGAATTTGTACCTGGTTTTGACAGTAAGTTATTCTGATGGGTGCTTACTCTCAAGTGCCTACGGCTTGACAGATGCCACTCTGTGGTTCCAGATTTCCTGGAGGGAAAAGGCAATATTTGGGGAAGCAGGAGGAGAGCCTATGAACCTGTCCCCACTGCAGTGCTGTGCCAGGCTGGGCTCTGTGCTCGTCCTGTCACTGAGGTGGCACCTGGAACTCCCATCAGCAAACCAGGGATCTGCTCTGGCAGCTCCTGAGACAGCCAAGGGCACCTGCAGGGCACCCGGCAGTGGCATGGGAATGGGATTGAGAGAACAACGTGATGGGGCTCAGGCCAGTAAAGTCAGGATGCTTTAACTCCTCAGAATCCCTTTTTCTGGGACTGTCAGCAACATGTGATGTAGGGAGCCCTTCTCTGCTGCCATGGCCCATGCTGCCCACCTGGAGCAGCAGGTGAGATGGAGTGACTTAGAACATTTTCCTTTTTTTTTTTTTTTTTTTTTCTTCTGTTTTCCTTTTTGGTGGGGCTGGTACCAGGCACAAGCAAAAACGTTCCCTACACCTGTGGTGGAAAAATGTCAAGGAGAACCTGAGACAATCTGAGCTGAGGATAGATACATCTAAACTGTAGTATGTGTGGATAAGGCTGGGCTTTGCAAAACCAGGAATGACAGCTAGTTAAACCCTGAGTGTGCAGCTGAAGTGAAATAAAAGTTTTGGTGTCCTTAAGTGATATGGCCCAGCCTTGGGAGTGGTACAAGTTCTCTCCCCAGACAAGTTCTGACAGGGTTTCGCTTGGTTTTTTTTTTTTTTATTTTTTTTCAAAAACTTCTGAAGCCCTGCAGCAATTGCCTGCAGCAGGAAGGAAGAAGATGAGGATAATTATGACATTAGACTATTTTAAAGACAGACGCGTGCCAATTAGCTCCGCAGAAGGGAGCGAGGCAGGCTCCGTGTGTGTGGGAGTGAGGAGAGCCCCAGCAGGCAGCGGGGGCTGTGGGAGCGTGTGTGCCTCCCCAGGAGCCCAGCTCTGGGGCTCTGCAGCGCTGGGAGCAGGGCAGGCAGCTCTGGGGATCAATATTCAGCAATGCACGGCAAGGCAACGGGGAATGGAGCAGGCAGCGTCTGTCTGTCTGTCTGTCTGTCTGTCTGTCTGTCTGTCGGGCCAGCCAGGGGACAGCACGTTCTGCAGAGGGACAGACAGTCCTTGAGCATATTTATCTCAGGAATCTGCTGCCTGAGAGCAGCCAGAGAGCTGGAGTGGCTCATGTCAGCCCCTGGGGTGCTCCTGTGGTGTTACAGGGGCACTGGGGCACTGCAGCCAGGGATTCTTGCTGGCCACTTCCAGCCCTGCAGCGTCCCTGGCCGGGCTCAGGTGAGATGCTGCTCAGAGCCCTGGACACCCCACAAACTCAGTTCCACAGGGCTGAGGAGGATGTGAGGGGGGTTTCAGAGACAACTGCTTGACATGAGATTAATAATGGCTTGATTTTGGGCTTGGTTATTTGCAGGTTTACAGCCATTTGCCTTTTAGGACGCTCCTGAACTGGCTGTCAGAGGCAGCATGGAATGTTAGACCAACATCAGGCATGCCCTCCACCCCTTCCTTGGGGAGATTAATAATTTCTGGATTTTGGGGTTGGTTATTTACAGATTTACAGCCATTTACCTTTCAGGATGCTGTCAGAGGCAACATGGAATGTTAGTTAAGCCAAAACCAGGCATGCCCTCCACCCCTTCCTTGGGGAGGCCAAGCCTTTAGGAAGAGGTTAAAGCCAAATGCAGCTCTCCACAAAAACCTAAAGCACTTCAAGCAGGGAGACTCCCAGCAGAGCTGGGCCTAAAGGACAGTGGAATGGTACCCACATCACTGAGAACCTAACTACAAGCAGGAATCAGCACAAACTCTGCCAGCATTGTGTGGCAATTCGAGTTTCAAGGGCTTTTTGAGAATGGTTTGGGCTTGGTTTGAATCCCCACTGGGTGTTCAGTCTTAGCAAGGTCAGGAGGAGGGCTGGTGTGTCCCCAGATGTGTGACGAGGGCACAGCTGTACCGTAAGGACTCTTTTTGGAGCAATGAGCACCCCTGGGTGATGCTGCTGGTGATTCCAACCACGGGGACCCTTTTTGGAGCAATGAGCACCCCTGGGTGATGCTGCTGGTGATTCCAACCTCAGGGACCCTTTTTGGAGCAATCAGCACCCCTGGGTGATGCTGCTGGTGATTCCAACCATGGGGACCCTTTTTGGAGCAATGAGCACCCCTGGGTGATGCTGCTGTCATTCCAGGCAGTCCCTGTGCTCGGGTGGGTCCCAGCCCTGGGCAGGGCTCGCTGGGGCTGCCTGAGGACGGGGCTGAAGCCCAGCCCTGCCCAGCCCCTCCTGTGCCCCCCCAGAGCATCCCCACCCGGGATTTGTGTCACTTTAGCTCCACATCCTCAGCGCAGCTCCCACAGCACTGAGTGCCTCCCCCAGCACAGATAAATCGATGCCTCCCCTTGTATTTAACAGAGATACGGCTTAAATACAGCCAGTAAATCAAAGTAATTATTTAAAATGAAAATGATTTAAGGGAGTTAATCTGGGAGGATGGCAGGGTGGTTGCAGCAGCAGCTGAGATGCAGGACTTGAGCAGCTATTCCTGACTCTGTCAGGGACTTGCTGTACAACTTCAGGAAAATTGCTCAGCCCATCTCTAAGGCTGCTCTAATAATGCCTACTTCAAAGGGGTGTTATGAGGTTTAATTCATTAATGCCTGCAAAGCACTCTGAGATCTTTGGATTAAAGGCACTACAGTGCAAAGTATTATTAGCTACAGGAAAAGCTCTCAGACAAGCATGGCACTAAGTGTCTGCAGCTTAAAAAAATAGGGAGGAAAAAACCCTGAAGATGAGCAAATTGTGGGTGGTTGGGTTTGTGTTTTTCTCTCTGTGGCCAGGTTTCCATTAGTCAGATCTGTGCTCTGCTAAACCAGACAGGGATGGGGCAGCTCAGGGTTTCTGATTTCCTTGTCACTTCCAGAGCTCCCATATTTTTAACACAACTGTTTGGATTTGGGGCTTCTTTTAGGGGCTTCATTTTATCAAAACCCAGCTTTTGTGCATCAAAAGCCTATTCAGCTTCTCTCTAAGGATATATTTACCCACTGAGTTAAACAAGAAGAAGAAAATAATTTCCTTTGTATTGACAACTTCAGGGGTTTGTTAATTCAGTTTGTGCATTTACTTTCCCAATGAAAAGTCTATTCCACTTGATTTTAAAGGGCTAAGATTTTCAATACTGGTAATTATCTGGAATCCAGAGGGATTTTTTTATCACAAAACGGGGTCTGGTTAATTATCTCTGGTGGAGCTGATCCACCTACTGTGAGTGTAATTGCAAACAGACAAATTGGGAGTGACACCCAGAAATGGGCCAAATGGAGGAATTCTGTTTAGTGACTGCCTTGCTCCCAATATGAATTCATTTCTGGTGTTAAGTTTCAGGAGCAAGCAGCCAAAGGGAGCAGGTTGTTCCTGTAGGTCCAGGTTTAAATCTTGTCTGATCTCCTCATTCACTCAGTGCCTTAAAGCTGTCACATCTGCCTTGTTACCTGAATTCATGTGGATCTTACTTCTTTTTGTTCTCTATACTTTTGAAACTTTTCAAGTGGAACTTATTGGCTTAAAAATAAGCATAACCAACAGCCCACCCCCGCCCCCCTTAATGAAAAGACAGCAACACAACAGCTCAGAATTTTAATTTTTTATAAAAAAAGCATTTCTGCCTGCAGTGAGGGAAACCTTTAAACTTCACTTTGTTTCCTGGTCCCATTGAAAGAGAAGATAGAGGAAGTGAAGTATAAGTGATTGTGGCTCCCAGAGACGCTTTGTTTCTCTCCTGATAGAATGTGAAACTTCATGTAGGTGGTGGGTAGAGCCATGGTAACCTGCTTTCTTCTCGCTGAATGGGGAGGGTCAAGATATTATCGTATCAAGGAGGGAGAAATTACATGGGCATTCCCCCCAGACAATACAGACAGCTCTGACAGCACGATCAAAACAACTGGATAACTTTTTTCTTTCCTCACAGACACACCAATGTTTAAATGACAGCTGAAAGCAGATGATGGACTAAACACATTATTCTCTGTTCCATGTACTTTTTTATAATGGAAGTATATCTTGAAGACTATATTCAAGTTGATCAAATAATAAGTCAATTTGTCAATAAAACAGATTAGGCAACCTGTCTGCCGAGATGATATCTGTCAAACAACATATTTTTGTTAACACAATTTGGAAGCAAATGCCTTCACAAAATACAATGCATAAAAAACCCCTCAATGCCACTTTGAAGTTTATTGAAACAGACTTCTGCCTTGTTTCACTTACAGGCATTTAGACTTCCTTAAAGTTTCAGTAGCTAGCTAACAAACCACGCTTTGGAAAGGACTGGAAGCAAGTGCTCCTGGCCTGGTGGGCACTGCCTGCTGCCAGGATCTGGGTTTATTCCCAAGGCTCTTGGCAATGTCCACTCTGTGGGCACCAGCCACCATCAGAGGGGTTGGTGCAGGGCATTCCCATCTCTCACTCCTGGTTTTGGTGCAGGGCATTCCCATCTCTCATTCCTGGTTTTGGTGCAGGGAATTCCCATCTCTGCATTCCCTGGTTTTGGTGCAGGGCATTCCCATCTCTGCATTCCCTGGTTTTGGTGCAGGGCATTCCCATCTCTGCATTCCTGGTTTTGGTGCAGGGCATTCCCATCTCTGCATTCCCTGGTTTTGGTGCAGGGAATTCCCATCTCTGCATTCCTGGTTTTGGTGCAGGGCATTCCCATCTCTGCATTCCCTGGTTTTGGTGCAGGGCATTCCCATCTCTGCATTCCCTGGTTTTGGTGCAGGGCATTCCCATCTCTCATTCCTGGTTTTGGTGCAGGGCATTCCCATCTCTGCATTCCCTGGTTTTGGTGCAGAACATTCCCATCTCTCATTCCTTGGTTTTGGTGCAGGGCATTCCCATCTCTCATTCCCTGGTTTTGGTGCAGGGCATTCCCATCTCTCAGTCCTGGTTTTGGTGCAGGGCATTCCCATCTCTGCATTCCCTGGTTTTGGTGCAGAACATTCCCATCTCTCATTCCTTGGTTTTGGTGCAGAACATTCCCATCTCTGCATTCCCTGGTTTTGGTGCAGAACATTCCCATCTCTCAGTCCTGGTTTTGGTGCAGGGCATTCCCATCTCTCATTCCCTGGTTTTGGTGCAGAACATTCCCATCTCTCAGTCCTGGTTTTGGTGCATGGCATTCCCATCTCTGCATTCCCTGGTTTTGGTGCAGGGCATTCCCATCTCTCATTCCTGGTTTTGGTGCAGGGCATTCCCATCTCTGCATTCCCTGGTTTTGGTGCAGAACATTCCCATCTCTCATTCCTTGGTTTTGGTGCAGGGCATTCCCATCTCTCATTCCCTGGTTTTGGTGCAGGGCATTCCCATCTCTCAGTCCTGGTTTTGGTGCATGGCATTCCCATCTCTCAATTCCCTGGTTTTTGGTGCAGGTTATTTTATATATATATATATATATATATATATATATATATATATATATATATATATAAAATATATGCAGGGAAATTTGCCATGTGCACTAATGAACAGGCTGATAGTTCAAATACAGCTGTTCTGAGTTTGATTTATGTTTTGTTGGTTTTTTTGGAATTTTTTCACAGAACTTGGGAAGTATATTGCTGCTTTGATGCAAAGGGATGCTGAGGGAACCTGGAGCTGCTCTGAGGTGTGAACAGGTTGAACAGGAGGATCAGCTGTGCTGCCTGAAAACCAAGCAAACAAACAAAAGGAGGGATCAAATCCTGACACAGATTTAAGGACTTTCCCACCCAAGCTTGCCTCTGCAGATTCAGGCTGCTGTTAAGAATTAATGACTAATTTGCCATTGCTCTCAATGTTGCATCAACACCTCATGGGACAGAGGAGCTTCCATTCAGAAAAATGATTCCAAAATCCCCAGATGTGGAAAGTATATTCTGAAAGGTATAGATTGTTAAAAAATAATGAAATTCTGCAGGAGATGTTTAAAGGCAGCAGAGGAAAGAGATGGGTATTAGAAAGAAAAGAAGTTCAAAAACCCCTGTCAAAAATGCACTTCAAAACATTACTTTTTGCAGTGAAATTATTATAAAAGCCAAAGATGTTCCCATGAAGCCTGCTGAGGAGCTCATTCAAGCCCTTGCAGTGGAAATGCCATTCACAGAAGTGACGGGCACATCTGGTAGGAGCCTGAGTCCCCCTCCCATTTATTTTTCCAATTCTCTGAGTTTATGTGCTCACATGGTGATGTCAGGAATGCTGAATTATGCACCCAGCCCTACAAACCTTGAAGCAGGAGATAGCCAGCAATCCACTCTCATTCAGAATAACTCCAAACAGTTTGGCATGTCTCCACGTTGTGAGTAACCAGTGTTACCCCTAGCAATTGCTCCTTAAAGCAAAAACATGTGCAAAATGTCTTCATTCAGCCTAGCAGTATCATATGTCAATCAGATTCAGGATGCAGAACTGGCCAGCAATATCCTAAAAAAAAAAATAAAATAAATCATCTCTCTTTTTGAATCACTTTGAATTAACTTGACTCTGTCATGTTACTGGCAAGAATATTCTCTCTTGAGCATCTGATTTCTAATTTTTTCTCTTTTTTTTTTTTTTTTTTTAGTTTGTTGGTTTTTTAGGTCTTGGTCTTTGGATTTGTTTGCAAGTTCCAAGGATCTGGTTTAAGATTTACAGGACCAGCTTAGCCTGGGGCTCTGGCAAGAAATTGAACATGGGCCACAGTGCACTGGGTTACTGACTCCAGTCAGAACCTCTGCAGGTCTGTAAAACAAGCTCATCCTACAGAAATAACAGTTTGTGAATTTATGCAAGCAGAAATGACAGGTATTTATGATAACATTTGTGTATGATGTGCATACGCTTATATTTAAGTGGCATTAGATGTTTGCTTTGTGTCTTAATGATGGCATTGAAACTCATTAGAGAAAGACAGTGTGGATTTAAAATCCTACCAGATCCTCAGAATTCCCTTTTTTTAACAAAAGAAGTGGGCTGGTTTTGCTTTTGCCCTTAGCAGCCAGGTCTGCTGCTTGCCTGCTGCGCAAGGGAATGGCACTGCTGACACCTGATGCTAGCAGGAGGCAAATCCCAAATATCCCAAACAGGACAGCTTTTGGCACCATTTCCCTGGGATTTCCCTGAAGGCTTTCTCTGTTCCCAAACCCAGCTCTTTTACTTTTTCTCTGCACTGGATGGCTTTGTTAGGATTCACAGATGCACAGAGAGTAACACCAATTCTGCGGTGGTTTTCTTCCATGTTTGTGGAAAAGGATTATCTGGGCAAACTGGGGTCACACTATTTAGATTTAAATATATAAATATAAATTATATTTATATTGGGGTTGTGCTATTTATAATTAAATATATACATATAAATTAAATTATAAATATAAATATACGTATTTATATTTAAATATATACATATAAATTAAGTTATTGAATTTGCTGTACCTCAATGCTGAGCAACTCTTTGTAAAGTTACCAAGAGATGACATCATTGAAAACTCATTTTTGTATCGTTATCCTCGCCCAAGGCAAACATGGAATGTTGTCACGCCGCTGTGTGATGTAAATATGCCATCATAATTTGTCCTTACACATCATAAATATTTTATTGTATGACATTATTACACCTCCAGATATCTTTTTCCATATGAATAGTAATTACTCAAAGTATTTACTGTAATTATGTCACTTGGTGAAATTACAGTAATTATATCGAAAAATGATAGCCCATGACTAATGAGTTAAAATAGCATGGAAATTCCCATTAAAAAAAAATGCATTAAAATGTTAAGGATCTGAGGCAAACTTACAAAAGCAAGGAAATTCACAATTAAGAATGTAATCTCTAGTAACATTTCAGTGCACTACAATTTTACCTTACTTGGCAGAAGAAGGAAAGGAGGGGGAAAAACCCAAAAAGAGGCATTGCCTGAATAGGAATGAAGTGGAAAAGTGAACTGTGCAAAGCACAAGCTGTGTATTTTGTACAGGGTGCACAGCAGCACTGCAAGGTGTTTTACCAGGAACAGGGGGCAGAGACAGGGAGAGAAAAGGAGAGGAAAAAAGGAAACGAGGAAAGGGGAAAAGTGAGAAGGAGAAATTCCGTTTCCAGTTAGAACACCCAGTAATAATTTAATATATGGTGCCATGTTAGAAAATGTGCTATTCATATTTATGAAAGGCTTAATAGATGCAGCTGCATCCTTTAACAAATGATTCTGAGGCCTGCTATGAAAGGCATTAGTAAGAAATGCTGAACAGATGATGCTGTGACAAGCTGTTACAACGCCTGCTACAAGACGTCAATATTATTAAATCTATGGGCTTGCTTAGCACATGAATATAAATAATTCTTATGCATGCTACAAATTGCCATGCTTTATTAATAATGAAGTGTTTATAAATGGAACCTTGCTGGAAAGCATTATTAAACGCAGCTACTCAGAGGACCTTGGAGTAACACTGTAGTAGAATTACCGTGCTGGGACACAGCCTAGAAAGGCCGCAGCTTTATTTTACTGTCTGACTCCACATGGGCTTTGATCCCTGAAAACCCATGGGCCAGGGGCCACCAGTGGTCACTGGATGAAAGCTGCCGTTGTCTCATCCTTTGAGATCCCTCTGGCCTCACCTGGATGGGATTTACACCACGGAGTAACCTCTGATTAACCCTGCTGGAAGGGACACGTGCTGTGGGCACTTTATTTTCCCTCCTGCCTGGAAAGTGACTCTGTGCTGTAAGGATTCTTCTGGGGGAGAGAAAAAGGCAAAAAAACAGCATGTAGGTTTGGAAAGGGACATTCCCTGTGTCTTCCAACAGACCCCTTCCAAAGGAACCAAAACCAACATCTTTGCAGGGCTTTTTACTGCACAAAATTTCCTGCTTTTCCAGAGGTGACCATGACCCAGGCACAGGCAGTGGTGGCTTCATTCATCTGCTCTGAGCAACGTGCAGGAGAGCACTGCTGACTGCCCCTCCTTTAACCATTTCATGCCTTCATGATGGGTGTTTGGGGCTCCATTCCATCCTCCTGGAATGTCCCCATGCACTTACAGATCTCAGAACTCGTGCCTTGGCCTGCAGAGATTGAACTCTTTAACAAAATTACATCCTCTATGATGGCAAACAAAGAAACAAAGTTTTTTACATTCTCTGCTACTTTCCTTTTTTTTCCAAAAGCATTTTAGTTATTGTTTAAAGTGGATTGGTGGAGGGTGGAGTGGTTTTTAATCATCTGCCTATTCTACCTTTTAAAGCTAACATTTTTTAAAACAGTTTTTCACAAACCCTGTGTTGATGGGACCTGAAATATAATGAGAATTTGTGTAAATGTTCATAGCTGGGGGTTTCAGTGGAGGCAAAACCCCTCAGCTTAGCTGCTGTCATGAACAGCTGGGAACAGAGGTGTGTGAGCACCCTGAGCACTGATGGGCAATCCCAGCCCTGCTCCCCAGTGCCAGCACAGGTGGGAGAGCGCAGGTGCACAGAGTTTGGGGTGATTGGGGTGGGCTGTGCCCCATCAGCCCCAACTGGCCCCAGCTGTGCCCACAGGTGAGCAGCACTGACAGTAACAGCCATGCAGGGCACAGAGGGCACACAGGAGCAGGGCACCAGCAGCAGGGCATCAAAGGCTGGCCTGAGGGACAGGGAGGGCAGATGCTGCAGCCTGCTGGAGTGGAAAGGTGCTACTCTGCATGTGCACTCGACTGAAGCCTTCTGAAAAGGTAAGGTGTTACTGTGTTATTGTATTCTGAAGAAATATGGAGTTACTGGGTTTAGGGTGAAGCTTTCTGAGGTTGGAATGGTGTTACTCTGTGTGGGCAGGTGCCCAAAGCCTTCTGAACAGGTTTGGTGTTCCTGGCTTTGGACTGGAGCTTTCTGGAGAGGTTTGGGGTCATTTTGCACATGCACACAAATGAAGCCTTCTGAAGAGCATTACTGGATTTATGGTGAAGCTTTCTGGAGAGGTTTGGTGGTCCTGTGCTTGAGGTGAAGCCTTCTGGAGAGGTTTGATGTCACTGGGTTTGGGGTGAAGCTTTCTGGAGAGCTTTGGTGTTATTTTGCACGTGCGCATGACTGAAGCCTTCTGAAGAAATATGGTGTTGCTGTGTTTGGGGTGGATCTTCCATAAACTGTGTGGGGACACTCTGTGTACTTGTGGCTGTCTCCACTGTGACATGGGCTGTGGCACAAGGGGACGTAGAGCACTTCGTGTATCGCCTCTGTTATCACCCAGGAATTGGAAAACAAACCAAAATATTACCTAACTGCGTGAAGCTCGTAAATGGTGCAGATGGTTTCATTCTGAGCCCTGGGCAGAAGTTCAAATAGATTTTTTTCAAACAGATACATACTTATACTGACCAAAGCCTTGGCCTTCCCTTTTTCTTCTTTCTCACTCCAGTGTTTCATGGCACACACAGATGGATGTGAAACAGGCATGCTGAGGGGCTTGTATTTATCTCTTAGCCTTGATGTGATTGCAATCTTCTCTGTCTTCATGCAATAGTTTCTGCTCAGTTTACAGTCCCTCCTGCCATAATTCATCTCATATCACTTATTTTCTTTGTTTCCCTATCCTTCATCATTAACTTCTGAGCCAACTTTTCACTTTATGACTCCTGCGCCCAAAACATTATTATTAACCTTGGACGTGGAACCGTGTCCAAAACCTTCTCTGAAGTGTAAACAGCTCTGGCATTTCCTTACGAAACTTGCCATTGTGTTCCAAAACTCTCCTCACTGTGAACTTTGGGGTCACTCCCCCTTTCCTGGGAGGGTTTTCAGCCCCAGGTGCAGGGGGAGATGTGGAAAGCACAGCAGGAATCTCCCCCAGCTCTTCAGGAATATTTCCCCTCTGGCAGGGGGGCTGTGCCTGGGGCAATGTGGGATTTCCACATCACCCAGCTGGCCAGCAACAAGGAGAGGCTCACTGCTTGTGTGTGACCATGGTCACAGGGGTTTTGGATGAGGGAAGAGATGAGGATCTGACTCCAGGTTCCAGAAGGCTTGATTTGTTATTTTATTATATATTACATTAAAACTATACTAAAAGAATAGAAGAAAAGGTTTAATCAGAAGGCTGGCTAAGAATAGAATAGCAAGGAATGATGACAAAGGCTTCTGGCTCAGACTCTGTCCGAGCCAGCTGACTGTGATTGGCCATTAATTAGAAACAACCCCATGAGACCAATCCCAGATGCACCTGTTGCATCCCACAGCAGCAGATAACCATTGTTTGCATTTTGTTCCTGAGGCCTCCCAGCTTCTCAGGAGGAAAAATCCCCAGGAAAAGATTTTTTTATAAAACTTGTCTGCGACACCTGCCCTCCAAAGCGCTGCCTGCTGCCCTTGCTGCTCCCTGCTTCCCAGGGCTCACCTGGAGCATCCTCCCTCCTCTGCCTCTCCTCTGGCCTGTCCCTGGTGTGAGGGACACCTGGGTGACAGCAGGGCCATTCGTGCTCAGCCTGGTTTACACACTCAGCCCCTGCAGCGTTTCTGCTTTATACATTTCTCTGCTTAGATGATGTGTGAAATCCTTGTACACTTTTTTTTTTTCCTCAGAGTCATGCAGGGAGTGTTTGTGCATCTGTATTGTGCTCTACTTCTCCTCATGTTCACAGATTTTTATTAAAATGTTTCCATAAAACAGGTTGCTACCAGAAGATACACGAACACATACAAATTAATACATAAAAACAGATGAGTTCTATAGAATATTTACAAACAATGGGAGAGAATTCAAAACTTCTCACAAACACAGCATACAAACAAGCACATACATACCCCGTGTTTACCAGCATTTATTTTAAGGGTTCCTTGGTGGTTCTGAGGTAGGCTTAGGCTGGCAGACAATCTTTTCCTTCCCACTGCAGGTTGAGGGGAAAATCAAAAGAGATCTCAGTTAACAGGCAAATGAAAAAGATCTTATTTTGTGTCCAGCCTGTGTTTCCTCGGGCTGCAGAAAAATATAAGAAAAATATAATATAATATAAGAAAAAAAATCCCAGTGTAAAGCTGGGCTGCAGCCAGTGCTGGCATGAGCATGGCTCAGCCCTCACCTGTGGAAAAGGGAGCTCTGAGCTCTGAACCCCCTGGGCTGGAGGTGAGGGCTGGTCCCTCATCCTGGCTCTGGCCCTGCAGCCCTTCTCTCTGTTAGCTAGCACATTGGATGGAGATAAATGTCTTGCTGAATGCAAAAGCGCTCAGAGAGCAGGGATGCCACCCAGCTCTGCAGAGGGAGAAAAATCCAGAGCTGATGGGTTTCCTGACCTTCAGTCCAAAAGAAGAGTTAAACATTAGGAAAAGTTAAGCAATAGGAAGCGATGTTAAGTTGAACAATAGGAAGAAGGGGGTTGAAATGCAATTGTGGCTTTATTAGATCAGCTCAGCAAAGGCAGAGGAACCAAGTGATTTATTGTGATTTATTCAGTTCCCATGTGAGCCCCTGGTTTGCCCCAGAGCTGAGGAGCCCTGGTGGGGCTGGCAGGAGCCCGTGGCTGGGGTCACCTCTCCTGCTTTTCCAGTTTGTTCTGTCCACGTTTGGCCAGAGCTGCAGTGTGAAATTGGCCGTTCCTGTGCTGCCTGCACCAGCACTGCAGCCTGAAAGTGAAGGCAATTCATTTCAGTTGTTGACTTAAAGTGCTGTTGAAAGGTACTTCATTTCCAAGCTCTTCCCCCTATAAATAGATCAGGGGTTGCACGGGAGTCAAGTTGTGCTCGTTTGTCCTCCCTCCAGATGGATTTACCATGGCTGCTTATCTGCCAGCACCCCCCTGCCCTTAGCACAATTTGTTTCTCAAATTAATTTATTTAGCTTGCTCGCTCTCATTGCCCCACAGACAAAAAAAATTTCTCTTCTTTCCAAAAAAATCCCAAAACAACCACCCAAAAACTAACCAAAAAAAAAAAAAAAAAGGGGGGGGGAAAAGAAAAACCCCACCACTTTCTTTGGAACCAATATCTTCTGGAAGGGAGCTTGAGCACTGTGTGTGTTGAAGTTATGACTGAGAGAGCTAAAGCAGATGTGCCTTTTGCAGAGGTCACCATTTGTGTCAGCAGTGTGGGAGGTACCAGGGCTGGGAGCTCCATCGGTGCCTCCAGGAGCTGAGTGTGCCCTCACTGTCAATCCCTGTCTGTCCATCTTATTTGGCCATTTTCCTCAGTGTTTCTTCCTCATCTAACGCTGCATTTCTTTTTCTTGCTTTCTGTTAGGACCCAGGAAGGCACCATAAGATCTAAAACAGCAAAGGATAATTTTTTTTCCTATGGAGGGTTACTTGCAAGAAGGAATATTACCAATAGGATGAGATTTCAAGTGCTCAGCTTGAACATTGAGCCTAGACACACAAGCAGGCTGGTTGATGCTCACTGGTGTGCCTGCAGAAGTTCAAGCTCCATCCTGTGTTTAATGCAGATTAATCAGAGCTTGCCCATGAGCTGCACAAGTCCCAGGCCATGAGCACACAGGAACTGTCCAGGACACTCACATTTCCAGGTAAGGACATCTGGGCAAGCATGGATCACTGCTCTGAAGGCAACACTTGTATTTTTCATGGAGTGCATATTTAAAGAACAAGAATGCCTTGATGTAAAAATCCTGTGGTTGTCTTGCTGCCACTCACCTCATCTCTGATCTGGAGCTGCAAAATTCATTTACTCCTCACCACAGAACACAGAGTTGAGCAGAATTAGAACAGGTCTGTGTCTTATCTCTGGAGATGCCAAATCCTTATCTGCTAAGAGATTAGGAGCCCTTGACAAAAGGGGAGGAAAACTGCCAGTACTTTGCACATAACAGTGAATAGCTGGAGATCTCTAGGTGTGCTTATCTCTGGGACAATGGTTGTCTGTGGCACAAATAGGAATTTGTGTTTGCTCAAGGTACCCAGAATATTCTGGTAACCCAAAATGTAGATGGGTGATTTTTAATTTGCGGCGGTTTTAACTTGTGGAAGGGCTGTGCCATTCAGCCAGAACTATCTCACAGAGGTTTCCTGGGCACACTTTGCTTATTTGTGGTGTTAAAGGGTTTCAAAGGGCTGGACCACAACTGTTGCTCTCACTGCCCTGCTGGCTGTTCTGAGGTCTAGGTGGTAAAACACACATCTTAAATGTTCTTGGAGTCAATCAATAGGAGGTGTATAAGATAGCATGGTTTGGGCCATTCCTTTTCCTAAACTCTTTAGCTGGGCTGGCAGGAGAATACTGAGCAGCAGTCAACGAACAGTGCACCCAGATGTTTGTGATTGTGTGCTCTAAGTGTAAAAACAAACGTTTGGTGGGAAGCTGCCCACCAGAACTATCCATGGGACACCCTGGTGTCTTTACAGAGAATTATTATACTTTAAAAGGGCATTATCCTTTTGATCTAAGAACTGAAGCAAGTCCAACATGCCAGCTGAAGATCCCAGTCACAGCACAGATCCCAGTGGATGCAGAGTGTGATAACTGCAGAAAGAAAGTGCAGAGTGGCTTTTAAATAAGGACTCTTCAAGATAAACAAATAAAACTGCCATTTAGCTGTCACATTGCATGGTTTATATCTCACCCGTGCTCCTGTAATTGTTGCCAGTGGTTCCACACATGAATTGCATGGTGGGGCACAGAAAATTGTCAAGGTAACAGGTCAGGGTACATCATTGCCACCAGAGGTTTTCAGGAGCTCTCAAGCCCTGCTCAGCGCAAGTGTGCATTTAAATGAGGCTCACACTGCATTTCAGAGAAGCCTGCTTAACTCTTGCTGGTTCAAAATCCACACTGCAGAAAGTGGCATCAGAACTGAACAGGCATTTTAAACCTGGTTTGGGTGACCCCCACACTCCTCAGGAGTTTGGTGTGCAAAGTTTCCCTACCCCTTTGCTCCTGTGACTGGGATGCTGGTCTATTCTGAGGTGACTGTTGTTATTTTGCTGCACCTGGGTTTAGGAATATTTTTTATTATTAATAATTTTTACTTCAGAAAGAGGAGGAATTCCTCCCTGGTTGGATTTTGGGAGGCTTCCCCATTCCAGGCCAGAACCTGTTCATGTGGCAGGTGTCCCAGCCCATGGCAGGCAGGTAGGAACAAGTTGATCCTTAAGGTCTGTAGTAGTTTTGCTTTGTTAATTTAGTATTGGTTAAATTTTACAAATTGTTGGTTAATATATTGATTTTTTCCTGTGATATCTAAAGGGGACAAACATCAGTTTTGCTCCTCTCTTTGCTGAGGTGTCATGCACTCTCAGGGCTGCATGAAAACAGACCTGGGCTCTCCCAAACTCCTCTCTCCCATGGCATCCTGAGCCCCAATTCATGCACCTCAATGCCAACCAAAACAAATAATCCTCTTCAATAAACTTTTACATTTCCCTGTCTCCAAAGGGGTTTTTTACAGCTTTGGTAAATACTGTGTTAGCAAAATCAAGAGTTGTTCTTCCTCTGGGCTGCACAACAAGTGCTATAACAGTGTAAAACATCAATTAATATGGTTTGTATATAGCAAAAAGCATTAGCACAATACCAAGTTATATTATGTGATTTTATTAACTGGTATAAGTAAACACAGATTGCATTAAAAGCTGTTCCATTTTTATTTTTTGAATGTTTATATTTGAAAGAATAGCCCAAACTACAGAAGACAGTTATTTTCTGAGACTACAAAAATTAGCTGCCTGCAGATCAGCTTAATTTAAAGGCTTTCTGTCTTCTTTGAAAAGGTTAGGGAAGCTGTGGCCAAAGAAGACCCTGTGAACTTGCTTATTAAGATTTCAAAAGCTTTTTGACAAGTTCCCATAAGATGAGAGCATGAAATAAAATAATTATGAATCAAATGCTAGAAAAAGCTCATAAAGAAATTAAACCCACTTTAAAGTCAGACAGCCTCACTTTGTTTTAATCATTTTTCTGCCACAGTTACATGCGGCTGCAGCAAAAGAAAAAAAGCAATGACTGTACAGTGTTGTTTCATCTGGGCTTCAGGCTTTGGTGTGGAAAAGTTAATTCAGAAAGTTTCCAGGCTGTCTTAGGAAAAGAGCTAAAAGAGCACTGACTTGTTAATGGAAATGCTTTGGCAAAAAAGGAAAAAAAAAAAAAGAAAACAAAACAAATTTCATTTGAACTTTAGGCTTAGCAGAGTGTCGTGCAGAACACGAATCCCAGGCACTGCTGTCACCCACTGTGAGATGCCTTCATCTGCAGAGTGTGCAGAGCAATGGCACTTGACAGTGTCAGGATTTGGGCTGATAGGAGAAATAATGCCCTGTGCACATGCTGAGACATCCAGCGCCACGGAGGGAACTGCAGAGACAGCACTCATGAAAGATGCTGCGTGTTTGCTGTCAATATGTTGGATGAACATTTGCCCTCTGGACTATATATATTTCAATAGAAAATCATCTTTTCCAAGCATTTCCATTCTGCTGTCAGAATTGCACATGACAAGTTTGCATTTTGCTCCTGATGATGGTGGTGCCTCAGTCTGGGCTGCATTTCATGGAGCAAGTGTCTGCCTGGAATGGCTCAGCAAGGATGGACAGACACAGCTCCCACCAGCACAGAAACCCTTTAAAATATGAAGTACACACTAATACCTCTATGAAAGGCAGGAGAAGCACATTTCCTTTTATTCACCGTGGGCTTTTTTCATTAATGTTATCTGGGAACAATGTAAAGGTACACAGATATGCACACACACAATTACTCTTCACATAATCACAGTCTCACTGCAGGGACAATGGCCTTGGTATGGAAATCACCTTGACTAAGACAGATAAATGGTTTCTGTGCCTTGAAAAGGCCTACTTGCTCAGAGAAAATAAGAAGTAACACCAGCTTTCTGTTTACCAGATAGAGCAATGCATTATCAAACCCCAGAAGCCTTTTCAAAAGCAAATTATGTGAGCTTTTCCTTAACCCATGGATGCACACATCCCTGAGCTGGGATAGTACTTCACACGTGTTAGAAGATAACAGGATAGCATTGCACACACTAAATTCACATTTTCCACATCTGCACCTTCCCTCAGTATATCACAGGGGATCCCAGAGCTGTCAGAAATACCCAGGCCCAGCAAGATGCTGCAAAATTAACCTCAAACCCTGCTTTAAACCAAGGGTTTTGCACACCTGTTGCAGAGCAAAGCCAGGCTTACCTTCGACCCATCCATTTGCATGGCCAGATGTGCCAGGACAGCTGGGAGAGGAGATTCCACCCTGCAGTGCCCTTGGCAGCGCTGACCACAGCATCCCTGGTGTAGCTGACAACACCGGTACTCACCAGATTCCCTGGTGTCACTTCATGCTGACAACTTTTTCCTTTTTCTCTAAGCATGCCAGCAAGACTTGACAGTGATTAAATAAGGGAAAGTTATAGATTTTATACAGTTATAGATGATTTTTATACAGTTATAGAGGTATGCAAATTCCAGGCACTAAACTAATTCCATCTGAACTGGTAAAATTCTGATTGTCCCCCTAATTATGCTGTTAAAGCAGTCCCAAATTAAGACACCTCTAAATGGCCAAGAGAGCCCCATGTTGTGATGCCCCAGTGAGGCCTGGAAGCCAGGCTGTGCTATGAGAGCATCCATGGCTGCAACTTTTAATGGTTGGTGCAGAGCCCTGCTGGGATGGAGGCTGGCGCGATGGCAGCCAGTGTCACTGTGAGTCAGGGAGGGAAACACAGCAAAACAATGTCACTGGATGTCTGCAGAGACACTGTTGTGATCTGAGGAGAGGCAAAATGCTGTCAATGGGAGTCTATATGCTGCAGATAGCATCACCACAGCATGGGAATAAAGGCAAAATGATGTCAGGGCAATACACAATATGCTCAAGACAGAATATATTTAGTCTGAATAGAAAATCTGTCATGTAAAAGAGCTGCATTGATTTCCATCTTCCACAGTGATGTGTTGTCATTCCTTACACTGACTGTCTTTTTTATTTAGATTTACCCTATAGCCCAATCTGAGGGGTTTTTCACATTAACACTTCCCTTACTTGCCATAAGCAAGCCCACTGCCACTGACTTTTTAACCTGTGGATTATGTTATTCAAAAGAAAAATGGATTTTATCCAAAACCTCGACTAAAAAAAAACCAACCCAGCTATATCCACACTAGATTTAGCAGGTCCCGGAATTGGATTGGAGAAATTAAACAAGCTTGCCTAGGAAATACATGGCTACATGCACACATGTGCACCCAGACAGAATTCTAACCACCTATAATCAGGGCAAGTAAAGTTATTGAGGGGAAAACAGATTATTTTTTTTAAAAATAAATGTATGGTATTTATGCCCAAAAAACTCTTGTCATAACCTTGCATGATTCATACTTCTGTGAAATGTGGTCTCATATCCAAATTAGTCTTATTGGTAGAAAGTAATTCTTTTTCTTAGGTATAAGATTATTAAACTCTGCCTCCAAGTGATTTCTGGTTTTCTCTATGGTCCTTACAATGTCAGTGACACCTCCATGTTCTGAATTGTCAGCTAATTTCTGACAATTAATAATCAGGGCAGGGATGCTTCAGCTGCCATGGGAAATGAAATGTCTCCTGTGTATTTTGGGCCCTGTTCACTGTGGCTCTATTCTGTCTTTCCTGCAAAAAATTTTTATTTTGGTTAGCAGAATTCTTTGGGAAAGATGAATTCTGTATTTGTGCTAAATTCTGTGAATTTTGTATCCGAATTCTGATTATGTGCTGCTCCACCCATATCTTTGCAAGGATGCTCCAACATGTTGAGTAAAAATACGAATTCAGATCCAGCCCTGATAATCCTGAAGGGTTTGTGTAGACAGTCTTAGCCCAGGTTTTTCCTGCTTGTGCTGTTTTGGATTTCAACCTTTACATTGCGGCAGCAATAGTGTTCCCATGTTTAATCTGCCTCTCATCTGGATAATGATAATGAGCTGTTATTGACTGGCATTTCTAGTTCAGTGCTGCAAACATTGGGTAGGATTCATTAAATGCTCCTCTTGTGCCAGCCAGAATTAGTGGTGGTTTTGAGGCAAAAGGCCAGATTCATCAAAAGGATAATGGGCAGATATATTTTTGTTTGGTTTTTTTTAGAATTTTAATGACCAAATTGCATTGCTATTCTTTGTTTATCTATTTTTGAATTCTATCAGATAGCTTTGGTGATAGCTACCTAATTTCTGTATTTATAGGAAACTGGCACAAATTGAGAAAACAGAACAATTCCATGTTTATGAAGCATGAATTCTCACAGTAAATGTCAATATAATGTGCATTAATAGGAAAAATTCTACAGTAAACCACATATAGATTTAATATGTGATTCTTGTGCAGGGAGCCTCCAGCTTGGCTGTTTAGTAATGTGGTGCCCATCTGCAATGATGCTCCAGAATTACCCAGAAACCAAGATTTAAAATTAAATCCTGGTTTGAAATATATCATGCACGTGGATATTTGTAAGGTGAGCGTGGTCTGTGTTTGCCAGACTCACAGAAAATAAGGAGTGGAGGTGATTTTGGCAGTTTGAGAGCTCCATTTGTGCTGTGTACATCTTCTGCCAGTGCCCACTTGGATCTCGTGCTTAAATTTAGCATGGGGTTTCCTCTGCTGGTGAATGTCCTGGAAATATGAGAAAATGTGGGGTTGTTTCACACTGAAGTGGTTTGGGAAGCAGACCCCAGAGCATGAATTGGGCACAGGAGGGATGTGCTGCCCAGGGGGAGCACAAGGAAAGGGCTCCTGCCTCATACGGGACCAGCCTGTCCTTTGGGGGCTGCAGGGGTGTGCAGAAATGTCCTCTGCAAAAATATCTTTAAAAATTCAGGTAAAATCATCTTTGTCACAGCATCCTGGCATGAAAATCACAGAATGAGAGAATGAGATTGGAAAAGGCCTCAGGTTGCAGGCCTCAGGTTGCAGGCCTCAGGCCTGTGACCCAGCACCATCATGTCACCCTGACATGGCCCTGAGTGCCACATCCCCTCTTTCCCAAGCAGCTCCAGGGATGGTGACTGCCCCAGCTCCCCGGGCAGCCCAGTCCATCATCTGACCACCCTTTCTGTGAAGGAACTCCTGCTGATGTCCAATCCAAACCCCACCTGGTGCACCTTGGGGCTGCTTACTCTCATCTTGGTTAATGTATTGATTCTTTTTGTCACTAGTCACCTGGGAGCAGAGCCCAGCCCTCACCTGGCTCTGCTTGTGGAGAGTGAGAAGGTTCCCTTGAGCCTCCTTTTCTCCATGTTAAACACCCCCAGCTCCCTCAGCTGCTTCCCACAGGACTTGTGCTCCAGACCCTTCCCTATGGTTGGTTCAGAACTTGGGCTCCTGCAAGCTGAAGCAAAAATATGGAAAGTAGGTCCCCTAGAGACTGAGAACTTCAGTTATTCGTCCTTTGCCTGGATTCATTAAAGTCAGAGTCTGTTCTGCTTTATGTGAGGCAAGCCCCTGATAACCTATTTGTTCTGCTTCGTGGCAATGTGGCACCTCCAGACTCTTCGTGTTCCAGACAAGAAGACAGAAATTGTGTCTGGATCTCAAAAATCTCCCCGAGAATGTCTGCCCAGGCAGAAGCCTGGCACTTGTAGCTCATAGCACAAATGTGGCTTCTCCTGTCAGAAAATCTGTTTGAAATGAAGGCTGTGTCAGGCAGAAAAAATATTCCACCCCTTGGGTGGAGAGATGGCAGAGCATGAGGCACCTCAGAGGAGGAGACCCGAGCTGTGCCACACTCTCTGCTCCTCCCTGCTGTGCTCCTGTGGCTGTCGCTGCTCTCCCCAGACACCAAACTGCTGCTGTCACCAAAGACAGGGACAGAGGGAAGGGTCCTGAGGGAGCTGGGTGACCTCTGGTCCATGTGTGGGTGATTTTTTAGAGATCATCTGAGATAATCCCCAGGGAAAGGTCCTTTGGGTTAATCCCTGTGACCTTGGGTCCTGTTTGTCACCTTTGGAGAGGAGGAGCACAGCAGCACAACCTGTGCTTGCCAAAGGTTTACCCTGACCAAAGACCAGCCCCAGGCTGTGGTGTGCAGTCATGGAGCTGCCATGCTGGTCCCAGGATCAGGAACCTTGGGGATGGCTGTGAAAATGCTTCACTGCCTCTTTGGTTTGCTTGTTCTTCAGCCCTGCCATCTGTACAGCACTGTTCATTAATTCTTTACTTCTCATCTCCTGTTTCTGGGGGTAGCGAGCAAAAATTCCAGGAATCTCAGCACAGCCAACCAGAACTTCTCAATAACTGCAAAACCTCAGGCAAAGCTGATGAAAAGTTCCCCACAGCTGCAGGAGTGCAGTGTGGGTGAACAGTTCAGTCATTGTGGGGAAGGAGATGGGCAGGAGAGGCAGGAGGCTTTGTGAGGTGTGAAATCCTCCTTCCAGCTCCATCCATCAATCCATCCATCCATCCCAGCCCCATCTATCCATCTGTCCGTCCATCCCAGCTCTGTCCATCCATCCATCCCAGCTCCATCCCAGCTCCGTCTATCCATCTGTCCGTCCATCCCAGCTCTGTCCATCCATCCATCCCAGCTCCATCCCAGCTCCGTCCATCCATCCATCCATCCATGCACCCATCCATCCATCCATCCATCCATCCATCCATCCGTCCGTCCGTCCGTCCATCCATCCATCCATCCATCCATCCATCCATCCATCCATCCATCCATCCATCCCAGCTCCATCCCAGCTCCGTCCATCCATCCGTCCATCCATCCATCCATCCATCCATCCATCCATCCATCCATCCATCCATCCCAGCTCCGTCCATCCATCCATCCATCCATCCATCCATCCATCCATCCATCCATCCATCCATCCATCCATCCCAGCTCCATCCCAGCTCCGTCCATCCATCCATCCATCCATCCATCCATCCATCCATCCATCCATCCCTCCCTCCCTCCCTCCCTCCCTCCCAGCTCCCTGAGCTGCAGGAATGTGGTCCTGCAGAACAAGGCAGGGTGAGCTTTTTAACCCAGAGAGGATCTCCAGGAAGGCTGCCGAGTCTGAGGCACTGCTCAGGAGACACCCAGGAAAACCAAACCCAGCCTGAGAGACAGGAAAATTGCTGGGCAGGAAAAGGTCATGTTAAACCCAGCAAAATCATTTCTTTAAAAAGATCCACCCCCCTGAACACGTCTGACACTTACAGGGATGTCTGTGTTGCTGCAGAGACGTGCAGCCCTGAGCTCATTTCATGGTGGAGCTTTGGGGGTTCTTTTAGGCTGGTTTTGTAATTAAACCTTGAAAAGAAGGCAAATAGGAAATAAATTCAAAGATTCCTGCCCTTCTGGATGAGGCTTACCTTTCCTTAAATCAGAGTGAGCTCTTCTGCCTTCCTGTGACTGTGGGGGACACATCAATCCACACATCCTCCCAAAACAAGGAGCTGCCTTCAGTGCAACTGGAGTCTGACCCATTTAGGACATTTCCCTACTACTTTTCTATAAAAATAAATTATTTCAAGATAAAATGCTCAGATTATGTTTTAAGAAACATGAATGCTTTCCCAAGAATTTCAATAATAATTGTAGGAAGCAGTTTAGTTGTTTGGTTAATTATCCTTTTTACTCCCAGCTCTTAATGTGATGATGTTGATTTCACTTCTAGAGAAGTGCTAACTGGATATGACTAATAAATGGTGTTAAAAAGATAACAGCTTCAGAAATAAAACCTTCTGAGTGATTTTAACCTCTGTCATGTGTACACAGTAGGTTTTGGCAACTAATTGCTTTCTACTGAGATGTAGATACTGCTCTGACCAAACACCAGGAGCTGTTATTTTGCTTTACTCTGTGTGCAGCACGTCCAGGGCTTCGTGGAAAACTTTGGAAAATTTTGCAGATTGATGAAATTCTGCCAGAGTGCCAAGTATATTCCTTTCTTTTTTTCCCCAAGTGTTTTGCCCCACACCTGCTGCCTGCTGTGTGAAAATGCTGAAGGTGTCAGCTGCTTTCTGAGCACTTGGTCCTAAACAAGGTCCAGATCCTGACAGTAATTATTTTTGGGGCACCTTTTGGGTGTGAGAGGTGCCATTCAGAAATGCAGGTTTTAACCTGATTTTTCTTGACAGGGATTAGAGAGACGGGGATGTTAAACAGTTTAATACACCATTTTTCTAGCTGAAAAGAGGCTAAAAGCTATAGAGCACAACACAAAAACCTAAACATTAAGTCTCTGAAGTTATAATTCAGACCTCTCTCAAGTGTATACATTCATATTGCCCTTATGTATACAATCAGATCCCTATTTTTCTAAATTCCATGGTTCTCCCACTCCACTGGAGGTGCTGAACATTTTCCATGGAGCTGCCCAGCTAAGTGCCTCTTGAAATCTCTCTTATGGCAGGGTAGAAGCAGCACCTAAATCTTGAATTTCCTAATTTTTTCCACTCCAGACCCTACTGCCTTAGAGCTTCAGCTGCCAAAGAGTCCCAATTCTCCATTAGGCTTTGGTTTTAAATGAGATTTTGGGGCTGGGCACAGACTGACATTTTTCTGGGGGTACAGAGCAAACGATTCCCTGGATCCCTGAAATGTCTACCAAATGTTTTTGAACAAAGTGCTGGTAAGAATTCTCTCAACTGGCTAAAACATGGCATTCCTCCTTAATGGCATTTTCAGAACTGTCTAAAGCTGAAACTTTCCAGAAAAATTTTGCTTGAGATACCTGGCATGGAAAAATTCAGTCTAAGTAATTTAGAGCTGCAAAATTACAAGCAACTAAAAACAAAGTCTTGTAATGGGAATTGTCAGGCAGTTTTGGGTTCTGATGGTACTGACAGCTCTGTCTGTTACAATGTGAAAAATAAAGAGGAACAAGGGGGGGGGAAAGGCATAAAAAATTAAATTATAAATTATATTAGGAGAAAGCTTGCTTGCTGGAAGAGGTGGGTTTAGGAGGTTTTTGGATGTGAATGAAAGGATGTTTGACAGATGAGGTCATGGAGACTTTAATGTGTGAGGAGGCACCAGGAGTGAAGGCAAAAAGCTGAGAGATGGCAAGGGGAGGGAAAGAGCAGGATAAAGCTGATGGAGGGTGTTGTGGGAAGCAAAAGGAACACAAAATGTACAATAGTACCAAAAAACCAAATAGTACCAAAAAGCAGAGTTCTACTGTTCATTAAGAACACTGATCATTAAGAAAACAATCCATGGAGCAGCATCTGGCTCCCCTGGTATCCTCAGAACAGAACAGAACCAGGAGCCAGGATGAACCTGCTCCTCCTCAAGAGATATCCTATTTAAATCCAGCTGCTTGTAAACACCAAGGGGAGGCACAGCCTGAGCCCACTTCTCCTAAGTCATTGCTGCTGCTCATTGCTAAATAAAACATTTCCCAAGGTCCTTATTCCTGCTAGCTGCTGACTCCAGTGGAATGCAGCAAGAAGCAGAAAATATCTCAAAGGCAGAATCTGACTTTGAGATTGTTCTTTAGATCCCAGTGCCCAATTCTGAATTCCTTCATTTCTTTGGGACCTTTTGAAGATCTGTGCACTGCAGAGCCCATGCCAGCTGTCACTCTAAACATTTCTTGACTTGGAAGGGTCCAGCTGAGTTTAATGAATTTAATACAACACAGTTTAATAATGAGTTTAATGGTTGTAGTTTTTCTTTTCTATCTAATTCTAGTGGCCATAAGATTTTACACAGCAGAGTATTACTCAGAGCTGCATGTGTATTTCTATCAGTTCTCCTTGTCTATGGGAATACTTTATGGTATAACTATATCCCCCAGCTCTGGAGAAGTGTCTTTATTCATTCAATAAGTCCTTTTGACCAAGGCCAGTCACGTCTAATTTTGTGACAAAAGGTCTGAAGAACCAGCCCTTATTCTCCTTTGTCTTCCAAATAGAAAAGCTCCAGACTTCACTGCATTTTGAACCTCCTACAAGTTTTCATGGTGGAGGATTGGCTCCTCACTGCTCCCCCTGCACCCTTGGGCCAGGGGCTTTGAGCCACCCACCACCACTCGGGGAAAGCATTTTCCTCCAGGAACATGCTAAGATCATATTTATTTGGGAACTGCTTGGGAATCTGTCATTATGGTGCCTGTGACAGCTTGACAAGGCCCGTTGCCATGGAAAAGATTTGTGATGTTGTATAAATATATTCCTAGGTCAGAAGTTCTGTGTGGTTTTTGGACATGGATGTTAAAGGGAAAAAGAATGACTAAACATTTTAAAAAGCAGAATAATACAAAATAACAACAATAACTAACATTTGATACCATGTTTCTGCCCAGTAACGAAACAAACAATTCCTAAAAGCATTTAATTTATGCTGCAGCAATGAAAGTTCATTTATTTCCAAGGTTCACCCCCATCCTTAAAATATTCTCGTTCCCAGTCACGTTGCAGTATTGATGCCTCCTCTATGAACAGAGCAGCAGACAAGGGAGCTGCTGCTGCTGCCTCTCTCTGTTACTCCATTAGGTTGGGTGACAGCCCCTGAGTGCTCTGTAACCTATTGTGTGCCCAAGGCACTTGTTTTTGGTGAAAATTGTGACTGGCAGGAAAAGAGACAACAAAACCATGGAGAGAATTAAGACAGAAAGCTCAGAAAAGGTTTGCCTCCAAAGAGAAGAGGATTTGGCTGGGCAAGTAGTTCTGGCTGGGGCATGTAAGAGCCTAAATGAGGGATGCAGGACTCCAGGGGCTCGTCAAAAATGCAGTTTATTGTGTCCAAAATGCAGTTTATTGTGTCCAAAATGCAGTTTATTCCATCCAAGTGTTACAGCAGCCCAGGGTCATGGGTGACAGAGCTGTGCCCACAGTGTCAGCTCCAGCTGCAGGCAGGCCTGGAGACCCTCTGGTTTTGGTTACAATGCATTACATTACATATATGTAATGTGTTTTATTATATATAAATTGTATATAATATAATTATATATTGTATAATAATATATAGTAGAATATAATTGTATATATAATTGTATATAAAATAATATATATTATATCATATCATATATTATATTGCATTTTGGTTACAATGCATTATTTTCTTTGCTGAGCATCTTAATGCAGTAGAACCAACCCATACCTTAACTTTTACCTATAGCCTATCATAACTACTGTAATTACCATATTCATGTTACTCCAATCACTAAAAGTCAGTACGTTACAGTTTAAGCTAGAAGTTGTTTTTCAGTTCCCCTGCAGTGGAGAATTCTGAGACCTTTTTTCTACTTGCAACATTTGCTGACTTGTTTGCCTGTGCTAACTTTGGGCTTGGTAAAAACATCTTGTTTGGGGTGGGTTTATCCTTTGCTCTAAGGAATAAAAATAAAATAATAATAATAAAGAAATAATAATAATAATAATAATAATAATAATAATAATAATAATAATAATAATAATAATAATAATAATAATAATAATCCCCTTGTAACTAACACACCCTGTGCCTCCTTGGTTATCCAGTGAGACTGGCCAGCTCTCCTCACCTGCCCTGGCCAAAGCAGATGTCCCAGAGCTCGCTGGGTTCCCTTAGTCATCCCCCAGGACATGAGTGCTTTGCAAAAATAACATTATGGTCTTGAAAAAAAAAAAGGAAAAAATCACGAAGAATCACGAATCCTCCAGATCTGCTCCTATGCACAGACACTGTGATTAGCCAGTTCTTTTCCCACCACAGGAACTCTCTCTGTTCTATTTCTTCCAGAAGGTTTTTGGCTTCTGTTTGGGTTTTTTTTGTTTGTTTCCTTAATTATATCCCATCAAACCCTGAAGCGCTGTTTTTGAGATCCTCAAACATCAAAATACCATATATTTTCATTTAAAGTTCCCTGACACTTTATCCCAATTTTTAAGTTCTAACTTCAAACAAGAGGGAAATGTCTGGAGGCAGAGAAATGAGAATTGATCTATAGTTTGAATGCAAGCCACAAATATGACATGAGAATATAGACACATGCACATAGTGCCATCAAGAAAAAGATCCCAACCCTCCCACACTTTTTACACATTACAACATATTAAAAATTATTTCTGGACATAGTGAAATATGTTAAAATTTAAAAAAAAAACCCTTAGAAAGTTGCAAGTACCAAGAGAATTTTCTACAGTAGCAGGCACAGAATTAAACATGCTTTTTTTCCTCAGAAAAACTGCTATGGCAGTGCAATGACTTAACCTTGATTTTCAGAGGCTGTGTTGTACCAAAAGGAACGTAAATCAGAGAGGTGGAATCAGCTTCTGCTGCCTGCTCTGGTGGGAAGAGCAGCACTCATATAATCAGAATTTAGATACCACTGGGCAAACCAGGTGCACATCAGATGCCTGCGTGCAAAGACCTAAAGGACCGAATTTTTTGTGAATATTTTGTCAATTTTTGGGGGAATATTTTAAGAATTCTGGCTTCAAATCCCTCCAAAATTCAGAATTTAATCCAATTTTTTCCATTTTCCCACAGGAATTTCTCCCCATTCTCAGATTTATTTTTGGACCTTTTAACCCCAAATTTTTGGGGAGTTTTTTTGTCAATTTTTTCTTAATATTTTGTGAGTTTTGCCTGCCCATTTTGTGAGTTTTGCCTGCCTATTTTGTGAGTTTTCACTGCCCATGTCACCGCTGTGCTGCTCACCAGCTCAGGAACTCCCCCAGGGGCTGTTTCAGAGTAAAACCAATCGAGCCTTGGCTGGGTAGCACCGATGTCCATGAATATGGAACGCCGTCGTTAATTGATTAATTAATTAATTAATTAATGCGCACACACAGGAGCAGAGAGGATGTGGCTCCTGGTCCCGTGGAAGCTGCAGCCAGGCGAAGGCCCCAGGCCTCTTTGGAGAGGTGCTGTGGCACACAGCCCTGCTCAGCAGGCACTGCAAACCTCCCCGTCCGGTAATTCATCCTTCAGCCCGGGGCCCGTGAAGGCCTTTAAGCACAAGGTTCTAAATAAGGAACCAGAAATTGTTGCTGTTTCTCACCCTAACTGCAAACTGAAAATAAGCACTTATACAGCCTAGCCCAAATATTTAGTTAAAGAACAGGTTTATAACTAAGGACGCCTTAGAAAGTGTTTGAATTATTATATACATTGCTTAAACTGTTAAACTGTCAGCTTAGACTTTTGTATATCTGCCTCATTAGCCCACCTCCAGCACCTGCGGTAGGTGCATCTGCATTTTGAAATTTTGTGCTTTCCCATGCTTTATGCGTCCTGTAAAACGCCTTGAGAACTTTATGGGGGATGCTGGGTTAAAATGTGTGATTATAAATATGATTTAAATATGTGGAACATTACAGCGATTACTGTTCAATAAGGCAGCGCCCGTAACGGGGCTGTGTGCCGCCTGTGCCGGGCTGTGCTCAGAGCAGGGCCATGAGTTGTTGGGAGCGGTTTGTGGCCGTGTCTCTGCTGCTCGCCGTGCCCCAGAGGTGCCCGAGGTGCTCCAGCCAGGCTCCCATAAATTGCTGAGCCGTAAGCAGCCCTGGGGACTGGGACGGGAGGTGTTAGCACGCCATCCATCTCCAGGAGCTTGATTTGACGGCACAGAGGAGCCTCCCTGGCAGCGCTCAGCACTGCCTTAAACTGCTGCTAAACCAATTACACGCTGTGGGAAATGGCACTCTGCTCCCCTGGGACCCCCGAGCAAAACCCCCGAGCAAAGCCAGCCCCAGGCACAAAACCTGCCCTCAGCTGCACACCTCAGGTGCCATTGGGCTGCGCCGTGCACCCAAAACTGCCTCCCTTTGTGCCACTGCTGTGCCACGGAGGGAAATGCCAGCTGCTCCCTGGTGCCTCCACAGAGATTGCTGTGCTTTTGTGCTGCTTACTGTCACAGACATCTTTTATGGAAAATCCTTTCCTCAGGATTTTTCCTGCTGAGAAGCTGGGAGGCCTCAGGAACAAAATGCAAAACAATGGTTATCTGCTGCTGTGGGATGCAACAGGTGCATCTGGGATTGGTCTCATGTGGTTGTTTCTAATTAATGGCCAATCACACTCAGCTGGCTCGGACAGAGAGCTGAGCCACAACCTTTGTTATCATTCCTTCCTATTCTATTCTTAGCCAGCCTTCTGATTAAATCCTTTCTTCTATTCTTTTAGTATAGTTTTAATGTAATATATATCATAAAATAATAAATCAAGCCTTCTAATATTTATTATTTATATCAGACAGTTTGTCTCTATTTTAAACGAATTTAAAAGTGTTACTATCACAGCAGAAGATGGAGGATAAGAAGAAGGAGAAAGACAGAACACGCTTAGATTTTTCTATATTGGTTTTTGAACTTTCATTTTAACAACTCCAAAATTTTACATTTCTACTTGGTGATAAATTTACTTTCATTTTATTTAAACTTTTTAAAATTTACTATCATTTTATTTAAACTTTTGGCTTCCAACCTTTGGCACGAAGCTGGTAATTGTTCCTTTGGGTTAAAATTGAAGGCAGGTGGTTTTGACTTTGTGCTGAGGGTTTTGAGCTTTTTGTCAAGGTTTTGAGTCTTTTAGGGTAGTCAGAGGAATTTTTTGGGTTCTGACAGGAGTGGTCCCACTGTCACCATGTCAGTGCTGGTGTTTAACCCCTGGCACGCTGGCCAGGGCAGCCAGATGTGGCTGTCAACAGCAACAAAAAGCACAACTGGCACAGACCCTGCCTGGTGCTGGCACTGCCCCTCTGGGGAGACCCAAATCCCTGGGAACCAAATGTTCCCAATGTGGTTTTGCCTCTCTGCTGCCAGTGCAGCTCACGATACAGAGCTGATTGCCTGCTAACTCTCCTTGGGAATGCCAATGGATAATTTGCCTTTGTTTGTGCTCTGATGTGCCAAGGCTCTGCAGCAAGATAAGGGGAGAAATATACACAGCAGTGGCCATAAAAAAGGCAAAGTTTGCCCATCTTCACTACCCAGTGGTTCCAGAGGCATATAAGCAGCTTTTCCTTCACAGTCTGTAGGGGTTCTTTTGGTCTCTGCCACTGTGAGGAATCACAGCAGGCAGAGTCACTGCACAGAGTCTCTGCACTGGCTCCTTCAGGGGAGGATTCATGTGGAATTTGGTCCCTTGGTACCAAAACTGGGGCCGGCCAGCACCCAGAAAATGGAAACTAAATCCTGTCTAGAGAAATGATTCCTGTTTTCATTGACCTGTGTGGAAAGGACAAGTTAATGGCTGAAGAACACTTGAATTTTTCTTTGCCTGCTTCTTCCCCACCAGTCTACTCCTGACAGTAACAGCAGTAACAGTCACGTCTTCTGTGTCATTCTTCCAGCCTTAGAAAAGTTGCTTTAGATTTGGCTATCATGTTAGGATTGACTTTAAAAAAAAAAAAAAAAACACAATGACCATTTAATTTTGACTGCTGTTTAAAAAATATTCAAGGAGAACTGTTGTGGAAATATAAAATCCTGAAGTCCTACATATAAAATATGTAGGACAGAAGGAATTAAGATTGAAATTCTCATCAAAAGCAGCACAAGAAGTAGAATCTAAACAGCGTGGCACTGAGGGGGTTAGAGTCCCACCATTCTGTCATTCTTGATGGATCTTTTTCTTTTCTTCCAGTTCATCCTTTCCTCAAAATTGTATGCACATTATTTTTACCTTAGGTGTATCTGCTTCACTTGTTGTACTGTTCAGACAGTTACCTTGCTGTGAGCCAGCACTGCAAAACCAATCCCTGCCATTTATTTTAGGATTTGCTTTTATTATTCTTTCCTGAATTCCATAGTTTTTCATTTATTATTACTTTATGCCATGCCTCCTTTTTTTAAATTTTTTTTTCCTTTTCTCTGTTAGCTCTGTTTGGTTTCTGCCACTCGCCATTGGTAGCTGAGCTTTCAGAGCAGAATGAAAAAGCTGCACAGTAGCTCAAGTTATGGATATATTATATAGATCGTTATTATGTATAATATATATATAATATTATTATATATTATATAGATATATTACTGTCACTTCCCCACCACTGAAAAATGCAAGCAGCAACCAGAAAACCAGGAGTTCTCAGTTAGGCCAGCAATGCAGACTGCAGCTCTTTGAGCTATGCCACATCACAAGGAATTTGGGCTTCCAAAGGATACCAGAGGCATTGGGCTTTTTGTAAAAAATACTCTGTTTATTGGAGCTGAAAGCAACACAATAACAATGAGAATAAGTGTGGACATGATGAAAAGCAAACAAAAGCAGTCCAAGTCTCAGCCTGAGTGTAATATACACATCGATTCTTTTTATTCCTAAAAAGAGCAAACAAGTATTCATAACAGCTGGTCTCAGCCCAAAAGTTTGTTTGGATCACTCAATCATGCCCTCATACTCTTTAGGGCTATACACAGCTGTCACTGGAATGATCCTGGAAAAATCCCCATCCAATGCTAAGAATTATTTATTTTTCCTTGCTGCTAAACATATTTTGCTGTTAGAGATGGGCAGGGAAACGAAAAACTGGCGGAGAAACAAAGGCCAATCTCCTAAAAATGGACACCTCAAATCACTTTGTTACCCTTGTTAGAAGCAGGCTGGTTTTCCACCAGAGCTGGGCTTCCAGTGTGATCTGGGGGAACTGTGAAAACCTGTGGGGTTCTCTGGACAGCTGCATTCCCATATTCCTGCTGCTGCTGCTTGCTCTGTGATGGGAAATCCAAGTTACAGCCACCACTTGGGAGATTTTGTCCCTGTTTTTCCCTGTCCATCCTCCTTCCTAACAGGACCTGAGCTGGGACAGAGAGCAGCCAAGGAGAATGCAGGGTCCTGGGGAAACAGGGACAGCCTTCCCAGCGGTGCTTTGATTGTCTGATATCCTCAAGTTTTCTCCTCAATTTCCCATTATTTTTCTCTTGTTTCTCTCTTTGAAGTGCACAGCACATCCAGTGCTGCCTTTCAGACCCTCCACCCAGCCACACAATTCCCCACTTACACGGAGGCAGTGAAACCCCTGGCTGGTGTGACTTTGTTGCTTGGGCCTTTCAGCATTTCATTCCTCCCTCTGGGGTAATTTTCCCTTCTCATGAATGCTAGGAGAGTCACTCACCTGAGCCATGTGCACGGCAGCTTTCCCTGTGTCTGGAGAGAGAGGAAAAGGCAGAGGGTGGCTGGGACAAAAGGGTGGGAGGCAAAGAGCTCCTCCAACCCACCCAAAGAGGCACCTGTAAGGTTTAACAAGGTTTAAAATATGTCTGTGTGTGTGCCATTCCCCTCTCTCCAGGCCACTGACTCATAACTCCCAAAAACAAATCTGCCGCAGGGCAGTGCTGTGAGCAGAACAGGACAATGCTCTCTGTCCTGCATGTCCTGACCTTATGTGCCAGTGCAATATGCACAAGTATGTCAAATGCCATTTAATCTTCGTAATCCCTGCAGATTATGCTCAGAACTTCACCTCTATCTGCTCACAGCATTATCTCCTTGCAAAAACGCCACATGGCTTTTTTTAGCCAAGATTCACCCTTTGCAGGACTCATTTTAGTGACCACGTCTCACATCCCACCTGCCCTGGGGCACTGTTTGGATTTCCACGTTTCTTGGGTGCTCCTCTCAAACTGCAGCATGGCACTGATATTTGCCTGTCTGAAATCTGAGGCCTCTGAAAGCAGCAGTGGGGAATTGGTAATTAATGTCCTGATTATTGTTTTCACAAATATGTATTATTGTGTTATTAGTGTCCTGATATTGTTTTATTGGGGTAGCTGACAGCAGCACTGGGAAAATGGTAATTATTGTCCTGATTATTGTTTTCACTGAGTAGAAAGTTTATCCCTCCTCTTTTAAATAGTTGTTTCAGTGGCCTGTCTTAATTAAGGAGGCACATAACTCCAGAGAGGGGCAGGGAAGCAGCAAGAGCAGGAAGGACAAGGGGTCCCCCTTCGATGTCATCATTTATTTGCCAATTATTGCCAGCCATGCTTGCACAACAAAATTAACGGTTCTGTTTAAGAACCTTTCTGTGGTGTTACAGAAAACTTTTGTCACTGAGTTAAACTGCAGCAGGTCCAAGTTCTGAAAGCCCTCAAATCCTGCTCCCTTTGGCTGTTCTTCTTGGTTTTGCTGCGAACTGAACGAGGCAATGAACCTACAGAAAATAATGTTAATAATAATAATGATACACGTAATAAATAATAATCACAGAATTGCAGACTGCTTTATATGGTATATTCATTATGGGGGCTAAACTGAAGTTTAGCCTTAATTCTGGCATTTCCCAGCTTATTGATCTTTGACTTTGCATCCTTTCTGATGGACTTTGAATGAAGCTTGCAGTGGTAGCTAATGTAATGGATCATTTTGATGCAATTATTACAACTTTCCCTTGGTGTCTCATGGAGAATTTCACAGATGTGCCCTTCCTAAACAATGAGGACAGAAATTTGCCTGTCTGCATGTTTAAGTTGCTGAGCTTTCACCAAGATTTTTTAGGGTTCTGATAGCTTAGGACAGCTCTGTCACTGCAATTCTTTCCCTGTGACTCAGGAACAAGCTGCATCACCCACAGTGAGAGCTGGGAAAATGATCTGGGGCACCAAAGCTGCAATGAGCCCTTCGTGAACTTGACTTTTTTTTTCTTTTTTCAGATATTTAATCTGCCTAGGCACACTTTTATCTCTTTTCATTGTCACTGCTGTTTGATGGTTCCTTGCACCATAGCCAGGGCTGAAATGCTGAGCTCTGAATCAGTTTAAAACCTGTGCTGTTCCAATGAGTAACGATCACTTTAACAAAAAGCTCATGTCCCATTTTCAAAGCACAAGGAGTGACAGGGATTTCAGTGTGGGCATGTTCAGTTCTTGGGGTTTGGGTCTTTGTGTGACACAGAGATCATCCTGGTGACCTCAAGGCTTCCGAAGGGAAGTCACTCTAGATGGAATATTTAGAAATCACAAAAAGGGACCCTAATTTGAGAGCACAGCCCTGCCATTCAGTTCTTGACCGTGCAGTGAAAAAGTGCAATATACATTGTTAAAACTCTGCCGTGCAGGATAATGTGGTGCATTCATATAATGCATGAAGTAAAATAAAATATCTGACTCACATAGCTGTTAAATTAAATTTTACTCTCATAAATCTGTTGTCTCCTACTCACACAATTATTCAAAAAAAAAGAAGTCAAAACATCAGGAGAGAGTGTTAAATGCTCATGTCATATTAAGTTGCAGCTGTGCTATTTGTAGTTTACAGTAGATAATGTTACAGCAGACAATAATCTCACCACCTGCTGGAGAAAGCAATTAGAGGAGAGGAGCACTCAATCGCTGCTTTTTTTTGCCACACCATTTTCATTGATGTACATTAGGCTGTGAGACATTTTACTTTGAATGAAATGCAAAATAAACACCCAAAATTTCCAATTCCTTTGGTTTCAGGCACAGTAACATTTGAAGAAATTCCAATTAGACACACTTTGCAGCAGTTCACAGGTTATCTAGCAGAAACTCAAGTCTTGAAATAGGTTAAACATGACTTTAAAATCCTGGTTTCGGTATCTGACTAGCTATACTAGTATCATCCCACCTTTAGAATCATTTGGCCTGTAGACCACCCCCAGTGAGAAAATTGGTTTTCACAGCATTTCCATTATTACTCGTGAGACAAGTTTCCAGAGGTTTAGAAATTAATTCACGGCAATGTTACTGCAGGTTAGGAATGAGTTTAGAACGTTCCTTTCCTGTACTCCTTCCTCAGACATTTTTAACATTTAAATTGATAGTATTGAAAATGAATTGGAGAAATTTTCCATGGTGCAAGATCTGAAAAAAGGAGAGGACAGGAAGGGAAAAGCCCCATCCCTTGTTGACAGCAGTGGCTGTGCCAGCTCTTGGGGGATATATCCCGGAATACCCAACACCAAGGCTCAAACCCAACCCTCAAAAGTGCTGCCAGTAGGAGCTGTGGCAGCATCCTGCAAATACAGATGAATTTTAAATTAAAAAAGAGCTTAAACAAACCCAACATAACTTTTTCCTGAACTAGAAACATCACTGGCTCCTAATTACTCTGCATGCAAATGTCTTTTTTGAAAGAAATCTCTGCTAAATGGGTCCATGAACAAGGCAGGGGACTGTGCTTGCCATGCCATGTAAATTCTGATCATCCTTTTGGAAGGAGTCTAGATCCATTTACTTTTATTTAACTCTCCTGTGACTGGTAGTTTACTAGTTGTGCCTTTGTTCTTAATGCCTATTCAGCAATTATACATTTATTCTTTATAATATTTATAATATCTATAATATTTATATATATTTATAGTATTTATAACTCATTTTGCATGAACTTATTGCTCAGAAATATTTTAAAGAAAAATGGAGATAAAAAGTAATGAAGAAAGGGTCTTTTTACCCTTGGATGAGAATGCAAGATGTACTGGAAGGAGAACACACGGTGTAGCATTCACATTCTCTAAACAGAGAGAGACATAATTCTCTCTCCCAGGGTTTTCCCTAGAAAAGCACAGAGAGAAGAAGAAAAACAAGTTCTTATGTCTGTCTACTGCTCCTGTTACTTTTACACATATAGAATGTGTTTAAAATATTATTTACCTGAAAGAATTTAATAATTAGATTCTAGTGATGGTCGTTTATATTAATTAACCAATCACTCAAAGATGTGTCCTGGCTATCCCAAACAGTCACGAGTTTTTCTTTAATACCTTTTCATATATCTTTAATATAGTATAACATATATATAGAAATATATTTATATATTTTTATATATGTATTTATATACATAGTATAATGTGTATATATATATGTATATATAAAATGTAATAGTGTATATATATATATATATATATATATATATATATATATATATATATATATATAATAATGTTTGTTACTAACTCTGCTCTGCTCACATCTCCTCTCAAGGCTCTCAGCTTTCCCTCTGCTTTCTGAAAGTACCAGAGGCATGCAAAAGGCACTTTTGCATCCTTGTGTCAGTGCTGCTCCATGCCTTGCTAATTGAAGTGGAGCTCGTTTGCATCCATGGCCCAATCTGCACACACAGGACAGGATGAAGCTCTCTGTGGCAGTGGTGCTGTGCAGAAATTTGGAATTGATCATCTCTTATTTGTCCTCACCAGCTGAAAGCTGTACAGGTCTCATGGGAAATGGAGAACATTTGTTGCACAGCTTATTTCTGCTTTTCCAGCATTTCTTAGCAAGGAATTCAGCAGGGCTTGGCCAGTGATGCCCCCTACCCAGATATTTCCTCCTGTTGAATTTTGTGCCCAGCTTTTTTCCTTTTTGTGGAATTTCCCAGGATGCAATGAAAAGTGCATGCATTCTGCAGCTTTCCCCACTGCCGGGGCAGGCTAATTACAGGACACACTCTGCAAGTCTCTTATTAACCATTCATCCCACAGAAATGCAGACAGATGGCCTGAGAATCCTTTCAGCACGGTCCGAATTTTATTTTTTATTCTCTGTACCTAAAGTTTCCGTACTTGTTTCTTCGTGGTTTTTTTCCAAATAGCCAGCTCTCAGGAGCAGGACCTGCATGGGGAGCCAGTGCCTCTCCCATGCCCAGTTCTCTGCTGTGAGCAATTTCAGGGTGAGCTCCTGTCTGTTCAGAGGGTTTGTGCCTCTCCTGAGGCCTTAGCAACACCTGTCTGAGCACTGATGCCTGGAATGTTCAAAGTTTGTGCTTGGGCATGTGCTCAGAACGTTTCTATGAAGACAAATCATAATTAATGCAGTCTCTGGTGCTCAGTGCTCCAGTAAGTGCTATCAGCTGCTATCAACAGGCTGCACTGCTCTGCACGGCAGCTGACAGACAGACAGACAGACAGACAGACAGACAGAAACCTGTCCAGTTAGCACTGCCTGGTGTGTCCAGCTCTCCTCAAGAACAGCAGGTAGCCCTCACTGTCTGCTCAGCTCAGTGAACACTGGGTGCCTCAAAGTGTGCTGGATCTCAATTGAAATGAGCAAGTTTTACTCAGTTTCCCCACTGTGGTACTTACAGGCTGCCCTGATTTGATGGGATATCCCTTCACACCTTTGAATCTGGCTATCTTTATTTTTGTCTCCTCAAGGATTTACTATACTGGGGATTTTTTTCCCCCAGGTGGTTTTAGGGAACCATTCTGCACCAAGGCCTCTCCACATTTAGGATAGAGATGGATAAACAAATACAAACACCCCAAAGACTCATTTGTACACAAGCAAGGGAACAATCCCATGTGCACAATCAGCATTTCAGGCTGGTGCTGAAGCATTCAAAGGTTGTTTCAGTGGGTGAGCAAGGGAGCATCCAGCCCAGGCTCTCCAAGCCGTGCTGTCCTGTGTCCTCCAGCTGACACTCGTGACTCTTCTTGCTCCCTGCTGCCTTGCCAAGCCCTCCCAGAGGATTTTCCTGAGAGGAGGAGGAGGATGAGGAGCAGGGCAGTGTCCCCTCAGTGCACAGTGCAAGGCAGCTCACCCGGCACACGAGGCACCAGCCCCTTCCTCCCCTGAGCCTGACTCCAGCCTGGGAACAAACAGGGCTGGATCTGCCTCCTCACTTTGAAATTTGCCATCTCCAAGTCAAATCAGCTCCACATTGCCTCTTAAAGACTGAAAAATAAATAGCAGGGGAATGTGCTCTGCTGGATGGATTCCTTTCAGCAGGTAGCTGCATCAACTAAATCTTGGCAGCAGAACTTCAAGTGAATGAAGTATTATGGCTGATGGGCTTAAGCCTTTCTTCTGCTAATGCTGTGCAGGAAAGATTGTGACTGAAATAGGTATAATTAGTAAACCGTGATTGAATTCTCAGCATCAAGAAGACAACAACTCTTTCACAGTTTCTACTTTGATGTCATCTCTCATCTGTAAAGCTGTTCTACTCAGAACCACTTGAAGGTATTTTTCTTTTGAATTGGCTGCTTTAGACTGTCTTTAGTGCTAGATTATCTGTGTCAGGTTTAACACAAGCTGTCTGGATGCAGGATGATTTTTCTTTTCGTGGTAAAACACAGCATCCTTCTAAGCTCTGCTTCCAGTTTATGATGAAGGTGCTTCTCGCTTGAATCTCATGTTGCTGATTTCCAAACACCCAGAATCTGGATCAACAATCTTACAATCTTCTGCATTGCTATTTTTGTTTTATTTACACTTCACAGTAACAACTTGGGTGATAATGACTTGCTACAGTCACTGTCTCTCTGCTGACAAGAGCAGAGATCTGTCATCATCTCCTATCTCATAGCATTTTGCACTTTTGTATCTGCGTGTAGTGTATTACCAGCACTTCACAAGTCCTGAGTCTCAAGCACTTGTTTTTGGGTGGGTTTTTTCCTGGAAAAGATACTGTTCACATTATATGTTGCTTCCTCCACTTGGAGATTTTCTTGGTGCCCTCCTAGCAGGGTCTCCTGAAGCAGAGAGCTGTTTTTTGCTCTTTTGATGTAATAATGCACAAAAGCCTTTTCTTGTAACTGTGCTGCAGAATTGTTGGCAACATAGGTGATATTTCACCAGCATGCAAGTTTCTGCCATAACCACACCATGAATGTGGAGGAAACTGATTCCATGATTTTGTGTCTTAAAATGTTATATTGGCTTGTTGGTCTAAGTGTTTGAAACACACACTGTGTGTGCTTGGAAAGGTGCTGGCTGGTAGCACCTTGTTTTCCACTTCTCTCTGCCTCTGCTTCAGAACTGCAATGAAAACTGCAGAAATTTGTGCTTTATGAACAAAATCTTCAGCAGCATTATGGAAGCAGGAGCATGGGTAGCAGGCATACAGAGTAATTGATATTGTGGTACCCAAATGTCATTTCTGCATTCATTCTGGGAAATACAGAAAACTTACCACAAATGAAAAAATCAGGTATGGCAAAGCATACAAACCCACATCCCTCAGTCAGGCTTCAACCCCTCCCTAGTGTAACCCAGCTCAGGGATGAAATTCTTATATTCCAAGTGGATATATGGATTGGAAGCACAGAGTTAACAGGACACACTTCCTGTCTACATCTGAGAAAGAGCATCCACTCATTTTCTGATGATCATCTTTTAAAGAGAGCTTTGACATCTAATTAGTTATTTTCTTTTTAAATATCATCTTTTGTCTTTGGAGTATTACAATGTCCCTGTGAAATACAAGAAACCTTGTGGGTTTAGGAGCTTTGTGAATGAGGGGAATAATTAAATGAAGTCGCCGTGTTGATGCTTTGTAGCATGACATGGAACTAACACCCACTTCTTGTTTTTTAGAGAACTAAAAAACCAAAATCCTTAATCTAATTAGTTCCTTTTATCTGGCAAGCAAAGATACCTCGTCTCCCTTTCTTGTGAATGCAGCACCTTGAAGATGAGAGGTGTTCCATGAGGGACTGTGTTGGGCTAATTGAGGCAAGGCAGGGTTCAGTCTGTCTCTGCTGCGCCAGGGTTTGCACCCCAGCAATGGCAGTGGCACGAGAGCAGCCAATAAATGCCATCAGGGAACATTTTTATGTATATATATATAAAAAGACAGACAGACAGACAGGCAGTGCCTCGTGCCCTGCCGCAGGGAGGGTGCCTGTGCACAGCAGATCCTCCCGCTGCTCCTGTGGCTGGCACATTTCACACTCACCTCTCCTCTCGCAGGCACCGCGCTGGATTACAGGGATTAGGAGCCGCCTGATAAATATGAATGGAGCCGCGGCTTGATGTGGAAAAAGGTTTTCACTGTTTCTTTCGCTGTGAATGAATCATCAGCCAAAATTTCTTCAACTGCATTAGAAATTAATTCCTGCAGACTCTTTTTTTTTTTTTTCTCTCCTCAGGCTGGAAAGCTGAAAACCCAAATTTTGTGATGGGAGGGAAAAAGGCGTTTTAATTTATCTGAGAATCTCTTGCTTCAAAGCCTAATTTCTAACTGCAATATTCACTATGTAGATTATTCCAATGAAACAACATCACATTGCAATCTATTTCAACTAAAAGGATCTGCTTATAAGAAAAAAATTCAGATGTGATAGCAAGTTTTTGCTGCATCAAATGACTCCATCTGATCAACTCTCCCCAGTGCTGTGCTGCACACTTTCACTGGTCTGAAGCTGAGAAAAAATTGTGCTAAGGAATTTGCCTGCAGTTTTGGGTTTTCTTTTTCTTGTGGGTTTTTTGGTTGGTTATTTTGCTGCTGTGCCAAAGTTTGGGAATGTTGGTTTATCTATTCATAAACTCACAGTAGATCTTACATATGTGGCTATGCACATACAGACATTTATGGATATATAAATCTAACAGAGATCTAATTTTATATTGGAAGCACCTTAGAAATTCATAGTTGTTTGTGTAGGATGACCAGGCACTGTAAACATGTTTTGTTTGGAATTTGTTCATTTTCTTTGCACTGAAGGTGTGCATCAATTCCTGGCTGAAAACAAAAATACCATGAGCACACTCACAAACTTCAGAAAGTCATGTACAAAGAAACTCACATATTATGAGCAAAATCTGGGGAACTTTTGGTGTCATTTTCTGAGGAAATGGGGATTATCTCATTGTCCCACACAGGGATCTGTTGAGCTGTCTGTCTGCCACCACCCCCGCGTCCTTCAATAAGGTGTGAACACGTTTCCTGCTGCCAGCCTGGTCTGCTGGAAGCCTGAAGGATCCTGAGAGGGGGAAATCAGCAGTAAAGAGCCCAGCACTGCCTGTCAGACCAGTGAACACTTCTATTTGCAGGGTGTGAGTGGCATGGCAGAGCTAGGGACACAAAGGGCAGCACATAGGGCAGGCCAAGGGAGCCCCAGATTGATCCAGCACCCAGAGTCCTTCTGAGTGATGGGGAAAACACCTGGAGGTGACCATGGACAATATGTGTGCCCAGGGACAGAGAGGGAACTCTCTCCTGTGGCTGAGAGAGCAGAAGGTCCTCGTGGCACAGGCACAGAGCTTCCAGGAGGGCTGGAGGTGTTGGGATAGTTGGGATAGAGAAGGGAAGACTCCAGGATTTGGGGAGGAATGCAGGAGATGTGCACAGACCTTTGTAAAACTGGGTTTGCTGTTACTCACAGTATTTGCCTGAAAGGAGGAGAGAGGTTCTCTATCCCTTTTAACACCTCTGAGCTGCCCAGCTATAGCAGCTCCAGCTTCAGCACAAGGAACCCTCCCTCAGTGTAGTACTGGCTGGGAGGCAGCACCTGTGGGAGCCCCACAAGAAACCCTTCCAGCTGGTGCAGCAGCTATGGAAGCCCTAAACCAACCCAGCAGTGGGAATGTGGCCATTTCTGACGCGCACAGCTGTGGGCTGTGGGCTGGGTTCACCTGGGGGTGTCAGCAGGGCACAGCAGCACAAAGAGGGGTCAGAGGAGGAGGAGGAGAGCCCAGCCCAGTGAGCCCAAAGCAAAGATCTCTCCCATCCCTGCAGGAGCCCAGGGCAGCCCAGGAGCAGCAGCACATCCTCATCCTCACCTTCCTCCTTGCAGAGCCTGTGGCTGCACCCCCTCGGAGGAGGAAGGCTCCGTGCCATTAGGGTGTCCATATGGAGAGGCAGTGCAGCATTGCTGTGCTCTGCAAATGCAGAATTAATTATCCTGCAGGCCAGCCGCGTGCCAGTGAAACCCAGTTATGCTGTGTGGAGTGTGAGCTCTTGGAGGAAGGCTGGCCCAGAGAAATGGGGGCTGCAGCTATGATTGGCAAGGGAAATACGTTGGTAAGAAATGCAGCTCCATGCCAAGTCACTCGATTCAAAACAATCTGGCTTGGTTTTCAAACCCACTTCCCCCCATAATCTTGGGCAAACAAAGTAAAATAATCATAAGAAAGAAAACAAGAAAGAAAGAAATGTTATGTTTTGGTTTTCTATAGGAAAAAATAGACTTTTAAAATTAGAATCTAAATTTTAATATGGGAATTTTTTGGTGTATGTGTTGAAATTGGTTCTTCTGTCAAAACAAGGTTTCTATAGAAATTTTTCATTTGGATTTAGTTTAAAAACCTGAGTTGTCCAAAGCTGTATCTGCTATACCTTCGCAGAAGTAAACAAAATTGAACCAGAATGAACAATCATCTTACACAACATGCTTTGCAGGAATTACAGACTTTTCTTCCTCCCTGGAATGAAAATATCCCTGGAAGTAAATCTGCATCACCATTGTACCTCTATAACAAGCATTGTCTTAAAAATTCTTGTGATTTGAAAACTAGGTCAGTCAAGTGTCCAAAAGTAATAATTAAAAAAGAAAGAGAGAAGAAGTGTTGGAAACAAATCCGTATTTCAAATTTCAGTTATACTGCTCTTGAGGCAGTCAGGCTTGGGTACAGTTAATGAACCTTTGAGATGGAGATTGGGTTGTGTGTCTCTCATCTCCATTCTTTGTGATTTTAGAAAAACATGTGCATGTGTGAGGGCACTTGCTTGTTCCTCTGATGATTTATCAAATCTTTGTGGGATGGTTTTGTTTCCTGCTATGAAATGCAAATGCAGCCTGCAGTGCTCCTGCTGTCTGTATAAAGGTTAAAAAGATATATAGATATACATTTAATGCTATTCTTGCTACTTTGAAAGATGATTGTAGCACCATAAAGATTTTTCACTGTCTACATTTCCTGATTTTAGTTGGACGGCTTTTAATTACCTTTTCTTGAAAGTTTGCAGTTTCAATTTTGAAAACCTAGCCCAGCTGCAGATAGACCAAGATTGTCTTGGCTGTGACAAAAAGTGGAAGCAAGGTTATGAGTGTTGAAAATCAGATGAAATAGAGGTTTTTATATATCCTACAACCATCCTGTGGACCAATCTGAGCACAGATTTTTTTTGTGCATCATCTGATCATATATATTCAATTTTTTCCCCACCCTTTTGCTTGTGGGTTCCATGCCAGTGAAAGGGAATTTCATTTTTTTGGTTGGTTTTCCTTGCTCCAGAGTGGGTTTCATACCAGTCTTGCTCTTGGCCTTCTCAACAGATAAAGATGAAAAATGCTTACCACTTTATTTCTCTTACAAGAAGCCTTCATCATGCATCTGTTCTTTTAGGTCTTTTTTCTCCTCTGACTCATTTTAACACTTTCAGCTTCAAGTTCTGGTTCTCCCAAAAATCCTGAGAATGCAGATAAAAATTCCTTTCTCCTAAATCTCAACCCTTTGCTTTCTAACTTGTTGTTAATATAGTTTGGAGCACAGGATAAGCTGGGCAGGAAAATACAATTTCTTAGACTGGCCTGGCCATGTTCCGAGGCTGTTTTCAGCCACGTGCCAAGGTGTGGCAAAGACAAGACATAGAAATAAAATCTGGATCTCACATGAACAAAACAATAAAATCCCATCTTTTAAAGCAATTTTTCAGCCATGTTAAAGTTTAAGCTGAGATAAGTCAGACACATCCATGTGATTCACATGCCAGCAGATTTGGCTCTAAGGGAGCCAGGGGCGTGGGGACAGCTCAAACAGAGGAGCTGGATGCACAGAACCACACTGGGTGCTTTCCTCGTGCAGGTCCCAATTCCCCGTTTGTCACACGCTTAATTCAGGCACCCTGGGAGGGTGGGCAGGAATTGCTCCTTCAGCCCTTGCGTTTTTTAAACAGCTGTCATCCTCCACCACAAAGCTCAGTGTAATTCCCTCTGGTTTTGCTGCTGCTACTTCTCAGCAGGGTTTGCTGCCTCTTCTTGCAGGGGGTCAGCCAGACTTTGTCTTTCTCACAGTTTCACTTTCCTACTGGGATGAAGGGTCTAGCATATTTCTGCAACAAATCAACTGAACCTAAAATAAACAAACCCTCTGAACAACACGGCTCTGGTACGTGCCTGCCTCTTTGGAGCCAGCTGAAAGGCTTTTGTGAGGAGTTCCAGAGGGAAACTGAGGCAAACACGTGGTTTTAGAGAATGCTCATCAAAGTTATGGCACATTTTGTCGTTTGTGAGGCTTATTTTTTAGAATGTGCACCGTTTCCTCAGATGTGTTTTTTTCCAGCCATGCACTCTGTGATTCTTCCCAGAAATGGTACTTTGCATTACTTTGAAGAATCCCAGGGTACCCTGCAGCCAATGAATAATAATTTGTCACTGCAGATTTACGACAGAAAGCAGCACAGATTGAAAACCCCAGATGTTGTTCCGTGATGTTGCTCCCTCTTTGGCCGGGGACCCTCCCCACAGGCTGCTGCTCCCTGAGTGCTGCTCTGGCTGGGGCTGTGTCCCCACAGTGCCACCAAGGGAGGGGACCGGGGGCAGGTTCCACCACACATGTTAATTGCTGCTTCATCAATAAATGGAGAACTTCTGGAGAGGAACAGAAATGTCCGCACTGTGCTGAATGCACTTTAAATGGGAAACAGGGTGAAACTGTCACAGAAATGTGACTAAATAGAGGACTGGTAACAGAAATCAGGTGTTTGACAGTGAAACACAAAGTTATCACTGGCACTTGATGGGAAAGATTTGTATTGGTCACCTCTGCTTGCTCCTCATGAGCAATGAAGCCATAAAATGCCCCTGAAATGATGGCCAGGAGTGCTGTGATAGTCGCAGCAAATGTGAGGGGTGAGAGAAACAGCACTGAGGCTTGTGCTGCAGCAGGTGGGACTGGAGCTGCACTCCAGGTGCGCTGGGGTGTGTGTAAGGTTCAGGTACTCTCTGTGCTGAGGAGCTTTGGGGTGCAGAGCTGGCTCCTCTCCCATTCAGCCTTTATTTCTTTATATCTATATATACTATAGAATACATATACAACATATACTACATTCTAGATATACTTCATATCAAAGGATATAATAAAGGGCAAATGCACAGGTTTGAGGTGAGATTGAAAGCTGCACTCCAGGTGTGCCTGCGCTGGGGTGTGTGTAAGGTTCAGGTACTCTCTGTGCTGAGGAGCTTTGGGGTGCAGAATTAGTTCCTCTCCTTTCAGGACTTCATTCTCTGGGCAAATGCACAGGTTTGAGAGCAAAGGTATTAAATTTGTCTCAGATATAACTAGTTCCATAGAAATGTTCTGAATTTGAAAGGTCTTTGAGTGAAGTTCTTGACAAACCTTCAAATGATCAAGTGCCACAAAAAGGGGTTACTTTTGATCTCATTAACGAGCTAAGTGAACCATACTCCTAACGCAGAATGGCATTTTCATTATTTAAATTTTTATCAGGCTGTTTCAAATTGAAAGGCTGATTAATTTTAATAGGATTTCCACCATAAATGGGAAAACTGTCCAAATTTTGTTACCAATACATTTTTCACTGAAACACTCTGGAGTAAAAAGATATTTAATCAGGTAACTAAAGCCAAATCAGGCCAGCCTGCACTGTGAGCTTCTGTCTCACTCATAAGTCTCCCTTAAATTCACTTCCAGGTGCTTATGGACAAGCAGAGATGTTCAACATGGAATGGCAGCTCTTTGTGCAAGTTTGTGTAAATACTTCCTTATTCATATCAGCTATAAATTACAGCTAATTTGAAGTCCTGTCTGAAAAACTTTGTTACAAAAGCTGTCAGACATTAGTTTAAAAAAAATAGAGAGGAAAAAAAACTCTGTTAGATTAATGTCACTGAATTTAATCAAAAATGTCTACTGCTTAATAGAGAGAGACCTGCAGAAGCTGCAGAATTGTAAGACATGATTTCTCACTTTAAAAAGATGAGTTTCTATTGGCCTGACTCTATAAAGTTCTCCTCAACTAAACATAATTTTGACCCAAAAAGTTTAAAGGGTTGAAATAAAAATGCAAATCTAAGCGCTGGACTTGCAGCACAAAAGGTTCTTTGGAAGGCAATGGAATACTAAATATCACTTTGTATCTTCTTATTTCTATTTACTTATTGGAGAGCTTTGCTTTTTTTTTTTCCTTGCTTTTCTCCCTTTTTCATTATTTCAGTGTTTCCTTTCACCCTGGAATTCGCTCTGTGCAGTATGAGACAATAATCCTGTACCTACTTGAAACACAAGGACCTCTCCTAATTAGAAGAGTGGCTTGTGTGTTATGCTGTGTCCTGCATTTGGATAACAATAGAAAATTAATAACAAGCCAGGAAAGGAAGCTAATAGGTAGCTAATATGCTTTGTTTTGTAAGATTATGAAGTTGATCAGCTTTTTTGAAAATAATTTTATCACTGACATCCTGTAGCAATAAATGATCAGGTCTATTAAACATAATTAGCTATCATTTGTTATTGTTTGTAACTCCACAGATAATTTCCTATTCGTTGTGAGCTAGGACAGACACTCAGCAGGCACAATAACCTGCACAGAGCCAGTTTGTAAGTGCAGCCACAGCACCAGGGGAGGCTGAGGGGGCTGGAAACCAAAATCCCCAAAGTTTGTTCAACGTGTGCCTGGGTTTCCACGACCCTGGGGGCTGAGGCACGCAAAGTGTGTGCCCCATTTTCCTGCTCTGGGTCTGCCAGTGGCACAGCCTGCCTGCCTGAAGGGTTCTCACAGTCCTGCATGAAATTCCAGGGCATTACTACAGTTACAGCTCTCATACCTGTGCTTTCCCAAGGCTTTGCTAGTTGATAATGCAGTGTGAGCTGCTGCAAATTGAGAAAATTTGCTTGCAAATAATAAAGGATATTTGCTTCAGCAGACCTACCTTTGCTCATCTTCCTGGTTTTCCTCTAATGGTACTAGGAATATGCATCTTTGCTGCATTGGAGCAAGAGTTATTGGGCCTCTCCAGAAAAGCAACAGATTACTATTCAAAGTTAACTGAGGATGGAATATGTTTTCCCCTTTATGTTCTTTTTTAAAAGAATGTAAAGAACAAGTCTTCTTTAAAAAAACACAAAGAACATGTTCTTTTCTATGTTCTTTTGTGAAAACTGTGGGATTGAACATGAACTTGCAGGGTCTGTGGACCAGAAATTCAGTGGGGGAGCAGCACAAATGAAACCAGAGGAGACAGAGCTCTCTCCCATGAGCTGGAACCTCACAATGATGTTCCTGCATTTTAGTTGTTTTAAACACAAATTTCTAGAGCAAAGTAAAAAACAAAGATATTTCAAATGGCAAACAGTAAAGAGAAGATCAAATCAGAAAGGCCTAACTTATATACAGATATCTGCTGGTTGAAAGGTAGAACCATGCCAAAAATAATTTCAAAGCAGCACTGGGACACACAGAGAGGCACAGAAGGGGGTTGGAATGAACCAGAGGTCATCTGCTCCAGCATCCCCACAGCCAAAATCCAGCATCCCCACAATCCTGTCTGGAGGGAAGATGTGTCAGGATAGAGACTCTGCACAAACTGTTCCTGTGCTCAGTCACCCACACAGCAAAACAAAGCGTTTCCTAATGCTCAGATAGAATCTCCTGTGCATCTCAGAGACTGAGATATCTAAAAAAAAAATCTTACTTTTTATCATTAGCGCCTTCATAACAGAGGTTTGTAAAAGCTAGCAGCTTCAGCACAGGTTTTCCTTGAATACCTAAAACACAAAAAAGGGGCTGGTAGAAGAATGTGAATGATTTAAGAATGAGATGCTTTCATCTCCTGAAACATTTCAAACATGCTGAAAAATAGATTGCAGCACTAAAAAAATAAAGACTTAAAAATATTTTAAATTAGTTCATTTTCTTCTTGCTTGAATTACTCTGCAAAACCTGAGACCTAGAACTCCTCAAAGCAGTTGCATTGTAATTTCTTGCTTATAAACTTTCAAGAGAAATCCCATTTTCACTTAAAGTGTGTCAAGTAAACATTTATTTATACACTTTAACAGAAGGAACTAGAGCAGGCAACAAGTAGAATAAAAATACCTGCAAACATTTCAGACTGCTATTCTTACTTAAATTTGAAATATTCACCAAGAACCTGTCAAAATGTCCCATTCAGCATCACTGTCCAGCTCTGCCTCTATTTTAAAGAATAAGATTTTCAACTTTCCTTCTCTTCTTTTGTTTACAGAGGTTATGTCCCATGAAGATTGCAGCATCAGTCAGTCATTCATTGATTCTGTGGCACTACTTTTGCTGTGGAAGGTACATGTTTGATTTTTAATTATTTTTTCATAGATATGGCTATTTTTATAAATATAAATAAGTATGTACACACACTTAGCAGCCACTTTGAATGGTACATGTCTTTTCCCAAGACTCAGAGCAAAATAAATCAGTGAGGGGGGCTCCTAAAAGAGGATGGTTAACAACCCCAGCAGACAGGAATTTGGAAAATCAGGATTTTCGGTGGCTCCAGTTCAGACGTTGATTTCTCTGTTGGAGCAGTTTTGGCATGTTTTGATTTTGCTCTGTGCCCCAGAGTGTGCAGGGAAGTGTGGCAGGGAGCTCCTGAGGTGTTGGACAGCAAATGGCAGGTTTGCTCAGAGTCAGAACGTGGTAATTGGCCAAGGGACTGGTGACATTTTGCCAGTTTGATTTTAATACCTGCCACAGCTGTGGCATCCCCAAACAGCCTATAATTTAGCTAAAACATCATAAAGATATTCAGTGTCACAAAAGCACCATTTTATTTAACCTCCCTGTAACAACTTTAAGAACAGTAATCTGTTGGAGTAGGCTGCATGTCTGGCACATGATAGTGGATGAGAATGAGTAATCAAATCTTAAATATGTATTTGTGGCAATATTGCCTCAAAGTTTTTGCAAACATGGCTAAAAAGTATGTGATGGGAAGAAATACAGACAGAGAAAGCAGAATGACATTTCCTTGTCCTTAACTGGGAGCTGAAAGAAGAATTTCCCAGTACATCAACAGGTTTTTCATTTGTGGCTGCACATCACTGAAGGCAAGGTAAGCAAAACCAAAGCCATAGCACCCCAAATCTAAGTAAAATCTGATTTCACAAGAATTAGCACACAGGGCTTAAATAGGGGGGGGACTAATTAAATAGGGGGCAGCTAATTGTATTTTATTATTAATATTTTTTTTTCCTGGATGTCTGGGGTTTTCTATGTCTTAAATATCTACTTGATATATTCTCCTGCAAAGTAAAAAGGAGCAAATTATATCCATGCCTCAATTGTGTAAGTACAGAAGCCCAAAGACAATGAAGAACCTCAGGAGAGGACTTTTTATAGTGCTGAAACCCACACTTTGTGTGTTCTGTGTGTTGAAACGCACATTTTGTGTGCTGAAATCCACACTGTTTGGGGTCGCTGTGCTTCCTCAATTTCCTCCCTTGTTGTTCCAACACATCTCAGTGATGTTAAAAGGATAAAATGATAAAACTGATGCAGTGAGGAGCTGCTTTAGCCTGAACAATGTTGGGCTGAAACTGAGAGTCTGAGCTCTCAGAGATCATGCACTCTCACTGTGGGCAGGTTTTTGAGGCTGTCCATGGATTTGATGTCCTGCCCTTTCAGAGCAGCCACTAACTGAGCCTGAGCACCCTCAGCTTTATCCCCTTGCTATATATATCCCTTTATATAATGGTGAGAGAATTAAGATGGGAAAAAAAGACAATAGCACTGCATTTTTACCTGTGTGAATATGGACCATTCCTCTTTCTCAGACCCATAAAGCAAAGGCAGAATCCTGTCACGGTTTTGAAGGGGGAAAGGAGCTCTGAGACCTTTTTTGCCGTGTTTTCCTCTAACTGCTCTTGTGCTCAGTAACATCTGGCTAAACCTGCCTGTAAACCTTGCACCATCTCACACTGGTTGCCATGAGGCTGCTCTGTCCCAGTGCTTGGGATCAGATCTCTCCAGACCAAACTGCTGCGCAAAATTAACCCAAAACTCACCCAGGGCTGACTGCATTTCCCCTTGCCATAAAAATGCACGTGACCTGGAACATGGCATTTTCTGGGTTTGAAACAAGGGCCAAGCTCATGGCTGCACGACCTGGCTGATGAGAATTTATCCAGGGAGCTGAGGAAGAAAACGTGTTGGTGCTTACAGCAGGGCTGGTGCTCGGCTTTCTCCCCCAGGTGTCTCAGGGACTCACCAGGGCTCCCTCTGGCATGCCTAGCTATGTTCCCTTTCATGTCTGGGAAATGGAGCTGTGTTTATCCACCTCACACTCTATTTCAACACAAAACCTTTCATATCTGCGCAGTGTAATGTAGTGCATGCCCTTGTGATAATGGGGAATAGCTCTGCAATGAGTTAGGGTTTTATTTCAATCAGAAGAAATCCAAAAGAACAATAGTGAATCAAGCAACTTTTAAAATTTACCATTAGCTTACTATTAATTTAACTAAGACTAGAATTTGCCCCAGTGTCAGATTGTGGAATATTCATAAATAATGCCATAAATAGCAAGCCCAGAATGAAGCAATTAATGAGCTCTCTTTAGCACATGAAAGGCCCTGCTGCATGCACCCCTTTAGCTCCTGTTAATGAGAACAGCAGCCAGACTGTCCCACAGGCAGCCTGTCAGCCCTGCCCAGGCCAAAACTTGGCTCCACAGTTTAGCAAAATTGGCTTAAAGGCTTAGGTGAGTTTATCCTTATTTATCAAACGTAGGTAAAAAACTCCCAGAGTCTTTGGAAACATCAGCTTTTGGTGCTTGATGTCACAGACATGTTTTATGAAAAATCCTTTCCTTAAGATTTTTTTCTCCTGAGAAGCTGAGAAGCCTCAATAATAAACAATAATTATCTGCCGCTGTGGAATGCAGCAAATAGATCTGTGATTGGTCTCATGTGGTTGTTTCTAATTAATGGCCAATCACAATCCAGCTGTCTGGACTGTCAGTCAGTCATAAGCCTTTGTTATCATTCCTTTTCTATTCTTGCTAACTTTCTAATGAAATACTTTCTTCTATTTTTTAATATAATTATATATAATTAATTATTGTATATCATTAATATTAAATAATAATACATATTATATACTATTAATTAATATATTAATTATATTATTATAATATATATAATAAAATAATAAATCAGCCTTTCTGAACATAGAACCAAATTCTCCTCTTGTCCATGTTGGGGGTGCCTGCAAAACTCCCCCAGCTTTAAGTTGAGGTTTTCCTCCTTTGCCACATGAATTCACTTGGTGAGAACAGACTTGAGCAGAAGAAAGCCAATTATCTGCCAACTTAAGAGGTGGGGGGAGTTAAAACACTTGCTGAACAATAATGAAACTAATGTTAAATAGCGTTCAATTAATATTTATAACGTGCAGCAATATTAACAGCAGAATTAACTTATTTTTGTATGTCTGACAGCTCTCTAGTTGATTAAGAATTGCATTATGGTACTTTGCATATTTCCCATGCAAATACAGTATTATTTGCAGAATTATTTTTATCCTTAATTGAGGCTTTGTTTGGAAATCACTGTTTTCTCCTCTGCTGAAGCTCTGTAAATGATCTTATTAGGGATGCGATTTTTTTCCCTATCACTTTCTCACACAAATTTATATTAAAAACATTTACAAATCATGTATATCTAAAAGTTTTGGGTCAGACTTCCTCGTGCTCCTTGCTGGCCTCACTTTTAAGACCATTTGGGTTAGGACAGTGGCAGCCAAACCTGAATGAAATCTGGCTGTAATGGCAAGAACAGCTATGAATAATAACTTACTTCATCCAGAACATCATTTCAGAGGAGGAGTGGGAGCCTCCATGACATCAGTAATTTCAAATGTCCCTGGCGAACACCATGAGGCAATAAACAGGCTGAACCCTGCACTGGTTCGGGGTGATGACACCATAAACTCCTCTTCCTCCCACTCCAGGGCTCTGTGCTAAACGTCTGGGAGAGAAAACACCATAAATGTGGAGGGAGACAGAGGGAACAGGCAAGGAGGCACTTTGCTGCTGCTTTTAAATATTTTCCCACCTTTATCATGGCCTTTTCACTTACCTCCAGCCCTGCTTCCAACAAGAAGGAAACAAAAAGGATGAATGCGGCAATGAGAGCCTATCTCTGTCTCTGCTGTCTTACTTTTCTCCTTGGATGAAATTCAGATGCCAGGCTGTGAACAAAAAATAAGAAAAAGAAACAAAAAGCATCTTCCTGTTGCCAGTTTTGCAGGCACTGCAGAGACAGCCAGGGTGGCATGTTTTGGATCTACATCTGTATTTTCATGCTCTCTTGGCACTCCTTTTCTTCCAAGTCATTTACATTCTTTTAGATTCTGTAGAAACAGTAACTGCCAAGCTATTTAGAACTTTCTATTAAAGAATATAATCAGATTTTCTATAAATCACAGTAAAAAAACACTGTAAAGGAAAAAAGGAAATCAGCTCACCCTGGCAGATAAGTATAAACTCCAAAGAGGTGAATTCCTGCCCTGCTTTGTCAGAAACTCCATTTCTGATGCTGGATGGACCACAGCCCGTGTCCATCTCTGCTCCCAGCCTGCAGGGCAGCAATGCTGTGAACATTTGAACATTTCCCTGCTTGATGCAGTAAGGGCTGGGTGAAGGGAAACCCTGGGAGCCTTAGAGAAAACCATGAACTATTTCTGCAGGACAAAAAGAACAGTTTAACCATGATTAAAAATGCACTCAGAACTGAGAGGCAACAGGAACCTGCTGTAATGCAGACATGGAAGTACCAAATTAAATTGCTGGTCTGGGTGTGACACTCTGTGAAAGCAAATTTGAGAGTACAATATCCACAGCCTTGGCTTGAGCTAGGTTTTATTTTTATAATGCTTTATAATTTCAGTATGGATGGAGTGACTTCGTATGTGCAAATCCATGTGTAACTGAAGGGATGAGTCAGTGAGCAGCTCCCCTTATTCCCCTCCATACCCAAATAATTCTTTTTCCAACATCCTGACATTCAGGCTGTATTGTCATATATACTCCTATTCTCTGATAGACAGAAACACATGGATAGCACACAATGCTTCCTGTGAGAGATTATGTTTCCTTACTATTATTATTATTATTATACATTGTTATTATTTTATTACAATATTATTATTAATATTATATAATTAATATACTATCATATCATTAAAATTATTATTATTGTTATTATTTTTATTTTTATTATTACTATTATTCCCCCACTAGCTTTAAACTGCCCATAAACATGCTCCTGATAAGCAGGCAGGACCTCTCCTCAGAAGTGGGAGCATGGCCTCAAATCCCTTAAGAATAAGAACAATAGAAAAAGAAGTAATATATAAACAAGATATAATTATTAATATAATAATAATAAATATAATGTTAATAATTAATATTATATTAATAATAGTTAATATGATTGGTAATATAGTATATAATTAATAATATAATAATAAATCATATAATATAGAAACAATAGAATAAGAAGAAGAGAAAAGAAGTTTCTGACACCACGGCTGAGTGCCGTCATTCCTGAGCGTTTCCTCATCCTGCTGCAGCCTGAGGGCAATGTGGGCTCCTTCCCTCTCCCAAAAGGAGATGCAGGGTCGGGCAGGGTGGCAATAACACTATGTAAGAAATGTTAGCTTGAAGAAACTGAAGAAAGTACTTGGATCCCTCTTTGGGCATGTTTTGAAAGTGAAATGAAAGGGGCAGCCTCCTGATTTAAATTGTTTAAGAAAAAAGAGAAATAGTAAGAAAAGTGCACTGTGTATACAAAAAAACCCTCTAAAATTTGCCTGAGTGTAAGTATGCAAACGAGCTCAGAGTTCTCCAAATATGGACTCTGTGCTAGTCAGAGGGGCACAAGCCAGGTCTCATGAGTAAACAGAATAAAAGTACCAGAGGGAATGTTTTAATAGCTCCTTTTAATTCCCAGCTCAAACAGATGCCTTGCTTGGTTTGCCCAAGTGCAGCCATGTCATTGGGGCTGCCGTGGGATTGTGTTCCTGAGCACACCCACAGGGCCTGGGGCGGCCTGCAGCACTGAGGGCACCCCAAAGTTCCAGCAGGAGCACAGGGAGCGGCCAGCAGCAACACAAACCATCGTTCCCAAAGGGCTGCCGTGGGTTTGTGTTCCTGAGCACACCCACAGGGCCTGGGGCGGCCTGCAGCACTGAGGGCACCCCAAAGTTCCAGCAGGAGCACAGGAGCGGCCAGCAGCAACACAAACACCAAACCATTGTTCCCAAAGGGCTGCTTTGGAAATAAACATTTTAACTGCTGGAACATCACTGTGAAAGCACAAGATTTAAAGTTTTGCTAAGCCCATGCAAATCTTGGATGCTGAACTTTCCCAGAAAAGCACAATAATCTGTCAGCTAAAGGGGCTACAAAAAGGAATTGTGGCAAGGGGCTGAGCAGGGATTTGGAGTGCCCATGTTCAGCTGAGCAGGGATTTGGGGTTCCCATGTTTATCTGACCAGGGATTTGGGGTGCCCATGTTTATCTGAGCAGGGATTTGGGGGGTCCATGTTTATCTGAGCAGGGATTTGGGGTGCCCATGTTTATCTGAGCAGGGATTTGTGGTGCCCATGTTCAGCTGAGCAGGGATTTGTGGTGCCCATATTCAGCTGAGCAGAGATTTGGGGTGCCCATGTTTATCTGAGCAGAGATCTGGGGTGCCCAGGTTTGTCTTAGCAGAGATTTGGGGTGCCCATGTTTATCTGAGCAGGGATTTGGGGTGCCCACATTTACCTGAGCAGGGATTTGGGGTGCCCACGTTTATCTGAGCAGATTTGGGGTGCCAGGCACTGGAGGTGATGTAAGTGTGTCCAGCGTTTGCAGCTCTGCTCCCAGGAGCAGATTCCATCATTCCCAGTGAAACCAGGCCCTTCTAGAATCCTCCCTGCTGTTGGATCACCAGATGTCTGTGTGCAGGTCAGGGAACTTTGCTGCTCCCCAATGCCACCTCCTGCCAGCTGGACACACACCATGTACCCACTGTGCAGAGCACCAGTAACAACAAATTAAATTTCCAAAGTCCTTTGGAGGCATTCAGCACTGAAAGTGATCATTCAAATCACCATAAAGGGCCAGGAAGTTGACCACGTGCAACTAAAATCCAAGGTACTAATTCTCAATCAAATTACTGCCAATTTTCTTAACTTAAATAAATTTTAGTGGCCCAAACCTGACTGAAAAACTATTGCTTGTGAATGGTACAACTACCTATGGTTTTTAAACCTGATACCTCTCTTTTATCCATGCCTTTTGACTGACTTTCATTTTCAGCTAAATTACTCCAGAGAGATCTATTTCTGCCTGGCTCTATGCCTGCTGTCCCGTTGCACAGAGAGACATTGAGTCAGTAAACTCAGTGCCATTTCTGTGAGGTTTCTGAACAGGGATATGTAGAAAAGCAGAAAAATGTCCCAGTGCCATGAGCTACTGCTCAAATCTCATCAATAATATCTTCACCAGGACCTATAATTTAAGGAGGAAGGTGAGCTGTAGCAATGTGAATTATATTTTGCCTCCACCCCACTGTAATATCCTTTGCTCCTCAGACCCCTTTTTAGCAGGTGGACAGGCAGGTTGGTAATGGGAGCAGGGCTCTGGCTGGGATCCCAGCTTTACCCTCAGAGCTGGATGGATGGGATCCATTTATACCTTTCCTGCCCTGTTTGTCTGCTGGCACATCACCAAGCAATTCCCAGCTAGGAAAACGCCACTGTAAGATGATATAGAGGGTGAAATGGAGAGCAGCTCCCTCCTCAACAGAGCTGCAGATGATGTGATGGGCCTTGAGGTGGAAAATAAAATCCAGCAGCTAGAAGACAGCTCCCCCCTTGTTTATGCTCCTGGACTGGCACATTTTGTGTGCATGGCCAATGAAAGCTGCTTTAGATGCATTTAAGCCTTGTAGAAGGCAGAGCTTCATTTTTAATGCATCCTTACACTGAAAATGTCCCTGCCAAAGGGCTCCTGTGTGGGGCCAGCACAGGTGAGTCAGAGCAGCTTTTCCTGGATGTCTGGGGTTTTCTATGTCTTAAATATCTACTTGATATATTCATCTGCAAAGTAAGAAGGAGCAAATGATACCCATGCCTCAGTGGTGTAAGTACAGTACTTGTTGTCCCTCTGCTCCTGTCTGGAGCCCTCTGGAGCAGCTCCCACCTTGCTGAGGGCACAGATGAGCAGGAGGGAATGTGCTGGGAGGTTTGCTCAGCTGAGTGGGGAATGCTGAACTCAGCCACAAGGCTGTTCAACCATGGGCACAAGGAGGGCAAAGGCAGGCAGGTAACGCCTCCTGTCTCCCTTTGGGAGCTCAGAGGGCAATCCTTCCCCAGCAGGACCTGTGGTTGTGGCTGTGCACTTTCTTTGCTACATAACAAATCCAACCCAGCAAGAACCACTGGATCTGCAGAGGACACTGCAGAAAGGTGAGGGAATGACCTGACCACAAATCAGGAAAAGAAATATTCAGGATGTTTCTGGCAGCAATGGCAAGGAAGAGAAGATCTCAAGAAGCTGGAACTGCTTTTTGCACAGATCAGAGTTTATGTGTCTCCGTTTTCTCTCCTCAATGACTGGACAAAGGGACTTCCACCCCTCAGGCTGCCCAAAGATCCCATCATAGCAAGCACAGGGGAAGCAGCACCTCATCCCCAGATGGCAGATGTTGCTGAACAAGCACAAAACAAAGCTAGCATGGAGGAGTCATGAGGACATGAGTCACTAATTCCTCTCAGCCCTCCTTCCAATTGCTGCCTGCCCCTCAACAGGAAAATATCAACCACAGAACAAAGGCAGGAACATCCATGGACAGAGAGAAAGCTTGGGAGACCACAAATATTATTTAAGAAGCATCTGCTGATTGAAAGAAATTGCATATTGCTTCTTGTGTATTTGCCTATAGAACATCATAAAGGAAAATTCGATGTCAGACTGCTAATTCAGCCCAGGATAACCAGCTCCATTTCCCAGATTTGCAGGGTGCCCCAGCAAATCCTGCAGCACATTCCTGTTTCCAGACCAACCCCACAGGCGCTGACAAGGGGAGAAATGGTTCTGTGCTGTCCTCACCACGAGGAATCCCTCCCAGGGCTGAGGATTAAACGTGGCTCTTTCAAACAGATTGCCTTCCCTTCACATGGGTGTCAGTTAAACAAAGCTATCTTCTCCTATCACAATATTTATGCTGCTACTGGCTCCTCTCTCTCCAAGGCCCTTGCTAGTGAAAGGTGGTGATCAGGAAGGAGGAAAAGTCTGTGTTCTGAGACTCTTCTATTTATGAAAGAGAATGGAAGAAAGATGAAGTGGCATTAATTCATCTTACAATGTTTTCATAGCAGAAAAAAGAGCTGGCAAAAAGTGCATTATGTAAGCTCAGTCAGCCAGCTCCAGGGCTGTGCTGCCATTTGCCCTAGGCCAATTATATTTTACATGATCAACACACCCAACAATTAAATAATTAATTGGCTTCTTTTGGAAACCCCATAAAACGTCATGGACCAGAGAGTGTTTATCCTGCCTCTGTGATTCCTGCTGAAGAAACATCTGGTTCTTTTTTTCTGCAATCAGCATGAAACCTGAAGGGGCCCGAATTCAAAAGCAATTATATTTGATGTCATTTATGTGCATTACAGGCTGACAAATTTAACTTGTAGGAGTATGTGATCCCACCCTCCCTGCCCAATTTATGTTGATTGCATTTTCAGACAGCCACGGAAAGAGCTGCTGCAGCCTGATAAAAGCTGTTGATCCATCAACTCCTATAACTTCTCCCCAGAGCTCACAATAACAAATTAGTTGTTCTGACCAAAAAGCTGCTGCTAGGCCCTGCTTCCCTTCTAGAGGGATTATTGTGAGGGAAAACCCCTGGAAATGTGCTTTACACGTGCCTTGTGGCAGGTCCTTCATGCTCTCAGCCTTCATCCCTTTAGAAAGACAAACCTGCTCCCTTTAAAACAGCTTTTACTTGGCCAGCAGCACAAGACTTCCCTGGGAAGAGTCCACAGAGGCAGAATTGGGATGGTGGAAATTCCCACTTCCCACAGAGGGCATCTTTTGACCCTGAACCTTTGCCATTTCCCAGTGGTACCCCCTGCAATAAGGCAGGGCTATTGGAGCACATTAATGCCCTTTTTGTGCTATGGTGGCAGAGCTGGAGAGTGACCCTGGCTGGGATACCCTGGGTACCCCTGGTGTCACTGCCATGGTGGTGGCAATTCAGCCAATGGGGACATTCCCTGTGAGCTTTCTCTGAATGAAAATCCTCTCAGTGCACTGTGCTGGGAAGCCTGAACACATCGTGGAATGCTTTCAGTGATGCTCACATTTGTGGGTGCAGTGTCAGGCAGGTGCTGCCTTGGGAAGGACAGAAAACCAAAGGCACCTCATCTGCTATAGGCACTGTCATGTATGAGAACAGACAAGTTCAGCCTTCCCCAGTTCTAAATCTAAAAATTCAGAAGAGCTATAACAACAAAAAGCAATAACACGTGTTGGGACAGCTATTGGGATTTCTCCACCATCACTTTGCACTTTTCTCCCTAAAACTGACATTAGAAATTTATCTGCTGTTTTAAAAAAGGCTGATAATTTAATTTTTTTTAATTTAAAAAATTTTATCTGCTTTTGGAAAATTTATCAGTGGGCTGGGATGTGAAACAATGCAGCCAGGGCTTGCCACTTTGTAAAGGGGATGTCTCTGGGGAGAACTGGGAAAATTACTTTATGAGTCACTTTATGAGTCTAGGAGTCAGTTCCAGGATGGGTGATTGCATTTGTCAATGTGACTCCCTGGGGAGCTATTGGGTTTGGGTCTCCCATTCCGTGGGAGCCCTGAGTCTGTCCCATGTCCCTTCCTGCTGAGCTGCCCCAGCCCTTGGACAGGCTGTCCCAGGCAGTTTTGGGGCTGGGACCTGGCCAAGCTTCGGCCATCCCCGCCCACGTGCAGCTGCAGGGCCATACATCAGCTGCAGCACCGTATAGCCAGACCACAGAGCTCCTTCTTGCCACTAAAAATACCTCAAATACTTTCCTAATGTTCCTTCTCCACACAAACAGCCTCTGTGGGAGGAGGAAGTGGCTTGCACATTTTTGTCTGGTGGGGTGGCTCACGCTGAGAAAATGCTGAAGAACGCCTGGGTGAGACCATGCTGGCAGATGAGCAAAGCAGCTGCCAAATCTGGGCTGAAAAGAAGGAAAATAGGGGAACCCTGAGTGCCTGCTGAAGTTCTGAAAGGTCCTTGAGCTCTACAAATAACTGGAAAACTTTCAGGAGAAGTAAGACGTCACACACCCATCACCTCTTGGGAGTCCCAGCACCCACTGCTTACAAGTATTAGCAGGGACTGATGGTGTCTCAAAATCAGGCCCAAAGCACCTCAAGCTGGTGCTCAAAAAGCAGAAATAATCCCTGCACGTTTTTACTTAAACAAACACCAGTTTCCCAGGCAAGGTTTGCAAGCTCAACCCAAGTGAGGCACCTTTGGTACAGAGAATTTTCAGCAATAGGAACAAGGCCACTTACCTGGGCAGGTAATTTAGCCAAGCCAGCATTCCTCACACCTGTGGAATATTCCTCAGCTCACCCTCAGGCCATGTGCTAGAGGCAGCACACATTCAATTATTTGTAGCACCTCAGGAGGGATTCTCAGACCAAACTTCTGAGCCACAGTGGCAATTCAGGTGGGGAAACTTGTCCTGGTCATGCCTGCATTGCACCTTTTCTGCACAGAGAACACAAATCCCCAAAAAACACAAGGCTATTCCCAATAAAAAAATGTCTCCTTCCTTGAACTATATGGTTCATTTTTATCCCCCAAATCATTGTTGCTAAAACACTCTTGGTGTATTTATTCCAACACCTTTCAAATGTAAAAGACATCAGAAAGATCTCTTATCCTGCTCTGCAAACCAAGAGCTTAGAGATACAGTGAGGCTCTGGACAAACAGTTTTTTCCTGACTCAGATGTGTTTTAACAAACCCCCCAAACCCAGAAGCTACCACTGGCTGACCAGTTGTTCCCATTTCCTATGGCATTTGAGCTCAGCCACACTATCTGAAACCCTTCCTCAGGCTCTGGGAGCTGAAATCTGCCTGTTCAAGTTAAGAAGTGCTCACAGAAATTAATGAGGGCAGTAGCACCAAAAAAGAGAAGGAGCAAGCAGGCTAATGATGGCAATCTGTTACAGCACACAGTTGTTCCCTAAATTAATATCTGTCCATGGCATAAAGGCACACTCCTGATAGGACTGAGCTGCTTGCATCTTGCCTCATTGCCTCTGTGAATGATGGAGCCTCTAGCCATAGATCTCCTGCTGGCTATCAGTCCTTGCAGCCAAAGGGCACACAGGTTGGCTGTGTTTTCCCAGGAAATCTGCTCTGGGCTTTCCTGGGAATCAAGTTTTCACAGCAACAAACAGCCCAGCCTTTATGGGCTGGAGCTCTGGAGGGGCCCTCCTCTCCCCGCAGTGGGGTTTGGTCTCACAGGGCATCTTGGAGCATCCCTCCTGGACCAAGCTTTCTCAAACAATCCTCAGAAAAGCTGAGAACCCTGGCTTTTCCCCAAACACCCATGACTCAGTGGTTAGGGGTATCCACCAAGGCTTTAGCAGGTTCAGATTTATTTCTCCCCTCTGCTTGGGCAGGTTTGAATCCACACCTTCCACTGTGAATTCTCTAGCCAGGGGATGATGTAGTGTACACAAGGAGGGCTCCTGCAGACTTCTTCTGAAGCCCTTCCAGTGTGCTTGGGCTGATGAAGCATTCACTGGGCAGAGAGAGCACAAGTGAGAGAATAAGCATGACTCCATTGCCTGGTGATGAGGGCACTCCCAAAGGGAGGAGACCTCAGCTTTGTTCCTGCTCTAATGGCCAGTTAATGTTCTACCATTAGATTATATCATTATATAATGATGATTATATCATCCTGTACCAATACCCTTTATATTGCATGCACACATTTGTATTCAAGTGAAATGGAAAACAGCCATTTCAGTGAGACACAGATTTATCCTCCAGCATCCTTCTCACAGGGTGCCATCAGTGCTGCCCTGTGAAGCCATCCTTGTTCTTTCCCTTTCTCTGGACAATCAGGTGTTCACAGGGAGGAGATGAGGATCTGGCTCCCTGTTTCAGAAGGCTTGATTAATTATTTTATGATATATATTACATTAAAACTATACTAAAAGAATAGAAGAAAAAGTTTCATCAGAAGGCTAGCTAAGAATACAATAGGAAAGATTGCTAACAAAGGCTTGTAGAATCTGAAGAAGGAATAGAGATGGAAGCAAGTTTTGATACAGAAGAAAAGAATTGCTGAGCCAGCCTTACTGGATAACCAAGGAGGCAAAGGGTGTGTTAGTTAGAAGCGGTTTTGTGGCTTAGAGCAAAGGATAAACCCACCCCAAACAAGAAGATGTTTCTACCAAGCAGAAAGAGAGCACAGGCAAACAAGTCAGCAAATGCTGCAAGTAGAGAAAAGGTCTCAGAATTCTCCACTACAGGAAAACTGAAAAACAACTTCCAGCTTAAACTGTAACGTACTGACTTTTAGTGATTGGAGACCAGGAACATGAACATGGTAATTATAGCAGTTATGATGGGCTATAGATAATAGTTAAGGTATTGATTGGTTCTGCTGTATTAAGATGCTCAGCAAAGAAAAGTAAATAATGCATTGTAACCAAAAGAAAAGTCTATAATGCAATGTAACCAAAACTAAGGGTCTCCAGGCCTGCCTGCAGCAGGCAGCCTAACACAGAATTGCAGATGCCATTATATGGAATAAATGTTGGCTGTTTGTTACCTGAGCCCTCTCCTGCATCCAACTCAAAGCCACCTGCTGAAGGCCACTCCATTCAGCCCAGCAGAGCCCTAAATGGTGGACCAGACTCCCTCCTTTTCCTTAGATCTCCCAATATAAGCAGATCTGTGTCTAGCTAATAAGCAGATGGGCGAGTTCAGAGGAAAAATGAAGTGATAATGTTGCTAGGAGTTTCAGAATTATTTCATAGTGGCTGCAGTGCTTTAGGGAGGGGTATCTGTGATCATGCAGCTTATGATTCATGGTTGGTATGATGAGGTTGTGGCTGAAAACTGCCCAGTCCTTGCCCTGGCATGGATATTTATAGACGGGTAAGCCAGGAACAGCTGGGTATCAAAGGGAGAGCCCCTTGGACATAGTTATTAAAAGCAGAACAAAGATATCAAGCAGTGAGCGTGGCTCTAAAATAAATGCCATGCCATAAACAAAGGCCATGCACATAAAGTTAGCAGAATAATGGTCATTCTCTGAAAACTTAAAACTCTTGTGCCTCTGGCCACCTGGATGCTTCAAGCAGGTAATAGAACTTCCTTTAAAAACTGTGAAAGTGAGATGTGGAATGCACTGGGAGCAGGGCATGGGCTACTTGTGCTTCCCTCAGCATTGTACACACATTTTCTATTTCTTTTCTTGGCTTTGTGAGAGCTATGAATCAGCCCTGCCATGGATACAGTCTAACAAAGAGGTGTCTGTGTTTTATTGGGGGGGAACATATGTCTTCCTACATCACTCATGGGTAATGTTAACAAAACTGCCTAATGCCAGTAAAAACCTATACATAGAGACACACAGATATACAGAGACATCTTGGGAAAAAAATGAAAAAAAAATTGAAATTTTTTATGTAAAACTTCAACTTAACAAATCCACTGCAAAAAGATCTCCATCCATTGCTCATCATGGACTGCTGCATCTTGCTTATCTGCCAGAATGTAAAAAGATCTTAAAATATCCAACTATCTCCATGCTTAGGGGATCAGACTCTTATTCACTCAGGCAAATGTTGATTATAGAACATTTATCATTACACATTGGCTGAGTTAGACTGGGTGATGCCTGTAAATCAGAGGAGAGGAGTGCAGGGCTGAGCTGCTCTGACACCTTCTCTGTCCCATTCTCACCTGCCCCTGGGTCACTGTCCCAGCCCTGCTCCTGCAGGATCTCAGCTCTGGGCTGAGCAGGGACTGCCCTGGGGTCTGCATCCCTCCATGCAGTTCATTTCCAATGGGAAAGATGGATTTTAGTGAGTGTATCATGAACCAAACTCTCCTCTGCTTTGAAAATTACTTTAAAAAATCATGCACTAAGAAGGTATTCACTTTCACCCAATCAATCTATTCATAAAGCAAAACCTCTAGAATGTAGCACCTATATTAAACAGCTATTTTAATTGGGTAGAAAGCAGACCTAAGCTGAATTCACCGTAGCCAGGAGCCTTTCTTTCTGAGGGAGTGAACCCTGGATGAATTTGAGAGGAATTTTACAATTGCCTTCCCTCCTGACCTCTCAGACATGTCTGCACGCAAAATATATACACACACATCTATCCCCCACTTAATTTTTTTAATGGAGATCTGATGCTGCATCAGGCTACAGGATTCAGAACCCCAAAACTTTAAGAAATGGGAGTTGGACATTCTGCCCCCTGACCAGCCTATGGACTTTTTTATTACAGAAAAATGTTAGCAGACCCTCAGCCGTAGTAATTTTATGTACACTTTGTTCAAGGCTTTGCTGTGTTTATCTTATGAGCCTGATAAATCCTGGTTTCAAGAACCTTCCCACTGTTCTGCTGCCTCACTCCTCTGAAAGTCAGCAGTGACATCTCACAGCCCCTCTCCTGCACTGTGGCCATGTGTGAACAGCCTTTAATTTCTTCATGCAGAAAGGAAAAACACTGGTCTCAAGAACAGCGAGATTCTCGAATGCAGAAACATCTGTCTACCAGAATTTAAATCAAGAACAAAGCTCACTTCTTGTAAGCTTTCCCACCAGCAGCAGCAAGAATACACCGTGTTTCCTGTCATGATGACCTTTATCTTTGAGTGAGAGAGCAGCAAAACAAGAAAAGAACAAATGTAAAGTTCCTAGAGGAGAGCACAGCATGTCCTGCCTCTACAGCACATCACAGGACAAGCAAGAATTAAAAACCTTAAAGAAAGACGTCACAAAGGCAGATGCCAGCACAAAAGCAGATAAAGCTAAAGGAAGAAAAACCAATTATTCCACCTACCACGTCCTCTGGAACACCAGTTTGGGATTTCCAGGGAGTTTAATGCCATTGTTTGTGGTAAACACCAACCTGGGCACAGCTCAGTACCAGGATCTCTTGTTCCAGTGATTGTTGCATTGTTTAGGAAAACAAACGTGGAAGAGGTTGAACCACGTCCTGGCTCTGTCCCTGAAACACAAGAGCGTTGCTGAAGGGAGGGAATAAAGGAAAACGCAGAGACACACAAAAAGCCACCAAACTGCAACAATAATCCAAAGACATTGGCAACAAAAGGAGAAGCAGACAGCAGCAAAAAGTCTCAGAAATAAATTAACCTCAAATTCAGAATCTTCCTCTTCTTCCACCAATTTTTGGTGGTGCTTTTTTACTGGTAGCATTCTTTCCAGAGGAGAGTGCTCCACATTAAGCCTGGCTTTTAGAGTATTGTTTTAATATTGTTCTCTAAAACAGAGAAAAGCACTTCATAGCAAAAAGCTGTCATTATCTCAGTCAGGAAACAACATATCACCCCTGTGGACAAAAACAAAAGTTTTCAAATGGAAGCTGAAACACAGGCAGCCCTGCTGTGGTTAATGCTTCTTTAGTTACCAACAGCACAAACCTTTGTGTGCAATGATATACACAATGCACAGAAACTCTACAAGGCCACCTAAGCCTACATCAGGGAGGTCATTTTCAAGATTAGAGCTCAAGTTCCAGCACTCCTTCATGAACATCCCAAGCTTGGAAAAAGTCATGCTGAATCTGTCACCAAATCCTCCTCTCAGGCCTGTGTAAACTCATTGAAATTTGCTGTACTTGCAGCAGAACATTACTTCATTTACCCCAAAACAATTCACACAAACCTTTCACTGCCTGGGGTGGGAGGGCTGTGTGCAAAGAAAGGTCCCCAAGTAAGCTGATTTCCAGGAGAACCAGCTGGAAATCAGTCTTTGACAAAAGCTCTTCAGAACTTCTGAAAAAAAAAAAAAAAAAAAAAAGAAAAAAAAAGAAAAAATGTTACATTTTTTAGTATGGAATTCTGAATTTCAGACACTCAGTTCAGGGTGCCTTTCTGCTGGACCTTGAGCCAGTGAAATCTGCTGAATTCTCCATCAGTTACCAACTGCAGCCTCTTGATCTTGTGGAGGCATTTAACTGAAACGTGCAGAATATCTTAAATGTGCAATACCAGGGAATTTAAATTTTTCTGACATTTTGCAGCTTGCTTCAGGTGCAGCCAGTCCCTAGGTTTAGGTAGAACAGGTTCCTATGGAAAACTTGAAAGCAGCAGATTTACATTGAGCTGCAGGAAAAAAAGCCCATGTACTGTGATGGAGCTCATTTTTCACACCTATTCCATGTCAACACCTGTTTGGCTGTAGGTATTTGAAAAAGCAATGACTTACCCTAACACTTCTGTGGAAGCACTTTATTTCTACATACATGATTTATTTTAATTTTATTTCAAGTTATTCAACATAAGCTATTTCTAATATGCATCTATAATGCATTGTGTGCAGGAAGAGACTCTGTGATGCACACAGAGCAGTGAGTTCTGGGGAGGCAGATCATTTCCTTCACTTAATAATAGTTTTCTTTCCTCTTGGCTGCAGACTTTCATAACTAGCACCATGCCAAACATTCGGAGGCTGGATTATGGCCTGTCGTACTTGATTATTTTTGTCAGCAGGCTGACCCAGCGTGGCCTTTTCTTGTGTTTTTCCTTCTGTTTCCATTTTTCATGTCATCCAGCTTTTCATCTTGTCAATCAGCTTTTGACTTCCTGATTAAAGTGTCTGTCACACGAGCAGCCTGGTCTCCAGTCAGTTGTTTAATTTGTTCCTCATGGCATCCAATTGAGTTATTCATCTGGCCCAGCTGTTCCCAAGTGCTTCCAGCATCACTTTCTCGCGTGTTTGGGTTTAACCTCTAGATCTATGTACAACAGTGTGAATTGTTCCATTCATTCTGTTGACTGTGGGTTGCTCTGCCTCTGTCTGATGCCTTGACACTGCTAGGAAGGCTGCTACTGTATTCTGTGGCTTAACCAGCTGAGGGAAAAGCACTATTTCACCCTGCTGTTATGGTAACAAGTACAACCAAACACACTCCTACCCCTAGCAGGCCCAGTCTTTAACAATTAGGAACACGTAATGGAAAACTCTGCTCTCAGGGATCTGAATCCACCCAAAAAATAATGTTGATGACACTTGGCAGGAGGAGAGAAACGCTGCTTTGCCAGGAATTTTTAGCATTCACTTGAAACCAGTTCTCTTCATTATCATGAGGGCTGTTTGCTCCGTGCCAAGTCTAGGCCTGGTACGAAGCAGCCATAACTCCCAGTGACTTATGTGGGAGTTGCACAAGCTCACAGCAGGGCTAAATTTGGGGATCTGACTGAAGCCACACAGCTCCTGCTGGAACAATGGAATTTAAATCAATTCGGTGTCATCACAGCAGAATGCTTAAATCTTGTTGTGTTGCGTTAATTGCTGCTTTTCAGCAAGAATTAGGCAAGAAGGATTAGCATTAAATTCTGACTATAGTCCACATTTTTTCCCTCTGGAACAATAACTGTTGTGCCTCAGTTTCCATACAGGATATAGCAATGCACACATTACATTGGGATGAAGGAATAATGGTTATTAAATAAGTTAAAGATGAAAAATGCTGAGTATCATTATTTATGATTCATAGAAGCTAACCTAACTGAGGAGAATGCTGGATTGGTTTTGAATTATGTGTTACAGGGGAGGAAGACATTGTCTGATTAACTTCCATATTTTTATGGGGCTCAGGTGAAGTCCATGCCATAGAACACATGCTTATTGTTTTAGGATTTAGGAGAATGTCTCCTTCTTCTCAATTCCTCCATTGTTTCATCCTTTTGCCCTGTCTTCTACTGCATCACAAAGCATTGCCATCTGCTGCTGGCAGGATGACTCAATTACCCTTCTCAAACAAGAAATCCTCTGCCTTGGTGTAAATTTATATCACATTTACATAAGATTTATCTGATAAAAGTACAGAGCGCAAAATTCCGTCTCAAGCTGGGTAGATTTTCAGCAGACTGCAGCTTTTTCCCCATTGTGCTGACACCAGTTTCTCCACAGACACACCAGGGCCCAAAGCGCTGATTCCGTAGCACTGAGTTTTCAGCAGAGTTTTGTGTACCAGGAGAGCTGTATCAGAGCAGAATTAACTCAGACTTTTCCCTTCTCTTATTCTCTCTCCCTTCTTCTTTTTCCTTGGATAAACACCCTAAAGTTCTGTTTGCTTGTTAAGAAAACTTTCCAATTTTGATTTTGCATTTATTCGGAAAACAAAGACGTGCAAATGGTCAGAAAATATCTCCAGCAGCATTTGGAGCTTGAAGCCATGATACATCCAAAAGATTCCTGCTTTCCTCTTCCTTTCCCTCTGACTGTAGAGACACCCAAAGCACCTTTTTGACAGAATGCAACCTGCCTTTAATAGTACTAAATGGCTTCCATTCTACTGGAGGTTTGTTTGAGAAGGACTGGTCCTGAAAAACACTACTGTGAAACACATAATAATAGTAATAATAGTAATAGTAATAATAATAGTAATAGTAATAATAATAGTAATAGTAATAGTAATAGTAATAATAATAATAATAATAATAATAATAATAATAATAATAATAATAATAATAATAATTCATATGCAAAGTGCACTTCATCTGGTATGAGTTTGTATTTTCTAACTTTTAGGACAGGTTAAAAAATATGAGAGAACAGAGTGAACATGTGCACTCAGCCTAATAATTTTGCACTTTCTGTCAGTATCTGAGTCTCTCCTGGGTGGAAAATTAGAAGGAGACAGTTATGGAAAACAAGCAGCATCCCTGGGCCACAAGAAATAGATCATTCACAATGGGCTGTGCAGTTTGCTGGCACTGCTGGGCTTGCTTGGAAACTTTGCCCTCAGTCCTGAATTTAGAGCCTTGTACATTTTCCACGTAGCTCGACTCCTTCTTGGTTAGTCAAGAAAATAATTGCAGGATGTCTCAGAGCTGCCCTTCCCCCAGCATCTTGTATCACAAAATAACTCCAGGCGCAATATGTTATGCAAGTCTGTGATCATCCCTCTAATTTCTTATAAAAGATATGACCTCGTTATCAATGAAGATATTTTTAAAGCACTGATCATCTGAGTTAAAACTTCATGGAGAGAAATGCAAAATGCATTCTTATCTCTCTTAAAGGCCAACTCCACGCTGGTGGCACTCAATTCAAATTCCATGTGGTTTTCTTTGCAACCAGAGCCAACTCCACCACTTGTGGAGATGCACAAGACAGAAGCTGAAATTCTGTGGTGCAGTGAAACTCTTGAGAGGTTATGCTATGGGAGCCTGGTGTTCCAACATTATGCTACAATACTTGCGGGGGTACTGACTTTACTAACACCTGAGAAGGACATCTGTCTGCCAGGCTCATCATTTTCAGGCTAATTCCAATAATTTGAGCAGAGTTCACTATAGATCAGAGTGAGTTATTCAGCTGCATTTCAGGACCCTAACCTGAGCAGGTTATGCAGGAGAATGCAGCTGTCAGATCCTGACACCTTTTGGTTTGTACATTACCCACTGATCAGCCAGGAAGGCATTTTATTCCCAATGCTCAATAAGGACTGCAATAGGAGTACAATCAATACTCTTCAACAGACATTTTACATTTGCTCCCTTTCTTTTTTCCCTCCTTTCCTTTACTTTCAGCCTGAAATAAAGGTTTCCTCAGGTAAAGGTGAAGCTCTGTGCATACATTTGCTCTTTCTGCACCTACCAAGAGGGTGTCTGTGCTCTGAGCAGACAGAAGATCCGCAGCCCCCTCATTCCTTTTACCTTTGATGTTCTCAAGCAGTGACTGAAATATCAATACGTTTACTGAGCACAGAGGAAGAGCACTTTGCCCAGGGTGAATAACTGGTTTTAGGAAGGCTTACAAGAACCTCCTCTGTGGAAGAGGACGAGCTTCAGGGCACATATAAATATGCAAGCTAGACTGTAGTCATCCTCCCAGCCAGAAGAAATGCCTGTGTTTAACAAGCACATTTCATATGCAACCTGCTTTAGCTTCTGTGCTCTAACGACTCCTGCAATTAAGCTATGCTGGTAGCCAATTAATTCACTTTCTTTTCATATTGAAGGGGCAAACACGGGCAGGTATTTAACCCCTTCTGTGCCCTCGGGCTGTCAGCATGCCTAACATGTGGGAGACTGTAATTGTAAACCCTCACAGACACGGTTTTTCTTCTGTTATATTAGGAGGTGACAAAACGAAGCAGCATGATTGAATATTGAAAAGGCTGGAAAACTTTATGGGTATTGCTACTACTAATAGCCACCTTATGTGTAAGTGAAAACTTTGCATGGGAGGATCTAAAAACTTCCCAATATGCATATAAGGATAATTTCACTCATCACTGAACTTCTCTGAGGCAGCCCTAGTGTGTGAAGGGAAGACTCCATCAGACTCACAGGCAGCCCAGCACTCAGTGCTCCATAACCTCACATCAGGACAGTGCTCTGGTGGGGAGGGACACTGTGCGGTGTTCCCCCGTTATAGGCCACTAGTTGTCACCAGAGGGGTCATCAAAAGTTATTTTATTCTCCTTTGTTCATCCTGAGTATATGCAGTTGTCAATTTTTCTACAGCTATAAAGAATGGATATTATATATAATATTATTATTGTTGTTATTATTATTAATTTACTTACAGCTTCAGTACATTCAGTTTCAACACATCATCCCATACCTACCTATACTAAACACTGGACTAGGTGATATTTTCATGCACTCTCATTCCTATTTAAAATCCTGCTGGAAAATTGTGAACTATCCTTTTTTTAATGTGTGTGAATAGAGCCTTTAATGCTTGAGGTTAAATGAGTGGTGTAGTTTTTGGCTAGGTGTCAAAGACCTAACAGAACTTGTACTATAGTCTTCTCACAGGAAAAAACAAATAGTTTTACACTGAGGTATTTGGGAACAGGTGTGCTGAACAATTACAGAATGTCACAGCTCCTGGAGGCAGCCCTCCAAGAAGTGAGGTCTGAGAATGCATGGCAGCACTACCACATTGATAAAATGCCTGCTGCCAAATCCCAGTGGGCAGGAGAGAGCCTGAGTGCAGCACCAGGAGGAGATGTACTTGCTGGTATGTCAGGGCATGAAGCAGCCAGAGCTGCTGCCAAGAGGTCTGGGGGAAAACAAAAGGAAAGTTTCCACTCCAGAGCCACCTCCTGCCCAGAGCAGCAAACCCCCCTGGCCACAGCAATGGGCTGGACGGAGCCATCAGCAGCTCCTGGAGTGTGCCCACACAGCTCTACAAACTGAGCAGCAGCTGCTTCTGCTGGTTCTGCTCTCTCCCAAGCACCCCATCCACATCCCTGGTTTACCTCATCTTCTTCTCCTTCCCATTCTCTGCTGGAAATCCACTCTGCCGTGTTTCTTTCCTGGTTATGATCTAAGTCACAACAACTCTTCCATGGAAGTTGCAAAGCCAAGATTTCACTTCCACCTTCTGATTTCTAAAAGACATCTAGAAACAACAGCAACTATCTCAAAGTTGTTATTGGTCCACAAAAAACAAATCCAGCCTCCAAACCATCCCCTGAAATACATTCCTGCTTTTACAAAAATTATTTGCGTCCCCAGGAACATTTACACAACAGGTCTTTACCAGGATCTCTTAACTTCCCTTGCACTTTTGTACTTTGAGAAAAATACTGTCAGAAACTAATTGGTCTTGTTAATCAATTCTGATTCATCTGCTACCTCGGGACGAGGTGATCCCACCTCTTCACCCCACAAATCCCCCACTTCACACCTGCAGTGCTTCCATGTGGCATACAGGGGAGTTCCTCTCTGGCTCTCTCCATGGTCAGGTTATGGCCCTACCATTATTTTATTCCATTTTGTTCCTGGTCACAGAATTATTCCTCTCCATTTTCAGATTCAGGGCTCTGTTTGACTCCGTGCCCTCCAGATCCCAGGGACAATTCCCTACCTTTGCCAAGGCTGCCAGGGAACGTTTCATGCTGCAGGATGAAAACACATTAGCTGATCTTTGATGCTTAAAGAGAGGGGAGAGACCTCAGGACCTCTCTGCACATTAGACAGGGTAACACATTTGTATGCTCTCAGCAGAGCTGCCGTGTCTCACCAAGGTCAGCTCTGCTCCAGCCTGGCCCAGCAACCTCCCCAGCCAGTACTGCACATCCCAGCTGCAAACCAGGGGCTGAAGTGGGCTGAAGAAATAGAAACAAACCCTAATTCTTTGTCCTGCTGCTGTGTTTCTCTGGAAATATGAACTACATGCATGAAGCAGAGAGAGGGGCTGGAAAGGTGTGCCCATGCTCCCCCTCAGCCCGAGTTCAGAAATGCACACACACTCACCCGAGGTGGGATGGAGAAGAAGTCATTTAACTTTACCGTCTAAGGCTGCATTATCTGCTGCTTGAAACACCTAAGAGAGGGAAAAATAAACATTTCAGAAGTGTCCATGGTCCTCTTTGGGCTTGCCAAGGGAAAGGATGCTCCCACTCCAGGCAGGTGAGATTTCATTACCTTATTATGGTTTCTAATGGGGTAGAGACTTCCTAACCATTACTTTACATTGTGAATTCTTATCAGACGTTGTTGAAAGAAAAGTATATTTTTATCGAGAAGACGATCCTTTGTTTCTAAAAGAAATCAAAACATAAGACCACTGTCATTCTGTTTTGCGCTAACCAAATGGATTTTGGCATTATATCTTTAAAACAAAAATAATAGAAAAGACATTTTAGCTCTCAATCAAATGATACCCATCTACTGTGTTTGGTAGTTCCTCTTTTTGGGTCTGCCATTCCAGACAACCTCACATTCAGCTGCAGAAGTGCTCACTAGGTCTAGATTGCCACAGATTTTGTTGGTAGTGATCACAGAATATTCTGAGCTGGAAGGGACTCACAAGGGTCACCAAAGCCCAACTCCTGGCCCTGGGCAGGACAGCCTCAAGGGTCACACCAAGAGATCAATGATTATGTGATGAATTGTTAATTTCTTTTGTGCTAGTGGAGGGATGGACCATGAAAATGGAGCCTCAGTACCAACCCCAGTGATACAACATAACTCCCACATGATATTACTGCACTCCAAATGTATGAAATCCATACAAACACACATTCACACACAAGTTCTGTTGCACCAGTTCTTCAGCAATCCTTGTTGTATGTAAATGTAAGTCATTATAATCCCCATACAAAATTAATTACAGTCAGAAATTCCCACATTCCTATTTTCAGAGGGTTACCAGATAGGATTTTAATTTGGCTCTTCTGTCTTTTCAAAATAAAAGCTCTTTCCCTAACATTTATGAGGACTCTAAGATTAATTGCATTCATCTTTATCAAGTCTTGAAACTGGCTGATATATTTAAATGAGCTAAAATTAAAAGGTTTGAGGCAACTGAAGTCTCTTCAATAAACTGAAGAAAATTTTCCAAAAGGCTATGGAAGCAGTGTTGACCAAATCTGTAAAGAAGAAAGATTTTAAACTAATGAGTTGCCAAGTGGATCCTTTTCTTAATTATACTTCCTTCCAATGAATTAGTGAGTGAAAAGCTTAAAGAAGATGAAGAGAAATTGGAATGTTACCCACAGTCTATAAATAAGGCTTAAATTATTCTTTCATTTGGCCCATGATAATTCGATTGTATATCCTGACATACTCTAATGCCTTTGTCTCACCTTTCTGTGGCTCTGCACTCCCAAGAAATGTGATTTTGACTGCTGGAGGAGACCTGGGATGTGCTTCAGCCTATAAGAAATTATGAAGTACATTGGTACTCTTCTCCATTTGGATTTTTTGGGGAATTTGTTTTTGTTTAGTTTTGGTTTGGTTGGTTGGTTTGGGGAATTTTTATTATTGTTCTTGGCTAAATGTTGTAAGTATTTTAAGGTTCACCCTGCAGAGCATCATCCATGGGTCTGGGCAGCTCAGCCCACACCACCTTGGGAGCTCTGGGCTCAGCTTGGGACCACATCAACAATTTGAAAGAAATGTAAAACTCTGAGACACTCAGAGCCCTTTCTCCATCGTCCCAGACTCTCTCCCAAGTGGATCTAGAGGGCCAGGATGTGCAGATCTTTATCAACCACGTGCTAGAGGCCAGGAACCAACCTGTGCTTTACCTCAGAGCTCAGCATTGCCATTGTGTACCACACAGCGGGGTGATGGATGTCTTATTTTTGCTACTTGCCTTATTTTTGCTACTTGTCTTATTTTTGCTACAGCCATTTTCATCATTCCAGCCATTTAAAAGATTACCCAGACTTCTCCCAGCTTTAACAGGAAGAGAGTCCCTGGTCACAAGGCAGAACATAGGAAATTTCAGGCAGATTTGAGGAAGAACTTTTTCGAACTCCAAGCAAACAGCCCAGGAAGTTCAGCTGGTGCCATAGAACCAGATGTAAAAATTAACTCCCATTTAGATCTGACAAACTCCCACAGGAGCTGGGTTTGTCTCATGGCTGGGATGAGGAGGTGCAAGCCATGGCAGCTCTAGGCAGATTCTTATTTTGACAGGAGCAATGACTCACTGCGCGACCACGGACAAATCGTTCAATTTTCTTGTGATTTAGTCAACAAAACTATAAAATTATTAAAAGACAAAAAAAAAAGAAAAACATAAAGTCCCCAGATTTTACTGAAAAACAAATCCTCCTCTGAGCTCAGCTGGTGAATAAATGACAAAAACAACAAGATGAAACATGGGTGTAACCCACAGCTTTGCCAAATATACCACAAAAATATGGAGAAGGAGAGAGGAAGAAAAGGCAGGGGGGAAAAAAGAACAGCAGGCACACTGAAATGCCCCAAAGCACATGAAATCATATGAACAGAAGCAAGTCCAACAAAAGAGAGTATGGATGCCCACAGGGTGGTGAGTGGGAGGATGCGTTCCCAAGAAAAACAGCAAGCAAATGATCTAATGCTCTTTTCATCACAAGGCAGCCTTTAAAGCCAGACAGTCTCATCCTTCCATGGGGTGCAGTGTGACCAGTGCTGAATGTGCCTGCAAGCAAGGCCAGGCAGGCCTTACCCCAGGGCAGGTGTGGGGTTTGCCCAGCGGGAGCAGCTCGGGCCCCACCGCTGCTGGGCCCCATTTCCATCCTGTCCAGGATTCCCTGTGGAGCATCCAGGGCACTTTGGGCACCATCACTGACCAGGGGCCTGGGCAGCAGCAGGAGCTGCCCCAGCTCTGCTGCAGCAGCAGGGCAGGGAGGACATGAAACAGGCAGGGAACAATGAGCAGCAACAGTCAAAGTCAGGCCTGCAGCAGCAGAGAGCCTACAAAGGTATCTTCAAAGGCTTTTCTGGGGGATAAAAAACACGAGCAGGCAGCATACATATTAATGAACCAGAAACAATATTGAAAAACAACCTATTATCCTCACCCAGATCAAAAGAACACGGAGATTAACACCTCAGACATCAGACCCCTGCAACAGGAGAGTGGGTTTAGCAGCAAGCCTGCCTCTCCCATCTTCCTTTGGTTTTGTGGCTGGGACCAGGCAGAGAGGGGCACGTTTGTTTTGAGGAGCAAGTGAGACTACAGCTGCATTGCAGAAGGGTAAAGTAAAAAAAGGCATTAAAACCGAGAAAAGACTCAGTAAAATCTGGATGAGCGCGGGAGGAAGGTGAAAATGAAAACTATATGGGCTCCAGTGCAAAGGCAAGATGGCCTTTCCTCGCTTGAGGGGAGTGCTGGAGAACTTGGAGATGGATGTGGAATTACTTGCACATCCGTCACTGAACTGCCCAAGGGGTTCTGGTGGCTGCCAGGTTCCTGTCCACCTCCACCACAGAGCCCTCCTCTCCTACAAGCCTGTGGGGCTGTGTCCATTTGCAGGGGAAAGAGAGGCCACACTGCTCATCCCCACAAAGGCGTTTTAGCATGAAAATCAGAGCCACTGTCTGCTGGGGCTGTGTCCATTTGCAATGGGAATGGCCCCATGATCTGACAAGTCTTTACCCCATTCAATTTCTTGGGTAGATAAAATAGCAACCTGACCAAATTAGATTTTTCTCTTGACAATTTTCCACAGCACAAACTATTATTTTGGGACTCCTACCCTTCTGCATGAAACTATTCCTGCAGAGTTAGGGCATTTGTGATAATGAAACAAGAGCTACTCTAGAAGGGGATACAGTAAGGAAATGTACATTTGTGATGGCAGCAGAGACACCACCATTCTCTGGCACAGACTTCATAACAAAAACCCTTCTTTCTGGACACCCAGCATTTGCTAGCAGCTCTCATCTGCTCAGGGCATTGAACTTCACAACATCTTCTTTCTCATTTTCTGCACTCATTTCCATATGTGCACTGGTGCAGAAATAGGCTCAAAATGCAAAGGTACAATTGAGCACATTCTTCATCACAACTATGATGCTTCAGGAATCAAACAACCTGAAAGCAAACCTAGGTTTGCCACAAGTGGGACTGAACAAAACTTCCACTCTCCTGAGTCCAGCAGAAGCTTTGCTGCTGATGGCAAAGATTTTCACTTTATTTTGTATGCAGGATTCATTAGGTAAGAGACATTTGTCTTATTTTTGCTACAGCCATTTTCACCATTCCAGCCATTTAAAAGATTACCCAGACTTTTCCCAGCTTTGCTAGGAAGAGAGTCCCTGGTCACAGGGCAGAACATAGGAAATTTCAGGCAGATTCGAGGCAGAACTTTTTCAAAATGAAAGCAAACAGGCACTGGAGCAACTGGCCAGGCAAACTGTGTGGACTCCATCTCTGCCCTCCCAGCCTGCAGACATGACTGGAAACTCTGTCAAATGCTAAGGATAAAGCCAGAGCTGATGAATTCCATCAGCACCACTTGCAGGAAGATGCAGACTTTGGTCCAAAATGCTGTTTTGCACAGTAGAAATGCTGTTGTGCTAAAAGGCTCATCATTTAACTGGACCCTCATGTACTTTACTGAAACTTGGCATAGGTGGTGTGAAACCCACTCCAAACTGTCCTTTTTGTGCAGCAGTAAGGCCATAAAAGGTTTTGGTTTGCCATCAAGAAGGTGGAGCAGGCTCTGGGCTGAGCTCTGCCTCCTTCACCTCAGCAGTGACCAAATTCCACAGCGAGGAGGGACAGGACCTGTTCCAGGGCTCTGCAATCCTGCAAAGCTCCTTCCTCTTCACACTGAGTGGGAAATTTGCATGAACAGACTGATGCTTGACATTTCTAATGATCGCTGGTCAGGCCAGATTCGAAATACCAAAGCCTTTTCTGTAGTATTTTTGTATTTCTGTCTCAAATTTTCCCCCTCTCTAGATTTTCTTACCTCCTTTTCCCATACATTCACCCTCTGCCTCACTCCTAAGAAGGTAAGAAAGAAAGAAGGATGTAGAAACTTGCATTACTGTGTAGGTGGGAGGAATTAACAAACAGTTTTTTAAATTTCCATTCCTGCTGCAATTAGGATTCTTCTAGTTTTATACACAAAATCAGCAGAACCCATTTACCAGTCCTTCCTAGACCAGTAAGAGGGTTTCAGATGCCTCCTGAAAGCCACTCAAAAAAGCCACTGAAAGCCCCTGAAGTTTTCATCAATTAACCAATCTAAAAGTACCATTTGTTCAATTATGTTTAATGCCAAGCAAGAATATATAGAAAGTGGTTGAGTGTATGATGGGAAATAATGAAAAGAGGTTTAAGCAGATGAGTCACAAGAGATGCTTGTTTCCTAAAGTCTAGACAGATCCCCTCGTGGGCCATGAGGAGCTCCCAGTGGGTCACAGAAGATGAGCACTTCACAATGGGTGTGTAATTAACCATGTGGTCATCTAGCAAGAGAATAATTTATTTTTTTTTTTTTAATGCAGCAGGGCTTGGTTTCCAAAAGTTTGGGACACAATGTGGAACACCATGGTCTGAGGCAGTGGGATGCTACCAGCCCATGGCACAGGGAGTTTCTGTAGGAGTTTCAGGTAATGGTTGTGCCTAATGGAGATTCCCATAGTCACTGAATTTTTGGACAAATACCTGACCCCGCTCCTCTGACAAAGTATGCAGTCACTTTCTGAGCTACCTGAGAACTGAAAAACCCCAAAGAACCAGCAGAGGTTTGAAAGACAGATGGGAGGGATGATTCCTTCCCACTCTGAATGGAATGGAAATTGTTCCTGGCCTTTGGTCCATGCATCACTCAGGAGATGCAGCTCACTCACCCCTGCTCTGGCTCCAGCAGAGGTTAAACGAGCCAGCCCTCACAGCTGAAACCCAGCAGCTCAGAAGTCCCCTAAAGGCTGCACTCCCTCAGCAGCTCAGAGCCACCATCAGGGCTGTTCTCTGCTCTTATTAGAAAGCACATTGCTCTGCAGTGCAAACTGCATTTCTGGATAAAATACGTTGTCACTGTCAGGAGTCAGAGCTTTCAGCTGCCTCCTTAGAATGGATTTTTGAGAGCACCCATCCACAAATCAGCTAAAAAAAGTTATCAGAGTCTCAACACAGCCAAGGAAGCAGTGCAAAGTTTTCTCACAAATAAGAACAAAAGCCTCATAATGGCTGGGGACAGAAAAGTTCTGTTTTGAGCATCAGCCCTGGACAGCCTGGGGCTGCAGTGAATGAGGAATATTCCCCCTTTTGTCTCTCCCATCTATCAGCCTCCAGCCTCACTAGCAGTGACCATAAACTTGAACTTTAAAGAATGAAATCCAACAATTACTTACATTTATCAAGTTCTGTGTCAGGTGTGTAGGCACTTAGGTGTGACACAGGCTGCATTCCTCCTTCCACCAAAAAAAGAGATCCTTCCTTTCTTTGTTGTTATCCTAACCCAGGGTAATTTTCAAAGCTCCTAAGCTATTTATGGGCTAGGAAATGTAAAGGCCAAATTGTGTTGGCCATTTATTTCTACAGAGAACAGCTAATCAATTCCTAGTTGAATTTAGTCCAATATAACAGTTGCAAAATATGTTCTATTAGCTGTTAGTGCTCTCTGGGGATCTGCCATGTGCTCCATGTTTTGAGGTTTTTTCTTTCAGCTGTGAAATAATTCTCGAAAAGTTAACTTTCAATTAAAAAATAGAGACATGTAATTTAGGTCAGGGACTAGACTGAGATTAAGGAGACTGGGGTTTTGTGCTTGGTTGCACAACTGACCTCTTGTGTGGTCTAGGACAAGACACCTTCTCTTTTCTGGCTTATTTTGCTCTGCTTTTGCTGCCTTTTGCCTGCATGAATAAAGAACCCTCAGTGAGGTAAGGCAGGTCTGACCAGCCTGACTGCTACCTACAGTAAAGTGACTGAAACTGTGGAAAAGTACAGAGGAGCAGATGCCATTTACCTTGACTTCAGCCAGAATTTTAGCACTGTACACTTGTATTCAGGTTGAAATCCCACAGCTAGAAAGATGGACAACTTTTTGACTAAAAAACTGGCTGGATGTTCAAGGCTGAGAAGGTTGTGAGCAGTGGGTCATACCCTGAGTGCCTGCAATGGGCCCTGTTTAATGACTCTAATAATGTCATGCTGGACTGTGCTGCTTACTGTCACAGACATCTTTTATGGAAAATCATTTCCTTAGGGTTTTTCCTCCTGAGAGGCTGAGAGGGTTCAGGAACAAAATGCAAACAATGGTTATCTGCTGCTGTGGGATGCAACAGGTGCATCTGGGATTGGTCTCGTGTGGTTGTTTCTAATTAATGGCCAATCACACTCAGCTGGCTCGGACTCTCTGGTCAGTCACGAGATTTTATTATCATTCCTTTCCTTTCTTTGCTAGCATTCTGATGAAATCCTTTCTCCTAGTCTTTAGTATAGTTTTAGTGTATCATTTTCTTTTAATATAATATATATCATAAATAATAAATCAGCCTTCTGAAACATGGAGTCAGATTCTCATCTCCTCCCTCATCATGGGACCCCTGCAAACACCAGCCCAGGGAGGGATCCTGCCCTCTGCCTCCTGTGCCCTGGGCACAGAGCTGCCTTTTGCCTTTTGCCTCTGCAGACCCTGGATTTCTGTCCCTGTGCCAGGGCACACACTGAGCTGGGGGGTCACTTCCCAAGTGCACACAAATATTCAGCATTCTCCATGGCAGCTGAGAGGTAAAAAGCTGTCACCTCTGAAATCCTGGCAGATCCCAACCCTTTATTTCCTTTCCTTTTCCCTCCTCTCATGCTTTAAAATGAACATTTTTGTTTTGGATGAAATGGAATGTATGTTTGCATTTTACACTAAATAAATGTTTTCAGATTTCCATTTTGGCAAGAAAAACAAAAAAAACGAAGTTCCATTTGGTTCGACTCTAACTTATTTTTTTTCCTCCCTCTTTTTTGGTTTCGGCACTCTAGCTGAAAAAAATCACAATTATTCTCACAGCCTCAGTCACACGTTTTCCAGGCAGCGCCTGAAATGTTTCCTTTCAAATCTTTGCAAGCATTTTATAGGTTGTCATTTCACTGCTGCCTCAAGAACAAGAGGCTGCGATTCTTCCAAGTGAACAGCTTCGATGGCTTTCCTGACTGATGCAAATGTGTTACTCTGTTGACAAATACCAACCACGGAGATGGCTTGGCTGTAGCTGTTTGCTGGAACTGGTGTTTCCCCTGAAAATCCTCTCCCCCCACCCCGTCAAGCAGAGCATGCTGTTTTAACAAGTTAAAGACTTTATTTTTGTATGCCTTATCTTTTGTCTAGAGAAATAATAAGGGATTTCTTTACAGGAGTCATGGTTAGTGACTGAAATGGGTATAAATCAGATATAAATTGGGTACAAATTGGGTACAGATTGGGTACAGACTGGGTATGAATTTGGTATAGATTGGGTATAGATTGAGAATAGATTGGGAGTGAATTGGGAGTAGATTGGGTATAGATTGGTATAGATTGGGTATAGATTGGGCAAAAATTGGGTATAAACAGGGTATAAAGGGCCCTTCATTCCCTGATGAAGGGCAGGCACTGAGTGCATGGCAGAGCAGCATTTCCCCTGCCATGAAAGCTCACTGAACCCATGGCCAGGGTGACATGGGCAGCCCAGCAGTAAATCCACATGTGCTCATTCCAGAGAGGAAGCGCAGAGTGCTTTGGGTGCCCCAGGCCTGGCAGGGTTTGAGACTCAGAGTTTGGGCAATGGCATTGGTGTGCTTTAAGCTGAGCAGCCCTGGAGAGGCCAGGCCCCCAGAAATGAGGAATATCCAACGCATACCAAATTTATACCTAATTTATGCCCAATTTATACCCACTGCAGTCACAAACCATGGCTCCTGGTCCTGAACCAGCTCCCTAAAAAACACAGATTAACAGAAAGGTCATGGCAGCAATTTGGTCACTGTGGTTCAGCTGCCACAGTCAGTGCCAACAGGCTTCAAGAGGCAGCAAAGCTGGTGAATCAATCCTAACTTCGTGTACAAAAGCAGTTCCCAGCCACATCAAAATCACTACAAGGGAAAGAATTAAAACAACAAATAAATTGCTTTTTAGAGCTACTAATCCACATGGATTAACAGCCATAACTCAGTTTTAGAGAGATGACTGGATTTTCATAACACATGCAGACACACACAAAATAGACATCAGGATATTTGGGCTCAGTTAAATATTTAAATAAGATCAAAATAAAATTAAAATAGTTTTTTGTATTTCATATTTGTGTTTTTAATTGAGTGGAAAATGGAAATAAGACATTGAAATACTGTGTTAATATCTACGCTATCTCCACTGGCTACACAAAGATTTGCTTCTGATTTTAAAGTTTCTCAGCTCAAGAAGATGTAGATTTTCTTGGCAACAGCTGCTGTGTAAAATATTCTGAGATAGAATTTTTTATCATAATTAATAATAGATGAAAATTTCTGCGTTTTTGATGTTCTAAACTCTATGCTGTTTGATTTACGATGTCTTTATAGTTGTTTTTCTAGTAATTCTCTGCCTCTTTCTGTTGGTATAAGGGTGGTAGTCTCTTTTATTTCCCTAGTGGAGTTGGTAGGGTACTCTTTTCTTCCTTCTCTCGCCTTCCTTTTCTGTAAATATATTTCATCAAGTTCCCCTTTCTTCCGTAATGAGACTCATTCCTACGTTCTCTAAGTTTGTTGCTGTGGAATGTTTTTCTTTCTATGTTTTTCTATTTTTTGTTAACCCTGCCCAGAGCAGTGATAAAGCCATGGCGGGGACTATTGCAGTGAGGGGCACGTTCTGCCCATGCTCTCTGTAATGAACATTTCACACTGAGGGTGGCTGGAAGGCTCCAGTTTGGTTTGGGGATGGGGTATTTGGCTTGCATTAGGAGCCTTTCCTTTGGCATTGAGGTTTTAGGGATGTGTGCCTTGCAAAATGTACCAGGTAAGTATTTATGAAGAGACCACAATTAGTATTAATGAGGAGCTGGCTACAGGTGCCCACAGGTGCTCCTGGGTGAGCAGTGACAGTGGGTCTGTCATGGCTGGGCTGCTTCTGACAGCTGCACTTGAAGGCGTAAAAGAGGCTCAGGACGTTTTTCAGGAAATGTTTACACCTCAAAGGTAAATGTTTGGAACAAGCCTGACCAGTTGTTGATAGGAGAGAATAAAAAAAAACCAAAGGAATGAGGAATTTTCTTCAGAACTGCATTGATAGGAGAAGTAGTTACGGATTCTAACTTAAAGAGGGGAAATTTAGTTTGAAAATCCTGTCCCGTGAGGGTGTGAGGCCCTAGCAGGGGTGCCCAGGGAAGCTGAGGCTGCCCTGGATCCCTGGCAGTGCCCCAGGCCAGGCACCTGCAGCAGCTTCACTCCTTGAACAGCTGCTTCTCACTCTGTTTCCTTCCAGGAGAATAAGCTCTGCCCCTACATCACTCAGCTCCTGTGCTCTGGGCTCCTTTTGCCCATAAATGCAGAATATTTCCTATTCTGCTATGTGCCATATGGGTGCACTCAGGGTACTGTGGCTTTTTCTACTGACTGCATTTTATTTGTAACACTGCACTTTCCATAAAAGACTTTGGCAAAGGCAATGGAGAATCACAGTTTAAATATAATAATATTAACTTGCCATCTTTCTTTCTTCCCTTCCTTTTTTTTTTTTTTTTTGTTTTTTTGTTTTCTAATTTTTATTAACAAACAACTGCTAGTGCAGAGACACTAATTTCTTCTTCAATAATGCCAGGAGATAATATTCTGGCATTCCTCAGTAAATTGGGCCTTCTCAAAGCTATGTCTGGGTGGTCCCTGATCACCTTTCTAGAACCAGGCTGTTCTCAGGCAGCATTGTTTTCTCTTTAATAAAAAAACTTGCTGAGAAATAAGTGTCCTTCAAACCAATGCTATTTTCAGTGCTGGTCAGGAAGAGTTAGGCTTATTAAATAACACTCACTTCCATTTTAAAGCTACTGTCACTACTGTCTTAGAGCCTGACAATTGTTACCTGATACTGCTATTGACACTCTGCTGATGTGTTAATTTGAGAAATGGTATTAGTGCATTCATACCTGGCATTTATACAACATTCCTCATCCTGTTTGTGCTACTCAGAGCCTGGCCAGGCACAGACTCATCTGCAAGAACACACCTGGGGTTTGTGCAGGAACAAAGTGGGTTCCCGCCCCCACTCCAGCATCCTGCAGCAAGGTCTGTGAAACAGGGAGAGGTGAGGAAATCCATCAAATGCACAGTCTGAAGCATCAGGAACTAATTGAGGCAATTAAATACTCCAGGCAAGGATTGGGCCCTTTGTGGCAGTGGAAATACAGTCATGCATCAAAAGAAATTACTGTGTCTGACTGTGGTAAGAGAGAATTCATTTTACACCTGGCACAGCCTCTGGTGTGACAATAGCCCAATGTTTCTGACAGGGATGACTTTGGAAAAGTCTGATTCAGGCAGGATGATAGAAAAACAGGTACTAAGCATTACCCACTCTCACAGACCTGCTGCACTGATGCCCAAAACTTGCCACATCCTGCTTTTTAAGCCCATCTAAGATGGGAGGAGCAAAGTGGGCTTCAGAGCTGTCTGTACAGGTGTGTTCAGCCTGCTGGAGAGCAACCAGAGCCAAAGCACAGAAAATGATCACCAGGGCAGCAAACACCAGGGATGGAGCAGGTCACACCTGGGACTGCTGCTAAAGATGGCTCCTAATTCATGGGGTAACAGCAGCAGCAACAATAATACACACTAACCATGACAAATGATCTCTTCTATAAAGATATGGAAATAAACAACAACAATTATATGTATCCTTACACCAAAACAGAGCAAAAATTAAGTGTATTAGGCATTGGCTACTGCAGCTGATCACACATTACAGGTGCCTTGCAAAAGCAATTAATTATTTCCTCACAGTCCCAGCAATGCAGGAACTCTCCAGCACTGGTTCTCAAATCCAAGCAGATTTGATTCTCAAATCCAAGAGAACCTGCACAGAGCCAGGGGATTCCAGACCTGGTGAATGTGTTTGTCACAGGGAAGCACTCGAGGCATGCAAGGCCTAAAAGTGGCTCACAACACACAAAACCTGTGAGCCTCTGGCTTGGGAGAGCAAGGAGAACAACCCTGCTGAAATTAGAGGAACACAGCAGAAAAATAGTTCCTATAACAGAGCTTGGTCAGGTTAGCAGGATGTCTGTTTGTTAGTGGGATGTCCAAACACCCCACGGTTTTTGATAACCATAGAAAACCAGAAGTTCATTTTGTGTTTTACTTGGAAATGTACCTTCTTGGCAGCTGCAGATCCATTGATACAATTTGCTCAGCAAAATATTTGCCTACTACTGATTCAGCAGGCAGGTCAAAGGTTCACTTGGCAATCCTCTGTGAGCATTATCCAACCTCAGCCCTCCCTGGGAATTGCTCCATTTACAAGTTCAGATGAGATAACCACCTACAACAGCGGGAGGGATGCCAGAAGAATTCCAGAGGAATTCCAGAGGTGATCACTTAGTCATAAATGCTTTGAACATAAATTTTCGTCAGAGTTAATAATACTGAGAGCATCATTCCAACAGTCCAACCGTTTATGGATAAAAATGCAAGGTTTACCAATAAAAGTGCAAGTTCCATTTGTTCTATTACACCAACTGAGAGAATTTTTCCATGAAATAGATTTCTTTTATGTGTCCATTAACATAAGATTGGGAGGCAGCTCTTGAGTCATCAAGGCCAAACAACAAAAATCACATCCCACTGTCTCTTACACAGAGCTGGAATTAACTGCATTTTACAGGCAGCTCCACTTTTACTCCTGCTGCATCCCAGAGGATGCTGCTCAAAACTTCTATAATATAAGGTTTCAGGACTTTCTTTTGTCTTGTAACTTCCTGAAGCTTTTGTGTCTGGTTAAATGCACCTAATCTTCTATCCTGGCACTGAGTTAACTCCACTGGTTAATTATTTTGATGCTGTAAGTACAGAAATTATAAGAAAGACCACAGAGCAAAAACATACAGTCTAAAGAGCATCTTATCAGCAGGCATTTTGAAAAAGTTATCTATGTTGCAGGGGAAAGTAGTATCTCCAAATAGCTATTTTTCCTGGACAAAAATAAGTATTTTTGTAAACTTTTAAAAACACTTTACCTATATTTTTTTTTTGTTTCCTAGTTTAAAGAAATGAAAGAATTTAGAGTTTTAAAGGACAGGAAAAATTAAAATTAAAAAAATAATATAATTAATTTTTTTTAGCTATTGAAAGATTTTATCCAGGCTTACTGCTACATTAAAATACTGAACAGTCTCTATGGCAATTTTCAGTGTTTCTTGTCACTGAAAAAAATTATAGTAAAAAAAAGGTTGAAAACAAAGTGTTTAAAGAGCAACATTAAGCAGATTACTTCCTTGCCACTAATTAACAGCACAAGTAGTAAATACTTAATAAAGGCAAGCTGGTTATGTAAAAATGTAAAATGTTTTAACATGAATTGGTATATTTTAGGATTATTGATGAAAACTCAACTGACTGGATAGACTGTGTAATTTTATCTGGTGATTCTTGAATCAAAGTATGGAAGGTACAAATGCAGTTGAACACAGATCTGTGTAAATGTATGGTTATATTTATAAAGATGTCAGTCTGGATTTAAAAACTTTAATTAACAGGAAGTTACAACACCTCAAACTTCATCATTTCAGTGCTCACTAAGTAGAATTTGCACCTCCTGAAGAACAGGCACAGAAGGGACACGGCTCTTGCTGGAGAAGAACAAAATTTTCATTAAATAATGCTTTAATGAATTAACAGCTCTGGTCATAAATCCGGAGGAGAAATTAGCGTGGCAATTCAGAATAAATGAAGAAATCTCAAGGCAATGTATTATTTGTACAGTAATTGCCAGTCAAGAGACTGACAAATTGTGCAAACTGCCAGTGGTAGGAAATCCCTGCTCACACAGTAACACACTGCTCCTTGGCTACACCTGATTCTCATAACAGAAATTTATGAAACATCCATAACAAAAGGATGAAACCTTTTTTGATCACGACACTTCTGCTTCCATCTCACCGCATCAGAATTTTCTGAAAACATACTGCCTCATATTTATTAACAATAAATTATCAGTGTTACTTCTTTCTCATGCTATGGATGTCATATGCTATTATGTGTATATATAATAATACTTTGTTCTGTCCCCCATCCAAACCCTCCTGCTCAATGACAGAGCCATTCAGCAGGACGCTGACCCATTCCTAAATGGAAGACACAATGAGCTTTTCTCAGCTGTAGTTACATTTCACAAGAAGTGCTGAATGATTTTGAACAAAGACATTGTTTGGAAACCTATTCCATCCTTTTTCTAGAAATGTGTTCTTCAGCTAAAGCCACAGCTATATCTATTATACAAGATGAATAAAAAGCACATCTTCACCAAAATGTTCCAAGTGTCCCTCTCCCCATACTTGTAACTTGCTGGAAAACAGCAACTCTCACTTTTCCCAAGCCTCATTTATTTAAAAATAAAGGTTACACCCAGGCCCAAGTCCAGCAGTGACATCAGCAATGTAAACAGGATGGAAAAATCGGTTCTCCTCACAGATGGAGAGTTACACAAGGTATGTGACATATGGAATCTGTATTTCACTTAGGTCACAGCTCTGCTCTAACACTTCCTTTTACTCTTTGACCTATTAAGAAATGGTTTTCAGTCAAGGAGATGGAGATCCAAAAGAAAACCTATTGAGTGCTCAGTCTGAAACCTTCTGAGGACAGCATGTCTGTACCAAGAAAGATGTGGTAAATAACAAATCTGCAGCCTGGGTGCAGGATAAGTGCTTGGATTAAACAGCAAACAAATAAAAACTCAGAAAAAGTTTATTATGGGAAACTCCAGGTTCTTTCACATTCTGTATATTCATGAGAGAAGGAAAATATGAAAACTAAAATTTTTGTGGGATGGGAAAACTGTTTCCTGCCCATCTCTGACCTCTCGGTGTGGAACTGCTTAGCGCTTTGCTGTGCAGCACAAATATTTCTGGCTATGGTTCCATCTGTTATGTATTAGTGAAATATTTCTGATATTCAGCATTCTTTTAAACAGCACTATTACAATTTCATCCAGAAAGGTTAATGGCTAAGTAATAGTCTGACAGGCTTGCAGTGGATGGTATTTCTGGAAAGAGTATTTGCTGTTTAGCATTTCTAAAGGAGAGCTGTTAAAATTTCAACCAAGGCATTCCTGAAATTTCAAGATGATGTATGATGTATCATATGTGGGGTGATTACACAGACTATTACTTTTAAAACGGTTTCTCAAGGAAATTTGACTATTTTAACACTTAACTAAAGACTTTAAATGGTAATTTTGAGTTCATCATAGTTAACCATAAAGATAACTTGGTATCAGTTTTTGAAATGCTCCTTCTCTGGGGTACATGCTGATTGAGGGTGTTTATTTGCACAGTAAATCTTATAGTCCTTACAGCAATGGAAGAGATCCTGTAATCTTAAGAAGCCAAAAACCACACAGAACAAGAAAGGAAATGAAAAATCCCAAACTGAAGACCTCCAGGAAATGTCTGCTAAAACAGCAAATGGGTCTCACTCCCATTCCATTCCAGCTCCTTTCTGCATGGAATTCCTGCACTGCAGCTTTCCCTGCCAGCCTCCCCAGCCCCATCTGCACCGATACCTGGGCAGCTGTTCTCCCAGATGTGCACAGCTGGAGGAGAGCTGCCCTGGCTCAGGCTGAGCCGCAGACTCATGCTCCAGAGCCTTCCTCTCAGGATCAGGGTCCCAGGGGCTTGCCTCTAGATGGGTTTGTTCTGAGCTCTAATTACAAGATCTTTAAATAAAATTGTAAGATCTTATTACAAGATCTTTAAATAAAATTGTAAGATCTTATTATGAGATCTTTGAACACCTGGCTCCTTGTCATCATCAAGACATGTGAGCTGAGCTCACCTTTTCCAAAGCAGGCTCTGCCAGCATCCCTGCGTGCCTGGCTGTGCCTTTGGAGTCCCCAGGGGCAGGAGAAAGGACAGCAGGTGCCAAAAGCCTTTTTCCTGTTTCCTGAGGGTGGCTGAGCCCTGGCACAGGTAGCACAGGAAGGCTGGGGAAGCTCCAGCCCTGTTTATATCCCAAATCTGCTGGCCATGGTCCTGGCAAGGCAGAGCCCCGGCCCACCTGAGCAGGAGAATTCAGGAGGGGGACGGGGCTGCTTGCAGAGCTCTGCTGCTTTGCCACAGAGAAGGGAGAGCAGCTCAGGGGAACATTTCCCATTCACCTCTCCCCGAGAGCACTGCTCCTCTCCTCCTGAACATGGAGCAGTTCAAACCCTGGATGTTGTATCTACAGACACCCGAGGGTGACTGGGCACCATTTGTGCAGCTGCATGGACCCTCAAACCAGGGCTGCTGGGGACAGCAGGAAAGGTCCTGAACACCTCAGCAGCTCTTCTGCTCCGGGGACAGGACAAGGACAGCCAGGCAGAGCCCATGGTGCAGCCCTGAGAGTGGGGAAGAGCCAGATGCCCTGCACAGCCCTGCCAGAGCAGCTGTGTGCCTCCAGCGCCTGGCTGCATCGCAGGATTGCTGACACCGAGGCGCCTTTACCCAGCAGGGCTGCCCCTCGCCAGGTTCTCCCCTTTCTCCAGCTCCAGGTTCAGCTGGAAATGAACCTGCTGCTGCTGCTGAAGGGTTTCCTGAGAAGCTCTGGCTGAGGAGACACCCTCTGCAAGCAGACCCATCTTCATGTAAACTGCAGGCGCTGACTTTCCACAAGCTCCTCAGCAAGGCTGACAAACAAACAGGAAATCTCACATGCAGGATTTACAGTTTTAAACTAAACCTTGGTTTAAACGTGCATCATTTTAACCCAGGAAGAAAATAAGCAAATATGGCACAAAGGAGAGCTCACGTACAGACTGCAATGAATAAATCTGCCATACAGAGAAGTTTGTGTGCAGTTCTTGCAGCCCAAAGCTGTCAGTCAGGAGGGACTGGGACAAGCGAGGCAGTGCTCTGTGGTGTGGACCGCAGCTCACCAGAGACCAACTGATGTGCTCCTGTGACCCAGCACAGATTTGAAATTCCTGTCTCCAGAGGTAAAAGGTTAATGGAATAACCTATTTTTCATCTAGCTCCCTACTGCAGAACACCCTTTTAATTATTGCTATTATTTATTGATTTATGGAGTAACACGCAACATAAGGTACTCAGCAAGGAAATTATGAAGCATATAAAACACAGTTAAAGTGATCAAAGAGATGTCTGATCTGAAGAGATCCGTGGTGACAAATATGGAAAGGCGCTTCTCCATCTTGGGGGCAAACACCAACTTCACTGGCTCTGGTTATGCAGACACAGAAAAAAATACACACATAAAAGCATCCATCTGAAAGTTAAAAAAAAAAAAAAGAAAAGAAAAAAAAGAAGAAAAAATAAAGAGGGATGTTAGAAACCCACACTTGTTTAGAAATGTGAAAACTGTCATATTAAGGATCCAGCTATGAAGGAATGGACTTGTAATTCTAAGTAACAGTCAGATAATCGATCAGTGACCCAAACTTCTTTCAGTGTCCCTGAAAATCACTTTGGATGTTTTAAAGCCACAACAGGTGAAGCAGCATTTGCAGCCACAGTACCAAAGAGCCAAACCCTGCTGGAGTCACAGGTGATGTCCCAATGCTGCTCTGAGCCACAGCAGGGCTGCCAAAGGATGCACAGGCACCTCGAGAAGATGCAGGAGCTGGGAAACACCAGGGATGCTGCCGTGTCCCAGTGCCCAGCAGCAGGAATGGGAGCAGGGAGAGGATAAAGGATGTCCCTGCTGTGGTCCCTGTGCTGCTCTGGCCCCAGGAATGGGAACGGGAGGGGATAAGGGCTGTCCCTGCTGTGGACAGGAGCACAGAGGGTACCCCAGGAGCACAGGGGGTGCCCCAGGCGCCCTGTTCACACTCACACACACTCTCACAGACCCCACACACACTGCAGGGCTGCATTTGCTGCTCCCCAGTGCAGCCTGGAGCCAGCAGCTTCAAAGGAGCACATCAAAGCTCCGTGCACAGCACAGAGCAGCCTGGGAAGCAGGGTGGCATCTCTCCTCTCCCCAGCGAATGTGGAACTTCAGGGGCCTTCCCAAAGGACACAGGAGTGATTAAAAAAAGGGAAACTGTCCTTCATGTCCTGGGGAAAGAAGGGTAGGGACCCCGTGGAGGCAGATGGAGGAAGAAATGGAAATTTCTGTCTATTAATGCATCTCCTGCATAGCCTGCCATGCTGGCAAGGGAGGCGGGGGTGGTGGGAAAAAAGAAGTTTCATCTTTGTTTCATTGGTACTTTTTCTTTTAATATGAGTCACAAATGCTTAAAATGATGAAATGAGCATGTGCAGCCTGCCTGAGAGGGGAGACAGGCAATTACTGCAGCTCTGGGCCACAACATCAGCTGCCTGCTGACTCCTGCCATTGAATTAAAACAATCGTAGGAACGGCGCAAGGACTTGCCCTTGTCCTGCTTGTCTGCGTGTTTATTTAATTTTCTGTCCAACTGACTCTCAAATAAATTGGGAACAGCTGCCGTGTTCCTGATTCAGTAGCTCCATTACCCCCCAATGACATCATTCTGGGCACGCTCACCAACAATAGGTCATTATGCAGCAATTACTTTATTGATTTATGGAACTTCCTGAGCTCCACCAGGAATATGCACATTCAAGGGAAACAAGGACTTTCCTGCTGCACTGCTGGGAGCTGCTGCAGCAGGCAGGAACAGCGATATGGACACAAAGCAGAATTCAGGTTACAAGGGGAAAAGACATTTTCACTGTTGGTTACGTGGTCAAAGGAAGAAGATCAGGTTTCAGAGGAGGATCCTGCTGTGAGCTGATGTTTAGAAAGCATGATTGCATGTGGCAATGCAAGTAAAAGTGCAAAGTAACGGGCTGGCAGGAAGAACATGCAATATTTGCTATCATGGGCCTTTTTAGGGACTGCAAAAAGCACTTAGGAATTGTTATCACACGCAAACATTTCCTTTCTTCTGTTCCTACTCATATATTAGATCAGCCACCCCATGTGCTTCAGACTCTAAGGGAGGAATGCAAAAACACACTGTAGTGATCAGTGGTATGATCTTTCAGCTCCTAATCATCTGCTTGGTCTGAAATCAAGAAATCTTGAAGACAACCAATGCTAAAAATTAAAGCAATTTGTCATCTTCTGTATTTAAAAAAAACAACCTGTTGGAACACACCAAAAGAGTGTCACTGTTAATAATATAAAGTAAATCAAATAGGGGTAAACCTTGGATGAATTTACAATATTTTAAAGCAGAATGGACATTGATCTGTATGGAACACAGACAGAAATATCCCTTTCATAAAACTTGCAGAAGAGGGCAAATACCTGCAGAAATTCTGTCTGAATATGTATTTGAATATAGGAATGAGGTTTATGCTCACACCTCTCAACATTAACTTGTAAAACTTCATTCACCTGCTTTTCTTTGCACTAAAGAACATAAGTTTCTTTGCACTGGAATCTAAAAATGGCTCAGTGCAGTCATCAGGAGAGTAACTGACGTTATTCTATCTAATTACTGGTGCAGTAATTCTGTGACCTGCAGAGCTGGGGCTTGGCTGTGGATTGCCATTGCAAGGGTTCTGACAAGGTATTGGAATTATATTTGTGTTTTTTCTGTATTTTGTAGATGCATTTTGCAATAATTTCATTTGTTGTGATATGGCCAGTCATTCTTTCCACATCAAATACATGCTAATGTTTGAAAAGTTGGGTGTTTTTCAGCAAAGTTATCCTGGATGAAAGAAATCTCCTAATTTACAGGAGGTTATGCTTTGAAATGCAAAAAAACTTAAATAGCTCATTAGATCTGCTGGTACCACATTAGCAGGAACGACACAAAATGAAGTAGGATATTATGATTAAAATAATAACATACCTGTATTTGATAATATTTTTTGCATTCCATATATTAAATATAATCAAATTATCTGGATGTTCCAATGGCACAAGTTTAATTCCTTTTTTTCTGCTTGTGCCATTTGCACTTTGATTGGAAAAAAGTGTTTACTGTCTGATTACTCTTTCAGTTTCTGCAATCCAGCTGTTGGATTTTACCTGCATCACCACCACGAGTTTGCCATGAAGTCAGGCATGGCTGTTTTAGCAGTGCCCTTGGAACAGACTGGAAATGCAAGCCTGGCCTCTGAGATCCCCACAGTGACCAACAGCTACACAAGTTTGGGGTTTTTGCTTATACTCTTTTTATGGCATTCAATACAAATGTGAGATTTCTGTGTGGCCACATCAAATTGCATCACTCTGATCTTTCTGCTTTTGTTCACTTTGCCAGACTTCTCCCATTTACGAGATCAACAAATGAGACAGCACCTCTTGAAACCACAAAATTACTGCAAAATTACAACAAAAATTGGGATTTAATTTATCAAAGTGGCACTCTCGATGCCACAGCAATGCAAGAAGTCAAAAAGCTGCACTAGAGAGCCACCCCCAATCTCATTTCTGCTGCGCACGATCCCCCATGGGCAGCACGGGAGGATTTCGTGCCAGTGGGAGCTGTGCTTCAAGCACAGGTCCTGAAATTCACATTTCTCACTCTGGCCAGGAGTGCAGAGGCCAGGGAGCCAAGGGTGAGGCCAGCACAGACAGAGCACCCTGGCAGTGCCACCCCTTGTGTGTCCCCTGCTCTGGCAATGCCACCCCTGTGAGCTGGCAGGGACAGGGACAAATCCCTGAGCACCTGGGCATGGAGAGCAGGGCAGGCAGCTCTGGGTGCTGCAATTCCCCTCTGGCTGCTGGAAACCCTTCAAAGGCAGGGGCTGGCGTGCCCCCAAAGGCAGCTGCCAGGGCCAGCGCACATTTCCACGGAACATCAAGGAACAGATCTGCAGCCATGCCATGAATAATGCCCCTTTTCCTCAGGAGAGGCAGAATGGGGCTCTACAATAGCACTAACTGGATTTCTAGGGGCACAGAATGTGTTTCAGCCTGTTAAGGTCTCTGTTGGTGACTCCTGGTTCAAGTTCTGCCTCCTTAGTTTAAGAATTCCACCTGGAGTTATTAGCAATGGAAAGGGAATTCCTCCCTCTGCCAGCAGCCTGCAGGGGTTACAGCAGTGCCCACTGTGAGCCTCTGCAGGGAGCAGGTTTCTCATGAAATGGACATTCTTCCTGACAGTACTGACTGAGAGAGAACCTCACATTCTGCAGGGCAGGGAACTGGATCTTCATCCCAACCCAAACCTTTCCATGATTTCTACCAACTGATGCAATTACCCTGTGTCAGTGGGAAATGCTGAACCTCCATAAAGCCCTCAATGTCACTTTTCCACCTTGAAACCCTGGGTAAACAGTTCTCTCCATCATTATTGATCCCCAAAAGGCACAGCAGGTCTGAGAGACAGTAGTCAAATGAATCTGCCCACTGCCACAAAAGATCAGTGCCAGAGGTGGGAGCAGAAGTCAAGTTCTGGATCTTCTGACATCATTTCTCCATGTAATTACATTCACCATTTGCAGATATTAAAGATGTGTGTACATTAAAAGATGTCATGAAAAACCCCTCCTTGAGAAGGGTCTCTGTGCCATTGCTCCCAGAAAAACACACAAAGCTACAGAGGCAGGCAGCCAGTCAGACAATTACAGACACAGCCAAGGCATGCATTAGCCACAATAATCACTGCCTCTGCCCAGCCAGGCAAGATTTACATTTTGCCCCTTGCCTGGGCAGCCTGGCTTTCACTCCTGTGGGGTTTTTTTCTCTCTTTGTACAATTTCCAGCAGCTTTGTGTTAGAACTTCACAGCAAACTGGGGCTGGGCTCAGACACCACCCTGGAGCCACCAGGGCTGGCCCTGGCCCTGTGGCATCCCTGGGGCCCGGACACCACCAGAAAATCTGATTCCTGTGACTTGGCAAAGAGGGTTTCCTACCCTGAACATGGTTTTGCAGCTGAACTTTGCTGTTCTGTGGAGATACATTTCTGAAAAGTAGAGCTGAGCATAAAATCCCATTATTTAAGTGGCGTGTACCAGGGAGGTATGGCCTCAGAAACCTGGCAGTAACTTACCCTGTTTGTGGCTTCTGCTTTGTTAGACTCTGAGGAGCCATGAATCTATCTTGTCCCTAAAAACTGAAAGAGGGGGCCTTTAAAATGAACATAATGCCTAATTTATGTGCCACAGGAGCAGCATATCAAGGCCTCGGTGCTGATTAGACCCAGATGTTGGTAACAATGTTAGTGTTATGGACCAACTGCAGGTGAGGGAATAAATCCCTTTCCCTGGGACCCTCAGCAATCAGACCAGTGCTTTCTCCTGGCTCCCAGCTCAGTTTTCAATTAGCACCACAATGGTATTGTTGTTCTCCAGCATTAGATCATATGTCATGTAAATGAAGTTGAATATACTCTTTAACTTGACAAGGTGATTAAGGCCAAGGATACATGTGTTCACTATTTTAACACGATCAAGGTTAAAAAATAATAATAAAAAATAGCCCTGACGTGCCATAAAGCTGTTATTATTTTGGCTTATCAGTAGATTTTCACATTTTATTTTCATAGAACATAGTGCAAAGCAGGGCTAGAGTAGAATTTGAATAAAAGGCAGACAAAAACATTCTACGTGTAAACTATATGTGTGAGTACAATGCTGAATTATGGACTTGCATGTTTCTGTGTGACAGTCTGACATCTGAAAACCTGGATCCCTCTTTACTTCCTTTGCAGTTTTCTGTGCTCTCCCCTTACCTTTCCCTCTCATGCCAGTGAACAGTGCATGCACCACTGTTTCCACAGGAGAAGGAACAGAAATATTCCTGCAAAGCCATCGATATTAGAGCAATGAATCCAGCTCATCAGTGCCAGAGCTGCTCTCCCTCTCTCCTCTGGGCTTCATGATATTTAGAACACCACCATGGCTCACTAAAACATCTTAAGGGCTCTGGAAGTAAAGGGGCCACACTCCTCTCTCACATGCATAATTCCCATTAATGTCAGTGGCCATTACCTCTGCTAAGAGTGCAGCTACCAATATTTTTCTTATATGTTCACCTTCATCAGGTTCTTTCTGCCACAGCTCTGGGACTGGGTATTTTTCAGTGGTAGCAAAACAAAAATAAAAGGGAAAACCTTGTGAAAGTACAGTTAAGGAATGACATAACCAGCACAGAGAGAGGTTCTGATGTATTGTTTGCAGGACAAGATGATTTCTCTTTTCTGGTGTTGCAAGGGAATTACAGACACAACTCCTTTATGGTCCCTGAGGCTGTCAGGTGTTATCAAGGGTTATCAAGTAGCAATTACTTGCCCCCATGGGCCATCACAAAACTTGTTCTGGGACTTACTCTGAACCCAGGATAAGTGCACAAGGACAAGAAGCCACTGCTGTGCAGCCCCAGTGAACCTCCACACAGAAATCTGCATTTGCAGAGCTCAGGGGTTTATTGAAGAAGGAATATCATCTTTGCTTACACCCAGCAGACAACGGTGCAGGTGCCCCGGTGTTCCTGGGCAGCTGGACAGGACCCACACAGAAATGTCCCTGAATGAGGAGCAGCTTGGTGCATCCCCCATGAATTGCAGGTCTGGGATGCCAACTCACTCTGTTCCAACCCTTTGCCACTCTGCACATGGAACCTCCTACCTGTCCCTCCTTGCAAGGAAATGGATACAGGAGCTGGCAAACAGGAATTGTCCTGATGTACTTTCACTTTTTCGGCAGCCGAAGAAAACTGCATGGCACAGACCACATAAATATTCAATTAATAAAAGGAATTCTGTAAGATTTGATCAGTAACAAATAATTTCTATATCTCATTTGATCCCCAGTAATTCCAAAATATTTTTGTCCTCTTCCCTTAGGTATGTCCCTATGTCTTGCCTTAAACTTTTCCTGTCTTATGAGACAACTGCAGCTCTGCATCCAGAGGCTGTGACAAGGTAAGGAATGAAGCACTGACTCTGGTGTCATTGTTATATACCACACACCACTGGCACTATTCACAGAGCCACCATTTGGTACCCCAGCTCTTGTCTCAAAAAGCACTGACCAACATGTTCTACCTATGAAGAGTGATAGTTCAAGATGGCCAGAGAAAAATAAACCTGGTTAGTGCAGGATCTGAGAACTCAACATTTCTCTGCTGCACAGGTTTGAAACAAAACCTGAGAACTCAAACATTTCTCTCTGAGGAGCTGCAGGTCCTGGGAAGTCTGGGATCCCTGACTTGGGGGAAGATGGGGGAAAAGCCAGCACAGAAGTGGCAAAATTGAAAGCACAACAATGCCAGAAAGACAACCAAGGCAGAATGTCACCTGGGCTTTGCTACAATTTTCAGCTCAGTCCTGGGAAGCCTTTGAATTCCCAGGAGTTCAGGTGTACTGAAGGAGATGTTGTCTGACCTGTTCCAGCTATTTCTGGTTATAAAAATTGAGAGTAATATTCTACAGTGATGAAATAACCTGGAAACTTGCCTCATACAGTTTTACCCACCCTGCATTGACCCAGGACACTGAAAAACCCCAGAATAGGTAATGTGGGAAATAAAAATAAAAACTTCAGCTTTAATGATTGATCAGTGGGGGCCACTGGCACACTCACTCACGGGTGACAGAGCTCACACAAACAATGCCCTGTTTGTGCCTTGCACACAGGAGATGCATTAAAAATCCTTCACCTCTGTTAAAAAGCACTGCCTTGGTAACCATGTCAACATAAATTAACTTCAGCAGAACTGCAACAACAGAAGTTAATAATGAAATCTAAGATTTCACTTACAGGAGGGTTTCAGAAATTTGTACATTTTTGAGGCAGGAAACCATAAACTTAACTTAGGGACAGGGTTCTTTCTTCTGGCTTTGTCTTCTGACCATTCCCTCAAAGGTGTGCCCTGTATGGTTAACAATTCTGCTGAACAACAATTAACCCGTGCTGACAAATCTGTCAGATGTATTGGAGCAACCAGCTTAAATGTCAACAAGTTATTCCCAATGTGCCTGGACAGAGGCCTTGGTGCACCATTTCAGCAGCAAATTCTCATAATAAGAGTGCTCACACTGGTGTTTAAAAATTGCATTAATGACATTTGACTCCTACATGGAAGCTTTAGAGTTTGAGGCTGCAAAGATTTCTCTCTCCTCTCATGCAGCTGGATATATTCCTTGAACTGGGGAATGATGCAGGAATTTCTACACAAGATTTGTCTCCAACAAAGATGTTCAGAACAGGAGGGCTCCTCCAGGAATTCATTCTACAAACCTTAAGAGAAATCTCAAAGTAACACTCAGGGTGAGGGGAGGCAGAACAGAAAGGAGCTTCCTCAAGGTCCAATCCATCTCCAGTAGCATGGCCACAGTGAAGACAGGGGAAATAACCTAGATCTCTGAACATCATTTCTTTTCTTGCCTTTCAACTGTTCCACTTGCTTTTCACTCGTTATCCAGTCAATTTCCTGGACACCAAGTCACTTTTAAACTGGTAAAAACAGAGCCCACAAAGGCAAAGCTAAAGGTGCAGCTGAGTAAAGCAGCAGCAGGGAACAAGCCAAAGTAGTACCAGCTCTAACTTAGACCAAAGTATTAGCCCATGTAGTACTATCTCTAACTCACAGCAAACTGATAACATCATTCAATATTAGCTCTAACTTAGAGCAAACCATTAACCTTGTGCAGTATTAGCTCTTGGAGCAAACTGTAACCTCATTCAGTACTAGCTCTATCTCACAGCAAACTGTTAACTCATGTAGTACTAGTTCTAACTTAGAGCAAACTGTTAACCTTGTGTAGTATTATTCCTAACTCAGAGCAAACTGATAACCTCATTTAGTACCAGCTCAAACTCACAGCAAACTGTTAACCTCATTTAATATCAGCTCTAATTCACAGGTTTAACATCCTCTCAGCTGCCCCTCAGTCATCTGGTGCTGAAAGTGAGCATGAGCTGCATCTGTGCCAAGTGAGCCTGAGCTCAGCTGCCACACCCGCCGTGCAAATTACCCAGGCCCCGGTTTATTGCAGCGCAGCCTGCTGGACCTCCCTGCATTTAGGGTCACTCGCTGCTCCTTTATGAACCCCCTTTATGGAAGTTTGCAGTGCTTTACGGCCCAGCCATTAAATTGTGCTCCAGGCTGAAGCTTCTTACAAAAGGTTTAATTCTAGAAGCTTTTTTTTTTTTTAATGTATTTTCAAAGGGATCTCAGTGGTCATTTTTAAGGTACCCAAAAAAAAAAGCTAATTGGTTTTAGGCCATCTTTAGGGCTCACCATAATTCAGAAACAACTCAGATCTGGCTGGTTCTTTGTGTTTGAAGCCTGTCTACTGAGTTTGTACTGGCACTTTTCATTGCATTTCTAATATGCATGTCTATAAATAAGTAGTCCTACACCTTTTCATGGTTATTACAGTTTCTTTTTCACCCCCATGGGCTGGAATCCTGCTTGTCTGACTCATGGAGAGTAATCCACACAAACATAATAAGCAGTTCTAGGCCTCCATTTTTAGCAATTAAATTCTAGAGAACTAAATCCTCGCTTCATTTAGTTGTGCTTTTTACATTTCATATTAACACAGAACTTCAGTAGCGTTAAGTGTGGGAATTCAGTGTTTGTGCTGAAATCAATTCCAGCCCTGGTCACTCTGATGTTTTTAACTGCAGTTTTAGGAAGATGTGTTTGTCAGCAGTGCTGCCTAAAGCTGATCCTGCTCAAACTGCCCAGTTTTGTGCATTTTGTGCTCCTGGAGGCAGGGAAGAGCTCACTCTGGATGTTTAAAGCCTCTCAAACCCTGTGCACCCTTCCCTCAGCAGCTCCATCGAGGCACCAAACCACATTTACTGCAGAAATCTGCTTCTTAAAAATGCTTCATTTCCTCTGGAAGGACAGGTCCTGCAAGTCCAAAGCAGGAGTAGATAGGACCTGGTATAGGCTGGTTTTTAAATAAAGGGTTCCCTCCATCAGCACTACAGGTTTGCACAAGCAGCTGTTAAATACCAATCTCAGAATTGCTGTGGTGTCCCTGGAACAGAGTCTAACTGAAAAGGGTGGTTAAAACTTGCCTCCTAAATTGTCTAGCCAGAAAATCCAGCCAGAGGTTCTGAACGTGTAAAGGAAAGCGTATGCACATGTTCCATTTCAGATGGTTTCAGAGAAAAACTGATTAATCTTCTCTGCAATCTAGTGAAGCAAGCACACAAGCCTGTGAAAAGCCACACTGTCAGGGGGAAGGAAGACAGAGAAGAGGAGTCAGCCTAGCAGGGTTAAATGATTTGTTCAGGAACAAGACTTACAATCAGACTTCGAGAATGACCCAGAATGACTCTGAGTTCCGAAGGAGGAGTTTAGCACTTCCAAGCCTGATTCTTAACCACAGCAAGTGTGTGATCCCTCTGTACCTGTAATCATTGAATAGTTCTTTACACAGATCCCATGGGTCAGGCCAAGAATCAAAGTCTCTCGGTTTTGTTATTGAGGATATCTTTCCAACATCGCTGTCTAAAAACAATACCAAAGAAAACACTACAAGAAGTCAAATCATTCGCCTTCCTGCAAACAGATTAGCCAAACACTGATAATACTGTCACTCTGGGTGCCAGTGTTAAAAACAAAACAAAACAAACAAACAAAAAACAAGAACCCAAACAAAAACAAAAGATCCCAAATCCTAAAATGTGGCTGGTTTGGAAACACCTTGGCGCTCATGAGTTTGGCTGTTTTCTAGATCATCATCACAACTGCTGCTACAATTACAAATACTTCAATATAGATTCCTCCAGCTTTATCAGCATTTCCTTTGAGGAGGGAGAAAAGGTAACTTGGGCTTTTTCAGTGGTTGAGACATTTTCTGAGGTGAGGGAATCTTATTTTCTAGTGCAGTTCACCTAGGTCTGTTTGTAGCCCCCCAATTATGTGTTTTATATTTTTCTAAGGTTCTCAGCTTATTTATTTCTGCAGGAAAGTGTATCTTTAAACTGTGGAAACCACTCCATAAATTCCGAGTGAGAACAGCCAAGGTCTGATACCTTATCTGTGCTCTGCCTGTATGGAAGGTCACATCATCAGCATGCAGATGTACAGGATATTTCATGACCTATCCATTGCTGACAGGTCATTAATAAAGCTGTGAGAGTAAAAGCGCTCTAATTAGCTCCTGAGGTAACTTTGTGTGTAACACTTTCACCCCAGATGCAGCACCATTAAACAGAATGAGCCAGAGAAACACGGCACTGAGTTAAACCCAGCCAAACTGAGGCAAATTCAGAATATGCTGTGATTTACTGCAACTGAGGCCACAGTCAGACCAATACAGATAGTCCCACAGAAAAAAACATGATGTCTGTACCAATATCAAGGTTACCTTGAAAAGAGCAAAGTGGCACGCCAGAAACATGACTCAAATAGGGTCAGTGCATTCTCTTTAAAGGAACACTTGTTAATTTTTGAGCAATTGGGAGAAAACAGAAAGCACAAATAGCTTATAATTAGGGCAGTACCAAAGGGTCACTAAAGCAGCATGTCAAATGGTTGATTGTCTCAAATTAGGAGGAAGATATTGCAAAAAGGTCCAGCAAGAGGTTTGAGAAGAGCTTCCAGAAAGCATTTGGAGAAACCCAGGTGAGGCTCCCAGTGGTGACCACACTGACTAGAACTGGGCTGGGAGCAAGGAGCCTCTTCTTTTATGTGGAATTGGTTTCTGCACTGCATTGCAGATCACTGGAAGCACATTTTCATCAGCAATTTGTGAGGCAAGGGAAGGCCAAGTGTCCAGGTGTACCAGACAGAAGGCAAAATGCCTTTTTTTAAGGCATTAAAAAAAAAAAAAAAAAAACTTTTCATATGCAAGGCAGGAATGCAAGATTCCCTGGGTGAGCGAGACCAGGTTGAAAAGGAGCGGAAAAAAATATTTCAGCCTATATTTCAGTCTATATCCACCTACATAAAATGCTGTCAGATGTGCTGCTGACAACAACTGTATTCCATTCTTGCATAAATACCATTGGGCAAAAACAAAGTAAAATTGGTATTTGTTGCTAAATGTCTATCCTGAGTAGGAACATGGAATTGGGGAACCATTAAAGAAAAACTCATTAGGATGTTATCCAGATATGATGGAGAGGTTACCTTCCACTATCTCTGAATGTGAGAGACACACAGAAATAAATACAAATTCTTAGAACCTACCCCTAAGTAAGATATTTAAAGAAGAAAGTGCTAAAACCACATTTAAAGTTCAATAATGAAATTATTTCTGCATTATTATGGTATTAGCTTGTTAATCACATTAACAATTTTCTGTTTTGTTAAATAAATGAAAACCCTGTGCTGATTGAGTTGTCAGTGGCAGAATACCAACATAACAGCAGAAAGTCAGTGGGTAACTTGAACTCTAAATTGAAAGAAATTGTAATTTAATAGTTACTACTTGACATGCTGAAATTGTTGCTCACAAAAGGTGGTTTAGGTAGTGACCAATGTAGAGATAGCATCACCCCTTTTGGTCGGCCATGCTTTTTGTCTCCAGACTCTCTTAATCTGTACCCAGCTCAGCTGGGGGAGAAAGGCTGATAATTTCCAGCCTATCAATCACCCTCACTTCCCCTCATGTTTTGCAGACACGTTTAGATGGTGTTGGTTGCTTGATGAATATGCACAGATATTTACTCCAAAGCTTGCAGCTTGATGTTCTTTGATAGGCACTTCCAGTATTTTCTATTCAAATGAACACAACTCTTCTATAAAAGTAGACTAAATGTCAACTCGCAAGCTGATTAAAAAGAATGTTAAAACAAATTGTAAGTTTTTAGTGCAGAACTGGAGACATGCACCAGGACTTCAGTCTCCTCTACTGAACGGGTTTTATTTTCCTCCTGGATTTACTGAGATGCAGGGATGCTCAGTCTGGCTCTTCCACTGATAAGCAGGGATATTCTCATGTTGTGTTTTTAGTTGCCCAAAGTGGACAGCCAGCTGTCCACTTGGATAAAATCCTGAGCAAAACCAGAAGGCAAACACCCCTGAGAGGGACCCACTCAGCACTGGGCACTGCCCTTGAGCTCTCACCTGCAGAGGTGCTCTCAGGAGTGGGTTTGGCACAGCCTGAGAAGGAAAAACGTGTGTGAGCAGATGCAGACACGTTGTGACAATCAGATTTAGCCACAGGAGGCAGCCAAACAAATGGGACCGGGCTGGATGGGAAAGGACCTCAACCACTTCTGTCTCAGCTGGCATTTGTTCCTTTCTTTCCTTTTTTTTCATTATAACTGAAAGCAAAGTATTGCAATTATGGAACACCCAGAGCCAGCTCTCTCTGTCTGGAGGAGCTGAGCCCAAGTGAAGAAATGCACAAACACGAAACTCCACTCTAATATGCAGAAGAAAACAACATGCTGCTCTCTTCACCCAAACCTAAACCTTCAGAGAAATCTGATGATCTCATTTAGTCCATAGATTAAGATCTCAGCCAGAATGCAATAAAATTACAATAAAGGTTATGTATCAATAAGGTGTCAGTTGTGCACAGGGATGAAGTATTCTAGTCATAATTAAATTTCAAATCTAATTACAATTTGAGGAGTCCTTTTAATTACACAGCAATATTTTGCTTTTGTAGGAAGATGATTGCTATAGCATCTTTTATCTGTAATTTTCTTTTAATTAAAAAATGTAAATAAATCAAAACCAGCTACTTAAAATACTCACAACTTTAATGAAAAACAAACAAAAAAAGCAGGGATTTCACCATCCAGGTCTTATCTAGTGAATCACCCCTAGGCACTGTACAGAGGGCAAGGGGGGGTGCCTCCTTCAGTCTGGGTTTGTCTTTGCTGCACAGAACACACAAGAATTTTGTGAGGAGTAAGCAATGCAAGGCAGATTTCCCTCTGCTGTGACATAATCTACCACTCTTCCTATGATAAAATCTCTTTTACGATGTATTAAGACCAGTTTTACCTGTGCCACAACTTCTCACTCAGGAGGAGCCATCCCCAATTATTTCCAGGTGACCCTGTGTGATTTTGCATTCCTGACTGTAAAATATTCCTGCTGGGGTTTTTCCATCAGAAATTTTCATTGCCACATTCTATACCAAAATTATTCAACCAAATCAGCCCAACACTGGTAGTGGAATTTTATTCTTTAAACTAATGACTCCTTTTCTAAGAAAAACTGCAAATTTTTTGAAAGCTATTAATTTAGTCTGGCTGTTAGAGTTCATGTCAGGACATCACATGAGCCTCGCCAGAAAATTTCATTTTTAATCAATATCCCTACTTTTCTGTTAATAGTTCTGGGTTGTTGGCTTTTAACTTTAGCACAAACGTTTTCTAATTTTCAATTGCAATTTATGTGTCTAATGCAGCATCATAATGTCATTGTGCACCAACAGTCTGTGTAGAACCTGAAGATAATTTTTAAAAGTCCTCAACTGGGACTATTTTATGTCACAGACATCTTTTCATGTAAAATCTTTTCTTTAGGATTTTTTTTCCTCCTGAGAGGCTTCAGGAACAAAATGCAAACAATGATTATCTGCTGGTGTGGAATGCAACAGGTGCATCTGGGATTGGTCTCATGTGGTTGCTTCTAATTAATGGCCAATCACACTCAGCTGGCTCGGACTCTCTGTCTGAGACACAAATTTTTGTTATTCCTTGTTCTCTATTTTTAGCTTAGCTAGCCTTCTGAGATGAAACCTTTTCTTCTATTCTTTTAGTATAGTTATAATGTAATATATATCATAAAATAATAAACCAAGCCTTCTGAAATATGGAGTCAGATCTCCGTCTCCTCTTTCAACATAAGACTCCTGTGGCCACCATCACAATTTTGTAACACGTAAATGATGTATTCACATCAGCAGAAGAAGCCCAAATATTGGCATTCACATGCAGTTTGTGCTCTGGAGATGTTTCTGCAGCATTTATGAACAAGAGCTGGCGTTCTTGGGCAGTGAACACAGGAGCAGTGTTTTACACTTGGTGGGACTGTTCCATTGGTAACACAGCTTCCTAAAGGTGCCATCCCTACAGAACTGAGCTTGCTCTCACATCTTTTCTTTCTGGTTTCATTTCCCCCTCTGGGTCACTTTGATTTCCCTTTCCAGTGTGCCCATTTGCGGCCAGAGGAGCAGTCAGTGTGGGTGCGCAGCTCGGGCCTGGCCCGGTCCCCGTGTGCTCACAGGCCGTGGTTGTGCTGCACAGCTCTCAGCCCCCTGGCCCAGCAGCAGCTCAGCGTATCCTGCCCTTTCCTGCACCCCTGCAGCAGCACCAGCCAGGCTTTCCTGCAGGCTGTGCACATTTTCCACTCCAGCATCCATTGCCAAGCCCTCCCACGGAGTTTCCTGACAAGACACACAGCACGACACAGGAGAGGCACCAGGGCAGCTCCCACCGCTGGGACAGGGCATTTCTGGGCACCAAGGTGGCGCCTGGCCAGGGGGGTGGCACCAGTGTCACCCGGGCAGGCCATGGCACAGTTCCTGAGGAGGAGTGCCAGGGCACAGCTCCAGCAGCAGCAGGGACCGAGCCAGGCCAGGCCGGCAGCCCTGGGGACACCAGGGGTGACTCACAGACACCTCAGCCTCTGCCTCTGCCTCCCATCCTTCCCACGCCTGCTCTACTGGGGACAGCGCCAGCCCCAGACAGCAGCGAGCCCCCGCCGGCCCCCGAGGTCACACAGACACGGACAGACACACGGACAGGGTGTCTGTACCCACACACCCTCTCTGGAGCCCCCCTGCCCACATTTGGGCCTGGCAGTGCTGGAACCCAGGGGACACAGCCAAGGGAGAGCCCAAGCCAAGGGAGCCCTGAGGTAAAATCTGGTCTGGCAGGGGACAGGGAACAGCAGAAACTCTCTTTGCTGCCAGGAGACAGAGAGAGGGACCAGCCAGTGCTGGAGCTTGGGAGAATCATAGTCCTCATGCTGTTTGTGGGGGGCTGAGAACAGCACCCTGCCAGAGCTGCCAATAGAGGGCACGGGCAATGTGAGCCACTGGATCCCCTCATCCTCACTGTAACACAGAGCAAAATCAACAAATAACACCACGAGCTGGATTCACAAGTTGCATTATTATTGTTTTCCCAAGGAAGCTGGGCAGAGGGGTGACCTGCACCCCACACAGTGAGGTGATGCCTGGCACAGACCTGCAGGACCAGGAGGGCTGGTGTGGGGCTGCCACCTCTGCCATGGCCATGGCCAAGCTCAGCTGGCCACCACGAGCCCCTGTGAGGCCTGAACCAGGCACTGATGGCAGAAATAGGCAGAAACCCACCCAGGAGTGGCACAAACCCTGCTGACAATGCTTTTGGTGCTGGCAAACTTCAAACCCCAAGACCTGGAGTTGGGTTTCTGAAAACACCAGGCGGCTTGCGTGCTTAACCTACCAGTATTTTGAAAGGTATGCACACAAAGGACAAATCCACAAAAATCCCAAGCTAACCAATTCTATACACACTAGTGACTTCTAAATTGGCCTGGAATTTTTCAGGTGGGTCAGCCAGTGATAGCACACACCAAAACACCTCAGAAAAAGCTGCAGCATGTACTGCACTCACTCTTCTGCCAGTCAAAAATATGAAAACTGTGTTCACTTTTAATCACAGCAGTAAGGAAGAACTGCACATCCTGATAGAGGGAATAATCTCACAGCACTGCAATTCTCTCTGCATTCACTCATTTCACTGCATGCTCCTCCTGCTCAGGCAGCCCCATTTCCCCTGTCCTGTCCCCTGCCCCAGGGTGCTGCTGCCCATGCACACATTGTTTTCCCCCTTGTCCTCTACCAGCCAAAGGTCATCCATATAAAGCAATTAAAACACACCATTAAAAAGCCTCCTCGCCACAGTGTTCCCAGTTGTTTTAGTTTTAGGCTTCTATCCTAGATTACTACAATATTTTTTTAAAGTTCATTTTTCCAAGATCAAGTCCAAAAATATCTGATCTGACAGGCTGTGGTAGGACAATGCAGGAATACCTTCACAAAGTCAGGAGCAGCTGCACGATTTACAGCTTCTGTTCCCTGTTTAGTTCAGTGTTTGGGAAGGCTGGGACCTGAACATTTGATCCCAGTGGATTTTGCTAATTTGATTTTGGCAGAGCTGCTGCCTCCTCAGTGCAGAGGACTGGCAGATAGTGACACTTGCAGAAATCAGGTTACTCAGCACAAGGAAACCAAAGTTTTAAGCTGCTATTGAGCAATCTCCAGAGTGAAAAGGACCTGGTATCAGGTCATGGCCAGGGATTTTATTGGGCTGCAGGATCACTGAAGAATGTATTTTAAATGTTGATTAATCCTTTAGACCCTAAGTGTGGACTCCATTCCTTTTGGCATATGTGGTTTGCATCTCTGAATGGGTAATATGACATATTTATGTATGAGATTATCAATTACTGTGTGATGAGTGATTAAATTTATATGTTCAAAACCTGATGGACTTTGACTGTTTTCCATTTAAAGAAATCCGTGCTTGTATGGAAAGCATAAATCACCAGCCCATTCTCAAAAGGCAATGGTTGCAGAATAATCATTTATAATAACAACATTAATATCAATTATTCTGCCTGCAAGAACAATCCCTGCATACACTAAAACATGAATGTGAAAGCCATAAGATTATATGTTCTTTTTCTTCTGACTTACAAAGGCTCCTGCACTGCCCTTCCTGGAAGGGGCAAAATCTTTTATAGTCACATCTAACTGCACTTCTGACGGTGCAAATATCACACAGTGTGACATTTTACCGCTGCATACACTGAAATCAGCAGAGTGTTCATCAGAACCAGTAACAACCTGGAACTGGAGCAAGGCTGCAGAGGGAGAGAATCCAACCAGGAGCTCTGAACCAGTCAAGTGATGCAGCAGAAGCCCAGATAATAAACTAAATCTCTTATTTCAAGGGCCATAGGTGAAATGGGTGTGTGTACTGATAATTCACTGGGATTTTTTGTTCTTGCCAGTAAGGCAGCCTGGGAGATTATAAATTATCCAGACAAAGCCCGTGGTCATTATTCAGTCCCTCTCCCATAAAGTGTTAATGGAAGGTATCTGACAGGAGAACGTGCCCCCTTGGCTTGTTGTGATCACATCAGACACTGCCTTGGCAAACACGTTCCCAAACTCAAACAGCAAAGCTTCAGCAGCAAAAAAGTACAGCCAAGAGCCACGGTGACTTAAGAAATGAGCATGTTCACATAAAGTAAGAGCTGACCCAAACCAGATCATTGCATCCTCCGAGGTTTGTAAAATAAGATATAAAAGAAAATGGTTTTGTATGTCTCTGCACTTCAACACCCACTGGAGAGATGCAGCTATGGGTTCTTTGGAAATGCAAATGAGACAACAGCGCCTGATTTTGCCTGGCACAAGAAAGGGAAGCGCTAAAATATTTTGTGATGGGTCTGAGCCAGAAGTCTAGAAGCCTGGATTTAAAGCTAGAGGTTTAGATTGATCTTTAAAAGAAAAGCTATTGTCACAGATTTTCTATTCCCACGGAATTCAGGACACACTGAAATCTCCTGAAAACTGATATTCTCCTGAGATTTTCCACCTCCCATTTTCCATCAAGTTTGTACAAAAGCACTACCTCATTTCATGGCTAATTTTGAAAACTCGCCTAAGAAATGTGAGACCAAACCACAAAGTTTGGATAGTGATCTGTACTTTCTGCAAGTTTGGGGGGGAGTATTAGAATCACAACTGCACCATTTTGAATAATTCCCACTAGGTCTGAACTGAAAAATAACACTGGGCTTGTCTCTAAACCCTGGAACAAAAACTGCTCCAAGTTATGGCCAGCAAAATAACAGGGGGGCGTTGTTGGCCTGGCTCTCTCTTCCTCCTGGGACCACTTAATGGATATATATGTGTTCCACCAGAGAACATTTGCAAATTAATGTCCTTCCATTTTGCAACGCTTCCCCAACAGTGCCCTGTCCCTGACGTCAGCACGCACATTTCTATTCAAGAGATCGTTACTATTATTTTAAAACAGATGGTTTGAACATAATCCACATAAATAGTAGATTGGCAGTGCCAGTCATGATGGCATGTGTAGAAAAGAGCTGGCTGATACAACAATATTTAAAGATTAGCAGTCTGGGACACTAGAAATGACAGTGTCTCTTGCCACTGAACCCAATGCTTGTGCTGTGGCATTCAAAGAAAGGCACAGCAGTCATCGTGCCAAGAGATCTGGTAAACTCACAGATTAAAAAAAAAAAAGTTTGAGTTTTACTGTAGCTCTCTACTGCAAACAGTGGGGAGTGGCACAGAGCCCTTCAGAGAAAGGAGGTTTGAAACTCACACTCCTTCCTGTCCTTGTGCTGGCATCAACAGATGGAGGGCTCACAAAAATCTGTGCCTTGGCCACTTCTGTGAACACGCCAGGCACGGCTCTGACTTTGTCTCTGGGACACTAGGAAATTACCATTCATGTAAAACATGTCATTGTTTAAAATCACCTACAATCAGTGTCCAGCAGAACCTGCAAAACCACCATGTATTTCAGAATGCACGTCCCCATCAGTGCCTGTGTGCTCTGCAGCTGAGCCTGCTGCAGCTGTGACCATGTCAGGCTGAGCTGACAGGAGCAATGGAACATCACCCCCAGCCATCATTGGTGTGTCCAGGACACTCCATCCAACACCCATTTCACAGCCCACCTCTGTGCTGCAGGCCAAATTATCCCTGAGCTTGGGGTGCCAGGCTGACGCATCCCCACTCACATGGAATCACAGGATGGTTTGTGCTGGAAGGGACTCCAAAACCTCCCTGTTCCCACCCCCTGCAAGGGCAGGAGCACATTCCATCAGACCAGGCTGTTCAGAGCCTCATCCAGCCTGGCCTGAACACTTCCAGGGATGGGGCATCCATCCTTCCCTGGGAAACCGTGCCAGAGCTCAGCACCATCACAAGGCAGAATTTCCTCCCAATCTCCACTCCAATGTAAGCTCTGTCCTCAGTTTAAAGCCATTCCCCTTTGTCCTGGCTCTTGCTTGCCTGCAGGACTCTTAAGTCTTCTTAAACAACACAAATTCAGATTTTTCCTACCTACAAGATCAGCTTGGACAAGTCTGGATATTTCATTACCGTTTTGACACACATGTCCTCACATTTTAGCTCCAAGTTCTCACTGAAGTCAGGAAGGAGAAGCGAGACCCTTGCAGTACCCCATAAATAGTTGGGAACAATAAAACTAGCAAGGCTGTCAGAGTGGTTCGCATTGTTGTAAAAGGAAAGGGATAATGTGCTGCTTTGAACACCAGAGCTAACAAACGACACATTTTTAATTTCAGTAGCTTGTCCAAGGACTAAAAGCTCCAAATGCACAGCAAAGCCTCGGAGGTGTCACACGTGATGCACGCTCACAAGTGATGCAGGCTGCCCACAGCTCCTGTTTCAGCACATGACACTTGAGTGAGCACCAGCCTCATGCTCAGAGTGCCACTGCTGCCTCCCCAGCCACTGCTAACATGCCTCAAGGGCATTTACCCAGCATTTGTCCAGGGGAGAAAGGAAAAAAAAGATAAATTGGTTGAAAACTTCGCTTGCAGGCTCCTAAGAATGCTACAGCATATGTGGAAATGTAAAACAGCTTCTTGTGCAAGCCATAACGCACTAACAGAAAAACCACTTAAAACATCTTCAAACTATCAAAGGCAGAGATAATTTGATAGAACCTCACAAATCCCATAATCTACTGTAAGTAGTAGCTAAGACTTTGGCTTCACCCGTGTGTCTGCCACTGGGGGAGAAGCAGGAGGATCATTTATCCGAGTCTGGGGTAATGAAGTGTTAACGAAAACCATATGAAGTTATTACCACAGCCACAGGTCGCAGAGCGTGGAGGAAGGAGGATCTCAGGAGAGCCACCTATGCTCAATCATCTCCTGCTTCATAGCTCATCCAAGGGTGCTCACCAAAACAGGAGGCAAGCAACAGAAATTAAATGATTCATTAGGCCTAATGAACAATGCTGATCATATCTCCTCTAAAACGCAGTCAGCTGACATTGATATATACATGGTTTAACTCGTTCTTCCCAACTTTATTAGGTACATATGTCTACAGCAGACACAAATGGAACATTCTACAGCTAGGCTCCAAGCCAAAAACTAATTTATTCTTTAATGTGCTAGTGATTACTTGGTGGTTCCTTGAGCAGAGATGACAGGTCTGAGCTAATGGAGTTGTACCGTAAGTTAACATAAATCATGACAGAGCAATTAATTACAGAAACCACTGTAAATCCCTTTGTTAGTTTTCCCCATCACCAGAAGGATTTAATAATGTTCATTTTGCTAAGTTCCAGTGACATTTACAAGTCTTAAAACAATTTTTAATCAAATCAATATCTCTGGCTGCTAAATTTAGTTGTGCTTTGCTAGCAAGTGCTGGAATGCATGGATGGTAATGTTTCCTACCTTCTGTTCAAGTAAATGGTGCTGGAGCCCCACACTTTCTCTGCAGCTCCTTACAATGAGTAATTGGGATTATTTTCTTAATGAGCAGCACAAGAAGTAAGTGCATCCAAAGGAATTAGGAGACAGTGAGCGAGACAGATATAAAAATACCAGTGCTTATGATGCATCTCACAGTTCAAAATTTTAACCAAATCTCCCCTAATTAGCAGAAAACTCTGCAAACCAAAGGACTGTGTGGTTTGTTCGGGGAGCAGGGCACTCCAACAGAGCTCTGAACAAGTTCACATGGCAGAGACAGGGCACAGCGACTTCTCTGTGTCCCTAAATCTAAAATTGCCTAAATTTGTTTCAGTGTGAGCTGAAGAAATCCCTGAACAGCCCAGGGCTCTCACACATTGCTGGGCAGGGGAGAACCTCTCTCTGTCCCTGTAGCTCACATTTATAACCACAATTTAGGATAATCATACTCCCTGTGTTTGTCACACCACTTACATCCTCAATCCTTCAGAGGAGGCGCAGGTTGTCTATGGTTTTTGTGAATACTATTAACACAAAGGGAGTTGTAAAGCTGACCGCACCACAAGGAAATCAGCAGAATTGGCAATAACAGTTCTGCAGGATTATTGCAGGTAAGTTACTGTGCAGCACTGAATATTCACAGAGCATTTTGGAGAGTGTCATTACAAGCGTCAAGAGCAACTAGGTCCAGTCTGTGTTTACCTACAAGCTTCTTAGTTTTGAAACTTTTCTAAGAGCAGGATTAAAACTATTATATTTTAGCAGGGCTCTCTTCATTTACATGGGGTTTTATTTAACATTATTGCCATCAGCCCCCCAAAATCAGCTGTTTACTCAATTTTTCAGCCAAGTATCTCTTTAGCAGAGATACTTCATTTTACTCTGCAAAAAACAGAAATTTACCAGCTCTGGATTGTTGTTTTGCTCTGTCCTTAGCAGCAGCAACAACAACAAAATCTGGGCAGCTCTGGCAGGGCTGCATTTAGATCAGTGCCTCTCCCTTTATCCCTAATGAACACAGGCACAACAATGGCTCTCAGATCTCTGACATCCCCAAGGGACTGCACAGGGTCGTGGACTCTGAGCACCAGCACATCAGCACAGAATAGCAACAATAATACCAGAAAAAAAAAGGAAATAAAACTTCAAAGTCACTGCTGCGTGCAGGGTTTCTTCTTTAGAAACCTCGTAGCAAGTTGTACCTTATTTATTTCATTTCAAGTACTTATTTAATTCATTTGGTGGGTTTCAGCACTAATGTAGTAACACAGTTGCTTACTCTGTGACCTGTTTGCTATTCCCCATGGACAGAATGAATTGTTATAGATTTTTCCTTATTCTTTTTTTCTTCAAGTGTAAAAACAAAACAAGAAGATCTAAAGAAAGAATGGGAGAGAAAAAAAGAAAAATCCAGACTTTAAAAAAATAATTACTCTTACTGAGGTTCAAAGGATGATCTGGTACAGAGTTCTTCATCTCCACTTTCCATTTCTGTTGGGTCTTTGTGTAAATAGCACAGATTGGTAACTAGAGTTCATTTCTTTGTTCTTCCTCCGGACAATTGCTTTCCATTTTACCTCAGATGACACCAAATCATTGTGACAGAGGCCCCCAAGACCTTGCTGTGATTCTGTAATAACTTAAATTCCCCACTTTCCCAGAGTGCACCAAGACATTGGGCTTTTATATCTGGAGCTGCTGCATTAAATCCTTATGGAAATTTTCTCTTCTAACTTAGGAACCACCTTATTCCCCATGAATAAACAATGGCAGCATATGGATCAAGAATGACCTCTGACAGCTCTGTCTTTAATGCAGGAATCACTGTAAAAATTGATTTCCTTTCACCCTCAAGCAACGAGGTCTTCCCTGTGTAGAATTAAACACACACAAAGCAGAAGATGCATTCAAATGCAGGTCTTGAGTAGAGGCATTTCATTCAATATGCAGCTATGCTGGAGGCTCAGACCAATCTGAGACTCAATTTGCATTATAATTCTAAAAATAATAATTCTCTAATGAGAATATTTGAGTATATGCAACTGTGCAGACACGAAATTCACTCCAGGAAAAAAAACCCAAACAAGCACAACTGATTTTCTGTGGGGAGCTTAAAGGAAACCAAAGAAAGTCAAAAACCAGAAAACACAACAACATCAAAAGATCCATACCACCAAAACATAAAGAAAATCAAAAGCTGACCTTTTATGCAATGTTCTTAGTTGACTGTGTGCTTTCTGAAGTAAACACTAAAACTCTAAAAGACATCCAAGCAGGAAAAGCTTCCCTTCTGAGGAAGGAAGGACACACAGCACCAGCATGACTGTGCTGATGCAGGGATGGGAAATCATGGGTTGGTGAAGGTGCTGGAATTTTAAAGGTGCTGGAATGTGGCAATCCACAAAATCAGAGGGTTTGGGGAAAGCTGCAAAACCACAGAGAGTTCTCAAAATCTCACAGAGATGGTGGATGAAGGTACAGACATGGAGGAAGGTTTTGAATTAAGACCTTGGAACCAACCAGACTTTTTCAACAATGACTTGTAACTATTGTCAAGCATAATTTATGCTCTTTCCACTGACTGGACTGTCACAGCATTAAATTGCTGTGTTGTAATATAGCAATGCTCAGTGCAAGCAAGAACATGCTTTAAGCAGGTAATAAGCAGAAATATTATAGTAAGGTTACGAAATGCAAGTAATAAACTACACGATTGTGAAGGTTTCTTTTTAGGTGAACTGAGGGGGAATTGTGGGAATCCACAAAATCAGAGGGTTTGGGAAAGCTGCAAAAGGCAGGCCTCAGAGACAACAGAACTGGGATTGGAGCTGAGCAGCAGCCATGAGATAGGTCAGCAGAAAAATTATTTAAACTGCAGAAAAGCAAGGACAAATAGAACAATCGTCTGTGGATTAATGCTTGTCTAGAATAGCTCCCTAAGCTACACAAAACTTTATCTAGCAAGATATTAGGAAGTTGAAGCTTAATACTGGAGCTCTGTGCATTGTGTTTAAGGCTCACAAGCAGGTATTGTATTTGAAATAAGCAAGCATTGTTTAACCAAAGGCACCTGTGCTTATGGTGATTGGATAGAACTACTGTCAATGTGCTTTTGCTTTGTGTCATTGGTCCAAAAACTCATGAAGTGAGTTGTAACATTGAGTTCTGTGTCTGCTGCCTGGGATGTGAGCTGGGGCATCTTCCCATTGCCGTAACCATGGAATGAGGCTGATGCTGTAAAATAAACCAGCTCAAGCCACATTCCAAGCACTCCTGTCCTGTTTGTGATTTGTGCACAGACCCCAGTCAGCGACACTGGAACTGCTCTGAGTGCCAGGGGCTGCTCCTGTCCCAGCCAGCCCTGCACTGCACAGGGCACTCATTAACAGAAACAACATTTGGTATTGTTGCTGCTGCTGTTTGTCCTTAAGGAAAGCCACAATTCCTTAGAAAAAAGGACAAACCACACCTCTAACCTAATATTAGAAACTATTAATACGCCTCCTCTCTTTTTTCTGAATGCAATATGGACCAAGAAGCAAAACTTATTGTGCCTTCTAAATGTAACCAGTAAATAAAAATGAGCTGAAATATCATGTCCTTCTAAACAGCTGCTTATTCCTTTTAATGGGATACTGAGTCCCTGCTCCCCCAGTCACAACCTATCACATTGCAAACACCAGTAAAACATTTCCTACCCAATTGTTAGAATACTAACTAGGACTAATATTTTTCTTCCTTCATGCCTCTAGGATCTGGCCTTCAGAATATTGTGGAGTAAGGTTTCAGCCTACACTATATAAAAAATATCAATTTTGCCACATTCTTTGTCTAGCAATGGCTTCACTTTAAATTCAAAGTTCAGATGTACCTGAGAAGAAGGATGATGGCTAAGCTAAAAGAAGGAACAGAGACAGAAGCACAGAGAGAAGAAGAGAAAAACAATTCTCATCTCGACTTTTTCTGCTCCTGTTGTTCTGCACCTGTGGAACGCGTTAGGAAGATTGTGTACCTGAAGGGATTGTGTACCTGAAGGGATTTGCCAGTTGGATTCTGCTGAGGTTGTTCTGTTTCCCTGGCCAATTGGAAAAAGCCCTGTCCTGACTGTCAGGAGACAGTCACCCATTTTCTTTAGTATTTTTTGTATTGTAATACTTCAACACCTGACAGATAAGTAGATAAGTTTCCCTCCAAATAATGATGCTGCACGCCTGAATAAGTTGCTTGTAATGAGATTTACATTTTAACCTTGCAACACCTTTTTTAGTTCAAATAGTGCTGACCATTCGAGGGAGCTGAAAGACTCACAGATCCTAGAACACCCTTTGATTAGAAGTGGTTGTTAAATGTGAAGATCAGAGTGATTTCTCCTGCTCCTTGCTCATTTTTCTGCATTCTTGCTTTACAGGAAGCTCATTAACAGATCAGTTTGCCCAGTTTGTCATCTGTTTCATTATGCAAAATACATTGGTTTCATTTACCTTTCCTGTGAAAAACTCAGTTATCTTCAGCTAGATAAAATGGTTTCTTTGGGTTTCTTTTCAACCCCTGAACAGCTCAAAAACCTCTAAAATCTCGACTGGTGGTAAAATAGGAGGGAACCCTGATGTGTGCCAATTGCAATGTAATGATCTTTATGTTCCCTTTTAAGTGGGAAGTGCAATAGCTTCGAAAGCTGACCACTATGCAAACCTCACATGGACCTGAAAGGAAAATAAAGTCATTTAAAAGCTCTCTGAACTTTATCAAAAGATCTATTTGACAGGAAAATTAAAGAAGGAATTCCTAAATGGAGCTTTAGTTCCCAACTCTTTGGTTTTACAATATTGATGGGAATTAAGTGCAAGAAGAGTTTTGGTTACTTTTCTTATTTCTTGACCCTTTAAGAAAAGTTCTGGCGTTCTCTTCACTAAACAGATCAGAAACTCCTAGGCCCATAGATCTGCTTCAGTATTTTTCTGAAATGAAGATCACATCTGTCCAGCCCCAAATAGAACTATCAAGACCCTACAGAGATGGATGGAAAGTTGTAAATAGTGCTGTTTCTTGGAGATGCACTGCAGATTCAGAAAAAATACAAGGAAAAATACATGCTTTTCAACTATAAAAAATTCATAGACTCATAGAATGGTCTGGGTTAGAAGGGGCCTGAAAAATCATCTCATTCCCAGCAGTGGGATGAAGCTCAGCCCTTGCAGGGACACCTGAGGACCTGGTGGCTCTGGGCACCTCAGCACCCACTGAATCCCAGCCAGGCTGCTGAAAGCTCTGCGCTTTAAAGTCTTAGTGGTGGCAATGAGTGTGTGTGGAATAAACCCTTGTGGGAACACCCCCGAAAATTCAGTGTTCATTTCTTGCCTGCTTGCAAGACCAGGGAGGAAGGCAATCACTAAAGGCAGGAGAAGACTGAAGTGGGGAAGGACATTCCTGTCCATGATAACTAATCATCAATACTTAATTATTGACACCTACCAAAAGAGCTCACCCTCCTGACACCTCTGGAGTCCTTCACTTCAGCATCACCTCAGCTGCCTCAACATCTGGACACACAACATGCTCCAGAACTGCGCCAAAGAGTGACCCACATGGGGCTTTGTGCACTCACACACAATTTTGGGAATTTGCTGCTTTGCACACAGTGCTGGAGAGCTCCTGGTTACACAGAGAGAGGGCAAACCAATAGTTGTCTTGCTTTTGCTTCTCCCTTTTGCCCACAGAAAAGCTCAAAAAGGGAAGTCAGAGGATGCTAACAGCTATGGGAAGTTTTCTTGCTGTCATGCAATGCAACTATCAGAAATCTGAATTATTTCAACCCATGTCTGCCCCCCAAGGCTTCCTCACCCATTGTAAGGCAGCTCTCTGCACTGCAAGGCTGCAGCTCTGTGGTGAATACTCCAAGGGAATCAAGTCAAGGCAAACTATAAAACTCCCGTTTTCCACAGAAAAAACAAACTGTGTAGGAATCTGCATCTTTCAGCTTTTGGGGCTTTTTCAGAGAGACTTTGAAAATGCATTACAAATAGAATTTTCTACAGCAAAACCTATTATGAAAACTGCTTTGTTTCCATTTTTGCATGCAAAATCAAAAGATAACCAGATGAAGAAGTTTGCCCCTTCATTTAGTTGTAAATCTTGGTCTTTTACTTAAGCTTGTGTAGCCAAGGTGTTAATAATTCAACCACAGAGATTGCATAAAAATGGAACTCCCAACACATGGAAAAAGCTGAAAAACCAACAGCTTTTTTTTTTGTTGTTTCCATTTTTTTCCCCCTTTCCCCCCACAAAGACAGCTCTAGTTTGAAAATTCCAAATTGTTCCCAAGGTGGAACTGTCTGAATATGAATATGCTGCTGGATTTTTGGCTGCTGCCTGCCCAGCTGGCAGGCTGCTCAGCTCTCTGCATTTGGGGAGATGGGGAACCCAGGGAGCAGAGCTCCTGGGAAAACCAGAGGAAGGATAACAGGCAGCTCTGGGTTTTCATAATTTCCTTGTCCTTCAGTTTTTCTCCCTATCTTCTTCTAATCCTCTTCTCAGAACCTTGAAAGGTTCCTATGCCCAATGAGCTGAATCTTTGCTGTGATAAGTGACAAGGTAGTTATTCTTTTGCCAATGTTACTTGATTTACTGTAGTCTGCCAGTAAACTTTTGTGTGTTTTTACCTCCTGAGAATATTTGAAGTTTTCTCCTTTGCATCTACCCAAGCAAAAGACCTTGGGTTTGGTCTGAGGTGTGAGTGACTGCAGCCCTCCTGGTAACCTGTGGGACTCATCAACAAATCTGCTGCCTGAAATTCTGGAGATAAACCATTGAATGGGATGCAGGGCAGTTGGAAAACTTGCTAGCAAAAATTGTGGTGTGGAGAATTGAATGATAAACGCAATAATGCAACAGCTTGAGTGATGAGGCAGCTCCTGCTTTGAAGCACCAGAATGCAGAGAAGCTCCTCTGACAATGACTTCACAAAAAGCTGCAACATCTCACATTTGCCTGGGGGTGTTTATTATTTATACTTAGGTATGCACAGATCTTGAGCATGCCATGATCTGTCTTACATCTGCCACCCTCCCAAATTAATTTTTATTGTAGGAATCATTCAGAGTTCATCACTGCTGGGGAGCCTGTTCATTGAAACTCATTATTGTTCTAATGAATTACACACAAGAGCTGTAAGTGATTACATTATAATAGTCAGAGTCAGCCATTCAATGAAAATTTAATTACAGACTGCAGGGACGTGACAAAAAGGAATCCACGGCTGCATTCTGGAATGCAGCCTCCCCAGGCACAGCTGGGGATTGAAACTCTGCTTGCACTTGTCCCTAATCACAGCCACGTTTGGAGCTCCACAGCAGCAGCTGGAGCAGCTGGAGCAGCTGCCCTGCCCTCTCCTCCAGAGGCAGCTCTGGGCATCTCCTGCTCAGGCTTTGGGTGGCCCAGTCTCTGTCAGCAGTGGAGAAAGAACCCTCACCCTGCAGAGAATCAGTGCTTCAGATTGAGCATCAATCCCTGCCATGGAACAGCTTCCCCTGTCCCAGCTCTGAGGGGACACTGAGCACCAATCCCTGCCATGGAACAGCTTCCCCTGTCCCTGCTCTGAGGGGACACTGAGCACCAATCCCTGCCATGGAACAGCTTCCCCTGTCCCAGGTGCTCTGAGGGGACACTGAGCACCAATCCCTGCCATGGAACAGCTTCCCCTGTCCCTGCTCTGAGGGGACACTGAGCACCAATCCCTGCCATGGAACAGCTTCCCCTGTCCCAGCTCTGAGGGGACACTGAGCACCAATCCCTGCCATGGAACAGCTTCCCCTGTCCCTGCTCTGAGGGGACACTGAGCACCAATCCCTGCCATGGAACAGCTTCCCCTGTCCCAGCTCTGAGGGGACACTGAGCACCAATCCCTGCCATGGAACAGCTTCCCCTGTCCCTGCTCTGAGGGGACACTGAGCACCAATCCCTTCCATGGAACAGCTTCCCCTGTCCCTGCTCTGAGGGGACACTGAGCACCAATCCCTGCCATGGAACAGCTTCCCGTGTCCCAGGTGCTCTGAGGGGACACTGAGCACCAATCCCTGCCATGGAACAGCTTCCCCTGTCCCAGCTCTGAGGGGACACTGAGCACCAATCCCTGCCATGGAACAGCTTCCCCTGTCCCAGGTGCTCTGAGGGGACACTGAGCACCAATCCCTGCCATGGAACAGCTTCCCCTGTCCCTGCTCTGAGGGGACGCTGAGCACCAATCCCTGCCATGGAACAGCTTCCCCTGTCCCTGCTCTGAGGGGACACACTAAGCACCAATCCCTGCCCTGAAGGGACACTGAGCATCAATCCCAGCCCCTGCCATGGAACACCTTGCACTGTCCCAGGTGCTCAAAGCCCATCCCTCACAGCAAGGAATATTCCTCCAATATCTAATGCAAACCTGCCCTCTTTCAGATTAAAGCCAGATTAATGGACCCCACTCTTTCCTTCTATGAATCATCAACAAGTCCATTTCTTCACTTCCCTTAAACAAAAAGAACTGCACATCAGCTGGAATCATTGCACAAGTTGTGTTTCAGTGCAATGAGATAATGTAAGTGCTGACACGTGCCTGCAGATGATTAAATCCACGTATGCTCCACACTGTGGGGTGCATGTCTGATACCAGCAGGTCAGTGCTGCTGAGATTAAGGGCTATAGCCTGCCACACTGGCACCCTTGTGGTTCTCCAGTTTATTCTCCTTTATACAAACACACAGAGTTCATACTGCTTTGTCTGTGGGCACTTTAACAGAGTATTTGGCATTACATCTTCACCTTAGCAACATCTGCCTGAGGTGTGTCAATGGTGCTCAACATTAAATCCCTTCTGCCTAAATTACACATGCCATAATCTGCAAAATGCAAAGACAAATGTACTGAATTCAAGTCACTTTGGGCTCACCTCAGGAAATGAGCCCAACAGAAAACCACTGTGAGCATGAGTGACAATACTGAAAGTCTGGAAACTGGGAAGGTGCTACTGATGCACCATCATCAGATCCCCTTAGAAAGGGTTTCTATTTTTTGGATTAAATTACCTGAAAGCCTTTGCCTGATTCTTGTTTCCACCTGATGTGCAATTATAAATAGCACATTACTTTAAATAACTTTAAATTTCTTTTTATAAGGACCAAATTTTACAAATGAGTTTCCAGGACTTGCAGGGTGTCAGGGATGAATTGCAGAAGTCCAGACCAGCCTCACCAAAGTCAGCTAAGACCTGCTTTAAAACAGGCTGAAGGGTTTTGAGGTGGCTGGGCTTCCACAATCACTTGCAGATAGGAACTGATTTAGGAAGAGAATTCTTTTTTCCAAGTGAAAATAAAAAGGTTCATGAAAAAAAAATTGTAAAAGTCAACATAATGTTTTTGCCTGCAGAAGAAGTTGTTCTGGTCTGGAATATTCCTCAATAAAGGGCTGGGGCCCAGTGATAGCTGACCCCAGATGGATTTTTCACAGAGCTGCTGCTTCATGCCATGACTGCTGCCCAGAGCACCTGCCAAACTACATACATAATATATATAAACCCAAATATTTTTGGGTATCAGAGCTCCCAAACTGGTTCTATATTGGATATCAGAGCAGCCAAACTGGTTCTATATTGGATATCAGAACATCTGCCAAACTGGTTATATTTTGGGTATCAGAGCACCTGCCAAACTGGTTAAATTTTGGATTTCTCTTGGCCATGTCAGTATATGGCAGGCACCATCACAAAAGGCATTTAAATAAGGAGCAAATCTGTGGGGTACCAAGACAGACACCAAGGGAGATAAATTTCTAAACTATGGTTTACAAGTGGAACACAAAAAAAACGTACACAGACAATTTCTACCAAGTGATCTCACAGCACAAAATGTTTAGGAAAAAAATCTTCCAAACTACAGAAGAAACTTTTGGTATCAGTAAAACTTAGGAAGTGTCACAACCCTGCAACACTGGGGCAGTGTTTATCCAGCTTGGGAGAAAGCAAAGGTATGTGGGCTGTTGCAAGAATATTTTCCACTATCATAAGGCAATCTTAAGTTTGGACAATTTTCATACAAATAGGATTTTACAAGTTGGTTGTGATCCAAAAGAGAATAAGTGAACCACTTCACTTTGCATATGAGCAATTAATTATCCCTCTAACAAAACTGATTGTACCAAGAGCACATTTTTTTCCCCAAGGAAAAAAACCCTACAAAATTTTAACCAATTAAAATCAAGGAACTAATAAAAACCATCAGCAATTAACATCTAAAATGTGAATATGATTTGCTCTGATTCTATTTGAAAAAGCAATAGAGAGGAAGCAAGCACTTTGCTGTATCTGGTGGGGAAAGAGATATAAAAGAAATCAAGGAAGGGATGAATGAAAGGGAGGGGAGTTAATGTAGATTTGATACTGTAGTGATAATTCAGCTTGGTTCTAAGTGCACTGGGCAATAAATAGCCTCATAAATGAGCTGGGTAAACTCTGAGGGTGCAGCAAGGAGCCATTTATTGCCTTGTAATCTCAACAGCAAACCAAAATTATCTCCTAAATAACAGGTTTTCTGCTTGCACTGAATCACTGAGAAACAGAGGGACATTAACTTGCCTGCATCTCTCCCCTGGTTTCCAGTAAAACAAGCACTGTGAATTAATTCCAGGTAATGTAAACTGCCACTATTTTTAGCAAATTCAACCTTGAAAACTTTTTCAAATCTATGGAAGTGAAAGCCAGGCTGGGTTTGGGACTCATTGATCCCTTAAAACACAAGGGAATTGTTGCCTTCTGATGGCACTCCATTTGAAACCCACCCAAAACAAAGCTGATACTCAAACTGTGGGGCTCTGGCTGAAAAAACCAACCTGGACACTCCATGGGATTTCTACCAACTCTTCCTCTCACCTGTGTTTGTGTCCCACCTGCAGGAAACACTTTTGAGCTGTGCATGTATTGGTATCATAACCAGGAGTTAACTGGCCTTACAAACTTCCATAAATGGCAAAGACCAACAAACAGTGTAAAAGGGTAGAACAAAATGTTCTTTGTCAAATGCAAGTTCAAGTTCGTGCTCAGAAATACACAAAGATCCATAACAATAATATTTATGTATCACTTATCTAGTATCTCAGATATTTTACAATGAAATGAAAAATCATCCCCAAGTTACAAGAGTAAAAGTTAGTATAAAAATACCAGTTTGTATAAAAACATAAATAAAATCAAGATACAATTCCAAGAGCTTTCTGGAACGGAGATGTTTTTATTTCATGCTGTGTTGGTTCATAGGTCAAAAAGTCAAATGGGCAAAAATGCTGGCAATATGTCGACTGCTCTTGAGTCTGCCAGCTGCCCCCTTTCCTTCTCCTTCAGGGCCTGAATACTAATATAAAACCATTTAGTCCCTTTGAGATGCCCTGGCAGCAGAGGGAATGGAAGATGTCTTTGAACAGGAGGTAAATCAAGGAGCAGTAAAAGCTCCTGGCTCTGGAATGGGCACATGGACTGGAGGGATTGCCAGTCCAGGTGTGTTTCCCCAGCCTCACCCTCTGCCATGGGAGCAATCTCCATCCACAGCTTTTTCCAGAGCCTGCTCAGACTCTGGAGCAGGGAAGGGCAGGGCTGGCAGGGTGAGGGCAGGATGCCCAGCCTGAGCATCCTGGCAAAGAGAAAACCCTCCGAGAGCTGAGTGTGCCGCTCCGGCTCAGAGCACCGGGCTCGACATTCCAGATGCATGGCAACCATCTGAGACATCACACTGACTGCGTGGCACCTGCTGGTCACCCTTTGCCAGACAGAAACCAACTTCCAAAGCTCTGAATTACCTTCACTAACTAGTCCAGGAAACATGAGCATGATGCAGTAAGAAAGTACCAAAAATATTAGAAACAAGTCCTTTAAAAGCCTGGAAGTGAAAAGCTGCTGTTTTTAACCCTGAGCTCCAGCTCTGCAGGAGTGTCATGGCAAACTGAGCTTAGCCAAGCCCTTCAGACACGTTCTGAACAAGTAAATGGTCTGTGGGCCTTTGGGTAAGCAGTGACACAGTCATCCTCCTGGCAGTGGCATTTGCCAAGCAAAGCCGCTGGATAAACATAACACCCCCTAAATATGAAACACCTCATCAAGGCAAAAGTTTAGGCATGACCTAAGAGATATTCACAATTATATCAGACATGCTGTGCCGAGAACTGGGGGAAAGGCACGGACTGTGGCAAAGAGATGGAGGAACACCTTCCCTGGGGACCCAGATTGTGCAGGGCCAGTCCCTCTGTGCCACAGCTTCAGATGGAAAGTCTGTGTAACATGAAAAAGTCATATAAAAGTATGATAATCTCACAGAATGAGAATACATGGTGAGAAGTTCACACATAGGTAACTTTACCTTTTTGCCATAAAGCAGTTCAGCATGTATGGAGGGAAAGAAAAATGTATTTATAAAGAAAAGCAATGTGGTCACTGCCTGTTTCTAGTTATCAGTTGAAATGAAAAAATTAACACATTAATACATAAATTTCTCCTGCCAACCAATATAAAATTTGCCAAATCCAAAATGCAGATTAGACACTCTTATTGCCAGTCTTTGCCTGTGACATTTTATCTTTTTTTTTTTTTTAAATCTCCTCTTCCAACCTTATCTCAAGGCTCACATCTTGTGCCATTTCCTGTCCTTCCACTCCCTTTCCTTAGAACAAGGTTTTTAACGCCTTTTTTCCTTCTGTGAAGAGCAGCACTTCCCCTGACCCATTCTGGCCCTTCAGTCAGAGTTAGCTGCTGATTTACAGGTGTGGACAATTTCCTTCTCTGATTCTCTGTGTTTTTAGGAGGCTGCCAGAGAGCACTGGAAATGCTGAACCTTTAAGGGCTGCAAGATCTCGTTGAAAAGTCAGTCTGTGATTTTCTTCTAGGGGCTCTCAGGATCTCTGTCATCACCACAGCACCAGAACTCTGCAGTCCTGATGCCCTGCTAACCAGGACTGCAGGGAGAAATAAAAAACCCACAAAACTCTGGATCTGAAAATCCCCAGTAAAAAAGAGACCCCCATAAAGGGTGTTGACCAACACAAGTTGGTCTGTATGGGTGGTAATGAGACTTCTGATTCTGGCATGGTGAGAGACATCTGAAAACATGCATGGGACAGACTCCTGAGAGTCAAACACTCATCCTAATTAAAACCTATTATGAAAAATCAGTATTGCCTTTTTCCTTTCTTCAAAGTTACATTAATTTGATAAAACATGCGTCAGAATTTTGAATGGTAATCAAAGAAATAACAGTTTCACTGAACAGGTCTTTAAAATTCTCCCTCTTTTACTTTCACATAGAAGACTGGAGCTGAAAAACACCCTGAAGAAATGTTTTCCTATTATTGCTTAACAAGGAATAGGCAGCTAATCAAAAGAAGATGCAGTGAAAACAAAAATACACAAAGCCCCACATCTGCTATCTCAATAAAAAAATAGCAGAAGTATAAGAAAAATAGTATCAAGAAAAGTATCAGAAAAATCCTCTCTATTTCTGTGTAATGAGACAGAATATTTTAAAATACAGGAGATGCAGGTGTAATAATCCCTGAACATTGTGGAGATTTGCTTTTGGGAGAAGGCAGAGATGGCCAGAGGTGAGCTGCTGGAAAGCACAGAAATCGAAGGACAGCAGCAACACAGCAATGATTTCCACAAGAAAAAGATTTGTCAAGAGAAATTAAAAACAACGAAAGAGATGATCTGGGCTTCTGACCACCTGTAGGGGAATATTCTGGTAGCCTCTTAAGATCCTGTGTGATTTTGTTTTCACAAACACGGTCCTGCATTGTTCTACTTTCAGATCATTCCAGGTAACTCTGGAAATCTTTTCTTCAGTTTGCCTTTTTGAGTGAATTTTATACACTTTAGAATTTTACTTCGAATTTTTAAAGAATCACGATAGAAACTCATTTTCCACTTCTGGAAGTTGCCTGGTCTCACTTGGGATTACAGAACCAAAACCATGCAATGCTCTATACCTTGCAAATGCTTTTAATCATTTGGGTTGAGGTTCATGACTGCATTGCTATCTGGTTTCATGATTTGTTGTGAAGATATTCCATGTTATAGACAATTATCAGAGTCAAGACAAGGCAGAGGAGTTCTCAAATCCAAAACAATTCTTTTAGAACAAAACTGTCTATCAACTTCTGAATGGTTTTGGAAAACCTTTAATTACTACAGCATAATAATTTTTACTTTCCTTTCTCTTTTAGATCAGAAAAGCTTAAAGTGGTGGAGGAAAAGTTCTGGGTACATACTTTGGCTAAAGTCAGAAAAAAGTGATTGATCACCTCCAGCCCAGTTTTCTCACCCACGTTTGAGGTACACCAGCCCACTCCCAAAGGGAAGTCAGCCCTAATCCCCAGATCCTAAATAGCAAGCACCAAGTTTTGTTTTCACAGATTAGAAACACGCAAATAAAGGGGAAGGTGTCAAAATAACAGCAAACAGAACACTTAAACGTTGGAGTGCCACAAAATTGAAGTGGCAAACAAATATTAAAAGCGGTACAGAAGCTGCAGCCTTCTCTCCTTCACACAAGGGCTGCTAAATTACCACAGTGCCCAGTCTCAGAAACTGTTAAATAGAACTTCAAACTAAAAATAAGGGCTGCCAGAAACACTGAACTCGGGGAATGAAAATGAGTCCAACACGTAAAGACGTTTCCAAAGGCGCCCCCAGCTCCTGCCCGTTCTGCAGGAGCTCCCAGGAGTTCTCTGCTCCTGCCCAAGTAGTCCTTGGGTGTAGAGTGAAATCCTCACCATACTAAATACATTTTTAAAATTGCTGATGACTTCAGCAGAACAAATATTTGGCATTTTGCTTTTAAGTTGAACGTTTCAGAGAAATCTTTTTTCCTCCCCCTTCCTGACTAAAGGTTAGGTAGCAAAGTAAAGCTTCTGAAAAGATGAGTAAAATTTCATCACTTGCAGTCCACAGTGACTCTGTCAGAGCATGATGGGGTAAGCTCTGATATTCATATTAAAAATAGGGTCAATGGAAAAAGCATGCCTTTCCTAACAATGAGGTGGCAGTGTTTGTTTTCCACTAGCACTTTTGGAGTGATAGGAACAGCATTGATCTGTACACATTGTACTGGTCAGTAACTGCCCTGCAGCATTGGGGTGCAAAGTTCATTTTCTTGCTCACAAACAAAACCCCATCCAGTCTTCCAGGGCTCAGCTCATAAAAGGAGTAGGTTCTCCATGCTAATTCTTCTTCTTCTTCTTCCAGTGTTTCCATCTGTGCCTCTCTTTGTGGAGAATGCCAGCTATTAATACTGCACTGGCAACTCCAGCTCTAATTCCTACAATTCCAGCTTTTCAATGTTTTCAAGATCAAATTATTAACAGAGAAGAATTTACAATTAATAAATGGCAGGGGAAAAAATTTAAAAAGTAAAAAGAAGAAGCAAAGCACATCCCTAAAAGGACAATATTTATAAAAGAGTGTATACACCATCACTTGGGCACACTGAGTCCCAAAAGCAACACAAAGAGACAGTGCTTGTTTTCCTTTTCTTCTGCAAAACTACAATGAAGTGATAATGACCTCAGGAGTGTGAGTGTTTATTCCATTCTTGGCCCATTTGATGTGGTTTTGGCCTATGGAACAGTTAAAGGCTAAATGTATTTTAAGTGGGCTAAACCCAAGATAAACACATGTCCCTGAGGTCATTATTTCCATTATATGACAGCCTGCATAAAACACCAAAAGCATTGTAAAAACAGTGTAAACATTTAAAACATACTCTTTTGTAGACCAGCACATCTTTTAGAAAGTGTATACTGTTTCTAAGCAATTGTTTCTCCTATTGTCAAAGTTTCTTCTTCAGGAACAGAGAAACCAAAGTTTATTTGGACTTTGGCTATACATGAGATAGTCTGGGCTTTGTAAATCCTACCCGTGGCACTGGAAAATGCAAACAGTGTATCCCAGCATTAATCATGCTCATAACAACTGTGTACATGGAAATATCCATCAGCAGCACTGCAGCTTTGGAGATTTGATCTGCATGAAGAGCATGGTCAGTGGGTTAAAAGCACACCAAGACTTGATTATGGACACACAAGCAATTGAATGGACGAGAATCCATTCCTGTAACCAAGTAAATCTTGGAGGAAAAACAACACAAAACCCCCAGAATAATTCTTTTTCTCACTTTCTGTTTAAACACCTAATTCTGCATACCCCAAAGTTACCCCGATCATCTTTGTTTCTGCATTCTGAACATCAAAAACAAACCCAAAATTTTACATGTTTTCTCCAAAGGGTTCTGCAGATCCAGGAGGAGGATTTGGGAGGCATTGTGCCTTCAAGATATCAATAGAGCCATCAATATATCCATTGTGCTGCAGTTCATGTACAGCACCTCTGTCCCAGCCACCCAGAGCACAAGAAAGTGAAAAGCACAGACCCTTACCCACGAGCAGGTTACAAGACAGAACCATGGCTGAGTCTAAACCCACACCTGGGTTTCATCTCTTTTCCTCTGCCTCCTTCTCCTCAGCCCTGTTTGTTGCTGTCCAAGATGTCTCTTTGCTACATTATCAATTACTGTCTGTTCAGGACAAAGGCAGTAAATTTTTAACCCTTTCTGAGTGATCTATAGCAGATCTTTCCCCAGTGGGAGCAAGAACACAAGGAGAGCAGGCAGGTTCTAATCATAGCAGCCCTTTGTTCCAGAGTGGAACTTTTGGAACATTTGTGTTTGTGGAAGCTGAAACTCTTCTGCCCTCCAGACAAAGACCATTCTTTCTCATTGGAGCATCCATCCTTTCAGAGATAATCAAATGCTGCTGAATCATACTGTTAATAACTTATGCCAGTTACCAGTGTGTGTTAGTATGTGGATTGATTCCTGTAATGCCTGAAGTGGTTCCATGCAATCAGAAGATACATAAGCATTGCTGTGGGTGAAATAGGGGCTGGATTCCAGAAGGAATTTAAGAATCCAGATTGAAAGATTGAGAGGTTCAGCCATATGAAAAAAACAGAGTTTACATGACCTTAAAAGGCTTAGAGCAGATTTCAATTCTGGTTTCATCTGCTCCTGCCTAGCCAGGACCTGAGATACCTGCACCTGCCCTGCCACTGCTGCTTGTGATGGTGATAATTTCATTTTTGGGCTTGTTCTGTGGCCAGCTCTGGGCTCTGCCATGAAATTTTCCTCCTGTCAGTGAATGGAAGGAACCAACACCTGCCTGCAAGTTGTACTGGCAGAGAACAGAGATATTTACTGGAAACTGGTAGGGGAAAACAGAGAAAAAGAATGAAGCAAAGAAAAGGACAAGAAAGAAGTGGTTCAATAGGGAATGTCTTGTGTGGGAGAGGCAGCAAAAAATGAGGCAAAGTGGACTAAGACAATGAAGAGAAAAGGATATTTCATCTCTTACACCAGAGAAAGTCCACTGACTTCAGGGAGTTACTGTGACTTTTGTCCACATTCTCATTTTGAAAGAAAGCAGTAAGGAGAGATTAATTGTGGGCAAAAATGGTAAGTCAAAGAAAATGCACAGATTTTAGAAAAGAAAGGGAAATCCTGATGGAGTATTAAAAAAGAACCCTAGCAACTTCTACAAAACAGTTTCCCTCTCTCCTGTACTCCTCCAGCCGTTTCTTCAAACTAACATTCAAGCAATTTTTTTTTTCGTCCCCCAACATTCTATAGGCATATTTGTGTATCAAAATATTGCAGCCATAAAAACAACTTTCCACCACAGGAAGTGAAGCAAACAAAGTCCTGGTGCTGCTGTGAGCACACCCTGCCTGCCCAGAGCAGGAGCAGGGAGCTGACCCTCAGAGCTTTGCAGGCAATGTCACATTTAGAGGTGTTTGCATCCCCAGGATTTTGGTTGCTGGCAGTTCCACATTTAAAGGTGTTTGCATCCCCAGGATTTTGGTTGCTAGGATTCCTGGCCCCCTTCTTCCCCTCACTCCCCTTCTCCCTGTGCTCCTTATGAAATGACGCTGAAAAAAGGGAGCAGAAACGGCTTCACAGCTTTGATCTTATTTTCCATTCTCTTCCTTCCATGTCTAGTTCTCCTAGCCAGGCACACTTTTCTTCCTGAAACGGTCCCATTCTGTGCCCTTCCAGTGACATCTGTATTTTTTCTTTTATTAGTGGTTCTCTAATCCCTCCATTTCTTTTTACTTTCTGATCTTTGTACCATCTTCCTCTGAGTTTTTTCTTTTTGACGATGTATACAATTGTGTTATGCGTACAATTGTGTTTATCTTTTTTTACAGGACCACAATATGCAGGGACAAATAAAAACACCTTGGAATAAAAGGATGGTTACACCTATATAACATTACATTTCCTGTGCTCAATTTGCACACTGTATCAATAGTTTTCACAATACTCCCAAGAAACAGCAAAAAGAAGAAGGGTGGTCTGTGCCAAGAACATCCCTAAAGAAAAGAAACAGCCATTGTTTTTGAACACTAAGAAAACAGTGTTTTACTGCTCAGAGCCCAGGATCTCCTCCCTCAGCAGAGAAATCTCTGCAAGCTGTGAGCTGCCTGCCCTGGCAGAGGATTGCAGGGCACAACAGCTCCCTGCCCTGTGGATATTGAATCAGCTCATTGCACAGCCAGGGCTGGGCTGGGCAGCTGCTACCTGCCTTACTCCGGTGCCCAGCACTGAGAGATTCTTGGCAGAGCTCCCATCTGCTCCCTCACCAGCCCTCAGCTGGGAAAAGCACAATTCTTGGATGCTCTCACCAAGCCTTAAGTGGGATCCTCTGGCCTGGGGTGCCTGGTCCCTGGGCGGCTGATGGGATTTCTCCATGCTTCAGGCCAAAATGAATATTCATGCAGGTAGGAGAAACGTAAATGAGAGGAAGAAAGAGCAGAGGGGAACAGCAAAATAGGTGGAGAAATGGCCAATTAAACTTGTGGTGGGCTGAGGAATACATAAGCAGCAGGCCCTGCCGGAACACGAGCTGCAGTTTGGCAAGCACCAGGGCTGAATCACAACATCTGCCAGCCTGGGTGTTACAGCTTATACACACCACCCACCACATCTGTGCGAGCAGGTCCTGCCAGGTGTCAGCTCGGATGTGGGGAGAGCAGGAATGTTACACAGGGCTGATGTGGGGAGAGCAGGAATGCTGCACAGGGCTGATGTGGGGAGAGCAGGAATGCTGCACAGGGCTGATGCTGGGAGAGCAGGAATGTTACACAGGGCTGATGTGGGGAGTGCAGGAATGTTACACAGGGCTGATGTGGGGAGAGCAGGAATGCTGCACAGGGCTGATGTGGGGAGAGCAGGAATGCTGCACAGGGCTGATGCTGGGAGAGCAGGAATGCTGCACAGGGCTGATGTGGGGAGAGCAGGAATGCTGCACAGGGCTGATGCTGGGAGAGCAGGAATGCTGCACAGGCTGATGTGGGGAGAGCAGGAATGCTGCACAGGGCTGATGCTGGCAGAGCAGGAATGCTGCACAGGGCTGATGCTGGCAGAGCAGGAATGCTGCACAGGCTGATGTGGGCAGAGCAGGAATGCTGCACAGGGCTGATGTGGGGAGAGCAGGAATGCTGCACAGGGCTGATGTGGGGAGAGCAGGAATGTTACACAGGGCTGATGCTGGGAGAGCAGGAATGCTGCACAGGGCTGATGTGGGGAGAGCAGGAATGCTGCACAGGGCTGATGTGGGGAGAGCAGGAATGTTACACAGGGCTGATGTGGGGAGTGCAGGAATGCTGCACAGGGCTGATGCGGGGAGAGCAGGAATGCTGCACAGGGCTGATGTGGGGAGAGCAGGAATGCTGCACAGGGCTGATGCTGGGAGAGCAGGAATGTTACACAGGGCTGATGTGGGGAGAGCAGGAATGCTGCACAGGGCTGATGTGGGGAGAGCAGGAATGTTACACAGGGCTGATGCTGGCAGAGCAGGAATGCTGCACAGGGCTGATGCTGGCAGAGCAGGAATGCTGCACAGGCTGATGCTGGCAGAGCAGGAATGCTGCACAGGGCTGATGCTGGGAGAGCAGGAATGCTGCACAGGGCTGATGTGGGGAGAGCAGGAATGCTGCACAGGGCTGATGTGGGGAGAGCAGGAATGCTGCACAGGGCTGATGTGGGGAGAGCAGGAATGTTACACAGGGCTGATGCTGGCAGAGCAGGAATGCTGCACAGGGCTGATGTGGGGAGAGCAGGAATGCTGCACAGGGCTGATGCTGGCAGAGCAGGAATGCTGCACAGGGCTGATGTGGGGAGAGCAGGAATGCTGCACAGGGCTGATGTGGGGAGAGCAGGAATGCTGCACAGGGCTGATGCTGGCAGAGCAGGAATGCTGCACAGGGCTGATGTGGGGAGTGCAGGAATGCTGCACAGGGCTGATGTGGGGAGAGCAGGAATGCTGCACAGGGCTGATGCTGGCAGAGCAGGAATGCTGCACAGGGCTGATGTGGGGAGAGCAGGAATGCTGCACAGGGCTGATGTGGGGAGAGCAGGAATGCTGCACAGGGCTGATGCTGGGAGAGCAGGAATGCTGCACAGGGCTGATGCTGGCAGAGCAGGAATGCTGCACAGGGCTGATGCTGGGAGAGCAGGAATGCTGCACAGGGCTGATGTGGGGAGAGCAGGAATGCTGCACAGGGCTGATGCTGGCAGAGCAGGAATGCTGCACAGGGCTCTGCTGGACACCCCCATGTGGCTCTCTGGGCCAGAACCCCTTCCCATGGAGCACAGGCAATGGGCAATGGGCAGCCACACTGAGCTCACAGCAACTTCACCCACACAGAGCATGGCTTTGCCCAGTAATGAAGAGTTCTGCTGTTTAAATTAATTATTTGTACAGAGCCAGCAGCTTGGGGTACCAGGGTAGGAGCCCAGGCATCCTGCTGTAATACATGGACCCTGATACACATCCCAAATAATATTCCCTTCCTGGTCTCTGTTTGAGTGTACCTAGCTTGGCTCTGTCTGAATTCATTGCCCAAATTTAAATTTAATTTTAAAAGAAACATTTTAAATGGCACTATAGAAAAAGGGGCTCGTTCCTTCACACGAGGACCATGTCGAACATAAACACCATTCTTCACATTAAGAAGGACAAACAAGGGGATCTGACCTGACCAAATCTCTGCCTTTCTATGATACTGGAAAACACAGAACACTAAAACCTAAATGGATCATTTGCCCTGGCACAAGAATTAGAAGCAGAATACCATTGGTCTCATGCTATAAAAGGTGAAGCACCATATTGCTGGAGTGACATATTCTGCTTTTATGTTTCATTGGTACTCGTGGTCACATGAAAGGGGGACTTAAAACTGTGCTTTTAGCTCCAGGGTTGAAAAACTCCAGCTGAATCTTTCTGTAAGCCCAGTCATTTTCTTATTAACCAGAAAGAAAAAGAGCCCATTACCAAGTCCTGGAAAGATTTCATTAATTACATGGCCACCCACTAGGTTCAGTACATAGCAAGTGTCTGTACCAGTAGGAAATGGACAGGGACACTTTGATAAATTTTAAGCATATTCCTGTACATTTTGCAATTTAACACTGCAAAACACATTCTAGAACTATCCCTGAGGAAGTCATTGTGGAATACAACACCTATTCTCAAAAACAAAGGGGGAACCACCATCCAGGAGGGTTGGTGTCACCCTGGTCAGGGCAAAATGAAGTGGCAGAAGCCAGCACAGCCAGGTGGCCAGGAGCCAAGCTGTTTGCATACAGACTATAACAAAACTAAAGTCCATCTTGGTATCTCTTTTCTGTCGAAAGCTTTCACGGTGCAGACATACATTATTGAAACAAAGCTTGGTGGCATGTTGGAAATGCAGGGAACACGTTTTAAGAATTTAATTTGATGATGTAAACCACAAGGTTTGCTGTAGCAATTGTATTATTCAGGTGCATATTTAATTCAGTACAAAGGAACTGGACCTGAACTTATTTGTGGCTGCCACGGAACTCCCATTTTACCCCAGGATTCCCCAGGGTGCTGCAGGAACCAGAGGCTCCTGATGCAGAATTCAGATCCAGCACATGGAGCAGTGAAGGGCACACCACGAGCGGGCAGTGAAGTGGATTTTTGTCCATTTATACTGCATTATTGAAGGCAACAGCACTGCACACAGGCACACCTGCCCGAATCCAAAAGCAGGCCAATGAACATCATTAAAGACCCTTTAAATTTGAAACACAGCAGCTAAAACCAAGCAACTCCAGAGGGGCCAGAGATGGTTTTCAGCTTGGGACACAGACCAGAAGTGGAGCCATTTACCCAAAACTCACTCACTTTGTTTGAGCTTCCTCCAGCTCTTGATGAATTTTTAATTTCCCTGAAATTGCTATAGTTGAGTGTCATGGAACAGACTTCCTGAATTAACCATAAGCATGAACAAAGCACTGTGTTTGTCACAAGAGTTTTTCATGATCTATGAACTGTGCCTGCATTTTGATAGAGATTTTCACTAATGAACAATCATTCACTCTTCTTTCACAGAGTGCAGTTGCAGCCTCCCATGTGCACATTTTTGCCTTTTTGTTCTCTAACTAAACCTTGGAAAAGGTCTGGAGAGTGCATTTAGAGCAAGGGGTGACAACTAGGGTTGAATGCCTAGAGTTTAGTTTATGAAAGGAGAGCAAATTTGATTTTTCCATGACTTGCAACAATAGTAACTTTGGCTAAATGCAAAGAAAGAAAATAGGACAAAACACCATTCCAGTTTTTGTGTTAGTTTGCCTCTGGAAGGGCCCCACAGCAGCAGCAGAAGGAAGGGTCTAACCTCCCTGGGGGAACTGAGGGAAGATCTGAGTGCAGAACTGACCAAAGCTCCCACACCCTGCGTCCCTGTGCTGTTGAGGGGAACGAGGGGAAAGGTGTTTGAAAGGTTTATTTTATTCCTCATTATCCTGCTCTGTTAATAATAATTTTTATAATAAATTTATTATTATTATTATTAATATTATGTTTATTATTAGTCTGTCAATAATAAATTAACATACTAATAATAAATATAATATAAACATAGTTGTTATATTAATATATTATAATTATTGTCTACTATTAGATAATATATTATATATATTTAATATATATTATTAATAATATATATATTGCTAAAACAGTATTAAATTACTGTTAATAATAAATTTACTGTATACCTTTAAGTTTAAGCCGGTTTTGCCCTTGGAGTGTTTTCTCCTAATCTTTATCTCAGCTCACGAGCCCTTCATTTTTGGGTTTTCCCCCTCCTCTGCTCAGCTATAGCAGAAAAAATGAGTGAATGGTTTTTGGGGGATGCCAGTGTCAAAGCACAGCAACAGGAGACGTGTGCCATGGAGTGAAGAGAACCCTTAACTGTAGAAGCCCAAAGAGTTTTAGGTCAAGTAATTTTGTGCGAATGTGCCTGGGGAGTGGTCACCTACAGGGATGGAACAGCTTCCAGCACAAAGGTGCAGAGAGCTCCCTTTCCTCCCTCCCAAATAATGCCACTTCTCATCAATGATTCCTGTGGCTGATTTGGGATCCTTTACACACTGAGCACTACAAGTTTGATTGTTGTTGGCTTCAGGGTGTGAGGTGATACATTCATAGAAATTTCCTGAAATTCAGCCTTGAATTTTGCCAGTGTCAGTCCGTTCCTGTCAAAGTACATTCTCAGAACATTCCTGTTCATGCTTTAAGCCTTCATTCTGCAGGAGACGCCTCATCATACAGAGTTTATTATCTATAAATTATCTACAAATTACTTTTAATTAAGTTATCTATTTTTCTGTTTTCAGTGGGACAAACAGTTAAAAATGCCAAAATATTGCAAGAAATGTGATCATCGTTTTGTCATCAATCTGTCCAAGACACAAGATGGAAGGAACCATACAAATCTTTCAAGAACACTGATTTTAACAATTATCTTTTCTTAGAGAAAAGACATGATGGTTTGGACACCTACAAGCAAAACAATATTATTTTTTGCAGTTAAATTATGCCAACCTCTCCTCCCAGGGTTAAGAGCCCTAGTGAGAAGGGTTACCTGAGGTAATTTAAACTGCTCCTTCACTTAGCACCAGATTTAGCCCCATTTTATAAAAGGTTTCCCAGCAGGTTATTGGGTGTCTGTTCTTTCAGACTTCTTGTGCCAACCAGAAGCGGGTTGATGATAGTGCCACGGCTGGGAGTGGTGGCAAGACCCACCTGGAAAAAGATCTCCAGCACAAAACCCAAAGCTCTGAGCCACCAGCCCCACGGCCAAGACTGCAGGAGGGTGCAGAGGAGGACAAACACGGGTTTGGGTCACTGAAGAGCAATTTGGGTTCAAATGAAAAGCAGAGTGCATTCCTCTGTCCTCTCAAATGGTCATCTTCTCCAGCAGGCAGGACTGCCACACCTTTGTTCAGGATTTTTACATTTTCATTTTTACATTGCCCAAGCCTGTTTATCTCCCATTAAATTACATAAGGTGGTCAGAAGTCCTCTCCCAAAAAATGCACTCTCATTTGGCCAACTAAATTAATTTCATGCCTGCGACTGAACCCTGCTCAGACGCTTTTAATGTTCTGTGTCTTTTCTGACTGGGAGCAGGTCTGAACAAACAAAAGGAAAGGACTCGTGCTGTTAATTATGGGCCACCTGAGCTGCTAAGTTCCCCGTTTTTTGCACATTTACATTTTCTGGAGACATTGGAGTGATTTAAATAACCTCTCCCTGAGCCCTCCATGCCACGCAAGGCACCCCAGACTGAAAGTCAGGCCCTGACCTTTTATTCTCAGGCTGGGGAATGAGACATGCCAGGCACTCTCAGGATCTGCCCCTGGGCACCATTCTGGGTGAGTTACTTGGACAGCACCTCTGCCAGCTGATCCACAAAGTGCAATCTGCATAAGCTCTTGAAAAGAAACGCTCATTAATATTCCTAGCCAGAGGCAAGTGTGCTGCAGCTCACTGAGAGAAAGGGTCAGGGAAAGGGGAAAAAAAAGGAAAATGAGGGAAAAGATTGGAAGGCCCCATAGAACAAGTCAGTGCCCCAGACAAATGGAGCCTTTGTTGGGGGAAGAAGAACAGACCATTCTGCTCCAGAAAGAACTATGCAAATAGGCTGGAAACAAGGGGCTATTCTCTCTTCTATTTTTATCAGTAACCCAAGAGCATCTGAGAGGCTGAGACAGCCCCTTCCCCAAGGATACTGGGGCAGCTTAATGGAACCAAACAAAAGGAATGGGAATTCCACAGAGCATCCTCCTTCAGCCAGCAAGGCAACTGCAACAGCTCCGAGTTCAGCCCAAAACTTTCTGGGGGTACATTCCCTTTGCCCATTGTGCTCTGTTCCCCAATTTGCCATCTCTGCTCCATCCCTGGAATTAGGCTTCTCCTCAGCTATGGAAATTTCCACCTCACTACAGCAAACGCAGGGATTTTGCTAGTACAGGGAATCAATAAGAAGGTTGTGACAGAACATATGTTTTTATCTGAAAACAGGAATCGCCTGCCACTCTCCTCCCCCACTTCAAGAAAAAGGAAAAAAATAGAAGAGAGGTGGTTATGTTATAGTTACTAATTTTCTTTTGATCTAAGTGATATATTGCTTTTCCTATTAGGATTTCATTTGCTTTAGCACGAAGGGATCAGCAAATAAGTTGTTTTAATTAGACAGGTACTAAAGAGTTGTATAGCAATTTGAATACTGACAAGCTGGAGTGCTCACTGGTCCATGAACAGAAAAGACATTATAGTCTTCAACCTGCCTGAAGAGAAAAACTCCCTTAAATATTTTACAGGCAAGAGAAAAACAGAAAAGAGAGCTGTGCCAAATGGAGAGATGAAACACAGGCAATAGGGTGCCAAGGCTGACCTGAGAGCCACCTGCAACACTTGCTCTCTCCCTGTCTGCAGTTGGAGCTCCTTAAACAGGGCTGGTTAAGGAATAATTGCTGCAGGGAGGGTATAAATAGCTGGATATCCTTAGCAAGAGCCTGGTTTAGCAGCATTTGCTGCAGGTAGGGTACAAATTTGGAGCACAGAGCCTCGAAGGCCATTTCTCACAAACAGGATTTTGGAGCATCACTGTAGATGCAGTGCCCAAAAGGGTGAGTCACAAATTTGCCATAAAAAGCAGCTGCATGCACAGAAAAGGAGAGGCACAGAGATGTGGGGCTGGTGCAGGTAGGCTTGCTGCTCCTGGCCACAGAGCAGCCTTGGTGTGCCTCCTCTGGGCTGCCCACAGCTGTGGGTTCCTCTGCCCCACACCATTTCCCAACGGAGCTTTCTCACAGGAGCACATCTGTGACAGCAGCTTATCTCACCCAGCACGGCTTAGAAATTATCAATTCCTTGAAATTCCTTTAAAAAGGCCACCCAGGAACCTTTTCTGGATTGCAGGGTTATCATCCCTTCACTCATCTCTCTTCTATTGCTGCTGCAGGAACAACTTCTCTCCTCTGCCTTTCTTCAGGCAAAGCATCCCTCCAGGAGCAGGGCTGCTGCCCAGCAAGCAAAGGCTCTGCTTTGTCTGAGCTTCCTCTATTCCTGCTGCTCAAAAACCCAAACAAAAAGGAGCACTGATAGCCTAACTGGGCCAAACAAACATAAATATAAATATATGTATAAATTCACCCATATGCTGACCAGGCAGCTGGATCTCCAGCTCCTGAGCACATGAACAGACCCCTGTACACAGCATGAGTTAATTCTGTGTAATTCTGTCTGCATTGCAGCCACTGAAACCTGGCCTGGAAGAGACTGAATCATCACCCATGTCCCCTGCAGGACAGGCTGTTCTCTCCCTGTCACTGTGTGCAGCAGCAGAGAGATTCCCAGTGGCTCCAGCAGTGAGAAGGGCAAAGCTAAAGGTGCAACACCAGTAAAAAAGGAAAGCAAAGCTGCAGTGCAAGTGCTGAAGCAATATGAAACACAGTGGTTAATGAAAGGTCTCCTCCAAAAATGCCAAACAGCCCTGATCCTCCTCTAGTGGGCAGAAACAGAGGCGTGGCTCTGAGAGCCTGGTGTGGTGCCCAGATCCACAAACTCCCCCTCAGCATTTTAAAAGAATAGCACAACTGCTACCATTGGGAGTGAGAGCTGGGATTTCAGAGCTGCCAGGGTCTTTTAATTTCTTTGGGTTATGAATGTTTAACTAGTGCAAATTTCTTTGAAAGCTCAATTAAAATATTCAAAGGTGGGACTTGTTTGAGGATACTGCACAGCATTTGTGAGAGGCAGACTGAAGAGGATTGCAGGGCAATCACCACTATTCATTTTCATTCAGGACTCTTGCCCAAATTGCTGGGCCACCATTGGCAATACACCATTTCCTCAGCTCACACATAGATAAAACAAACATTATTTCCTATTCCCTGAGAATGACATTGTAAATCTTATTTAGTTACAATAGGCATGGTTATGTGTTTTCCATGCAATCACTCTGATGGAGACCTGCACCATCTCCTGCTGCCCTAAACTGCACAGCCAGTGCAACAATGACTTCTCAATAATTGAGGGCATAGCTTACAAATCCTTAATTTTCCTATACTTTGGATTTAGGTAGAAACTAAAAATAAATTATTGTTGACACAGCTATTTTCTCTCCCTCTTACTTCATGACCTTAGTAAAGTCCTCATGTCCCTTTCTTCAATTTTTATTGAAATGCACTTTGCTTTGAAATTTTTTCTTTACTATTTAGAACTGCTGGCCAGCCAACTAAAACTCTTCTAGCTAATCCCATCTTTGTGTCCAAAGCACAAACAGGTTGCACTCCATGGAATCGGGAGAAAAAAAGAAAAGCTGTGAAGAAAAGCAAATGCTCTGCTCAGACCCCACTCAAACTGAAGTTACAGAAGGATGTGCTGCTGTTTCTGCTGTCGTGTGCAGGGTTCTGCAGACCCATCCTGCAAACACACCTCCTAAAAAGCGGCAGGGTTCTGTGCTGGCTGCTGTAACAAGGGTCTGACAAGCTGGCATGTTTCTGAAGGGAGGCAGGTATTTATTTTCTGGCTCCAGTAATTTGGTGTGGGTCAGGATTTACAGAACTCGCAGTTCAGTTCATCAAATGCAGAGACAACTGTGACAGTATGCAGGTAGGGCTCTTACAAACACATGCAAAGACATATTTAAATCCAGGGAAGGCAGATAAGAATTGAACTGTGTCAGTTATTTTGACTTACATGTTTCTAATACAGCCTTTCCAGCCGCCAGTTCCTCTCCTCCTGGCTTCCCCAAAAACTCCCCTTCTTTCTCCCAGTTCCCTGCTCCTACTTTTTCATTTGCTGGAATTTCTGTTCCATCTCAACACAACCTACTCTAGGTAAAATCTCATCTTCCCACTTCCTTCCTATCTCTGTATTTCTAATGTTGCCTTCCATGTCCACTGTCACTTAGAAGCGCTTGCCCTTCTCTGCCCTTCTCAGTGTGGAGATTTTGTGATGGAGGCCCACAGTTAGAAATCCTCATCCTTGAGCTCTCAGCATTCTCATGTCCTGCCTACCCCACTTGTTTTAGATTTTGCCGCTTGTGCTGCTTTTCCCCTGGCTTTCAGTGCAGGCTGCCCTGCCCTGTGAGACACCTGAGGAGCTCAGTGTCTCCCCCAGCCTCTCCCCTGCATTTCTGTGCCAGAACCACTCGTCCTGCGGTGCCTGGAGTGAAGCTGCCACACAGGTAGATGGGCAGCATGGATTGCTCAGAGTTTGTGTTTTACACCGCTGGTTTGGTGATTTAGAGCCTCAGGCAGTCTCATCTGCTGCCCCACGCTCTCCCTGGTTTTATTCTCCTGCAAACGTGAGTTTGGAATTGGATGGCAAATACAAACATCCCCACAACTCCTGTATGAAAGTGACTGCAGGAGCTATTCACACTGCTTGAAATCCATCCCAAGATGATAACCAATCTCCATCAGGCTTCAAAAGTGAGTTGGAATTCAGCAGAGTGTAGATTCTTAAGTGCCTGGATCACTTTTGAAAACAGAATTTAGAAGGATTTTTTTAAATATTACCCTCTTTAGATTTGAGATCCTCATTTTTCTGTCTCTGCTCATAGTCAAAGCATAAGTCAGACACCTGTGGTCAGCATTGCAGAGCAAATAACATCAACACTCCTCAGCATTATTTTCCACTCTACAGTATTTAAGATATATAGAAGTCAAACTTCCAAACTGAACTTTTAGCTACACATCTGTCAGACTCAAAGGTTTCTGTCTAGAAATAAAATATTATTGTTAGTCCCTGCACACGTGTAGATTTAATAAACTCCCTTGATTTCTCAGTGTCACACAGTGATGACTGCTGCTTTACCTGTGTGAACTAGGACATCCAGCCTCAAATGAATCAATCCAAATGTTCTCTAAAAATCAACATTCAAAAAAAACCAGGGAGGACTGAGATCCTGTCTGTGCGCAGCTCCCACCCAGCGTGGTGTCCCCAGCCTTTGCCATGGGATGTGCTGCTTTCTCACATCTTCCTGTGTCATTCCTGATGTTCATGTTTCCTCTGAGACCCAGTGATGGAGTTCCCACAACCTCCCCTGCATCATCCCTCTGTTTTGGCGTAGGTGCACATCATTGCCACAGTCCCCCAGTCCTTGCTCCTATCTCTTAGGAGGAAATCAATTCCCTTTCCCTTCACAGGTGACATTTCTTGCGCCTCTGGTCACTATCCCTGTTCTCCTCCGTAATTTCTCCAGCCAGTCCCCATCTTTCTGACCTGCACCACACAAAAGCAGGTACAGCCTTAAAGCTGAAGGATTACAGATGCCAAAAAAGGCAGAAAAGTGTCATGGGCCGTGCAGGTTATACTGCTGCTGATCCTTTCCAAAATGACATTTGCCTTTTTCACAAGAGCACGACATTGTTGGCTCACATTTGGCTTTTGCTCTCCTGTCTCTCTCAGGTCCTGCTCCACAGAGCTCCCATCAAAGGCTTTGTCCCAACTTGGACTTGTGATATGAGCCTGAGTATGACACTTGTAACTCTTCCTATCAAATTGCATTCAATTTCATCTACACTCTGAATCTATGTGTACAAAAAGTACAAAGGGTACAAGGGGTACTTTTTGCTCTGATCTGGCTCTCCTGTGTCTCTCAGTCCCTCCCAGCACCATGTCACATGGGAATTCACTGTGTGCTCTCTTTTGCCACCCAAATTGCATCTGAAGTCCTGACTAGCTCTGCACCCAGGCCAGACTCCTGCAGAACTCCTTAAATCCACCCTTTCACTTTGGCAGCAAACCCCTGATAATTCTCTGCATTCAGTCTCCTAACTGATTTTGGGCTCCATAAACAGTAATTTCACCAGTATTAGGTTATTTATCAAAATGTCACAAGACACTGACAAAAGCCTAAAGAAAGTGAAAATATGTCCTCTGCTGCTTTTCCTTTATCCACAGGGTATGGTAGCCTCTCACAAAAGGAAATAAGATCACCTTGACATGATTTTTCTCTTGACAAATCCATTTATGGCTATTCACCTTCTTAGCTTCTCTCTGCTTACAAAGAATTTTGTTGGTTACTTCTCCCAGAATTTTTCTGGGCCTTAAAGGAAGGCAGCAGGGCCAAAACACCCCAGCTCCTTCTCCTGAGAGCTTTGTGTCTCAAAGAAGCAGTGACAGCTCTGAGGGTGTTTCACCCATCCAAGCAGCAGCTCCTCAAAACCGCTGACTTTAAATCATTTAGGCATTTTCAGTCATGTTTTAGCAATGAGAGAGACAGCAAGAGTGTTCTTCACTTTGAATTATTGATCACCAAATTGCAGGTTTTGCATGGAAGTATTTCCAGGTCCTCCTGACCCAGAGTGTGATCCTGGATCAGGCTGGAAGTCCCAGCCCAGAGGGTGGCCACCACTCACAAGATTCACTGTAATTAAGCCTGTTTATTGACCCTGTTGCAGCTCACTTTCTCAGCTCTCTTGTGACTCGAGAGATGATATTTTCCCATTTCGTGTCTCTGAAAAGCATGTGAGTGGTATTTGTGGTGGTAGGTCATCTCTCTCCTGACTGTGTGAAGACAACAGCCCAGTGTACTCGCACTGAGTTAATATTTTACTGCTTCCACAGGAAAAAACCAGAAACAAACAAACAAACAACAACTCCTTTTGTTTGCTGTCCTTCTTGTCAAGTATCAGATCCACCACAAGATGCCTGCAGTTACCAATATCAGGGACAATAAAAGCAGACTAATGCCAGCACGCCGGTCACACGCCTCCTGCCTCTGCAGGGCCTGGTCATGAGTTGCCTCCTGCAGCCAGAGAGGATGCAGCTGTGTAGGTGCTTCAGATCTTCCTCTGGCTGCTCATCAAAGCTGCTTTGCCCCGAGATTTGTGACCATTACAGGACAGAGATGCTGGCAGCAGTTACTCACTCTGCTCACATGGGAAAAGCCCAGAGGCACTTTTCTACAGTTGGTTTATTTTCCAGCTCTACTTTAATTTGGAAGATAACCAACTAATGGATTAATTTTTGTTCTCTTAAACTCACTGACTTCAGCCAAGCAGCAAAAGGCTAATCTCTCCCTGGAGTTCTCTTCAGCCACTACCATTAAGCAATTTTTTTGCAAACTTTCGTCAAAGCTTGCCTCACTGAAACACAAAGTCACTGAACTGTGGTGCTGTCCAGCAAACAGCAAACCTGGTCTGTGAGATGGGCACTCTCCCTAACTGAGGCAGTTCCACACCTTCCCAGAGACCAGCACAGGACCCTGCACAGGGGATCACTGCCCCCTGCCCCTTCCATCTAATTAATATCATCATTTAAGGTCCCAATAACCCAACAAGCAAAAAGTAACTGCAAACCTTGGCAAATCCCAAAAGAAGCAATGCCTGCAGACAGCCTGTGTGATCCTCCACTGCTGGATGGCTTGGGCTGGTTTCTCCCCATACAAAACACCATTAAAGCAGCTGCACAGTGGCTGTGCCTTGAATTAACACAGTGAAAGTCTCGCTTGTCAGGTTCCTAATGACACCTTGCTGGATGGTGCCAGCTGAGGACACTGCCAATAAATATGTCTGCTTTTCTATCTCGTTCAGACACAGAACAAAATTCCAAGTGGTTGCCGCTTGGTAAAAGACACTCAGATGTTGAGAAGAGCAAGTCATCCTGGAAAACCAGCACCAGGGAAGCTGGAAGTCAAACTCCTCATTACTCTAATCCCTAAAGCTTTCTTGGAAATATGACTCTCCATTTTCCATCCTCCCCCGGTTTTGATTCTTTCAAATATTTGAATGCACCACTCATTTTGCAGTCAGAAATGACACCCCATTTGCTCTCTGCCTTCCCCTGGATCAGCATAATTTCCCTTTTACTTTAAAAAGCCAAAGCAGTCCCAGGTTGCAGCTCCTGACAGGCAGCAGTGCTGCATCTCCATCCCTGCATGTGCGCCCAGCACGAGCAGCAGCAGCTGCCACTGGGCCCAGACCTCCTCCCCTCAGCCTGACAACCTGTCTTCATGCTGAAAAACAGTTCAAGGTAGCACTTGAGACCAAACATGCCATTTTTCTTGTCAAAATGAAAGCTGTAAATTTTAAGCCTAATGCTTAATGTATCCAGATATTGAACAGAGGGACTTTTATCCTCAGCTTAATGGTCTGTCTAAAATCATCAAAAAAGATTACTTAAAAATTCAAGGTCCTCAGAGGTCCCATAAAAATTGTGTGAACCATTTTTTTTCAGAGCTTTTGGGGAGGCTAGGGGATCCTTTCATATCTTTTTCTTCCCCTTTGCTTTTTTTTCAAATGGAAGGGGAAAGCATGTACAGAAAGATTTCTATCTCCTTTTTTCCCGAGCTTGAAAGACTTGCAGAGAGCTGTGACTGCACTGGGGGAGCCAGAGCTCAGGCTGGAGTGGGTTATCCCAGCTCCAGCAGTTTGCAAGGAACGAGAACAATTCACACAGGGGATGAGCACAGGGATGTGCCCTGGCTGCTCCATCTCTGAAGTGAGATCCAGCCCTCCTCAGGGTCCCCAGGCTCACTCAACCTGCCTGTTTGTGGGGTTTGTTTGTTCTGCTAACCTGGGTGAGGTGCCTGAGGATTTCTGGTGCTGTCAGCTTAGTGTGCAGATGTTAAATGGGGAGGGTCAGCTGTGATTCCTCACAGGGATTTCAGGGAGGGTTTGCACAGTCCCACCCTCACATACAAACCCTGGGATCGCTGGCAGAGCACCCAGTGCCAGTGCAAACCCTCCCTTTCCCCAGAACAGCACAGCATCTCCTGGTCCCTGCAGCCCTTCCAGTGCCAGAGGTGCCTGCCAGGGCTGGAAAGGACAAACAGCACTTAACACAACCCTCCGTTTCCATACACACCTACTCAAACCTCCCATGGGCTGAAAACCTACAGAAATGTACTGACAAATCTTTTCCCCCCACTTCTGCAGCTTTGCAGAACTAAAATCCAAATACACTTTGAATCCATCCCACTAAAAGCTTTTTAAGTGTGTCAACATCTGTCCATACCTACAAGCCACACTGTACTCAAACATTTGCGTTTGCCTGTAACTTGCAATAAAAAGCATTAATAAAATAACAAGTGTACACAGATTATAGGCTGCATTTTGAAATGTTAGTAAACACAGTGTTTATATGTCAGACCATAATGTTTCCAGACAAGCTGTCGGTAGGAGCCAGCTTTAAAAAAACTTTGTAATTGTTTCTTTATTTCTGTTCCCAACTTTCCATTATACTTTCTTTTTACAAAAAAGAGTACACATTGCTCACATTGTGGTAGCCCCTTGGATAAAATATATTCAAATTTAAGGCTGATGTACTATATCTGGAAATGACAGTTCCACGAATAAGTAAAACCCAGAAAATTCCTTGCTCAGTTATGCTTTTGCGAAAAGCAAAAATATCAGGCAAGAACTTTGCTTCTTCTGATTTTACACACATGAACTGAAATCTTGCCAAGATTTTAGAAAATGGGGATCTGTAAATACCAAAGTTTTAGGGTATCATTTCTTTAACCAAGCACAGCAGTTGTGCATACATGCAGTTTCAGTGAAAGGACAGAACACACTTCTCTCCCCGTGTTCAGCGGCTGTAAAATCACTTTTTCTCCCCAAACTTTGAGCCAAATCAATTTATATAATCTGTGGATCTGTCCCTGCCACTCCAAAATGGTGCTGCAAACTTTACCAAGATTACAAGTAAGATTTCTAGCACCTCCGCTTTCTATTTTTGGTTAACAGTATCATACAAGCAACCTGATTCTTGTTTTCAAGCCAGTCCTTCCGTGTCCAGGCTCCTCCAGCACTTTGCTACCTGTTTAAAGTGCTAAAGGGATTTGATCTCACCTCAGATCTAGAAAAAGGGCAAAGGTTTGGAAATGTGCTTGTTTGCAGTTTGCTGGTTTGGGTTATTTCCCACTCAAAGGCAATTATGTGTGGTTGTCAGGTTTAACAAAGGACACTACACGAGAATAAACAAATTTTCCACAGCTTTGGCTCTACAGATAACGCTATCAAAAATATATAAATTTGAGTTTAAAATTAATTGCAACTATTATAACCATTCTGTAAGTTTTTCAACAAAACACAAGATTTAGTAGTTAGTTTGTTAAAAGGAAAATTAACTTGTCTTTACAATAACTATTTCCAGAAGGTGTGAGACATATTCTCATAGTGCCAGATCTCCTGTGCTGGGAAATCAGATAATTCCAGGGGAGGCAAACGTGCTGCTCAGCAGTTATTCAAGAGGAGGTATCAGGCAAAGAGAGGGGCAAACTGCTCCTGCATTACCTGTGCCCCTCCCTCCCTGTTCAGTGGAGTACTTTTAAAAAAGCAACTCCAATAAAGGCATTCAATAATTGTTGGAATAGCTGCTCTGCGATCTGTCATAGATGGTTTATGGACAACCATCAATTCATGCCGCTCATCACTCTAACAAGTTCAATGTACTGCTCAGAGCAAAGGATGACTATTTATTTAACAGCTTTTGGCAGGAAAATTTGTTGCGTGCCACAACTTTACAAAGAACATTAAAATCAATGACAATTTATAAACCAAAGGCTTGGAATTGTGCTTTGGATTCCCATAATTCATCAGAATAAAGCTGTCAGATACCTTTTATTATAAATTAATAGCATGCTGTCTGGCAGCCCGGCAGCAGAGCCGTTTTGCCAGGTTAGCAGTGACATCTTGTGGCCTTTTCACCCATTGCTGCTGCTTTCAGCTTCCCTGGAAATTCTGTGTCATCTCCTCGTAGCACAGAGTGCAGAAGAGAAATGTACCTCATCGTGCACACATCGACATCAATAAGGTAAAAACAAAAAAAGTGATCTTGGCAAGTGTGCTACTAGTGTAATCCTGAAATTTGGAATAGAGGAACACGTTTTTATATATTCCTTTTGCCAGTCATGTTGGATATTTATTGGTCTGATGTTACAGTTACTGACAAATTTACTCATCTCCTAATGCACGCTTTGGTACCTTTATAATCAACATTTATTTGGTGTGAAGATGGGCTTCCATGTTATACTGGTTTGGGAAATTCACGTTTTAAAGGTCTGAGATCTAACCTTCCTAGACTATTCCATTGTAAAGTATTCTTTTACCTTTTTCAGATGCCCCCACAAAACCCACACCTCTTATTTCTCTTTTCAGGATCCACTAGAATCATGTACAGAGCAGTAAAAAAGCATCATTGGATGCTAAAGGATGGAAGGTCTCTGTTGTTTCCATGCTCTTGCTTTCATGTCAGTAAAAATGAAGAAGCAGTTCTTTATAAACTCCTGATTTTTATTATTATATATTATAATTATTTTTCTATTTGCTGTGAGTACGAAGTGATATCTGTAAATTGTAAAGGAACTGAGAGCAGAGCCCAGCCATGGGGACATCGTCCCACTCCTGCTGGGAGCTGCTGTTCCTGGTTCCACTCTGGAAACACCCCAACCTCACTGGCGTGGCGAGGCATTGTGTCAGAGGAACTGCATCCCTTGCTAGAGCCCACAGCTGCGAACTCTGATTCAAACCCAGCCAGGACAAGGAGCACGCAGCCTGCCTGACTGCAGGCACCTAAAGTCAGGCCTCCAGGCCGAGCTGCCTCTCCAGGATCCCTCTGCTGTCCATACCAATGGATACCCATCTCCAAAAGCAGATTTATCTCACCTTCCTGAGATAAGGCACTGCTGGAGGTGCTGATCTCTTTCCATTAACTACAGAGAGGATCCTGAGAACTCCTTCAACTGGATGCTAGAAAGCTGAAATTAAACAAATCTTACCCATATTTAGGGAGTTGTATGAAAAATAAAAGGTTAAAAGAGGGGGGTTTACAAGGGGCCCGAAATAGGCAGCTGCCTGACAGTCACTTGACTGCCAGCCCCCAAATTACATTTAAAATCCAGCACAACACTTGTACAGCAGACTTATAATGACCTCTAAAAATACCAGCATTCTACTAACCAAAAATACCCCATCAAAGATTAAAACATAATGCATATTCCAGTACAGAGGCATATCCCTGTATTCTTAGCAGGAATCTACACAAGATAAGAGCTGTTAATATTTAAATCTCAGAGCACTTTGAAATATTGCCTTTTCCTGCATATTTATAACAAATCTTACACAGGGATGTTCATTGTAAACCCCAGGTCTTTTAGCATCAAACAAAGCAAAGTTTTTTGGGAGGGAATGGGGGGACTACTGGAAGGAAAAGAACCAAAATCCCCCTTCACATTCCACTGCAAGAATTTTACAATAGGAAGACACTAAATGCACTATGGAACTATGGATACCAATGTTTCAGGTTCAAAGGGCAAGAGAGGAATAGTCCATGCTCTGTAATTTAAAGGATCTCATCTCTGTAATGCAATGTTTTTACACCAACACAGCTGATTTATGATTTTGTTCATACAGCATTCAAAAGAGGTCCCAGAGATTGCTTGCCTGATAGAAGTATGGATTACAATTTCTGGCATGGATTAAGATTTCTAGTGCATCCCTCATGGTCACATTGCTCTCCAAGAGCATCTCTGCTCTAACTTCCCAGGTTTGTTTACAGCTGCTCACACAGTGCTGGAAGTTATTCCCAAAAATGACAACTCCTCTTTGCCACGTTTTCATGAGTTATTTTTACATTAGGCTCAAAACTTGAGCCCACACCAGTCATAAGAACTCTTTTCTCTCTGCTGCCTTCACTGATCCTTCACAATCCATCCTGTTTGCCACTCCAGCACCAACACCTGAGAGCTGGGTTTGGCCTGGTGCCCAAGGTCACTCCCTGGCTGTCCCTGGGAACCTCTGCCACTGCTCTGGCAGGGCTCAGGGGGAATGACCCATGTTCAGGAGCTTGGGAGCAGCTCCCTGCCTTGCTGGGATTGCTGAGTGAAAGCACGGGCTGTTTTAGGAGAGTCCCAGCCCAATAACACACCACTAAATTCACAAACCAAGCTAATACAGATTAAAACGGGATGGAGTGGCAGTAATCTGCCACAGAGAGGTGACAACACTGCGTCCTCAGCGTGCACACAAGCCTGGGAAGGGCTGTCACAGCATGTTTTAGCAATTGATGTGGCAGAGGTGGTGCAGGCATTGCCCACAGTCCCTGTGTGAGCCACCACAGGGCACAGAGCTCTGTCACAGCCCACACAGGCCTGCTGGGGGACAGGAGGAGCAGCAGCCATCCCACAGACCACAGCTCTTAGCAGGGGCCACGTGCAGCAGCAGCCAAGGGTGAAGTGGAACATGCCAGGCCCCTTGGAGCTGTCCATGACCTCTGGCTGCAGGCACATGAAGCCCAGGGCCTGCAGTGGCACAGGAGGGATGGCACGGGAGGCAGCTGGCAGGGACTCACTGCCACAGCCCCTTCCTGCCCTGTCAGTGCTCTCCTGTTCTCCTACACACACCCAGCCCCTCTGGCCCACCACAGTGCCGGGCAGCCTTCTCTATTTAAACTACTTTCAGGAGCCAAGCATCAGTTCCAACTGGTCCCTTAGGCTTGGGTCAGCTCTGTTATAAATTTAGGAGATGGCACAAAGGGAATAAGCTGGGATCAGCTGGCACTGTAGCTCATGCTACCTTTGGCTTCATTCTCAGCCTAGGGTGATCTGGCTGTTTCCACATCTAATTTCAGCCTGGGAGTCAGTCACACTTATCCTAGAAAGCTGTCAATAGGTTATTTTCTCTGGCCTTGTGAATGATGTGTGCAGCCTCACAACTCCCCTCTGGCTCACCACAGCTGGAGGCACCTCAGGGAGTCACATCAGCAAGGCTCACACGCTGGGCTTGGTGTGGCACAGCACCCAGAGAGCAAAGCAAGGAAAAGCAAACACCTGGTTATTCTGCAGAGGGCACTGCCACAAGGCCTACAGAGACACAGGTGTGAAACCACAGTGAGCAAGCAAAGCCTGGTGGTTTCTGCAGCCATCACTCACAAGCTAGCAAAGGAAATGTGGTCTGTGATGGGCAGGACTGCCCAACAGTTGGCTCTTTGGGAGCTCCTGCAAATGCCATGAGATTCCTAATTTCCTGTCCTGCCACGGTACAATCCAGTGATGGATGGACTGCTGCCCAGGACCAGACATGAAGGTGCCTTCATTCCTAAATATGCATCTAAAAGTTTAACAAAGCGTGTTCCCAGCATCTGCTATCTCCAAAAAATCACCACAAATACTGCAAATCTTGGTTCCTCACGAGACTGAGATTTTCTGCACTTCTTGTTCAAGCAGGACTGCAATTACACTATCACAAAAATAGCTTTATTGTGGTAGAGAACAAACTCAAGAGCTTATGAGGTATCACATACACACACATTGCAGAGCTTCAATTCCTGTAATGCCTTACTTTTGAAAAGTCCTGGAAGTGGATGTCTCTAATTTTCTGAAACCAGACTGAAGATATCTGAAAAGAGTCTGCTCGAAGTCAAATGAAGAGTTTGCTACCACTATCAGTACCTAATGCAAGACTTGGGCAGTGACAAACGCTGGAAAGCAAATCAATTGTTGAAATTCAGGCAAACTAAGCAGAAAAAAAATATGTAAAGCCTGTTCCCTAAAACCTGGTTTACATCCACTGTTGCTTCCAAGTCCCTGTGTATTAGGCAGGTCATAAAAGCATGCTGGGAAGCTGTTTGAATTCCTCTGGTGAGGAGTGCCAAAAGCTTTCTCCAAGCTCAGAACTAGAGCTGGTTAGAAAACAGGAAATGTTTTGCATAACATTTTTGCAAGCCAGGGAGCTGAACATTATCCATGATTAAGACAAACATGAAACAAGGGTGTTTTACCTATAACACAAGCAAATGTTGCATACAGGACTCCACCTTCAGAGACAGGCCAAGAAGGAAAAGCTCACTACTCACTACACCTAGTTCCAGCTAAAATAACTTTTTTTTATCTACTCCAGTCCTATCCTTGCTAATGGATTTTTTTCCCTGGGTCTCTAAGTAGTCAGAATGCTCAAGATTTGCTCTCTGCTGTCACCTAAAGAAAGCTGGAAGGACAAAACTCCCGGGCTTTCTCTGCTGTTGGTTCTGAGCAGCAGCTCTGCCATCTCCATGACTCCCCAGTTCCCCCCATTTCCTGCTATAATTTCACATTACAAATCTGCTACGGAAGGAATAATGACATGGATAACACACCAAAGACTTTATTAAACTAAACACAGCATATGGTGCTCGTTTGCTGGCAACCAGTCACAGCAAGGAAAGGCAGAAATCCCAGCCCCAGCTCAGTCCTGTCAGCAAGCCCTGCGACAAGGGAATATTGCAAATACCTGGCTGGGAACAGCAGCCCCACCGCTGCTCCAGAGCTGGGCTAAACACAGGGAGGAAAAGCAGTGCTGGTGTGGAAGCAAAAATGGACCAACTTCAGCAAATAAAGCTACAAAGTGCCAAGGAGAGGCATCCAGTCAGGTTTTCAGCCTTGTAATTTACAGTCCTTTTTGCACAACTGGCACAGAACTGTGCTGAGATGCATCCTGAGCTAGATGAAAATATAGAACAGGTCCAAAATACCTGCTCCAAAGACACTCTGTGCAGAGAAATATTAGCAATCCAGTCTTTAAAATGGCTTTTTGTTTGTATTGGAATCCCTTAGCTGGAATCTGAAGGTGCAATATGCAAAACAAAAAGTGAGTGGGGAAAAAATGCTAATAACCAAAATTAACTACCCAATAGGCTGGGCTTAACTCTACGGGAAAAGGTCTGAGTACTGGTTATGTGAATAAGTGCTGAGTAAATAAAAAAACAGGTCTCCAATTCAAATAATCTAAGCTTAACATTTTTTAAAACACCATAGGTAAAAAAAAAAATCTTTCATCCTGTAGCAATGAAGTTCAGTGGCAACATGCATTGGTTTTAAATGTAAGGAAAGTACATTAGGTGGTAAAGCTGAGTGGTGCATGCTGTCTCTACACACTGAAATGTTTGTATAAATAAGTATACAAATCAGTATTCATAAGACCCTGAGCAGTGCATAAGTCTGAAGCCTTTCCACCAAATGTGAAGTCATGATAAAAACACTTAAACTGTCTGAGATGCAATAGTCCCTCAGCATGGAAACAGGAAAAAAGGCTCCAGTTCACATGTTCAGAACCTGTGCTTGTCCTCTATACTTTGTGTTGCTTCTCATAAATGTGGTTTTTTAAAATAATCACACTTGAGCACAGAGTGTGCTTTGAGCATAGTTTGCAGAAAGATGACAGGGATGGCCTTATCTTGTAAAGAAAAATAGGGGAAAAAGGAAGAGCTAGCACATATTTATTACCATATGGGCTTGGGAGATATTAGTTACAAGACAAGAATTCAACCCTGTAAACAGAGAAAAATAACTGTGGCAAGAGGAGCTGAACTGCTTCAGTCAGGAACAGAAAAGAAATATTGCTGTTGCAAATTAGAATGAAAAATTCACAGCAAGATTTTACCAAAAAGTAAAATCTTTCATTTAGTTAAAGAACACAAATACTAAAACCCAAAGTGAGGGAAGTTTCAGGCACAAGAAAATGCCTTTTTTCCTTGTCCCTGGATGCCTCCCACTGGGACAAGTGCACAGGGTGGGTAGGGGATGCTTTAGCTGGTAAATGGCTTTGGTGTTCTTTCACCTGTTATATTTAAATGTCCATTGGTCACAACAGTAAAGCAGAGAAAAATGCAGCCCATCCAAGGTATAATAAATGAGGAAGAACACCTTCAGCAAAAAAGTTCAGATTTCCAATATCTAGACTTTAGTGACTACAAATTGAGAAAACTTAAAGTATTTAGCATTGTACAAACTATATACTCAGGCTTGGAACTGCAGCTGTATTTGTCTCACAGAAAATACTGTCTGACAAGCACACAGAAAGGAGAAAAAAATAGACCTAAAAAGAAAAAAAAAGGCAAAATTTCCATTGACTTCAGCAGTCAAGACTAGGATTATAGTACATTTTCCTGCCCTGTTTCAGGAATAATAATTTTAAAAAAAAGACAGATCCCATACAGAATCAACCTGCATAGTCAGAAAAAACCATTTCATTATAACTAGAGAGCACAACAGCTTACACATGATGGGCATACACTAATTGAGGTTAGCTCTCCTAAGCTTTCCTGAGATGTATCTAAAAACACAACTTCAGCTTTTCAAGTTTTAAAGTGTTTAGATGTAACTGGAAGAGGCAAATCACATTCTGCACTCTTAAAGTGTGGAGAAGATGCTTGATTATCTGCATAACTCTGGCATACTTTGCCTGAGCTATGAAAGGATAAATCTTCCCCTCTTCTTTGAAGTCTTTTTTTTAAATAGCATCTTAAAGATTTTGCATGTCCCTTCCTCCCCCTGCTTTGTAAAAGAACATAAGTATCCTAGGATTGCTGAGTTTAGAACATGTGAATTATAGAGATCTTTAAGTCTTCACAGCAGCTGTTTTTCAAGCACTGTTCTTAAATCATAAATGATAGAATAAAATGAAAAAAACAAACGGAGCTCTGGAAAGAAAGTGTATTTGATCCTGCAAGACATTTCAGGAAAGCACTTAAGAATCCTCTTAATTAACAGGGATTATTCATTTCTGCAAAAGGAATTCCTCAACACTTAGCTGGGCTAGGCTGGAAGCCTGGAGCTCTGTGATCATGACATCTCTCTCATTTCTGAATGTCCACATCTTGGAGGAGAGATGCTGCAACACTATCAGAGCACAGCACAGACAGGTTGGGGGTTTTTAATCAGAAAAACTGAAACAGAACAGTTTTCATTTTGTCTCACACAGAAACAGCAGTGTGGGCAGTGCCAAGGAGTCCATCCAGCCCCTGGCCAAGCACTGCTGGTGCCCAGCCACTGAGCCCATCCATTGTGGTGCCAGGGGAACAAGGGACACCAGGAGCTCCTGGTGCCTCCAGGTTCTCCTCTGGTGGGCAAAGGTGGGCAGGGTTTGTGCCTTGTGCAGCTGTCTGGGGCAGAAAGATCAGCATCTCCATCCCACCCCACCTCTGCTGGCCCTTGCGATTGTCCCCAGCTCATGCCCTGCCCAGCTGAGCACCCTGTGACACTTCTGCCTTAGGAATAAGACACTGTTTTTCTTATCAAATTGAAGGAAGGAGCTTATCTCCCATAAGAACACATGGAAAAGCTTGAATGCCCTGAATTTGCTCAAGAGAAAAAGACATTCAAAGCATACAAATATGACCAAAAGCAATAGCAAGGGTAGTCTTGCAGCATCAAAGATTTATATCTCACTGTGTTGGACCTCAGCCTCCCTCCTTCCTGTTTTCCTGAGTGCCAAGATTTTAGCTTTAGCACTTCATTTCCAGCTTGTGAGGGAGGATGTGTGGAATGGGCTTCTACCCCCTTACAACAAACACAGGAGAAAATAAAGGGTTTTACTGCTTGCTTTTCCTTTGTCCCATAAATGCACCAAGAGCCCAGGGGTCTGGGTGTACCCTGAGGGACCGGAGCACGGGAACAGGGCCCAGGGCTCCTGGAGCCCACATTTACCCTTTGGGGTCTCACATTCTGGGGTGCCCTGGGGGACAGGGGCACAGGGCTCCTGGAGCCCACATTTACCCTTTGTGCTCTCACATTCTGGGGTGCACTGGGGGACAGGAACAGAGTACAGGGCTCCTGGAGCCCACATTTACCCTTTGTGCTCTCACATTCTGGGGTGCACTGGGGGACAGGAACACAGGGCTCCTGGAGCCCACATTTACCCTTTGTGCTCTCACATTCTGGGATGCCCTGAGGGACAGGAACAGAGTACAGGGCTCCTGGAGCCCACATTTACCCTTTGTGCTCTCACATTCTGGGATGCCCTGAGGGACAGGGGCACAGGGCTCCTGGAGCCAACATTTAGCCCTTGTGCTCTCACATTCTGGGAGCCAGTACAGCACAAACCAAAGCAGCTGGAGAAAGCTCTTCCTGGACCCTGCCCAAGTGGAGCAGTTGCATGAAGGATTTCAGCAGCTTCCAAGGAAGAAATTCAAAGACATCAAGGCATGTGACAACCCTGGCAAACTGCTACAGTCTCCTTGGTGGAAAATTATGTTTGAATATGGTTGGAAAAAGTGTCTCTTTCTCTTACCTACAGAAGATGAAACAATTTATGCCATTGAGTTTAATCACACAATTTCCTCAAGAAGCCTACTTAAAATACCTCAAGTTATCCCATTTCTAGTCAAAAAACACTAATAATTTATTTTTATAAAGCAATATCAAGAATCCTTGCACAAATTTAGTGCAAATGAGTGTAAACAGGCACAGCTCCACTGTAGTCAAGGTTACTAAACTGATGTGGAAATGCTCACTGGATAGAAAGCAGAAATATTTGCAGAAGCACACCCTGGAAACCCTACAAACAAAAAGGATCAAATTCTTTTCAGCTGCACAGCTGGACAACAGATAAAACTCACTGACAGTAATGCAAGGGCTGTGATTTGCAGGGAGGTAACAAAGAACTTGGCTCCTGTATTTTTGTGGCTATCATAAAGAAAACAAGTTCTTTGGCTAGGCTATAAAAACAGAATCTTTAACAGGCATCATCCAAAGGAAGTTGGGAGCATCACTGAGTCAAGGCTGCCAGATCCTCTGCAGATGCACATTAAAAGTGGCTTCACTGGAGAGCATTAGCTGTGCTAATTTACAGCACTTGGAGCTGAGTGGCCATCTCAGCAATGCTCCTGGGGAGGAAACAGATTCTGGATTTATAAAGGAATTTTCATCTTCATGGTGTTTTAATAGCTAATTCCTTCTGTTGCCTTTTCCAGCCCAGGAATGAAACTCAAGATATTTCAGGATGGGAGGTGATATGGTGATATAAAAGTGGATCTTCATTGAGGGCTTTCAGGGGCAGTTATGAGAGATGTCCACAAATCTCACCCTCACAGGGTGAACACAGTTTTTATACTTTTAGCAAATTGTCATGGACAAGACAGCACCAGTTAGCAGGATGAGTGGGGATGAGATTCCCCCAGTCAAGCCCCTTCTCTGGAGCCCCCTTGACACTGGCTCTACTTTGTCCATGACAATCTCCAAGAGTGGTTCCCAGCCCTGGCAGCCAGGGACAGCAAAGGGGCCTTGGAGCCCTGGAATTTGTTTGGTCTCTATGCCTGGGGAAAGGGCATGGAAAATTACTGGGAAAATTAGCACTAACTCAATAGGCTATAGAGCTACAGATATATGTGTGAAGAACAGAGAGAACACCTTAAAGAATAAAGGCAAAAACCAAATTGGCATCACTTCAGCCAATATCCCTAAGGTAACCAAACCCCTGGTTGCATTTCCAGTGGTTTCCATATCTCAGCTTCACACATGACAAGAAGTTGCTGCCAGCCCTGACAAAAATTAAAATATAGAAATGTATGTATGAATGCACATTAATGCCTCCCTATTCACCAGGAGCAGTATTTCTTTGAATACACATCCATCACCTGTCCTCCTGAAACTGCCTGCTCTTTCCTAGAGTTCCAAACCCAATGCCATATACCTGCCAGACAGAGTGTTCTTACTGAAACTGTGTGTGGGACAGAACACCACCACACCCAGAAATTATCAACGAGCTCTTAAAATGCAAATCCAAAAGCCCCTTCTGTATTACCTGCAAAGCAAACAAAATACAATTCAACATTCAACTGTCCATAACCGAAAATGACAATTGTAAGTTGTTATTGCACAGTGCTGGATTAATGGTCCAGTTATGCAATAACATTCCACATGTGCCTCAGCTCCCAGTGATGCAACCATTAAAAAACTTTCTATAAAATAAGCAATCCCATAATTAGGCTGACTTCTCCAATTTCTGTTAATTCAAGAGGATGTTTTAATAACCTGGGACTAAGACTGCACATAGCTAGCCTGGCCATGTCAGCATGCTCAGAAAATCACCATAACCAGCAGTCCTGGGTTCTTCTCCTAAAGGTGCTCACACACTGGTTTAGGTGCCCCAAGTAGCTCTGGAATAAACTCAAAGCGGCAGTAAGTTATTTGCTGCATCTCTGCACAATCAGCTCCCTCCACCAGCAAGCTCCAGCCTGAGTTTTAAAGAAAACCCAAGGTCACAAGCAGAACCTGGCTAGTCTGGCTAGTCTCTTGTGGGTTGGTTTGGTTTTTTCTTTCCCACATCCATAGAAAACCCTCTTAATAGGAAATTTTGCAACAGCATTGCTTGCTTTGATGCCCAAAGGACTTCAAGGGGCTGAAGAGCTCAAGTACCTTTCTTTGTGCTTGGAAATTGTGAAGCGTTCTTTCAGAAAGTGCCACCAATGCCCAAACTATGTACCAGGTTTTGCATTTGCCATTTGGGATGGCAGGAGGCCTTCCACTCCCTTTTAAGCAGATTCTGCTTTTAAAACATACCAGTCAGGTGGAACATTGCAATATTTTGCCCCAGCCTTTACAATGTCAGTTCAGAACTTAGAAGTGTGAGTAATCAGCAGTGAACTTGCTGTTTTTAGGAGGAAGAAAGGAGAAGTGAAGACTGTTTCTCCTCTCACAGAAATAATGCTCACAAGTTCCCAAGAGCTCAGAATAACTTGGAGAAGACTCAGAAGGCGTTTTTTGTCCTCTGCTACTGGGAAAAAGTAATTTGCAGCTCTCTCAGAGGCTGTGAGTCCAGCAGGTACCTTGGGCACTGCAGTCTGGTCTTTGCAGTGACCTCAGTGCACCCAAATCCTCACTGCACAGCCACAGCACCACCTGGCACTGCCACGGGAGCTGCTTTTCCTCCCACCTCAAAGAGGTCACCACAAGGCAGAGCTCTGGTCTTATTCTCTTAAAAAAATGATTCTCAAGATTGACTTTCAGTTTACTCTTCTGGGCTAAGACAAGAGCCAGATCTTTAGCTCAAAATGGGTCCATAGGCCTCAGCATCATGACTTGATAAAAAGCACCATTTTCACAGAGAAAGAAGGAACACAAGGTCACAGGCAGTAATCACATTGTTTTAAGTATTTTGTGCTGGATTACAGTTTGTGAGTATGTCCATCACCTGGCAGCACAATTTATTGTGGCTGTGAAGAACAGTTTATTTGGAAGAGAAATTCAACAGAATATGTATTTTCTTGAAAAACTGTGTGCCATCAGCATTATTTTGTAGTAGCTTATCCACTAAAGTAAGAATTTATGGCAGTTTAATTCCCTGAGTTAAAGGGGAGAGAAATGTAAATGATGCTGCAAAGGTAACTAGGCTACCAAGAAGCAGATGGCTTTAATTACCTATTTACAGGATTGTTTATACTGGGAATTTGAAAGAGACACACAGTTTAGAAACAATACTCATTGTGGGAATACTGTGTACATTTTAATTAAGCTGGATTTTAAACGGGAATAAAATGAGATTATTGAATGCCACCCAAACTGAAATTGGAACCTGAAAATCAGGTGTGCCTTGCACAGGAGCATTGTGTGATATCAGATGTGCCTGCCAGGACTCACTCTCGTTAGTCCTGCCGAGAGGCCAGGCTGGGAGAGGCAGCACAGCGCCAGGCTCACGCGTGTTTCTGAGCTCAGCAGGGCTGGCTGAGGTTCATGCACACTCTCGGGCAGGACCTCAGTGACCCGAGCCTCCCTTGGCAGTGCCCAAACCCAGGCACCTCCAGCCCCGAGCAGGTGAGCACTGCTGGCCTGGCCCAGCCCTGATCGGGGCCGAAGGCACCTGGAGCTCACAGCAGTGCTGCAGGAGAAGGTTCCACCCAAAAGGGTTCCTGGCCTCTCCCACCTGCTCCCAGACACTTTCCATCTCCCCTCCGGAGGCGGGCTGACCCCTAGGAGTGTGCATTGCTAACCAGACACAAAAGTAACTCAGCCAGAATAAAAGGTTTTTCCAGAGGCAGCAGCAGCAGAGGGCAGGAGCAGGCAGCCCTCCCTGCAGAGCAGAAAGCAGAGCTGCTGGCCATCAAACACCAATGTCATAGAAATACATTGCACAACAGCTGGAACATCAAGGCCCCCTAGGGCTGCCCAGGGTCTTGGTTAAAGGGTGTTTTCATTCAGATCTCCTGTCCCACCCACTCACCACCCAGTGCTTTCGTGGTGCAAACGTGGGCACAGACAAAACCAAAACCAGCCACGCCAAACAGCTTGAGGGTGCCCAACCCCTGCACATCCCCTGGCACACCACATCCCAGGGAAAAGGGTTCACTACAGCACTCCAACCCACCTCTCACACCTCTTCACAGATCAGTCTAAAATTACTCCTTAAATTAAGCTGCTTAATCAATGCCAGGCATTGCCTACAACCCAGGCCCACAATGAGCACTTTTTTATAATCAAGATCAAACACAAGGAGCATAAACACACTAATAATTTAAGTGAGCAAATTATGTCTGCACAGAAAATACACTTAAGGAAGGGCCCCTCAGCTTCAGTGACTCAGCACAAACACACCCCTGGGGCAAAGAATGATTACAGTGCATTGTCTACAAATTCAAATGTATGGCAGAGGCTCTGAGGTGCTCCCAGGTGAGAAGACATACTGAAAATTTTGCATATAAGACAGAACAAGAGCAGCAGAAGCCCTACCTCTTTGCATTTCCTGGAAAAACTGAAAATATTCATGACTCCACAGAGAAAAAGCTGAGCCAAGGCATTATTAGAGAGAGAAAAGGTCACCAGGAATTTCCCTGCCAGCTTCTGGTATAACAACATGCCCTCCACATATCCTGCCTGACAGGGAGCAGTTCCCTCAGTACCCAGAACAGAGGTGCTCCACCAGAAAGGGACGGCAATTGTTCTTTGGGACTTTACAAATCTGAATTGAAGAATTCTGCTCTTCAAGCTGCTGTTTGTTCTGGAGGCCATTGGGTTAAAATTCATTTCCTTCTGGCTGTGGTCTCAGCAGGACAAACCCAAACTGAGCACCCATGAGTTTTTCTGCCCTTCCAGACTCCCTGGGCACACCTGCCCCTCTGTTAATGCCAGGGCAATGAGACCAGAGCCAGTCTCTAAAGTGCGCCCTGTGAGTGAGGGTTCACTGCAGAGCAGGCTGTCACAACAGCATGGACCAGAGATCACCCGCAAATTCCTCACAAACTGGGACACTTCCATCTCACATGTAAGCAATCTAACAAAACTAAAAGGGAAACATCAGTCTAGCAGGCATTTGAAGCTTAGCCTGGTATTTTTTTCCATTGCCAATACAAGTGATTATAGCAACAAGAGGACTGAGTTATTTTCTCTGTCCTGTAAAGTCTGAATGATCCAGCTTGCTCACATTGATATGAGGGAGTGCACAAGGTGCAAAGCCTCAAACTGGGTCCATCCCACATTGTTAAGCCACGTTACAGCTCCACGGAACCCAGAGCTGCAGCAGCCTGTGCCAGCTGGGGCCCACTGCACATGAGCCACTCCTGGCCAAAAGGTGGAAGTGGCAGAATTTCCACTGCATACAGCAGGACTGGAGGCTGTCACTGACAGCTCTTCTATTTTTTATCAGTGACCAGGTTCCAAGGCTTATCTTTATCACACTTACAGATTTCAGGTACAGGTTTACTGTCCCTACTTATAAACACTGGCTTTTTATATTTTTTTAATATTTTATTCCCCCTGCCAAAACCATTTTTTGGCATACTGACTGCAGCCTTCTGGACTCTCCTAATCCCTGAGAAGGCTGAGACACAGAACTAACTAAAATTGTCTAGTACAGCCAACACTGTGCTTAAAATAGTTTCCCATGCTTTTAATCTATTTTTACTGGATAGGGCAGGATTTAATCCTTCAGTTACAGGGTTGTGCCTTAGATTTTATTTTTAAATGTGTTAGAAACTTTTAAATATCTGTTTTACTACATGTATTTTCTGATGTGTGTTAGATAACTTCAAACCAATATAAAATTAGGAGACATGAGTTAGTCCTCAGCAAGCAGAAGTACCACAGAACTTGTCTATTCCAGAAGGGTGCCTTACACTGAAAGTCTGATTATTTTCATGTCAGTGCATGGTTGTCCCTGGAGGACATCCATGTTTGCAATGCATGGTCACCATGGTCTCTGTTGTGGTTTATTCTTTTATTTTTCCCACAAACCAGTTGCCCACAGTGGCATTTGTATCTGCCTTATGCTACTAGAAAAAAACCACAATAATTATAGCTCTTAAATATATATATTAAAAATATTTTAAATTGCTCAAAAGTTTGCTCTGGTTTCTGTTGGCTTTCTGTTCAGCTATGGCAATGGGCGAGAGCAAAGACCTGTAGGAATATCTCAGTGGAAGTGTAATCAATTTTAAGATTATCTGGAGGACAGAGCTATCAGAGGGTATTGACAGTGACAGAAGTTATGCCATTTAAAAGTGCAGGCTCATTCTGTCTTTCTCAATCTCCAGAAACTCTTTGTGGTCTTTTGGTTACCAAGCAGTAGCAATGTGGAATAATTTTATGGAGTTTGCAATTGTATTTTCATGTTTAACGCTTTTCCCCTCTCAAGGCAGACACAGGCTGAAACCCTGGCAATCCTTGAGAGCAGGATCCCACATTTTAAATGCAGTAACAGGACTGGACAGACACAAGGCTTGTAATGTCTGACCCAACATCCCCAAAAGCAGCCCCTGCACCCGTGGCCCGCACATTTCTGGTGTGTTGGGAGTGTTTTGTAAGTCAGGCCTTGCAGGAGAGAACCTGGACATCAATTACAGGAAACTGAAATAAGAATTTGGAAGGGCTTCCTACAGCCCTGCAGCAGCAGCAAGGGGCAAACAGGAGGGGTCAGACCCACCAAGCAGCATTATCCTATCCCATATCTGCTCTACCCAGCCCTGCAGGGCTGTGCCCTTCCCACAGCCCCCACAAATCACAGAAATTCAACTTTGTGGGCTGCAGAGAGCAGAAGGGCATTTCCTGAGGCACAGAGCACCCAGGGCCAAGGGCGGGACAGAGCAAAGCCCTGACCTCCTTCCTTCCAGTGAAAGGCACCCAGCAGGCTCAGTTCCCTTCACTGGGGTGTCAGAATGACAAATTCTGTTCCATTTGGTGCCACATCAGCCTGAGCCTTGCGCTGAAGGATCTCTGGGTAAATTCCTGCTGTAGAGAGGGCAAGAGTCAAGTCTGAGTCTGCTTCTCATGGCTGGAAAACCAGCCCTGATAACAAGAACCTTGCTCTCCTGCTCTTGGCTCACAGGGCTCAGGTTTAAGGTATACTGACATTTGACCTGTAGCAAGTGACAAGTTTGGCCATTCAGAGCCCTGCACTCATGAACAGCATTTGTTTGAGAGAGTTGTCCTTAAATAACTTAGCTGTCAGTCCCTCCTCAATGCTGGGCAGGTAATGCCAGCCTCTACCAGAAGTGCAAAAGTGGCTTAATTATTTTTTTATAAATGCATTTGAGATGTCAGAAGTACTACTTAAATATCAAAAGCTTCGTATGAGCTTCTTCCAGCCTATTAGAAGTGGAAAAGTAATTTGCTCCAGATTTGAGGAATCCTCTAGAAGTGATCCATGACTGAAATGATGAGACATCAGTGATATCTACACAACTAATAGGCAAGCAAACAAGCCTACAACTTCCATTAAATATTTATTAAGGTTTTATTAATTTACAAGTACATACTCATTAGGAAAACTCCTACATTTCCACCACTTGACAAGCAGTGCCTCTAGCATAACACTGTAACTGGGACCTGTGATCAAAGATAGCTGCCTCAAACATATTGGATCCTAATAATAAAGTTAACCATCAGAAACAATCCCAGTTATTGAAACAGACTTGTAAATTAGTCACTTGGATATCCAAAAGTCACTTACATGTAGCATATGCATGAGTCAAAGATGCCCTTTTGCTGCAGCTCCTTCACATGTAGAAAAAAGCAGGGCTGCTCTGCCAGGCAAGTTAAGCAGCTTTCTGCTTTATCACTGTGGGGACCCAACTGTAATCTGACATCTTTTTGGAACTAGAATTGTCTCTTACATCAAATTCTTTCCTGTGGAAAAACGGGGTTTTTTTCAAGGTCAAGGGATGGAGGGAGAGGTGTTTGCTCAATTTTAGGGACACTTTATTTTCTCCTCATGTGTTTTCCATTTTCTTATGTAATTGAAAGAAAGGAAAGAAGACTCCGAGAAAACTTTTTAAAAACAAAATTGCGTAAAAACTCAGTTCTTAATAATTAAAATGAGAATAATAACTTCTCAAAAACTACCAGGAATACTTGCTGTCCTATTTGCAGGTTCCAAAAGTGCCCCAATGGCTCCTGGATTACAGCTTAATCCATGGGGCACTTACCACTAAATATCCTGGCAGGAGGCACTCAAAAATAGCTACTAGTTTCCATTTGTAGTAATGTAAATTTACCTGATTATGGAAGAGGAAAGCTACTCACAGATCAACCCCTAAAATACAATTAATCACTTACTAAAAGCAAATAAAAAGCTGATGCTAACATTTGTATGCCTTGGAAATGTAAGACATTGCATACAACTAATGCCAACAATAAACTTGACTATATTTGTTAGCTAAAAATGAAAGAAAACTTTTATTTTTCCTATGTTTCTTGGTGAATCTTCTCCCATTGTTTCAGGTTAACATACTGCTTTGCTAAAAAGATAGAATGTAGGTAAGGAAAAAAAGCCCTTCATTTCAACCTTAAAAAATACATATAAAACATGGTCTCATGTAGGAGAACTTTCTTCACAGCAGACCAGTAATAGGGACACACTTCACATGTACCTTACAAGCGTATACACAAAGATCCATTTATTTTATTCCTTCTAAAACATCTAATGGTCCCAGACTAATGCACCCACAATCATCCTCCCTAGAAAATGAGGCTCTAACAGTTTTATTGGCAAACTGAATCTGGAACTGTGGCTTCCAGGCTCTCTCTCTTTCCCAGTCCTTAAAGTTCAGAAAAATAATCATGGTTTCTAAAATTAAGAAAATTTTTAAGGCAACTTCTCAAAAACCAGCCTCCCACATACACACACAAAAAAAAACCGAACCATAAAGTGCTTGCCTCCTTGTTGGTTCTAATAAATGCAACACCAAGTTTCTAACAACACACATGTTTAAACCACAAAACAATCAATACTGCAGAAGTGACTGGCAGCTCAGGTGCACTGACTTCAAGGTGCCCACATGGAGACATCCCCAGCAACTTGGCTTTCATAATGGGGATGTATTTAATAATTTTTCCCATTGAAAATCTTGGCCCAGGCTTCTCCCAAGTGTCAGTGCAGTAGAAGCTGTGCCCTGGTTTCTGCCTGAGACAAGATGCCTTTCTTCCCCCGTGCAAGCAGGGGCTCCATCTCCCTGCTGCTGGAGCACACCTTCATCTCCTTGCCCCCATAATTAAGGCTGACTTATCTTATGTGGGCCATTCACCTCTTATTTAACAGGAGCAGCCTGCTAAAAGAGCTGAGAGGAGGTTTACAGGAAGGAAGCAGTTAAATTATAAAAATGTGAAATGTTATGCAGCAAGCTGTGTACAATTAACTGGAATTCAAATATACACCTTGTTCCAATCCAAGCCATTTATGAGATAAAAATAGTCTGCTAGAAGAATGTCATGATTAATGAGGTGAGACTCCAGCTAATTACTGTTTCCTCCAGAAGTAATTAGGTTGGCATTGCTAATCAAGATGAATGAACACTCTGACCCGCTTTTTTAAATGTAAAACTATGAGCTGCAGCAGCAATAACATCATTTAGTTCAGGCAATGTAGTCTTTATTAGGCTTGTAGTTTGATTAAATTCTTTTGTTATACCAGGCTTTCTACACATGAACAGATGAATGCTGTGATGTTCAAAGAGTTTGTCACCCTTAATTAAAGGCTGAAAAGGCTTGTTCAATTCACGGGGCAGTACACAGGACAGCTCTAAATTGATAGCTTTTAAGTGGGGGATAACTGGGGGAGTCAGAGGGTTTCCCATCTGCAAGAGGATCCCTCCCTCCTCACATAGTTTCTTGTCATAGTAGCTGGAAAATCAGATATTTTTGTATTGATTCCATTAGCCAACTCTCATTCCATCCGAGCACCTCTTCATACACAGCTCCACTTTTACAGAGTGAATCCATTGTGAGTTCATTTACTGCTATGTCTGACTGTGGCCCTTTTGTGCCTTGCCCCAAAGCAACCTCCTGTCCCACCATTCCCATTACAACCACACAATTTCACCTGGGAAGGAGGCTGGGAAAGCAACACCTGAATGATGTGGAGATACAACATGTCATAGTTAACACCTGGTACTTTCCCTTTTTTACCTCTTGCTGGCAGATAAAGCACTCCCTTGTGTAAAATCAGGATTTATTGCAGCCAAGCATCAGGTCCACATTTTCAGCTGGCACTTTTAATTTACAGCATAAATGAGCGAGTAAGGAAGTGCCCCTCAGCCTGGCCCAGCCTGCTGGATGTGTTTGCTGCTTGAGCAGCAAAGAACACGAGCAGAGGGACCAGGCCATGGGCACAGGGAGGGACAGGGCTGGTGGCACTGGAGCCCTGGCCTGCCCCAGCAGCAGGGGCAGGTCCCTCCCTTCCATACATTTACAGAATGGTAAATTCTGTAAATGTGGAGCACAAAGACCTCCTGAGCCTCCTGCCACACACATTCCTCTGGGCACAGGGTGTGGGATGAGCTGGTGCCAAGGCTGCCAGCCCGGCCTTGCCCCATGGCACTGCAGTCCTTCAGGTGAGGGCACAGCTCCCACCTGGGCCCAGCACACACACACACGGGCGCCATGGCCCTTCCTCGGGCCCGGCACACACACGGGCGCCATGGCCCTGCCTCGGGCCCGGCACACACACGGGCGCCATTGCCCTGCCTCGGGCCCGGCACACACACGGGCGCCATGGCCCTTCCTCGGGCCCGGCACACGCACGGGCACCATGGCCCTGCCTCGGGCCCGGCACACGCACGGGCACCATGGCCCTGCCTCGGGCCCGGCACACACACGGGCGCCATGGCCCTTCCTCGGGCCCGGCACACGCACGGGCGCCATGGCCCTGCCTCGGGCCCGGCACACACACGGGCGCCATTGCCCTGCCTCAGTGAGGCTTCTCTCAGCCCTCAGCAGCCCAACAGCCACCCCAGCAGGCAGGAGCTGCTCGCAGCTCCCCGCACCTTCAGCACAGAGTCACCCTTGCTAGCCACAGCACCATGGACAGACAGACAGCAGCACCCTCAGAGATATTTGACTCATTTTTGTTTTACTTAGTGACTCAACTTGCTGGTTACAGATTGCTGCAATGACAAACTAGCTAGGAAACCAGAAAGAGAAACATCCACTATTCCTCAGAGCTCCATTTCCTCTCCCTGCAGTGCCCCTTCATGGCTGTGAGCAGGATGGTGCACAGTCACCCCCTGCCTCCTTAAGGTGCTTAAACAAGTATACAGCGTAGAAAGCTACTTTAAAATACAAAACCAGTGAAAGACACTTTCTACAACTGCACACCTTGTTTCTCAGGCATTCTGAGCTCACAAATCACAGAGCCACTTATGTTGGAAAGACCTTCAAGGTCACCGACCAACATTTAACCCAGCACCACCACACCACAATACTAAGTACCTCATCCAAATGTCTTCTGAAAACTCCCCGGGACAGCCGGTTTTGGTGATTTACCAAAATTTCAGTGTAGAAGTTCTTTCTTGTGTCCAACCTAAAGCTCCCCTGGTGCAATTTGAGGGCATTATCTCTCATCATTTCCACCTGTTACTTGGCAGAAGAGACTGATTTCTCTCCCTGCTTCCCTTCTTCTTTTAATAGCCTCCTCTCAAGGAGTTGAAGAGAGTCTAAGGCCCCTTCTGAGGCTCCTTTTCTCCAGACTAAACTCAAGTTCTCTGCCTAAAACCTATGCTCCAGATCTGTTCCCTTCTCTGGACACACTCCAGTACCTTGATGTCTTCCTTGCAGTAAGGCACCCAAACTAAACACAGGATTAAAGGTGCAGCTGTGTCACAGCAAATGGCACAGCACATGTCACAGTTGAGACAGCCACAATACTCAGAATATCCTCACACAATTTCTGAAAGCTTCACCCCAAACCCAGTAACACCAGACCTCCTCAGAGGGCTTCACCCCAAACACAGGAACACCAAACCTCCTCAGAAGGCTTCAGGCACCTGCCCACACATAATAACACTTCAGCTCCAGAAAGCTTCACCCTAAACCCAGTAACACCATATTTTTTCAGAATAAAGTAGCACAAGAACACCTGCTGGCTGTGTTCCAGGGCTCTTCAAAAGGTCCTGCTGCACAGAGCAGGGGCAGCATCTCTTCTGCTGCTTGAGTGCAGTCATTTCCATCTCCCAGCCTGCTGCTGCCACAGTGCAGGCATGGCATCAGTGCTTCCCTTGGGCTCCTTCAGATGCATTGCTCTGGGCTGCTTCTTTCCCTGAGAAAGTGTAGTGTATAGGGACTGTTGGATATTTTTTGGCTCTTCCCTTCCCTATATACCCTCTAAATATGTCACAGTGAGGTGTGATGTCCCCTCAAAGGTCTGCCAGGAAACAAACCTGGACAGAAGGGGGATGTAGAGGATGAACTCTCACTTTGTATGAGATCTGATTAGTTTGTTTGGGTTTTTTGGTTTTGTTTTTTTTTAAGTAATTTTTTATTAGTAGAACTACAAACATCTTTGCCAAAGACTGATCTCTACTCTAGCAGTGTAAGCAAAATTATTCTTAGCTCCCCCTTTTTTTTTTGGCTGATAATAAGACCCAAGGGTAGCCTAAGAAATACAGAGAGAATTAAAATTTTGGATGGCTAAATGAAAACTTCAAGCAGAAAAAGGCAAATGAAGTAAGAAGAATGAATAAGCCCATGAGGTCACTGCTGGTGCTCATGTCAGGGGCAGGGAGCTTGCAGTCATCCAGCTATCACCCAGCATGCAGAAAGAAGGGTGGAACCACATCCCACATGCCAGTGAGCTCATCTCCATGCTGATCCTGATTCTGGAGCACAACTGCTGCTGTTTGAGCAGGAGCTGAGCTCAGCCCTGCCAGCCAAGGGGCCTGCAGGGTCAGGAATTTCCAGACTCCTCAGGCCAGTCCACCCCTGCAGCTGATGTTTATAAGTCCCTGTACCCTCTCTGCTTGAAGAGAATCCACCTACACTGCACTGCCTGAGCTGTTGATGCACCACAGAGCTGAACTTGGCCAGCCTGGGGATCCGTCCATGCACCAGTAAAATCTGGTTTGCACGGCTTAGGTGTCTGTGGGTGCCTAAACCACAGGGCAAATAAAGAGATCAGTCACATTTCTCAGACCCAAAGTGTATTAACCTGAAATGGAGAAATATTTATGGGGTATTCAGGGAGACTCCCAGCTCTCTCCCCTGCTACCAGCCAGGGCATCACATGCAATGTTTAATGCGCACTGCACTCAGTCTGGTTTGGACAGCAGAGAGCAGAGGGAGCTGGTTGTGAAGAAAGAGCTTGTCCCCATGCACAAATGAGGAAGAGCAGCTTTTAATATCAGCAGCAGAGCTGGATGTACAAAAGTGGGTTGGGTGTACAAAAGCAGGCACAAGGACCATGTAGTTCCCTCTTCCCATGTCGTTTTTTGGGCTGGCTTTTTTGGGGGGAGGAGGTAGAGCTGAATTTTTGGTGGGGTTTTTTTGCCCCTTCCAGCAGTTTTCCAGCCTTCAGAGCTTGTCAGGTTTGTAAAAAGAACAGCTGGGATCTGAACAAAATTGTGCTTTTTCAGAGCCCCCTGCTCTTTGCGCTGCTGCAGTGATGGGTGAGAGAGCATGGGCACACAACTGGGCTTGTCTGCTGCAGCTTTCCTTCAGTTAATTCAGGTTCTGCAAGTCTTGATGTGAGTTTTTCTCCCTGAAAGAGTAAAATTGAAAAAGTCACTGATGATTTGTTCTTTGGCTCTATTTTGGTGCCAATGCATCATTTAGCACTACAGCAACCATCAATACCCATTCAGGCACTATCACAAAGCTTTTCCCTAACATTCACTGTGTCATTTAGAAAGTGATAAAAATCCCAGTTAGAGCAGTATATTCTTTTGTGGTCCCCCAGTTCCAGCAACCTTTTAAGGTACTGGACAAAATTAGCAACAAATTACTTTATGAATACCGAGTCCTTTTGTTGCAGTGTTCTGAGAGTTTGCAATACTGTCAGATTTGAATTAAATATAACAAAAATTAAGCTACTTTGTGTGGCTGCTTGCTTAGACAGTGAGGTAATTATATATAATAAGGAGATCTGATTAACAATCACTCCTAGTCATGGCAACCTCACACCATTATTGTGCTCAACATGAAGACAGATTGTTATATTGTTTTGGAATGTGGGAAACCAGCAATAGCAGCATCACACCATCAACTTAATACATAGAGCAGGATTTTTAACATTGCCAGCTGCAATGAATTAATTGTTACCAATATTTTTTTTCAGGGAGCACGGTTTTGCACAAGGGCTAAAGAACTGTAAGATGCTCAGTAGGTTGTACACTGTTCCTTCAGCAAAACCACCATAATGTCCAAGATTTTGTAGCCCAAAATAAAAACAACTCTATGGGTACTGGTTTTTTCTTGTTTTGAAAGGAGACCACAGCACAAAATAGTCACTGTCCTATCATAAGGAATGTGATGGCAGTAGTAACAACAAACACCCTGGAGGAGACATCTTCAGCACTGAGCCCAGCCCCCGTGCCTTCCTTTGAGCCACGGAGCCATGGGCTAAGATAACTGGAGTGTATGCGACTGTGAATGTACAGTGCCAGGGATTTTCATTTGGGCAGCCTCACCGAAACAGGGGGTTCTGACACAATATTTCCTTCACACATGGCTCAAGGGCTTCTGTTCCCTCTGCCCGAGCAGCCCTGAGGGCACACGCCCCGTTCACCCTGAAGGAGGGAAAGGGGAATTTTATTAATAATGCATTTTCCCTGTGTTGGTAAAGTGTCTTGTACAGGTTAGAATAAGCAGCTCTATTTTGGGACTCTCCTTCACAGGCATGTGGCATTTTAAACTCAGGGAAGCAGCTGGAAAAGAAAATATCACGTTCAGTTCTGTTCAGGACTGAGTTTTGGATCTTGGCTAAGCTGATCTTCCATGGGCTGGGGGCTGCAGTGAAGGGCAGCAGGGGGAGATTTGTGGCTCCTTCTCAGTATCTGAGACCTAAGGACACGAAATGAATTATCTTGCAACAGAACTGGAATGAGCGGAGGAAGCACTTTTCCATGTGGCACATAATTAAGCTCAAACACAGATAATTCTGGAAGCCAAAAGTATAATATGGTTGAAAATGTAGTTTGACAAATCCATGCAGGAAAATCAATTACGGGCTGTGCAACACAAAGCCACAAGTCTCCAGCTCAGAAATCCCTGAGCAATGGGGAGGGGAAAGTTCTATGGTGACACATTAGACCCCTTCCTGCACTCCGTTTTTGATTTTCATAGGAAGCAGCAGATGCTGTCTGCTCTGGCACGCTGCTGCCATCCCGGTGCTCCCGAATTAGCTGCCCAGCCTGCTGCCACTGGAGTGTCCCCAGCCCCAGCTGGGTGGCTGGCTGTACCCTGCAGGCTCTGCTGGGAAAACTTCCTGTCTGCACCCACTCTCCCCATGGGCAGGGTGTGCCCTGTGCCTTTTATAGCTCAGCCATACCGAGGTTCTTCTGCTCCATGGGGAAGATTGCATTATTGAGTGCAATAAAATACTCCTTTGAAAAGCTTGATCGGGGTCACATCCTAAATTAAGTAGAAGGAAGATTCCTGTCCAAATCCTGCAGACGGCTGGGGGTGGCAAGCAGTCTGCCTCAGGTTTCAGTCCTATTTTCTCCTAGAGCACACTGAACTCATCGTCTCGCTGAACAAGCTTTAGCAGTGAGTGACTGCAAATAAGCTAAATCCAGAGAAGTCTGCATGGATTGGAGGCAAAATGCAGTGTTCTTCTCCAGGGAGCAGAGCTAGCCATGAAAAGTGTAGATGTAATCTAGTCTTTCTCAAAAACAAACAAGGAAACATAGAATCCTCCTCTTTTCTTTGATCATAGTGATCCTTAAATAATCACCTTTGGGTGCAAGGCTGGCATGGAAAACTCCGGTCCAAATGGTGAAAGTTTAAGGAAGTTAGAGACATGAAACAAAGAAGATGTAGATGGAACCAGGTTTTAACTACCTCAGGCACATGCAATCAGTCTTTTCATTGAAGGCTGCGAAATCCATTTCCTGAGGAGACAGCTCAGTGGGGCCAAGCTGGAAAAGCCCCGTTCCTGTGCACAGCACCCAGGGTATGCAGGGGCACCCTGTCTGCCACAAGCTGCTGTGCCCACCCTGCTCTTCATCACATTTCACAATTGCAGGGTCTTACTTACAGGTGTAATCAGCATTTCAGATGCACTGGACTGAAAATGTCCTCTGAGCAACCTTTCACAAGGGCGGGTAGTGATGGGACATGGGGAAGAGTTTTAAACCAAAAGAGGAGAGATTTGGGTTAGATGTTAGGGAGAAATTCCTTACTCGGAGTGTAGGGAGGAACTCAAAGAGCTTACCCAGACAAGTTGTGGCTGCCTCAGCCCTGGAAGTGTTCAGGGCCAGGCTGGATGGGGCTCTGAGCAACCTGGTTTAGTGGAGGGTGTCCCTGCCCAGGGCAGGGGCTGGAATGAGATGATCTTAAGGGTCTCAGCCAACCCAGACCATTCTGTGATTCTGTGACTCTGTGATTTGTAACTCCTCTCCTCTGTGTCCATCTGAAAATGTCAGTTCTGCTCCTGCACTGCCCAGAGACCTTAGGGGGCACCTGGCAGAATTTCTGTTTAGAATTAATTCTGTATTACTGTTTCACACAGGTTTTTGCTGTCCTTGGACAGGTTCAACAGGCTGGAAGGCAGCAAAGCCCTGTTTCTGACAATCCAGCTGACAGATAGCTGTGTCTCCACAGGCTGCCTGCTGGGCCCTCTCTGGTGCAGCAGTGAACAGAACCGTGCTGTAAAAGCCTCAACAGCATTCTCCTGAATAAAAGAAGAAAACTGCACATACCTGGTCATGTCACAGTGAGGATAAAGCACAAACTGAGCAGTAGTGAGGTTCATATGTTTAATGCTACCTGCTTGCACTTCTCTGCTTCTGTTTCTTCAGTATCTCTTGATCCATGACTGCTGCTTTTGTTTGGGTTGAATGTTTTCCCAATTCTCTTCCATTCCTTGCTTTTTTTGGATTTGTTAGGTATTGCTCTGGGACACAAAGTGAGCAGGAAATCTTTTGAGGCATCTTTTTATCTAGTTCTGTGAAATGCAGTTTGAAAAGCAGAGCCTGTGTCCTCTTTAGATGGAGGAGCCAGAGCAATGGTACTGTGCATTTACAAACCGCACAGTTTGTCACTGAGCCCATGTACTCTGCTCCCAGCACTGAATATGCTGCCTTAAACACAAAAATCCAGCCCCTGTCTCAGGATCTGTAAGCACCTGAATCCAAATCCCATCACTTTTCCTGTTCTATCAGTGTTCTTTTCAGTCTGAGTGCTGTGAGCAAAGCATCTTCCTTATGCACCACTGGCATTAAAGGTCCTTCAGGAAAAGTTGGGTTCTCCATCAAAAATGTGATTTATTGAATTTGCATGGGGGATATAAATAAAGTTTAGTGAAATTCTCTTCCTGAAGCAAAAGAGCATCCAGGTCAGTCATTGCTCCTGTTGCTCTGCAGGGCTAATGACAGAACATGCAGTAATTTCTTGTCACTTGGAACATGACTCAGAATAAGAGAGAGACAATCTACTGATTAGGAGTTGTTAATTTAATTAAGGAGTCACTTCATGAGTTAAAATGGTACTTTAGATCTAAGTCTCTAAGCCTGCAGAAATTTTAGGAACACTAAGCTTTTGTGTTTCAAAAGCAGCTTGGGTTAAGATTATTTTTCCTTCAGAGGTGACATCTCAGCTTTGCAGATGGAGAGAGGACTTGGAGTTCTGGAGAGATTAGTCACTGCCAGTAACATCACCACTATACAATAAAGTATATTTTGGGTATAATGGTACTGCTACACAGGGAGAGCAGTTCCACAGTAAAAGTTTGTTAGTTTTAATGAAAAATGTTGACATGGCAGGCAATGAAATTTTTTTTTAAATTTTCTTTTGTCCAAAATTTCAAACCATAAAGGTTTGGACGTGTACAAGCTGAAATACTGAAGCTGAAAATAGCATGCCCAATGTTTTAGCCAAATATTTCACCAGGCAGCATGCTTAGTGACTATTATTAAAGAGTTTTAAAGTTTAACTGTACTTTGGAAACAAAATTCTTCTTTTTAAAGAAAAAACAAATCATACACTTGCTAAAGAAAATATGGTTTTTTTTGAGAAAACCAGAACAGTAACAGATTTCAGTCTTGGTGGATGATACAGAATTGAAAACACACATTTTCCCTAGGAATGTCCATTTCATCAAATTTTCCACTTTGACCAAGCTGTTGTTTTCCTACACACAAGGTGGGGGAGGAGTTTCATGGCCCTTTTTCTCTTAGCTCTACTATGATGTCTTACTTTCATGTTGTGCCCACCTTTAGCCGGGTTACAGAGCTGCTGGCTGCCCCCAGCCCATGGGGCCAGGCACTTGCCGGGAGCCACACAACAGCTTGTGCTGGAAAGGACCTGAGAGATCCCGTTGCCAGCCGCTGCCGGGGCAGGGACGGCTCGCTGTGCCAGGCTGCTCAGGGCCCGTCCCGCCTGGCACGGGGCATTGCCAGGGAGCCGGGGCAGCCCCAGGCCTGCCCCAGATGGGGCTGCTGCACTGCCCATCCCCTCTGGGCACGGGCAGAGCTCAGCCGGGCCGGGCTGCAGCAGGGACACGAGCACCACTGGGCATTGCCAGGGAGCCGGGGCAGCCCCAGATGGGGCTGCTGCACTGCCCATCCCCTCTGGGCACGGGCAGAGCTCAGCCGGGCGGCAGCAGGGACAGGAGCACCACGGGGCATTGCCAGGGAGCCGGGGCAGCCCCAGGCCTGCCCCAGATGGGGCTGCTGCACTGCCCATCCCCTCTGGGCACGGGCAGAGCTCAGCCGGGCGGCAGCAGGGACAGGAGCACCACTGGGCATTGCCAGGGAGCCGGGGCAGCCCCAGGGCTGCTGCACTGCCCATCCCCTCTGGGCACGGGCAGAGCTCAGCCGGGCTGCAGCAGGGACAGGAGCACCACGGGGCATTGCCAGGGAGCCGGGGCAGCCCCAGGGCTGCTGCACTGCCCATCCCCTCTGGGCACGGGCAGAGCTCAGCCGGGCTGCAGCAGGGACAGGAGCACCACGGGGCATTGCCAGGGAGCCGGGGCAGCCCCAGGCCTGCCCCAGATGGCGCTGCTGCACTGCCCATCCCCTCTGGGCACGGGCAGAGCTCAGCCGGGCCGGGCTGCAGCAGGGACACGAGCACAGGGCCTTCTCCTCCAAACCGCAACCCTTCCAGAGGAAGGACTGCAAAACACAACTTGAACTGCCAAAAGGTAGGAAAAACAACAACCAAAACTTCAAAATCTATATTATTCCAATTATGAAGAGACAAAATGAGCTCACTTTAGTTGGTGGATAAATATTATTACAACTAAACCACTGTTACTGCTCATCACTTGCAGAGTGGGTGTAAAACAGATCAAACTTACCTTGTGGGAAATTCAGGGCTGTGGAGAGGAGCTGAAAAGGTTTCCAAATCAGAGCAAAATCTTGTGACTTCAAAATTCAGTAATGGATTAAAATTTGCTTTCAGTTTAATTTAGAACAGTGAGCATATTTCCAATATTTCATTTGGATAATGTTTATCCATCTCATTTGAGCATCTCTTATAATGTGTTAGCTGGTGTATTTAATATGAAACATGTTAAAGATAATTTAATATAGAAAGAAATGAAATGAAAACATGATAAAGTCAAAACAATTTTATCTTATATCAAAAAAATGTTTTGATATTATTAAAATAAATCAAGAAAGTAAAAATGAAATGTTTTGACTTTTCCTTGTTAAAAATATTTGTCAAAATTGACACGTTCTTGCAAAACATTTGGACTTTGACAAACAGAATTCTTTTTACAGAAGAATTGTTTTGCTGAGCTCTAATTAAAAACTGGCTAACTCACAGATCTCAAAAAATAGGTGTCAGTGGGAGTCATGATGAAAGGGAATAGCTCATGGGCCAGTGCCACTGAACATTCTGACCTGAGATCCTGAAATAAATGCAAAAACCCTTCTGGAAGGTTTCTGGGTGCTGAGGAGGGCAGCAGGGGGACCAGGGCCATCACAGGGTGGTGGGATCTCTTTGGGAGGCTGTGACTCAAACTTCAGCTGCTCCAAGCCAGGAAAGCGCAGACCCTGCCCCACAAACAGCCCTGCCTCGTCAGGACAGGCCCAAGGGGTTTTAATGGGAAAATGATGAGCAGGGAGGGAAAGCTGGGGGAAACAAGCAAGATACTGAGAGAGCTGTGCAGGAATGGGGAGTGCTGCTCTGACACTGCCAGCTTCAACTGGGAGAGGGCAAAAATCTCTGAGGAAAGGATCACTCAGTCAGAGCCCTCTGTTATCGTGCCCATCAGAGACTGAAAAGTGATGAGGGAAAATGAGGATAAAAGGTTACTGGGGGCTCTTTAGAGACAGAGTTTAAAAAAGAAATTTAAAGCAGACAAGTGCAGAGGGAAAATGAAGCAAATTCTTTTACTGATGACAGTACAAACATGGTAATTATCAACACGATAAACTCATAATTTCAGGATGTCTTTAATTCAAAACTTCACTGAAGGCACAAGTTACTTTGGTTCAGCCCAGCAGAAGAAGGGGGGAAATTATCTAACCTGAGTCACAGAAAAGAACAGAATAACTGTTTTTTAAATATCCACTACATTTATAATCTAGAGGAGTCTACACATCAATTATTTGAACATGGGGAGTAATCTGAAGATAGCCAAGATTTTTTAACTGAATCAAATTATGCCAAAAATCAGGAATTTATTATCAATGCTGTCAACAGTTGTTGAAAGTGAACGATTGGATTAAAAACACTGTCCTGGACATGGTTTCACAAAATTCTTTCTAACTCCAAATTTTGGTACTAAATCTAATGAGAGTGAGCTTTTAACCTCTGTTTTAGGAATAGAAAAAAGGAGCAGATCTAGAATGACTGCCTGGTGGCAGGGAGACACAGAGGCAAGAGGGATACCTGCTTTCCTTCCTGATCAGAGCTTCCCTGGTGCCCCCTCCGCAGCCCAGGGCCTCAGGATATATTCAGCAAACAGAACACTTCTGTGGAAACTTTTCACTCTCAGCAAGCACCATTTCATCAGGAGAGAAATGAAAACTTGATCAATATAATATCAGTGTTTAATTCCTGCTTGTGCTACAAAACTAACTGTGCAGAACTGGGTTTGCAATTCATATTTCTGTTATGTTCTTCTCTACATGCGAAATGGGAATCTGAGCTCCTTCCACCTTTATATCCATGGCTGGAAGAGTTTCTCTCTGCCTGTGTGTGTATACTTACACACAAAGCAAGAAGCACATCAGCTCATTTGTAACATAGATGATGCTTGTCCTTCTTCTGCTCTATTTAAAAAATACAGCCAACAGCTAGGAAGTGCAAGTCAGATTTTATCTGCCATTCGTGACTTGAATATTACATATTTCAATAAAATACAGAATTATTTGAAGAAATGAATTCATTGTATGCCATGTGTTTCTTTGCAGAACAATGTGACAGCGGGATAACATTTTGCAATTTCAGATCGTTTCCCATGGCAAGGAAATCACATGTGTCAGCCAGCTGGTTTCTGTAACTGCATTTAATGCACACACGGTGGATACTGGTGAGAGTGGGAGACGAGCCCTGCTCACTGCAGCTAACAGCAAGCACTCTGGGAAAGGTTCAGCTGAGAGTGAGGCACAAACCAGCTCCTGGAACCACAGCCGGAATCTGCTTGTCACCTCTTCAATATCTCCTCCCCCTCATCTTGGCTGCTCCCTTTCATGCCCTGTCCCTGGTTTTAAACCCTCCACTGTCTCCCACGTCAGTGCACCTTTCCATTAATCCCCTTTTTCCCATCAATCTTCCCTTGCCTTTCTCCTCTTCCCAACAGGGAGTCACATTCTCCTTTCTGACCCCTGCAAATGAAGATGCCCTATTTCAATATTTGAATATCCCTTGATACTTAATTTATCTGTGATAAATTAAGAAATTACTTGGCACCCAGTGCTCCAGTTTAGGTGACAAGGTGGTGGTTGGTCTAAGTTTGGTCTTTTCCAGGCTCAATGATTCTGTGGTTCCATGATTTTACTCTTCCCCCTATACAGCTCCTGTTTTAACCACAAACATTAGCACTCACATAGGTCAAGATCACAGTAAAACATTTTGTTGGTCTAGTTTCTTCTATCTCTGCATAAGATATAGAAAATAGCTTTAATCTTTGTGCAGAATTATTAGACACAATTTCATTAGTTTTCTTTGGTTAACAAAGCTTCACTGAATTCTGTGCTAGGAGCCAGGGGAGCCCAGGGGATCCATGTGCAGAGGCTGGATCAACACTGCAGCTCAGAGCAACTTCAGAGCTCTCACAGTGTCACCACAGCCCAGAGAGAATGGAGCAGCAGCTGCTCACAAGCTCAAGCTTCAGCACAACTTCCAGAGAGCAGCTGAAGTTCTTAAAAGGTCAAATAAAAGTTTTGTGTGTCTCCCTCTCCACTGTCTTTTCTTGTTACTCCACTGATAAAATCTGGGGAGGACATGCTGCTGTTGTTATAGTGCAACAGGATTGGCAAAGCCCCACTTTAGAAAAGTGTAGGTTGTAGCATGCATGACTAATGATTAATGATGCTCATTAAAAAATGAAGTTCTGATGAAATTCATTAATGCTTGGCTTGAGTCTTGCTAACAGTTATGCAACATTAAGAGCAAGGCAATTACAGATCTTGGCTGCAACTCATTGAGAGATAAAAGAATACCCTTTTTCCTGTTTAACTCAATGTATGACATGCTGCACTACAGAAAAGAGCTGTCTTGAAAAAGCCTCTCCAACAATGCGACACAGCCTGCAGCTCCATTGCCACCTGCGGGTAAGTGCTGGAGTCTGCCATCCTGCTTTATTTCCCACTGCACGGGGGAAAGAACCCACAGAAAAGAAGGATGAGCAGTAAAAGCCATGCTTCTAACCCAGCCTGGGGATGAGAAGTCAAAGCCATGCTTCTAACCCAGCCTGGGGATGAGAAGTCAAAGCCATGCTTCTAACCCAGCCTGGGGATGTGCAGTCAAAGCCATGCTTCTAACCCAGCCTGGGGATGTGCTGAGGCTGAGCAGCAGGCCTCAGCCAGAGCTGCCTCACACGATGCACCCTGGGCAATGTGTGGCTGACACCACCAGTATGATTGAGCTAAAAATCCACGGCTGACATGCTGGGGCTCTCTGTTTAACACCAAACCCACCGCTTTAGAGACTTTCACATCACCTGTGCAGTTACCTGCAAGAAACGCAGCATTTCAAGAACCTTTCCCAGCTGACATGAGCAGAGACTTGGCTGTGGGGTACTTTATGGGAAACTCTCCCAGCCACGCCCTGGTCCCTGCGTTGGGATGTGTGCTATCAGATCCAGGAGTTTCTGTGGTAAAATGCAACCCAGCCACTTTGATTGCTGGTTTGTGCCCATAAAGGCTGGGCCCATTTTGGGGTGAGTTCGGAGACCCCTCCTGTGGGTGGAAGCACTGGATGCAGAGCTTGCTTCCAGCACCATGGATCAGCCTATAAAACGGTCCCCCAGAGGTAAAACAGCACTCGTGAGGCATAAATTAAACTACAGTGCAGCCCTAACTTTGCATGCTTTCCTCCTTTTCCTTGGTGGCAGTGATGCCTCCTGACAGCCATGATCCATCTAAATCCTGTCTCCCATGTTAAATTTCAGCAGAAAATGACCAAGCCTGTTGAACATACAAAACTGTTAACAAGTCACTTGGTGCAAGGCAAATTCTGGCTCAAGATATTTATTTTTAGCTGCACTGTCAATCCCATGGAGAGGTATGCATTTGGGCACCTGCCAAAACCCTTTAAGAACTCTTGCCTATTCTGTACCAACAGTTCCCAAACCTGGGGAAACCAAAATCATCACAAAACATACCAACAGTGCCATTAGAAACCAACTTTATTGTTGCACTTTGAAATTATTTACACAATATAAATCTCTTTGAAAGGTACATTACTTCATTTAATCAGTGGTAGAAGGCCTTAGAACAGTTTCAATCACATTTAGCTCAAAAGAAATACAATTCACTCCAATGAATAGATGATGCACCTAAACACCACAACACACAAGAGGCAGGGGGACTCTCTGGAGGATGACAAAGGCTCTTTTACAAATTGAGCTCAGTTCACTCACAGGACACGAGTGGACTTGTGTTTAAAAGAACACTGAAAAACCCGCAGTAACGAAGAAAATGACACAAAATGGAAAATACTCCTCCTGTGCTGTGGCCCTGTGTCTGCAAGTGTTCAGAAGGTTTCAGGGGAGAGGCTCAGAACCAAGGGCTCCAACCTGGAGCCACAGCTCAAAGATTGGGCACATCCTCCATGCTCAGACTATCAAAGCATTGTGCACAAACAGCAGCAGTAACCACCACACTGTGATACAAAATGGAACATGGAAATTTGCTACAAAATAAAAACTCTTTCACACACTGAAGGCTGGACACTTATTTTCTGACAACACTTAGGAATTACCACTACCAAAAATTTAGAAACAGATACTTTTTCTCCAGTTCATGCTGTATTTGATCCATTTTATACGGTATTTTTACATTTCTCTTCCAGGGTCTCTTTCATCTTGCATTTTGTATGGGCCTCTATGTGGGGAAAAACCCAAACCCACTTAATAGAGGAAAAACACAATTGCAATGCCACAAAAATAGGCTGGTGCAGCACCTGAAGTTATTTCAGCATTTAGCGTCAAAGTTTCCTTGTAAGATTTCAAGTAATTTGTTTTCCTTTCAATTCCCATGAAGTTTCCCTCTGTCACCTCTCTACAAACACCAAACCAAAGACATTGGGGAAGTCCATGATCTAAATTCACAGCAGAGGGAACTGTGATGGCAGCCTGACAGCTTCAGAGGGCTGCAGATCAGAGGGTGAAACCTTGAACCAAAACCTTGGTCATCTGGTCAAGTCTGGCCATCTAAGGTCCCAGTGGTCTCCAGGCCATGCCAGTCAGTTTTCTGACATTTCCCAACAGTAATAAAACCCTTTATGACAGAATCCCGTGCAGAGCACCATCCACGTTATTAAATACACAGAAAAGCCCAAACCACAATGAATTGCAAACTAATCAGCTACAAAGGTGCTTCCTTTTGTACAAATGATTTTTGGAACAGTCTCTTCCCTCTCTCCACAGGTTGACTGGTGTCCTAATTACATAATCTCTACAGATCAGACCAACTGTACAAGTCACTTTAAAAGAAAAACGCTTTAAAATCAAGCAATGCCTTATCCAGTGTCTCAGCACTTCACTTGGATGGAGCACCTCCTCACAACCAGCCTGTGCAGACATTTCACACATCTGCCTTCGCACTGAGGGTCTCTAAGGCACAAAGCCTGCTTTGATCCAACCCATCCCATCTGCAGTGCTGTGATTTCCCACTGCTGAGAGCCCCCTTCCCAAAGGCCCTGTGCCTGGTTACCAGAACATCTACCCTGCACAGGCTCAAGGGCTTGGTTCCTCCTGCCTTTCACAGCCATCGAAAACAATCAGTGTTTGCCACTCACAGTCATAAAAGGGGAGGAGAAATCATCTGCAAGACTGCTCCACATCAGCCTGGCATTCCCTCCAGGTCTGAAAAAACCCTTTCTGCTCCACTGCCATGATTACAGCCTGCTGGGTGGGCAAGATGACAGCAGAGCTGCCAAGTGCAGCAGCTCAGCAACCTTAACACACAACAATAACAAAAACCATGAAAGCAAGGAACACACAAGCACCTGAAGCAGACACTGGGACATGCTCAACCTGCTCTGCTAGCTGGAGCAGGGACTGCCCCAAACAAGAGATCACAGTGTCACTGCGGTTTGGAACAAAGCTTTATTTCAGCAAAAAGTTACCCAATTCCAAGATTTCTTTTGGTATGAGTAACAAAAGAGTATTTGAGATCTTCTGTTACATACCAAAGGCTTTAAAAAATCTGAGCTTCATTCTGAAACAAGCTTCACGCTTTGTAATTTGCTCTTGTCCTTAAACCATGAGAGTAAACAAGCATATTCAACACCTTGCTACAGCACAAACTTGAGATTCCAAGTGAGTGATTTCCTTTTACTCACATTGATCAAGCCCATCCCTCCTCTTGACTAGCACTCCTTGGATAAACTCACTTCCCAGGACCTTTGTAACCTCAAGTGTCACTGCAGGTAAGGCTGAGAGGTTGTACAAACTGCACCAAGGTCAATTTGTCAGATGGAGAGCAAGATTTGCAAACCAGAATTCTCCAGCTGAGGTATTCAACACACCAGTGAGAAGAGGAAACTAAGAGCTTGAAGGACACCATGGAGTTCATAACAGACAGTGAAAGGCAACAGTGATGAAACACAGTCGGGAAAAACTAACCTTTGTTATGTCTGTGTTTCCAAGGTTAAAGGCCTCTTCAGAAAGGGACTTTTACACAAAAAATAATTCTGATGAGGTCAGAAGTCATGCACTGACAAAGCAGAATGTAATTTTAGTCCAAAAGGAACTAGTGATAAGCCAAATATGTAAAGGAAGATTTTAGATTCATGTTTATGCTAAAAGAAGTAGGATTGTGGGCACAAGAAGGAAGGGGAAAGGAATCACACACAGGGAAAATCTCAGCTGTAAGTTTTAAACACTCTGAAGGGGTACCAACAGTTCTAATGTCGAGGTAAATAAATTCACAGAACTCTATGAGTGATTTGGGCATTCAGTACAAGCATTCACAAGTTAGTAACTAATGCCATTAGAAGGTTATATCCACCAGAAGCATTGGAGGGCCTCTACCACAGCTACCTCAATCAGTTCCCCATGGGAGCACACACCTCAGGAGGGCTTCAATCCAACCCTTAGTTTACAAGTCAACAGCATTCAGTAATGTATAAAAAACGTTTGGAGGTTTAAAGAAACAATTTTAACAGCTTTCCCTGTCCCACTGGTACTGCAGACACCTCTGACACATGGTTTGCACTATTATTAGAACAGATTTTCTCTTCATCTAAGTACTGCACAGATCTCTTCATTCCCAGAATCATTCCCAAGAGCAAGATTTCAAAAAAGCTAATAGGGGGGGAAAGACACTGGGTGTCCAAGGCTATAAATGGATATCTTAACATGAAAGTATTATGCTGCATTATAAATCAATTTAACAAAAGAAGTCCGCACACAGTTAGATTTCTTCTTTACAACAAGATTTCTACAAAATAGGAGAGAATACAATGCAATACACAAGTCCAAAAATGCAAGATAGAGTACAATTCACACTAATTTACAAATGGTTATTTACAGTGTTGTATATACATTACAGTCAGACCTGGTCAATGCAAACTTCACATCTTTTTAAAAAGCAAATCAACAAGTGGCAATGAAGGGATTTAACATTATGTGACAGGAGACTAGTGACCGTTCAGAAAGCTTTAGTGCTTGAGTGACCTAAGAAATTAGGTCTGGATTAGCCAGATCTGACTGCAGAAATGAGAAGGAAAAAAAATCACACTATTCTGCTTTACAAAAGCAACCAGGCCACTACAGTCTATTGACTTGATGCTATTTCTGCAAGAATGCCCAGATTAATGATCCTCTTCATATTTACAATATAGCTCTAACTACAGCAAGAATTATTAATTTTGGCATTCGTGCCCTTAGCTTAACGAAGGCAACAGAGTATCTTCTTGGCAAGTCACAGTCAAAACTACTACAGGATGTTACTAGAGCTCAGTCATTTTGTGTCCTCCTTCCAGTATTTCATGTTGCTACTACAGAGACCCAGATAAATTAAGTGAAACAAGTACATGTTTTCTAGTACCTAACTTACATTCAGAATGTCCTGTATTCACAGTTTCAAGCTACCTTACCATCTGCAATGCAAATTACTGCTTCCAACTGAATGCATCTGCAGATATTCCCCGGGAAAGGAGGATATCCGAGTGCCACTGGCTCAAAAGGATGTGGAACAAGGCTCAAGGCAACTGGCATTGCATTTTGGGAGATGCTTTACAGTATTTCCTCAGAGCTATCACAAATGGATGTAACCTGCACTCCTCTGGAGGGACAGCTGATGCAGAGCAGTGCAGAAGTGAATTCACACGTGCAAACTGAAAGCCTTGACCAGCACTGCAAGCTGGGACAGTCCTTGTGCTCCAAAGGGGCTCAGGAAGGGCTGGGACTGTTTGCCACCTGCCTCAAAGTGCTTTCACAGGGCTCCCTCCACAGGGACAGACTGAGCTGCACTCAGGAAAAGCTTTGGTTCTGCGGAAGCAAACTTCCACTCCTGCAGTTATTGCTACTCGAGCTGTACAAACAAAATACTACTGACAAAAACTACAGTAACTCCAAACCTAAGTAGTACTGGTACCTGAAAAGGGAATGTGTTCTGCCATTGGGAAACTTAGGATCTGTCAGCTGTTGGATTTCCCAAGACCAAAAGAACTTCACAGCCTTCTTTCAAAATATTTCATAAATACAAAGCAACACTGTCAGAAATAAAGCCATTGCTTGGAAGAAAATAGTAACAAAGAGTTCAAAAATCTTTAGCAATCTTAGTTCCAGGGATATCTTGCTGAACTTAAAGGAAATACAAGACAGCAGGGTATTATTCATCAAATGTCAGTAAAGGGAGAAAGTACAGTAGATTAAGGACTTCAGTGCCTTCATGAGCTCTAGCAACATCCTTGATAACTGCTACAAAGTAAATGATAAATGTCTATTTAAGCTATTTGTTTCAAATCAAAGAGAGTTTGTCCAGTATAGTAGCCTCCAGCTAATGAAAACCATTACCTCATTTCAAGTTACAAAAAAACTCCCAGCTCTCCCATTTGTATAAAAATTTTTAAGGTTTTGACTGAATAAAAATAAAATGAAAACATTCATAGATTAATACAAACAAGAGGAAAAAAATCCTAAACGGTGCTTTTGTAAAACAACAGGATACCATTGGAAATGGTCTTTACTGGTGAAGATTTTTCATTCACATGAGTTGTCTTTGTCCTGCCTCACTCCAAGCTTCTGTAAAGCACACGTGTATGTAGGTGTGTACACGCTATACACACGTACACACACTGCCATGTGCCATAAAGCAATTCTGAATAAATATCTTTGCTGGAGTCTGTACAACAGACTCCCCAGCTAAGTTTGTGTTTGCATGTGCTCGTGCACACGCCAGACTTTGTACACGTGGGCACTTATGTGACCAAAGTGCAAAGTTTTTCAGAGTATCACCAGAGTCTGCCTGGCCCCAAACCGCTTGCTGGGCTTGAGCTTCCTGCTGTGGGCTCCTTCCCAGCTCCTGCCCCCAGCCCCACCCTCCCTTGCACACTTAAAGCCTCTTTTCCACACAAACTTACGCATTGTTAGGTACACATTTTCTTTTCAGTTAGCAATTTGTAATCCAGACCATTCTTGGTATAACAGCTTTAAGAAATAAAATGTGTGAGATGATCAAAGCCTCACTGCCAAAGTCATGCACTTTCCCCATCATGTCCTTCACACTGGAGGCTTTCAAAAGCAATTTGCTGACAGAAAACAAAAAAGAACCACCAGACATACCAGAATTTGCACAACTACGGGCCAGGCAGTTAAGACTTAAGAGTCCAAGGTGAGAAGGGGACAAAGCAGTAGGTTGTCATCGGTACAGGAGCTGTGAACCTCTCTTGAGGCTCACCGGGAGCTCTGCTCTCCTATCTCGGGTCCAACAGTCCGTTCTGCCACTGCAGCACGACACACACAGACAGCAGAGTTCAAACCCAGGACCAAGTTGCAAAGAGGAGGAGAGATTTGCAATAGTGGTGCTTTAAGAGTACATGTAATAAACAAGCAGCTTTCCCAGAAGTTGGGCAGGCTGTCCGCCCAACACCAGTGGTGGGTACAATATCCTCAGAGAACCTTGTGGCCATAGAACTTCAACATTTCTACAGCCCAATCCAGACCAAAAAAAAAAAATCAAAATCTTATTTATCATTTCAACAAGCTGCTTGATTCTTGTGCAAAAGAAAAGTACCATCCTATGGAAAGCTACCTTTAAAAAAGGGGGGGGAAATACAGATCATCCTAACCCCTCTCCGCAGTTACACCACCCTAGAGATCTCACAAGTCTATGTCACTCCTTTTGCTCACAGGCCTCTAAAAGAACAATTGTCTCTGACACGTCTTCTTCTGCATAAGTGAATGCAACTTCAATAAGCTGTTAAACAAATCCTTTGGAACAAGTTCACTGTCTGCACCCAACTTTAACACAAACCGATGAAAGCAGCAATGGAATCATGTTAAACGTATAATAAATAATTCACATACAACATATGTTAAATTACAAAGAAGGATGAAATTGCCATTTCTACAACTTTTGATAGATTTAGCAAGTTTCTAATCTGTTTTATATCAACAGCAGTACGTAGGTTCTTCATAATAAATTTAACATTGAAGGACTGTCTAGAGGCATTATTTATAAAGCAAGAACCACCAAGTGAGCATTACAGCACTTCAACAAATGTTTAGCTTTTTTCCAGTATCTGTTCTGAGAAAAGATTCAGGGGTTGTCTATCCACTTGGTAAGAGTCCTCCTCTTCGTTACTCAGGAAGAGTTAACGCCATGACCTCCAGTTTCATTTTGAAATACTGGTTAAACCGAACAATTGCATACCTGGTCAAAGAGAGAGAGACATTCCAGGTTAGGAGCAGCTAACTCTTCAATGACAACAGCCATGCTAAGCAGGACTAGTCAAAATTCCACTGACCCAGCACCCTGTTTAGAAAATTGACTTTTAGCAGCTGCCGAAGGAAATTAGGAACAGAGCAATGATGATATAGAATACATTCTATAGAATATATTCTTCTCTACCACCCCCAGTCCCAGCCTGCAAAAGAGATGCAGCTCCAGGATTACCAAGGGTAGAGGTTTAGTGTTTGACTGTTGTTGAAGGGCTGTCCCCAGGTGCAGTGCCACAGGAACTGGATCCCCATGGTTACACAGAGGTGCCAAGGCTGACACGTGTTTGGGGCTGTCCCCAGGTGCAGTGCCACAGGAACTGGATCCCCATGGTTACACAGAGGTGCCAAGGCTGACACGTGTTTGGGGCTGTCCCCAGGTGCAGTGCCGCAGGAACTGGATCCCGATGGTTTCACAGAGGTGCCAAGGCTGACACGTGTTTGGGGCTGTCCCCAGGTGATGTGCCGCAGGAATTTGGATCCCCATGGTTACACAGAGGTGCCAAGGCTGACACGTGTTTGGGGCTGTCCCCAGGTGCAGTGCCACAGGAACTGGATCCCCATGGTTACACAGAGGTGCCAAAGCCCACACGTGTTTGGGGCTGTCCCCAGGTGCAGTGCCACAGGAACTGGATCCCCATGGTTACACAGAGGTGCCAAGGCTGACACGTGTTTGGGGCTGTCCCCAGGTGATGTGCCGCAGGAATTTGGATCCCCATGGTTACACAGAGGTGCCAAGGCTGACACGTGTTTGGGGCTGTCCCCAGGTGCAGTGCCACAGGAACTGGATCCCCATGGTTACACAGAGGTGCCAAAGCCCACACGTGTTTGGGGCTGTCCCCAGGTGCAGTGCCGCAGGAATTTGGATCCCGATGGAAACACACAATCCCCAATCTCCCAAGCGTTTGGGTTATCGCCGGTGTTTTCCCGCCCTCCAGCGGTCACCGCCGGGTACTGCAGCCAGCCGGGGGCCGACATCGGCCTCACGCACAAAAATGACATTATCCAGCCCAGAAAACCCCAGGTGGGACCTCCTGACAGGTGAAACGATGAACCCTATCACCTTGCTCGGTCCCCAATGGAGAAATTAATTCCTCTGCTTGTCGCCATGAAAGACCATTTTAAAACGGCCAGAGACAGGTACCTACCTGAAGCAGAACTTAATGTTCATTGGTGGTACAAAGACTCTTTAAAACAAGAATAGCAACCTCCAGGATCAATATTCCATGCAATAAGTAATCAAGCTCTTTTGCACTATACCCTTGACCCTCACTGTTGGAAATGTAGGTCTGGCACCAGACAGCACACCTTACTGACCACCTTGGCTTCCATGCCTTTGTCTCCCCAGCAAAAAAACACTTGATTCCCAAAAGCATTATGTTCCTTGCCTTGTAAACCATGTGCTTTAGCCCAGGGGGACATAATTTAGAGAGCTTTCAGCAACAGAAAACACTGACAGACAGGTTTTGCTGCCTTGCTCTCCCTTACAAATGAAGAGTTTCACTGTATGATCACAAGGTCAGGTGTGTTGCTCAGATCTCAGTTTCTGACAGCTGGGGTGTTGGAATAAATGGCCCCACAAGTCCCTTCCACCCTCTAGTATTCCATGACTGACTGTACACAGCAAGCACACTTACCCTAGAAAATCAAAATCAATGGTGGAATATTTGGCTTGAATTAGAGCCCACAGTCCCCAAAAGAAGTGTGAAGCCTGAAAGAAAAAAGCAATAGCAGCAAAAATTAACCTTACCTTAAATCTAACACATTAACATTCTCACAGAGACAAAACTTCATCTATAAGAGAACACTCAAACCCCAATCTTTGTAAAGTCATTTGAGCTCTTTTTACCAAAGAGATTTATAAGCAGTATTACAGAATAAATTACTCACAAGCAGACAAGGAAATCCAACTGATTGCTGCTTGTCAAGAGAAACAATGTTCCATTTATAAACTATGTCACCTATTAAGCAGATTGTTGTGTGACTATATACACCATGCTAAAAAAATGCACAGAAATGTAACCACCACCTCTACTGCTGTAAACTTCTATTACTCCACATGTATTGAACTCCAGTGCAAACAGGAAATTCCTTTGAATTTTCAGTTACATCCTGAGACCTGTACAATTACACTCACTTTCACTGCTGGCTTGGACAAAGAGAGACATAATGCTTTAAGAAAAGCTCTATTTCATCAGCATTTACACAAATTTCTCATCTGGTCCAGACTTACTTCCATTAGGAGCCCAGAGAAGCAGTCTGGAGGCCTCTGCTCACTTTCAGGTTGACAGTATGGATCATATTAATGATATGCTGTTAATACACCTCAAAATGAACATGTGATGGCCATAAGCTTGGCAGTGTCCTGTGGAAGACACTTCTGAACAGACCTTGACCTTCAGCAGATGAACTGCTCACACTGATTACCTAAATGGCTTCCTGAGGCTCAAAAGGAACACTTGACCAGGAATTTAGTAGCCATCCATGGACACAGCTGAAAACACCTCAGAACAGCAACTGGTCTGTGCCCAAGTGAGTCCTGTGCCTCTGGTTCAGATACCTTGGCCAGAGAGCTGCAGTTCATCACCCTACACCAACATCCATGAACTCGTGTCAAGTTTTCCTTACCAAAGCTCCCCACATGACCTGACGCAGCAGTCAGAGTGTTTGTGCACCACAGGTGTTCTACAGGCAAGCCCTGACCTGCTCTCCAAACACCTCTCCATCCTCTTAAACATGACTATGGCCACTGTCAGAAACTGACCAAAGAGCACTATTTATTTTCAAACAGGCCCCCAGCCTGCTCAACTGCAGCTCCAAGTGTCCTGAATGAGTGGGCCAGCTGAACTGGACATAACAACCAACATTGTAAAAGAACAGCAGCATACAAGCCAGTGGTTTTAAAGCTGGTTTAATAATCAGCTTCCTGTGAACTCCTGTTCCTCACTGCAGCCAGGGGCTGGTGCCAGAAAACTCAGGGAATTACAGTAACAGAGGAGTGCTTGAATCAGTAGGAAGGAGGACTAAAATAAGGCCAAAGTGGCTGCTTGAGCCTCACTCCTCCTACAAATGTTATTCTTCAGAAGAAAAAGCATGCAAGCACTTTGGCTGTAACATTTCCTGTCACGGCATCTAGGCAAAACAAGATCAGCAAGAGACCCTAGAGTGACCTACTTCTCTGCAAAAGACAAAATAAATTAAACCCATAAATTCTACTTTAACAGAACGTTATCATCTTAGTTTTTGAAAAGCTTTTAAAGCTTCTATGTCTTCATGAAGCACTACCGTGTCCTTCTGCCTTATCACCACTACAAACAAAAATTCAACAAAAATACACCATAAGCTGTGGCCAACTTAAACTTGCCAGGCCAACAGAAATCCTCCCTCAAAGTTCATCTCCTCATTTTCTGAATGCGCAGTGCTTCCGACACCAGGAATATTCTACAGAGAATATTTAATAGGCAACAGAGAAGCAAGTTTCCATAGAAGAGCAAAGCTTTATTTCTCATGGAAGTTTTCTTTACATGTCACTACATTCAAATTCAAGAAAATAGCAACTACATTTCTTCAAAGAATGTCAGGTTTCTCTGCCTCATTTAAAATATTCTAATCAAGTGTTTGTTACTCACCAGTGCAAACTGATTGACTTGGACATACAGAACTTCAACTTCTTTTTCACTGACTTCTGTGCCAAATCCTTTGTATTCTTTGTATGCCTCAAGGTAAGATCTCAGCCACTGCTCCTGTAATTTTCTGTTGGGATAAAGGCTGTAGTCTACCTCATTTACTCCTAGGAAAAGACAACACTATCAGAACCTTATGTTGCATACAAAGACCATGAGAAACCTTTTAGTACTACCACTAGTAGTTCATTTCTGTGCCCCTTCCCACCCCAACACACAGGCACAGATTGATATGAACAAATAACCACATTTTCACTTTAACCTCACCTTCAATTACATGCTGCCAAGAATGTCCCACATACAAATCAGAGTGTTCCACATTGCAAATTTATTTTTTCAGTCAGATAGAATCTGCCTGTATTTTGGGATTCAACACCTTGGGCTTTGAGAAAAAGCTTAAGAAAAAGTATTTGCTTTATGAAACAAAACCCCTCACAAATAGATCAAATATGACATATTTTGTAGGAAAAGAGACTTGTGTGCCACAACATCCCAAGCCAAATCCAGATGCATCCCCAGTTATCACTGGGCCCACATCTGAAGAAAACTTCCTGTGAGTCTGCCTCTCTCCTCCACAGGGCACTGGTAGAATTAGGAGCCCATAACTCATTTCTATCCTATTTTTCTTCCTATACTGGAGATGCTTAGTCACAGGTTGTAGGGAGTCTGCCAGGAGCCCCAAGCCTGGATCACAGTTCACTTTCACTGTCACTCTCAGGGAATTCAGGAATTCTCATTAATTTAACTTGCTTTCCAAATCGCTAAATTACCAACTATACAATTCAAATTACCAAGCACACACTGACTTTTTTTTCTTTTTTTAAAAGTTATCTAAACTGAACATTGTTTGTAAAGTAACCAGTAAAGTAACCAGTAGATGAAGACTCTTCATTTCACCAGGGTGTGCTTTCCATCTGCTCTGATCATTATGTAGGTTTTCCCTGCTGGCCCATGCTCTGAAATAGTACAGCACACACATGAGGTCATTTCTCCCTCATGGAGCAAGGGGAATGAATGGGCACTTGCTGTAAAAAATTTTAACTAGTTAATAAATTACTCTAAAAGCACCATACTCCTAAAACCCCACCTTTTCCCTATGACACAGTCTGAGCCTTTACTTGTGGTTTTGGGACAGGCCCAGTACTTGGTGCAGACATTGAAATCCACCCCCAAACACAGCATCCTGCCTTTGGCACCGTGCACTCCCACAGGACATTGTCACCACAGCACCTCTAGAGTGACAGCCACAGCACCTCAGCGCAGTGGGCTGTCTGCTGTGCCTCCCCACAGGAGGACAGGGTGAAAGCTGTGTGCTCTGAACTCATCTAACTATCAGAACCTAGGATGTGATGCTTCCAGCCCTGGCTTACAACACCTGCAAGGGAAGGGCACAGCTGCTCTGCACAATGAGACAGCAACACTCCCTGAGCTGACAGCTGTAAGCGTGCAACCAGATACACAAACAAAAACAGGAATGAGGTTACTGGGGTTTTCAGTAAAACCAGCCAACTCTCACCTCAGAAACCAATTCTTACCTGCAAACTCATTGAAGTGATTTCCGATGTCATAAGCCAGGTAGTTGTAGCCAGAGTACTCATAGTCTATGAACTGCACATCACCTGTGTGAGAGACAACAGCAGCAACATCAGAGTCCACATCAAATCAAGCACCAGCCCTGATCCTCTGGTGTCCTTTGAAGAGTTTTGGGGCAAACAAACCACAAACTCATTTGTACCTGGTTGTGTGCACTCAGACATTTCAGGGTAAGGCTGTGACTTCTACAATATGAGATATTTAAAGGTAAACATTCATTCAGCAAAGCTCTTAAATTTAGAGCTCAAAATTCTCTCTGCCTCAAGTCCGAGTAGGAGAATTTCAATTTTAAATTCTACCACATGAGGGCCTCCCTTACTCTCAAAAGGAGAAGTACTGGAGCACATTCTTTCTTTAAACTTTATGTAGAAATAGCAGATCAATTTCTCCCTGACTACCAAGTAACAGTCCTGTTTATTCACCACACAAATGTGCAGCCACAGTGGACTAACACATTGCAACACGCTGATGCTTCCTGTTTCCTCTACCACTCCTACAAAGCAAGATTACTCCAAAGTTGCTTTTTTTAGGCTGGATTCAACCAGCCCCATAAGCCATCAGACTGAGGTTGCCAAAGCTACCAAACTATGCAGCACTGTGCAAGCAAGGGCTGATCAAGCAGCAAACACAGCCCCAAATGTTTCCAAATTCTGTTCACCTGCACTGAAGCTGGGGAAAATGCACTGAAGCTGCTCAAGAGTGTCCACAGCACACGGAACAGTCAAAATGTAAATGAGATTGATCAGGTAAAACTAGAGCTCTTGTATTATGAGGGAAACCAGCAGAAATACTAAAAAAAACAGGAAATTAGGCAGTGGGTTAACATAAGATCTGTTTGCACTAGAAGATTAAAAAGTAAAACCTTACATTTCTCACTGCTATATTGAAATATGTAATTTTCACCATTGCACCTTTCTCCCTTCTCTATACTCTTTTTGTTATCACTACCTGCATTATTTAATTAACAACCTGCATTATTTAATTAACAAAGCACTCAGTCTATTATAATGAAAAATCTTTTAACATGACTTAAAACTCTAGGCTAAAAAGAAAATCAGGAACAATGTTGAAATTAAGCACATTATGTATGTATTTCCTAGACTAAGGATTTTAAGTGCCTGTTACACTCCCTCCGTAAGATTCAGGAATATTGTACAGCTCAAGTAAAATAGTTTCACCATGTCCTGACCAAGTTAGCACAGAAGAAGTTTGTTAGAAGTGCTCTTCTAAAGCCAGTTAAAATCCCAACCCTGGCTAATGTCCTGCTACACAGGTGATCTCCTGAGCCCCTCCTGCCCTCCAGACATTTAATATCACTTGTATTGAGAGGTTTGTTTTCTTCCTTCCTCACCTAAAATCCAAACACAGCAGGTGAAAGTCTGCTAGTAAAATATGGACATAAATACTTTAAATTTTCATTAGCAGATTTCACCTAGAACATCCCTAGGTGCCACCATTAATTTTTAATTACATTTAAACAACTTACTTCCAGATATAAAGAATATTACACAGAAGCAGAAATTGAAGCTGACAAGGTATGGGTGGGGCTGTCCTCACAAAGCAGGAACAAGGACATACCCAGCCCTTGGGCAGCAGATGGAGAAAACCTGGCAAACTCCCATTTGATAAGACAAAAGTTCAAAGCAAAAAAGCTTTGCATTTGCACTGATCCACTTCAGACTCACACTACTGTGCAACTCAACCTTTTAAATTAATTTTTGCACAACTGCTCAAAATAAATCTGCATAGTTCTTTCTGTGGAACTGAAAGCAAAAACTTTGAAGTTTGCTGCTTCAAAAATGTGCCATATAGATGTACATATACATATAGTACATACACACACATACATCTGCCCTGCTTTAGGAAAAGCAGAAGAAAGTCTGCAGTCATTGTTTAAACAATCAATGTGCTTTTAAAGATTTACTGCAGTTCATATGAGAAAGCCACTTCTAAATGCTCTGGCTTACATTACTGGCTTAGCAGGTAGCTGTTTCAAGGTTTCCAAAAGATGTACAAATTGTACATCCCATCAATATTCCTGAGAGCAAGAGACACTGGTCTAAGTGTCTTTGAGCTTTATTGAAATGAGAAAATTTGAAAAGAAGCTCTCTGGAGACTGCTATTGACAGAAATAGGCATGTCAAGAGTGGGGAATATTTCAAGGTGAAACACATTTCTTTTTTGCAGGCATCATGCAACACACCCCACAAAACCCACAGGGAGATGCAGAATTCCATATCCCAGAAATGGACTTTTACATAGACCAAGCAGGAACCAACAAAGCATCTGCTGGACCTCCTCAGGGATCTGACAGGTAGGACACCTCTCTGGCCAGCTGCTTTTCCTTGCCATGGTTTCACAGGGAAAGCACTTCCCCTGCCAAGTCCTGGCTGTAGCTACCAGAGCCGAGGGATGTACCCTGAGCTGTGTCCCCTCCTGCTCACTGAGCCCCTGGAAAACAGCCTCAAAGTCAAGGATCTGTGCTAGGAACACGCTTGTAAACTCACAAACAGCTCACCCACCCAAAGGATAATTTTAGCTGTAAATGCCCAAAAGAGCTCTGCAAAACAAAACAGATTTTTAGTTCAAAAGCAGAAGCCTCCATCTTCAGAAGCACTGAGCACCCACGCACTCCTACCAAGGATCACAGAAAACATTGGGTGGGCAGAGGGAATAAACAGAACAAAACTATCCATCCACCTACACACAACTCCCTGCCAGCTGATTTTCATATATGCAAAAAGAGCACACAGAAACAGAAAAACCTCTGATGCTGGATCTTGTTGAACAGCAAGTGTCTGAATACTCTTAAAATATCAGGTATTTTTGGAAATTCCCAGGTCACGCTGGGGAAAAAAAAACCAAACAAATTTAGGAGCATCAGAACACAAGGTCTATAAATAAGCGGCACCAAGCTTCAAGCATATTTTGAATATTCCCAATGTCAAAACTGCAATAAAAGCAATGTGAAATGCTGAACTATATCCTTCAAGGGGTAGATGACAGTGATAATTATAAGTTATGTAAAGTACCACTTGCAGATTTCCATATCCTGCGTGACTGAGAATGGACATTAGCAAAACAGCAAGGGGCAGAGTTCTCTCAGCCACAGCAGGAACAAATTCAAATCAGATGAGTGAGACTCCAGTAAATGAAGTTAACACTCAACATGCTCTTCCAGGCTCATAAACAAGGACAGGAGACTGATTTTCCTTAGAAGCAGTATGTGGCATGACTATGGTTTTTCTTGCAACTCTGAAAACTTGATGTGAATTTAATGCAGAGGACAAGGCTAAGGCAAAGCTCAGGAACAAGCCAAAATTATTCACACTGCATTGGACACAAGTCCCAGTACATCCTGATAGTCTGTACCTTAACACATCCCCACACATCCCTCCAACCAGTAAATGTGCAAATTAAGCATTCAAAAAATTATAAGTACAGTATTACTAAAACAAATAAATTGTTTCCTTTGTGACAGCTTCTGAAAAGCCAGACAATACTACCAGTTTTGCACAGATTTTAGTGAGGAATAAAGAAAAAATAAGGTAGTTAATCTAGAAAATCCATTGTCTCTTGTTTTCAGTTTAGGGTCACTAAGGTCTTTTGGACCTTGGACACACAGAGGCTTTTCTAGATGGAAGAGTGAGTTTAGTCAGAGTATTATATTCACCAAAAATGTTAACTACCTTCAGACAATTTGGTGCCATGCTTAGTGAGGCTCATCTTTGAAAAGATTACATTTTGTGCTCTTGCACAATTTTCTTTTATACCAAGAAAAGCTTTTGCTCTGCTAACCACAATTCCAGTTATACATGTTCCTTTACAGTTAAAGCTGAGCTTCCTGCTCATGCTCTGTAAAAAGTGTGCCATAAAAAACAGCTTCCAAATGACAACCATCCTCTCTACAGATGTCACTGAGGATTGGTTACTATCAAAGTGGTCCCTGCTGTACCCAGATTGCACAAGTTTCACAACACAGTACACGTACAGTATTCAAACATAAGTTTAATAACCTGTTTACTTCACATCTCCAAGTGTTTCCCCCAGCTGTTTACAGCTTGCTTGAAGCCTCAGTACTTACAAACCTCCCTCTCCCCACCCAGTCTCCAAACCCTAAACACTTACACACTTGTTACTGCAGGATTGCTCACAAGCGATGCACTGCTGGCACTGTTTCTCCCCCATTCTGCTTACAAAAAGAAAAGCACACAGCATTTGTTTTTCCAATTAGGAGCTTCAAGCCTATCCACCACAACTGGGAAGTTTTTAAAGGAATTCCTCAGATCCTTTTATTTTTGTTGCATAGATCTGCTATGCAAAGTGACTACAAAAATTACTTTTATCTCAGTGGGTCTGCTCTGGGATGCTAAAACCTCAGGTAATTTCAGCACTAAAAAAAGCCACATGGTAAAAAGAGATTTAGTTTTGGTACTACAGTATCACAACTCCAAGTGTTAAAGACTACAAGTCTGGTCTTCTGCATACCTTCCATGCTTTCCCCCCTTTGTTTAAGCAGAGCTATAGTCCATAATTGAAACTCAGTAAAACCTTTCAAGCTTGGTACTGAACTCACAGAATTCAAAATCTATGTTGCTAGCATTGTTAGGATGCATACACACATACAGGCATATATAAGTGAAAGCAATTCCCTTCAAAGGGGGCATTACTCAGAGGGGAACTTGGACACAAATCACCAAAAGAGTTTATTCCCTCAGTTCACATCGCGATGCAGAATTCACACATGATGCAGAAATGTGTTAGCACATACAGCAGTTTTCATACTGGAACCAGCAGCAGCTTGGTTTTGTTCTTGCTCTTTAGGAGTTAAGGCACATAACTTACATACCAACAATCCTACTCAGCTGGCACAAAAATATGCAGCTACTAGAAGGAATGCGTCATCCTTATTTCAGGAGAAAGCCTTGTAATCTGATTAGTCACATTCAGCTGAGCTCAGGTATTTGAAATGGGAGCAAAACTATATTTTTACTGCACAGTGGCCATTTTAGCGTCACAAGTTTGCCTTGTTAGGTTTAATTCCTGATGGATTCCCTTAGTAACCGAGCCCCTAACCACTAAAATCAATAAGCTGTGGGTTTATATGGAAGCTTTAACAGATCTCAGTAACATGAACTATGAGTTAAATGTACAGTAATAGAAACACAACTGTAATTCATTTTTGCCAAGATGTGTGCTGCCTACAACTGTTGAAACAAAGCATGGATCTACAAAAGGAATCTTTCAAGATGTCTGTGTACTTCATGCAGAAAACAAATGGAGCTACTGAATGTAGTAATGAATATCACTAAGATACTTCATTATCAAAGGGTATTCCCCACAACCTCAAACCAGGACAAAATGTTGCAGGAGACCATCTCCATGTTATTTTCTATACCTGCATGATCTTGTTTTCTTCCTAAAAGCTTTATACACCCACAACAGAATTACAGAATTAGCATTCTGTAAAAAAGTCACACACTTTGAAGCCCAGGCATACAGGCAAGCTGGGGATTAACAAATTCACAAGGTCATTAAAGAAAAGCAGGAACACTGATTTTCTTCCTCTATACAGCAGCATACAGATGAGAATTAGCTAATTAAGCACAGGTATCACTGCCATTACACTGGGCCTCCAAAGCTCCCACTGAGCTCACCCCAACAAGTGAGTAAAACACTACCACTGATGCAGCACAGCAAGTACAGCACAAAGGCCTCACTACTCACACCTACCTCTCTTCTTGTTGTAAATAATATTCTTACACAACAGGTCGTTGTGGCAGAGCACCACTGGTGATCCTAAATTTGACAGTCTCTCCTTCATCCAGGCCATCTCCTCCTGAAGAACTTGAGGACTCGGAATGTCCCTTAAGAACCTTTCCAGGTGTAAGGAAACAGAGTTAACATTGAGCACTCTGGGTTTCACAGCAAGCATTTGTAATGAAGCCCTTGTCTCTACATTATTCCTGCCAGTAGTCCAACAGACCCTCTCCCAAATCAGGGCACTCTTGCCCAAGGCACAACAGCACTCAGATTACGACAATTGTTTTTCTCTGTCCTCCCCAGAAAACAATTTTCTGAAGATGATCTGTGCTGTAAACACAACAGCAGTCCAAGAATCAGGAGCAGGATATGAATACACTCCCACACATCTTAAAGGTGCAAAGATTAAAAGAATTACTGCATGAATTTCATTCACATTCCAGTACTTCCTCCAAGAAGAACACACAACAGCATTAGGTACCAGATGGATCTGTACTGAGGAAATCAGCACTAAGTTTTAGTCTAGTCACAGTACACACTTCAATGGCCATTTTGTCCTCTACGTTTCTACTTACCTATTCATGTTCTCTCCATTTAACAATTTGATGTTGTAAAAGAAAAACCACTTTGCTAGAGCATTCTTTAATTACAATGCAGCAAGTCCATGATTTCAAAGTCACATGAAGAATATTTTTAAGCTGATGTCTACCTTCTGAGCAACAAAGTCTGATGATATTGTACAAAAACAAATTGCAGCAGAAGGAATGTGAAGTCTGGAAAGAACATGATGAAATACCCACCTTTTATTCACTTCCTCATCTGCAAATTCTGTGGGTATGAGAGAGAAGTACTTCCCCATTTTCAGCCACAAATTGGATTTAGGGATCCATCCATTGTGTGCATGAATAGTATGGATTTTAGCAAGCTGTCTAGCAATGAGTCTAAAACAAATTAAAATTAAATAATGTTATATTTAACAGAAAAACTCTAAAAAATACAGCTCAGGAATTCAAAGAGGGTTTAAACAAGAGGAGCACAGCCATAGGGCAGCACACTTCGAGACTCAGAGTTCATTAGGGTCACTACCTAAGGGGGAAGGACTGGAGTTCAGTTACAGCACACAAACTTCACCTGCATTTACAGTCTACTCTTGCTTATTTTTCCAAGTATTCGTTTAAATTAGCTGCTATTTTTAGGCAAATACATTTCAGCGCACACATGAAAAACTAAAATCTTACAACATCAGCACCTTCTGCTCACTGCTAACGGTTTTAAAATCATTTCTCAGTGGAGCTTTCTGGTATCTATTCACAAAAGGAATGTCTTGGAAACAGCTGGAAATACTTTAACCAAGTCAAGCCCCCTACAACTCCAGCACATTCAATGACCTCTGTAATGGTAATGTGCAAGTGTCAGACACAACAACCAGACCTTTAATGAGTACAGTGTTCTGTGGAGGCAGCAGGGATCACTGTTCAGCACTGAAATACCAGAACTAAGGCAGTGTGAACGTCAGCTCAGCACAGGCTTACAGAAATACCATTTTCTGCTCAAACTCAACTCCAAGCGCTTCAGGCCAGGCAGAACTCCCTAAACACACAATGAAATGAGATTTCACAGAGTTTCAAAGCTCACCTGAAGATGTCAGGATTGCAGACGTGCTCGGGATCCAGGGCCTCTCCCTGCATGAACTCGTAGCACAGGCCGTTGTTGAAGGTGCAGTAGAGCTGTGGGGCACAGCCGTGGGCCTGCAGCACTCGGAAGCTCTTCACCTCCTCGTCCCTGTCCACCAGCAGCTCCGTCTTGTTCCCGTAGATGCGCACCAGCACCACGTCGTCCCTCGTGTCCCCCACGTAGCAGCCGATCAGCTTGTTGGTGATGCCATCAGTGAACAGCTGCAAAGCACACACAACACGGTGAGCGACCCAAATCTGCATCCCCAGCAAGGAGGGGAGTGCTGAGTTATTGCTGATCCCACCATGAGCAACTCAGCTCTGCATCCCCAGCAAGCATGAAGGGAATGCTGAGTTATCCCTCAGCTCCCCAAATACACATGCTTACTAGACAGAGCACTAGGAAATAAAAACTTAAAGACAGAGGAGTATCATGAAGAAAACACTTGAATATAAATGGGGGGTGGGTTTTGTATTTACAGTCATGGCTCTTCTTCCACTCTGCAGGCTCAAAACCCTAACTCTTAATTCAACCCTCCCACAAAACATCCTCACAGTATAACAAGCAAGCAGCCAAAAGCAGCTTCAAGTTGGATAACAAACATTTTCTAATTGTTAATAGCAGTGAGGTCAGAAAGCCAGCTGAAGAAAGGAAACCAATTTATCAGGATCAGAATACTAAGTGTTCAATGACAACAGTTTGATTTCCTTATTTACTCCTGGCCAGTCATGCACCCTCTGATATGATTTCTGCCTCAAGCCCTAAGTCAGGCCCAGAACAAAAATACTGACAAATGCAGAGATTTGCTGTGTGCCAGACATTACTCTAAGCCATGGTACTTAGTGAAAAACTACTTCTGCTAAAAACCCACCAACAACAGCAAACATACCTACAGGCATCATCATTCTTTAGAACCTTGGAAAGTCTGGGTGGGGTTCTGTTATGGGCTGGGGGGAGGGAGGTGCCTTTTAACATAAATCCAGAATTAATTTGTTTTAAAAGTATGAAGTTCACTTAGCAGAAGCGATTCGTGTTGAGCTGTTCAAGTCAAAAAATCTCTTTGCCATACTTAGATGAAAGCTTCCAAAATGTACTTCAAAGAAAAAAAAAATGTACTATGAAAAAGAGACAGCTCTAAGGTAATCAGAAACAGTGCTACTACAAAAAAATATGCTCATAGTGGTGGTGCAAAGAAACAGTAAGAATTTGAGTTGTTCTGCAGTTGAACAGAAACTTCTGGGCACATTACACCTTCTGTCATAGGTCTATTATCCCCTTAAAACAAGTTTCATTAGCACCAATAAAAAGAAATCTGCAACAAGGAAATTGGACTCCCTCAACTGTTAATTTAGGAACTCTACTGATTAGCATCTATTTGTAACATGCTGCTACAAATAATTATTTACACCCAGGAGCACTTTAGCTCTTGCTTCTGAAAAAGGCAGACAGGTTCACTTACTTTTCTAATAACATAATTCCAAGTAGACAATTTCCATATTTCATCCCAAGAAAACATCTAGTGTTTGCCACCACCAGTAAAAGAACAAAAGTCACTTTACTCTTTTATTCAGAATGCCTTTACCATTTAAAGAATCAGCTTAAAAGGCCTTGCCCAAAACAATCTGAAATGAAGCAGAGCAACACAGGAGTCCTATAGCCCAGGTGTCAGTTGAGCATGAAAAGCAGAGAACAGACTGTGATGATGTGGATAAGATAATCAGTAAAGTGTCAAGGCCACGTGGAAGAGGATGGAAGAAACTACAGAATGCAATGAAAGTAGCGAATTCTGGGAATAAATTAAAAAAACAGAGATAACAGAGGTTTAGAACACAATGCAACACATAAAAAACCTCCAGCAGCAAGGTTCTGACACAGCTGCAATCCACAAAGTTAATTACTGATATGTGCTTATCACAGCTTAATACATACTTTCTCATGAGCTGATACAAAGGTAAAACTAAACTCAGAAACACTTCTGGAAATTATATTTATACTGCCCACAATTAGATCTAGCCTGAATCCAAGGCTTTCTAGAAAAAAAGAAACTCTTTGATGAAATGCAGACTTAAGGTGAGAAAGCTACAAATAAGCTTAAGCTACTCAAGTCTCAGACAGCACCTCAGAGACAGCCTACCCTAAAGGCACTGTGATTGGGTTATTAGATTCCTGGAAAGGACATATGATGCATCTGCTTCCATCTCATAAGCAGGTGCTCCATGAAAAGCTCCTCTCTAATCCCTTTGTTCCAAGCGTTCAGAAGAATGAAAACGAAATTGCAATCACATGTAACAAGAACAAACAGACAGAAATAAAAGTGCCATGGGGCAAAGTAGAAAGTACTCATGACTCAGAAGGGCTGACTTTTCCCTTCCAGACTGAGTTATGACATCCACAGGAGGAGGAACTCAGGAAGCAGTACTGCAGTGCCATAAAAACACAACAGTGATGTGAAACTGAAGCATCAATCAGCAGGAATTCCCCAGGTTCTGCTGCTGAACCCCAGACTGCCTTTAGGATCTCCTGAAAGGAGCAGAATTCAATAACATGCTTCTTTAATGCTCACAAACCTTCAACTTTGTATTGTAAATCCACGTTGATCTATTTTCTGGAAAAGTACAGTCTACACAGGCACATCCACAGGTATACAGGTCAAGAACTGAATTGTTTGGAACAAGGCTAGTTATTTCTCTCTCTGTAGCTACTGTAGCTGTCTTTCTGTAGCTATTCATAAAAGAAGGACAAAGTACAAGTGCAGGAACATGCCTTGGGTAAATTCCCACATGAGCAGCCTCACGGAGAGCTCTCCAGGCTCTGGAGCCACATCCTCCAGGCCATCTCACTCAGCAGGTGCCAGTGGCTGTCTGCAGGGTTTAGGGGGTCAGATGATCAGGAGCGACACCATTTGGTGTTACAAACACCAGAAACGCAGGAAGGAAGCAGGAGTGCCCGCTGCTGTGTGCCAAGGTCGGCCAGAGGCTGAGCACAGCTCCTGCTGAGCTCCTGGGGGCTGTGCAGGGCAGCAGGATGGACACACAGCAGGGCTGGCAGCAGATGGAGCTGCTGCCACCTTCGCAGGGCTCTCCTGGCCTGCAAACCATGCACACCTGGGTTGTTTGTGGGTTTTTTGGTGGGGGGATTGGTTTGGGGTTGGGTCTTTTTATTTGTTTTTGTTGTTTTTTTTTTTTAATGCCGGGGGAAAAAATGAGTTACTTATTTTTCACCCTGTTTCTGAAGAATATTCTTCTACCTGAAAACAGCATCAGGTACCTAGTTAACACTTTGAAAGCGATGAATTGGCTTTACAAATTTTGTGGTACTGACTAAAACAGCTACAGATTTTTAAATAACAATAATAGTTTATAAAGCTAATAGGAAAGGAGCCTAAGACTTGATTCTAAACCAAAGAATGAATTCACTGTTCCTCCCCCAGAAGATTTTGATGTGCAATGCCTGGGGCTGAGCTGTCCTGGACCATTCCTTTCCAATGCTACAATTCCCATCCCAAGCCTGCAGCACAGGCTCTCTCCCTTCCCATGGCCCCCTCCAAGCTGTGCCCAAACAAACACTGATTCCCTGCAATCACAGCCTCAGCCAGCACCAGGCACAGCTGAATTACCTCAGGCACATCACTCACATGAAATGCCACCACAGCTCCTGCCCCACAGACACCACACACACCTTTAGAAACAGGGATGGACATTATCAGGCTTCATCAGACACTGAAAGAGACTGTAGAAACCAACCCAGCCTCAAGGACATCCAATCCTGCTGGCATTCCCCCCGACTGTGGCACCGTGTTCAAGGCACACCTCAAATTACAGCTTTTCCACAAAACAGCAGTAATGCAGCCCAGGCTGCAGCTCTGACTGCTCTTACTCTTCTCCTCACTCACCACTTCTCCATCTGGAGCCATCAGCACTTCTCTGTGCATTCAGCCCTTCCTCTTCATGCGGCAACTGCTGAAGGAAGGGGGTGATGTGCCAAAACCAGCTGAGCAACAAACATCTCACTCGAAAAATGTTAACAGCACTGAGATACAAAATAAAGTTGGTTTATTTACTTTGTTTCCCAGACATTAACATTTGCAATTATTTCAATGCTTTTAAACCCACGCTCAGCCTGTTTAAATAAACTAACAAATATTCCAACAAGTTCAGAACTCTGAACCAAATGACAGTTTGTTATTGAAAGAAGATCAGGATCAGCACAAGCAAATAAATTCAATCAGCAGACAGAAAATACAGAAAATACTGCCTGAAGAAAAGCTACTGAGCGCAAGTTAGGATGAAAAATCCAAGGGAAAAAAGACAAAAGCTAAGCTGGTAAACACAGCAGCAGGTGGGTGGCTGTTCCACTGGCAAAAATACAATTTTTTGTAAGCCTTGGGTCCATCCCATTCACATTTCATAGCTGCAGGAACAAATCTTTGCAAATTATAAAGTATTGCAGTAGCAAAATCATGCCAAATATTGAGAAGTGCAAAGACATGTAAATCCAGGAGAAAAAAAAAAAACATATTACCAAAAAACAAGGAACGCCCAAATATTTCAAAGAATTAAAAAAAGCAAATGAATCCAACTTATTTGGAGATGATAGCTGCTTGCAGGATTTGCATGGGGAGGTTAAGGAGTGTCTTTATGAAAAATTTAATCCCCTTTGCAAAACAAATTCTTTCCACCTCTGCTCAGGTTTCATCCAGGACAGGAGCACTGTTTGCCAGCCTAACACTTTCATTATTTTAGATCTTTGAATGATTCCTCACCAAATTTCTTCTCACATATACCATTCTGGTCTACCCAAATAATGGTATAAATTAACATTATTAGTATTAAGCCTTTTCACCAATAAAAACAGAGAGCCTTTATTCTCAACACTAAATATTATTTCAGAATGGTTAGAAATTCTGATAGAGTGCAGGTTTTTCCTGCAGAGCAGAAATTGTTCGTTACCCTACTGAACCCTTCTTTGCCACCAGACCTGAAAGGGGCAGACAGGCATGGGACAAAACAATCCTGGATCAGCACCGCTGAAGTGGTAACTAATTCTCCCACACTGTAAGCAAACATTGATCTTCACTGAATCTCCACAAAAGAGACAAAATAAGGAATTTGTAAGGTGGGCAAAAAAATCCAATCTGTGAGCACATTTTTACATAGGAAGGGTAATATAACCTCTTTTAAAAAGTAAAGAGTAAAGACAATTCAGTTTTCATATTTCATTAAGAATCATGCAGAATATAAAAACTGGAGTGCCCATTGTCAAAATTCAGGCAGTTTACAAAACTCAGAAGGCCTGTTTTGAGCTAGAAAAGCTTTTTTAATTGAAATTTTAAAAAACTCCGTTTCTCATGTTCACAAGAGCCAGTTTCTGAATTTAGCAAGCAGTGAGCTTCTCAGCAGAAGTTTGGGAGAGACCTCCAAAGATTGCTTCCAACCAGAACTACTCAACATTGCAATTACTAAAATACAGCCATTCCAGAACCAAAAGTGTCTGCTGCAAAAAGCAGAGAAAGCAAACCTCAATGCTCAGGAGTTAGAAAATCAAGCACCCAGTTCTATGCAGTTCCTAGGACATTTTCAGCTGACAAGTACATAACATACACGAAGATGAGTGTTCGGGCAGAAAAATTCTGTTTCTCCCTAGCAATGTGGGTTAACTTGAACATTTGTACTGCCCTGTAGGGACAAAACTCACCTATAACTTCATATAAAGGAGACACATTACAGTATAGCTGCTTCCTTTGCAAAAAGTAACAGCTGATGCTTCTGATGTTATAGCCTTGCTGATAAATAATGCAATAAAAATTACTATCTTCAGTGCTTACTTTCATCTTCCATCCTACATTTGTGTTTTATGCCATGGTGCAAAAAAAAGTAATTCAAACGTTAAAATATATCCCTGACTTCAGGTACTTATAAATCTTAGGGATTAAGCATTAACCATTACTAACTACAGTCTAAAAGTTGTTTAGCTGACTAAACAAATTATCTCACAACAGTAAATTTCTGCAAGTTAATTAACTTTTTCAAATCAAACTCTGGACTCTTCAACTGCTTACTAAGTGTTCTGACCCAAGAATTACCAAGAGCAAAGGTAGCGAATGGCAGAGTCCACCTGAAGAAGCAGCAGTAGTTCATTAAACCCATCTCTGTGCCATCATTAAACCTATTCTTTGTCCATTTGCTGTTTCAGATTAGTCAGGCATATTTCCCTGACAGGAGTGGCAGGCTCGCCTGCCTGCTGAGCACACCCTTGCGAAGGGAGGGCTCCAGGGCATCCTCCTGCTCAGTGACACGGAGCCAAGGGCTGCGTGTGCCCCGCAGGTGCCCCTGATGAGCCCCGCACACCACTGCAGCCTCAGCAGCGGCCGGAAACAGCAGCCCACGGCCCAAGGGCGCTGTGAACAGAACGGGAATGGATCGCTCTCCCGCTGGTCAAAGGGAAAACACCGAGCTGAGAGGTTGTGCTCTCACAGTAACTTGGTAAAAACTGAACTCAAGGTATTCTGTAGACAGAAACCTCTAACCACAGACAGCGATCTCCTGCTTTACTTCCGTGGGACCAGACAACAGAGACTCTGTTCCACACCAATGATACTGGTGGTTTTTATTTATTGTTTCTTGCAAAGGGAGTGCCAGAAGGAAGCAACATTTTTTTTTTTCTTAAAGCTACTACCCCTTTACCAACACAACCCACCCTGCTTAACAAAATAATGTTTTGGTTCCATTTTTCACCAATTCTGAATGAAACACATAAAATTTTTTTGCTGAGAACTGCAGTCAGAGAACCAAAAGAATAAGACTATTAATAACTTTATGTAGCCCTGCAAGGACCAGTAAGTTAGATTATGGACCTGTCCCAAATCAAGATATTCTATGAACTTTAACAACCTCATATGTTGAAAAAACTATTTTCATTGCACCTCGAGATGTTGGGACTGTGCATAACTTATGGCCACTACTTGAAACAGATTACTTAGGAAAAGCTCATTAGCTTTATTTTCATGCTAACGGGACTGTCATGCATCAAGTAACATTCTTCTATCAAGACATCAGAAAATTTCAGTCCAATTATACACCATTACCTCAACGCGCTCAGCTTTCCTATACAAACTAGTTCAGCAGCTCTCCAACGAGGAACTTCATTGAAATGAGACACCTCCGCGTAATAACAACTGCTGAATAACACAGCTGAGCATATAATAAAATGCGCGACCAACCACAGGCTGAACCGCTATTTCCGCAGGCAAACCGGCGAGAGTTTGTGAGTCCAGGGGCCATGTTCAGCATATTCTAGAAGCACAAAGCAGCCAATCCTCCGGCAGATGACTCGTCACAAGTCCCAGTGCCTGCTCACCTAGAGAGCAGCAGAGACAGCAGCGGCGCTTCTGCCAGGAGCAGCGAGCGCGGGCCTCAGCGGGGCCCAAGCCCAGCCCGGATGCGAGCACAAGGCAGATATTTATTCTGGTTTTATTGCAGGAAGCACCCGACAGGGCTGCACCGCCCGTGGGAGCGCCCGGGGCGGCGGAGGGGCCTGCTGGGCCGGCCCGTGCCCCGCTGTGCCCCGGCTCACCAGCACGGGCACGACGGCCCCCGCTCCCTCCCTCACCGCAGCGCCTCCGCTCCCTCCCTCGGCCGGCTCCGGAGCGCTCCCCGCCGCCGGCACGGGCAGCCGAGCTGCGGCGGGCAGGGCACGGCCACGGCAGGAGAGGGAGGGAGGGAGGGAGGGAGGGAGGGAGGGAGGGAAGGAAGGAAGGAAGGAAGGAAGGAAGGAAGGAAGGAAGGAAGGAAGGAAGGAAGGAAGGAAGGAAGGAAGGAAGGAAGGAGGCAGCCGGGGATGCTGCGCGCCGCCCCGCCCCGCCGCCGGGCCGCCCAGCAAATGGGGCTCCGCGCAGGGGGCTGCGGCGGCGAGCGGGGGAAGGAGGGAGGGAGCGAGGGGAGGAAACAAGGCGGCAGCTCCCCCGCACAATGGCCGCCCGCCCTCGCCCCTGCCTCGCCCGCCGCTCCCCGCCCTGCCTATCAGCCAAGCGGCCGCGGACCCCCGTACCTGCAGCGTCACCTCCTCGGGTCTCCAGTGCGGGCGCAGCCGGCGCAGCAGCTGCAGGGCGCCCTGGCGGTAGCCGGGCCCCTCCCGCTCGCTGACCGTGATGTCCAGCTTGGGCACCTCCGGCGAGCCGGGCGGGACGTGGATGTAGTTGGACATGACAGCGGGCAGGACGCGGCGCGACGCGGGGACACGAGAGTAGGCGGCCCTCGCTGGTGCTCCCTCCGCGGCGGAGCCGGCAACTGACGGGGAAATTTCCACTTGGGCTCCCGATAAAGCGGCTCCGCCTCCCCGGCTGCGGCGCGGAGCAGCCTGGGAGAGCGGGCGGAGCCGGGTGGAGTCTGACCCCCGCCCGCCCCTCCAGGGTCCCGCCCTGCCCCTCAGGCTCCCGCTGTCCCCTCTGAAGCCCCGCTGTCCCCTCAGGCGCCCGCCCGGCCCCTCAGGGTCCCGCTGTCCCCTCTGAAGCCCCGCTGTCCCCTCAGGCGCCCGCCCGGCCCCTCAGGATCCCGCTGTCCCCTCTGAAGCCCCGCTGTCCCCTCAGGCGCCCGCCCGGCCCCTCAGGCTCCCGCTGTCCCCTCTGAAGCCCCGCTGTCCCCTCAGGCGCCCGCCCGGCCCCTCAGGCTCCCGCTGTCCCCTCTGAAGCCCCGCTGTCCCTTCCAGGGTCCTGCCCGTCCCCTCCAGGGTCCCGCTGTCCCCTCAGGCACCCTGCCCAGGAGGGGATTTACCGATTTTACCCAGGACTCCTGCGGGACAGCGGCCGTGAAGGAATGCGGGCAGCTCCCGGCTGACCCTCGCTGGCTCGGAGTTACCTGCTGCGGTTCATTTTTAAATTCTTTAATTTGGTCCCGGCTTTTGGAAGCCCTCACCGCGCCTCCCCTCAGGGCGCGCACCTGCTCAGTGCCTTGATCCGCTCTTCCTACACAGCAGCTACCTTCTCTCTCTTTTTTTTTTCCCCCCTCACTTATTTCATGCTGGAAATCTTGTTGCCTTGAAGTTATTTTCGGCGGAAAAAAAAAAATGAAAGTCCTCAGATTACACCATAGCTTGTGTGGTGGAAAAAAGCGGGGGGGGAAATCCCATTTTTTTTTAGAAATATTTTAATGCTGCCCCTAATAGTCCTACGAGTACCTGCCTCCTTTCACATTCTGTGATTTTCCCGCAGAGGAAGCGCCGACCAAGAAGTTCTTCTGTAAGTACAACTGAATTGAGCAGGACGAAGACACAAAAACTATGTAAGAGTAATGGTCGGGCTCTGAAGAGCCCTGAGGAGCTGTTACTCTGAAACAGACCCAGGTCAGCAAATCTTTGATCTTTGTATTCTTTTCCATCTAAACTTTGATTCAGACCAGGTATTTAAAATCTTCAGAGCCAGGAATCTGCCTGGGAGAGCTCAATAAATAAATTTTCTTTATGATGTATTTTAAATTAAAATATAATGTTTATGGGTTTATGTTATTAGTGTAAATATGTTATTCTACATTTATAGGATTTTTCTATCGAGCATTGAAGGGGAAAGAACATCAGGATCTGAATAAAATTTCAAATCCCATAAAATTTGACCCATTTCTTCCACTAGCCCATTTCACTTTTTCTTCTTTGAAAGTAAGGATATTTTGAAATTTCAATGCTTTGAAAAATAGCTTTGTTTTAACACATTCACCTTCATATACTCCTTAGCCCTATAAGTCAATATTGCCATAGAGGCATGATATCACTCTACTACATCAAACATATGATTCATAGTGGCCTCTGCTTCTGCTTAGGCAGTTTGGTAGATGATAAACTAAGATTTATTTATAGATTAGGTCCAAAGAGATATTTTGTTGAAATAAAAAGGTTGAATGCTCCAGCTTCCAAATGTTAATTTCAACAAGAGCTGGTCTAAACAGAGATTCAATCTTGCTAATGCTGAGAATAATAAATACACCCACCAGAAGGTTTCAGTTATTAACTCTGAGAAGCCTTGTGAATTTACCCAAGTCTGATTAGATTTCCATAAGTTGTTTGTGAGTGTATTTTTAACAGAAAAGGGGGAAGCTGGAGTTCTGGTGCTTAGATTGCTCAGGAATGATCAGAGCTAACTCCTGCATGCTAACTATTTACAAAGGATGTGAAAGAACTTTGAACATTTAGGCAGCGGCACTCTCATCTTTCTTGTCATGTTATAAAGATATATCCTTTGGGCTTGTCCTCATGGTGCATTGGGAAATCTTAATTCCTGGGGTTTTATTAAAAAAATTCCTATTTTTCCTACTTCCTGTTATTTTAATCAATAAAAGTTACAGTTAGTTACTCACCTGGTTTCCTTCCCTTTTAACCTTTTGTTTCCCACAAATATTTGCTGTGTCCAGATCAAACCCCAAAGAAATGTGTTTTCTCTTCGTGCTTGGTACGTTTGCAGGTACACCCCACCAAACCAAACCCATTCCAAGGGTGGCAGAGATGTTCACTACAAGGAACTGGAGAAAACAGGACGTTTGCTTCTCTCCCAGGCCTGTGCCCTACCAGTCTGACCTGCTTATCCTCCTTGCCTTTTCGGCTATTCAGGAACCAGGTTGTGCCGTTTAATTTATTCCTACACTTTTCACCTTGCCTTTATGTCAGTGCTGGACGTTTATAAATACTTTAAAAAAAAAAAAAAAGGCATAAAGAGCAACATCAGGATGAGAACCAGTTTTAACTTCCCAGGTGCAGTTCACCTCTGCTTTCCAGAGCCAGTAATTCAGTACTTGCTTCAGGCCTCACTGCATAAAAGTGACCAGAAATAGGACCCCTTCTAGCCATAAGTAATTTTAACAGCATTTTGCAGAGCAGTGTTTCAGAATGCTTTATGTTGTCCCAATCTCATGAGTGAAAAACTGAGTCACCAAAAGGTTTAAATGTGCCATCAGACCAGACAGTGGGCTTGGACATAATTTTCTGATTTCCAGTCCTGTCCTTTGATCCCAGGATTTCTTCAGTGCATTCAAGCATATAATTTGTGTTCATTGTCCCACGTGTATTACTTGTGTCAGGATGAATCACATCTCTGTACACATGGTACAAAACTGTAAGTCAGCTCTTACATATTTATTTATTTATTATATTTTTGAAGTGCCTGGTGGCCTAGCATCCATCCAGCAGCATTCAACAGCATCCTAGCAACAACTCTTGCCACACAAAGTTGATCATTCTGTCATATTTATTGTGTTCCATAAACAGATTTTGTTTCAGTCTCGGGGAAGATGAGCTTGAAATAGTTTACTTTATAAAATCTTGACAATTTAAAAATTTCTTAAAGCTGCATACTGTTAGGTATGTTGTTGAAATGGTAGAAAGTCCTCTCTGGTGCAAGTTGCTTGACACAATAATAGGTTATAGCTTTTTCAAGTGTACTTTGAAAGCCATATGAGACAGAGTAAAAAGCCTCAAGGCTCGTTGCAGTTTCACAGCTGGATTTTCCAGCAGGCTCCCGAGTGTCACTCATGTGGCAGGTTCCACAGATAACCCAGCTCCTGACCACCTGAGCCCATTCCAGCATGGCAGTGGTGTGGGGCACAAGGTACTGTGCTCACAGGGGACAGGGTTCCAGCTGCCTGCTCGGGGTTTCACTGGGAATCTCAGGAGTCCTGCAGGAAGGTACTGTGCTCACAGGGGACAGGGTTCCAGCTGCCTGCTCGGGGTTTCACTGGGAATCTCAGGAGTTCTGCAGGAAGGTACTGTGCTCACAGGGGAGAGGGTTCCAGCTGCCTGCCCAGGGTTTCACTGGGAATCTCAGGAGTTCTGCAGGAAGGTACTGTGCTCACAGGGGACAGGGTTCCAGCTGCCTGCTCGGGGTTTCACTGGGAATCTCAGGAGTTCTGCAGGAAGGTACTGTGCTCACAGGGGACAGGGTTCCAGCTGCCTGCTCGGGGTTTCACTGGGAATCTCGGGAGTTCTGCAGGAAGCCTGGACATCTGTGAATGTCCTTGGTTACCTGCAGGGCCTCTCCAGGTGAGTTCCCTCTGTGCTGTCCCTGCTCATGAGCTGGGTGTGAGCAGTGACCCAGTCACACCCTGCTGGACACCTCAGCAACCTCAACAAGCCCCTGCCCCAGGCCTGCCAATTCAGCTCAACAGTGAGAGACAGACCTGATAAAACCTGCCCAGCTCACAGGAACAGAGACATGCTTGCACTGAAGCAGCTGCTAAATCCAAACAAGCAGCTGAAAAAGGAATTCTGCAGTTCCTCCATTTTCTCCATGCTGTAGGTTTGTTAGGGCTGTTTATAAAACAATATAGCCATGGCGTTAAAAGAAAGAAGAAAATAAAAATCTTCATTTTAGTTACACTACTCAAAAAATACCTGTACCAAAAAATAGGGATTAAACAAAGCAACACAAAGTCATAATTAAGGCCAGTGCCTGTATTCATTTTAGCAGATAAGGCTGTATTTGAAAAGCAGTTACAAGCTGACTGATCCTTGACTAACTTGAACTCTACATGTGTCCAATGATTTACCCTATGCTGGTGTTTTTCTCAAGGGCAACAAGTACACATCTTGCATAAGTGCCCCAAAGAGTCTACTTCAGCACATTTAAAATCTCTTGCATTCAAGAATAAATTCTCCTGCAACAATACAGGAGGAGGCTTTTGAATGGCTTTTGTACTTTTTAGAAATTTATGCTTTTCTAACATTTTATTGACTAATCAAACATTCTCCTACAATGAAAAATTACAAACATCAGCAATTTAAAACACTGTCTGTGAAAAGAACAATATCAACTATGCATTTAAATGTCATGCAAGCTGTAAAAGAAGCCTAGAATACTTTTTCCTCTTTCTAAGGTACTACCAGAATGTCATTGTGTATTCTCCAGTGAAATCTCTAATCAATTTTACAGTATAAAGGGGGGCAGGGGGGAGATGGCTGAACTAAATTAAAACAATTAAAAACTGTGTAGGGAATTATCTTGAGGGACTGAGAGCATGGTTATCACACATAAATGATTGCCACTCTACATTCAGCCTGAGTCAGAGAAAGGAGAGAGAAACCTCATGGGCTGGGAGCTGGCTGGGGGCAGATCTCAGGTGCTGGGGACCAGAGTCTGTAGCTCGGTGTCCCCAAGGCCCAGCCTTGCTCAAGCCACTCCCCAGGGACCTGCCTGGGTGACCATCAGCACCTCTGCTGGTCAAGGGGGCTTCTCCTCCTGTCCTCAGCCTTGCTGAGGCCACCTCTGGGGGGCTGTGACCAGTTGTGGGCTCCCCAGGACAAGGAAGGCTGGAAATGCTTGAGACAGCCCAGGGGAGGGCTGTGCAGAGCACTGGGAGCTCCAAAAGGGGCTGGGAGAACTGGGTCTGTCCAGCCTGGAGAAGGGATGGCTCAGGGGGGACCCCAACAACACCTCTCAAGGACAGAACTGGTGCTCTGGGGCAGTGGCACAAACACACACAGGAAATCTGTGCTTTGGAGGTGACAGGGCACTGGACAGGCTGCCCAGAGAGACCGTGGGGTGTCCTTACCTGGAGATACTCAAAACTCACCTGGACTCGATCCTGTACAACCTGTTCCAGCTGAGGAGAGAGGTGGGACCAGAGGATCTCCAGAGGTGCCTTCCAACCCCAACCATTTTGTGGTTCTGTGAAAGGCAAAGAAAGGTGCCAAAGAGGGGAGATGAGGGACAGAAGGGAAAGAGCAGGAAATTGCTGCAATTCTGTGTTAATGAGAGAAGAAATTGCTAAACTGGTTTATGTGTGTTCCTCACAAAACACCATTCCCAGCAATTTTCTTGGTAGTTTCAAGGAGTCAAGGACTAAAAAACCAGCAATGATGCAAAAGGTGCACTGTGTTCTTGTGCTTATGACCAGCTCCTTTCCATGAAATGGACAGATGACCAGGAGGACTCTGGCCAGCACCACAACACCCTTTCCATGAGCATTCCAGCTGGTGTGCTGAGGCCCATGTGTCCAATCTGGATGCTCTTTGGTGCCCCTGTGTGCACCTTCTCTCCAGGTCTCATTCCCACCTTGTCCAAATCCCATTTCCTACAGAATTAAGGTTAATGTGACCAGATTTTGTGTCTGCCCTCCATTACTGATTCAAGAAGGAGCTACTTTAGAATTTTACCAGGTCATTAAATACCAAGGATAGTTTTAAATCCTATCTTTGGGAATTACTGAACAGGCAGAGCCTACAACCTGTAGGTCATCATCTCAGGCTGCTTTTGAAAGGCCTACAGATTATTATTATTGTTTCCAGGATTATTTCATTATTCACCTTAAAGATTTTATTTACCTCAAGGCATTGGTTCTCAGGGGGCTGGCAAAAGGAGTATCGTGGGCACAAGAGAAGAACAGCTCAGAACAGCCTGATATTTAATCATAGGTTGGAAATATCTTTTACAGACTTGTCTGTTTGCAACTGTCACTAATCATAGACAATTACTAAATTAGTCAGCTTCATTTATATTTTTCTTAAGGGAGATCTTGGAACATTAGTTACATTACATTTCAGGTTTAAGGATAATAAAGCTATGTATTCCTCTTGGGAAAGTAAAACAATATTATGATTAAAAAATAAATAAAATATAACAAAATTATTGCAACTATACCAAAGGTAAAGGGCTCAACTTTGCCCAATTCTCTTCTTCCCTTCCACAGGGCTCCAGAGCTCTACAGCCACAGGAAGCACTGCTGGGGAGGAGAATTGCTTCCCTGGCTCCTGCAGCTTGGACACCAGCATGAGGCAATCAGGAGGGTAATCAAGGAGAAATGCATACAGGAATTGCCACGAGAACATTGTGTCTTACTGGGAGTTCCCAGCGCTACTGAAATTCAGAGTCTATGTTTTCTCAAAACAGCTTGAAAGAGAGCTGAAGTCTCAGGCAGTGTAAGCAAACACAGAATCTTTACTGGCTTTCCTAGATTCTGCTTCTTGCTCCTCTTCCCTTAAAATATTTTGGATCGAGTAGCAGATCCAGCTGTGCAGTCTGCACTTGAGGATGTGGAACACTAGCAAGGTTTGTGGCTTTGTGAATCCACCGAGCTTTTAACATGTGAAAGGCAAGGAATATTCATTCCAGCTCCCCACCGGGCACCAGGGGTGTGGAGCCTGCCTCTGATTCTTTCTGGCTCCTGGAATTTTGCATTTCTGTGTCAGCTGGGCCTCCCTGCCTGCACTCCCTGAAGGCTGAGCACAGAAAATCTTGTGCAAGCAGCTGGAGCTGCAGCATTTTGCTTCTGTGTGATCCGTGTGTCTATGGCTTCGGTGTCGTTCTGATAGCTCCATTTTTATCTAGATCTGAAGTTCCTCAGTCAGGAGAGTTTTTGTTTGGAAGATACAGATTTCCCTGGTATTTGTTACAATTGGCTGTATTTCGAGTATGTCAGGCGCTTAGTCAGCTGTTCCTGCAACTGAGACTTGTTTTTCTTCTTTTTATCCCTTTCATGCAGTGGAAAAAGTTTCCTGCTGCTCTCCCTACTGATATTTGATATCCTATCTCCAACTGATGCACATATTTAACTTTTAAAGAACAGCATGTCAGCTAGCTCTGCTAAATAAGGCTCTTTCTGGTTTTGAATTGTTTCGTTTTCTTTTGTTGTTTTGTGGTTTTTGTTTTCACTGAAAGATTATTTTGGAGGTATTATTTCTCAGAGGAATGACTTTTTCTAATCCATCTCCCTCTTCTTAGCAACAATAATTTTTAAAAATCAGTTGCTCATGCTTTGTAGCAATTTAATCTTTGTATTTATTTAATCTTCAGCATTAAAGGAATGCTTACAGGGAGCAAAGCAGCCAGTCAGCAGCTTTCTTGAATGTCTGCTACAAGTCATTATAATGCAAAAAAGTAGGGAACTTGAGAGATTTGTTTTAGTTTCTCTAGAAGTGTTTTACATTCTAACAGCATTCCTGATAATCATCTTTCCTCCTCTTTTTCTTTTTTTTTTTTTTTTACAGGAAATAATCTTTCTGGCCCCCACCAGCAACAGCTTACAGTGGGAAGCCACAGTGGGAAGCCATTAATACATAGTTATTGATGTTGTTATCAAAATGTATTACTAAGAGAAAGGCTCAAAGCTGTCCACTGATCTGTCCACTTTTTACCATGACTGTGACAAAAAAGCTTCCAAAGCATTCAGTGAACACTGACCTCCCTGCTTACCTTGACACATAATTTTTCCCACTGTCTTTGGGCACAGGAAGCTCCAAGTGAAAACCCCCAGGTACACAAAGGCAGGAGTGCTGAAGGAATGTTGGAAGGGTAGATGGACTGATGCTGTCCTCTGATGGATTCATTGCCCAGGTTCATGTGTTTATATAAAACCTGCAATGCTGTTCATAGCCCCTCATCGCAGTGGAACTGGTGAGAGAGCAGCTCTGGGACAAGCACTTCCAGTTCAGTAAATCTTTGCCTTCCTTTGCTTTGCCAAGTTGCACAAAGTCATTGGTTCAAGGTCAGTTTCTGTGTGCTTCGTAAAGTGTCCCCAAACCAGCTCTGACACAGCCTCAGTCAGATCTTTCTTACAGAGCAGCACCACAGTGTGATTGATGAAGGAAGTAGAACAAACCCAAATATCTGAACCTTCAGAAGCTACTTGAAGGAAAAAAGAAAAAAAAAAAAAAAAAAAAAAAAACAAACCACAAAACCAAACATACAAAAAATTCACCTTTAAAATCTCCTTGATGAATTTCAGGTCACAGCCCATTGGTGGCTCACTTTGTGCCAGTCAGGGTTTTACATTTCCTCCACCAAGAAGGAAAACCTTTCCAACACCAAAGTTGATGCCAAAACCTAAACCTCTGGCCAAAGCTATTTTCGCTACAATAACATCTCCTTTGCTTACTCTTTTGTACAGCAACTCCTTAACTGCTTCCAGAAATATTCTGGGCATTTGCTTCTCTCTGGTGTATTTTAATTTGCCCTTTTTATCTCTGTGTTGTTTTTCAGCATTCTTTCCTCAGTTAGCTGTTCACATTTGATCCTCATAATTCCCTGGATGTTTTCATAAAAAAAAAAAAAAAAAAAGAAAAGAAATAACAAAAAAAGAAAAGTGAAAAAAGAATTCTTCTCTTGGACAGAAAAGATCACAAATAAGAGGTTTTACCTGGTCAAAAGAGCATTGGAGAATCACAGAGTAGCGCAGAGTAGAACACAAATACAAGACAAAGCACTTTTGATGCAGTCGCTGAAACTACAACCAAGATCAGAAAAAGGTAAGAAAATTAAATGTAATTAGTACAAGGTTTGGGGGTTTTGAACACTTTATTGGGAAACACAACCTTAATGGGGCAGGGGCATGGCAGAAAAGCTGCATGGTGGAGAGCTTAGGCTTGGGTTGGGGAAGCAGCTGAAACAGCGCGGCGGCAGCAATGGAGAAGCCGTGTCTGTGACCCTCCTCTCCAAAAGCCCAAAGGTGATCCCAGCTGGACACGAGGAAAAGCTGCTCCGTGGGAGCACAGGGTGAGGGAAAGCACTACAGGCACTTAAAAAAATAAGATATTTCCACAGGTATAGTCTATGGAAACCTTTTCCAAAAACCAGTCATTACTTCTGTGGCCCTTATCAGCAAAACAGGGAATTCATGCAATAAAATCTATGTGAAAAGAATTTAGAACAAGTTAAAGAAAGGCATTTTTGAAGCTGAAATTGGCATATAGAAAAAAGTGCTTCAGGCACTTTAGGTAAATTTTGTGGCTGAATAATTTTAGAGCTGATGGTTATACATGCAGTTATTGCACGTACCAAGTTTAGGATAATTAAGATAAGGGTGATTAAAAGTCATTCTCATATAGTATAAATTAAATTGTCAAAACTCAGGAGGTAGTATTTTCCTCCAAAGTTTTTTATTGCACACTGTATATTTTTAGGGAATATTAAAATATGTTCACCTGTTTCTGGAAGCCTCTGCCTCTTGGCTACAGCTGGTAATAGCAGAGTGGGTCACTGATATCATCTGGCATTGGATTACTTTTGGTGTCTGTGGTGCAAACACACCTCTGCAGGAATTTGCAGTGACACCATATATTGCACTGTGGATATATTCTAAAGTATGCTAAAATACCCACGTAGCCATCTTCAGCACATTTGAAATTTCCTGGTTTGGTGTTGTGTAAGCTCTGGAAGCTTTCCTCCATTGAGCATTCAGAGCAAGTGCTGTGAGCATTGGCGTGGAGATCTGAGGGAAGCAGAGTGCTGCCACCAGCCCTTTCTGCTGCCTTAATGAGCTCCCAGCCCTGCAGAGGGACAATTCCCTGAGCTTCCCATGCCCAGGCACGGCTGGCACCGGCTGCTGCTGGTGTGTGCAGCTCACACAGAGCAGGCTCCATTGCTGCACCTCTGTGCCCGTGATTGCACTGCCCCTGGGCCCTGCTCTGCTCTATGGACCTGTCTGCCTCCCTGAGGTGGCAAACGGGCACAGGGAATCCCAGGTGTGCTACTGTGGTACCCTGGGCAAACAGGGAATCCCAGGTGTGCTACTGTGGTACCCTTGGCAAACAGGCACAGGGAATCCCAGGTGTGCTACTGTGGTACCCTTGGCAAACAGGGAATCCCAGGTGTGCTACTGTGGTACCCTTGGCAAACAGGGAATCCCAGGTGTGCTACTGTGGTACCCTTGGCAAACAGGGAAAATCCCAGGTGTGCTACTGTGGTACCCTTGGCAAACAGGCACAGGGAATCCCAGGTGTGCTACTGTGGTACCCTTGGCAAACAGGGAATCCCAGGTGTGCTACTGTGGTACCCTGGGCAAACAGGGAATCCCAGGTGTGCTACTGTGGTACCCTTGGCAAACAGGGAATCCCAGGTGTGCTACTGTGGTACCCTTGGCAAACAGGCACAGGGAATCCCAGGTGTGCTATTGTGGTACCCTTGGCAAACAGGGAAAATCCCAGGTGTGCTAATGTGGTACCCTGGGCAAACAGGGAATCCCAGGTGTGCTACTGTGGTACCCTTGGCAAACAGGCACAGGGAATCCCAGGTGTGCTAATGTGGTACCCTGGGCAAACAGGGAATCCCAGGTGTGCTAATGTGGTACCCTTGGCAAACAGGGAATCCCAGGTGTGCTACTGTGGTACCCTTGGCAAACAGGGAATCCCAGGTGTGCTACTGTGGTACCCTTGGCAAACAGGGAATCCCAGGTGTGCTACTGTGGTACCCTGGGCAAACAGGGAATCCCAGGTGTGCTACTGTGGTACCCTTGGCAAACAGGGAATCCCAGGTGTGCTACTGTGGTACCCTGGGCAAACAGGGAATCCCAGGTGTGCTACTGTGGTACCCTTGGCAAACAGGCACAGGGAATCCCAGGTGTGCTACTGTGGTACCCTTGGCAAACAGGGAATCCCAGGTGTGCTACTGTGGTACCCTGGGCAAACAGGGAATCCCAGGTGTGCTACTGTGGTACCCTTGGCAAACAGGGAATCCCAGGTGTGCTACTGTGGTACCCTTGGCAAACAGGCACAGGGAATCCCAGGTGTGCTATTGTGGTACCCTTGGCAAACAGGGAAAATCCCAGGTGTGCTAATGTGGTACCCTGGGCAAACAGGGAATCCCAGGTGTGCTACTGTGGTACCCTTGGCAAACAGGCACAGGGAATCCCAGGTGTGCTAATGTGGTACCCTGGGCAAACAGGGAATCCCAGGTGTGCTAATGTGGTACCCTTGGCAAACAGGGAATCCCAGGTGTGCTACTGTGGTACCCTTGGCAAACAGGGAATCCCAGGTGTGCTACTGTGGTACCCTTGGCAAACAGGGAATCCCAGGTGTGCTACTGTGGTACCCTGGGCAAACAGGGAATCCCAGGTGTGCTATTGTGGTACCCTGGGCAAACAGGGAATCCCAGGTGTGCTACTGTGGTACCCTGGGCAAACAGGGAATCCCAGGTGTGCTACTGTGGTACCCTTGGCAAACAGGGAATCCCAGGTGTGCTAATGTGGTACCCTTGGCAAACAGGCACAGGGAATCCCAGGTGTGCTAATGTGGTACCCTGGGCAAACAGGGAAAATCCCAGGGGTGCTAATGTGGTACCCTTGGCAAACAGGCAATCCCAGGGGTGCTAATGTGGTACCCTGGGCAAACAGGGAATCCCAGGTGTGCTACTGTGGTACCCTTGGCAAACAGGCACAGGGAATCCCAGGTGTGCTAATGTGGTACCCTGGGCAAATAGGGAATCCCAGGTGTGCTAATGTGGTACCCTTGGCAAACAGGCACAGGGAATCCCAGGTGTGCTACTGTGGTACCCTTGGCAAACAGGGAATCCCAGGTGTGCTAATGTGGTACCCTGGGCAAACAGGCAATCCCAGGTGTGCTAATGTGGTACCCTGGGCAAACAGGGAATCCCAGGTGTGCTACTGTGGTACCCTTGGCAAACAGGGAATCCCAGGTGTGCTATTGTGGTACCCTTGGCAAACAGGGAATCCCAGGTGTGCTAATGTGGTACCCTTGGCAAACAGGGAATCCCAGGTGTGCTATTGTGGTACCCTGGGCAAACAGGCACAGGGAATCCCAGGGCGTGCTGGAAAAGGTGCTCACAGCAGGGACTACCTGCAAATCCAGATGTAAAGAAGTAGCACAAACACTCCTGAGACCTCACATGAAACACCAGGCCCAATTCAGGCCTCATGCATGAAAAAACAAACCAGAAATAGAAAACAAGTACGGATAAAGGAGAACAGCATACTGAACTAAATGCAGACCCCCTATCCTCCTGGAAGAGAAGCTTGGCTGGTTCCACCCAGGAGCAGCAGAGCTGTGGGGACAGAACCATTCATCACAATGCACAGATGTGTCCTGAAGGCAAAATGTACGTTTGGGCCATAAAACAACACTAGCGTGCAAAAAACAAACCAGACCTAAACTGATACTGGGGTATTGCAGGAAATTTCTAATTGTGCACAGAGGTCCTAAAACAGACTTCAGATATGAGCACTGGGGACAAGAAATGTCTCAAACAATAACAACAACAACCCACCACAAAAACACACACACCAAAAAAACCCCAAAAACAAAACAAAAAACCAAAACTCCAACCAAACAGCAAGCATGATTAAATCACAAGAATCCTAATCACTGTGTCCTCTTTGAGACTGAGTCAAAAATTGCAGGTTGCTGCATGCTGGTCAGTGTAACATCTGTAAGGAATACCAGACATTCCCAGGAATGCTGGAGCTGTGTTTTAAATTCAGCATCCCAACATTTTCAGTTGTTGGAATTTGGAATGAGGAGATCTATGCAGAGAAGCATAACCCAGCATACAGCCAGCCCAGCCCCAGCCAAGGGTTTTGATACTTCTGTGCATCTGACCATCTGGTTGTAACAGAATTATTCTTTTTCCAGATTACTTTTTAGCTGCACCAACTTCAACAACCTGATTTTGTTCATCACTATTTAGATGCTGCCAGTTACCAAGGCTGTGAGTGAGGATTGCATTTTAGTGCATAACAAAGTCTTTTTCAGTGGCTGTGTGAAAAAGGCATGGTGTCTACCACCATGAACAGAAAATGAAAGTGGCACAAAGCTGGTTGAGGAGGGGAAGGAGCCACTCAGAATCACAGAGAGATTTGAGACACAACTTCTCCAACAGCCTGCTCTGGTAGCACAGCCTCAGCTGGGAAGGAGCAGAGCTGCAAAACCTGCATCTAAAGACTGAGCTGCTGCTCCTCTGCTGCAAGCAGATCACAAAAAGTGTCCATGGAAACCATCTTTATGCTGCTTATCTAACAATCCCTGAGCAAAACCCTGGGAAGATGTGAATTGCAGAGGACGGGCAAGTACCTGCATGGCAGGGGGGTCATCATCCTTTGCACACCTCTCTGCTGGCTCCCCACCCTGGTGGCATCACTGCCAAAGACATTCTGTACATGGCAGGTACTCAAGAAAAACTCTTCAAATCTTATCTGAGACACTTTGTGCTTTTTTAGACTTGGGGATCTATGCTATCAAGCTGTTTCCCCACACATGCAAACAAAAACGAGGTTAAAATAATATTGGGTCTGCCTTCATTTCAAAACAATCCTCCAAAACTAAGTGAAGGCTGATGAAGTGATTAATCTATTGATTTGAGGCACTGAAACTTAACACAGTGCTTTGAGATAATCTCTGGCATAAATGGAAAATCACTGGAAAGGAAAGACACAGATAAAGTAGGAAGCTCCACGTACTAGCAGTTAATTTGTTGGATTTAGAATTAGGCTTCCACAGACCACAGCTCTGCTTTGTAACCAATTCTTGGAATGGTTGTCCCTTGCAAACTGATTATGTTCATTTCTTCACTCACAGCAGTAAGATCAGGAGCCCAGTAAGTTTTCATACCACTGAAAAGTCATCTGTGAAATATCTCAAGACTGGGAGTGTAAAATTATGACACAAATGTAGTGAACGTGTTCAAAAATGAGGATGGATGTACTGGAGTATTTTTATTCCTCCTTGCCTTTTTCAGAGTGCTAAAATTAGCAAAGGGTGGTCTGTTCTTAGTCCTGATATTAATAACAGCAAAATAGTGGAGATCTTTCTTACTCCAAGAGCCTAAATTTTGGGATACAGTTCTTCAGAATGGCAGTCCTATACCTGTGTACATGAAAACTCTCAGGTAGCTACTGTAGAGAGGGACTTTTTTTTGTTACTTCTTAAAATACAGTCGTGTGTCTCCTTATTTTGGTTTAATATTAGTTTAAGTTTAATTTGGGTAAAGTTTTCCCAGCTGCTAGGTGCTTTGGGGGTAGGAAGATGCACAGTCACTTAGCAGAGTTCTGTATAATTAAACAATTTATTTAGCAAGCATTTCTCAAGTCGTGCTGTTCATAATAATCTTGGCTAAGAAAATCAAAGCAGCATCTCCCTCAGCGGTTATCAAGAAATGATTCCAAGGTGATGACAATAATTCTCCCTACATAAAAGCAGAGAAAGGCAGCACAGGCCTGACAAATGAGAATTTTGGTGCTTTGAAGGCAGTCTGAAGACCCTGTCCTTGCATTTCAAATCCCCATAAATTTCTGCTACCAGGGTCAAATGCAGCACTGGAGACAGCTCTGCCTGCAGTGAATTGAGACGCTGCTCAAAGAGCAAGCACCAATGAGAGGTTCCTCCTTTGGCAGCTTGTACTGCACAGGAGCTTTTACCTGAGAATTAGGGTGGTAAACAGAGTTTGTTCAAATGGCTAATGACCAAGAAAGTGAACTGGGTAATTCCTGTTGGGTAACAAGGGATGATCCTTCTACCTTCTTTCCGCTGTACACAACTCACTTCTATGAATGCACAGAGATATATAAATTAAGAGTTTTTAAAAGGTTCGTGGGGTTATCCTGCAGCTCTTGAACTTTTCTGCGTTGTCTGTGAATGGACAGTCCCTTCTGACCTCAGGTGGGAATGCATTCAGGAATAAAGATAGGTCCAAAGTGAACATTGGCTTTGTTAGAGTTATTCCTCCTGTTAGAATTATTCCTTCCGTTAACCCATCAGCCCTGGATAAGGAGACTCAGAATTCAGATCCTGAGCCTCTCCAGTCTCCTCTGGCTTGGCACAACACAAACCCCTCTGTATCACGTTGTGACAACAAACAGGTATCGCTGTGTGGACACAAGCTTGAATTCCACCTTTGTCGGCGGCTGGATGTGAGGCATCCCATGTGAGGCTCCTAAAACCAGAACTCAGTGCTTTGCTTTGTTAATGAGTTTTATTTTTGATACATTTGATACTTGAACATTTAATAACTCACATCACCATGTCCATTTCAAATGGAACACATGAAGCAAAAGCATCACGTGGTTATTGAGCAGCTCTCACTCCATGTTTTGAATAAGATTATAATCCAGCTTAATGTCTTTAATGCACCAGAGAATAGCTTGCATATCTTGTGAAGTATCTTGAAGTCCACTCTAAGGACAGTTTATGCAGTTACCTCAGTTAAAATAATCTCCCTGGCAGCCCTGAGGAGCAGCACTCCTGTGCTCCTCCTGCCTGTGCCACAGCTGTGCATGAGACGGGGACAGTGGCTTAATCAGCATTACAATGTTTCAAAAGTGCAGGACCATCACCTTTGATCGTGACATCAATTGCAATATAGAAATACAGACATTCATTAATATGCCCATGGTTTGGTGTGGGACCTGAATAAATGATATATTTATTACATTTAGGCAGGAAAAGGAAAAATACCAACATAACATAACATTACACAGTGAAATGTAACATAACCAGCAAATGTAACTGTTTCAATAACTGTGGAAGTGTAATACATTTTACTGGCACAATTAAATATCTCATTTGTCTCGACTCTTAAAAGCAAAAAAGGCAGAAATTCTGAAAGTGTCACTGAAGGACTATTTATATTTTAAGGCTATAAATACTGCTGCTGACAAGTGCATGAAATTAAATTATTTACTAGGTGTTGGCTAATAAACTAGGACACTGTACGTGGAAGGACTCTGAGCAGCTATTATTATTCTGGTGTAACTCAAGACGTGTGTGGAGCACGTGCCCGTGGTTCTGATTCTCTGGGAACTGATACCCCCGTTATGCCATTGCCACTCAGAACCAGCACCGAGCCATGAGCAGTCTCATTTCCCTCACAGAACTGGGAGAAGGAGAAATGAGATCACATAACTGCCTGAGAATGTGCCATCAGATCCATTGCTTGATTCCCCTGCAGGCAACTGCATTCATTCCTGTGTTACTGAATATTTATTTTATCCAACCTCTTTCAAGGCTAGATGGAAATCGAGACCTTCAGACAGCAATGGTACAATGAAACAGAATTATAATTATTATTATTTGAATGGCTCTAGTTTTACAAACTGCTTGATATGGACCAAACCCCACACTGCTGAAGTCCACATGGATTGACATGAGTAGACTGCTGGAAAGGTGTCACATTCAGAGGAATACAGAGTGCTGAGATCTCATTTCCAAAGGAAATAATTTCCTTTGATATACAGGAAAAAAGTGTACATAAAAAAAACCCCAGAAATATAATTTTAGGACTATGACATATGGGTTTTATTTTTACCCCCTTGAATGCAAGCCTTGAGAATAATTCTTGGCTTCTTTTTTCCTTAAAGGACAACTGTGTTTTATTTAATCCACTAGATCTTCATGGGAATATTACTGTGAATATTACTGGAATTAGAATTCATTGGATAAGCTTTTTTCCTACATATTATAGGGTATTTAAAAGACACATAGGCGTGGAACTATTTTGTGGTGGAATTGGCAGTGTGAGGGTAATGGCCAAAATCTGACCCTGCAATTTCCTGTGCTGATGGTAGCTGAGAGATTGCTCTTTCAAAGAGTACTTAGGACAGCAACTGCAGCAGAAACAGGGCCAGCATCTTCTGTGGGCCAGAGCTAAAAAGGATTTTTTCTGTGCTTCAACAAACTAAAACCCCTCCAGAAAGTTTCTCATTTGTTTCTGTTGAAATCATCTCAAGGCAATGATATCCAAAAGCACTTTTCCCTGTGGAGAAGAGACAGCCCACCACAGCCCAGGTCCTGCTGTAACCTGAGGAAAACCCAGAGCACCACCTCCTGAACTGCATCTTGAAGGGTGGTAAACCAATACAACTGACACCTGCCCTGATGGGGTGGGTCAGCAGACTGAAGTTACCTCCAGAGATAAGGAAAACCTTATCTCTCAAGTGTCCATTTCCAAACTAAGGGTTCAGCATGCATATCTACCACAAACTCTTACTTGAAACTGGAAAAGAAGGGACACCTGGATCGTTGCCTTTAAGTGGCAAAATCACCCACAAAAAACTCTGCTATTTTTCTGACACTCACCATTCCACACAAGATGCCTTTAATGCTGTGATTAGCAATATTCTGGTTGATTAGTTGAGTTACAGTGCCATCCAATACGTAGCAACACCTGCTCAAGTGAGACAGTGCTGCTCTTTAAGCACACAGTAGCTGAAACAGGACTTCCATGGCCATGACTTAGTAAAACATCATCACTTGGGCAGAAGGGAAAGGCCTCGTCAAGAGGCCAGGTACTGAAATGCAAAGTCAGGTCTCACATCTCATTTTTTCCTTACCATGAAGAAATGCCTTTTAGTATTTTCTGTGGAGTTCTGGCATGTACGCACTATAGCTTTAGTGTCCAGTATATCCATTATGTTTGCCTAGAACCAATGGAGTTTAATGCTGTTTTGGAAGCCCCAGGTAATTTATAAATTCTAGGGGTCTGAGTACACTTTCAGCAGCCCCTGCTACCTTTCCCAAGTCCCTGCTGGCCCTAGGGAACTGGAATGCCATTGGTAGGAAAGGTAGAAAGTAACATGTTAATTTATGGAAAGCCAGTAGAGAAAATCTGCCAGTATAGAAAATCCTCAGCCCCAAGGAAGGTCTAATACACCAAGCAGGTTTCTCACTTCATTAAATCATATCTAATCCATCTTTCCAAGTGCCTGAAAACCAGATTGGAACTGGCTCTTCAAAATAGGCAATTTCTGATTTCTAGTCCTTCAGCTAACAGAATCTTCCATCAAAAAAGCTGGATCCTCAGAAATTTTTCAAGAAAGAAATATGCATTCCATTAATCCCTGTACTTCATAATCCCAGACAAAAGGAGACGTTCACTAGGCAACATCTGTGAAGCCAGTTAGCAAAAGCAGCAGATAAACATGAATTTTGCCAGAAAGAAAGAAGACATGACAAAGTTTACTTTAATGTTGTTTTTACTTGTTTGAAGTCGAGAATTTATTCTATATTCCCTTATTTTGGGCACTACAACAGTGTGCCAGAAATGAAAAAATGCCAAACAACGCTGTACCTAACACGGACAACAGGGAATGTTGGGGTTTTAGTGGTCCCACCTGCTGGCAGATATTTACTGTAACAGGGAAGTTAATAATGGTTGTGTTCACAAGTAGTGTAGTGGATCAGTGGCCCCACTTTTGGGGTGAAGCAGTGCTGAGGACCCACCACCCACACCACACACAGTTCTGATGGATTATTTAAGCCTGGCTTAACTTGGTGCCAGGGCCCAAATGCCCTAAAACACCTACAGAGGGTATTTGATGTACTGCTGCCTCACACTCCTCGGTCGATATGCTGTGGGACTGCCCGATTATGCTAGAACAACATTTCTATGCCAGAACAACATTTAAGTAGGTGAGATCAGGGGATTCCACTCAAAAAGTTCATTTCTGCTCTAAACCAAACCCTTCACATCAGTAGCACGTTTTGTGCTCCTGACTTCCTTCCTGGGTCTTTGCTCTTCACGGCTGTCCTGGTGTCGGAGTTTGGGACTTTTCCTTTCGTTTCTTTCTCTCACGGAATTCTGCTCCGTCCGTCGCTAAGGTCGAAACCACAACGAGCGATACGAGCGATAGTGCAGAGAGACGAAAGGAGCGGCCACGGGATGGGGGCGGCTGGCTGGGAACTCACCTGGGGGACAGACAGACGGACAGACTGCGGGATGCGGGCTGGGTATCTGGGCTGGATGCAGGTTCCTGCTGCCTTCTCCCCCGTGAGTGGAGCTGTTGCCCTGGAACCTGACTCACGCCACCTCACTGAGAAGGACCCTTCACCATCTGCTCGGGGCCTCGGGGAGAGCCCCGGTTCCTTTCCCCCTCTATGGGAGCCTCTCCCGGCCGTGCTCGGGAGCCGCTGCCCAGCCCCGCCGGTTCTCTCCCCGTGTCCGGTTTTGCTGCACCGTACCCACGCACCCCCGCCCATGGGGACCCCCGCAGCTCCGGCCACAGCTGCCGAGTTTCTGCTGCCTCTCGCCTTCTGCCCGGAGGGCCCGGCCCGCCGTTCCGGGGCTCCCGCTGCCGCCATCCCGTCCCTCGGTCCATCCATCCCGTCCGTCCGTCCCCGCGGACGCCGCCGGTGGCACAGCGCCGCCTGGTGGCGCGGGGCAGCAGCGCCGCCGAGCCCGCAGCGCCCCTGGCGGCGGCGGCCGGAGCTGCAGCCGGGCCGAGCCGGGTCTGTGCCGTGCCGTGCCGTGCCGTGCCCGCCGGGGTGCCGTGCCGTGCCGTGCCGTGCCCGCCGGGGTGCCGTGCCGTGCCGTGCCGTGCCCGCCGGGGTGCCGTGCCGTGCCGTGCCCGCCGGGGTGCCGCGCTTCTCTGCCCGGCTGCACCGGCCAAAACCTGCCCGGCCTGCCCGAAAGCGCCCTGGTTTAAAGCTATAATATTCCGAGGGAAGGGGGTCACATTCTGCATTCCCGCCTTCCTTGGCACACACCTGTCTTTCGAAGCAAGGCACCTGCATTAGGAGCAGTCTCAGAATCACAGAATCGTTTAGGTTGGAAAAGACCTCCAAGATTGAGTCAAACCCTGGACCATCACTACCTTGTTAATTAGACTAGAGTGCTGAGTGCCACATCTGTGACTGTGTTCACAGGAGTACGAAGATGAAAGAAGAAACGAAGATCTGATTCCATGTTTCAGAAGGCTTGATTTATTATTTTATGATATATATTACATTAAAACTATACTAAAAGAATAAAAAAAATTCATCAGAAAGCTAGCTAAGAATAAAATTTTAAAAAAATAGCAAAAACTTGTGGCTCAGAGAGTCCGAGCCAGATGACTGTGATTAGCTATTAATTAGAAACAACTACATGAGACTAATCAGAACTCTACCTGTTGCATTCCACAGCTGCAAATAATCATTATTTACATTTTGCTCCTGAAGCCTCTCAGCTTCTCAGGAAGAAAAATCTTAAAGAAAAGATTTTTCATAAAAGATGTCTGTGACATCACCTCAAGCACCTGCAGCAACAGGGACTCCATCCCTTCCCCGGGCAGCCCATTCCAATGTTTGACCACCCTTTCCATGAAGAAATGCCCAACCTGAGCCTCCCTGGCCCAGCCTGAGGCCATTTCCCCCTGTCCGTCCCTCCTGCCAGGAGCTGTGCAGAGCCACAGGGTCCCTCCGAGCCTCCTTTCCCCCAGTTCCCAGTGATATGGTTTGCTTGGTGTATCACACTCCAGCCCACAGCATTATTGAGTCTTTTTGTAAGATTAGAAAGGGGAAACAATCCCAGCAGATCTGGCTCAACACCTGAGGGGCGCTTAGGCAGAGCACAAGGGCTCCTTTCTGCTCCTCTGCTGAGCAGCCCAGCGGCGCAGCCACAGCCCCAGGGCTCTTGGGGAAAACGCCAATTGCTTGGTTTTAATTTTTTAAAAAAATTAATAGTAATAAAATGGTTTAAAAAATAGTAACACAATCAGAGTAATAACAATTTGAACATTATGAGATAATAGAGACAAAGGGTTACTATGCCTCCAGGTACTTTTTTCTGGGCAGCATGAGCCCAAAAAAGGACCCCCGTTAACACAGGATTAACCCTTAAAAGCAACAGCCTGTTGCATATTCATACACCTCATCCATGATGCATAAATTCCATTCAAACACAGGATTCTGTCTGGTCAGTGTCAGCTTCTTCCTCTGAACCCTAACAGCGCCTTCGAGGCGGGAAGAAGTTCGTTTCTCCTGATAATGGAGCAATAAATTCTCCTTCTCTGAAAGATTCAGGTGTCCTGTGGCTGCTATATCCCTGCAAGCCCTTTCTTTAAAAAAAGTATCCTACATAGCATCGTTTCTATCTTAACAATTTTTATTACCTAAAACTATATTTGCCATAGCACTTAAGAGAATTGAAACAGCATTACTTTGTAACACAACACACATAATATTAATTTTAAAATTTGCGAAAAGCCAATCATAAAATAGATGCATTTTTCACAGGTCTGACACAGCCCCCAGGGTCTCATCCCACCTGCAGGAGCACCCTGTCCCAGCCCCGGCCCCGCTCCGTGCCAAGCTCCCGCAGTGCTATGCCCGAACAAAGGGCTTTTTCAGGCATCACAAAGTTACAATCCTCCTTCTCTGATAGCTAAACTCCACCTAATCTACCCGTAATCCCGCAAATACTGTAAATGTTTGTGTTTCGGTTAAGAAAACAAAACAAAGCGATCCCACGGGCGGGCAGGGGGGGTCGGGGTGCTGTTTTTGGAGCCTTTACAGGAGATTCCCACTGAATGCCTGGGGATGCAGGCGTGCTCCCGGCTCCCTTTGAACCGGGATTCATGGGAGCAGCTCCTTCCCAGGGCGGGCAGGGCATCCCGGGGGGGCACCGGGTGCGGGTTTCGGGGTGCGGGACGGGGCGCATACGGTGCGGGTTTCGGGGTGCGGGACGGGGCGCATACGGTGCGGGTTTCGGGGTGCGGGATGGGGCGCGCAGGGTGCGGGACGGGGCGCATACGGTGCGGGTTTCGGGGTCCCGTCCGCTCTGGCGCGGCCATCGACAGTTCGGCACTCCACCGGTGCCCGCCGCGGGCCCATCAAGCAGCCCGAGCGCAGCACGGCCCCGAGGCCGCGGGCGCCATCATGGAGCCGGGCAGGGCGGCCCCGCGGGTTTAATAAAGCCGGGCTTAGGGGCCGGGCCTGCCAGGAACAGCCTCAAATACCGGCACGGGTGGGCGGGGGAGCGCCCAGAGAGAGGCTCTGCGGGGAAAGAGCTGGGAGTGGCGCTGGGGCACGAGCTAAGCACGGTTATCAGCCTGTCCTTAGCTGGGAGCGCCGGTGGCGTCCGGGGTACGGCCGGCAGGTGAGGGGAGGCATCCTGCCCTTCAGCCCCAGCCAAGGCACACCTGCACGGCTCCCCGGTAAGGAGGGACAAAGAGCTGCTGGAGAGGGCCACGCGAATGATGTGGGCTCTGGAGGATCCCTAAGGAGGAAGGACTGGGAGCTGGGCCTGTTTATTCTGGGGAAGACTGAGAGGGGATCCCATCAATGCATGTAAATATCTCTGATGGCGCCAAGAGGACGGGGCCAGACTTGTCAGGGGTGCCAGTGGCAGAACAAGGAAGTGAAGCACCAGGAGTTCAGCAGTGGCCATAAAGCGAAGCACACGTTTAATCTCAACACGAGGAAGCGCCTCCTTATGCTGAGGGTGGCAGAGCCCTGGAACAGCCGCCTATCGCGGAGTCTCCCTCTCCTCAGGAAAACCCCCAAGCCAGTTTCCCTGTCCCCTGCTCTGGGTGGCCGTGCTCCGGGGGGGGCTTGCCCTGGGTGCTCGCCCGAGCTCCCTTCCACCCGGCGATCCCCGGGTGATCAGACGCCGGAACGAGCTCCCTTCCAGTCCCCGTTCTGGGACTCCCTTCCCGCCCGGCAGTCCCCGGTTCCGGGGCTCGGCTCCCGCCGGCCGGGGCGGTGCGGCCCCGCGCATGCGCAGCGGCGCCCGGCGCTCCATGGCACAGGCGCGGTGGCGCTGCCGCTGCGGCCGCGGGAGGAGGAGGAGGAGAGGGGGGGCGCGGCGGGAGGAAGATGCCGGGGAAGCTGAAGGTCAAGATCGTGGCGGGGCGCCATTTGCCGGTGATGGACCGCGCCAGCGACCTCACCGACGCCTTCGTGGAGGTTGGTGGCGGGGCACGGCGGGCCGGGCCCGCGCGGCGAGGCACCTGCCGGGCCCGAACGGCGCTCCGGGAAGCGGAGCGGGGCTGTGGGGCACGGGCGGGAGCCGCTCCGGGAAGGGGGACCGGCTGTCGGAACGGGCCGCCCGGGGCTGCAGGGGCGGGAGCCGCTCCGGCAAGGGGGACCGGCCATCGAGCAAACGCCCGGGCGGTGCGGCCGCCGGCCCTGGAGATGCCCGGGACTCGGTGCCGGTGTGCCCGTGGTGGTCGGGCACAGCTCGGGCTCGGTGATCCCACAGGGCATTTCCAGCCCGACCGGGTCTCTGATCAGACAGACGTGTTGCAAGGAGGGTGGCCAAGTAACAAAACCATCTTTGAATCAGTTGTGTTGCTGAGTATATGACTAACCAGTGCTTTACTTGGACAGGTTTTACTTTTAAGGCCAATGTTCGTCTTTCCTTTTAAAACATTTGAAATACTAAAATGTTTTCAAAGGGGGCTTTTCATCAACAGACACTAATGTTTATGTGCTTAAATCACTTTATTGCACCCAGAGTATCTAGCTTTAACCTTCTTTGCAGTCACGTAGTTTGCAGGCAATATGTAGGGTCTTACTAGGAAGGGATTGTGAAATAAGCTGAAGTGCAAAGTGGAATTACTGAAGGCCCAGGTTGGATGGGGCTCTGAGCCATGTGCTCCAATGGGTGACATCCTGTGCCAGGGGGTTTGAATGACATGGACTTTCATCCCATAGGTTTGGGACTCTGAGAAAAATCAGAGCTATTTAAAGATGGTGTGCTCTGGAAATGCATGTCTTGTACCCCAAATACTGATTGAAGTGTATCACAAATGAGTGGTTGGCACAATACTGGAATTAAATAGGAAGACAGAATGCCTTTCTAGACCTTTATACACTGAGAAATATGATGCTATTAATATAAAAATAAAATTTGGGTATGTAAGTCCTGATTTAATTTGGTGCTGAAAAATTTGGTTGCTGTTAGACTCTAAGGACATTGCTTAATGGGAGAGTAAGCTGGTGGTCAAGTGGGGATGTATTCCAGACTTTCAGTGGAGCAGAAATAGTACATAGTTTTGTTTTATTAAATGGAACTTAGTGTTTCACTGTTTTGTCAGCTGTTTCACGGGTCAGGTTTTAATTTTTAAAGGCTTCTCTTGCAGGCTGCCCGTTAATCCAGTCTGAAATTACAACAACTCTGATGCTTGCTACTAGGAGACAGGGAAAACAGGACTAGCAAATGCAGTTCTCTGAGTTTCATTGGCCTGGTTTTACTCTGTGTCAGGAGAAACATCTCTCCTCCTCTGTGGGTCACTGGCTCCTGTCCCGTTCTCGGCTGTTTTTATGGCCTGGAAAGGCTGGGGTGGCCTTGGACAGCCCGCGCTCCAAAGGACGAGAAGAGGCTTCAGGTTTTTTCTCGGTCTTCAGTGTTTATTAGTTTTTGTCTACAAGATTTTCTCTCAGCCCGACAGAGGTCCGCACAGCAGCCAGCCATGAGCACACTGAGAGCCCTCGGGGTGGTCACTTATCTTTATACCCAAAACTACCTATAAGATATTTACCTATTTCCCCCAATGCCTTTCACCCTTATTGACCAGTGCACTTTTAGTAAGAACCAATCCCAAAGTGCCAACATCACCACAGAAGATGGAGGCCAAGAAGAAGAAGAAGAAGGAGGACAGGACATGCCCCAATTCCTCCATCTTACTTCTCTAGACCCCCCTGTACCGAAATTCTAAAACCTGTGTTTCACACTATAATTAACCTATCCCTTCACCATTTACCCCAGTGAAATCCTCCCATCCTCATACAGCTGTCGTCTCCTGTGCAGGATCAAAGTCCAGCCACCAGACACTTCTGGCAACGTTCCAGGACCTCCGAGCCCCCCAAGGGTGGTCTCGGTGTCTCTGCACATCAGGACTGATGTGCTGAGATCCCACAGCTCCCAGCCCTACTGTCAGTGTAGCAAAGCAGGTTCTTGAAATTATATAGTAAAATGCTAGTGTGGCAAAGAGAGAAAATAAACATTTTAATCAAGATCAGTTTAGCTGGGTTGCCCTGCAGTGCCATGGGTGTCTTGGCACAGAGAAGGGTGTAGAAATACCCAGGTGGGGGCCTTGCTTTCAGGATTGTTAATTAGGAACAGTGTGAAGGAACTTCCCTTTCCCTCTATGGAGTAGGCAATGCAGCAGGTGAGATTTATTGCAAAATAAGTTGGGATTGAAACTCTTGTTTCGTTTTTCTGTGTGAGATTGCTGAAAAGCTACAATGTGTTTTTCCTTAAATAAAAATGAAAAGCAGATGTTAAGGTTCTAGTTGTTTACTAACCTTACATTTCCTTGTTAAATATTGCAATATGAACTTAGAACTAGAAAGGAAAATGAGAAGAGACCTCAGAGCTCTTACTTGGCTCAGGTCATGCAAAACTTGGGCTTCACTAGTGTGAGCACAATGATCCTTGTCCCAGCTCAGAATATTTTGTTACAATTTCTTCCGTAATGTGCTTTTCACTTTGCACAGCAGCCAGCAGTGTGCTGTTTTATTATCTGTACCAGCTTCAGTGCCCTGGCTGGAGCACGGGGGAAATTCAGTTATGACTGCCTGGGGCTCTGAGGGAACTGATTTACTCCCGAGATAACGCCTTAAAATAGGCTGGGTGGAGCTCAGGGTGTTGGATCCGGCAGCCTCCGGAGCCAGAGCTGGCGCTGCATTGGCAGCTGCCTTGCAGCCCGTGCTGCCAGACATCCCTGATTGCCTGCAGCGAGTGCAGAGTCCCTTCAGCGCTGGGGGATGCCCCTGTGCAGGATGAGCTGTGACTGAAACGGGCCGGGGTCACCTCACACCGTCCTCAGCAAAATCACCGCAGGGCTCGCAGCCCGGCCTGGATTTCCTTCCCAAAATGTGTTTGGCCTTGCAAATGATAAAAGCTGTCAAAACCTCTAACTCCAGCATTTCTTTTCCATCTGCCTAGGCATTGTTTTCCTTAAGAATCTTGAATAAATTAGAAAATGTAACTTGGAGTATTTGTAGGTGCCCGGTATGAGGTGCGGTGCTCATTTCTTTGAGAAGCAGCATTCAGAGAATGACAGGTGTTTGGGAATGGTTTGCAATGAGAGCTGCAGAGAAATAAAGGCTCTTCCATGTGCTGTGTGGCTTCCTGATGTATGGAGCATCACAGAAATTCAGTTTCACTTTATAAAAGGAAACAAGAAGCCCCCACAAAACCCAAATGGGCTTAGCCTGAAATAGATGCCTGTGGAGACCATATGGGTACTGCTGAAATGAGTTATTATGTGGTTGCAGGTGAAATAAGAGATAAAAGCATGGAAAATATTCAATTTTTAGTAGTCCTCTCTCTGTATATATCAAATCCAGTTTGTTTTTATATTTATTTCGTCAATTGTTGGTGAAGCTAATTGAGAAATCCTAGAGAGGAGAGTAATAAACTATCAGTGTTTAGAATATTTTTCCTTGTGGAAGGCAAGGAGAGTATGTAAAGTGACTTTGAATAGCCAATATAAGTGATATTTTTGCCTCTCAAATGATTGAGAGGACGAAAAGAAACAATTTTAGTAGTATGACAGGATGAGAGAGAGGTTGATTGGAAATGTCATTGACATGTGGATACTGATATATATAAATTGAATTTAAAAGCCACTCAGTGAAAAGAAAACGATTTGTTGAAATTTGTATTTGAAATTGTATATTGACTTGTATATGTCAATTAAATGAGTTCCAAACTCTTTTTATTAATATTTGTAATTGCTAATTGAATGTTTTTGTTTTTAGGTGAAATTTGGAAATATTACATTTAAGACAGATGTGTATCCCAAATCGCTTAATCCTCAGTGGAATTCTGAGTGGTTCAAATTTGAAGTAAGTATTTTTTAAGAGTTGGCCTGTAACTGTATAACTGTATAGACACTCTGGTTTAGCTGCCTTAATGAAGTGATTGCATTTCCAGCAGAGAGTGAGCACTGAAGTGTGTTTGTGTTTGCATGCACAAACCTTTGCAGCAGACCCAGCTCTGGCCAGACCCTGTTTGCCAAGGGCGCCTCCGTGGCTTTTGAGGAGTGCTTGGGAAGATAAAAGCTTGCCAGGTTGGATCCAGCTGAATGTTGTTCTGTGACTGTCTGTGAAGGTGGGGAAGGGCAGCAGGGGAAAGGCCTTTTCAGTGCAGTTATCAGTACAAGTCTGTGTAAATAAACACATAGATATGAAAGTACAGCTGTTCTTGTGGGCTTCTTTTAATTTTAAACAAGGGAAGTTAATTGGTGTTTGAAGTCCTACGTTTGGTGGCAAGGATAATGCAGAGGAGAAAATGGAAAATTCCTCTGTGAAGATGACAAAATAGAGCTTGGACAACAATTGCTGTACTCTCTCTTCTGGTTTCCTTATGTAATAATGAGGGCACACAGCATTTTCCTGTAATTGCTTGTTGCTTTTCAGGATCTGATTTGTTGGTGTCCTTTGACATGATGCCCTGAACAAGTGTTTACATGTTTCTTTCATTTTTTTACTACTTAAAAAATGAGGATTATGTTTAGAATAAATTAATTATTGCAACACTTGAATGTGTAGTTCTGGTTCATTTACTGTGCACTAAGGCAATATCACAATTCTGCAAACACTTAGATGAGTCATCCCATTGCAGCTAGCAAACTTAATTCTTGGTTTGTGACATTGAACACAAAAGTTGGTTAAATGGCTGTCTTTGTTCTAAAGAAAATAGTCATTATCTGTAGATGGATTATTGCATTTGTTTAGGAAACTGCATGTGTAGAATTACTGAACTCTTACTGCAGGCTGTGTAAAATACCTGCTGTTAAGCCACTGACCAGTGATGGGAACACCATAAACTTCAGAGCATAGTAGTCCTCTGAGGTATTTTATCTTAAATTTCCTTCCTTTCTTTTCCTATTTATTTATTTATTTGTCTATCAGTATGCATTATGGAGATAGATGGACAGTATTTTAAGTGCAACTTACAATATTGTGGAATTTTAAAATGAATATTCTCTGTAATTGTGCTTTTCTGTTCCTCTGCCAGTGATAGCTCAGTTTCCAGGATCTCACCAGTCTCTGAAGGCTAAAACCAAAATGAGTGAGAGTGCTGTTTAGCTTCAGAAGCTGACATTACAGATCTATCTGTGTGACTGTTCATTACTAACTCTCTCCTCTGCGTTGGTTTTGCAGTGTTTCCCTGCACATTTTGCAATACTCAGATTTCTGTTAATGTTTGTGCTGCAGGTGGATGATGAGGAGCTGCAGGACGAGCCCCTGCAGCTGTGTTCCCCTGCACATTTTGCAATTCTCAGGTTTCTGTTTCTGTTGCAGGTGGATGATGAGGAGCTGCAGGACGAGCCCCTGCAGCTGTGTTCCCCTGCACATTTTGCAATTCTCAGGTTTCTGTTTCTGTTGCAGGTGGATGATGAGGAGCTGCAGGACGAGCCCCTGCAGATCACAGTCCTCGACCACGACACGTACAGTGCCAACGATGCCATTGGCAAGGTGTACATAGACATCGACCCTCTGCTCTACAGTGAGGCTGCCACGGTCATTTCAGGCTGGTTTCCAATTTATGATACCATTCATGGTAAGCTTTGCTCATTTAAAACAGGCTTCTTTGGGATCTAATCTGCTTCGTACAATCTCATAAGCTGCGTTCAGAAATTGTAATAACTTCAGCTTTGGAGTTGGAAAACTACTTTCCTGGCTTTTTTCCCCTGTATTTTCTGACATGACCAAATTTCTGGCAGGGGAGTAAAGACTGCTGCTTGGCAGAATGCCTTCCATAGGAGTTGTGACAAGTGGGAAAACATCTTCACTAGTTACTGCAGATTTCTGATTAAAAAAAGGACTCAGACATATTTGTCTAATTACCACATGTTTGCTAAACAAGTGTAATTTTGCTGGGGTTACTTGAAGTGTGCCTTCCTGGGATTTGGGATAACCTTCACTTGAGATGAAGGGACAAGGATGTGAGATATCTTCGGCAGGATGAAATCCCTTTTCCCTGCAGTAAGTGCTCTCAGTACTGGTGGATTTCATCAGAATGTTTTGAAGGCATGAGAAAATAAACACAATATTTTTGCTTTTGATTTGGATGGAACAGCTTTTGTCTCAGAGAGCCAATGTCAGTTTAGAGCAATTAACTTGGATACCTTTGTGCAGAACATCTCTGTGGCTGCCATTGTCCCCCTCCTTTGTTATTCAGGGTGAATTAAATGACCTAATGATGTTCAAAGCTAATTATAAATCATTGTTGGGAAGTAATTAATAGTGTTCACCAGATGCTCATCGTAACTGATGCACACTATTTTTTGCATTTAAACCAGTTATAGCGAGCAGAAATATTAAGAAATATTGCAAAAATACTGGGGTTTTTAAATTACCTTTTTATCCTATGCACATTCTCCTATCACACATTCTCTTCTGGAGCTAAATTATGCAAACACTTGTTTCAGGATGTGTACAGCTGGTAGGTTAGAGAGTTAGATTTCTCTATATTTTTCCAGATATGTTGGTATTTCATGGCTTTTTTCTATGTAAGTAAAATTATAATTCTTTCATTTTCATGCTCATAGCACTAGATTCTAATTATGTTGGTTCTTGGCAAACATTAATTGAGTTTCCTTAAAAAAGAATAAATATGATGTTCATAAGTTTGTATTTAATTTTTTTTCTTTCACCTCAACATGATTGTTTGTGAAAATGTATAACCCTGGGGCATTTTCTGTTACAATAACTGAAGGCTTCTTCCTGTTGGCATTTTGGAAGGGAGATGCAGCTGATTTTATTGCAGCAATGTCTGAGCTGAACAACAAATCCAGTGCTGCTGTTTCAGTGTCATGTGCTGGTGTCATAAAGGCTTCTGAAGACACAAGAGATCAGACTCATCAAGAAGTTTAGCCCTCAATATGTCAGAATCTGTAATGTGTGAAATGATTTTGTTACTGGGTGGGGAAAACAAGAAAAAGCTCAGAACAGGAAAGTAGAGACGTCGAAAAGGAATTGTTCTGTGTTAGAAAATATTCCATTTCTAGTAAGGTTTAATCATAGTTGAAAATTAACATTTGTCTTAAAGGAGTATAATACCTTATTTTTATGTATTTCTTGTCCCAGTTAAAGTATTTTACAAACACTTCCTGTGTCGCTTTGTGGTTCTAGAAAGAACCATAAATATTTCTCCTTGGGCTGAACTTCAGAGGGGAGCTTTGCTGCAGTTCTGAAATTGTTTCAGGCAGGAAACTGAGCAGAGAGAGCCCCCTGCAGCAGAGGCCACTGCAGCATCAAGAAGCTGATGGCTTCTCCTTCCCCAGTCCCCTCTTATTTATAAAGTTCTGTTTGGTGCAGACAGGCATTTGGGGAGCGTTGCTTTCATTGTGCCACAGGCTGGGCAGAACTAGAAACTTCCTCTGAGCCAGTGTCTGTGCAGCAGACCTGAGGCAAGGCTATGGCTCCCCGCTCCTCCGGCATGAATTACTCATAACAGGAAATCATTTATAGGTCTGGTTTTGTATTGATGCAGTTACATTGTTGTAACTTCTGGTGTTGCATGGTTTTTATTGATAGGTATACGTGGGGAGATCAACGTGGTGGTGAAAGTAGATCTCTTCAATGATTTAAACAGATTTAGGCAGTCATCCTGTGGCGTCAAATTTTTTTGCAGTAAGTAGAGGAAAAAAGTTTATTTGAACAAAAACTTTGTCCCTCCTTTTCTTTCTTTGCCTCTTCTGTCTCCCTCCCCATGGCACGGAAGGGAGCTCATTGCATAGACCTAGTGCAGATAACATTAACACAAATGGTGTTTCTTTTGTAACACATTTTTACTGTTCACGTTTCCAAACAATGTCAATAACTGATGGGATTTTTTAATGTGCAGAAGTTGCATTTCAGTGCCTGTGGTGTTATTTTGGGTCCATGTCCTTTTAAAGAGGCCCAAAGTGACAAGGTTCCATAAAGGTACATGCTGTAACTGGTACGCTGGACAGTTACCTTACCAGGGTGTGTCCACGTTTCCACAGAACACGGTCTGGATGAAATGCTTGTGAGGTGTAACGTGATGCTTTTGTTGCTGTGCCCGGCTCAGAGGCTGTCTCACCCCTTTGCTGTGTCTGTACCAGCCACGTCCATCCCCAAGTGCTACCGGGCCGTGGTGATCCACGGCTTCGTGGAGGAGCTGGTGGTGAACGAGGACCCCGAGTACCAGTGGATCGACCGCATCCGCACACCGCGCGCCTCCAACGAGGCCCGCCAGAGGCTCATCTCGCTCATGTCAGGTACTGCCCCTGCCCTCAGCGTGCAGGGATCGTCTTCTCCTCTTCAGTTAGCACCGAGGCAATCCAGCTACGCAGAACCCTTAGGTTTTTAGTTACGTCCTCCTACAAAAGCATCAGCCACAAACCAGTTTCTTACAGTCACGGCCTTTCAGTCCTTGTGTGCAGTTAGTAGGAGTGGCAGTGTTTGGTTTGCAGCAGAGGGGCGAAAAGTAGGAAATAAGATGAACTATATTAAATAAATTGGTAGATGAAGAAATTATAGGTGCTTGTTCATATAGATTTTAAAGATGTCGCATTGTTTTGACGTATTATATATTATGTATTATTATATTATGTATTTTTGTTGTATTGAAGCACTAAATATGAAGTATTTAGAAACTTACGTGCGTTCCACAGCACATCTTGACCTCTCTCTGAATAAGTAGAAAAAAGGAAAAAAAAAGCCTACTGGAAATAAAGACTAGTGGGAAAAACCTCTGAAATGACATGTTGCTTTGGCAGTCAGAGTGGATTTGGAGAGAAGAGCAAAAAGCTGTGTAAGGGATTGGTATCACACAGTGTTGTAGGAAACAGAAGTTGTTCTGGCTCCTTGGCCAGCCATGTAGGATTGGATTTATTACCTGTTCTGCTGACTTGGCTGGCACTCCAAAAGCTGGGTCAAAGACTACAAAAGAGAATAGGAATTCACTGCAACTCTGAGCTCTTTACCTTTTGTTTTGTAGGTGAATTGCAAAGGAAGATTGGCTTGAAGGTGCTTGAAATGAGAGGAAATGCTGTTGTTGGATATTTGCAGTGTTTCGATTTGGAGGGAGAGTCTGGACTCGTAGTGAGAGCCATAGGAACAGCCTGCACGTTGGATAAATTAAGTAACACATCAGCATTTTTACCTGCATGTAACTCCCCATCCAAAGAAATGAAGGAGTAAGTATGAATTAGTAGCTTGTAGGGAAACAAGTTTCACCTCTCTTCCTTTCATACTCATTCAGTTTTTCATAACCAGCGTGATTTCTTTTTTCCCCAGAATTTGTTTTTCTTTTGTAGTTTTATTTGTCTGCAATAAATTTTCTATTCCACAGTTCTGAAATGTTTTAGGTTGGATGAGTTACTTCGGTAGAGGCTGGAGTGGTAGTTCTTACTTAAGATGACTTTCTTTGTACTTATGTAGCAATAGTACTACATATCCTTGTGATCCACCAGTTTAACGCTAATTAGTTCTGCTTTGATGCTGTGTTTGTGCAATGAACATTTCAGTGAGGACCTCTCACAAATATACTTTTGGTTCAAGCTTAAATGTTTATAAGTGTATTTCTAACTATATAACAGAAGATAAATTTTGAGTTCTGATTGTTCTGTCAGTGATTTAGACAATGACCTCAGAGGTCTCATCTTTTGTGTGCTTTCCTTTTTACTGTTATAAAACAAGGAGGACTATGGCAAAACAGGTAGACAGTGAACTTGCAGAGAAATCTTTTTACGATGAGAATTAGAATTTTGTGATTTTTGTCATATGCACTGCAGCACCAAACAGTTTGAATGTTTTGATATGCATACAAATTAATAGAAATATACTTGCAGTCTTCTTTCAACTGTTGCTACATTTTTGCATGGATAAATTAGTTATTTTCTGCTTGGTAGAGCAATACAGGAAGGAAAAAACCGCACCAAGAAGTGTATTACATATCCTGTATTTCTAGATGTATTAATTGAAGTAGCCATTTTCATTAACTTGAACTGTTCCGTCACTGCAAGAGAGGTGAGGCATTTTTGTTGTGCAGGCATCAATTGCTCTGCAAAATTTGCAAAATATGAGCTGCCTTTTAAAAATTACTGGTTTCTATTTCACGGCATAGCTTGTTTGACTTGACTCGATTTTAAAAAATTGCCTTTAAAAGAACTTCAGGATGCAGTGCAGCATAGAGCAACAGCATGGTGTTTAAAAACATAAAAGGTAGACCTAGTAATTATCAACTTAAAAAGCACCCATAAATAAACCAGTGGCTTTCACTCTGCAGCAAAATGTGGAAATTCCACCTCCCAAATTATCCATGTTCAACTTGGTGATGGATATTGTCTCAGTTCAAAAAATGGGAAAGTTTGTCTAAGGCAGCAAAATCAACTAATTTGACTCTTCTTATTCTTGGCTTTACTAACTCGATGGCCTGTTGCCAGAAATCAGTGATGCAGTCGCAAGCAAGTGCTTGAGCTGTTCCTTTCCCTCCTTTTATTTCCTCTGGACTCTTGCATGCTAGGAATTGCAATTCTTAGAGTCTGCTTAGAGTAAGAGATCTCCTGTGTCTAAACTTCCCTGAAAGCATTGGTAACATAACTCTGCAACCTGTTTGTGTGTATTGTTTTCTTTTCTCCCGCCCTGGCCGCAAACCCTCTCAGGTCTCCGCTGGTTCACGCGCCCAGCCATGGATGCCGCTCGACCCACAACAGCCCAATTCACACTGCTACTGGCTCACGGCTCACTCAGAACTTCTCTGTGTCTGTTCCCACTCTCATCTACACCGGTACGAGTCTGCTGACACTCGCAGCCGGGCAGCCGCGGGCACAGTGCCCCGGGCAGGCAGGCAGGGCAGGCAGGCACCGCCCTCTCTGCTCCCGTTCCTCGGGACACCCTGCTGCTCCCGGCGTGCTGCGGCTCATGGAAATGCAGGAGAGGCTCTTGGACGCGCCTGCAGTCTCTTCCACAAGGCCACGCTCTTCCCTTTCACACGCTCTTGCTTCTGGGAAATTAACTAAACAGTAAGGTGATGTGACTGAGGAACGGTGATTTGAGCTCCTAATTGCTTTCAAACATCATTCACATACAGTAGGCTTTGAAAGGGTTCTAGGAAGGGTCTGTGCCATTTGTGGAAGAGATGGTTTTAGGGAGCAGGTAAGTCAAGCTGTGCATAAATAAACTGTTTGTCAATAGAGTTGTTCCCATAAAGATTCTCCTCTTTGCTCTGTTTTTAGCTGTGGCATGCTGCTGATGCTATAGGATAAGGAAACATATCTCTTTTTCTTTTACCTTACAATGCATATGTGTATATACATAAGTGTATAAATATGTATAAACACAGCTATAATTTGAAATCATTTTTCTTTATTGAACTAACTCAAAGCATTGTGTATTCGACCAGATTTTTAAGCCATAAATTTCTCCAATTTTTTTATTTTGCATATATATATATTTTTTGTCACATCTCATGCCTTTCATTTGGCTTAATTGTTTCATTGTAGATGACGAGCATCTGTGTGTAGGATGCTGAGAGGGTAAAACAGCATTTCTTTGCCTCTGGCCTCATTCCCAGCCTCGCTCCTAAGGAATAGCTGCTGGCCCTGCCCCAATCCCATCCTGGTGTTTGGATCATGCTGCTGTCAGCCAGGTCCTTTGGCACAGGATTACTGAATATGTTTCCACCTTCTTCTGGCAGGATTCCTTTCAATGAAGATCCCAATCCCAATACATATTCATCAGGACCCTCCACCCCTCTGAAAAACCAAACCTATTCCTTTTCACCTTCCAAGTCCTACAGTCGACAGTCCTCTTCTTCTGACACAGATTTGAGTTTGACACCCAAAACTGGTAAGGCACTTCCACCCACTTTTTGTTTAAGTTGTTTCTCTTTTTATATTTTCATTCAACCCCTTTTGCTTTTTGGCATTTAAGTTATCAAAATGATGTGAAAATTGGAGACCCCATGCAGCACACCTCAAGCTCTAAAGGTTTCTGCAGGGTCAAAATTTCAGTCCTGCCTGTATTTCCACTGTCCTGGATAACATGAAAATGGCTTTTGTAACACAACTGTGTTGTGTTGAAGTCAAAATAAAACATCTCAGAGCATTAAGGGAGTCCTAAGTAATTGCCTTTTCCTTATTTCCTCCATTTCATATCACAGACCATAGGAGTGTATTTCTCACCACCATATGTTAAGGATGGTGTTACTAAAACCATGTAGCCTTCAAGCCTGCTGTGTTGGGCCCTGAGCTAACTGCATGCATTTGTCTAATTTTGAACTCCCTTTTGCAAATTCAAAACTAGAAATGTAGCAGCCACTGTCTTTTTATTCTCTTGGTACATGGAAATAGCTTTACATACACAGCATACACTTTCAAGGTAGCTTAAATTACATTAGAGGTAATCCAGCCATCTTCAAAAAGCATTTTTTTCCCATTGCTTTATCATAATTTTTTTCAACTTGTTTTTTTCTCCCTCCTTATTTTTTAGTCTGTGGTTAAAATCATGTCAGTAATAATGTCAGCAAAACTCAAAGAATTATTGTATGTTTATTTTTCATTCTATGACCAATGCTGTGAATTTTGCTACCCTGGGGCAAAGTATTTTGTAAAATTGTATATAGAAGTATATGGTTAGTTTTTAAATGATGTTTTAAATTGTGGTGTTTGAAGCCCAGAACATCCTTGGCTCCATATAATGAGTCAAATTTTAAGCATATTAAGGTAGTTGATAGCACTCCTTTCAAGAATTTTTCCTACCAGGTGAATTGAATATTACATACAAATGGAGTTGTATTAAATATTTCATGTAGTTTATTCCCTATATGTGTTAAAAATATTCCCAATTAGCAAGCTGTCTTTCTTAGTGCTGTCTTCTCTATCCCATTTTTAAAACAAACAAGCAAGAAAAAGTACACTTTAGTTTTTGTTCTTTTCAAAGGGTGTCTGTCCTCAGGGTAACCTATGGTGGTCACTCGATTAAAGGACCTACAGGTATAACTGGATGCTTATTTCTTGGGAGCACCCCACATTCAGGTGTTTGGCTTACTGAACGTTTGAAAACTTGTTTCTTTTGATCAGATTTCCGTGGTAAAGATGATGTCATGTACAGGATTTAAATGTGACATAGGTGGTCATCTTTCTAGATGTAAGAGTTGTGAGTTTAGGCATGTGCAGCTCACTGTGGATGTGTGAAGGTTTTAAAGCAGCAGCCTCATATATTTCCTGGCAATGTTAGGTAGGTGATAAATCCCGCTGGTTTTAGTCAGCTCCTTCAGAACTGAAACAGATTGTCATTGGTGCCTCTTGTTTGGAGGGATTTTTCAAGTATGTAAAGATATTTTTAGCTATCTTTCTAGTATTAAAGCAAACAGTGGGCATAGTTTTGCTTATTAGCACTGCCTTTTTGACAACTTTTAACTATGCTGCTGAAACTTGTCCAGAGAGGATTTTCTAGTTACATTTAAACATCCTGTGTCTTGCTATGACAAACTCAATTTTGAATCCTAATAGATTAAAGGACAACACCTCATGAGTAATCTGTTTTACCCAAAATTTGGTGATATGCAGAAGACACTTCCATAACATACTAAATTCAGTATGCTGTTCTTAACAATTACTGTATATGTTTAGACCTCTGTTTTCATTTCCTGAGGCTGTTACCAAGTTCAGGTATCTCAGTGTATAAGTTGATCTCAGTAGTTAAATAAGGTTAAAGAAATGCAGTCTTCTCATGTGACACATCTGATGTTACCAGGTTCGAGGTAGCCATTACTCAGGTTGGCTGATGTGCAAAAAGAAGTATTTTCTGTTATTTCTGCAGTATATTGTATTCTCCTTCATTTCTCAGTCAGGTAGTTAGTGTGCTGACATGTCTGGGATGGACATTAACCTGGAGGAACAGTGCAGATACCACCATTTCCAGTAGGAGTAACAAAACACTGGAGGCTGCAACTTGGATCTGCTTAAGCATCTCATTTTCTATAGCTCCAAATGTGGAGAATATTACCTTGATGTCTTCTGTGAAATGCACTTGTGCTTGTGTTATCCATTCTGGTCTATAAATACATTTGCTGAATTTGGGGTTGAAGTTAGAATTCTGGGAGCCGGGATATATTTTATGCCACTGCAAATGGACAGAATCAGGCTGACAAAAAGCATGATATTTTTTAATCAGATAATACATTCTGATGTGCCATAGCATATGTTTGGAGGAAATGGGTAAGGTGGGAACTCCTTTACCTGATGGGAACTTAAAATTCTACAAGATTTATTACTCTAGAAAATCATAAAACAAATCCATGGCCCCTTTGGAAAATAACCTTTTCTACTGAGATAATCCAAGTAATCAGATTAAGTGTGTGCAGAGACTCTGGTGTTTGGGTTTTACTCCATACTGTTTGCTATCAAATTTTGATTGGCATTTACAATGTTTAATTACCATGTCTCTAAAAATTAATTTCAACATAAAGTTAATCAAGTAATGATTTTTAAAGACATGCTTCTCATGTACATTGTGGAGCTGTATTGTCGTTCCATTTCTTTGTATGTCAAGAAATAATTTGCAGTAAGTGTTGATTCATTTAGAGAAAACAAAAATGCTTCATTTTGATTTCTTTTGTCCGTTTCTTTGGTCATCTTCTGAACCTGCATCTTTGTCTCTATTACTTTCCTCCACAGCACCTTCCCCACAGGGACCTAGGATTTTCCTGTTTCCCAGCTCCCCTACACTCTCTTGTGATTCCCCACATCTAAAAAAGTCCTGTCTCCTCCTCTCGGGGTCTAGCGTTAAACCTCTGCACTGTAGCCATGTCAGCCCAGTTGTTCTGAGGAAAAGTGTTTCTTTCACTGAGGAGCTGCTTCTGGCTGCTTCTGGTAGGATCTGTCTATTCTGGCCTTTTGAACAAACTCTGAAGGAAATGTTGTTATTTGATTAACACACAGCTGCTTCTGTAACCCTGGGCTTGCTCAGTGAGCCTCTGAAAACTGCTGGCTACATGACTGTGCATTCCATCTCTCACCTCTGCCCCAGAAGCTTGAAACACCTTCAGAACTTCTCAGAGGATTTGAAACAATGTCATTTATGCTACAGAATTACTTCTTTACCCTTGACAAATATCCTTTGCTAATTGGACTGAAATAATTTGCTTTATTTGTAATCCCACACATTGTCCTCACTTTGCTCCTGCATTTTGCGTGGAGCAGCTGCCCATTGCACTTGCTCGTGAATTCATTCATAATTTGCTGAAATAATGGTTGTGAGATGCTACCAACTCTGCTTTTTAATTTAACCTTTTAAACAAAGCCCATGCTTTTTATTTTTACTGCCCACTTTTTCATTTCACTGACATGGATTATTTTTATAGATTTCAATTAAGTAATTGTTGATATTCGCTTTTTTTGTACAAACTCTTTTGGTTAGTTTGTATTTTTTGAGTTTGTTTTGTGTGTAGTATTTATGCTACGTTTGTCTGTATTTAGTCTTGTATAGTCCCTGACAGTGATGTTTAGAACCAATGCTAAATAGTAAAAGCAATTTAATCTTGTTTAATGGGACTATACAGATACTAATAGTTTTGTTTCCTTATCCAAGAACAGCTAAAAATACTCACTGAAAATTGTAGTGGTTTTATATCTAATTACATGGTAATGGTAGCTTAGTAACTCTTGAAAATGAATGAATCAAGTTAGGAATGAATTTACATACGTTATTAAGTCTGGTATTATTTCTAGATCTCCCAGTCTTTGGTAAAACAAATAACTGCACTTGGATCGATATTTACACTCTTGTTCATCCTTACCAGATTCTTGATCAGAAGGGAAAGGAAACTAGCAAGGAATTATTATGTTGAATCAGTTAGAAATTCTGGAGAAGAGAGTCTTGGCTTCATTTCTAACTGTTTGCACTGTGCTGTTTGTATTTCATCCTGCTCCTCACACCTTTCTGTTCTTTATGCTCTGCTTTCCTCTGCTGCTTAGGGGCTTCTTTTAGCTCTGATGGCTTTAGACACAAGGAATAGCAAGGAGAATGTGTTTCAGGCATGACATGTTACCAAGAGTCACTAGCACTGTGTTTGCTTTAGGGAAAGCACACCTTGGCATGTGTTTGCAGTGCCGTGTGAGCACAGAGCCCCCAGGCCACTGTCAGGCACATAACCTGCAGCTCAGCACGCTCTGTGAGGGGACATGTCCCTGCAAGCAATGCTACAACAAAGGTGTCTGTGCACTGAGCAGCTTCCCCTGCACAGACCTGTGTGCACAGCTAATGGAACAGCAAAGGTGTCAGTGCACAGCATCAGGTTCCTCTGCACAAACCCCCTGTGCACAGGTAGTGCCACAGCAAGGATGTTGCTGCACCGAGCAGCTTGCTGTGTACAGGTGATGCCCCAGCAAAGGTGCTTGTGCACAAGCAGATGTTAGTGCACCGAGCACCTTCCTCTGCACAAACCCCCTGTGCTATGGGGAGGGCTGGAAGTGAAACTCTGAAAGAAGGAAAGAAAGAATTACCATGTTATGCCAAATTGGAGTTTATCTTGTGTTCATAATCTGCAGGTTATGTGTGTGCCAATCTAGTCATCAAATAAGTGTAGTTTTAAATGCTGAGCGGTAGTAGCCCCTATTTGAATAAATCAGATGAGTATTTCATAGTGTAAAATAATTTTGAATTGTTTTCAGAGTTTATATTCAAATCAAAGGATATGCATTGCCTTTGTGCTTTCTTCTTGCTCCTAAACATGCATTATGTAACTGCTGCTGTAATTATGTGTACAGTCTCCTACTTGTAGTTAGGAAAGGTAGTTTAGTTACCTGAAACTCTCTGAAAACCAGGTTTTTATTACTTTTATTAAATAAAAATATTGTAATAATATTAGCGAGAAATATACAACTATAGAGTAGTCTGACAGAGAGACTCTTTTTGATAAGGGCAGATAATCTGGTTATATAAAAACTTAAAGTGGAAATTAGATCTCTATTTAAATCATAGGCAAAAATACAAAAAAATTCTATGTTGTAGGAGAGAATTTTAAACCCACATCTTTAAGTTTTTATATTTTAAAATTGATTTTCATTCAGGTTGACAGCAGGAAAAAAAAATCTTAGACGGGGGGGTTTGTTCAAATACTATAAAGTCACTGCTAGTTGTGTGAGAAGGAAAACCTACAACAACCCTCAAATCAAAATTAAATTTTTGATGCTTTCTTTTTCTTAGCAATTAAAATTATGGGGAAAATTAGACTGTTTTCAATGACTCATTTTTGTCTATTTTGAACTCACTCTTTGATTACAAATTATAATCTATGTTTCTTTGAATGTCATTTGTACTGATATTCTTCAGGAATGGGCAGTGGGAGTGCTGGAAAAGAAGGGGGGCCATTTAAAACTCTTTTAAGACAACAGACTCAGTCAGCTCTGGAACAAAGGGTAAGGCATTGTATACTTCATTTCTGGTTTACTGAAGTGAAAATTTATCTTGTTGTAAGTTAATGTTTGCTGTTACTTGCTGTTTGAAAACATGTAAGTTTTGGTCTGAACTTAGTACAAGTGTTGACTGTTTTATAGCCCTTTTATACACAAATTATTTAAATACTTATTACTAAAGCAGTGGGAAAAGTGGAGCAATTAACTATGCACAGTACTCAAGTAATTCCAGTGGTATTCAGAAGTTATGGGAGAAATTACTGATGTGTGGTCTCTGAGAGGTGCTGATGCATGTTAAGTTTAACACTTGAGAAAAGACATGATGATAAAGTGTTTACAAAAGCCAAATTCAGAAACATTGGCATAGCTTTAAACAAGCTGAAAATCCCATTTAGGTTTGGGAAAAGTTTCAGGTTTTGGGAATGGAGTTGTTACCTTGTGCCCCATTCAATGGAGTAGAAGGTAGCCTTTAATTGGGAACTTGAATCTGAGCTACCTGACAAGCAGTAAAAAGGCATTTATAGATTTAAATTTTTCCTTTATTGGACTAAAAATGCCATCTGTCATTATACTGAATAGAATATATGATGAAAATAGTGGTTTTAATTGTTTACATTTAAAATGAGTAATTGCAACTTTTTTTTATAAGCTATACAGTGCTTTGATCAAAATGTTGATAATGAGGTGTCTTGGAGGAAGAAATGGGAGTATATTCTTACTCAGGAATAAATGTATTGCACCTAAGTGTGGTGGTGTTCACAGGGGTCTTTGGATGAGGGAAGAGATGAGAATGTTGACTCCATGTTTCAGAAGGCTGATTTATTATTTTATGGTATTTATTATATTAAACCAATACTGAAAGAATAGAAGAAAGGATTTCATCAGAAGGCTGGCTAAGAATAGATAAAGAATGATAACAAAGGCTTGTGACTGCCTTGACACAGTCAGGACAGCTGGGCTGTGATTTGCCACTAATTAGAAACAACCACATGAGACCAATCACAGATGCACCTGTTGCATTCCACAGCAGCAGATAACCATGCTGTGGGGTGTGAGTGTGCACACACAGACGCTGGGGCCTGCCTGCAGTGAGGGTGACAGCCCTGCGGCTGTGGGGTGTGAGTGTGCACACACAGACACTGGGGCCTGCCTGCAGTGAGGGTGACAGCCCTGCAGCTGTGGGGTGTGAGTGTGCACACACAGACACTGGGGCCTGCCTGCAGTGAGGGTGACAGCCCTGCGGCTGTGGGGTGTGAGTGTGCCCACACAGACACTGGGGCCTGCCTGCAGTGAGGGTGACAGCCCTGCAGCTGTGGGGTGTGATGGGCACTGTGCACACACAGACACTGGGGCCTGCCTGCAGTGAGGGTGACAGCCCTGCAGCTGTGGGGTGTGATGGGCACTGTGCACACACAGACACTGGGGCCTGCCTGCAGTGAGGGTGACAGCCCTGCAGCTGTGGGGTGTGAGTGTGCACACACAGACACTGGGGCCTGCCTGCAGTGAGGGTGACAGCCCTGCGGCTGTGGGGTGTGAGTGTGCACACACAGACACTGGGGCCTGCCTGCAGTGAGGGTGACAGCCCTGCAGCTGTGGGGTGTGATGGGCACTGTGCACACACAGACACTGGGGCCTGCCTGCAGTGAGGGTGACAGCCCTGCAGCTGTGGGGTGTGAGTGTGCACACACAGACACTGGGGCCTGCCTGCAGTGAGGGTGACAGCCCTGCGGCTGTGGGGTGTGAGTGTGCACACACAGACACTGGGGCCTGCCTGCAGTGAGGGTGACAGCCCTGCGGCTGTGGGGTGTGAGTGTGCACACACAGACACTGGGGCCTGCCTGCAGTGAGGGTGACAGCCCTGCGGCTGTGGGGTGTGATGGGCACTGTGCACACACAGACGCTGGGGCCTGCCTGCAGTGAGGGTGACAGCCCTGCGGCTGTGGGGTGTGATGGGCACTGTGCACACACAGACACTGGGGCCTGCCTGCAGTGAGGGTGACAGCCCTGCAGCTGTGGGGTGTGAGTGTGCACACACAGACACTGGGGCCTGCCTGCAGTGAGGGTGACAGCCCTGCAGCTGTGGGGTGTGATGGGCACTGTGCACACACAGACACTGGGGCCTGCCTGCAGTGAGGGTGACTCTGCTCTCCTCTCTTGTGCTCCATGGCTAAGGGAGGATTGCCCCGCAGGTTCTGTGCCAGGCGGGTACGTTGGAACAAATGCGACCCCTCAGCCCTTCCCTGCTGCTGGGGGTTCTTAAAGCACCAGCTCACATATGGGGCTTGGGAGCCTTTGCAGATTCCTTTGGGATTTTGTTCATGCAGAGTTGTTTTAATTTGTTGGTTTTAAGAGCATTTTTTAGATCAGTGTATTTTGCATGTTTATACATTTCAGTTCATGTTTTAGTCCATGGCTTTTTGCTTTTAATTTTTTAATTTGGTGGAAGTAATGCATTAAAGCAAGCCTTTTTTCTGTCTGTCTTTGATTTTGCTTGCATTTAGACTTTCCGTGGCTGATGTTTTTATTTCCTTAGGAAGCTCTTTGAAGACAAAGAAAAATGTAAATTAAGAGCCCTTAATGTATTTTTAGAGCCTGAATTATTTGCATGTTATTTTGACAAGGTCTTTGTATCAGCTAGTAGAAAAAAGATACTGTAAAATGGGATGGAGACATATGTCTGTTATTGATGTAACAGCAAAGCAAAATACGTTCATTCTGTCTTCTGAAAATTTCACATTGGATGTGGTTTTCCTGTGGTGTTACCTCTTTTGGTTACCTTGAAGTTGAGTTAACTGGAATGAATAACATCTATAAGTTATTTTGTCAGCTTTAGTGTGCTACACACATAGACAGCGCACTCTACTTGTCTGGATTACTTAGGATAGCAAGTATTTGGGAGAACCAAGAATAAATTCAGTGTATATAATGCAGTTTCACAGGTATTAGATATATCATAAAATCCCAGAATACTTTAAGGGACCTTAATGGTCATCTTATTCCAAGCACCCTGCCTTGGGCAGGGACGCATTCCACGAGACCAGGTTGCTCAAATAGTTCTTTTGAGTCCTAGATTATTGGGATATATGGTAGTGCTAAAGTACCTGAAAATAAGTTCATTTAGTTGCATGTCTCAAGAGTTTTTTTTTTAACCAAATGTGTTTTTGATTTATTACTTAAATAACCCTAACTGCAAACTGAACAGTTAGTTAGAAGGATCATATTCCTCAATTTCTTCCCTGAAAATAAACCTGTAGAAAATACAGCAGTGGAAAACTCAGGTACATGTTATATTGTACATTAATAACTGGCAAAAATTCCTTGGACATCTGTAGATAGCAAGAGTAACTGTAGCACAGCTGTCTCTCTGTATATTTTTAACTAAAAAGAAATCCATGCTGCATTTCCATCAGTAGGAAAATTTGGTATTATCTTACTCCTCAAACATTAGCCTATATTTTTGTAGAAATGACCAAAAGCTGCTGTCAGTGGTATTTTTTTGTCTCACTTCCACAAATTCTGGACAAATTCTGGTTTCTTGCTGTTTTTACATTCCGCAAGTGCTTGAGTGATCTCCTCTGCTGCCTTTTCAAAGCAGGGATCTGATGTCCTTCATCTCTGAAGGGCACTGCAGGAAATGTGTTCTGTGGGAGATTGGTTTGGCTGGAATCCTGACCTGAGCATCTTCTCTTTCAGTGACTTCTTACCCACCCATCCCCTCAGTTCAGGTCGAGAAGAGCTGTCAGGTTGTTTGGCCACCTTGGGGGGTGGCACAGTAATTCTGAACTCTCACAGTTTACAACGTGTGTTTGAGGCTGGAACTTGTATTTAAGTGATATAATAATAACATTTTAAAAACCTCTAAATTTAAAAAGAAAGAAGTCTTCATATGAAGTGATGGAGTTCAATGTGTGTCAGAATGAATGAGGGATTAACAGAATTCTGTCAGAATGGTTCAGTGAGTCTGTTACCCAGATTTGTCTGTGACTCAAGTTAACTGCATGATTTTTCTTTTTTGTTTTTTTTTTGCTTTCTGCATTTAGGATTGCTGAACATGAGTTATTGCCTTTCCCCCATAAGTGTTCTATTATGTAGATATTAGACATATCACAGAACATCTCTGGTGCAATTAAAATCTGGGTTTGGGCTCAGTTTTTTTCATCAAATGTGTCTTGAAAAATTGCAATTATTACTTACTTACTTTGCCCCTCTTACGAATTAAAAGCTGGAGTAGTTACTGAAAGTTAACTCTTTATTTACTTATTAACTGGAAGTGAATTATTTTAGCTTAAGAATTTACAGTTGTGTTTCAAGACCTGTGCTTTATTTTACAAGATGTATATTGACTTGTTATATTTAGAGCTTACTCGCAGAGCAGTCCTTTGATATTTTTTAGGTACGTTTTCCTGTAATAAGACAGTCCTCATTCTTGCAAGACTACAGTTTGTTTCACCCTGTGCTTCAGAATCAAACTGCAGTCAGTTGGAACGAGAACACCTAAAAATGGAGAAAAATTTTATTTTTTTATCAGCTAATGAAGGAAGAATTCTGGTGTTTAGCAGCCATGGTGAAAGTGGATCAATAGAGATTTTATTAATCTCTTAATGTGTAAAGTTTTGATTGTTTATGTCTGTTGTGCTGAGAAACAACTCTGTGGGGGAAAAGTATCGTTTGAGCGCGTAACCTGTGCTTTTGTGCCGTGGGTCCGTGGGCGCGCGTGGCTCTGGGCGCCTCTGCCAGGGCAGGGCCGCGCTGGCGCCAGGGCAGCGATGCGGGGAGCCCCGCGCCTGTCCCTGCCACGCGGAGCCCTCGCAGGCCCCTAACGCTGGTTTCTAACGCCCACAGGAGTTCCCCTTCTTCACCCTGACCTCCTTCCCACCCGGCTTCCTGGTGCACGTCGGGGGCGTCGTCAGCGCGCGCTCCGTCAAGCTCCTGGATCGCATCCACAACCCCGGTACGTGGGCACGGGAGCACCTGGGAATACACGGGAGCACGTGGGAACGCCTGCCTGGCACGGGCACAGCTGCCTCCCTGCCCTGGGGGCACCTGCCTGGCACGGGCACAGCTGCCTCCCTGCCCTGGGGGCACCTGCCTGGCACGGGCACAGCTGCCTCCCTGCCCTGGGGGCACCTGCCTGGCACGGGCACAGCCTGCCTCCCTGCCCTGGGGGCACCTGGAGGAGGGACAGAGCTGTTCCAGCTGTGCACACCTGCCTGGCACGGGCACAGCTGCCTCCCTGCCCTGGGGGCACCTGGGGGAGGGACAGAGCTGTTCCAGCTGTGCACACCTGCCTGGCACGGGCACAGCCTGCCTCCCTGCCCTGGTGGCACCTGGGGGAGGGACAGAGCTGTTCCAGGAGTGCATTGCAGAGAGCCATGGAGGCTTGAAAAATGAGTTACTCAAAGGTTTTAGTGAGAAACCTTTCAGCAAATTAAACTAGAAAAAAAAATGCTTTGAATCAGTAACTCTGCACTGAAAACTAGCTTTTAATTATTGAGGGGTTAATTAATTTTTTGCTGCTTTTTGTGATTAAAACTTGATGCAAGTTTTTCAATTCAAACGAAAATGAGATTAAATGCTTGATCTTAACTATGAATGTTTTCCCATTTTCAGCTCCTTGAAATCTTTAAGGACTAATGGCTACAGCTCACAACGTGGTTTTTAACCTTTACAGTGTTGTTTCTGTTCTTAAAAGCCTTTACTGAACAGTACTTGAAGATTTTTATTTATTCTTTCCTGGGATCCCCGGCACAAGAACATTTGTGGATTGCATGTTAGTTCTAATGGTAGAGCTGAGTGACTTTTGACTCTGAAGACTTGGGTGGTTTAGTCGCTGAGACCAGATGAGGAATGCTTAGCAAAAAGTTGGAGTTGACAGTGCACTTAAAAATGCAGAGGAGAGAAAAATAGCACCTGTAGTGGTTTTGCATGCACTAGTCAGGAGTAATAAAAGGAAGTTTATGCAAATACATCCCTAAAAACAAGTACAAAAAATCTAACCTTTTCCTTTTCTTCCTATGGCCCAAGGCAAGCAATTCTTCAGGCAGGAAGATCAGATTGTTGCTGATCTGAAGATCCAGTAAACTGGCAACATGTAATTAAATCCAAGACTTCATTTGAATTAGATCCTCTTTGTTTGAGGGATTTTTTCAAGTATATTAGTACACAATGTTGCTCTTTTGTTTTCCTACTCTAAGATCTATTTACACAATGAAGAAAAGATGAAAAAAAAAAAGAAACTAGTCTTTTAATTAATAATTAATACATGAGTCTTTCTTTGCCACAAAGTTATTTTATGATTCTGTGCTTTCAATAGATTTCTGACACAGGTCTCTTATGTGCAAAATTTACTGTGGGATAGATGGAAGACAGAATATTTAAACAAAATCAATTTTGCTCAGAAGTTTTAAAAACTAATTTCTTACATTATGCACTCCTTCCTTTTTGCCAGCTGACTGGAGGCAGTATAAGCCATAAGGCAAGAAGAGATGTGTGTTTGCAGAGCTGCAGTGTTTCTGTGAGACTTGCACATTGCTCCTGACCAGTGAATGCAAAAGGCATGGTCCTTGGAACTCACACTGCAAAACAGCAGGAACAAAGGGGAAGGAAGGCACGTGGCTGTGGGAGGGAAGGTGGAGCAGTAGGGAAAAATTCTGATATTATAGTTAAGGTTGTGAAGCATTTGAGTCAAATAAGTGTGTAAAATATTAAAGGAAGCAAACAAACTGGCAGAATGATGAATCAGGAGAAGTGGAAGAGGAGAGAACATTTGCAGGTGCATTAAGAGCTTGCTGATAGGACCCAACTGCCAAACACTGTCCATGTTGGTCACCAGTGCCAGACTGCTACAGCATGCTCCTTTTTCCCTTTCTATTTCAGCTCTGATTAACTCTGCTGTCTGTGTCTTTCCAGTTCCTGTGGAGTGGTGTTGTCAATTGTGCTCTTGTTGGTAGTTTTTTCACTATTCTGCTTCTATAACTGATCTACTAATTTGCTGTTTTGAACTCAGCCTTTGTCGGAATTATGGGTAACACAAGATCATACAAACTGCTAGACTGGAATAGTTTCAATTCAGGTATTTTATTAGTCATTCAGTACTACATACGCTGACAGAAATTATGGCAGCTCAGTGAAGTTATTAGAAATGCTCTAGGATATTTAGGTTAATGCCTCAAATTTAAAACTATTTAATCATCAGATGCCTAAATGTCACATTTTCATGCTGTTAAAAACTTTCTTTAAAATTACAAAACATTGTTTTAGTATAATATAGTATTGCTAAGAATAATTTAATATCCATCTGGAAAGCTGAATGTTCAGATGTTTATTTAGTAATCACTTTCAGCTCAGCATCCATGAAGGGAGTAATTTAGGGTAAGAGAAGGGATCCTTCCCTGCACAGTTGGGATCATGTCAGGTGGGGGTTTTTTTTTGGTTTGGGATTTTTTGTGTAATGAGTTTTGGGTGTTTATTTTGCCCTATTGGTTTGATTTGAGGGGACTCTTGGTTAGTTTTGTTGTTTTGCATTGCCTTGCACTTTCTTCAACAAAGGCTTTCCTCCTGTTAATTTCAGGAAATCAATGAATGTGTTTGTTCTTAATACTAGCTCTAAAATAATATTTGTACTATAGATAATGATAGATCTAAAAAATATCCAAGAAAAATAGAGAACTATCTGTTTAAAGAGAAGGGTAGTATGTAGCCCAGGATTTGTTGGTTCATAAAGCTTGTATTGTAAAATGCAGCCAGTTACAGGACTTTAAACATAAGTATTTGAACTTTTTAATCACTTCATTACCCAGCTAGAAAAAAGCCCCAATATTCTTATATTTTTATGCAGTTTTAGTAATCACAGTGTGTAACTTCCTTATATAGTAGGCCTTGTCAGACTTGGTGTTTATAAAGCTGGCACCATTAAAGGTACAAAGCTGACTCCTGAGGGCTTGCTTCCCCCAGACACTTTCCTTCTTGGTAATTCACTCTTGCCATGCAGCTCTGTGTCATGCTCTAAAATTCACTTTAAATATGCAGTTATTAAAAACCAGACATTTTCCACTGCAAATTGTTCAAAGTAGGGAGAGCTTAAAACCATTGGCTCATTTTTATTGTTCCTTTTATAGTAAGCATCCTTTAAAATTATGATTGTGAGCTTTTCTGATTTTGTTTCCTTTGCTTGTTCTAAAGTCATAATCTTTTAAAATTAACTTTCAGTATTTAAAAAAAATATTGTCAAATTCTCAGGTCTGTGACTGGTATGGCATAGTCTGATCCAAGGTGTTAAAAATGTGTTGAAATTTTTGTGTATTGTGTGCAACCTTGAAAAGTTGGAATTCATTGCTGCTTCTTCCAGATTTAGTGGGATGTTTTTATTGAAAGAATTTTATTGGAATAATGGAGTAAATGAGTTTATGTACTGACGCTAAACATGCCTTGAACTAGGCTAGAAAAGTGATCCACAATGTAAGATGAGGAGCAAAGTGCAAGTCAGGAATTCCGTTCTTGGCAGAATATCCAAAACTGTTGTCTAAATTTTTTAGAGATTACAGGAAAATGAATGTGCATTTCTATGTAAATAAAGCATTTTCCCCAGAGGTGTTGGTTGGAGTAGAGAGTTCTCAAACAAGGAGTATGTGTGGAGTTAATCCCTGCTGAGAGCAGTGTTTGTGTAGCCTTGGTGTCTGTAGGAGAGCGGGTCAGCCCTGCTGCTTTGGGAGGAGCAGGGTCCTGCACGTGTGTAGGGGCTTTAATCACAGCCATAAGTGGGCTAAAATTATTTTCCTTTTGGAAAACGTTCAGGCTTCATTTCAGCTTGCTCAGTAACTGTGTAGTCCAGAAGGAGATTTCTTTTTTTTTTTTTTTTTAATTTGTCTTGCCCATGGTTTAATTGTATGTAAGATACAGCAGGAGCATCCAGTGGTAGTGAGATGTCAGAGATTTGAAGGTGCTTGAAAATCAAACATGGAAGTAAAGACTGACTACTTCATGAATGGAAAAGAAGCTGCCTGAATATCTGGGAGTTGCATATAGTTCAATGAAGATTTGCTTAAATGTTTGTAAAATACAAAAAGGTGGATATGAAGATGAATTTGCAAAATGGAAGTAAAGAGTTGAGCAAAAATTGATAGAAAAGAGGGCACATAAATACAGTGGGAGATAATCCCAGGGGCTGTCTCAGGGAAAGAATCAACTCTCAGGATAAAAACATGCAGGAATCCTCAATGCAGGAGGCTGGGTCTTTGTTCAAGGGTGGCACTGAGGTTAAACACAGAGCACAAAGGAAGGCAGTGCCAGAACTTGCTGAATGGAGGCTGCTTTTCCACGTGGCTGTTTCACAGCACCAACCTATCATTTCTCACACAGTTAAATTTTATACTCCTCATTCGGGAAGCTGCTCCAGCAGTCAGAAATATGGGAAAACAAAAGATGGCTAAAACCTTCCTAAGCATCTCCTGAGCTCCCTGCTCGATACCCACTCTCACTGTTGGAGTGTGAAATTCTCCAGAGTCAGTTTTGCATATGAGGAAACACAAGAGGAAAGCTTGGCTCTGTTTTGTTTCTGTAACTGAATGCTTTTCTTCCACAGAAATACAGAGACTGTGCAAATGACATTTCCAGCTGCTCTCTGGGGTGTCAGTGTGGCCCAGCTGTGGGAGTACAGCAGGAAATGTCAGAATGTGCCTGCTGGTGTCTGCTGTGCTTATCCTTCAGACCCAGTAGTGAAAGCCCCAGCATTTGAAGGTTGGCCTCTTGCCTTTGCTTGGAGAATTTCCAGCTTGGCTTCTTGCCCATCAGTGCGTGTTGAATGAAAATGGGAGGTTCAAGCAGTTGTCAGAGGCTTTTTCTGAAAAGAGCGAGGGGTGTGATGTTCTCCAGTAATAATTGACTCGTTTTCTGCAGAGGACTGAATATTGCCAAGTCATTTCTATGGTTAATGTGAATGGTGTTTGAATATTATTTCTGGAAGCAGATACACCCTTATGCTAGTGAAATCATTTTCATTGGGACTGTGCTTTTTTTTTCAGAGCTCTAAGTAGGTGTTTATGTAGCTGAAGAAAGGGTGGTCACTGAGCACAGTACAGTATTCACATGTTCTGTTAGAGATTCATTAATGAACTTGGCATTTCAATTCCTTGTTTAGAATTCTCTGCCTACCTAAGTAATGCTATTTCATACTGCTTTGAAACTCTCCCTAAATTCTGGCTAATGGTGTGAAAGCCAATAGAAAGGTTTTTTTGCACAAGTGCTCCAAAAAAGCCATTCCTTATTGCACAACTACCCTTTGGTTTTGAATTGATAGTACACAGGAGAGAGAACCTTGGTCTGGCAAAAATTGCATTTTTGCACATAACTTGTCCTGATTTTAAAATACAGGGCTTGACTAAAACTATTGTCTTCATAAAATTTCCTTCATGGATTGCATTGAGTTTTTTCAGCCTTCTGGTATTTGCTTCTGTGATTGCAAAGATAGAGTTGTAGAACTTTCTGCCTGGCTCAAAATGTGTTATTGTCAGAAGAGAACCAGAATGGTTCTGGTTGAACCAGCACCTTCCCAAGTGCTACACAATTACAGCTAAACGTGGCCTTGTAAAATGTCTGCTGGGGTTTGGTAGGAGGATACACAAGTTCTTGCTGCAACAGGAGTATCTGATAAATGTCAATGGATAATAAATACCAGGCACAAGAGATTTTCTTCTCGAGTGTCCTTGCATCCAGAAGTTCCAAGAGGCTCCTCTGCCTAGTTTGTCTTAAAGCAGAATAAAGAGTTGTGAGTGCACAGAGATAATGAACGCGGGGGTTCTGCGTGCCTGAGCAGGGCAGACAAGGAATAGCAAACTTGCACACCAGCTGATGCCATCCCCTTCCTGCAGCAATGGAGGGATCAAATGGGGTTCAGGAAGCCCTGTCCTGTTACAGAATACAGTCCCCAGCTCTGGGTAACAGCCCCAGTTGTAGTCACTTGAGGCTGTTCTTTGAAGATTGCTCATGGTTTACAGTAGGTTGTACTGATTGTGCCAAGGTCACAAAGCAACAGAGACACAGAATAGAATAAGTAGTTTCTTTATTACCTGCTGAGTCACCATTCTTGGATGTGTGACTGAAATAATCACTAAAAGCTGGACTAACAAAGGCACATATTTATGCATGGAAATTATTTTCCAGAGGCAAATTTATTTCCTATATTTAATGTTTTCTAATTTCTGGGCAGTATTTTTGAGCTTTTATGATACTAAGTATGATGCAATTTAAACCTTCATTTTTAAGTATTTTAATTTTTAATATATGTTTGTTTAATTTTTAATATATTCTGAAAATCTTTCTTGCTTCAAATGCCTTATATTTTGACATAATATTTTTCATTTTATTTAAGTTGTATCTCATGGTGGTTTCTTTTCTTTAGCTCTGCACTAAATTATTACTGCTGCTTTCACGTTATTACAAGATTTTTTTTTTTTTTTAGATGATACTTTTTTCAGTTTGTGCTCTTCCTATCAGACTTTCATCTACAATTAAAAGGAAAAGTTACAGCCACTGTTGTGGCTTTATTAAGCCATAAGGGGAACAATCCTTCTGTTTCTCCATCTTGGAGTATAATGTGGGATTAAAGCTATCACTCCCCAACAATGAGCTCCCACTGAAAGGAATGATATATGGAATTTTGTGTATGGCTTCTGTTGGAGTCTTGGTGCTCATGTAGGGATGTGTGAACAGCGAGTGCCTGTTCCCTTTGGGTGTGGTTACACTATTTCCTGCTAGTTTAGTGTGTCCTAGTTTTCTTTTGATGTATCCCTAAAATCTGCTTCTTTCACGTGCTGTAACAAAGTTTTCATTTGTACATCTTTTAGTCCTAAAGATGAGTATGGGGAATAGTATTTCTAAACACGGATGGAGTGGCTTGGAAACTGTTTTGAAACTTTTAGGATAATCTGCTGTAGGTTTAATTACTTGCTACCTGAATTTTGTGTTAATCTTTAAAAACCAGAGGATTTGTGTTTCTGTACAGTTATTTAGTTGTTAAATGTTTTAGAAAATTGATAATGTCAATGTTAATGGGATAACCAGAGAGGATTAAATGAAACTATAAGGTCCTGGGAAGGTTGCTTATAAACCTAACAAAGGTGTCTGTTAAAAAACCCAACCAGCCAAACCTACAGGAATATACCACACATCTTTCTGTATAAGCTGTTAGTAGGCTTTTAATTAAGAAGATATAAAAATAAGGGAACACTGAACATGTGGATAATGGCTTTACCTAGTGAAAGATTCAAAGATTGAGTTTGATAGAATATTGACCTCCATTGCCATGTTTGAAACAGAACGGTGACCCATTTGTAGATGGTGAAAATTTTCCTCAGATGGTTGTCCTCCTTCTGTCAGAGCATTGTGTTATACATGTAAATATTTCCTAAATTATCTGATGTAAAATTGGTTGAAATGAATCAGACAGTGCCTACTTTGGAGCAATTTCCTCAAGTTGTTTAAGGATTCAGCTTTAAGAATACAGCAGATCTTGGGTATGAACAGTGTCATCAAGAGGCCACACTTCTTAATCTGTCTTCGGTTTCAAAAATCTATATGGACCAGCAAAATGCAGCTTCTGGGTAAATCTTGAAAGAACCTATATGAGTGAGCCTCTAGCAAATAAACTTGGGAAAACTTATGAATCAGACAGTGATAGTGTCTAGGGTGAAAGGTTTATACAGAATATTGTCCCCTGGATAGTGCAGCTCCAGCCTGTATTCTAAGGGAGAGGGTGACTTGGTGGTGGATAGAGCTAGCTCAAAGAACATTCCAGGTACAGAAGTGCTGGCTGTGTCCTATAAAACTGCTGAATAAAATCACTTTGGAAAGCTCCAGTTGGAGGAGGCTTGAGTTGGCACAATTTTTATAGAACACTGTACTTTTGACAGCGTTGTTTCTCAAATCCTCAACCACAGAAACAGTGTGCTTTGCTTCCACTGGGTTATAAATATCCTGCCAATTTGGAGACATTAATGCAGTAAGTTTAGTGTTCAGCCTTTGGTTTCCCACAAAGGGGACGTAATTAGCAGTGGAATCTCCTGCAAACCTTTCTGCCTCGAGTTGTAGAGAACCCTTGGTCCCAAGGACTGGGTACATTTGCTAGAAAAGCTTGTGATGAGTGCTCTGTATGCTTGCCTTCTTGCTTCCACCTAGAATCCAGGGCCATTACTTTCTGTAACCATTTCAGTGAGCTGCCATAGTTTTCAGTCTGTACTGTCACCTGATCCAAGCATGCGCCAAAGTACCCACCGTTTCTGGCTCCTGTCTGCTGAATCTGCTTTGCAAACCCTCAGCTCTTGAGCTTGTGCCTCAGCCCAACAACCGACAGGCACTCCATGGAGTGTGCTGGACACATGCCATCCTGCTTCCCTAACTCCTCTAATTGTTGATGTAAATCCTGAGCTTTACTAAACTTGTAAGTGCTACGACGGCATCCCCATGTGAAATCGTGTGGCTCATGTGTCAAAAAGGCTGCTTGTGAAAATATTTGTCAGAGGAATATGAATGCTACACATTGCACTGCGTTCAGTGTTTCGTATCAACCTATTATTGCGATGTCATGGTGTTTGATTTGAGTGATAATAATTGTAGACAATTATTTTGTGTTTTAATACGCGAAGGTAAGTTCACGTAAACTGAATGTATAGTGTTTATATATAAATATAATAATATTTTTTTGGCCTCTTTCTGGAAGAAAAAAACAGTCAAATATCTTAAGCAGAGGTCACAGTTTTCTTTACAAACAGTTGTTTCTGCATGACTTACAGAAATATTTGTTCTGTATGATAAGAAATTGTTGGATTCTTTGAAAGATATTGGGCCTGATCCTGTTAACACTGAAGACAATGGCTGGAAAATGCTTCTTGCATCTCAAAAGAATGAAAATGATCCATTATATTTCTGTAGTTAATAGTTTTGTTAGTGAGGATATTGAACAGATTCTTAGACTAAAGGGTTAAATGTTGTTTTAGCAAGACAGTGTTGAGCAACTGCACAACAGTGTGTTTGCCATAATGGTAAGGTGTCCTTGTACATGTTAGGTAAGGAAATTAAGTCTCTTAAGTTTAATAATTTAAACTATAACTTCTTGTGGAGGAAAGCTAAATGTTTGTATAGAATTTGGGACCCGTCACTTTCTACCTTTTATGTTCACTTTAAGGATCCCTGTTTCCTTTCAACATCTCATTCCATTTCAGTTTTCACTACATTCCTTTTTGATGTCATTCTTGTCTTTATCACTCTTACCTTTATTTCACAGCACTAGCACTTTTTGTGTTCGTCCTCAGTCACCTCACCTGTTGTTACTCTCAAATCCTCATCATGACTTCACATTTTCTTGCACTTTGACTTTGAAATGTCACTGGTGATAAGTAGAAGCAGTTTTTGCCACATGGAACCAAAAGGTGTAAAAAGTTGTAGTTTTGAAAACTGGCACTTTTTTCCTCTAGGAAAAAGGGTATTTCTTCCTTGCAGGTGCTTTTCTGTGAAGTACAAGAATTTGTGTGTCTGTTAAGTCAGTGTTTATAGCCAGCTGCCTGTGACCCAGTCTCATCGAGCAAGTGTATTTCTGCACAGTCACAGAACCACTTTTGCTGCTGCTTAGACTTTTCATGTATGAGGAGAAACACATTGCTTGTCCAAACAATCTCTGGCCCATGACTGGAGGGCAGAGGAGGAATTGCTCCCAAGATCCGTGTCCCTGTCACCAAAAAGAGTTAAAAAGAACTTTGACAGAATGTGCCTGTGCTCTCCCACCCTCCATACCCTGAATTTGTCAGATGTTGCAGCCTGGCCTTACAATCCCTTCCCAGAGACCTCCCTTGGTTCAGCCAGCCCTGCTGCAGCTCCCTGCAGGCAGCAGAGCAGCCTCTCTCCAGAGGGGTCCCTGCAGAGAAGGCATTTCCCCCTTTCTGTACCACAGCTGGTCCTGAGAGCTGAGCTGGGCAGCTCCAGCCCTGTGTGTGATGGGTTATTTCTGTAGGAATCCCAGCAATTCCAAAGCTGGCATGAGCAGGTGCTCCAGGACTCTGAGTCAGGATTGCTGAGTATCATCCTGAGCATTTATTGCCCCAGTCACTGAGAGGATTGAACAGTGTTTTCACCCTGAGAGTGAAGTGCAGCCCCTCAAGAGTCTGCCAGCAGTGCCCTGGAGCCTGCTGAAGTGACCTTGGATTGCAGAACACGATTGGTACAGCTCATGGAAACCCCTTGGTTTGTGTTCTGATGTGTATATTTTTGTTCATTGCAGAGAACGTTCCTAGGAACTCTCACTGTAAGGTTTTTTCTGTTCAGTGTTGGTTTCTTAAAGCAAAGGTTGAATAAACTTCAGTCTGAGCATCCAGGCTGCTGTAATGCTGTGAGTTACACAAGCACTGCCATCTGAAGTTAGGTATAATTGAATATACAGACCTCTGCTCTTCCTTTGAATTAGAAAAAAACATTAGTTTAGTTTAGAGAAATTAGAGCCTAGTTCTAAATGCAAACTTGAGGTAAAGTCATGAATGAATACATCTTACTTTACAATATTTCTGTTTCAGTAACTTTTAAATTCTGTGTATATCTGCATCTTGCATTTTTGTTTGTCATGTTGTCAGAGAAGCAAGTGTATGATAATGTGGTTATCATACACTGTGTTGGTAAATATTCCTGGTAGTACAAAATTGGTTCCAAATAAATTCCAGGTTTTGACTTTGATATTTAAATTATGATTCAGCAAGGAGAACTCAGTAGCCAGAAGTTTGTATCTCTGCTAAGTTCAGTTAATTTCAGAGAAATTCCATAAGAATCTCTCTACTCAGAACACTTGGTAATGATTGTTACCGGTTTTCCCTTTTTGTATCAACAATTAACACAGTTGCTAACCAAATTCATTGTAACAGGTAAGTTTTGAGAGAAGAAACAGCTGACAAATTCCAGTTGTGAATTCAGTGTTTGTTGGCTTATTTGTAAGACAAGAGCTTTAGTTGTGGGAACTAATTGCTGAGCAGTTAAAAAATAAATGGACTGCATGAACTTATTGTAGCAGCACACTCTTTTTTGTATTTTTGTATCTTGTAGTTTTCAAGAAAAGCGGGCAGGATATATTTAACATGTAACCTTGGGGACAATAAAGGTAATTTGAATCCATTCATGGCCGTGGAGGGAAGGTGCAGTTTCCAGGATACTGACTCAAAAAAGCACTGACAGCATGCATCCTGTATTTCTTCATGTTGTAAATGTAGAAGTGGTTTCAAATCCTTTTGGCTTCTCACAGCTAGAAGTGCCACAGAACTGTCTGCTTGATTAGTGGTACAGTTTGGAACAAATATTTTCAAAATCTGGTTAAGAGAGAACTGCTTCCAGTAGGAAAACTTATTGGGGTTATTCCAGAGATAGCAAGTGCGCAGCAATGTAAAATCTAAGTTTACTACTAGAAATTTTTTTGTTTTATTACTGTTAGTTTTTCAGCATTACAGAGTATCTGATGTTACACGCTGCTCTTGTGTTGTGGGAAGCTGAGGCTGTGGTTTGGGGCTAAAACCAGGTAGAGACTGGAACAATATCTACAATATCTTAGTGTTACCTGGCATCTGGACAACAAGGAGAATGCAGTAATTTGTGAGAGTCTGCTCGTGGCGGGGAGAAACAAGATGATGAGTGCAAAAGTCCTGTTAGTGTTTCCTTGAAGTTTATAAGTAGGAAGGAAGTAAAGCGTCCGCATTGAAAGCATGTGAATGTGAAAACCTCAGCTTTTCAGGTGAATTAATTGCATGCAGCTTTGTGTCAGCCCAGCCCAGAGTAGTGAACTGATTTATGCTTTGTCTTTCAGATGAACCAGAGACACGAGATGCCTGGTGGGCAGAAATCAGACAAGAGATAAAATCCCATGCCAAGGCATTGGGTTGTCATGCTGTAGTGGGCTACAGTGAATCAACCAGCATTTGGTAAATCATGATGATGATTTGATTTTCAAAATGCCACAGAAAACGTATTTCATCATCAGTGGATTAAGAATTAACTATTCCAGTACAGATGTTGGTACTGTCTATTCTATAACTACAGAGTTTAAGTGAGATTATGGAATTTCAGTATTAGGCGTTTTTATACATGTTTAGATCTGGGTTTTAAGTTTTTTCTAATAAATGTTACAATTTTTTTATTTTAAACTAGAACTTACAATTTGTTTTGTAGTATCAGTATTAATTTATCCATGAAGTTTTCTAAATTAATCTACATAAATAATTAAGACTATTCCTAAAAGTTTATGTATTGAAGTTTCATTATTGGATAACAACTGGCAGACCAGAACTTAAATGGAAGATTTCACATTTCATGCCCAAAACAAGCTTGTCCTGGAGCCAGGTGTGTCTGCTGATATTAAACAGAAAATTACTCTGGTTCACTATTTTGAATTGCATTTGGGAAGTAGCAAGCAAATTCCAACATCTGAAATTATTTCCTTTCAAATTGATTTTGCCTAAATGTTTTAAGGTAAAAGCCCTAAAAATTTGCTTTTTTAAGGAGAGGAGTTGGAAAAGTGTTGGTTTACCTTATTTTCCTCAATTACTCCATCACTGAGGGATAACACACCAACATGAAGCATTTATTCCTTTGCTTGTCAGTCTCCTTGTAATAAGCATGAATAGTTTGTAGGCTTTTTCCTACCCTAACTATGGGGAAAGAATGTTTAGAACAGAGGCAGTCAGGTACTGTGTTATTTGGTGCTTGCATTTCTCGAAAGGAATTGAATATGGTAGTGTTTGATTATTGATAAAATATTTATTGGAATTCCTATACTGTATTGCCAGTTCAGCTTTATTCCATGCTCAAAGCACAAACCTGTGTAAGTTCTGGTCTGCCAGGCGTGTTATGTATGAAAAATTATTTTGGAAAGAGAAACAAGAACAAAAAATAAAAAGACAAGTGTATCATTCTAGAAAACATGGGAAAAATTTTCTCTTTTTTTCCATATAGTATTTTATACTGAATGCTAGATGTTTATTTAACAACTTGAGAATTATTAAAGCTCTGTGGTCACTCTGAGAGCTTGAACTCTGCTAAATCCTAAGTATGGTTGTTTACCTTACATGCAAAATGTACCATTTTTGTAATTCTTCCTAGTAAAATTTTACTGTTTTGCCACTTTTTATCCTTCAAGAAGCACCCTTGTCAGTGTTCAGTTGTGAAAATTGAAAGTTCATTTTGAAAATTGAAAGTTAATAAGATGCTGGGGCTCTCAACTTCCCTTTTACTTTGGTAAAAAATTATGGCTTTTTTTTTTAATGTTTACTTGGTTTGCTGTATTTCTTTGCATTTTTAGCCACAGAACTGAAAACCATACTTAAACCTGGTTAGCCTTTATCTTGTTATATCATTTGTGACATGAGACAAAGCTCTCAAGTCTCTGTGTGCAATCCTCCTTCACCTTGTACTTAGGCAATGGTTATGGTTTAAGTACCAGAAGAGGATTGATATTTTTAATGGGTAAAATTGCACAAGTCCACAGAACTCCACTGAGACTTGTAGTAGCCTTTGGCTCTGATGATTTGCTGTGAAAGCAGCCTCTGAGCAGCAGGAATTCACTGTGTTGTTGTTCTTTTCTCTTATAGTGAAGAGGTCTGTATTTTGTCCGCATCTGGCACAGCAGCTGTACTGAACCCTAGGTTCCTTCAGGATGGCACCATGGAAGGCTGTTTGGAACAAAGGTTGTCATGGCAGCCTGGCTTCTTTTCCATAGGGTCAGAGAAGGGAGAGGTTGATTTTTTTCCTCAGAGCCAAGATAGTTCTTCTCTATTAGGGTAGGTTACAGTGTTACAGTGCAGGATGCGGGACCAACCACTTTACTGCTTTTCACTAACAACAACCACCGCAGGAGTAATGGAGCTCTGCACCCACTTAGATACTCTGTTTTTATTTCTAACAGTCTCAATAAGGTAACACGTTTGACTACTAACACAGACCATAACTCAGTTTTCTCCTTCGCTGCTCTTCAGGTCTCTTTTCTCTGTTTCGTATCACACCATAAAAAATGACAGATGTTTGATAACTTACATAAGCCAAAAGTGGCTGCGTCTGTAATGTGTGTATATCTGCTCCATTAAATACTATCTATTTGTGGGAGATAAAGTAGCTTGGTTATTAAACAAATATGATGCCAGGTTTTTCCAAAATAGGTATGTGTTTGTTGAAGTTGATGAACAAAAGCATGAAACTGAAGTTTCCCTTTGTTTCTGCTCTTGCAAATATAATTTGAACAGTGAGCATTGCCACAAAGTTATTTTTGGGGGAAAAAAGATTAATTAATGCTTATTGGTAATTTATTATGTATTCATCAGGATAGGAATCAAATATTTCAGGGGATAATTATAGTTGTAAGCAAGGCTATTCCTTACGCTTTAGCACTTGCGCTGCTTTGTCCATAATAAACCAGTTGACATGGTTTATTTAGAATTTATTATTCTTTTATTTTGTTAGCAGAAGACCATTGTCTTCTAGTGTAGATACAGTTTTAAAAACTGTAGCCAGAACTAAAATACTTGGTTTTGTAGTCACTATATGACAGAGAGAAAGAAATACCGTGTTTGTAACATAAAGAAAATATCACTTTTTTAAAACATGTATTTTGGGGCTACTAAGAGTTGTGGCATGGATTAGAAGTGCCAGAGGGAGGTAAAACAGACAAAGCTCATGCTCAACACTAAATCTGTTTGCCAAAGTCTTATGATAACTAATGTTCCAAATCTGATAGACTTGATTAAGCACCTCTTCAGAATCCCTGAGGAGAATTGTTGATGTGAAACAGAATCCATTTGCAGTGATGCAGTTGGCCTGTGCTTTCCCTGTTCATAATTTTATAGTGGTCATTCCTGGGTTATAAGGAAATAATTCATTTTACCTTATTGTGCTGCCTCTCTAAAGGATGTTTGGTTTGTTGTTTGTATTCTGCTCTTATGGGGTTTTGGACACAATGAGAAAAAGAGAATTTTTGGTGTGTTTGGTACAGCAAATTCTGTGTACAAGTGTTGTATCATGGATTATATTTGGAAGTTACACTGCTTCAAGCCCGCTCAGTGATGTTACAGTGATGTTTTTATGAGTTGTTGGTCACTGAATGTCCTTTTTCTCAATCCCTGCATAAGAAGTTTCAATGCAAGTTTTATTGATAGCATTTTAGCAAGTAGCATTTTAGCAACCCTTTTCTTGTGGTTGGTGTGTTGTAATACTTGTCAGCCTGGTGTAATGGAGCAGAGTTCAGTTGTGGTGGATGATGGGGGCAGCTCTCTGTAGGTGTTTGTTCACACGTGCACTTACTGAGCATGGCTAACAAGATGCGGATGTTTTAAGCTTTCTCTCCGTAATGTGTTTTTAGGATTGAAGAAGCTTCACCACCAGGTTGTGGATTTTGCCATATCCCATATGATGAATTGAACATGCCATTTCCTGCCCACCTCACCTACTGTTACAACTGCAGGAAGCAAAAAGTTCCTGATGTCCTTTTCACCACAATCGACCTTCCTGTAGAGGCAATAGTTGTTGGGAAGGGATGTCTCATTCAAGCCAGGTACCTGTCTAAATAATTCCTTCTAGTCTAGTAAAGTTTTGGAGACCTCTGAAAGAATTGCTGTTGCTAAAATCCAATGTGTCATCAAACCTTATAATATAAAACATACAATTGGCATGTGTTCCTAAATAACATTTCTCTCTCAAAGTATCACTGCACTGGTGTGGGCTTTGAATTTAGCTTGTAGGACTAAACCCAAAGAGAGGAAGATGATTAACATATAGTCAGAGATGGGATTGCTATGCTCTGTTTTATTCTTTTCAGATAAATATGGCTAATGCTTTAGCTCTGAGGACACTTGAGTCTGGGATTTTTTCTTCTTTCCAATGTGTGACTTGAATAACTGTATTAATAGGAATTTTAAAAGTTGTACCACTAGAAATTACAGTAGTGATTTTCTGTACTTGTGCCTGAAGTGTTTGAGGCTTGCAGCAAGAGAAGCAGATGTTTGCATGGGAGCTCTTACTAGAAGAAAAGCTGAAAATTGAAGTTTTCAGATGGCACTGTCTCAAGGAGTTCTTGTAAAGAGCTGGCACTTTATTGTACTGCTGCAGCAATCTAGAGGAATTGGAAAGAAGCTGCCCCGGGTTATCCAGTGAGGAGGGAGTTGCAGATGGTTTATGGAGCTGCCCTGGGTTATCCAGTGAGAATTGCAGATGTTAAAGCAGCTGCCCTGGGTTATCCAGTGGGGAGGCAGCTGCAGATGTTAAAGCAGCTGCCCTGGGTTATCCAGTGGGAGTTGCAGATGTTAAAGCAGCTGCCCTGGGTTATCCAGTGGGAGCTGCAGATGGTTTATGGAGCTGCCCTGGGTTATCCAGTGGGAGTTGCAGATGTTAAAGCAGCTGCCCTGGGTTATCCAGTGGGGAGGCAGCTGCAGAGGCTCCCCCTGGGCCTCCCCAGCCCTGCCAGAGCCCTGTCTCTGCTCCTGTTCCAGGCTGTGCCGGCTGAAGAAGAAAGCTCAGGCTGAGGCCAACGCCACCTCCATCAGCAACCTGCTGCCCTTCATGGAGTACGAAGTGCACACACAGCTGATGAACAAACTCAAGCTGAGGGGAATGAATGCCCTCTTTGGGCTCAGAATTCAGATCACTGTGGGGGAAAACATGCTGATGGGCTTGGCAGTAAGTACTGCTGGGATCCTGGGCTGCTTCTGCTTTATCACAGTATTTTTTCAGGAAAACATGCAAGTGTTGTGGGATTCAGAGTCATCAGACATATTAAAATGTCATTTTAAGAGCCAGTATCTTAATTATTGTAAAATCAGGACAGACTTGTCCTTCATAACCAGCAGAAGAAGATTCAAATAGCTTGAAAATTGTAAAAGATAAGATGAGTAAAAAGAGGATGAGAGAAAAAGAAACTTCAAACAGTTAATTGGCACAAAGTGTAGAAAAAGATGGTATTCTTTAAAGGTCCTATCAAAGAGGTCCCTGTTTCTCAAAGTGAATTTGCAGTTCCATGACAAATAAGGTCAATTAAGCCTGTCAGGAAATCTTTTGGTTACAAGGCAACAAGGGGAAGTTCCGTTGCCTCTTCTTTGATGGAGCTGAAGAAATAAATTATAGATTTGAGAAAATCAAGAGATGTTCATTAACAATATTTTCTAACCCCATTCTTTCATGCTAGATTAGACTAGTGAATTTGCTGCTTCTTCCTGCACCAGGGGATGCTGGGGTAATTCTGGCTGCTATCTTCTTTTGTCTTCCACTATCTGTCTCCTGAAAATGGAAATGGGGTTCTCACAACCTCACTGATGCTGTACATGGTTTGGCCAAATTTCAGGTCTTCAAAAACTCAAACTATTTACTTATGCAAAGCATACTTGGTCAGGGGCTTTAATTGTTAGTTTGTTTGGAATTTTTAGGCAAGTTTCAGAGTTCCACCGTGAGAAATGAAAAAGAGGGAGTTGTCCAAAAGAATAATGAAGTTTTTTCATAAGTGAACAGAAGAGAAAGATCCATTTGTTTATTTACAAGAGGTGCTGCTGTGATTTGCATGTTACAATGCTGTTGTAGCACAAAGATTATGGAAAGCTTTATATGAAAATATCAGGAATTCATGCTCATATACTTGTCTTTTTCTTTGTGACATCTGAAAAGTCTGCAACAGGTGTGTATTTAGCAGCTCTGCCCACACCTGGAGGCATTCAGATTGCTGGCAAGACTCCAAATGATGGCACCTACGAGCAGCACATATCCCATATGCAAAAGAAAATAAATGATACAATAGCAAAGAACAAGGAACTCTATGAGATTAATCCTCCAGTAAGTAAATCTTTGATTCTTAAAAAATAAAGCATTCTGATTCAAATATATGCACTGCATATCCATTTTTTCTTACTGAGCCATTCAGAACAGAAATTTATTTCCAAATAGAGATACAGACTTTCACTGGATTTTGGAAAGCTGCTGGAATTCTCAGATCCCTTTGCCGCATAGCCAAACCGCTGTGGTATTATTTAGATGTATTTCTCAGTAGAATGATTTTCAGAATGATCTGATCGTTAGAATTGTTAACAACCTGTGGAGAGTTGAATTTTTTTTTAAGCTGGGCAGAACATCTGTTAATTCTTACATTCTTTTTAGGAGTTACCTGAAGAAATTATTGGGTCTCCCATTCCAGAGCCAAGACAGCGTTCCAGGCTGTTGAGATCTCAGTCAGAAAGCTCTGATGAAGTGACGGAGCTTGACCTTTCACATGGGAAGAAGGATGCTTTTGTCTTGGAGGTGATAAACATTTGCCCTATTCATGTTTATGCTTTTCTTCTCCTGAAATATATATTTAAAAAAATTTTCTTGCTCATCTCCAAGAACAGTTCCTAGATTGTATATGATTTTTTCCCTTTTGTATCAATAGAAAAGGGGAAGTATTAGATTTGCTTTGTCTCTCTTTTCCTTACTCTATTTGCTTAAAGCACAGCTCTGTCTACAGACTCTATGAAAAAAGATTGCCCTGCTGTTCATGAATATGTAGCAGTCTCTAGATTAATAATTAAGAGCTGTTAAGAAATGTCCTTCTGCTTGCTTCAAGCAGCAGATCAGACTAATCAAAAACTCAAGATCTATTTTCATAAACACTGAGGTTCTGTGTTGCCACACTTGATATCTAGCAAATAACAAGGTTGTATTTTCCTCCTGTTTCAAACCTCTTACTGTGGTAGATGAACGTTCAGAATTATTAGTTTCCAGAATGGAATGTATTCAAAGCATTCAAAAAACTGCATGTGCCAAGACAGCACATAAAAGAAGATTTTGTGAATTTCAGCTATTGCTTTTCACAATTTAAGAATTCACAGCTTGTGACAATACCTTCCAGTTCTTTCTACAGCTGCAAGCAGAAAGAGCAACACCTGCAGACAAATAAAGGGTGTAGATTTCTGTTACCTCTCTCTTCAGTGAAATTCAAAGACAATTGAGCATTGTGTGCTTTGAAGTCTTCAATACTCCAGCAAGTGTTGAAAAAGGGCTGGAGTTTGGTCATCCTGTAGAGACAGACAGTACAAATGCCTATCACTGACTAAAATCCACTTCAAAATGCAGCCTGCAATTGCAGCCTGAGGTACATCTGAGGCTTTGTTAATCCTCACAAATCACCATCCTCATGGAAAATAATCTGGAAGAAAGGTTGTACATAGGAGGAATGAGGGAGCACTATAACAGGGGTTTGTTTGAAAACAGAAGTATGAAAGGAGAGTGAAAAAATAACAGGTTGGGAGAGTTTGGGATAATAAATTTAGATTGGTTGGTGCTTTTGCAAAAAGGGTCAAATACCTTTGTAAAAAATGGAGGATTTTTGTAAGGCGTTTATAGAAAAAAATTACTTTTTATCTGTGGAATCATTCACTACTGTCTTATTTGAGAAGTTTGGTTTATGATTAATTGGATATCAGAAACAATATTCCAGAAGATTTAGTTGAACTCCTGACCAAGCTTTCAAGAGGAAAATCATTGTTCACTGAGCTATATAAGAAAAAGTAATAAAAATTTCGTTGTGCTGAGGATGTGCTGAAGGAGGCTGAGAAGGCAGTTATGAGAGCTAAAGATACCTGGGTTGGTTTTGGTTAGTTTTTGGGTTGTTTTTTGAGGGAAAGAAAAAGACAACCCCTTTTACATGGAGAGGGAGAAGGAAACACATCACTTGACAGAAAACCCTTCAGTACTGGAGTTAAATTATAAACCATTTTTCAAACACTGGATAAGGAAATGTTGGCAGCTATTGGTAAATGTGGATCTCTTGGAGGACAGTAAGACAGGATGGATGTAAAGGCACACCAGAATACTTACAGCAGCTAGCAGGGGTCTCAGTCAGATCTGAAATAAGAGTGTTAAAGGGTGAAGGGGATGGAGGTTGAGTGATTTCTTTTGGAAGCTTCCTACTGGCACAGCAACCTGATTTTCTCAATTATTCCCTTTTTGCAGATTGATGACACGGATGCAATGGAAGATGTACATTCTTTACTGACAGATGTTCCACCACCTTCTGGTATAGTTACAACCATATTTTTCTCACTTATGCTGTAGGCTGCAAAATGACAAAATATTATAGCTTTATTAAAAATTATTTTAAAAGTTCCAAGAGAACTGACAATATTGCTGTTTCTGAAGGTTTTTAGACTGAATTATGGATTTGCAGGTTTCAGGGTAATGAAAGTAGATTGGAGAACTAATTATTGCCTGCTATCAGTTGTCTTTATGCTATTTCTTGTTGTATAGATATGTCATACCTTTCCCAGCCTCCTTTCCAGAACTGCTGGATCAGGATAAGAGGCAAATATAGGTGTCTGTTATGTAGGAATTGCTCTGGACATTTGATTTGTCCTTGTCCTTCTGCTTTTCATTGTGAATTTCCCTGTGTTTCTTCTGAGAAAGTCTTGGTTTCCTTCCTAATAACTGATACCAGTGTTGATCTTGTATCGAGCTCAGAACTGTCCTTGTATTATCCATTACTATCACCAGTTCTTTTACTCCTCGCTGATTATCCAGTTGTGCTGCAATTGATTTTACTGCTCCGAATTAAAGCCATCAGCCATCATCCTGCGTTATCCTCTCCTGCATGTGCGTTACGAACGTGTGTGAAGCACAAAATCCAGAATTACAGATGCGTTCACTGTGAAAATGAAGCATGTTGTCCCTCTTTGCCTAGTGCTGCATTTACATTTCATTTGGTGGTGCTTCAGAGTTGGTTTGTTCGAGGCCCCTGGTGAGGGGCTGGGAGTGCTTGGGCGGCTCTGGCCGGCGGTGCCGCTCTCACCCCTGCCCGGGGGAGCAGGGGCAGCCGGTGTGTTCGAGGCCCTGTGAGGGGCTGGGAGTGCTTGGGCGGTGCCGCTCTCACCCCTGCCCTGGGGAGCAGGGGCAGCCGGTGTGTTCGAGGCCCTGTGAGGGGCTGGGAGTGCTTGGGCGGTGCCGCTCTCACCCCTGCCCGGGGGAGCAGGGGCAGCCGGTGTGTTCGAGGCCCTGTGAGGGGCTGGGAGTGCTTGGGCGGTGCCGCTCTCACCCCTGCCCTGGGGAGCAGGGGCAGCCGGTGTGTTCGAGGCCCTGTGAGGGGCTGGGAGTGCTTGGGCGGTGCCGCTCTCACCCCTGCCCGGGGGAGCAGGGGCAGCCGGTGTGTTCGAGGCCCTGTGAGGGGCTGGGAGTGCTTGGGCGGCTCTGGCTGGCGGTGCCGCTCTCACCCCTGCCCGGGGGAGCGTCCCTGGGGATGAAACCGTGCCCTCTGCCCGTGGGGGAGCTGGCACTTCAGTGTCCAAGCATGAGCTGTTTGCTTTTGCCTCTTCTGTGCTTCATAGGAACCCTTATTTCGCATTTGCCTTTTGCTCAGTATCTCCCTCAGACACTTGTTCAAGACAAATAAACAGGGCACTGCTTTTCTGCTGTTGTGGAAAGCTCTACTACACTAAAAGCATATTTTCTGCTTTCATTATATTGTTTCTGCATATCCTTTCTAAACCTTATTTGATTCCTCAACAGAATTTTTGCTTTTGATGTTCTGAAAGACAGTCCATTAATATTTATACGCTCTGCAAGCTGCTACACAATTTCTTTTCTAGCTCATGTTGTGCTTTTATGTAGGCCCTACCAGACTGGGCTCTTTTCTGCTTATTTAACTTTATCTTCAGGATTTCAGAATCACTGACTTGCTGTTAATAAATTATTTTCCTCTGCTGTTTAGGCATTATAATTCTGTTTTTCATTTGCAATCAGTCACTTCTGTAGCTCCTTTACAGCCTTTACTGTGCTCTCTGGTAAAGGTTGGCTTTTGAGCTTTTCATATCACACCTTTTAAAAAATTTCCTCATTTGTGCATAGTTTATCTAATAGAAATAGGTGGAGCGGTTGTGGATTTGGGGTGTTGGCCCCTCCTATAAGGATTCTGTATTTTTTCTTGAATGTTGATCTCATTTCTGCTCTAATATTCAAAACCACAGGAGGGAAAACACTTGCAAAGCCTTGTCACATGTGTTTCCTTTGAGTATTTTTATGTTGCAGTGTATAAAATATAATTTTTTCACAAATATTTTCTTCACAGGTTTCTACAGTTGCAACACAGAAATTATGCCTGGTATAAATAACTGGACACCAGAAATTCAAGTAAGGTTATTCAAAATTGAAACTTTTGCTAAATTGTGTTGAAATATGCTGTAGTAATTTAAATATATATTTTGAAAGCTAAATTCAAAGGACACCCTTGTGACAGAAATAAAAGTAGTATTTTGGTAAGAACAATAAGGTATGAGAACCTGGGCTTTTGTTGATTTTTTTAAATGCTGTCATGTAACAAATAATCTAATATGGAAATACGCAAGTAATTACAGTAAATTTGAACTTCATGAATTTGGCTTTTTGAAATGTTTGGCTGAGTCTGAAGCCCTTTAAAGGGAACAGATTGTTGATTGTGTTGCTTAGCTAACTTATTTTGATACTTATTGAACATAAATGTTAACATATTTTACATTATTTTCCTTCTTTATGAATGTGGGTTTAAGACAGTGGATAAAATATATTTGCATATGTTGGCCAAAAATCTCCATGTTTGTTTCTAATTCAGATGTTCACAGCAGTTAGAGTGTCCAGATTAAGCAACATTAACCCAACAAATCAAACACTCAATAAGAACTTTAATGATCTCTGTGAGAATCTGCTGAAGGTAAGAATCTTATTTCAAATACTTTTTTATGTGTTCAAATGGGGGCCAAGGAAAATTCAGCTGCACTGAAATTAACATGTGCCTCATAATTTTGGAAATAGACTGCAGAGTGTCTGTAATTAGCTCATGGGTTTCTGTAAAGATAGGTTCAGCCTGTTTCAGTATATTAGGGAGTTCCAGAGCTTGTGGAACCTGAAGGAGTCCTTTGACCAGCAGGATACTCTAGAAATAGACAGCTCGACAGTAAATGGCATTCTGCCCTGACTTCACAAATGTAGTTCTTCTTCAAGAACAGATTAATATCCTTAGATGACTTCTGCTATGAAGAGAGTTGTGATCCCTAATTTCCCTGACATAAACCCCCCTTTTTCCCTGAGTAACACAAATGCTCTCCTGTCTCCATCAGAGTTTGTATTTCAAGCTGCGCTCCATGGTGCCCTGCTGCCTCTGCCACGTCAACTTCACCGTGGCTCTGCCCGAGGATGAGCTGGTTCAGGTGAGGATTGGGGGAGCTGGGGTTCAGGTGAGGATTGGGGGAGCTGGGGTTCAGGTGAGGATTAGGGGAGCTGGGGTTCAGGTGAGGATTGGGGGAGCTGGTTCAGGTGAGGATTGGGGGAGCTGGGGTTCAGGTGAGGATTGGGGGAGCTGGTTCAGGTGAGGATTGGGGGGAGCTGGGGTTCAGGTGAGGATTGGGGGAGCTGGGGTTCAGGTGAGGATTGGGGGGAGCTGGTTCAGGTGAGGATTGGGGGGAGCTGGTTCAGGTAAGGGAATTGGGATGGGCTGGTTCAGGTGAGGATTGGGGGGAACTGGGGTTCAGGTGAGGATTGGGATGGGCTGGTTCAGGTGTGGCATTGGGGGGAACTGGGGTTCAGGTGAGGGATTGGGGTGGACTGGTTCAGGTGTGGCATTGGGGGGAGCTGGTTCAGGTGAGGGATTGGGAACGGGTTCAGGTGGACTGGTTCAGGTGAGGGATTTAGGATGAACGGGTTCAGCTGAGGGAATTGCTGCCTCCAGGCACAGCCCTGGGCAGTGTTTGCTGCTCAGGGTAACGTGGGCCAGGGTTTGATTTACTGCTGCCTCCTAATTTCAGCAAAAAATGGCTCCTGAATTCTTAGATGGTTTTTCTTTATTATGTTTCTCTGCAAAGAACTGCTTGTTTGCAAAATTATTTTTTAGATTGCACAAGAGATCAACTTAGCTAATATGCCAAATATTCCTGATTTGCAGATTGCAGTTACAGCTGTTGCCATTACATATGACAAAAACCAAGCACTACAAGCCAACAAAGCACCTACAGAAAAATCACAGCAAAGAGGTAAATATTGTGAGGAATCTTTCCTTTTTATCCCCAGTGCCTAATGAGTCTGGATTGCGATTTCAGTTACATGTACAGGTCACAGACTACAGAATATTTTGAGCTGGAAGGGACCCACAAGGATCATCAAGTTCAAATATACATATTTTTCAGAGAGGGTCTTTCAACACATAGAGGTTTTTTAGAGTTCATGTACTTGACCTCCAGCAGAATTACTTACTTATCAAGTATTATGTATTTATTTTCAATAATCAGCAAATTTCTAATACTTTCTTATTCTATGATACTACTTTGATTAAAAGGTTGGTGTAACAGATGATGATATTTCTGTTGTATTTTGGAACATGTGTAACTCATCAGGGAATACTTGTTCTTATAAGTATAAATTTTGTCTGTACTTGAAGAAGGTGGAAAATAAATTATTTGCAATACTTTTAAAAAACCCCAGCTTTCTGCAAACCCTTAGGCAGGCCAGAAATAGTTTTGGAGTTCAGTGGAGCACGTGGAATAGACTGCTGTGGTGGGCGTATGTCACCTTGCCAGTGAAGCAGCAGCTCCTGCTGGAAATGCAAGTGTGCAGTGGGGCTTCAGGCAGAGCTCTGAGCACACTCAGTCTTCAGACTGGAATTAAATACTGCAACAGAGCCACATGTTTCTAAAACATTAGTTACAGCTGACTTCTTCAGTAGAGTGGGGGGTTTCCTTTCATGTGAAATAAGTGGTAACCTTTATTCTAATAGCTGACATAGATCCAACTGCAGAATCAAAATAACATGCATGAATGGCCTTCATTTTTCTCCTAAAAACTTCAAATCCTGTTCAGTGGAACACAGGCTCTGTTCAGTGTTGCAGCTGGATTTGTTTTTGCAGAACTGCATCGCTTCATGCACATGCTGAAAATACCTGCTCAAGTCAGACCTGGCTAAACTGACTTTGCTTGTAATTACTGGCAAATCTTATTTTGGGGTTAATTATCAGTTGGCCATGTTTTATTTCTTGAAGCATCTACAGACAATGAAGAACAGCTCCAGTTTCCCTTGGAACTTTCCTCTGATCCCCTTTCTTCTCAATCATTCTCTCCAGCTAAAGGTCAGTTAAGGGGAAGAATATTGAACTGTTGTTTTTTATGGGTTTTGAGTTCTGCTCTTTCATAGTTGTAGAGGCTTTAAAATATCTGTACTTCACAGGCTTTAAATGTGCTTTGCTGCCTCAGCATAATGGGTACATTTACTCCTGTTGTGGAGTTTTTTGAGAGTCACAGAAGATGGCTTGGCTGATCATTCTGTCTATATTTTCTGTCTTTGCATTTAGAATATTGAAGGTGCTGCAAGGCATTGCGTGTTGGGTGTCATCTGACAGAACTATCAATTACCTGATAATTAGCCTTGTCCCATATTGAAATGGCCATATAAAGTACCTCATGTTTTCTTAGCCTCTCAGAATTAATCTCATTGTTTTCATGCTGGGAAATACTTTATCTGCCAGATACTGATTGCATGCAAATTTCCTTTGAGTGAAAGGAGCCTAACCTTGTACAGTAAATAATCTGTCCAGTGCAGCACACTGCAGCTGTTAAACAGCTGCTTTATTTTTCCTGAGATAGAGCTGCAGTTCAAGAATGGCTGTCACAGTTCTTCTATGGCTGCATTAAAAATTCAGTTCATTGAAATCAGCTGTCTTTAATTCCTTCTCCCTTGTTGGATTATCTACCAAAATGGTTACTGGGAGGAAATTAAATATCTGGGAATTACTGTAAATGTCTGAGCTCCCTTTATTGCCTGTTACTTTTTTTGTGTAAAGAAGAGTGCCTTCCACACTTACTTGTATTTTCAGAGGCCAGATTAGTTTCAGCAAAAAGATTCTTACTGATTTTTTTTTAATGCTTACCTTTTAATTTGCTGCACTTTTTATTCTCAAAACGAGAAGCTCTCCAGAGATTGCTGCTGGTGCCTGTGGCCATTGCTGGGCAGTGACCAGAGGAGGGCAGCCTGTTCCCATGCACCCCTTTTCCTCTGCTCTCCACATCCCGTATCGGGCAGCAGGCAGAGCAGTTCAGCCTGGAAATTATTCCATCTGTCATTTCTTCACAACCTCGTTGTAGTTACATTTGCTTAACAGGTTATTTAACATATCTCTACTTTTCTGTAGGATTGTTGTTTTAGAAATACTGGTTTACAGTCTTATACAGTAGTGACCTTTGATGAATAAACATATTAAAATTGCAAGGTAGATTTAGTAAAGTGAATTATTTACACTAACTCTGTTATCAAAGTACACAGGATACTATGTAGAAGGTGGGATTTTTTCATACTTGACTTTAGAATCTTTTAGAAGTGTCACAGAATCGTGGAGCAGTTTGGGTTGGAAGGGACCTTTAAATCCCATCCCATCCCACCCGTGCCATGGCAGGGACACTGCCACTGTCCCAGCTGCTCCAGCCCCAGTGCCCAGCCTGGCCTTGGGCACTGCCAGGGATGCAGGGCAGCCCCAGCTGCGCCAGGGCTGCCCACCCTGCAGGGAACAATTCCCAATATCCCATCCAGCCCTGCCCTCTGGCAGTGTGAGGCCATTCCCCCTGCCCTTCGCTCCAGGCCCTTGGAAATAGTCCCTGCCATCTTTCTTGGAAGCTGTTGTCCTGTGACTGTGCCTAACAGATGATCTGAATGCAATTAATTTTGTTTTGTTAGAAGCCCTGGAGGGTGCAAGTTCCCACACAGGTATTCCTGCTGCTCAGAGAGGTGAGTTTCCTTAATGTAGCCATCTGCCAGAACACAATGAGCATTCTTGGGATATTGGTATACTCTTTTTGGACGAGTCTTATTCCAGGAAGTGTTTACTACTTAACTGAGAGTGCATGCTCTGGTGTGGCTTAATGAGATCCTAATATTTTGGTGTGGTTTTTCATTATAAAGTTAGATTTGTGGTAATGACAGCCTCTCTGTCGGGTACATTGATGTAACTTGATGTGACAGACAATGAGTCCCTGGGCAGAGAGCTGTTTTGCCTGTGTTGATTTGAAGTTAGCATGTGTTCCTCCCGTTTCTTCAGGGTAATGAAGAAACGGTGTTTGCAACCCCCCCTTTTTTTAAAGATGTGCAAACACCCCTGCAACTAATACCAAAAGTCATAGCAGAAACAACTCTTACTCTTATTGTAATGCTCGTGGGAGGGGTGTTGGAGGGAGGATGTGGGGCAAGGGAGAGTGTTCTCTAAGGCAAACTCATTTGTGTTTAAACAGAGGTGTTGTTTCAGTTTGTGACTCTTATCCTCATCACCAAAGGTTCTTCTTTTTTCACTCTGTAGGTTAGTTATTGATAAAGACATTTGGGAAATTTAAATCCTGATCAGCAGCTCTTTGTAAGGGAAAAAAAGCAATGAAAATTAAAAAAGGCTTAAATCAAGTTTAAAAAGCCATAACTTATATCCTAAATTGAGATTATAAAAAAACCTAATCTAGCATAAGTCCTTACTGACTGTATTTGCATGTTTTTTCAGTGCTGAAGTCCCACTCAGGCAGTGGTTCAGAGCTGGGACACCACCAGAAATGGGTTCTTTGGTACTTTGGTTTGGAGCAGTCCAAGCCCAGCCTGTAACTTTTGCTCTTAGCCAGAGCTGCACACGGATGGTTGTTCTCTCTTAGGCAGGAAGCATTGCCTCCTCAAAAAGGAGCGCTGAGAAGAGCAAGAGACATCATCCATATATTTTTTTCTGTTTTTTTTTCTTTTGTTTTTCTGTCTGTGTTTCCAGCAACGTCAGTTGATTACAGTTCCTTTGCAGACAGATGCAACAGCTGGATAGAGCTCATTAAACTGAAAGCTCAGACCATAAGGCGCGGATCAATTAAGACAAGTAGGCGGCTGTTTCTACCCCGTTCTGATAATCTCAGACATATCTCTGATTTCCCAGTGGTGACTAGGGGAGTGCCCTGCCCGGCAGGAGCACTGCAGATCTCGTGTGAGGGTGAAAACTGCTGGCATTGTTCTGTAACCTCACGTAGGGTTGATGAACCGTAGCATAAAAAGCCAAATGAAGTCTTGCTGTAATTAGTTCTCCATATGTGTGTACGCCTACTAATTGTATAACATCCACTGCATGGATGTAGGTGTATGTATGATCTTGGAAAATTGGGGGTGAGAAACAGGAAGCAATCACCAAGGGGACAGTCAAGGCAATGATCACTAAATTAGCAAGTGGTGAGTTGGTTTTCAGCAGTTCTTTGGCCACAGGTCTGACTATCTTGCTTAAATTAGCAGAGATTAATACCTGTTTTAATGGAAAATGCTGCACTGGGGAAACACAACAACTTTCACACTTCCTATAATTTGTTCTTCCAGCAGAATACATGTTTCAAAATGTTGGCACTTTTTCCTTTACCTTCACATTATAACTGACGGTTGTGTGTGCAGCTGCTCGCCTCAATGTTTTCCTTTCGCAGGAATGCCACTCTCTCAATAAATGCCATTCCAGCTTCTTGTCTCCTTTTGCATGCTTTGCATGATGATTTCCTTTCTCACGTATGTGGCTGAGCATCACAGGCAGCTGAATGTTGTCACCAAGCTATTTGGAAAACCATAAAGAAGAGTTTTTGTGTTTTGAGGAGCACTGATGGATCTCGATAGTTATTTCCTGCCGTTTTTTCCCGTTTTTCAGCTACTTCCCTTGAAAAGGCGAGTCCGTTGGCTGAGGGGTACTTGAGGCACCGTTCTGTCCCGTCGGGCACCAATTCCACTGTCTCAGTTGTTAAGATGACTCCTCTTTCCTTCCTCCCTGGGGCGAAAATAACCAAATACCTTGGGATAATCAACATGTTTTTTATTCGAGAAACCACTTCTTTGCGCGAGGTGAGCTGCGTGGCAGGGCTGCCTGTTGTGCCAGGGAGCAAGTTTGTGTTACTTGTGGGAATCAGAGGTTTGAGTTGAGCTGTGGCACAGCCGGGGAGTAGAGCTTGTGTCACTTGGGGGAAGGTGCTGAGTGCAGAACGAGTTCCTTTGTGCTGCTCTTGTCACAGAGCACGTGAAGCCATTTTCCGTCTGGCACTGTTAGGAAGGGGTTAGTTAACAATTGCCACTGCTGCTGATTTGGGTAGAACACTAAACCAGTGAGTTCTTAAACAGAACTGTATGGAAAAAATGTGTCTTTGACCAGCAGTGGCAGAAGTTAGGATCATTTGAGCCCAAATTAAATGCTAAAGAAAAACATAAGTCATCTATTCTTCTCTCATTTAACAAGCTCAGTGAGGAAGGTTCACAGTGTATTTGGTTAATTCTTTGGTTAATACATCATTGCCCATATCATAGATAATGTTATGCTGACTTTTAACATTACATTCTGTGCATTCTCTGTAACTAAACTTTGTGTTTTGAGCATCAAAAATTACACCATGAGCCTGTGACCATGCAACCAGCTTAGAGGTGAGGTTCAATCCCTGAGCTCCATTCTGCATTGGGAAAACAGATAATCTCTGAGCATGTCAAAATGCAAGCCATGTTCCTTTTAATTTTCCTGTCCTTTTGGGAAGTAGCTGTGTCTTTGCTTTTGGCCACAGAAGAAGAGTGTACTTCTTGCCTGGCTTGTCAGAGCTGAAGAGTTTGCTGGTTTTTCCCAATTACACATTGCTGAAATTACACAGCAGATGTTAATAAAAATGATCAGTCTTCCTGAAAATAGGCTGGGAACTCTGTAGAGAAACTTGGATCAGACAAACATTTTGTTTAGATCTTGCAAGTTACTTTTACCTTCCCCTTCTAACTTGAGAAATCCATGCGTGAAAAGGACAGTGTTTTCAAAAGGATGTCAGCAGGGAAATGGTCACAGGACATTCCTGGACTGAGTGCAGATTGTGTAGGTACAGATTCAGTAGCTGATGAGCTTCGGTGTCTGTGACAGCAGATCCCAGCAAGGATCCCATCCAGTCTGTCACTCCAGGCCCCTGTGAATGGTCTCTCTCCATCTGATTGGGGACTGACCCTTCAAACAGGGAGTGGCTTTAAAGCTCTCCCCACCATGAGGGACTCACTGAGTTTTTCAGCCGATAGATGTGTAAGAGAAGTACCCAGCATCTTGTAGCCAGGCCCAGTGCCATCTGTGATGTGTCTTTTTTCCATTGCAGGAGGGTGGTGTCAGTGGCTTCCTGCACGCTTTCATTGCTGAAGTGTTTGCCATGGTGAGAGCCCACGTTGCAGCTCTGGGAGGGAATGCAGTTGTGTCCTACATAATGAAGCAGTGTGTTTTCATGGAGAACCCAAACAAAAATCAGGTACACTGGGGTGTGAAATAACAAGTGCTCTTGTGGTCAGTATGATACAAACGTGCATTTTATGTCTTAAAAAACTAGTAGTGCTGTAAAGCCAGAGCTGCACAACATTTCTTGATATCTTGGATTACGTTTGAAGAATCCAAGAGTGTTCTTGTATTAACACAAAATTATGAGGATGTTTCATAAATACCCAGATAGATAAAAGAACCAAGCTTGCTAGAATAAGTGAATTGCAGGAGACAGTTGCACAGTAGTGCAGAGCTTTCTTGATATTTCTGATGTTGCAGTGTAGGATTTCCATCCTAACTCCATGTAAAGTACCTGGAGTTGGTGATGTAAAATGCTCCATTTTGTGCATAAAGGGACAAACCTTGATTTGTGAAGACAATAGCAGAATATTCAGTAAATTAAATTTATTCAGAACAGTAAGGAAAGCAGGTACAGATGTGCAGATATTTCACTGTGCTGGTCTCCCAGGAATCCATCTGCATGTTTGGTAGCACACAAGGGAGCACATAGAAAAGGAGCTGGCACAGGTTCTCTCAGCAATGAATTGCAGTAATTTGTCCTGCTCTGGATCTGTGTTGATTTTTCTGTGCAGGTGCATTAGCAGCTGTAAGCGAGCACGGTCTGTGGCTGTTGGGTGCCTGTGGCTGTTGGGTGCCTGTGGCTGTTGGGTGCCTGTGGCTGTTGGGTGCCTGTGGCAGGTTGGCGCCTGTGGCAGGTTGGCGTTGGGTGCCTGTGGCAGGTTGGCGTTGGGTGCCTGTGGCAGGTTGGCGTTGGGTGCCTGTGGCAGGTTGGCGTTGGGTGCCTGTGGCAGGTTGGCGCCTGTGGCAGGTTGGCGTTGGGCGCCTGTGGCAGGTTGGCGTTGGGCGCCTGTGGCAGGTTGGTGCCTGTGATGGGTTGGTGCCTGTGACAGGTTGGCGTTGGGTGACTGTGGCAGGTTGGTGTTGGGTGCCTGTGGCAGGTTGGCGCCTGTGGCGGGTTGGTGCCTGTGACGGGTTGGCGTTGGGTGCCTGTGACGGGTTGGTGTTGGGTGCCTGTGGCAGGTTGGCGCCTGTGGCAGGTTGGCGTTGGGCGCCTGTGGCAGGTTGGCGTTGGGCGCCTGTGGCAGGTTGGCGTTGGGCGCCTGTGGCAGGTTGGTGTTGGGTGACTGTGGCAGGTTGGCGCCTGTGGCAGGTTGGTGTTGGGTGACTGTGGCTGTTGGGTGCCTGTGACGGGTTGGCGTTGGGTGACTGTGTGCTGTCCTCTGCAGGCGCAGTGTCTGATCAATGTCAGCGGCGACGCCGTGATCTTCGTGCGCGAGTCGGAGCTGGAGGCGCTGCCCGTGCCGGCTCCTGCGGCCGCGGCCCAGCCCGCGGGCTCTGCTGGGGACGTCACCACGTGAGGGCACAGCGCTGCCCTGCCCAGCACCAAGGCCACTCGCAATGGGAATCGCTACGTTTGCATCTTCAAAGTCAGTGTCTGTCCACGGATTCACAGCCCGACCCCAGGACAATCACTCTTTTTGTTGTCGTACGACTGAGACGAGTCAGAGCAGGAGCTGGCAGCTGAGCTCTGCTCCTTCATTCCTGTTCTGGCTTCTGTGAAACCAGGCAGCACGTGAAGCGCTCACAGGAGAACATGGATTAGAACAGCAGGCATCTCATGGAACTGTGGAAGGAAGGAAGGAAAAATTCTGTTCCATTTTGAGCTGTTCAGTGGGACCATGCTGAGTTGTCATTTGGAACCGTATCTGAGTGTGAGTGTTGTCTGTCTGTCTGTCTGTCTCAGGTCAGGGTGGGAGGGAGGTGCCTGAGAAGGCTGGGCTGGAAACCTTTGATGAACAAGGGAGAGATTTGTGTGCAGGCCAAGGAAACGTGGGCTGGACTCTGGAATTCCTTTACATCATAGAGTGTGGAGAGAAAAAGCAGTACCAAAAAGTTACAGCTTGAATTTCTGCTCATTGAAAGTATGTTTTCTTACCTCGTTGTTGTTTTTATATTTGGGAGCTGGGGGCTGTTGTTTGTTTCTTTAATTGTTTTTTAAAAGCTGCCAGACCACAATGCTGTGATCCTGGGCATCCCTGTGGTGGGACAAAAAACCCCAGAACACAACCAAGAGTTCAGAGTGTGTCTGGTGCTAACACAAGAGGTTCCCTTCGGTATTGACAAAGCAGATCTTTTCGTTATTTAAGACTTTGAGAAAGAATTGTCCTGAGGTTCATTTTCCTGAGGCAGGATCTGTTTCAAGGATGACACAAACAGTCCCCCAAAAATCAGTTGTGCAGAGGTTATCCTGCAGCCTCTTCCTGTTTGAGTGCCTGGCTAATTGGAGATTGATTTATGTGTCTGACACTGGTTCCACTGGGGTCTTTTTGTTCTTTTCCAGTGCTGTAGCTGGGAAATAAGGGTACTGCACAGACAGGAAATTTGTCATTTCCAGTAAAAGTCTGAAAGGTGATGATAGTCTATTGTAAAAAAAAAACAACAGAAAACCATTGATTTGAAGATGCATTCTTGCTTAATTCTGACAACATTGTACATGGAACTTGAACAAAGATGTAAACTTGAATGTAAATATTCTGTTTAGAGTTGAAATTAAGCAATGGCATGATTATTTGTTAAAACTAATTATTTCATTGTAAATGAGCATGAAGATCATTCTTGCACAATAAATATCTTTATAAAATTCGCTGTCTTAATGTATGTGCATGAGGTAAGTGTGTAAGCTGGATGTACAAAAGGTGTCCCAGCCCCATTCACCTCAGAGGAATCTGTTCTGTACAGCATGTTACAGCCTGGGCTGCAAATTGTGTGCTGGGCTGCAAAGAGAGCCTACAGGAAAGGTGGGAGGGACTATTCACCAAGGGCCTGGGGTGAAGGACAAGGGCAGTGGCTTCACACTGACAGGAGGGGGTTTGGGTGGGATATTGGGAAGGAATTCCTGCCTGTGAGGGTGGGCAGGCCCTGGCACAGGGGCCCAGAGCAGCTGGGGCTGCCCCTGCATCCCTGGAAGGGTTTAAGTGAGGTTGGATGGGCTCAGAACAACCTGGGACAGTGAGGGTGTCCACTCCCAACATGCACCAACAACCTCCTCCGCACCTCCCCTCTCCTCCCAACAGATGAACTTTTAAATCTGTTCCAACCCAACCCATTCAAGATCTGTGATTCTGATAGGTCGGGGGTTCATTATCCTTTGTGTTTGAAGTGTGTGAATTTGGCCCTTTGCAGAACACATCACTGACACAGTTAAATCATCTTGCTAAATTCTGTAGCTGTTGCAACCAAAGCTGCCCTGAATTAATTTGCCAGTAAATAGTTGCAGCTCTTGTTTGTTTTGCGAGGCAAATCTTGTTTCCCTTTGAAGCTAATGGCAGAATGTGAGTAACTTCAAAAGGTCTTGGAGTGGCACAAAAAGTTGTGTGCAGCATGAGCATTGAGCATGAGGTATCTGCAGGAGCACACTGCAGTAGCTGGCTTTGATTCTTTCCCTTCTGAGGGTGCTGGTTGCTTCTATGCCATCTTTTCTCTTCTGGCTGTGAAAATGTCACAGCTTCCTCTAGTGGGTTTCTGCAGACACACACGAGCTTTCTTTTCTAGAAATTTTAATTCTTCTCCAATTATTACTCCACAAGTGACAGATTCAGTTTTTAACTGAGTCAAAAAATTGTCACTTCTACTTTCTTTGTCAGTTGTGCAATGACAAAGGAAAAATCCTAACCTCCACCACATGGACATTGCTTTTTACAGTCTGACATTATTTTAATAACGTAATTAGTGTGGCATCAAATTCAATGAAGTTGTTGTTTACTTCCCTGGAAGAAAGGTTAGTTACGATTTGTCTTAACTCATCATAGACTTTAGACTTTAAAAAATGCAAGCAGGCCCCTCTGAAATAAAAGGGGTCTGTGCTCCAGCAATTAAATCCGAGTCCAAACTAAATGGGAATGTGAAAATAGCCTCGACAGAAATCTGCTCAGATCCCAGCACAAGCAATAATTCAAATTTCACCTGGTTGATTTTCCCTGATATTGTGCAATAAAACAGCTACATTGTCTCATTGAATTTAAAGAAGCACACAGTCCAGAGTTTCTGCAATTACAGAGCTGATCTCTCAGGCAGCCTGGCTGTACTTTGGAGACAAACCTGACACGAAATGATGTGAGATGTCTCAAAGCAGCTGCCCAGGCCATTAGGAGGCCTGACCCGGGAGCTGGGAGCGATGAATGGCTTGGGTGGGTTACGCAGGATCTGTTTGACATCAAGCAGCTGCTCTGGGGAAGGTTCCAGCAGGGTTCCATGGATTTCCCTGCAGCTCATTCCGTTGCACAGCCAAGTGGCTCCAGGTGCTGCTGGGTGGGTGAGTGTGGGGGGCTGGCTTGGGGCAGAACGGCGAGCACGGCCCAGGAAACACCAGTGCAGGAGCCACAGCAGCAGCACACGGGCCCGCCGAGGGAGCAGCAGCTGCCCTCCTATCCAGGTTTGGGTAAAAAGGACATTGCAGCTGGGCAAGTACAAAAGGCGTGTGGCTTTAGTGCCTTGTTTGGTTAGGAGTTTGTTCAGGATGAACAGCGCCACAGTTCTGCAAGAGCTGTGAGGAAATCAGAATAAATATTTTGGGAGCAAGTTAAAAGGTACTTAAAAAGGAAAAGAGTTTGGTTTTTTTCTTCCTCTCTGCAGTCCTTGCCGTGGAGTAACACGGGGAGCAGTTTTTCCCTCTGCCTGCCCGGGTTCCATCTGGGATGGGGCACTCTGTTTCTCAGCTCCTGGCTGCCCTTAAACCACAGCACTGCCTGATGATGCTGCTGGGAGGGAAAAATGCACACTCCGATGACAACCACAGATATTTTTGGCTGGCTAGACACAGATCTAATTCATATGATTTGCTTGAATGCTATAATTATGATATTAATTTTCATCATGTTTCCTAAATACAAATGCAAGTGCAGAAACAGAAAACTGAATTGGCAGCCAATGAAATGCAGTTAACACACAGGAAATATCTCAGACTAAAGTAATTTGCAGATTATGAGAATAGGTGGGAGTGAAGCAGCAAGAGAAAAGGAAAGTATGATATATGGAGATGACAAGAAATAAATCAAATTAAATTTTACTTCTATGCATTTTACCAGCTATGCTTACTTTTCCCATAAGAAAATCTCATATTATATTAGCCCTGACTACCTTAATGACAGGGAATTCAAATATTTTTTGACTGCTCTCTGGAATCATGTCCAAAATAATTCCTCAGTTGCTAAAATGAGGGGACTGAAGGCACCTGAAGCCTCAGAACAGCCAGAATTAGTGAAAAAAATGCAGCCATGCAGAGAATAGAAGTATGTATCGCTGGAAACCAGGGCACAGAACTGGAGACATCGGGAATCAAGCTCAGGTCGGACACAGAGGTAACACAGAAGCCAATAAAACAGTGAGTGGCTGATATAATGGTAACTGTGTTATTTTTGGAATATTGAAAGTTATGTTTGGGTTCATTTCTATCCTATGAGAAAGTAGAGTTAAGTGAATTAAGACACTGCTGTACAGTGCTGAAGTGCTCTTCAGTTAACAATCAGGGAAAGAAAATCTGAACAGACACACTGAAAATCAGCTTAACCTCTAAATGCTCCCCATTTTTTTCCCCACATTGTGACCAATGTTTCAGTTCCCTGTGAAATTGGGTAATACATTTGGTTGAAGTTGGTCTAACAGATCCTTCCTTTATTAGAAGGGATGATGGGTAGTTAGCTCAGAAATGTCTTGCTGAATTTCTCTAGGTTAAATATGATCTTCCCATGGTTTTGTAACAGTATTTTAGAGCTACTGAATCGTTTGAGTTGGGAGTGTTTAACCCCTCTGGAAATCTGACACCTGAGGGCATTTCATGTTGAATAACCACAAAATGAATCACTGGAATTAGGCTTGGATTATTTTGAACTCATCACCCAAAAATCTGGAGACGCTGTTTGGACACACAGTGACTGAAAACCCAAGGGAAACTGCTCCTGCAATCTGTGTCATGCGGGACAAAAAACAGGTTTTGAATTAATGTAGATGGCACCCAAGGCAGAGCAGCACAAGGATATAGCTAAATCCCAGGGCTGGAATTTTGCCTGAGTGTAGCCCTGATCCCTGCTCCAAACCCAGCAATCTCAAATCCTCTGAGCCCAGTGACAGAACACCCTCTGTTCCACCAGCATCACTGGCAGAGTGACCCAGCTGTCCTTCCACATTCACCTCCTCAGCCTCCATGAGCAAACTTATCCTTGTAAAGCTACACACAGATGCAACAACGCTGCCAGATTTCCATCTGAGGAGTTATCTGCTGATTCAACATTTGCAGTTTGGAAAATCGGTGGAAGGAGAAGAAAGGCAAGATGTTTGTAGTTACTGTAAGTGCAGCACACAGCATTGTTTGCTCCAGTAAAGGCTCTCAGAGCAGCAGAGTTTCTCTGTCCTCCAGGTCTCAGCTGTGGGAAGTGTTTTGACAGCTCCATCCACGGTGTGGAACTCCACGTGGGCAGAGCTGTGTTTTCTGGTTGCTGCTGAGGAGAGCCTTTCCAGCTTGCCACAAACCCCAGGCATGTGAGCACGTTCCTGCTGAAACACCTCCTTACACTGCCACTCACTGCCAAGGGAGGGAAGCTGATCCTCGCTGGGGCTGGGCACTGTCACCCTCTGGAAATGCTGCCCGCTCCTGGCGGGACCCCCCATGCCAGCTCCAGCCTCCTGTCCCAAAGCTGTGGCACCAAACTGGGCACTGTCACCCTCTGGGAATGCTGCCCGCTCCTGGCGGGACACCCATGCCAGCTCCAGCCTCCTGTCCCAAAGCTGTGGCACAGCTGGCACCAAACTGGGCACTGTCACCCTCTGGAAATGCTGCCTGCTCCTGGCGGGACACCCATGCCAGCTCCAGCCTCCTGTCCCAAAGCTGTGGCACCAAACTGGGCACTGTCACCCTCTGGGAATGCTGCCCGCTCCTGGCGGGACCCCCCATGCCAGCTCCAGCCTCCTGTCCCAAAGCTGTGGCACAGCTGGCACCAAACTGGGCACTGTCACCCTCTGGAAATGCTGCCTGCTCCTGGCGGGACACCCCATGCCAGCTCCAGCCTCCTGTCCCAAAGCTGTGGCACAGCTGGCACTGGGAGCACACTGAGGCTCCCTCACCCCCTGCACTGCCCAGCCCTGGGTGTGGGCACCGAGCCCCCCAGCCCTGCTGTGCCCTGACCCAGCCTGCGGATCCACAGGGAATGATTGCATCTCCGTTTCCTCTCTGAAGGCAGACATGGATATCCCTTTCTGGAGCTTTCTTTTCCCTCAATTTGTGATGACAGTGACTAAAACAATAGCTTTTGCCACAATTTACAGCTTTCCATACCCTGACAGGAAGGAGCTCGGGGGTTTCATGTAGTTTGGTTGAGTGGCCTACATCCCAAAGCTGTTTCAAGGCACTTCACTATGCTTTTTTCCCAGCATTTTTTTTCATGTCTGAATCTTCAGGTCTGCAAAAGTCATCGTGCTATGCAAGTAAGGGCTTTATTTTAATAATTGATTTTTGAATGGCACCCAATAATGTGTTAATTCAGACTGGTTATTTTACACAGCAATGTGTATTTTGATCCCTCCAGTTCAGTAGAAATCATGTTAATGATGGCAGAATTACGCCTACCAGATGACTGATTATTTGCACATCAAAGATTTTGTTCTTTGCTCAATTGCTGATACACTGGCAATTTTCTGTTACCCTCTCCAAAGGTTATTCTTTGTGCAACACTGCTAAAATACTGTAAACTTATCATGTCATATTCCCCACAAAGTGACCAGGCAGTTTGAAAAGTATGCTGAGTCTCCAAGTAAAAGGGCTTTGTTGATATTTATCTTCCCAAGCAGTTTATGCTATCTCTTAGGCTCTCTCCCACCAGCTGGATGAACTAATGACTTGTGAAACCTCCTGTCCTGCCTGGCACGCCTGGCAGGGTGACATTTTGTGAGACAAAGCCATCCATCTCCCGGGTCTCCTCTCCAGAGAGAAAACTCTTATTTCCCTGCCTCTCAAATGGTTTACAGGACTAATCTCAAAACAGAGGCGAAGCACAGCCCCTCAGATCTTTCCAAGGGATCCACATGTGAGCGAGCACCTTGAGATAAACAGGAATGGCGAAGCCCCCGGCTGAAGATGCCCGTGTGTCTGCAGCCCGGGGCGGGACCGCGGTATCTGGCAGCGGGGAAAGGGCTGCTGTGGGCTGGGAGGCAAAGCACGGCTCCGGCTCAGCGGAGCGATGTGCGGGTTGGTCCCTGGCTGCTTTCCTGGGGCTTTAGCCGCGGTGTCGCTGCTGTGTCTGTGCAATAACCGCAGATCCCTGTAGGAGGCTGCTTTCCCCTGGAAACCACACAGGCCCGGGTGCCTCCCTCCTCCCTCCCTCGCAGTTTGTATTGCCACCCAGCGTGAAAAACATACTCAGCTGTTTTCAGTTTCATTCACTTCCATTCAGTTTTCAGTTGTCCTTCGATGGACAATGTCTGTGTCGAGCCTTGCTTCCATCTTAATTGTATTTGTGAAGAGACAGAATACATTTTCACTATTGTTTGCCCATTAACCAAACTTTAAATTTTCTGCCTGGGTCCCAATGAAGTGATGTGCCTAAATTTGGAGTCATAAAAAAAATCATGATGATCTTGAAGTACTTCACTAAGTGTCAGAACTAAGGATCATTTGTGATAAGAAGAGAAGATACAGCAACAACGCTAACAAGCTTTTTCCTCTCTTCTGCTTTTCTTCTACCCACTTCCTCCTGGTCTAGAGGGATTACTCATTGTGAGACCAAATTTATGATGTTCCTCTCTACATCAGACACAACCTTCTCACAAACAGGATTCTTAACCAACACTGAGAGGTGAAGGATGGCTTCCTGACAGCAACTGCTCAAATTGAAACCTCAGCAAATGTCAGACTGAGGTCAGGGTCTGTCTGAGCTCCTAAGGAAAAGGAGCTGTGCTCACAAGGGAAGAGCCTGTGTGCTTCAGAGATGTGTTTGCAGTCTCTGTGCATGTGGGTGTGCATGTTCCATTGTGCCTTTTATGTGCATTGTATTGCCTTCACAAATTGTGCATTGTACCACAGGACCTTCCAGCCACAATCTTTGGCATGTCAGTTCTAATGCACAAAGTCAGAGAATAGTTTGGGCTGGAAGAGCCTAAAGGATCATCCAGTTCCACCATCCCAGGTGCTCAGAGCCCATCCAGCCTGGCCTGGAACTTCTAGGGATGCTGCTCTGGGCAGCCTGTGCCAGGGCCTGCCCACCCTCACAGGGAAGGATTTCTTCTGTAAACCTAACCCAGTTCTGCCCCTGCTTGAGTCTGAACCCATTCCCCCTTCTCCCACCACTGCAGCTCCTCATCCAAGTCCCTCTCAGCTTCCTCTTCAGCCTTTTCAGATGCAGGAAGGCTGCCATGAGGCGTTCATGCAACCTCCTGTTCTCTAGGCTGAACAGAACTGGATTGGTACTCCCCCAGCAAGTCCCTTACCCTTCTGAGGAGCTGTTTCTGTGAGTAATCTCATTATTGCAGCACAGCTCCCTCCTGCTAACAGTGAGCACAAACCCATGGAGCTGCACAGGCAGGAATTTCACCCAGAATTTCCCTGTGCTTGCTTGTCTTCACCTTACTGGTGCTCCTGCCCACCCACATCCTACATGGGCACTTTCACCTGCATTAAAACTTGCTAAAGAGGCATCCTGAAGCCAGAGCTGTGGAACAGAAGTCTGGGTGTTATGCCTTACTTCAATAATGTACAGCAGTGATGGAAAGGTTGTGAAAATTGCCTGTGTAGAAACACATAAAATTCCATTTTATGAGAAAGCCTTCTTTCCATGCAGAACCAAAAAGCAAAGTACCTGTGGCTAATGCCTTGACACATTCCTTGTCATTACTCCTGCATGTTTTCACTCATTCTCGTTCCACCTTTTTACCAGGCAGCATCACTGTTGGCATAAAAAGGTGTTTTGAAAGTGCTTTCCATGCTCTTGTAGAAGAGGTTCTGAGTTTTAGAGAATGAGCTCTGTCTTTCATCAGTAAGTGTTTTCCCCCATTTTGTGCTTCACTCTTGTGCATTCTGACTCCTGTGTGCAGCTGGAAGGGTGACTGCAGATGCTGCCACAGCAATGGCACTGTCACAGCATGACAGCTGGGGGGAAAACATGTGGCAAAACTGGTCATGTTTTCTCAGAGGACTGGTACAACTGGTACAAGCCAGGTAAAAACTGATCAGCCTCTGGACACCAGGACTTTGCAGGAATTAATTTGATATCATAGTTGCAATTCTCCCCTTTCACAGGACTATATATAAACTGTCTGTCAAATCAGGGGCTTAAAATGCTTTATCAGTGAGAACATACATTTTTATCAGTGAGAACATACATTTGTGAGTGTTTTCAACAGAGCTGCTGAGTCACTTCTGATAGGGAGAGGCACAGTGGGATTTTGCCAACAGGGCAGCTGTGCACCCATTCACACAGTTCAGTGTTTGTGCTGCTCTTACAGAGTGAGATTCAGGTGCCACCTTCAGATCTGTGTGAGCAGAAGGAGTTCAGAGAAATCAGCCTGTTCACAGGTGACACCACACCAAAGCTGTCCTACAATGACAGTTCAGGCAGTGATGATTTCTGATTATTTTTGTGTTGTACATTGGGTAAAAAAACCCCTGTACCAGAGGAGCACTGGTTATTTGTGGCAGTGGGAAATAAGGGCTGGGGTTCCACAGAGAGCTTACTTTGGTTTCAGCTTCGTTTTCCCCTGAAAAATAACATCCAAATTTCACACAGACTCTACTAACACAGCATGAAATCCTTGCAGAACAGAGGGCACAGCACAGAGCAAGGGATTTTAGCCAGGTGGTAATGGATGCATTGGGAAGGTACTGGATCTGCCAGGAACAGGCCATGGTGACATTCTCATCACTAAAAGGAAGCCATCCCCTGAAAACTGATTCCAGTGCAACTCCCCTGCTAAATTCTGCAGAGCAGAAAGTGTGTGGGATGCTGCAGTGGAGGGAAATTCCCTGTTATTCTGGGAGTGAGAGAGCTGAGGGAGTGCAAAGACGAGGTACAGGGGATGCCTGTGGGAGTGCACGATGCCTCGAATGAAAGCAGGCAAAGCTGCATCTTCTGGAGGATGCGGTTCTGACCCTCGCCAGGGTTCAGGGCCGGGAGCGAGGGCAGGAAGGAAAGCTGGATTCTGTGGCTGGAAAGGCGATGGCAGAGCAGAGTGTCAGCGCAGGAACGCGGCAGGGACCGCAGGGGATGCTGCTGCCGCTGCCGCTGCCGCGTTTGGGGGTGACCCGGGAAATCCTCCTAGCACGGCGCTTTCCTTCCCACCGAGAACAGCCACGCTGTGTCACCCGAGCGTTTAAAAGGCGTTTATTCCATGCTGCCGCTGTGCTGCTTCTTAAAGGCACCTCTCAGAACAACTTTTTTTTATCTTTTTTTTATCTTTTTTTTTTCTTTTTCCTGCTGTGGACAGGCCCTGCCCAGAATTACCTGGCCCTTCTGGCTGGGCTCTTACTTGGAACCAAGTGACGGACATGAGCTTAAACTCACCGTCAATCTCACTAAAATGGAGTTCAAAAGAGTGCAATCTTGCCTGAATATCAACTTTCCGCTTCAGTTTAAAGATGTGGATTGTTGATCACGGCATATCTGTATCTCCTCAATAGCTGCGGAGTGTCACTGCAGTGTTTCAGGCTGTTTGCTTGTAAACAGGGCAGGAAACGCTCAGGGACGTCTCACAGGATCACCAACAAAAGATATCCCAAAGTCTTGTGTATATTGGGTGTACTTTAACTTAATTCATTTGCACGCTGAAAGAATAAGTCATTCCTGCTTTCTCTTGCTCTTTTCCACTTTCTCAAGCAGCACAGAGCCTCCAGTCTGTCTCCTCTCAACCAAAGGTGAGCAAACAGTCAGGATCTAATCTGGGATACAGTTCTGTTCACCTTATTTTCAATCACTTTTTCTGTTTTACTTTTAATGGCTCTAGCTCACTATGTTTTGAATTAGTCTCCAGAGACTGAATGGTTCTGTTTGTTTTTAACAGACATGACTGAACAGATTCTGGTTTATTCTGCTGTTTGTAAATAATTTGCTCACCAAAATGAAAATATTTACCTGGTTCTAAATATTTTTTCCTAGAGGCTAACCAAAATGCCTTGCTCAGTTTCTTTTCCCATTTTTTATCATTAGAGAACACCTATAACACTCCAGAAACTGTAGCATGTTAAATATGAATGAAAACAATATTTCTTCTGCAATTACACATTTCTGGCATTTTTATGTTCATCAGACATTATGAAGTGTTCTGTTTGTCAGTGTGTGTTTCTGCACAGCAACACCCTGTGAATGAGAATGTTGTTCCTTCTCTCAAGCACTGAAAGTGCATTGAGATGTCCAGGTTTATTTTTGCACAGAGAACTCAGCATGTTGGGATCTCTACCTGAAAACACTGTCGAAACACCCAGCTGGTATTTATGGTATTGTACAGCTGCCTTAGAGCCAGGAGATATCAAACTAACCATATCGAACTTTCTTTGTGATTTCCTTCCTTCACCCCATCACTCCCTAATTCCCTAAATTACTGCTCAGCCCTGAAAGCTGCCCCAGAAGAGCCATGGCTCCGTGTGCTGAGGGCCTGGAGAGCACTGGCTGCTCACTCAGGGTCCGTGGCAGGCTGCAGCGTTCCCCGGGGGCTCTGCAAGGTGTGGCTGACATGGTGAGCCCAGATGGATCTGCCTTTCGTGCAGGGACTAGAGTGGCTCTGAAGGTGGGATCTGCCACTGAGGCCCTGAGAGGAGCTGAGCGTGCCTCCCATGTTTCAGCCTGATTATCAGAGAGGCGCTTTCTGTGGCTGGGGTGGCTCTGCTGGCATGAAACCATGGCACTGGGATTTAGGAGGGCTGTGCACTGGTGTGCAGAGGGATTCCCAGAGGGAAGCCTGAGCTGGGCACTGCCACAGCTGTGCAGGGTCACGCTGCTGCTCCTCGGTTTGTGGGTGGCTTCCCTGCCTCCTCTCCCTCTCTCTGAGCACGGCAGCACAGCCCCAGAGTGCTGGGGCACCACCAGCCCCTCACCGCGCTCCCCTCACAGACCCAACCGCCCCAGTGGGCAGAAAACCAGAGAATATCCCCAACTGGAAGAAACCCAAAAGGATCATCGAAATCCTGCTCCTGCACAGGACAGCCCCAAGAACCCACCGTGTGCCGGAGAGTGCTGTCCAAACGCTTCTTGAGCTGTGTCGGGTTTGATCCCATGAGCACATCCCGGGGAGCCTCTTGCAGGGCCCAGCTCCCTCTGGGTGGTGACACAGACACGGACACAGCTCCGTGTCCTTCCTTCGGCTCCTTCAGGGGCACCGCGGGGAAGAGAGCGGTGCTTGTCCCTGTGCTTCCCCTCACAGGGAGCTGCGAGGTGTCCTCCAGCCCCCTCAGCTCCAGCCTGCCGAGAGCCAGCGCCCTCAGCGCTCCGTGCAGGGGCCCTGAGGGACGGGCCCTGAGGGACGGGCGCTGAGGGACGGGCTCGCTCTGCCCATGGCTCTGCCGTGCCCCGCTTTGCTCCGTCCTCCCGGAGCCCCTGAACCCGCGGATATTTCTGTGGCATGTCCTTCGTGCGGGACACGCTCTGAGCGGGCGGGGATCGCGGTCCGGGGCTCTCGGCTGGGGCCGAGGCCGGTCCGGGGGGCTCCCGGCGGGGGAGGGAGGCCGGGCCGGGGCGGGCGGGGGTCGGTGCCGCCGGGGCGCCTTGGAGAAGCTGCGGCCTCTACCGGGGAAGGGAGCCAGGCGCCGGCAGGGAAGGGGAGGGAGGGAGAGCAGCCGGTGGGAGCGAGCCGAGGCCGGAGCGGAGCTGCCGCGTTCCCCCCTCGCTCGGTGCCCGCGGCGGGGCGGGGCGGGCGTGGCGCCGAGCGGACCCCGCAGCACCGAGGTCTCCGCTCCCTCCCTCCCTCCCCCGGCGGAAATTTACCGGGTCGGTGCTCAGCGAGGGGCTCGGCAGGAGGCGGAGGGAGGGCGGGGAGCGGCGGAGCATCATCTGGCGGGGAACGCGAGGGACCAAATGACTGTGAGCAAGGGCGGCAGCCGCCACCGCCGCCGAGAGAGCAGCGAGCCGCAGCGGCAGCAGCAGCCCCGCTCCCCCGCGGCGATGGCGGCGGGCGGCGGCGGGGCTGAGCGGAGCTGAGCCGGGCCGAGCCGCGCCGGGCCGGGCCCCCGCCCGCGGCCCCGCATGGCGCGGGCCTGATGTCGGAGCGCGGCCCGGAGCCGCGGCGGCGCTGCGGGAGCAGGAGGAGGATGGCGGGGCTGCCGTGGAAGTGGCCGCGCACCCGCCTGCCCGTGGGCGCCAGCGCCCTGGGCGTCTTCGTGCTCTGCTGGCTCTACGTGTTCCCGGTGTACCGGCTGCCCGACGAGAAGGAGATCGTGCAGGGCGTGCTGCTGCAGCAGGGCAAGGCGTGGAGGAGGAACCAGACCGCGGTCGCCCTGTTCAGGTACCGCCGTGCGCGGCCCAAGGGCAGCGGGGACGGGCAGCGGGGGCCGCCAGCCGCGCCCGGAGCCCGCCCGGCCGCGCCGAGCCCCAAACTTTATTTCTTCTGCCCCGACCCTTTGTTCTGTCGCGGCGGGCGGGCAGGGCCCCTCCTGCCCCACAGAACTTTTTTGGGGTGGCTCCGCTGGCTGCGGGGGGAAGGGGCTCGGCGCGGGGATGGAGGCTCGGCCCCGCAGGGATGCGCTGCCAGCGGGGTGAGGGCTCCGAGGCTGCGGCGGCGCCCGAACAATGGGATGCGTCTGCTTGGCGGATATCTGAGGCACCGAACAAAGCTCCGGGGCTGCCAACAAAGCCCGGGGCTGCCCGGAGAGAGCCCGGCCCGTGCGGCTCCCGGGATGTGCAGGGAATGATGTATGTGCAGAGAACCCGTGATGCTCAGGGGTGTCTGTGCAGAGAACTCGGGATGTGCAGGGATGTCTGTGCAGAGAGCCCGTGCGGCTCCCCGGATGCTCAGGGATGGATGTCCGTGCACACAGCCCGGGATGCTCAGGGATGGATGTTTTTGCAGGGAACCCGGGATGCTCAGGGATGGATGTTTTTGCAGGGAACCCGGAATGCTCAGGGATGGATGTTTTTGCAGGGAACCCGGGATGCTCAGGGATGGGTGTTTTTGCAGGGAACCCGGAGTGCTCAGGGATGGGTGTTCTTGCGAACAGCCCGGGATGCTCAGGGAAGGTTTCCGTGGATGTGTATCCGAGCAGCCTCGGGAGGCTCGGCGCTGCTCCTGGGCTCTGTGCGGTTTGTTACAGAAGCCACGTGAAAAGGCACCTTGTCTCTCTCCTCTCTGCTCCTGACGTGGCTGGGAAATGGCGATAATCCCTGGGGCTCGTTTCGCCTTTTGCCCAGCTGCACACGAAAGGGGGAAGCTGCAGCCGAGCTGCCCCCGCTGCCAGCCGAGGAAACACAGCGAGTCCCTGCGCTGGGCAGGAATCTTTAATCACTCTCCTTTAAACGCGGCTGCAGTGGAGACCTGCATCCCCTCAAAAATTCCTCACATGTTTGGGTACAATACAGGCAATTGGAAGAGAGGCAGATCTCCCTCCCTTTCCCGAGGGAAGCTGGCTTTTTGTCCCTGTAGCAAGTAGCAAAGTATAGATGAGAGTGAGTGGTAATCCGAATGCCTCCAGAAATATCCTCTTCAGTAAAATGAATCAGATCCAAAATTCAAGGGACTTATTTTCCTTTTTAAAAATATTTTTGTTTGTTTTTAAGTGGCATACAGTTTTATTTTAAGTTCTTCAGTATTTTCTGAATGTATTTACCTTTGTCAGGAAGCGGAGCTGATGTTAATATCAAGCTTTATATCTTGTCTGTTGGGATAACAGAATCCTAGCAGTTCTTGAAATGCACATGTGTTGGGTAGCCCCCAGAGCCTGGAGGAGGTCTGAGCAGTGGTGGGTGATGAGCAGGAATGTGCTGATACTGTCTCATTAGGCAGGCCTGGAAGAAGTCCTCCCTTTAATACAGAGCTAGCAATAAGGTCCAGGTCCAGGATCCCTCTCCTAAAGCACTTAACTAACACGAGAAGCTACATTGATCTTCTTGACTATTAGTTAATCTTGATCCTGTGCACCAAATTCCCCCATTTCTGGGGGTAGATGAATCCAGCTTTTTAAAAAACTGCCCCATGGGTTATGTAGGAAAGAGTTTGGTCTGTTAGTTGTCATGTTAGTAAACAAAATGTTTGTAAAGTGGTAGTGCTGCTGCAGCTCCAGTTTACAGAACAGTTTCAGATCATTTCCACCACATGGTTTAGTAAGAAACTCTGTGTGGCTTACCAGCTATTCCCCTTGCCCACATGTTTTTCTACTCTCCAAGCACAGTGATTATCTCACAGATGCTATTGAGGAGAGTCTCATGCAGTAAAAGGAGCTGTTGTTTCTTGTCTGAGCCTCTTGATGAGTTCTTACAGTGCTAAATACAATGAACTTTAAATCAACCTGCTTTAAAAGTAGTTTTAAAGAGAAATTGTGTGGTGGAGATGTGTAGTGAGTATAGTAAACTGTATTATTCCAACACTTGTGGATTGGAACTCTATTTTTGCTGCTTTAATTTGCTTCTCTTCATGATGAAAGATTTTGAAGCCCATGTCAGGCAAGCTGCTGTATATTTGAGGTTTACAGAAACTCTTTGCTCTGCTCCTGCTGTCCCTAACCAAGCCAGCTGTAAAAACTCCAAATTTAACTTTCTGCTGGAAAATTCCAGAGAATGTCAGTCTCTGTTGGAATGGGAAAGGAGGGATAGAGCTTCACAGAAAACCTGCATGTGAACTTTCAAGTAATATGGCTTTCCATAATAGTCTAATATTAAGTATTCGTTAATGTATTATTAATAAAGTATTACTGAAGAACAGTGTTAATTGCTGTTCTCCCTAGCCTTTCTGCCACATTCTGGTTAACAGGCAATTTTGGTTTCACTCAGTTTGAAGCATAAATTGGAATTAATCTGGGCTAAGAATCCAGTTCTGCTTTGTGTAACAGAGTGGCACTTGTGGCATTGTGTAGCCAGGCTCTTTCTGCACAGAGCAAACCCCTGCTGGGTTTGGGACTTTCTCCTCCCCTAGACTCACTGACTCCCCTTGCTGAAGTGGATCTTGGCTAATTGATTTGATGAAATCATATTTTTCAAGCCTCAGAAAGACTATTCCCCTTCGCCTTCTGTACCAAGGACAACTTCCCTGAGTGACTTGGCAAGTTCAGCCAAACCACTGGGGTAATTTGGGGTAGTTTGGGTTGAACCCTGGCAGCCGAGTGCTGCTTTAAGAAGGGCCAAGCTCTTATCTAAAGTCCTTTCCTGTCAGCTGGGAGCAGCCAAAGGCCCCTCAGTCCCCACTGCTCCTTCCTTCTCCTCTCTGCAGAGCCAGAAACCTTCAGGAAAGATGTGGCCCCTTATGCAGGACCCCAGACTGGCCTGGTTTTCCTGGAACGATTCAGTGGGGGTTTTGTGTTTGAATGCATTTCCAGAACTGCTTTTCACATATAAATACCTGCATGATTAGCCATGGATGCCTTTCAATTTTGAGAGGTTGAGGGTAGTCATACAGTGAAAGCATCTCCTGTCTGACAAACGCTGAGTATTCTGTCAGTCAGATGGTAAAACTGCTCAGTTTTGAGCTGCAAAGTGGTCAAAAGAGGAGTAAGACCGTCATTAGAGCCACTAATAGCTACTGTGTCTAATGTGCCTCCAGTATAATGGCTTGTCATCCTCTGAGGTGGTTAATGTTATTGAGCCCTAATTGTTTTTACAGATTGCTTAGGGGTTTTTTAGGGCCTAGTGGTGCTGGGATTATTTAGGCAAAATGTTTTTACTTGTTGTCTGTTATTTGCAGAAGTAATTGCATACAGTAATACCTTTAGGATGATTCTGTTTAAAATACTGCAATTCATTAAAGGCAGACCTGGATCTTTTTATCTGCCTGACAAGCTCCATAGAGCCAGGAATCCCAAGCACAGCACTGCTCATCCTGGATTCATGAGCACAGGGATGCAATTCCAGGTCACTCCCCCATGGCTGAGTCAGCAAGGTTTCCTTATTCAGATGGGTTTTTCCTTCTCTTTTTCTGGCAGCACTGTAAATTACACGAGTCTGGGGATTCTCACTGGCTATTTCTGAGATTAAGGCAAATCTGAGATTAAGCTTTGTATTGCTCGGGCTATCTTTAGATGAGAGTTTGGCCTTCTTAAACAGCTTCACCAGATACATATTTATCCCTGCTTTCCCTGGATGCATATGAAGGACAGAGCTAGGAACACACCTGGGAGGTGCTGGATTGGGTTAGTTCTGCCTCTGTGCCCTGAAACTCATGGACATGCCCACGTGTTGAGCCAAATCCAGTTCATTTTTCTGTCCTTGGTGCTGCTTCCTGGCTGTGTTTTCATCAACATTTTACTTGATGATGTTGTTGTTGCCGTAGTATTTGCTTCACTAGTGGTAAATGGAGTATTTGCAATTTGTGTTTCCAGCTGAGATGAGTTATTTTGGTGGAGAGGTACAGTTTTGGAGAGCAGGTTAAAGGTGAGAGGAAAGAAATGTTCTTACTGCATGTTACTATTTGGAGGCTGTGATGAGGAAAGCAAGCTGTAGAGAGGCTTGGCTCCATATCTTCAAGGTGGATCCCTGAATGACATGAAAACCATGAGGAATAGTGATCTGAGTTAGCTCACAGTGTCTTTGCAGAGGAGAGCTGTGCTGGCAAGGTAGGAACTGATTTAAATGCCCGAGTTCGAGCAGCTCCTGCTCTCTCCTTCCTTGACCCCAAGCAGCATTTCCTTGCAGGCTGTGGTTGTGAGTGCTGATGAAACAGGCTGCTGGGGTCCCTGGGGTCCTGCACCGTGCTGGATCGCTGCTTTCCCCCGGGCCGTACAAACCCCGGTGTGCCAGTAGGTATGGGGGGCTGCGGCAGCCCCCTGAGGCTCCTTTCCTGTCAGCGGGAGCAGCCAGAGCCCCGGCCAGGCTGTGGGCACTGTGCTGAATGCAGGTTACCCAGCTGGCCCCAAGCTGCTCTGTGCACGCCAGCCCTGTGCGCGTATGGATGTGCCCACGTAGCCTTCCCCTTTCTGTGCTGTGCGTGGCCACGCATCACCCACGCAACGGAGCAGTGAGGGATCTATTCCTTTCTTGGTCATTTTCATCCTCACGGCGGCCAAGAGTGGTGCTGCCATTTGATGTGTGTTCGGTGGCATGTATGAAAATTCCTACTTTTGAGGCTAGTTGCTGGTAGGTAGATGCATGGAAAATTAATTGTCTTTCACCCTTTAGAATTGGTCTTTGCCCAGTGTGGATGAACCTCACTGAAATGAAGAAGCTGTTTGGACTGCACTCTTCTGTTGTTCTGGTTTTCTGACCACCAAAAAAATACTGAAATTTTAAATCCCCGGGCATATGTTAATCTTTTTCTGTATGCTGCATGGGGTTCTCAGAATGCAAGGAAATTGCTCCTGATGCCAAATCATTTTAACACAGCTGCACACAGTTACATTCAGACTGAAGCGCATTAATCCAAGCTGAGTGGTGTTTGTAAACCTCAGTGTGGATTCAGCTTTTGTCATGCCACAGTTTTTACATACAGATACCAGAGGTTCTTCTCCCAGGTCTGGGAATTTCACCTGATTAGATAAGCAGCAGATGGGGTGGACAAGGCACTGATAAGTCCCTGGACCCTGGCAAAGCATTTTTTCTGTGAAGTGTTTGCTACAGAAGCTCTGAGCTTCCTGGAGAAGCTGTGCCCGCTGCCTTGACCTTAGTGGTATTTGAAATTTTTAACAAGGTGAATTATATTGTGGAGAATTAAATCCCAGCTTTCAGCAGGGCTTTGGAGGTCACTTTCCCGCTGCTCCATTCGGGATAAAGGTGAAAGTTATGAAATGAGATTGTTATATAATATTTTATGGCTAGCAGAATGGTGTGGGCTTTTTGTTGTTATTGCATTACATCCACAGACTTTTATTTTGACTTTTGTTCCATTTGCTAGAAAATGCCCTCCTTAATTTCTTGGTTTGGAGATGCTCTTTTCAAATGGAGATGTGGCTACAGTGAGGCTTTTAGAGCTGCTGGGAACAGCTGAATAGAAATGGTTAACATTTTTAATGTCTTTCATGTTTGCTGAAAGCATCCTGAACATTTCCTGAACAACCATTGTGTTTATACTTTTCCCTCTATTTTCCCCTGCTCCTGTTCTTCACTCAATTCCCATTCTTGAGCTGCTTGAGGCCCTCCTCAGCTTCAAGGGCAGCCCCAGACTATTGGAGTGGCACCTTTTATAATTAATGTCCAATTAACGTTCACAGCAGTGATACAGAGAACTCTGTGAAATTATTTACTCCTCTCTCCGTCCCCATCTGAGCTATCAGTACCCTTGTCCTGCCTCCTGCAGCTCCCACTGCTCATCAGGGCATCTGTTGTTTTGCATCCTTGATGTTCCAGCAGTTGGCTGTCAGGCTTTCCAGGTAAATTCCAGACTCTGCCTTCACCTATCAGCAAGATAAAGGCTATGCTTATCAGCTTGCCTCTGCTCTGAGGAAGCACCGCCAGCTCTCATTTAATAGTTGCTATATAGATCTCCTGTACTTTAAGGAGTGCTGGGAAAACATCATCAGCTATTTTCCTTGCTTTCTGGTGGGAAAAACTTGCTCTGCATATTTCTGGAATGCCAGGAGTGGCCGTTGCTGTAATAGGGAAATAACAGCTTTGTATTTCCTGTCAGAGATGAAAGACAAATTTTATTTTCTCCAGTGAAAAGATTTTAGTGGTTTCCTATGTGGTCCATCTTGGCCAAATGTCAGTTCTGGGAATTCTGTTCCATCTGCCTCAGTGTCTGGAGGTTCCCTTGTTGTGCTGGTGCTGAACAAGGTTTGGAGGTTCCCTTGTTCTGGTGGTGTCCCAGGGCAGGGCGAGGAGGGACCCTCTGCTCTGGGCAGTGCTCAGAAATCCAGGAGAGTTGAGGACACCAGTCCAAAAGGCTGAAATACACGGTGAGTGGTGATCCTGAACCCAAAGCTCTCTGCCTTTCTCGTGAGGCAGTCAGATTTAGGTCTAATGGCAAATGGGATGGGGACTATTGGGGTTACTCATCTGGGCTTCACTGCCCCTGCTTTGAGCTGCAGGGACACTGGGCTTTGGTTCCCATGGATTCTGTACAGCAAAGGAAGCGGAGTTATAAAGGGAATTAAGGAACTATGTGCATGGCATGGTTATCTCTTGTAACTCAGCTTCAGGTCTAGGTCACCACTGGTGCTGGTTGGGAATTCTGTGAATAATCATCCTTGCCCAGAAGTTATTATTTTTACAATGCCATAAGCTTGCAGAGAGACATTCTGTGCTCAGAAGGATTTTCCTTCCAGGAACGTGTGCAGTGAGATCCCGGCTGTGCAGATGATGAATTTTGATGGATGGGGTGGGTTTCCCACGTGTCAGTGCAGTTGTTAATGGGAAGGAATGTTTTTTGTAGGCGCAGAGATAGGGGTGATTGGGGTGGGCTGTGCCCAATCATCCCCCACTGGCCCCAGCTGTGCCCACAGGTGAGCAGCACTGAGGGGCACAGAGGGCACGCAGGTGCAGGGCATCAGCAGCAGGGCACAAAGCCTGGGCTGGAGGGCGATGCAGACCCTCAGAGCCTCCCTGGGTGCTGCTTGTGGCTGCCCTGCTGTGCCAAGGAAGGATTTCCTGGTAAGTGCCAGCCTGTGTGGCTGTTCCTGCAGGGTGCCCCAATAACTGAGCTCAGGGTTTGGTGGGTACAGCTCTCCCTGCTGCTACACCCTTGGGCACCAGCTCGCTGCTTGTCATGTGGGAAATGCATTTGTTTCAGTATTTTTCTTCTTTCTATGACTTCCAGTGAAGCATTTATCTACTTCAGAGAGAATAGGAGAGCTCTGTATTGTGTAGCATTCACTAGGGATATTAATCCTGTTCCTGGATAGTAGCTCACAGTTGCTTACAGTACAAAGAATGAATTGCCAGCTACTGGTGAATTTCAGATTTGCTGCTGCACCTGTGAGCTCTGTCACATCTGAGCCTACAGTAGTGAGTGCTGCAGCAGACATTCCTGATTGGAATGCAGTCTATAGATTATCCCTGCTCCTTGAGGGTGATTTACTGCCATCCACTCAGGCAGTGTTCCCTTCTAATTTGTCTGAGTGAGGTTCAGACCCTGCAGTCTCCTGTGTTGTGCTATTCAGTACCTAATGGCAATGTAAAAAGCATGAGAATTAATTTCTCTAGGGTGTGGCTGTAACATGGGCTAGAAAGGAGATGCAATATTCATGAGGCAGGAGCAGAGGAATGCTGCTAGATCAGATGAAAATGGGAATGATGGCGTGAACACTCTGTATACAGCTTGTTTGGAGATTGATTTGAAAAATAATTTTGAGATAAATATATACTGTATTTCATTTTTATTTGCTCTTAGACTCTGTAATTTTTATGATAGAATTAAGAAATGGGTTGAGAAGCTTTGGTCTGTCTACCTGTCTGTAAAGCAGATAGCTCACCTGTAAGTTCTCAGAAGGTTTCTATATCTACCACAATTCACAGTTACCTGGAGAGGAGTTTAGGGCTTGTCACTGTGGTGGTCAGTATTTAGGGTTTATGAGGAGGGCAGCTTTTGCCAAGGACCAGGATCCCAGCTGTTTTCAGGCCAGGGGATGCCCTGCAGCATTTCCCCTGGCTTGGGGATGCTCACTCCTCCCTCAGAGCAAAGGACACTGAAGGATGTGAGCTGGGGGCACTCCGTGTAACCTGGAGAGTGCCCACCCTTGTAAAGCTGTGCCAGCTCCTGCAATCAGGACCCTGTGACAGTCCTGCTTTCATGGCGTGGAAACGAAACTGAATGTTCAGCCCTCATAACTGCAGGGAAGTGCTGGAAATGTGAATGGTGGCTTGGCCCCCAAAAGGCAAGTAAAAATCCAGTGTGGGTTGTTGTAACTCAGATGCCTCATTTCTGTGCTTAATCATCATTTTGGGGGCCTGACTCACAGTTTTTAAGTGCTAGGGATTGCCATAGTGAGAATTACATATCAGCCTATAATTAGATGTGTTTTTTAATTAAGGAAGCTGCAACAGTGAAGGGAATAAGAGAAACAAAACCAATCTGGGCATTCCTTCATAGGTCACATTATTGAGCATTTTGTCTTGGCAGCCAGCAGGCATCCAGCACCAAGACACTTGCTGAGCCTTATGGACAAATGCTGGGCTTCTCCAGGTTTGTGTGTGCCCAGCTGGATGAGGCAGTGAAAATGCACATGGGGTTGTTATCCTTCCCGTCCTGTTCCAGCCATTGCCTTCAGTGTATCCAGAAGGGAATGGCAGAGAGCTGTTGGAGCTTTCTGATCCACAAATGGCAACGATAGCAAGGAACTTAGCCTCTCAATAGGGAAATTGTGTGTTTTGATAGATCTGTTTGGACAACAGAACAAGTGGAAAACACTTATTTAATGTAGTTCAGTAGCTGCTAATGGGTCCAGCAGCTGAGAGCATGTTTATTTTTGCCTTGGGTCTTTGATGCTTTCTCTCATTTACAAACTGTTTCTCTCACAAACAAACAGTTTTGTGCTTCGCTTGTCTAACAGGCCATTGCTACTAAGAGGGTTGAGCTTGTTGTTGTTCCCCACCTTATTTGTGGGAAAATGTTGCGTTGGTTTTACAAATTGAGCACAAATTCAGTTTTCTCATGTGCTGCAGAACAGCAGATCAGCATCAGGGAGAGAAGCAGAGTTCCCTCTGCAGTGTGGGGATGTGGGCTGCTGGGCTCTTCTGTGGCATGGCCAGTGTCTGTCCCTGAAATCAGGGCTCACCCTCGGTGAATTTGAGCTTTCTCAGCACTTTGGAGCTGAATCAGTTCGTTCTCAGAGCTTTCAGCTTTGTGGTTTGGTTTCAGGTGGTGTCTGCAGTCTGCCTGGTGAGACTCTTACTCCTTTCCATTCAAGAGCAATCACTTGTTTTGCCTTAGAGAAATTAAAACGAAACCCCAAAGTCTTGAGAAGTTGTTTCCACTCATGAATTGCTGCCTGTGTAGAGGTGTTTCTCAAAAACCTGGGTAACTGCTAGGAACAGACCAGCTTTAAGCCAGTTTAAGGAAGAAATAGTCAGGAATTGTCATTTCATTGTCACCTTTTTGGCTCTAAAGTGAATGGGCTGAATGTATTGCAGAGGAAGATCTCCCAAAACACTCTGGACAAGTGATTGAGCACCTAAACATGATTTTAAAAGTATTTTCAAACCGACTTTCAGGCAATATTCCTGTCTTAAGATGCCTCGTTGCAGGACTAAGTAGGTTGAATGATTTATTTAGTGGATTTTTACTTTTATCCTCATACTGAGTAGTACTGATTTATCTTGGATAAATCTCCTGAAGGATGGTTAGGATTTTTGCTTGCTCTTTTTAGCAGCAGCTTTTAAATGTTAATTCTGTAAAAGACCACAAACCTTGAGAAAGTTACCTCCCAGTGGAAAGCACTCTGAGTGCTCTGGGCTTGTGCTATTCCTGAGCAAGCTGATGCACCTCCTCTGGAAAAGGGACACCTTTGGGGGGTTTCCCCGCTTTCCTGGTGCTGCCCGAGCCTGCTGGCCCTTGGGGACTTACAGGTGCCACCACCGCAGGCATGCCAGCTCCAGAATAGCTTGTGCCCTGCTCTTCTGGAAAAGGATTGCTTTGGATCCTGTCCAGAGCCACCTCAGCTGTCACCAGCAGCTCTTCCCACTGAAAGAGTAATACATTCTATAAATAGTGCTGCAAATTGGGCCCTGGCTGTGTCCCAGATCCCTCAGCTTCTTCCCTCCCTGGTGACAGGAGTGTGGGGTGGGAGGCAGCAGGTGCTGGGCAGGGGCACAGCTCTGCCAGCCCTGGCCTTGTCCTTGTCCTGCTCTGCCAGCCCTGGCCTTGTCCTGGCTCTTGGCTGCTCTCAGGGCACAGCTCTGCCAGCTTTAGCCTTGCTCTCAGGGCAGGTGCCTTCCTTCACCCATTCTTATTTAGAAGCTGAATTTTCTCCTGGGAGAAGTGCCAGAGCCCTTCTGTCAGCTGGAAGGAAAGGATTGTGGAAGGGATGCTCCAGAAGCAAGGAAAATGCTCTTGGAGAAGCCTTGGGATGTTGGAAGATTGGTAGAGGACCTAACACAGTAGAGACAAGGAGTTTGTGGCAGTGGGGACACTGAAGAAGAAGAAACACGAAGAGCAGAGAATAAAACAAAGAAACATTGATGTGAAGCGGAATAGCAGAGGAAGAGCATAGTTTGAAATTTGAGAACAAGTACGTGGCTAAATCAGAGCAGCAATCAAGTGAGGTGAAACATTCAGTGAAGTGGACAATTTAAGGGCTGCTCTGTTGGTTAAGCAAGGTTACCCAAGGAGGTAACAATTAATTAGAACAGCGTGAGCTAAATGATAATTTCAGTGAGGAAGCTCAAGTGTCAGATGGAAGCAGATCACTTGAGTAAATGGAGGGTCCAGTTTCAATGGCCAGAGCTAGGAGAGAGGCTATGAAACCATAATAGCACAGGGCATTTTCATGCCACAGGAGAGGAGAATCATTTTGCTCTAGAGATGACTGTGGAAGTGGAGTGATGAAATATGTGGAGTACAGCCCACTCACTGCAGCTATCTCTGGTACCTGTCCTACTTAGGAGCTGTGCTAGGGAAAATGTCCATATGGTTAGCAAAAAGACAGGAAAACAACATTTGCTGCTCTGTTTTTTTTCATTCTCTGATTGCATTTTGCCAACTAGGCAGGCTTGGCATGCAGTGAACTTTGTTTGCTGAGGGTTGGTTTGTCCTTTGGGGCACCAGGCTGAGGGATGATGAGTTACAGCAGGCAATTCCTTGACTTCTGTCTCAAAGTGGGGCTCGTCACTGTGGTTTTGGGGTGAGACTGGAGAACAAGGCACGCTTGGTTCTGGCTGGGTGCAGACACTGCATTTCTGATGGGGTGGCTCTTCACTGTGTGCTCCAGTGGGATCAGGGATGCTGCTGGCACCGCATGGGTACAAAATGTGTGTTCAGAGAGCTCCCAGCCTTCTGTTCTGGGGTTTTCAGCTACTGCAGAGCTCCTGGGCCACTCTGGGTTCCAGGCTTTGGGGCAGCTCTGGGGAGGTCAGGGCTGTGTGGGCCAGATGGGGAGCTGTGCAGGTCTGTGTGCCATGCCAGCCTGTCCCAGGGCAGGGAGCCGTGCAGGTCTGTGTGCCATGCCAGCCTGTCCCAGGGCAGGGACAGGGAGCTGTGCAGGTCTGTGTGCCATGCCAGCCTGTCCCAGGGCAGGGACAGGGAGCTGTGCAGGTCTGTGTGCCATGCCAGCCTGTCCCAGGGCAGGGACAGGGAGCCGTGCAGGTCTGTGTGCCATGCCAGCCTGTCCCAGGGCAGGGACAGGGAGCCGTGCAGGTCTGTGTGCCATGCCAGCCTGTCCCAGGGCAGGGACAGGGAGCCGTGCAGGTCTGTGTGCCATGCCAGCCTGTCCCAGGGCAGGGACAGGGAGCCGTGCAGGTCTGTGTGCCATGCCAGCCTGTCCCCAGTGCCCTGGCTGTGCAGGGACACTCTGGCTCTGGGTGCTGCTGTCCTCTCTCTTCTGCCAGCACTTCCATTGTGTAGCTTCTGCTCCAAACGTGCCCACTCCCAGTGGTCTGGGAACCCTGGGGGGATCTGCAGATTTGTGAGAGGTGTGCAGCATAAATCTGCTGATAGTGGACTTTTATTGCAGTGCATGAAAACTCAGAAATGCCTTTAGCAGGACTAATTACTACATGAGGTCCTTTAAGTTCAGTTTGCTGTCTCTGTCAAGGCTAGGTACCAAATGCTGCAGGAAAGTCATGCAGTAAATGCATGGAGGAGTAGTATGATGTTCCAAATAAATCAATGTCTCAGGTTCTGAGCATTTTCAGACTTCATTCAGCCTTCACGAACTTAGTTCAACACCTCGTTGTTACTTACAACAACCTTCCAGGTTCTTGGAGCTTACATAAACAATCAATTCCTTCATTATGCTTAATTAAGGAAGTGCAGGTGTTCTTGGAATGGTTAGTTCATAAATATATTTGTCTTATTCTTAGATTGCTGCTTAATCACTTTAAAAAAATGTGTTTCGTCTTTGGCTCATACACCCTTTTTGTACTAATTTGCTTTTTTATCTGGTTGATTTTTAGATGTTGACATTGTACCAGAAAACAAAATGTCACCATGCTGTTGAAAACTAAACAGCTCATCTTCAACCCTGTAGTAAACAGTTTAATTGCTGTGGAAACTGAATTATTGCTCTCTAAAATGGTTCAGTTGTTGCTTCTGAACTGATCCTTTTTTTCACCTAAATAATTCACTGCATAAGTTTCTTGAAATGAGTAGCATAGACCAACTGGTCATGACTTAGTAGAGCTCTGTAACTTGTCATGCATGCTTGAGCTGCAAGGTGAATTTTCAAGAAGAGTTTGAGACCTTAGAAGGTGTCAGTTGGACTGCCCATCTGGAGGGTGCTCTCAGATCAGCTGTGTCAGGCTGGGAGCTGAGGCTGTCAAAGGAAAAACCATGTTGGGCTGACTTGTGTGCAGTGCACATCCTGTAGGTGAGGGCGTGGGAGGCTGCTCGTGCAGGTCAGGAGCTGACATTTATCTTCCTGATCGGGCACATTTTTATCTTTACTTGGCAGCAGGAAGGAAAGCCAGAGGTTCAGTCAGTTCATTGTGGAACAAGCCCAGAGCTGCCCCAGGAAGCTGGGGACAGAGGGGTCAGATGGAGAGCATGTCCTGGGGCTGGGGGTTCCTGTTCCCAGCCCTGCTCCCACAGTGTTCCTGGGGGATTGAGCTTCCTCCAGTGCAGGTGACGAGTTCCAGATCAGTCACTAAACTGGAGAGTCTGCCTCCTCCCTTCCTCACTGCCCTGGGCATCCCGAATGCAGTGCTCCATGGCCAGTGCTTTTATGGGTGGTATCTCCCCAGTCAGGGCTCTCTGCTGGTGAGCAGTGTTTGAGCTGCCCTGAGCCATCAATGCCAGCACCAAAACTGATCCCTGGCACACCCAGGGGCTGCCAGGCTGCTCACAGCACTGTTAACTGTGACAGGATACAGCATGAAGGTGGGATAGAATGTCATCTGATCCCCAAAGAGTTGCAGCTGGACCAATTACTAAAGATTAGGAGCAGGCCTGATGTTAACAGGCCACAGCTGTAGCCAATAAGAACAGTGTTATAAAAGAGTGGGTTGGTGGGCTCTGGAGTCAGATGGCTGCTGCAAGGACCGGGAGCGGGCAGTGCTTCGAGGAGCTGCCTGCAGAAACATCGGGGAGGTGTGAAACTCTGGTGATATGGGATCCGTGCACCACAATGATAACAGAACTCACACTATGTAAGAGTTAACCACAGTTACCCTTCCTGAGGCTGTCAGGGACAGACATGCAAGTCTCCCAGTGGACCCAGAGTTTGTGATGCAGGGGTTTTCTGGAGTCTCTTAAAGGAGGTTTGTCCCCAGCACTGTGCCTCATTCTCTGGGAATGGTGGATGTGGGTTCCTGGGTGAAAGCAAACTCAGGGTGGATGCACTAGCCTGGGAGACTGCCTGTGTGAGTTTTGTGTCTTGTTGGAAAGAGCTGGTTTAGAAATTCCTCCCTCAGATCTTTTCAGAGCCCTGTTAAAGTATTTTTAATATTTAGATGTCTTTGGATTATGGGTAGTCTGTGAAATCTGGAGCATGGCAGCTAATTAAACTTAGGAATTCCAACAGTACTTCCCAAAATAGTTTCCTGTGATATGTGTGGCTGTATATGTCAAACTCTTCAGGCTTGGCTTTAATTTAGAATTTCACAGTGCTGCAATATATATAACTCCTGCAGGCATTCCAAGGTGGTGTGTTTTGCTTTGTGGTAGTGTGCTTGGCAGCTCCTGTTTACTACCTTTACTCTAATGCATCCTGTGGCTGTGTTCTCTCAGAATAAAGAAGTCCCTAAAGTCTCCACAAAGAGGAGGGGAAGGTGGAACTCCAGACTTGGTTTCTGCCAGGAGCATTTCCTGGAGCTGTTCCACTGCCCTTGGAAGCCCCGGGTTCCCAGACCCCCCTGATGCTGGGCATGAGGGGAGATGTGATGGTACAGCTGGGGGCACGAGAGCTGGATGGAAAACAGAACATCTTGGCAAGGTGGGTGGGAGCCAGAGCATGCCCTCTCTGCTTTTAGGAGTTCTAATCTCACATGGAGTGTGAGCTTGTTACGGCCATCAGATTGGGCAGAGGGGAAAGTTGGATACATTACATTTTCTGCCAGGACTTCAGGCCTGTAAGAACTTAGTACATAAATCATGTTTATCCCCTGGGAAGCTGTTTGATTGCTCTGGGTAATGGGGTTTGTGCATTTCTGATTTATTCACAGCAAACTGGTCAGATTAGGACAGACTCAAACACGCTTCCTCCCTTGTGCTCACCTCTGTGTTTTCCTCTTCTGCTGCTGCCCCGTGCCTGCACAGGAAACCTCCCCACCCCAAAACCACCAAACTTTGTGGTGTGTTGTGAAGCTCAATTGTCATTTGCTGGATGATAATGGCAGCGTGCAGTGGGCTGAAAGTTGTGAACATGTGATGATGGCTGGAGCTGTTTGGATTATACAATATATGATATGTAAGGCCTGTTTCAGAGCCCTCACAAGCTGTAGTGGTGCCTCTGAACATCTGGGTGCTTTGGAAGGGCGAGTTTTGGAAACCCTGCTTTCAGCACCACGTGAATGTTTATAGTAAAGCCCGGTTTATGCTCCTTGCTTGCACTGGGAAATTCTTTCTAGAGGGTTGGGGGAAGTTCTGCCACCCCTTTGGGTCTGGAATAGCTCAGATGATGAGCCCCAGCGTGTCTTTGTTAGGTGACAGAAATGTGGATCGATGTTTGGGTGCCTCAGGAGTGCCCAGAGCCCCGCTGCTGCAGTCCAAGCCAGGGCATTCCCAGTGTTGTGCACCCCTGGAATCCAGGGGGTGTTTGGGGAGCAGGGATGAGCTGGGGCTGAACAGGGGCTTGGCTCGGGTTGGGGCCACTGGAGGAGTGGAGAGGCTCAGGAATGAGGGGTGTGGGAGGGAACTCAGGAAATGTCTCCTGGACCCTTCCCCACCTCCCGTCAGAGACTGCTGGGGTTCCTGTGCCCTAGGACAGAGAGGAGGTTTGGGGATGCTGTGAGCAATCACAGAAAGCATTTTACAGAGTTGTTGGTGAGCTGGCAGCACTGTTAGACCAAATGGCATAAGACTACTTCTGCATTAGAGAGCATTTGTCCTCTCTAATGTGGGGCTAGCAGGAGTAAGGCAGTGTTTGTTACTCACATATGTTCAGAAAGAAAAAAATCACTTTGCTGAGTGCAGAACGGAGCTGTGACCATCTCAAATCAATTAATGCAGCACACAGCTGCCACTCAGCCCCTGGGAATGGGAGTAGGAGAGGAGCAGCAAGAAACTGTGTGACCCAGAATTGCTTCTGCTTTTGTTTCATTGTAACAGAGTCCTGATGATCATCAATAAACTTGAATGTTGGGTTCCACTGGGCCTACAGGAGACAAAGGTGTGAAGACAAACAGGGAGTGTGGCCTCTTGTTCTTGGGACAGATATCTGGAGGGGATTTATGAAGGCATCTCAGCTGATCTTCCCTGTAAGAACAGACTCATTTACCCAGAGCTGGGGAGATCCCACCTCCTTTCAGTAGCTCTGAAAAGAGGCAAAAGAGTCCATCTATGATGGAGTTCAACATGAGTGCAAGATGACTGCCATGGAACTTTCTGTGGCTTCACCAAAAGAGACTTAACAGGATCTGGAATTGGAGTTTCTGATAAAAAGAGGTTCTGCTTTAGATCTGTCTTTCCTTTATTTTAATCTACTCAGTGCCTTTAGCAAAGTGTTTGCATTTGTGACTTTAGCACCCAGTGCTCAGGCAAGGTTTAAAAGAGATTAGCAGAATTTCAAAAGTTTATCTTGTAGCTGCAAACAGAGGAGCTGCAAGTTCAAGGGGTGTTTGAGATGAAGAGCTCTGATTTTGTCTGATGATTTTACGGCCCTTGTTTATCTGTTAGGAGCCATCTGCCAGCGCTCAGGAGGAGCCCTGAGCTCAGCTCACAAACATCTCTGGGTCCCAGGCCAGCTGGGCTCAGCTGCTGGCAGAGCTGATGCTGGAGGTGGCAGCACCAGGGCTGTGAGTGGAGTCCAGTGTCAGTGCTTGGTGGTGCATTAAATCCTGGCTCTCACCCAGAACCAGACCTTTACAGCTTAACTGGTGTGTAATTCTGGGCGTACAGGAGCAACAAAGAGCACTCTGTTCTGGCACTGTCCACCTCAACGAGGCTGAAGCAAGGCATTATTTGGCATTTATGGATTATTTTTGCCTTTTCAGTCAGTAGGAAATGTGATATGACTGAAATCTCAAATCATAACCCACACACTTTAAGGCATTTCTCTCACTGGCAGATTTCATCCAAATGAAACAGAATTATGGAAGTCTTAAGGGTAGTGAGTTCCTACCAGTTTAATGAGAAACTGGATAAAAGAGAGAGGTCAAGCCCAAGGTTTCCTATTTTGTTTGGCTGATCTGCTCATCCTGCTGGCTGCTAGGCAAAACTCATTCCACTCTAACAATTGAGAGTTATGGGATGTGGGAAGCAGTGTCTGAGAAATGAGAGGAACAAGTTTCCCTTCAGATCTGGGCTTCCTTCAGTCTGTTCCTTCAGATTTATTCATCCATCTTTGGTGCGTTAAAACTGTTCTCCAGATGTGCACCTCCATATGCCTTTGAAGATATATTGGTTTCTCATGCCTTTTCCTGAGGTATTTTTGCATATTCTTGTCTCTGGCACACGTGTGACAGTGGCTGCTGGGTCACACACAGCTTTGCATCAAAAGCCACTCGGAGTGACAAGTGTAAGAGTTTCCTTTGCTCTTCATTTCTGTTGCCTCAGCTTTTAGGAAATCTGTCTAATGAAGGAACTTTTTGTTTCCTTTCTGCCTTGTTCCCCTTCTTTATCAAGGGGCATGACTGAACTGATGAAATCAGTGAAGAGCACTCGATGGAGTGTTTTGGCTTGGAGCACAGGGGCCCTTTTGCAAGGAGCATTACTCACAGGGCTCTCGTCTGGCTTGCAGAAGCAGGTGGGGAAGTCGCTGTGGTGTGATAATTGACTGCTTGGATCCAGGGGGGACCCATCAGCACTTCAGTGCAAGCTCAAATGTAAGATTAGAGCTGCTCAATTAATTTTTAGTGAATCTCCTTCTCCTGAAAGAAAACAGCCACCCTGTGCCCTTGTTGAGGCCAGATATTTCTTTCTGTGCGCTCGAGGTGGCACAAAGCAAGCCGTGGTTTCCTTGGAAGGAAGGGGGGAGTGGGTGAGAACAGCTGATTTTTGCCTCCTGCAGCAGCACCTCATGCAGTGTAACTTTGTGTCTCCATTGATGGTTCTGCTGCTTTGTGAGACAGCTGGTCATTAATTTCACCCCATATCTGTGAAATCTGCTCTCCTCCTGCCAGCTTTATAAGATTAAAAAAAAAGGATAGCGTGTGTAGCAATTAATCTCCTCCCTCTGAACGCTCTGTGACAGAATTTCCTGTCAGTGCAGCTGCTGCAGCTCATCTGGTGAGGGATGTGTGGGCAGAACCCCTCAGATGGGGAGGCTGGCAGGCAGGATGCTCCATGGGGGCTGCAGCCCCCTCCTCAGAGCTCACCTCTGGCTCCCCACATCTGCAGCAGCTGGACCAGAGAATGCAGCTGGCAGGTGTGCGTGTGCTATGGCACGTGGATGTGCGTGTGTGTACCTGGGGCGCTCCTGCCTTTGTGGCCATCAGGGAGGTCAGGCTGACATGGAGCCCACCCTAAGGGTGACCTTTGTGGCCATCAGAGGTGTTATAAATGAGAAGCTTGACTAGGCCAAAATTCAAGTAGCAATCAATTTATTAATTAATAAGGTAAAGTATGAAAAATACAGCTCTGGGTCCAGTGGGGGAAGTTTTCCCTCCAGCTGCGCACTGATAGTTGAGGGTTACAGGTATTTATAGGGGTGCTCATCAGCTTTCTCAGCAGTTTCTGTTCCCAATTTTTACTCATCAGCAGTTTCTGTTCCCAATTTTGACGTCACAATTCTATGCACTATTGGGATTTAGTTTTTCTCAGGATGTATCTCAAAGGAGTATCCCCAGGTGGTGGTGGTCCTGTTTCCAAAAGAAGAAAGATGAATCCCATCTGGTGGGGTCCAGCTCCCCAGATGTGTGTCCACCTTTTAATTGCAGAGACTATAAATCTGATAACAGGGATGTCCAGCTTCCCTTGGTCAAAACTATTAATCCTTGAGCTGATGGTCATCTTCCTTCTCAAGCTGTTTTTCTCTGCTTTATTGAGGTGTGAGATAAGCATATTTCCTTTATATATATTCCAAAGCTATAGTTTCAAGGATACAAGCAACATTCTAAAATTATGCTTCAAAAGGTTATTGCAGAACTCTTTAAGGCTAAACTATAAGCAAAAAGCAACATCCTTAATGCTTTAATTTTGGCACCAGCAAATTATATACAAATTATATATACTCAAGCAGGATGGGACATTTGAAATCAGTGTCTAGAGCTTTTATTTTCTCAGCATCAGTCTAATTACATTGTTATGACAATGGAGAAGGAAGACTGGTTTGTGTGCTCAAGGCCAAGGCAGCAAGGATAGGGTAGCCATATCATCCCACAGCATGGAAATACAGTTTTCTATTTCTTTTGCAGTCTGGGAAGCAGAACTGTGAACTATACTGTGTGGGTGGCACCACAGATCAGTGATTTTAAAATAGATAATGAAAACCCAAATATTCTCTGGATAAACCAAAGTAGGTAGTGAAAACTATATTCTCATGTTAAGTAAAATACTTTGTTTCCCTTTTGGGCACCTCAAAAAAGCCTGGAAAAATTCTAAAAAGATACCAATGATGGAGAAAATGTGCAAGTTCTTGATTTCATAGTTTTCTCCCCAACTATTATCACAATTTGTAGCAAATTATCATGAATTTCAAGTTTAATTTCTTACTTTAAAAAGTCACAGCAGCTCTGTTGCTGAGCTAATGAAGATGTTTCGATTAATTGCCCTTACTCTGTGGTCTCTGCAGTGCAGCCTCTTGCCTTCATGCAGGTTGCAGTGCCAGGCGTGATTTACTGCCTGCAGCCTTTCTGTTGTCCTGACAACTTTCCTCTCTTGAGGAAGCTGGGGAAATATTGCATGGTCCTTGGAAAGTCCACACGCCGGGAATTGCTGCAGGAGGCATTGGAATAGGCTGAAGGCTTCACACCAAGGAACAATATAATAATAAATGTGAGGAGGAATACGGTCATGACTTCATTCTTCATAAAATCTTCCCATATTGCAGAGCCCTTGGCAGGGGAGTAAAGCAGATTATCTCTGTTCTGCTCTGTGCTCTCCACTCTTCTCATATTTCTTTTTTGTTGCATTGGTAACTGGGTACTTTCAGAAATGAACCTCTGCACAGCAATGTATTCCTGATTTAGGTGTTGGATTTGGCCAAGCTCTGAGTCTCAGCTAGAGCTCCAACTCTGCCTGCTGTCCCAAAATCCCAGTTGGGTGTGCTTTTGTGGGTATCCAGAGCTCTTGCACTGGCCATTCTCTCATCCATTTGGTACTTTCCAGCTGATCTTTCTTAGGGGGAGGTTTTGAGATCACGTTCCCAAACAGTTGTGCTGAGGATAATTTTCAATTTCATCTTGAGTGAGGTGGTATGCTGAGGTAGTAAGGTGCTTTAAACACCATGAGAACCTTAAAGTCCCACGGAATTCTTCATGCTAATCCCCAGTTGCAAGGATTAGGTTGAGCTTTTTAGGAACAGAGAATCCTAGGAAAGAGAAATTCAGTGTGTGTGACCAAACCCAGCAATGTTTGCACAGAATATTCAGAAGCCAAATGTCAGCTGCAGCTCCAAGCCCACTGACTGCACTAGAACCAGTGATTTTACTGTTATTGGATGGCTTCGTAGAATTCTGGAGTGCCATAAAATTCCCAGGCTGCCAGCTTGGAGCAAAAACTGGGCAGAAAAATGGTCATTATGTGGTGTTTGAGAGGGCTCTCTCAGAGCTGCAGGCATTGGCTGCTGCCTGCTCTGGGAGATGGGATGTGAGCCCAGATTTTGGTCTGTTCTGGGATGGAGTGGGATGTGGGAGTAATGAGAGGTCGGTTTGTGCCTGGAGTTAGCAGGGGGTAGCTGCCCTAGAAATAATATTTCCAGGCTGTATTTAGAATGACATATTTAGGGGTGGCTCTTGAAAAAGAGAGAATGGCCACAGGAGTTATGGCAAGAGAAAAAAGCTTTGTTCATAGCAAGACATTCAGGAAACTCCAACCCTTTTGCTCATCACAGGGGAGGTTGAAATTTGAGCAGCCTCCTATAAGGATCTCTTAAAGGAGGGAGGAAAATATATGAAAAAATCAGCCAAGACGTGAAGTGCCAAAAAAATCAGACTCTGATCAGGGTTTGTAAAGACAATACATTATTAAGCAGTGATTTTGGTTTTTCCCCTTGCCACTTGTTGCAAAAACACGGGAATGTGTTATCCTCATGGAAACATTACAGCAAGGAGATAATGAGGAGAATTCCAGGATTAGATTTTGAGGCTGTTAGAGGTGGTGAAGCTGATGTGTTTCAGAGGCACTGTTTCTTTAGTCCCTGCAGTGTTCCCACAGGGGATGCAGATGCTGGGAAACAGGGATGCAGGGGCCTTGGTGGTGTCCCTGCCTCTGCTGGGACATGGAGGTGGAGGCAATAATAAATTGCACTGAAGGGATCTGTGCAACTCCTCCCCAGTGAGCCCGAGTGATCAGTGTGCTCTGGACTCCAGCAGCTCCACAGAACCCTGCTTGGGAGTGAGGGTCTGATGGCTCTGTCTTGGCACCAGCCAAAACTCCAAAGCCAGGTATTTCTTTTCCCCGGGCTTCCATTTGATCCCGAAGCAGAGCAAAGGAGGTTGAGGCGGATGGGAGCTGCCATGAGAAGGGAAGGTTTGTGTCAGGCTGTGCTGCCACATCCCGCTCTGTTCTAGCATGATGCCACCTAACTCCAGGCAGCTGAGCAGAGGCTGACTAAGGCAGTTCACTTCACAGATTATTTTTATCTCAGCCTTGGATGTGAGCCTCAGTCATTATTTTAACGCTCCATTAAAGCCATACTGTAATGAAATATTAAATCTCACGTTAACATTTTTGTGCAGAGGTTGAATCAGTGCCCTTGTTCCGTGAGGGCACTGCTGGCATTTGCTGGGACCCGCAGGAGCAGCATCAAGCTGTAGTCTCTGCTGTCCTCTCCCCATCCATGTGCTCTGGACCATCCTTGTTTTCTGAACACTTCCAGGTGTGGTGCCTCCACCTCTGGGATCTGTGTGCAGGTGCCTTGCTGCTGTGCTGGCTCCCCATCGCTCTGCTCTTTCACATGAATGCAGCACAGCTCTAGTGCATGGCTGTGAAAGGGAAAAGCTGAGAGGAGGAGCTTTGCTCCCCCTGCCTCGCACAGGGCTGGGGGTGCTCCCGTGCTCCGTGCAGGACAGCATCCCAGGGCAGCTGCAGAAATGGTGCCCAGCTGGGAGAGACAGATAAAGAGCTGTGACCCCCTGGCTGACAGCCCCTGCCACGGAACTGTCCATTCTTTCTTTCTGCTGCTGTATTTGCTGCCTTTGGGATGTTCAAAATAGCTCCTGTGTCATTGTTGACTGGGGCTTGAGTCACACCAGGGTGCCATTGGGCATTAACTGTCTGCAGGCTGAGATCAGACGGCAAAGTTTGTTAGTTTAAGGCAGAGAATCAGCAGTTTGGGAGTTCTATGAAAGTTTTGTGAAGGAATTCAGACCTCAGTGCTGAGGCTGCCTTTTGCTTAATGACCTCCTGGTGCCCAATTACAGTGGAACTCTGAGGGGCTTGTAGTGAGATTCTCCAAGGAACATTTCTCCTCTCACAAGCAGGGATTTGTCCCCTAACTGCTCTTGGGTCTGGGGGCCCTCAGTGCCTTTTTAATCCCAATATTAATTCCTCTCACATAGAGGTCTTCTCTGAACTGGCGAGAACTTTGAACCAAAAGCAGATTGTTTATATTGTTTATGTCCTGTGAGTGCAGGAATGCTTGCAGTGAGCTGAGGCTGCTGACTGAAAGCTGCTGCAGTCCTGCACATTCTGCAATAACGTTTATGCCGTATGTTTTAATCAAGCTCAGCAAGCAGCTCAGTCTCCCTGATCCTGCACAGTATCCTGCTATAGGTTGGGATTTGAATCTGTTGTGCTTTTCAATTTTCCTATGAAGCTTTTCTTGCTTTGTAACTTTGGGATTTGGATCAGAGAAAGACTTTGGATAAATTATTCCTTTCTGACAGAGAGCACACACGAGTGCTCAAGATTGTTGTGCTCATGCACAGGGCTTCATTCTTGCAGGAGTGGCTGCCTGTTTGTGGCCCCTCCAGGAGACCCCTACTGCTTTTCATAATAGATTAATTAATGAGGCATTCAATGGGAACTGGAAGGAGGCGTTTTAGGGATGGGAAGGAGGAGGGATATATATCTCACCTAATAAATAGGGTGGAACTTGTACAAGGAGCTGTTCCTTAGCTCTTCAGTCTGCCCTGCCTAAGAAAAGATTCATTAGTACAAAACACTCCCTAGATAATTTTCCAGTAAGTTTTTGGGGGGTTTCTTTGTGCTTTTTGCTCAGTCCAGACTTCCAGAGGAGGTGTGAGTTGCAGAATTTCACTGGAAAATTTTAATCGTGTTATACAGCTTTGTAACAAATGGCTCCAGCTGATCTTGGATTAACTTAGGTTTTTCAAAGAGTTGCTGTGGGGATAGAAAAATCTGCAGAATTATTTTCTTTCCACTTGAGAGAGAGAAATCATTTTCCAAAATCTGCAAACTGGTTTTTGGACAGCCAGAAAAATGTCCACTGTCAAATCTTGTGTTTAGAACAGTATTGCATGCCTGTTTTATCCTGTCTTGCAAAGTGAGAGGTTTCAGATTGGCTGTAATTTTTTTTTCACAGTTCTGTGCTGAAGGCTTTGTTGGGAATCAGCAGGAGGGTGATGGGAAGCCTTTCCTTGGTGGGTGTGCATGAAGCCAATGGTGTTTGGGGTGGGAATTGCTGGCCCAGAGCTGGGTCCTGCTCACACAGGGACAGAACCACTCCAGAGCCCCACACCTGCCAGGTGCTCACCTGTCCCAGCCTTTGGGAACGTGCAGCAGCTTCTCCTCTTGTCCTGAGGGTCTCCAGCCTTGGGGACTCTCTCACTTTGAGAGATGTTGTTGCTGGGGACTTATTGTTACTTCAGTTGAAGTGTGCCTGAAAAATAATACTCACACATTTGCAGAGAATTATGAACTTATGGCAAAATCAGTTTTTGATAGGGGAAAAATAACCTGTTTTTTCAAATACCAATTTTTAGAGGTGGAAAATATCGTGAAAACTTTAAGCATTTTTTTAAATTTAAATTTTTGTGGATGACTTTATGGTTTTGAATAAAATCTCTTTTGCAGAGAAGAGCTATATCAAGCATTTTAGTAGTCACTAATAATTGAGGTTTTTCTGCTTCCAGCTCCTGTGCAGCCACTGGAAATGGTTCCAGTCTCTTTGGGATTACCTTTTGAATATATGGGAAGGCAGCACAAGGACAGGCAGAGAGGGGCCAGCGCTGCCTCACCTGGCTGTGCAGCTCTGGGCCTTCAGGAGAACTGCTCCTCATAAATAACCTTTGGTACTGAATGTTTAGGCACCTTGGATGGGGTTTCCAAAGGAGCTTTTCTGGTTTCTGTATGTGTTGGAGACCAGTTTTTACTCATGAAAACAGGCTGTATAGGATGGAGTTTCTTTTGCTGAATCTTGGTTTTGTTTCTGTGTCAGTCTGAATGAAAATTTAGATTTTTTTTTTTCCCTGTTTCTCATATTTTGTGCAATAAAAGCAGGTTTTCTGGCTTTTCTGTAAGCAAAAAGGAGTGCCATGGTTCATGCGCTGGCTGGGAAGTGTGGCTTGGGAGCACCTGAGGGCAGCAGGAACGGGGGTGTGAGGGGTGGTGGTTAACAAAGGTGTGACAGGGCTCCAATTAATGGCCTGTACTCTTTTGTTCCCTTCTCCAGGAAGCTGCTGGAAGAATGCTGTGACCCTGGGCAGCTCTTTGCTATGACAAAGATGAATTCCCCCATGGGAAAGAACCTCTGGTTTGACGGGGAGTTTTTATATTCTGTCACAATTGACAATGCAACTTACTCTCTCTTCCCACAGGTTAGTAACCATGTTTTGTTTTCATTTTAAGTATTGAAATACTAAGTGGTAACATGATTCAAATAAGTATAAATATGCTAAGAAATTGTATCTTCATTTCTCAATACCAAACAGCATCTGATTTGTTACTTCCACTTTCTCAAAATTTTGGTTGTATGAGTGGTTAATTCTTCTCTGGCTGCTTTTTGGAATGTACACAAGGGATGAACTTGGGTCGCCTGTCTCGATTTCTGAAGAGTTTGGTTCTGGCTGTTTCAGGAGGGTGATTTCTGCATTTCAGCCAGGGGTTGCAGTCACTGAGAGCCCTCACCCTCGCCTGCAGTGGCTCCAGCTCCCACCTGTGCAGCCAGGAGGGGACAGAGCTGTGTGTGAATCGTCCCCAGTTACTGCCAGGTTAATTAAGTTCGTTGGTGGCCAACAGTGTAAGCCCAGCAAGAGCCAGCAGCTGGACTTGGCTGATTCTTGCTGTGATTTTGAGTGTTGGAAGGGGTTGGTTATTAGTGTCTATCAAAGGTGCTTTGGGTTAAGCAAAGCAATTTGTAATACTGATCAGGCTGCTTCTTGTATTTCTAATTAACACAAGAACTGATACTAAATAGTGAGTTTGTTGTATTGAATTTTGTATGTTGAACACAAATGCTTTATGTGGTTACACACTTAAAGAAAGCTGACCTTCTCTCTGTATGGCTTGATTGCTCAGAGTGTGTGTCCTGCCCAAGGTCTCAGGGAAGCCCCACCTGGGCTGCTCTGCAGAGGGAGGTCACTGGTTTGTGACGGATTGGGGATTTCTGATTTGGGATTTTTTATTAATACCAGGCACTGTGCTTGGCCACAGCGGTGTCCTGCCTCCCTTCACAGCACAGAGCAGCTGCTGGATGGGCTCCTTCACAGAGCTTAGAGAGAAGTCATGGTCTTTGCAGCTCCACCGCTCCCCAGACCCTAATACCTGACCTAAAGCTTATCAGCAGAGATAAGGAGCAGAGAGAGGCTCCTGGGGGACAGCGCGGGCTGAGCAGCTGGGACCTGCTGTCCTGAGGGGCTGCGTGGGGGCTGCTCTGGGCCTGGGGTGCAAAAGGGGAATCTGCAGCGTGCTCCCACCCAGGAATGCTGTCCCTGTAGTGGTGGGCAGCTTGTTTCTCACAAGTGCTGCTCACTGCTGCTCCTCCTTTCCTTGCCAGTACCGCTGCCTCTCATTTGATGTGTTATTCTCATGCCCTCTGCCCAGACAAATTTTGCAGGCCATTATCAGACTAAATCCTGGTGCCCTTAAAAGCCAAGGGAGATTTATTTGAAGTAAATTTTTAAATGGATTTTTCTGCTTCTCTCTTTGTTTCACGAGCAGTACTTGCCTAAATTTTTCAGGCTCCTTCTTTGAAGAGTGTTGTCTATTATGACCTTGCTTGCAAGCAGTTTTCCTGAAGATGAATATTCCTTTCAAAAGTATCCAGGAGCTTAAAACAATTCAAAAATACGCTTAATACTCTGAAATGCCGTGGGGATGTAACAGGAATGTAAAGGGCCACAGCTGTGTTGATATAATAAAAAAATATTTCCTCTGGAATAAATAAAAATGGCTCCATCCACATTGCTGGGCTTGAGCAATTTGGTGATTACAGATTTCTCAGCCCTGAACCAGTGACTAACTTACAGGATAATGTAACTCAAAATTCAGTAGGGAACTTGCTGTATTTCATCTTATAGAAAAATAAATATGTCCAAAGTTAACATGTAAAATGTCACTTATTTCGGAATGTGAGCAATACAAAACAGCCTAATTTTTCTTCTGAGCAGTCTGTAGATGAAGTTCTTACAGCTGGGTCAACATTTCCTGACAGAGTGCTTTTCCACTAGAAATGCTATTTCATGAAAATATAAATTTAGAATCACTTCATTAGTTTTTCAATTTTTCTTTGAAGTGAAAAGGTTGAAAGGTTTTGATGGTGTTAGGACATTTTCATTTTAACTTTTTTTTAATGTAATACTTCAGTGGTTGGGGTTTCTTTTTATCAGCTCTGTTGCTGCCTCCTTTTTCCTCAGACTTTGAGTGATTATATTACTCCTTTTCTTTTTTCAAGTTTTTGAACCACCAAGGGAGAAATGTGCAAAAGAGAAAAGCTTTTATGTGGAATTAGTCATTCAGTGCTGCATTTCAGTTTATGAGGACCAAATAGGATGTGGCAGCAGATGCTGGAAGCAGCTCCCCTCAGCCTGCCCTCTGTGGGGTTTTAGCCCTGGGTGTTGAGAATGAGGTTTTGGGAGCAAAATAAAATTATTCATTGAAAAAAATGCTCTGGCTTCATTGTATTTCACTTAAACAGTTAGACACTTTTGGTACCAGTAAATTATTTTAAATTACTGAATTATGGTTCCTCAGCTGCTCAGATCCCTTGTAAAGTTTTGCCTGCAGAACCTGTCAGTTACAGGAGTGGCTACTTGCACTGAGATCCTCATGAATAGTCATCACAAATACTGCTAGAGACAACCAAAAAAGAAAACTGCCAACCACAAAAAAAATTTGGAAGTGTGGCATCTGTTTCTGGGTACTCTGTGATCAGGAGAAAGGTGACATTTTCCAAATCACACATATAATACAAATATTTATTTACAGTTTAAAATCCCACCTCTAATATAAAAGCAGAGAAAAAGTTGCTCTAATTGTAAATGTAAATTGGAGACATTTTCTGAATCGTGTTGGGTAACAGTGACTTACTTGATGATTGTGCTGTGTGATTTGTGTTTTTCATTCAGGGTTCCTGTTAAATTTTGGGAGCTTATGCTCACAACATCTTTTGTTTAGCCAGGGATTTTGTGTTGTCCTGCTGGTGCTGTTTCCAGGCAAATTCCCTGCTCCTACAGTTACAGCCTGCAGCAAGTAGAATAGTTTGTAATTATTTCAGGGGTAAAAAAGGTGTGGAAAGGGAGTTGGCTGTAGAGTCTGCAGGCTCTTTATCCCTTTTTGAGTGCTGGGAATACCAGGAAAGCCCAGCAATTGCTGCCCCGCTGGTGATTTTGGATGTGCTCTGTTAATTCTTTGCTAGCAGTGTGCTCTGCTCTCAGTGATGCTCTGTACTTAGGAACTCTTGGAGAAATACAGTGAAATGTTGGCTGTCATTTGTGATACCTTTTCTTGATGCCTTGAATGTGGACATAAATTTTAGGTCTACAGATGTTCTTTTAAGCAGCTTTAATTTCTATTTTCATTAATTCTGCTGCCTAAGTAGGTACCACCTTGTGTGCCTTAGAGTTACATTTAGTTAGGATTTGGGGAAATTTCTTGCTGCTTTCCCTTTTGGTCCCTTTTTTTTCTTCCTTCATTTTTTTTCCTGCTCCCTGTGCCTACATTAATATGCAAGCTCTGTTCTTGATTTGGGCTACATATATTGATTCAAAACGAAGATGTGCTAAACATCTTCATATGAATCTGATAATATGAAAGCTAAAATGCAAGGCGTCACTTTCAGTCAGGGATAATCTTTAGCCATTGGTATTGGGGTGATCCAAACAAAAATGTGGCTTAGTACTTAGTCAAGAGAAACCCTTGCCTTCACTATGATTGCATCCTGACTAATGAACAGCAGTAACTGGGCCAGTTTGTGTGGTGTGTCAGAAATGCTGTAATGGAGCATCCTCTGCTCTGGATGCTCAGTGTTTGTGACACTGCCCCGTGGAGACAAGGGGCAGCCATTCCTGATGGTGAAAATGCAATTTGTGCTGGAAAGCTGGAGCGTGTCTAGTGTGCAGTAATTGAATGAAGGAAGGGCAGTGTGCCCTTGTGGGGGTGAGCTGAGTGGGAGCCAGGAGCTGCTGCCTGTCCCCTGTTGAGGTGGCTTTGGTCAGCCTGCCTTGCTTGTGGGCTTGTCTGCAGCAATGCAAGGCCAGGCCAGTGCAAACACACGACTGGATGCTGCCCTTCCCACATGTGCAGTGCAAACACACGACTGGATGCTGCCCTTCCCACGTGTGCAGTGCAAACACACGAATAGATGCTGCCCTTCCCACGTGTGCAGTGCAAACACACGACTGGATGCTGCCCTTCCCACGTGTGCAGTGCAGACACACGAATAGATGCTGCCCTTCCCACGTGTGCAGTGCAAACACACGACTGGATGCTGCCCTTCCCACGTGTGCAGTGCAAACACACGAATAGATGCTGCCCTTCCCACACGTGCAGTGCAAACACACGAATAGATGCTGCCCTTCCCACGTGTGCAGTGCAAACACACGACTGGATGCTGCCCTTCCCACGTGTGCAGTGCAGACACACGAATAGATGCTGCCCTTCCCACGTGTGACAGAGACAGGGAAGGGCTGGATCTGGCTGCAGTGTCAGTTTGGCCTGCAGGCAGAGGGATGGGCTGCCCTGCCTCGGCCTCTGTGCCTCAATCCACAGTGCCTGAGCATCCATCACTCCCTGTCCTGGGTCACACAGGAGCTCGTGTCCCTGCCCACTGCCTGCACAGCTGAAATGCTCTCCCTGCAGGATCATTTCTGCACTACCTACTGGGCACAGCTACAGATGTTCTGCTGTGGGGTTGCCAAGCACAGAGCAAAAAGGCTGAGCTCCAGGAGGAAGTGGGAGTGCAAGCAACGAGGGACAGAGAGGCCCTGGGCATTTTATGGGCTTTTTTGTCAATGCTCATCTGCTTTACAAGGACATAAACTTGCTGCTTTAGAAGCAGGAGCTGTTGTGAGCAAAAGCATAATTAAAGCAAGTGGGCACAGATGAGAAGCTGCAGGGACACCAGACTTGTGATGGCTCTAAGTGACTTCAGGGCACATGAACCCGGCTGGGGGTATAGAAATAAGGGTGGGTTTGAGTCTGCCCAAGGGCAGCACAGTTCCATTTGCTTTGTTTGTTTTATTGCAGTTGTATATACCTGGTAAGATACTAAAAGGAGATTGTTCCTCCATGCACAGGTTTTTCTGGCAGTGAACTTGTTTATATACTCAGACTTCCACCTACAGGTGCAGTGCAACCTTTGCTTCTTGAGAGAGCTTTATCCTTTATATGCTGCTCACCGCTTGGCCTTTATTTTATTTATGAGTTTTGTTATTTAAATTCATCTTGTTCAGTTTAAAGATGTTTTACTGTTTATGTGACTAAATATTTTAATTATTCAGTGATCAGCACATTACATTAATTTTCTCCCTGCAGTAGTTGCCTTTTTTGGTAAGATACTTCTTTAAATAGGCTTAATACCTGTGCTGGCTTATCTGAGGCTTAGGTTTGGGTCTATTTTGTATCCAGCTCTTAACACTTGGCAGAATAATGAGTATGAATTTATGGAATGCTACATACCTCTATATATTTTTTTTTCTTTGTGCTGTTATTTGATATCTTGTTATAGCTCAGGTAATTTTTACTGGAATATAGCAGGATACCAGGTTATGTTCAGAAGATATTTATTGTGTAGCAGAGGTGCAGCCTCCCCTTCTCCCACATATTTCTAAACACAGATGGAGGTGTGGCTTAGTGGTGTCTGCAGGCCTGGACAAAGTCAGAAAAGGTTATGCCATGCTAAAGCTATTAAGAAGGGGTAGCAAAGTTACACACCTTGTAGGAAGGTTGTGTAGTGACTTTCAGGAAATCCTTTATGTCTTCTTGCTTAGGGGGGAGTGTCAGCCCAGCTGTCCGTGTAATGGGAGCTCTGCTGCATCACAGGTCAGAAAGTGACTCACTGTAGCCAGGCATTATTGATTTGGAGTCCTTATCACATGATGGGGAGGGGAAGGGCTTCTCTCCCGGAGCTGCTTTTATCCCCTGAAGGATTCCCATGCAGCAGGCACTGCCTTCCAAGTGGTATTTTGGGCACAGGGAGAATAAGGCAGTAGTGCCTCTATTCCATCAGGATGCACTGCATAAATCCTGCATGTGCAGCTTGCTCAGACCAGAATCCAGCCTGCTTTCTCCTTCTTGAACTACAAAGCTTAATACTCTTTCGGAGTAATTTAAGAGGAAATTTGGCAATTAAGTCTGTGCTGCAGATTGTCTACTGGCCAGTCCCTACCAGCCTGAGGTGGCTGTGGAGTGTGGTGGCCAAGGGTTAGTCTGCAGCGCCAGGCAAAGGCAAGGAAACTGAAAGCACTGCTGTGGACTGAGCCAGTATTTGACATTTAATGGCCCAGTGAATCTGGACTTGTGTAATGTAGCTGTGAATCCCAACAGCACAAAGAAATAGTTCTTTTCAGTGCAGAAATGGTGTCCTTTTTTTCCCTTCTTCTTCTGTAATTTCTTTTTCAAAGCCTGTCCTAGAGATTTCTGCCAGCTGTGGGCATTTGGGGCTGGGGGCAGGTGGCAGTGCCAGTCTGGGTGTGCTGAGGAGAAGAGCAGGTTTCATAAAAGCATAGCTGGCTTTGCAGATGGTTTGAAGCCCAAGGCCGTGGCTTCAGCTCAGCTCGTGAACCCTTCATTGGTGTTTTCTCTCCTTGCCCAGCTGTGGCAGGGGAGGGCGAGGGAGTGGCTGCTGTGGGTGCCTGTCTGGCCAGTGCCAAGCGCCAGGAACGAGGCAGGGATGCCCCCAGACAGCAGGCAGCAGCAGTTCATGGGGGACCTCAGTGCCACCTGTGCCAGGCCAGTGGCTGCAGGGGATGCCCAGAGAGCTCTGCCAGCACACTGCCATGGTTTGGGCTGGAAGGGACCTTAACAATCACCTCGTGCCCCACGGGCAGGGACACCTGCCACCAGAGCTGGCTGCTCAGAGCCCATCCAGCCTGGCCCTGAGCACTGACAGGGATCCAGGGCAGCCACAGCTGCTCTGGGCAGCCTCTGCCAGGATCCATTTATTTTAACCTCTAATCTAAGTCTCCCATCTGTCCTGTTTTTCAGAAATAGTTATCTAATGATTTTTACAGCTTCTTCATGGAAATTCCACAGCCCACTAGGCTGTCCAGTCTAGTGAGTTGCTGGCCTTATGCACAGAATACATTTCCTGACATCTAACTTGAAATTCCCCTTGGCTATAAGTTAAGAGATGTTTTTTTTCTTCTCTTTTCCACATATGACTGCTATCAAGTCTCCCCACAGTCTTCTTCTCTAGGCTGAACAACCACAAGTCTTTTACTCAAATAGTTGGGGTTTTTTTAAACTTCTGAATGTTTTTGTTTTTCTGGTGGTCTGTAAGGAAAATATGTGCCAATTAACTGCGTGGTGCCCTCATAAAAACATTCTCAGATTTATCCTTTGGATTGGTACAGCACATCAGGACCAAATACTCCAAAGCAGAGCTTAATGTCACCTTTCTGCTTGAACAAGGTTGTGTTTAGTGTTGCTGATCACAGTGTGGCTTGGTACTGTGGAGCAATGCTGCAAATTTAAGTGTTGGGACTGGGCTCAATAGGAGACAGTTGAGGTGAAGGAAGACAATAAAAGCAAAGGCTGCAGAGATCTGTTCTCTGATCCAGCATTCTGCCAGTCACAATGAGAAAGCCAAAGAGAAATAATTCTTGTCTGAGTATGATGCTTTTGTAGCAATTTCCTCAGGCACGTCATGGTCATTCACATTCAATGCATGGTGTTATTGCACAGGTAAATCTATGCCTGAGGACCTCTGGAGAAAATGAAAATAAGGGTTTCTTCAGGTAGAGTTTGTGGGGAAGAAATGTTGCAAAATCCCCTTTTCCCTCACAGTAAACAAATAGAGATGCTGGACCACTATTTATTTTCCTTCACACAAAGAACAAAAGAAAGGAAGAGACCTGGAAAGCCCCTGTGATACTCTGGCCAGTGTATGAATCCAGAAGGAGATGTGGTGGCCAAGTGAGTAATAAAGTTTGTGGTAAAACGGGAAGTGAAGCCTGGTTACTTCTGAGTCAACAGAAGTGTTCAGCTGACTTCAGCGCAGCCAGGATTTAGCCCTGTAACCTTTTGCTGAGTGCAGCTCTGCTAAGAACTCATAATTTTGGTATTATGTGGCTTCTTGCACAACAAATAATTACCTTCTTTTTCCTTTTCCCCAGTTTCTCAGCCTTGATTAGCCATTGTTTTATGTGGTGAATGAGCTCTTGGTCTAGTCTGACTGAAGGAGGATTCCTTCATGGCCGGGGACCTGTTGGAGTGAGTCCAGAGTTGATCACAGGGATGGAGCAGCTCTGCTGGGAGCAAAGCAGGGAAAATGGGATTGTTCAGCCTTTGGGGTGACCTCATGGTGGCCTTGCAGTGCCTGAAGGGAGCCTACAACAGGGGGGCAGAGAGACATTTACAGGGCCTGGGGAATGGCTTCACACTGACAGAGAGTGGGTTTGGATGGGATATGAGGGAAAATTCTTTACCGTGAGGGAGCTGAGGTACTGAAACAGGCGAGTTCTGCATATCCCATCCCTGGAACTGTTTAAGGATGGGGCTCCTGGTCTAGTGGACAGTGTCCCTGCCCATGGCAGTGGGGTTGGAACTCAGTCTTTAAGGTGAGTTCTGATTCTATATTATTTTCTGCAGCATTCTCTAGAGATATGATCAGATACTGCCATGTTCAGGTGTGCATTTCCACCAGATTGTTGTCATGGAGCCAAGGTAGTCCCTGTGTTTTGTGAATTTAGTGTCAAATATCTGCTTGTTTGAGAGCAGACCCTCTGAGAGACAAGGAAGTTGTAGAAAAACCCTGTCTAGTGATAATTAGCAATGTTGGTTTCCCTCTCAGGTTTGATATGTGCTCCCACTGAGCACTTGTAAGGCTGAGTACTTTTCTGAAACCTGCTGTTATGTGAAGCCTACAAAATAAATAACGTTTCCAAGTAGACCAGAAACTTGCTTTTTGTGCTTTCAAAGGGTCTTTGTTCATCAGAGGTAAAAAATGCATAGGCAAAGTTAGAAAGTGTTCAGCATGGGTCTACTCTAATGTAAATTAGATCCTTCTTGCTTGTTTCATTATTAGCATTTTGATCCTGCAAGGAACTCCTCATTCACAGTAATTAGCTATGCAAGATATAGTACTTGGTTTTATTCTTTTAAACATTAGCTTTTGGACCTTCTTTCCATTTTTCCTGTGCTCTGGAGTTTGATATGCCAGTTACCTCCATGCAATATTACTCTTGCTAACCATGTAAACTTGATTTTCACACTCATTTTGTTTGTAAAAGGCATGTTAATAACTATGTCCCTGCTATATTTTCTCTTTCCTTTCCCCTTCCTGTGAGCACTGCTGGCTTTATGGAACAGTGCACCTGGTTCTCTCTGCCAGCTGTGGTTGAGGGTGATATTTGCCCAGGGTAAGGTGACCTGAAAGGCCACTGGGCCTGGCAGGGACCCCAGTGTGGTGGCTGTGCCCACTCTGCTCTGGTGGCTCTGAGGGGATCTGCTGGAGCAGCTCTGTCATGTCAGGCACAGATATTTACAGATATGTGAGCTAGCAAAAATGCTGCCCTTGTTATTCAGCAGAGCTGCTTCTTTCATACCCCACTTGGTTTTATCTTCCCACTGATGAGCTATATTTGTGTTCCTTCAGAGCATCCCCAGCTGCAGAAAAGCAGGCTGGAATATAAGTTGCCCTGCCCCTAAGTAGTGTCACCAGCTTAATTGGGTTTTTGTCATACATTTGTCAGGGGCTAAGGTTCTGCATGACTCTGCTACCCTTACTTCTCCATGGAGATGACAATATAACAGATCAAAATCAAGCCTGATTTGCCAAGAGACCTCACTGAGGTCTTGATTACACAAGTTCTCATAGGAGACACCTTGTCTCTTGTGCAGGGAGGTGGTACCAGGTGACTCTGTAACCTAGGGATTAGGCTGTTTCATTATGCAGGGATCCTTACTCAGCCAGGCTGTGACTCTGTAACCTAGAGCAGAACTCCAGTGGAACTGGGTTATAGGATGGGCGTCATTTGTTTGGTTTGCCGTAGCTGAAGGAAAGAGTGCACAGTTCTTTGGGATTTAAAATGCCTCTATGAGGTTCTGGTACGTGCTGAATTTGCCTGATCTAAGCCACAGCTGCTTCTAGTCTTACCCAGTAAAATGTAGTGGTGAGAGGACCTCAGATGGTGAAGAGCATGGTGGAGTGGCAGCCCTGGAGGTGTTCAAGAAACAGCTGGATGTGGCACTCAGTGCCCTGGGTTTGTTGACAAGTTGGTGACAGCTCAAAGGTTGCACTTGATGACTTTGGAGGTCTTTTCCATCCTAAATTATTCTGTAATTATGTTTTCCTTTACTCCCTCCATTTGTTTCTTTGTGCTGTTTTGATATTTTCCGATCACAGAAATACCCTGGTTCCATTCTCAATCAGCATGTTGGGATTACATTTGTCTGTGGAGTTTTCAAGTCAATTTGATGTTATTTTAATGCTCTGCAGAGCAGGGTTTTGGAACCCTGGAAAATTATTTTGTTAAATATCTTGTTAGTGGGTCGGGTGGGGTTCCTTTTTGAAATCTCCTTAAAACTTGAGTAAATACGGAAAACATAAGTTGTGCAGGATTGCTCACTTGGCAGCAATCCAAGTCAGGCATTTCATAGCCCTTTTCCCTGTACACTTAGGAAGTTTTTCCTGGCAAATATGTTAACGCCCTGTTGTGTTTCCAAAGAAGCTAAATGCAGTACACCTTGTAAAAATGTGAAAGATATGCATTTGGCTTTGATGAGTAGCCTTGCCACCAGAATTCATAGTCTTTCAAGAAGCATTTTCTCTGAAGTGAAGCTTTCAGAGTCTTCTTCCTTTCACTAACATATGCCTAACTACCACTTAACTTGCAGTGAGTGCACTCCAAATTCCTGTCAGAAAGAGTAAATTCAAAAACCACAGGTTTTACTGCAGAATTCGTCTTTTGATTGCCACATCTTTGTTTTGCCTTCGGTGGATGTCTAGCTACTTATTTGAGGGATAAAAAAGCTGTCTCTGCAAAAATGATGAGCTGAGTGAAAATTATTTTTGTCTCTTTGCTGGTGTGTTAAGAGCAATTTATGCTGTACTTTAATATTCTTCCCACTCTCTTGGGACTTGCAGTAGTTTCATTTGGATGGAGGAGAGAAACTTGGATTTGGGGGAAGGAGCAGGAAACAAAGCAGATGCAGTCGAGGCGGCATTGCAGCCTGCAGGTTCTCTGGGGTTTGGAGTTCTGTGCTTAGAGTGCCATGGAAAGGCTGCTGGGAGATCAGATCCCAGGCCAAATCCTGGAAAGCTGTGAACAATCAAAACAAATTACACATACCACACATCTGGACTGCAATCAGAGTGCTGAGAAATGCCAGCCCAAGTTATCCTCTGTTTGAAATTCATACATAGAATGGCTCAAATTTAAAGTTCACTGTAGAAATTACAGATTTTTATGGAGAAAATAATTTTAATTTCTGTCCTCGCAGCTGCTTGCGCTGTAAATTCAATGACTGAGCTTTACCCTTGTGCTTTGGGTTCTTTAAGGCACTGCTGTGGCTGTGAAAATGGATATAAATTACAACAGTGTTTAGAGAAAATGAATTCAGGGTTGTCCAATCAGCTGTGTAGGCAATTACCTCATCTGCTGGGTCAGCACTGAGCACTTGCTCTTCTCATAAATTTATTACAAAATCATGGCACTATTTTTTCATTCATATTTGGAGTTTGTTGCTTTCTCTGTTTATTGCTTATTGCCTGATGGTATGGTGTCTAATTGTACTTTTGTTGCTGTGGCCTCTCTTTGTAGGCCTATGTGTGTGATACATAGGAATATACAATTCAGGAATTTGGAAGTAACTGAAAATATTCTGTCTACCAAGGAATTCTCTGTTGAAATCTCTCCATGTTAGGGCTTGATATTTCTTCATATGAACACATGCTTCATGTTGGGGGGTTTTATCTGACTATGGTGTGAGCTTTGCCTTAGAGGTCTGTCCTTCAGAGCAACCTGTTCTGACTCAGGCAGCCAGGCAAAAACCCTTTGTTTTGTCTGCCTGCCTGTGTGCCTTCATCCTTGGAATGGGCTGTTGTGTGTGGCAGCTGGGAGAAGGGGAGATGTGCTGGTGCTGGCTGCCCGAAGCCTTGCATGCTCCTGTGCAATGCTCTTGGAAAGGGGATTTTCTCACCTCTGTACCAAACTGTGAGGAGCTGTTCCTGGTCCACGCCCTGGGATGAGTGGCATGCAGGGTCTGAGGCTGGAGAGGGAAATTGCCGAGGAAGTGTTTCGTTTGCACCCAGAGTGGAGCTCCTGCTCTGAAATACGTGGGGATTGTGCTTGTTCTGTGGGGAGTCCTGGTGCACAGGAATTTCTGCAAGTTCACTGCGGCTCTGCTGAGATTGCTTTGCTGCATTGAGTGGGGATGGCTGAATTTTAAGTAGGAGTGGGAGAAGTGATTTAAACAAAACAGTGTAGCCTGTGACCCACCACTTTGCCAAACTCGCTGTGAAAGACTTGCCCATTTTGAATTCTGATGTAGAATCATTGCTAATTTATCTTTAGCAAAGTGCTGTAAAACAACCTCCTCTTCACTGGAATATTTGGAGTGCAGAGTCTGCCAGTCAGTTGTGTCTACAAGTGTCCTCCTCAGGCTTAATGAAACCTTGAAAATTCTCACTGCTTAAGTGGAGGCTGTGCCACTAAACTATCTCATGAATGAAAAATGCAGGCCATTAATTTATTAATATACATAAACTTTTCCGTTGAATCTGGATTTGATTTATGAAAGATAACAAACTTCACAGGCCTCCAAGATTTTCATACAAAAGCTCAATGAAACTCAATGGTTCTGGTAAGGTTTTCTTTGGGATTTAACTGACATGAAACACCCAAATGTGCCATTGCTTTGCTGACAAAAAGGAGAAGCTGAATGGAAAAGAAGAGGATATGTAGGCTCTGGCAGTCCAAGAGTCACATTTGTTTGTGGTGAAAAGAGTACAGGTCTATGTTGAAAGGTAGGAAAATGCAAGTAACACTACAAGGGGGATGCTGTTAAAAGGAATCTGTTTATTCTGCATATTCTAGAGTCACTAAAATCTTATTTACTCGGGGGAAAAGTACACAATACTGTTGCAGACTTGGTTATCAGTGGGATGGTTGAATATCTGCTATTTCTAGCTGTCATGAATGGCATTGTCAGAGGACCAAGACAAAAGTGGAAGGCCTAGGTGGTCCACTTGTGTATAATATTTACTAGTGATGCAAAAAAGAAAGAGCCTAATCTGACTTTCTAATTACAGATCATATTATAAGAGATTCTATACCTAGGGGAGAAACATTTTCTCTGTGTGATTTTTTTTTTTTTTTTTTTTTTGGATGGACATAATTGAGAAAGAATATATTGTATAGCATTCAAAAAGTCATTTTTCAGTCATTTTTGCCTGCCCTTTAAAGGCTATCTATGGGTGGAGAGCAACAACACTTGAATATATCTCTTTAATTGACTTGGAGAACTCTAAAAAACAAATTAGAGATGCTGTGGGAAGATGAAACCAGAGGGCACAGTTACATGTAGTGACAGGCCAGGAGGGAATGGCTTCCAGCTAACAGAGAGTAGGTTTACATTGGGTATTGGGAACAAAGTCCTCACTCTGAGGCTGGCGAGGCCCTGGCAGAGGGTGCCCAGAGAAGCCGTGGCTGCCCCATCCCCAGAAGAGTTCAAAGCCAGGTTGGATGGGGCTCTCAGCAACCTGGGAGAGTGGAAGGTGTTGAAATAAGATGACCTTTTAAGGTCCCTTCCAGCCCAGGCCATTCTATGACTTTATACATCTCTTATCAAAAGCCAGCAACCAACCTGTGCTGTCCTCCATGAGATCCATCACGTGAATAAAGAAAACTAAAAGGAAATGTAGAAGCTTAATTTTGGGGAGTATCAAAGTCAAACAACTCAGTTTTCAAAAGGTGAAAGATGATGACAATTCTTGTATGACATACCTTGGTAACAGGATGAGAAGTAAAGCAGCAGAGTGAGTATAAGAGGCAGAATGGAGTAATTTTCTTAGCCACAGAAACAAGTCTGGCCTAGGGATGTCTTTGGAAACGCAGCCATCGTGTGTGTGTTACTGTTCTGTGGTAGCAGGTACTGAGAGTGGGTTCAGCATGAGCCTAATTACCAGCCTCTCATCCCTGCTGGGGCTCAGGGACTCCTGCTGGTGCACTGCAAGCTGTTTGCTCCTTTACCCCATCCTCTTCCAGGTCACAAGGCTCAAATGTTTGCAGATAGAAGCTGTCCCTCCTCAGCCTAGCCATTAAACTGGGGCTGAAGGAGGCCCCAAAAGCAAAGTGGAGGGAAAGGCTCTGGGCTTAGGTAGCTTGCTGTCAGGTAGTGCTTATTACTCAGGGAGTATTCCATCCATTCCCATGCTGTTATCAGCTTCCTGCTGCTCTGGGTGTTCATTAATTTGCCCTGGATTTGCAGCAGGTTTGGGAATTGCTTTAAGTGAAAAATAAGATTGGTTTTAGCTTGATAGGAAGCTCAAAACATACTTGCTGGGTCTGACAATACCTTAAAAATAACAAAATAATATGGTGTCCTAGCAGCTACTGTGATTTCACAGAACCATAGAATCATTAAGGTTGGAAAAGACTTCCAAGGTCATCAAGTCCAACCTTTGACCAATCACCGCCTTGTCAATTAAAGCATAGCACTGGGTCATTTCATGACACCTCCAGGGATGGTGACTCCACCACCTCCCTGGCAGTCCATTCCAATGCTTAGCCACCTTTCTGTGGAGGAATTCCATCTGGAACTTCATTTCCATGGCTGTTTGTTCAGCTGGCAGAAGGGAGTTGGAGTTTATTGGAACTGTTCGTTGCGTTCTCCAGGGTGCAGCCTGGGGCAGAGGGTTTGTTTCAGGCCCTTTGTTCAGGGATGCAGTCACCCCTGGCAGAGGGGAGCTGCAGTTTATTGAAGCTGTTTGTTGTGTTCTCCAGGGTGCAGAGAGTTTGTTTCAGGCCCTTTGTTCAGGGATGCGGCCCCGCCTGGCTGAGGGCTCTTGGCTGAGGGACGCCGTCTCCGCGGCTGAGGGCGGGCCGGGCCCGGCGGATCCCGGCGCTGTCCAGGGTTCTGCACCCACAAACCGCACACACCGGGATCGCCCGGCTGCAGCAGGAGGTGCGCTGGGTTCTGTGAATTCTCTGGTGCCGAAAGCGAGGGAATCACCGAGTCGGCGAGGAGAGGCCTTTCTTTATGTGAGGTCAGATTTCAGATCCTAATGTGTAATTGAGCTGTCGTGGTTTGGGTTGGGCCCCTCAGGCCTGGCCTCCCTGTCTGGCTGCGCTCTCAGTACGGGAGTGAGCCCCAGAGTACTTTCACAGAATCACAGGGTCGTTTAGGTTGGACAAGACCTCCAGGAGCCTTGATTCCAATCTTTGAATGATTCCCATGTTCTCAACTAGACCAGAGTACTGAGTGCCACATCCCAGTGTTTCCTGAGCACTCCCAAGGATGGTGATTGCCCCACCTGCCTGGGCAGCCCATTCTGGTTCCTGGCCAACCCTTCAGTGGAGAAATTCATCCTGATGGCAGCCTGAACCCTCCCTGGCACAGCTTGAGGCCACCTCCTCTTGTGCTGTAGCTCATTACCTGGGGGCAGAGCCTGACCCCCCCCGCTGCATCCTGCTTTCAGTACTTGTGGAGAGTGAGAAGGTTCCCCTGAGCCTCCTTTTCTCCAGGGTAAGCATCCCCAGCTCCCTCAGCTGCTCCGCACAGGACTTGTGCTCCAGACCCTTCCCCAGCTCTGTTGCTCTTCTCTGGACAAGGCTTCACATAAGCTTGCAAAAAAGTGACATTTTCTGATTATTTTTTAGGCAAGCTATATCCTTATATAATGAAAAAGCACTTTCCCCCACTTAATCTTATGTTGCTAAGTGTTTTATTATTGATGTAGAAGTGACTGCTGTTCATTTAAATCAGTCATGATAAGCTATCCATTAATTATTCTCGTCCCCCTATGTGATAATACATTTTAAGGAGTTCAGTTTTCATTACCAGAAAAATAAATAGCTAATGGAAGCTTCATTGGTTCTGTAATTTCAGTAGTTATTCTCCTTTACCTCCTTGGCCTTCTAAACTTCTGTTTTCATAACCTTTAGAGATGACATTAATGGCACTGCACTTGGCTCTAATTGCTTCCTTATTTGGTAAACATGGCTTTTTAAGCACGTTGGTAGGCGCTCATGATGTGTGAATCCTTTGATGCTGCTGCCCTCCTTTCTGACTTCCCAGCAAGGGCTTTTAACCTTGGCTCTGCTGCTCTGCAGAAAGACTGGCCTGAACAGAGTGCTGTAAATGCAGACCTGCACCACTGCCTGATGTGCAGTCCTTGAAGGTCTCTGTGTTGTTCTCTGTAATTTGCTTTTCGCGTCTTTGTGTCAGCTTTTCTTGTCCTGTTAGTTACATCAGCCAGATCATGTGCTTCTGCGTGAGGGGTAGAATAAAGGTGTGAGATGCAGGCTGATACGTTGTTAATTAACCTCCACATCTGTGGTGAAATTTGCAGTTTTCAAGGGCTGAAATTTGTCTTACAAGTTATGTTTTGCCTCCTTAGCAATAAGATAGGTGAAATTTTCTTAAAAGGCTTATTTTTTCTCATTAATAGAGGAGAAAAAAATGGAAGTGTGCAAGTACTAACATCAGCAGTGTTTCCATGCTGCTGAGAAACCAACCTCAGTGTTTAAACTCTGCTCAAATTTCCTGGACAGCTCAGTCCTTGCTACTTGTCTTTGCAACCAGTGAATCTCAAAAGATGTCAGTGATTCATCTGAGTTGTTCAGAGGTAACAGGAAGGCAAGGCTCATTTGTTGATGAGAGGATCTTTTCTTTGTAGAGGCTCATTGTCTGAACTTCTGTCAAAATGGAAGTGTGTTGCTGCTTTGATACCTCCCATGATATCTAAATCCATATTCTGATGCCTGTATAAAGTGATTAATTACCTTTGCTGTGTCTGCATATTCATATCGCTAGGATCAGGAATTCAGGAATCAGTTTCTATAAGTGTTATTGTCCTTTCTGCAATTAGGATTGACAGCCCTTTTTATTTTTTATAAGCTGAAACTAGGCTTATTTATTGCATATACTGTGTCTTGCTAATAAGATTTTGAGGAATGTGAAATTGTTGATAAACCCTTAGTAAAACTGAGAAAAGTAAACAGTGTTCTTTCCTGAACAGTAGTTGGTCTTGCAAAATCTGCAGATATCTCCCTTGCTGGCTATGTGCTGTCCCACACTGCCACAGGAGAACAGTTCAACATTCTTTACTTATTCCTACACCAGACATGAGTAAGCAGATAGCCTGCAGTTTTCCCTGTTCTTTTCTGGTTTCTGCTTGCTACTCAAACTGTGCATCTTTAAATCACTGGGGGAGAATGTACAGGCAAGACTTGGAGGACTTTGTCATTTGGCAGTCACATTATTTGGTTTTATCTTCGTTTCTCTACCTGGAATGTAACAGTTATTTACTTTAGCAAAGGCTTTTGTGCATGAGAGTTAGCGTGTGCCTGCAGAGAGAAACTCCCTCAGCCAGGATATTGTGCACTGCAAGGCAGGAGATTAACTGCCTTGAAGTTCATACTGCGTTTTCCCAGACCTGCAGGAGAACTCATTAAACTATCGTAAGATAACTACTTGTGTTGTTTAATAGATTTACATGGCATTAACAAAGTAGTTTTCCGCCCAGAAGTGATGATTTGTGTTCATTCTTGTTTCCATGCAACACACAGCCACAACTTGAAAATGTTTGGGTGCACTTTTTTTTGGCTTAGGCTTAGAGCATTTTATTCCTGCAGCCCTGGTTGATAGGCAGCTTTTTATCCTCTGCTCAATTGGAGCAGATTGAGCAGCAGGGGAGTAAGTGCTGGAGTAGCTGCTGCGCCTTGGTGCCACGCGTGCCTGTGGTGTGGGAGGCAGTGCCGGCCTGGGCAGCGCCTGCGTCGCTCAGAGGAGGCACCGCGAGTGCGGGAGGCCAGCAGGGGCACTTGGGCGTGGATCCTGGTCGTTCCTTGGATGACCATTCCTCTGCTCCTCAAGGAATTTGTGTGCTATTTTCCTTCTTCCACCATTTACATGGGGCTGGGTGACTCCACAGAACATTTAAATGCAGCTATTTAGGAGGCAGCATAAGTTCTTGAGGCTTCCCAACTGTGGAAATGTTGGAAACTGTTACATCTCCTGGAATAAGAGAAAACCTCCCCACGCCCACAATACACCAAATGATATTTTCTTTTTATAATTTTTAATTAAATTTTGGGGTCCTAATGGATTGCAGGTTGTAAAGTTTGGATCCACAAATCTTGCAGATCTTTGGAATTTCTCACCCGTTTATTATTTTTGTCTTGTCAGGGAGGATACCCTTGGCATTGCCAGAGCATTCATCATTTAAACTACTGTCTATGATGCACAGTCAGTAGTCTGTTGCCATCTACAGATGTGCTTTTTTTGGTTTATTTTTTCCATAATCCCACACTGTGCTGCCCTGGCTGTACGGAGGCTGACTCTATTGAATTAAATGTCACATCAGCAATGTGAAACGTTTTTAATTCCAAGCAAGTGCTCCCTTGCGGTGACATCATGCTGGGTAGAAAGCTGTTAAAGTTCACACCATTTTGAAGTTCCCACTTAAAGTGCAGCTGGAACTAAAAGTGACTGCCAGCTTAGTCACTGCTGCTCCGTGCTTTAAGTGAATAATGTTGCAAAGTGTTCTCTCTCTCTTTCGCTGTGGCTGCTCTCAGCTCATGGATCCTTTTGGGTGGCAGAGCTTTTCCTGCAGCAGCCCTGCAATGCTTTTAGCCTTCAAGTGATCCATGTGTAAATAGTTCCTGAGCTTCTAGTCTTGTGAAAAACAGTACTGTCTAAAGCAGGTATTTGTGGGGAGCACAAAGTTTGCATATTGGATGTGAATCCCACCTCAGGGCTGAATAAAAACGCTGCTGTCATGGCTGAGACATGGACACCTGCAGAGGAGCTTGTCCCACCTGGGCAGCTTCTCTTTGGTACAAACAACGAGCTTCAGGTTTCAGCACGTACCAGCTGGCAGTGCCAAAATCAGCCGGAGAAGGCAGCTGGAGCTCCATGTGGGATCTCTTCTTTATCTTCTTTCATGGTCACTGCCACCATTGCTTCTTGTAATAATCACATTTTAATCGGAGTCCCACCCGTTCCAGTGAGAGAGAGTGGGTTTAGACGAGGTATGTGGAATTTGGGATTTATTCCTGTGAGGGGGGTGAGGCAGTGGAACAGGCCGTGCCCGTTTCCGCCCCCCGGCCGTGGCCGTGCCCGTTTCCCCCCCCCCCCCCCCGGCCGTGCCCGTTTCCCCCCCCCCCCCCCGGCCGTGCCCGTTTCCCCCCCCGGCCGTGGCCGTGCCCGTTTGCCCCCCCCCCCCCCGGGCCGTGGCCGTGGCCGTTTCCCCCCCCCCCCGGCCGTGGCCGTGCCCGTTTTCCCCCCCCGGCCGTGGCCGTGGCCGTTTCCGCCCCCCCCGGCCGTGCCCGTTTCCCTCCCCGGGCCGTGGCCGTGCCCGTTTCCGCCCCCCCGGCCGTGGCCGTGCCCGTTTCCGCCCCCCCGGCCGTGCCCGTTTCCGCCCCCCCCGGCCGTGCCCGTTTCCGCCCCCCCGGCCGTGGCCGTGCCCGTTTCCCCCCCCGGCCGTGGCCGTGGCCGTTTCCCCCCGCTGCCCCTGGGCCACTCGTTGCTCCAGACTCCTGCACCTGGCTGGAGAGGAGGACATGGGAGCAGCAGAGCCCCCGTCTCCCTGCTGGGACACACCTTCCCTGGCACTGCTGGTGTCTCACAGCTCTGAGGGTGGCACCAAGGGCCACCAGCCCAAATGTGGCCTGTGGACGATGGAGAAGGAGCCGCTGCCACCCTGCAGCGCCTGGCAGCTGAAAAGGTACCAGGACTCTCAGGGTTCAGCTGGCTCCTTGGGGAATTCACTACAGCCTCACCCTCCTCATCGTGATGCTGCCTGCTCAAAAGGGACAGCAAAATCACAGCATCTTTCCAATTCAAAAGGCTTATTTTAAAGATAAATTATTCTAATTTATGTTCTCAGCATTTTCAACGGTTTTTGTGTCTTCAGCATTAAAGCAGAGGCTGAATACTGTAGATTTTCCTGTTTTTCCAGTAAGAACCTGGTTTCTGATTGGCAGTGAGTGGGCACAAAATTAGTGCATTAACAACCTAACAATGAAATCCAAGTGATTTAGAGTAGCATTATCTAAAATTATTTTTTGTTACTATGTGTAATGTTCTTTTAACTGATGACAATGATTTATTTCTGCTTAGATGAATGATGAAACTAATCAGTGCATTGCTTGAGAGATGCTTTGTTAAATTAGTCCCATGTTCAACTGGGAGTCTTTAATCCATTGCTCTGTGTGCTTATTTGTCATTGAATTTGTGGGGGGATGTGCAGGTTCTTCTTTTGCTTACATGAATATGAACTAGAATGCCTTCACTGATTGCCAGTGGAGTTTCATTGTTTAAGGAGGGGAAAATGAGACAATGGGGCCTTCCTGGCTGTGGTGTTGTTGGGAGATACCTTTTTAAAAATTCCTCATGCAATTCATTTAATGAAGTGCTTGACTTTTTGCAAGGGAATTCCTCCTGCTTATTTCCAATATGCAAGGTGTTACTATTTAAAAGTATTTGAAATTCTATGGTAATTATTGCTTGATAATGGGGATAAGTTGGTGGGTTTTTGGTACATTTGCTCTATCATACGAAATAAACTGTGGCTGGTTTTTTCCAGTCCACCCACAAGACTGTGGCCATTCATAAAAATTTCATGAATTAAGAAAATAACATGTGTTGACAATGAAAATAACAGTTTCAGGAAGCTAATATTAGTGGAAATGCTTTTGTTATAACTCTGCTGCCTAAAGCCAGCATTTGTTAGGCTAGCTTAGAATTCTGAGGAGAAAAACAGCCGTGGTTTTTGTGATCATTTAGCATAAATGACAGCTGGGTCCCTTTAATGTGAGAATTTACATATTGTCACCTATGAACTGATAATTTGCCTAGCAAAGTGTTGTGATGTGGAAGGTAAAGAGGGAAAGCATTAGAAGGCTTTGTGGAGAGAGGAAAAAAAGTCATATATATATTTCATAGTTGCTTATGGGCACCACTTGAGTCTAGGACTTGTGTCAGTTTTGTGCGAGCAGACAGTTTTGTGTTTGCTTGGACAAAGAGCTCCTGGGATGTCCCTGCAGTCTCAGCAGTAACACAGCAAAGTCAGGTGCCATGGCACATGCAGGGTTCTCCCAGCCATTCCTGAGGAATGGCTCTGCTCTGAGCCGTCCCACAGCACCTGGAATGTCCCCGGGCGGCAGAGACAGCTGATCCTCTGGGCTCTGCGTTACCCTGCAGGCTGGTGATGGCCACGGAGCCGTGCCTGTGCTCAGCGCCTGCAGCCAGTGTAACGGGGTGCCCTTGTGGAAAGAGGCCCTGGTCCCTTTAAAGGGAGTAATGGTGATGGCCACGGAGCCGTGCCTGTGCTCAGCGCCTGCAGCCAGTGTAACGGGGTGCCCTTGTGGAAAGAGGCCCTTGCTCTCTAAAGGGAGTAATGGTGATGGCCACGGAGCCGTGCCTGTGCTCAGCGCCTGCAGCCAGTGTAACGGGGTGCCCTTGTGGAAAGAGGCCCTTGGTCTCTAAAGGGAGTAATGGTGATGGCCACGGAGCCGTGCCTGTGCTCAGCGCCTGCAGCCAGTGTAACGGGGTGCCCTTGTGGAAAGAGGCCCTTGCTCTCTAAAGGGAGTAATGGTGATGGCCACGGAGCCGTGCCTGTGCTCAGCGCCTGCAGCCAGTGTAACGGGGTGCCCTTGTGGAAAGAGGCCCTTGCTCTCTAAAGGGAGTAATGGTGATGGCCACGGAGCCGTGCCTGTGCTCAGCGCCTGCAGCCAGTGTAACGGGGTGCCCTTGTGGAAAGAGGCCCTTGGTCTCTAAAGGGAGTAATGGTGATGGCCACGGAGCCGTGCCTGTGCTCAGCGCCTGCAGCCAGTGTAACGGGGTGCCCTTGTGGAAAGAGGCCCTTGGTCTCTCTAAAGGGACTAATGGTGATGGCCACGGAGCCGTGCCTGTGCTCAGCGCCTGCAGCCAGTGTAACGGGGTGCCCTTGTGGAAAGAGGCCCTTGCTCTCTAAAGGGAGTAATGGTGATGGCCACGGAGCCGTGCCTGTGCTCAGCGCCTGCAGCCAGTGTAACGGGGTGCCCTTGTGGAAAGAGGCCCTTGCTCTCTAAAGGGAGTAATGGTGATGGCCACGGAGCCGTGCCTGTGCTCAGCGCCTGCAGCCAGTGTAACGGGGTGCCCTTGTGGAAAGAGGCCCTGGTCCCTTTAAAGGGAGTAATGGTGATGGCCACGGAGCCGTGCCTGTGCTCAGCGCCTGCAGCCAGTGTAACGGGGTGCCCTTGTGGAAAGAGGCCCTTGCTCTCTAAAGGGACTAATGGTGATGGCCACGGAGCCGTGCCTGTGCTCAGCGCCTGCAGCCAGTGTAACGGGGTGCCCTTGTGGAAAGAGGCCCTTGCTCTCTAAAGGGAGTAATGGTGATGGCCACGGAGCCGTGCCTGTGCTCAGCGCCTGCAGCCAGTGTAACAGGGTGCCCTTGTGGAAAGAGGCCCTGGTCCCTTTAAAGGGAGCTGTGTGGGCTCTGGTGTCTGTGCTGTGCTGTGCTGGGGGAGGCACAAGTGTCCGTGGTGGCTTTCCCCAGGAGCTGTGTCCAGCCTGGTTTTCCTCCCTGTGCATAGGGCAGGTGGATCTGCACAGGTCAGGCAGAGGGACACCCACCATGATGATATAATCTGCCCTTCCTGCTTTCCTTTGGCTTCCTCACATCACCCTGTCAGCCCTGAGCTCATTCTTTTGCCTCAGACTCACTGAAGGGATGCCTAGTCCAAGATGTGATCCAAACTTGGGAATTATGTTGTTGTTAATCAGTAGCTATACCTTGGCAGGAGTGATTGAGTAGTTGCATTGTGAAACTTGTGGAAATTTATAGGCTTCGCTAACCCTTTGTTTTAAGGGAAAGGGAGTGCTATTCTGAAATGAATAGCCTGCTTGGACGAGAGCCACTAGGAGTGAAGTCACCAGGACTAAGCAGTAATGGGGGAGAAGAAATTAGAATGATAAGCAAGAGATATAGGTAATAAATTAGGGCTTGATTAATGAAAAATGAGTGTAATCTGGAACCAATGTGTCCCATTGATGCCATTGTTTGTTAAAATGTAGAAATTGTCTATTTACACAAAGTGTGGGTTCCCACCAAGCTCCTTACTTTGCACAAACTAAAATAAAACAGAACTACCTCACCTTGGTGTGGGAATTTTCTGTACACACCAGGTAGCAAGGCTGTGCACAGGATAAACAAAAGGACAAGAGTATCAGAACTTCATAAGCTTCTGGAAACCAAAGTATGTAGGCAAATGAGAACTGGCATTGTCATCTCTGAGCAGAACAGGAAATAAGCTTCCCTTGAGGGACAGCAGGTCATCTCAAGCACTATTAAAGGCTGTCCGCAACTCACAGAATTTGGAAGCATTTAACAACTGCTAAATGTGTGTTTGGGGGGGTCTAAAGGCACAGAATTTGTGACAGTGCCCACTACCCTTAAAAGCCAGAGTTAATGTCTGCTGCCTTTGTGGTTTGGCACAGCCTTTGTGTAACCAGCTGTCTTGAGGGGAGCTTTGATGTATCCTTAGGAAAGGTACTGTTATTTATAGAACACATCTAGTCTGCATTTCCTCTGCTTCCCACCCCCATGCCTTTACAGAGAATGTGAGTTCTCATTGGATCAGGGTCATCTCACAGATGGGATGTTCTTTGAATCTCAAGATATGCTTCAGTAACTGCTAAGTTAAAAAATCTTCTTGAGAAGGCAGATGCAGGACAAGAATGCAGCTGCGCAGTCAGTATTTCTCTGCTGTGCTATCATGACTGGCTCTCAGGACATGAACATTTACTTTCCTCCTTAAGTATATCTTAAGGCAGAGTTAGTTTTTTCATTACAAAGCAAGTTGTGACTTTATGGAAGCTGAACAGAGTCTAGTTTGCAGAGAAAGGTAGACAAAACAAGTAAATCTAGGAAGAAGAGAAATAAGGCAGCAGGCACATGTTGTAAAAACCGCAGAGTGTGCACTGTAATCCTGGCTCTGTTTCTGGACTGCGTCCTGTATTGCAGTGCCTGGTGAATATATGAGCGTGGCAGATGTTGCTGTGTACATGTGAGTGAGGCCGCCACAGTCAGGCTGTGGCAGGTGTGATAAATAAAAATCCCTGCACAGTTGTTTTTGCTTGAGGAGAATATTAACTCTTGTCTTGTAGATAAATCACATTCTGTAACTAAATCTCACTGCTTTAAATTCACATGTCTCTTCACCACCTTTCTTTTTCACGTGCTGGGCTGTTGTGAAGTGCTGTGTGCTGCCCCATGCTCACAAGAGGCTTGGGGCTGACAGGAACATGTCCCATCCATAGTCTGAGATCCTCTGGAATGAGGATGTGCAGATCTAATACCTTACTGTGTCTGGTGCATGGGATCCCATGACCATTTGACTTTGCGCTTTCATGCCCTGTTCAGCAGCTGCAAGAGCTCCTCATCTGAAATGGTCCCATTCTAATTTTAATTTATGCTGATACTAATTTGTAATGTATCTGGGCAACTGGCTGTTTGAGGAGCTGCTGTCAAGCTCCAAATATCTTTGCCTGGGGCTCTGGATTGACCTGTCCCAGCAACACAGCCATGGAGAGAGCCAGGGTGACTCCAGATTCCCAGCACACTTCTGTCATCTCAGCATTCCCTGTTCCTTCCTTCCTCTCCTCCTCAGAAATGTCTGTTGTATATCAGCTCAGGAGGATCACTCTCATGGGTTGTTTGTCCCGTTTTCCTGGTTGTCTTGTTTCTCCTGTGTCCTTGCAGCTTGCCTGGAAGGCTTGTGAGCTGCCTGCCTTTGGCCAGTTCTGCCTCAGGACCAGGCAGTTTTGGTTTTGTAGAAAATCATCTTCTGTATCACGTTTGTTGCATCCTGCTTTGGGGAGCAGGGATCAGACTGGTTCTACGTGTACTTACCAGCTCGTTTCTGTGCTTTTTTTTTCCTTCACTCCTAATTCTCCCTTTTTCTTTCTGTCACTCTGAGCCCCAACAGCTCCCTGGGCTCTCCAGGAGTGGCTACTCCAAGGATGTTTTTCTCCTGTGTAAAACTGGTGTTGTTTTGTGTTGCTAGGCTACTCCCTTCCAGCTGCCACTGAAGAAGTGCTCCGTGGTGGGAAACGGCGGGATCCTGAAGAAGAGCGGCTGCGGCAAGCAAATCGATCAAGCAGACTTTGTCATGAGGTAAGGCAGAGCCCTTCATGGCACGTTATCCCCTTCACCTGCTCTGCCTCAGCCTTTCCAGAGCTGTTCCCTTGGCATCAACCCATGGTGGCATCAACCCATGGTCTCTTGCCCTGGTGCCCTGCCTTGGCAGGATGCTGCACACAAGCAGTGTGTGTCAGAGTGTGAGCAGAGGCAGGAAAGGAGTTTGGGCTTGGTTCTGCAAAGGGACATGGGTGAGGGGACCCTGTGCTGCTCAGTGAAGTTGTGAGGGCCTGTGCAGGGTCTCAGGGAGGTGCTGAGGAGCTGCTTTGCTCATCATTTATGCCCTGGTGGCCAGGCTGCTTCATCCTGCTCTGTGCTCTGAAGCTAAATGCCATCTGTGCGACCCATGGAACTCAGAATGAGCAGGGGCTGATGTAGGGGGCAGGGCTGGAGTTGCTGCAAGCCAGAATCTTCCTCTGTTTTTCTTTTCAAGACCGAACTGTGGCTGTCTGAGGAACGGCCAAACTTCTTCTTTTGAGGTTTTTGTGATTCTTCACATTTCCTTTCCCTCCAGCCTTCCTCAATTTACAAGAACCTGTCAGGAGGGATGCTGAACCTGCTACTGCTTTTGTGATTAAATTTGGCACTTTGTAGGTCTGTGATCCTTGAGGTAAAAAGACAGAAATTAGTTCCTCCCTGATAAACATGAACAAGAGAAACGTTGTGGGGGAGAAACTGGAGGAATGCTCCAAAAGAGATGAGAACTGGAGTTTCTTTGGCTTTCTGATGGATGCATAATGAACACCCACTAGAACAAGTCTCCTCATTACATCCTGATGGCTTATTATAAAACTATACAAATTTGCTCTAAACCATTCCTGTAATTTCTGGTTTGCAAAGACCAAAAATGCCTTCATTATTAAATGCCTGTTAATGCAAAGAAACAGAACACATTAAAGGCAAACATATGCTTGGAGCACTTAGGGAAGAGAAGATGTAAAGCACAGGGGGAGAGCAGCACTCTGATTGCCATTACTGCAGAACTCCTGAGGTGTTCCACAGACTAAATACCAGAGGCTGCAGTGTATATGCAGATTCTTGCATTCTGTATTTTACAGAAATTAAAATGCTGTAGGAGCAACCAGTTACAGAAACAACAGAAGTTTACAAAAAAAAAAAGCCAACAAAACAGCAGCTATTTTAGCTTGATCATAAAACCCTCTTTCTCTGCAGGGAGGGTAAAGCAGCCATTATATGTACAGAGCTTGTTTTGATTTAGAAATAAGTGATAGGGAGAATCCTGCTAGAATCCCACTTGCTGTCTGCAGGCTCTGTGGTATTAGTGATATGAAATAATTTTAATGGAAAATTTAGTTGATCTTTTCTAAATCTCATTTCTATAATCTTAGACTGAGAGCACAATAGTGACTTCCATAACACTTCTCATTTTTTCAAAAGAAATTTGTGCAATGTCTTCAAAGAGTTTCTGCAGTGTGAAATGTCCTGCCAGGTTTTGCCCTTGTTTGTTAATTCCTTTCATGTGAATTTTATTTCACTTATGTGTATTTCCATAAGCTTTGTCCAGTGAGAGAAGATGGCTGCAGTCATGTGTTGTAATTGCTAAGGGTATTTAATGAGTTTAGACTCATCTGGTTGCTGAGCATCTCCTACCAGCACAGTTGCTCCAACACAGAGATGAGAAGAGCAGCAGTTCTCAGCCCCTGAGGCACAGCAAGCTGCCTATGCAATGACAAAGGTGCATATGGTCCCCATGTTTAGGTATTGTGGGTGTAATGGGCTCTTCTTCTGATTTTCAAGTCTGTAATTCTTATTTCTAAGAAAAAAACAGTTTTTCCCCACTCCCTACTTCCTAATGCTTATTTTAAGGGAAAGGTGTTGGTTAGTAGTCCCAAGCCATGTCTTTAACTCTATTTTCGTGTACTTACTTCTCAGTACCAGATCTAACAGTAAGAGAAATAAAAATAAAATTTCTTAGGATGAGTTTTGTGCTTCAGTGTGCTTCTCACCTGCAGAACACTCAGCACTCTGCTGACCAATCCAAGAAAATAACTGGGAAGATGAGGTAACAGATTTCCTGCAGCTTCCTGTGGATACTCAGCCCATTGCTCAATGTTTCCTGCACTCTCTCTCAGATGGGAATCAGACTTACAAATGATGTGTTGAAATCATGCATCTGTGACTGGCTTATGCAAGAATTGTCATTATCTAGATGCTGAGATGACAAAAACTAGGGTGAGGTCTTAGTCCTTCACAGTGCTTTTAAATCAACTTGAACCAAAAATGGCTTTTTAGAAGTGTGCCCTGTGAGCTTGTGTCTATTCAAAGCAGGGAGCATTAAATTGTATCTGCCAGAGACATCATGCCACCTCTCTGCCCTAGGGCAAATCAGCTCTAAATCTTCCTTCACAAATATTTGTTTGACTTTTATTTTACTTTTTCTTAAGACTTTATAATTTGTTTGAGAATTAAAATTTCCCCAAGCTTCTGGCCCTTCCCTTTCCCATCAATGACTGCAGTTTCTGAAAACTCTTATTTTGTTTTTTTTTCTGTCTTCTTTTGAATTTCTCTAGCTTCTCTTAATTTGTGGTACAGTGACCTAGAAGCTGTTTCCTGTCTGAAATCTCAATACATTGTGCACATCTTAACAAGTACAGTCATGAAAATGAGAAAATGTTCCTGGAAATTCTGTATTTCTTGGTGGATGTGATTTAATTCATTATGTTTCATGTAGTCAGGACATTGCTGTCCTTTTCCTTGGCATTGCTTGATGATGAGAATTTAAGCGTTTGAGAGCTGGTATTTATATGCAGATAGAGGCTGATATAACACCACTGTGGTTTTGGTTGGGTTGTTTTGTTGCTAGTTGGCTGGTTTTGGATTGGTTGGTTGGGTTTTTTTCAACTTAACAAATACTGCAGAGAGAAAACCCCAACAACATTCTAAAAGCCATTCTCTGAAAAAAAAAAATCCAAATTCTGCTTGTCTTTGAGAATCATGATTTCATTTTTGCCTTTTAAGCATTCCAAATACTCTTCATGCCTTTGTTTTAAAGGAGAAATCTGAAATTAATAGTGTTTGGAAACCAGTTTTTAGTGCAACTTTTATGTATTGAGTAGATTTCTCCTGACTAATTTTTGGGGCAGTGCACAGGCTTGGATACTGTTTGAATGTATCTTCATCTTTGTCTCCTGCACCTTCCTCCTTCTCCGAGGTCTTTACAAAGGAGTTTTTAGGACTGCTCACTGTGGGGATGTTTCCCTCTACTTCTGGGTTATTGAGTCTTGATTCTCTGCTTCCCAAAGTAAATTTGCTCAATTGCTTTGGCTTTATTCCATCCTCACCCTGCCCACCAGAACAAGATTGTGAGCAGAACTCAGATACACGTGTCTAAAAAGCCATCTGATTTTTTCTTCTGTGTTTTCTCAGTGAGTTCTATAAGGTGATGGTATCCCAGAGTGCAATATTAAAAATGCCAGTTTTAGATAATGCCTGCAGTACCACAGAGTGGTAATATTAAACTGAAGCCTGATACTGGTAAACAAGACAAAACAGGGTGAAAACCAGAACTTGTAGAGTTTGTATTTTTAAAAAAAGTTCTTTTGTAGCTAGTAACAGCCCCTTCCACAGCCTGTCAGAAATGTCAAGTGCATGCCTTTGGTTTTCCTTAGCAGCTACACAGATCTCATCTCTGCAAAAGGTTTTATTTCTGTATTTCCCCACAGTGTGGTACAAAAACGCTTATAGGTGTGGTACAGTAGGGAGCAGTTGTAGCCTGGTGCAGTAATACATGGTTTTTACATTTTCTGAAGCCTGTCAGTCCTGAATGTCATCTAAACTCTTGTCTGTCTTTGTGTGCAGGTGCAACCTTCCTCCTCTGTCCAGTGAATACAGCAAGGACGTTGGATCCAAAACCCAACTGGTGACTGCAAACCCCAGTATCATTCAAAAAAGGTACAGAGCAGGTTTTTCCTTTTCTGGCTGGGGGTAGGAAAAAAGAAAAATGCTTCATCAGTGTTACAGAAACTGGTGCATCAGAGTTGTGTTCCTAACAATCTGATGCTGGAAGGGGGTCTGGAGAAGGTGCAGCAGGCAATGGCTTGGTGTTAGGTGAAATAATTAAAGCTGACCCTCAGATGCTTTCAGTGTAAGCAGGGAGCTGAGGGAGGAGTGTGTTGGTGGGTGCCCCACACTGCTCTGCTGGCCAGGCCAGCTCCTGCTGCATCCCACAGTGCAGGAGATGCTGATTTGGGCTGCTCTGTGTTTCAGCACGCACAACCCCTGAGTGTCACTGCCTTGGCATTATTTGTTTGATACTGACTCATAAAAGGGGTTAGGATGGAACTGCTTGGCAGGGTGTGATCATACCAGCTTTGCTTTCTTAGCAAACTGGGACAAATTTGCGTTGTTTATTAGAATTGGTTGAAATTTTCCAAATGTCACTTGCTGATGAGAGTGGGGAAAAAATGTCAGTGCTATCTCTCTGATTTTGTCTTCCTGAATTTTAATTGCCATGTTCTTTGCTTATCCTCTGGAATGAGGTAGGTTGTTCTCAGGCAGAACAAGATCTGGTAGTAACCTGCCACGTTGACTGAAAAACACAAGAGAGAAAATATCAGCCAAGGGGATGAGCAGGAAATGATTAAGCACAAAGAAATGTATAATGTGAGTACTGGCAGGTGAAGGACTGTGAAAGGAAGCAAAGCAGGGAAATTAAATGCATGGTAGAAAGCCAGGTGTTTTAGAAAGAGAGGCACTGGCTTGGAAATGGATGTTTGATGGTATTTAAATGTAATATTTTTCCTCTCTTTCGGGCATTGAAGGGTTCTGTAGTTGAGTGTGTGGAAGACATGACAGTCTTTGACAGAGTAGAACAGAGAGGACAAGCAAGAGGAAGATGGAGTAATAATAAATAACAATGAGCTTCAAGAGCTGATTGCAGGCAGAGAGTGCTTGAGCAGGCGAAGGCACAGGAATGTTTGTGGGATGAGATGAAAGCAAAGCAGAGCTGGCAGGGGATGGCACCAGGTGCCTGGCAGAACCAGGGAGTTTCCCAGGGCAGTGATCTGAAAATGCTGTGGTGTGTGGATGGCTAAGGGATTTAAGAAGTGGAATGACATGGCCAGAACATCTCATCAAGTAAAGATCAGTTTGGCCATGGCATCTGGGGTGAAATGAAGAGGAGCAGTGTGAAACACAGCCTTTCAGAGGGTTTTACAGTTGGCAAGACAGGATTATTTAACTCAGGCATGTTTGTGTGACACGCTCCCCTCTGTCAAGGTCCGGAGTAGGAAGCTGACTGTAGTCACTATTTTTGAACAGAAAAGGGAAAGAGTGTTGGTGGTGCTTGGAGGAGACTGCGGGGCCACACTGGAGAGACCATGGAGTGTTCCAGCAAGAGGGGAGGATGGAACGAGGAGAGGGTTGAAGAAGCAGATGGAGGAAGTGAGATGCTGCTTTGTGAGGGGTGGATAGCTCAAGGAGGAGTGGAGGGGGTGGGAAATGGGAAAAAAAAAGTGAAGGGAAACAAGATAGTGATTAATGGCAGCTTTCAAAGTGAGTGGACAGTTACTGTCATGCAAGATGAGAGAGTATTGTGGAATGTATGTGCATGTATTGATTAGGGGAGATACACAACCAGTAACTGAGAATAACACAGGGAACAAATTCATAGCACTGAGAATTGGCAGAAGCCTCCTTTGAGGCTTTGCTTCCTCTGCCTGGTCAGGAAGAAACATTTTAATTTTTTTAAAATAATTGACTCATGTTTCCTGTGTGCTGCCCAAAGTAATTATTTTATCTCCTGTGTATTAGTTAGAGTGAGGAAATAAAGGTTGTATCTTGAAAGTTAAAATGGAAAAAAAAGACTACAACTCTGTCATCACTCCTGTGGAAAAAAGCTTTTTTAGGAATTAAGGTTACTTATACTTTTGATGAAATTCAAAGACATTCATATTTGTGACTGATGTATCTGTTTCTAAGCTGAGTGTTATCTAGCATCACATAATGGGATTATTCATTGGCATTCTTCCCCTCTCCTCTTGTCCTTACTTGAAGTATGTTGATATTGATGAGGCTTGACATCTCAGTTATCTCTCAAGTGTCTTATGGCAGGTTTAGTGACTTGGTCCTGCAACACCATTCATGGTTTCTAAAAGATTTACCCTTACTAGATAATTTATGGTGATGCATGTTGAGTAGGGCAAAGTTTTCATACCAGGGATGTGGAAGCAATTTTCTGTGTGGTTCCAAAACCAGAATTAGTGCCTTTAAAAAATAATTGTTGGCAGCAGTCATTGCAGAGATAGCACCATTGCCCTATCAATTTAGCACCTTAGGATGGAAGAGTCACAATTTTAATTTAGGAGTACCCTGACTTTAAAAATAACTTCTAAACATTGCTTTTTGCAAAACGTAGAGATCAAGTTCCTTGTCTGTTTTCAGCAGGAATTGAGAGTCTGCAGGTGGTGTAGGCACAGAGTTTGGGGTGATTGGGGTGGGCTGTGCCCAGTCATCCCCAACTGGCCCCAGCTGTGCCCACAGGTGAGCAGCACTGAAGGGAACGAGCCGTGGAGTGCCCAGGGGCACAGAGGGGCACTGCAGCAGCAGCAGCAGGGCACAAAAGCCTGGGCTGAGGGACAGCACAGAGCTGCCTGAAGCCTCCCTGGGTGCTGGTTGTGGCTCCACCATCCTTCTGAAAGGTAGTACAGTTTTCACTTGTGAAATATTTTGCTCTGTTCTCATTTGGGTTTGAATGTCCTACTCATTTGGGTTTTGGCAATGTCCTACCCTAACTTCAATTAGTGTCATACAGGAGAACTGACAACAGATGCACTGTGGTAGAAATTTTCCAGTGTAAGAGGATGTGTGTTGACTGTCCCAGTTTCTTTTTTTGTCTAAAACTTTTTGCAGATGTCTCTCTTCAGTTAATACTGGAACTGACAGTCTTTCATTCCTGTGTGAAATGCCTTTTCCCACTTTGCATTCACAGCATAACTTTTCTGTCAAAGACTGTGTTAGGGTTGCAGTTGGGATGGAAATGTTGCATAAAGGTGCTCCTGGGGCCAAGGTGACCTTTGCCACCCTCTAGCCCTGAGTGTTGCTGTGGGACTGCAGTCCCACATTTTTGATGTTTCCAGTTCATTCCCCTACCATCCTACTCAGCTTGGCTTCAGAGGATGATTTTGTATTTGTCCTGGGTTTTATTTTCTTTCCAAGTCCAGCGGCTCCAAGTCCCTCCTAGGAAAGAGTAGCAGTACCTGTGATGTGCCTACAGCCATTCTTAGGACTCTGGGGAAAATGAGCAAGGTTGTGTCACTTAGAGAGGTTGTTTCCATATTCTGAACCCTTGTCTACAGCCGTGGAGAGGGACGAGTCAGTGAACATAAAATGCTTAAGAGGCAGCGCTGATTTTTGATCAATGGCATAAGAATTGTAACTCGGAAACACAAAGAGTTTGTGGACGTGGATTATTATCTGTTTCTGAAGTCACTGGATCTGGGCTGTTCAGGAGAAGCCAATTTTATGAATTTCTTATCTTCAACAGCTCTTGCAAATGTCATGCAGTAATAATTTGTCTGCACTCCTAATTAAATCTGCAGCCAGATGCTGTTTGCAGCAGTGTTCCTTTCTAGTGCCACGTCTGCTTATCTGTCTAACCTATGCACACTTATATCATCAGTAACATGGATATAATACTCCAAATAGATGTTCCCCAGCATTCAGGGAGTTTTAGACCAGCTGGTGATTTTGGGGAGTATTTTATCCATGAGCTGTGTGTCCATGGCCCGTGTGGAAGTTTGAACTTCCAGCACTGAATGGGAATGTTTTCCTTTCAGTAAATTAATTCACCTTTTTGATCTCTGTGATATTTGACAAGTTTTTGCTGCATCCAGTGTCTTGCACTAAACCATGATGAGGGAATGAGATTAAAAACTAACAAATGCAATGATTCTGCCTCTCAGCTTGGAAATGCCAGTTAAATATCACTGCTGTTTATTAGGTTCCCATGGATTTTGAGTGGGCTTAAATTTGCTTTCCAGTGTCCCCTACATTTTAGAGGCAGCTAATAATCTTTCCTAGATTCAGTCCTGAAGACATCTCTGGATCCAACTGACTTAGACTATTAGGAATAAAGAAAACTGGAATTGAAGCAATAATTTACTTTGATAAAAGCTTCCTTCATCTTTGATCAAACAAATGTACAGTATTATGCCTGTTGCTTAAACTCATAAAAATGTTTCATGAGAATTCCTCTTCAGTGTGTGTCTGTGTAAAAATGACATATTCTATTCCTATGTAGTTACATTATATTTTGGTAATTGCAAAAGATCAGAAAAAGAAAGGTAGAAACCACCCATAAAATATGTTCCTGATGGAAAACCCTTTGTGCTTATCTTGTCCTTTCTCTGCAAGTCAAGTGATGGGAAGATCTTCCCCTGCAAAGTCAATTAGTCACCAGATATTAAACACTTCATATGGAGTTCCTTTTTTCATTCCTGGTATTTAAATATATCTCAGATGATTTCATTGATGAGAAATCCAAAATCATCTGCAAGAGTCTCTGAACATCTGTGCCAACAGCAAGGGGGTAACATTTCTGGGAAGTACTTCTTAGGACTGTGATAACTCTCCTGTATGGGGAGGTTGCTTGAAGCCCCATTTGGTGGTAATCAGTTTTTGCCCTCCTCTAATACAGCGTTTCCTTAAAAACCTTTACATTTATAAATTTTGTCTTATTTTCTCTTTGTGTGGAACATCTATTTCTGTCCTTGTTTGAACAGAAAAGGAAGCTAAACTCTGGGGATGGAGGGGACTGGCCCAGTGCTACCACCAGGCCAAAGGCAGAGCCAGGAAAGAAAAATTCCAGAATTTCTGGTTTGCTTTTGAGTTTCTTAGCTGATGAGCAGAAATACCTGGAGTTGCAAATAAGTCCTGCTGTGACTGGAACAGTTTGTTGCTGTTACAGCCATGCTTTGACCCCATGTAAATCAGGGGCCTTTATTCTCTTAGCCATTAGATAATAGCAAGGAGCAGGAAGGAGATCCAGGAACCCTCAACTAAGGAGAGGGCTGGTGGCTCTAGAGGTGTCTCAAAATGCACCTTTGGCTCCAAAGGGAAGGGTCAGGTGCTGCTGCAGTGGGGTGACGTTTCGGGTTAGGGAAAGTTAGCCAGTCTGGGGGAGGAAAGATGGAGGAGAACAGGAGAGTTTTCTGGGATACACTTAGGGATGGTACCTCATAGCAAAAGCAAGTGCCACGTGTTAGGGAGAACCTACACATGTCTCCATCTTACTGTAATTTAAAGGGCAAATTGATGTGGAGATGAAATGCGAAATTCTAAATGAGATCTCATGAAATCATGGTTTGATGTTTTTTCTTGAAAAGAAATGTTTTATTAGTAGTTGTCATAGAGATAGACGATACCAGGATTAAAAGAATCAATTTGGATTTGTGATTGAAGTAGCCTCAAATTTCAATTCTACTGTGTATTAATTGTAGGATTGGAGAGGAATGGGAGGCATTGCTTTACACATGCATTTCGAAGTTTCTTGTCTGGGAATTCGATGATAATCGTCGTTATCTCCATTGTGAATGACATTTTAATTGCAAAATCTTTGCCTTACCAAAATCACCAGTGCTTGCTCATCTGTGGGGATATTCATTAGCACATTGTCTCACACATTTTTATTTTCTTGGCAAGCTGTGGCAGGAAGACTGTTCCTTTTCATTCCTCCCCCCTCTCCCAGCTCCTGGTGTCTTCTTCAGACCGCTGTATCCAAGAGTCTGCCAGCACTACCAAACACAGTCAGCTGTCTGATTTTCCATTATTAGGGCTGTGAAATGGGAATGCTATATATGTCCCTGAGCAAATCATGCTTTTAATTAACGTGAGGGGTTTTTCATCCTTGTATTCCTGCAGTAGGACTTGATATGAGAGCTTCTAAATCCTACTACCAATGTGTGGAGTGGTTAATCAAGTGCCTTATATTTAAGTATGTGACTGGTATCTTCAAAGCCATTGGAATACTTTAGTGTCTTGTGTGGGAAACCCAGGATTGTTCAGAGTGACTTCTCCAAAGATTTTTAAGCGCCTAATCCATGTTTAGGTAACCAGTCTTTCTTTACAGTCTTTATTGTTAACCTAGATTTTTTTAGCATTATTGCATCTCTTGGGTATTTTCAGATACTGATAGGAAAGCAAATGTGTATATATATATTTTCTTTTAAATGGAGATACAAGGAATCCTGCAATCTGAATGAGTACAGATAATGAGAACACAGAAGATGGCTACTTCTCTGCAATCTGCCATGTTGTGACATTCCCACTTTTTCTTTTGTTCCTGTTTCTAAATAATTCCCATAGTTTGCAGCATCTGCAGCCATGTGATCCCATAAACTTCCAAGAAAACATGCAAATTCAGGAGATGGGCACAGGAGTGTAAAATCCTTATGGATAGCAGGCCAAAAGCTTTAGGGTGAAGCATAATGTCAGAGGGATTAATTAGGGTCTGTTTTCTCATTAAACAGCTGGGGATGGCTGAGAATGAGATCAGCACCTGAGAAGGCTGAATTAATTTTAAGCAGCACTTGGAATAGATGCTGAAGGAAAGGATGAATGGAGAGAGAAACCCTCACGTGGAATCCTTTGGGGGAATAGACTGTGCAGTGTGAATCACTGCAGTGCTTCACAGACTGCAGGGATTTTTAGGTAAACCAGGAGGTAGATGGATCTTGAGAAATGTTTTTTCAGGAGTTGATAAATAAATAGCCAGAGCAAGATCAGAACCAATAAGGAAGAATTTCTGGGACTTTTTTCCACATGTTCTTAGGAGATGGCAAAAAAAGGGCAAAGTAGTGCCTTAGCGAGAGGCTTAGATTAGATGCTAGGAAAGTTTTTTTTCACTGAAAGGGTTTTAAAACATGGGAACAGATAGCCATGGGGAGTCACCAGCCCTGAAAGTGTCAAAAAATGTGTGGATATGGCACTTGAGGACATGGTTTAATGGTGAAAATGGTGGTGGTTGATGGCTGGATTTGATTATGTGAGAGGTTTTTCCAAACCTTAAGGATTCTGTGATTCTGTCAGGGGGTGGGGGAAATCAAGGGCAGAATAAATAAATTGCTCTTAGTTTAGTCCACTGAAAGAGAGTGGAAATGGCTAAACATGGAAGAAATGTCTCCATGCTCTGAAGGCCCTTCCCAGGAGGTCACAAAGAAGATAAATGGCACCATCACTGAGGGAGAGGTATTGTCAGGGATTAAAACCTATTTTCAAAGCAAATGTGTGCAAGATATGAGAGCCAGATTTCCAGGTCTGTCTCAGAAAGTTGTGAGTTGCTGATCCTGATTGATTTATGTTCCATCAGAGTCCTTGTAAACAGCTTAGTTGTGACCATTCTAGAATGTGCTTTTACTCTTAGAGGCAGGCAAGTGGGAGAAGCAAGTGCTGAGCAGCTCTACCCACAGGCTCATTACTGCTCACTGAGAGGTCTCTGGAGGAAATGCTCTCATTTTATTGTCTGGATGTCTGTTTCACTTGCATGCAGGCTGGCAGAATGAGCAATTAGGTAGCTGTGTAAAAGCAGAATGGGTGGAATATTTATGGGAGCCAACATTTCAAAATGGCACAACACGGAGAAAAAGACAAGTTTTGGAGGTCTTTCACCCAAAATCTTTGCTTTTCTCTTCCGAGTTAGTTGAATTTCTGAAGGTGGTCTCCAAGCAGCCAAGGCAGTGAGATGTGATTGCAGGCTGTTGCTCTCATGGTTTCCCTGGGGCTCAGGAGGGATTTTGGAGGCTGTTGGGATTATTTGTAAACAAGGAAGACTCTTATTTCAATTTCTGGTTCTGTTTTCTGACTAAGAAAAATCACAAAGACTTTTCATTAATTCCATCACAGGACATTTCAAGGGATGGTGTGTTGATTTGAGCTTTACCCTCCTGTCAGTTTTGTCACCCCTGTGGGACTGAAAGTTTTCAGTGGATTTGCTTGCATTAATTAAAGCCTGAATATCTGAGGAAAAATCATAAAATAAGCTCAGGTTTCCATGAGTTTAAATTTGAAAAATTAGAGTACAAAGCTAGATCAGAGTGTGTAGACAGCTTGTAATATTGAAGTGTATTATTAACTGCTAATAAAAGATGGAGCTGTAAAGTGGGACTAGAAAATATCTCCAGTAGAGTAATTTTAACACTCTTCCCTGGATGAGTGTGGAGATAGAGTTGTAAGATTTGGCACTGCTGATTTTGGCAGCTGTCTCTGCATTTGGATCACTTGAGCACTTCTCACTGAGGAAGGATGGGTGCTAAAACCAGACCATAAAGCTTCTGACTCTTTAAGTCAAATTGCACACTAAAATTAAGGGTCTATATCACATCAGTTTTGAAGCAATACACAAGAGACTTCTCAAGTGTCTTAAAATAAGAAATTTTTGCTACTTTAGGAGACTTTACTACAGGAAATCTTACTGTTGTTTTTAACTCTGTTTGTGCCAGCCCCTATAACTGGCTTGCCTAAGGGGGTATGAATACCTTGTATTTAGAAGGAAAAATAAATTCATTTTTCAGACTAGAATGTTCCACTGTGACTGTCCTACCTTTTTTTGCTTTTTCTACAAGGATGGCAAACAATGTGCAAAATGCCAGCCTGGTCTAGTGGAAGGATCCCTGCCCATTGCAGTAGGGCTGGAAACAGATAACCCTCAAGGTCCCTTCCAACACAAACCATTCCATGATTCTCTAAAAGCATGTGTTATTACACTTTTAATTAATTTATTCTCTTCTGTTGTGGGAGGGTGTTGATTCTTGTGTGGTAATTATTACTTCTGCTACTATTGACAGGCCTTCCTTACAAACAAGAGAGTGTTTCTGCCTGGGCTTATGCCCAGAGCAGCATTTCTAATTAGCAGCAGTGCTGAATTTGTACTCGGAATACTCTGAGCTGAGTTTTTCAGTGCCCTGCCCGTTCCATACAGCAGCTTGGCACTGAGCAACACTGATATGAGGCACAGTGTAGAACAGAGAGCTGAGCCTGTCACTGTTTCCATGGCAAAAGTTCATCCTGTGGTTTAAAAGATCGTGGCTCATTAAAACTTCAGTCAGGATTTCCGTCCTCATTCTGATCTCTCATCAGCTTCAGTCCCTGCTCTCCTGTGCTATCCAGTAATGAAGTACTGTAAATCAGTAATGCAGGCTTACACCAGATGGTTGTATTTACTATCCAGCCAAGAGGGACTCATCTAATGCCACCTTTTCTAACCCCATTCCAGGCAGAGACTGGCTAAACACTGTAGGCAGACTTTTAAATCCCCACATCTAAGCCCATAACTTGTAAAATTCATCTTACTCTCTGGAGACTTGATTGCTGAGATGACTTACCCAAGTCTTGGCAGTGCTGCAGATACACAATGAAAGCAGCTGCCACCTTGGCAGGTTTGGGTTGAAATCTTTGTGTAAAGCTAAGTTTGAGAGGGATTCACAAAATCATGGAATGGCATAATTGTGAGGGACCCCTGGAGATGAGCCTCTGCTCAAGCAAGGCCACCCAGTCCTGGCAGCCCCTGGATTGCTGCAGCAGTTCTTAGAAAAAACTTGAAATGTGGTCTGTAGACACACAGCACTTCTCTATTCACTCCCAATGACAACAGGAAAGACTTTCCAAAAGGATAAAAGACAAAATGGAGTAATCGGATAAAATGATGAAACGTGACTCAGTTATCTTTTTATAAAGGTCAGCTCAGTAACTGAGAGATGTACTTACACTCTATGAGGTAAAAGGCTGTGATTCTTAGATCCATTAGGCTAATTAAACCTGCTCTTGATATGGTAGAGAGTTGCTTTTCAGATATTTCTGACCAATCTGTCCTACCTTCCATTATGGTTATGCCAGACCAGTGTTTGGGCAAGAAGGCAACCCAAGAAGCAGCCAGATTTGTATCCTGGCAGTGGGCTTGCTGAGCAGTAGCAATGGGAAGCAAACAGTAAGAGTTAAGCTTCATTTTTTAAGAAAGCAACTGACTTACAAAAGAAAATTTTAAAAAGCCCTGCAGCCAAACACACCATTCTTTTATAGCAGTTGCAGTGATCAATTTTGTGAGACCTGGGCTTTGTAACACAAGACACAAACTCACTCGGATATCAGAGGCTGCCAGTTAAATACAGTGCAGACAGACCTGGCATCAGTGCTCCTTTATTTGTGCAAGTTAGGGAGGATGAATAGCCAGGGAAAAGCCTTGTCAATCTGAGTCCAAGGTGGAGTTTCTGTGCTGATCAGAATGTGAACAGGCTGCAGGTACAGATCTGAGTGCCCTCATGGGTGTGAAGCACAGCAGAGCTCATTGGGCTCTGAGGGCTCATTCCAGCAGAGGGGCAGCTGATCCTCTGCTCAGGCTCTTCCCAGCAGCCCTGCAAGGGCCAGGTGAGCTCAGTGTGCTCTGGGGTGCCCAGCTGCAGCTTGAGCAGATGGCTGTCCAGGGGTCCCAGCCGTGTTCTGTTCCCAGGTCATCCCCGTGGGATGCAGGCATGGACCAGCGGGTGCTGGGAGGTGGAACAGCTCTGAATCCAGGTGTTGCTGTTGGTACAGAGGGGCTGGTGCTGGGAGGTGGAACGGCTCTGAATCCAGGTGTTGCTGTTGGCACAGAGGGGCTGGTGCTTGGAGGTGGAACGGCTCTGAATCCAGGTGTTGCTGTTGGCACAGAGGGGCTGGTGCTGGGAGGTGGAACGGCTCTGAATCCAGGTGTTGCTGTTGGCACAGAGGGGCTGGGTACTGCTGAGCAAACCAGAGGCACCTCAGAAATGCAGCTCCTTCCCAGCTGTCCACTCCTGTCCTGTCCCAGCCAGCCCCCCCAGGGAATGATGGCTGAATCTCCCCTTCTGTGTCAGGCAGGAAGGAACCTGCAGAAAAGCTGTGGAGCTTGGGGATGAAGGCATGTGTGACAGCAAGGGGCAAGCTTTGAGTTGGCCTTTGGGAAGGGCTTCTGGTGCTGGTTCTGTAGTGGAGAGCAGGCAGCAAAAGGTTTGTTTGTGGGGTGTGATTTCAAAGATCTGATCTCCCACTTTAGAAGGTGCATTCTTTTTAAGTTGTAAGTCAAGCTGCTGTTTGCAGGCTGGTGCAGAGATGCATTTAGGAAGGTGGATGAAATACTCCTGTCCCTCCTTTTCAGACAGGATAACAGAAACACGAGGGAGCTGTCACAGTCCAGCAGTGAGCCAGAGAAGCCCAGAGCAGTGTATCCCTGGATTTTTGCCCAGTCTTTGATCAGAGGTGTTGGCTTAGTTACCTCACGTGAAGGAGACTTCATGTTCTTGGCCACTCACACAGTTTCTTTCACGAGTATTAAATCTGCATAAAGAGATTAATGAGACCTGCCAGAAAATCTGTTTCTGTCCACAGAGTTGCTAATTGCTGTTCACACACTGTCAGGGTATTGCAGTGTCTGGCTCTCATCTCTGATGCTTCTTCCTCGGGTGCAGGAGTGCACATCAAGTGACAAACTTACTGTCCAAGACGTTTTCCCCTGGCATGGGGTGGCAGGACCCTGAGCACGCTGCCTTCCTAGGAGCCAGTGATGCCATCAGGGATCTGTGTCTTTCTGTTAGTTTGCTGCAATCACTGAGGAGCCACAGCACAGAAGCACCTCCACCATCCTCCTTTTATGTTTGTCAGTGTTCCTGGATGTTGCTGGGTCAGCTAAGTTCCACAGTGCTGTTTGCCCTTCCTCTCATTCTGCCCTTTGCAACCTTGCATGAAAATAGGTTTCTGTGATGTGAGGCCTTAAATAACCACCATTAGCAACAGCCCTGGGATACCAAGGAAAAAAACAAGTAAATTAGTAGTGATGGTGATTAATTATTTAAAATTATTTACTTGGAATAAAGTGGGTGTGAGATATCAATGGGTTTTTTTTCCCTGTGTATGCTTAGCTGTTGCAAAGGAAGATTTTGTCCTGTGGAGTGAACTGCCTTTTAAGGGACTGATTCCTTTTTCACACAAAGGGAATTCATGTTTGACAGGTTCCAAATTGTGTTTTGCTGTCTTCAGGTGGCTCTACTGAGGCTCTGCTGGCAATGTTTAGATAACAGAGGTACGAGAGCTGAAGCCCTGAACCAGAATTTGCCATATAAATTTTATTTATCTGCAGTATTCATAAAGGCCTCTCATTCCCTGAAGGACAGTCAGTGTTCATAGTGGCAGCAGCATTCCAGTGGTCAAGAGCAGAAACTGGGAAGCAAGATTTATGTTGTGTGCTCATGTTCAGATGGCAGTGAAGATGTTTTGCTTTAAATCACTTGTTTAAGAAATTGGCTGTAATGCTACTGGCAAAGAAGGGATTGGTTCTTAGAGTGGGCTTGGAGTTCTCGATGGCCTTGGTTAGAACTCAAATTACATCTTCTCCTTAGAACTAGAGTGAGACTGGTTTTGCCCTTCTAAACAGGGTGAGTTCCTAAGCTGAGCTGGAATATTAGGTAATCCTTCTCCCATTTTCTGGTTTATGCTTTATTCAGCCATTTATTCTGGCTTTCAGTGTAAAGTAACATTGTCTGACTGGGGGTGTGCATGGGGGCTGAATCCCCCCTTTGGCATCCTTCTGTCCAGTCTCACTTTCAGTGCAGGAGTGGGGGATAGCTGGTCCCTCAGAAATGTGTGAGCAGCCAGGTGACTGCTTCCAGCCCAAGAGAGTGGAAATTGCTGCTGCTGGAACCAGTGGGGTGCCCTGGCAGGCACAGACCAGGTGCAGGAAGAGCTTGGGGGCAGGGGATGGGGCTCGTGGCAGGGAAGAAAGATTTACACCCCAGATCTGCTTCTGCTCTTTCTTGCATTGTGTTTTCCCCTTTCCTCACTGAAGACGCAGCACCAGATCTGTGTGGAGGGCAGCCAAACCCTGTGAGTGCTGCAGGACAGCTGGCCAGGATAGCGTGTGGGGCTGGGGGTGATGTGTGCCCTTTGGAGGCACCTGCTCCCCCTGTGCTCAGACAGAGCATGGACAGCCTCCTGCAGCCCTTGGCAGGGACGGCTGGCAGTGGCTCGGGGTGGGCTGCCGGGCCCGTGGGGGCTGCCGGGCCTGGGCCCGTGGGGGCTGCCGGGCCTGGGCCCGTGGGGGCTGCCGGGCCTGGGCCCGTGGGGGCTGCCGGGCCTGGGCCCGTGGGGGCTGCCGGGCCTGGGCCCGTGGGGGCTGCCGGGCCTGGGCCTGTGGGGGCTGCCCGTGCCTTTGGGAGCTGCCGGGCCTGGGCCTTTGGGAGCTGCCAGGCCTGGGCCTTTGGGGGCTGCTGGGCCTGGGCCTGTGGGGGCTGCCGGGCCTGGGCCTTTGGGGGCTGCCTGGGCCTGTGGGGGCTGCCGGGCCTGGGCCTGTGGGGGCTGCCGGGCCTGGGCCTGTGGGGGCTGCCCGTGCCTTTGGGAGCTGCCGGGCCTGGGCCTGTGGGGGCTGCCCGTGCCTTTGGGAGCTGCCGGGCCTGGGCCTGTGGGGGCTGCCGGGCCTGGGCCTGTGGGGGCACCGGGCCTGGGCCTGTGGGGGCTGCCGGGCCTGGGCCCTTGGGGGCTGCCGGGCCTGGGCCCGTGGGGGCTGCCCGTGCCTGGGCCTGTGGGGGCTGCCCGTGCCTGGGCCTGTGGGGGCTGCCGGGCCTGGGCCTGTGGGGTGCCTTTGTCTGCAGTGCGGTGTGCCAGGGGCTGTGAGCCATGCAGTGACACAGGGGGCTGCATGCACAGGCTGTGATCAGTAAATGCAGCTCTGGGGCTCTGGCAGCAGCAGCCTCAGGAAGAAGGACAGGATGGAGGGACAGCTTTTAGAAGGGTGGCTCACTGACAGAGCCAGGTGCGCTGGTTTTCTGTGCATGTCCTTCCACTCGGTGAGAAAAGCTGGTTCCAACCTAGATTTTTCCCTCCCTTTGTACACTTGCTCACAAGAAATTACAAGATTTCTTTTTAAAATATTTGCTGTAAATTTGCCATGAATTTTAGGGTAAATTAAGGAGATGGGGGAAAGAGTGGCTGAATAAAGGTATAATTAAATAAGTGGCTGAATAAAGGTATAAGTGGCTGAATTTAAGTAAAGTGTTTATAAAGGCAGGAGTTCACAAACTATCTCCCATCTTGCAGCAGCTGTGGAGTTTGAATGAGAACAGCTTCAATATGGAGTGTTCAGTGCTCAGAACAAACTGCTTTCAAATTGAACAACATGGGTCATTTCAACAATTAAATAATTCCAATGACTTTTTGATGTGCACATGGATCACTCAGTGGGCTTGGATCACTTAGTAGCCCTCCTAATAACTCTGATCTTGTTTATTTGCTCTGCCATATTCACTTAGCTCTGAGCTGAGGCAGAAATTATCCAGGAGTCTCTTCCTGATAAATGATATGATATGATATTAAGCAGCATGCTTTGTGCCATGTAAGCCTTGCCTCAGATCTGTCTGGATTAGCCATGCAGGCACAGCTGGAGCTGCAGATAATGGGTAACATGCTCAGCTGCTGCACTATGGCCATATCACTGTAGGGAGGCCAAGGGAGCTGCACTGATTCTCACCACGTGAACAGGACACTTCTGCAGTTGCTCTGTCTCTCAGCTGCCCCAGCTCAGTTTGTGCTTCCCCAGCAGAATTCAGTGAAATCCCTTGTGCCATGGGGGGCAGAGTGCCCCACAAACGGCAGGCTCTGTTTGGAATGATCAGTGTGGTGTTGGGAGCTGCCTTGGCTCCTCCTCAGAGCTGGGGCAAGTGCAGCACCAGATCCACCTCACTTGGGAGCTGCCTGTACCTTTTACTGCACCCTTCATTTGTGATAGCACTGAACTAAGGCTGGTTAGTTAAATTAGCAGTTCGTAAGCCCACTTCATACCAGAGCCCTTAATTAGAGACAGATTCCCCATTTCCTTTACCATTTAAATTATCTGCACTTGTGTCTGCTTTCCAGCTGTCCATGGTCAAATACAAATTATTACAGAAGTCTATTACATAAACAAGCCTGTACTTCTTAAAAATGCAGGTCAATAATTTCTGAGTATTTTCCAGAAAAAATAGGTGTCCTTGGTAAAATTTTTATTACAAAAATCCTACACTCCAGCATTATTTGTGTTTTTGGCCAAATGTATTAAAAGGAGTAATTAAAAGTTAAACTGCCTTGGCCCTCTTCCAAAACTCCAATCCTCTCCAGTCTCTCAAAGGCAGGAGAAGCTGCTTTACCCAGTGAAAAGTGTTTGCAGCTGCTGTATCGCACTTCAGAGAGCATCTCTGCTAAGTAGACATGCAGCTCAAGATTTGGAATGGAAGGGCCCATGGAAAATGTTGCCCGATTCCCATCAGTTAAGGTCAGCAAGCAGGAAATCTCTGAATCAAACTCTTAGCAGCCTTTTATTCTCATTGCAGTGTTCTATCTCCCAAATCAGTTACTCTGGATTTGCAATTATGTAATTAAAAGCAGAAATTGGGTTTGTTCTGTAGGAAAACTGAACTTATTAGGAACCAGACGCTACTGGTTATTACCTGAAATTGTAATTTCTTGTTTATATGCAATGATGAACTACAGAATGACTAAGACAAGCCCTTCTGGCAATGATTAACATTTGTACAAACACTGGTGTTTCCAAAAGCCTCTCACTTGCTGTATGTTTTCCAATGCCTATGCCTTTAAATTCATGTGATTTCTTTAGAGAGTGTGATGGGATATTTTTATGATGGATAGCAGGGAAGGCTGCCTCATATTTTGTAGCCTGACATGATGAGACTCCCCGTGAAGCAGCAATGTGCTTTTGGCCACCAGAACACCAACATTCCTTCCTTGAGGAATCAGTAACGTGTGTGGCAGCACAGTGCATTACAAAAAAAGAACTCTGTCATCCCATTCCTGGTTTCCTGCTGCTTCATTCCCCTTGCCAGGGGACACTCGGAGCAGTGTGAGTATGGGAAAAGCTCCTTTGCCTGTCCTTGGATGTAAATGTCCAGCATGGGTGCAGTCACTGCTAGTGAGAGCAGTTTAACCTGGTCAAAATGTGAGAGAAAATACAAATCTTAGCTGAGCACTGAGAACTGAAAGCAGCACCTGGCAATTGTTGCTCAGACAGAGCAAACATGTGAAGCCCAAGAGCTGGTGGTGAGCTGGACAGACAGACAGCTGATGTGTGCCAGCAGTGTCCACCTCCTCTTTCACCCTGTTCTAGCAGAAGTGAAACAAGAATTTATAGCCTTCCTGTAGGACATTGGGAGAGCCTAATCTCCAACAGCTGGTCACTCAGTTCTGCTCGGAAATAAGGAAATACTTCTTCCTCTTTATTTACTGTTCTAATGATTTAAAATTGAGCTAATTGAGTAAAGCTTTACATCTTTAATTTTGAAGTTTAAAAAAATTCTGATTAAAAGATAACTAATTTAGGGGTGATTAATCATTTTCTGAGGAAAAGTATTCTTATGCTAGTTGATGAAATGTCTCAGAATGATTATTCTTCTGGCAACCTTTGGATTTCTGGCCCCTTTCCATAGACACACTAGTGCCTTAGGCATTATGTGTGTATTTATTTACCCAGTGCTGTACAGGGATTGAAGTGCCTCATTGCCAGCTGCTTGCTACTGGTTTGAGATGGAATTTGTGGAGTTTGGTGCATGTTCCATAGCTCAGTTCATCTCCAAGCGTGGCTTTAGCAAAGTTGCAGAGCTTTGGGTTGAACCAGCCTTCTCAAGTTTGATTTCCTGGTTTTCCTTGGAGCCTGTAACCCCTAGCATGAGGTGAGGACAAACACTTGGGAGAGCAGGTCATTCCATTTTGAATCATCTCACAATGACTGTGAGTCAGAGCCTCCAGCAATTCTGAACGTCCCTGCAGCTGTTCCTGTTTGGCTTTGTGAGCTGCAGCCTCTTTGCAAGGGACACCCTTTGGTCTTGTCCTTGTCACACATCAGCCCCGGCAGGGCTGTTCTCCTGGAGCTCTGATGTCTGCAGCATCAGCACCCCTGGGTTTCACGAGGAACCACCTCTGAGTGCATTTAGAGGTGAGAATCAGGGGTGACTTGGGGAAAGAACCCCAGAGGTGCAGGGAACTGGGAGTTGTTCAGGGAGGGACGGAAGGACAGACGGGCTGGGCCCTGCTGTGGCATCTGGAGGGAACATCACAGCCCACAGTTCTGAGTGCTGCAGAGAGGAGAAGGCTCTCACTCAAGTGCCATCAGCCTGTTTGCCCCAGCACTGCAAAAGCTCAGATGAGCTCTGTGAGAGTTCCCTGGCATGGAATGAGAGGCAGAGCTTACAGTAAAGCTTTTTTTAAATCTGCAAAAGGGGGAAGCTGATCCCTGAATTACACAACAGCCATGCCAGCTAAAAATGGATCGGAAAAGCTGGTTTCAATATCAAGAGCTTTCTCTCCAAAACTGTGCTCTCATTCACAAAAAAAGAAAATGCAGGATTTTTTATTGCCCTGGTAACTGGGACAAACACCTGGTACAGTGTGCTCCAGGACTGAAACAGGGCTCAAGATCCTTGTTTATCTCCCTGTCTGTTACCAGCAGCCCTAGGCCAGAGTAAGAAGTCTGGTACATGTAGCAGGGTCACACAGAAAGGGATGGTGTGTCTGCCTTGCTTCTGGTGCAGAGCTACATCCAGGAAAGAAATATTTCATGTGACATTTCAATGATGATAGAACTGCTTGGCCTTTACCTGCTGTTCTGCACTCACTGCTCCTTGGTCTCTGTGAGGATTAAATGAAAGAAGGTCAATAAATGAGTGCTCAAGAGATCTGAGAGTGGAAGCTGTGGTCTGAAATCCCAGAGATGCTCAAGGCTTATTTCCTCACCGAGTCTGGACTCAGTTCCAACAGCAGGTTTCAGTTCCTGCCAGGCATGGCTTCCTGGGAAGCAAAGGTAGGAATACCTCGGCTCCACAGGGAATGAGGCAGATCCTTGTTGTTCATTGAGCTCTTTTTTCCAGCCAGGCAGCAAAATCACTTGATGCAAACACTGTGCGTGTTGCTGTGCATCAGTTTTGTGGTGAAAGCCACCTGTGCATTACTCTACTGTGGAGGATGTCAAAAATAAAAAAAAGGAAGTCTTGGAAGACGGTCTCGTGGTGACATCTGAGAGTTGCTGTGACTGCAGGGAAGTGAGGAGGAAGGGCAGCAGGAGATGGGGGAGGGAGAAATGCTGTGTGCTGTGCAGGGCAGGTGCTTGTGTTGTGGTTTGGCACTGCCCAAGGCCAGGCACCCATGGTGTCACTTCTGCCACAGCTGGGCAGAGCAGAGGAAGATTTAATGGAGGGTGCATGAGCTAAGGACTGGGAGCACTCCTGCCCCTCCTTCTGCGCTGACCTTTGTGTCTCTAGGTTGTTTCCTTCACATGTTCTCATCTCCTGCTCTTCTTTGGTGAGAAAAAAAGTTGTGCCCCACTTTTTGATTTTGTTCTTCACTCTGTTACCACAGAGGCGTTACCATCATCCCTGACTGGGCCAGCCTTGGCCAGCAGCAGGTCTGTGCTCAGGGCTGTCAGCAATTGGCTCTGCTGGATGTGGTGGGAGCTTCCAGCAGCTTCCCACAGCAGCCACCTCCGTGACCCCCCTGCTACCAAAAACTGAGCTCTGCAAAACCAACACAACCTGCTACTGAAATAGTTTATCAGGAAACATGAGGAGATTTTACTTGATGCGGTAAGTCAATTGACAAGGGTGCTTTGGAGAGGTTTGTGGGGAAGGAAGCACGTTACTGAGCTGCCTCTGTTTAATTACTGCTTTGCTAGTGTTCCCATAAGCAAAATAAATGCTCTGGCTGTCATGGTTGCAACTTCCATTTAGCACTGAATGAAATGTGAGAAATTAAATCAGAGTATGCATTTATGAATTTATAAATCCGAGTCTTGCAGAATTAGACATCTGAGGTAATGGCTAGGCTTGCCTTCTCTTCCCTAGAGCTTTCCTCTGCAATGGATGTGCCAGAATTGTAAACCTCCACAAGCCCCATCATCTGTTTGAGCACGGATGCTGGTGTGAGTTTCAGCACTCTGCAGATTAATCTAAAAGATTTGAAAGGGGAAATGGGAACAGCCCATCTGTAATCATTAAACCACATTATCACAGCAGGTACACAAGCACAGCACATCCACAAGCTGTCCTGCTACACACCTGACCTGTTGGAGAAGCTCTGGTATGAAAAGTACTTTGCAAAGTCTCCTAAAAATGTGGTTTTTCACATGTCTCTGCAGTTGCAGCATTTTAGAGGGTTTAGAGAGTAGGCACTCCGTTGGGTTCTGTATTTGCTGGGCCATAAGAGAGACAGAAACACCTGAGCTGCCTCATATTCTGAGGCTGTAGTTACAGTGTGTGGGGTATGTTTCTTTGATATTATTCTGTGTCTCAGCAGTGTTTATCAGTTTGCTTTGTTTTCCTTCCTGAACTGTCACCTTTTCCTTGCACAGCCTGTATTGGGGCCATACCATGCCAACCATTTCAAACACCTTTACTGGGCACGGTAAGAGTGATAAAACTGTAAAACAAGGAATGGCATCATTTGCCATGAACAATATCATACAACTGCAGGCACCAGAGGACCTTTCGCTCAGTGAAGCTCTCAGCTGAGTGGCCCTGAGGTCCTGGAAATAGAAGGCAGGTGGATGATGGAGGTGGCTGTGCCACGTTGGGTCAGCAGGTGGCTGGCAGGGACAGTGGTGACCTCTGGGGTCTAGATTAATCTTCATTAAGAAAAGAGAGAAAGGATTTTGGCAACAAATGTTAGAAAATCATGAAAACCTTGCTCCTTTGGGAAGGAATCATGGCCTGGAGAAGGGAATGGAGACTTTTGAAAGGTGTTTATGTTTCTATATAAACCTGTGTCATTTTAGGTCACCTTTGTCTTTCTCACCCTCTCATAAACTAAACTCAGTCTGTGACTCCCTTGTGGTTTGCACAGTGCTAGCTTTAAACATTTCTTTCCACATAATTTTTTTAAATGTTTTGTTGGAAGTTTTCTCCCTCTGTTTTCAGGCTCCACCTCTCAAAGCATCCTTCTGTGGCTGTGACCTCAGCCTGTTCCTGGGTGATCTACACAGCCTTTGCATCATTTTTGTCCCTGCCTTTTGCTTGTCTTGTCTTGCCATGCCAGCTTTGCAAGGAGGGCATGATGGACATGTGAATAGTTAGCATCTGCTGGCTGATGTCAGTGCATGCAGCCCCCTCATTGCAGGACTTCCTCAGAGTACTCCAAGGTAAAGAGGATTTTGCACAGTGCAATTGTCTTGCAGAGCGAGGGAAGTTAAACAGCTCAAGAAATGTATTAACTATGAAAAGGCCAAAGGCTGGGGCCATCTGCTAGGCAAGACATTGCCTTGGAGAGTCAGAAATGGTCAGGCACTGTTATCTTTAGCCACCTGCACTTGTGCTGCACAAGCAGACTTGGAGGCTGTGCTGATGGGGCTTTGTTTTTATCCACAACTGCAGCTGCAGTGTTTCCCTGAACTGTGGGGAAATTGTTTTCATCATTCCATTTTCTTCATGCATGACAGACAAATCCACACGTGTCCTTTCATTATTTATTCACGGGCCAGAGCATTTAAAGGCCAAGGAAGTTTTTTGAGTGGTCATCCTTCAGGGATTATGGCTCATTTCTTGCACAGGGTTTAGCTGAGGCTGCTGCACTGTTGTTGACTCCAAAAGGCTTGAAAAAAGTCCCTCTTCCTTTCCTTTCCTCCTTCCCCTGCCTGTTTCTAAATGCTGCTGCTGGGGTAATTGTGCCCTAATTGAGGGAAGTCCTGGAGTGACTCCACTGGAGTCAGACATGACATCAGCAGCCTGCCCAGGCAGCAGCTCCATCCTTGGTTCCTGTGCCTCACACCCTGCCCCAGCCCAGAATATGGGCTGTGTGGGCACATCCAGTGAGCACCATCCTGCCCAGGCAGCAGCTCCATCCTTGGTTCCTGTGCCTCACACCCTGCCCCAGCCCAGAATATGGGCTGTGTGGGCACATCCAGTGAGCACCATCCTGCCCAGGCAGCAGCTCCATCCTTGGTTCCTGTGCCTCACACCCTGCCCCAGCCCTGAATATGGGCTGTGTGGGCACATCCAGTGAGCACCATCCTGCAGCAGCTCCATCCTTGGTTCCTGTGCCACACACGCTGCCCCAGCCCTGAATATGGGCTGTGTGAGCACATCCAGTGAGCACCATCCTGCAGCAGCTCCATCCTTGGTTCCTGTGCCTCACACGCTGCCCCAGCCCAGAATATGGGCTGTGTGAGCACATCCAGTGAGCACCATCCTGCAGCAGAGGTGCAGACCCAGCACCTGGGGCACAGCACAGGCATTGGGCTATGGTCAGAGTTTGCACTTGCAGAAACAGAGCAGACTTCTTTGTTATCAATGATTTTGTTGTCCAAGCAGCATGTTCAGTGTAAGATCCTGGCATTAGAGAAGGGATGATTCCTTGCTTGTAAGCAGATTACTTGTCATAACATGTTCAGGGTGCACTGCTGGTGCCTAACAGACCCATCTGTCATCCCTGAATTTACAAGGATAAATGCAGTGCCTCAGGCTAAGGTGATACATATCATCTCAAAAGTGCATCTGGGATCTCTATCAGGGTGATAGTGAATTCATCTTTGTTAGGTTTAGATAGCTTCATCCCAGAGAGCTTCTTGCTATGATAATGATGCAGCTGGGTTGTAAGTGCTCTTTCATCAAATAACAGCTTCCCTTGCAGAAAATCCATATCCTATTTGATTTGTGCTGTGTGTTGCTGTATGCTGAAGCCAACAGGAGTTTCTTTTGTTGCTCTGTGTGGGATCAGAGCGTTTTGTTTGAAAGAAGTCTCTTCTCTTTGATGGCATCTGCTTCTAGACTGCTTTGGCATGTTCCACGTTTCACCATCCCTGGGTGTTTATTTCTGCTTGCATCCTAATGACTGCTTCTGGCTGTTTGCCCTTGCTCCCATTAGAGCTTTTCTGGATCAGCAGCTGAGCTGATGAGACACAGAGTTTATGCAGTGTTTTTCCCATGTCTCATTGAAAGTACAGCATACCTGGGGGATGTACCTGTCTGCGTGTGCCCTGCCAGAGGCAGCACAGGTGGGCTCCATCTGGGCTCAGCAGTGCAAGGGTTAACAGCACTGTGTGCTCATTGACATTCCCTGTTTGTACACTGAGCATCACAGTGTGTGTGCAGTCTGCCCCAGTGTTAGTACAGCAAAATCCACTTCTAAAGGTGGTTTGAATTTTGGGGTACATCTTTCGGAAGAACCAGTTATTCATTGAAAAAGAAAATTTACAATTTCTGTGTTTTCAAAAGCAAGTTCTTCTCAGGATAGTATTTTTTTCAATTGAAAAAAAATGGTTGATTTTTATTTTTTCTAAATGGTCTGCAGTGGTGATAACTGAAAGTCTAGAAGCAAATATAAAATAGATCCAAGTATAAACACAAAAATAAGTATGTCAGGTCCCAGGTCAGCAAGTGATTTTATGTTTTATTGCAAACATAAGAGCCCTCTCTGGGATGTAGTTTTTGGTGAAAAGTTGAATGACGGAAATTAGTTCTGGCTGGTTTATTTGGGTATCACAGTAAATGGCACAGACCTCTTTCCTGTTAGTTTCAGCCACTCTCTTTTGGAGGAAGTTTGTTTTAATTAGTTTTTCATGGCAGTTTTCTGCAATCAGTTCTGGAATATACTACTACAGGCAAGAATTAGTTAATTAGATTATAAATATTATGCTTTAACACTTAATTTCTATTCCCTGTCTCCTTTTGGGGGGGGGGGGAGTTACCTCTGGCAATGATGCTTTTTCAGTTTCTCATTTGAAAGAGTAAGTGGTGAAAGGACGGTGGTTTTCAAGACATGAGGAGCAATCTGGTAGGTTAAAGCTGATCCACTGGAATTCTTCATCTTGGTTTAATCCTTAGCCCTCACTAGCTTGTTTGCTGGGAGAGGAAACAGAAAGCTGCCAAAAGCTGTCACTGTGCAGAAAGAGAACCAAGTGGTGCTGCTGAAAGATAAAGCAGGATGAGGCAAACCACGCTGTCAGGAGTGCAATTCAGCAGGGCAGAGAACAACGTGGCTCTCATGGCAGAAAAACTGCCCTAGAAAGAATAAAAAGTAGGACCTGAATCTCTGCATCTTCTCTTAGCAGCAATTTAATAAATTTAACTGTTTCAAGGGACTTGGAGAATAGATGAAGATGGAAAAATGGATTGGAGAGATTTTATTTACTTCTGTAGCCGGTTCCTGGCATGTGGGTCACACAGAGAATTTTCCTAGGAGAAAAAAACCCTTAGCAAAATTCTCTCTTCAGCTTTTGTTATTTTTTTAGCTAACGTGTACTTCAGTAAGGACAGTCACCGATTTTTCATCAAACATGCAAAAGCAGTAAAGATGCTTACAAGTTTCAAGGCACTGAAATAGGAGGGTTTGTGGAAGGAAAATGAGGAAGCAGCTTCTCCCATTATGGGTGTAATAAGCTATTCTTGCATACTGGATTTCTTGTTAAGCTACAGCTTAGCTGTGAATGCTCAGGGATAATGTTAAAGAAATGTAAATAGGGAGCTTTTTATTGCAAATTGGTTTTTAAGTTATATGGGAGCTTTTTTTAAAATATTGCTGTATATTTAGAAATGTTGAACTGGTAACAACTTTTTTGATTGTGGGTTTGAATATTGTGATCCTAGAATTTTATTCTTTATCATCACTGGTTTTCAAACATGGCAATGATGTTTTTTCATGGGGTATTTCTGTGGAGGGAATGGGCTGCTGATTATATCTGAAAACAGAGCATGCTCTCAAGTGTCAGAATGTTGCAGAAGAAAGTGGAGGGCTTTTTTCCCAATTCAGAAAGTGGGTAAATCAGAAGGTGGCTACTTGCATCTTGGAGCTTTCCCGAAGGAAATAAAACCTGGGAGGATGACAAGAATATTGTGAGTGCGAACTTGTACTCCTGGGGAAGTTGAAAGCATGCGAAAGCCTATAGCACTACAGTCAGCATAAATGTAAAAATAAAGTAGAAAACTGTGGGCAGTGCACAGATTGTGCTGTAAAAGGTATTATAGGAGACTGCATTCCCTCCTGAGTGTGAGGAGTGCATTGTTGTGACCCTGCAAGGGAGGCACTGATTCCTGCCCTGCCCTTTTCTTGCAGGCAGGATCTGCAATCCAGCTGGAATCCAGCTCTCCTGCTGGCTTCCAGGTCCTTCTGAATGGAAAGGAGACTCTCAGTTTCTCACAATAGCTGTTATATGGGAAGGCTGTACAAAACCATTGTCCTGGAAAGGGAAACTTGCCCAAGTTCTTGCTGTTCTCTCAGGAAGGATAATTAGAACAAGGTTTAGAGTGAAGATGGTGTGGCTGCACTCAGTTGTCTGTACATTCGACTTTGAAAGAAAAATGCTCTCTCCTCTGGACTGAGCAAGAAGTTTTTCTCCATGTCAAGAGTGAATTATGAGTCTGCTCATAGATTTTGCAGTATAGTCAGAGATAGCTGCTTATCATCTGTGAGCTTTTTATATATAGCAAATATAGCAAATATCATCATAGTTCAGAGGCGAGAGGACACTGGTGATATCCCTGATTTCTTCCACACATTTTATTTTTATTTTTTTCAGCATCTCACAGTGTAGCATTTGGTTCTTTTATCCCAGATTTTGTGGTAGTTACCAGACATTATGAAGCATTTCAGGACTGCTGGAAACTCATTAAGAGCCTTCTGAAGTCAGCATCTCTTACAGTGCTGACACTGCAGGGTTTCCAAGGAGCTTTCTGCATCTTACCTGTTCTTCCTTGGGTTCCCTTGCAGCACCTCAGCTTGGCCAGAGCATCTGTCCCTGACCCAGCCCTAGCAGAACCCCCAAACCCAGGTGATCCTTTGCTCCCTGGCTGCTGGGGAGATCTCTAGGTGGTGCTACCTGCAAACGAGCTGTTCCCAAACAATTGGAGTTGGATTGTGCTGGAACAGACCCAGCTGCTGGGCTTAGCCAGGGCTTTACTTGGGTTTGTGCAGCTGAGCTGGGTCAGCCCCTGGGCCTGCCTGCCTGGGAGTGCAGAGGGGACACTGCCCAAATCCAGCCGGGAACGGGCCGGTGTGCAGTGCCGATGGTGTGGAGTGCTTCTGCAGCCTGCCTGGGAGTGCAGAGGGGACACTGGGCAGATGCAGCCGGGAACGGGCCGGTGTGCAGTGCCGATGGTGTGGAGTGCTTCTGCAGCCTGCCTGGGAGTGCAGGGATGGCACTGGGCAGATGCAGCCGGGAACGGGCTGATGGTGTGCGTTGCTACTGCAGCCTGCCTTTGGGAAAGGAAATCCCTTAGGCACACCAGCACGCTCTCATGCAAATTGTTGTGCTTTTCACTGCCTGCTCCTAGGCCCATTAAGCTGGAAATGGGACTGGAATGGCTTTTGGAAGCAGCACACAGGACAGATTTTGCCAGAGATCCTGCTCTGTTTATTTTCCTCACTTCATGCTCCAGCACAGTCGCTGCCATCCCTCATTTTCCCCGGTACATTAAACCTGGCTCAGGAATGCAAATGATTGTGCTCGGTGAATCATCTCCGTGGCCCTGTGCATCCAGATGATGTCATTGTCTCTGCTGTGTGTTCACAGTGTGCCTCTTGAATAATGCAGTGTGCTGGTGCTCCCTGAAACTGTCAGTATCTGGCATATGGGATCATCAGGGCTGAGCTATATCCTGATTTGATGGAAGGTGGTGTAAATCCACTGACACCAAGGAATTGTGTCAATTTAAAGACTCCAGGCAGGGTCTTCATGACTGCATCTTTACTCCATGTCAAAGTATATTCAAAGTAAAGGATTTGTCATGTTTGACAGCGCTCCTTAGGATGGTCATTTTGAACATAAAAATGCAGATATGGGGGAAAGTAGAAAAAATGATCTGATTTTTAGAACAAGTAAGACTAGTTACTGCTAGCAAATAGTTAAGACTAGTTACAACAAGTAAATAGTTGAGACTAGTTACTAGTCCTGCAGAGTAGTTGGTATTGCGAGCCAAGCGCTGGATTTACTGGAGTGTGCAGGGCACTGCTGAGCCTGGTGAAGCAGAGCAGTGCTGTGCACCAGGGCCTGATCTGCTGCAGTGGCAGACTAAGGAAGGGAAATTCTGGCCCTGCGACAAATTCAGATAAAGATATGTCACTTGTTAAAAGCTGTATTTGTTTTCCAAACCATTATCTGGGTAAAGCCTGTGGATATAAACCTCAGCAAGAGCTTCCCAGAGTTGCGCATCACCAGACGAATGATTCTGGCCCTGGTGTGTGAAAACGTGGAGCTGGATTTCACCACTTGTGCTGAGCTACAGGGATACAAAGGTCTGTCAGGCATCGTCCCTGAATGACCATTCCAGTGTCTGGAAGTCTTCTGGGGCTGATTCCGCAAGGAGGAGTTGATGGCTGTGACTGTTCCAGTGATTCATGGCCAAGCTCAGGCTCTTTGGAGCTGCTGACATTTATTTATTTCAAACCTACCGTTTGGAGTCATGTAAAACTACTTTGGCTTTCCCTAACAGGTGCCCCTAAGGTATTGTCTTTTCCTGTGTCTGAGATGTGCCGTGGACACCAGGCCATGCTCCCTCCTCCCTCCAAAAGCCTGGCTTTTAGGTCCACATCCACATTTTTAGGGCAATATGTTACTGCTGCTTCAGGGAGCCAAGGCACTCATGGTAGCTTTTGTTCCTGTTGGGTTAGTCAATAATACTTGAAAATAGTGGCTTAATCTGTGTTTGTATCTTTGGTGTTTATTGTAATCACATAAAGCACGTGGAACTTATTTAGTATTAATGTGATTGTCTGAAGTCCTTTGATAGAATATCTGCTGTAATTCAGGATTAAATGCCCTGAGCATTAAAGAAAAGGAGCTTATTTTTGTGCTGCCTGAATCTGAAAGAAGTGCCAATCCAGTTCTGGCAATTCATTGGCACTGACCATTCCCTGAGGTAGAGAGCAAAATTGAGAAAAGGTATTTTTGCATGGCATTTCAGATTGGGGGCCACATCTGAGTTATACACATTATACAAAAAAGAAGAGCTGTAGCATCTTCAGATGTGTGACAGGGGAAATCACCAACCACAATTGTCAAGTTGCTCCTAAATAATATAAATATTTCTGCCATTGAATCTTCACTGGCATTTGGAAACTAAGAGAAATGGGGAATTAAATGTTGTGCTCCACTTTGCTCAGGCCATGCATAGAGGGCTCTGTAGTACTCAGTGGCTTTCAAAAGCATCATTTTGTCCTAGCAAATAGTAGTTCTTTCCTGCTACCTTAGAAAAAAGTTTGCTTTTTACTTCTTTTACACTGTGTCTCCTTTAAATGAAGTTAGTGAAGGGTAAAAAGGTACAGGAACTAGAACTTGCACAGATATCAAAATAATTGAGGATATTAGAAAAAGCTCCAGCATATTTCAGCTATCTGTGCTTTGATTCTGTTGTGCTAATTTGGTTAAAATTGTTGTAGCTACAGCAATTGAAATTGAGTACAGGCTGCACTAAGAGTTGAGGGGAAACCTGGGCAGTTTGGTTGTGTTGAAAAGAAGCTTAAAGTGGCATTCTCAGCCTTAAGCACCAAGAAGCATCTTAGGAAGTACATCTGGATGATCCACCCAAAACAATGGACTCTCCTAAGGGTATCATACTGGACAAAGTTCCAGAGGCTTCTGTTAAGCCTTAAGGTAACAGGAAGTCACTAAAGACATCACTAAAGGACAGAGAAAAAGGAGATTAATGGAAACAGAGAAACAGCCTACCAAAAGCTGGAGTTGCTTCCAAAGGAAATTGCATCTATAATAAACTCTGGCTGAATAAATATTTTACTCTGTGGCAGGTAGGAGAAGTTTCCAAGAGCAATCAGAGGGGTGGAAGCCCAGTGCCGCAGCCGCTTTCCAGCAGGGGAGGTGTCCCAGTGGGAGCAGCTAACAGAGAAAATTCAGAGATCCTCTTTTATGTGTTTTAGAGTTGTGTGAATTTAGTTTACCCCATTTCAAATACTTTAGATTCACCACATATTCCTATGGGCTCAGAACTTCTGATTTGCTCACCAAGCTTCTAGTTGACAGTTTTTGAGAGGGATTTGCGCTGCAGCTGTGGCATGGTCTCAGAGAGCACCAGTGATTGATGTACCAAAGTTTAAAAGGGTGCTTACATACTCAAAAGAGAGCACATCCCAGTTACAGGTCTTGCCATAATCCCCGTTGAAGCATTTACTGTTTTAAATAACTTCCTGCAGTCCATAATTTTTGTAGCAGAGAGCACCTTTAGAAGGAATACTCATTCAAAAATCGCTGTTTTCCTCTTTCCAGTTTTTTTGGAGAGAGCTCCAGGAGTCTGAAGAGAGGATGTAGCTGCATGTCACCCTCACTGATATTTGCAGATTATTAATGTGTGAAGGATGTCATGACATTCAAGAGAGAACTCAGACTCAGCAGAAGTGTTCTCAGCTGTGAATAGGTCTTTCACAACTGCAGTCATTTGGTCGGGTTTATGTTTGGGTGACAAAGCACGGGAGGCCAGCACAGTAAGGCAGATGTGATGTTATTAGCCTTGTGTTTCTGCAGTGCCCCACAGGGACCTGGGCTGGAAAGTACTTGAGTGAAAGATCCAGGAGATGAGTCTCTGGTTTGTTGCTGTCCCAAAGACACAGCAGTCTTAGGGACACTGTCTTAATCCCAAGCAAATCTCCCAAAATCTCTGCCTGGGCTTGGTTGGGATTCTTTTTCCATTAAAACCTGAGGAAATGTGTGATCTGGTTCTGTTTCTGCTCAGCTCTTTCTGCCGTGCAGTCCAGTGAAATTCAATGCCAAAGATATCAGACTTAGATAATTCAATGCCAATTCAAAGATATCAGACTTAGTTTTGTGCTATTTGGGGTTTTTCCTAGCTGATTCCATTGCTTCTCCTATTTCCCACCTTCCTGACTTCCAGCTGCAAGAGTCTGGAAGAATTCAGGAGACTTAGAAACACCAGGCAGCAGCAATTTTAACAATACAAGTAATTTACACCCATGCTATTGTGTCTGTCCTTTTTGGTTATTTCCACTTGTGTGTGACTACGGCAGCCACAATTTTCCGAGAGTTAGACTGAGATGAGCAGCTCATCTTCTGGAAGCTGAGATCCAAGCTGTCAGGTACCAGAAAGGATTGAGGTTTACCTCTGCTGCTTTTGGAAAGAGTAGCTATTTAAAGCACATTTTAATTTGAGTTGGCAGAATAAGGATCACACACAGTCCCAAAATACCAGTGAACACAGATTTTAATGTTTCATTGTTTTGCTGTGCAGGATAGCTGGCTCTTGGAAAAGTCAGCTTTCCCTTGGCACTATATCCAGTATTTCTAGGGCCACAGAGGAATGGGTGGAGGTTTTTAAAAAGCTCCAATTAATGCTGAATTCAGTCAGAAAAGGAGCTTGCTTCTTCATGAGGATTAAAACATCCCTCTGCCATGTCTCACTGAACCTTCTGAATGCATTAAATGATTCTGAAGGTCACATGCTGAGGACACTGCCTCATAAAGAAACAGATTAGCCCAGAAAGTCACTGGAAAGAGTGTTTTCCCTGCTTCTGGCCATTTAAAGATGATGGTGGAAGTACCCAGAATCCCTGCCTTGGAAAACACCATTGCAAAGGTCTATGAAAAGGAGAATGAGGCAAATTTGTCTTTAATTCTTGGTGGCAGAGAAGAGCAGGCTCTTGGAGGCTGGGAGCCCCTGTCCATAGGAACAGCAGCGAGGGGATGAGCTGCAGTGAGTCTGGGGTCAGACACCCCTGAGAGAGCAGTGAAATCTGCTCCATGAACAGCCTGCAGGGAAGAGGGGCAGAGGGGAAGGAAAATACGGGAACAGCATCACCCCACTCGTGCCACGAACTCTCACTGGGTGCCAGAGTGAGAACAGGCCGGAATCCCCTGCGGAAGGTGGCTGGAATGAGGTCAGACAGAACACTGGGATTTGCCATTGACCTTAGTGGGATTACAACTGATCCTTAATTCAGGCAGCCATCCTTAAGGTGAGTAAGCAGTGGCTGCTGTTGTTGGGAAAGCTGGGGTAAAATAAAATGGGGTCCATTTGTAGTGCTCTAAGTGCTCAATTCTGGCTCCCTGTGTGGACAGGCAGGAAGTTTGCCTTGCACCTAAAGCATGCCAGAAGTGCCCGCATGTGGAATGAGCACACAGAAACAATGTGTTAATCGGGACACAGCCTGTGTGTCAGTGAGATTGTCTGCTCCAGCCCCAGAGGGGCACATCCTCAGCAGGAGCTGGATCTCAGTGACAGCACAGGGCACAAGACAGCAGAGCAGCTCACATGTGTGTGTGCAGGCTGACTTCTGGTGACCCCAGCTGTGAGCAGAGTCCAACAGCTGCAGCAAATTGCTAAATCATCCTTGGCTAATGCTGACAGCGAATTACCTACATAGCTTTTGTGAGGTTATTGTTTGTCATAGGGACATAGCAAATATAAGTCTTTACGCCTTCTGCTCTATTCCCTTGAGCTCTCTGTCATAATTTTAAAATAATATGCTATTTCTTTGGCATCTGAGCTGTTCCCCTCGTTACATAATTTTACTTTTCCCCTCTGGTAAGTCAACTCCCAGTTTCTCCAGAATGCTGAAGCTGTGACTTTGCAGATGCCAGCAGAGGCAGTGCCTGGGATATCATCACAGGCATGAGATAGCAGCTCTCTGGGGAGATCAAAAAGAAACCAAGATGCAAAGGAATGCTGCCATAATTATCTGCAAGGAGGTTAGTTCAATGTCACTGCAGCAAATTCCCTGTGGTTCCTGAGAACTGCCTCTCCGTACCAGAGAGCAGCACAGTCCCTGAGTATCTGCTAAGGAACATTAGAAACAGATTAAAAACAAAACACAAAACACTTAGTGCTCTTAAGTCTTCAGTGGTTCTGTTATGACAGTGTGCCATGGCAGTTTTATCTTGGATGAATATTTCTCTCTGGAAAAGCAGAGCATTTGAGGGAATTCTCCAGCTGCTAGCAAGGAAACAGTTTCTCTGATAGCTGTGCAGCTCTGCCCCCCCCCCCGTGCTGCTGAAAGTTGCTGGGTTTGAGTTGATCTTTGCTAGGAACCTGACAGAAACACGTGGTGCTGATGGCCTGAGCTGTTCGCTGTCCCCTGATGAGTGCAGTGCCAATGGAAGTGCCTGGGCTGGAGCTGCTGGGCTCTGGTTTTGCCAGGGCTCAGTCACTCGTGCCGCTCTGGGAGCTGCTGGAACACATCGTGGCACATTCCCAAGCTGCTTGTGGAGTCCCCAGGTGCTGCTCAGAGCTTGCAACGTTGCAGCTCCAGTTTTACCCAGATGCTGGCACCTCACCACGTGTTTGTGTGAGCTTGCCTGCAGAAGGTCAGGCAGGACCCTGAGAGCAGCTCAGCCATTTGTTGCTCCAAGCTGTGCTGGCGAGATAACACCACCTGAGATGCACTCCTGTGCGAAGCTCTGGATCATTGGGTGCGTTTCCTTGGAAGCTGTGAGTGTGCTGGAGCTGCACAGCTCCTGTGCCACTGAGAGGGCTGGGTGCCCAGAAGAGGCCAGCAGGAACCAGCAGCTCCTCGTCCTGGGTGAGGATTGGCACGAGGGAAGGCATTTGTGCCCGTGCGGATCCAGGGCTGTGCCAGGACAGGCGGGAGACAAACACCTTGGTGCTGCTGTGGGCACCACAGAGCCTCGAGGAAAAGCCTTCCTGGTCTCTCTGCCAAGCGTGGAGCAGCCTTCTGGCTGGCATGGGTGTGCTGTGGTACCTCCAAAGCCTGCAGGACTCCCTGCCTGCATTGGGAGCTAAAGGAAAGCGCACCTGAGCTTCCAGCACCAGCTCCAGAAACTGCCTTGTGCACAGCATTTGTCCCCAGATTTGTCAGCTTCTGGCCAGCCTGGGAAGTGCCAGGATGCTGCAGAGCGCTCCCATTTTTACAAATAGGTAACAGAAATTTTCATTTGTTTCTAATATGTCCCCTCATGAGGTGCTCACGATGGGCAGCAGCTTTTTGGCTGCCAGACTGTCAGCCCAGCCACAATCAGCATGTTTTATGTTTCTCCCTGGGCTCCTGGCCACCTGTGTAATGGCCACGTGCTGAGCTGGGCAGGCTGCCCGTGGCACTGCCACCCAGACTGCTGCAATGAGCCGTGGGCTGGCAGGAGGTGATGATGTTCCTGAAGGACAGCTTGCAGCACGGTGACAAATGCTGCTGTCCCTCCCGCAGGGACCCTCCCGTGCACCAGTCACCAATGTTACTTTACAGCTTTTGGGGGCTTTTATCCAGAAGAATTGCAAATGTTGTGGCAGTGATAGCAAATGAATATTCAGAGACAGTCTCTGGTCCTCTCAGACTGAGGAGTTTTAATGTGTTCATCCTGAGCTGTGTGGGGCTTTCCTAAGAATGGTAAATTTGCTAGAAAATTTAGAATAACCACAACTATTTGCCCTCTGCAGTAAAGTTTGTGGACTGGTTCTAAGTGGGAAAGGACATGGTGCTCCAGGAGAGACAGGGACCGTGCCTCTGGCCCCTCCTCAGCCAAGGGGTTGGCTCAACACCCCTCACTGGGGAAGGAAGGTTGAGCCTGCACTGCCCTGGACTGAACAGGGCCTTTCCAAAGCGATCAGGGACAGCAGGACAGTGTTTGGGGGTCTCAGCACTTATGTGGATACTGAAAGAATTAAGCTTGAGGTTTCTTTTTTGTTTTTAACCCTTCAGTGAGAGTGTCCTGCTGGAAACAAAATAAGCTTGGTAGGATGGAGCCCACTCATGCACCTTGGAATCTGCAGGCTGTCCTGCTATTCCTTGGGAAGAGAGGCTGTAAAGCTGGTTTTGGGGAACAGTCACAGGTCTGATAGTGAGGGAGGGAGAGGCCCACGTGGAGAGCAGACAGTGAATTTCTGCCAAGGCACCTTGGTCTTGGCCAGCCCTCTACACTAAGCTGTGTCTTGGCTGGTTCCACAGAAAAGAATGCCAAATGCAATAAGTTATGAAATTACTGGGGTTTTTTGTAGGTTGGGGTTGAATTGATGCCTTGCTTGGAAGCCAGTGGCTCTGTCTCCATAAGCACCATGCAGTAGGAGCAGATCTGCAGAGAAGCAGGGAGAGCCAGACAGATTTCAGATTTCAAACCAGCTTCATTCTAACACCATGTGAGGGAAGTCTTACAAGGACCTTGTAGCAAATCAAGAGACCAAATATTTAATATTAAAAATGTCAACAAAACCTTTCAATTTATCAAGAATATTTCAAGGGATTTTTTTTTTGCCAAAACAAAGACTGCAAAAAGACCTGGCATATATTATGAGACATTCCAATGCTGTTGACGCTGTTTGGGTTTTTGTTTCCAGTCATTTCAGCTGAAGTTTTGTTTAATTCTTCTGGAGGTCATCTGGCATTCTATTTAAACCTGTGTCATTCTTGTTGTAGTTTCAAAGAGGTTTATACATAAAATTGATCTCTTTATAACCATTTAAAAACATTATTATACCTATTTCTGCCTTTACAAGAGAAAGGAAAAAAAATCCAGTGCTGCTGGCTTAACCTTTTTGTTCTGAGTCTTGTGGTGTGTGGCTAGGGAATGAGCCATGACACGTGTGCCCTGGCTGCAGGAACCGGGGAGAGGAGGCAGCGCACAGCACACGGGCATTTGGGAGCTGAGGGGAAATGGGAGCAGCCTGGCTGCAGTGCAGGCAGCGTGGGAGGCTTGGCCTAAAGGGGATTTTAGTGCGGCAAGCTCTGCGCTCTGAAGGCTTCGGACAGGAAACCCCACCTTTGGGGTATGGCAAGGAAAGTTTACAGCCCATGATACTGGCTGTGGAGCGGTTGGTCACTCCAACATCAGGAATAAAACAGCCATCAGCAAATAGCCATTGACAATTAAACAAATTGTAATGTGCTGTTTTGCTAGCAAAGAAATAACCTGTACACATACCTTGCTCTCCTAATCTAACTTGGCTTCTTATTTTAGTCTGCCTTCAAGAACAACAACACAGATTTGAAAAATTTTTTTTATAGATTCCCATACCTGAAAAATCTGAATTTTTGGACAGATGAAAAATACTGCTAAAAAGGATTGAGTCTTACGGAATGTTGTCAGTGTTGATTTGTTTTTTTTAAAGAAGATGAAATCAGGAACGTTTTTGAGTTAGCAGGATACCAGATAGGTTTCAACTCTCTATTCAGGTGTCTGTTTTCCACAGAGAGGCAGTGTCAGCCCGGAGTTGGTCTGGACTTTGTCCGGGCTCAGAAAAGGTGTGCATATTTTGAATTGTAAATATGGGTATGAGGAGCAGCCCTTCGGTGGATTATCAGACATCTGGGAAACCATGTGTGACGTGCTGCTTTTGCCTTGTGCCGTTGCAGGTTCCAGAACCTGCTGTGGTCCCGCAAGGCCTTTGTGGACAGCGTGAGGGTGTACAACCACAGCTACATCTACATGCCAGCCTTCTCCATGCGCACGGGCACGGGGCCCTCGCTGCGCGTCTACTACACGCTGCAGGACTTCGGCGCCCGGCAGTCCGTGCTGTTCGCCAACCCCGCCTTCCTGCGCGACATCGGCCGCTTCTGGAAGGGCAAGGGCATCCACGCCAAGCGCCTCTCCACGGGGCTCTTCCTGGTCAGCGCCGCGCTGGGGCTGTGCGAGGACGTGACCATCTACGGCTTCTGGCCCTTCGCGGTGGACCTGCGCGGCGGCTCCCTCAGCCACCACTACTACGACAACGTGCTGCCCGACTCGGGCTTCCACGCCATGCCCGAGGAGTTCCTGCAGCTCTGGTTCCTGCACAAGAGCGGCGTGCTCCGCATGCAGCTGGAGCCTTGCGAGCAGCCCTCAGCCTGAGCCCGCTCTGGGACGCGGGGAGTTTTTCATTTCCGTGCTCTGCAACAGAGAGCTCTGGCTTATGGTGGTTGTTTCTGAAGGGATCTGCACGGACCCTGAAAATGCTCCTTGAAGGCCAAATGGATTATGTCCTTGTTGCTCAGTGCTTTGTGGAACTGGGAGAGGAGGAATGCATCTCTCCATCAAGTCCATTCAGCAGCGGTGGGAAAACTGTCAGAAGCAGCACAGCTGAACTTTGCAGGGACGTTTTTAAGTGACAAGCGTACAAAGGGCATTAAGGCTCAGAGAGTCACCGGGCCGCTCATAAGCTTTTGCTGACAGTGCCAAATATGACTATCTCTTCCAAATTCCATTTCATTCCAGATCAGCATCCTGTAGAACTTTCCTTTTTCCTTGCTTTTCCCCTCTGTTTGGGGGTGGGTGTGTGTGTGGGACAGCATGTGTGTCATTGACTCCTTGTTTCTTTTCCTTTTATTCCTTTTATTTTTGCTGTGTTGCCCCCTCCCCCGAGGAAGGAAAAGGAAGGGCTTGAAAGCCCCAGGAGCTGAGAACCATCAGCTCCTCTGAAGACTCTGGGGAGAGTGAAGGTGCTGAGAATCTGGTTAGAATGTCCTAGGAATGCCTTGCTCCTGGGGGCAGACAGAGCTGTGTGTTGTAGGTGTTATCAGGATGGTTCAGGTCGCTGCATTACAGCTGTGCCGGTGCTGTGCTGTGGGCAAGAGCTGGTTAAGGCAAACTGCTCTGAAAGGAAGCATGTTACAAAACCAGCTACAGGGAAGTGCAGCCTGGTTTCAGTGACCCGCTGCAAGATTTCTGCAGTGACTTTCATAGCAGGGATGGTTCCTGACCTGCTTTTCTGTCCAGCCTTAGGGATTAATTCTGTATTCATTTGGACTCCAGATGTTCACGGACTGTTGAGGGTATTTGAGGGGTTCAGTGGAATGTAGAATGAGGTTCTTCGTGTGCTTACAGCAGGAAAATTGCAGAAATGAATGTGTCATTTAAAATTAGTCGAAGCTTTGAGAATCGTTTCTCTGCGTGTGACTTGCTCTTCTGCTTGGATTGTAACGTTAGCCTTAAAGACTTGTACTTCTCACACGAGATTGTCTCTGCTTGAGGAGAGTCTGGGAAATAAAACAGCCTTTGGGAGCACCGAGAAGCTGCACAGCCAGCAAGGAAAGGAGAAAAGAGAAGGGCAAGCCTGCTGCAAGGCAGCCCTGCTGGCAGTGGAGAATCTGTCAGTGTGCACAGTGCCTGAAGGACTGTTTTATTTTGGGTTGTTACTTGGGCAGCAGATGGTCTCTCACTGTGGAAATGAGAAATCCTTTTGTTTGTTTGCTTTGGTTTAGCACTGGAGGACAAGAGGAGAATCCCAGCTCGGTCTGCAGCACAATTTAGGCTGCGAGATGTTGCCACCATTAACTTGAAAAATCCAGATCAGTGTTCTCGTTCTTATTATCTTCTTACTGAAAATCTAGCCAAGGTGTTGGAACAACAGAACTGTCATCAACTTTCCACAGCAACTTCCTGTGCTGTTCTAGCCCCAAAGTTCCAGTATTTTGGGGGATGTCTCTTCTCAAGTGTTGATAAGGTCTCTCCTTGTAGACTACCAGCTGCAAGTTCTATAGATATAAATAATTTTTTTAAAAAGTGAAATCCATGGCTCCTTTTTAAATATGAATAGTTCAACACTCTGTAAGAAACTGGGGACAAAATGATAATGTTTTTCTTTTTTAAATTATGTTTCATAATAAAAATTTTCTTTTGGAATATGGATATTCCAAGCATAAAGTGGGCACTGTTTTGTAGGATTACAGGGCAGTGCTGAAGGGTAATGTGGATATTTTGGGGTGTTCTAGCTATTGCTCCGATAGAACCTGAATGTACCTCGTAGCCCATGATATCTTTGTCCATGCTTTCATTAAAAGTACACTCAGCACACCGATGGAACCTCACCTGATAATTCATTCTGTTTCATTAGTGTATTACTTGTGATGTGGGGACTCGGTGAGGAAGGGTGTGAAAGTAAAATATTTTCCTTTCTGCTTGTTATGGCAGAATTTGACTGAGCTGCCTTTCTTGGAGGCAAAAGAGGTGCCTGTATGGTTTCTATTGGGTGCATCAGGTTGGCACTTGTGAGTGCTTTATAGATTCCATTATATGTGCAAACAACATTTGGAATATGATGTGCTACAAATGGCACATCAGCAGGGTGCCAGCATTTCCTTGAGAGCAGGAGGGAGTGGGAGAGTGAGAGGGAGCTGCCTCTTGGCTGGTCATCTTGTGCTGTTTTACCAGTACTTAGGAATTCACTTCTGAACCTCTCCTACAGCTCTCCAGCCCCTTGGTGATTATTTGTTCTGGGTGTTGGGGAAATAATTGCATGAGAAGAACAAGTGGTTTTGTAGGAAAACTCTGAGTATTTCGTAATGTCTGGTTGTTCATGTTCAGCCGGTGCCCTGGGTATCTGGAGATGTTGTGTTCCCCACCTGAGTAGGACTGAACCTGAGGCCTTTGCTGGTGTCTGCAGTCCTGGTGTTTGCTAGGAGACAGCTTCCAAGGAACTGTGGGGTTAGGAGGCACCCAGGCCGTGTGTGATGTGCAGCCGATACTGAGACATCTGTAGTTCTGGCTCTGGTCACATCTGCGTGCAGTGAGTGCAACGGCACACACAGTGCGAGGCAGCCACGCGTGGCGAGGAACTGATGGCTTCAAGGGTGAGCAATTCTCAGTAACTTCCAGCGAACTGGCAGGTGAGAAACAACAAGAAATGCCACTGTTGAGAGGCAAGATCTGGTTGAGCTGTCAGTCCATGGAAACGCTGGCCAGCACTCAGCCTTTGCCCAGCAGGTGAAAGGGGAGGCAGGGGAGCACTGCAATTCCTCTGTGGCAGGAGCAGTGAAAAGGGCAGAACCAAGGAGCTGGCAAGGTAAGAGGGGCTGTTAGCTGAGAGAATGCTGGAGTGAAGGCATCCATGGCGACTGTGGGCTGGCCTTGGGGGTGTCCCACAGCAGGGCAGCCCACGTGTAGCAACACTGATATCAAATATGGCATTGCAGGAAAGGGCCTGAGAATTTATCCATCTTCAGGAGGGAGGTCATTGCTTGTGTTGCTGTGTTTTTAGTGAAGTCCTTTGAAATCTTACTATTTGTTAGTGAAGTTCCCTCCTGCAGCACCTGTTTCCACTGCGAGTTCCTGAGTTTCCCTGATAGTGTGGCTAAAGCTGCACAAATCTGCCAGGTTGAAAGCCACTGCAGTTCATCCTCAATAAAATCTGGCTCAGGCTGGCCAAATGATTTGTTAATATTCATAGTTATTAATTTTATGATAGAGGTAACAAGGGACAGAAGTGCTGGAATATTGCTCTGCCTGCAGAGCAATCATTGTCCCATGTCTGTGAGGAGAATAAATTAAATATCTTTACAAGAAGGGCATGCACTGAAATCCCTCTTGATACAATCTTTTTGGGCCTGTATATGTTCTTGAGGAAATCAAGACCAATTTTTGAACTTGTGACAAAATCATGTGAAACTTTCCGTCCTTGTTGATTAGGAAGCCTCTTGGAGCTCTTTCTAGATCAGACAAGCAAAACAGAAACCAGCAAAGCAGAATCCTAGAGAAGGGAGTGGGAGGTGTGCCCATGAGAATAAAAACATCTCTAATTTTGGCACAGACTTTGTTACAGTGCTAAGAACTCTTGCTCATGAATGTGCTATTTTGATATTTTTGCTGGAATGAAGGTAACAAGTTCGGTGTGAGGCAGCTACTAAAGCCAAAGGTCTAAGCCTCTGTTACAGATGAAGTTTTACAGAATATGGAAATATTGGCTGGTTTTTTGACTTGACTACTTTCACGTTTTTGTTATTTTCCTCAAAATTAATGTTGTTTTCTAGGCAGCTGAGTTAGCCCTTCTGTGAGAGATGAAACTATGCAAAGTATCTGCTTTCTGAAATGTAGTGTCCTGAGATGTGTCAGTTACAGCAAACCACTCCTTCATGAACCACAGCTTCATGAACACCGACCTGGTATCCAGCTCACCCTGGCCTGTAATTAAGGTGCAAGGGAACATTTATTGAGGAGTGAGGAAATGCAGGAGGTGACAGCAATCTCAGCATTTGCTGCCTCTCTGACTCTCCTCCAGCCTAACAGATCAGGAAGCGCTGGAAGAAGTCCAGGTTGTAGGAAGGACAGGCTGTTTGTTCCTGCCCATCAAACGCAGATGTAAAATGGACTAACCAGCTGCTGTCCTGAGCCATGGCCTCCTTCAAAAGCTCACGTGGTGCAGTTTCCATTAGCTGACTCTTCCAGGGAAGCCAAACTCACCAGGCTTTGCCCAGAAATGCCTGTTCCCCATCTCCATGGTTGTTTGAGGAATGTTCTGGGTGCAGTGACCTCCTCTTAGTGTGGATTTGTATTTCTGCCCCAAGCCATCATCCTGAAGGATCTCTCTTCCCTGCCCTTCCAGATGACCATTCCCTTTGGGGACTGAGGTGTGACTTTAAAAATCCTGCCATAAGGCAGCTAATATGTTTTGTAGTTTGAACAAGCTTTTCTTTTAAACTGTTGACAAATCCGCCAAGAGCTCCAAATAGAAAATAGGGCTTCAGCCAGGTGTTGGTAATTCCCTCACTGGAGAAGAGCAAGAGGATACATGATAGAAGGATGTGGTTTTCAACTGTTGTAAAATAATACCTGTTACCTTGAATTCCCGTATTTTATCTCTTGGAATCTATCATATGTTTGACTTTTTTGTAGTTTCTGAACAGAACAATTAGTAAAAGATTTAAAGTTGTTTTTGTTAAATATTAACAGACTCGTTTCCCTGAGTGGAATGCCAAGACCCAACAGGAGGCTTAGCCTATCCTCCCTGGCTAATATTTTTTGGCAGCAGCGAGACCTTAAACAGCTACTCATTCCTCTCTGATTATTCATTTCCATCAGTTTTATTGCAGCAGGCTGGGCCCTGGTGTATTCAGCCTCTTCAGCTTAATGCATGTGTTTAGAATGAATTTCACTCTGCTTTTCAGCTACGGTGGGGGGAAGAAATGTGTTGCTAATGGAAAATGCTTGGTTTGGTGCAGCCAGGAGAGAGGCACTGCCAGGTTCAGGCTGCTCTGGGCTGTCTGCAGCTGTGGCTGTGCAGGGCAGAGCAGGGCTGGGCTCTCCCCCTCTGCAGAAGGCTCTGATTGTTCCTCTGTGGCTGTGCCCAGGGCCAGGGGATGCAGCTCCAGGGGCAGCAGTGTGAATCAGCACCCCAGGCACGGTGAGCCCTGTCCCGATTCACAGTCAGCACTGCTGGCAGTGGTGGGAACGCTGGGAGCTCATCCTCATCCCTCGGGAGCCCAGCCTGCTCCCAGCAGCGCCTGAGATCCCTGCAAGGCTCAGGAAGGCCCATTAATTATTGCATCTTTAATTATTGGCTGTGTGCTCCCTCTGCTGTGGGGTCAGCTCTCGGCTGAGCTCAATGTTCATCCTGTCTGGGACCCTCTCAAGCAAGGGAACCTTTAGCACCCCGACCATGTGGAAATTACTGTGGGATTTGAGGCCTTCATCTTCCAAGTTAAACTCTTTTTTTTCCTCCTTTTATGCTGGATTTAACTCCTGTGAGGGACTCCAGAGTGAGTTTAAGAAAGCAGTGCCACTAGTACTTGTTCTGTGGGTTTGTGAAGAAGATGGTGTTCAGTAAAACACTGGAGTACCTTTTGGACAGTTCCTTCTGATTTCTAATTGTATATTCAATGAATTGTTTCAGTCAGATGGGACCCATAGCAGAGATGAGTTGCATCATTTTCTGTTAATTGGAAGGAAACAATTACAGAACTGTATTACATTTCAAGCTGAATCTTACCAACAACTCAAGGAATCTTCCTTGTGCAGGAAGCTTTGCTATTGGGTGATTATCTTGATAGTAAATGAAAATTCTTCACTGAAAATAAAAGCATCATTTGGAGTACTGAGACACTAATTTGAGTCTCTACTCTGGTATCTCCAGCAAAGATTTTGGTGTTCTGTAAAAGTGCCATAATCGCAACTTATTTTTTTCTTCTGTGCGTGTGTTCTTATAGGAAATGCTTGAAATTTTTTTATAAGCCTTCCATGTGCTGAAAGCAAACACTCCTTCATCAGGAACAGGAGTTTCTTTTTGGGTATCCATGGTATGCAGAGTGAAAGTGCCAGGAGATGTCCAGATTTCAGGAAAATGCTGGTTTGGAATATTCTGGCAGGACTCCCTGGAGCACGTGAGTTGGCTGCTGCCTCCTGAGCTGCAGAGTTTGGGCAGATGATACAGGAAAAAAGCAAAGATATTTTAGCCATTTCAGCTCTGGCTGCTTGATGTGTCCCACTGTGGAGTGGTGTTTGTTCATTCTGTGGGGCCTTCAAGGGCTCTGATCCTACAGATCAGTCCTGTGTTGGCTGGTTTAAAGGCCTGGGCTTGGTGCTGAAAGCTCCAGGAGCATGGAAATGCCTGGGAATTGTCCTTTGGTGTGTTATGGTTTGGGCACTGCAGGGTCTGGCCTGTTGCAGAACATGTACATGAAAACCATTGTGTCTGGGCACCCAAAGCCATCGTAGCCGAGCTGCAGCTGCAGAACTCGGGTGCAGGGGAGGTCCCTGCAGGGCAGCAGCCTGAGGCTGCAGAGTGCAGGCACACGGTGCTTGCATTTCTGTCAGTGATCCCATCCCCATGGGGCAACGCTGCGTTGGGGCAGCTCTCGGTGAAACTCCCCCTCCGTAAGCATTTCCAATCATTGTTCCATGCAAAGGCAGAAACAGCAGATTTTTTCTTGTTCACACGTGTCACGCTGCATTGAAAATGGAACAAAAACTCAGAGCTCTTACCCCTTTCAGAGCGCTGTGAGGACTCCCTAAATAATAGATTGGCACAGTTACATACATATAAATAAAATACCCTGAGGTTTATAGCTCAGATGCTGGTTAGTGTCTTGAATAATTACTTCCAAATCATTTAGAGGAAAAAAAAATTGCAGAAATTTTACATGTGAAAAATATTCCTTTTTTTTTTTTTTTTTCTCCTAAAGTGTACTAATAATTAAAGAAACCATGTTAAAAGACATGGGAATTTTCCCTGGTTTCCTTATCCTGCACTTCAAGTTTTGTATTCAAGTCCATACTTGTGCAAACCTTCCAATTCTAGATTGTCCCATGTGGTGTTCATAGACTAAAAAAATATAATTAAAAAACAAAACAAAAAAAAGAAACAACAAAAAAGTTATATTCCAAATGTAGTCACAAAAAAAAAAAAAAAAAAAAAAAAAAAACAAACCAAAAAAAACAACACCAAAAAAGCAAGCCCAGGACAGGTTCAGCTCTTCTGAAAGCTGTGACTGTTTGTGTGCTGCCATTTAGTAGTGGTGGCCAAAGAAGCAGGCAAAGGTCAGAAAGGAGATGAATGCACTAAAGGACACAATATTGCTGGTAAAGTGATGGAAGCATAGGTTTAAATGCTTGGAACCCAAAGTTGTTAATTGATGTTATGTCTTTATTCTTTTGCTTCTCTTTCCCTCAGTTGTTGTACTGGGAAACTTGCCCTGTTCACAAGTTGCTTAAAATTTTCTCTGCACTGCACTGAACTTTCCTCTGGCCCTAAACCTAAAAGTTACCAGAGAGGCAAAAACCACTTCAGGTCTATCATCAATATTTGTATGCAGCATTTTACCTCTGGTTTATCAATATTTGTATGCAGCATTTCACATCCTCCTAGTACTAATTACTCTATTAACTCATAGTTAAATGAAATAGTGGAAGCTACTACTTATCCCAGAGTTTTGAAATCGTTCTTCCTGTGGTGATTTCTGTGTTAGGTGAATGAAGATTGCTTTTAGCTCAGGTGTTGTGAGAATTAATTAACTCATGCTTGGGAATTAAAATGAAAAAACCCCAGAAATGTTATTAAGCTTATCTGTTTTGAACAATGCAAACAGGCAAATGAACTACCCTCTTTATCTGAGCGAATTTATCCTTCTGAGTTAAAATCCTCTGCCTTTGTTAGGAAGTACAATAGGAACATTCTGTTCAGGGCACACCTGGATTGCAGGGAGGGAAAAGCTGTGCATTTATAAAGAGAAAAGGTTTTCTCCTCTCAGCCACACCCATCAATCTACAAACCAGATTCTCTGCTCTCTTTCACTGTTCTGACTCAATCAGATCAATAGAATTGCCTGGATTTTAACTAGTGGACTGTTCTCAAACCTGAGGGAATTCATCCTATGAAAATCTGAAATTATTTAAAGCACTGTCAGATCATGATACTTAGTCAAAGTATCATAAGTGTGTAATCTGCCAATTCCTTTTTCCCCACACGTTTAGACCTTGAGCAGATTTTGCAGTTTGTTGGGTGCTTCTGTAAGGCAAATCTCTCACTGCATTTCAAACTCCTGCCACACTGGAGGCATCCCAGGCTGAAATCCAGTCGTGATCCGTGTCAGGTCCTTGTCTCGTGGAATGATCCATAAGCTGCTCCATTTGTCAAGGGCATTGGCTGAGCCAAGGGAAAATGAAAAAAGGATTTTCAACACTGGCAAGCTTCACCATTCGCTGGCTGTAGCTGTAACCTCAATTCATTATTCTTGATGGATCTGATGTCTGCCAGTGTTTCCTCTCATCAAATAATTTTGTTAGATTTTATTGATGGAATGGGATGATCTTTTCCCCCTGCTTTTTGACTGCAATTCTTTTTTGATACTGTTTGCAAGGAAGAAATACTTCTTTCTTCTCTCTTGTTTTCTAAAATGACAATTTATATTTAAGGCATGATTCGAATCTCAAATGCTGGTTTTCTTTAAAATGTTGGTCTCACACTTTTTTTCTGTCTTGGGCACAATATTTTATTTCATAACAGTACTTATGTTTTCAGTGATGAAATCTCAACAAATTATCTTCCTCTTTAAAAATGGAAAGATCTTCTGGCTTTCATAAAACCCAGTTCATGAAACTGTCAAGTGTCTTTGGGTTTTATCCTAAATAAATCAGTATGGCATCATTCCCCCTGTTATTAGAGACTAACAAGACTCTGCCTTGTCTAGTCTCTACTCCATATTTAACCAGATCCCTGTGTCATACAGCCAGCTATTATTTAAGGAATAACTACAGGTATAAGTAGTAGGAACAGTTCCTTTTATCCAGGCCCAGTTCCGTAACCATGAGGCCAGAATGTCAAAGATATATTCAAAGTTCAATGGGCCTTTTGAAAGGTACCTGAAGTAGAATATGAGTTTGCTTTCAAATTTCAACCAAATCCTGAATAATTCTTTCACCCTGATCTACATAAAAACAACAACCAGTGTTAATGATTTTGCAGCCAGTAGGAAATTTAGAGTCATTCTGTTTTGTAAAAGTATACCGGACAAATCATGGACTTCTTGTGGGGCTAAAATTGCATCTGAAATTTGCTTTTCAGTATGTTCGATAACCCTTACTGTGATCAAATATTATGTTTGGAATTACAGCTCCATGGGCACAGGCCAACAGCCCAGTCTTTATCTGGGGGCAAAACTTACCAGACCAATTTTCACATATTCAATACCACCCTGGCAGGTTGTTCTCATGAAGAGCTTTTGGATACATTTTGGACTAAAGCTGCATGCACATTCTGGGACCAAATCTGCACTGTGGCTACCGGCTGTGCATTGAGCATGCAGAGAAGAACCATTGAAATGGCACAGTCCTGATTGGTATCAGTCCCTGTTTCCCAGTTGTTTCAGGTCTTTCCTTTGGAGCAGGGAATTCGGGGTTCCCTGCCAGCAGCCCTGGCTTGTGGGAGCACTCGGGGCTTTGAATGCTCCTCCCCCCCTGGTTTGGGGGGTACCTGTCCCACCACTTCACACAGCGCCAGCCTCCAGGCTGGAGCAGGGCACGAGTGCCCAGTCCTGCTGGGATGGGTAACAGGATCGATCTCTGGACCCTCTGCAAAGTGGGACTTAAAGCCAACCCTAGCCCCAAATACTAAAAACACCTGGCGCCAATACAAGCATTCTTTATTTTAATTTTATGTCTCATGGAAGTTACGAGGACTTGTAAACTTGTTTGTTTTTGCACATAGCAGACACTTGGCTTTAACCTGTGTTAATGCTGTTTCCATCTGGCTATTTCTGAAAGCTCCAGCGAGAAGCAAGCAAACAAAGACACCAAGGAAATGAAAGGTGCCTTGCTGTTGATTTCCTAGAGTGGTACACTGCTCTGATAATGAACTGTGAAATGTAGCATGTGATGATGATGAATGTAAACACTTGCATGTCTTGTTATGTGAATGTTGTCTCCCTGAGATGGGTTGTTAGTATGAGCTCTGTAGTGAAAAATACTGGAAAGAGAAGGGAAGTGGAAAGAAGATAGTTGTAGTGGGTTTTGCAGTGAACCACATCCCCTTTTGACTGCTTTTTCTTCTCAGCTTTGGTAACATGGCCCTCACCATTAGGATAGTAAAAAACACACTGCTCTGTTCCTAAAGTTAAATCTGCCTCTTTCCAGCACTGGGAGGGACAATCTGTGTGTATTTCCAGCCCATCTGATCTGTTCCCAGGCGTGGGGCTGCACTGGCTGGATCACTCAGGCTCACTGGTGATGCCACAGTGTGTGTTTGGTGCCCCCAGCCCACACCTGCCTCCCCAGGCTGTGCCTGTGCCAGGACATAACTCACTGGGCTTTGGTACACTTTGCACTTAGGGCCAGAAGCTGCAGTGCAAACTAAAACTCTGAGAATTCCCTTCCATTTCTGGTAGGCACAGCCACCTGAAAAGAACTTGGGGCAACTTGGGAAGGTTTTGTGCTCCAACGAACAGAAATGGGCTGGGCACAGGTTTTTCAAAATTTTGTTAATTTTGCATTTACCTCACAGAGGTATTTAGGAGAAGTGAGTGCTTTCCCAGGGCACCAATATGTGTTGGAGTTGCAGCCATCCTGAACGTGTGCCCTGCCAGGGGAGCAGGGAATGTCACGGGGTTATCCCACTGGTGTTTGACCTTGGAACAGGCTGTGCTACCTGAGGGCAGGCAGCCCATGGAGCGCTGCTGGAAGCCTCTGCTGCTGCTCCCTGAGGCTGCAGGGTGCTGTCACCTTCCCTGAGCTGCCATCTGACATCCCAGCCCTGCTGCTGCGCTGGCTCTGCCTGTGGGAAGGGGCAGTGCTCAGGGAAGGGTGCTTGGATCCGTGGTACCTCAGCAGGTGCTGGCAAGGAGCTCAGTGTTGGCGTGAAACCAGGTGGTTTGGGGTCAGTCTGTGCCTCACAGCACTGCTGCCATGCAGAGCCCTGGCAGGACAGACTCCAGGTTTCTCCTGGCTCTTTAGGGACAGGGCACAGTTGCCATTTCTGCTCTCTCACACAGTATTCCCAACGGAGCCATGTGATGTGGGATGTCAGTGTTAGCTGTTAAATTCTAGTACTTTTATCTGCATTCCTTCTTCCCTTGCCCAGTTTATTGAAGAAATGTGATGGTAAGTGGTAGTTTGATGTCTTGAGATGATTTTGAAGTAGATAAGCACACCATGATGCCCCTGAGATTGCATAATTCCATGGATTTGTTTTACCTGCAGTGCCCAGCATGTAATGTTTATGTCTCATTTCTGGTGTGTGTAAGCTTTACAGGCTGGATATGGTGCCCAAATGAGAGGAGCACTTGGGTGAACATCTCAAATCACTGGTTTTTGGCATGCTCAGGGGCAGAGGTGCTTGTGTGGAGTGTGTTAAACATCCCAAAGTGTGGTGTTGTTCTGAGTCTCGTGAGTAGGGCTTTGATCTAATTCACTCTCCAATGTAGCAGATGTTTGCTGTCAGCCAACACCGTTCAAGGACTAAGGGAATCTCTTTCTTTGCCCTGCAATAATGTATTTTCTATGATTGTCAGTAGAATTTGTTCATTTCTCAAGTACTGTGAAGTGCTTCTTTGAAGAATGTCCCTTTTTCAGGTGGTTTCATGGTGACTGTACCCCAAAATGTCTAGATGTCTCTTAATTGCAAAAACTGCTTTGTTATTGAATGTATTATTTATTAACAGTATCTTGTCTTTTTCTAGTTGCATTTTGCAAAATGTGCTACAAGCATCTTCTGTGATTTTTTATAAGGAAAGTCTTATTTATAATGTTTGTGCAAGTGGATGGAAACAAATAATGATTTTATAGCTGCCCATGCCTTTTTTTCATAGCTGCAGAGTCTTAATGATCATGATCAGAAGGGACAGGCTCATTGTTTTATTTAATTTTGATGAAATTTTTCAGAGTTCACTGTTATGTTACTCATTATTTGAAATTCATTATCCTAACAAATAAATATCGCCATTTTAAGAAATGAAAAGAGTATTTGCAGGGCTTCTTTTTCTTCTCTGTTCCTCACTCTCTAACCCCAGATGTCCAAACAATCCAGGCAATTTCCCGTTGCTCTGTACATGTTAAACCTTCCCGCCTGAGCCCCCTTTAAGGACAGCGAGGATGAAGGGGCAGACAGTGCTGGCCACTGCAGGACAGCTGCAGCAGGGTTCCTCGGCCGGCAGGTACCACAGAGCCAACAGCTCTGCTTTCCTTTGTTGGAGGCATTATCCATAGCAAAGGTGCTCTCTTCTGGGGTAACGGGGGCAGACAGACACTTTCCTTCAGCTGTGATGGTTCCTTTCAACAACCCATGTTTCAAGATGAGTTAGAGTCCATTTAACTTCCAGTTTTATCAGGTGTGGGCAGATATAAATTGCTGAAGCCAGTCAAGGATGACATCCCAGTGATGATGTTTATGCTAGAAATCCTCAGGTTATGCCTTAGCTTTCCTTGGCTCTGTCACACATGCATTTCCTTTCTCTAAATGCATGTTCCTACACAGTGAGGAGTAAGTGAGAGTTCCTCGTTATTCTCTGTTAATAGTTCTTTATTGTTAATGTACCATCTCTATCAAGGTGGCTCTCTAGATTAGTTCCTGTTGCAAGGAGAGTCCAATGTCAGTGGGGGCTCAGAGAATGAGAACTCCCTGAACTCCTGTGCAGGATCTCACTGTGGGTGCTTCCCTGTGGAGGCAGAATTGCCTTGGTATGCAGGAAACCCAGTCCCATACCCAAGTCCTTGAAGGTACACTGCACTTGGAGCTGGTGAATGCTACTTGAAAGTGATGTCTGCAGTTTTTATTCCTTCTGGGCAGGAATCCTTCCTTAGTTACACCCCTGATCCCAGGTACTTTGGTGTAGCTGTGTGCATCTTCTTCCTAACCCTTTAACCTTGTACACTGATATTCATTCCTTAAAGGAAAATATGCTGGGAAAAGGTAAAATGCTGTCAGTATCAGGGCCTTAGGATTGCTTCTGTCTGACTTTGACAGGAGACGCTTGAATGTCATAGGGAAGGGCAAGAGAAGCACATCCAGTGCAGAGAATTCTCCTGGGATCTCCCTTCAAATCCTCTTCCACCCACATTTCCAGCACACAGTGACATCCCCAGCCTGGTGGACAGCCTGGTGTGGCTGGGACTTTTTGGCTTCCAAGGATCTGTTTCACTGATGTGCTTTCCAGTCCATCCCTGCATGGCATTTCAGCAGAAGTGCTGCACATTCTCCATGGTTTGATCTGGCTGGCTGGCAGAAAATACACTCGGAAATGCCAAGGTCAGCTGGCAGAGAGAGCTGCAGTGGGGCTGGTGAGGGTAGTTAATGCAGACATCCCCATGTGGTGCAATTCTGCCTAGCCCTATTGAAGGTACTGTGGAGCTGATGCCGCAGGCACACCAGGATCTGTAGCTGGCTGTGGCATTTTGCTGGGCCTGTTCAGCCACAGTGAGGTTTCAGCCTCCATCAGGCAGCACCTGCCGTCCTCCAATGAACACAGAAATCTGTGTTACATGGGTAACACCTTCAAGACGATCTTCCAGAGAAGACCTGGGGGACTTGGGATAAAACCCTTAATTTGTGATTTTCTGCTGGAGATTTCCTCCTCACCCCCTCAAACTGATCAACTGCTTTATGTCAAGTGCTGTTTGTCAACAAGGTCCAATTCTTTGCAGTCTCTCAAATATTCAGGTAAAATATTCTTAAGGAACTTGAGAACTTGTGGCAGGGAGAACTGGAGACTGGAAAGAAACAAGCTGCCCTGCCCAGCAGTGCCTCCAGCGGGACACAGCTCCCAGGCCGCCGTGACATTTTGTGTTGCCGTATCTGCTCAGAGAGCATTCCCAGTGTGCCATAACCATGAGGTACTGTGCCTTAATTAAACTGCTACTCCGTGAAAGACCCTCCTGCATTGTCCTGTCAGGTGCGTGGTTCACCTTCCCACCACGGAGTGTGGCTTTTCCCCATCTGCCAATGCCGAGGCCCTGCATCTCCCCCAGCCAGGACTCCCCATTTATTACTGCTTTGATCAAAGCCACCCAGCAGCTGGGGTTATTATCCCTGCACTCTTCCCTGCACTCTTTTCTGCTCCTTCCTCTTTCTTTTTGAGAGAAAAGGCTTGGAATTTCATGGAATTTCAATTAAAAGGTTTCTTTTCACTGTTTTCAGCGGCTGTTAATTCAGGCCTTACTCATCTCCAGCTTTTAGCCTCTTCCCTGAGAACCTCAAGATCTGCAAATCTGGTGGGCTAAGCAGCTGAAATTAAAATTTAAAAGTAGAACATTTTTGTATTTTATTTAATCTAATTGTTCTATTTAATTTCTGTATACACATATATGTGTGTGTATACATGTACACTTTTGTATCCTGGGGTTTGGTGAGAAGGCTTCAGATATCTGAAGCAGACTTCTTACTAAAGAGGGATTTAAATGCAACCCCTTTGGATATCTGGATATTCTTAAGATTGATTGTTGGGACTCAGCTACTTTCCATTAAAAGGTCTGCATGGGCCCCTTTTGTAAAGAACAAAAATTACTAATTTAATTATATCAAAAGATAAAGGAAGGTGGAATCATTTGCTCTGGTCCACTCTGCTACAGACTCCTTTTACTTTGTAGGCATCTAACAGGGGTAAGATTGTAATGTGGTTTAGACCCTGTTCTTGTCTCAAAAAAATTTCATCCAGTTCTCAAAAAGATCACTGTAGTATTTTCAATATTTTTATTTCAGTTCATCCACTTTGTATTTTTCCTATATTACATACCCATAACTGAGAAAAAAAAACAGGGTTTTTTAACCAGTACCAGCAATGCATAGATCCCACAAAATGGTTAAAAAAATCAAGTACCTGTATATGCTTCCAAAGAAAAAGGCAATATCGTGTAAATAAAAAAGAGATTCTAGATAATTTTCAGGTAGGATTTATGCATCAATTTCTTAGAGCTTTGTATTCACCCTTTAGGATTACAAGTGGTGATACTTGCAGATCTACCAGTTGAAATTAATCTATATCCATGTTATTATGCAAAAATATTTCACAAGACATAGAGTATTTCCCAAAAAGGGATTTTTTTTTTTACTGTGTTATACAGGCTTACTACCAAAAAATATTATAGATGATGAGGAAAAGATATTCAGAATCCCTGCTATAAAAATTATCTGCCATGATACTAAAAATAAAATACAACTGTGTATGCTGAATTACCATCAGGCTCTGTGTGGTGTTTAAATTTAAAAAATATTCTAAGACAAAACAAAGTACTTGAAAATCAAGCTAGTGTGAGATTTTCCAGTAAGGAGATGAAACTGAAAATATGCATGTGAGAGAGAAGACAAAGTTCAAATAGTTCAGTTGCATTCTCTCATAACAACCCTGTGCCATAATGAGTGTTTTTATCTTAATGTGTTTTTCAGAGTCTCTTTCAGAAAAGTCTCCCAGAAGTTGTTCCACTCAAGTTATTGAAATGAAGATTTGGTTTGAAGGCTTCAGCAGTTCAGAGAAGCAATGTAACAAACTTTCTAACCCATCCACGTGGGTCAGGTGCTCTGCCTTCCTCACATGCCCATCTCCCAGCCCCTCGCTGCCACTGGGACGCCACTGGCTGCCAGCAAATGCTGAGTGAGACAATCCCGCTGTGGTGGCACACCGGACTGGCGCGGGACGGGAAAGCGTGACAGAAACGTGACAACAAAAGGAAATTGTGAGTGCCAGCACCACGGTGGCCTTGGGTCCATTCAATGGCACCACACCTGGGGCTCAGAGTGCACGTGGGCTGTCCGGTGTGCTTTGGCTCCTGGATTATCAGCTGCTGGGATGGATGATTGTGAGAGTGACCAGGTGGGTGTCCTCAGAGCTGTGTCTAACAAGGAAATGGCAAGGGCAGCCGTGTTTATGAGGGACAAGAGGGCTTGGGAGGGCAGCAAACCAGGTGTCACGTCAATAATGCAGACCTGCCATGGCCAGGGACCACGGGGTGTGCCCAGGAGGCTGAGACAAGGAATTCTGCCATGCAATGAGTGATTGAATCAGTGTCTGCAATGCTGCGCCTTGTGGGCACAGAGTGTGTGCTGATTGGGGTGGGCTGTGCCCAGTCATCCCCAACTGGCCCCAGCTGTGCCCACAGGTGAGCAGCATTGAAGGGAACAAGCCATGGAGTGCCCAGGGGCACAGAGGGTACACAGGGGCACTGCAGCAGCAGCAGGGCACAAAACCCTGGGCTGAGGGACAAGACAGAGCTGCAGATGCCTGGAGCCTTCTTTGGTGTCAGTTGTACCCCTGCCATCCACATCTGATGCTGGGGTTGGGCCAAATGGCCTTTAAAGCTCCTTCCCACTGGAATGATGACTCTTCAAACTGTGATTCTCCCAACTGTGAGTACTTCCTTTGATCCCTCTGCCCTGCCTCTTGGCACCAAGTTACAGGTGGGAGAGCTGCTGTTTGTTCCCGGCGCAGTTCAGCAGCCCAGGGGCCTCCCTGCTGGCTTTTCCAGGCCCCAGTGTCCCGACTGACGGAGAGGAGGACAAGCAGGCAGCGAGGGTGACCGTGTCCTGGGCTGGGGGCACTGTGGGAACATGCCTGACAATGGGGACTGGAGCATCTCCTGGTGTTTCTGTGGCACTGGGGCATGGAGGGTGAGGGCTGCTTTCCCTTTGCCTCCCAGCTCCCTTCCTGCTCCCACCCACTCTGGCCAAGCCCTCTCAGAACTACCACCTTCCCCAATTGTTTGAGTACTCCACATCTCTTCTTCTTTTCTTCCATTTCATCTCCTCCCTTTCGCTCCTTTCCCAGTCCCTGGAGTTCTGCTTCCCTTTGGGGCCCTGCAGTTTGTGGTGTTCCCTGCCCACTGCCCCACTCTGAGGGATCCTCCAAGCCCCACACTGTCCCCACTCAGATCCCCAGAGGCATTGCTAACGCTGCTGCTCCACATTAAACACCTTGGACAGACTGAAGCAGATGCTGTAGGGAAAATTCCACAAAAGGAGCCTGGAGGAAGCAAATACTTTTTCATCTGTGCATATTTTGATGGTCTGAACTCTAGAAAGCTCGTGACAACCACACTGAATATAAAATAGGTATAAATAACTATTTATTCAGTGTAAAAAGAAGAGATTCCTGTCTGGCAAGAAAAAAGAAAAGAGTTCAAAAGAGGAAAAGGAGTACAGAAAACCAATACTACTGACAAAGTGCTGTTGAAGATGATGCCAACATCATCCTTCTGACAAATATTGGTATCCATCCATCACTCAGATGGGTATTACCTGCTTCCTGCAATTCTGAGTTCACAGATCCCCATGGCTTAATTCTGCACACCCTGCTGACATCAGGCAGGGCTCAGAGCAGATGTACCCAGAAAATGGAAACAAATATTGTGCAAGCTCTTCCACAAATACCTGGCACAGGCTGCCCGTGTTGAGGGGTTACTGACAGCAGCACAAACCTGTGGAGCTGTGTGGGATTGCTGATCTGAAATCTCTGGGCAGAAAAAGAAGCCTTGTAAATGAAAATTACTGTTGTTTGGTATCACAGGCAATGTCTGTGACCTGTCCAAGATCACCTGGTCCAGTGATCAGGTCCACCTGGTCTCTGCTGGTTATGGCCTTGTTGATGCAATTTAGCATCCTGCTGGCTTTTTTGCTTGTTTTCCACCAGGGTTCATGTAAAATTGATAGTGAGATATATTAACTTAGTGGGTAAAGTTTGGGAAGGGATTTGCACTGCAGGGAATTGAGCCAGAGGGGGCGTAAATAGAAAAGAGTTCTCCAAGTCCAGGAACTAAAGCTGGTTGGCTTTTTGGGTATGGGTTTTGTTCTTGTTGTTGGGGTTTCTTGTTTGGTTGGTTTTGGTTTGGTTTTTTTGTTTTTGGTTTTCTTTGGTCTCAGGTGGCTGGTTTTGTGGATTATAGAATACTCTGTGTTTGGTTCAGGCTCAACCTAGGGAATAGTTTGTTTTTCAGTTGCTGAATAACTGAGTAACCAGTGATGGGCTTGCTCGGACAGGCCCCTGTCACTGGTCCATGCCACAGAGCAAGAGCCTTGTGTGGGCCCTGCCATCAGCACTGCTCTGCCCGGAGGGAAACAATTCAGCCAAGATCTTTACATCCATGTTTCCTTTCTTCTTTTTGTTTTCTTTTAGCCTTTTCTAAAAAATATCTTCTCAAACGTGCCTGCTATATGTGTATGTGCACATCTATTTTTCCTTAATAATGGACTAGTATAGGACTATGTTGGTGGAAATGTTCCTCACGTGAAGGAACAGGTTCCACTTTTTCCAGTTTGATTACAGAGCAGGGCCTTTACTATTTCATAACTTGCCAGAAAATATTTTCTCTTCCCTTCTGCTTCTCATTAAGAAATAATTGTTGAAGTCTGTCTCAAGATATAATGTGATTACAAGGAATGTGTTCATGTTTTAATCCATTTTCAATAGTTCATAAGTCTTTTGCCGTGCAATTAATGAAACAGAGTATGAACCAGACTTTTCTGCTTTCAGAGGGATGTGTAAGGGGAAAAGTTCAATTCTGTGTTAAAAAAACTTGTGGGCAGATGATGTGAATTTCAAGGGAAGAGTAGCAGGATTCCCAGAAAAATCACACAGGATTAATAAAAATGTAAGATGAGTTCAAGCTCAGTTCACTAAAAATCTCAAGGAGAGGGAACTAGAAACTCTATTTCAGTTTGACTTGAGAAGAGCAGAAATAAAACTGCGCAGAAATAATTATCGAAAAATCTTGCTAGTGGTATACTGTTAAACTTGTTGGGAATTATCAACATCCCTACAAGACTTTAAAGTTCCTGTCAGACTCAGATCATTGTTCATGAAGGGTTAATATACATTCACCCATGAAATATACAGGTGAATATATATTCACCTATAATCTTCCTCTGGAAGCCATGATCACAAAAACTGGCTTTGAGCTGTGATAAAGAGCAGGCTGAAGGTAAGGCTAAATAGGCTGAAGCCATTGATGAAAAGAAGAGATGGAGTAAAATGGTTTTATTTTTAATATGAGCATCTACCGGGTTCCAGAGAGGACCACTGTGTGCACTCACTTCTATTCTGAAGCCATCTGAGCTCACAGAAAGGTCCCTGGATCTGCCTGTGCCTCCCTGCTGGCTGAGGAAAGCTCTCCTTGCACTCCTTTCCCTCCCCACAATATCTGAAAGTAGACCTACCATCGTCGTGCCCTTGCTCCCTCACTGCATTTAAATGTAAGTTCATCAAGACTGTCTGCAGAATGTTTGTAATACTTTAACAACTCCTAGATTGTTCTTCTCAGTCTTCTGCTTTTTCACTTTCTTGGAATGTGGGCAGCAAAGCAGCTTGTAATATTCCCAAAGCATTTGTAGCAGTATTAATGCAGAATTAATAGAGGAGGGATAATCACTGCTTGCATTTTATCCTGACAGAAGGCTAGAATTTAATTACATCAATTCAGGAAGAAGGTGGGTTTTTTTGTCCTTCTTCATGTGGTTTATAATTTTTTTTTAATATGGTGATAGCCTAATATTCTTATAGATTGCATATGTCAAATCAGCTGTAATGGGTATGTTTGGAGTGCAGCATTGTTCCACAGATTAAGCCTAGACTTAAACGTTCATCAAGGTACTAAGCAAAAATACAGATCATTGCTCTGGGCAGTTTTATTTTTCAATTTAAATTTAGATTTGTGAAGCCACAGTGGTTGCACATTCCAAAGCAGCACAAGCAGTTCTGTATGCTTTTAGCAGCTATTGGACATTCTGCCCCAGATTTTCTATGCTTAGACACACAGAGTCAAGGTATATTTGTATCATCAGTGATGAAAGAAAAAGACACGTTTTGACTTAGTTCATTGATTGTCCCCATGGGGAACACTTGGCTATTACCTTTTGGCCAATCAGGCTCTATTCAATGCTCTCTCTTTTCCATGCAGTGGGAACCTTCACGGGAAACCCATCATTTATGGAGCAATTAGTCAGCTGGGGAAGGCTGACTAGAAGGAAAATTAAAAAGCAGGGAACTTTTTCAGCTGTCAAAACCATTGACAGCAATTGTATAAATGGGAAAATTACAATTCTTTTGGTAATTCATATTAGTTTGGCCTGGAGCAATGCAGATGTTTTGCTGTTGTGCAAAGCAAACACAAAAACAATGAGAACAGGCACAAATTAATTGTCTTTTCAAGTGGAAAACATTCTTGGGAAACATATCAAACATTTAACTAAAACCACTCAACAAACTTGCAATTCCCTATGCTGGTGCTGTTCCCACTGCATATATACTAGTTCTAATAAAATGTTGTTTTTCCAAATCAGAAAATGCTTGTGAAGGCTCTCCTTTAGGGAGAGAGTAGCATCAGCATTTGATGAATTCACACGTCATGGGAAACATGCAGGACTGAAGGAAAATAGACCTGTTGGCTCAGAGGATTTCAGCTTGGCTGATTGAGGAGACAACCTCCAGCCAATCTGTCTCTGTTTTCATGGACAAATATAAATTCATCAACGATTAACCACTCGTGATTTTGCTATTACAAACAAAACTGAAGGTCTGGGGATTGGGGGGAAATTACAGGTGACTGCCAGAAGTGTTCACATCTCTGGTAGCTGAATATTTTGGGCAGATGAAATGCACACCTGCTGCAGTGCTCTAAGACACGGGTATGCCAGAGTGGGCTGGCATGGATCATGAGCAATCCAGGATGCTTCAGTGGCAAATGGCAGGGGACCCGAGCCAGGGGATAGAAATATCATCTGCTCACATTGTTTTCAGTTTAAAAAAATTAGGAAAAAACCCTATCTATGACCACTTCGCCATTGCTTTTTCTCCTTTCTCTGCATGGTGAGATCTTGCACCACCTCTTTAGTGCTTCCCTCCAAAAGGCTTGTGAAGGAGTTCCCTCACACACCGTCCCCTTCAGAGACACGTTTGCTGCTCTTTGGTATCGCTTCTCCTGAGTTTTTGTGCTCCTAAAATACAATTTCAGCCCAACAGTGCTTCTTCCTGTTAATGTTACTCAGCTTGTACGGAGCCCTGCTCTCCTGGGGATGGCAGAACCCCTGCCTGCCCATGGGAAGCAGTGAATTAATTCCTTGTTTTGCTTTGTTTCTGTGCACAGCTTTTGCTAAACCCGTTAAACTGCCTTTATCTCAACCCATAGGTTCTCTCACCTTTGCTCCTCCAACTCTCTCCCTGACCCCACTGAGGGGGGGAATGAGCACGCAGCTCTGTGGGGTGTAGCTGCCACCTGGGATGAAACCTAAACCATGACACAAGAGCTGAGGTAATTTCCTCTTCCTTTAGGAACTGGGAATTTACTGCTATAAAAATGTGACTGATGGGTTTTTTCGCCCCTCATCTCCTGTTCCTGTCTATGTGGACCTCATATAGAGTCCCAGCAAGCTTTTCTGGTGGAATACCTCATTGTTCATTTGCTACAGCTGAAACCAAGCCTCAGTAGGACCGATGTGCCAAATTCATTTTCCTGGGAGACCTGGTGCATTTTCAGTGCTGCTGGGGCTTCCTGGTGCCCAAAAGAGAAGGGGCAGGTGAGGTGACACGTGATGGAGGACGGATGAAATAGCAATAGGTGGGATCCATGTGCTGCTGATGTGTCCTTGGAGTAAAGGCAGAGCCACTGTGGGATATGGGATTAGCAAGCAAAAATAACCCCCTGGATAGACACTGTGCCACCCTTGTGATCAGCGTGTTCCTCTGCAAGAACTGGCTTTTGCTAAAATAGAAATCATGATTCAATTACTCTGACACCAAAATATGAGTTGTCTCCTAAACCAAATTAAAGCAAGGGAAGAGAGGTATCTAATTATTAAGCATATAAATCTTGCTTTCAACAGCCCAGATTTGCCTCACAGTGCATTACGGGCTCAAGCTGTAGGTCTAATTTAGTGATAGAACAAACTACTTAAAAAGAAAAAAAATTACAGAACAGATGAATCATTCTCACTGGAGGAAAGTATATTTAATGTTACAGTGAAATTATTGCTTTATTGTAATTTTAATTATTTTGATTTAACTTTAAAAAAAGAATCTTCCTTGTTACATTATGAAAGTTGAAGCAATAGGTATTTGAGCTGATACGAGCCAGCAACCTCTTCAAATGGTGGTGGGAGCTCAGGCAAAAAGAAAGATGGGAGTTATTTAAAGAAAAACACTTAACAGTGTAACCTGCTAGGAAAGCATTAATTTATTCAGTACTGGAAGCGTGCTGGAGGTGTCCCTTTCCATAAGCAACCTTGTTTAGGCATTGCTCTCTGGGGTTTATATACATTATAATATTTAAATAATTCCCCAAATCACGCCCAAAGTCCATTCCTCTTGGTATGTAATCAGTACATAAACCCTGAATTTTTTTTTTATTTATTTTTTTTTTGTCCCTTATGTTTTCATGGTGCAAGGTTGTCATCTGCCTTTCATTGTTCAGAACTGCAGCATTTGTTTTGGAGTTTTGGGGTGTTGTGTATATCAGGAAAATCCACAAACACCAGAGGTTTAAGCTCAAAAAGGAGACAGAGGAGTCCTCCAACTTTATTTGAATAAAGGGAGAGTCCATGGGGCATTTCCCCTGGGGTCTCTCAGATTTTTAGGGGACACAGCCTCCTTTACATCCCAATTTCCTGGCTGCATTTCCCTCTCTCTTTCCCCACTGGCTGAGATACTTGAGAGGTTCAGACTTCTTGAATGCCTAATACCTAAGATCCCTTGTAATGTATAACCACCCTTTTTTCTTTTTCTTTGTGTCCCTGCTTTTTTTCTCTAAACCCAGAGATTTAGCTCGGCCTTGAGTGAGTAACAGTCTGTGTCTGTTAGGGGAATTCCTATGGAATTTATGGTTTCCCCCATTGTTTCTTTTGTGTTTCATTGTTTCTTTGCCATGTGTAGCTCTTCCTCCATCAGGCCCACAGTTTGTTGGTCAAGACACCTCCTTCTCATTCTTTTCATTCTACTAATTGTCTGAACAGTAACTAAAACAAAGCTACCAAAGTCAGTTACATGGCAAAACAAAACTACAGAATGAAAGTTACGAAGTTTAAGCAAAATCAGGCAAGTAAAGCTAAGTTACAAAATGAAAGTTACAAAGTTTAGGCCGACTAAAAAATGAGTAAGAACAAACTAGCAATCGAGGCAAAAATAAAACATTCTGTGTTTTACCTGTTGCAGGAGATTTCTCCTTCAGGCAAGCCCACAGGCAGCAGCTGGCCGCAGCTCCGGCACGCTCTGCGGAGCTCATGAGGGGCCCTGCGGAGGCCGTGAGGGCTCGGGCGCCATGTTGGGAGAAGCGGCCTGTGGGCAGGAAGGCCAGCGATGGCAGCACTGCGGCTTGGGACAGCCAAAGGGCCGGGGAACGGGCAGAAAGCGAGCAGAAAGGAGCCAGCCTGCAGTGCAGGAGCTGCAGGGATCCAAGTCCCAGCCTAGCACCCAGGGAGCAGCCGTGGCCAGCAGGGCTCCGGCGCAGGCCGGCCTGAGGGCACCCACACTCTGGGCTTCCACACCCTGGGGAACAAACAGGTGAGTGAGCGAGCGGGCAGGCCCTGGGCACAGTGCCCAAAATGTGCCGCAGGGAAACAGGAGCTCAGGCCAAGCTTTCACCTTTCGCAGTATGCCCCAAACCACTGAAAACCTGGACAGCGAGGCTTTGAAAAATGCCCGTGCTGAAGCAGGGCCTCTTCCCTCTCCCAGCCCCACACAGATCCAGTCCCTGGCCCTAGAGATACAGCAACCATTCTGGGGCACAAAGCAAAGCAACATAGAATATACTATATAATAGCTTACTCCCAGACAACCCACTATAAGGTTCATTAAGGGTTTTTTTTTCCCTATTGTCATTTTCTTTTTATTCATCATTTACTATATTAAGTTAAATTAATTTTTGTCCTGTTTCTTTGTTATATCCAAATCACAAAGACATTTTTCTAAACCCCCTTCTGTCTAAGCTGTGCAACACAAGGCAGTGCAGAGATTACAGCGTCACTTGTGAATGATTATGGTCACACCACTATGACAATTTTCCAGAACTAAGTGGTTGAGTCACTTGTCTAATTAGTTCAGAGCACCACAGTAAGGTGCTTATTGCTAGTGCCTCTTGACCCACATACACTGGAATCAGGCTTGCAAAGTGCTATCAGAATCACCCATCATCCCCCAAATTCCTGAAAAACTGGAGGGAGCTTTAACACCTATGAAGTGACTTGGAGGCTTGAAAATGTGCACTGTACTGGGAGATTTAGAAATTCCTTTGATTCAGCTCATTGGCAGGGAAAGCATGAAATATCAGAGTCTGAAACAAAAATATTTTTCTTTAGGTAAAATTATGTCAAAATTAGGGTTGAGGTAGAGGTAAGAGGGAGCCAATGGGAGAAGCAACTTGTCTAGGTCAGTCTTCAGCTGATAACAATATAGGCCAGAGGAAATGTGCTTTTGCCGTGCTTCTTTTTCCCCTCTGTCTATAAAAAGAACCTGTGTTAGGAATAGGTATCTAGAACCAAGAGGCAGAAATCCTGCTCACAAGATATACTTTAAAACTATGTGGATCAATCGGAAATGGAACGATTTGTGAAAGGGAAGGGCTTTTTACACCACTTGCCATCCTTAGATCAAGATTGGGTAATTTTTAAAAAATTTTCTCAACCTGAGCCTGGAATGGGAATATTAGATAGGATGTCTTGGATGGTGATACACAGATGGGACTGTTGCAGTAACAAAAACCAGTGTCCAAAAGGGTTGAGGCAAATGCAGAGTAATTCAAAGTCCTGACAAGTCCCCATACTGTAGCTGTGTGTTTCTGCTATGCCAGAACTTCACGCTGAGAGTTTGATACCCTTGACTTTGCAGTTAAGAGGTAATGTGAATAACCAGAAGTTTGGGGCACATTGCACATCATCTCTGGATAGGACACAACCCAAATTCAGCCACCTGGAAACTGCCTGAAAGGTGAGGAGCCAAACCCTCCCCTTTAGTAGTGATTAGAAATTGTGCAAATTTGGCAATGAACCAAGTATACCATGATTTTAAAAGTGGTGCTAGCAAAGCCAGAAAAAAGGCCATAAGTTTAAAATACTGTTTTATCTCCAGTAAGCACTAAGTATTCCTTCCTTGCATACAGTTTAACCAAATATCATGAAAATAAATTCTAAGTCACTAGAGACATACCAATAAAAATGTGTCAGGTGCTAACTCCTAACCAAATTATGAACTTAGTGTCTTTCTTTCAGAAATGCTGCCTTGGTGCTGTTGCCACCAAGAGGCTGCAGCAGAGAAGAGCAGTAATTCCTACCTTAGAGCAATGTGTAAATCAGGGCTGGGCTTCAGAATCACACACTAGGATTTTCCACATCTTCCAAACACAAGACTGGTGCAAAGGGAATTCTAAATGTCACAATTACACACCAGGTGCAGCTGTTATTTTATTCAGTGAGAAAACAAAACTGAAATGTCAACGTGTTTGCATGCAGGCTTCCACCTTGTCCTTTCAGGAATGCCAGGAGGAAGACAGATTAAGGAGAACAGCTCAGCAGATTCTTGTGGCAACAGCAACTAAGTACCAGTTACTTGCTTCTGCAAGGCTGATCTGGTGGGGTGAGAAAAATTTAAAAAAAAAAAGAAAAATGAAATCCAAGAAAAAGTAAGGACAGTTTAATAGTTGGACAAAAGAAAATATAATAGATTAAAGAAAAGGAGAGAGAAAGGAATAAAACCTACGAGAGGAATAAGCACCACTCCCCATCACTGAGTGATGCCCGGCCCATTCCTGAGCAGCTCATGGCCAACTTCTCCCAGCTTAGCTGCTGCTATGGAATATCCCTTTGGCCACTCTGGTTCACCTGTCCCAGTTTGTGTACACCTGCTCACTGACAGACCATGGGAAACCAGGAAATCCTTGATTTCGGGTAGGTGCTGCTATGGAATATCCCTTTGGCCACTCTGGTTCACCTGTCCCAGTTTTTGTGCATCTGCTCACTGACAGACTATGGGAAACCAGGAAATCCTTGATTGAGGGTAAGCACTACACAGCAACAACCAAAACGTCAGTATGTTACCAATGTTGTTCCCATTCCAAATCCAAGCCCCAGCACTGCCCCAGCTCCTGGGAAGAAAGCTCCCTCCATCCCAGCTGAAACTAGGCCAGAGATCCCTCTGTAACAGCAGGCATGCTGCAGGCTCCCAAGATACTTATTGGAGGTTGGTGAGCTAGACTACAAACTCTGCACTTTGAGCTATTTTAAGGGCCATACTGAGCAGCATTATTTTACCTTCTGGGCATCCATTCTCCAGCATTGCTCAGAATCTTGTTTAAATCCCTACAAAATAAATGTCTTCGGCTAGAACCCTTTAGTTCAATGATGAGCCAAAAGGATTAAACCCATTGATAAAAAACTAGATTTTGGACAAAAATGTGGCTCAGAGTTGTCAGAGCAATCAATGTTTCTCTAAACCTTCCTTTTTCTCAAGCATTTGCTAACACGGAGTGCTGGAGCAGCCTTGAGAAGAGGAGCTTTGGGGTGACCTAATTGTGGCCTTCCAGCACCTGAAGGTATCCCACAGGATAAATAAAGAGAGACTGTTTACAAGAGCCTGGAGTGACAGGGCAAGGGAGAATGGCTTCCAAGTGACAGAGGGTAGGTTTAGATTGGATTTTGGGATTAAATTCTTCCCTGTGAAGCTGCCCAGAGCAGCTGTGGCTGCCCCATCCCTGGATGGGACTCTGAGCAGCCTGGTCTAGTGGAATGAGGTGATCTTTAAGGTCCTTTCTAACCCAAACCATGTCATGGTTCTTGAAGTCTGTGGATTTCTTTCATACCTGTCTCATCTATGCAAAATTGTGCAGGTTGTTTTTCAATGGGCATTCCCCACAACTCTCCACTCAACACTTCACATCATGTTTGGAAAACAGCGTTTGAGCTCAGGTGTAGCATTTAGACAACATGGATTCTCCCTATGGATCAATCAGAAAGCTAAAGAGGATGTGGAATTTATTGGAGAGAAATAAATTTTGTAATGCCTTTCCAAGTTATAAATCCAACAGGGACAAAGCTTTTTTTCAGTCACTTTTGAAGGAGTCTCAGACTTTACGGCCCCCATGCCTTTGTATTAGGAACTGTTTGGAACCTGTGACTGTTCTCTTGGATTTGTTAGGAGAACAAGGAGGTTGGGATTTTGCTGGATCTCAGCTGCACAAGTCACAAATATGTATTTGGTGTTGTTCTGAAGGATTATCTTTCCGGCTTGTGGACTGCTTTATTAACATGCAGTGTGACACTAGTGGATGAGAGAATGTGAGAGAGCTGCCAACACTCTCTTCTGAAGCATTTGGGTGGTTTGAGAGCTGCTCCAGTGACTGATGGACCTGCAGTCCTCAGCTGGAAACACGTAGCTTAGGCGTGAGAGAAGAGGATGATGCTTTCTGTATAGCTGAGAAGGAAAGTGCAGATCACTAAGTGTGCTTGGTCCAGTTTGCAGCGTGCAAGGGGAGAATGAACATCAGCACTGGCTTTGTGTTGCTGGACTTTTTCTTTGCAGGCAACAAAGCAAAAGCCCATGGATGTTTTGGAGGGGTTCAAGATCAGCTGAGCCTGAGTGTGGAGTGGTACACAGAGCTTGAGGGAAAGGATGCAGCTCAGTGGGTGCGAGTTACCTGTTGAGAGCCGCTCCCACGGGAAAGGTTCTGAAGGAAGGAGGCCGTGCTGGAAGTTGCACTTTCTCGTGCAGCCTGTAAAAGGCAGCGATTCCTCTCCCATGCCCGCTGCCTGCAGGAGCCCGTGCTGTCAGTCCCCAGGAGCCGGGCTCCGCAGCGGAGCTGTCCCCGCACGAACGGGGCCGGGCCAGCCGCGCTGGCTTTGTCCTGGGCGCTGTCACACCGTCAGCGCTCACCCAAACAGCCACAGGACGGCGGTGTCTGCTCGCAGGAGGGGCCGCACCAGCCCAGCTCCGAAACACCCACCGGCTGAGAGTCAAGCTGAAAATGTCACCGCTCTCCAATCCGCGGTGTCAGGACTAAACGACTTCAATGATCTTCCCCTTCCAGGGATTGACTCCTAATTGCACGGCACTCAAACGGCAACACGAACTGCTTTGCCCTAGGAAACCTTTCCACTCTCGCAGTCTGGCTACAAGCTTGAAAACATCAGACGCAAACAGAGCTCACAAAAGTGCCAGCTGAGAGAGCTCTTGCTGCTCACAACTTCAGCTGCACCCACAGAGGCAGCAGCACACCCTGGCGCCTGCACTTTGCTTCTCAGCTCTGTGTGTCTCGGCACAATCCTTTAGTCTCACGGAGTGAGGAGCTAAACTGAACGGCACTGGGGCTGCTCACACTCTAAAGGTACCAGGACAGAAAGCCCAACAGCTTGGCCTTTGCATTCCCACTGCACAGCTCCAGCCCATAGAACTGCCTATCAGGAAAAGCCATGAAACCCTCTAAGACTGCACTCTGTGCACAGCCCAAGTTGGCTTCTTTGGTGAAGAGAGGAACTGTGAGAAATCTCTTGCTGGAGTTGACCTCCCCACGGTTCATCACCATTGAATTACTCTGAGGGAGTGCCTCGCCTTCGGTACCATTGCCTGGTTTATCCTTGCTGCCTTGCTTTGCCTTCCCTTGCTCGTGTCTGCCTTGCCCTGCCCTGTCTGCAGCTGCTTTTGCTTTGCTTTGCCCACTGCCCCTTGCCTTTTGCCTTGGCAGGCAAAGCAATGCAATCCAATTGCAGGCGAGTCCCGGGAGAGGTGGGAAGGCACGACCAGTGGGGAAAGCAAGAGGGGTGGGAGGTGAGAGAAGGCCCAGAAATTGCAGGCAAGGCTGAGCACAGGCAGGTGAGTGCAGTGAGGGCTGGGCAAAGCAAGGCCAAACAAAGGGGCAGGCCAGTCGAGGCAGGGAATGGTACACAAGGCAAGACAAGGAAGGGAAGGAAAGACCCAGCAGGTCTAAAGGAAGGAAGGCAAAGCCTGGCAAAGCCTGGGAGGAAAGGAGGAGGCAGAGCAAGGCAGGGGATGTGTATGAAAGGCAATGCCATGGAAGGGAGGGCTGGGTAGGGCTAGGGATGGGGTTGCAGCAAATGCCATCATCATTCTGTGGGATGGGAGCAGGCTACCCATTCAGAAATCGTCTGAATTTCAGCCAAGGCAGCAAACTTGAATTATTCATAAATGCCTGTTAGAAGACTTGGTTTTTGCTTGCCTTTTGTTGTTGCTGTGGTTTTGTTTGTTTTTTTTTTTTAAACAAAAGTGGATAAAACATCTCTGCTTTCTTCAGCACTCTGAGTTTGGACAGGTGGAAATCTCCAGTGCAAATCAGCAATAAAGAATGCAAGTAACAGACTAGATAATCATGTGGAATTTATCAGGTTCATATGGGTGTCTGTTGTCAGGGTGCCTTTGTGGTTTATATAGGAGGTTTCAGAATGTGCCTGGTCAGCAATAATGAACAGAAAAATCAGCCTGAAAAAGGCATTTCTAGAATGCTGGGGTTTTCAAATGAAAGAAAAAGCTACATTTATTGTGTGCAAGTGACTCATAAAGCAGATATAGCAGTTTACTTTTAATTGTAACTCTTCTGAAATGCACTGGAGCCATAATTATATATTTCTATTTATAAATGAATGCCATGGGAATTTATCATCAATACTATGGATTTGTTATCACCATTATTTCTGTGACCCAAGTCAAGGTATTTGATATTTTTATTGTAAGTCACAGTCTCTATTAGTGTATTTTCTAGGTGTGTTGGAGCGCAGAGTGGCAGCCAGATGAATACAGGTTTGGATCACAGACTGCAGTTCAAAAACCCTCAGAATATGTGTATTGGTGAGTATAAAGGCACCCCTATTCACCCTGCCAAACTAAGGCCTGCCAGAGCTGCTTTTCCTCAGCCATTATCTATTACTATGAAAATTTAATCTGTTTAATTGTTTCAATTTCACAGTGTGTTCAAGCTCCTCCCTTCTAAAACATGTTGGCATTTTACAATTTTACATTATTTTACATGGGAGACATGCTTGTCTTTGAGCTGTCCCTGACAAAATAGCTGCAGTTATTTCTTTATTTCTTTTTTATTACAGTTGTTATTCCAGTTTTCACTCTTTACTCGTGGCTTTAATTTCACGCTCATCATTTAGGTCTTGTTGATACCTAATAGCATGATGACTGCTCTGTTGTAAATAGGACAAGAAATATGAGACATCTTAAGGAATTTATAATTGAAAATAGGTTTGAAATCATAGTCACTGCATTGCATTCCAGAGTAATCCTCCCTGGGTCTGTGGTTTGTGTTCTTGGGGTTTTTTTTTCCCTTATGGCTTCCAAATATTTCACAAACTGAATTCAATTTAGAGCACTGGCTCTGTGGTTCATAACTGCTCACCAAATCCCTTTGCAGCTTTTGCAGCCTTGTCTTTACTGGGTGTTGATACAAAGTTTGCACCTGGGTTTTACATTGCTGAGTTGCTCCTAAATCCTGGAATAGGAGACTAGAATATGGAAAAAGAATTAATAACAAGTGACTAATGTAATTATTTACTTACTTGTAATAAAATTTTCCAGAATGCAAGTTCAAGTCAAAGACACAAGCAGACAATAAAAGGAAAGATAGTGTAAAGTGTATGCCATTTCTTTAGGAGGGCCCATTGTATGCAACAGGTATCTTTTATCATTTTAATTTCAAACAGGGAGTGTAGGACTGCCTTCATTTTGTGAAAAGTAATCCTTTCTTTTGGAATTTTTGAAGGCTTTGTATCAGCCAGTATTTTTATTGCTATCTAGATTCCATTTCTCTCAAACTTGCCTCCCTTCAGGTAAGGAGGCATGTGCTCAGGTCATGTCTGCATCCCAAGGCATGAACAGTTCAGCTCTGCAAGCAGGTCAGTATCAGTATTCCTATTCAGGATTGTATTTCTTCTTTGCTTTTCTCAGTCTGGGGTTTTTTGCATAATCTAATGATAAACAGCTTAGATAAAGAATGTGTTGACTTCAGAGATTTTGGAGGACCCCTGCATTAAGTGATGTAGGTCTCTGAAAATATATATCCTGTTTCTTTCATCTGCAAATCTGTGTGAGAGAGGGCTACCTCAGAGTGTCTGTGAGCAGAGCAAAAAGCAAAACCTGGCACGAGTAAAGAGCCAGTGAGTGTGGCAGAGATTTGGGATTGTCACTTGCCATATGGGCATGCCAAGTAAAGCAATGCAGCAGAGTGTTTCTGCCTGCTTTGCTCTGGGGGAGGCTTGGGACAAATACCTACATTGCTTTCTCTTTTGTTACATTTGAGTTTTCCAGCATGAAGATTTATTTATGTATTTATTTTATTTGTGTTAGAAAATTGTTTCTGAAGCTCACTACCTTCACTGTTTACTTGTCTCCTTCTTTAAGAGAGAGAAAAGCAAGTAAATATGGAGCAAATTATTATTTCAATGTGATATCATTAGAATTTCCACCCTGCTGCAGATGGCTTGAGGTCTTGTAGCCTAATTTTTGGCAGCAAGAGGCCTCTTTTCACATCCACAGCTAATACTTCAATAATCTAAGCAGCTTCTCCCATGTAATTTTTTTTGTAGTTTGTGATGAGCATCATATCCTTGGACTAGCAGAAGGGAAAAAACTGATAGCAAACTATCCTGTACATTCTACACAACTCTTTCTGAAGCCAAAGAGATGTAAGGATTAGACATATTTTAGGAATCCCAGTCAGGAATCTGTCTTCATCTTTTGCCCAGAATTGCCTGAAAAGAAATGAAATGGAACACTGTAGCTGCTCTCTTCAACAACTTCTTTGCTTAGAATTGTAAATGCAAGCAAATATTTTGCATTTCCAGTATTTTTGTAGGGACTTGTGTAGATTCCTGAAGAGGGAGAGGGTTTGATGAAGTAAAAGCCCTGCAGAATTTGAGGGAAGGGTTAAGGAATTGCAAGTGATGGGACAAGGTGGGATCTCAGTTAATGCCACAGTACATGGAGGAAGCTCTGGGAGGGAGAGCTGCACCCCTCAGTGCATCATTTTACTCCCCAAAAGGGGAAAGGCTCCTGCTTATCAAATGAACAGTGTTCACCATCCCCTTGGGCCTGCACAAAGCCCTGCTGGGCTTACAGGCATATCAGTATCCATTGTAGTTACACTAATCTTGGAACAAAGTTTGTATTTTTGATGCTAAGGTTTCATGAGGAGTTTATGTGGGTATGATGTTCTTGCCTGTGTGTTTTACAGGGATAAGGTGCAACCTCTGCAGCAGGTACTATAACATTAGGTGACCTAGCTGACAGGAGCAAGGTGTGCAATGTGTAACAGATTTATGTTCAGATTGCTACAATGCCCACCCTTGGAAAGATCTAAAGGTCTCTAGTGTTTGTACTCTTTCCCCTCAAATCATTGATCTCAATTAACAATCAGGAATTTGTGTCAATAGACAACAAATTGAACTAAGTGAAAATTCCTTGGGTTGAGGCTTTTGCCACTGATCTTGCTGGAGGACCTGAACACTCAGGTGAAAGGGAAAAACAAAGGGTTAGAAGCAGCCATTTGAACAGGAGATGCCTGGTCCCAGCTAAAGAAAAGGAGAGAGCAAGCAAATGAGGCAGGGATGGTTGTGGGGTTTTTTGCTTTGTCTGGACCATGTATTCCTTGGCTAGAGCTGGGAAAAGCAGTACTCTCACAAGGTTCACGTGGCATTTTTGGGTATGTACCTACATGACTGCACACATGTGTTTACACCAGTAAAGTCCCAAAAGGTAACAAAGCCAAACATAACAGTTGTGTGTCTGGGGCTGGAGTGTGTTCAGGGCACTGCACAGCTGGACCTGGCAAGCGATGCTAGTGCAGTAGTTCCCTCATTGGTCACCATTTTACTGGTGTCATACCTCAAAAAAGGGAAGTCTTTCGTCTAGCTATGAACTTTTCCAACTTCCAATCAATGCATTTTGTAGAACTGGGTTAATTATCCATTTAGTATCATGGGTCTCCTCTGTTGGAGATTGTTAGATCACTATCAGGTCTGTTCAAGTGCTTGACTTGTGTTTGATGGAATGAGGACAGGCTTTCCAGTCCTGAAGTCACAAATTTCATCCTTATGCCTTATTTTGGCTTCTTTGAAATGTGGTCATGGGCAGATAAACTGCTGGCTTGTAAATGGGAAAGGGGAAAGTTGGGAGACCATGATCTTTGAGTCTTTTCATTTTTGCTATTGAATTTGTCTTTTCCTGAAGTCTCTGTGTTTGGAAAATATCAGGCTTAGACTAGAAATATCCATGGTTCTTAGGCTTGTTTCATATAGTGCAGGTATGTTTTTCTAAGATTTTTAAAAGTAGGTTTAGGGTAGGTTTGTCCTACCCACTGAGGAGATGACTGGGTCTGTTTAGTGCCTTAAAATTTCCCAGTCCTTCGCAATACTTAAGGTGAACATTTTTAGGAAAGTTTAATCAAATTGGCTGCTTTTGGCACAAAAAGTCGGGTTTTTGAGTCATCCCTTCCCCATCAGAAAATGCAGCCTCTGTTACTTCTGAGCTGCACAGGCAGCATGAGCATTGCTCCAAAGAGGGAAGCAGCTTAGGCTGAATGCTCCAGGAAGCTGCTGTGAATTTTCCTTCCCGGATCAGCTGCATGGAACAGTGCAGTGCTGTGTAAAGATATTCTTATTTCCATGCAGAGTCCCACTGAAGTCGGTGGGTTTGTGTTAACATCAGGCCCACAGCTTTGGCTGTTAAAAACAGCCAATGGATATTCACTAGAGCCTAGGTTGAAACAAGACTAGTATTTTTTATATGTGCACAATAATGCAGCTGGATTTCATTCTTCTGAACTCTTCTACATGTACACATTTCTCTGTCAATATGCACTGCAACAGAAACCCACTGGAGCAACTGCAAAGCATGAAAATATTAGAAATACTGTATTGTCAAACAATACATTTCTATCCAAAGGCTTTACTACATTATGTGGTGTGTATTTAGAAGATGAGGTATTGTGATGTGAGGCCTATCCTGCTTAATTTAAATTGCTGTGAGAAAGAAAAAAAGAACTGAGAATGAAGAATTAAAATTGGCTTTTCTGAAGCTCTTCTGAGCTGGAATGAGTATCAGCAATATGATACCTGAGTAGGCAACTGCCAGGATCTGCCTGGAGTAGAGGAACTTCACAAAAGGTCTCTCATGAATGTCACAGAAGTTGCATTTACTATTCTGCTGTATTGTCATGAGTGTGTCTTAAATGCAAAAATCTTATTTGTTCTCTGCATTTCCTCTGCAGAGTCACTGTGGGGGGAGGAGGATCAAGCATTCATTAAATATTTTGTCCTGTGCTGTCAGTCTGCACCTCCCTCTCTCATGCTCCCTTTAATCTTTCCAAGCAATTTTCTCTCTTCTTGCAGGGGTGACTTAAATGATCCTTTGAAGCAACCGGCTTTGACGTTTGGAAAAAAGAATAAAAAACCAAAAGAATGCTCTAATTAAAGAAAACATCAGTTAAAGCTCAAGAAGAAACCTAAGATTTTGATCAGTTCTTTCATGTGCGCCTGACAACTGCACAGCACTAGCAGAGGCCTCATTAGAGGGTGCTCCCCCAAAATCCAGATGGAGGTGCAGAAACACCGGTGAGTGATATGCAGGACTGCTTTATGGAGGAAAATTAAATATCTGCTACCCTTCACATAACACAGGTGTGATCTACTGCCCAAGCAGCTCAGGAAAAGAGAACTTTGTTTACAGTGGGGCTATTTAACACTGTGTCAGAAGTGGAAATGGGCTCCAAAGGGTGTGTATGTGTGTTCTCCACTGTTGGTTCCACTGAGACTCAGATCCTCTGGCTCCATGCGCTTGCCCAGAGGTGTGCTTGATTGTACCTGTGTGACATAACAAATATATGGCAAGATCAAGAGAAAGGTTTTTCAAGGCATTTTCTGCTTTGTTGAAATGTTTTGTCGTTCCCCAGTGTTATCCCTGTGGCAGGGGCTAATGCTGATACCCTGATGCTTGCAGTATGGTGAGTTGAGGAAGTTAGGAGAGTGCAAACCTCACCTTGTGTCTCCGTGTTTTGTGGCCACCTGCTGCAAAATGCTGAATTTGGATGTTGTGAGAGCTGGGTCAGCACTTTTCCATGCAGGATTGCCTCAGCTCATTGTTCCAGCTGTGAGGCCATTGTGGATAAGCAATTTATTTTATTACAAAAGTTACACCCATTGTAATGAGATTTTGTGAAGCGTCTCTGCAGGGTTGGGGGGGATATCAGAGGCCAGCAGCGCCTTAGCCAGACAGTTCACAGAATCCATAACAGTAGTGAGATAGAGTTAAAAATGAGTGACTGTAGCATGCTCACACGGCCCTTTGGAAAGCGAGTGGAATGATATAAATCACTTGCATTGTTTTACTCGCTTCCTTCTTTTTGCTGAGTGAGGCATAATTTTATGCAGTGAGGTTGTGTGCTGCTGAGGCTTTTTGCCTTGCTTTCTTAATTTAGTGGTTTGGGGAGGGAAAAGCTAGCAAGTCAGGTGGAACTCACAGAAGGCCCTGGTTTCAGCCAATTTTGGCTGTGCCCACTTCCTGGAATGAATTGTCCTCATTCAGATACAGGGTTCTTGTTCTGGGCCTGGAGACAGCTAGCTGACTGTATCTTTACAAACACAGCCCAAGCCCTCTTGCTGGGAAGCTGCACATGCACAGGAGGCACTGAGGCAGGAGGTGCCAGCACTTTGGAACTCCCAGGAGCTCATTGCCTGCATTAACAATGTGCCTGCGCAGGAGAAATAAATGGTGAGAAGCGGCAGCTGGTGGAGGTAGTACTACAGTGTGAAGGCCTTTCCTGCAAGGCTTTATCTGCATAGGCTTTATCCTTCAGTGTCTCCTTTCATCACACACCATCCCAGGGCACTGGGCAGCTTTTCCCTGGCTGCTGCAGGGGCTTCTCCTCAGCTGCTGCTGAGCCTGCCTGGCTGGCACACGGCTGTAACACACAGCTCTCTCCATGGGCTGCAGAGGAGCCTCCTCAGTGTGCAAAGACTCCTGGCTGCTGGGGAGCATTGGTGGGTTCTGGTGTCTTCCTGCTGCTTCAAGGGCACCTTGCAGGAATTGCACTGCTGGGGCTGAGCAAGAACCTTTTCCCTGGGCAGAAAGATCTTTTTATGGACAATGTTTGGGTTTTTTTAATGGGGACATCAGACAAGACAATTTCTGACTCCTCTGGTCACCAGACAACACAGTGCTCATGCAAGTGGAACAGCTTCTACCCCCTTTGCACTTATCAAGGTGGTGCCCCAGAGATCTCCACAGTATACCTGAGATGTGGATTCCTGTGTGGCAATTATTTTCTCATGCACAAGTACAGCATTACTTAAAATGTGAAGCACTGAAATTCTGAACTGCCAGCAGAATAAGGAAGAGATTGTTCTTTACTTCTTCACTCCTCAGGCTTTTGCTGACAATTATTCTGGCATCCATAGCACATACACACACAATGACTGACCATAAGTTTATGGAACCTCCTGAAAAAATGAGGATTGTGCTGGTGTGTGATTCTGCAACCCTATCTGATGATGTGACAGAAAGTAAGATCTAACAAAGTCTAGTTTAGTTTTATAGCACACTCTCAGAACATTTACTGGCAGCAGATAGGGTGATTCCATTTTAAAGTTGACTCCTTTGATATCTTCCATCAGATCTGAAAAAGAAGTCTGTTCCCAACAGATATTTGGGGCTTCTTGGCTGAAGCATCTTCCCAATCTTTTGACAAATTCAACGTCTCAACACTGTGAATCTAACACCCACCACCCCTAAAATACTGTCAAAGCAGGTGGCTTTCTTTAGAAATGCCCTTTTTCCAAGTTTGGGATGCTGCAAATTCCTCTCCATGCATTAAGTCTAGCTTGTGGGAAGATCTGATGATGTCCTTTGTTTTTCTCTTCATCTGCAACATGTTAAATTGTTCCTGCCCTGCAGCTTTGCTGGGTGATCCCCTCTGGCCTGCCTGTGGGTATTAACGAGGCTCCAAAAGGAGATTCCTGGTGCTCCTGCTGGTCCTGGAAGCTGCCACAAGCACAGGCTGGAAAGTCAAGCCATGTCCCCGGATCACTGGTGATCAGTGAGTAACAAATATTATTGCCATCTGCACACTGAGAGCGACAGCTCTGTGTGACAGACAGTGTGTGTTTTGATTGTCCTTGCTTTGTAGGTTATCTCCCTGTGAGAGGAGAGTGGGTGTGTAAAGAGCTCTCTGAAAAAAGCAAGGATGCTCCTTCCCTTAGGGAGCAGTTGAATCTGGCCAAGGGGGAGAGATGTTTGGGTGCTGGGGTAAAGCAGAGGAAGCAGCAGCAAAGCAGCAATTTGCAGCACCGGGGGGAAATTAATGACTGCTGAGCAAAGCTGTGAGCATCCTCCAAGCTCTGCTTATGTAAGAGAAAATATCTTAGAGAGCTGAGTGTGTGTGTATAGCTGCAACCCACCAAAAACCCCTAAAAGACAGCTTGGGAGCAATGGTCTGCCTCTCTAGGACACAATGAATAGGGAGACATTTGTTTATAAACCTCTGAAATCATTCCTCTGCTCAAGTAACTCCTAGACACTTGTCATTGTCTGATCTAAAAAGTCAGCAAGTCAGGTTTGTGGTGTAGGGAAGACTAAATTTGAATACCTTCTAGATTGTCTTTGAGGAGCTGCCTGTGAAAGAAAAGACCAACAGATTTCTATAAAAGCTAGGTGTAGTCTGAAATTCCATCACACAATCTGTTGATTTTCATAAAATGAATTAGCAATCTGACTGGATTGGCAATAATTTTTGGTAGTAAATGACACTTTGTTCTCCTGTTACCAGCATTTTTGGAAAATCATGGTACTGAGTCATGAGCTCACCATAAAGTGCTTTTCCATCCTCTGTGCCTGGTCTCTGCAGATCTGCTCTTGAGTGCCTTGATCTTTGCACAGCACTGACATCTCATGATCTCCTCCATCATGTATTGAACACCTCAAACACCGAGAACCTGCCTCCCCAAAATGTTTCTTCTCATTTTGCAGTATTTTGGGATGGGGTATGCTTTCCTCTGTCCTGAGGGGTAGAGGGCACCAGAGAAGTGGTCACATGAAGTGTATGAACCTTTCCTTGCATGGTTTTTCTTCTCTCCATCTCTGTTCCACTGGCATCTCTTGGGGCACAAACTGTCTTGAACTGGGAGAATGAAGCACAGTAAAGAGAAAACAGGTACTTCCCACAGAAAAAAAAAAAAAAAAAAAAAAAAAAAAAAAGGCACATTAATAGTACACAGCTGAACTTGAAAAATGTTATACAAATCACTTTGAAACACTTCAGTGGATTTGTAGCTGTTCTGACCAGTCTTCTCCATCACAGAATCTTCCCCTACACATTGTTCATTAAACAAAGGTATTAATTAGAGCAGCATGTGGCATAGATAACATCTCTGGTGCAGAGGAAAGAAGCCCTAAGGAGCCTTTAGAACACACCTTGCTTTTGCGTGAACAGCAGGTACAACACATGCCTGAGGCCTGGGTGCAGGATTCCCCTCATGGGAGCAGGTAGGAGGCAGCCAGTGCCCTGCAGCAGCTCCCACCCACCTCATTCATCTCTGGCTGCTGCTCCTGGGATGCTTTTCCCTCTCATTTACCTGGAATGCTCCTCGAGGGTGGCTTTTGAAACCACTATCTTTCACTCCTTTCCTTGGGCACTCCCGAGTGTCTCTGACTTTCAGGGGTCCACACAAAGGTACAAACACAAAAGCCATCCTCCTGGCAGGCAGGTTTTCATTCAGCATGTAGGAGGCTGCAGAGTCAGTCACTTGGAAGATGTCTCAGTTACAAAGCTAACAGGAGGTTGAAAAACCCAGATTAGATAAGAGCAGGAAGGTTATACATGTAATTGTGTATGTTTTGGCTGCTGGAATGGTCATAATATGGATCCAAGGCCTACTCCAAAGAAATCAAATTACGCAGGCAGCATTTCTGATGACACACAGGCTTTTCCTTCAGTTATTTGGATAGGTTGTTCATTTTTTGTACTGATAAGCATTTTTGTCTTTTAAATTTCTGTGAACTTCTCAGGATATCAGCACAAAAAAGCCACCTTATTAACAAGGATGTTTCTCTCACCCAGAGCTGTTCTTTGCAAATGTCCTGATATTTTGACCAGGAAGCTGAGCTGTTCATGACAGCAGAGTTGTCCTTTAGGCAGGAATGCCACGTACTATCTGTGTATGGACTTATCTGCATGGATATAACTTGGCTTCTGAAAATATGAAACCTACAAGCTTTGGATCTTGATGGAGTATTGAGCTACCTACTGGCATTCTGGTTTTTACATCATCCCAGGTCTTCAGCTCCTTCCTGAAGGCAGTAATGTTCATGACCAGCTGGAATTTTCCCAGTCTTCCATTATTTCTCCTCTCCCTCACAGTGAGTTGTTCCAAGGTGTCTGTGTTGATGCCTCACTGCTTTATGGAGCCAGCAGATACCAGTAGCTTAAGCTCAAAAAACTTGTAAACTTCAAATATATAAGGTTTGTATTTGCTGTTGGAGAAAGGTCAGCTACAGGTGCTACTGCAAACAAGTGTTAGCCAAAGGATAAATGAGGTAAAACAGCTCTGAACAGTTGTTATTGTGGGAGTAATATATCTGGATACATTGAGAGTAACAAAACCACTGTTTTTTTAATTTGAAAAAAGGAGTGTCTGTTCAAAGACAAACAGGATATGCTGTTGAAGACTTACAGAAATTTCAGATCTTTTATGGTAATTTTTTGAAAGAATTGTTTCAACAAACAGCAAATATGTAAGGATTTATTATTTCATTGCTTTTAGTCTAGTATCAGAGTAATAATGTTATTTATTGAGGTAATTTTGGTGAATGGACTTTAAAGAAGATATTATCATTCCCTATGCCATTACAAGTACACTGCTATTAATACTTAAAATCTATTTTATAGGGCTACTGTAAGTTTGTTCTTCAGGGTACTAAAAACAGTACTTAGAAAACAGACTCCCTTAAGGAAGAGCCTTAGCAGCAATAAACAAATTGATCAAAAAACAAATCAAAAATAGAAAATGAAAAATATTATTTTTGTAGAAAGTTGAAGTCCCTGCAGATGGTGCATGTGGACTCTTTAGGCGAAGAGACCACTAGCACTTAAACTTTTAATGATATGAGATGTAGGAATCCTTTTTTGTAATCAGGGAAATGCAGCCAACACTGGCATGGAAAGCAGCAACCCCTTAGCAGCAAGGTCAACAGCAGTCCAAATTTATTAATTACCCAAAATCTTAGAAAGATGCCCAGAGAAATCCTATAAGCAATTCCCTGGACCTGCGTAAGTGACAGATTTGGAAGGGCAAGAGCATGACAGCAAAAAACTACCTGCATCAGTATGTGCAGCAGAGCACTGCAGAAACAGCTTTCACCTCCTGCAACACTTCAAAATTCAAATTATTCTCTTTTGTTTGTTTTGATTTGGTTCCTTTTGTGGTTGGTTGGTTGGTTTTGGTTTGTTAGTTTGTTTTTATCAGAGGAGGTGATGAGACAGGGTCCTGGCGGGCAGAGTCCCAATGCCTGCCGGAGGGAGAGGCAGGGACAGTGTGGAACACGAGGGGGCTTTGGGAAGTGCAAGGACAAGGGGCAGTGGTGTGTGCAGCTCTTGTGCAGCGTGAGGAACAGGGACCCTCTCTGCAGAGGCCCTGCACGATGGAGGCAATGGGGTGAGAGGGCAGCAACAGCTTCTTGGGTAGATTCCTTGTGCTAGGGACCCCTGGGATTCACACTGCCTCTGTGCAGTGTTCTCATGTCCAACAGGAAGGTCACGGGGCAAGAGCCTGTTCCTTTGCCCAGTTCATAGTGAACAATTTACACCAAAATTCATAGTTGCAAAGAAAAGACAGAGATGGATCCTCCTTCAAGCAGCCAATCACTGTTGTAGTTTTGTTCCTACAGACGCTGTGTGGGACCTGCCTGCAAATTCAGCAGCTGAATCAAAGCAGGAACTGTGGGTCCCTGGCATTCTGGACAAACATCCTCAGCCCTCAGGTGCACTGTGTATTCTCAAGGTAAACTCACTGACTGGGATGAAAAACTTCAGCTCTTCCTAAAGAATGCTTCACTCAAAAATTACCCAATGGTAAGTAACCTTATGTTCATTTTGATGTTTTAGCTATTGCAGCTATTTTGCAAAATATTTATCAGCTAGATGCTATGGCATCTAGTGAAAAGTAAATATTTGGTGAAAACTAAATATTTCTCACACCAAGACACCATATTGGGATGGTATTTCACCTACCTAGCATAATCACAAATTAATCCAGCAAAGTGAGGCTCTGATGCCATAAGAGGTTCCTCACAGAAGTTTAGTTCCTCGATATACCATCACCATTTAAAGTCCTCCTACCTGGAATGCAAACTGGATCAAATAGTTCCAGTAAATGGTGATGACCAGCTGGCACTGGAAGACTATGAAGCATGAGCAGTCCCTGAGACTGTGTAGGTTGAAACCCATGGTACTGTGACAGATATAGTGGCAGTAACACGCAAACACAGCTGGCATCTGAACTCGCTTATTGGCACCGTCATTCCCTCAAGCAGGACAGCTGAAGGAGGTATGAGAGCAGTGCCTGCCAGATAGCCCAACCAAGCTACGATTCGATGTGGCTGAAAGTTAAGGTGGAATTGATTTTATAAAACTTCCTTTGGTTTAAACCCTTGCAAGGTGTACCTAAAATCGCATAGCTCAGATCCAAGCTACCCCTCCCAGCCGCGGCCAGAGCAGCAGTTTGGTATGATCCAGGGGAACTGGAGCACGCTCCGGCCAGCCCCAGCACAGCCCTCGCCGGGACCGCGGCATGCCGGCTCTGCGTGCCCATGGAGAAGGGTGTGATGCTTCCTAGTGGCCTCCCAGCTCCTCCAGCACCGGAGCACCTGGAGCAGCATCATTTCTCCTTGGCACGCGTGAATGCGCTGCTGCCTACACCTGCCCCTTTCTTGTGTCCGTGTGTCTGCCCGGTCGCTATCCCTTGTTCCACTGTGGCTGGGGCCGGGGAGGGGCCCGTGGCCGGGTTGGTTCCGCAGGACACACCGGGGCCGCACGCCGAGGGCAGCGGTGCTGGGCCGGCCTGAGGCCGCGTCCCGGGGTGCCCCCGGCGGCCCTGCCGGGCTGGGCTGGGCTCGGGCGGCTCCAGCGGTTCTGGGCGCTGGTTCCCAGCCGGGTGCCGCCCCCGGCCCGCCCGTGCCCGCCCCGCCGGCGTGGCTCCGCGGCCGCGCATTGTGCGCCGTGCGCTGCCCGGGCGGAGCCCCGTGAGGGGTCGCGGCCACTCAGCGCCCCCGACCCGCCGGGCCGGGCCGGGCCTCGCCGCCTGCTCTGCCCTCAGGGGTGCGGTGAGTGCGGGCCGGGCGCTGCGGGGGAAGCGGGTGGTGCGGGTCCGTCCGGCCGGGGCTCGCCCCGCGGAGCTGCGCGGAAGGGCCGCGGGTCTGTGCCCGGCCCCCGCCGGGCGGACACGGGCTGCGCTGCCGGGGGCTGCGGCTCCGAGCAGCCCCGGGCCGGGCGGCGGCCGAGGCTCGGGGCTCTCGGTGGCAGCCGTGGGCGCGGGGGCTCCCGGCTTTGTTCGTGGCTCTGAGCTGCGCTGGGTGAGACGCAGCCCTGGCAGCCTTTGGGAAGGTGCCTGGGAATGCTGGACGGAGCTCGGGCTCGCGGGTTTTACTGCCTTCAGCGTTTGTGCCGACACTGCTCTCCTTCTCTTCCAGTCTGTAATGGCCATCTCAGGTAACTAGACTTGGCTGTAAATGTGATTCCTGTGCTCTGACTACTGTAAGCCTTACTTACGCGAGTAAGACCTGAATGCATGAGTAAAATGTTCTTGCAGAATGATTTTGCATGTTTCCACTCTGAAATGCACCGTCTGCGATGGCTCATGCAGGAGATGGGCTTGTCCCTTTCAGTCTGTGTGTGTGTGCCGTCGGATTTGGCAGCTCGTAAGGGATCATTGGTAAAGGTCCGGTGTCTTCGTGTTCTTCAGGAATGCATTAAGCTGTATGTATGCCTGTGCTTTGATATTGCAGAAGCAACAAGAGAGAACAGCCTTTAAAAAAGGTTAAAGGAAATTGTTTAGCTTTCCTAACGCTTATCGTTTCCAGCTGGCATACTTGTAAGCAAGTCACGGTAAATTGCAGGAAACAATTAGGTTTTGTGTTTACTAGCACGTTGAGGAATAATAGAAGATAGGTCTAAAGCTAAATTTTGATGCTTCATTTAAAATATATTCTTGTCATTTCTTCTCTGTTGCACCTGTTAGCTCTTAGGAAAAGACAATTATTAGGTGATGATTAGGCAGCTTTCTTACAACTTTAATTAAAGGAATACTTCAGTATAGGCCAGCTATAGAATAATGGACCCACTTGTCATCCTGTAGGTAGTTGAGTGTAGAGCTGTGGCACTGCCTGGCAAAACCGTTCTTTGTCTGAAACTTGCCTCGTAGCCAAAACAGAGCTAAAACTTCATTGTGGGAGTCAGGTGAATGCAGTGAATAAATCTAGTTCCTCTGTGGTAGACTAGCGATAAGTGACTTGTTATGAAACACGTATTGACAGGGATTTCATGTCTGTAATATACGTCGTTGATTGACTTCATGCTTCATCTCATTGTTACTTATTAATAATCTAATTAGAGGAAAACTCTGGAAGGAATATGGAACTAAGACACAGTCCCAGTGGAACTCCGTAAAAAAGACATTGCAGAGCAGACAGAGTATAAGAAAAATTTCCAGAGGTACTTACTCATCCAAGACATAGCCAGATTTTGAATACTTCTAGCTTGTATTTAGGGTCCAGAGTTAATTGCTAGATCTTCAGGTCTTGCTTTTCAGTATTCAGACTTTTATATCCAGAGTGCTTTGGGAGACAGTGAGGGAAATGTGTCTGTTGTAAGACAAATTATCTACCTTCAGTGCATAAGAAAATCACACCCTGAGCGCTTTAAAAAATCTGATCCTTGGGTTGCGGTCATAAGTCCTAACACTTCCATTCTGGAGGCACTTTCATTTAATTTGTGTAGATAGAATTATGGTTGTAAAATCTGGCCACAATAAAGCATGCCAGTGAAATTACTTTAATTAATTTTTTTTGTAGTGTAGAAGCTGTCGGGATTGATGAACAGCTCTGTAAATACTGTAATAGTATGTGGCACTTAATCTCAGAACAAAAGTAATAGGTAATGGCTAAAAATAGTATTTCCTCTTTCAACTGTAGAGTTAAATATGGATATTAACTGCAGCAAGATAGATTGGTCCAGAGCTGGAGGCTCAGATCATTCATGCTTGCTGACGTGGCCTACTTCTTCATTTTCCTTTAAAGTATCACTTTTGTGAGTGTGTTTGAAAATAAATCACAAATGCAAATCACAAAGCTGTTCTTTACAGCGCAAACTGGAGCATGTCTTGCTGCAGCATGAAGGCACTGTAATTTCTAGAATGTGTTCTGATCCCATGTGGCTCAGCACAAACTGCTGAGCTGCACTGAGGCTGTGCCTCTATTTACACGAGTGGCTGGTCTCACACGTGGGGAACAAAATCTTTGTGCCAGGGAGAGCTGCTAGGATGGTTCTGATCATTTCAGCAGCATCCTTGTACCAGGGAGAATTGTTACTCCGGTTCTGATCATTTCAGCAATGTCTTTGTGCCAGGGAGAGCTGCTAGGATGGTTCTGATCATTTCAGCAGCATCCTTGTACCAGGGAGAATTGTTACTCCGGTTCTGATCATTTCAGCAATGTCTTTGTGCCAGGGAGAGCTGCTAGGATGGTTCTGATCATTTCAGCAGCATCCTTGTACCAGGGAGAATTGTTAGTCTGGTTCTGGTCATTTCAGCACCATCCTTGTGCCAGGGAGAGCTGCTAGGGTGGTTCTGGTCATATAACACTGTTGGAAGTGGTGCAATGTCACTGCTCAATAAATGCCTTCATAAAAAGGTCAGTGAAAATTTGCCTCTCCAATAGCTCTGTCACAGCCTCTCAGGAAACTGTTGAATTATGAGAGCTGGTGATTTTCTGCCTCCATCTGTGGCCCGGGACTCACTGGCACTGAGCACAAAGAAGAGACAAAATCCCAGTGCTTGTCCTGCAGCACATCCTCTCGGAGGTGTTGGCTTTCCCTCAGTTTCACAGGATAACACTGGTGAGTTTGAGGTGTCACTAAAAGAGTGATTAATTAGCCAGTGCATATTTAGCCCTTGGAAGATGGAAAATAATGCATGGGGATGATTTAAGTTAAGTGCTTTTATTTGCTACTGTTAAAGAAATTCCTTGCCTGCTCTGTGTCTCAAGTTGGAGCTCTAGGCAATTTTAAAGCATTACTTAAGCTGTGGTTTAGGTTTCTTTAAACAGAATAGTGAGGGAAAGTCTTTCAACAGGAAAAAATAGTAGATAAAGATTTTCTTGTTTAAGCCTTCTGTTTTTAGCAGCAGCAAATCTGTGTATATGGGAATGAGGAAAAGGGAGTTGAATGGAACTGAGTGAGGAGCTGTCGTGTGAGGTAAAATTCTGATATTGTTCTCTCAAGTCATCTTGGAAATGCATTTGCATTTAAAATTTCCAGGCGAACCAAGCCACAGGAGCAGTGCAGAATGCTAAATGGAACCTGACAGCTAACTGAAAATGCCACTCAGTGATGCTGGGCATTCCTCTGCTCACACAATTGAGTTGAAGATTGTTTCTTTTAATGACTAGGGATCTGAAACGAAGACTGGTCCTGAAAACAAATGGGATGTCAATTTTATTCTGAGATATTTTTACTTGAAAGATGTTTACTTTCTGTCACATTACCCCACAACAGCTTGAAAACTCCCAGAAGCTGTAAAGTGCAACTCCCTTTGTGCCCATCAGATAGCCACAATATCCTCCTTTGTGCTGCTCAGGCTGAAATTCAGTCTGCCTGGGAGGCTGCTGAGTGGCTTGGGGCACAGCTGTGATCCCAAAGATGCTGGTACCCCCACAGAGGTACCTCCATGTTGCTCGTGTGAGCAGAGAAAGCAGCAGCTCTGTCAGGAGATGTGGCGATGCATTTCCTCAGCAAGGGTAAAGCCTGTTTCTGCTCAGGAGTGGTGAGATGCAGAAGCCAGGATGATGGCAGCTGGGGAGGGAGGGTGCAAGGGACCATGAACGGCATCAAAGGGATGGGTGAGTTTGGCCTTTTCGCGTGTCAAACTCGTGTGCCTGCAGTTTCTGGCAATACACTGGCTGTGCAGGCACACCAGTGATGCAGAACAATCCAAGGAGACTGAGGGCTGGGAAGAGGAGAGAATGATAGGTGGGTTAATGTGTGCATGGGGTGTGCAAGGGCACCTGCAGTCACAGGGCTGGAGCACATCAGGGGCCTGTGCCTGGCTGTGGCTGCTCAGTGCAGCACTGTATGGACAGCACGGGGTCCTGGATATCCCAGTTATGGACAGAGAATAACAGCTCTTCATTTGCACTTTGGATAAAGCACATTTAGCTCCCTGCCATAACTGTAAGCTACTTGCCCTTGGAAAGTTTCTGCAGGAACAGAAAGAGCTGATGAGGAGAGCAAAGGGACTGATTTCTGAGGAATGATTAAAAATACTTAATATAGATAATCTGAGAAGCAAAGACTCCATTGATTTCAGGTGTGATTACTCAAGGAACATAATCTCTTAGCCTTTGCACGGGGGTGTGATTAGACATAATGGGCTGCAAAAGAGAAGGTACCTTGAACATCAGGAAAAGCTGCTTGCAATGAAGCTAAGTAATCTTCCATGGAAAATGGTGGTAACATTGTTTGGTGTTGTGTGACGCAAAGAGCTGGGAAAATGTTCTGCAGGGCTGGTCATTTGGAGTCACATCTTTCCTGGCTGGGCTGTGCCTGGGGATTGGGGTGCAGGATTGGAAACAAAGCTCCTCAATCTGCCAGGCCAGCTCCTCTGTTGGAGCTGGCTGCTAAGCCCCCTCTGTGGTTTGCTGCAAGGGCAGTCATGCCCTGGTACCTTGGGTTTGTATGGATGAATTAGTGGGTCTCGTTCCATCTTCAGCTTCTGATGCAGGAAATACATGAGCATCACCTGGCTGCTGTTATTCTGTGAAATAACAAATGCTGGAGCATCTTGAATTCTGTTCTGATTGTGTGGTGAGGGAATATAGGGGAGGCGAGTGATGGAAGGTGCTCCAGTGGTGAGCCTAGCAGGCTGGGCTAGAAATACTACTGGGTTTGCATTGACTTCGTTAATTTGTGTTCCTGGACCCATGATGAATTCTCCTCTTAAAGAAAAGCTGGAAAGAAACAGGCCTGGGGTGTTTGCCTGTTTCAAGTTTCAGCCGTAACTGACGAAGAAAACCTAATGGATAGTCTGGGACAGTAATGGATAACCCAATGGATAGTCTGGGACAGCAGCTGCCTCTTCCCTTGCTGAGCCCAGTAACAGGCACAGCTTGTTGGTGAAATGTGGAGAGCCATCTCAGAGGGTTGTGCAGCTCTGGGTTCTGCTGTGTTACTGCTCTGTTCTGTTTCTCTCCTCAGGTCCGAGCTGGGTGGGTCCATGCAAAGTCTGGTCAGACCCCTGAGAAGTACAGCGTGTGATAACCTGTGTCTCCTTGTTGAACAGGCAGTCTCTCCTGCACTAGATTTCTGCTATCCCACAATAAACTAAGAGGTTTTATAAATTAGGCGCGCTCTTCCTGCAGAACTGGTGCAGTTACAGGGGCAGCAAGATGGCATTGTTGCTAGATAGGGAGGAGTATATTTATTCTGATTCATAGTGGCTACTTTAAAAATTGGAGACAGTTTGTCTGTCTTCAGCACAAACGGTTTATTGAAGGGCAGGCAGGTAATACGTGGACAAGCATTTACAATGCTGGTTTAAGGATGAACCTCTTTTAATGAAGTGTGACTTGAGTCACAAAAGTTCCTCATCTGGTGATCTGGGGGAAGGGGGTCACATTTTCCATTCCAAGGTAGGTTCCCACCTTCCTTGGCAGATACCTGGGCTTCAGACCAGAACACTTAGCAGTGAAGTCTGGATCAATCCAATTCACAGTACCTGCAAAAATACCTACCTGGGGTAATTCTGGCATCCCTGATAACAGAAAGTATTGGAAAATTTGAGAAAGACTTGGTTCTTATTAAATATCCCAGCCAGTTTTGGGAAATCAGGAAGCAGCTTGCAGAGTTCAGATAAGAAGCCAGATGTTGGCCCGAATTAGTGAGATTTGCTTGCATGAATCAAATTTGGCATTACAGCATGCTTCCCAAATTAATTCTGTCATGTATAATTCCAGTGTGAGTTGATTTTCTGTTGTATTCTCCATGACTTCTGTTCATTTATCGTTATTAAGCTATTTCCTGGAGATACTCAGGCATAAGCGTGTGCTTGTGTGACTACCAGAATTGTCTGCAGTTACACAGACAGAAAATATTAATCCAGGGTAAAAGGTGAATTTTTCCTGTATATACTGTGTTTCAGTCACCATTTCTCAGTTTACCTGAACATTTGATTTGAAGAATTATCCCAGCCCCGAATAAGATACAAGGTTTACACTTAGAATTTACTGTATGTGAGTACAATAAGCTTTCTTTTGCTGGTTTTAACATTGGTAATACACTTCTGGTATCATCTCTTTTTTTTTGCTGGGAAAAGACTATGCAAAAGAATATTTATTAGCTGATTTAAATTCAATTAACTTCATTTCCCTTTCATGGAGTTTTTAACAATGCCTAATGAGAGATGTAACTGAATTGCAGAGCTATTACTTCTGAATACATTGAGATCTTTACTGAATTCTCATGGAGGTTTCTTGATCATTCACACTTTAATTCTGGCCTTTATAATTATTTTGTAGCATAAGGAAAGTCACATAGATGCTAATTCTATTAGCCTTTGTCATGCCTATTTAACCAATAGCTTGAGTTCTTCGTTTATCTGCCTTAGTATCTATTGTTTATTGGTGATTATTCTCTGCCTTTAAAGCCTCGGGCTGAGACACTGAGACCACCCTGTGGTAGGCAGAGTGTAAACACAAAGCAAAGTGCGTTCCCTGCCTTGCACATTCACGCTTTGATTTTATGGCTGTGTGAGGGAGATTCCTCACTGCCTTGTGCTCAGACCTCTGCAGACACTCAGTTGCCACTTCAGCCACATTCAGAGAGTAAATCTCTAGCTTAGGGGAAAAAATAATTAAAATGGAGCACCATTGTTGTTGAAAAAAATTCTTGTGCTTGCTGGAAGATGCAACAATTTAAGTTTATGAAGATATCATCTGCATGCATAGGCAGAAATGTGATGCTCCTTCCTCTCTGCCTTGCCTTTGCTCTCACTCAGGCCGATGGGCTGATGAATGTTGGAAGTTGGGTATCCCCATCAGCTCCTGGCTTGCTTGCCTTCCTTCAACAGCTTCTCCATCCACAGTGTTAAACAGCAGGAGAAGAAAAACACTTAGAAAATGAAAATAATATTATCGAGTAATCCTGTGAAGAAGGGTGTCCTGCTGCCCCCACAGGTGGTCAAACTAGAGGTCATTTCTTGTCCCAAAGTCTGTTATGGCAAGAAGAATGATAAAAGCACCCTGAAATTGCAGATCATTGCATTGCTGAGCACAGACTCCTGTGTGTGGGGCGCTCTGAACTCTGCCAAGACAGGCGCCTGGGTTTTGTGGGCAGCAGGGGTTCAGAGGCAGAGCTGGTGGGTGCTAGGGCTGGTAACTGAGCCAGGCTCTTTCCTAAGCATTTCTTAAGCATTCCTTGTTTTTCCTCTGGCTTTCCATGCAGGGACACAGATGTGCATGGGTAAACATGCAGACACAGTGTTAACAGACTGAGCATGACAGCTGAGCCTTAAACCAGCACCCTGCTCTGCTGGGTGTGCAGTGTGTCCCTGGGGCCTGGAGTAACCCTGTTTGGGGAATTACACTGCTCCAAAACCAGCACCCTGCTCTGCTGGGTGTGCAGTGGATCTAGATGGATCTAGATGATGCATTTCTTTATGGATCTAGATGATGCATTTCTTCTGCTGACACAGCTGCTGGAAAATGTAGATGAGGCTTGCCATTGTTTTCAGCCAGGAGATGGCATGTCCGGGCAGAGCCTGGCTGGCCTCTCTGAGGGGCTCCCCTCAGCTGCTGGGAAGGTTGGATGGTTGGATGCAGCTCCAAACTCTGGGACATGCCCTTGGATGCTCCTTGCTCCGTGCTGTTATGGGGAATGTGGAGAACGTTGCACGGCTGTTGGGATTCCTGCTCAGTCCATCTGAGCTTTGCAAAGCCTGGTGGAGCCTTGAGGAGCTCAGAATGGCTTTCTGTCCCTGCCAAACAATGTCCACATAACCTGGGGCAGTGCTCTGATCTGTGGGTGTGACCCAGCTCCTTATGGGATACAGTCTGGGGGTGGGATGTGGTTTGGGATGGCCACGGGGATCAGAGACCTCCTGGAGGGACATGGTGGAGCTTAGGCAGTCATTGCTGCTGCCTGAGCTGGCTGTACAGCTCTGTGCATGCGTTCAAAATCCCAGATGGAAGCAAGTAAAAGCTTTTGCTTTGGCTCCCCCTTATTGGTGGGGTTTTTTTACCTCCTGCATCCACTGAGATGCACATTCTCCCACCTGCCTGTATGAGTGAGACAGCAGTGGAGCAGAGTTATTCAGCTGATAAAGAAGAGGAAAAATCAGTGGATTCAGTGGAATTTAAGGACAGTTCATGCCACTGAGCAGCACAGAATGCTGTGCTGGAATAAAGTGCTGCAAGATGGTGCCCTTGGTCAGGATTTGCAAAGTCATAGGGGATATTTGAAGCTGTTTAAGAGAGACTGGCTTTGATTATGCTTTAAAATCACTTTCTTTTGCTGACTGCAGCAAAGCCCTTATCTTCCTACTGTGGGAACAGAAATCTCTAGGATGTGAGGGCTGCAGATCCTGCTCAGACCAATATTCAGTTTTGTTGTTAATTTATGATGGTTTTGGCTTACTGTGAGGAAGTGAAATGGATTGTGACTTTTTGGGAAGTGGCAGGAGATGTCTGGGAGTGGTGCCTCCGGCCCTGATGGAAACAGCTCTCAGTGTTCATGCATTGACCCTGTGTGGAGAGCCCAGCAGAAGGATCTGGCCCATCTTCCCTTGGGAGCTGCTGCCTGATCTTCATCTCAGCGGCGCCTTTGGAATCAGTGAGATGCTGACTCAGCATGGCATACATGGAGTCTGCCAGCCTTTTGTGACATCTTGGCTTTTTCTCCCTCATTGCTTGAAAATGAAAGGATATAGGAGTTTCCAGGTCTGTTTTTGAGTCATCTGGCTTCCTGGTGGGAGATTTTGTGGAAACGCTGTCACTGTTCTGTAGTTACCCATAAATGATTGTGCCTAGAGTGTATCCTGGGAGAACACATGCTTCTATTTTTGCCTAATGCTTAATTATCTTTTGTTGTGCTGCATTCCCAGCAGCTCCCTCTGTCGAACTGTGGTCTGTGAGTCTGTGGCTGAGGCTCGACAGTTTGAGAATAATGAAAAAAAAACCACAACAAATAAGAATTCTAGACCTTTCAATACAACTGCTTTTATGCTATTTGGAAAATGCTTAGGAGCCTGCTCAATAAGGCCTGGGGGAAGAAATTGCCTGACTTGCAGTTAACTTTTACTGAGTGTAATCACACCTTCAAGGTGGGATTGCCCTTGACAGTCAGAGAAAGTTTTTCCTGAATAAAACATCTAAGAAATGGTGCTTAGGTTTGTTCAGGCTTTTGAGCATTTTTCAGGTTTGGGGTTAGTTTTTGGGGAGCTTCCCCTCCTAGCTGGCTTTGCCTGGACGCGTGGCAGGTTCCCAGCACTGACCTGCTGGGAAGGAGTGGAGAAACAGTGCTCTCTAATTGAACAGAGGTGATTTTGTGAAGGTTAGAGCCCTTACCGGTTGGTATTGTCCACCATCACAGATTCAGCAAGCTCCCCAGTATGCCTTGATACACAGATTCCTCCCCCTCTTCAGTTATCACCTAAGTTTTGCTATTGTAATTTTCCAGAGTTTGGTTTCATGTGTAGCAAAATGTTCTGGTTGGGTTGTGCCACTGGATCTAAAATCTAAATCGTGTTGTTCTTCAGTTACTTGTCATAGTGGATCTCTAGTGTTTCCTCTGTTTTCATGGTAACTTGAAAGCTCTTCACCTCTACCATCTTTTGTTGAAGAAGCAGTTTTGTCCAGGTTTTAAGTGGTATTGTTTTTCTGTCAGCTCTTTTTGCTCTGTAGTGCCTGGTGAGAGGCTGGTCCTTGAGGCTGGGTCTGTTTTTCATCCCCGTGCCCTTGTACAGGCTCACAAGGCTCACAGAGTGCTGTATTGGTATCAGGAGGTCATACTCCTCCTTTGCTGGAAACAAACTCATCCATCCATTTGTGTGTGAACATTTCAGTGCTCTTGAAAACTTTGGCAGGAGTGACAGCATGACAGTGAAAGTCTCTGTGGCCAACCTGGCAAATGAAAATGGGGAAACAAAAGACACCACCACTCAGACTGAAAATGTTTTTATTGTAAAATGCTTGAAGCTGCACAGAACTTCAGCCAAGCTGGCAGCCTGTTGGGTGGTCCAGGATAACTTGTTGCTTTATCGAGTGAAGGAGAATGGGGAAGAAGTCTTAGGTTGTTCTTTACACTGATGAGTTGGGGTTCCTTTTATTACCTTCTTTTGTGGTAAGGTTATTTGTGTTTAATGATTCTAATGCCAGTCTTGCCCCCAAGCTGTCCCTGAGGCATTTGTGTTTGTGTGTGCCCACCGCCCTGGCAGCTGGGTGCCACTGAGGCTCTGAGAGCCTCCCTCAGTCCTCCAGCAAAGGCCCAGTGCCAGCTGGCACCATCCAGGAATTAGTGGGCTCATCCATTAGGCTCTTTGCTGATTAAACCAGCAGCCACCGTGCTGGAGCAGCTTCCAAACCACACTGCCCTCTGCAGCAGGCAGGGATTTCCTCCTGGACTTCTTGGCAGCTCATGAGCCAAAGCAGCACCACACCTGCCTGCCCTGCCATTGATCTGCCAGCCTGCTGGTGCCAGAGCAGCTGTGCAGCTGCTGTCTGTCTGTCTGGGTGAGGACAGATTGCTGCTGCAGAGACCCAGGAAGCAATTGCATCAAAAACATCATTTGCTCTTTCAGAACACTGAGGTCCAAGTGGATCTCCTTCCCCCCACTGAAAGAACTGGGTGGAGGAGAAGGGGGTTGCATAAAATAAGATAAGATAGGAGGGAAATAAAGAGAGGAAAGAACTGAGCTGCATCCTGGCCATCTGTGTGCTGGGAGTGGAGCAGCTGCTCTGCCACTGACAGGCTGCTGTCTCTCCACTCAGTGCCCACAGACAAATGACAAATTTGTATCATGAACAAGACAGCTGAGGATTAATGCTACTAAACAGCCAGATCACAAAATCTACCCTGAGGAAAAGCCTCCAGCTGCTTGAAAACCTTCAGAATCCTCTCCCTCTCGATTCACACTTCTCTTGAGAAACTTACACTGTTTGGGAGCCAAACAGAAAAAGCACACATGATTCTTCTGGATCAAATCCGGTGTCTTTGCAGCACAGTCAGTTTTGGAACGTTGATAGGTTATCTAGAAACAAAGAGGAATGGCTAGCTGGAGTTACAGTGGTACTACTACTGTGCTTCAGATTAGTTAAGGATGTGTTTAATGCTTCATTAGCTCAGGGTCTGTCTGCTCCCCAGCGCTGCACAGTTTCTCACAGTCCCAGGGATTTGTGGAAGATGCTCTCCTTTTAATTGTGAAGAAAATGCTCTTTGCATCAAGTGCTGTGGAAAACAGGCAAGCATGAACTGCAAGGTAACAGACACAAAACTAAACAAAAATGCCAAAGGTAGGGTGTGCTCTTGTGAATGGCTGTAAATGCCTTTGTTGAAATATCAGCTGGGCGCTCAAGGGGTATCTGAGGGATTCACCCGGGGCAGGGAATGCAGGGTTTACTTTTCCTCTCCCAGACCACAGGCTTTTTGAGGGGTCTCATGACAACCCGCATCCTGATCAGTGCTGGTGACGTCCATAGAAGAATAGATTGTGTGCCCAACCTAAAATAATAAAATCCAGCACAACACAATTGTGGATACTCCTCTCCTGGAGTTATTAATGATGATAAAGATTTTCCAGAGATGAGTCACTGGCAAGTGTCCCTTGCTGAGCCTGAAGGACCATTCAGGCAGCTGTTAAGCCCTGAGAATAGCTCTGCAACTGAGTCATTACAGAAAATCTGAATGTGGTTTAGGGGCTCAAGGTGTCTCTCAGGGCTGTTCAGAGAGGTCATGATGGGATGGCAGTCTTTACATCACATATATTTGCAGTGTGGGATTATAAATTAGTGATAGCAGGAGCACAAAAAGATAGCTGAGTTGAATCCAAGTGCTTTTGTGATAGGCCTGTAACTGCTGCTGCTTCTGTTCAGCTCTTCTTTTTGTGTTAGTCTATCTCCCACAAAGCCATCCCCTCCATGCTGGCTGCAGCACAGCAAGTCCTGACTGTGGTGCACAGCTTCTCCAGCTCTGGCTGCTTTCACTTGTGGAGATTCAGTGGAGCCTGAACTTGCCACCCTCTGCAGAGGTCCCAGGCCTGTACTCACCCCACCCCAGACTCTGTGAGCTGAGAGATGAGAGACCTGCTCTGTCTGCTGCCGCAGTAACTTCTTCTCTGATGTCCAGGCATGTCAGCCTCACTGCAGAGGAGGCACAAGCTTCTTTTAGATCCTTTTCTTCTGTTGTTCTCAAGGGCTTCAGGCAGGAGTGTGTGCTCTGAGAATGGCAGCAGATGCAGGCTGTGCTCTCATATTTCTGGGTTTCCTGGGGAAGCTTTTGACTAAGCAGCTGCCATCTCATGCAGAGTCAGAATCTGAGTCTCACAATGTGGTAGAAATGTCAGAGGAAATTTAAGAAGTTGCTGCCCCCAGCTATTTGCTGCCTTTCTTCGAACTCTGCAAGGCTGCTGGAGCAGGAAGTTATCTTGCTATTGCATCTGGCAGCTTCAGCAAAGCTTCACCTCCTGGGCAGCAGAGCTGATGCCACTGGATTTACACAGGAGCAGTAAAACCCCACGACCATCCTTGCTTTTGGGGCAGGAGGGACAGTAGTGGCATCATTGCTTAAATTTCTCTTTGCAGACTTGAAAGCAGTCTCTAATGAGCTTAGGATGAACGGCCTACTTCATATTCTTATTCAGTTTTTTTCCTGTTTCCCTCATACTATTAAATGCAAGTGACAATTATTTCTGTTTTCAGGATTCATGACGGTAGAGTGCTGTCCATATAAGGATTCAACTCTTTATTTTTTTTTCTTTTTTTTTTTTGTTTCCCTGTAGTCATAGTGGCCATGGGAATTGAGAATTAAAATGCTTGCCATTGCTTTGGCCCAATCCTTGCCATCCATTCAGAGTTTTTGTTCGCCACTGGGGCCTTGTGAGCATCTCTTGTAAAATTCGGCTGCATTTCTCCACATGCCTGTACCTGGTGCCATTGCTGGCATTGTCTGTGATCCCCACCGTGGGAATGGAGCCATGTGAGAGGTGAATTCCTGAAAGGTGGTGTGCCAGGAGCCTCGTGGTGTGAGTAGAGATGTTCATGACAACCCTGGTGGTCCTTGGTGCATGTTCAGCCAAGTCTACACAAGTGTGAGAAGGGACAGATAAAATTGTCAAGGGGGTTTGTGAGTTGTGACTTAATAATTCCTGTTTTGCCATGCAGACTGTGCATTCCTGCTGCACTGGAGGTCGCTCCTGGCTCTGCTCTGCTGCCTCTCTCCCTCTCCTCATGCTCCTTCAAAGCTGGTTGCTGCTGCCGTGCCAGGAGCAGTGCCTTGGGTGAGAAGGGCGAGATCTGTTTCTCAGAGCTGGCTGTGAGTCCAGCTTGCTCAGGGCCCATCACTGTCCCAGTCTCCTCAGAGGGTTGCTATTGTTCCTGATAGGAAGCTGCTGTTCCTGAAGGTGTTTTCCCCTGGGGTCTGACCCCTCAGCAGACAGGCTGGGCACGGGGCTCAGGGTGAGGATGGCTCTGAGCAGGGCCTCCCCACCCTGCAGGAATTGTTCGTAAATAGGAGCACAAACTGACATGTTCCCGTTTTCTTTTCCCACCTCCCACAGCTCCTGGGAATGAGGAAGGAAGCCAGTAAGAAATGTTGATGTTGGCATTTGGCATTTTAGTCAAAAGCAAGGATGAAGTAGAATGCTTTTTATGCTTTTATTTTGTGGTGGGCAGAGAAGTGTTGCTGCAGAGGTAATGCCAGGCTGCTGCCTGGATTTATTCAGTTCTCAGATTCAGGGGGAAAACAGTTGGCAGTTTCTGTCTCTGAGATCCCTGAAGTGACTGAGCCAGGAAAGGAGATCCAGCATGTTCTCAGCTGAAATTCTTACAGAATGACCTCGTTTACACTCACTGCATCCTCTAGCATGAAAACCCTTTAAATGCTACTTCAAAAATTCATGAGTGCTTTAATGAAAGCAAAGGAAAGACCTTTCTGTTTTGTCCTGAAAGGGCTCATGGAGAGTTCAGAGGGAACTTTTAGTGCCTGGTTATGCCATGCCCACCCGTCCAAGAGCTCATCTCCTTGAGTTAACCTGGACTTTAACGTTTTATTGAAATCACTCTGGGACATTGACTTTAATGTGAGACTTATAAATGGGCAGCCTGTAAACCAAGGCAGTGATACATCAAAGGTGAATTTAACTTCAAATTATGCACACTAGGAATAGGATTTTCTGGCGTTTTCCTGCTGAAATTGTTCAGTATTTTTCTATGATTTGCATGAAGACAGAGCTAAGACAGTGCCGAATGAGAGATTCTAAATATGAATTTCTGGAGCTGGGAGTGTGACGAGAGCTTTTAAGCAGGAGCCTTTAGTATTGAAAAAGTCATAATCTGAGATAAGATGGGGGATATATTGATGCTTTTAGACCGTGTCAATCCTGTAATTAGTCCCTTAAATTTACAGTTTTGTTTGTAGTACATTCTAGCTTTCTCTTTGTCTCCAGAGTTAAATTTGACACTTTCTAATCCAGAGCTTTCTGTAACTTTTTCATCTGGCTTCTTTTAAGAGTAGCACAAAGGATTTTCAGGAGAATTATTTCCTTTAGGTTTTAATCTTCATTAGTTTATGTCCTCAGAGATATAAAAGCAGTCTCAGTGTAACTAATGCAAAGGAAAAGAAACTCAGAATGTATGCAACAGAAACGGGCTGCCAGGAGTAACATTTTGGTTTTGAACAAATTCACAAACAGCGTCACTAACCACACTGCACCTTTTGCTCCTCTGCTTCACATGTAGAATTTACCTGGAAATTGTACTGCCTGTGGCTCAGAGCAGTTTGGGATGAGTTTGGATTGTGTGGCAGCTTCAGGGTCCAAAAGCCTCTGTAGTCCTGTTTGTTTCCGTGCTGGTCAGGAGGTCTCTAAAGCTACAGAATTCCTGAAGGTAGTTTTGGGTCATGAACAGAGATTCTTCTGAGAGCCTCATGTGTCTGCTGTCCCTGGAGCCAAGTGTAGGCCAGCAGTGTGTGCCTGAGAAAACTGCCATGCAATTCTGAAATCCTGCTGCTGGGAAATGCTTGGCTTAAGCAAAGGCATCAATACTTGATGACAAGTGAAATCTTCATTGCTTTATCTGCCAAAGAATGCACCAACTGCTCAGCTGGAGAAAGGAATATTTCATTACAGTCTCCCAGAACTTCTATGCAGCAGCCTCATGAGTTGGGTTTTTCTAGGCATTCTCTTTTTCTCCTGAACCTATAAGTATTTTAGGTATACTGAATGTTTAATAAAGGCAAGATAAATGTATTTCAGCAAGTTTAAAAAAAAAAAAAATTACTTCACGCTTGCATTGATGGAATAGCTGGGCTTTAATCATCAAAGTTAAGTGTCAGTTTAAGTAAAAAAGGCAGTGCAATTTTATTCTGAAATGACCCCCTTAAATCCTAAAGAGTAGCACTATGATGTAGGTTTGTTATCCTGGCTGATCAAATTATCACTGATTATAGGCAAAATGGAGGATTTATTTTTTAGTCTGCTAGCATAGAAATGTCAAAGCAGGTTCTCCAAGCAAAAATGTTTTCATACCCATAAGCACTTCATTTTTTGGGAACAAATCAGCTATTATTGTGCTCTCTGTTGATAATATCTCTCTGAAGTCAGGAGGTGTTCTGCCGTTGATAGGGGTGATTTAAAGGGCACAGACACCAGTGGAAAGAATGGTCTCATTTTATTGTGAGTTTTAAGGCAGCACAAAAGTAAAGTGATACATCTGATAAAACTACATGCTTGGCTTTAGCAGCAAGCAGAAGTCAGAAAGGTAATGCACGTAATCAGTGCTGTACAAGAGAAAGATTAGTGATTGAGAGAGATGGAAACATCACCGAGTGCCTCCATACTCCAGCACCATGCGGAGCCCACAGTCCCTGGGGAGCCCTTCCTGGCAGCTGGGGAAATGCAACCCAGTGCTTCCACCCACAGGAGGGGTCTCCGAACTCACCCCAAAATGGGCCCAGCCTTTATGGGCACAAACCAGCAATCAAAGTGGCTGGGTTGCATTTTACCACAGAAACTCCTGGATCTGATAGCACACATCCCAACGCAGGGACCAGGGCGTGGCTGGGAGAGTTTCCCATAAAGTACCCCACAGCCAAGTCTCTGCTCATGTCAGCTGGGAAAGGTTCTTGAAATGCTGCGTTTCTTGCAGGTAACTGCACAGGTGATGTGAAAGTCTCTAAAGCGGTGGGTTTGGTGTTAAACAGAGAGCCCCAGCATGTCAGCCGTGGATTTTTAGCTCAATCATACTGGTGGTGTCAGCCACACATTGCCCAGGGTGCATCGTGTGAGGCAGCTCTGGCTGAGGCCTGCTGCTCAGCCTCAGCACACAGTGGGATCTCTCTGGGTGACCATGTTTGTACCTTGGGTTTTGCACCACGTCCCTGTGTGGTTTGGTTGCTGCGTTATCTCCTGTGTGCTGCTGATGCATTTTGTTGCTGTGTTATCTCCTGGTTGCTGTCCCGACCCTGGCCCAGGGGCTCAGACCAGCAGCGCAGGGCTCTGCAGCTCCGAGCAGAGAGTGATTTCTGCAGCGCTCTGTGAGCTGCTGTGCTCGTGCTCCTCAATGCATTGCAGCCAGAATGCACTGACTTTGCCCAGTGCTCTAAGTTCACCTACAATTAGTGGTAACAGAGTGAAGGAGCAGACAAAGGGGGACTATAAGGGGATTGTTTTGTTCTCTGAAGTGCAGCAAACATTAACTTTAAAATACATATTTTTAAATGCGTGCAGTCACATCCTTGCAAAGTGAGTGTGAAATGTTACGAAACAAAACCCAGAGTGATTTATAGCGAGGATGAACTAAACCAAAAAGGACATATATGTATTTTAGTTAAATTTAGCAGTGCGTTAGAATTGGTACTAAAAACTGCAAAGTGCAAGGCACGAAGAACTCTACTCAGAATGTGGGTGCATGTGAATACCACTGTGTATCTGTGTGTATGGTATGTGCATGTGTGTATATATATCTATATATGTGTGTGTGTGAGTATATACGCACACACATATTTTACTTGACTAATAGTGTTCTATATTTATTGGCCAGGTATTTGAAAAAATAATCTTTTAATCATGAAGGTGTTTATGTTGGGGTTAGAAGTCACATAACTCTTAATTCTGTCCTATTTACCCACTCTGGGTTTGTTAGTTGTGTTAATAGTCACCACAGAGGGGCACTTGAGGACCAGCCTGGGGCAGGCAGGGATATTGTACCCATCATTTGAAGCCCTAAAGAAAGAATTCCTAGTATTTCTAAATTTTTCATGTAAGGCTTTCTTGGGCCTTCCAGGACAGCTGCTCTCCAAAGCAGATCACAGTAGATCATGCAGCATATTTCAAACCCTCTTCTGTCACCTCCTTGATGTTGGGACACAAAACTGCTTGCACTGTCCTGTGCCTTCTTTAGAGGTAAGTGAAGCTTTTAATGATAGTGGCAACGAATTGTTCCCCATGAAGAAAATAAAACAGAAAAGGGAAAAGTGCAAGAAGAAATATTTGGGTCAGCAATGAAGTGGAACAGCACTGATTATTGTGCTTATTTTACTTCTGTGTGTGTCATTATGGGTTTATTAGTGCACTCCTGAAACATACTGTAGAATAGCAATATTTACAATACTGACTTTTTGTTCATCTTTTCTTGCAGAGATGACTTTTTTGCAAGGGCCTGACTTTTTTCAACCAGTTTGTGTTGCCTGTCAAGAATTTCCATGTTGACTCTGGGAAACCTGCTGCAGAGTCTCCCCTGTTTGCTATTCAGTCCTGTTTACTTCTCCCTTTAGCAGGTAAGTATATATTTCTGCAATACTTATTCCAGCTGGAAAATGTTTCCCAATTCAGACACCTGGAGAGTTCATTTTGTTGGACTCTGTAGGGTTTTTGTGCCACAGGAAAATACCTGAATAACAGTGCAGTGCCTTGGAGTCTTTAGCATCAGTGCATGTCAGTCTGCATCCATCCGGCTTTAATGCAACTCAGAAAATGCTATGCAGGAACTTTCAGCTGGGAATCTATTTACAGCTGAATCAGGATTGTGAGCAAGCAATACAGAAAATTGCTTGAGTTGTTGCTGCCTGAGAGGAGCCTCTAAATAACTTTGTGTCCTTGAGGGAAGAAGGAAAGAGGAGAGGCAGAGTGGGTGATGGCAGGGCTGGGGTGTCACCCCCACAGTGCCCTCGAGCTGAACGAGAGGAGCGTTCAGCTGCTGTTCACCAGGATCAGGCAGTGCTGCAGAAATAGATTTAGCTGCCCTGGCTGGCCATATGTGAGATAGATATAGATATAATTTTATATTTTTACATATATATATATAATTTTATATACATATATATATGGGTGTTGCAGGAAGGGACACAGAACAGCTGAGCTGTAGGAATGTCTTACACAGCTGTGGCTTTCCTGCAGGGGGGCCTGGCCAGACCCTCAATATTCATTGTTAGAATTGGATTTGTGTTTGAGATTCAAGATTTTAAGGAAGAAATAGATTTTTAATGATTTCTTGAAATCTCTTTTGTTAAATGCTGGTTGTCAAAAGAGAGTGTGTATGGGGGTGTGCAAGTGCATTTATGTGAAAAGAAAGTTAATGTGCTTACTCTGTCTTTGATATTGTTCTGTTTTCCTTTTAACGTTATCATCACATATAGGAAATCTTGTTTTTTTGGAAACAACTTATAAATTTTCCCAGAAAATAGTTGTCAGTTTTGTCCTGCAAAAGGATTTTCTTTCTGAGTGTATAGCAATTTATTTACTTCACTAAACTGCAGAATGTAACCTTTGCCATGGCTTTGGCTTTTTTCCTTTGTTTTTTAAGGAATGAGGTGTTTTCTAAAGGGTTGGCTCTTGAAAATTTTTATTTTGATTTCCTTGGTAGTAATGCATGCTTTGTTCCCAATGTGTGTGGGGTGGGAATGGTGGGAAATCCTGTTCTGTGCTACTTTATTGCAGTGGTAGCTGCCCTTTCCTACAGTGCCCCCATTTTTAAGTTCCTGTGGAAGTTCCATCACACCGAGTGCTGCAGGGTCCAAGTGCACAGGTAGATGTTGCAATTTGGGATTATGTTTTAAATCTCTCTGGCATTTGTTCTATTCAGAAAGATATCCTTGGGGGGCAAAGGGAGAAGGATGAATTTTCTGAAAGAATCCATTTGTGTCGAGCACTAGGCTTTTGTTGATTCTTGCAGGGCTGCAGGATTTGTTCCGCAGAGCTGTGTAGCACCATGCAAATCACAGCAGAGTCAGAGATTGCCCAGGTTCACAGAGCTGGCTCCTGCACTGCTCCCTCCCTGCCGTGGGCACGGGAGGGGACAGGAATCTGTCATGTTCGTGCTCTAGCCATGCTCAGAGAGAACACTGCACAGGAATGTCATGGCTTTGAGAGAAAGGCAGGATATCCCTTGTGACCAACAGCTGCCCACCAGTGCAGCTCATCAGAAACCCAGTGAGTTGCTGCAGTGGGCTCTGTCTTGGTGACCTTCCTAGGCAATCAGAGCCTTCTTGGGAGACCTTGAATCAGAAATGTTTGTATGTAAGAAAAATAGTACTGTGCAGCACGTGCTTCTGATCTCTCAGGGCTCACAGATTTGGAAGGCAGGGTACCATGTATAACTGTAGAGGACAGCACTGAGATACTGTGGCTGCTGCATTGAGGTCATGGTGTTCTGGGAGCCAACTGAAATTATGCAAGATGGCAATTTAGGAAAGAATTGACACAGATCAGGAAGGCAAAAAATCATGTGTATTATAAGCTCAATTACTTTGTAAGATTAATTTTCCACTGTCTCGTGATCCTGTAATAAGAGCACAAAGTATTTTAAATGTTTGATTTACTTACTGATCAGAACTCTTGAGACCTTGCTTTCTAAAGCAAAATGTAAGATTTGACTCCCGTTTAAGTGCAAAGTTGTGAGCTTTGTTGGAGTATACCCTGGTTACTGGGCTAATGGGTTGTTAATTCACTGGGTGGGCAGCAGGAATTCCTGAAACGGGTACATTTGGCACTCAGGACCCCATCCATCTCCTTTCCTGAGGCATGTGAGTGGAAGGTGGTCATGCCACAGGTGTCTAATCCAGAGCATTGGTCCTCACTCCTCCAGCAGAACCACTGCATTTTTGGGACCACTGCACTGTCTTTAATGCCCAGAACCTTTACAGAGATAACTAGGAGCTGCAGTACAAGCCAGGAGAACTGATTTATCATGAAAGCTTGATATTTTGGATGGGGGTAGAAAAGGCCTATTCCTGTCCTGATTCTCTCCTGGTGCCTTTATCCTGAAGAACAAGACAAAGCAGATTTAGCTGTCTCCTGTATTTCAAGAACCGCTTGTGTTGCTGTGCTCTGTAAAGCCAGAACTGCTGGCAGAGGGGGTGGGATTTCATGGGTGCTTTCAGCAGGTGTTGCTCAGTTCTCAGCCTGTGTTAGATTGTGCTGGGCACTGGGAGGCAGCTGAGGCAAAGGGAGGCAGCTGAGGCCATGCAGGCATGGCTGGTCTCAGGATGCAGAGGTACAGGAGGTGTTCCAGAGGGTGGGAAGATTTCCCAGTAAGGCCAAGTCCTCTCTTACAAATCAGTACTTGGCTGTGGTGAGGGCAAAAATAAGATAAAGGTGTCCTAGGACTAGCCTGAATAAACAAAAGGCATCCTTAGGAATGCCTTTATCTCCAGAGGGTGCAGAGAGTCGGTGGGATGGAAGAGGAAGGGTGGAAATAGACCCTGTTTGGTTTCATGCTGTCTTTGCTTTCTTCATTCTCTGTTTTCTGATGATAAAGGAGCTTTATTTAGATACTGTAGCAAAAGAATTGATGAGTCATAAGGTTTACAACTTCATTTCCTCCTGGCTGTTTTTATTTTTTCCTGGTGACTGCACCTCCTTCCTTTCTGCCTCATCCCTTGTCTGCTGGTGTGGCAGGCTGTGCTGTGCCTTTAACAGGGCTGTGCTGCTCTGTCAGGCTAATTCCTGAGCTCTGGCATGTGTCAAGGCATGCCCTGAGCTTTGTGGTGCAGTTCATTAAAAACTGAAATGCATTTCTCTAGGGAGATTTTTAACTCCTTTCTGCCACAGAGACACTTTACTATTCTCTTCTTTGGTTGCAAAGTGCACACCACTCAACAGCAACTATGGGAAGTTCTGCTCTCTTCTCCAAAAGAGAGATTAAGGGAAGTAGTGGGCTGCTTTTTTCTTTTCCAGTTGAAATCTGTATTTATTGAGCTGTTTTGTTTCATGGCAGAGCTCTGAAGGGTGGATAAAGCTGAGAGGGCACTCTGTTACTGTTTGTATCTTCCCCCTGGTACTGATCCCACTGCAGTGCTCATCTGTCATTGCAGCAGCAGAGTGGTGTGGTCTAAAACATGCTGACCCACAGCAGTCACAGCTTTATTAGGGATTTCATATAGTGGGAATTTCTTAATGCTTCCCATTGTGAACATCACTTTTTGCTTCTTTTTCCCTCTCCTCATGATCAAAAAGAAACTTTTAAGTAGACAGTACAATTAAACTGTAAAAATTAACATTAGTAAATAAAATGTATGGTTATTTCTTTTTCCTTTATTTTTTTTTCAGCAAATCTCATTCTTTTGAAATCAAATGTACGCTTGGGGATGACTGCCCAGATTTTTTTTCTGATGTTTTCTAGGCACAGCAGTACAGTCTTTAAAGCACAGGTCCCAGTAGGAATATTGCAGACATAAATGACATATCAGGAGGGAACTGTGGAGTAACCCTTGTGATTTTAAAAGCAGTGTCTAATACAAGGTCCTGGATGTGTATGTTAACATGGCTTTCTAGTGAAAGCATAAATCCTCTTCAACTTCCAGATATTTACTTACCAATATATTGTCTCAGGCCTTGAGATGGAAGTGAGTCCAGGCGAGCAGAAATTCCCCTGTGGCTCTGGGACTTGCTGTGCAGTCACTTGCAGGACGTGGGCCCCACAGATCAGAGAATTCTTTCTAGTAGAGACTGGCCTGTTTTTACAGGAGAAATGTTGGAGGGAAGAGAAGGAGCACGGGCTGGCAGTGCCTTCCTCACAGAGGTAGCTGTGTGCTAAACTACTTAACCTTTGAGCTGCAGCTTTTGTGTGATCTAAGCAGTGGTGTTAGTACCATGTACAGCATGCTGGGTTGGAATGAGTTAACCCGCCAGTGCTTCACAGCCTCGGCTCTGGGATTGTGCTGAGTGCAGCTGTTCTGTTTAAGAAGCTTGTAGTGCTCCTTAGTGAGCCTTTGGGAGGTCTCCCCTCCCTCCCAGAAAGTCCAGCAGGGCTCTCATCCCTCTCCATGGCCAGTGGCGAGCAGTCTGTGCTGTGGAACTGCTCTGGAAGCAGCACTGCATGGAGAGCTCTGCATGGAGAGCTCTGTCCCAGGGCTGCATGGATGGAGAGCTGTGTCCCAGGGCTGCATGGATGGAGAGCTCTGCCCCAGGGCTGCATGGATGGAGAGCTCTGTCCCAGGGCTGCATGGATGGAGAGCTCTGCCCCAGGGCTGCATGGATGGAGAGCTGTGTCCCAGGGCTGCATGGATGGAGAGCTGTGTCCCAGGGCTGCATGGATGGAGAGCTGTGTCCCAGGGCTGCATGGATGGAGAGCTCTGCCCCAGGGCTGCATGGATGGAGAGCTCTGTCCCAGGGCTGCATGGATGGAGAGCTCTGCCCCAGGGCTGCATGGATGGAGAGCTGTGTCCCAGGGCTGCAGGGATGGAGAGCTGTGTCCCAGGGCTGCATGGATGGAGAGCTCTGTGCCAGGGCTGCATGGATGGAGAGCTCTGTCCCAGGGCTGCATGGATGGAGAGCTCTGCCCCAGGGCTGCATGCATGGAGAGCTCTGCCCCAGGGCTGCATGCATGGAGAGCTCTGCCCCAGGGCTGCATGCATGGAGAGCTCTGCCCCAGGGCTGCATGCATGGAGAGCTCTGCATGGAGAGCTCTGTCCCAGGGCTGCATGCATGGAGAGCTCTGTCCCAGGGCTGCATGGATGGAGAGCTGTGTCCCAGGGCTGCATGGATGGAGAGCTCTGTCCCAGGGCTGCATGGATGGAGAGCTCTGCCCCAGGGCTGCATGCATGGAGAGCTCTGCCCCAGGGCTGCATGCATGGAGAGCTCTGCATGGAGAGCTCTGTCCCAGGGCTGCATGCATGGAGAGCTCTGTCCCAGGGCTGCATGGATGGAGAGCTCTGCATGGAGAGCTCTGTCCCAGGGCTGCATGCATGGAGAGCTCTGTCCCAGGGCTGCATGCATGGAGAGCTCTGCATGGAGAGCTGTGTCCCAGGGCTGCATGGATGGAGAGCTGTGTCCCAGGGCTGCATGGATGGAGAGCTCTGCCCCAGGGCTGCATGGATGGAGAGCTCTGCCCCAGGGCTGCATGGATGGAGAGCTCTGCCCCAGGGCTGCATGGATGGAGAGCTCTGCCCCAGGGCTGCATGGATGGAGAGCTCTGCCCCAGGGCTGCATGCATGGAGAGCTCTGCCCCAGGGCTGCATGCATGGAGAGCTCTGCCCCAGGGCTGCAGAGGCGCAGCTCAGCACAAGCCCTTCCAGGAGTGCTGTACTCTCCTGCTCTGCCCTCTGACCCCAGAAATCCCCAGCTACCTGTGCCCTGCAGGATCCACTCGTTCCTCTGCTGGGACGGGAAACAGGGGCCCAGGATCTCCTGGTGTCCCTGCCACCTGCTCATGGGGAGGCCTGGGCACATCACCCCACCTCTCTCTTCACTTGTAGTGCTGAAGTACAGATTTTATCTTCGCCATTCGTACCCAAGAGCTGCTCAGGTCAAGTTAATGACTGACGTGAAGTCAGGCATGTCAGTGGACTCACAGCATAGTTTAAGTATGAAGTATTACTCTGCAGTTAGGGGTGGAGGTAGCCCTTTTTGAAAATTATTTATTTTGTCATTTGGTCAGGTGTAATCATAAAAGGGAGAAAGGAGTGTAGAGAAAGCCTGTCCCCTGTTAAAAATGTTTCAGGTGATTGAGATGCTGGCTCGCCTGTGGTTTTGGTGCATGTGTTGACTCTGAGTCTAGTACTGGTTACTGCAGTTGATGGGGTGGTAAATAAATAGAATGACTTCTGCAGGTGTAGTATTTCACCATGCAGATGGAATCAAAGAGTTAAAAAGTCCAAGGATCTAATCCAGTATAATAACATTTTGCAAAACCTATCAAATTCACAGCAAGTGACAAGCAGAAAAGCTCCTGAGCTAGGTGGAAAATGAAATTAGAGAGAATTAGATTGCCCCTTGTTTATCTAACTCGTTGTTTCACTTAACAGGGCAAACAAACATTTTATCTGAGCCCTTAGCAGAAGCTTAGGCTGAGTTGTGTTCCACTGCTCTCCCCAGCCATATTGTCCACAGAAATGGAGTACCCTGCATCCTGGTTGGATAAAGCAGTGTTCTGCTGGAGGTGTGTTTGCTCCCTCACTTGTATGCTGTAGAAGGCATCTCATCCCTTACAATATGAATATATATATATATATATATATATTTGTTTTCCTCTTGCTGCCATATACACCATAGATTGTTGTTTGTTTGAAGGATTTAAACATCTGGCAGAGACTGGGGATAGTAATGTCTTTGTCCATAGGTTAGATGTGTGAAATGTTACATGCCATTTACCGTGATGCTGGTTTGTATACTTGAGAATTTTGGTGTGGGAAGGGCAATTAATACAGTGCTAATTCAAGCAGCTGGATAAAACACTATGGCTAAAACTGGCACGAGGTAAAAATATATTTATTTCTCTAAGTCGTTCTGCAGTTGGTCCCCATGGAGCTAACACCAAATTCAAATTTTGGAAGTAAATATTTATATGAAATAATCTTATCTGACCTCAATTGAATAGTGAGAGGAATTGTTTTTTACTAAAACATGTCAGTATATGATACACATGGGGCTGATCTCTCTGTGAGAAATTGAGTTTTCCTGTATTGTAAGCTTTGTCTTGTTATTTGGACGCCAAATCTGGTTATAGCCTGAATCTGGACAACAGGCTATCACACATGAAAAGGGTAAGGAGAAAACAGAAAGAAAAAAAAAAAGCAAAGGCTGTGTTCTTGTATTGCAGCCCCTTTGCAGTGAGTGCAGGTTACTCTGCAAGCAGCCTTTGTGGCTTTTACCAGACCGTTTGCAGATCAATGCAGTAGCCACAGAAGAGCCATTCTGATGTTCTGGCTCCGTCTGTTCAAGCTTTCCCAAAGGTGAGCCAGGCACTCCTGGGTTTGAAACAGAGCTGCAAGTGAGTGACAGTGAACTAAGCATGGGCTGGAGTCTGGTGGCAGCACATCCTTCAGCTGCAGTCAGAGAGAGATTTTCCCTTTGAAGATAAGACACATGGGGCTTTTGTAGAAACACAGTGTGCCCCACGTCGTGCAGCTGTTAGCACAATTTAAAATAAAACCAGTAAAAGGCAGAGAAAGGCAAAGCATCTCGTGTGGGCCACCAAGAATTCCTGCAAATGCTAAAGCCCAGCCCATCGCTTTTCATTCGGCAGTTAAATTGCTGGTGAATCCTCTCTGCGAGGCTCTGAGCCAGAGCAACCTCTGAGGGTGTGGATGTGTGAGTGTGAGCATTCAGTGTCCTAACGTGGCCAGGCACAGGAGTTACGAAACTTCACAGTAAAGTCTCAGTGCGTCAGTGCTGGTTCTTAGGTTTGCTGGTTTGGTTTGCTTTTGTTCCTGTCCGTGGCCCTGCAGTTTTGTTTCCATTTATGAGTGCAGGAAGAGGGGGAGAGGTTGGGAAGCACTGCAGGAGCCCCCCAGGCTGCTGGAGGAGCCGAGCAGTTGCTGTGACAGGTGGAGCAGCGCAGTGCTGAGCGAGATTCCCGGGACACCGAAGGGAAGGGAAGGGAAGGGAAGGGAAGGGAAGGGAAGGGAAGGGAAGGGAAGGGAAGGGAAGGGAAGGGAAGGGAAGGGAAGGGAAGGGAAGGGAAGGGAAGGGAAGGGAAGGGAAGGGAAGGGAAGGGAAGGGAAGGGAAGCCTTTGTGCCTGGGGCAGCTGCGGTTACAGGGGCCCCTTCAGTGCACTGTGGCAGCAGCCAGAAGTTTGACTTATTTCTTGAAAGGACTGGAGAAATGATTAACCACAGTTGGTGACGTCAGAGTTGATCTGATTAAAGGTTTGTTTTCTTGCTGGCAGAGGTGTGCTCCGTAGAGACCGGTTCTCTCTTCTTTCTTTTTGAAGTTTGTTTTTTGCCCAGCAGCCGGAGGGAACCGCTCGCACTGCACCGCTGCCCCAGCCACGTGTGTGTGCGTGTGAACAGGATGGCGTGTGCGTAGCTGCCACACGCACACACACCTCTGACCATGAGGACTCTTCGCAGGTTGAAGTTCATGAGTTCGCCCAGCCTCAGTGACCTGGGCAAGAGAGAGCAGGCAGCCTTGGACGAGCGGGGAACGCAGCAGCGCCGGGCCTGCTCCAACGCCGCCTGGAACAGGTAAGGGCACGCGTGGGCTGGCTCCGGCAGGGGACTGGAGTGCGAGGGGCTGCTCCCTGGGCTGCCCGGCTCCGGCAGGGGACTGGAGTGCGAGGGGCTGCTCCCTGGGCTGCCCGGCTCCGGCAGGGGACTGGAGTGCGAGGGGCTGCTCCGAGGGCTGCCCGGCTCCGGCAGGGGACTGGAGTGCGAGGGGCTGCTCCCTGGGCTGCCCGGCTCCGGCAGGGGACTGGAGTGCGAGGGGCTGCTCCGAGGGCTGCCCGGCTCCGGCAGGGGGTTGGAGTGCGAGGGGCTGCTCCCTGGGCTGCCCGGCTCCGGCAGGGGATTGGAGTGCAGGGGGCTGCTCCGAGGGCTGCCCGGCTCCGGCAGGGGATTGGAGTGCAGGGGGCTGCTCCGAGGGCTGCCCGGCTCCGGCAGGGGACTGGAGTGCGAGGGGCTGCTCCCTGGGCTGCCCGGCTCCGGCAGGGGACTGGAGTGCAGGGGGCTGCTCCCTGGGCTGCTCCCTGGGCTGCAGGCTGGCTGCCTGCTCAGATAAACACAGGAGTGCCTTTTTCCCCGTGCTCTTAATCTTTCTCTAAAGGCTTATAACAAACAGGGGTCCCTGCCTTCCCTTCAGCCTTTGTGACAACAACTTGTTTCATAGGGTCCAGCTACAAACATACCTTTGTGTCTATCTAGACATTCTCATTCAAAGTTTATTTGGCTTAGGTTTTTTTTTTTTTTAAGTTACATACTTTTTATCTGCATATCTATGGCTGTCGCTGGTAGTTGATACACTTAGGACAAAGTCTGCTAAGTTTACTCGTGCTGGTACAAATAGATCTGTGCATGTGTGTATGTACACACATGCGAGCAGCTGCACTTTGGACGGGGAAAATAAGCCCTGGTTGTTTACTTTATTGTGTTTATACATTTTAATCCTGTGGCTGTTTTACAAGAAAACCTATGCAAACATATTGTGAATGTATCAATCATTCAGCTATTCAGAAAGTCCATTTTGGCAACAATCTTAAAAGATGAATCATTAGGAATTAAATTATTAGGTGATTTTTGAAAATGAAATGTCACCTCCGGGATCATGGCGTGGAAAGTGTCATCTGTAGTATTTTATAAGTGTAAGGTGGTTCAACTGTAGGAAGAAAAATACCAGTGAACTACAGACAAATTTGCTAAAATTCTGAGAAAAATAAAATATATTAAATAGCATATCTTCTGTCCTTCTCACCACTTGATTTGTGGTTTCATGTCTGTATTAAGAATTAGGTGTTTAATGCCAACAGTGCACTAAACTCTGAAACTGTGCTGGTCACAAAAGAGACTGATTTTCCTCTCAAATATAATGCTGTTTGTATGACCCTGAGTTGTAGCTGATGTGCAGATGGATGGTGGTGGTAATTCAAGGATAGATTGGGCCATCCTGAGTTGTGCCAGCTGGGACTTTATTTGGCCAGTAGCCCTAGGGGAGGCAGCAGGGAGTAAGAGACTCCTGGGAGGGGATCAGGGTGGCAGAACAGAGTCCCCAGAGCCTTTTTGCGATGGTGTGCTGACAGCTTTTGCTGGCAGAGCTTGGTTTTTCCAGGCTTTGCATGTGGGGAGGGAGCTGTGGAGGCCGCTGTGAATGGAGAGCAGGTCAGGCACCCAGCTTGCTGGGAGGCACAGAGTTCCAGGCCTGGGCCTGCTGACACTCAAACTAGAGGATTTCCCTAGGTGGAATGCGTTTGCTAGCAAGAGGAGTTTTTAACTTTTAATTTTCACAGGACAGCTCTTGCAGGCATGAGCGGGGTCACTGCACGGGCAAAGGGAAGGCCCTTGGTTTCTTGTTTAACAGGGCAAGGCTTTCTTCTGAGTGAAAGAGTGAGGGTAATTCTTCTTTCAGGCTCAGAAAGACTTGTGTCATCTGTTGCTGTTAAGAAACTCAGATATTCTACAGACTGAAAAACTGGGTCTTTGTCCTGAGGAAGGCCAGGTCTTAAATGACACTGAATTAGATAGATTAGGAAATGATCTACTGTACCTTCTGCCTATAACCAGTGCATGTCCGTCTTGATAAATATAGCAGGGTCAAGTCTTGAGGGAACCTGTGTTCATCTCTCCTGGGGAGACTGATGTTCCTGGACATCTAAAGTTTGACTCACCAGAAATCTGGTTTGGCTTTTTAAATCTTGGGCTGTGGAATTTCTTTTCTTTTTCTGCTGCAAAATTGAAACAATCCAACGTGGGACAGTTTGCATACTTTGGTTTACAGAAGTATTTTTCCTTCCCAATGAAATGATTGCTTGTGTTGTTTCATTCTGTGTAAGTATAACAGCCTGCTGATCAGGGAAGGCAAGCTGCACCAGCAGAGCTCTCCCTTCTCTCCAGGGCTGGCTGTTCTATATTAACATGCCTGCTGTGTTCTTGCCTGGTGTTAGCAGCTGTGCCTGGGTGTGGCACGTGTGTATCTGCTGTTCAAAGAGCCTTTGATCGAGTCTGAGAGAGCTGAGGTCGGGAGAGTGGAGGTGCAGCATGCAGCAGGTTCGGCCCCACACGAACAGATCCTGTGCTGAAAGGCAGATCTGGAGGCAGAGCAAGGATGCTGCCCTGGCCATGCAGGGACTGGGAAGCTGAGGTGCTGCTCGTGGGGTCTGTCCTGTGCAGCACAGCAGCTCTGTCCCTGCTGCTCGTGGGGTCTGTCCTGTGCAGCACAGCAGCTCTGTCCCTGCTGCTCGTGGGGTCTGTCCTGTGCAGCACAGCAGCTCTGTCCCTGCTGCTCGTGGGGTCTGTCCTGTGCAGCACAGCAGCTCTGTCCCTGCTGCTCGTGGGGTCTGTCTCTCACAGCACAGCAGCTCTGTCCCTGCTGCTCGTGGGGTCTGTCTCTCACAGCACAGCAGCTCTGTCCCTGCTGCTCGTGGGGTCTGTCTGTGCAGCACAGCAGCTCTGTCCCTGCTGCTCGTGGGGTCTGTCTCTCACAGCACAGCAGCTCTGTCCCTGCTGCTCGTGGGGTCTGTCTCTCACAGCACAGCAGCTCTGTCCCTGCTGCTCATGGGGTCTGTCCTGTGCAGGACAGCAGCTCTGTCCCTGTGGGTGTTTTCAGAGGGGGTCATGCATGGCTGCCCCTCTGCACTCGCTGTGTGGCCACCATGGTCCAGTGGTGTCCCCTCCCCTGCCTCTGCCCCCTTCACACCAGTCCCAGCTCAGGCTGAATTCTCATACCTGAGGATTATTTCTGCATTTGCACACCAGGGCAGGACAGCGTGAAGGAGCCAGATTCAGCCTGCTGGGGGAGCAAGGAAGGTCACTTTGTCCCTGAGTGCTTTTCTTCACGTCTGAACTACAATGCAGTGATGCTTCTCAGTACTGTAACACCAAAGGGCAATTGGTGCCAAGCTGCTGCCTGCTGTTAGGCAAACGAGACTTTGTATCATGGCTTTTCAGAGCCTGCTTTCCCGTGGACCCTGGATCTGTGCAGCAAACACTGACGGTGCAGTTCACTAGCAGCCAATGGCAACATAGCGGAACAATTTACTGAATTACAGCTCACACAATTTGCACTGCACTAAAATAGTTCAGATTTTTTTCACTAGCCCTGTCTTCAGTTCTTGTTCTCCCCCTCAGCCCCATTTCTGCTTCAGGGAAGAAATGAAGGCTGAATGCTGACTGAACCAATTGGGCTGAGAAACGCAGGGTTTAATCCTGGGCTCACACACCAGGGGCCCACTGAGGCCGGATAAATCCACGGCAGGGTGTTCATTCTGACTGAGCCAGCACACGCTGCCTTGTGCTCTGGGAAAGCCTCTAGCCAAAGGCTCTCAGATCCTCTTGGATGTAAGAAAATATGGGAAATTCACAGAGACATGAAGGCATAGGAGATAGCAAAGGAAAGGTGAAGAAAACAGGTAAGTTTCTTGTGACATCAGTGAGATCAGCAGTAAATCCCAGGGGATGTACCATACCTGGAAGGATTTTATGGCCCGGGCTGATTTTTTCACAGGGTTGTAAAAAGCACAACAACTTCCTGTAAAATAACTTTTACAGCCATAAAAACCATATTTCGTCTCATCATTTAAGATTAATGTTTTTTCAGATCACAGGAAGACTTTTCCAGTGGAGAAAATATTCCAGATCAGCATGTTTTTCTCTTTCTTCCATTATTCAGTTTTTATTTAGAAATATTTTAAAATATTTCTGCCTCCCTGAGGATAATCTTTTTTTCCCCCGACCCTTTATTTGAAGCCCTGTGTGGAGTGTTTGGCACACTGTGTGCATGGAGGGCAGACAGAAATCTCACTGTGGGGTGGGAGGGAGAGCAGGGCTGGTGAAGGAGACTTCAAGAAGGTTTTGATGCAAGTATATCAGGTTAATTATTGTTAATTAGCTGTTCGTGTAACTGTGAAGAGGAAATTTGCCCTAACTAATGTAGTCCCTTTTGAAAGCAAAAATGTTGTCTTTAACTGCCTGGTAGTCAGAGGGTGTGATTATTCACACAGCATTGTTTTTTCTCCTGGACTTCACCTGGAGCTCTGGGAAGGGCAGAATCTGCAAGCACTGCATAAAAAATCACGGTGGTATTTTCCCTGTGCTGTTTGCACACAAAGGCTGTGGCTGCTGTAGAGAACTGAAATGATCTCTGTGATGTGTGATATGGAGTATCAACATTGGCCAGTGCTGCTGCTTTGCCAGGAAATGCCCAGCTGGGAGGGCCATGGCCATGGCTGAGACACACACAAGATCAGGACTTAAAGAGCTTGCAAGCCCAGCTTTGGAGTAATTCCTCATCTCTGGCCAGACTGAGTCTGACCTGCAGAAAACTGCTTTAATCCCAATAGTTTTTCCTTCTTGGCTTCCAGATGTCAGTGAAAGAACAGCTCTGGGTGGTACTGGAGGGAGCCAGCCTCCCACCCCAGAGGTGTCTGGATGGACAAAGAGCAGCTCAGGAGAAATGTCTGTTTTGGTGGTAATGATGGACAAACAGCAGCTCAGGAGAAATGTCTGTTTTGGTGGTGATGAGCTCTGGAGGCAGCAGCCTATAATTGATAATACTGTGTAAATATCAGAATAATCCGCCCTGCCCACCTGGACCCTGTTGGGCTGGCTGGGGGTGCCATCAGCAAGCACCCAGCTCTGTGCTTCAGGGATCTGCACCTTCCAGTTCCCTTCATGGTGAAGCCAGTGGTGGGGAAGGTCTGCTGTGTGTGCTGGAGCTGCCATTCCCCACGTGTTGGTCAGCTGGAGCCACCCCGTCCTCTGGAGTTCAGTCCAATGTGCAATGAGCTGTCTTTTGGATGAGATGAAGTTTCTCAGGCTGCTGAGTTGGTTTTTGTGGCTGCGAGGGCTGCCTTGGGTGTTGGCAGTTTCCTTTGGCAATCTGTAGTGGGATAGATAAGTGCAGTACATTGCTGGAGCCATCTGACATTTTGTTACTCTAAAGGCAACCCCCAAAAAAGGTCTCTCCAGTTTCCACCTCCTGATTTCCCCTCCTCCAGCAAGCCTGCTCTGTGAGGTTTTGGGCTCTATTGGACTCTGTTTTGTTTCCTGCAGCGCCATGTTCCTGTGCACACACCCTTACACACCCTTACACACACAGCAGGCACTCACAGCAATATTAGTGCATGAGGGCACTCATTATTAATTAACCCATTTAACACCATTATCTGTTGGACTCTCTTTGTTTCCTGCGGTGCCGTGTGCCTGTGCACACACACACACACACACACACACACACACCAGGCACACAGGAGGTGCTCACAGCTATATTAGTGCTCGAGGGCACCCATTATTAACTCATTAACACCATTATTGTTTGACTCTCTTTGTTTCCTGCAGTGCCATGTGCCTGCACACACACACACACACACACACACACACACACACACCAGGCACACAGGAGGTGCTCACAGCTATATTAGTGCTCGAGGGCACCCATTATTAACTCATTAACACCATTATTGTTTGACTCTCTTTGTTTCCTGCAGTGCCATGTGCCTGCACACACACACACACACACACACACACACACACACACACACACACACACCAGGCACACAGGAGGTGCTCACAGCTATATTAGTGCTCGAGGGCACCCATTATTAACTCATTAACACCATTATCTGTTGGACTCTGTTTCCTGCAGTGCCGTGTGCCTGTGCACACACACACACAAAGCAAGTACACAGGAGACGCTCACAGCAATATTAGTGCACGAGGGCACCCATTATTAACTTCCATGTTGTAAAAGAGTTAGAGAAGAGAGTTTACAGGCATTTTCCATTCAGGTTAACTACTGCAGTATAAGTTTCATTGTGTACATCACTGCCTTAAGCCTCAGTGAAAGCTGGTTGCAGGCACAGGTTAAGCCATCCACCCACCTCAAGCATCTTGCAGGACTGCTGTGTGTGAGCAGCAGCTCAGATTTTCATTACACCAAAAGGTTGAACTATTCCGACCAAACCTTTTAAAGCAATCACTTGTTATAGAAACCTCTTGATTTAATCAGGGTCTAGGTCTGTTTTATTTCACTAGTTTAAGGTAACTAGGAAGATTTAAGCAAACTTTTCATTATCCTTGCACAAACTGAGGCCACAGCAGCATCCCACATAACCTGCAGGCTGGGGGTGTATCCTGCACCTTCCATACCAGCACTGCTGTCTGTGATGAGAAGGAAAGGCAGGTGGTCAGATAATGAGACCAGGGCTTGTTTTCCAGACAAGGATCTTGTCCCTCACTACAAGGGACATCAGGGCAGATTGAAAGTTCACTGTTAGGATGTTTTATGTAGATGCTGTTCTGCTATACAGACAATAAGTTAAATGCTCACAACCTCTCCCTTTTAATTCTGGTTAAAATAGCTTGCTCTCTCTTATTTCTTTGAGGAATAATGATGGACCTCTTAAGCTGGGGAGAGAAGACCTCTCTCTCATTTAGAAAGGGATGCCAGAGGGAAAGACAGGGAGCACGTTGCCTTTTAGGAGAGATATTGAGTCATTCTTCCCTGCAGAAGTCTGGCAGGCAACATTGCAGAGTTCATTTCTGAATCAGAAGAGTGTGTAAGGACTGCTTGTTTCATTCACTGCATTGATCTTATTTCCCATATTACTCATAATGTTAAAATACCCACGTCACTTCACTGTGTACCAGAGACATTTATCTGCTGATTTTCAGGTAATTGTAAATTGAGTGTGTCTGTGTGAGCCAGCCAAAATAATCTGGGTTAGATCGTGGATGTTATCTGTGCTTGTGGGTGTAGGGGGAAGGAGGGACTGCTGTGGCACAGTCGTGTGTGAGGCCCTGGAAACATCTTCAGAGGAACAAAAGAGAGAAGAGGACAGTGGTTGTTATTTCTGGCTATGTCTTATTTCCCCACAGCTGTTCAGACCCTTCACTGCCACTTGCAGTTTCCTTCCTCCTCAGGTGAAAGGTGAAGGTGGCTGAGCTTTTCTCATAGTACATCTCTTTGGTGTTGTGTGCCTGGGGACGGCTAGGGAGCTGTCCTAGCATGGGCCTGGGGAAGGTTAACGTGGGCACTGGCATTGCCAAGGGAATCCCTGCTGCTGCCTGGCACAGCTCCTGCAGGGACAGCCCCTTGCAGTGGGAGTACTTGAAAATAAATACTTGCAGTACTTAAAAATACTGGCCTAAGTTTTTGAAATTGCTGATTTCAGATGTGCAGCTGTTGAAGCCACTGAGCTGGAACAGATCAAAAGGAGCTGATTTTCAAAGTTGTTATCTATTCTCTAGGCAGTAATTTCCTTTTAGGCATCTGGGATAGGGGGAGTATCAGAAGTCATCTATGACTTTTAAAAGGACCTGAAGTGTGTAGACAGAAATGCTGGGATAATTGTGGAGGTGTTACCTTCTCAAATCATGCTGGGCACTAATGACTCTTCATGTCCTCTTTCAGCATCCACAATGGAGTGATAGCAGTGTTCCAGCGCAAGGGTCTGCCAGACCATGAGCTCTACAACCTCAATGAAGGAGTCAGGTAAGAGCCTGGGGCTGCAGGGCCTTCTCAGCCAGTGCTCAGTGCTGTGTGCCAGCCCAGGCACCTACAGCTGCTGCAGAGGGTTCAGGTTTGTCCCACTGCCAGTTGTGCCCAGCACAGTCTCAGCTGCTGCTGCTGCAGAGGGTTCAGGTTTGTCCCACTGCCAGTTTGTCTGCAACAGATTAACTGTAGGCCAGTGAGATGTATGATGGGAACTTTCTTCCCTTTAAAAAAAAGTGAAATTTCTACCATTTGAGTTACTTAAGTTACAGTTGAAAAGAAAATATACCAAGATATAAGCTGATATCTGGATTTACAACACTTCACATTTTACTACTTTTTCAGCACTTATTATTATTTACCCAACCCTCTCACTGGCAAGGGCAAAGCAGCAGACTTCCTTATGGAAATTTGTCCAATGCTTTATAAAAGAAATGGTGGGAAAGAATCTGCACTTACAAAAGACAGCTTATTATATTCCCTAGCTGTCTCCAGATATGATCCTCAGTTATTCCCTTTCCCTTACTGCTTATTGCTGCTCTGGCTGGGCACTGGAGGCAGACACTCCAGTATATTCCCCAGAATACACAGATATTCTGGCTTCATCTGTCTCTGTCTGATTCCCAGTCTGGTTCCTTTCATTGTGGAAATATCTTCAGAAAAGTCCAGCCAGATGATACTGGTCCTGTGTTTGCTCTTCTTGAAATGAAAATAAACTCACTCTTCAGTTATTTCGTACATGGCTGGTGAGAAAATGACATACAAGGAGTAGCTTTTCTAGGTTGTCTGTCAGCCAGCATGATCCATCAATCAGGTTGAGTTACTTGCTGGAATAATGGTTAATCAGTGTTATTATTGTAAGTGCCTTTAGGATTGTTCAGCTTTATCTGACTGACAAAAAAGGTACTTCTGGACTGAGATTGCTTGGCCCAGTGCATTTCCCTTAATGTGCTCATCTGCTGCTGAGGGACAGAAGAGAAAAAAATTTCTGCTGATTTGTCAGACAAATATAATCTGGTATGAACCAACAAACAGACAGAAATGTGCCCAAATTTTGCTTTAATTTACTTGGCTATAAACCCTGCACCACAGTGATGCTTGGTGACATTGTTGAGTTGAATTTATTGCAGCATCTCATTTGGCTGATCATGCAAGCTGACTAGAAATGCACTGATGGAAAGCATGATTCTTTTCTTGCTCTTTTTAATACAGGCAATTACTGAAAACAGAGCTGGGATCATTTTTCACTGAGTATCTACAGGTAGGCCTGTGTTTTCTTTATTTAAAGACAACTCTGTTTTATGCTACTGAGAACAATAATTTTACCCACTCTAAACGATGACCTGGAGACCCTTGAAAGCATTCAGAGATGTCCAGTGACTCCTCTGTGGTTTTGAAATGAACGGATTAACGAGATTGGGATTTTGTATACACACGGATAGTTAGACAGGGAAAGCCCACCCTACCACGGTGTTTCTGTAGGTCACTGCTGTCTTTCTTTTGGTTTCAGACCTTGGTTTTTAGCTTAAAATTGAAGTCCTTGAGTAAACCAGGGAAGCTCATTGCAATAGAGTTACTAGGAAAGACTTTTGGAAGTCAGTACCACTGTCTGTTGAAGCAATATTGTTTCTGCTTCTCTAAGTACATGTTTTGTAGGTCAGGCATTTGAAGTTCGAGAAGCACTTTGTACTGCACAAAATACATCCTTTGTCCTAATAACAGCAGGTGATTATAGCAGAATTTCACAAGGGTCCCAAGTGAGTTAAATAAGATGGACACAGCAAGAGCTCTTTGATTAATTTTTAAAATAAAAGACCCCCTTCACTGTCTAAAGTTAAGAATGAACAAAATGTGAAATATGATGGCTGTAGGGAAGTACAGGATTGAGTAAATGTAGTGTGTTCTTTATTTACAGAATCAGCTGCTCACAAAAGGCATGGTGATCCTAAGGGACAAGATCTGGTTTTATGAAGGTAACTTGGATTTTAGCATGGCTATGTGTGTCACAGGTGTTTTAGCAAATGCATTCTGAAGACACTGGCATGCTCTTCATCTCTGTTCCTGGCACTGTGGATCAGCATGTCTCAGTCCATCCCTCAATCCATGCTCTCCCTCTCTTCCTGGCACTGTGGGTCAGCATGTCCCAGTCCATTCCTCAGTCCATCCCTCAATCCATGCTGTGCACTCTGTTCCTGGCACTGTGGTTTACCGTGTCTCAGTCCATTCCTCAATCCATTCTCTCCACTCTGTTCCTGTGGGTCAGCATGTCCCAGTCCATTCCTCAATCCATTCTCTCCACTCTGTTCCTGCAGGTCAGCATGTCCCAGTCCATCCCTCAATCCATTCTCTCCACTCTGTTCCTGCAGGTCAGCATGTCCCAGTCCATCCCTCAATCCATTCTCTCCACTCTGTTCCTGCAGGTCAGCATGTCCCAGTCCATTCCTCAGTCCATCCCTCAATCCATGCTCTCCCTCTCTTCCTGGCACTGCGGGTCAGCATGCCTCAGTCCATCCCTGCAGTCTGCTGTTGGGCCCTGCCCTGGTGCTCTCATTAACCTTTTCAAAGGAGAGGTGCTTGCCCAGAGCAGCACTGAGGGAATCAGGGAAGGATTGTCTCCAGCAAGGACGCCTCCATCTCCTTCAGTGACATCCAGCTCAGGAGAAGTGAAAATAGACCCCTCCCAATTCCTTGTGTCCCCCCCAGGCCCTCACTGGGGGGTGGGAGAGGAGCATAAAAGGCCTTGGCTCTGTGCACACCCTGCCCAGCAATAACTGAAACATCCCTGTGTCATCAGCACTGTTCCAGCCCCTGCCAGCTCCTGGGAAGAAACTGATCCCAGCCAAAACCAGCACATGTTTATTATTACTGTTACTACTACTGCCACCATTGTTATTATAGCTACTACTACTACTGTTACAGCTGCTAGAAATCTTTTAGTTGGTCTCCTGCTGTATTTCATTAAAACTAATGAAAAACAGATTTTTTTAAAATGTTTTAAAAATTAAAACAGAACACCCTTTTCAGTCTTGTGCAGGATGGAGAGAACTCCTGCCTGGTGGTGCTGAAAAACGATCTTGGTGTGTTCCACAAGCCAGCAGCTGGTGGAACACAGTATAGCATGATGATCCATCTGTCACTGAAAGCACTTAGAGTCATCAGCAAGGAAATCATTCAGGAGCTGCAGATTCACCACAGCTGATGTTATTCATCATGTGCTTAGAAAGGTAGAGGGATCAAGTATCCCATAGTGAAGACTGGCTAACTCTGAGTGCAGTCACCAGTGTCAGTGCTTTCATGCAGAATTGCATTGTGATATGTGTGTAATTCTGGGCAAAATACTCCCTGGATGAGGCTCCAAGTAATGCTCTAATACAAAAATTGAGAATAGCGTCACGTTCTGACACCAATAGCAGTATTGATTGATTGCTACTGAATTTGCGTCCTGGTAAGTCCTATTGTCTTGTCTGAATAGGTCAAGATCTCTGATGTCTTCTCCTCCATAACACTTGCTGGTGGAGGTGCAGGCATTGCTCTGCTCTCACAGCTGGCTTGGGGTCACAGGCATGGTAGAGAAGCTTGTCCAGGGTCACATGGGCCCTTTTGGGGAACAGGGATCTGAAGCCAGAGCCCACCTGTTGAACCATATCTCCTCTGTGGATCTTGGCTCCTGCGTTTGCCTCTGTGTTGTGTAAAATGTTCTGTGAGGAGCTCAATATCCAGCTTGGTTGTACAGCCTGGCCAGAGCTTCTCCAGATTCTGCTGGGGAGGATTCCAGGTGGCTGCAGCTGGGGAAGGACATGGAGGTGGCCTTGTTGTGAGGATTCCAGGACATGGAGGGGGCCTTGTTGTGAGGATTGGGAAGGAATGGGTTGGAGGTGGCCTTGTGATGAGGGCCGCAGGGAACTCTCCCCATAGCAAATTCTAACTGCATTGCATGAAAGTGAGAGTAAAAATTACAGCCCTAACACGATTGTTCTTTCCATGGACTTGGGTGAGTTTTTCTGTGTGAGAAAGGGAACAGTGGAAAAGCTGCAAGGGATCAGTTTGAGAGGATGCTTTGCAGAGCATCTCCACCAAGTGTGGTTTGCTCCACTGCCCCGCCGCAGTAGAGAGGATGCCATTTGGGAGGATGCAGTTTGAGAGGATGCTTTACAGAGCATCTCCACAGAGTGTGCTTTGCTCTGCTGCCCTGCAGTTGAAAGGCAGGAGGGAGCACAGTGGGGTGAGTTCCTCTGCAGGAATGCTCCCCAATGCACTGCTGTGCTGTGCTCTCCCCCTGCTCCCCTCCACAGTCCTGTCCAGCAAGTGTTACTGCAAGAGGAAGATGTAACCTGGGCCATTACTCTTCATTCTTCACAGGGTTCTCCTGAGTCACCTCAGACTCTGAGTTTATTAAGAATATTAGGTGAGTCACCTGGAAAGACACAAATATGGAAGGATCCGGTACACCACTGTGGAAAACTAACAAGTAGCTGCTGCATGGTTTATCCTAGCATATAGCAGGGTCACGTTGTTTGCTGCACGTTTTACTTTTTGCAGCCATCTGATTACAACCAAAACTCTTCACTAGTTTGTTTTGTGTTTTTGCAGGGCAGAAGCTACTGGATACCTTAGCTGAAACCTGGGATTTTTTCTTCAGTGATGTCCTGCCCATGCTGCAGGCTATTTTCTATCCTGTGCAGGTGAAAAAATTACTGTGTTATCAAAGAATCTTAGAAAACTGGAAAAAGCAGCGTTACAGGTTCATCAGCAGATTGATGCAATCCTTCAGTCTCTCTCCTTGGGCCAGCCTCCAGTGCAGCTGTTCTGTTTAGCCATGTCATACAAATAAGTTACTTATGCACGTGGTTTGAGGTGCTCAGATGGAAAAGATGAAGGGGAACTTGGAAAACAAAAGTAGAGTGCAGAGAGGCTGGTTAGTCCATCTGCCAATCACACTAAAAGTCAAAAAATATCATGAATGATAAACTGAAGTGTTGCAGAGTGGAATAAATGGAGTTGTGTTGACTTAAATATATGCATTTCCTTCTCTGCACTGTGAATTTTGTCCTGGAAGTATCTCCATTTTTGAAAAGGAAGTGTGTTTCTGAGATCAGATTCTCTGCTATGGTAAGTGGACCGCAAAAGTCAGTGGAGTTTGATGAGCACAGATTTTGAGTGCAGTAATCTTAAATACACCATAGGTGCTTGATCTTCTAATGCAGTGATAGCCAGAGAGTATTGTTTGTCACTGAAGTCTCAAGGAAATCTGTACCACAGGTGCCAGTGATCTTTGCAGTTGCTCATAGATGCCTACAGGTTTTAGTGGGAACTGGGTGCCCGAATATATCGGGGGAAACTTGAGAAACCTTCTCCCATTTGTTCAAGTGGACTTTATGGCTCAAATGATGACCCAGATGTAAACGATATTACTGTTTGCATCTTCAGACAGTCACAGCTATGAAGTCTGAATTAAACTCTGTTGTGTATCTGAGGCCTTTGACAATATTTCAGTAACACAAATCTTATCCCCTGTCAGATGGAAATAATTACATGCATTTCCAAAGGAACCTTGAGGATTTAAGAATCCTAAGTCCCATGTAAATTCAAATAGATCTTGCCTGTGTTCTGACATTTCTTCCAAAAGCCCAATTGGTGCTTATGTGCTCTTGTAAATTCTATTCATTAGCAACTGAAGCTGATATGGGACCTTCTTTACTTCAGTGTAAATAATTTAGGAAGTGAGAAGGAATGGGTTGGGTCAGGCTTATTTATTCCAGACTTAAGTCAACCCCAGTTGAACACCAAAGCTGCCATAGGTACAGCCAAGTATAGCCAAGGAAAAACCCCTCATGGCAGAGAGAGAAAGTTTCACAGCTCTGCATGAGCCCTGCAGACAGAGCTGGATTGTGTTCTTGTATATCACAACTCCTGCAGACAGAGCTGGAGTTGTGTTCTGCAGCTGGAGTCCTCCTCAGTGAGCAGGCATTGCTGAACCAAAGACAGATGGCTTTGAAAATGCAGCAGCAAACTTCAGCTCTGCTCCTGCTTTATAGTGAATCTCTCAAACTGTACAGAGAGGAGCATCCACAGTTGGGCTGAGTCAGGATTCCTGCCAAATTTGGAGAGAGTAAACAGAGAATACTCAAAATCTTACAAAATAATGGAAATTCAACTAACTTGCAGTTGTGCCTCTTTTTTTAACTTATGATACATTTAATTTGTGACAAACTGTTAAAATACAAAATATTCCTATCTCATGCAGCTCCCATCCCACCCCAGCCCTTCATCCTTTGCATGTGCAGTCAGACACAGTCACATCTGTAGAGTTCATTGGTGCCAAATCGAATTTACTGTGCAGCCTTGGGGGCTGCTCTCTGTCCTTTGGGATGTTTCCTTCATGTTTCATTTGGGTTTGCCATTCCTGTAATCCCTCAGGAGTGGAGGAAGGAGATTGAACAGAGGATTTGGGAACTCATTTCACACTGCTTATAATCTTTCTTGCTGTCTTTGTGTTTCCAAGGGAAAGGAGCCCTCTGTTCGGCAGTTGGCTCTTCTGCACTTTAGGAATATAATCACCCTCAATATCAAATTGGAGGATGCATTATCCCGTTCCAGAGCCAGAGTTCCACCCTCTATTATTCAGATGCTGCTCATACTTCAGGTAAATTGGTTACTTTTCTCAGCCTGTCTTTCTCTACTGCATTGCTGAAGTCTTCTTAAACAGTCTCTGATTTTGCTCATTCGTTGGAAATATCCTACCCAGAGTGCCAGAGCTTCTGTGCTACCATGGTCATAATATCTAAATCCTAATATTCTAGTACCCAAATATCCCAATGTCTAGTGTCTAAAAAATCTTATTAGCCTAATATCTTAATTATCCAATAGTTTAATAGTAATAATGTACTCTATATTAATATGTCATCTAGGATAGAATATCTAATAATAATGTGACATATAATGGTGTAATAAAATAATAATTGTAATAATTAAACTATCAAATATCTTAAAGTAGGGACATAAGATCAAGAGAGTGTGAAAGTACAGGCTTGTTTTGCAACTAGGCCCTGAAACATGAAGCTTTGCAAGCTGGCAGGTGTGTGGTGATGCCATAGTTTCCATTGGATGCTCTGTGTTGCTGTACTTGCAGCTCAGGGTATGAAGGGTCACATTGGAACAGGCATCAAGTGAATGTGCAATTCATACAGCAATGGTTGAATCCTGGGAACCACATTCTATCAGAACTGATGATATAAAAACATTAGGACCAGATACTGGTATTTGACTTCAGTGTTAGATTTTTTTCTCTCTGTGTAGTAGTAGGAGAAACAAAATTAGAAAATCCAGGCAAAAGGCAATTTTAAGATATTTTTACTTGCTTAATTAAATAAAAGCATGAAGTATGATGTGGAGAAAAGGAATGAGGCAGAAGGGAAAGAGAGAACCAGGGGTGGATTTTTAAAGGGTGAGGGAATTGAGATTTTCATGGCTTCTGATTTTTTTATAAATCTTTCTTTGCTCTTCATCCCAGTATGAATTAGTTCTGTATGCAAAATTGTTTTGAAGAGCAAGATAATCTAATGAGGCCAATTTTGAAAATGAAGGAAAGGAGCAAGATTCTGTCTGCTGGGTCAAGAAATGGGATTTCAACTCTCAGAGGAATTAGTGATAATCTCAGTGTCCATTTGTTGGAGCGTTCAATGGTGTGTTTAGCCTGATTGTCTCAGGAAAAACATCCTTATTATGTAGGAATGTCTGCTTGGTCTTGTCTCCCTTCTCATAGCCCCCACCTTCCAGAAGCTTCTGGAAACTGCGGGCTGATTGTGACACAGTGACAGCAGTTTGGGTCTCATGGAGACTGGTGTCTGGAGAGAGGAGAGGAGCGAGGAGCCCCAGGGCGAAGCTGGAGCATGGACCTAAATGTGTAATGAGGCATCAAGGGATTGACAGGGACTGAGCCATGAGCCCAGCTGCCTTAGCAGACACCAGGGTCTCCACACAAGGCAGTGCCAGTGCAGAAACCTTCTTCAGGGAGATGGTCTGAGGCCTCAGCCCCTCTGAGGTGTGAGGTGAACTGCCCCTTCTCCATCAGCCTTCAGCAGCTGACAGCTCTGAAAGCTTCCTGTGAGCATTTAGGAGTCTGTGCTGGCTGGGCAGGATCTGGCTTTGAGTGGATTCAGTGCTGGGCTGGCAGCTGAGTTCCATCCTGATTTCTTCTTTGCAAATCTGCTTTCTTCAGCAACCCCAAGTGTTGACACCGTGGATGCCCAGTTTAGGGCAAAGGGTCGCATCCATTCTTGTTGCAAAGCTCTTCATGGAAATCAATAACCAAGTGAGAGGGAATTTGCCCCTGGGTGTTTATTTCTGCATACTTTGCCTATGGTTCCATGGTGGGGATGGTGGAAGTCTTTTCTTGGCAATAGCTCTGCTAATCTTGTGGTTTAAAACCTAATGGGAATTGTGGGAAAAGGTCAGAAGAAAATCTGGGAATTAGCTACTTACATTCTTAGTGGTGTTAGTGAGTAGTTGGAATTCAGAGCAAAGACTTTTTTCTGAACTCAAATGTCGTGTTAAACAAAATCAAATTTTATACATTAGTGACATCATGGAATTTTCTCAAAGTAGTCGAACTCCATTTGTTAATACGGCTGGAAGAGAGCAATTCAGCTGTCCAGTGAGCACATGGTGGTCTTGTGGGCTTTGATTTCCTGGACTGAGACATGGTGTCCTGATGGGAATGTTGCCTAATCCTGGTTTGTGACCACTGTGAATAGCTCTGCCATAAGAAACCTGGTGACTGGAGCAGACTCCCATGGATAGGAGATCAGCCAGTGATAGCATCTGGAGCAGGTGTTGAACTTAGTGCTGAGATTGCCTGTTTCTGTCCTGGACAGCCCCGTGCAGCTGTGGGATGTAGGTAAGGAGTAGCTCATGTTCTTTAAGGCAGCAGCTGTAATGTCAGAGGTTGGAGTGCACCACTCTGTTGGACTGGATTAAAGGGGCAGAGCTTTTGGAATTAGTGCAGGGTGCATCTGGTGTTATGTTTTGGCTTCTCAGGGTGCAGGGGAAAAGCTCTGTTACTTTGTCAGGAGAAGACACTTTCCTTATGGGACAGAAATAGAAATTTTTTAAAGAGGAAATGGAACTGCTCCACTTAAAGAAGCAGAGATCAGTTCTCAGGTTAATTATTAGACTTGGGTTCTGCAATTCAATAGAGCTCCTTCTCACCAGGGCTGTAACCTGGTGTAATTACAAACCAGCAATCTTTCAGCAAAGAGAGAACTCTGGGAGGAATAACGTTCGTGTTGTGGCAGTCAGGGGTAGCTTCATCAGGGCTTGCAAGAAGAGTGCTTGTATCACTCACACTGTGAGCTGCCAGCACAGCCTGCCTCAATTACAGAGCACAAACTGCAATGTTGATCCTCTGTGGCTGCTCACAGGCAGCACAGGCTGCAGTGCCTCCAGGATGCTCCTGTTTGAGCTGCAGGGAGCTCAGGAGCAGAGTCATGGATGAAGGAAGGAAAAGAACTAACCCTGCTTTTCAGCTCTGAATGATGCACAGGAGCTCAGGCTGCTTTAAATGAGGCTACTGGAGAGAGGAGGGGTGAGTGGCGGAAGAGTTTAGAAAAGAACTTTCTGAACCAAAAAGCAAAACTATCCACTATCCAACCTGCTTCCCAAAGTATGTTGTCGAAGATTACCCTGGCTGCTGAAACTGGAACATCTTATCTGCAGGTAACTCTCCTGAGGCCTGAGAAAGCCGAAAGAGAGGAATTAGAGAGTGTTCACCTGCATCTTTCAGTTAACATCAGATTATTTGAATTCACAGAACCTCTTAGGGTGACCTGACATATTTGCACAATATCTCTTGTGCTGAGGGAGGAGGCCTCACAAACATAACACAGTTATCTCTCATGCTGGAGGCTGAGTCCTCACTAAATACAGGCTCTGAAGGAAAAAAATGAAACCTGTGGTTTCCTCTGTGTCTCTCTGTGCCTCATTTGAAGTTCCCTACCCATTGTCTCTCTCTGTTGAGGAAGACAAAATGAGCTGCCCAGAGTGACCTTTTTGTTATTTCTGCAAAGTTCCTTCCATTTTAAAGGAGTGGAAAAGTGCATTGCAGATCTGAGAGTAAAATGCAGAGGGTGCTGTTCTTCCATCCCAGCAGCCACATGTGACACTAAGGACAGCGCAGTGGTTAAAAACAAAATAATCTTTGCTACCAGAAAGCTGCAGCTATGGAGGGGCTGTAGCCCCCTGATGCCAGTTGTAGTCAGTTCTTTATGGCCACAGGTTTCCACAGGTGGTGAAAGTGCTTTTGGGAAGTTTTCTTACTAAGTCTCTCAGACCTGAAGCATAGGTTGAACAGAGTGGTGTGGGTGTGAGGTTTCCACATGCTTTAATTTATCTTTACATTTGTCTGAGTTCCTGGTTTAAAAAACACAAAACGCATCAATCAGTAAATAAATGTATTGTAGACCTTATTTAAATGTAAATCACCATATCAAAAACCTGTACTTTTTCTGGGTGGTGCATAAATTGGGATGTTTTCTTCCTTCCTGGTGGAAGGGTGGTTTGTTGGTGTTGTTTGCATCATCCCCATGAGGTGTCAGGTAAGAAATCTTGCAGCCAGGACACAAAGGGAAGAGCCCTCTGTGGCATTGTGTTCACACGTGCAGAACTGAGAGTCTGGCCCTCACCATTCACGCTGCAGAGTACTTTGTAGGTACATTTAATTTTGTGCATTATTCTCTCTTTTTCTAGTTTGTTTATTGTCTCTATCAGCGAGTGAAGTTTGCAGCAGTTAAATTGACACAAATTTGTTATCGTGGAGTGAATTTGTATTGCTGGGATTTGTAACATGGCACAGCGTCTGATGAGGAGTACTTGTCACATTTGATTTTGAGTTTGTTCATGTTGCTGTGTCTCTAGGGGAGGTTGGGGGCACTGGTGGTCACTCCTGACCATTCCTGACTGCTGGGGTTTGTTCAGGAGTAACTCCAACATAGCCCGTGCTTCTGCACCACAGACCCAAATAGTTATGCACTCGTGTGCACCCTCCTTGTAACTAAGGACAGGGGAAGGCCATTGCCACCTGAAAAGAGGTTTTATTTTCAGATCCAGTACTCTCCAAAACTAGCTCTCAGCATATTTCCAGCACCATGTGTTGTTGCCAGTTTTGTAAACTTAGGCAGTGGAAAAACAGGGAAGCAACATAAAAAGATACAGTTCTCCTTTGATAGATGTGAACCTGTCTCATGCACACCATGTCATAGTAATTTAAATGTGCATCTTGTCCCTCATCTTTAGCAGAAGGATGGGGGGTTTTTTGGTGTTTTATTGAACACAACTATAACTTTATCTGCACCAATTAAACACAATTATTTTTGAAGGCAGTTTGCATTGTCCAGATTCCCTTTGGGTATTACAGTCATGGTGCATTTTAAGAGAACCTCATATTAGGTAAAGAATCAGTTCTGCAAAGGATACCGGTTACTTAACCAAAGGTGCATCTTTGGGTAGAGTTGGTTAAACTAAAATAAATGTCTTCTGGAATTTGCCTCTAGTGATGAAACCAGTTGGTTAAAACCAGTACAAGTACATTGCTGGGCAAATCCTTAATCCCTACCAAAATAGAGTGAAATCAGTGAAATCATTCTTACCTTGAATTAGCGTGTTGTTGCAGACCCTATGACTTTGTTGAGTTAGAGAAGGAGAAGATTTTAACTAATTGCATTCGTCTGTACAGATTCTTTTGTGGACCCATTTGGGCTAGTAGACTAAATCTGGCATAAAAGACAGCATAGAAATTTGAAGTGTTGAAAAACTCTGAGCAGGAAGTGTTCCCACAGCGCAAGAATCCTTTGAGTCAGGATGCTTTAACACTGTAATTCATGAGTTGTCTACAGGAGGAATAGAAGAAAGTTAATGCAGTATAATACTGCTGTATAAATGTGTATAATACTGCAGGGTTTGCTCTGCAGGACTGACATCCTGGGCATTGGAGGGGAGAGAGCCCAGTACAAGAGGAGTCCTCCTTCTTGTGAGTTCCTACAGTGGGTACAAGAGGGAGATGTTTGAGCTTTTCCTCAGAGTGCTGTGCGTGGCCACTGGGGATGGAGGGCAGTGAGCAGGAGACTCCCAGGACGATGCAGTGTGCTGCAGTGAGAGCAGCAGCTCCTCTGTGCTAGGGGAAGGCTTCAGCTCTTGGGCAACACCTGCTGCTCCAAGAACCACTGTGATCCTGTCCAGAGCATGTGCTGGATGGGTTCAGACAACCAAACAGTGCTTAGAGCAAGCTAAAGCTGTGCAGAGCTGGCAGCAGCTCCTGAGGCCTCTCCTCAACCAGGTAAACCATAACGTAACTCGCTGCCACAGGTTTGGCTGTGAGCAGTCTGTGATTCTGTCTGGAAGATCGGTGCAAATTGGGTGATTGGCTGTGAAGTTTGTGCATCCATCTCTTCTGAGGAAGATAGAGGGCTGCAGATCTGCATCCTGAATGTGACCCACAGTGTACCTGGGAGCATGTGCTGTGCTGCATGTGGCCAGGACGAGTGACCCACTTGTCTCCAGCTTGTCCCCATGGTGGTTTCCTGCCTGCCCTGAGGCAGGGCTGGTCAGTGTTACTCAGGTTCCAGAAGGCTGGGATGCAGTGAAGGAGGGATAACAGGTACTCCTGTAAGGGCACTGGTTTCCAAATGCCTCATTCCAAATGCAAGGCTGCTGCTCTCTCTTTGGCCATGCCAAGCAGCACATCTTGCTGTCTGTGTGCTCACCAGGGTGTGCAGGCTGCAGTGCACCAAAAGCCTCCACCACCAGTGTTGGATGAATCCTGTGTTTTCACAACAGATAGTATTCTGCATCTGCCTTATGACTTTTAATTTCAGTTTTCTGTGGGAGCGTCTGGGCAGTGATTGTTATCCAGTGTGTGTCAGATTATCACCATTGCCTGTGTGTATCTTTCTGTCATATTGAGTTCTCCTTTGCTTTGAGGACTCTGCTGCTTTAAAGCAGAGAATAGTAACATTTCTTGGCTGTGTGCCTGTGTGGTTAGACAGGGCAATGCATGAGGCCAAGACCTCTGCTTTCAGAACTGAGCCTGTAAATGCCTCTGGCAGTGTTTGCTTTCACAGAGCACCAGGTCAGGACTGTTCCAGCATTTTGTGGTAGACAAGGGTGAGTGCAGCCATCACGGGTGCCCCTGATGTCCCCATGTGGAGGATGCTCCAGCAGACTGAGATCCAGATTGTTTATCTGGCCATGAGCTGAGCCATACACGGTCACTCCTTGTCTGTGGGCAGAGGACTTTGCTCTCTGTTCCATTAAGTTACCAAGAGCGATCATTGCTGAATTACTTTGTTAAATAACCCAGAAGTTTGCCTTTTCCTCTTTTCTTTACCGAGTTCAGAAGTTGCAGCAAGCCCCAAGCCATGCTGTGTCTTTCACTGGCAGGGCCTGGGGCTTGGGTCCGCAAGGTCTGCTTTGTTTGTTCCCCTGGGTCTGGAGGAATACAGATTTTATTTATGTTTTATTTTATTCTTTTTCATTTTTTTCATTTAAAAGCTATGGAGCAGTTTATCAGTTGAAGCAGAAGACAATCCTTTGCAGCAATATTACTCATGTACACATGCTGATCAACTGAAGTGTTAAAGCTCCAGGTGAGTGCTCCAGCCTTTAATCAATGGCCAGTCATTGATTCAGCACATGCACAAGCCTCAGGTGGGCATGAAGTGGCTCCTCCATTGCATCCAGTTTTAGGGTACCTTTAGACACTAGAGATACTTTCCAATGTATAATTTATTAGGTGAATGGTCTGCTAATAGCCTGTGCTAAAGAGGAATGTGAAAAGCAGCTGGGCAATGCTGCTATTTCTAGGTGCTACAGGTGGTGGGTACTGATAACCAGAACGGGAAAACACAGAACCTGTGACCTTTTATCAGTACTGAGCGAAACCCTGAGTTACTGCTGGTCAGTTAAAAGCTGTTTGGGTGTTCAGTAGTTGTTGATGATGATATTCATGTACAGATGAGTGAGGAGTTACCTGAGGCAGTGTGTATGCAGCTGTTGAGCCAGAACTGAAGCAGCCTCTGGTAAAGGCGAATGCAGAGAGGAGCTCAGCAATGATGGGGGCTTGTTATCAAAATAGGTTATGTTTCTGGAAGCTTTACAAGTCAGGTAGCCTGTGCCTACATACAATATTAATAAGGGCTTAGGGGTATTTTTTTGTCAGAATTTATGTACATTTAAAAACAGCATATAAAAGGTTAAAGTAATGAACATTGAATATGTTTTAAGGTTATCTTTGAGAGGGACCCTTTACATCCTTAAATGCCTGCCTGAGGTCACCTCTGCTTTAGGACTTTTAAAGAAATCCTATATCCAGAAGAAATTCTTCCCTGTTGCAGTGGTGAGGCCTTAGCACGGGTTGCCCAGGGAAGCTGTGGCTGTCCCGCCCATGGAATTGTCCAAGGCCAGGCTGGATGGGGTTTGGAACAGCCTGGGACAGTGGAAGGTGTCCCTGCAGGGGATGGCATGGAATGGGATAAGCTTTGAGATCCCTTCCAACCCAAACCATTCTCTGATTCTGTGATTGTACATACTGAAAAAGGAGGCTGTGGCCTTATGTGCTCAGGTACAAATCCCCCAAGTTTTATTATTCTGAACATTCCTGTTTGCTCATTTATTCTTCCCTTTGTGCTTTCACAAGAAGCCCTTGTGCCCTCAAAAGCTCAGGAGGAGTTTGTAGTTAGTTTACACAATTAAGAGATGGAAACCTGGGCAGTTGGGTGCATCCCTGCTTGCTGGAATGGTTGTGGATGTGACTTACAGGGTTTTGTTCCTAAATACAAGAAGAGTTTTATTCCAGTGCCACACTCAAGCGTTGCAGTGGGCCCCGTGCGTGCGGCTGGTCCAGCAGATGGGGCAGTGTCCTCATAAAGGAAACAGAGAAATAACTGTAGGCTTTAGGGATGGGGCCCTTCTAGAGTGCTTGCATGTTTACAACATATAAAAACATGGGACAATGTGGTCATAAAGTAAATATATAAATAACCTGTAGGCTTTAAGGATGTGGCCCTTCTGGGAGTGCTTGCATGTTTACTTATAAAAACCAGTCATGCATAGGCCCCTTTTAATGCATTTGAACTACTACAGGAAAACTTTGGTTTCAAAACCATTTAATTAAGGCTAATGAAGTTTAGGATTTGGGTACTGTATCTCATGCAGTAATACCTGTCTCTGTTCCTGATAGGTGCCTTCCATATTCAGGACTGCGATCCCCATGATCCCCACGCCTTCAGAGCAGGACAGACTCTTGTCATGATATTACATTATGATTCTTTCCAAGTGCAAGCACACTGAGGTGACCCTTGTTGGGTTTTGGAACAGTGTGATCAGCATGAGGATGTGATCCAGCACTTCCACTCTTCCAAAGTACTAAAGTGCTTGCAGATATTTGATATTGAGCTATTTTGGCCCTCAACTGCAAAACAAATAGGTCAGGCAAGGCCTTTGAAAGGAATTTAATAGATACATCCCACAGTCATAGAGAAGCATAAAACTCTTCTGCTAAAATGAGACTAGGTTTATGAAAGGCCACAGTTATCTTTTAAAGTAAGTTCTTGCCAGTCTGCAGAGCAAATATTGCACTAAAGATACAGGTAGAATTTCTGTTTTACTGGTAATGCTTCAAGTTTTATTTTTTCTCCAAATTGTGATAGAGCTTCTTGTAAGCTAAGCATTCAGCCTTATGACTTTGGCTTTATTGCTTCATAGCAAAATACTGAGATAGTAAGGCATTGAGCAGTAAGTACAAGAAGAAGCATAAGCTGCTAAAATAACAGCACAATATTTCATTATCATTATTATTATTATTACTATTTTTTTTATGACTTTTAAGTCCTGTCATCATTTTTTCAGAAACAGTTGTGACACAAATACCCATCCAAGTTGACTTAACTCTAAGGCTAATTTTGTTTGCCTTTATAAGCACCAATCACTTAGAAATTTGGGGAAGGGTCTAAAAAGGACTTTGTATAGAGACCGATGTAGGTGGGTGTACAGATGTCTGTACATACTCAGCCATCCATTTATCTGTCCTTACATGCAGATATATGAAACATTTATAGCTATACTTGCCTCCATTCCTAAGCCTCTACTAGTAGTGCTTTTCTACTGAATTTGGTGTTACACAAACAGGCCATTGCACGTGTGGCACAGGAGATGGGTTAGAAACCTCTGGTGGGGAGTTCAAATGTGCTCTTGGGCCTGGCATGTAAATCAAAACAAGCTTCTTGCAGGCTCCCAAAGCTTGCTCTGAGCCTGCAGACACTTCTCTAGGCCACGTGGGCTGATTCATAAATAAGCGACATTGTCTTTATATCATATGGAAAGTTTAGACTGGGAAGGCTGAAATTGTCCTTGCTACACTTTGGGATGCGCTTGTATTTGGTAAGACAAAGGCCTAGAGGATGCTTGTCAATGAGAATCACATCAAGAAGGAAGCAGGAAAACTGCTGGTTTATGGGTCAGGATGGGATCTGCACCCTGGTACTGCTCCTGCTCTGACAGGAGCTCCACAGCCAGTAAAAACTTTAAGGGGTTGCTCCATCAGCCCCCTGCAGAAAACCTGTGAACAATGGTCACTGCAGGAAGGATGTCACAGGTAACAGAGCATGTTTGTGCCAAGGCACGGTGCAGAATCAGCACTGGCTCCAGTGAACACCACATATTTTATGAGTTTTCAGTATATGTTTTTAAAAGTATCCCGCCTGCGGCCGGGGAGCCCTGCCTGTGGGACCGCCCGTGCCTGTGGAACCGCCCGTGCCTGTGGAACCGCCCGTGCCTGTGGGACCGCCCGTGCCTGTGGGGCCTCGCCCGTGAGGGCGGCCGTGCCCTTGGGGGCGGCCATGCCTGTGGGGCAGACAGAGCCTGTGGGGCCGGCAGTGCCTGTGGGACACTGCCTGTGGGGCAGAGCCTGTAGGGCCGGCCGCGCCTGTGGGACACTGCCTGTGGGGCTGTGCCCGTGGGGCCGGCCGCGCCTGTGGGGGCGGCAGAGCCTGTGGGGCCGGCCGTGCCTGTGGGACACTGCCCGTGGGGCCGGCAGTGCCTGTGGGGCTGTGCCTGTGGGGCCGGCCGTGCCTGTGGGACACTGCCCGTGGGGCCGGCAGTGCCTGTGGGGCTGTGCCTGTGGGGCCGGCCGTGCCTGTGGGACACTGCCCGTGGGGCCGGCTGTGCCTGTGGGGCTGTGCCTGTGGGGCCGGCCGTGCCTGTGGGACACTGCCCGTGGGGCTGGCAGTGCCTGTGGGGCCCGCTGCGCCTCTGGGGCAGTGCCCGTGGGGCCGGCGGTGCCCGTGGGGCTGGCAGTGCCTGTGGGGCCCGCTGCGCCTCTGGGGCAGTGCCCGTGGGGCCAGCTGTGCCTGTGGGGCCGGCAGTGCCTCTGGGGCCGGCTGTGCCTGTGGGGCAGGCACAGCTCACACCCCACTGCCTGCACCTCGCAGCCACTCCTCGTCCTGCTGGCCTTAATGCCGCTTTCCCTCTTGGTCTGTCTCTCCCCACTAGACTTTTCAATTTTCCTTCCTCTTTCTTTGTCTTTTCTAGCCCTCTTTAGTCGGTCAGCTTCTTTTGTTGTTCTTGGTTTTGGTTACCAAGGAGCACTTCTCATGTGTAAGGTTGTCTCAGTTCACTTAATTTCGTTCTAGACCATCCATTTTTAAAAGAACTCCTCGCAGTGTGCAATGCAGCGGGGTTCTTTACCCACAGCTGATATTCAGCTACTTGTCTTTCACAAGTACAAAAAATACTAAAATGGTAGAAAAGTAAATAAAGTTCTGCAGCAAAGCCTGGCATGAGCACTGGCTTCTGCCCTTCATATATGTCATGTTTAGTTCCAGAGGTATTTGGTGTGGGAGCCTGCTGCGGGATGTCCCCAGCCCTGGCCTTTGCTTGATGTGCCCATGATGGGTTTGTGAATATGTGGTAAGGTAGCAGGCATGGTGCCTTTCTGAGGGCTTGGCTAAATCCCAGCAGATTTAGAAACCCTGAACAGATCTCAATAAGCCAGGAATGACTTGGAAATAATACATGCACCTTCATTAAGTCTTCTGAATTATTCCAGTGTTAATTTTGCCTGGAGGAATAACTGTGGGCTCATTCTACTGTTCCTTTGATGTTTGCAAGCTTTTGGATCCACTGGATATGTCTTTCTCTTCACATTTGTGTTTGTGGCTGTCCCAAAGCTTTTCAGGACATAGCACATCACCAAAGATCATTATTTGTTATTTAAAAACTGCTGTACTGGAATTGAAATTCTGTCCAAATGTGAATTGTCTGTTAGCCATTATTCATTTTTCATTCGTAAACCTTTATCAAGTGATGAGGCAGGGCAGCGAGCAGGGTGTAGAGTCAGCCATTCAGAAACACATCTGAGAGTCACTCTGGACTCTGGCTGGTGAATCACACTGAGCTGTGAACACATCCTGAATGTCAGGATCCTTTCACACGCTGAAGGAAGTGTTGCACCTTTACTCATCTGCTCTTTATATTGCTCTCCGGAGCCTTTCATCCCAATCGGTTTCTTTGTACAGTAGCTCAGGAACACATCATAAAATCTCCTAAATTCTGGCAGAGTACTCGCTGAGTATGGCATTTAGGATCTTAATTCTGCGACATGATGTGTTGAGCACATGGGAAATGTGAATTTGCTCCATATTGCAAGAGGTGTCCTACTCAGGAGTGTAGGGGGCTCTGCTCAGAGCACATGGAGCACACGCTCTGCAGCTGTGAGATGAAGGGAGAATGCAATTCTGCAAAGTTTTCCTGTCATCTCTGCACCTCTCTGGCTCTGCTCAGAGCACATGGAGCACACACTCTGCAGCTGTGAGATGAAGGGACAATACAGTTTTGCAAGGTTTTTCTGTCCCCTCTGCAGCCTAACAAGTGTGCTTGTGGGTGGAAGTGCAGAGTTAACAGCTAAAGGCTAAACATTCTGGCTGTGGATGATTCTTACCATGCTGATTACAATGTGACTTTTGCCTGGAACATGATGGGTGCCAGGGCATGGATGAGGAAAGAGAACAAACTTCTTTACTGTAAATACTGGTTGTTGAAAATATCCTGGAAGTATTTCTGAGGGTTTCCGTTTCACCTTTCTCTTAATGCTGTTGGTGTTGCTGAGATGGCAGTGACACCCTGTGGTACCAGATGCCGTCATTCAGGAAGTCACTGTAAGATTGCAACAGCAAAAAGTCCAGGGATTTAATTCCTCCTTACAGGTCATGGCTCTGTCCTTCCCTGAGTGCTGTGCACTAGGTAGGATGTACTTTGCTGGATTTACATGTCCTGGAGGTAGCTCTGGTCTGATCCACATCTCTTGGTTTTACAGAGGAGGAATCAGCTGTAGCAGCACACCAGGCTCACATTGCAGGGCACCTTTGCTTTCATCAGTGAAAATGCTCGTTCTGCTCTGCCTGCCCTGGTGAGCCAGGAGAGCTCGTGATTGAAGAGGCAGTGCTCATGCTGGGTGTTCACTCTTTTTCAGGGGGTCCATGAGTCCAAAGGTGTGTCTGAAGATTATTTGAAGCTGGAATCCCTGCTCCAGAAGGTTGTTTCTCCTTACCTGGGCACGTACGGGCTGTACTCCAGCGAGGGACCCTTCACGCACTCTGCCTGTATCCTGGGTAAGGACAGCGCACACTCACTTGGCACAGCACACAGAGCTTCCCAAAACCTTCCCAGAACCTTGCTCCGTGTAGGGCCAGGGCCTGCACCAGAGGTGCTGCCAGTACTCACATGAGTACATCAGCCTTCTGTTTTAACACCATTCTAGGTGCAGAGTCACAGTGAAACTTGCAGTGGCAAAAGATGGAAACATTCAGTAAAATTATTCAGGAGTGTTTAGCATTTCCACTCTACCTTTTAACAAGAGGGCTTCAACACAGGATGCTTTATGGACAGTGAGAGGAAGAAGCAAGAGGCCACTTTTAAAGTACTCAGTAGTTCATTTTCATGAGTGTTCATGAGTACACAAAGATTGTAGAAGACTGTTAAAATTAGGGAAGAGAGCCGGAATTTGTCTTAGAAAAGACCAACATGTAAGCCTTCAAGCATGTAAAAGCTTTCTGCAGAGTAGAAGGTTATAAGCTGTTCTCCATCCCAGTGGACGTGAGCAATACAGAGTGGGTCTTACACAGCAGTGAGAATTCCTATTACATGGAAGGAAAAATCTCTTTATTTCCCATGCATTGCTCCTGGAGATTATTGACTCTTCCCTGCTGAGAAGCTTTTTACCTGTCAGAAACATCAGCATCCATAAGGAGTAAGGGGGAAACATGGGCTGGCCTGGTTGAGTTCCCTCCAGCTTAATTTCAGATTCTTGGAGCTCTGGAGCCTTTGGTGACTTCTGTGATGGCAACATTTAGCCAGGATGAAGGTGCAATATCCTACATACCAATGCAATTTGGTCAAAATACAAGGGAGATACTACCAGTGTAAATGACAGAGGAAATGGGGTAGTACCTGAGTATTCTATTGTAAATACTGGCATGGTCTGATTAAATAGAGCAGACAGAAGGGAAGATCAGTTCAATTGCATGTTCTCTCTGCAGTCAATTCATCCTGTTTGCCTGTCAGAAATGGTCAGTAAAGCAGTTGATTTTCTCTTGGAGCTGGATGGCAAAATGGTTGTGTTGCAGCAGGTGTTCAAGACACAAATGAGTTTTAAGTGACTAAATAGAGGCTGGTTATGTCCTGAAAATGGTTCAGGATTACTGCTTTGTGTTCATTGCTTGCCATTAAAAGACCACAAGCATTTAAATGGAGCCTCAAACTGACATTTTCTAAATACAGGCTTTTGTATGTCGGGATAGAAAAAATGCACCCAAAGAGAACAAAGCATCAGTGAAAGGAATTGTTAGCAAATAAATGTCTGAGTACATGACTGCATAAGATAGGGAGGTTTTGGTGGGCTGGGCACTTCCTCTTGCTGTGGTCTGGGTTGTAGATGTAGCAATACTCCTGAAATGGGGCTCACTGTAATCACTGAGCCTGTATACTCCTGAAATTTCCTGTATACTCGTGAAGTGGGTCTGACTGCAGTCACTGAACCGGATCCAAGGGAGCTTAGTGTGCAAGTGGCTGCTGCTTTTGAACTAATTCTCTTCAACTATTTTGGTAGCATGTTGCATGTTGTTAGCAGAGTTCATAGCCCTAGGAACCTTTTCTCATTACCAGCTCAAACTCCTAACAATGAAAAAGTCCAGAAAGGAACTTGGATCAGATGATTTCACTGCTGAGGCAGACACGGCTGCAAAATGCAGTCTTAAATACTGGCTTTTTTAGTAGTACAGCATGTGATTGGAATTTGTGTCTAGGTGAGCACATAACTGCACAATAGCATGATTTGAAGGGATTGGAATATGTTTGAGGGAGCATGTACCAGCATCCTGATTTAAAGCAGACAGGTTATTTGCAGTAGCTGTGTGACTTCCAGAGGGTAATTTGATCCCCTGCTCCAGTTGTGCCTCCTTCATGGGATGGCAAAGTGAGAGCAGCAGGAAGAAAGCTCCAAAAGTGAGACCTAATTCCAGTACCTGTTATTCACACCACCTTTTCTTCTGATAGCAGGAGTGAATCTGAGCACTGAGACTGCTCAGAGTTAGAGTGGTGGTTGTTTTGCTCATGATGCTCGTTTCATTCACACTGCCAGGACGTTCCAGCACTAAACTACTGCCAGAGAGGGAGCTCAGTGCTTACTTGCTGCCATCTGCTGCCTATTTTTTTGAAACTCCCTCTTGGTTAACAGCATTCAAGCAATCGCTGCTGGATTGAAGGCAGATTTGCGCCCCCAAAAGAGAGGTTTCTGTGGGCACTGCCCTCTAGTTAACATTCTCAGTCACTCTTGGTGGTCTCCCCCATGTGGTCTCTGAACTTTGAAGGGTTTTCCAGAATCAGTAGAAAAACTGCCTGTCTTAATCGTCATGCTCCAAATTTGAAGAGACTTTATTTTCCCAGGATGAATGGAAAAGTTAAATTTCAGTGACTAAAAATGTTTATAACCCGAAAAAGAACAGAATTTCACTTTCTGTTCCTGTCTAAAGGAGGTACTTACAACTATCACCTCTCACTGTATTTACTGTTTTAGTTCAGCCACTGAAGGTATGTGAATATAAGGGAATCTCGGTTATCATTTGTAAAGATAGATTTGAGGTCTACAGTGTGCTAAAGAAATCTAGGCAATCTGAATCTCCAAAATCAGCAACTTCTTCTAGAGAAGTTTCATTGCAGAAAAGCTTATGAATAATCAGGACTTTGCATTTCCTTTGAACACTGATAGTGAGGAGTACCATCCCAGGAGGCTGTGCAGGTGTGACTGTGGTTCTCTGTTCACAGAGAAGCGGTTCTTCAGGCGCTCCAGGTCGGGGGAGATCCTGGCCAAGAACCCCGTGGTGCGCTCCAAGAGCTACAACAACCCACTGCTGACGCCCGTGGCCGAGTACGACAGCGAGAGCGCGGCTGCCAACGGGGCGGGCATCCGCAGGCACTCGGTGTCGGAAATGACCTCCTGCCTGCAGCTCCAGGGCTACCCCGGCCTCACCCCCATCACGGACAGCGGCTCCAGGGGCTCCATGAAAGGCTCGCTGCCCGGAGAGCAGGAGAGGCCCGGCGCCGCGCCGGGGCAGTGCTCCAGCAAACTGGGCACGGCCGAGCCCCAGAAGGGGCTCTTCCGCTCCACTGGCGACCCACACAGCTCCTTGGAGCTGGACACAGACACTGCCTTACTGCCAGCTCCCTCCTCCAGCCCTGAGAACATGGTGGATCAGATCTTGGAGTCCATCGACTCTGACTCTGAAGGCATCTTCATTGATTTTGGCCGAGGCTGTTCCAGTTCATCGGCATACAGTGTGGATGTGAACAGGCAGAGCATTGTGTGAAGGATGTTAGGAGACAGACTCTGGAGTTCAATGATAGATGACAGTTACCAAGACAGTGTGTTGGACTGTGGTCAATACAGCCCCACAAACTGTGGGGTTTAATGATATATGACAGTTACTGAGACAGTGTGTTGGACTGTGGGCAAGCTGTCTGTGCCTGGGCAGATTTCAGGCAGATTGGCCAGGGCACCATGGCTGTACTGAACACACACAGTTTGGTTATAGCAGGTGGGAATCTGCTGAGGGGGAAGCAACTCCAACTGCTTTTCCCCACGCGTGGCACCCTGCAGATGGATTTCCTGTTCCTTTGTAAACCTAGGGGATCACAAACTCACAAGTGTCTGGTAAAGTGCTGTTAGTGCAGCTGGCAGTGATTGTTTAGGAAAACAGCTCAGCAATAGTTGTGCTCACTTCTGATTTTCTAAAGAGGTTTCCTGCAGATGGTAGGTTGTTCTCTGAAGTGAAACACCTCAGCCAGAGGAGAAACAGCTCCTTTAAAAACAAACAAACAAATACAAAAGGCTTTTGGCTTTCATGCCACAGAATACAATAATGAAGAAGTCTCTTTTAATCTTTTTCTTATACATCCTTGTATGTACTCCTTTGCCTAATGGTGACTTGGAGTTCTTGAAGAAAGGTAAATAAACAGAAATTTGCTTCCTGATGTCACACAATGCCCAGTGTCTCCTTTTCTGTTTCACTGTGTCCTCAGCCAGTACCTTCTGTCTGGGAGGATTGTCTCAAAATTGGCTTCCAAGACCAAAATTCATTTGCTCTGAATGTGGCACTTGGAGAAATCTGTACTGTCAGCTCCTGAAGCATCTGTTGTGTGGAGAGATTCCACCATGTTTCAACTTCCTTGTTTCCTAAATAAGTGAAAATCTGGCCTCTCAGGAAAATCCTCAGTATATATTTATATTCTTACGGAAATGCCATAATGCATCTGCTGTCAGTGACGGTTTTGGGAAGTGCGAACCTTGCAGCTCTCCTTATCCTGAGCACACCCAGCCCTTGGATTCTCTCTTGCAGTAACACAGTGGGTAAGAGCTGGATCAGTGGTTTTGCAGAGGATTGGTGCATGTGATCCCAAGGTGGAGCAGAAATCCTGCTGCACAGTCCAGTTTTGGTCAGGGGTTTGCAGTGAAATCCTGCTGCACAGTTTGAGCAGGGGTTTGCAGTGAAATCCTGCTGCACATCCAGGTTTGATCAGGGGTTTGCAGTGAAGGCAGCTCCGTTTTGTGTCTGTGCTTTGGTGGAAGGAGTCAGTCGATACCTCCTGAGCTGGATGCCATCATGAGCCTTCACTCACAGGGAACTCTTGGAAAGCACAGGAGAGAGTGGAACTCCTGCTGAAATTGGCTCCAGTACATGACAGGAGCGATGATTCCCAAAAGTGTCCGAGAGTGGTACAAGCCACCACGCTGGCACTATCAGTCCCTACCCTTGTTCTTTCTGACAAACACTGCTCTGTCTCCTAAATTATTTTTGTATTTGGAGAAAAGGAGTGTCCACAGCCTTGTTCTAAGGACACAGTGCAGGGAGGAAAAGGTAAGATTCAAACCCTTCCATAAAAATATTACATAACCCCAAAGGTAACAAATACAGTGCCTCTACACACCTTCATCCCTCAAGGAACTTGAAATGCTTTAAGAGTCATGAGCATACCTAATTACTGGGGAATGGTTAAGCACAGGTCCAATGGAGGAGAGAAGAGACTGCCAGGACCCTTCCCACCGCAGGTTTTGTGTGCTTAGTGCCTTCTGCTCTGATGGAAGGCCTTGGTCTCCAGGATTGCTCTGATGGAATCCTCTGCCATGCTGGCAGTTAACGAGCTTTTCCCACCTTGCACACATGGAGATAGTGAATAAAGATCCTTCTCTGTTTGTTTTAGATTATTTACAGACTGGGTTCAGGAGTGTGAATGCATGAGAGAAATTCTCCTATGGCAAAGGCATAGGAAAAGGCGAGAAAGGCAAGAAAAAAGGGAAAAAAAGGAATAAAAAAGGCAAGAAGAAAGGCAAGAAAGAGGCAAAAAAAGGCAAGAAAGGCCAGAAAAAAGGGCAAGAAAAAAGGGAGTAAAGGCAAGAAGAAAGGGCAAAAAGAAAGGCCAAAAAAAGGACAAAAAGAAAGCCCAAAAAAAGGGCAAAAAAGCCCAAAAAAGGCAAGAAGAAAGCCCAAAAAAAGGGCAAAAAAGGCAAAAAGAAAGCCCAAAAAAGGCAAAAAGGCCAAAAACTGGCCAAAAAAGACAGGGGAAAATGCCAAAAAATGGCCAAAATGGCCAAAAAAGACAGGGAGAAAAACCAAAAAATGGCCAAAAAAGTCAGGCAGAAATGCCAAAAATGGCCAAAGAAGGCAGGCAGGCCCAAAAAATCAAGAAAGACCAGCCAGAAAGGCAAGAAAGAAAGGCCAGAAAAACAGGAGAGAAAGGCCAGAAAGGCAAGCAAAGAAAAAAGGAGGGAAGAAAGGGATGGCCCTGTCCCGTGTGGGATTGGTGCCGATTATCAATTCCAGGCTGTGGCTGTAAAGCACCCCTGAGGTGCCATGGAGCTCCATTCCTGGAGGTGAGGTGGGAGGTTCACACCCAGTCATTTCCAGCCATCAGTGAGTGCAGATGGCAGCAAACACATCCAAAGCGCACAGAGCAGGAGCCCTTAGAGGAGAAACACCCGATCCTGATGGCAAAATGCTGTGAAGGCTGAATGCTGCATTGAAGGGTGTGCTTCCTGCTTGCTCTGGGGCTGATCTCTGCTCATTGCTGGATTTTGTTTTACCTGGAAGGGCTCAGGGCAGGCCTGACCACCAGAGTCACTTGTGCCTGCACAGGGGCGCCTGCTGTGCTTTATGGGCTGTTCATGTATTACTCTCCCATCCTTTCTGTGCAAGAGCTTTTTAGTGCTGCTTTTTCAGGCACCCTGTAATGTTCTGGAGAGATGAATTTTCCCTCTTGCTGTTCTTTGTACTCAGCTTCCCTGACACAGTGAGACACAAAGATGTGTGTACAAAATTTACCACAACTTTGCATGGCCTGGTGGGCAGGATCATCCCTGTCTCAATAAATGAGAGCAGCCCTGTGCATTTCAGCTCAGGTAGAGAATTCCTGCTGAGAGGGAATTGCTGGAGCCCTCTGTCAGCTGGAGGAGCCTCCGTGGCCTGAGGTCACGGTTTGTGGGGTAGAGCCAGGAATGGGTGCTCATGGCCAGGGGTGTGAGGGGTTCGAGTGCTGTGACAACCCTGGACTGTCAGTGCTAACACAGGCTGCTCTCTGCTTCTCTCCCATCCCCTCAGAGTGCGTGGTGGCCTGTCACAAGTTTGCAGAAGTCAATGCCCTGGGTCTCACCGTGGCTGCCCTGAGCAGCTACGACCCCAGCATGAGAGCGGCGGTGTATTTTGTGCTGGCCTCTTTCCGCTGCCACCTGGACGGGGCTCGCTGTCGGGAGCAGAGCCAGGTGAGCAGTGCTAGGCTGGGCTCTGGGCTGGCTCTGGGGAGCAGAGCCAGGTGAGCAGTGCCAGGCTGGGCTCTGGGCTGGCTCTGGGGAGCAGAGCCAGGTGAGCAGTGCCAGGCTGGGAAGCATGAATGGAAGACTGGACTCGGGAATCAGGATGGTCTTCTTGGATTTAAAAAGCCTGAATGGCTTTTAAAGGCATTTATATCAGACCTGGTTTATTTTTATTACCCTTTTTGTAAACTGAAAAGCAAACAAAAAAACCAACCCTAATCCATTGCTGCTGCTGCCACGTGCAACACAAACCCATCCTCCCTCTGCCTGGAACAGGTGAGAGATGGAACTGAACCCCAAAGGATTCTCAGCTCAGTGATTATCCGTGAGTTTTATTGGGAACTGTCTGGGAAATCTTTTTCTTCAGTGTGGCTGTGAGCGTGGTTGAGCAGCCAGTCTAGACCTGCAAACACAGCAGTGCCACAGTGAGAACCTTTGAATTGTAAAGCAGGGTTTATTCAACTGAATCACAGCTGTGTGCTGTGCCCAGGTCCTTTGTACAAATAGTGTACGGGGAAAAACCAGAACTGCACATTGCTTGTGATATGGATGGAATTTTGGCGGGGTTAAATAAAATCGAGATGCATATGATGGAATTGCTTGTACGCGTAAATATTGTTATCCTAAAGGAGCCCTCAGCTCTGTCCCAAGAGATGAGTTAAAATGACATTTCTTTACAAACCCGCAGGCCTTTTGAGGCTGCAGTTTGTGTCATGTAGAATTCCCAGGGGCTGCCAGCAGGAAATCTGTGGGTGGAATCCAGCTGGGCTCGGCCGAACCGAGCCGAGCTCTGCCGCATAGCCGAACCGAGTTGGGTTCAACTGAGCTGGGCCGAGTGCAGCCGAAACAAGCCGAGCTCCGCCGAACCGAGCCTCCTGCTTTCATGAGCATTAATTAGCGCGAGTGCGGTCACAGCCCAATGAGCTCCTGTGCCACCCCGCGCTCCCGGTCGTGTCCGCGCGATGGCCGGGCCGCCCGCGGGACGCGGCAGCAGGAGAGCCCCGAGCCGGGCGAGTTTAACGTGAGGCGGCGCCGCTTGCCCGCCCTCAGGGAGCCGAGCCGAGGCGAGCTCAGCCGAACGCGGAGAGAGCGGCTCCGAGTTGGGCCGAAGCGAGCCGAGCCGCGCCGAGCGCAGAGAGCGGCTCCGAGTTGGGCCGAAGCGAGCCGAGGCGCGCCGAACGCGCAGAGAGCGGCTCCGAATTCGGCCGAAGCGAGCCGAGGCGCGCCGAGCGCAGAGAGCGGCTCCGAGTTCGGCCGAAGCGAGCCGAGCCGCGCCGGGCGCACAGAGCGGCTCCGAGTTCGGCCGAAGCGAGCCGAGCCGCGCCGAGCGCAGAGAGCGGCTCCGAGTTCGGCCGAAGCGAGCCGAGCCGCGCCGGGCGCACAGAGCGGCTCCGAGTTCGGCCGAAGCGAGCGAGCCGCGCCGAGCGCACTGAGTGGCTCCGAGTTCGGCCGAAGCGAGCCGAGGCGAGCCGAGCGCAGAGAGCGGCTCCGAGTTCGGCCGAAGCGAGCCGAGGCGCGCCGAGCGCACTGAGCGGCTCCGAGTTCGGCCGAAGCGAGCCGAGCCGTGCCGAAGGGTCGAGTCCAGCCGAATGCAGATGACAATGGCCGAGTTTAGCCGATTACAGCCGAGTTTAGCCGAGCAGCTGTGAGCCTTGCACGCTTGAGGTGAGCGTGCATCGTTGCCGGCTTGGGATTGAGTGAAATGCACTAAGGAAACCAGCTCTGGGGAGGGAGGCGGGGAAATCCTCTCTTAACGTTTACCAATTCTTCCGTCAAACTCGTCACGGCAGGACAGCGTGAAGACTGAAAGTGTAAGAAGATGTGGAGAGAAACAGAGAATCTGACAGAAGCATCGAACACACAAGTGCACGAATTTTGCTTTTTGCTTGGATGTAAACTCAGAAGTTGTAAGGAATTTGGGAAGGAGAAGGGACATTTCAGAAGGAGAAGAAGGAGAAGAAGTTGTTACAGTCCTGGGAAAAGCTTTTGTTCTAGCTAATAAAAGAAGTTAGTTTAAATTAAAAAAAAAAAAAAAAAAAAAAAAAAAAAAGTGGTTTCTTTTTTCTTCACTATTATATTCTTTGGTGGTATATGGTGTGCTGTTTTATTTCTTGGTGTTATTAGCTCTGTAAATTGATTTTTGAGTCAAGCTAACTTTGCATGGGTTGTTTTGTATTTGAGGTAGGATCAATTTCAATAGGTTTCTATCACAGACTTCTGATAGGTATTACTGGGATTTTGGTTTTGTTTACTGTATGCATAAACATAGAGATTTGGTAGGGCCAGCTGGGCTGCTGGAGTTTTGAGTGTGAATTTATTAGATGGCTTTTGTTAAACACAGAATATTATGTAAGGTAACAGCAAATTACCCAATTACCCCATTGATCTAGCTATGTAACCTTACCACGAAGTTTTATATCTTACCAGTTTTCTGTTCTTCTGCTCCAAGTAGTTGTTGCAAAAAAGAAAGCGCTGTTCCTTTTCTGAAAAGTTTTCTTCTATAACAAGCCCTTTACTGCCCTTGAATGTGAGTCAGAGGAGCCAAACAGCGGCAGCTGCTCTGAGGGCTTGGTGGGATTCGCCCCCTCCCTTTTCCTGGGTGCCATGGGAACGAGAGGCGGGCACAATCAGGGGTATATTAACCCCAGCCGTGGCTGAGGGGCTTCATTCCCTCTCTGGGATGTGCTGGGGTAAGAGCTCTCCTCTCAGTTCAGTGAAGAGGCTTTTTCAGCCCATCTCAGCTTCTTTTCAGCAGGTGTTTCTGGGCATCTAAAGCACAGAGGCTTGGAAGATTCTGTGAAGAAAACAGCATGGAATACAGGGAGTATTTAGGTTTGTGATTTTGGGTTTGGTGTTTAGGAGTGCGAAGGTGCTTTTGTAATTTTTAGTTTTGCGCTGGTTGTTTTTTTGGTTGGATTTCTTTTGGTGGAATTTTTGGGGGTTTTTTGGGGGTTTTTGGTTGGTTTTCGTGGGTTTTTTAGATTTTTTGATGTTTTCTGTGGTTTTTTTTTGTTTCTGTGGGGAGTTAGGTGTTTAGGGTTTTATTGTTTTTGTGGGGTTTTGTTTGTTTCTTTTTTTTTTTTCGTTGTTTGTTTTTGGGATTTTTTTTTTTTTAAATTGAGGAGTGCAACTCCCTGAAATTCCAAGCTGTGTCAAGTACAACATTTTTTTCAGCACATTGATCATGTCTCAAGAGGGATCTGCCCAGTGTCCAAGATGATGTTTGAGATTGAGGCTTCAGGTGAGTTGAGGATTGTGACTGAGAGAGGGAGGGTGATCAGGTATCCAGTTAAGAGTTCTTGGGAGGGGGTTTGCAGGTAGCAGGGTGAGAAAGGGTGTTTATTTGTTGATTTGAGGCCCCCCCCCCCAAGGCTGTTCAGAAGCCTAGCAGAGGCATTCCCATGTCTTAGAGCACACAAGGTCATCCACTGCACTCACAGCAATGCTTTGCCTTTCTCTAACCCAGGTGCCAGTCCTAATGAAGGCCACAGCCTTGGAATCGGGATGAAGCTGGAGCCTGAAGGAGCCAGGCACACTCAGGAGAGGGCAAGTAGCTGACTTGCAGGGATCTGGCCCACATAACTCTGGACTCACACTTTGGTTTTGGTTTTATTCATTGTAGCTGACCGAGAGGCTCACAGGCCATCATAGAGCCCTCCGAGGCAGACTCATTTCAGGTGCCGCGTGGATTCCCCTCACCGATCATCCAAAAGATAAGTTGGGGCAACGGCCTGGAGATGGGAGAGTATCAGGTTGGGCATTCTTGCACCAGATGTAAAAATTGGCAGTGGTAAAAGCAATCTTCTGCAAGGGCCTCTTAGGAGAGCTAAAGGGAGAGGCTCTACTGTTGATGGCAGCTTTCAGGCGGGCAGTGCAGAACAGCTCCGGTCTGTGTCCTGTTTTCCGGTGTTCTGTGTTCCCTCGTGTGTCTTTGGGATCCCTTTTTCCTTTTCCCCTCGAGGCCCTCACCAGAAGCATGATGTGTCGTGTTTCATGTTCCCCCTGTTTGTCACGTTCTGTGTCACGGGTATGTGCACACATTTGTGCTGGAGCTGTTCTGCCCTGCCGCCTGGCCTGCTGCAGTAGGACAAGCCTTGGGGAGTTGGAATTTGTAATGTGGGCTGTACTTGGGCTCTAGATGCTGTTCCTAGATTGACATAAGGTGTTTGCAGCTTTTGAGTTACCCTGGTGGTGTTTGACATATGTTGTAACTTTCTTTCAGGTGCAGATGCATTCCCTGTGTGGCAGGGGGTCGGGGTTAGGAGGTGCCGGGCCTCCTTTGGAGCGCGGTGAGTAGCAGAGTGGTGGGGTTTTGGCCGATGCGGTGCCAAGATCAGGCACTGATGTTTGGTTCTCTTTACTCTAGCTGTCTGAGAGACACCAGCCCGGTGCCAGCAGGACCTTCCCAGGTGACGAGGTGGCCTTTCTTTGCACCTGACACAGACTGGCATCCCCAGATGTCTGAGAGATAAGTAGAGGGCTGTGACCCATAGTGGGGATGAAGGCATGGTGCTGGTTTGGGAATTCCTGGGAGGGGTTTTTGAGTCCAGTTTGGAGGTGGGGGGTGTTCATGAAGTGGCTCCTTAGGCCCCATAAAAGCCAAGTCTCACTTTTGATCCCAGTGCTGAGGTGTGCAGCAGGGCAGAGCAGTCCCGGTGTGTCTGGTGTCACTTGTCTGTTGTGCATTATGTGTTGTTTGTGTATCCCATGTGTTTTACCTTAGGGGGGCCTGTCAGAAACCTTGGCATCGTTGTTAGCATCTGTGATCTCTGCATTCTCTGGCCTGGCACCCAGGCCATAGATGCGATTCTGATACCTGTCTGAGCTCCCCGGTCAGAAGTTCTCTCTTTGGAAGCATCCAGTCAGGTGTCTTGTCAGGTCTTGTTCTGAGCTGTAGGGACAGCTATGCCCCACCTGGATCCATTGTGGTGGATTAGGACTTGTAATAATATGCGGTTAGGTACAGCATTCTGACAGTAGGATTCCTAGGCATCGATCTTTGCAGTTCTTGGAATAAATCATTCAGTTATCATCTTCTTCCTCCAGGGCTCTCTGAGCCGCATCAGCTCACCATCGGTCTCAGCTCACTCATCTCCTTTTGCATTCTCTAAGTCCTTGCAGCCATTTTCCTTGCCAAGAGATTTCTGTTCCTGTTGTGTCCCCGTTGTCTGTCCTGTCCTGTCCTGCCTGTCCTGTGTCACGGGTGTCAGCACACATTTGGGACGGGGCTGCTCTGCCCTGCTGCACAGCCTGGTGTGATAGGAGAAGTCCTGGGGACTAGGAATTTGTAATGTGGGGTGTAGTTGGACTCTAGGTGGGATTTGTAGATGGACACAAGATATCTGGCGCTCTTCAGTTATCATGCAACAGTGTGACTCTTGTCCTAACTTTTTTTTCAGATTGAGATGGATTAAATCTGTGCCAGAGGGCCCCATCCCGGGTGAGGGGATTGCCCCGAGCAGGTGAGGCCCCATTTGTCTCTGCAGCAGAAGTGTGTATGGTGACTGTGTTACAGCTCTGGTCTTTGTCTTTGTTTTTAGGAAGTCAATCTGGTTGCCAGCAGTCAAGGTGAGCAGTGGACAGAAGTGGCTGTTATTGCTCAGCTCTCAAGCACAACAACTTTTCAGCAGATTCATCATGTCACAAGAGGGATCTGCCCAGTGTCAAGGATGATGTTTGAGATTGAGGCTTCAGGTGAGTTGAGGATTGTGACTGGGAGAGGGAGGGTGAGCAGGTATCCAGTTAGGAGTTCTTGGGAGGGGGTTTTCAAGCAGCCGGGTGAGAAAGGGTGTTTATTTGGGCCCCCAACCCCCCCCCACACAAGGCTGTTCAGAAGCCTAGCAGAGGCATTGCCATGTCTTAGAGCACACAAGGTCATCCACTGCACTCACAGGAATGCCATTTAACTTTGCCTTTCTCTAACCCAGGTGCCAGTCCTAATGAAGGCCACAGCCTTGGAATCAGGATGAAGCTGGAGCCTGAATGAGCCAGGCACACTCAGGAGAGGGCAAGTAGCTGCCTTGCAGGGATTAGGCCCACATAACTCTGGACTCACACTTTGGTTTTTGTTTTCTTTATTGCAGCTGACCGAGAGGCTCACAGGCCATCATAGAGCCCTCCGAGGCAGACTCATTTCAGGTGCAACATGGATTCCCCTCACCGATCATCTAAAAGATAAGTTGGGGCCACGGCCTGGAGATGGGGGAGTAGCAGGTTGGGAGTTCTTGCGCCAGATGTAAAAATTGGCAGTGGTAAAAGCAATCTTCTGCAAGGGCCTCTTAGGACAGCTAAAGGGAGAGGCTCTACTTTGATGGCAGCTTTCAGGCGGGCAGTGCAGAACAGCTCCGGCCTGTGTTGTGTTTTCCGGTGTGCTGTGTTCCCTGGTGTGTCTTTGGGGTCCCTTTTGCCTTCTCCCCTCAAACCCCTCACCACAAGCATGCTGTGTTGTGTTTCATGTCCCCCTGTTTGCCACGTTCTGTGTCACGGGTGTCTGCAGGTATTTGTGCCGGAGCTGTTCTGCCCTGCCGCATGGCCTGCTGCAGTAGGACAAACCATGGGGAGTTGGAATTTGTAATGTTGGCTGTAGTTGGGCTCTAGATGCTGTTCCTAGATTGACATAAGGTGTTTGCAGCTTGTGAGTTACCCTGGTGGTATTTGACATATGTTGTAACTTTCTTTCAGGTGCAGATGCATTCCCTGTGTGGCAGAGGGTCAGGGTCAGGAGGTGCCAGGCCTTCTTAGGAGCGCGGTGAGTAGCAGAGTGGTGGGGTTTTGGCCGATGCGGTGCCAAGGTCAGGCACTGATGTTTGGTTTTCTTTAATATAAGCTGTCTGAGAGACACCAGCCCGGTGCCAGCAGGACCTTCCCAGCTGACGAGGTGCCCTTTCTTTGCACCTGACAGGGACCAGCATCCCCGGATGTCTGAGAGATAAGTAGAGGGCTGTGACCCATAGTGGGGATGAAGGCATGGTGCTGGTTTGGGAATTCCTGGGAGGGGTTTTTGATGCAGCTTTGGAGGTGTGGGGTGTTCATTAAATGGCTCGTTAGGCCCCATAAAAGCCAAGTCTCACTTTTGATCCCAGTGCTGAGGTGCACAGGGCAGAGCAGTCCCGGTGTGTCTGGTGTCACTTGTCTGTTGTGCATTATGTGTTGTTTGTGTATCCCATGTCTTTTACCTTTGGGGGGCCTGTCAGAAACCTTGGCGTCATTGGTAGCATCTCTGATCTCTGCATTTCTTGGCCTGGCACCCAGGCCATAGATGCGATTCTGATACCTGTCTGAGCTCCCCGGTCAGAAGTTCTCTCTTTGGAAGCATCCAGTCTGGTGTCTTGTCAGGTCTTCTTCCTAGCTGTACGGACAGCTATGCCCCACCTGGATCCATTGTGGTGGATTAGGACTTGTAATAATATGAGGTTAGGTACAGCATTCTGACAGTAGGATTCCTAGGCGTCCCTCTTTGCTGTTCTTGGAATAAATCATTCAGTTAGCATCTTCTTCCTCCAGGGTTCTCTGAGCCTCATCAGTTCACCATTGGTCTCAGCTCGGTCATCTCCTTTTGCATTCTCTCAGTCCTTGCAGCCATTTTCCTTGCCAAGAGATTTCTGTCTGTGTCTTGTGCCCATTGTTTGTCACGTCCTGTCCTGTGTCACGGGTGTCAGCACACATTTGGGATGGGGCTGCTCTGCCCTGCCGCACAGCCTGGTGCGATAGGAGAAGTCCTGGGGACTTGGAATTTGTAATGTGGGGTGTAGTTGGACTCTAGATGGGATTTGTAGATGGACCCAGGATATCTGGAGCTCTTCAGTTATCCTGCAACAGTGTGACTCTTGTCCTAACTTTTTTTTCAGAGTCAGATCGATTAAATCTGTGCCAGAGGGCCCCATCCCGGGTGAGGGGATTCCCCCGAGCAGGTGAGGCCCCACTTGTCTCTGCAGCAGAAGTGTATGTGGTGACTGTGTTACAGCTCTGTTCTTTGTCTTTCTTTTTAGGAAGTCAATCTGGATGCCAGCAGTCAAGGTACGCAGCGGAGAGAAGTGGTTGTTATTGCTCAGCTCTCAAGCACAACAACTTTTCAGCAGATTCATCGTGTCACAAGAGGGATCTGCCCAGTGTCAAGGATGACGTTTGCGACTGAGGCTTCAGGTGAGTTGAGGATTGTGACTGGGAGAGGGAGGGTGAGCAGGTATCCAGTTAGGAGTTCTTGGGAGGGGGTTTGCAGGCAGCAGGGTGAGAAAGGGTGTTTATTTGAGGCCCCCCCCCACACAAGGCTTCTCAGAAGCCAAATAGAGGCGTTCCCATGTCTTACAGCATACAAGGTCCTCCACTGCACTCAGAGGAATGCCGTTTAACTTTGCCTTTCTCTAACCCAGGTGCCACCACTAATGAAGGCCACCGCCTGGGAATCGGGATGAAGCTGGAGCCTGAATGAGCCAGGCACACTCAGGAGAGGGCAAGTAGCTGCCTTGCTGGGATTAGGCCCACATAACTCTGAACTCACACTTTGGTTTTGGTTTTCTTTATTGTAGCTGACCAGAGGCTAACAGGTGATCATGGGGCCCTCCGAGGCAGACTCATTGCAGGTGCAACATGGATTCCCATCACCTATCATCCAAAAGATAAGTCGGGGGCCACGGCCTGGAGATGGGAGAGTAGCAGGTTGGGAATCCCTGGGACAGATTTAAAAATTGGTATGTATGTAAGCATGTCGCCTTATATTGTGTGTACTTACACTCTATGTGGACTTGCACTGTATGCATCAGCTTATATTGTGTGTACTTACACTGTACCACTTATGATCGCAGCTGCCCTGCCCTGGCACGTAGTCACAGTTAGGTAGAACAGTTATAACAACTTTACTGTTCATCTGTCTTTCGTGGGATTTTGGGTAGAAAATTTATCAGTCCAGAGTGGGGACAAGTCCTAGCTGTCAGCCACCTGTTGACCCTTCCTGTTGTCTCACAGGTCCTCGTGGCTGCTGTTTTCCCCAGGATCTGCCATTTACCTCAAGGAGCGGCAGCCAGAAGATGTGTCAAAGCACCTTCTTCAGCATCTCAGGTAAGGGCCACAGTGAGCATGTAAGTGGAAGGAGTATGTGTGAGAGCACGTGGCTGTGTCTGTCTGCTCGTCTCTGCGTGTGTGAGCGTATGCTGACTGGATTTAACCTTGTGTGTGTGACTTTTGCTTTCCAGGTTTTGCAACTCCTTGTTAAATTTAGAATAAAAAATCCCCAGCTGCCTTCCACCCTGGCTGATTTTTTTTTTTGGTCCCGGCCAAGTAAAAACCCAGAAAAATACCACAAGATAGGCTAGAAAAGAACCAAAAAACCAAGAAAAAAAACCCAATATGGGTGAGAATACCGAGAAAAAAACCCCCAAGATGGGCAAGAAAAAAATGCAGAAAACACCCGCAGAAAACCAAGAAAAAAACCCCAGGATGGGCAAGAAGAATCCCAGAAAAACAATGCTACATGGACCAGAAAAAATCCAGGAAAAAGCAGAAAAAAAAACGGAAAAAAAAGGGAAAAAAATCCCAAGATGGGCAAGGAAAAAAACCCCCCCAAAAAAAACCACAAGATGGGCAAGGAGAAGATCCACAGAAAACCTGAAAAATCACAGAAAAACCCCCAAGAAGGGCAAGAAAAAACCCAGAAAACACCCACAGAAAACCAAGGAAAAAACCCCAAGATGGGTGAGAAAACTCCCAGGAAAAAAAACCAAGATGGACCAGAAAAAACCCTTAAAAAACCAAGGAAAAAAAAAACAACAAAAAAAAAAAAACGGAAAAAAACCCAAGGATAGGCATGAATACTCCAGAAAAAACCTCAGAAAAAATCCGCAAGATGGGCAAGAAAAAACCCAGAAAAAAACACGAAAAAAACCCCCCAAGATGGGCAAGAAGAAATCTGGAACAAACACCCCAAGACTGGCAAGAAAAAACGCCAAGATGGGCAAGAAAAAACTGACGTAAAACCGGCCGCAAAGCGCGACTGTCGTAAAAGGTGCCGTAAAGCGCGACTGTCGTAAAAGGTGCCGTAAAGCGCGACTGTCGTAAAAGGTGCCGTAAAGCGCGACTGTCGTAAAAGGTGCCGTAAAGCGCGACTGTCGTAAAACCGGCCGTAAAGCGCGACTGTCGTAAAAGGTGCCGTAAAGCGCGACTGTCGTAAAAGGTGCCGTAAAGCGCGACTGTCGTAAAAGGTGCCGTAAAGCGCGACTGTCGTAAAACCGGCCGTAAAGCGCGACTGTCGTAAAAGGTGCCGTAAAGCGCGACTGTCGTAAAAGGTGCAGTAAAGCGCGACTGTCGTAAAACCGGCCGTAAAGCGCGACTGTCGTAAAGGGTGCCGTAAAGCGCGACTGTCGTAAAAGGTGCCGTAAAGCGCGACTGTCGTAAAAGGTGCCGTAAAGCGCGACTGTCGTAAAAGGTGCCGTAAAGCGCGACTGTCGTAAAAGGTGCCGTAAAGCGCGACTGTCGTAAAACCGGCCGTAAAGCGCGACTGTCGTAAAACCGGCCGTAAAGCGCGACTGTCGTAAAACCGGCCGTAAAGCGCGACTGTCGTAAAAGGTGCCATAAAGCGCGACTGTCGTAAAAGGTGCCGTAAAGCGCGACTGTCGTAAAAGGTGCCGTAAAGCGCGACTGTCGTAAAAGGTGCCGTAAAGCGCGACTGTCGTAAAACCGGCCGTAAAGCGCGACTGTCGTAAAAGGTGCCGTAAAGCGCGACTGTCGTAAAGGTGCCGTAAAGCGCGACTGTCGTAAAACCGGCCGTAAAGCGCGACTGTCGTAAAAGGTGCCGTAAAGCGCGACTGTCGTAAAACCGGCCGTAAAGCGCGACTGTCGTAAAACCGGCCGTAAAGCGCGACTGTCGTAAAAGGTGCCGTAAAGCGCGACTGTCGTAAAACCGGCCGTAAAGCGCGACTGTCGTAAAACCGGCCGTAAAGCGCGACTGTCGTAAAACCGGCCGTAAAGCGCGACTGTCGTAAAAGGTGCCGTAAAGCGCGACTGTCGTAAAAGGTGCCGTAAAGCGCGACTGTCGTAAAAGGTGCCGTAAAGCGCGACTGTCGTAAAACCGGCCGTAAAGCGCGACTGTCGTAAAAGGTGCCGTAAAGCGCGACTGTCGTAAAAGGTGCCGTAAAGCGCGACTGTCGTAAAAGGTGCCGTAAAGCGCGACTGTCGCAAAACCGGCCGTAAAGCGCGACTGTCGTAAAAGGTGCCGTAAAGCGCGACTGTCGTAAAAGGTGCCGTAAAGCGCGACTGTCGTAAAACCGGCCGTAAAGCGCGACTGTCGTAAAACCGGCCGTAAAGCGCGACTGTCGTAAAAGGTGCCGTAAAGCGCGACTGTCGTGAAAGGTGCCGTAAAGCGCGACTGTCGTAAAACCGGCCGTAAAGCGCGACTGTCGTAAAAGGTGCCGTAAAGCGCGACTGTCGTAAAACCGGCCGTAAAGCGCGACTGTCGTAAAAGGTGCCGTAAAGCGCGACTGTCGTAAAAGGTGCCGTAAAGCGCGACTGTCGTAAAACCGGCCGTAAAGCGCGACTGTCGTAAAAGGTGCCGTAAAGCGCGACTGTCGTAAAAGGTGCCGTAAAGCGCGACTGTCGTAAAAGGTGCCGTAAAGCGCGACTGTCGTAAAACCGGCCGTAAAGCGCGACTGTCGTAAAACCGGCCGTAAAGCGCGACTGTCGTAAAAGGTGCCGTAAAGCGCGACTGTCGTAAAAGGTGCCGTAAAGCGCGACTGTCGTAAAACCGGCCGTAAAGCGCGACTGTCGTAAAACCGGCCGTAAAGCGCGACTGTCGTAAAAGGTGCCGTAAAGCGCGACTGTCGTAAAAGGTGCCGTAAAGCGCGACTGTCGTAAAAGGTGCCGTAAAGCGCGACTGTCGTAAAACCGGCCGTAAAGCGCGACTGTCGTAAAACCGGCCGTAAAGCGCGACTGTCGTAAAAGGTGCCGTAAAGCGCGACTGTCGCAAAACCGGCCGTAAAGCGCGACTGTCGTAAAAGGTGCCGTAAAGCGCGACTGTCGTAAAAGGTGCCGTAAAGCGCGACTGTCGTAAAAGGTGCCGTAAAGCGCGACTGTCGTAAAACCGGCCGTAAAGCGCGACTGTCGTAAAACCGGCCGTAAAGCGCGACTGTCGTAAAAGGTGCCGTAAAGCGCGACTGTCGTAAAAGGTGCCGTAAAGCGCGACTGTCGTAAAACCGGCCGTAAAGCGCGACTGTCGTAAAACCGGCCGTAAAGCGCGACTGTCGTAAAAGGTGCCGTAAAGCGCGACTGTCGTAAAAGGTGCCGTAAAGCGCGACTGTCGTAAAAGGTGCCGTAAAGCGCGACTGTCGTAAAAGGTGCAGTAAAGCGCGACTGTCGTAAAACCGGCCGTAAAGCGCGACTGTCGTAAAGGGTGCCGTAAAGCGCGACTGTCGTAAAAGGTGCCATAAAGCGCGACTGTCGTAAAAGGTGCCGTAAAGCGCGACTGTCGTAAAAGGTGCCGTAAAGCGCGACTGTCGTAAAACCGGCCGTAAAGCGCGACTGTCGTAAAAGGTGCCGTAAAGCGCGACTGTCGTAAAACCGGCCGTAAAGCGCGACTGTCGTAAAACCGGCCGTAAAGCGCGACTGTCGTAAAAGGTGCCGTAAAGCGCGACTGTCGTAAAACCGGCCGTAAAGCGCGACTGTCGTAAAAGGTGCCGTAAAGCGCGACTGTCGTAAAACCGGCCGTAAAGCGCGACTGTCGTAAAAGGTGCCGTAAAGCGCGACTGTCGTAAAAGGTGCCGTAAAGCGCGACTGTCGTAAAAGGTGCCGTAAAGCGCGACTGTCGTAAAAGGTGCCGTAAAGCGCGACTGTCGTAAAACCGGCCGTAAAGCGCGACTGTCGTAAAAGGTGCCGTAAAGCGCGACTGTCGTAAAAGGTGCCGTAAAGCGCGACTGTCGTAAAACCGGCCGTAAAGCGCGACTGTCGTAAAACCGGCCGTAAAGCGCGACTGTCGTAAAACCGGCCGTAAAGCGCGACTGTCGTAAAAGGTGCCGTAAAGCGCGACTGTCGTAAAACCGGCCGTAAAGCGCGACTGTCGTAAAAGGTGCCGTAAAGCGCGACTGTCGTAAAACCGGCCGTAAAGCGCGACTGTCGTAAAACCGGCCGTAAAGCGCGACTGTCGTAAAACCGGCCGTAAAGCGCGACTGTCGTAAAACCGGCCGTAAAGCGCGACTGTCGTAAAAGGTGCCGTAAAGCGCGACTGTCGTAAAACCGGCCGTAAAGCGCGACTGTCGTAAAACCGGCCGTAAAGCGCGACTGTCGTAAAAGGTGCCGTAAAGCGCGACTGTCGTAAAAGGTGCCGTAAAGCGCGACTGTCGTAAAACCGGCCGTAAAGCGCGACTGTCGTAAAACCGGCCGTAAAGCGCGACTGTCGTAAAAGGTGCCGTAAAGCGCGACTGTCGTAAAAGGTGCCGTAAAGCGCGACTGTCGTAAAACCGGCCGTAAAGCGCGACTGTCGTAAAACCGGCCGTAAAGCGCGACTGTCGTAAAAGGTGCCGTAAAGCGCGACTGTCGCAAAACCGGCCGTAAAGCGCGACTGTCGTAAAAGGTGCCGTAAAGCGCGACTGTCGTAAAAGGTGCCGTAAAGCGCGACTGTCGTAAAAGGTGCCGTAAAGCGCGACTGTCGTAAAACCGGCCGTAAAGCGCGACTGTCGTAAAACCGGCCGTAAAGCGCGACTGTCGTAAAAGGTGCCGTAAAGCGCGACTGTCGTAAAAGGTGCCGTAAAGCGCGACTGTCGTAAAACCGGCCGTAAAGCGCGACTGTCGTAAAACCGGCCGTAAAGCGCGACTGTCGTAAAACCGGCCGTAAAGCGCGACTGTCGTAAAAGGTGCCGTAAAGCGCGACTGTCGTAAAACCGGCCGTAAAGCGCGACTGTCGTAAAAGGTGCCGTAAAGCGCGACTGTCGTAAAAGGTGCCGTAAAGCGCGACTGTCGTAAAACCGGCCGTAAAGCGCGACTGTCGTAAAACCGGCCGTAAAGCGCGACTGTCGTAAAACCGGCCGTAAAGCGCGACTGTCGTAAAAGGTGCCGTAAAGCGCGACTGTCGTAAAACCGGCCGTAAAGCGCGACTGTCGTAAAACCGGCCGTAAAGCGCGACTGTCGTAAAACCGGCCGTAAAGCGCGACTGTCGTAAAAGGTGCCGTAAAGCGCGACTGTCGTAAAACCGGCCGTAAAGCGCGACTGTCGTAAAAGGTGCCGTAAAGCGCGACTGTCGTAAAGGTGCCGTAAAGCGCGACTGTCGTAAAACCGGCCGTAAAGCGCGACTGTCGTAAAAGGTGCCGTAAAGCGCGACTGTCGTAAAACCGGCCGTAAAGCGCGACTGTCGTAAAACCGGCCGTAAAGCGCGACTGTCGTAAAAGGTGCCGTAAAGCGCGACTGTCGTAAAAGGTGCCGTAAAGCGCGACTGTCGTAAAACCGGCCGTAAAGCGCGACTGTCGTAAAAGGTGCCGTAAAGCGCGACTGTCGTAAAACCGGCCGTAAAGCGCGACTGTCGTAAAACCGGCCGTAAAGCGCGACTGTCGTAAAAGGTGCCGTAAAGCGCGACTGTCGTAAAACCGGCCGTAAAGCGCGACTGTCGTAAAAGGTGCCGTAAAGCGCGACTGTCGTAAAAGGTGCCGTAAAGCGCGACTGTCGTAAAAGGTGCCGTAAAGCGCGACTGTCGTAAAACCGGCCGTAAAGCGCGACTGTCGTAAAAGGTGCCGTAAAGCGCGACTGTCGTGAAAGGTGCCGTAAAGCGCGACTGTCGTAAAACCGGCCGTAAAGCGCGACTGTCGTAAAAGGTGCCGTAAAGCGCGACTGTCGTAAAACCGGCCGTAAAGCGCGACTGTCGTAAAACCGGCCGTAAAGCGCGACTGTCGTAAAAGGTGCCGTAAAGCGCGACTGTCGTAAAGGTGCCGTAAAGCGCGACTGTCGTAAAAGGTGCCGTAAAGCGCGACTGTCGTAAAAGGTGCCGTAAAGCGCGACTGTCGTAAAAGGTGCCGTAAAGCGCGACTGTCGTAAAAGGTGCCGTAAAGCGCGACTGTCGTAAAAGGTGCCGTAAAGCGCGACTGTCGTAAAAGGTGCCGTAAAGCGCGACTGTCGTAAAACCGGCCGTAAAGCGCGACTGTCGTAAAAGGTGCCGTAAAGCGCGACTGTCGCAAAACCGGCCGTAAAGCGCGACTGTCGTAAAAGGTGCCGTAAAGCGCGACTGTCGTAAAAGGTGCCGTAAAGCGCGACTGTCGTAAAAGGTGCCGTAAAGCGCGACTGTCGTAAAAGGTGCCGGAAAGCGCGACTGTCGTAAAACCGGCCGTAAAGCGCGACTGTCGCAAAACCGGCCGTAAAGCGCGACTGTCGTAAAAGGTGCCGTAAAGCGCGACTGTCGTAAAACCGGCCGTAAAGCGCGACTGTCGTAAAAGGTGCCGTAAAGCGCGACTGTCGTAAAACCGGCCGTAAAGCGCGACTGTCGTAAAAGGTGCCGGAAAGCGCGACTGTCGTAAAACCGGCCGTAAAGCGCGACTGTCGTAAAAGGTGCCGTAAAGCGCGACTGTCGTAAAACCGGCCGTAAAGCGCGACTGTCGTAAAAGGTGCCGTAAAGCGCGACTGTCGTAAAAGGTGCCGTAAAGCGCGACTGTCGTAAAAGGTGCCGGAAAGCGCGACTGTCGTAAAACCGGCCGTAAAGCGCGACTGTCGTAAAAGGTGCCGTAAAGCGCGACTGTCGTAAAAGGTGCCGTAAAGCGCGACTGTCGTAAAAGGTGCCGGAAAGCGCGACTGTCGTAAAACCGGCCGTAAAGCGCGACTGTCGTAAAAGGTGCCGTAAAGCGCGACTGTCGTAAAACCGGCCGTAAAGCGCGACTGTCGTAAAACCGGCCGTAAAGCGCGACTGTCGTAAAAGGCCCTAGGTAGGTTCTAGATACAGTTCTAGGTCTAGTTCTAGGTGCGTTCTAGGTATGTTCTCTATGTAGTTCCGTACACTGAATATGGTCTGGGTGTGGTCTAGATTACGTTATAGGTGCGTTCTAGACTGCGTTCTAGACTGCGTTCTAGGCATGTTCTAGATTGCGCTCCAGGTATGTTCTAGATCGCGTTCCAGGTATGTTCTAGATTGCGTTCTAGGCATGTTCTAGATTGCGCTCCAGGTATGTTCTAGATCGCGTTCCAGGTATGTTCTAGATTGCGTTCTAGGTATGTTCTAGATTGTGTTCTGGGCGTGTCCCAGATTGCGTTCCAGGTATGTTCTAGAGCGCGTTTTCGAGCGCGTTATAGCTATGTTCTAGATTCCGTTCTAGGTGGGCGCTAGATTGTGTTCTAGGCACGTTCTAGACTCTAAATTGCGTTCTAGATTGCTTTGTATTGGGCTCTAGATTTGCGTTCTAGGTGCGTTCTAGACATGTTCTAGACGCTACGAATAGTTGTAGATTGTGTTCTAGGTATGTTCTGGGTTCTGTTCTAGATACAGTTCTAGGTACGTTCCAGAATGTTATGTTCTGTATATGTACTAGATATGTATTAAGTATGCTTCCGGATATGGTTCTAGGTATGGCTCTATGTTATATAGAATTATGTATAATATATATTCATAATATATAATACATACAATATATAATTCTATATAATCTATATAATACTATATATAAAGTATATATTCTATTTACAAATATTAATTAGTTTCACTCCAAGTATGAATTGAATTTGGCTGCTCAGTCATGCAACAAGCCGGTCCTTCATCTGAATGGATGTGCTTGCTTGAATGCTTGCCAGTGCCTGATGGCTGGAAGGCAAATGAAACTTTCCCTCACAAAACTGTGCAGTGGTATCATGGGTTGACTGGCAAAAAATAATGTATTTTCCTATGCCCGTTTGAGTTACTGATGATTATTTTCAGATTCAGAATAGAAGCGTAAATTGTCAAAGCAAAATACCAGGTGAGAATTCTCTGAGGAAGAAGGAAAAGCCAGGCGTTTTTATAATCCCTAAAAGTTGGTGTTTTGAAGAATCCAAACATAAACTTAACTCTTGAGCATTTATGTTTATACAATTCATTGTACTCACAGGAAATAACATTAGGAATAGATTACTGCTGGTATCACCCCCTTCATAGCTGTGTGGACTAAGTTGATTCCAGTCATGTACAGAACTTGTGGCATTTTACTTCTTCAATTGTAATTGTTGTCCCAACCTCAATTTGAACCTGAAATGTCACCAGACTATCCTTATTAGGTTAAAATAGAAAATAAAATATTGGAGCCTTTTGACTTCAGTAGTCTAACTCTGCTGAGTTTTCAGGATCCATCTGTAAATTAGTTTGGCTTTCAGCTTCCACTGTCCATAACATGTTCACTGTTCATAATTTTAACTTCAGACAGGGAACTGATGTTCAGGCAAAAATGGATGGTTTAACACATAGCTCTAGATATAGTTCTAGATATAGCTCTAGATATATAGAATTAGATATAATATATATTAATAATATATAATATATAAAATATATAATTATATATAACAATAGATATAATATTATCTATAAAGTATATATTTATATAAGATATATTTCTATGAATACTATATATTTATATACATATTTTCAACTGCTTCTCAGATGAAAATGATTCAAGAACACTCCTCTTTCCAGACCAGTGACAAAATTGGATTTTCAGCAGAACAAAACACGTGTGAGCTCTCAGGTGGGGAGCTCCTGAGTCCTGAGCCCCCAGCTGATTCCAGTGCTGCCTTCTGTCTAATCCCAGCCTGTGTTGGCAACCTGCCCTCCCATTTCAGCAGAAATTCAGAGAGGTGAGCTGGAATCACTGGGCACAGCACAGTGGCTGGAGCTCATCAGCCTGTTCCATACAGAAACCAGCTCTAGCAGAGTTATTCTGCTCCTGTGGTGTGCTCAGCTGGGCTGAGGTGAATCAGTCTGTTTGAATGGATTGCCTGGGAGCATCATGCAGTAATAGTCTCAAAGTGCATTGTCACCATATCCTTACCTGCTCAAGGAAAATTCCCTGGAGCTTTGAGTGCTAAGAACATGGAGTGCATGGAGGAATGGTTTCCTTCAGGCTCTCTGGTTTCCCAATATGTTTTTGGTGGCGACTGGTTCATGGAGAGGATGAGAAACAAGTATGATGTTCTATAGAAGAAGGTTTATTAGTTCTGTTGGTCTCTGACTATATTTCTGTTATTAATCTGTTTTAGTTAGTAATTGGACAGGTCACCTGTGCATAGGACTGGGAGTTGTTATAACTCCTCTAGGTGAGGCTGTAGCATGTTTCTTCAATCCTTGGCATAGAGAGGAGTCAATACCATGTTATTTAATGGAGGCTGAAGAGTGTTTGTGCTCCTAAAGTATTTGAGACAAGGAAGATCCTGTCCATAGTGATTTGATAAAGGACAGGGATCCTACCCTTTCTGTCTGTCAGTGCTGACTCACACGTGTTTGTTATTTGCACCATACCACTGCCTGTGTAGCTCTTAAGACCCCCTTAGGCATCCAGACACAGTCTGTATCTCAAACAGCCTAAAAATTCAATGATGGGATGAATTCTTTTGGAGACTATTTTTCTCTTATTAGGTTCCTATCTCAAGTGAACAAACTGCTTGATTTACAGCACTGTTGTTTGAGAGGTTCCCTTGTGTAGCTGAAGATTCGTGTAATTGCTACTTTGCAGCAAATAAAAAACATTTCTCTGGTTCAAACTGCAATTTGACTATTTCTGCTGTGTAGAGCCCATTATCAGAGCCTTGATGAGGCGCAGAACAGATTTGGATGAAAATTATGAGATTTGGATGAAATGGCCCTCCATCAGGGCAGGCTACAAAGATCCTCCTCTTTGAGGTATTGGCCCTTTTGATGCATAAAATGCATGAAAATTTGCTTGAAAAGTGCGAGTTGATGAGTAAAAGAGAATTCACAGTAATTGTAGTGAAATGAAAAAAGAAAACAAGGCAAAAGCATTGGAAAGAATATGTTTAATTGCATGTAATTACTTGATGTGGGTTTCAGTCAGGGAAAAAAGGAGAAAGGAACATGCTAAATAGCGCTGGTGTGGCAATTACTCTTTGATGATTTTCTCAAATGACTGAACTTTGTGTATTATTAAAAAAAATAAAGATACAGCAACAACAAAAACAAAAACAAAAAAAAAACCCAACCAGGAAAACCACACACACTACTTTATGTTGTAAGAACTTTGCTGTATCAGTCAAAATGCTCTGCCACGTCTTTCACCTCATGATTTTTGCATGTATAGACAAAATGAACTTTGTTTCCTGGTAATGCTGTGTCAACATGCTAGGTGGGATGCAAGTTTAATAGTTTTAACTATCAGGGTGTGAGTAAAACATTGCCTGGGTTATCTGATAGCCTAAGCACTTTGAGATGGAGCTTCTCAGTTGAACAATTTTTTGACATGCCAGGTTTGCTGACAAACAAATCTGAACAAGTTGCAGTCTGGTGAAATAAAAATACAAGAGAAGCAGAAATAGAGGTCCAATAGAGGTGGGACAAGGTTCCTAGCACTAATTCAAATGGTTTTGTCTCTAAACAAGTAATCAGACTGTGGTGGTGTTTGAGGGTCCCCAGGACAAGGGAAGAAATGACATCTGATAATACCTCATCTTCCCTGAGGAGGCTTCCAGTAAGGAAAGGACAAATGCGGGAGTCTGGGGCTTCCCTTCTGGGAAATTGAAAATCGAGGAAGAAAACTAGATAGGGACAAAGAAAACTGATGCTATCCTTCTGATAACAGAACTGAAGTCATAAATGAATTTAGGACTGGTTCTCAGCATCTTTTAGGATTCTGTCAATGCACCTGTGACTGAGACTGGCAGTGATTTTCCCAGGTACAAAAGTACAACTTCATTTCAATGTGAAGGATCAGTCAAGGTCCAGCTGTATTTTGCTTGGGAAAAAATTCTGCCTGCTATATCTGCACCAGAACAGGCTTATTGGTGGAATTCTTTTCTGCAGATGTGGCAATTTTTGGGGGGGCTGTTTTTGGTCCTAATCTGGATTATTTCTTCTGGTTTTTGTGATAACTTTCACAGATAGGCAGGTAACTGGTAGTATTCTCCCAGTCTAAGTAGGTTTCTAGGAAAATGGAGTAGTAATAAAAAAGTAGGCATAGCAAGCTAAGGAAAGAAAAGACCTGTAGCCTTTTTTTTTATTTCACTGTGATGGAACACCACTCAGCTGAGTAGGGAAATATTGTCCAGTTCAGACTGTAATTGAGTAGAATCTGGCTTATTTGGGGCTGAACACAAAAGTGAGGATAAATCAAGGAATTAACAAGACCAAGAGAACAGACTCTACTTTCCAAATCCCAGAGTGCCAGTGCTGGAAAGTTTATTGTAATGGAATTTCAAGCCAGGATTTCCAGGCTCAGGAGGTTTGGTTATTTTGGATGCATTTCAGATCAGCAGTGCCTGCTTGGCATGCTGTCTGCTCCTGTTGCAGCATTTAGTTTTGTGACAGGTTCTGTGTGAGAAACAAGAATGGCCCATATCAGCACACCTTGGCAGCTTTATTTCAGCTGTAGCATTTTCAAGGAGAAGTTCCACAGCTGTTATTCCTTGTAACCCTGGGCCGGTGTCTTTGCTTGAAATGGTTGAAAAGGACGTGCAAACTGAAGGCTCTTCCCCATAGAAAGGTGTCAGCTCAGCTGCTGTCGCTCCCAACGTGTGCAGAGTTACAAACACAGAGCCCTGGGGCAGCAATGCCATCAGCTGGCAGTTCAGCAGTTATAATTTACCACAGGGGATGGAATGGTGTTTTTTTGTGAGGGTTATCTTAGCAAGACGCTCACTGGGGGACCCATCTGTTTCTGCTCGTGTGCTTCCAAGGGTGACGTTTGCTAGCAGGGCCAAAAACCCCCCGGGAAACTGCATGTGAGCACAGTTCTCAGGCGTAACCCATTGTAACTACATTTCCTCCTGTCTGTGATCTGCAGAACTCATCTGATAGGGAGTTTCTTTCCCAGTACTTTGGGTGAGTAGACTCACTAAATCCTGCTTCCTCTGTTTCTGCACTAGGGTTCATCCAGCACTGAGTACTGTGGGAATGTGTAAAATCAGAGGGGTTTGGGAAAGCTGCAAAAGGCAGGCCTCAGAGACAGCAGAACTGTGATCAGAGCTGAGCAGCAGCCATGAGATTGGTCAGCAGAAAAACTATTTAAACTGTGGAAAAGCAAGAACAAATGGAACAATGGTCTGTGTATTAACACTTGCCTAGAATAACTCCCTAAGCTACAGAAAGTTTATCTAGCAAGATATTAGGAAGTTCTAGGCTTAATACTGGAGCTCTGTGCATTGTGTTTAAGGCTCACAAGCAGGTATTGTATTTGAAATAAGCAAGCATTGTTTAACCAAAGGTACCTGTGCTTACAGTGGTTGGATAGAGCTACTGTCAATGTGCTTTTGCTTTGTGTGATTGGGCAAAAAACTGATAAAGTGAGTTGTGACATTGAGTTCTTGGTCTGCTGCCTGGGATGTGAGCTGGTGGCATCTTCCCATTGCCGTAACCATGGAATGAGGCTGATGCTGGAAAATCAAACGGCTCAAGGCAGTTCCCAGCAGCCCTGCCCTGTTTGTGATTTGTGCACAGACCCCTGCCAGTGTCAAGTACTTGGCACAGAGCTATGGTGAGAGGCACTGTGAAACTCCTGATCTCCTGCCTTCCTGCTTCCTCCCCATTTCCCTGATCCCTGAAAGCGTTTAGCCATGACAGCACTTCACTTTAGCCATGACAGCACTGCACTTCATGTCCTAACAAGTGTTGGTTGCACAGAGGTAGTGCTGAAACTGTTGATGGTGCTGTTATTAGATGACCCCTGACACCAACTAACTGAGAAACTGGACACCATGAATTTCCCATTTCTCCTGAAATCACTTTCTTTCAGAAACCGCTGCACAGTCTTCCACACAACGCATTACTTAAAGGCAGAGATGAGAATTCAGGGAGTGGGGTCTGACTTCCAGCTGAGGTAATTGTGCAAGGCTACTGCCAGGGAAGAAGCGAGGCAATCCTCACTGGATTGAAGGCTGCCTCACAGTGAGCAACCCCTGAACCTGGAGAGAACATCTGAGTGCTTGTTAGGCTGCTGAGAGGTGGGTCTGACAGCTGCTCCTTGTGTGCATAAAGACACAGAAAGCACACAGTCCTGAGGAAGGGAAAGTTGGATGTTAATTGGCTCCAAGTGACTTCTGGTGCCAGGAATGCTCAGTATGGGATGATGCTGGGGATGTAAATGGCAGGAGAGAATTAATTGCATATTGTGAGTGAGGAAGGACTATGGTGCTCAGAAATGAGTTTAGCTTGTTTTGTTGGTTTTCTGGTAATTTTTCTACTTTGGGTTAATTTTGTGGTAGTGATTACGCCTAAATATTTTTCTAAGTCTGAAATTAGTACTGTGGTTATCTGTTGAAAAAGTTCTTAGTCTCTTATCAGGTTGTTTTTGTATATATATATATTTGTATATATTTATTTAAATTAA